>NW_025422106.1:0-2912500 GCF_011764305.1 Mustela putorius furo | reverse complement strand
TCCCAGACAGCCAGAGGCGGCAGCCAGGGGCTAGCTCCAGCCACAAACCTCCCGGCCCTGTCTCGCCGCCGGCGGAATCTCCATTCTTTCCTGTTACGTCTCTGCCTTCTCCGCTTCCCACACTCGCCTGGCCTCTGTCCTACGATGGTTTGCAGGTTTATTGCAGGGGGAACGACAGGAATTTCGGCCCCAGGCGTCTAGTCAGATTATTGCTTTATTATCACCATCATCATCATCATCATCATTACTGCCGTAACAATCATTTAGACTAAATAAAGCCAGGGCTCGGCCAGCCAACCCCTTCCAATGTTTTTATTTCATTCTCTTCTCTATCTATTAATAACAAACTCAACTGATGCCTGTTAATTAATTCCCCCTTCATCCAGGGCTGCTCCGAAGCTAATTTTGGTTAAATCATCAGAGGCTAATGGTAATAATAATAAAGGGATTGGGTCAGCCTGGTCAATTGAACTCCAGTTCTTCTCCCTGGAAGGACCTGCTGCTTGACAGACCCATGTGTATTTCCCAGAAACAAATTCTTCCCAGAAACCAATCGGAACTCAGGGCTACCCTGGCTCCCTTTTGAGTGTAAATCTCTGCCATTAAGAAGGGGATTTATGTGGGGGAGGGACTCCTTTCACCTGCACTCCTTTTATTTTATTTTCCTATCTTTAGTTTTCTTTGGAGTTGACCAGCTGGGCTGAATGAGATTTAAGGAGTCCAAACTCACATGTCAGAAGACAGGGTCACTCTGGAGGTTTTATGAAATGCGATGGTGAGAGATGCAGGAAAGCAGGGAGAAAAAAATGCAGTCAGAAGTTTTAGAAGAAATACACAAAATCCTATGACAGCTTGGAGCTTTATTTTTTTTTCTGCACAGTTTTAAAAGTCTGTGTTAAAATAATGATTTTTTTTTTTTTTGCCTTGGAAAACTTCAGTAAACAAAGTACCCCGTTTCCAACCCAGAGAATAATTTTTTCTGATTGCTCTGTTGACTTTCTTTTTTGCCTTGGGTAAAGGTGTTCTTATTCAGGAAGCACTCTCGTATCTCTTGGTAGAAAAGTCAAGCAGTTATCCAGTTTCTCTCTTCTTTTCTTCTTTTGGAGAAATCAAAGGAAACAGACTGTCAAGGAAAAGGGTGGGGAAAAAATTAGGTCTGATGAAAAAAAATGGAGCCGGGAGAGACTTGGGCCAAATGGTCACCGCACCAATCAGGCGGGCCAGGGAAATGGAAACAATCCTGCTCCATTTGGGGGCCCCATGGGGGCTGCTATCCACTGGGTCCCAGACTTGGTTGAGGAGAGACTCAGACTGAAGGTGCTGGTACCTGCCGCAGGGCCAGTGAGGAGGTTCGGTTCTGCTGGCTCTGGAGGTTAAAAAAATCTTCAGGAAGTTTCTAGGTCAGGCTGTTGTCTTCGTGAGGTGGGAGGAGAACGAGAGGGCTCCTCACAGGAGAAGGTTCCCTGCTCAACTTGCTTGTCCTTACTGTCTCTTTCGGAGATCCTCTTTTTTTTTTTCCCCTCCAGGCTAGACTCTGCTTGGGTGAGAGACCTAGATGGACATGGAGGGAGGCAAAGACAGGCGGCAGGAGGCCTCTCAGCTCAGAGGAGGGTGTTGGTGATGCTTTTATTTTGGAGTCTCCTAGTCCCCCCCCCCTTGAGCCACCCTATCCCAGAGCTGGGAGGGGGGGATTGGGAGAGGGAGGCAGAAGAGGTCAGGGGCTAGCATGCAGGCAGGAGAGAGAAACGATGGCCTTTGCGGTAGTAAGATATTGTACCTAGGCAGTCCCCAAAGCAGTAGAAGTGGAAATAACAACTAGTGGACTGTTTCCTTAAAATTAAAATAAGAAATAAGGAAAATCCATTTCAGGTCAGGAAAGTGGCCTCAGCATCTGCTTTGAAGATGTTGGGGTGGGGGAGAAGAAAAAAACCCTATTGATGTCAGTTCCCTTTCAGCTCCTAAGATGGATTCGAGCCCCAGTCCTCTTCTCCCCCTTGTGTCTCTTCTCTCGCCCCGCAGGTCAGCCGCTCCCAACGGACTCGGGAGGAGGGGGGCAGAAAGGGGAGGGGGGGTCCGGCGCCTCACGTGACCCCCGCGGGTGCCAATGTCCGGTCGTGAGGGTATCAGGCTCTTGCAAGTTGCCACCCACTGCCCGGGCCTCGCCCAGCGATGCAGAAAGCCACCTACTACGACAACGCCACGGCAGCACTCTTCGGAGGCTATTCCTCGTACCCTGGCAGCAATGGCTTCGGCTACGACGGTCCCCCCCAACCCCCCTTTCAGGCCGCCGCGCACCTGGAGGGCGACTACCAGCGCTCGGCGTGCTCGCTGCAGTCCCTGGGCAACGCCGCCCCGCATGCCAAGAGCAAGGAGCTCAACGGCAGCTGCATGAGGCCCGGCCTGGCCCCCGAGCCCCTGCCCGCCCCGCCCGGCTCACCCCCGCCCAGCGCCGCACCTACCAGTACCACTAGCAACAGCAGTAATGGGGGCGGGCCCAGCAAAAGCGGCACCCCCAAGTGCGTTCCCGGCTCCAACTCCACCCTCACCAAACAGATATTCCCCTGGATGAAAGAGTCAAGGCAAACGTCCAAGCTGAAAAACGGCTCCCCCAGCACAGGTACCAGCTCTCTGCCTTCCTCGTCGTCAGCTTTTGTCCGGGCCAGGAATGTCACTGTTATTCTAGCACCCAGCCCCTAGGCGCCCGGGCGGCGGCCTGGGAACAATATCAGGTGGCGGCGGCTGCGGCGCTTTGCCCATACCCATCCCCCTCCCCCTGGCGACCCCTGACCCCACCGGCACCCTCTCCCGCCAGCCACCCTCCACCTGAGCTGCCGAGCGCTCTAGAAGGCCAGGTGTTCGCGCGGCCGCAGCCCTTCGCAAGGCCGCAGAGCCACGAGACCCGCCAGCAGACGCAGAGTCGTCAACGATTGATTATTATTAAGTATGATTACTGTGGGTATTAATCACAATCGCTCCGGCGGCCTGGGGTGCCGGCCCCCAGGCAAAGCAGCCTCTCCGAGCCGCGCTTCCGCGCCCTGCCCCCCGAGTGTCCAGATTCCCCCAGGGGTTCTCGTTGGCCGCCCACCTTGTCCATAGGACCCAGCAGGAAGTGTAGGGGTGGGAGGGTGGGAGGTGGGTGTCTTCCCAGAACCTGGAATTGGGGATGGGGAGAGAAAGCGTGCGCGCGAAAATCCAGCTCTAAATAAATGGCCATGCGGCTCTGTCTGCGTGACATGATCAAATTTTCATAAGCTGGGGCAGCAAGAGGAGAACAGGTCTCTTAATAAATGCCACTATTATAGAGTGTCCGCTAATGCGACGGGCGTTGGGGGGGTGGTGGTGAGGAGGAGGCGGGGACGAGAAGGGGAGGGCGGCGGGGGCTCCGAGTCCAGGCCTGGATTTATTAAGAAACCATGCATTCAATTTCGGCGTGTTCAGTAATTATCTTTTATTTCATTTTGTCCCCTTCCCACCCCTCCCCCTCGGATCCAGCGGAGGGCTGCGGCGGCGGCGGCAGTGGCGGCGGCAGTGGCAGCGGCGGGGGCGGCGGCGGCGGCGGCGGCGGGGGAGGGGACAAGAGCCCCCCGGGGTCGGCGGCGTCCAAGCGCGCGCGGACGGCGTACACGAGCGCGCAGCTGGTGGAGCTGGAGAAGGAGTTCCACTTCAACCGCTACCTGTGCCGGCCGCGCCGCGTGGAGATGGCCAACCTGCTGAACCTCAGCGAGCGGCAGATCAAGATCTGGTTCCAGAACCGGCGCATGAAGTACAAGAAGGACCAGAAGGCCAAGGGCCTGGCCTCGTCGTCCGGGGGCCCCTCCCCCGCCGGCAGCCCCCCGCAGCCCATGCAGTCCACCGCCGGCTTCATGAACGCCTTACACTCCATGACCCCCAGCTACGAGAGCCCGTCCCCGCCTGCCCTCGGCAAAGCCCACCAGAATGCCTACGCGCTGCCCTCCAACTACCAGCCCCCTCTCAAAGGCTGCGGCGCCCCGCAGAAGTACCCCCCGACCCCGGCGCCCGATTACGAGCCTCACGTCCTCCAAGCCAATGGGGGCGCCTATGGGACGCCCACCATGCAGGGCAGCCCCGTGTACGTGGGCGGGGGCGGCTACGCGGATCCGCTGCCGCCCCCTGCCGGCCCCTCCCTCTACGGCCTCAACCACCTTTCCCACCACCCTTCGGGGAACCTGGACTACAATGGGGCGCCCCCTATGGCCCCCAACCAGCACCACGGACCCTGCGATCCCCACCCTACCTACACAGACCTCTCCTCTCACCATGCGCCTCCTCCTCAGGGTAGAATCCAAGAAGCGCCCAAATTAACACACCTGTGATGGCAGAGGGAGGGCGGAGGGTCGAGGCCATGGGGTGGATGACAGCCAGAAGGGGCGCGAGGCCGCGGGGCTCCAGGAGGGCAGCCCGGAGGTCTGACGGAGAAGGCCAGGAGGTGATAGCCACACTTCCTGGGAAGGCCAGGCCTGCAGCTCCTTTCCCTTCCCCTGGCCTGAAAAGTTACATTTTAAGGTTCCCCCAGTCCCTGGTTGGAGTGGAATCCACAGCGGATTGTGGAGAATACCCCATCAACCCTAGGCCTCCAGCAATACCCAGTTGGGATCCTATGCTCCCCAGTGGGGTGGAGGAAGAGGAGATAGGAAAGCAAGGTAGAAAAGCACATTAAAACAAACAAAAACAGACAAGATGGCTAGGCCATCACCAACCAACCAACTTACCTTCCATCTCTGTGGTTAATTCCTCCAAATCTTGATTTTTTTTTACCCCCTTCCAATTCTCCTTTTAAAAAACAAAAGAAAGCGCATTTCAAAACCAAGGGCACAAAGCACGCTCCCCTCCCACTTCCATGAAGCCTCAAGTTTTTTCCCAACTATTTGAGGCTTACTGGGCATTCCCTCCATTTTTAGCCCCATAGTTTCTGCTTTAGGACATTAATATCTCTTCCCCGCCCCCATCTATTACGGTTTTCAGAGGGCTCAGGGATGGTGAGAGATCCTGAAAGTCAGAGCTGTCTATATTATAAATATATATTTTTTTCTTTTATGGAAACTGGGAGGTCAGAGCAGGCAAGGTGTCAGGACTAAAGGTTTGCCCATTCTGCTGCCTCCCATCTCAGCTCCAGAACCATCCCCCTCTCTCCACAGAAAGCAATCGGCAACACGAGGTTCTACACTTTTCTTTTCTTCTGTTGCTCTCTTGACTTAACGTGAAAACAGGGTATATTTTAACAAACTGTCTGTCCCACGCAGGGGCTGCAGCTGGGCCTGTGCGCCTTGCCCAACCCCCTGACAGGACACTTTTGTTGCACTTAGAGTTTACATTTTAATGGATATAAAAACAACTGTGAGAGATGCCTGGGCCTGCAGGAATCCAGCATCGCTCAAAAAGTGTGTTCTAGTGAACATTTTCATATATATTTATTGGTTATAGCTTGTTAAAATATTTTCTTTTTTGTATTATTTATCCCCCCTACATTATGTATTTATATGAGGGAAAAAAATGAAAAACTGTACTTTTTTAGTATTTACTTGTTATAAAGGACATTGTGTTTCCTGTCATGTAAAACCAGCTATTTTAGTTATTATTGTACTCTAGAAAAGAGCTGTAGATTTATGTTAAACTCGTACTTATGAGCAATTGTAATTAGTTCTAAAAGGCATGAACTCAGCTCCTATTGTCACTGTATAGTCCTGAATTTGTAGAATTAGACTTAATTCCCTCTTGGAACTTTCTTTGTTCTTCTGTAGTTACTTTTTTCCTTACTTGAAAGGGTTGTCTGTCAAACAATTCTTGAATAAACTTTCTGTTAACAATTTTATCTTGTCCTGGTGGTCCAGTTTAGATAGCAGAGCAAGGCTGCTGACTGCCACATTTCCTCCAAGGAAAGGAGGACACGGAGACCCTATACTGGCTTTTGTATCCAGGGCTCAGGTCTCTATCCCCTCCCTTACCATGCCTCAGGCCTGGAACGTTCTGCCAACTTCTTTAGCTAAGATTTAAGTAGCAAATTGCTGGGGGGGGAGCAAGGGTGGGGGGTGCTTTGGAGATAGGGGATGAGGACCCTTGGGTGCTCTCTTTGGGCCTTTTTGTTTGGCTTACTTGCTTCTCAGTTTTTCTCATTGACCTTCTGTCTTCTTGCTCCTTTGGCCACAACTTCCTGGCCACCCCTTACACAACAACAACAACAATAACAAAATCTGGCCGTTTACTGCTTCTTCCAAGCAACCTAAACTTCACAGTTCTCTTCCGGAGCTACAAAGAAGTCGTCACGTGACCCGGAGCCCAACCACCATTGGGTCTAAAATGAAAACAAAGGAAAATGATTAAAAAAAAAAAATCTGAGGCCTAGACTTCTCAGGTCAAACCTTACAACTAAAGTGAAATTAAATCACTAAATAAAACTCGGGGCGGAGGGAGAGGAGGCGCGGATGATTTCTTCTGCCAAGGAAAGGGGAGAGGAGGAGGAGGATGGAAGAAGCGCTTGGATCCCAGCGTAAATAAAATGGTCCCCAGGCTACTGTGCAGCTCCGTTTCCACGATCCTTGGGAAAACTTCATTTCTTAGTCGTGGTTCCATAAAAGTTTTATCACATTGGAGCGAGGATAGAGAGGGTCTGTCAAAGATGAAATGTCACCGCCGCGTCGCTGGAGCCGATAAGAGCGAAGAGACAGGGAGGCTGAAATATGGAGCTAATTCGTTGAAAGAGAAGCGATGGCTGCGCTGAAGAGTTGCATAATTCTAATTGTAAGCGATGCGCCCGCATTGCTTAATTAGGAGCATATATTTGGTGGTACTGATGGGGGGGGTAGTGTCAGTGAGAATCGTTCCAGGCCCACAGCCTTAAAGCGAGGGCTGATTTTCATTTTTATGTTGCATCCTGGCAGTCCAAGGTTAGTAATTACAGTCTTTATGCAACAATAAATAACAATAAAAAAAGCAACCTGAATTCTACACCCTCCCCCTCCCCCCACCAAGTAGGATTTTAACTGGACTCGGCTCATCCAAGCAGCAAGCAATTTAGCATCGGGTCAGGCTATAATTTAAAGGCATAAGAGCGTGCAAAGTTTGATTGGGATCAAATAACGCTCAAGGGTTTTTCTCTCTTTCCGTCTTTCCCTCTTCCTCTTCCCTGAATAACATTTTCTGAATGATGTAACTACATGAAGCGCCATGTTTGGCTCTGGGGGTGGAGGGGATTGATTATTTATCTGGCTGGAGAGAGGCAGGCCAAGAGAAGGGATTTATTTCGTTTGAGTTTGAAAAGCAGAGCTTTGGCTTGAAACTGGAATTGCAAAGGAAAAATAAGGGCCCACTTGGCTTGGTGTCCTCTACCCTTCTTTCTGTGAGATTCCAGGCCCTAGCTAAGCAGCCAAAGTCGAGGGGGCGAATCTCTGTGCTCTAAGAGTCACAGCACCACAGGAGGCGGCAAGCGGTGTCTCTGGGAAGGAGGGCTCTCTTGGCCCCTTTTAACACCCAACTTTTCTGCTCTTCTCTAATCTGGCCGTAAAATCTGTCAGCAGGGTTAAAGAGAGCCGTATTTCCTGCAGGGACAGCCTGGGCCGGAGTGGATGCCCAGAGAAGCGTTCCACCCTGCAGCCAGCTGGAGAGGCTGTGGAAGAAACTTCCACGGCTTCTCAAGGGCGGGGTGGGGGTGGGGGTGGGGGGGTGGCCAGAGGGAGAACCCTCTTTCAGGCCTCACTGCTCAACTTCCAGACAACTTCAACTCGGATTCTTCTGTGCCCCTCCCCCCAGCCCCCACCCCCATCCACACTCCCATCCACACTCCCGAAGGGCAAAACAAAACAAAACAAAAAAACCCGTCTTGTTTGGACTGGAGTGGGGCACAACGGTCTCTGACCAGTTTGCCCAGTGCAGAGCAGCGTTGTCGGTTCTGAACCCTCCAGAGCCAGCCACCCCCTGTCCCTGCAGCCCCCACCTACAAATCCCCTTTCTTCCTCCTGGCTCTCCTCTGTCCTTCTCTGCCCTTTTTAAATACTCACCGCCACCCACGCGGATGAATACTCACCGCCACCCACGCGGCTGTTACATTGACAGAAAGTTTCTAGTTCCAGCTCCCGGCTGAGTTGCCATTTCTCTGCTAACCAGCCTTCTCCTCCTTGCCCGGCAGCGGAGAGGAGGAGGGGGAGGGGAGGCCTGAGCCGTGGGAGTTCTCCAAACTTTCCACCCAACTCAGCGACCTTCCCTCTGTCCCCATTTCCCATCTGTTTCCCCGCTCTCCCAGAATCACCTTTCTCTTTTTCTATCCCCCCCACCCCCAGGCCTTTTAAAGGGATGTGGAATTTCGGCTGTTCCCTCTGCTTTCCCAAAGAGCCAAATTCTTTGATGCCATCGGAGGGAGCTGTCAGGGGGCTAAGATTGATCGCCTCATCTCCTCTCGGTCCCTCCGACCCACTTATTTAAAAATCTTCCCCCAGATCGACTTTTCATTTTCTGCTTTGAGATCTAGTTTCCCACCAATTGCTTGGGGCCCCGAGTTTTGTGTCCCCTCTCTCCAGTAAATTACAGCACTCCCTAAAGTTCAGAATATCTTGATCCCCTCAAAATAAATTAAAAAAAAAAAATCTCCTTCGGGGACCAGAAATGGAAAATCATCTCCTTATTCATTGTTTTCACCCTCTCCACGTTCAGAGAATTCTTTCTTGCCAGGGATTACTATTTGTTGTTTTTAAACTAGCACGCTGGCAAAAATGGGATGGGGGATACGCTTTGTCCCAGGACGGAAATCCTCCCCCCAGACATTGACCTGAGTTAGAGTGCTCTAAGTTAAATCAGACTCCCTCCGTTCTTGCTCACGTCCCTGGATGTGGATGCAGAGACAGACTTGAGGCTCTAAAGGGGAAACAGGCACCTTAGATCCTGTCTGTTGCGGGGTATCAAAAAGAGTGAGATGATGATTCCTCCTGAGGAAGACAGGTGGACATAGGGACAGGGGCACTGCTGCAAACACTGGGGAGAGGAGGCACCTGAGACCACACAGCTATGGTGGCCAGAGGTCCAAAAGGGCCCCTCACCGTCTATCTCACTCCTCGGTGTCAGCCTGTGAGTGCCTGTCGATTTTCGAAGATTTATCTGTTGCTTTTGGGCATTGGGATAGGGATGTGGTGCTGGTGACTGTAAATCTCTTCTCTTCCTTATTGCACCGTAACACTGACCTTCCTCAAAGGATGGAAGCCTCTTCCTACCATGTCTTCCTCCCACATTGAGATCCTTCCTCAGTTTGCTTTCTTTTGTTTTTTCCTTCTTCTTTTTTTTTTTTCTTTTAATGGGGGAAGGGTAGGGAAGAAAACACTGCTGGCATTTTAAAGAAAGCATTAATGTAGTCTATTATGTATTCTATATTACAAGTATTTGGAAAAGAGGAAGATTTCTCCCTTAGAGTCTCTTGTTTCCCAGCTTTTGAAACCTCCCATCCTCTGTAGGGGATAAGAGAAAGGTTCCTCTAGCCTTTCTGGAGAAAGGGAGGCTTTGGGGACAGGGAGTGTAGGACTTGGGGCTCACAGTGTCCAGGTCGTGGTCCTCTAGAGTTTTTGAATCAATTAAAGCAAATAATGCTCTCTGTTTTCCACCAGGCCCAGACAAGCGATTGGCCGAGGCCAGTCCCGTGACCATGAATTCCCTGCAATTTCGCCGGAGTCCTGGGTTTAATAGAGAGAGTCCCCATACGCTTGTATTTATCAGCAATATACAATTATAAAGGCCCAAAATTAAAAAAAAAAGAGAGAGAGAGAGAGAGAGAGAGAGAAAGAAAAAGAGCGAAATCTCCCCCTCCCAAAATCGCTCCATCACATAAACCTGGGGGGGGCAAGAGGGGGGGTCCCTTCAGATCCTCCCTCCTGACGCCCCCCCCAGCAGGCCCCCTCCCCCACCATTGAAAGCCATGAATTTTGAATTTGAGAGGGAGATTGGGTTTATAAACAGCCAGCCATCGCTCGCGGAGTGTCTGACTTCCTTCCCCGCTGTCTTGGAGACATTTCAAACTTCATCAATCAAGGAGTCGACATTAATTCCTCCTCCTCCTCCTTTCGAGCAAACCTTCCCCAGTCTCCAGCCCGGCGCCTCCACCCTTCAGAGACCCGGCAGCCAAAAGCGAGCCGAAGATGGGCCCGCTCTGCCGCCGCCGCCGCTCCCCGCCGCCCCCTTGGTCCCCGAGTTCCCTTGGATGAAAGAGAAGAAATCCGCCAAGAAACCCAGCCAATCCGCCTCGTCTCCCCCGGCCACCTCCTCCGTTTCGGCCTCCGGGGTCGGCTCGCCAGCAGGTCGGTTAGCGGGGTAGGGGTGGGGTGAGGGGCAGCTAGAAGAGAGGGGGAGAAAGCGATGGGGGAGGTAGAAAAGGTGTCGAGCCTGTTGGGGATCCTTGCCGGGTCGATTCCAGGGATGAGGGAGCGAATACGCTGCTGGGGTTCAGGCCTGGCCGCTGCCAGCAAATTTTTTTTTTTTTTCCCCCACTATAGCAGATTTTTGGAAGCAGGTTGGGGAAGAGCTTTTTCTCTGCTAGAAGAAAAGGATTTGATTGAGGTTTTAACCTTTATCTGTGTGGAGGAATGAAAGTCGTGTTGCTGGGTTGTTGAATCTGAGGGCAAGAAAAGATTCGGCCCCAATTCCCCTGGCTCCAAAAGAGGGGGCTTTGAAAGCAAGGGAGGAGAGGAGGTGAGGAACAATCTTTTTTAAGGGACCCTCTCTCTGGGTTGAGCTCCAACGTGCTGAATTGAGGGGTCTACTCCAAGGACTCAGGAGGGAGGCTCTGAGGTTTGGGGGGCAAAAGAGAGCCGCTCCCTACCCCTTGCGTGGCCCGTGGGCGGCTCTTCTAATGCTTTGCCCTGACCCGGGCCGGGGCTGCCGGCAGGAGGGGGACAGGAAAGAAGGCAACGCCGTGAGAGCGAACCGCTTCGATAGGCGGGAGGAGGGAGGGTACTGCTGATACAGGCTTTTTTTTTTTGGCGGATCGGGTGGTCTTCACTTCAGCCGAGTGAGCTGGGGCCGGGGACACGGCCCGCTCTGACGCCCAGCCCGCTTTCCCTGCAGATGGCCCGGGACTGCCGGAGGCCGCCGGCAGCGGGGCGCGCAGGCTGCGCACCGCGTACACCAACACGCAACTGCTGGAGCTGGAGAAGGAATTCCACTTTAACAAGTACCTGTGCCGGCCGCGCCGCGTCGAGATCGCGGCCCTGCTGGACCTCACGGAGAGGCAGGTCAAAGTGTGGTTCCAGAACCGACGCATGAAGCACAAGCGGCAGACGCAGCACCGAGAGCCGTCGGATGGGGAGCCGGCCGGCCCGGGCGCCCCGGAGGACGGCGGCGAGCCCACCGAAGAGCCTGTGGCCAGCCCGGGCCGCCCCTCCGCCTCGCGGGCGGCGCGGGAAGCCTGCTCTCGCCCGCCCCAGGTTCGCGCCGGCCCCCCGGGCGACCAGGGCCCCCAGCCTTTGACCGCTCACGTGGGGGGCGGTCCGCGCGCGGCCGCCGGGCTGGAGCCCGAGCCGTTGCCGGAGGATGCCTTCCCGGAGCGGCAGGATTCGCCTTTCTTGCCTGACCTCAACTTCTTCGCGGCCGACTCCTGTCTCCAGCTGTCCGGAGGCCTCTCCCCCAGCCTGCAGGGCTCGCTCGACAGCCCCGTTCCCTTTTCCGAGGAGGAGCTGGACTTCTTCACCAGCACCCTCTGTGCCATCGACCTGCAATTCCCCTAACCTGTTTCTCTTCCCGGGCCCTTCGACCCCGTCCCCTCGACCCCGTCCCCTCCGCTGTCTGCGGGAAAACCCGAGGACCCCTCCTCCCCCAAGTCGTTTAGACGTTTTGTTATGTGTTTTGCTAAAATTCAGGTATTACGGAATTAGCGTTTAATCCATTTCCTTTCTTTTCTCTCGACAATGCTGGGCACTCGGGCGTCTTTTGAAAAATTACACCGGAAAATTCCGTTTGGTAGACTCCTTCCAACGAAATCTCAGGAATAATTAAACTCTAGGGGGGCTTTCTTAAAAAAAGAACTAGAGGAACTTATTTTCCTCTCTCTCTCTCTCTCTTTTTTAAGTTTTAGACCGTAGATTATTTATTAAAACTCTTTAATAATAGGAAAAGGGGAAAGTATTTATTGTACATTATTTTCATAGATTAAATAAATGTCTTTATAATACGACAATGAGTGTTTGTGTTGGGACCCAGTCCCTTTCCCTGCATCCCCCCACTAGGCCTGCTGTCACTCCTTCGCGCTCGGCTTGCCCGACCCTGGGCCGCTAAGTCCGGGTGGTACAAAAGTAACCCTATTTGGCCACCGCTTCTCGGCCTGGCCCGCAGCTCCGGAGGAGTTGTGTGGCGGGGGGGGGGGGGGGGGGGGGGGGGGGTTGCTGGTAGCTCTGTCACCTCGACACCCTCTAACAGATGGCCTTTGGCCCTGCGCTAGGGTTCTGGGACCTCTTAGAAATAAAGGTGGGCAGGTGACGGGAGAAGGTTTAGACGAGGGTGGCAGGAGAAGAAGGCCTCGGGGACGGGCTTTGGGGTCGTGGGAGGGGGCGCAGAGGTTCAGCCAAATTTGGAGGGGTCCGCAGGTTTCCCGGGTTCCTCGCTTCAGTGCCCCCAAGCGAGGTCGGAAGGCTTTATTTATCCTGAACGCAGGAAGCCTGAGACTCGAGGCCGGTGGACATGGGCCGGGCCACGGCGTCGAGCGGAGGGATCGGGCGTTTTCTCCGGCAGCAGATTCCAAGTGGGCCGGAAAGGCCGGGGGAAGCGCGGAGCGGGCAGCGCACCAGGGCGGCCACCACGGGGCTTCGGGGTAGGGAGGGCGGCGGCGGAGCGGCGGGGCCGCGAGCCCGGGGAGGCCCGGCCTGCGTCGGGAGACGCTTGGCCTGCGGGGGCGGGAAGGAGGAGCGAGGAGAGCGGGAGGGCGACTGGGCAGCAAGGCAGATCCTCAAAATGGCGCTGGGGCCCGGCTGCAGGGAGGGCGAGGGAAGAGACGGTGGCCGCCATGACAGCCGCTTCGGGAGGCTTCGGTCCCCGCGCCCGCCGTCTCCTTTCCGGACCTTCCAGACGCTACGGAGGAACAAGAGCCAGGGAGCCTCCTTTTCGTTTCTGTTTTATTTAGACAAATGCCGCCGGCGAAGGCTGAGGACGCGAGGCGGACGCGGAGGCCGCGCGGGGCGGGCGCGCAGGGCGGGGGCTGAGCGTGCAGGCCCGGGTCGGCCTCGCCGGCTCTGACTTTGGGTTCCTCGCGCTGGGATCTGAAGCTCGGCCGGAGCTCGCTCCAGATGCAGGCCCGCCTGTCTTACCAACAACTTCATCTGCCTTCTCACCACGGTCGGCTCTCCCCCACCGCGCCCTGCCCGGCTCCTTGCAAACCCGGCAAAGCGGGAAGCCGAGGATCGATCTCCCCCATCTGCCTCCTGGTTTGTTCCGGGGAACGCGGAGATTTAAAGGGCCCTGGAAAGCCATCCATCCTCCTTAGGTTTACTTAATATTTCTCTGGCTCAGAAACAGACACCGCAGGGTTACCTCCCCAGCAGATGCTGCCATTCTCAGAAAGCAGTTTGTTTCCTGGGCCTCCCAGACTTTCCCCTGGACCAGCAGGACGGGGACTTGGAGTACCAGGCACCGAGAGGCAACAACTGTCAGGAAAAAGCCGGGAGCCAACAGAGGTCATGACACATAGGACTAGACAGGCGCTCCCATATTTTTTTAACTGGTCCCTCAGTGTGGGAAGTGCACACATCTTATTCAGTTGGAATTTAATCCCTTAAACTGTCTTAATATAGAATTCATCTCCTGCATTAAATAATCTTATGTCATGTTAAGTTGCACTTATTTCTTTCATAAATAAATTAATATAGAACAATTAGATGTGTTATTATAATAATATCGTGTATCTTATTAGTTTATTTTCCCTCATAAAATATATAGGTATGAAATAAATTCAATATATTAAAGTAATAATACACAGCTTATTGGCTTGTGTATTTATTTTCTCCATAAATAAGCAAATATACAATATATTAAAACCACACTATACATCTCACTGGGCTGTGTGTTTATTTCTCCATAAAATATGCCCATAGGCAGTGCTTAGTATCTTAAAAATCACAGCACATAGCCATCTCTACACCAACAAAATGAAACAGACGTTTCAGCTGGGGCTTTGATTTCTATGGACAGCCAAACTAGATAATTTGGTCTAATTAAAAATGCTCTTTCCGCTATAGCAGGTTGTTACAAAGATCAAGAATACCAGAAGGATCTTGCTAATTGCCCACCTTCCAGCTTTCTTTGGTCAAAAGGAGAGCACCCTTCATCAATGCCAAAAATACAGGATCTGCTCTGCTGGAGAGAATTCACACCCTGGGATCATGCCTTGGTCTGCAACACTCTGGGGCCTGTGAGGCCTCCTTTCTCTAAGAGGCTTGCTACTCCATGGACCAGCAGCAGCAGCAGCACTCCCTGTAAGCTAGTTAGAAATGCAGACTCTTAGGCCCTCCTCCAAGTCTACTAGATCAAAATCTCAATTTCGCCCATCACCAAGTAATTTATATGCACATTAGAGTTTGAGCAGCCCTACTAGACCACAGTGCCACCTTGCTTCCTGCCTTCCTTCTGTGCTTAAGAATTTTTGAGCTGCTTAACCTGGCTGCTCCCTTCCAGTCCTCCCCAACTCAAACCAGTGGCCCCAAAGGACAGGGAATCTCAGCTCCTGCCTGAGGCTGCACGGGACCTGACTCCTCCCTGCCGAAGTGAGTGGAGGGCCAGGAGGATCTAGCCAAAAGATCAATCTACCTGTTCAGATCTAGGTGCTTTCTGTATCCTGAGGAAGGGAAGCAATGAATCCAGAGAATCAGGAGCATTTCTAGCATTTTCCTCGGTTGATTATTAGAGAGGAGTTGGAACTCTCCTTACAGGCAGCACAGGAATCTTTCAATCCCTCCTTTTCCATATTCACAAAACTCACCATCTCTGATGCCACTACAGCAGCACAAAGAGACAATGCATTTCCAGAAGGAAAGGACTCCTGTTTTCAATCTCCCCATGGAATTTCAAAATCAAAGGAATGCCCGCCAATTTGGGATTCATAAAGGACTGGCACTCGGAATGCCTGTGTTCCAAATCAGCTCCTTTTCCATGTTTCATCTCTGGGGCCATCCTCTTTAGCCTGAGTTTTCCCAGCTGGCTTTGGAGAAGGAAGGAGAAGAGGAAGGGGTTCCCAGATTCGGCAGCAGACACCCTCCCTTGCCCACATGATGGTAAGCTGATAGTGGTGCCAGGCAGCTGCACTCAACTTATCCCACTGGGGCAGGGCTACTCTAGGGTCAGGACCAAGTACCAGTGGTCTGCAGCACAGACTGGTTATAAATTGGCTGTGATTGGAGTGAGACGGTTTCGGTGCAGTCCCGAAAGCTGCTGGTCAGTCGGCCCTGCTCTTGGTGCGTCATCTTTTAAGAAGAATGGCTCATTAATATTATGGTGAAAAGAAAAAGGACCATTAGATTGAGAAATTATTTGCCATTATGATAACCTGGAGTCCTTAAAAAAAGATTTTCAACTCAGGACCAGGCAAGTACCTTCCCCTTCTAGACCTCAGTTTCTCCACCTGTAAAACAAATGGAAAAACTAATGCCTCTAATATCCTCTGCATCAATAAATACCCAAAGTATATTTGTTAAGTCTTCACAAAGTATTCAATATTTATTATGGCTGGTGTCATGGGCTTTTAAATGGAGGTGGTGGCTTTTGATGTTTGACAACAACTCACCTCCCAAATATCTGGTAGAGCCATTTTAACACATTTTAATTTGCATCTTTATACCAACAATCATGCCCGCAATCATTATTTAAACTAACAGGGAAAGAAATCTTTTCTACAAAGGAGTCTTGGGTGTAGTGAAATGTGCCAAGTATTCAATAGACATGAGTATGCAGAAGTGTCCTAACCAAGTTTTCCTTTGACTTTCATCTCTTGTCACCTTCCCCAACATTTGGTTATGTTTTCTCTTTCTTTTTTTTTAAGATTTTATTTATTTATTTGACAGACAGAGATCACAAGCAGGCAGAGAGGTAGGCAGAGAGAGAGGGGGAAGCAGGTTCCCTGCTGAGCAGAAAGCCTGATTCGGGGATCAATCCCAGGACCCTGAGATCATGACCTGAGCCGAAGGCGAAGGTGGAGGCTTAACCCACTGAGCCACCCAGGTGCCCCCGTTATGTTTCTTCTTGTGTCAGAAACAGTAGGGTGGGGTGCCTGGGTGGCTCAGTCGGTTGGGCACCTGCCTTCGGCTCAGGTTATGATCCCAGGGTCCTGGATGGAGCACCGCATCGGACTCCCTGTTTCTCCCTCTCTCTGCTTGCTGCTTTGCCTCTGCCTACTTGTGCTGTCTCTCTGTGTCAAATAAATAAATAAAATCTTAAACACACACACACACACACACACCCCACTATGACATTTTGTACAAAAATAGTCACCAAACTGTTTTGACACAGTGTATTAGAACCTTAAAAGTCCCTTTAAGTCAAGTTTTGGCTGGTTGCTGGGGGGTACAAATTCTGGGGCTCCCTGAACAGCCCTGATGAATTTCCCTGCCCACCTTTCCTCTACGTTTCTGATAAGCATTCCGTGGCCCTCCTGTACATCTTCTTGAAAGCGCTCTCCTCAAATACGTGTTCTCGGTTCAAAAAGAGTGGCCTCTAGCCCCCATGCCATCCCCCTCTACCTGCTGTGGCTGGTGTGGCCCAAATCCTCCTTTGAGCTCTTCAGCTCAGCTCAGCTCTGCCCTCCTGTCCCCACCCCATCCCCCCTCTTCACACTCAGCTGGGAAGCAGATATATAGTGCCTGAAGGAGATCTAACAAACTTGCTTCCTCCTGAGAAGAGAGTCAACAGTGAAAAGAGCCCTCCTAAAGCCTTCTCTAATTCCTAAGCACCACAGAAAAATTGTAGTCTGGACAGTGTCCAGATACAAAGTCATCTTGATCATTGTTCTGTAAAGTTTCTAAAGTGGGGACACCTGGGTGGCTCAGTCAGTTAAGCCTTGGGCTCAGGTCAGGTCATGATCCCAGTGTCCTTGGATCAAGTCCCATATCGGGCTCTTTGCTTACCGGGGAGCCTGTTTCTCCCTTTGCCTGCTGCTTCCCCTGCTTGTGTTCTCTCTCCCTCTGTGTCAAATAAATAAATAAAATCTTAAAAAAAAAAAAGTTTCCAAAGTGGGTATCTTGGCCGCAACTAACACACTCAGAGAAACCCAACTGAGTATAAGATTATTTCAACTCTTCATGTCACTCTAAACTTTCATCTTAGAAAGATTCCAAGTCTCTGACTTACCTTTCAGTCCAAATGAAATCTATCCAGAACACAGAAGTCAGGTTCAACCCCTGCTCCCACCCAGGAAGGGCAGTATGTAAGCTAAGTTCCTCAAGGAAAGAGAGAAACAACATCCTCCCTAGAAAACTTTTTCTAGGGCACCTGGGGTGACTCAGTTGTTAAGTGTTTGCCTTCGGCTCAGGTCATGATCCCAGGGTCCTAGGATGGAGCCCCACATCGAGCCCCACATCAGGCTCCCTGCTCTGTGGGAAACCTGCTTCTCTCTCTCCCACTCCCCCTGCTTGTGTTTCCTCTCTCACTGTGTCTCTCTCCCTGCCAAATAAATAAATAAATAAATAAAATCTTTAAAAATAAAAAAAATTAAAAGAACGTTTTTTCTAAATATTTGGAAGATCAGGAAGTTCTTGCTAATATGTAACCTCATCCTTCTGCTACAATTTTAATCATTTGGGTTCTCACAGATTATATAATATCAGGCTTATAATATTAGGCCAAAGAACTCTGCAGCTTAGAAGAAAATCCTTTGCTTAAACAGAGACAAACTTCTTAATCTCAATGAAATTTGCATATGACAAAATACATATTGTATAATATATGGTGATATGTTACATGAAAATGAAGCACATATGCTATTTTCCTGTCACATATTTCCATATTTTAATATGCCAGTTATATTAAAAAACAGGAGACTGACTCATACTATTTCAGAATGTGTATGTAATATTAATATCAGGCATTTATAGAGTTCTCCATTGTTTATATTTCCATGTTTGCTTTAATCCTACTAACAATGCAGTGAAGTAAGTAGAATTAAAGCCATTCTTCTGGGGTGACTGGGTGGCTCAGTGGGCTAAAGCCTCTGTCTTCAGCTCAGGTCATGATCCCAGGGTCCGTCATTATCCCAGGGTCCTGGGCTCTCTCTGCTCGTTGGGGAGCCTGCTTCCTCCTCTCTCTCTGCCTGCCTCTCTGCCTACTTGTGATCTCTGTCTGTCAAATAAGTAAATAAAATCGTAAAAAAACCCAAAACACCATTCTTCTTCTCTGAGGTTGAGACTCAGAAAGATGAGGAAACTCGCCCAGAGCCATAATGCTAAGAAATGGCCAAGCAAGGATTTAAATCCAAGTATTCTGGCCCCCAAACTAGTAATCTTCCCCTTATAATATGTACTGCCCATAATCCATGGTTCTCAACCAGATTTGTGACAATTTAATCCGCCTATATTAAGAGAAACACCACTGAATTCAGATTCCATCCTCTCCTCCGATAACCATCTTTCTTTTTTTTCCCCCAAAGACTTTATTTATTTGACAGACAGAGATCACAAGTAGGCAGAGAGGCAGGCAGAGAGAAGGAGGAAGCAGGCTCCCCGCTGAGCAGAGAGCCTGACGTGGGGCTCCATCGCAGGACCCTGAGCCGAAGGCAGAGGCTTTAACCCACTGAGCCACCCAGGCACCCTAAGAGCCATCTCTTATAGAGAAAAAATTACAACCCTGATTGCCCTTTTAATTCTTAAGTTCCAAACTTTGATCTTGGGCTTGGCCTTGGGCCTTGGGCCTCAAGAATTGAGCTGGGGAGAACGGGCAGAGTGACTCTTGAGGACGTTATGGAGGAACAGTACAGATTGCTCATGCTACCCACCTCCCCCAAACCCCAGAAAAGCAGCGTCCTCCACAAAAACACCAGAATCAGGTATAAACTTCTAACATATCCCCAGTCTCACTGTGATAAGGGTGAGCACCTCTCGAAGATCATTTCAGTTCTAAAACTGAAAATGGTGTCCTTGCTCTCTTCCATGTCTAAATAGATTCTAGAAAAGAGGAAATCAATTAACTTTATTCCACTTGGTGTTGGATACAGCCAGACGTTCTCTGGCGAACTTAATCTGGTCATCCAGAAAGCCCATAGGTTACTCCAACTGTGGATTACTTCTGCCTGTTCGTGTGTTTTGTTATGTTTTGTACTGAGCTGTGGATTTAGCAAGGAATCCAGGATTCAAAGACTTCCTCCTCAGGCCAGAGGCTGGTGATGTTTTCTGTAAGAAGGAAGTGACTTGGGAAGGTAGAGAACTAAGTTACTTTTTTTTTTTAAGATTTATTTATTTATTTGACAGACAGAGATCACAAGTAGGCAGAGAGGCAGAGAGGCAGAGAGAGAGAGAGGAGGAAGCAGGCTCCCTGCTGAGCTGAGAGCCCGATGTGGGGCTCGATCCCAGGACCCTGGGATCATGACCTGAGCCAAAAGCAGAGGCTTTAACCCACTGAGCCACCCAGGTACCCCTAAGTTACTTTTTTTTGCCAGTCATTTCGGCTGGGGCTGAGGGAGCCAACAGGAATTTGGGGGAAGTTTTAATCTTTCTGCTACACAAGGGAAGGGAGCAAGACTCAGGGATGCATTAGGGATTATAGTGACTTTGGACAGCTGAGGCTAAAGCTATCCCTGTAATCAACAATATCTCTTAAGACACTTTTCCCCCAACTCTTCGCATCTTTGTCATTAATAATCGACTGTTGGTGACTTCAGCTGTGACTAGGGAGAACACATTTCCCCAGCCCCCAAGCAGATTTCTGTTCTTTCATTATACTGGTTTACAGGGTGCTTGGGGGGCTCAGTCGGTTAAGCATCTGACTCTTGATTTCAGCTCAGGTCATGGTCTCAGGGTTGTGAGGTCAAGCCCTGAGTCAGGCTCCACACAGGTAGTAGTGCCTGCTTAAGATTCTCTCTCTCTCCCTCTCCCTTTGCCCCTCCCCCCTCTAAAACCAGACAAACAAACTGGTTTGGAATTCACTTCTTCATTTATTTACTTATTTTTTTAAAGATTTTATTTATTTATTTGACAGACAGAGATCACAAGTAGACAGAGAGGCAGGCAGAGAGAGAGAGGGAAGCAGGCTCCCCACTGAGCAGAGAGCCAGATGCGGGGCTCCATCCCAGGACCCTGAGATCATGACCTGAGCCCAAGGCAGAGACCTAAACCACTGAGCCACCCAGACACCCCCACTTCTTCATTTAGACTTCAAATCGCTGCCTTAATTGGAAAAGCAAGGGAGGAGGCGAGTGGTTTCTTTCTGGGTTGAGGGAAGGGTAGAGAGTGAGGAAATCTCAAGTCTCTGAGAGACAGCACAGTCAGGTCAGACATAGGCCTTCATCAGATTTGGGGCTAGAAGAGAAACCCTAACCCTAAATAAATTCTTCTTCTCCAAAAGCCTCCACGGAGAATATCTTAAAGTGAGACGAAAAAGTTAGAAACATCTGCAAACCCCAAAAGGGGAACTAGAAAGAAATACACTTTTTCTCACTTCCATGTTCCTTTTCTCTTCAATGCCTCTGCAGGCTGGCCCTGCCCCTATCTCAACTCTCCTTCCCTTTGTCTGCCCTCATCCCTTTGGCAGTGAACATTCTCTCCCCCTCCCCCATTGCATCTCCCTTAAAGAAGTTACCAGCTGGCCCCCCTTCCCCCACCAAATTGTTCTGGTCCCAAGCAGAGTACTGGTGGGGAAGGAAAGGGGCGAGGAGCCTGTGAAAAGCTTTGATAGTTGGGGAGCTAAGCTAGGCTCACTGTTATTAACAGAAGAGAAAGACTGTGTGATTCTGGTAATAAAGATGGAAAGCCGGAGAAGTGACTCTAAAGGACAGGCAAAATGACAGGGAAATGGGAAACAGAAATAGGGAGAGACACAGGGAGGGCGGGGGTGGCTTTGGGGTTTTTGCAAAGGAGGAGGACTCACTATGCCCTTGCAGGGGGTGGGGAAAGCTGAGAAACTTTGAGAGTCCTTCTCGTGGACCTGTCCCACCTGCTTGCTTCCCTTCCTCTCCTGAGTTCAATTGTTTACAGAGATCCCTCCCTGAACTCTTGCCCTCCTGGACTTGCCCTAGCCCCGGCCCCAGGCCTCCAGTCAGGCAGACACCCTGACAGGTTACAAATGAGCGTGGGTGTTGGATTGCGCCAAGCTCTTGTCCTCAGAGTCTGGAGGAGGAGAATCAATGGGCTCTACCTAAGAGCTTCTCTTCCAGCCCCATCCAGGTCTGAAGAGAGAGAAGGACTTCCTGTTCCCCGCCCCTTTCCCCAACCCTAACCCAACAAACACACAGGGCAGAGAGGGGTGAGGCTCCACTCCTGAACCTTAGGACCTCTAAACGGGTTCTCCCATTCTCCAAGCAAGCTCCCTTAATTTATTCTAGAAAGTTCGTTGAAAATTTGACCAATCTTGAAGACACGACTGGTATTGGGTTTATGAATTTGAGGCTTAAGATTTTTTTTGTTGGGGGGGGAGGGAGAGTAGGGGAAAGAGATGGAAGGTGGTGAGGGAGAGAGGGGTAAGAGGCAGCCAGGGGAATACAGGGACTCCACTAGTTTTACTTATTTTTTTACTTAAAAATTTTTAATTTAAATTCCATTTAGTTAACATGCAGTATATTCTTGGTTTCAGAATTTAGTGATTCATCCGTTGTTTACAACACCCAGTGTTCATTAAATCAAGTGCCGTCCTTAGTGCCTGTCACCCCCTCACCCCATCCCCCAAACCCTTCCCTACAAGAACCCTCAGTTCGCTTCCTAGAGTTAGCTCCACTAGTTTTACACACTTGAGAAAGAGAGTAAGATCTCCCTCTTCTTCGCCTGTAAACATAACCCAGCTCAGTGCCCGTTGTGGCTCTCTGGAGAGATACAAGGAGTTATTTGCGTCTGAGTGAGCAAGCCAGCTACAGCTCTGGATGGCTAGAGAGAGGATAAATACACGGAGAGATGAGGTGATGGATAGGTAGGGAGCGAATATAAATATGGAGAGAGACGGACGAATGGAGAGATGGATTGAGACAGAATATACAGCAAGGCTGAGGGAGAGAAATGGATGTGTGAATGAGGAGAGAGCGTTTATGTGGAGAGCTGGAAAGAGAAATGGGGCGTTTCTCATCCTCCTCTCCACATTTCTGTCATACTGCCTTGCTCCCTGAGATGCATTTCCCACCTCTCCGTTAATGAATTCTTCCTCTAGACTCTAGACCCTGGCCCACCCTTGGGTGTTTTGCACCCTCTTCCTTCACAGTTATCCATTTGGCCCGAGATAACACACCTTCCCCCACTGTCTTAGCCCATCACCCCAAGATAAATCGGGAAAAGCAGACCGGGGTGGGAGTTTTGGGCAAAGTAAGGAGGCTGGATTGCCCACCTCCCAGTCTACAGCCTTGGGGTGGGGGAGCTCTTTTGGGGGTGGGAGGAGTGAGGGGCAGCTGGGTTGAATTTGTCCAAATCTAATAACCCAGGAGCCTATTGAAGGCCTTGGGGGTTGGGAGGGGAGGAAAGTCTTGAATATTCCTCTAACTTTTACCCCCTCTCCCTCTGGTCCCTTCTTTCCAAAAGTCTTTGAAGAAAGATGTTTTTGACGCTTCCACGTCGCTCTCAGATGGATGGGCTGCGGGTGATTGAAGTGTCTTTGTCATGCTAATGCTTGGGGGGTGATGGATGGGCGCTGGGGCTGCCAAACTCTGGCTCGCTGCGCCCATTGGCCTGGGAGAGATCACATGCGCCCCTCCACCCCCACTCCCTACCCCCTTCCTGGGGGAGCCCTGGCCCAAGCGAGCTGGGCCGGGCCATGGATGCAGGCTTCAGCGCTGTGACATACTGCCGAAAGGTTGTAGGGCAAGAGGGTGTCTCCCCCAAACGGGCCGACCCTCCTGTGGCCTCCACGCATGGACTATAATAGGATGAACTCCTTCTTAGAGTACCCACTCTGTAACCGGGGACCCAGCGCCTACAGCGCCCACAGCGCCCCTACCTCCTTCCCTCCCAGCTCGGCTCCGGCTGTTGACAGCTACGCAGGCGAGACCCGCTATGGTGGGGGACTCCCCAGCCCCGCGCTCCAGCAGAACTCAGGCTATCCCACCCCGCAGCCGCCTTCGGCGCTCGGGGTGCCCTTCCCCAGCTCCGCGACCTCGGGGTACGCCCCGGCGGCCTGCAGCCCCAGCTATGGGTCCTCTCAGTACTATCCTCTGGGCCAACCCGAAGGAGATGGAAGCTATTATCATCCTTCGAGCTATGGGGCCCAGCTAGGGGGCCTGTCCGACGGCTATGGAACCGGTGGAGCGGGCCCGGGGCCGTACCCTCCCCCGCAGCCCCCTTTCGGGAACGAGCAGACAGCGAGCTTTGCATCGGCCTATGCTGAGCTCCTCTCGGAGGACAAGGAATCGCCCTGCCCGTCAGAACCCAGCACCCCCACGGCCAGGACCTTCGACTGGATGAAGGTTAAGAGGAATCCCCCCAAGACAGGTAGGAGTCAGGCGTGGTCACCTCCTCTCCGGGGCTCAAAGACAGGAGGGTGCCCCCAGCCTGGGCTGGTAGGACAGGTGGAGCCGCCCCCGTGGGGGCAGGTGAGAGTACTTCGCCCCCGTCTCAGGTCAGCAGGGCTTTTCCCACCCAGGGAGTGCCCGGCTACTCTGCAGGGAAGTCTGCACACACCCCTGCTTCCTCATCTCTGTGCCCAACGTGGACTCTGCACCCCGTGCCGGGTGGGGGACGGAAGTGTCGGGGTCCGTCTGAATTTGGAGGTCACCTTGGGGGTGTCTGGCGATCCAAGGGCACGTTGAGAGCTAAGCTGGACAGACGTTGGGGGTGCAGAGCTGGCCCGGGAGGAGGAGAGGGGCAGGGGAGAGGGGGCGAGAGAGCTGACGCGGCCCTTTCTCCCGCCCCGCCCCTAGCCAAGGTGTCGGAGCTGGGCCTGGGCGCGCCCGGCGGCCTCCGCACCAACTTCACCACGCGGCAGCTGACCGAGCTGGAGAAGGAGTTCCACTTCAACAAGTACCTGAGCCGCGCCCGGAGGGTGGAGATCGCCGCCACCCTGGAGCTCAACGAGACGCAGGTCAAGATTTGGTTCCAGAACCGGCGCATGAAGCAGAAGAAGCGCGAGCGGGAGGGAGGCCGGATGCCCCCAGCCCCTCCGGGCTGTCCCAGGGAGGCGACTGGAGACGCATCAGACCAGTCGACGTGCACCTCCCCGGAGGCCTCGCCCAGCTCCATCACCTCCTGAAAGAAACCTCACCAACCGTGGGGGCTCCTCCGCTCTTCCGAACCCAGGCGTCGGGCGACCCTCACCAAGGCAGGGGCGCCAGGTTACAGCTGGGGAGAATAGGGAAACACTTTCCTCTGGTTTGGGCGGGGTGTTGCTGGCTGGGGACTCTATAGGACCCGAGACCTGGGAGACGACGATGCGGAACCCTGTCAACTCTGGACGGAAAGGCTTCCTTCCGCCTTTCATCTGGGGATCAGCACGTGGGTGGGGTAGGAGCAAGCGTCATCCTCCCGAATTCTCCTTTCCCTTCCAACTTCCTCGTATTCAGTTCAGTGCCTTTGAGCCGCGAGGACTCTTCTGTGCTGGGATCCCAACTCCCCCATTCTAGGCTGGCACAGAGGGAAGGCCTTGAAGTGTCTCTTGGGGGAGGCTTTTGGGTGCAGGCATAGGACTGATGCTTAATCTCTTCCGTCACCACAGACCTTACAATAACACCAGCTGCCTTGTGACAGACCAAAAACACCCCCCCCCCATCTAACCTTATTAACCCCCTCCTGGCACATTTGTATTGCACTAACGCAGCCTCCAGAGGTTGTTTTCTGAGACCTGCCTCCTCCCACCAGCGACCTCATCTCTAAGCCACCAAAGTGTTTTGGAACTTGGTACTCCGGAGACTTCTGGAACGTTGTTCGAGGCCTGCCCCCAGCAAGCCTCTACCAGGATGGCGCAGGCACGCCCGGCTAGTTCCTCCCCTATTTATTGCCTCCTGGAAAACCCAGGACCCTCCTCCCGATCTCCACCTCTACCCCCGAGGCAGCCTGGGGAGGTCCAGGTGCAGCGAGAGCTCCTAGCAGCAGCAAGCCTTTCTCCGGACCTTGGAAACAGTGGGGGCACCACCTGAGTTTCTGGAAACCTGAGCCCCAAGCAAACTGGGTTCTCTCTGTACCTCCAGCTACCTCATTTCAATAAAGTCTGTGTTTTCCCCTCTTCCCGACTGCTTCTCCTCTTCTGCCTCGGGTAGAGGAGGCTTCCTACTCCAAGAGCCCTCGAGAGAGATGGGGGAAGCATTGGTGAAAGCTGGTTGGGCTGGAAAGATTTGAACTGTGAGATCTCAGCTGGATAAAGAGAAGGACTTACTGGGTGGGTCCCAAGCAGAACTGGGCCTCAGCCTCCAGGTCTAACAGTAGTCAGTCCTTGGGTCATTGGAGGAACCAGGAAAGAGAGAAGGGAAAAGATGGGGGAGGAGAAGGAAATGGTCCAGGTCCAGAGAGAGTCTTGAGAGGAAGGCAGGAAAAGAGAGAAACTGCTTGTTTGGAGAGAACAGAAAAGGTGTAAAACAGAGGAGGAAGTGTGGGGGAAGGCAACAGCCCTCTACCCCTCTCCCCTGCTTTCTCTCCGCAGGCCCAGAGCCAGGCCTGGCATACGGTGGGCCTTCAAGAAATGTTGATGGAGTGAACTGGGGGGTCCGGAGGCTGTGGAATGTGCTCCAGCCCCTCCAGCTCTCGCTCAGAAAATGTCAGAGGGTGGGTCCCTGACAAACTGCAGACTGGCACACAGGTTACCCCCCACCCCCACCCTCGCCCGGCCCACTCCCGCCCCCATCGCAGAGCCGTTCCACCAACGGGGGACCAGAACGTGGGGACAAGGGAAGCCAGAGTAGCAGGGAGACTAGCCTTAGCCGGCAGCCTCCAGAGGGCCATCCCCGGGCTCAAGGTGAACGTCCAGAGTCCCCGGGCGCTGGATGGCAGCGGGGAGGCGGCGGCCACGGGGCTGGATGGGGTGGGCTGGGTCTCGGGAGGCGGGCAGGTAGCCGGCCCAGCGGGCCCAGCTGGAGGACGAGGGGGAGGGCGGAGGGCCAGAGGGCCGGAGTAAACCCCAATCCCGCGCTGACCTTTTTACCTCCAAGCGCCTCTAGGCTTTCCAAACAAGCCAACAGCGAGCCCGCGGGGGCAGCTATTGTCTCGGGCCGGTCCCACTGACAAACCTTTGGTCGGCGGAGGTGGGGGGCCCCCGGGGCTCAGGAAGCTCCCTGACGGCCAACAAGCCGCCCTCCTCACCCGCCCTTGAGCTGACAAGGGCCTGCGGGCTCCGGCCCCGGATATTGATTCCGGTTACCCGGGGAGTCCAAAGGCAGCAAGAACCCCGACAGCTGGGGATGCAGGGGGGCGGCCGTGGTGTGAGAGCAAGGGGGTGCCGATCCACCCCATCTATTTCATTTTTGACCTCAAAGGAAGAGAGCTGGTCAAAAGGACGAGAATTGTCTGTAGGAAACGCTGAGCGTTTGCTTCCTAATGAAAACGGTGCCATTATAGGAGAGGCAACGTTATCAATAACTTCCCAGCCCCGCTGGAGAGGAGGGGAAGTGTGTTGCTAGAGGAAGCCTAGCTTTCCCAGAGGCTGAAACCACACACACACACACACACACACACACACACACACACACACTTATTAACTGCTTCTCTCTACATTAAATTGAAATTGCTACCAAGGTTGGCCTCCCTAAAAGGGTCACTCCTAAAAGGGGACAGAGCAAGTGTCTGTGGAAATAAAACGCCCCTTGCTTGGAGCCATTTATGGGAAGCCAGTGGAGTCTTCTGTTTGGGGTATTCATGGCTCCTCCAACCTCTGGACCTGCAAATGGGCAGGAACACAGGGCAAGGAAGGAGCAGTGGTTAGGGCAAGACTACAGGGCTGGTGGAGTTGGGCCTCAGGGTGGGGCTGACAGGTCCTGGGGGAAGCCTAATGGAGGGTACAGGAGGAAAAGGGGAGGCTGGCCATTTGATTTTGGTCATCACCAAGAAGGAACCATGAAATTCCCCCAGGGAAGGGTGAGGGACAAATCAATTCTGTTAACTGAGGGACTGGCTGGAAATAATCCACAAAAATTCTGAGTCTCCCATCTCCTGAGATGCAAAGATCTTCACCTCTTTCCCACTTTGCACTCCTCTAAGTCCCACTTTGAACCTCAAGCCCCAAACTGGTCTACACCGAAGACATTTAGTCCGGAAGGCATTTAGACCGAGAAAGAAAAGATCACTGTGCATTTTCCTGTTATAATTAAAAAGAGAGGATGGTAAAACAAACAAACAAAAACACATTTTTCTGCTATTGAATTAAGTTGATGGTGTTCATTGCTCAGCTTTCCAGAAGAGATGCCAAACGGCTTCACTCATAGATTCCACTGTGGTTTGTAGAAAGGTGGATTTTTCACAGCGTGGGGGGATGGGGGATGAGGGGAATTGGATTCACCAGGAGACCTGACAGCGCATTTTCCTCAGAACTGGAAAACCCTCCACCCCCAGACCTCGATTTACCAAGACCATCTCAAGAGGAATCTCCCGTTCGGCCAATTAAAATCTAAAGAGAATCTTCTCCCCTTGAGTCTTCATAGGAGAGAGAATTCTTCTCAAGTCAAGGTTTCTGAGGAGCATCTCCCCACCCCTCCCCCACCGTCTGAGGGGGGTTGGGGAGTCAAGGCTCCACTCCACCCAACCCTCCACACCATCTGTTTCTCAGCCCCAAGTGTGAACTTTTCTTCTTTCATTTGCCTTTTTCTTCAGCGTTTGTTCTCCCAACGTGAGGCCCTTTGATCTCCTGGACAAGAGAGACAAGAAAAAGAGATTTTAAAAAACCCTGAAGTTCCTACTTTTAAGTTAGTTTCTTTGTTATGAACATTCCTTGTGCCCATACCCCTGGGCTGCTGGAAGGGAGTTGGGATGGGGATGCTGGGGACATCTCTGGGATGACTGAGATTGTGGGGGGTGGGGAGCAGGGGTGGCCGATCCAGATGAGCCTGAGAGGAAAACTGATGATTTCTAGGAAGTATCCAGGATACCCGGGTTCAACTCCTTCAAGCCCTGCCTATCACAGCCTGGTGGCCTTGGGTAAGTTGTCTAATTCCCTGTGACCAGTTTCATTCCCTACAAAATGAGGATCATAATAGTACCTATTTACATAGGGTTGATGTTGGGATTAAATACTTGGAAACAGTCCCTAATAAATAAATGTGAGCTGTAATCATAATTCTCCTTATTAAGAACATATCCTCTCCCACTTCTTTGGTCCCTAATCTATTCCAGGGCACATCTGGACCTTCTGGCGTGCACACACAGACATTCTTACTTCTCACACTCATAGCTTGTTTGATCCCTGATAAGCCTATGGGCCTAGCAGTAGGTTATAGGGCTACAGAAGGGATTCCCTTCTTGGAGGCTGAGAACAGGTCCAGTGGGTCTGGCTGAGACCCACTGTCATTTCCTTCAGCTCTCAGGGCACTCACTGGTGGAGTGGGGAGACTGACCTGGGGCCTCTCACACTTTCCTCCTCCCTTCTCCATTGCGGGAGGATGGACAGGAAGTTTTGAAAGCAGACACATTGAGTTCCTGACTTAGGGTGGTGGAGGGTACAGGAGGAGTGGTGGAGGCAAGGGCTAAAGTGTAACTGAATTTTCAGTGTGGTCCCCTTCTTACTGGCTGGGTGACCCTAGGCCGGTTACTCCATTTCCCGGTGCTTCCATCTCTTCAGCTATAAAATGGAGGATGTTGAAGACTAAATGAGATATATGAGAACTGCTTAGAACACTGCCTGGTGGTGCATTCAGTAGAGATTTTCTGCGTATGCATTTGCATAAGGCCTTTCTCTTACTTTCCTGTACCAAGTTGTTCTTGGTCTTGGCATGATGGAAGCAGATATCCTTCAGCCTTCGTCATCCTCCTCACTTTCTTGTTGAGTGAGTAAAGACTTAAGCAAAATACTCCTGTCTGGAAGGCAGGCGCCCCCAAACATGCATCCACAGGCCCGTCTGGTCCCATAACCATGGGGCTTGCTGTTATGGAATAAAATAATTCAGAAAGAAAAGATTCAGGGTGGTCCCATAGAAAAATGGTACAGTGTCAGGACAGGACATGCTCTTGGTAGGACAGACTCACTGTGTAAGTCTTTGAGCACATTCCCACTATTGTCCAGGAGACTGGCACGCCTTGCAGCTGTACCAGACTTTTCTCTTCTCTTCTCTTCTCTTCTCTTTCCCCCCCCTTCCTTCCTTCCTTCCTTCTCTTTTTTTGTGATGAGTCAGTCCTGACTCTAAAGACTCCCTTGAATGACCTCCTTTGCAGGACTCTATCACAATATTCCAGAAGCTTCAGCTTTTGCTCTTTCCCTGGCCCTCTAAATGCTTTCCACAATCAGAGTGAGTCCTGGGTGGGACAGGCGTTAGAGACGCAAAATATTTAATGTCCATTCTTGGGAGAACAGAGAGGCTCAAATGCTTGCAGGTGCCTGTCCGCGGTTGTTCTCTTCATCAGGAAATAAATGGATCAGATGCTTCGGAACAGAAAGAATTCTGTAAGAGTCAAGAGACCCAAGTTCACTCTCTCAGGAGATTCCTGTGTGTACTCAGGTAAATCACCTAATCTCTCTGGGCTTGCTTTCTCTGTCTTTCGTATCAACTGAATAATCCCACTGCAGCTAGACTCCTTCCTCCTCTCATCTGAGGATAGAAGAAGACATAAGTAAGAAAGAATGTTACAACTTGGTGGGGGTTAGGAGGGTGGGAGGTGGGGTAGGGGGAAGCAGGCTGTTGGATATAGTCTGCTGGCCTAGTTAGAGCTAATTAAAATCACTCTTTCTCTTCCTACCCCCAGTCCATTTCCTCTAAGCTCTCAAAACTCACTGGCCTGAGTCCAGACAATTCTGAGCCCCACAGCCCTTTCTGCCTGGAAGGGAACCTAGGAGGGAGGGAGCCCCACAAAGCATGTGCTCTCTGCTCCTCAGGGGCCTGAAGCATCCTTCAGTTTACTCTGCTCTGACAGCTCTGTTTCAACCCCCTCCTTGGAGATGAGGCAGCTCAATATTTACCCAGCCAGAGAGGTTTGCCCAGAAGCCTGGCCTCCCTCGCCTGCTCCTACTGGCTCTGCTCTGCCGTCCCCCCTTCCCTTCCTGGTTCATGGAGAGTTCAGACCTAAAATGGCTAGCAGCCCCCCACCCCCAGCCCTGGTGGAGCCGCCTGTCCAGGGGATCGAAGAGGCCAGAAGGGCGGGGGAAGGGCTCTGGCCATGGGGTCATGCCCTGGTCTCTCCACTCTTGCTGGACCAGCAAGCAGCCGGGGCCTCCCCGAGGAGAGACTCAGCAAATGATTGTCTTTTGGGGGGAAGGAGTGGACTAAGAGTGACTAAAATGGAACTGTTGGCTCAGGGAGACGACCCAGGCCGGCAAAGGGTCATGTATCTGCACATTATTAGTATTATAGACTATGTTTCCTCATAGAGACACAGACTTGTGATAGCTTGGATTCTTTTTCCAAAGACACTTAAAGATGGGGCGTCTGGGTGGCTCAGTGGGTTAAACCTCTGCCTTTGGCTCAGGTCGTGCTCTCGGGGTCCTGGTCAGCGGGGGAGACTGCTTCCCCGCATCTCTCTGCCTGCCTTTCTGTCTCCTTGTGATATCTCTCTGTCAAATAAGTGAATAAAAGTCTTTTAAAAAATAAAAATATTCAAAGACACTTAAAGAGCTCGTACAATAAAGAGGTGACCCATGATTCCCAGTGAACATGTATGAAAACAGTCCCATACCTCCTCGCTGTCTAGAAGGTAAGGTCCGTGAAGGCTGTGATTTTTGTCTGTTTTGTTCATTGCTCTATTTCTAGTGCCTCGAACAGTGCCTGGCACGTAGCAGATGCTCAGTAAATATCTGCTAAGTGAAGACTGAAGCAAAATGCTCCTGTCTAGAAGGTGGGCACCCCAAACCTGGTGTTCTGAAGGGGTGTCAGTTTCAGATGTTTGATTCGCTGGAGAGTATTATCATAATCTCCATATGATGGAGGTAATGAAAGGTTAGGGATGCGAGGGGATTGGGAGGCATTTTCCTCTCCTACTGCCCTGCATTAAAGGTGTCTATCTCTGGCAAATGACAGAGTGAGTTGACTTCATAGCTTCAGGGCGAATCTGTTCCCAGGGCTCAGTGCAGAGGTTTTGTTTGGCCTTCCTTTAGTTTAGCAAGAGTAAACTCAAGGAAAGACTCAACTTTGGAAATGCAAGGGATTTTTGAAGGCCCAGCTGGGCTTTTTTTTTTTTTTTTTTTTTTTTAAAGTAATCTCTACCCCCAACATGGGGCTTGAACTCACTCCGACCCCCAGATCAAGAGTCGCATGCTCTACGGACAGAGCCAGCCAGGTGCCTCCAGAGTGTTTAGACTGGTAGAAATGTTGGTAGAAAAGGGAAGAGTCGCTGTCCTTCTGAGGAGCGATCCTGGTGGGGAGATCCCAGGGAGGCGCTCCCGTCACAGATAAGCCTTCCTTTCTTTCTCCATCTCCCAGCTCAACCCCACAGAGCCTAGGGTCTGTCCATACATGAATGGACCTAGATTTCCTTTCATCTTTTCTAAAAATGTTTGGGATGTCTGGGGCCTTCTAGGGCCTTCTAGATCCAATATGGTGAATTAGCACAGGGCAGTGCGTGGGTTTGTTGGGTCTGAAGGGGGAGATGGAGGGAGAGCATTGCTTTCAGTGTCTAAGGGACCTGGGGCAAGGAGGGCCCCCTGCTGGAAGGGTCACTGGGGCAGATCACTGCGGGAGGATCACCCAGTCTGGCAGGGTCTGCTGCCATCACTGGAAATTGTTGGCAATTGATGATGTCCTTTTGCCTACTCCAGCCACAGACCTACATGCATGGGTCCTGATCACAGAGACAGAAAGTGGCCAGTCAGGAAAAGGGAAGGGAAAACTGTCAAGGAAAAGAAAAATTCCCCTGCACCTTCTGCTCCTCTAGGGCTAGGTTTTGAGATCGGGAGGAACAAAGCTGGGGGAAGGGAATTCCTCAGCAGAAAGGGCTGGGGGTCCTGGGTGTGGCTCTAACTTGCTTCCCTAGTTCAGACTTACTGGCCGCAGCTGGTCAGGTGCTCTTGTTTTTTAGGATCTGGAGCCTGAAGAGGCAAAATCCGCACAACAGGCTGTTGAGGAGGTCAAGTCTTCGAACTCGGTGTAAGCAATCACAGGCTGGTAGGTGGCAGAAGAGCTATCCCACATTCTTCTTCAGTCCCAACTTCCGTCCCCACCCCCCAGTTTCTCCATTTACACTCCGTCAGTTTCCGGAACTCAGTGTTCAATCCCCACCTTTGGAGTTTGAGAGATCCTTCCCAGGGGGCTGAAGCTACAAAGAGCCGGTGGGGGGGAGGGAGGCTACAGCGTCCCCAGAGGATGGGTGGGGTTGATGTGGGGGCCAAAGGGCTGAATCCAGCTTGGGGTCTCTATTTAGCAATTCAAATTCAGTAATTTGGGTGCATTGGAAATGGGGAATTGCAAAGATGCCTTTTAAAGAGCCTACAGGCTGGCAGGCTCCCACCGAGGGCAGGGGTGTGTGTGTGTGTGTGTGTGTGTGTGTGTGTGTGTGAAAACGTTTCAAAACCTATTGAAATCCACACCTTGATCCACACCCCTGCAGTCGAGCTGGCCTCCCTGTGCATCCGCAGACCTGTCTATAAACCAGCATTGTTACATGTGTTTTCAATCAAAAATCCAGTACACGGCTCCACAGATGGGGCTGCAACCGCTGGCGAAGGTGGTCCCCCAGGGAGACAGGTGTTGTTACCGGCGTGGAAAGTTTCTTTTTCCCTCCCACACCTTGAGTCTGTGTTTTGACTGCAAGTGGCGCAAAGCAATACCTGAGAAGTGGGAGTGGAGAACAGAAGGGTTCTAGGCATACAGGTGAAAAGGAGGAGGGCCTTTTGCTAAAAATCCCTCAATCGAATTTCTCTTTCCAGGATTCCTAGAATGGAAGCGAAAAGGAACTGGGTGGGAAATCCAAGTTTGGTGTCTTGTGGTTAAGCACTTAGAGGAAAAGCAAAAATGAAAACAAAGGAAAACAGACAAACAAACAAACAAAACATCCCAAACGTGGCCAAGCTCCTACTTTATCTTCATCGAATACTGAGGATCCGTAAAACTGATTTTTATTTATTTATTTGACAGAGATCACAAGTAGGCAGAGAAGCAGGCAGAGAGAGAGGAGGAAGCAGGCTCCCTGCTGAGCAGAGAGCCCAATGCGGGGCTCTATCTCAGGACCCTGGGATCATGACCTGAGCCGAAGGCAGAGGCTTAACCCACTGAGCCACCTAGGCGCCGCAAACAAATAAAATCTTTAAAAAAAAAATAATGAGTGTGGCCCCAAATCCTGCCTTTATGAAAAACTTCTCTATTTCAGTAGAGAAAATCCCATTTTTAAAAAAGGTTTTATTTATTTATTTGACAGAGAGAGAGAGAGAGAGAGAGCACAAGTAGGCAGAGAGGCGGCGGGTGGGGGGGGGCAGGCTCCCTGCTGAGCACAGAGCCCGATGTGGGGCTCGATCCCAGGACCTGAGATCATGACCCGAGCCGAAGGCAGAGGCTTAACCCACTGAGCCACCCAGGCACCCCAAGAAAATCCCATTTTAAAAAATTCCTCTTTTTGAATGAGAGGTAGGTTTATCTACAATGGATATGGATCTTCTGCCTCTTTATTACTCTCTAAGTCAAATGGACATAGGAGATTGGAAAAATTTAAAGCAAATTTTGCTTTTTTCCTCTTCTTTTCCTCCAGCTTTCTTTTACACAAATCTGCAACGTGGGGGCAGGAAATAGGATCCTAGGTTTGAATTTTTTTTTTTTTAAAGATTTTATTTATTTATTTGACAGAGAGAGATCACAAGTAGGCAGAGAGGCAGGCAGAGAGAGAGGAGGAAGCAGGTTCCCCGCTGAGCAGAGAGCCCGATGTGGGACTCGATCCCAGGACCCTGAGATCATGACCCGAGCTGAAGGCAGCGGCTTAACCCACTGAGCCACCCAGGCGCCCTCTAGGTTTGAATTTAATATAATCCGTACACAAGCCTCTCGTGCTAATGTCTTCTGCCAGGTGCCGAGCTGAGCTGAATGTCAGATTCCTCCTCTGGAAAACAAGAAAAGACCTGATTCTCTCTCTTTTTTCTCTCCAGACCTTTGAAATTTAGTTTTCAAATTTATTTTTGGTGACAAGTGTAAATGTTTGCTCAGTTGCCAAGACATAACTAAGATTCTTCTCGTAGGTAAGGCAAAGTCTGGGGGAGTCCTCTTCCTTCCCGACCTTTCCACCGAGGCAGGGTTCAAGATGCAGAGAATTTTCCCACTGTCACGGAGGGTCTGACTCAGCGCCCCCAGAGCTCCTTCCCGCCTCAGTCTGGAGCTGGGAGCAGTTTCCCGAGTTGCAGGGTCCACTCCCCAGTGAGGTCTGAAGCTCTTGTTTGGGAGAAGAGAAAAGTTCATGGGTCCCTGGAGTTTTGAAGAGCAGGTGTTTCTATTCTGTGTGTGCCTGGAGAGAAAGGTCTCTAACCTTCTCCCAACACACACACACACACACACACACACACACACACACACACACACCACAACTCTGTAAGCTTATTGGAGGAGTTTTGTTGTTTAAGGGAATAGATTTGGAGAAGGAGTAAGTTACTTGTAAATCTGCTTCTAGGAACAGGGAGAGGTGTTTTCCCTGGGCCTTTGGCAGCTGGGGAAAGAAGCTCCTGTCCCCAAATGAGATTCTACTGCAGCTTTCCAGAAGGGGAAGAGCGAGAGAGAGCTTTGTTTTCAGTGCCTAAGGGACCTGGGGCAAGGAGGGCCCCAGATCAATATTGCCCTTTGATATGTATTTTGATGACCAGATATGTATCTTGATGACCATCTCGCTGCTTCCTGGCTCATAGAGAGAACTGAGCAATCTGCACTGCCTACCTCTCTTCTCGTCCCTTCTGTCTTTCCCTGTGCACCACCTGGACACGGTGCACAAACCTTTTACTTCTCTGCCAAATGGGTGAATTTCCAGATATCTGTCAGTGCTGAAGTTGACAATGGCTGGGAACTTCCCTCTTTTCTCATCCTCACTGGTGCCCACCTGTGATGGCCTTAGAGACCCAAGGGTGGGGGCAAATCAAAACAAAAGAACAATGAAAAGCTTGGAGATGGAAAAGACTGTATGTTTATCCTTTATACCCTTGCCCAATCTTTCCTAGAACAGGCTGGGCTTGCACACCTCTAGCAATGGGGAACTCACTATTCACCAAGAAGATTCCTCTAGGGGTGCCTGGGTGGCTCAGTGGGTTAAGCCTCTGCCTTTGGCTCAGGTCATGATCTCAGGGTCTTGGGATGGAGCCCCACATCAGACTCGCTGCTCAGCAGGGAGCCTGCTTCCTCCTCTCTCTCTGCCTGCCTCTCTGCCTACTTGTGATCTCTCTTTCTGTCAAATAAATAAATAAAATCTTTTTTTAAAAAAAGGAGAAGAAGATTCCTCTAATGTTGAAGTGCTCTAAATGATAGGAAATGTTTCTGGATATGGATTTAGGAGCTCATCTCTTTGGGATTTGTACCCATCGATCCCACTACTTTGCCACTGTCTGGACTCAACAGAATGACTCTGAATTCCTTTTCCACAAGCAACCCTTCCCAAATATTTGGGAGTGTCACGTGTGACCCTAGCTCGCTCTTTCTCTAGAGTGATGCACATTCCTGATTCCTTCATTCATTTCTCCTAAGACCCCGATCTCCAGATCTTTTCCCATCCCGCTCTTCTTTCCTTAGTCGATATTTCCTTAAAATGAACTGCCCAGAGTGGAACAGAAAATATTAAATGTGATCGCATCAGCTCTAAGTGGAGTGGGACTATCCTATCCTTTGGTCGGGTCACTCTATTTCTGTTGATACAGGGAGCAGGGCCTGGGCAGGAAAAGCCAATGGGGCAGGCTGGTGGCTGGTGAGAAGTGAGAGGAATCTTTTATCTCTTGCCAATTCTGTTTATCTTCTTGACCTCTAGGGCTGCATCTATCAACAAAACCATAATCCATACAAATCCCTAAGCTCCGGGAGGGTGAGCGCTGTCAGATTGGCAGCCATTTGTGGGGAACAAACATTTGCTGAGCAGAGCCTCTGTAATTGGTGAGAAGGGAAAGGAGCATTAGAGTAGAGAAACGATGGGCACAGGTGAGAAGGATAGGCTGTATTATCTCAAGGTCAGGAAGTACAGATGACCTGGGCTAAGCCGGCTCCTCCAGGTCGGCTCTTCCTTATCATTGCTGCACAGAAAGCTCTAATTCTTCCACCGTGTTTCACCCTGACCTCCCTTCTCGAGGACAGCAGCTACGATTTTTTGTTATCATTGTTGTTGTTATTGACATTTATATAGTGTTTTGTTATTAGCCCTTACTTCTCACCGTTATCTCTGGGAGGTTAGTATGATCGTTACTCTCACCTATGGGGAGCCCACGGCACAGAGAAAATAAGTTGTGTGCCCAAGATTGCATATCTGAAAGGCAACGTGTGTGATTTTCTCTTTCTGCCTCTGGCCCTCAAGAATTTATATGTAAGCCCACGTATTTGGAATATGCAGTGCATTTGGGATCACGGCCTTTATTCCGCCTCATCGTGCCCCAGCCACACTCCAAGCTTTCAGACCATCAGACCCTGTTCAGGGTCTTAGGTCATTGCCTTTTTCCTTTTAGGGAACAGAAATCAAGAAGCCTACCCAACTATCCAAGATCACCAGGCTCCATTAGAGAATCTGTCTCTCCCTATAACCTTTAAAAGATTGAAAATTCCTGCAAACAGAGTCCAAATCGAGCATTGGTGGACTCATGGTGTCCATGAAAACAACTAATGGTCCAGGCTTTGGCCATAATGGGAGGTTTGGCTTAGGGATCTTCCCTTTCGAGCGGTCTTCTCCAAGTTTGAAAAGCTGTAGATGGCTTTGAACATGACTGCTCTCGAAGCTGAAAGATTCAGGTTTGGTATGTTACAGCAAGCCTAGGGGACACGGGAAGGGAGCTCTTAACACGAATTTGGGAAGCGTTCTCTTTGAGGCCTTATCTTTTCAAATTCTTATGATGGGCGGGTGGGTGATATGACTTCCCAAGTAATGGGAGTCATGATACATGGAAGGATAAGAAGAAGAGGCTTTCAGCCCTGGGGTCAGAGATAATCACTGCCCAGCTGCCTACACTTTTTTTTTTTTTAAGATTTTATTTATTTATTTGACAGAGAGAGATCACAAGCAGGCAGAGAGGCAGGCAGAGAGAGAGAGAGAAGGAAGCAGGCTCCCAGCTGAGCAGAGAGCCCGATGCGGGGCTCGATCCCAGGACCCTGAGATCATGACCTGAGCCGAAGGCAGCGGCTTAACCCACTGAGCCACCCAGGCGCCCCGACTTTTTTTTTTTAAGAGATTTGTTTATTTGAGAGAAAGAGCACGAGCAGGAGGGGCCGAGGGAGAAGGAGAAAGAATCTCATCTCAAGCAGACTCCATGCTGAGGGGGGAGCCCAACTCAGGGCTTGATCTCACAACCCAGAGATCAGGGCCTGAGCCTATACCAGGAGCCCCACGGTTAGCATCAGTTGCTCCACGCAGGCACCCCGTCTACTCTCATCTGAATGAGACCTCTTCCACATTCCCCGTTCCCAGCCATCCCCCTCTCCCAGGCCTTGTTGGAGATGCCCGTCATGGTAGATGTAGAGGTCAGTGCTTTGAAGACTTTGAGGGATAAGCAGATCAAAAGTCCAAATCTCCAACCTCTTCTACCTGTGAGCCTCCCAGCACTGGTCTGCAGGGCCAGACACAAAGCAGATGGAAGGCAGGAAAGCGGAGGCCATGAGCAGCTGCCTATCCTATAACTCAGCCCAAGTCCTGGGGACCTAAGGAGGAGTCCTGATGACGGATGAGGAAGAGGCTGGGGTGGGACAGGAAAAGGAGAATGAGGGACACAGAGCCCGGTTAGGGCCAGGAGACCACCTGGGTCTGCCATCTACTCTCTTGCTTTATGCAAATGTTACTTTAGCCCCAAAGAAACCACTTTCTCGGACTAGCTTGCTGTTTCTTTACAAATACTCAGACTTTGGGGTGACTGGGTGGTTCAGTCTTTAAGCATCCGCCTTCGGCTCAGGCCATGATCCAAGGGTCCTGGGATCCAGCCCTGCATTGGGCTCCTTGCTCCTGCCTGTTTCTCCCTCCCCCACCTCCCCCTGCTTGTGTTCCCTCTCTCACTGCCTCTGTCAAATAAATAAATAAAATCCTTAAAACAAAACATGCTGACTTTAGGCACCTGGGTGGCTTAGTTGGTTAAGCGTCTGCCTTTGGCTCAGGTCATGATCCTGGAGTCCTGGGATCGAGTCTCCCGTCGGGCTCCCTGCTCAGCAGGGAGTGTGCTTCTCCCTCTGACCCTCCCCCTTCTCATGCTGTCTCTCTCTCAAATAAATAAAAATCTTGAATAAAAAAGGAAAAACACGCCGATTTTGCAGAGCTTGGAGGGGCTCCTGATGAAGGCATCTCATCGTATCCTAGCAGCAGGGCGGTACATGAGAACCTGTAAAACATCAAAAAACCCAAACCAAAAACCTTTCTTGATCAGATGTTGTAAAGAATTTGCTAAGTCTGCAGGTAAGGAGATGAGAGAGTGCTTGTGTGATCCCCTCAGAGAAAACCCACTTAGTTTCTCCTTTCTGTCACCTCCTCTCCAGGTGAGGAAGGTGAGCACAACAAGGAGGGAGGTGAGCTCGGGTGCTGAGGCTGCCCAGCCCCGCTGGCATATGGCCTCTCTGCACCAGGTGCTCCCCGTGTCCGTGTCCGCCGGATGGGGTAGGGGGTGGGATCTTGCCTTTCCTTGTCTGCTCTGCAGTGCCAGCAGCAAGGACTCAGCGGCTGACAAGGTAAAAGGCTATCGCAGAACAAACACCGGAGCGAGAGAGACCTCTCTGAGAAAAAACAGATAACATTTTCAACATGTTTAGAGACCCCAGCCTTCGTCTGGCTGCAGAATCCCTTCGCCTGAGCTTTTACCAGCAAGAGGTGTCAAACGGATTCCATAGTTTATGGGACGGCAGGAGCCAGGCATCTGCCCAGTCCTCCCTTCCGGTGTTGGAGCTGGTCTGGAGAAAACACGCTGAAATAAGGGGTCTTGGCGATTTCACAAGCTAGGGACTCCGAGCACGCCCTGTTTCACTTACTTCGCAGAGAGTTACTCCGCCCTCTAACCAAAAGGAGTATCCGTTTTGGCTGAGACTCAGTAAAAATCATTAAACAGCAGGGAGAGCATGAGGGGACAGTTAGAGCTATTTCATTTTTTTAGTTTTTTATTTGACAGACAAGAGATCACAAGTAGGCAGAGAGGCAGGCAGAGAAAGAGGGGGAAGCAGGCTCCCCGCTGAGCAGAGAGCCCGAGGTGGTGCTCGATCCCAGGATCCCGGGATCATGACCTGAGGCCAAGGCAGAGGCTTTAACCCACTGAGCCACTCAGATGCTCCAGTTAGAGCTACTTTTAAAATAAGGTCCAATTAAAGGCACTTGGGGGGGGGGCGCCTGGGTGGCTCAGGGGGTTAAAGCCTCTGCCTTTCGGCTCAGGTCATGATCCCAGGGTCTTTGGATCGAGCCCCACGTCGGGCTCTCTGCTCTGTGGGGAGCCTGCTTCCTCCCCTCTCTCTCTCTGCCTACCTCTCTGCCTACTTGTAATCTCTGCCTGTCAAATAAATAAATAAAATCTTAAAAAAAAAAAAGGCAATTGGGGGGCCTAGTCAGTTAAGCATCTGCCTTCAGCTCAGGTCATGATCCCTGCGTCCCAGGATAGAGTCCCTCTTCGGGCTCCCTGCTCACGGGGGAGCTTGCTTCTCCTTCTGCACTTCCCCCTGCTTGTGCTCTCTCTCTCTCTCTCCCAAATAAATAAATAAATGAAGTCTTTTAAAAAAATAAGGTCCATTTAGGGCTTCATAAGTCTCTCCACCCTTACTTCCATTCCTCCAGTCATCGGCCTTGCTTGTTAACTAAGGAAATGGAGGCCAAAGGAATTTCAGTTCATTGGAGGCAATACTGAAGGGAAGCAGGCACTCTCTGCACCTGATACCCTTGCAGGAGGGTCCTCATGGAAGATCCAGTACAAGTCCATCAATATATAAAGTAAGGAACAGGGTGTATAAAAAAACCTGAGGGGCGCCTGGGTGGCTCAGTGGGTTAAAGCCTCTGCCTTCAGCTCAGGTCATGATTCCAGGGTCCTGGGATCCAGCCCTGCGTCTGGCTTTCTGCTCAGCGGGAAGCCTGCTTCCCCACCCCCCTGCCTGCCTCTCTGCCTACTTGTGATCTCTGTCTGTCAAATAAATAAATAAAATCTTAAAACAAACAAACAAAAAACAACAGCAACAACAACAAAAACTCACCTGAAATGTGGGGCACCTGGGTGGCTGAGTCGATGAAGCATCTGTCTTCAGGTCATGATCTCAGCATCCTGGGATGGAGCCCCACGTAGGGCTCCCTGCTCAGCAGGGAGTCTGCTTGTCCCTCTCCCCCATTCATGTGCTCTCTCTCTCAGATAAATAAATAAAATCTTTAAAAAAAAAAAATCTAAAATGGGATGCCTAGGTGGCTCAGTGTTAAGCCTCTGCCTTGGGCTCAGGTCAAGATCTCAGGTTCCTGGGATCTAGCCCCACATCAGGCTCTCTGCTTAGCAGGGAGCCTGCTTCACCCTCACCCCACGCCAGCCTCTCTGCCTATTTGTGATCTCTGTCTGCCAAATAAATAAATAAAATCTTTTTTAAAAATCTGAAATGTAGGGTCGCCTGGGTGGCTCAGTGGGTTAAGCCGCTGCCTTCCGCTCAGGTCATGATCTCAGGGTCCTGGGATCGAGTCCCGCATCGGGTTCTCTGCTCAGCAGGGAGCCTGCTTCCTCCTCTCTCTCTGCCTACTTGTGATCTCTCTCTGCCTACTTGTGATCTCTCTCTGTCAAATAAATAAATAAAATATTTGAAATAAAAATCTGAAATGTACAACAAGGAAGAGACCTATTCCAGGTTGTTATATCTGCAAATCCTCTTAAAATATGGCAATAACTGGAGCACAAAAAATACTTATAAGTTTATAGTATGAATGAGGTCACCAGCTTATGGAGAGAAGAGATATGGGGTTTTTAGGAGGGAGGTTCTAGAAGTGGAAAGAAGAGAAGAAAGAAGCTTGGATGTCTAAGTCTCCTGTCTGTCTCTCCACTTTTAGAATGGCAATACATGTTCTTGGTTTTGCATAGTTCCTTGAGATCCAGTCCTATGTGGTTATTTGTTCCTCCAAAACATGACATTCTTTCTATATTGACTTTTTTTAAGGTTTTACTTAATTTTTTAAAATATTTCTTTATCTATTTGTCAGAGAGAGAAAGAGAGAGTTCACAAGCAGGGGCAACAGCAGGCAAAGGGAGCAGCAGGCAGAGGGAGAAGCAGGCCTCCCAGTGAGCAGAGATCCCAGTTCAGGACTCGATCCCACCACCCTGGGATCATGACCCCAGCCAAAGACAGATGCTTAACCCACTGAGCCATCCAGGTGTTCTTGTGTATTGACTTTTAATAAGCTCTTCCATTTACTGAAATTATTTCCTACCCATTCTATGTCTGGAAAATCCTTCTTTTCCAAGACATAGCTCAAGTTTCACTTCCTCAAAGTGGCCTTCCCTCATCCGCAAACAGAGTGAATCTCTGTGTTTGTTTGCTCTGCTCAAACCTTGTTAATCCCACTGATGGGTACTAAGCACATTGCTCTTATCACTTGTTTATCTGTCTATTCATTTTTATATCCTTAATGCCTAGGAAAAATATATCTTATAAGTATATATGAAATATTGGGAAGATGAATGAATATAAGAATAAAGATGAGACAAATCCAAAAGGTAGCATAGATGGTATAATTTTAATCACTGACAGGTAGAGCAAATTTATTAGTTTTTTTTTCTCTTCATAAAATATAAAGATTTTCAAGATTTAAATAACAGTATTCATATGAAGGGAGGTATTTGTCTTACTAACTCATATCTATAGCATCGCATTCACTTTCAGGGGCCATATTTTAAGAACAATCTTAGACTTTCTGGGTTGGAAAGGACCATAAAGACTATCTGACCCAAATTCCTTTTCTTTCTTTCTTTTTTAAAATCGGAATATTTTATTTTTAAGTAATCTTTATACCCAACATGGGACTTGAATTTGCAACCTCAAGATCAAGAGTTGCTTCTCCACCAGGCGCCCCCCTCCTCCTTTTCATGACCAAGTTTTCATCCAATGGTTGTCCAGCCTCTGATGACAACCCACCCGTTACCAAAGGGGGGAAGCTGACACCTTCCTAAGACAGTTAATTTTCTGTTCAAACTACTTTGACTGCTTTTCCTTACTTAAGATGCATTTGCTTCACTAAAACTTGTACTCTTTGCTCCTAGCGCCATTTTTCAGCTACCGGAAGTACCGTCATGAGGTATTCCCCGCCGCAGTCTTTCCCACTCCAGGTGAAACAAGCCGCTTATCCTCCAGCTGCTCATTGTGAGACGGGACCATATCACACCGGAAGGAACCAGAGGAATACCCTCTGAGAACCCCCAGAACAGAGGTGACCCCACTGTACTATGTGGTGTCACCACCAGCAAGGTCAATTAAGACTATAACATTTCCCTCATGTTTCTGCTCCCACCAGCCACTTAGGGAGAACTTCTTGAGTATTGGCTGTTGTTTCAAGCCTTTTACACACATAGTCTCATCTAATTCTTGTCACAACCCAAAGAGGAAAGGGATTAATATAATTCTCACTTTGCATCCTATGGAACCTAAGACTTACAGAGGGTCAATAACTTGACCAGGGTCCCACCACAAATGCAATATTTCTGTTAATACAGCTAATAGTTATTTTTTGCTTTGCTGGATTTTTTTTTTTTTCGGGGAAGGGAGGGCGCAGTCACACCAGAGCTAACTCATCTGGAAAAATCTAATTATTTTTGCATATATGGAAGCGTGAGTGTATTTTCTCCAGCTGGGTCAATAGAGTGATTTAAACACTTTTTCCAAATTTTTATTAGGAAAACTTTCACAGGGGTACCTGGGTGGCTCAGGCATTAAGCGTTTACCTTCAGCTCAGGTCATGATTCCAGGGTCCTGGGATGGAGCCTGCATGGGGCTCCCTGCTCAGTGAGAAGCCTGCTTCTCCCTCTCCCACTCCCCCTGCTTGTGTTCCTGCTCTCACTATCTCTCTCTGTCAAATAAATAAAATCTTTTTTAAAAAAAGGAAAACTTTTACACATTAAGAAAATATAGAGAGAGCAGTACAATGAGCACTACTACATCCACCATCTGAATTCAGCTGTTAGCATTCTGTCAGGTTGGCTTTATGTAACTATTTTTTTTTCTTTTTAAGATTTTATTTATTTATTTGACAGACAAAGATCACAAGCAGGCAGAGAGGCAGGCAGAGATGGGGGGAAGCAGGTTCCCTGCTGAGCAGAGAGCCCGATGCGGGGCTCGATCCCAGAACCCTGGGATCATGACCTAAGCCGAAGGCAGAGGCTTTAACCCACTGATCCACCCAGGTGCCCCTATGTAACTCTTTATTTACTTGTCCATCATTCCATCCATGTATTTCAAAATTGGTTGTACTTCACCCTTATATTTTTCAGTGTGTATTTCCTGAGAATAAAGACACTGTTCTATTTAACCACAGGATCATTGTCATACCTAAAAAATTAACAATAACATCCAGTGCATATCAAATTTTTCTAACTTCCCCAATGCCTCTCTCTGTGGATTGAGTTACTCTGTGTACCTCATATAAGTGGAATTATATAGTATTTTTTTTTAAGATTTTATTTATTTATTTGACAGATAGAGATCACAAGTAGGGGGGGCGGAGCAGGCTCCCTGCCTCAGCGGAGTCCAATGTGGGGCTCGATCCCAGGACCCTGAGATCATGACCCAAGCCGAAGGCAGAGGCTTAACCCACTGAGCCACCCAGGCGCCCCAGTATTTGTCTTTTTATGATTGTCTTATTATGATTTGTCTTTTTTTTTTAAAGATTTTTATTTATTTGACAGTCAGAGGTCACAAGTAGGCAGAGAGGCAGGCAGATAGAGAGGAAGAAGCAGGCTCTCTGCTGAGCAGAGAGCCCGATGTGGGGTTCGATCCCAGGAACCTGAGATCATGACCCGAGCTGAAGGCAGAGGCTTTAACCCACTGAGCCACCCAGGTGCCCCATGATTTGTCTTTTTATGACAGTCTTTTTATGATTTATTTCACTTAGCAAAATGAACCCAAGGTTTATCCATGTTGCAGAAGGGGAAATGTAAAATTTCCTTCCTTTTAAAGGCTGGTTAATAGTCCATTGTGCATCTGTACTACATTTTGTTTATCCATCAATTTGTTGATGAACACTCAGGTTGCTTCTATTTTTAGGCTATCCTGAATACTGCTGCTATAAAGAAATATCTCTGGACCCCAGTTTCAATTCTTTTGGAAATATGCCCAGAAGTGGAATTGCCAGATTATATGATAACTCTCTCACTTTAAAGATTTTATTTATTTATTTGAAAAAGAGAGGGAGAGACAGGGAGAGCACAGAAAGAGAGTGAGAGGGAGAACCCGACTCCCCCGCTGAGCAGGGATCCTGATATGGGACTTGATCCCAGCATCCTGTGATCAGGTTCTGACCTGAAGGCAGCCATTTAACCGACTGAGCCATCCAGGTGCCCTGGTTGTGGTTTTGATTTATATTTCTCTAATGATTAGAGATGTTAAGCATCTTTTCATGTGATCATTGGTCATTTGTAGATCTCTGGGGAAATGTCTATTCAAGTCCTTTAGCCATTTTTAATAGGGTTGTTTGTTTTCTGTTGTTGTTGAGTTGTAGGGGATCTTTACATATGCTGGATATTAACTCCTTATCAGATATATGATTTGCTAGTCTTTTCTTTCATTCCACGGGATTGCCCTTTCACTCTTGCTGATTGTGCCCTTTGACATAGCAGTGACCTTTTAAATTCAAAATAGCTTACCTTTATCTCAATTAAATTTCATGGCTTTTCAGGCATGTTTTCATCCTTGTCTAGAACACACTCCCTACTTTCCTTTGTCTGGATGACTCCTATGCATCCTCTTTTTAAAATTAAAAAAAATTTTTTTTTTATTATTTGACAGACAGAGATCACAAGTAGGCAGAGAGGCAGGCAGAGACAGAGGGGGAAGCAGGCTCCCCGCTGAGCAGAGAACCTGATTTGGGGCTCTATCCCAGCACCCTGGGATCATGGCCAGAGCTGAAGGCAGAGGCTTTAACCCACTGAGCCACCCAGGCGCCCCTCCTATGCATCCTCTTAAACTCCGCCGTCAACTTTCCCACTCTTTTGGAGTCAGGAGCCCCTCCCCTATATTCTTATTTTCTGTATGTGCCTTTTTGGCCTTTAGTGCAGGGGCATGCTAATCCTCTGATGACCGTGAAGGCAGAGATCATCTCGTTAGTCCTGGTGTTCCCGGTGCCTATGACAGTGTTTGGCTCCCTGATGCCTATTGGACTAATGAAGAAATGTTAAATTGAGCCAAACATACTAAAGAGATCCAGAGGAGGTCCACCAAGAAGGAGGAGAGTGATGATGGTTATAAAGCATGTGTATAATTTTTTTTTAAAATTTAATTTATTTATTTGACAGACAGAGATCACAACTAGGCAGAGAGGCAGGCGGAGAGAGAGGAAGGGAAGCAGGCTCCCTGCTGAGCAGAGAGTCCAATGTGGGGCTCAATCCCAGGACTCTGGGACCATGACCTGAGCTGAAGGCAGAGGTTCAGCCCACTGAGCCACCCAGGCACCCTGTATATAATGTTTTAATGTAGGCATGTTTTATCACATTCCTCCCCCACCCCAGCTTTGCTGAGGTATGACTGACAAATGCAAATTATATGGGGGCGCCTTGATGGCTCAGTTGGGTAAGCTTCTGCCTTCAGCTCAGGTCAGGGTCCCAGGGGTCCTGGGATTGAGCCCCATGTTCCCACTGAGTGGAGAGCCTACTTCTCCCTCTCCCTCTGCTCTCTTAAATAAATAAAAATCTTTTAAAAAATTGTATGTACTCAGGTCACACAACATGATTTTTTAAGATGTACAATGTGATGATTTAATACACATATGTATTGTGAAATTATTACCTCAGTCAGGTTAATGAACACATCTGTAGTTTGTGTGTGTGTGTGTGTGTGTGTGTGTGTGTGTGTGGTGAGAGCACTCAGGATCTACTCCCTTAGCAAATTTCAAGTACACGATACAGTGTTATTAACTATAATCCCTATGCTTGTACATTAGTTCCCCAGAACTTACTCATCTTAGCTCTGAAGGTTTCTACTCTGACCAGCATCACCCCATCTCCCCTCCCTCCCAGTGCCTGACAATTTCTGCTTTACCTTTTGGGTCTATGAACTTAACTTTTTTAGATTTCACGTGTAAGTGAGATCATACAGTGTCTTATCTTTCGGTGCCTGGCTTATCTCAGCATTATGTCCTCCGAGTTCATCCATGTGATTGCAAATGGCATGATTTCTTTCTCTTTTTTTATGGTTGAATACAACTATGATATGTTAAAAACTTTTTACATTTACTATTTGTTTAATTAAAATACCATTGACATACACCGTGATATTAGCTCTACGTGTAAAGCATAGCAATCTGATAGTTCTATCATTAAGCTCACCATGCAAAGCGTGGTTACCATCTGTCACCACAACATTATTGACTATATTTTCTAGGCCGTACTTTTCATCCCCATGACTTCTCTATTTAATAACCAGACGTTTGTACCCTTTAATTCCCCTTCCCTATTTTGCCCATCCTCCACCCCCCCTCCCTCCTGGCAACTGCCAATTTTATCTTTGTATTTATGATTCTATTTCTGTTTTTCTTGTTTAGATTCTACATAAGAGTGAAATCTAAAAAATGGTATTTGTTTTTCTCTAGTTCACTTAACGTAACACCTTCAAGATCCATCCCTCTCATTGCAAATAGCAAGATCTCATTCTTTTGAATGGCTGAGTAATATTCCATTGTGTGTACAAACCACATCTTTATTACATAGATATTGACGGGCACTTGAGTTGTGTCCATTTCTCGACTTCTGCGAATAGTGCTGCGATGAACGTGGGAGTGCACATATCTCTTCAAGATTCTGCCTCTTGGGACATGTCCCTCTTGTTAGATGTCCTTCAGACTTCTCTGACAGCATGGAGTCAGAAGCTCTCAGGAGATCAGGGGCCCTGACTGCTCAGGGCAGTGCCGAGTTCCTGGGAGGAATGGGTGTTGGAAGGACATTGATGTCTGCACGTTCAGGATTTAATAAACCAGACGCATATCATGCTCGCCTTTCAGTGAACCCCGACCTTCCTTTCAAGTCCCTGGCCTCCGTGTTCATTAAAAAATTTGATCACCAGTGACCTGGGCCCCAGCGCAGCTGACACTGTCTTGGTCCTTTCATTTCTGCTCTGGCCCTGATGTGCTCCAGGGAGGCAAAACAGCCGGGGCTCAGTGGTGAGAAAATCACTTGCTGGAGAAATCTGTCTACAGCGAGGACTTCAGCGTGGCACTAGGAGGTGAGAAAAGGATGGCTGGAAATAAGAGGTTTTGCCCTGCTGAGCAAGAAAATATTGTTTTCATGGGCCACCAGGAGGCAGGGGTTGGGGCAAGGATGAAATCCTGAATTCTCTTCTTTCCAAGGGAAGAAAAACAAGAGAGAATAGCATCTTCTCCAGCTGCAGCTAAAATCGCTTTACGGCCAGACTTTGGGTCAGGCATGCCCCTCTGATCTCCCCTCATCCATTTAAATTCCGGATGTGAGACCTATCTCTAAACAATTTTTGAAAGGGTGATTTGAGTTATGTCCTTGACCGCTTCTTCTTTTTTTTTTTTTCAAAATGTAATTTTGAGGTCTTAACTTTGAGGTCCCATTGTCTCTGTAATTCTTACTCTGAACCTTCACAGAAATACAGCCCTAGAGACTTGACATCATTTGACATTTTGCAGGCCTTGACATTGAGCAAGGACACGCGCTATGAGAGGGACTCTCGGACCAACAGGATGTGATTCTCCGAGGGCGGGGCTGAGACACACTGAATAATATATTCTTTCTGGCCTAGGTGACTTAGGGACAGCATTTGCGGTGGGACCAGCTGGACTCAGGAGCACAACCTCAGATCGAAAAACAGGTGTTTCTTTGACATGTGACCTAACACTTAAAAACAGCCTCGATAAATGTTGGTTGAGAACATATGCTGTGTCACGCACAGTGAGAGGCAGAACATTAACAACCCGGACTTGTAAAGCACTTCCTTTTCAAAGCCCTTCCAAGACATCTCATTTCCATAAGAGCTTTGTGAAGTGTGTATGGCAAGTATTATCATCACCATTTTATAGGCAAAGAATCAGGGAGTCAAGTGAATTGAGTCACCTGCCCATGGCCCTACATCTAATAAGGAGTGGAACACGTTTTCAGGCTCTAAATCCCATGTTCCTTCTCCTATTAAAAAATAACCCAGACTTGTGGCCAAAATTGTGAACTTGTAACAGATTATACCTGAGTAGGGAGGTCTGGGTGCTATAAGGTTGGCCTTGATGGATAGTTGTTGAAACCAGGTGTTGCTGGGCATATGAGAGTGCATTATATTCTGCCATTGATGTGTATGTTGGAAATTTTCTTTCTTTCTTTTTAAAAAAGATGTTATTTATTTATTTGACAGACAGAGATCACAAGTAGGCAGAGAGGCAGGCAGAGAGAGGAGGAAGCAGGCTCCCTGCTGAGCAGAGAGCCTGATACGGGGCTCCATCCCAGGATCCTGAGATCATGACCTGAGCCGAAGGCAGAGGCTTTAACTCACTGAGCCACCCCGGCGCCCCTCTTTTTTTTTTTTTAATTGTATTTATTTATTTGAGAGAAAGAACATGAGCATGAGTGCGGGTGGGTAGTTGCAGAGGGAGAGGGAGAAGCAGACTCGCCACTGAGCAGGGAGCCAATGTGGGGCTCGATCCCAGGACCCTGAGATCATGATCTGCGCCAAAGGCAGACGATTGACTGAGCCACCCAGGCGCCCCAAGGCACTACTATTTGAAATGTGTTTTTGTTCTCTTCGTCTTTTTTTTTTTTTTTTAAGATTTTATTTATTTATTTGACAGACAGAGATCACAAGTAGGCAGAGAGGCAGGTAGAGAGAGAGAGAGAGGAGGAAGCAGGCTCCCCGCTGAGCAAGGAGCCTGATGCAGGCTCCATCCCAGGGCCCTGAGATCTCAACCTGAGCCGAAGGCAGAAGCTTAACCCACTGAGCCACCCAGGTGCCCCTCGTTCTCATTGTCTTGCAAGAAACTCTGAATGTGGGACTGGAGACCTTCCCATCGCCCCTGTTGGAAAAATAGGACTCGTAAAGAGAGACACTCTTGAGTTTGGTCAGGCCCGTCTATCCTCACCTCCCTTCGGGGACTCAAGCACTTAACTTTGTTTGTCGTCTCAGGTGGATGGATTGAGCACGGGGGTCACAGTTCTTTGTTTTCAGCTCCTGCAAGCGGAGCTTCTGCCAAAGAAGTGGGGAGGCCGGGAGAGTGGGCTGGGGAAGGGACAAAGGCCCTGGAAGGACATTTAGCTGCCAGATCTCTTCTCCGATTCACAGAAGACCAAACTCTGTCCCCTAACTGGACGTGCCAGGTTGAAGGACACCCCAGCCAGCCCCACTGGGATGCCTCCACCTCAAGTCCTGCCTGACTTCAGCCAAACCCGGCCCAGGGGAGGCCTCCCTGGTCTCTCACAGATCCTTCTCGCACCAGCGGGGGGGGGGGGGGGGGGGGGAGAGAAGACCCTCGGGCCGTTATCTGGTGTGATATCAAATATTTAGCTGGAGAACGTTCAGAGCTTCAGGGATGCGGGGCCTGTTTGGGTATCAGATTCTCTCCTGTCAGGTCAGGCAAACCCCCCCGTTGACGAATGGCTGTGTTTCCTCAAGCATCGTTCCCAGCCGCGAGTTATCTCCCGCGCCCTTTAGCTTGCTGTCCAGCTGAGAGGCCCCAGGCCTGCAGAAGCTGTGCTCCTAATCCCCGTCTCAGGCTCGAGCTGCTGCAGTGGGCGATGGAAGGTTGTTTACAAAAGATGAAGGCTCAGGGCCTTGCACCTGGTTTCTGTCTGGCCCACGCTGACGGGGATGAAGGATCCTTCATTTATCTCAGCCTCTCTTCTCAGGCAGCTCCTGCTGTCATGGCAAAGCTCAGGCCTGAGGCCGCTTGAAACTAGCGTTTTCAGTCCTGATAAGCAGCTTGCTGAGGGGCTGCAGAGGCCACTTGTAGGCCTACATACCTCAGCGAAGCCCCCCGCTCCAGGCTGGGAGCAGCAGGGCTGGGGCAGAGGCTGCGGAGGGTTTTCTGTGGCAGGTCAAGTGGCCTGGATTCCAGCTGTCTGGTGGGCGGGGCATCGCGCTCTTTCTCTATTTACAGATTTGGGAAACAGGTAGCCGCCCCCCACCCCTTGCCCCCTTAACCCGGCTGCCCTTTCTGCCTCCATGGGAGTAAGAGACAAAGGGCATCTACGAGGCAAAGATGCTTTATGAAGGACGGGGACAGACCAAGTAGTGAAAAGCCCACTGGGACAGACACAGCAATCCAGGAGGATAGACGTGGGCGTGGTGAGCGTGGAAGCCCCGCCCTCAAAGTCCCTGAAGATAATAACTAACGTTTATGGGGTGCTTTCCACGCGCCCCAGCCCTGTGCTAAGCACTTGATCTCATTTAATCTCAAGAAGTAAATACTCTTATTACCTCCGTGTAACATATGAGGAAATAGGGGTTTAGGGAGATTAAGTATACAGCCAGTAAGAAGAGCTGAGATTATGAACACAGTAGCTTGGCTCCAGGGCCCCAGGCCTTTAACGACCAGGCTGCAGTGGAGAGACACAGCGCAGGTGACCAAGTCTGGGGAACAGAGACCCGTGGCCGCTGATGTGTATTGAGGAAGGTTGGGCGCCTGATTTTATCTGGTGACATCGTGGTCCTCAAACCTGGAGTGAGGAAGCCAATCCGGGTGCGGAGGTAGGAGAAGCAGATGGCAGAGGCCCCTCCATGAAGCTGCATTTGGAGAGGGGCAGGAGACCGTAGGCCCTGCGACTTCGGGGGTTTTCTGGGGCAGATTTCCTTGAAAACAGCTGCTTCCTTTGGTGGACTTGGATAAATCTGCTTGCTGCCTCCCACCTTCCTGGAAAAAGTCAATCCTTTGAAAATGAATTCTAATAGTGGCTACAGAGGCATATTCTCTGGCTGGAGCAGGAAATTCATAAAATCAGGTGTTGGCATAGTGCACAGTCCCCTCCCTCCCAGGACAGATGTTTTGAGCCGTTTGGACAAGCCACCGCTCTCCCCTGCACCAAAGGAACATCAGGCCGGGCCAGGGCCTCAGTCGCAGGGAAGGCTGGTCCCACGCCCTGGGAAGTCTGTGTTCCATTTGATTCTACCACGGAGCTGCTGTGGGACATTCTGAAAGAGGCTTAGCAAACCCCGGGCCTCCTCTCCTGCAGCAGAGAAGTTTCTCCCATTCCCCCTCAGTAAAATGTGGCAAGGACAAGGACAAATGGGACCACTTAAGAAAAATGTCACCTACATTTCAGGCAAGGTGGCTTTGATAAAGGTAAGCCCATGCCTCTTCTCTCTCTACATCCTTCCGATGAGGGCCTCTTCTTTGCCAGAGCAGCCAGGTCAGCCGTCGGAGGGGTAGACAGCATTGACAGAAGGCCTTCAAGTTTCCTTTCTGCAACTGCAGCTCCTCTCTGACCCCTTGAGGACAGACAATTGGAGACAAGGGGAGACTGGGGAGGGGGGAGGGGATGCACTGTTTCACACTCTTCCAACCTGACGCCGCCAGGGCGGGGATGGTGACAGGGCCTGGACTCTGCGCTCGCTCGAGGCAGCTAAGTCTTGTGGACAAGAGGCAGATAAACTGCGCCAGGCCTCTTAATGAAGCCAGCGCCGGCTTCAGATAAACTGTCGCCACTTACTCCTCCCTGCCCTCCCTTCTCTGAGAGAAGCTCGGGCTGGCATCAGCCTCGAGCTAAGAGCAGGAGCTGGGGCCCCAGAGCCTGTTGCCCTTTGGGGAAGTTCTGGAGGGCATTTCCATGGGAACCTTGTTTGATTTACCTTTACTCCAACTGAACCCCACTCTCAGACCCAAAGAGAAACAGGAAACCAGCAACTATCTGAAAAATATAGGTAAAAACCACTGGGGGGAATGTTAACTTAAAAGAAACATTATTCCCCAGTACCTTGAGTGAAACTGTATTTGTGGATCTGTTCTTCTTTTTCTTCTTTTATTTATTTGTTTATTTATTTATTTATTAAAGATTCCGTTTATTTATTTGACAGACAGAGATCACAAGCAGGCAGAGAGAGAAGAGGAAGCAGGCTCTCTGCTGAGCAGAGCCCTAAGCGAGGCTCGATTCCAGGACCCTGGGATCATGACCTGAGCCGAAGGCAGAGGCTTTAACCCACTGAACCATCCAGGCTTACCTTATTTATTTAAGGTAAGCTCTACCCCCATTGTGGGGCACGAGTTCAGAACCCCCAGATTGAGAGTTACATGCTCTACTGACTGAGCCAGCCAGGCCCCCCTGTAGATAGGACCTCTAAAGAGGTAATTTGGATAAACTGAGGACATTAGGGTGGGTCCTATTCCAATATGGCTAGTGTCCTTATATGAAGAGGAGCTCAGGACACAGACTCGCACTGGGAGAAGACCATGGGAAGAAGACACAAGGTGATGGCCATCCACAAGCCAAGAAGAGAGGCCCTAGAGGACACCAACCCCAAAGAAGCCTTAATCTTGGACTTCTAGCCTCCTGAGTTGTAAGAAAATAAATTTCTGTGTTTTGTTTTCTTGCTTTTTACTACTCTTTTTTCCCTTTATATCTCCTTTGATTCATAAATCCTTTCTAACCACCAAAGACATGTATGCACATTACAAGCAGTTAAATTCCATTTATAGATGTTGGAAGCCCCATTCCAGATCACTAGAGCAGTGGCAAAGATAGGACTAAAATCTGGGACTCCAGCCTCCCACCAAGACTATATCATTATAATATTTCCCCTCCTATTTGTCTCAATAATCCCCTCAACTTCATGCTTTCTTTTGGCCCTTGGAGACCTGGCCAGGCACATTCTAAGAAATGGATCATCTCTTTGTAGGTCACTGGGACAAGCAGGTTCAAGCTCATCTCTTCCAGGTTGCACACTACTCAGATTATCCTAAGAGCCCATAAACGATATACAAATATTAACTAAATGTTAATATTCCTAAGGATGTGAACATGTGGTCATTTTTTTAAAGATTTTGTTCATTTATTTGACAGAGAGAAAGAGAGCAAACACAAGAGGGGGGAGAAGCAGGCAGAGGGAGAGGGAGAAACAGGCTCCCTACCAAACAGGATGCCCCATGCAGGGCTCGATCCCAGGATCTTGAGACCATGATCTGAGCTGAAGGCAGATGCTTAACCCACTGAGCCACCGAGGCGCCCTATGTGTGGTCATTCTTATTAGGGAAATGCAGAAGCTTTTTCTGAAGGCATTTGAAAAACAGATATATGTTTCTCATCTGGGGTAATGTCAGTGCTCAGAAGCAGATAGAAGTGACCTCAAAGGGGTCTTCAGACACTAGGATAAGGCCCACACCCAGGCCTGGGGAAGATATGAGGTGCCTAACCTATCTGTTCCAACAGCTTTAAAATTCCATTGAAATTTGGCAGGAGATGGTTACAATGTGCAGGATATGATCTAGAAGGATCAAGGACCTTCTGATTTTTATCTCAGTGTTTTACATCCAGGGTAAATGTTTTCAACTGAAGGAGATAGGAGAATTCCATTTTTTCTTTTCTGACCTAGATGCTGAGTTTGGATGGGTTGGTGTTCTCCTAGGACCAAAACAAAGCATCAATTGAAGTAAGCATGCTGTAAGTTTCTTCTAATGTCCCAAATGTGGCTGCCTAACATGTTTCTGATCACTTAGTATGGCTCTACTGAATTCTGAACAAGTTCTGGATGTTTCCTTAGGTGCCAGTGCTCATTGGTATCACCATCCTTTTCATCTGTCCAGTAAACAGTCCACAGCCTTCTACTCAAAGTGGGACCCAGGGACCAGGCTCTGCACCATACCCGGAAGCTATAATCAAACAAGGCCCCCAGATGCTTCATATGCACGATGAAGTTTGAGAAGCACTGGTCTGTATTGCATTATTTCATCTGATTTTCTCTTCTGCCTATGAGGTAGGCAGGCAAATATTCTTATTTCGATTTTATCGGTGGGAACTGAGACTCAGAGGTGAAGCAACCTGTTCACGCTCCCACTACATGGAGAAATTGGAACTTGAACCCAGATCTTTGGACTCTAGCTCCCCAGCTCTGTCTACTATGCTGTGATTCAGAAGGAGAGACAAGCAGGTGACTCCATGCAAATGAGTTACCTCGAGACTTGACCTCTTTGTGCTTCTGTTTCTCTGATGTGTCAGAAGCTCTCTGAGAGACAGAACGCTGTGATGATGAGCTCGGTTGTCCCTTCTGTCCTTTATCCCTCAGCCACCTAACAGCATCTCTAACCCTGGCCAACTGCTTCGCAAGTGCAGGCTGTTAGCGATAATTGCCAGCACCTGTCACAGCGCCTGGCATTTAGTAGGCACTCAACAAATGTTTGTTGAGCCAAATAGAATTACCCAGCATTAGCGAGAGCTCTCGGCCCGCCGATTACCAAGGTGCGCTGGTGAAACAGTGCTGTGGGTCCTTGTGGCTCCTCTCCCTAGTCCTAGAGAAACATTCAAATTACACGTCCTCTTGACAAGAATTAGGGGCACCATCATCTTAACCTGAAAGGCAGATTTTAAAAACAAATTCCACTGTCTGTGTTTGCCTCCTGAGTAGGACCGAAGCCAGGAGTTGCAAATGCCTGGAGTGGCCGAGTGTGGAATTTACACGTTTACACTGGAAAACAGGCTCTGCTGCATTTTCTTTGACTGCAGGCTCCGAGTGTGGGAAAAGTCAAGAGCACAGGGGCTGAGCCAACTTTGAAGCCAGGGGTCAGCAGAAAGATATTACTGGGTGACAGTAACTGGGATCTGCCTGTAAACTTTGGCTGCAGTTTGAGGCTTCCTCTGAGATCACTGACGATGGGAAAAGCCTCCAGCTAACCAGACAGAGGATTTCAGTGCTGCTAGGCTGACACAGAGCTGAGTGGGAAATGCCTAGTTTTCTTTGCTGGCTTCCCCCAGGAGAGCAGAAATGAAGCAAAGCTCAGAGGAGGGCTGAATGATGATTCTGTAAGAAGTTCTCCGAAGGTCTGGGCTGCAAAGACAGATCCCATTAGTGAATGTGACAACTACTCCATTGCTCTGTCTATTTTAGGATCTTACACCAAACTATAAAAGAAAGGAGTATACTGCCTTTGATAAGGAAGCTGTCCGTCCTCACCCTCGGTGAGCTGGCCACATATTTGGGGGTTCACCCACCTGGGTAGGGCTGGTTGTGCTGCTTAACCCACATGTTCTCATCCAGCCCTCTTGGAATCTGGTGAAATCCGTGAGCCATGAGATAGCTAAACCTGTGACTTTGTCTTCCTTTGTGCGCATCAGACATATCTATAGGGTGAATCCCAGGTGCCACAAGAGGAAGTGTGGCCTTGGATCCTATGAAGATTAGACAGACTTGCTTCATGCTCGTCAAACTACCTTAACAGTCATCGAGAGGACCCTTAACGGGGCAGGAGGCAGGGATTTAGCTCTTCCAGGGTGGGTGGAGGAAAGTTCTCCCTTCGTGCCAAGGCTGCTCCACTAGTTTTGGCCACCAGATCTGCAGCCTGGGGATCTTCTAAGAGTTGGAACAGAAAGAAAGACATGACTAGCTTCAGGGCGTTTCTATTCCTGACTCCAAATGGTTGTTTTCAGAAGTCTGTAACCCCATTCCTACTTGCTTTAATGTCATTGCTTTTTTGTTTTTTGTTTTTTGTTGTGTTTTTGTTTTGTTTTGTTTTCTTGGTCTCAGGACATTGTTGGTGGGTAGGTAGATTTCTTTCCCTTCCTGCTCTTCCCTCCCCGCTGTACCCCTCCCCCACCCCCTGCGCCCTGCCCACTGCGATCTTCTACTCCAGGCTATTTGCTGGTTGATTACTCATCCAACAAGTATGAATGTGTAGGATGCCACGTAGGCACAGGAGAAAATCGACCACTTCCCCTTCGCCATCCCCACTGTCACCTTCTTAGATGTCCGTCACCACATTTACAGCATTTTACTGCATTTATTTGATATGCTTGCATGTCTTTCCACTCAACAGATGATGAACATCTTAAGGGGAGGAGTCACTTTGTTCTTAACTTGAGCCAAGTTTCCCAGCACATGGGAAATAGCCAGTATATTTGATTACATTGGTCGAACAAGGACAGTTGAAAGGATAGAGATGAACCAGAGAGATCAGGTCTCAGAAGAACCAGAGCTAAGTTCTTCCGAGGAGCCTGAACTGCGGGTAAACCTCCAAAATGGTCCTGGGTTTGGAAATTTGGCCTTTTCAACCTTGACATTGCTACAGCTTCAGTGTGGTTGCTATGCTGTTGATAGTGTCACAGAGATGTTGTTGGGACTGAGGACGACTGATAATAGACCATCATTTTCAGCACCACAGAGGACATTTATCAGGGATAGAGCATTGCTTAGAAACCACTGCAATAATACAGTCTTGCAATTGATTTGTAAAGTTATCTATGTACATACTAATGTTCATTTTTTGGTGTGCATTCTTGAACGGAACCATGACATGTCAGACGTGACGATTATAGAAGGAAGCTTGCCTGCTTCTTTTCACAAAGGAGGAGTTAAAGCCCAGAGACTGAGAAAGAGCATATTAGCAGCTAATGGAAGAGATGGGATGAGAGCCAAAGCCTCCCAATTCACCAGAAAATGCTGAGAAATCATGGAGAGGGTATCAGGAGCTATGCAAAAAGTCCTTCCCTCTTATTCAGGGGCCAGAGCATTTTCTTCGATATCCTTCCTGCTGAAACACGCACAGAGGCTTTCTTTTTTTCCCGGTCTCTCTCAACCTTGCTCCTCCCGTCCCTCTCTCATTCTGTCTCTTTCCCTCTCCCTTTCTCCTTTCCCATTGCTAACATTTATTGAGCACTTACTATGTTTCAGGCACATTGGTATGCATTCTCTCACTTCCTCTTCACGATAACCTTGAGAGGTAAGCCCAGTAATCATCATAGTTCTTCTTTATCTCCCCATTTTATTTTTTTTAAAGAGTTTATTTATTTATCTGACAGAGACACGCAAGAGAAGGAACACAAGCAGAGGGAGTGGGAGAGAGAGAAACAGGCTTCCTGCCAAGCAGGGAGTTTGATGCGGGACGCGATCCCAGGACCTTTGGCTTCATGAGGCAAAGGCAGACGCTTAACCACTGAGCCACCCAGATGCCCCCTTCTCCCCACTTTATAGAAGAGGTACAGGGAAGTTAAACAACTTGCCCACGAACATACAGCTAGTAAGTGGCAAAATTGGAATTCAGACTTGGGGCGCCTGACTTGATCCATTAGTAGAGCACACAACCCTTCACCTCAGGGTCGTCCGTTCAAGCCCCATGTTGGACTTGGAATTCAGACTCAATATGTCCCACAGCATTATGTCCCATTGCTCTGTAGCGTTTCCAGAGCTCTACCCAGGTTTAAGCAATACCCCACTATGGATCCCTGAGGACCCTTGCTGAGAAAGGACTCTGTTTTGGCAAGTAGGGGCCAGGTGCCATCTTACTTTGTCCTCATTGTCATAAAAACCATCTGAAATGATTTTTTAAAAAGATTTTATTTATTTATTTGACAGACAGAGATCACAAGTAGGCAGAGATGCAGGCAGAGAGAGAGAGGAGGAAGCAGGCCCCCTGCTGAGCAGAGAGCCTGATTTGGGACTCGATTCCAGGACCCTGAGATCATGTCCTGAGCTGAAGGCAGAGGCTTTAACCCACAGAGCCACCCAGGCACCCCAGAAATGATTTGTTTTTATGCTCATCTCTCCCACTAGAATAGAAGTGAAAGCGTGTGTCTTTCATCTTTTTATGCCCAATGCCTAGCACAGTGCCTGGCCCAGAGATGGTGGCTAGCCCATACTAGGTAAGTGAGTAGAGGACTGCCGCTGATGGAGATCACAGGGTTACGCACACTAGTGCATCCACCCAGAGCTCCTGAGTCGGGCTTTTGAACCACCGTGTCTGCTCTCTCTGCTCATTTTCCTTGTGGTGCAGTGCTCCACATGGACAGCTGGTTCTCTGGTGGAATGCAGACCCCTTATGGGGGAGGACTGTGCTGGGGGGACCGGGCAGTGCTGCTGTGGCACCCCTCTTCAGCAGTACCTTGATGTCTGGAGCCAGCAATTCCTTTCTCTCCTTGCCGTCTCAGTAGGACCTCCCCAAACAGATCTGACCTAGGCTCGGCAGCACAGGCCTCAGAAGATCATTGGGGCTTACTGCCTTCTGAAGGTTGGCCTGCTGTTTTTGCCAAGGCCAATTTCTCCAGGTCCATGCTCCCAGACCAGGAGAAGAGTCCACGACCCTGACTTTGATACCTGATCTGAGACTGTGCAGCATCTTATTTGATTGGAAACCTTGCAAGGGAAGGTGTCTGGCTCACACCATGTTCACATCCTGGTTGGATTTGTCACCTCCGCGGATGCTTGCCTGCTTGTAGTCAAAGCTGGACAGGCCCGAGGTTCCACTCCCCACATCCTGGCCCCCCCTTCCTGCCAAGAGGACTGACCTTACCCAGGCCTGGCTAGGCAGGGTGGGTCACCATCTAGTTCTTTGCCCTTCCTCATGGTCAGGGAGTTCCAAGGTCCCGATGGGAGGGCGGCTGCTGTCCCCAACCCGTCTTCAAGAATGTGCTCTCCCATGGGAAAGGATGTGGAACCTTCCACCCGGAGCCCCCAAGAGAGGCTCAGACAGTCATAGGAGGGGGAAGAAAAGTCCACTGTGCTATAAATACTTCTCAAATGTCTCTTGTAAATCTCCAGATGTGTCAGCCAGGCGCAAGGAAGAGAGTCTGAATTAGAGCCGATTAGAGACCCTATTCTCCCAGAGGAGGGCAGGCCTGTCTGTCAACCCAAGCCCCACGCGGCCGCAGGGACCACCTTGGGAGGAAGCTGCACTCCTGCCCTCCTTCCTCGCGGCTTGCGGGCTTTGGGAAGGACAGGAACCCTTTTCCCTTAGTTCTCTTGCCTTTTGTGCCGGGATCGCGAGGGTCCTTCAGGGGGTAAGGGGTGCCCTCTTCCCTAAGGGTGGGGGTGGGGGCAGGGCACGAGGACGACCCCAGACGTGGCAGAAGCCAACTGCCCGGGCCGGAGGGTGATTTATGAAGTGCTGAAAAGCATCTTCGAAGCTGTCATTTATCTTACAGCTCTCAGCCTAAATAAACATAGAATCCGCCTAATTATAGTTACAGTGGAAACACAACACCCAAACGGCCTGGCCTCCGCTGCCAGCCCCTCTCCTGCCCGGCTCCGCCCTGGCCCGGGCGCCCGCTCAGCCCACAGCTGCACCCTAGCGGCGCCTCGGCACCAAGCCCCGCAACCCGCCGCCTGCGTCCGCCTCTCCCGGCCTCTCTCGGGCGCCCCGTTGGCCTCCCGTGCCCCTGTCCTCCCGCTCCCCGGTGCTCACTCAGGATCTCAGCAGCGCGCACCCCTGAAAAGAATTTGCCAAGAGCAGCGGCACCCTTCCCATCCCGCCGGGATCCTGTACCTGCCGCACCCATCCAGCTGCGGCAGGAGCCCGAGAAGCCCCTTGGCCTGGATGTTCCCACTCTGTCCTTGTCCCGGGAGCTTCCCTGGGTTGTCCTCTCCTGATCCAGCCTGACTCAGGGGCTCCTGCAAGGTCAAGGGACTCTCTTTCTCTGGGGGGAGGGGGTGTCTTGGGTGTCCCCTAGGTAGAGAAAGGAGGAAATTCTTTTTGTTCTTTGGTGATTTTATGTCCTTCTGTGGAGGAGGGCAAGGCTCCTTTTGCTTGATGACCCTTCCTCTCTATCCCTGTTCCTGGACTTGAACTTGGAACTCCCCTTCCTTTTTCGCATATGGGAGGTCTCCTGTCTTTTGGAGACTCTTCTGTCTTGGAAGCACAGAGGCAGACACTTTCACAGCAACCGGGACAGTGATACCCCAGCGTGGTTCGGATGAAGCCCTCATCCACGGGGGGTACCCTCTCCCACTTGGTCTTTGTCCTGGGGAGACAGGGCTTAGGGCCAGGGCTGTGTTTGACATAGAACAGGAATAACAATCAAGGAGAATCACAGTCCCTTCCACTCTTCAGAAACCCGTACCCTGAAAATGAGAATTTCAAGAGCCCAAGGCAGTGCATGACCAGGGGCAGCTCCGGATTTCATCCACGTGGTGTTGACTTACACACTAGCACACACGTTACACGAGACATATAACTCACCCCTAATTTACTGCTGTCTTTCTGTGTGTGCAGGGTCTTGTTCTTGTAGACAAATCTGGGGATCTAATAACAAAGTAAAGGAAGGATTCCTCAAGGGCAGGTGTAATCCGAGAAGGCCCCCTGGAGGATGAGGGCTTTGGAGGAGAGTATAAATAAAGGGCTGTCCCCTAGCAGCTGGATGGGAAGGGAGAGGAGGCCTTGAGGAGAGTGAGCTCCTAAGACAGGACAGGAAGAGGGAGTAACTCTTCTTGCACATTAAGAACGCAGACCTGGGAATGTTTCCTGACTTTGCTTCCTAACTCATCTGTGACTTGTTCTATCAGAACCTTCTGGAATATAGTCCCCTGTGTTAGTTTCAGGGTTGAAATGGAGCTGGAGCAGCGCAAACCATGCACCCACGTAACGGTGGGTTGAGCAGCTGCGTTCGGGAGACAGGCTCTTGATTCAAGCTTTTTTACAATAGCAGCAGCCTCTCTGCCAGTCTGTGGGTGCCTCCCCCGCCCAAAGCGCAGGACCCCCCCTCACCCCAAAATCCAGTCTGCTCCACCAAGTCTGGGAATCCTGCTCAAAGGAGAAAGTCCAGGCCTTTTCCGTAGCAGGCAGAGTATAACAAAGGAGAGAACCATTTTTATTTTTTATTTTTTTTTTTTTACTAGTTATACCACTGCTTATCCATTAAAGTAAGATAAAAATACCTGTTCTCAGCCTGGCTCCCAGAGCGCCAATTCAAATGAATGAGGATGTAAAAGCTCATGGTAGGAAAATCTCTCCCTAGGTAGTTCCAGATGAAAGACCCGCTCTTTAGCACTCCCGGGGAGTTACAACAGGAGGCTTCTCTTACAGCAGCTGGGTAATCTCTGCACTTTTTTTTTTTTTTTTTTTTTAAAGAGGGGAGCATAAAGCCTCAGAGCAGTTGAATGAGTTTTCTGAAGTCACACAGTAAATCACCCTTAAAGACTTGAATCTTTATGGGATCACAAATAAATTTGAAGAACACTTGGTCTGCATTAACTCTTGGAAAGCTAGGCAGGAGGAAAATACACTTTAAAATGGGCCATATACAGGGGCGCCTGGGTGGCTCAGCGGGTTAAGCCTCTGCCTTAGGCTCAGGTCATGATCTCAGGGTCCTGGGATAGAGGCACTGATTTCTCTGCTCAGAAGGGAGCCTGCTTCCCCCTCTCTCTCTGTCTGCCTCTCTGCCTGCTTGTGATCTCTCTCCCCCTCTGTCAAATAAATAAATAAAATCTTTAAAAAAAAAATAAATAAAATGGCCCCTGTACAGATTGATAGAAAAGAGAGTTTAAATGGAAAGAGGAGGCAAACTCTCTGCTAGAGTTGTTTGCTGAGTCATTTTAGTTTTTTTTTTTTTTAAGATTTATTTATTTATTTATTTGACAGAAATCACAAGTAGACGGAGAGGCAGGCAGAGAGAGAGGAAGGGAAGCAGGCTCCCTGCTGAGCAGAGAGCCCGATGCGGGACTCGATCCCAGGACCCTGAGATCATGACCTGAGCCGAAGGCAGCGGCTTAACCCACTGAGCCACCCAGGCGCCCCTCATTTTAGTTTTTTGTGGGTCTTTCTGCCTTTCTCTGCTTTTCCTTCTCCCATTTTCTCCCTTTGCCTCTACTCTCCCACTTCTTCCCTCCTTAACCGTCCAGTCAGCACTTTTGGCCCTAGGATGGTTTTTTTGTTTTGTCTTGTTTTTTTTTTTTTTTTTTTTTTTTTTTTTTTTTCTGCCAGCCCTTTCCTGCAGGCTGCCAAGGTCTCCACTCCCTCCCGACTTCCTCTGTTGATCCTGTGCAGAAGCTGATAGCTTATCTCCATGCAGCAACAAGAAAGTGAGATAGTGGGCTCAGAAGCCAGCAACCCACAGCATCTTGGGAACCAGCCTGCTGGTGTGAGCAGTCCTGTCCCCCCACTCTGCCGTGACTGCCCCAAGAGAAGATCACCAGTCAATACTTCTCTCCTCTCACTCTGGGCTCATCTGTGCTTCCAAAGTCAGATGAGGGCAGATGAGGGAACAGGCTCTGGCACCATGTCTCCTTCGCTTTCAGATGTCTAACTTCAAAGGGAATTCACATCCTCCTTCCCCCCCCCCCTCTGATGTGCTGGGCTACATCAGAAGTCATTCGGTCTCTCTGGGCTCCAGTTTCTGCAGGCAGGTAGGAGCCAGCCAGAGCAGGCCTGTATGTATTTGACCCCAGGTTTAGAGCCTTGGCAGGTCCTGCGGAGTGGAAAAGTAATTGCCATTTCTAGTAACTTCTGGGCCACGGCCTCCCACTTCTCCACTTCCTTCTTCCGTCACTCCATTCCATATTCCAATGACCTGACATGGAAATTTTGTTCCAGGCAGGAATTATCTCACCTGGAGTGGTCCCAGTTTCAATTCTGAGAAGCCCCCAGGGTTGGAAGGACACGACTCATCAGCTCTTAATCTAATAAATATGCAACTTCACCTCTGCTAGAAAAATATTTTCCATTCCCTCAAAGCAATAAAAAGCAGAGCAATTGCTTCTTTTTCTCACCTCAGTCTAGGTCAGTGGTTCTCCAATGGGAGTGATTTTGTGCCTTCACCTGCCACCTCTTCCCCCACCAAAAAAAACCCAGAAGGTACTTTGGTATTGCTTGGAGACAGTTTTGGTTGTCACAGTAGGGAAGGGGTCACTACCTGTGTCCCATGGGTAGAGGCCAGGAATGCTGCTAAGGCACCAGATAGCCCCCACATCAAAGAACTATCTAGCCCAGAATGTCAATAGGGTTGAGGTTGAGAAACCCAGCTGTAATCATCATTAAGCAGTGTCTTTGGTGAAGTTCTGGGGTTCACACAACATGGAAGCAGGAAGAATTTGCTCTCAGAAGCCTCCCATATAATAGGGAAATAGTGCCTCTGGATTGGGAGGGATCCTGTCTGAGAGGAGAGACACAATTCTTAAACCCATGCTTGAGGAATTTATAGTCTAGAGAAAACCACAGGAATATGATACATTAAACCAATGTTTATCCATTTAATATGTATTTATTAAGCTCCTACTGTATGCCAGGTTCTATGTAAGATTCTAGGGAGGCCCTAAAGGAATTCCCAACTTATCCCCCTGGGAGGGAGTTTCTCTTTCGCTCTCGGTCCTGTTTCTAGTCACCACTGTGGGCAAGATTTGACCAATATACTTGGGAATGAAAAGGATGTTTCAGAAGAAAGAGGTATAAAGTATAAAGAGTATAAAGAGGTTCTAGGGAGCTGAGTAGTTACATTGGGTGTATTTGGGAAGTGCTTAGAAAAGTAGAAGCCAAGCTGGTGGGAAGAAACAAAGGTCTGGATCCCAATGGAAGAGCAGGTAGGCCTCCTGGGTCAGGGAGGCAGCCTCAGAGTGAAGAGGCTGCTGAGAGGTGAGACCCGGTCATTGTTTTTGGACTAAGGTCAGGTGATTGAAATTCCCTGAGCAGCCAGGTAACTGGCTGGCCCACATGGTGGAATATGCAACTCTTGATCTCATGGTCATGGGTTCAGGCCCCACCTGGGTTGTAGAGATTACTTGAAATAAAGAAAGAAATTCTCTGAGTTGCTCACAGCATTGGAAAAGGACAGCTTTACTTTGCAATATGCCTCGGACCTCATAGTAAGTATTGTGTGAATATGGTAGGAAGAGAGAAACCTTAGCAAGCCCAGTGCAGCCTGGAGATACCCTGGGATAGATCCACATTTACCTGCTTTCAGCAATGGGATTCACTTGCCAAGGGTGAAGGCAAAGGAGGAACCCCAGGGAGTGGGAGTTCCCGTCAGCACTGGCTTGAATGGCAGTAGGCCAAATACTTAATTCTGAACTGTTCTGCCAGGAACTTTGGAGATGTCAGCAGATTCCTCTCCTTATGTAGTAGGATGCAGATGAAATAAGACTTCTTTTTTTTGTTGTTTTGTTTTATTTTTTAAGTCACCTCTACACCCAAAATGGGGCTCGAACTCACAACCCCGTGATCAAGAGTTGCACGCTCTACCGACTGAGCTGGTCAGGTGCTCCTTTACAGAATATACAGCATGCATTCATCCAAGTAACCTTTACTGAGCACTTACAATGTGTAGAAATTACTCTAGATGCTCCAGGAGTTACAAGGATGCATTTATTCATTCATTCACTAACAGCCATATACTGAATACCTACTGTATGTCTGGCACCATTCTATAGGCTTGGAATACAGAAATAAAACACAGCCTCTTTCTCCAGAGTCCACGAGGGACAAGCATTTCTTAAATTCCTACTATGTACCAAGCCTTAAGTCAAGAGCTTTATGTACACAATCTTTACAATCTCATACTAAAGATCCCCAAAAGTTTAAGCCAATCATATTGGAGTTAGTCAAAAAAATTACAAATAGAATTTCCATGTGAACCACTTCACCAATTCCACTTCCGGGTATATACTCAAGAGAATCGAAAGCAGGTTCTCCAAGAGATACCTGCACACTCTTGTTCACAGCAGCATGATTCACGATTGCTGAAAGGTACAAGCAAACTACCTGTCAGTCGACAGAGAAATGAATCAACAAAATGTAGTGTATCCATATGATGGAACATCAGCCTTAAAAAGGAAATTCTACATTTCCCAGGCTACGACATGGACAATCCCTAAGGACATGACACTAAATGAAATAAGCTAGTCCCAAAAAGATAAATACTGTGTCATTCTACTTGTATGAGATACCCAAAGTCATCAAATTCATAGAGACAGAATGTTGAATTGTGATTGCCCAGAGCTGGGGGGAGGGGTGGGGAGATTGGGGATCAGTGGTTTAATGGGTATTGAGTTTCAGTTTTTCAGGATGAAAAGACTTCTGGAGTTGGTTGCACAACAGCATGCCTGTACTTAACACTACGGACCTGTACACTTGAACATGATGAAGGTGGGCGGTATGCTTGGGTGGTTCAGTCGGTTGAGCTTCTAACACGTGATCTAGGCTCAGATCGTGATCTCGGGGTCCTGGGATGGAGCCCTGTGTCAGGCTCCCCGCCCAGCAAGGAGTCTGCTTGGGATTCTCCCTCTCCCTCGATCCCTCCCCCTGTTCTCTCTCACTCTCTCTCTCTAATATAAATAAATAAATCTTTTAAAAATATGATGAAGATGGGGGCACCTGGGTGGCTCAGTCAGTTGAGTGTCTGACTCCTGACTTCTGCTCAGGCTGTGAGTCTCAGGGACCTGAGATCAGGCTTGCTGAACGTGGGGCCTCCTTGGGATTCTCTCCCTTGCCCTCTGCCCCTCCTTCCCGGCAGCCTCCCCCCACCACTTCTGCTCCCTCTCGCTCTAAAAAAAATTAAAAAGATGAAGATGGTGAATTTTGTTATGTACCTCTTTTACCGCAATTTAAAAAAAATGCTTTTAAAGATTTTATTTATTTGACAGAGAGAGACACAGCAAGAGAGGGAACACAAGCAGGGGGAATGGTAGAGGGAGAAGCAGGCTTCCCTCTGAACAGGGAGCCCAATGTGGGGCTTGATCCTGGCACCCTGAGACCATGACCTGAGCCTAAGTCAGATGCCTAAGGACTGAGTCACCCAGATGCCCCTAAAAAGATTTTTTTTTTTTAAAGTTAAACCCACATATCCAGGCCTGATTCTAGGATCTCATTCTTTTTCCACTACAAAATAACTAAAAGGTAAGGGGGAAAGGAATGTCATTGGAGGAGTGAGTCCTGACAAGGAATAATTGACTTGCATATCAATCTTTGCATCTAAAGAGGACAGCATTACTATTTTTCTTTGGCCCTTTGGGGCCAGAAAGAGAAGTACTAGCCAATAGCCCTACCCAAAGCCAAGATGGTTTACAAAGTCCCACGCAGGTAGGATGCAAACTCCTCTCAGGCTTTCCTCAGGAAGATCTTCACGGCATTCCCCGATCTCCCCGGCATTCCCCGATCTCCCCAACCCCCTTCTGTCCACCCATGATGCTTTGCGGGGGGTTCCCCTACCCCCCCCCCCCGCCCGAGAGCAGAGGTCACCTCTGATGGAACCAAGTATTACAGAGGCAGAGATGGGGGGAAGGGCCAGCTCTGGCAAACCTTTTTTTTTTTTTTTTTTTTTTACAGAGAGAGAGAATCTTTTTTTTTTTTAAGATTTTTTTTTTTTTAAATTTATTTGACAGAGAGAGATCACAAGTAGGCAGAGAGGCAGGCAGAGAGAGAGAGAGAGAGGAGGAAGCAGACTCCCTGCTGAGCAGAGAGCCCGATGTGGGACTCGGTCCCAGGACCCTGAGATCATGACCTGAGCCGAAGGCAGCAGCTTAACCCATTGAGCCACCCAGGTGCCCCTCTGGCAAACCTTTGAAGCAGCCAGGGTTTGTCTTTCAGGCCTTGGGAGCTGCCACAGGGCCGAGTCCGGAGACCGGCGGTCTAGCTTCTGCTCCAGAGTTGCTGTGAGACGCCGGGAAAGATGTCCTCCTTCTCTGGGCCTTGGTTTCCCCACCTGCAGGGTGAGGGGTTTGTTCCATGTTAGTTCTAAGCTTCCCCCTCCAGCGCTGCCCATGTAGGAGCTTTGAATCTTTGGCCCCCTTCGCTCCACTGTCTCGCCAGGGTCCTCCTGGTCTCTCACACCTTCTCTTCCAGCAAAACTGTTCCAACGGGTTCTGACAAATCCCCGAGCGCAGAAGCTCCTTTACTCGGGAGGATTTGCATTTTTCTCAGCATCCAGATGACAGAGAATGAGGCTCTAACTTGGGCTCTCTTCTGATGGGGAGAGCAGGGGGCTATCTGAAGGGGGCAGGGTGGAGTTGGGGGGAGGGTGCAGGGACTGGACCCCAGCTGCCAACTGGCAAGTTGGTGCCTCAACCCTTAGGTGGAGGTCTTGGCACCCCTCGCCCAGCGTGGCACAGACGCGAACCCACCACACTGCCTCTTCTTTTTCCAGGGGACCCTGTAGGGGTCCTGGCAGCCCTTCGGTCTCTGGAGAAGTGAGTTCCAGGCCAGATACCGATGAGGTCATCAAGATCCCCCGTCTGAGCTGGAATTTGGCAGAGGGGCCCCCGGGGCAGCTGTTTGTGGTTTCTCTTTTCCTCTGAAGGAAAGTCTGAGCAGATGATCTCCTAGGTGCTGCGTGTTTCCATGTGAGGGGGAAGCAGGATGTGGCTCGGGATCAGTGGAATGGGAGGAGGAGTTGGCAAGGAGCGTCTGGGGCGACACGTAAGCGACATATTTTGTGAGATGAAAGATCCCAACGTCTTTCAGTAACTTCTTCAACTCTGCTTTTGTTCTTAGGAGCCCTCATTTCTTGCCTGATATTTATTCATGAGGATTTGTGTTTTTGGAGACTTTGAGGAGCAGCTGCTTTGGGTCTGAAGGAATTCACTCCACTGCGAAGACAGCTTTTCATCTTACTCAGCGCGGCCAGAACTCCTCATCAAAAAACATCAGCTCTTTGGGATGGAGGAGCCTCCAACTCCAGAAGGATTACTGTGCGGTCGTGGAGGGCTCCCGATGTTCTCTGCTTTGGGCCTGGGGACAGAGCAGGGGCAGCTTTGGGGGACAGGGCGGCCTGGGGATAGAAGAGGCTACCTGACAGGACAGGTATCCCTGCCTGGGGACCTCACAGAGCCTCTGAGGCCAGGAAGCACTGCAGCGGAGGCTCTAAGAGCTGGGAGTTCCAAACACTTTTCATCTTTCAGAGACTTACGTCTAACAGGAAGAAACCAGACCCCTCGACCCACCAACACACAAATTCAATGTAGCGTGCAAAGAAGGGCCCAGTGGGGAGGCCTAGGCTGGCTCAGCCCCACAGAGGGGGAGACAGGACTAGAAAAAGACTCGCACCGGGTGGTTTTAACTCAGGAATTCTAGAATGTCAACCTTGGGAAGGGTTCTGGCCTAACCCTCTTATTTTCCAGATGGAAAAATTGTGGGAAATGACTTGTTTAAAGTTTGCATCAAAGACGAGATTCATGGATTTTTCTGGCCCTAGTCCAGTGCTCTGTCCTCTGCATTTGATCTCTAAATGTCTGGTTTTTCCCAACATCCTAGGGTTCTGTGTGTCACTAGGAGTCCCCAGCTAGTTCCTTCTCGTGTAGCCCCTTCTTGTTCTGGGTTCCCACTCCTCCCTCCCCTTCACTGGTTCACTGCCTGCTTTTTTTCACTTGTTAATGGTAATGCAGTATGCTATTTACTCCATCCACTAACAACCAATATTTGAGAACATTTATAGTGACGGAACTTAATCTAAGTTCAACTTGCTTTTTCTTACATTTCAGTATCGGGCATTACTAAGAGAGAGAGTCAAAATAATTCTGGTCAAAATCACGCAGCCAAAAACTTTTAATAAATGCTTGGGATTAGTCTACATATCGTTTGGGGCATAAAGTTCTTTGGCTGCAAGTTAAGAATGTGGGGTTTGCTTCACTAATTGGAATATCTCTTAGTGTTGAGATGGTCTCTTCTTGATATTTCTTCTGCTGTGGATTTTTAGCATAGTTATCTGTGATTGTATGAATGGCGTTGAGTGGAGAGGTACTTCTCATGTTTATTCCAAATAGGAGTACACAGCCAGTTACGATGGTAATGAGGAGGGAGACAAGCAATGCCACTGCCCAAGATTTTTGAGACCAACAGGTTAAGCCTAAGGAGTTTAGCCAAGATTCAGGAATAAAGGTCCACGCAAGATAGAGTATGAAGCCAAATTGGGAGCTTAAGAAAAGGACAAAGCCATAAATTGTTCTTTCTGGCCATGGCCAAGGTGAGTATTTTCCCTGTGGCTTTAGACAACCTTGATCTTCAGAGCTCCCACTCAGGCCCCTCCCGACAGCTCAGCTACCTTAGCACACTGCTTTCTCTTTTTAATGCCTGCCCGTGTAAACTCAGCTCTGTCAGGAGCTTCCGTAAGGCTCATGGGTTGTAAATGCAGCACTCCAAGTTCTGTGAATAGGAGAGGCCGGGGTGGAGGCACTAACCTTCTAGAAGATGCAGGGAGATCAGGATGGTGCTTAGTTCTTCCTGGGGCTCTGGACCAGTTCCTCTACTGTCCATTGTCAGCCCTTCCACTTCACATGTGGTTCCACTCTCCAGAGCTTTTACCTGCTCCTACTACCTGGTCACCTTCTTTCCACCTCCCACCCCACCCCATTCAAGGACTAGAACTTACCCCCCCCCCTAATCTCTACCCCAGCACGGGGCAAGAATTCAATGACTCTGAGATCAAGGGTCAGTGCTCTACTGACCAAGCTAGTCAGATGCTCCAAGGACCTGAACTTCTATTATTTATTTTTTTATTTATTTAGAGGCAGTGCGTGAGGGGGGTGGGGAAGAGCAGAGGGAGAGGGAGAGAATCTTAAGCAGGCTCCAAAGTCAGCATGGAGCCCGATGATGGGCTTCATCTCACAACCTTGAGATCATGACCTGAGCCGAAACCAAGAGTGCAACACGTAACCCACTGAGCCACCCTGGTGCCCCAACCAGGACTTTAAGTGTTTGTGATTGAGCACTTGGGCATTTGAATGAATCCTTCTCATTCCACACTCATGCCTGGCTCTGTTTCCTCTTCTCGAACCCTGGATGCCCTCTTGATGTCATTCCAAATTCTAAAAAATGCTGAAGATTCTTGGATGTCTGCACTAGCTGGGGTGGGGGAGACGTGGGAGATAATAGTAACTGAGACCACAGGCAGAGTAAAGTGTAGAAAATAGATCTGAATCAAGCTACCTGGAGAGGCTCTTCTGCCGCCTTGTTGTGTGTCTTAGGCAAAGCCTCCAATGTCTCTGTGCCTTCGTGTCTTATTTATCAGGCGAGGACAGTACTGCCCGACTTACTGACTTTCAAGATATGTTAAGGATCAAGTAGGGGAGCAGATCTGAACTTATTCTTAATTTAAAAGAATATTGAAAAAATGAATATTGTACCCAAATAGTATTACTATTAGGATATTCCCCCCAATCTCATTTTATATGTAAATATATATCTTTTTCTTTTTTAAGATTTTTAATTTATTTATTTGTCAGAGAGAGAGAGAGGAGCACAGGCAGACAGAATGGCAGGCAGAGGCAGAGGGAGAAGCAGGCTCCCTGCTGAGCAAGGAGCCCGATGTGGGACTCAACCCCAGGACGCTGGGATCATGACCTGAGCCGAAGGCAGCCACTTAACCAACTGAGCCACCCAGCCATCCCTATAAATATATATTTTTAAAATTACCCATCTCCACCAGCATCCTCTGAGGTATATTGGTAAGCAGCTAACTGCTAAACCAAGTCTGAGCTTCATCTCCTTTAATACCCAGTAGTCCAGGGAGAGGGGGCTCTTGAGCAGTACCATTTTGAGTCAGTGGAAACAGAGGACTTGCGTAATCCAGAAAGGTCTGAACCACCACATGCTGACTGTGAAGAAAAATGAAGGGAAATACCAGTGGGACCAGGCTGTGGGCTCACCTCTCTCATCTTGGCAACACTTACCCACATGGATGTCGTTAGGGTTGAGTTCAGATGGGTTTTGATTTGTAATTAGGATCCAGGTGAGGACGAGGATCCATCATTAGGATGGGGTTTCAGTTAGGTTTCGATGCTAAGTGTGGATGCAGGCTTAGGTTAGGGTTAGGTGTGGGAAATTAGGTTTGAATTATATTTAAAGTTAGGGTCAGTATTGGTTTAATCTAGGATTAGGGTTAGGTTAAGGTTAGGGCCATGTTTCTCAGCCCTGGCACTAATACATAGGAAGATGACTAATTCCATGTTGGGGGCCTCCCTGTGCTTTTTAGGATGTTTAGCAGCAGCCGTGGCCTCTATCCCCAAGATTCTTATAGTATCTGCACCAACCCACCCTGTAGGAACCAAAAAATGTCGCCAGACATTGTTAAATGTTTCCTTGGGGGTGAGGATGGTACTGGTGACTATGGGACTCTCCCTTGGTTGAGAGCCACTGGGTTAATATAGGGGCTATGGTTAATGTTAGGATTATGGGCTAGAATCAGGCTATTTTATCTTATTTTATTTTAAAATTTTATTTTTTTAATTTTAAATATTTTATTTATCCATTTGACAGAGAGGGGGCACAAACAGGGGGGAGAGGCGTGGGAGAGGGAGAGGCAGGCTCCCTGTTCCCCATGCTGGGCTTGATCCCCGGATCCTGACACCATGACCTGAGCCGAAGGCAGACACCCAACCGACTGAGCCACCCAGGCGCCCCCAGGCTGTTTTAGATGTTGAGTTGGGTTTGTGTTTAGATTAGGGTTAGTTTACAGTTAGGGTTGGGAAGTCATTTAGATGTAGAGTCAGGTGTAAGGTGAAGGCTTAGGTTCAGGCTCAGGTTCAAGTTCAGGTTAGGGTTAGGGTTTGTGTGTTGGTCATGTGTGGGTTAGTATCTTTCTATAAATGTATTGTGGAAAGATACTATATAATGGATTTTGTGTCTTTTCTCTGGCACTTCTGGGAAGTGGTTGTAGGACTTGGGGGGTAGAATACAAGGAGATGCCTCCCCCCAGCTCCCCTAGGAACCTGCTCAGTCTGTTATTGCATATCTCATTTACATATGTGGTCCCAAAGACCTTCATGCCCAAAAGTCAGGAAACCGGTGGTGTAAGTGCCAGGGCTCCCCTTCTGCCACGTTGTCTGGGCTTCCTAGGACCAGCACAGCTAGATGACTCAAGGACCGTAACAATGGAAAGACCTTGGAGCCGGAAGCCTGGGCACCGACTATGCTCCCCTTTACTGTTCTACTGTGTGTGGACCCACAGGCAAGTTCAGAGCCTTGCCTTAGTTTCCCCTTGTGTAGAATAACCAGAATGAAACTCACCTGAAACCCTCCACCCATGTCTAATTCAATGGGGGATGAAAATCATTGCAACAAGCTCTTGAGGCGTCGGGGAAGGAAGATGCTGCATCGATCCACAGTAATTTTATTATTCCGTTCCCAGAAGAAGGGGGGTCGGTATAGAGCTTCAGGTTCAGCACCTGCCTGGTGGCTGGAGCCTGCCAAGGCCTCCATCTGCCCACGTCAGAGACCACAGGAGGAATGGTGGTGTCAGAGGCAGATGCAACAGAGAAGGAACCATGCTTCACCAGCTTGTCAACATGTCATTAGGGTGTTCCTGTGGGAACCAAGAGCAGAGGCAGGAGGCAGGAGACGTGGGAGGGAGGGAGGAGGGAGGAAGGGAGAGAAATGGAAGAGATGAAGGGGTCCATGCCAGTACGGCATTCATCCCTGTCATGAGGAGAGCTCTATCAAACCAAGGCCAGGCCTATAAATCAGGCCATAATTAGTTGCAAAGAGAAAGCTTTAACATCCTCATCAAATTGATTAATACATCTTGCAGCTCAGGACAGGCTGGCCCTGCCTCGGAAAGCTGCAAGCTTGCCTGGCTGGGTGGGAATGGAGGGGGAGAAGGGACAGTTGTAGCCACAGCAGCAAGGAGCTGGGGGAGTCCTGCCCCTCTGTTGACCCACCAGAAGAAGGCTCTGACAGGTGGCAGGTGGGGCCGGTACTTGGTCCAGCTCGTCGTTATGGACCTGGAGCCTGGCGGATCAAATGAATGTGTCGGTTTAGTCAGGAAGGAGCCCTGCCACCTCCAACACATCATTTCTTTTTCTAGGTCTCAGTTTCACCATCTGTAGAAGGGACATCGTGGACCAAGGGATTACTTCCAGTTCAGACACCATAAATATCTAGGAGCCCAAAGAACGAGGACATTTGGGGTTTATGGCCAGGTCAGACCCAATTACAGGTTTCATTCCTAGGATATCCGAGGGGAGGTCAGGAGTTTGGGATAAGCTTAAATAATTTGGTCTGCCTTAGATTTGAGATTACCAAGTATTGCCTGTGTGTCTTTCCTGAGGCCTAATCGAGCAGCAAATATCCTTCTTTTACAGTGCACAGAGAGAAAGGGTACGGAACCACTTGGATTCACAACCTGGCTCAGCCACTTATTAGCTGCGGATTTGGGGAAAGGTCCCCAATCTCTTCAGTTTTCTCCTCTAGAAGATAGGGGTAACAAAGTCTACTTGCTGGGTCATTATAAGGGTAGATAAGATATATATGATGTGTTCGACTCCAAGTCTGACACACAGTAGGTGGTCAACAGGTAATAATTAGTATTATTATTGTTCAGAGGATGCTTGAGGTGTTAACAATGGCATGAAAATCACATGGAGACTGAAAAAGTCATAGTCTACTAAAAAAGTAAAGCCCCTGGGGCACCTGGGTGGCTCAGTGGGTTAAGGCCTCTGCCTTTGGCTTGAGTCATGATCCCAGGGTCCTGGGATCGAGCCCCGAATCGGGCTCTCTGCTTAGCAGGGAGCCTGCTTCCACCTCTCTCTCTATCTGCCTGCCTCTCTGCCGACTTGTGATCTCTGCCTGCCAAATAAATAAATAAATAAAATCTTCAAAAAAAAAAAAAAAAAAAAAAGTAAAGCCCCGACTCCCCCACAGGATGTTCAACTAGTTACCCTCCTCGGATGTAAAACGAATAGAAAGCATTTTGTTGTGTAAAAGGCCCTGGGCTCGAGCTTGAAGACTTGGGGATTTCACCTTTGCAATTTATGGATTTTGTGATTTTGTGCAAGCTTCTTCACCTTTCTGAGCCCCGCTTTCCTGAGTCAGGAATGTTTTTGGCATCCAGGCAGACAGTGTGTATAAATGATCCTTGTAAGATATAAATCATATTAAAATATACTTAACTATAAAGCCATTTTATAGGCAACATTCAGGGTATCAGTCCCTTTTGTCTGCTGCTGACTGCCCCAAGTCCCCCATAGGGAAGAACAAATGAAATACATTCTTCTTGGGGCACCTGGGTGGCTTAGTCCGTCCGGTGTTAAGCGTCTGCCCTAGGCTCAGGTCACGATCCCAGAGTCCTGGGATTGAGCCCCTCATCGGGCTCCCTGCTCAGCATGGAGTCTGCTTCTCCCTCTACCTGCTGCTCCCCCTGGTTGTGCTCTCTCTCTGTCAAATAAACAAATAAAATCTTAAAAAAGAAAAGAAAAGAAATACACTTCTCTTAAGCTCCCAGGAGTCATGCTTCATTGCTTGAAGGGACCCTGGGCTTTTATGTCTTCTATAAATTGCATTTTCGTATTTTCTGCTTTTTAAAAAAGGTTTTATTTATTTATTTGACAGAGAGAGAGAGAGATCACAAGTAGGCAGAGAGGCAGGTGGTGGTGGGGGGAGGAAGCAGGCTCCCCGCTGAGCAGAGAGTCAATTGCGGGGCTCGATCCCAGGACCCTGAGATCATGACCTGGGCCGAAGACAGAGGCTTAACCCACTGAACCACCCAGGCGCCCCTATATTTTTTGCTTTAACAAAAACTCTGACCTAATTGCTTATAATGACCAACGATCCTCTATTTGGTGGTGTTTTGGGTCCCATGAAGGTTTATGTAATGACACCACCCAAAAATCTATTCTTTCCTTCTTCTGTAATAATTGAACTGTGGAACGTATGGCTGATCATAGGTATATATATCTTTCCCAGCCTCCCTTGCAGTTAAGACGGCGGTATGGCTAAGTTCTTGCTCCTGCAACAAGAGCAGAAGTGATGTGGGTCCATGATGAGCTGGGCTTTTCAGAAATAGTTGTGCACCTTCTACACTGTTTATCCTTCCTGAGACCCAGAACATGCGTGTACCCTCAACCCAGCTTGGGTCAGGCAGACAAAGGCTACCATAGGGGATGGTGGAAAAGCAAGACAGGTGGAACCTGGGTCCCCCAATAATAACATGTAGGGGAACCAACCTACATGCCAACCTGGAGCTCACACAGTTCTGTGAGCAAAAAAAAAAAAAAAAAAAAAAAAAAGACTTCTATCTTGTTGAGACATTGCATTTTGCATTTTGGTTCTTTATTATAAAAGTTCAATCTTTCATCTTGGGGAATTATCTCTTTGCCTTGCATGTCCCCCAGGAGTCCAGAAGTCTTCTTACCCATGCCAAATGTGGAAGATACTCTTCATTTTAAAAGATACAGTCGGAGATTCCACTGCTCTTGGTGTATTTGAAGGCTGGGTCTGCATCTCATTCAGAGTCCTCTTCTGATCATAATTTTATTAAGATAATAAATGTACTCATGCTCTTGTGCTCGCTTGCATAATGAAGTTGATTCTATTCCTGGAAAGCAGCTGCAGTTCGAAAACCAGTGGGAGGGAAGATGGACCAGAAAGTAAGACAACCGTAGATTGAGGACGGCTGGAGAGATCCACGGGGATCTGAACTCTGACCCTGGACCATGCGAAGGGACAGGGAGGGTTCAGGGACCTGGAGAAATAAACCAGAGGTGCCCGGATGACGTGTCAGGAGCCTCTGGTAGAGGAAGTGGTGTTTTCAAGATCTGTACGCTGCTTTCTTGTGCTTCTAATCCCCAAGTAAACTTGACCCTCACTGGCTGACCCACTAGCTTCCCATCCGTTTGTCATCATCAGTCAAGAGTTTTTCGAGGCCTATGACACTTAGAAAGCCTCTCTCAGAAACCCACCCCTCCCCTTTTGGAATGTGGTCCTGGGCAGACTCGGAATTGCTCTTTAAAATGTTGAACTGTGCAGATGGTTGGAATGTGAGGACTGAACACCCCATTTCAAAAGCCAAGAGGTATGGGAGTCTCGCAGACATGGGATCTCGGGGAAGAGGAGACCACGGAGGAAGGCCATCGCGCCAGAGAGCCACAGGTGGGAACCAGAGTGGGGGGGAGGGGCAGCCTCACTTTGTCACACTGCTGGCCCAAATCACAGGGCAGGGCCGGAAGGGAAGTGCCAGTTGCAAATGCTCCCACCTCATCTCACAGCTCACCAAATATTACGGCCCAGCACATAAAAACCAGAGCGCTAAGCTTCCAGGAATGTTAAACTCAAGGAGCTGTGACCAGAAGCAGGCAGGCTCTGGGGACAGCGGTGGGGAGGTAGCTGTGGCAGGCCATGGGGCTCCCAGTAGGCCCCGTGGCTCTCAGGCAGCCACCGAAACCAAGCAGGGAACTTCACCCTTGTCCTGAAACCCACCTCTGCCTCCCGCCTCTCCGTGGCGAGAGCATTTAGGGGGGCCCTGAGCCCCCTGGCAGGAGCTGGGCAGCTTCTAAGCAGAAAATAAATGCTTTCAAGCCACATAAATCAATGAGAATTAGCAGGAGTCAAGGTAAAAATCTATCCTCCACCACTTGGATGTTTGAGCCTTGGTTCTTCTCCGTGATTTAGAGCCGTATGATTAGAGTGATCCAGACTCGTTCTGGTTTTTTTTTCCCCCCCTTTATCCTCCCTTCCCTTTCCAGATAAAGCCCTCTCCCGTGAGGCAGGTTCCCACTGGCCGCTAGCTCCTCTGGCGAGAAGCAGGTGTGTGCACCTGTCAGCTGGGCGCCTTGACGGATCTCTGTGTTATCTTGGTTTGTCTCCTCCCTGCCTGCCCCTTAATGAACAGTCCGCCCCAGGCCGGGGAGGCGTCGTGGGTGGGGAGCTTGCATTCTGAAGGCTGCTGACCCTAAGTGAAACATGGGTCTAGAGGTGGCGGAGGGGGGCTGCAGTCATCAGAACTCCTAACTTTGACCTCTGAACCTGGGAGAAGATGGATAACGGCATGAAGGCTTCCCAGACCTGAGCCCCTGCCCAGAGAGGAGCCCAGCCCAGCAGCTGATGGAAGTACGAACTGGGAACCAGAGAGGTTAGGGGCCCGGATTCACTTCAGAGAACAGGGCTTCAGAGGGCCGACGTGGCATGGGGGGGGTGAAGGTGGAATTTCGAGTTAGAGAGACACAGGTGCAAATTGCATCTCCATCACTCACCACTGAGGTGACTCGGCACAAGTTTCTGAAGCTCTTTGAGCCTGAGTTTCCACCCACCTTTAAAATGAAAATAATGGTATTATCTCACAGAGTTATAGTGAAGATGGCAGGAGATAATCAAATCAATGTCAAGTTGCTAGCATGTGTTGCCCAGAGTGTAGTGCTTATTCACAACATGGTACCCTCCTGCCTCTCTCCACTCTTCTCGCCCATGGCGATGCAGCAAGCTAGGAAAGAAATCAGAGTCTCAGCCTGTGTTTCCTAACACCTTATCCAGTACCTGGTATCCATCCAGCTCGGGAATCTACCCACTCTGGGCTCTCGGTCTAGACATCTAAATGAATGGCAGAGAGAGGGGCCCTCCAAGAGATAGACTAGAACGTGCCGGTTCTGAGGAAGGAAGAATCAGCCAGCATAGTGTTGTGTGATATCCATTGCCAGGTTCAAGTCCCGACTCAGCCACTCACAAGTTGCAACCCTTGGCAACTCCGTGGGCCTCAGTTTCCCCAGTGTCAAGGGGCTGTGATTATAATCCCTGCCATGGGGTGACTCTGAGGTTCAAAGGAAATAGTGGATGGGAAAACCCTATGCAAATGACTCTCTGTGTATCCTGGAGTGGTAATCATTTTACCCACCAGATTTCTCTTAGGAAGGGAACTCTGCTTGGAAGGATGCCCTGAAATGTGTTTATCATATGACCGACCAAAGCTTCAGAGAAGGGAGAGAATTGCTCTGCAGGAGACACAGAAAGGACAGGAAGAGCAGCAGTGAGGCTCCAACAGCGTAAAGAGAGGCCAGGCATCCTGGAGGGACCCGTGAAGTGCCACTCTGGTGAGTTGAACAGGCTGCCCACTGTGCCCATGACCGTGGCTTGTGCATTTCTTCCTATGCCCCTGTCCAATCTTTGGGTTTCTCCAGTAAACCCACCATTTTTGTAGCACCGATCGCACACGCCTGGTCATTGATACACATTCTTTCATTTATTCCTCCATAACCTTTATTATCTCATTTATTCCTCCATAAATTTCCCTCTCCAGATGAAGAGCTGAGTCTCAGAAAACTCAAGGCAACTTGCTCAAGGTCACACAAATGGTAGCCGTTAGAGGAAGGATTCCAATGGGTATTTAGCTCCGGGCACTGGGCCCTGTTGCCCTTTTGGGCCTCAGTTTTCTGAGGCTAAAAATGTCACCTGCCCTCCCTGAGGCTCAGTTTTTCTATCTTTAAGAAGAAATGTCTCTGTTGCTTCTCTCTTTGGTCAAATACTTGATAGATCGAAGAGGTAATAGATGTAAAGTACTTTGAGAGCTTTTAAACAAACAACCCCGTTGTGAAAGTAAGCTATTATTAATACCACGTCTCACATGCTAAAAGGTCTGCTTAATCCATCCCGCCCTAAGGAGCCAAAGAGGATATTTCCTTTCTCTGTTTAGTTTATCCTTTCTAGTCAAGTGTCAAGTCTGCTCTGTGTTTCTTTCTCTCATCAGAAAGCAGGCTTATGGATCTCCCCTAAAGCTACCCAAATCCAAATACCATGACCATGTCTAAAGATTCCCTTCCTCCTACTCATCTCTCCAGCCCCCACCAAAGATAGGGACTAACCCCATCATGTTTAACAAACAGCGCTCCAGAAAAAAGTCGTATCTTGATTTGTAGCACTTGCCAATGTCCTTGGTGCAAATACTCCCATCGTGCTTGATTTCAAACTATCATTATGATATCACTCAGGGCAGAATTGTGAAGAGATGGACGGGATCACACCCTTATGTAGTTTTTCCACCATATAGGTACAGCAGATATAAATAGCCCCAAAAGATTGTAGTAACATCCAGTGAAAAGGGGTGCTTGGCTGGCTCAGGTAGAGAAAGATCAAGTGACTCTTGATCTTGGGGTTGTGAGTTGGAGCCCCATGTTGGGTACAGAGATCACTTAAAAATAACATCTTTAAAGAGATCCAGTGAAATAAATACAAAAGGATGTGTTTTTATATATTGTTTCTGGTTTTTTAAAAAATTTATTTTATTGTAACTTTATATAAGGTTAGATTTTTAATTTGTTTTTTATTTTTTAAATGATTTTATTTGTTTATTTGAGAAAGAGAGTGTGTGCACAAGCATATGCAAGCAGGGGTGGGTGGGGGGAAGGAGCAGAGGAAGTGGGAGAAGAGGAGAATCTCCAGCAGAGTCCACACTGGGTGTGGAGCCTGACCCAGGACTCAGTCTCATGACCCTGAGATCATGACCTCAGCCAAAACCAAGAGTCTGACGCTGGATGGTTAACTGACTGAACCACCCAGGTGCCCCAGTTTTAGTTTTTTCTTAAATCACTGTTGGACGGGTGCCTGGGTGGTTCGGCGGGTTAAAGCCTCTGCCTTCGGCTCAGGTCATGATCCCAGGGTCCTGGGATCGAGCCCCACATCGGGGTCTCTGCTCAGCGGGGAGCCTGCTTCCTCCTCTCTCTCTGCCTGCCTCTCTGCCTACTTGTGATCTCTGTCTGTCAAATAAATAAATAAAATCTTGTTAAAAAAAAAAATCACTGTTGGACAAAACTCTTGAAAATTTAAAAATTCAGGGCTCACAAGCCAGAACGAGGCAGTGCCAGACCTGCTTTGTGTGACCCACAGGGCACACAAGGAGGGACAGTCTAGCACAGAAGCTGACACATGGTGGGGGAAGTGCCACGTGACCCTGTAATGTATTTTTCTATTTCAGAAACAAGAATCTCCCAGGAAATAGTATGCTGGATTGACAATGGCGATTTCATAAATGGGAAGTTCTCATCTAGTCCTTGAGCAAGAACCCCTGAGTCTCTTCTCCTGGGATCCTATACTCATCAGGGTCCTATTGGAAAAGAGATGGCCCACTTGGACAGGGTTTATTTGAGAAGAGTTTAATAGAGGGATATTTACAAGGCCATGAGCAAGGTTCAGAGAAATCCGCAAAGGATGGTGAATGGGGAACAATTGGTACTCTAGGCATGAAGGCTTAAAGAAGGAACATTCCCCAGAATCTGGAGAGAGCTGTAGCAAAGGGTGACCCATGGGAGCCATACCCTTTGGTTAAGGAACATGGGCATTGTCAACCTGAGGCCCAGCTGAGAGGAAGCTGGGGGAATAAAGACCCTGACCTCATACTCTATCTTCCAGTGACCTGCTGCACGATATAATTATGTCATCTTCTTCTCCTTTAAAAACTCCAGGCAAAGTCACTGTTTCTTGAGCATTGGACTATTGACTGAGCCCAGCCAGAAGTCAGAGGACAAGCGAGCCTGTTGAAGCAGTTCAAGAGCATCTCCCAGCACCAGCACCAAGAGCAGGGCAGGAGAAGGATAGAGAGTGGATGTGGAAGGCCAGAGAGGTCACCCCACCCAGGTGCTCCGTGGCTCATTGTAAGAAGTTATTCCCAGAGTATCATCTAGGCTAAAACAAAGTTCTGAAAATTAAACAGGCAGACTATCCATCGAAGGATACAGTGCAATTTCAGACTCAGTAGGACTGGGTTGAGTCTGGAGATGCTGTTGGCCTCTAGACCACCCTTCGGGTAAGAGGGTCTTGGGTCGTACCTACCCCATCTCAGGCCCTAGTGGGCTTTGTCTAGCAAAGGGAAAACCAGAACTACTTCCTACCCCTCCCTTCTTTTCCTTCTCCCCCAGTACCCTTCTGGTACAACCCAACTATCTATTAACCCAGAATTTGAATCTCTCTCCTTTTCCAGGTCCAAGGCCACACCAGAAAGAAACAGGTTTGCAGACCCCCGGAACTTGAAGGCAGATCTCTCCACTGGAGGAAATCTTTAGGGAATATTCCTAGGTCCTACAACCTTCCCTATCTCCCTTTTCTCTCCTCATTTTGACCCCTTCAGCAGGAGGAAACAGCTGGAGGCTTAGCCCGTGGACGCTTGGTCCAACTAACTGGAATTAGAAAGGCTGGTACTAGGGGTCTCTCCATTAATTCCAGACATAATGCAGGTATGTGCACTAGTGGGTGTGTATATGTATATATATATGATGTCAGTGCATTGGGGTAGGCAAGAAATGTAAAGTTGGAAACTGGATGGAGATGGGAACTTAGATAATCTTCTCAAAGAAGAACAACGTGGCAACACAGGTAGTGAGACCTAGTGACTTTTAAGATGTGTCCCATTGCCTTTGTACATTCACTACTCTTCCTACATAGGGTAACTTCCATGCAAGGGTCTAGGAAAAAGAAGTAGTTAAGTGAGGATTTTCTAGAAATGGCCTGTTAGTAAGATCAGCCTCAGATATCCAGATTCCGCTAGTTAAAGTCTCTCAAAGGGACATGTGTCTAGCAGCCTGGGGATAGTCATGCTTGTTCCTTTCCCCAAAAGAAAGCAGGAGAGGATGAGTCCTCAGGTTCCCAGCGAGGAGGCATACTGGTTCACAACACTAGCTATCATCTATCTGGCACTTGTCATAAAACCCTGACACCAAAGAGCAATTTACAGTTCACAAGGAACTCTTCAAATACATTACCTCCTTAAATTTTTACAACATACCTATGAGATAAGGCAAGGCAGGTTTATCACCATTTTACAAACAAGAAGTTGAGGTTCCAAGAAGTTCAATAATTTACCTAAGGCCACCAGACTCCTGGCTAGCGGAGCCAGGAGGGGAATTCAGTTTTCCTGACTCCTACCTAATACGGCAGCCCCTCTGTCTGCCGCCGTCTTCCCGAACTCTTCTTTGTCTGGTTAGCTAATTGTTTGGTATTTTCTGACTTTGTTCCCTTACAGATATACAAGTGCCCTGACAGCATGGACTCTGTCTCTCTTCCTTACCAATCACCTACAACAAAGCCTTCTACATAGTATGTGCTTAATAAAATTCTGTCGAATGAGTGAATAAATGAAACAGATTCTAAGCTACCTGAACGTGGGGTTCTAACTTTGACTTCTTGGAACCCCTCGCCATATTTGCACAGCAGGAGAATAAATACTATTGATAAAGAACAATGACCTAATATCCAGTGAGTGTGACTGACTTGCAGGAAGGTAATATGTTTTGAGGAAGAGAGTCCCCACAATGGCTTCTAGAATTCTAAGCCCCGACACTCACTTCTCAGTATTTCTGATTACCTTCACCTTTGTCCCACTCTCACCCTCAGGGTGAAGACATCTGCTCTTGGAACAGACCATCCAGAAGTTCAGGCCTGCGCCTTTCCGATTCAGGAAAGAGGTACGACGAAGTCTTTAACAATGGTCTGCGTCTCCGCGTGCTCCCACTGCCACCAGAAATAATAAAATGGTTTGTTTCTCTTGGCAGCCTCCACCTAACAGTTCCCCATGTGTGTGTTGCTTTCTTCAATTTTCCCCTCTACAAAATCTGGTCATGTTTAATAACAATAAATCAGAGAAGAGATTGCAGCCCGGAAGAGAAGTCTGGGGCAGCCGGGGTTTCCACATCTGGGGCCCATTCGGGTTGAAGCGATGACAATTCCTAATAAATGTTAATGGAGAACCTCCTCAGATTCATACACTCCAGCCATAATTTAGCCTGTCTCCATGCCAGATGACCTTTTGAACATCCAGAATACACCCATCATAGCACCAGCTACAGCCCCGGATTGCTTCCTGCATATGAAGAGGGGAAAAAAAAAAAAAAAGCCAACAACAAGGCTTCTTGTTATTGATTACATTTCTCCATTTTTCCCTTCTCTGGACTTCTCTTCAAGGCTCATAAAGCCTTGGGGCCCCCCAGCCACCCAGGTGGTTAGAGGCCAGGAGTCATGTTAAAGGATGTTCCCTTTTGCTCCCAAAGGAGGCTCCCTGAAGTCTGACAGCTGACACGGTTCCCATAAAAAACAGGACTGGACATCAACATTCCCCTTCCTTGGTTTTTTTGTTTGTAGGCTTTCTGATTTTTTTTTTTTTTTTTTTTTTTTTTTGGTTGTTGTTTTGCTCCAGAGAGACCCTGTGCTGATCCTGCTTGTTCTGTCCCTTTCGCCAGCCAGTCTCCCCTCTTCCGACCCCTCTAATGAGGCAGTCTGAAAAGCAACTTTAGTCTTTGGATTTTCTCTTCCTATAGCTGTCACCTCTGTGATGCAGTCCCGAGACGGCAGGCCAGAAGTCCTGGGAGGGGGGCAAGGTGTTTTCACCGGATACCCAGGCCATTGTCGAAAATCCCATCTGGCCAATGTAACTTATCATCTCACCAAAACATTTGGTGTCTTTGCCAAATTTCCGTATCTCTGTTAAGAACACCGCTACCCTTTCAGCCATATAGGGATCCGATCCTGATGCTACCTTAGACACCCTCTCTCCGCTGCCTTCTTTTCCCATGGGGGGGGGCGGTTGGGAGCCTCCATCCCAGCCTCTCTCCTTTTAACTTCCACTGCCAACTCATGCCTCCTGGCCTTTTCCCCCTCACCTTGAAATTGCCTCCTACCCAGTCTCTTTCTGCTAACCCACCCATGAACATGACAGTCTGGTCCTTCCTCCCAAAGTGCTATCTTAATTATGTTCTCCTCGGCTCAAAATTCACCAGTGGCTCCCCACTGGCTTATCATTATTGTTATTCAAATGACTGTTTTTCATAATTACGTTCTCCTTGAACTATCTAATATCATGTAATGTTGGAGCCAGATTTTTTTTTTTTTTAAGTACGTTCCATGTCCAGCTTAGAGCACAACATGGGACTTGATCTCACGACCCTGAGATCAAGATCTGAGCTGACATCAAGAGTCAGACACTTAACTCACTGAGCCATCCAGATGTCCTGGAGCCAGATTTTTAGACTGTAAATCCCAGGCTTTTTTCAGTTTCCCCCTTACCTATTTTAGTAATATGCTTTTTTTTTTTTAATTAACATGATTTATTAGCATTCCTTTGTTTATTCCGCAGATATTTTTTGAACCATCTCTACATGCCAGAGTTTGCTGAGTACCGGAGGATAAAGTGACAAACAGGACAAGCCACTGTCCCTCGTGGAAATACTTCCTTGTGGGGAGAAAAATCCAAAGAAAAAGAAAACAGGTAGATAAACAAAATAATTGCAAATTCTGATAAGTGCCAAGAAAGAGCTGAGAGAGAGGAAGGGAGCTCTATAATATTTTAAACAGGTCTCCAAACTCAAATGTCTGCTACCAATTGCTATCTTTCTGGTTCCTGAAAGATATGGCCACTTTTTGGGAATGCTCCTTTTAATAGCTCCAGTAAGGAGGAGCATAAATGATACTTTGTAAAACAATTTCTTGAGTGCATCTCCAATTTCTTTCTTTCTTTCTTTCTTTTTTAAAATATTTTATTTATTTATTTGACACAGAGAAAGAGACAGCGAGAACAGGAACACAAACAGGAGGAGTAGGAGAGGGAGAAGCAGGCTTCCCGCGGAGCAGGGAGCCTGATGCAGGGCTCCATCCCAGGACTCCGTGATCATGACCCAAGCTGAAGGCAGACACTTAACGACTGAGCCACGCAGACATCCCCGCATCTCCAAATTCTTAGCACAAATAGTTATTAAACAACTTAAGCTACATTTCTTGGACATTTAGAATAAAGGATGTAATCTAATGGCCCCCTTGTTTGTCCTGAAGACAGAATGGATGTTTACTTAATATATTAGTATCAATCAAATTAGACACAGTAAGAGATTGTCTGGCAAAACTTCCTGGGGAACAGGTGCCTAAGGGAGTACATCAGTCAACTTGAGTAGAATAGTGTTGTGTAAGAAATGACCTAAAATCTCAAAAGTTACAGTATTTATTTCTTGTTTATAGGTTTGTGGGTTGGCTGCAGTGACTCTGCTCTAGGTTGTGGATCTTGTTCAGGTTCACCCTGTGTACCTTCTCCTTCTGGGACGCAGGCCAAAGTGAGCAGGAATGCTCTTCTTGTGGCCAAGGGTAGAAACAGAAGAGGCCAAGCCAAACCAAGCAGGTAGAACGAGAACCTCTGCTTACATTCCACTGGCTAAAGCAAGTCACATGACTAACTGCACCATCAGGGGTGTGGCCCAGTTTTCTCCCCACCTGGAAGAACTGAGAGGACACTCAATATTTGTTGGATAATAATACCCTTCACCACAGGGGAGTTCTGGAGTTTTCCTTCATAAGTCATCTTTACAAATAGAAGAGATTGTCGTTTATCTGGGTGCCTCTTGGCACCATATTACCTTAGGTACAGCAAAGGAGGACCAGAAGACATGATTTCTTAAAGACACCTGTTTTGATACAAGGGCAATGTAATTCGTATTTGGTATCCGGTTGCCACTGAAGTCCCTTTTCCTTTGCCACCAGAGTTGTGCCATGGGGGTGATTTGCAGCCCGAGTCTTAATATCAGAGTCTGTATGTGATTGTATACAAGTGACAGTCATACAGCAAACATAAATACAGAAGAGGTTCTGATACCATCAGGGAACAGTATTCCTGCCGTCCGGCCAGCTTTGTCTGCTGCTACAGTGCAGTTAACTCTGGAATGAAATTGGAGAGCTAACTGATGGTCAGAGGGGACCGGGAAGACTTCCATTTGTAACTGAGACAGGCAGGGCTCAGCCAAAGGGGAAGCAGGAAGGATTTTATTTACCGTGGCTAGATAAATTCAGCTCAGGAACATTTATACAGTGTAGGAAATCACTTAATGGTTTAGCTTTTCAACTTATTCAAATGTAAAGACACAGGCATAATTGTGAACCCACACACTCAAAGTCTTTGACTGCCACATTCTGTATCCATTTCAGCTGTGATAATGTCCTTTCTCTCTTTTACCCCAGGGTGCTTTTCCTCCCTTTACTCTCTCAATATTAGGGATTTTTTTTAGGTACTACTGGAAGAATAGTCCCCATATTGGGATGCCTGGCTGACTCAGCCAGTAGAGCATGCTACTCTCGATCTCAGGGTTGTGAGTTTGAGACCCATGTTGGGTGTAAAGCTTAATTAAATAAATAAACTTAAAAAAAAAAAAAAGGAAGAAGAATCCCCAGACCATCAGAAGCCATCACCACCTGAGAACCTGTTAGAAATACAAATTTGGAGCCCCTCCCCAAGATTTCCTCAATGTCTGATGATGGAGTGGAGAGGGGTTGTCTGAGGAAATTGTGCTGTTTTGTTTTATTTTCAAGACTTTATTTATTTATGAGAGAGAAAGAGAGTGAGATAGAGCATGAGAAGCAAGAAGGTCAGAGGGAGAAGCAGACTCCCTATGGAGCTGGGATCCCAATGTAGAACTTGAACCCAGGACTCCAGGATCATGACCTGAGCTGAAGGCAGTCACTTAACCAACTGAGTCACACAGGCACCCTGGAAACTGTGTTTTAACAAACTCTTTAGATGACGCCTTAAGCGCGCGCACACACACACACACACACTGAAGTTTGGAAACCAAGGTAGTTCCAATTTAGTATGTCTGGGTCAGAACCCACAACTTACAATTCTAACAATATTCAAATGACACTGATGTTGTGACCTGTGGGCCACACTTCGAGTAGCACTGATTTAGAATTTAACCACACACACATGAAAAGATAGTCAACAGTCCTGGGTGGGTAGGATGAAAGTTTCAGTGAAAGAAAAGAATCACTAATGGTGGGATTTCAGGTAAAAGCCACCAGATTTTTAAAAACTAAAAAAACACATTTGGCTCAGAGGGTAGACCAGGAGCCTCTGAAGCCACATGGGCGATTAGCTTTCTTTGACTTATAGAGCCTGGGTATGGATGATTAAAGAATGAGGGTTGTATGGGGAGAAAAACACAGGACTAGGAGTCAGGAGACCTGGGTTCTACTTACCACTAAGAATGTAGCCACGGTCGTGTCTTTTCTAAATCTAAGACAATGAGAGCGACACAATCTCTGCTCTCCCCACTCTCCCCCTGCCACCATTTTTTGTCACAGGATTATGATTACCTTAGCCACGATTTTCTCTCCAGCTGAGTAAAGCAGTCTCAAAAATAGGGAACCAAGGTGCAGAATTGAGGGTCTACTGAATTAAATACCCAGCACCGAGTTACGCTGAGAATCGTGAGTGGAGTTAGGACTGACTCCAACCGTTCCCCCATTTCCTCCTTAGTGTAATGCTCGTTGAGCATTCAGGCTCTGAAGGATGCTCTCAGGGTTGGGATCCCAGCCTCCCACTTGGGAACAGTGTGACTTTGGGCAAATTTACTCTCTGGGAGCTGTAGTTTTCTATTCCAAGCAATGGGGATGACAATAATACCTACCTCATAGGTTTGTTGTGATGGTCAAAGGAATTAATACATATCAAGCGAGATATGTATTAATACATATCAAAGCATCTGATAAACGTCAAGGGCTATAAGGAGGAGGAGAAAAAGGAGGAAGGGCAGTGCGCTGTTGATTCCGCCCCCCCCCCCAAGCGGTCGAATTCTCCAGATCAGGTTGCAGGTCTTCCTCTCTCCTGTAGGTGGCGCCTCCCCTCATTGAGCGCCCCACCGGCGTCCTGGAGCGCGGGAGGAAGTTGAAGGAAGTTTCTTTACGCTTCTGTGCTGCGTGGGATGACTACTGTGGGCTCTCCTGCAGTTCCCTAAAACCTATGCCCAGGACGGCCAGGTTTGGGGATCTCGACTTCCTTCCTGGAATGGCTCCGCCTCACCCCACCCCCATCAGAGGCCACACAGTCTGGCCCGCAGACTCCCCTGCGGATGCGACCCTGTAGGGCCTGTCGCGGCAAGATTTAACGGCCCGCACCTGAGCTGGGGAGTTCAGAGGGAGTGTCTTTCCTGCTCGGTTAAAATGACAAATTGGTACATGAGCGCTTAATGAAAGATGCTGGAAACGTCCGTGAAGATCAGAAAAATCGCCTCTCTGAGCTGACAGCCAGGCCATCTGCATTCCCGCGTTCCTATTAATTCCTTAACAATAAACGACAGAAGCGCCTAGAGGGTTAACAGCTTAATTTAATCTCTGAGATTCCTTCCTGGAGCACTGAGAATTAGAAAGGCATTTACAAAGCGTTATCTGCACACCTGATTTTTCCCCACTTGATGTGTCTTCTGGACCGGTCACACCAGACCGGCACAGAGGCTCTGTCCCTGCTGCCATTGATGGAATGCCCTCCCCTGGGCACTCCTGGCTCCTTGGAACCACGTGGCTGGGCTCCAAGTGACCCAAGATTTGACTTCGTGGCAGTCACCTCCAATTCTGGTTTACATGAGTTCCCCAGGGCCTTTTAGGGACAGGAAAGCCCCTAAATAGAGCTAGAAAGGTGTTCCTCCTGTTTTTGAGTAAATTTCCTTCCTGCCGGGAAGCAAGACCAAAATAGGAAGAGGTGTGGGGTAGCCCCACCGGCTTGGGGAGCTATCAAGTCTGGCTCCCAGAGACACTGGCGGATCATTAGCTACTTACTGAAGATACCCATCCTCTGATTTTATGGATAAGGAAACTGAGACCCAGAAATATGTGATTGTTCAAGGTCATACATCCAGGGGACGTCAAAAACCTCAAAACAGTATTCAAGGCTCCTTATTCAAGGACAAGTATTCCTTCTGCTACAGGACTGGCAAACAGATTTCATCACTGGTTGATAGGGGCTTCCTGGGACCAGGGGGGCTTCCCAGGCTGTGTCCAAGCTTAGAAGGGAGGGCCTCAGTGACAATTTGGAAAGGTCTTCCAAAGAGAAGGGCAAAGGTACCACCCAGGTAATTGCCCTCCGAGTACTTTCCAGATTGTTTCCTTTGGGTTAAGGCATTTAAAGGCTTCCATTAAAATGGAAATGTTATCTGGGAGAAGTAATGCATTAAGCCATTATCTGTCATTAACACCTTGGCTAGAATTCAGTTAAGATTAGTTTGTTTGTTGCTCAGCAGATCCCTGAGAGAACGAGTTTTGACCAGGATCGGGGCCCAGGAAAGGATAAAAGGCCTCGCCCTGGTGGGCGCACTATTTCGGGGTTCAGTGCAGATGAGAATTAGAAGGCACTGGACAGCTAGTAGGAGGGACCCTGATGATGTAAGGGGAAGAGGCGATCCTGAAGACATTTTTGCATGATTCTCTTTTGGCTTACCTTTGCCTAGTATGTGTTGGGCTGGCAGAAAGGGCTACTTAAGATGGCGAAAGTTCCCGCCCCAAGACCTGAGCTCGGACAGGAGAACAAAGGCCCAAGCAGGAATCTGAGACCCCCGCCAAGGGCTCCAGTGGACCAATGGGACCCCGACGAGCAGGCAAGATATCCGAATAAGGGAAACTTGCCAAAAGACCCCTGAGCTCCCCTCGAGACCCCTTAAAAGCCCCCTCCTCCCTGCCTTGGGCGCGACTTCCGCTGCTCTGCTTTCCAGAGTCAAGGAACCTCGCCAGAGGGTGCCCACCTCCTCCCGGCGCAACTTTCCTGGCTCCCCTTCTCCTGAGCCCTGAAACTTCGCCGGAGAGTTTTTTAAATAAATCTTGCCTTGCACCCACTTTGCCTGGTGTTGTGTTTATCTCGCCAGAAAAACTTTACAGTATGGTTTCTACCAATCACATGGCTTGAGCCTCAGTTTCCCCAACCATTAAATAAAGAATTGGACTAGATCAGATGTTCTCAGGTCTCTACGTATTAGAATTACCTGGGAGGGGGTTCTTTTAAAATATCAAATATTTGGGCCCTACACCAGGCCAATTAAATCAGAATGCCCAGAATCGAGACCTGCTTCCCCTTTGCCCCAACATTTCTCTGTAGAATATCCTTCTATCAGTCATTCTACCATCCAGTCCTCTCCCACACACTGACATATTTTATGTACTTACAATTCTAGTTCCTGTATCATTTTGTATTTTGAACATATCCAAATGCTTTCAGAAGCAGGAAACAAGAATACTTTCTACAAACCCTCCGTAGCAGTTTTCACTGTCTCACAAAGTAAGAAGTGTAGAGGTCCTATTTTGTTTCCTCAGCTGAAAAATACTACAACTGACCCAGTCCTCTTTCATTCATCCTTTTGCTTCTTTACCCTCAGTGTTGGCTCTTGGTCTTGCTGCTGTATGGTCACCGGAGTTGAAAAAATCATGCCCTCAGGGTGCCTGGGTGGTTCAGTGGGTTAAAGCCTCTGCTTTCAGCTCAGGTCGTGATCCCAGGGTTCTGGGATCCAGCCCTGCCTCGGGCTCTCTGCTCAGTGGGGAGCCTGCTTCCTCCTCTCTCCGCCTGCTTCTCTGCCTATTTGTGTTCTCTGTCTGTCAAATAAATAAATAAATCTTAAAAAAAAAAAAAAAAGGAAAAAGAAAAGAAAAAAATCATGCCCTCCCAGAACTATGTTCATAGATACCTAGGAAAGGACAGGAGCCTCATACATGCTCATCCTTTCAATTAGAAGGAAAATGTCCCCATACATCTCTCCCACTGTAGTCTTCCTCTTACCTCTCATTGGCCAGAACTGGGTATGGCCATCTTTAGCTTCATGGGAACCTAGGAAAGCAAGAATCTGGTATTTTCAGCCTCTATCATGAGACGTAGTTCAGCTGGAAATAAAGAATGGTGAGAATTAGGGAAGCTCTGCCCACCTACAATAAGATGTTTGATAAGACATAGGATAAGGGCGCCTGGGTGGCTCAGCGGGTTAAATCCTCTGCCTTTGGCTCAGGTCATGGTCCCAGGGTCCTGAGATCGAGCCCCACATTGGGCTCTCTGCTCAGCAGGGAGCCTGATTCCCTTCCTCTCTCTCTGCCTGCCTCTCTGCCTACTTGTGATCTCTGTCTCTCAAATAAATAAATTAAATCCTTAAAATAAAATAAAAGACTAAAAAAAAAAAAGACATAGGATTTAATATCTATTAACAACAGTTAAGGCCTTAAACAAAACTGCTGCTTTATATACTACTTCCTCGAGCAGCTAAAGCCATTTTATTCATATCTCCGGTGCTAGCTCCTGAGACCACATCCTCTTACCTAGACAGGAAGTATAAAAGAAGATCAAGGCCATTTAGATGTGCTTTGTTAACTTGTGACGTGACTTTGAATGTCTTCCTGAAGAGCAGATTTCTGTCATCTGGGGTCTGATTTCCCTACCCCAGCTTGCTAAGTGATCTTGTGGCATTTAGACTTTCATTATGCACTTGGACAAGGGAGACCACCCACGTTCTGGCACTGCACCTTCAAGTCCAGATCCCATACCACTGGTGTTTGTCTGTCCTTGACCTCTGCAGAGCTCTGTAGTGGTCCTGTATCTCCACAAACCCAATTCTGCTGCTGGGACTGTAGGGGGAAAAAAATCAAAGGCATGTGCATGCACTGAATAAAGCTGTGTATTTATGGAACAAATTCAGTGCGTACGTATTGAAGGCATGCCACACGAAGGGACCATCAGCTGGGCTCATCAGATCAGGGCTGGCTCCTGGCAAAATCTGACATTTTGAAAATGGTCTTTGATGAGTGGGGTAATACTCTTAACATATGGAGAGTTCTTAAAAATCTATAAGAAAAGAAAGGACAAATACCCCCCAAAGGAAATAGGTGAGGCATAGAACTAGTCATTTACAAAAAGAAGTAGTGAAAGGCCAATAGGTACATTTTTTAAAAGTTCCTCTTTACCAATAATCAAATAAATATAAATAACAACAAAATACCAATTCTGTCAACTTGACAAAGGCTTAAGAAGGTCTTAAAACATCTCATGCCTCATGTGCTGGATAAGATCAATTAGCTCTCCAGACCCATCCCCATGGTTTTCGTGCACTATTATTGTGCTGCAGAAGTAGGAAAGCTAGATATGACATTTTCTACCCAGGATTCTGGATGGGAATTAGGTTGCACTAATTAAAAACACTTTCCTGGAGTGCCTGGGTGTCTCAGTGGGTTAAGGCCTCTGCCTTTAGCTTAGATCATGATCCCAGGGTCCTGAGATCGAGCCCCACATAGGGCTCTCTGCTCAGTGCGGAGCCTGCTTCCTCCTCTCTCTGTCTCTGCCTGCCTCTCTGCCTACTTGTGATCTCTGTCTGACAAATAAATAAATAAATAATCTTAAAAAAATTAAAATATAAGTACTTTCCTGAGATTGGGTTGATGCTGTCTGCTGCTGTCCAGAAGCCATAGCCACATCTCGTTTGGGTTAGACCATTTGGATTACTTGAGCCCTGTGGCAAGTAATAGGCTCAACAATAACTAACACGTGCACAGTGCTTCGAATAAGTGGAAAAGCAAGTTTACCATATATTATTAGCTCAAGGAAATAAAGTATTTCGTTCCAATTCTGGCTCTGGCTTCATGGCCTTGAAAAGCTCACCTGTTCCTCTAGGTCAGTTTCCTCCTCTATGCAGTGTAGGGGATTTGTTGGATAACTCCTGCCTGCTCGAGAGCCTCACCTCATGCCCGTCAAACACTGTGCCAGCTCCTTTCCCCTTGGGAGAGTCTGTCAGGCAGGTGACCCTAACCTAGTCTGAAGGTCAGTGGGAGAAACCCCCAATCCTGGGGCAGAGCCAAGTTCATCTCTTTGGTTAGGGCAGAGACCATACAAACACTCTGTGTTGATGCTTTGCTATTTAGTGTATGAAATTATTTCATTCATTCATTTATTCATTATTAGTATATGGGCTTGGCCATTTTAGTTCTTCTTTTTTAAGAATTTATTTATTTATTTATTGGAGAGAAAGAGAGAGAAAAGCGCCTGGGCAGGTGGGAGGGGCAGAGGCAGAGGGAGACACAGACTCCCTACTGACCAGGGAAGTCTAATCTGGAACTCGATCCCAGGACCCTGGGATCATGACCTGAGCTGAAGGCTGACCATTAGCTGTCAGAGCCACCCAGGCACCCCTGGCATTTTAGTTCCGTGACTCTTTTACAAAAGTGGGGCGGGTGCCATGGTTTTAGGAGTCCTTACACAGATGTTCTTAAAACCCTCCTGCCAGCTCTTTCCCAACCCTCCCCTGCCCTGACTGCTGGCACAGTGCATTCACCATTAGCAATGGCTATGTTAGGTCAAAGAATTGTTTCCAGTTAAAGTGAAAATACATTATCAAAAGAAGTAATACATTAATATATTAACCCCAGCTAACCTCATTAACACTCACTACACATGGGGTTAGCTAACTAGCTATCAGTCTGGAGGGCAGAGGGAAGAGAAGAAGGCTGACAGAGTTGGACCAGAAGAAAGGGATCTCAAAGACGTCAAGAGTAGGTGAGATGCTACAGGGGACACCCGAGGAAAGTTGGGGACAGCATGAAAGTATTTCATTCATTCATTTATTCATTCATTCTTTCAAACAAGTAAATATTTATTAAGCTTTCATTATATGCTGGACACAGTGATGGGTGTTTTGGATACAGAGACAAATAAATGTTAGTTCTGGTTCCTAAGGCAAGTACAATCTCTCTGGAGAAACGTAAAATGAGCAAGAAAGTTTTCTCTCTTTCTCTCTCTCTCCGTGTGTGTGTGTGTGTGTGTGTGTGTGCATGCTCACACAAAAGAATGGAAGATCAGGGGCGCCTGGGTGACTCAGTGGGTTAAGCCTCTATCTTCAGCTCAGATCATGATCACAGGGTCCTGGGATTGAGCCCTGAGTCGGGCTCTCTGCTCAGCGGGGAGCCTGCTTCCTTCTCTCTCTGTCTCTGTCTGCCTCTCGACTTGTGATCTCTGTCAAATAAATAAAATCTTGAAAAAAAAAAAAAAAGAACGGAAGATCAATTCTTGTTGGAGACATCAGAACAAATTTCATGGGGAGGCACATGGGTGGCTCAATTGGTTAAGCATCTGCCTTTGGTTCAGGTCATGATCCAGGGGTTCTGGGATCAACCCTCATGTCCTTCTGTTAGGCTCCTTGCTCAGCAGGGAGCCTGCTTCTCTCTCTCTCTCTCCCTCTGTGCCCTTCCCCCACTCCTGTGGGTGCGCATGCGTACATGCGCACTCTCTCATTCTTTCTCAGATAAATAGATAAAATCTTTTTATTTTACTTTATTTATTTATTTGACAGACAAAGATCACAAGTAGACAAAGAGGCAGGCAGAGAGAGAGGAAGGGAAGCAGGCTCCCTGCTGAGCAGACAGGACCCAGGACCCTGGAGCAGATCCCAGGACCCTGGGATCACGACCTGAGCTGAAGGCAGAGGCTTAATCCACTGAGCCACTCAGGTGCCCCAGATAAATAGATAAATAGATAAAATCTTAAAACACACACACACACAAATTTCATGGCGATAATATTGCTTTCCTGCCTGGTATGAAGAGGCGTTGCTAAGGGAGGCAGAACAAAACTCCTAATTTTAATCTAGGGCCAGTCTTGATAACAGAGGTGAAAAACTTTCTTTGTGCTTGGAAAATGAGGCAAAATAAATTTATAGAAGAGTTGGAGGCAGAGTCCCATTGGACTCCTTCAGTGGTCAGAGGGCAAAGTGCCTGCCCAGTGTCTTCAGGTCACCAATAGCAGCGTGGAGTAGAGCTTGTGGCTGAGAACATGAGGCTTTGCGATCAGTCTCCCTGGGTATAAACTCTAGCTCTGTGACTTTGGCAATGTACCTACCAACCCGGGTTCCAGTTTTCTTGTTTGCAAAATGGGGAGAAAATAATACCCATTTCATGAGGTTCGGAGGATTAAATGAAATAATGCATGGAAAGCACTTAGCAGTTGTGGCCATTACCATGCGTTTTCTGAGATGTGTTCTATGAAACAGAAATTACCTAATTCAGTGGTAGGCCTCCAGTTCAGTGTCTTGTGTCACTGATGAAACCAATAGGTTTTCCACGGTGTCCTAGGGATCTTGTGAATCTTTTTTATAACCTCTTTAGTTGCCTCATGTTCTCATCCAATTCTTTTATAATTACAACCATGTCTCGTGTTCAGAAAATTCAGCACAGGAAAAGCTGAGTGTGTTAAACAGATTCACCTAAGGTTTGTCATTCATATTACAAAATAATTATTTGTTTTACAGGGGAACTAACCTTTATGAAGTTAATTTCCTGTGTACATGCGAAGCTGAATGCAGAATATAAGAACCTATTTTCTTTAAAAAAAAAAAAAGATTTTATTTATTTATTTGAGAAAGAGAGAGTGCACCCATGCAAGAGCACACTCAGGAACGGCGAATAAAGGGGTTGTGCAGAGGAAAAGGGACAAGCAGGCTCCCTCCTCAGTGGGGACCCCGAGGCTGAGCTCAATCCCAGGACCCTGAGATCATGACATGAGCCAAAGTCAGAGGCCTAACTGACTGAGCCACCCAGGCTCTTTTTATCTTTTTCTTTTTCTTCTTTAAATATTTTATTTATTTATTTGCCAGAGAGAGAGAGAGCGAGCGTGCACAGGCAGGCAGAGTGGCCACAGAGGCAGAGGGAGAAGCAGGCTCCCCGCGGAGCAAGGAGCCCGATGTGGGACTCGATCCCAGAATGCTGGGATCATGACCTGAGCCGAAGGCAGCCGCTTAACCAACTGAGCCACCCAGGCGTCCCCAGGCTCTTTTTTTCTTAAAGGTTTTTTTTTTTTTCTTTAAGATTTTTTTTTTCTTAAAGTTTTGTTTATTTATTTGAGAGAGAGAGAGAAAGAGAGGTGGGGAGTGAAAGAGGGCGAGAATCTTCAAGTAGACTATCCCCGGAGTGCGGAGCCCAATGTGGGACTTGATTCCATTACCCATGAGATCATGACATGAGTTGAAACCAACTGAGCCACCCAGGTGCCCCCCAAATAATTTTCAATACATCTGAGAACCATAGAATTGTGAAACCTTAAACATGGAACTGGTCTAGAAATTGTCCAGGCCACTGTTTTTGGTTTGTTGGTTTGTTGGTTGGTTTGTTTGTTTTTTTTTAAATTTTATTTCTTATTTGACAGAGAGAGACACAAGGCCACTGTTTGTTTGTTTGTTTAAGATTTTATTTATTTTTTTTTGACAGAAAGAGATCACAAGTAGGCAGAGAGGCAGGCAGAGAGAGAAGGGGAAGCAGGATCCCTGCTGAGCAGAGAGCCCAAGATTTGGGGCTTGATCCCAGGGCCCTGAGATCATGACCTGAGCTGAAGGCAGAGGCTTAACCCACTGAGCCACCCAGGAACCCCAAAGCCACTGGTTTTTCCAATTGTATTGCAGCAGCCCTATTTCATTCGGACAGAGTCCTTCTTAACAAAACACAGGGGAAGCAAGATCTACATCGACTGAACCAGGAATGGGGGCAGACATGCTCCATCCTTGACTCTGTTACCCTCTCCCCGAAGCAGCTTTGGAACTCTCTGAGGAACCCAGGGGCTTCTAGAAGGATACATTTGAGTTCCAGCCACTTGCCTCAATGATCTATCTTTACATTCCTTTTGTAAAACACAGTATTCCTGTATTACTATTGATTCAATTGTCTTATTTTCTTCTTAAATTACAGTTTTTTGAGGGCAGGAAACTTTTTTGTCTGAACTAAAAAAAATCTTGTATACTGCTCTGAATGTAAGTTGAATATTTAAGGCCTTGTTAAAGTCTTCCTGTTAGTGCCAGAAATAACCAGACTACTATTATATAAAAACATCCTTTATTGAATCTTTGAAAAGTGATTTCACCGAGCCACCAAATTTTCAGCTTGAATGGACCTTAGAGAACATGTCCTCGAACTCTCTCATTTTCTGGATATGGAAGCAGGGCCCAGATAAGTGATTTAGTTGATGTCATGTTGTAAGTGAATAGCGGAGCTGGGACAGGACTGCTGGGCGCCTGATTCTTGGGTTAGGGCTGTTTCTACTTCTACCTGGAGACTGCTCTTACACTACTGGAATATTAGAGATCTGTATTCCTGAAAACATAGGTAAGCTGCCTACAAATCTTTCTTTTCTCAATTGTTAACCCAGAGAACTATCTTTATAACCTGTGGCCTATGTTTTAGTATGTAAAATTTTAAATTCTAAAAGTAAAAAAACAAACAACAAAAAAAGGACTGACGTGAAAAGATGTCCGTGATATAGTAAATGAAAATGCAACTATTATATGTAGGATGATCCCATTTTGTTTAAAGCTTAGCTTATTTCTGTAAGGTTTAGCCGGACCTATTTTTCTCTGATCGTTCCACTCAAGTATCTAATGATACGATAACCACACCTGTTAATTAATATAAGCTGACAATGATACATGACTGTAACAACGGTGAGTTTTTTATTTACTTTATCCTATTATTTTACTACAGTGCAGTGCTGCCTCTTATGCATGCATCATAATTTATTTATCCGATCTTCTATTGACAACATTCAGTTTATCTCTGATATTTCAACACACTGCAGTGAAATCCCTCATACATACATCCTTTTGCTTAGCAGAGCATTTTTGTGGGATAAATTCCTGCAAGTGGAATTGCTGGGTCAAATGTCGAGGTACCGTATGGCTTTATCCTCATTATTTTTCTTTTGTTGCTGAGGCTAAAATGAATAAACCCCAGCATCTGTACATAACTTTGTAATTTATTGAGGCTCTCACATACATGAAGTTCCTGTTTTAACAATTGTGCAGGTTTATGGATGGGGGCAGAAAATGAGGTTTAGGTAAGTTAAGTCATTCGCTCAAATTTTATGGGAGGGAAGGTAGAGCCAGATTTGAGAACTGGGTCTTCTCATTCTAGGTGTAGGCCAAAAGTCCCTGCTGTAAACACCAAAAGAAACCATTAGGATGAGAGCCAGAATGTCAGCACGTTGTCTTGGGGCAGTGGAGACCATTCATTTGGTCTGTTGGTGGATATTAGTTGGGGGATAGCTATCATCTGGCCTTCACCTTAAAATCACTATACTTATTTATTTATTTATTTATTTAGAGAGACGAGAGAGAGCGTGTGCCCATGTGCATGTGAGTGGGGTGGGAGGAGTGGGGGTGGGGGTGGGGCGGGAGAAGGAGGCAGAGGGTGGGGGAGAGAGAGAATCTTAAGCAGGCCCATGTTCAGCACAGAGCCTGATGCAAGGCTCAATTTCTTGACCCTGAGGTCATGACCCGAGCCAAAATCAAGAGTTGGGGGCTCAAAAAGCTTATTGAATAAACCATTTGTGCCCCCTATGCAGAGACAAGAAGCCCTAAGTTTTGCTAATTAGACTTATTGGATAAGCCTTTGTGAGCCAAAGCAGGGTATATATGCGTGTGGGGAGGCACAAGGCACTTTTTCTTCTGGAGACAGAGGACTTTGTTCTGCTCTGCTCCAAAGAGCTGTATTTTGACTGGCCGGTGCGTTTCTAGCATGTTCGGGGGCCCAATCAATGGCTGTGACAGCAGAGATATCCCTGCACAAACATCCCTTTTCCCTTTCCCCCACCAAAACTCGTTAATGCTACTTTGTATAAACTTTTTCACCTAATCATTGCTGCTAAAGCAAATATCAAGTCTTGGTTCACTAGATATTTCTCAGGCGCCCACCACATCTAAGGCCCTGAGCTGGTTGTCCTAGTTTAGGCTGCTGTAACAGAATACCATAGATTGGGTGGCTTAAAGAACAGATTTTTAAAAAAATATTTTATTTATTTATTTGACAGATCACAAGTAGACAGAGAGGCAGGCAGAGAGAGAAGGGGAAGCAGGCTCCCCACTGAGCAGAGAGCCCGATGCGGGGCTTGATCCCAGGACTCTGGGATCATGACCTGAGCTGAAGGCAGAGGCTTTAACCACTGAGCCACCCAGGTACCCCAAGAACAGATATTTCTCACAGCTCTTGCAGGCTGGTAGTCTGAGATCATGGTGTCAGCACTGTTGGGTTCCCGGTGAGAGGTCTCTTTCTGGTTTACAGAAGGCTGTCTTCTCCTGGCTGTATCCTCTCCCGGTGGAGAAAGATCTTGGGTCTCTTACTCTAATTATGAGGGCACTAATCCCATCATGAGAGCCCTGCCCTCAAGACCTAATCTAACCGCCATGATCTCCCATATGCCCCACCGCATCCATTTGGGGGAGATTCAAACATTCAGTCCACAGCGGATGTGAAGCCAAAGGGTGCTCAGAGGTTTCTGCCAAGATTCTGTAGGACCTCCATTCTTGACCACCAACCCTACCCAACCACGCTCCTTCTTGGGAGCAGAGGCTGATGGGGACAGCAGTGGAGGTAGCAAAGTCCTGGCTGTTCACACCACTGCCATGAGCCAGTGGCTGAGACTGGGGGTGGGGTGGGGTGGTGGTGGCAACCTTTCCCGCCTGGGTTACATTTGGCTTACTCTCCTCTTCTGAGACCTCCCCAGCTCCAAGCTGCATATTATGCTAGCAGGACCCGCAGAGATTTATTTGGTGACCTTTCTGGATGCGGAATCCAAGCAAGGGGAGGGAGCAAATCAGCTCCGAAGCGGTTAATTTTACTGGCTCCTAAATTGATAAGCGGTGGGACGTCAGTCTGAAATGAACTCGCCTTGTTCGAAGGGGTTCTAAGACAGCGGAACTCAATCAGCAGCGGGCCGCACGGTTCAAGGCTGCAATTCATCCCGCCGTGCCTCTGAAAAATGGGAGGTGACAGTTCATTTTGCCAGTGACAGTCTGTCGGTCTCGCTCGCTGCTTCTCCTGTCGATTGCCTGGCTGAGGTGAAGTGCGGCGGGGAGACACCCTCGTTTGGTATTCCACTCAGCCGAGCAGGATGGTCCCAGGACCCAAGGTGTGCAAATCTTCCTCTACCCCCACAGCCCGCGCTCTTCCCTTCTCGGACTCTGAGATGCCCACGCACGATCAGGGGTCCCAGGAGCCACCTTTCCCACTTCCAGTGCCTCACCTTGCCTTCCAACTTCCACTTCCGGGAGACTGCCTCCCCCTGCCCCCCACCCAGCCTCCCTAAGGGGACTGTGGAGGGAGGCGAGCTGGGGGGTCCAGAGAAGTTACTGGAGCAAGTGGGGGGCACAGAGGGAACAACAGACAAAGCAAGCAAGGGACTTCCTTGAGCACAGGTGCAGTTTTTGAAGAAACCCAAGAACAAGGGCAAAAACAAGAGAGGAAGGAGAAATGCCTGCCCTTAATCCTCGACTGCCACCCTGCCCCTGTACTTCCACTCTTCTAAAAAGAAAGAAAGAGAAAGACCAAAAAAAACCCTTTTTAAAAAAAAATTAGAACTCATTTATCTTTGTTGCTCTTTCTTCATTTTGGTACTGTACTGGGTGTTACTTAAGGAAGTATATAGGGGAACAGGACCATGAGGTCTACAACTTCTTCTCAAACGGTTTGGAAACAAATATGTAAATTTACATAAATAGGAAATAATAAAGCCCATGTGACAAAAGCCAACAATTGGTGAATCTAGCTAAATGGTATATAAGAGTTGTAGGTACTCTGGTAAGTTTTCTGTAAGTTCATAATTAACTTGAAGAAAAAAGGGTAATTAAACCCCAACAGACTTACCTCACAGCATTTCCTCAGTAAGCATTTACTGAGGACCTACAGGCATAGTAGGTGCTGGGGATACAGTGATGAACAAGATGGGAAAAGTCTGGACCCTCAGGGAGCTCACAGTTGGAGGGGAAACGGGTGGTAGACAAGTAATTACAGATGGAAAGTGAGCGTTTTTTGTTTTTGTTTTTAAGATTTTTACTTATTTGAGAGAGAGAGTGAATGCAAGGTTACTAGTAGGGTTGTGGGGAAGGAGCAGAGGAAGAGGGAGAAGCAGATTCCCCAGTGAGCAGAGAGTCCAATGTTGGGCTCCATCCAAGGATCCCAGGATCCTGACCTGAGCCGAAGGCAGACACCCAAGGAACTGAGCCACCCAGGCGCCCCAGAAGGTAAGTTTTGAATGACAGATCTTAAGAGCTGGAGGAATGTGTGAGAGGGAAATACAACAACCTGGGGAGCCAAGGATGATTACCAGAGGAAATGATGTTTGAGACTTGAAGCAGGAGTAGGGGTTAGCGGAATGAAAGTCGGGGGAAGAGTGTTGCAGAGAGGGGAACACAAGGAACAAGGGGAACAGCACATGTGGGAAAAAAATGAGAGTGGGAGAAGGTGTGGTTCACTGAGAGACTGAGAGAAGTTGGCCGCTGAAGATGACAGAGAACAAGGGGCCCATGCGGGAGGTGGGACAGTGGAGATAAGCAGGACATCAAGCATGGTGGAGGTGGGAGTGCTCATTAGCCATATTTGGAAGTATAATATTGGAAGCTACTAACGTTTTAATTAGGGGAGGATTTGAGTAGTTTTGTTTTTGTTTTTTTTTTTTTAAGAGATCACTGGCTTGCAGGTGGAAAACAGGTAGATGCATGTAAGACTAGAGGGCTGTAAGGTGAGAGGTGATGGTGGCCTGGATCAGGATGGTGACAGCAGGGCTGGAGAGAAGTGGATAGTTTGAAAGATACTTAGCAGGTAGATCGTCAAAGAGAGAAAGAGGAATGAGTGACTCCCAGCTTTCTAGATTGGGCAAGCAGATTATCCGTGGTATCATTTATTGACCTAGGGAAGCTGGAAGGAGAGAGGGTTGGCTAAGAAAAGGTGAGTCGTTATCTCCGTGGAATCTGGACCCCCCCCCCCGCACATTTCACAACCAAAAACACAACACCTAGTAGAGCAGAGTCCCAGTCATGGGTACTACAGCTCCAGTGAACGTGGTAAGGATCTAAATCCCCTATCTGACCACATCCCTGATTTTCAAGGGCCCAGATGTCCTGTGACAGAGAATTTGACCCTCTCTATAGTGACTGAGGAGGATACAGGTAGATCTGAAGAATAGGAGGTATGATAGATTATTCTTTCTGTTCAACAGCTCTACCCACTTCTAGAAACAATGATCTGTGTTGTCTAGGAATCTCTTCTCTCCCCTGGTTTGCACCCATTTAGATTCTGCAGGAGCTGCTATGTTCTTATATGATACATGACTTCCATGTGTCTCCATGGCCACACAACTGACCGGGTTGGGCCAATGACAGCCTGCCCTATGGCTAAAGAAACAATGGAATTAGGGATTCAAGGACCCGCTGCATTTAAGACCCAGTTATCTTCCTGTGCATAGGTGTTCAATGATTCAACCCCTCCTTGGATTCTTGGTGATAATTAATTTCCTTTTTTGCACAAGGCTATTTGATTTGGGTTTCTGTCTCAAACAGTCAAGAGTCTTGATTAATACAAGGGGCCCTTAAAGAAGCCAGGTTGTTAGAAAGACAATGAAATCAAACCGTTGAGAGAAAGATATGCCTACTATGCCTGTAGGTCCTCAGCAGATGGGCCAGGAGCAGTGACAAAATTTGAATGGAAGTCAGCATGTGGTTATTCTTAGACCCTCCTGACCTATCCGTGGAGGTACTGGGGTCTCTGTCAGGTGAAGGGTAAGCCGTGCCACGTTTCATGGGCAGCATAGCAAAAGCAGGACTTTAAAATGAGCGGAGAGGGGCGCCTGGGTGGCTCAGGTCATGATCTCAGGGTCCTGGGATCGGGTCCCGCATCGGGCTCTCTGCTCAGCGGGGAACCTGCTTCCTCCTCTCTCTCTGCCTGCCTCTCTGTCTACTTGTGATCTCCCTCTGTCAAATAAATAAATAAAATCTTTAAAAAAAAAAAAATGAGCGGAGAGAACAAACAAAAGGCAATTGAGTCGGCAGAGGCAGAAATGATGCAAAGCTGTGAAATGACCCTGGAAATAGCAGAAAGACCCAGAAAGGATGAAAAAAGAACTGAGATAATTGCATTTGAAAGATAGGGACTATGGATCTGGTGGACTTACGGACAAATTGTTTAAGTGATTTCACCTAGTAACACCTAGAAGACCACACTAAAAAACTTCTTATTTATTTATTTGAGAGAGAGAGAGAGAGAACGGATGGAGGAGGCACAGATGGGGAGAGAATCTTAAGCAGACTCTGCCTGAGCACAGAGCCCACTACGGGGCTGTATGTGGGGCTCAATCTCACGACCCTGAAATAATGACCTGAGCTGAAACCCAGAGTCAGACGCTTCCCTGATTGCACCACCCAGGCGCCCCTAAAAAAATTTTATTAGCACAAAGAGAAGGCATGGAGGAAGCCCATATCTGAGCCAGGAATTTAGCAAGGTTGAGCAAAGATAGAAGATTCCAGAAGGCAATGACCAGACCTCCTAGGGAGGAACTGAAATAAACATTGCTTGTCTTCAGATCCCTTTTGTTCTCCATTTTTCCTTGGTACTCAGTCCCTCAGGTGATTTTAAAATTGGTATTTAATTAATTTTTAATATTCGCCCGGGCCTGAATTCTCTTCTGTAATCCTCATTGTGTCCAGACATTTCCTGCTTTCATGTCCTATCAAAATTTACCTGCCTGTATCCGGTATCAGCCCCTCAGGACAGCTACTAATCTGATAAATCAGCGTGAACTAATGGGATAAAGAGTATGAATGTAGCAATGTGTCGGCCCTGCTGGGTAACTCCTGTCTTATTTATTTATGAATTCTCACTACCTGACACTGTGCCTGGCACATACCGGGTTTTCAGTTCATGTCCACTGAAATGAAATTGATGGAGTATGGCCCTTTTCACTCAGACTTTCTGGAGGCAATACCTCACTCACAGCTAAAGCCCTCATGGTTAAGAATTTCAAGCGTGTGGCACATCAGAGAGGGGGAGAGAGCTGCGGGGCAGATGGCCCTTCCACATTGCTCAGACCACGTCATGATGTCAACCGCACATCCTGGCTTTGTACAGGATGGATCTTAGCCTGCATCTACTGGAAACATTAATTGAGCCTTTATTTTGGGAACCTCTGTTTTGGCACCAAATGTCTTTGGGCACTCAGTAGTACCGAGGCATTAGGCGGGCAAGGATTTTGGTCTCTGAAGAGCATGGCATTGTCATTTAGCACAAAGGCGATATTATTAATATAGCGTTTGCAGGTCATGTGTTTGGGTCCAATCATGAGAATGGGAACATTGTTTCTTAAGGGGAGCCATACTGTCTTCATGTTTGTGTTCTAGTGCTTTGAACATAGCAGGAGCTTAATAAAGAAGGAAGGGAGTAAGGGAAGAAGGAAGGAATACTGGGATTCCTGGTTCTCTTAGTGGTAAGAGGAATACCCAAGGTCATTTTGTAGTCAAGGTTAAGAGAAATTCCAAGGAATATAAATGTTTGGTAGTATTTTGTTTCTATTTTCCTTTTCTTGTGAAGCCAGTGGGTGCATTGAAGGCTAAACCTTGAATCCAAACAACACGGTTGCCCCCCAAGCTGACCCATTAGCTGGGGTATTAACAACTTGGACTGACATGAGTAAAACACAAGAGGTTTCCTCCTCCTCCTTCTGAAAACACTAGAAGTTTCACTGCATTTCAGTGCTCATTCTGGCCTGAAGTTCATGGTAATCCGTGGGAGGTGAACATATTTTTGGTGTTTGCCACACAGATGATGCTAAAGTTGGGGCAAGAGAAATAGCTTACTTCCATTATGTGCATTACCACTGATGTAATCAAACGCTGTTAACAACATATTGGAAAAGGCTGGGACGTCTCCACTTTTAGGATCAGGGAATTCTGGATGTTAGAGCTGGAAGGAACCTTTTTTCCTCTTTTACGGTTGAGGAACTGGGTCCTTTAATAAAAAGGAAAAACAATCAAATTACCTGTCCTAGATAGTTTAGTTACCAGAAGACATAATGCCAAACCAGATATTCTTTTGGAGTTCTTATAAACTCCATTATTCTTGGGTTTCATGATTCTGTGTGGGACACTAAGCAATAATCCCCCTGAACAATCAGATTCATGTTCCCCTCAGCAGCCTGAAACAGTATGGATTGGTTGGGGACAATTGCACAGAAGCCCACAATCCTGTCACTTAATTATTTTCTTCTCCGGAATCTTCCCCCCCATCTTCCCTCCGTTGGCATCGGCTAACACAGGAAGTGGTAGTGCTATTATCTGTAAATTCAGCCAAATCACCATTTCCTGATTCTGATGTGCAACAACCACTTTTGAATCCTCCCCCACTTCCTCTCTGCTTCAGTTTGAGGTTCAAAAGCATCCCGGAGGTAAATTAGTACTTAGCCAAGCAGAGTGGGGCCCTGACACCCTGGCGGTTCTGCCATTAATTTGCCATAACTTGGGCATAACCCTTCTCCACTCTGGATCTCAGTTTTTCCCCTGTGAGTTATGGGGTTTCTAAAGTCCCTTCCAGCTCTGAAATTCTGAGGTTCTTTGTGGAGTCTCTGAAAGGAAAATCTTAATGGTCCGTTCCCTTTGGGAAGAAAAATGTGTCATAGAGCCCTATGAATCTCTTCTTAAAGCCCAAACCTTGTTGGTTTTTTTCCAGAGCAATATACTGGAACAGTGAAAGAAATCCGAGAAGCAGAGTGACTGGGAACTGAAAGCTGCCGGGGTCGCATGTGGATTGGCAGATGGAATCAGAGGATGCCGGCCTCAAAGTGGCCAGGGCAGCTCTTTGCTGAGGCTGAGCAGAATTCAAGGAAAGAGGCTGTGGGCTCCTCCTTTGACATTGCTGCATTTTCTCTGAGTCTGTTTCCTGTCAAAGCTCTGGACTCCTAGTCTAGGCGAGCTCAGGAAAAATTGCATCCTGGTTTTGTTTCCAAATCAGCATAGAGCTGAGGAAGTCCTGCTGAGGCCCTCCAATCGCTGTCCCCACACCTTCTGGTGACAGCCATGGAATTAGGGCTAGACACCCTAGTGACTAGCACTGGCAAGATGGAAAACTCACTTCCAGGAGCAGAATTCCACAGGGAGTTGCAGAATCCCCCCAAAACCAGCATAGTTGGATACCATCTTCTCCTGGGGGACTTTGGAAGCCCCCAGCCTTCTCTTCTCCAGGCCTTTCTTCCCGGTGGGAAGATGTTGAACTTTGGAGGTTAAATGACTTGCTCAAGGTCACAGTGCTGGGAGCAGAGCAGAGATGAAAACTTCAGCCAACATTCGGAGTCCTCAGCCTTCTTTGGGCCATGCCACAGCTGCTCCTCGCTTAAGGGACAGTCACCCCTCCTGAGGATGCTAGGCAGGGATGCCAGGTACTGATATGACTGCTGTTCTGGTCCCCAGTGACCTCTCTCATCCCGAAGCCTGCTCAGACGGAGGAGGAAGCCGCTCTGGGGCAGAGAGGGTTGCCGTATGCAGAGCTGCCCTGGCGAAGATAACAGGTTGTCTGTCAGTGCATGAAGCCTGTGCACAGCCCAGACCACAGAGCTTCCACCGGAGGAGAAATTAAACCTGTCTCACATACCAATCCCAGTGCTCTGATTACATTTACAGAGGTCATGGCCTGCATTCTGTCACCATGGAAACCTCTCATGCTGCCAGTGTGTTGTCTGTGTGTGGGGTTGATATTTAAAGGCAAAGTCACAGGCCCTGTTGCCGAACTATCAGCTGCCAGGGGCAATTGCTCTCCTTCAGGAGCCTGGGTGCTGGTGCTTCAAGCCCAGAGATAAGAGGAAGGGGAAGAGATGGAGAAAAGAGCCCACCTGGTCTCTAAGAGCCAGGTTTGCAAGGAGGTGGGGTCTGGGCTGGAGGCGCTGGGAGAGCAGAAGGGAGAGAACCAAAAAGCACCCCAACTTCATCAGAAGACAAACACCTTCTCAGAGGCACAGGAGCCCCAGTGTTGAGGGGAGCTCTTCCTCCTCTTCTACCTTCTCTGGCTCTCAGAGTGGCCAGATGGAGCTGGGGAAAGCCCCCTCTGCCTGAGGGCCCTTGGTGGTTTCGATTTTGCACATCTGGTAGCTGTGTGAATTGTGCTGATAACAATATGGTTTATGAAAGATCCCTGCTTCTTCTATGGACCCCACAGCACTGTCCTGGAAAGAGCTACCAGGGGAGTGACTTATCAGGAGTCCCAGGTGTTGGGAGAGGTAAATAACACCTGATTCAACAGACTAAGGAGAGAACACAAGTGCTGACTCGGCTTGTGACCATCAATTTTTTTTCTTTAGTCTCGAGACAATTATTTCCACACCATTGAATGGAGTGTAGATAACACAGGCAACTTAATAGGCTGGGAGCAGAGGCTGTTTAGAGGAGATTTTAAGCACTGTGAGCATAAAATGAACATGAATATTCTGCAATATGCATCTTACAACTTGTCATTATGTGGATGGCCTCAATGATGTGATGCAACAGGCTTTGATTGGAATATTGAGCTCTGGAAAGGGGAATTCTGCATCAGTGGCCTCACAATACAGAATATCACATATTACTCAATAAGACATGTCATTGTGTTGATCGTGCATATGCTAAAAAGTACAGCAGCAGATAATAATGGTTGGTATCGCCAAAAATGCACTTTAGGAATTTACAGCTTCTCGGTGTCCTTGGGGGTGGAACATGGAATATCCTGAAATTACAACTCGGGAAATGGAGCGAATCCGTTTGATTTAGTTTCCAATCCCCCAGAGTATGGGAATCTATTTTTTTCCTTAGGTTTTCTTCCTATTTCTCTATCTCTTCTTCTTCTTCTTCTTCTTTTTTTTTTTCATCCAGCTTCTCGTTCACCTTTTTCCTTTTTGTCTTTCTTGTTTGCTTTATCCCTAGTCTGTGACCCCTCTCTGTCACCACGATGCCACCCCTTTCTGCAGAGTTAGCCGTGCTGGCAGGCCTCCAGGATAAAGAGGTTACTGACTCTGCTAGGGGGATGTAATCTACCTTCTGACTGGTCCTTTCTGGGGCTTGTGTTTATAGTAGAAACTTGGTTTCTGCCACAAAGACTGAAAAGAGGAGTAAATATCTCATGCCTTCCAGACGAGTGTTTTCCCCATGTGGTTTGGAGAACACTGCCAGTATTCCAGAACAGAAGGGCTGGGAGGAAATTTCTGGACGTGAACAGGGAGAATTTGCAGGCTGATTATCCCAGTGTGTTTGGGCCTGGTGTGAAGGAAGTCAAGACCTCTCTTTCCATCTCTTTGAAAGCAAGTTAGCTTCGGAAAGAGGAAAAACTCTCATCCTTGGAGACCAGTGACACCCATTTCTTGGCCAGTCACTCCTCAAATGTCTTCAGTGAGCAAGGACATCGGGTGAGAGATTATGGATGATTCAGTATATACATACTTATTGAACACCTCTCAGGTGCTGATTGTCGCAGGGAACGCAGAAGTAATAACCAGAGCTAACATATATGAAGTGCTTGCTGCATTGCAGATAGATATAAACATGATATGTATTTGTTCTTTGACTCCTCACAAAAACCTTGAAAATACTTTTAACATTGCCATTTTGCAAATGAGGAAATCGAGGCACGGAGTTGATAAGTAGTTCGCTCAAGGTCACAGTCGGTGGGTAGCAGATGAGCTCAGGACTCTCTGACTCTAGGGCCACTATTGTACTCTATCACCTCTTCGGTGGGGTCAAGATCGTGCTTTGGGAAGTGTATTCTGGAACTTGGGTGATGGGTGCGGAGATTGGGTGCCAGGGGCTTGATTAGAAGCTATTTCAATATCACTTCTCAACAAAGATAATGAGAAACCAACCAGTGGGAACATCAGGATGCAAAGGAGGATAAGAATTCAAAAGCACTCGTGAGAAGGTTAAGACCGACAGGCTTGGCGGATGTTTGAAATGAGGATGAAGAAAGGTTTTCCATTTTGTGCTTAGATTACCGCCTTAGATTACAGCAATTTCTTTCTAACTGTTACAATGTATTGGATTATACCATATATCACACGCATACGTCATCCTATTTAAGCCTCACAATTACCCTGCAAGATAGGGATTATGATTTCCAGTTTACAAATGAGGAAGCTGATGATCGTGGAGCTTTGCCCAGAGTCTTAGAGCTCGTAGGTGGCTGAGCCAGAATTGGGATACAGGTCTTTGTCATTCCTAAGCTTTTTACTGAGCTTTGCTGCCATTCTAAGGATGAAGGAGAAAGGGAAATAATAAATTGGTAGAACTGCTCAGATATCCAGGTGGAAAAGTAGGACAGAGGTATGAATTAGAAAAGTAATGAGCATGAAGGGAAAAGTGAAGGTGGTGGGAGAATGAAACCACGGGGGGCTCGGAGAGCAAGGAGAAAACCAAGAGGAAGAAGGAGAGGAGAAAGGCAGGTGCAAACCTCTGGGGAATGAAGGGAGCCAGAGAAGGAGGCTGGGCAAAAATTGTTAAGAAGAATGGAAGGAGCAAGATAGTGCAGGGCCAGGGAAGCAGTGGCTCCTTAAAGCAAGAGCAAGTGGTCAATGCCACTCAAAGCCTCAGGGAGAGGCTGAGTAAAGACCAAGAGCAGCGGAGAAGCGTTGGTGACCTTGGAAGTGAGTCACCTCAACGGTGTAAAGACAGTCAGGTGAGGAGACAGGATGGGAGCTCTGAAGGGGGAAAAGGAAGGAGAAGAAAAGACTTTAGAGAAAGTAGCAGGGTCGAAGGCAGGTCTTTCTTTGTTTTGGTTTGGTTTTTAGGATAGAGGAGACCAAGAATGTTAGCAGGCAGACGGGAAAGATTGAAGATGAGAAAGGATGTGAGACTGAAGCTCTCACAGGGGAGAGGGAGTGCGTGGGATCATGAACTCTCATGGAAGAATGAGAGGACAGACATGCATCTTCTAGAAGAGAAGGAAAAGGAAAGCCTGAAAGCAACAGAGTAAGAACTAAGCACGCGGTCTTGTATAGGAAAGAGAGTGCGGTTTCCGCTATCAAAAAATACTGCCAAGGAGGGAAGCCCAGGGATGTTTGGGAACAGACCTTTAGAAAGGGGAAAAAAAAAAAACTAGAATGGACACGGATACAATTCTGAGAGCAAGGAAAAGACACATTTTGGGGGATCTAAAGGCCATTCCATACAGGATGTCCACGGGGGAAAAGTATTTCTACCCACTTTCTGACACTGAGATAATCCACCATTGCTGCCTTGTCTCTGACTCTACGTGGTGCTTCTGTCAGTATTTGTGACTCGTGGTGATTCCAGGCAGATCACATCACCGCCTGTTAGCGTGTGTTATTCTTCCACAGCATGTGTGCGCCGGGGGCCTTGCAGGCCAGAGCTTTGCTATCAGATTCTAAATAACTTTCCCTTCTCTCACCTTGCATCCCCTTTACCCTTACCTTGAATCCTCAGACCTGTAGTAAAGTGAGGAAGAAGAAAGGCCAGAAATAAAGGAAGGGGCTTAGAGGGCATAAACTTTCACCCTTTGAAATAACAGATGAAAGGAAGCCTTCTCAACTTTAAAAAATTGCTATCCCTCTGTGATTTACCTGAAATCTCCTTAATCACCCCCAAAGAAATGGTTACGCTTCTGTATAATTTCCCAAAGTTCTCATGGCTGCAAACATCTGGCATATACAATTGGCCACAGCCCCACCTGCCTCCCATGCAGATTAAGCCCGTAGACGGTCTCACATCTCACTCAGGGAGTGCATAGCCTCGTGTGGCTACAGCTGACACATTCCGGGTGCCCCCCTCCACTTCAGATTCCCAAGAGAGCCAATCAAAGACAGAGAATGTCAGAGTCAGCAACCTCTTTGGTCTTGAGGGTTTCTGCTGGGCTCAGCAGTGCCCACGGGGGATGTCTAATATGGTCTAAGGGATGGGCAAAGAAGATACACACACACACACACACACACAAAGTGATTAGGGAATATGGGGAAAAATAATGGGGGTGGGAGTGATAGAAAGATGAGATAAAGGGCGCCTGGGTGGCTCAGTGGGTTAAAGCCTCTGCCTTTGGCTCAGGTCATGATCTCAGGGTCCTGGGATCGAGTCCCGCATCGGGCTCTCTGATCAGCAGGGAGCCTGCTTCCTCCTCTCTCTGCCTGCCTCTCTGCCTACTTGTGATCTGTCTCTGTCAAAGAAATAAATAAAATTTAAAAAATTAAAAAAAAAAAGAAAGATGAGGTAAAGAACAAAGAAAGAAATGTTACTATTTAGATGGAGGGAGCCCAACAATGGTGGCTTCCCAATGACTTCCTTGTCATCGCTGGGCTGTAATGATCTATCTCAGGCATTCAATTCTACAAGAGTTTTGGACCACTGTGAGAGGACCCAGATTCTAACACCAGCACAGCCCCTGGTGAGCTGAGCGGCCATGGGCAGAGCACTGGCTTTCTAAACCGGATTACCCTGAACATACCTTTGAGTTTTAATAGTCCCTTGTTCTGTTTTGAGCCTGTACCTCACTGAGAAGCTGCTCTCAGCCTGTTCCCTGATGTGAGGACCTGCTTATTTCGTCATATGTATCAGCGCAGTGAATCTAGGAGTGTGAACTGGACAGGGAGACCAGCCACGTGCGTTTGTGTGAGTGTGTGGACAGGACCCTCCCGATTCAAAAGGTTGGCTAATGACTAAGAGCAGGGTTTCCGACGAGTTGTAGACACCCCGGATTTTAAGGCGACTGAAGTGATGAGCTCACGAGCGCATCTTGCATCTGGCTCTTCTCCTGCAGGGGCGGCATGAGGCTGGGTTTGCGGGGCCTTGCAAAGCACACAGTGAGCCTGGTTCTTGGCACCGGGTGGAAGGGGTGTGGGGGGGGATACATCAGCTCTCCTTCCACAGCCCTTAATGAAGTGTGCAGCTCTTGTCCTCATTAGGCCTCAGCATCGTCAATGAAAGAGTCAATAAACCCGCTTGATGGGGTTGGGACCGAGGGGCTGAGATGCAGCAGCCGCACATCCACAGGGCAGACATCAGCCCGGCCGCGTGTCGTGACCCAGCACCCAGGGATCAATAACCCGTCCAGAATAAAGTTGGAGAGCCTGCCCTCCTCGGTCTCCTCTCCAGATCCGTCTCACCCAGGGAGGGGCGATGCCAGCCAGCTCCTGCTTTGCTTGCAATTGTTGCCACTCCATGCCATTCTGGGTGCCAGATGCTTTTGTTTCTTCCTGATTGAGCCCCCTGGACACCCCACAGCTGCGTATTTAGCGAGTGCCCACCTGGCATGAGAACATGGAGACGACATCTCCAAGCAGCCCAGAGCCTGGCCTGGGCCCGGTTGTTTTCTGCATCTTCTGTCTGTTGACGGGGTGTGAGGGGCCCCAGTGGACTGGGTGGTGTATTTTCTGCAGTGTTTTGCTGCTGGACTCCATTCTTGGCTGCTCTGCATCTCTTTAGACACCCTTATCTTATCTAATTACAAGGAATTTCAGATTAATTTCGTGGCCTCTGCTCCAAAGGACCTCTTATCTGTCGGGGGGGCCTTGTATTTTGACCTTGTCATTCTTTTGTTGTTTGCCTTTAAGGGGCGGGCAGCTTCGAAGGGGATGCTGTGATCTTGCTGGAATTGGGGCTGGGGGAGGGGAAGAAGAGAGAGGCAGACAGATCTGGGATTTGTGTATTCTGCTCCATCCCCCTGCCTGTGCTCTGAGACAGCTGGCTGCTTACTTCCGTGACAGCCACATGGTACCCAGCCACACAGCACAGGACCCCGGGCAGGGACTCACCGGCTGCCAACCTCTCCAGATCCCTTTGATATTTCCGACAGAGCAGTAAAGGACTCTTGACTGTCACGTTTTGCCTTGCCTCTCTCCACCTTCTCGAAGGCTCCTCGGTGTGGTTTCCATGGCTACCCCCAATCAGATTTGGCTTCTTGCGAAATTGGATTTCAAAGAAGGACAAGGCTTCAAAGGAATTTGTCCATTTAACAGAATGTCATTAGGAGTGAGGCTGACTGCTGAACCAGGGTCCTCAGATGATTAAGGAGGGGCCGCGCTCATGTGTGGAGGCAGGTTTCTGTCTGCAATGAGGAAACTTGATACAACATGACAACGCCGTATTGCAACCTGCCAGTCACCCCTGCACACTACCCAACTCTGCACCTCCCTCTCCCCCTGTCTGAGACCCAGAACGGATGTAGAATACCTATGCCTTCAGTTTCTGCTGCTTCCTTTGGTAGAAGTAAGCTTTGCAGGCAGTGAGGCCTAAGAGAACATAAGATTACCCAGGTTCACTGCTCTTCGCCAACAACTCATTAGCTTGTGGCCTATATTAGCATTTGACAAATATCCTTGACGAAGTTGGGGGGGGTGTTATCAAATTTCCTCCCACTGCTGAGAGGGAAAGTCAAAGTACTGAGGTTACCCATAGGAGAGACTTTGTTTCCTTTGCTTTTTTTAAGGACAGTTTCAGATTTATAGAAAAATTACAATGCTAGTACAGAGAACTTGGATCTCTCCTCCCTTGCTTTTTAACACATCATAAGTACTCAAAAGTGATTCCAGAGCAGTTACAATTTTATAGAAGGAGCAATTGATAAAAATGCCCTAGCAGCCTAGAAAAGCCAGCCTATTGTTAAATTTCCAGAGCAAGAAAGTGCAGCAGCAGCAGCAGCAACCAGAGTCCCCAGAGACTTGCCAGCCCCTGTCCCTTCACCCCCAGCCCAATTTGCTGCAACTTGTAGGTGGGCCACGTGATCCTGAAACCAAGGGACCATCCCTCTTCAGACTGCAGGATATGGACGTGTAAAGATGACTCAAAACCACTGCATCCCTTAAAGGATCGACCCCCCAACCTTGGGAGACTATGCCAGGAGGCAGGCAGTGCTATGTCATGTCCTTCTGGACAGTTTCTCCTTGGGGCTCCCATCCTCATATCCACGGTTCCACCATGATTTTCCCTGAGGCTGCCGTAAAGACCATCTCACCCATCTTCCCTGGGTTCTCTCCCTTACTGCTTCCAATCCTTCCCACTATTCAGTAGGCTGACTCTGAGACTAGAAGCTACTTTTTTTTATAAAGAAGGAAAACGGTAGAGGTAAAGCAAGATGGGCAATATCATACACTACACAGGTCTCCCTGGTACACAGGCAGTTGAGTTCAAAATCCTTGCGCTGACTTTCATGAACTTTCACAATAAAACTTCAAGTTTTCTTAACAACCAGAATTTCCCTGCACCATTCAGTAAAAGGGTTGTCAGCTGTTCCTCAAGGAGAAGGTTTTTCCCTCTTTGTTTACTTTGGTGGCTCCACCTGGAAAGCCCTCCTGCCTCTTTGAAGTCTGGTGTGTTCTGAGCCCATCTTGAATGCCGTATGCACATTAAACACACACGCACCCACACTTTCCTCCTTTTTATATTTGTCTCCCTCCCTTTAGGGCTCATGGCACTTCATACCTTCATGGCACTTGGTTTATTGTGCTTAAAAAAGTCCCATGAAACTATTTTGAGATCATTGAGATCCCCAGAAGTTACAAGAAATGATACAGTGATCCTCTCTACCCCTTACTCAGTTTCCCCCAATTTTAACAACTGGTGGTATGACAGTACCCTATGACAATCAGGACGCTGACCCCTACTGTAGTTTGGATAAGGGGAGGAGGACATCTTCCTGTGATCTGGTCCTTCACTTTCCTGCCTTTGTCAGCTGTTAGAGGGTAAAGGCTTGGTTCCCCTCTTCCTCGGCCTTCTCCCCAGGTTAGCCCTTCCTTTCCTCACATCCTTTCAGCTTTTGTGAGGAAGGGACGCTCGCTGGCTCCCTGTATCCACGGCCCCTCGGCTTCTCCCCAATGTTGTTGGCTTCATATTATTTATTGGGACGAACGGCCGTTCCTTTGAGCCAGCTGGTTTGCCGAAGAAGACAGTGAATGTTCTGTCCCGGTTTTCTGGGCGTGGACGTGCGAGATCGGGAACTGCCCGCTGCTGGGCTTGGCGGGGACGAATCTCCTCGGATTCCGCCTCTTCGCGCCCCATCTCGGGCACCACCGTGGCTGCTAAACCCGTCCCCGGAGGCCAACTGCCCCGTGCTGAGGACAGAAAGTGTCCCAGGAGATGAAGTTCCTTTGGGCCGCGTTTAGTCTTTTGTTCTGGTGGGGGGTTTGCCGGGGCGGCGCGCCCCGCCCTCCAGTCCTCCCACCTGAGGGCGCCGCGGGAGTGGCGCGGGCACCCGCGCACAGGTGTTCCCCCCTCCCCACCGCCCGGGGCGCGCCCCCCGCCCGCCGCGCGCTCCACTTCCTGAGCGCGCCCCGGGCCCGCGGCCCCGCCCTGCGGCCAGGCCGGGCAGCCGCGGCAGCAGCGGCGGCGACAGAGGTACAGGTGCCTCCGCCAGACGACAGCCGCCTGCCAGCCCGCCGGCCCTGGCACCAGGCCTTCACGTCCCTCTCCCGCCTCACACACCGGCCTCCCCACCGCTCGGCCAAATGCAGGCCGTCGCCCTCCCCGAGGAGATCCGTTGGCTCATGGAAGGTAACGCCCTGGCCCAGCCCCAGGCCCCCCTCCCGGCCCCCTGGGAAGTCCCTCAGGAGCAGAGCTGGAGGCCGAACCCCGAGACGCCAGGGGCTCCCAAGACCGGCCTCTCTTTGCAGCTCCATCACCCACCACCTTCTAGAACCTCAAGACTTCTAGAGCCTTCCACTCAGCACAGCCCGATTTCCACCCTGCCCTCCCAGGGTCCCACTCACTCCCCTCAGTTCCACATTTTCTTTTGCCTCGAGGCCTCGCCACCTTTCCGTGTCACCTCCGGCCAGGTTCTTGGGGGCCCCTCCATGTCACCTTGCGTGGTCTTCGGCCCAACCCTTTCTCCTCCCGTCAGCCCCCGCGACTGTGAGGTTTCGCCTTCCTCCCTCCCCAGCCCCGAAGCCCCCCAGCTTCCTGCTCAGAGCTCCTGAGGCTCTCAGGGGGTTGTGAGGGGCATGTGGGATGCGGTGGGCCAAGGCCTGGGGGTTAGTGTGAGTTCTGTCCGCGTGGAAAGCCCGTGCCTCCCTTTGCCAACTGCAGACTTCTGGGGGTCTTGCTGTCCACCCAGGGAGGTGGATGCAGTAGTACGTTTCTAACTTTTCTAGAAATGCCCCATCTTGGTGTGTTTACCTTCAAACTGTCATGCCTAAGCAGTCCTCATAAGAGTTAAGGCCATTCTCAGCTACACTCCACAGATTCTTCCAACGCTGGAAAGAGACTTTTTGCTAATGGGCGATATGGCCTGCTCCTTTCACACTTTTTTTTCCAGCGAAAGTAACTTGCTTTCCTGTAACTGACCTTCCTGGAAGGACAGAGGCCTGGAATCCATGCTTGCATACAGGTCCCAGGAGGAAACTACTCTGAATTAAGCCTTTTGGCATCCAAGTGACATTTTTGACACATATTTAACAGATGGCCTGCTTTGGGCAGGTCAGACTTTTGGCAAGGAGTATTTTTTTTTCCCTCGGTTTCTCTCAATTTAATTGGTTTTATATCTCCATTACCTTGTTATCTTGCTATAAATGCCTCCTAATCAAATATTTGGCAGTCCTTTTGATCTCTATTTGTAGCACTGTTTCCATTCTGGATTGTTTCTATGTAAAAGCTGTCAACTAGGTATTTCTTCTGAGGTGAAGTTTCCAAAATCCACTTCACTTATGACCTGAATAAATCTAAACTTTCAGAGTAGAAAAGTATTTTTTGGGTAAAATAGCGACGTCTGGGTATCTGAGAAGAAGCATTCAAGTTGTTCCCTCTGCTGTTGGTTCAATCAATATTGGATGTTGAAGGTAGAGAGAGGATGTAAGTGTGGTGGTTTCTGGGAGAGAAGGAACTGTGTCAAAAAGTGTAATTCTACCCTTGCACTTAAAAATGTAAAGTAATCCTTTTTATTGGTATCTGTCATTTGATGAGAGAAAACCTATTTTACAAGCTTGTTAACCTGTACTTCCGTTTTGTGTGGAGCCTTAGTAGTAAATTCCTCTTTATTTTCAGAGGTTTGCAATGAAATCCACTCCTTTAACATTTTTGATGTGCTGTTCTTTATTGTTCAAAACTGACACTTTGGTAAACAACTCATTTCTGCACCTGCCACCTTCCTTTAGCTTAGATTATTTTCTTGTTAGCTGACTGTTTTTAATTGAAGTCTTCAGATCTCCTTCTAAAGCAGAACCTTTGTTTGCTGACAAGTAGAGCAGGGTATGAATGGAGATTAATTGCATGTCACATACTTCTGTGTCAAACTTGCTGTGTCTTAACAATCTCTGTTGGTGCTTGGGTCTTTAGAATCTACAGGGGAGTCTGAGATTAAATTTTAAGGAGTTTCATTGGTTAATGCATTTCTTTAAGGCTTTTTTTTTTTTTTTACAGTTTGCAATCATAATCTGAATCTGAAAGAGGGGAGGGAAGGTAAAGGGATTCCAACCAATAATTCTATTGAAAAATGTTTGAGGACTGTTTTTGAAAGGTTCGTGTAATCATAGCAGTACATTGGTTTTAGATTTTTTTTGTTTTTTTTTTTTGTTCTGTTTTGTTTTTTTATGAAAGATTGTCTCTGCTGTAGACCAGCAGAATTTTTCATTATACTACAAATAATTTGTGGATATTAGAAACCCATAATGGCTTTCAATTTATCATCTGTTGCTGTGGACTTGTTTCCCCACCACACACACTTTTTAAGGTTAACTGTTGACAATTAGAAAATATGTAGGTCCTGATCTCTATATTGTCACTCAGTGGAGAGAGTCACAGGGTGAGGGAGCTGCTACTTCAGGGCTGCCCACATGGCTGTGGGGGTGGAGTTTCCACAATGAATTACTACTTTCATAAACCAAGGCAGAAGCATTTGCACAGTGATTTAACGCTGGCCATCACAGCCATAATTTAAGCATTTATTTATTTATAACTACACGAGCATAAATGACAGGGACGTTTTTTGACATAATATGTGTGCTTTTAAAAATAAAATATGCAAAGCATTATGAAAGGTTTATGCCAAAATTTTGCATAATGAAGAAGGGAACAGAAATGTTGAAGGTCTAAAACTAATTTTGTTTAAGGAGAAAATTTTAAATATTTGAAAATGTTTCATTTGACCCAGAAACTTTCTGAGAATCCGTGTTACTGAAATTAAAGGACATGAAGTGTATGTACAAGGATCCATCTTAACTGTCCATGTGTTGGGAAAGGCGGTGTGATGGTATGAATGAATTATCCATCTTTTGGAATATTTCACAGTCATTAAAAAGAATGTGAAGGATCTATATATAGTGGCTTGGAAAGTGTCCATATTTTTAAGACTAATAATATATACAGTCCATTTTTAAATTTTATTTTTATTTATTTATTTGACAGACAGAGATCACAAGTAGGCAAAGAGAGAGAGAGAGAAAAGCAGGCTCCCTGCTGAGCAGAGAGCCTGATGTGGGGCCCAATCCCAGGACCCTGGGATCATGACCTGAGCCAAAGGCAGAGGCTTTAACCCACTGAGCCACGCAGGCACCCCTATAATCCATTTTTATTTGAAAACAAAAAAGTGAACCAACCCCTCCCTCCCATATATTATATATGTATTTTTGTAAGCCTAGGAAGAAGTAAGAATAGACACCTAGCTGTTAATGTTGGTTTCTTTGGGAGGGGAATGAGAGGGTGGGGGAAACAGATTATCACTTTTATTTCATATATCTTCATGTTGTGATATTGACCATACATTACTTTTGTTAATCAGATGAACAACCAGTAGAGTTATTTAAAAGAAAACAGAACAACACAAAAGACAGATAGAAGCTTGGAAAGGTCATAGTGGTCAGAGTGCTAAAGGAAATACTGTTAACTTAATACCGTTAAGGTTATGATTATGTTTTCCCCTTGTTAGCTCGGGGTGGGGGTGGGGTATGTGTGTATAGGAGGTGGGGATTTTTTTTTTTTAATGCTTTCTTGGATTTTTGGCAAATGTTAAAGCAGCGTAACTCAGGAATAGTTAAAGTAGAGTAACTCAGGAAACCGCTTTCTCAGATAGACTCTGTCAAGCTCTCTTCTAGAAATAGTAACTAGTCCATATCAGCAAATAAGTACCTTACAGATAAGTAAAATGAAAGGTGTTTACTGCCTTATTGAAAGAGGAGGAAATATTCAGGTCTGTTTTCAAATTATCAGGCTTCAGATGTAGAAGTTATCTTTTTGTTCTTGTTTTGTGATAACCATACTGAAAACAAAAACAATGGAGTGCTGGCAGTTTGCTTAATCTTTGTTCCACAGATACAAACATAATCAGTTTCTTCCTTGTCTTTGTATCCCTGTTTGTGAAGTCAGAAGCACAAGAGGCAAATGTGAAGGAGGTAGAATGTATATTTCTTCAGTTCACAATGTGCTGTGTGTGATGGAATGGGAAGTACTGATTTTACCCTAATGGCTAATAAGTCCCACCTGCCTCCAAGGTACCTAACTCCTTCGGGGAATATGGAGTAAAGCCAAAACAACATCCACATCCAGGCTGCATTGTAGCAATTGCTGTGTTAACATTAATTCTGATACGCCTATGGTTACTTATTTTTAAACTTCCTTGGAAAGAAGCAGTCATTAATCACATCCTTCTAGATTGTTCTCCAGATTTGTATTGGTCGGTGCAGCCAACCATAAAATCCTTTTCAATATAGTAAAATTCCAACTCTGTGCAACTCACAGGAGTGAGCTGCTCTGGAGAGCTGAGGATATTCTCTTTAAGTGCTCTGACTTTTTATCATAAATATTTGTGATCAGTCTTTTTCTTTTTTCTTTCTTTCTTTTCTTTTCTTTCTTTTTTTTTTTTTAAGATTTTATTTATTTATTTGTCAGAGAGAGAGCACAAGCAGGCAGAATGGCAGGCAGAGACAGAGAGAGAAGCAGGCTCCCTGCTGGACAAGGAGCCCGATAAGCAACTCAATCCCGGGACCCTGAGATCATGACCTGAGCTGAAGGCAGCGGGTTAACTGACTGAGCCACCCAGGTGTCCCTGTGATCAATCTTTTTCTAAAACGTATTAGGAATTTTTCTCACTTCCTCAACCAACCAGTCTGTGTTCAAAGGGACTGGCCTTTGAACAATTTAACATTAGAGTTGTTACAGTGAATGTGGGTTATCATATTTGTGGAAATATTTTGAGTTGTTTAGGGATGATTCTGCCATAATTGTCCCAGTACTGCTTTGTGAATGTCAATATGTTTTGTATTTTTATTTTTGTCAATATTTTCCTACTGTGAGGCTAGGCCTATCACTTTACACCACTTGCAGCGTGTCTGTAACAGTGCTACTAGAACATCAGGTAATCAAGCTTGCTGGGACTGATAATGTGTAAAAGAAGGTTTGAAGGGCTCCTTTGATGAACACAGTACCCTGACTTTTAGGTGTGGAATTCGTGACATGCATTTTGACTGTTAAGAGTCTCTTTTTGCTTAATTTGTGGTACTGGATCGTCTTCAAACTAGGTGATGCTATCAAAAGGTGAGATATAACCATACTTTTTGTTTTTTATGTTAAAAATATCTCTGATTATTAAAGTAATAATGCTCGTTGTAGAAAACTTAGAAAATACACCATGATAACATGGTCACCCATGGTCAAAAACTGTTAAATTTCCATGTATTTCTTTCAGTTCTTAGTGTATGTACATACTTTAAAAGTTGGGACATAAATTGTGTGGGTCGTTTTGTATACGGATGTTTCCACTTACAGCCTCTCAGTTGCTAAGGTCTCCTGAGCATTTTCTCAGATCATTATTTTTTTTTTTTTCTTCCTGGTGATTTAGAAGTTATACATTCAGGTTTTATTCCACTGGTAGTTTTCCTGTTATGGCTTAAAAAAAAAAAAAAGTGCACCATGTCTCTTTGATTTGGCAAAATTAAGTATGAAAGGGTGTCTTTTGACTCTTTCTTTTAGTGTGAAGTGTGAAATTGCTATCATCTGAGATTTTAAGTAATCTCTATATCCAGCGTGAGCCTCGAACTCACACCCGGAGATCAGGAGTCACATGCTCTACTGACTGAGCCGGACAGGTGCTTCAGGTTCAGAGAATTGTTCATGAGACTTCAGACTCAGAGAATTGTTCACATTTTAGTATGTATATTACATTACAATAATTATTTTTGATATTTGTGTAATATTTTAAAACCATAGCTATAATGCCATTTTCCCCCTTTAATTTGCTCATTGCTTACTTTTGTTTGGCACCATGGCTTTTTTATTCATGAACTTTTAATTTTATCTCTTAGATATTTAGACTGGGCTGATATGCTAGCCACTAGCCAAGGTGGCTATTTAAGTTTAAGTTAAATAAAACAAAAAATTTGCTTCCTCAGCTGCAGTAGCTACATTTCAGCTGCTCAGTATCCGTCCTGACTACTAGATTGGACAGTGCATAAAACTCTAGTAGATGATGATTTAGAATATAATCCTGAGTGAATTTCTCAAAGAGGGTTCTCTGATACTCTTCTTACTGATCCCCTGCGTGTCTGAGAATGTGTCAGTCTAGTTTCATATAAATTTAGGTTTGGGCATAAAATTCTGGGATTACCCTCTGCCCATTCCTTCCTCTTCCTAAGTCACCCTCTAGAAGTGACCCATTGTCTTCTGGTCTTTAGTTTTTTTGGTTTTGTTTTGTTTTGTTTTTTTAAAGATTTTATTTATTTATCAGAGAGAGAGGGGGAGAGAGCAAGCACAGGCAGACAGAATGGCAGGCAGAGGGAGAAGCAGGCTCCCTGCTGAGCAAGGAGCCCAATGTGGGACTGGTCTTTAGTTTTGTGGAGGAGAATTCTGATGTCAGCCTGATGTCTTTCTTTTACAGCCCATTCCTTCCACCTTCTGCCTGGATGTTTACAAGATACTGTTCTTTGCTCTCTGAAATGTCACTAGATAGTGTCAAGGTCTTAGGCTTTTTAATAATTTTGCTCAGTTTGTAATGAACCCGCTTGATCTATAGACTCAGGTCTTTCTTAAACTTGGGAAAGTTTTCTATTATCACTACTTCTGCTCCATTTGCTTTATTTTGTCACACGGGGGTTTTCATTATGCATTTATTAGATCCCAATCCACTCTACTATTTCACCTCTTCTGTTTTATCTGTCACTAACTTCATTATGATTATAAATTCAGCATTCATTTTGTTTTAATTTCCCTGTATTTTTTCCTTACTACTCACTGTTTCCTTTTCATTACATCTGCAAAGCTCTAACTTGTAGATATAGTGGCTCTTTATATATTTTTGAGACTATGAATTAGAAATTTTCTATATATTTCTTTAATAATAAATCTACTTCAGAGGGAGGCATTTTTCTAGTTGTTCAAGATGGTCTTTTTCTTTGATCTTTAGTGTCTTCTCATAGGTCCTGTATGGTTTTTTTGTGTTCAGTTGGCCTAGATTCAAATCCTGACTCTGCCACCTTCTTGCTACCTGTTTGACTTCAGGTCTAGTTTCCTCATCTGTAAAATAGGGATAATAATAGTACCTATCTCATAGAATTTACATGAGGAATAAAGGAATGAATATTTGAGAAGAACTTAAATAGCATCTGGCTTATATTATACATCATATAAATATTTGGTAAAATTTTTGAAAATTACTTTCTTTGAGAAAGTCTTACCAGTTTTTTTTTGTTGTTGTTTAGTTTGTTTTGTTTTGTTTGCATTTGCCTCTTCATAGGAAAGCTTCCAGACATGGCCTTTTACTATGTTGGTGATTTCCCTTTGCTTCTCTAAATTAGGGGAAATTTGTAGGGTTTCTTTCAGAGTCTCCTCGCTTTTCCTTTTTTCCTTAGATTAGAGTCCTGTAATCATTCTGTGAGAGACTTTATGGAAGAAGCATAGAGGAAATTTGTTTCATTACTAACTCAGGAAAAATATGGGTTCCTTATCTTGTTTTAGAATGCTGTGTCTGTATGTATTCGTGTGTAAGCTTGCAAAATAGCCCTTTTACTTTAATCCTCCATTGAAAAAAAAATGAAAGGTTTACTCTTCCTCTTCCTCTTCTTCTTCTTCTTCTTCTTTTTTTTGTTAAGATTTTATTTATTTATTTTACAGAGACACAGTGAGAGAGGGAACACAAGCAGGGGGAGTAGAAGAGGGAGAAGGAGTCTTCCCTCTGAACAGGGAGCCCCATGTGGAGCCTCATCCCAGGATCCTGGGATCATCATCTGAGCTGAAGGCAGATGCTCAACAACTGAGCCACCCAGGCACCTCCCTTCTTGTTTTTTAATATATATATTTTGGGGGGCACCTGGGTGGCTGAGTTGGTTAAGTGTCTGCCTTCTGCTCACATCATGATCTTTCAGGGTCCTGAGATCAAGCCCCATGTCAGGCTCACCACTCACTGGGGAGTCTGCTTCACCCTCCCCACACCACTCATGCTCCTTTCTCAAATAAATAATTAAAATCTTTAAAAAAATAAAATATATATCTTTTAATTGTAGAAATATTTGAACCTCATTGTGGGTATACCCTAGATATTAGGTGGGTTGCTCAGACCTTTTGAACGCTAGGCACGATCTATTCCTCATGCAAGCGCAAACATCTCCTAAAAATCTTAATATTTCTCAAGGAGCATGCATTCTCAGGGTTGCCTTCCCTTCCAGGCTCTTAGCAGCCCTGAGTCATATAGGCATAAACTTGTGGATCCCAACTCAGGTGATTTTATCTCTCAGGAGACTTTTGGCAACACACGAATACATTTTTTGGGGGCGGGGGAAGGTCACAACTGGGGAGGATGCTGCTGGCATCTAGTGGGTAGAAGCCAGGCATGCTGCTAAACTTCCTACAATGCATAGGACAGCCCCCACAATGAAAGAATTATACAACCCTAAATGTCAGTAGTGTCAGAATGAGAAACCCTTCCCTAGACATATCCTTTTCCTCAGTTTCTACAAAAGCCTACCTGTGAAGCCCTAGTGACAGTAGATGACATTGCTGGAGATTTAGGCATTACTGGGAGAGGGAGGAGAGGTTTACATAGCAGTAATGCAAGTTATTTCAGTTTGAATAGGAGGCATCCCTATTCCTAAACCCTTTTGCCATCCCAGTCCTCAGAGATTGCTCTCTGGCCCTTCACCTGAGGTGGTTCTCACCCTTATACCTTCTCACAGGCACCTTCTCCCTTTATCCTATCTGGAGCAAAATCAAAAAAATAAAAACAGAAACCCCCCAACCTTTGCCATCTGAAAAGATAGTTTAGCTATCTGTTTAGTTTTCAGACTCCCCACAACACCCACACACAGGGATACAAGTTATTTTTCCAAATGGTGAAAGTTCTGTAAGAGGAATTCTGGAGCCTGCTATTAAGATAATAACATTTTTACCTCATTATATGAGTGTAATACTTAAATAATTTTCAATCACTTTACATATTAGAAAAATAAGGTAAGTTTCAAGTTTTTCCATCATCTGAGAATCTTAACATATTGACATAACTATCATAGATCTAATTTTTTCATGTTATAAGCCATTACACCCTACAGAAATCCTATAATTTCTGCTACATTTATTCATATTTATTTCCCCTGTGTTTCCAAGTTCATTGCTTGCTTTTCTGGTTTGTCAGTGCTGCATTATAGACTAGGTGATTATAACAGATGGCTTTTCTAGTTTGGAGAAGTGAGTTCCACTGTTTAAATTTTATATCCAGCTTTTACGTGGAAGATGGGACAGATGTGGGCTCAGGAAAAAAGTGGTCTTAGCATCCAGAGAGCAAGCTTTCCTGAAGGCCGATGGGCTTGATGAAATCATTTATGAGTCACTTAAATTCTCATTTAGGATCTCCTCCTAACATTGTTAACATTCTAATATTAGGATGTTACAGGGAAATAAGGTTTTTATTCACCTAATAGGAGCTTTGCTAAAATGTGCCCAGTGACACATATATACACTTAGTAAAAACAATATAGAACAACAGTAGGGTTGAGTTGAAATTAGTGAAGTCAGTATGCCTTCTGAATCAAGTATGTGAAGTACGCTGTGGTATTTAGCTACTAAAAATATCTTTTTATTTGTTTTATGGTTTTTTTGTTTTGTTTTGTTTTTTTGTTTTTTAAAGATTTTATTTATTTGTCAGAAAGAGAGAGCGAGCGAGCACAGGCAGACAGAATGGCAGGGAGAGGCAGAGGGAGAAGCAGGCTCCCTGCCAAGCAAGGAGCCCGATGTGGGACTCGATCCCAGGATGCTGGGATCATGACCGGACCCGAAGGCAGCTGTTTAACCAACTGAACTACCCAGGCATCCCTACTTTATGCTGTTTTTACCGAATAAATATACTGCCAGGAAAATGCTTAATCATTAATATACAGCTCAGTGAATCTTCACAAAGAGAACACATCCCCTAAACAATGGAAGACTTTGTTTACCAAAACTTCCAGAGACCCCCCCCACCCCCCCCCCCGCCCATGCCCTTCAGTAGTGACTCACACCTACAGGCAAGCACTTCTCTGATTTCTAACAGCAAAGTTCAGTTTTGCTTACTCAGTCACATAATACCTTCTCATGTCTCTGACTCTTTTGCATAACATTTGCTCAACATATGCAGAAAATATCTCTTAACTGAACTGTAACAAACATTAAGATCATACTGCCTTTGGGGTGCCTAGGTAGCTCAGTCGGTTGAGCGTCCAGCTTTTGGTTTGGGCTCAGGTCGTGATGTCAGTGTCATGAAATCAAGCCTCAAGTTGGGCTCCACACCACACTCAGCATGAAGTCTGCTTGATATTCTCTCTTTCCTTCTCCCTGCTCTCACGCTCTCTCTCTCTCAAATAAATAAGTAAATAAAATCTTTAAAAAATATCACACTGCCTTTAAAATAATTTTTCCTTTCTGATAACTTATTATATGAGCCTCTTCATCCCTCAATCCCTCCATCGGTTCCTCCCTCCCTCCTTTTTGTCCTTCCTTTCCTGTACATTATTAAGGTATGATTGCACTAATCTTTTTATTTTTTTAAGATTTATTTATTTATCTGACAGACAGAGATCACAAATAGGCAGAGAGGCAGGCAGAGAGAGAGGGGGAAGCAGGCTTCCTGCCAAGCAGAGAGCCCGATTCAGGGCTCAATCCCAGGACCCTGGGATCATGACCTGAACCGAAGGCAGAGGCTTTAACCCACTGAGCCACTGAGGTGCTCTGATTGCACTAATCTTAAGTGTTACAACTGGATGACTTCAGTATAGGTATATACCTGTGTGACTACCAGCCAGATTAAAATATAAACATTGCCATCACCCACCCTGGAACATTTCCTTTCCAGTCAGTAGCCCTCCCCACAGGCAACTGCTGTTCAGACATATCATCACGGACAAGTTTTGCTGTTCTGGACCTTATAAATCAATATGATCTCCTTTGTGTCTGTCTTCAACATCGTATTTTTATGATATATTCATGTAAATTGTAATGCAAGTTTTAAAATAAGTTCTAAACAAACTGGAAGTCATTTTCCCCCACTATGTTACTTTTCTTTAACTGGTATGAAAATAGACAAGATTTTGTTCTGTCTGTACTGTGAGTATACAGGTATCCATCATTGGGGTAGGAAAATGAAACACTGAAGTATTAGAGGTTTAATTTAATTTAATTTTTTATTTTTTTAATTAACATATAATGTATTATTAGCTCCAGGGATACAGGTCTGTGAATCACCAGGTTTAAACATTTTACAGCACTCACCATAGCACGTACCTTCCCCAATGTCCATGACCCAACCACCCTCTCCCTACCCCCTCTCCCTCCACTCCCGGCAACCCTCAGTTTGTTTTGTGAGATTAAGAGTTAGAGGTTTAATTTTAGTGAGACATTTAAGAGTATCAGTTCTATCCTATCGTTTTTGCAAAGTAGTATTCCATTGTGTGAATATTTCATAATTTATCCATTTTTCTGCTGATGGACATCAAGTTTCTCAGTTTGGGGGCTATTATGATTACAGCTACTATGAGCCTTTTTATATAACTTGTTTTATGAACATAAGCTCTTATTTCTCTCAGATAAATATCTAGGAATAGAATTACTGGTCATAGAGTAGGTATATGTCTGATATTATTAGAAACTCCAGTTTCCCAAAGTGATTACACTTATTTTACACTCCTTCCAGCAGTGTATGAGAGTTCTCAGGGTTATATTTTTATTGTGGAATGTTTGCATCACATAGAAATATAGAGACTATTGATTTCTTTAAAAACATAGTAGTGGTATATACTTTTCCATGGGAATCTATCTATCCATGCATGTATATAAATTGCCACATGGTGTTTCAAAATTTTTAAAATTATTCTATTGATGGATGTTTAGGTTGTTTCCAATATTTTTATATTTCCACAATGCTGTAGAACATATTTGTATATGCATCTTTGTGTACACGTGTAAATATTTCTGTTGGATAAATTTTTAGATACTCGAATGAAGATTGCAAACATGTTAATCCTAGAATTTTAGTTTGCCACTAGTTAAAACTTAATCTAAAGTATTTTCTGGTTTTAGTTTCTGGTTTTTGTTCTGTCTGTGCTGTGAGTATACAGGTATTGTCATTCCCCTCCACCCACCCCCCAACAGGAGGTAGAAGGAAAATTAAAAATGTAAACACCACACACCTCTTGGGTCATGGAGCAGAAACAATCAGCAGGTTGAAGCAAACCACAACCAGAACATGCTGATAATTTCTCTATTGTATGCTGACAACTTCCTGCAAGTCTAAACAAAGCTGTTGGGTATGATTTTAGCCGTGCCAATAAATTCACCTCTTAACAAAGGGCAAAAATATATGCCTTAAGGATTGTGGTGAAATGCCAGATCAAAAATGTAACACAAGGTTTAAGATACGTGCTAAACAAAAAAATAAAATAAAATAAAATATGTGCTAAACAAACCGAAAGTCATTTTTCTCCCACTAAGTTACTTTTATTTAATTGGTATGAAAATAGACAAGGTTTCCACAAAGGCTTCCATTATTAGGGTAGGAAAATGAAACACTGAAATTTTAGGGTTTAATTTTAGTGAGACATTTAAGAGTGACTGCAGAAATCCGAATGGTCTGGTATGTTCAATGTACCTGTGACAGGGAGTCAGGAATTTTTGTTCGTTTCTACCAGAAGCTGTAATGAGACTTGTAGAAGTTGGATTAGCAACCAGGCTGGTTTATTCTATAAAATGGGAATATGTAACTTAAAGGAATAATTGTGATATTTAATTTAATGTAAAGAATACCCAGAGATCTTAGTAGTAAAAAATGTGACCCATAAGATATCACTGTTTTCCAAATAAACAAAAGAGTAACCTTGTAAATGGACAAGGTCAGATATTTGGGAGAATGTCAGAAACTTTTGCCTGTCTACAAAATCTAGTGATTTTGAATGCATCCTGCCAAGAATCTTTTCAGCTGGCCTTAGATCATGTGGCAGTTTTTCCAAGGGGTGTGAGGATCATTTTATGTCTACAGTGTTCCATATACCCTTTGTTCTCTTGTCCTTCTGTCTTTTTCTTTTCCCTATTTTCTTTTCCTACTCTGACTTGCTGGAGTAGATATAAGTGGCCTGGAAGCTGAGAGAATCTGTGTTTTAGGGCACCTATGAATTATAAAAGGAAGATATGTCTTTGCCAGAGCTGGGTTTACCTTATAAATAGGGGACTCAAAATCATCATATATTACTTTTAGTACAAAATACTGTATATTGCTGTAAGCCTGTCTTTCAGAGTAATCTTTCACCACTGTTCCACTCACCTGTAACCTTTAGTTCTGCCATCTAAGTTGAAATTCTTTGAGTCTCTCCAGCTGAACTGAGATCTGTCACCTCAGGACCTTTGCACATGTTCCCATGTTTGTGCCATTTTTTCCCCTAGTTCCATGAACTCTACACTTGCCCCTACCTACAACATACATTCTTGGCCTACTAATTTGGGAGTTTCAGATAAAAGGTGTTGTGAGCAAAACCCCTGCGTCCCGCCAGGAGGTCGCAACGTGTAAAGAAGAGATAGAGAGATGGATATGATGTAACTCACTTGATCTTTATTGGGACGAGGTCCGCACCACTATCGTGGTCCGGTCACGGTCCGCTGACGTTGTCACGGAGAAGGAGATGTCGCCTCACAATCTAGACAGAGAGGTCACCGCAGAAGTTGAGACTGAGAACGAGCGAGTGGTTGGCAATGAAACTGTTGGGGCGTCGGTAGCACCAGCGATGAGGTCCTCCCGACAGGGAACTCGCTTCACCTCAGTCCCACCCGATGCCTCTTTATATACTGTGCTAAGTCTCCTTCATAAACATATTACATCACTTATTTTTCTTATGCTTACACACCAAAAACATACACACGTCGTAAACATGTTTTGGTCTACGATATTTCGCACAAGTTAAAATATTTACAACTTGTTACTCCGCGCTAATCTTATCACTACACGCATATGGTCTAGGCTTACTTGCTATGTGGTTAGTTTGCAATTTGTTCCTGTTTTTCATTTAGTAGGGGTTTGCACTTACTACATATTATTTATTTATTACACTTTATTTATTAAAGGTTCGTACTCACTACAAAAGGTCAGTTCTCTAACAGTCTCTCTGAACTACTTTCCTCTCTAGACAAGGTACCTCTACCATGGGCCTGTGCCTCCTTTACTTTTCTTATCAAAACTCCCATCACAATGTATTTTAATAGCTTATTTAAGCCTATATTATTTTTTTTAAAGACTTTATTTATTTATTTGACACGCAGAGAGAAAGAGATCACGAGCAGGCAGAGAGGCAAGCAGAGAGAGGAGGAAGCAGGCTCCCTGCTGAGCATAGAGCCTGATGTGGGGCTCGATCCCAGGATCCTAAGATCATGACCTGAGCCGAAAGCAGAGGCTTAACCCACTGAGCCACACAGGCGTCCCTTAAGCCTGTATTCTTTGCTAGACTGTAAACTCTTACAGTAGAGCTTAGGTCTATCTTACTCACTTTTTTCAATATTTAGCTTATATTAAGTACTCCATAAATATTTGGTGAAGAACGAAGACATTTAGGGAAAAGTGGTATCGTTGATGGTATGTTTCTGATTTTGTCTTTTCTCTTTGATTTCTCTTTGAACACCATGTGGTTCATATTGCTCACTTACCAGCTGCAGGTAATGATGTGCAGATCCTGTAACACGGAGTATTCTGTATGGTGAGAGCTGTGGTGTCAGAGGTGCCTCAGGAATGTTCTTACACATCAGTGTTTCTCACACTGGGCTTTGCAATTGCAGGAGCCTAAGGCATCCTATTGTGGCAGGATGTGATGTTTACAGAAGAGTTCTTGTTTGTAAAAGGTTGATTGCTTAACTGAAGACCTACCGATAGCTTGGTGAGCTCAGTTAAATATGGAAAGTGATATGTTGAGGGACCTTTTGAAATGTCTTTCCTGTTCAGTGGTGGGTGGTATGTTTCTGAGCAGGGTTGCTCAGGCACCTTCGGGTCATAATCTCTATAAACAGCAGCACCTTATGAATGGAAAGACAAATGTATTATATACTGAGCGTAATTTTCTTTCCTCAGTATCTTTATCAAGTTGTGATGCCAGGGTTATGCTGGCTTCATGAAATGAGTAGGCGAGTGTGTATAACACTCGATATATAATTCCTCATATAGCCCTTGCCATATATATATACATATATATATATGTATGTATGTAGTTATGCCCCAATAATGGGTCTGTAATTAAAGGAGCGAGACTGATATAAAGCGAAGGTCAAGCAAAGCTTTATTTCGCTCCAAGCATCAAGAATCTAACCAAAAGTTCGGGGACGCACCTCTTACAAGAGAGGGCGACCCTTCTCTGTTTCACAGACCAGCTTTTAAGGGCAAAGGCCATGCGGTTGGGCCACACACAGGTGGCCAATGAGATTGTAACACACACAGGAAACTCCACAGTGATGTTAGGTGACCAATTGAGTTACAATTTACCCTAGTAGACATTTGAACCAGCCTATTACACCTTGATTGGGATTGGCGTCCAAAGGGCGGGGCCCATACTCCTTGGTAACCAGGGAGACAGTATGCATCCCCCCCACTGATCAGATGTCTCCATCTGGCCTGACCCACCCTTGTATCTGAGCTTTGTTACCTGAAGCTGGTTTCCAGGACTTGTCTCCAAGTAAATCCCCTGGGGGAAGGGGAGCAAGGACAGTCTAAATAGGTCCATATATGTATATATGTTTTAAGATTTTATTTATTTATTTGACAGAGACAGAGATCACAAATAGGCAGAGAGGCAGGCAGAGAGAAAGGAGGAAGCAGGCTCCCTGCTGAGCAGAGAGCCTGATGCTGGTCTCAATCCCAGGACGCTGGGATCATGACCTGAGCCAAAGGCAGAGGCTTTAAGCCACTGAGCCACCCAGGCACCCCTATATTTTTCTTATTTATGCACTTGTTCATCTAATAACATGTGGATGTAAATTTTGATATAATTAAAAAAAAGATTTTATTTATTTATTTGACACAGAGAAAGAGAGAGAGTACACAAGCAGGGGGAACAGTAGGCAGAGGAGTGAGAGGGAGAAACAGGCTTTCTGCCCAGTGGGAGCCCAGTGCAGCTTGATCCCAGGACCCTGGGATCATGGCCTGAGCTGTAGGCAGACCCTCAACGGACTGAGCCACCCAGGTGTCCCTAGACCTGATTTTTTAAAAATAGATGAGACAGACTGTGGAGGTTGTCTTTGTGTTATTTTATTCCTGAGTGCATGATACTTGCAGTGAAGGAATGGGTATTTAAATTAACATGTGAGCCCTTAAAGCATTTGGAAAGGAAGCCTGTCAAAAAAAATAATTTGAAGTGAGACTTAAAAAGTAAAATCATAATAAAAATGTCAAGCTTTTCTTAGTGATATTGTTGAGGGATGATTATATCCTGTTGATGCCCTTTTAACAATTTTAGTATGTAGAAATATAATTACATAGGATATTTTACTTCTAAGTATATAATAAAGAGGGTAAGTACAAAATATGATATAATTATCATATAATTAATGATATAATTATATAATATGATAATATAATATATAATATATAATATAATAATGATAATATTATATAATATGATATAATTAATCCTTGAACAACATGTTCAACCTTTTTGCCCTACCACCCTTTTTGCCCCTCCTCCCACAGTTAAAAATCCTCGTATAACTTTTGACTCCCCCCCGCCAAAGTTAACTACTAGTAGCCTACTGTTGACAGATCCTTTCCCTTAACATAGACAGTTGATTAACACAAAGTTTGTATGTTACATGCATTATATACTGTAGTTTTACAATAAAATAGGCTAGAAAAAATAAAATGTTGTTAAAGAATCATAAGGAAAATGTATTTATCATACCATACTATATTTATGAAAAAAAATCTGCGTATAAGTGGACCAGTGTAGTTCAAACCCATGTTGTTCAAAGGTCAACTGTATATATTTATCATCTGTAGGAATAAAGTATGCACTGTAACTACCTGTTTTCCATAGGATCTCCCTCATTCCCTGCTTTCTGTCTGCCCAGGTCGCCTCATCTCCTGCGCACAACTAGGAACCAGTTTAGCCCACTACCACTAAGTGAAATGCAGTTGAAACAACAAAAATTGAGGTCTATAGACCCAAAATATGAGTGATACTCCTTTATGCTTACTTAGTGACTTTTATTTTACTTATTTTTTCATACTCTGAAACACATATTTTAGGATATTTAGAAAACAGGAAAATATGAAGAAGGCGATAAAAGTGGGTTGTAATTCTACTATCCAGAGATGATCGTTGTTCCTATTTTGGTGTTTATCATAGCCCCTGACTGGCCTATAGGAAGGATTCAATACATATTGAGTTGCTAAATGAATTTTTTAAGAAGATTTATTTGTTTACTTTAGGGGCACCTGGGTGGCTCAGTTGGTTAAGGCTCTGACACTTGATTTTGGCTCTCATCATGATCTCAGGGTGGTGGGATCAAGCCTTGTATTGGGTTCTGTGCTTGGTGTGGAGTCTGCTTGAGATTCTCCCTCTCTACCTCCAACCTTTACCCTGCTCAAATGTGCACTCTAAATAAATAAATACATCGTACTAATAATTTGTTAAAGATTTATTTATTTATTTGAGAGAGAGAGTGTGAGCTGAGTAGGGGGAGGGGCAGTGTGGAGACTGACATGGGGCTCAATCCCACAGACCCTGAGATCATGACCTGAGCCAAAATCAAGAGCAGATGCTCAACAGATAAGCCACCCAGACACTCCTGGATCGGCTTCTTTCATTTAATAATGTGTACATAAGATTTCTCAAATCTTTTCATGGCTTGATAGCTCATTTCTTGTTCGTGCTGCATAGTATTCCACTGTCTAGATGTTTATTCATCTACAGACAGACATCGTGGTTGCTTCCAAGTTTTGGCAATTATAATAAATAAAGCTGCTGTGAGCTTCCATGTACAGGTTTTTGTGTGGACATATTTTTTTTCAAGTCAACTGGGTAAACACTTAGGAGTATGATTGCTGGGTCCTATGGTAAGACATGTTTAGCTTTGTTAGAAACTGCCAAATGTCTTCCAGAATGGCTGTGCACTTTTTCATTTCCGTTAGCAGTGAATGAAAGTTCCTGTAGCTTCGTATCTTTGCCCGCCTCCAGTACTGTCAATTTTTAAAAATTTAGCTGTTCTAATGGGTGTATGGTGATTTCTTATTATTTTAATTTGTAATTCCCTAATAATAATATGGTGCATCTTTTCGTATGCTTACTCGTCATCTGTCTAGCATCTCTGGTGATATATCTGCACAGGTCTTTTGTCCACTTTCAAATTGGACTATTTATTTTCTTATTATTGAGTTTTAAGAATTCTTTGTATATCTTTACCAGTCATTTATCAGTTTATGTTTTGCAAAGATTTTCTACCTGTCTGAGGTTTGTCTTTTCATGCTCTTCATGTTGTCTTTTGCAGAACAAAAGCTTCCCATTTTAATGAAGTCTAACATTGGGACCATGCTTTTGGTGTTATATATAAAAACTTATTGCCAAAACACAAGGTCATCTACATTTTCTTCTATGTTATCTTCTAAGGTTTTATAGTTTTATGTTTTACATTTAGGTCTGTGATACACTTTCAATTAATTTTTGTAAAAGGTGTAAAATTCTGTGTCTTTTTTAAAAAGATTTTTTAAACAAATTTATTTACTTGACAGGCAGAGATCACAAGTAGGCGGAGAAGCAGACAGTGGGGGGTGGGCAGGGGGAAGCAGGCTCCCCGTTGAGCAGAGAGCCTGATGTGGGGCTCGATCCCAGGACCCTGGGATCATGACCTGAGCTGAAGGCAGAGACTTTAACCCACTGGGCCACGCAGGTGCACCCCCCCTTTTTTTTTGGCAAATGGATATCCTGTTGTTCCAGCACCATTTGTTAAAAGACTATCCTCTCTCCACTGAATTGCCTTTATGCCTTTATCAAAGATCAGTTGACTCTGTATGGGTCTATTTCTAGGCTCTCTGTTCTGTTCCATTGATCTGTGTGTCCTGTCTTCCAACAAAGTCCTCTGTCTTGATCACTAAAGCATTATAGCAAGTCCTGAATTTGAGTAAAGTCAGTCCTCCAATTTTCTTCCTCTTTTTCTTCCTCCACTTCCTCCTTCTTTTTCAGTATTGTGTTAAAAATATACTGTGAGAATTTTCTGAATTCCTTAAAATTTCATGAGTATTATGCTTAAATGGCTATATAATATCTCATTATATGGATCTATAATATAACCAATAACCAATGTTGAATATAAAAACCTCAGAATATTTAATGTCTTATTTTTGTAAATGAAGATGAAAAGGTCATGTTAGCAGAGAAAAAAACCACAAGAATGGTAGAATTACTAGTAATTGAAGTTTTCTTCCTTATGTCAATTTTTATATTTTCCAAATTTTCTACAGTGAAAATTTTATTTATTTATAAACATTAATATTTATTTATAAATTAATATTAATATTTGTTTATAATTATTAATATTTGTTTCTAAAAATACTGTTATTTATACATTTATTTATTTATTTATTTTAATTGTTTAAGAATTTATTTATTTATTTTAGAGAGAGAAAGAGAACAGGTGGGAGAGGGAGAGAGAGAGAGAAAGAGAGACTCACAAGCAGACTCCTTGCTGACCATAGAGCCCCACATGGCGCTCGATCTTATGACCCTGAGACCATGACCTGAGCTGAAATCGAGAGTTGGGCACTTACTCACTGAGCCACCCAAGTACCCCAACAATACCTTTTTTATTAGACAGAAAGATAAAATATGTTTGTGTTGTTTTCTAAAGTCTGAGCAATATCTCTTTTTTTTTGTTTCCCTCTGTCAATCTATCTGAATACTTTAATGGTTGCATGGTATTCATATATAGATGTGCCATAATTTATTTACCTATAATTATGTTACCACATTAATATATTGGGAGGAGCAGCACAGTCGTGATTAAGAGCTCAGGCTTTGGAGCCAGACTGCTTGGGTTCATCTCTTGGCTGAGCCACTCATTAGGTATGGAAATTAGGAGCCATTTTTAAAAAAATATTTTATTTCTTTATTCTACAGAGAGAGCACAAGCAGGGGGAGCTGGAGAGAGAGAAGTAGGCTCCCCACTGAGCAGGGAGCCCGGCATGGGGCTCAATTCCAGGACCCTGGGATCATGACCTAAACCAAGGGCAGACTCTTAACCAACTGAGCCACCCAGGTGCCCCGGAAGCCAGATTTTTAAACTTTGTTTTCTCATTCAGAAAATGCGACAGTAGTATCTGCTTCACAGAGAGCCCAATGTCTCCTGATGTGGTGTGATATGATATTTTATATTTTAGAAATGATTTTGTTTTAAAGAGGTTGATCACAGGTGCTTGGTGGCTCAGTTGGGTAAGCATCTTGCCTTTTGCTCAGGTCATGATCCTGAAGTCCTGGGATCCAGGCCCATGTTGGGCTCCTTGCTCAGCAGGCAGCCTGCTTCTCCCTCTCCCTTGCCCCTGTTCCCGTGCCTCAAAAAAATAAATAAAATCTTAAAGAAAAAAAAAAAAAGAGGTGGATCACTTAACAGAAAACCCATTGGATAGAGTGGTAAGCTTGGTTAAATGAGGGATGTAATATACTGAGGAACATTTAAATCCTCTTTCCTGGGGCTCCTGGGTGAATCAGTGGGTTAAGCCTCTGCCTTTGGCTCAGGTCATGATCTTGGGGTCCTGGGATTGAGCCCTGAATCTGACTCTCTGCTTAGCAGGGAGCCTGCTTCCCCCACTTCTCTCTCTCTGCCTGCCTCTCTGCCTACTTGTGGTATCTATCAAATAAATAAATAAAATCTTAAAAAAAATTCTCTTTCCTGTTCTGTGGTGAGTAGTGTGTTTAGATCACATTCACTGTGAATAGCATTACCTTCTGAACTGAAGGGTGAATGTATTATACACTGATCTGTAATTTTCTTCTCTTAATATCTTTAGGAAGTTTAGGTATCAGAGTTATGCTGGTTTTATAAAATGAACTGGGAAGTGTTCACCCTATGAGTTTGTGTAAGATTGGTATTATTTCTACCTTAAATGTTTGATAGAATTAACTTGTGAAATCATCTGGATCTGACTTTTCTTTCTGAAAAGGCTTTTTAAAACTATGCATTCAATTTCTTTTATAGATACAGGGCTATTTGGATTTTGTATTTCATCTTGTATACCTTTTGGTAAATTGTGCTTTTCAAGAAGTTTGTCAGTTTAATCTAAATTGTCAGATTTATTGGCAAAAAGATGTTGATAATATTCTCTTATTATTCTTTTAAATTCTGTGAGTTTTTTTCTTAATATCCGTTCTTCATTCCCAATATTAGTAATTTTTGTTTCCCTTTTTTTCCCTTGATGGATCTTGATAAACCTGTTAAGGGTTCATCAAATCTATTGGTCTTTTAAAAAAACAACCAACAAACAACAAAAAAAATTGATTCCTGCCCTTATCTTTTTTTTTTTTTAAGATTTTATTTATTTGACAAACAGAGATCACAAGTAGGCAGAGAGGCAGGCAGAGAGAGAGGAGGAAGCAGGCTCCCCGCTGAGCAGAGAGCCTGATGCGGGGCTCAATCCTAGGACCCCGAGATCATGACCTGAGCCAAAGGCAGAGGCTTAACCCACTGAGCCACCCAGGTGGCCCGATTTCTGCCCTTATCTTTACTATTTTCTTTTTTCTACTTGGGATTTAATCTATTTTTATTTTTTTAATTTTTATCTACTTTTATTAATCTACTTTTATTTTTTTTTAAGATTTTGTTAATTTTTTTGATAGATAGAGATCACAAGTAGCAGAGAGGCAGGCAGAGAAGGATAGCAGGGAAGCAGGCTCTTTGCTAAGCAGAGAGTCCAATGCAGGGCTTGATCACAGGACCCTGAGATCATGACCTGAGCCAAAGGCAGAGGCTTAACCCACTGAGCCACCCAGGTGACCCTATTTTTCTATTTTCTTAAGGTGGAAAATTAGACCATTGATTTTAAAATGTCCTTCTTCTTTATCATGAACATTTAAAACTATACATTTCCCTGAAGCACAAGAATCTATAAATCTTATAAATTTATGTTGTATTTTATAGTCATTCAGTTTGAAATATTCAGTTTATTCAAAAAAGGCTATTTCTTCTTTGGTTTCTATTCAGATTGTTGAGGCTTTTTAGATATCTCATTTTTACTAATTTCTAACTTAATTCTTTTGTGTTGAAGAACATATTCTGTAAAGTTTTAGACTTTTGGCATTTATTAAGACTTATATTATGGCCCAGAATAAGGTACATTTTGGTAAGCATTCCTTGTGCATTTATAAAAAGGTATATTTTGGGGCACCTGTGTGGCTCAGTCATTGAGGGGCTACCTTCAGCTCAGGTCATGATCCTAGGGTCCTGGGATTAGCCCCTCCGTCGGGCTGTCTGCTTGGCAGGAAGCCTGCTTCTCCCCATCCCACTCCCCCTGCTTGTGTTCCCTCTCTTACTGTGTCTCTCTCTGTCAAATAAATAAATAAAATCTTTAAAAAATAAAAATAAAAAAGGTATATTTCCCTTAAAATTGTGTTATAAAAATTTTTTAAAAGTTATATTCTGCAGTTGTTGGATATTTCATCCTATGGATGTCAATTAGGTCAAAGTGGTTGATAGTGTTGTTCAGGTTCTCTATCTCTTTAGTGATTATTTGTCTAGTTGTTGTTTTAGTTTCTGAAAGAGGTGGTGGTAGAATCCCCAGCTATGATTGCAGACATATATTTTCCTCACTTTTGTCCTGTAGAAGTTTTCCTCAAGTATTCTGTAGTTCTGTTGTTATGTGTATATACATCTATGATTATATCTTCCTTATGACTTGGCCCTTAAGGATAATGAATATCCTTCTTTATCCCTGGTAATACTCTTGTTCTTGAAGTCTACTTTGTCTGAAATTAAAATTGCCATCCTTATGTTAGCTGTTTGCTTCTTTGTCACTTCCATTCTTTTCAGTCATTTGTGGCTTTATATTTGAAATATGTTTCTCATAGACAGCATATAATTGCGTTTTACTCAGTCAAACATCCTCTTTTTTTTTTTAAGATTTTATTTATTTATTTGACAGACAGAGATCACAAGTAGGCAGAGAGGCGGACAGAGAGAGAGAGGAGGAAGCAGGCTCCCTGCTGAGCAGAGAGCCCGATGCGGGACTCGATCCCAGGACCCTGAGATCATGACCTGAGCCGAAGGCAGCGGCTTAACCCACTGAGCCACCCAGGCGCCCCCTTTTTTTTTTTTTTTTTTTTTAATTAGGTCCCACACTGGGCATGTGGAGCCCAGTGTAGGGTTTGAACTCAAGACCCTGAGATCAAGAATCCAACGTTTAACTGACTGAGCCACCCAGACACCCCAAACATTCTCTGCTTTTTAATTAAAGTGTTTAGTTCATTTACATCTAATATAATTATTGTAATGAATAGATTTAGGGTCTACCATTTGCTTTTTCTAATTGCCACAGTTTTGGGTTACAATTGCCTTGTTAAAAATTAGTCAGATGCTTTTTAGTATTCCAATTTCTGTTTTTAAAATCTGTACCTCTTTCTTTTATTTTGTTTGTTACTTTTGCTCCAATGATTACAATATCCTAAACTTGTCACGGTCCACTTAGAGTTAATATTATACCACTAAATGGCTTCCATTTATCCACCTCCCCATCCTCTGTTCTATTGTTGCCATATATCTTACAAGTGCATATGTTATAAACTACAAAAGGTAGTATTTGTCTGTGCTTTAAATTGCCAGTTTTCTTTTGAAGAAATTAAGAAGAAGGGGAAAAAGGTGATAATGTTTTATATATACTCACATAACATTTTGGTGCTCCTGTTGATCTGAGTTTCCCACTGGTGCCTGTGCCCTTCATCTCAATGAATTTCCTTTAGATTACTTATAGTGCAAGTTCCCTAGCAAAAAATTTTCTCCTTTTTTATTTATCTGGAAAATGTCTTTATTTTGCCTTCACATTGTGATGACTGCTGTTACTGGATATAGAATTCCAGATTGATGGGTTTTGTTTTGTTTTCTTTCTCTTTTCAGCACTTTAAAGGTGTCATTCCAGTGTCTTCTGGCCTCCATTTTTTTTTTAAGATTTTATTTATTTATATGACAGAGAGAAATCACAAGTAGATGGAGAGGCAGGCAGAGAGAGAGGGAAGCAGGCTCCCTGCTGAACAGAGAGCCTGATGTGGGGCTCGATCACAGGACCCTGAGATCATGACCTGAGCCAAAGGCAGTGGCCTAAACCACTGAGCCATCCAGGCGCCCCTGGCCTCCATTATTTTTGATGAAAAGTCACTTTTATTCCTATCCTTATTCTCCTATATATAATGGGTTATTTTATCGGTCGTCTTTGAAATTTTTCTCTTTATATTTTGTTTTTAGCAGTATGACTGTAATGTACCTACATTTAGTTTCTTTGTATTTATCTTATTTGATGTCTGCTGAGCTTCTTAGATATGTAAATTGACATTTTTTATCAAACTTGGGAAATTTTAAACTATTTTTTCTTTTGATTTTTTTTTTTTTTTGGACCCATTCTCTTTCTGCTTTTCTGGGACACCAAATGTATCTAAGTAATGGCATTTGGTGTTGTCCCACATTACACTAAGCTTTGCCTGACATTACTTCTCAGCTACTCCACCTTACAAGGTCTGGTTGTACCCTTAGATGAAAAGCTATAAAAATGCAAGTCTCACTCTGCAGTTCCTTTCTTTCAGGGATCAAATCTTTAAATTTCTGACTGCTTTTGGCTACTGTTTGGTGCCTTGAAATTGTTGTTTTTAAATATTTTGTGGACAGTTCCTGTCTGTACAAAAGTTAGTCCAACACAGGTTATTCTATTATATCTAAAAAGCTACTGATTTTTTTAAAAAAGATTTTGTTTATTTATTTGACAGACAGAGATCACAAGTAGGCAGAAAGGCAGGCAGAGAGAGAGAGAGGAAGGGAAACAGGCTCCTTGCTGAGCAGAGAGCCCAATGCAGGCTGGAAAGCAGAGGCTTTAATCCACTGAGCCACCCAGGCACCCCAAAAAGCTCCTGATTTTTAAAATATTTACCTTCTGGCTACCCTACTAAATTCTTAAAATTCCTAAAACTTTTCAAGTTCATAGTTTTAAGGTTGTGTACATTTGGTTATAATATCTGGACATAATGATAATTTTTTCCCTTCTTCAGCTTCTTTTTCTCCAGAACAATACTAATTAGTAGTAGGAATAGCTGACAAACCAGTCTTGTTCTTTAATGATAATGACTTTGGTTTTTCAGGCATAAATGTCATATATATATATATATATATATATATATATATATATATATATAAAGTAGGTATTCTTTTACTTCTATTTCATACAGTTCTGTCACAAATAGATAATAAATATCATCAGGCGAGGTTTTGCCATTTATCAATCTGCTTGTATAGATCTCTTTTTTAAACTACTAAGTAAATATATAATACATCAATAATATTCAAACATCTTTAAATTCCCAAGATACATTTCATTTTAATGTACTGCTAAGTCTGACTTACTAGTACTTTACTTAGGATTTTTGTATCTATATTAACTTTATTTTTTTAAAGATTTTATTTATTTATTTGATAGAGGGAGATGCAGTGAGAGAGGGAACACAAGCGGGGAGGGGGGCGGGTAGGAGAGGGAGAAGCAGCCTCCCGTGGAGCAGGGAGCCTGATGTGGGGCTCGATCCCAGAATTCTGGGATTATGACTTGAGCTGAAGGCAGACGCTTAATGACAGAGCCACCCAGATGCCCCTCTATATTAACTTTAAACTGATTCCCTTTTTATGCCCTTTTAGACCTAGGGTTATGCTGGCTTATAGCAAATGATTAAAGAAACATTCTCTCTTTTTTTAAAATTTTATTTATTTGTCAGAGAGAGCACAAGCAGGGGAGTGGCAACCAGAGGAAGAAGCAGGCTCCCCACTGAGCAGGGACCCCAATGTGGGACTCGATCCCAGGATCCTGGGACCATGACCTGAGCTGAAGACAGACGCTTAACTCTCTGAGCTGCTCAGGCATCCCAAGAAGCATTCCCTTCTGTGCACTGGGATAGTTTATGTTGAATGAGAATGATTTGTTACTTAAAAGTTTGAAAGATAGCCATACAACTATATGAATCTGAACTGGGTTTTTTTTGTTTGTTTTTGTTTTTTTTAACAATTTGACAAACTTTTCTTCTTTTCCCTAGTTATTAGATTTTCCAGGATTCAGGTTTTCTATTTCTCATATCAGTTTTAGAAATCTATATTTTTCTTGGCAATTGTTTCACAGCGGTTTTCAAATTTATTTACATTGGCATTTTATTTTGTTTACATAGGCCCTTATTTTTGAAAATAAACTTTCTAAGGGGAAAAATGATACCTAATATAATAAAATGCAGATTATATAAAAGCATGAAGAAGAAAATTAAAATAACTTGAAATCTCACCAACTTTATAAAATGTTTCATTATCTTATTAGGAATCCTGTATTTGTTGTTGCTCCCTTTTATTCTGCTTCAGTTCTGTATATTTGTGCTTTCTTTCCCTTTTCCTTGATTATGTACGCTAATACTTTATCAACTTATTGGATTTCCCCCTCACCTCTGAAAAGTCACCTTAAATGCTTATTTAGAATTTATACTTTTTTTTTCACTGTTTTTAAGGTCAGCGGCTTTTAACAACTAAGTTGTACAATGGAATCTTTTTCAAAATTAAAGTCTCACATGAAATCACAGTTTATAAATAGATAAAAGCCAAGGGCTTGTGATTAAGGCATAGGGGAGGGAGGGAGTTTCCCAGAGTCCCTTTCACTTGACCTGCTCTTTCTCTTCCTTATCAGAGGGTTGTGACTTCATAGAGCACTGTTAGCCACTCTTCTGATTTATTAATTCTGTTTTTATCTTTATTGTTTCTGTCTTCCTATTTTCCATAGGCTTGTTTTATTGCTTTTTTCTGATTTCTTGAGTTTGGTGTTTTTATCTTATTTAATACTGGAAACACTTAAGTCTGTGAATTTATCAGCACAATGCTGGTTATAACCTTTTTAAAAAATTATTTTTATTAACATATTATTTGCCCCAGGGGTACAGGTCTGTGAATCATTAGGTTTACACATTTCACAACACACACCATAGCACATCCCCTCCCCAATATCTATAACCCAGCCACCTTATTCCTACTCCCCCACCCCCCAGTAACCCTCAGTTTGTTTCCTGAGATTAAGAGTCTCTTATGGTTTGTCTCCATTCTGATCCCATCTTGTTTTATTTTTTCCTTCCCTAGCCTGCCTCTCAAATTCCTCATATCAGAGAGAACATGTAATTGTCTTTCTCTGATTGACTTATTTCACTCAGCATAATACCCTCTAGTTTCATCCATGTTGTTGCAAATGGCAAGATTTCATTTCTTTTGATGGTTGCATAGTATTCCATTATATATATCACACCATCTTTATCCATTCATCTACTGATTGACATCTAGGTTCTTTCTATAGTTGGCTTTTGTGGACATTGCTGCTATAAATATTCGGGTGCCCATGCCCCTTCGGATCACTACATTTTTATCTTTAGGTATATACCCAGTAGTGCGATTGCTCGGTCATTGGGTAGCTCTATTTTCAACTTTTTGAGGAACCTCCATACTGTTTTCCAGAGTGGCTGCACCAGCTTGTGTTCCCACCAATAGTGTAGGAGGGTTCTCTTTTCTCTGCATCCTCGCCAACATCTGTCGTTTCCTGACTTGTTAATTTTAGCCGTTCTGACTGGTGTGAGGTGGTATCTCCTTGTGGTTTTGATTTGTATTTCCCTGATGCCAAGTGCTGTTGAGTACTTTTTCATGTGTCTGTTGGCCATCTGGATGTCTTTGCAGAAATGTCTGTTATGTCTTTTTCCCATTTCTTGATTGGTTTATTTGTTCTTTGGGTGTTGAGTGTGATAAGTTCTTTATAGATTTTTGGATACTAGCCCTTTATTTGATACATCATTTGTGAATATCTTCTCCCATTCTGTCAGTTCTTTTGGTTTTGTTGACTGTTTCCTTTGCTGTGCAAAAGCTTTTATTTTGATAAAGTCCCAGTAGTTCATTTTTGCTCTTGTTCCTCTTGCCTTTGGCAATGTTTCTAAGAAGAAGTTGCTGCGGCTGAGGTCAAAGAGGTTACTGCCTGTGTTCTCCTCAAGGATTTTGATGGATTCCTGTCTCAATGTGAGACATTGTGTTTCATCCATTTTGAGTCTTTTTTGTATGTGTGGTGTAAGGAAATAGTCTAGTTTCATTTTTCTGCGTGTCGCTGTCCAATATTTCCAATACCATTTATTGAGGAAACATTTTTTCCATTGGACCTTCTTTCCTGCTTTGTTGAAGATTAGTTGACCATAAAGTTTAAGGTCTATTTCTGGGCTCTCTATTCTGTTCCTTTGATCTATGTGTCTGTTTTTATGCCAGTACCATACTGTCTTGATTATTACAGCTTTGTAATAGAGTTTGAAGTCTGGAATTGTGATGCCACCAACTTTGGCTTTCTTTTTTAACATTCCTCTGACTATTCGGGGTCTTTTCTGGTTCCATATAAATTTTAGGATTATTTATTAAATTTCTTTGAAAAAAATTGATAGTATTTTGATAGGGATTGCATTAAATGTATAGATTGTTTTAGGTAGCATAGACATTTTCACAATATTTGTTCTTCCAATCCCTGAGCATGTAATGTTTTTCCATTTCTTTGTGTCTTCCTCAGTCTCTTTCTTGAGTACTTTATAGTTTTCTGAGTACAGATTCTTTGCCTCTTTGGTTAGGTTTATTCCTTGGTATCTTATGGTTTTGGGTGCAATTGTAAATGGGATTGACTCCTTAATTTATCTTTCTTCTGTGTTGCTGAATGCCGGTTATATCTTATAATATTTTATTCAGTCTGTCCTCTTGGTAGGTTGTAATTGTAGTTTTATGTTTCCTCTCTGACCCATGACATATGTAGGAGTGTGTTTTCAATGTCTAGGTGTGGAGGAGTTTGTTTACTCTTTTTAATATTAAGTTCTGACTTTATTTTATTCTTAAACACAGAATTTTTCCTATAAAACTCTGTAAAGCTTTCATCTTCTGATGCTTATTTTGTGGAGAGGCCATTTTGACTTGGTCGTTTGTAGGCAACTTATTATTTTTTTTGTTTGAGTCCTTGAAGGATGTTTTCATTTTCCTTCAATTTTGAAAGTTCAGAAAGATATGTACAGTTGTTTTTCATTCGTCCTTCCTTCTATTCTTTTCTTTTCTTTCTTTCTTTCATTTTTAATAGCTTCATTGAGATACAGTTCATATATCATGCAACCTGCCCTTTAAAGTATACAATTCGTGGCTTTTAGTATATTCACAGAGTTTTGCAATTATCACTACAGCAAATTTTGGATCATTTTTATTATCTAAAAAGAAAACTTGAAATCCTTAGCCTTCACTCCCCAATCCCCCTCCCTCCTACAGCTGTTGGCATCCACTAATCTACTTTCTGTTTTATAGATTTGCCTATTCTGTATATTTCATGTAAATTGATTTATATCAGCATTTCATTTCTTTTTATTGGTGAATAATATTCCATTGTACAGATATATCACATTTTATTTATCCATTCATCAGTTGATGGACATTTGGGTTCTTTCCCAAGTGGGAAAGAACATATGGGCTATTAAGAATAATGCTGATGGCATGCCTGGATGGCTCAGTTGGTTAAGCAGCTGCCTTCACCTCAGGTCCTAATCCTGGAGTCCCAGGATTGAGTCCCGCATCAGGCTCCTTGCTCAGTGAGGAGTCTGCTTCTTCCTCTGACCCTCCCCCCTTTTGTTCTCTCTCTCATTCTCTGTCTCTCAAATAAATAAATAAAATCTTAAAAAAAAAAAGGAATAATGCTTCTATGAATGCTTGTTTTCATTTTCTTGGGTATATATCTAGTAGTGGAATTACTGGGTCATATGGTAGCCCTCTCTTTAGCATTTTGAGGAACTGTAAGACTGTTTCACAAAGCAGTGACACCATTTTACATTCCCAACAGCAAAATATGAGAGCCCCAATTTTTCTACATCTTTGACAGCATTCATTTTTTTTTTTTAAAGATTTTATTTATTTGTTTGACAGAGAGAAATCACAAGTAGATAGAGAGGCAGGCAGAGAGAGAGAGAGGGAAGCAGGCTCCCCGCTGAGCAGAGAGCCCGATGCGGGACTTGATCCCAGGACCCTGAGATCATGACCCGAGCCGAAGGCAGCGGCCCAACCCACTGAGCCACTCAGGCGCCCCAACAGCATTCATTTTTTAAAAAAGATTTTATTTATTTCTTTGACAGAAAGAGATCACAAGTAGGCAGAGAGGCAGGCAGAGGGAGAGGGGCAAGCAGGCTCCCCACTGAGCAGGGAGCCCAACGTGGGGCTCAGTCCCAGGACCCTGAGACCATGACCTGAGCCAAAGGCAGAGACTTAACCCACTGAGCCACCCAGGGCCCTTGACAGCATTCACTTTTGTCCATATATTTGACCATAGCCATCCTAGTCACTGTGAAGTACATCTCATTGTGGTTTGGGTTTGAATTTTCCTGATGACAATTGATGTTGATCATTCTTTCACATGCTTGTTGGCCATTGGTATATTCTCTTTAGGTAAATGTCTGTTCAGATCCTCTGCTCATTTTGAAATTGAATTGGTTGTCTTTTTACTGTTGAGTTGTAAGCGTTCTATATATATCCTACATATAAATCTCTTACCAGCTATATGATTTTCAAAAATTTTCTCATATGGGTTGTCTTTTCACTTCTTGTTGACATCCTTTGAAGCACAATAGTTTTTAAATTTTTGATGTCCAATTTCTTTTTTCTTTTGTTGCTTGTTCTTTCGGCATCGCATCTAAGACACCGAATTTTGGAAATATTACCTAATCCAACGTCAGAAGGATTTATGCTTGTTCTCTTCTAAGAATTTTGTAGTTTCATATTTTACATTTAGGTCTTTGATCGAGTTTACATTAATTTTTGTATGCTGTGTGAGGTGGGGATCCAACCTTAGTGCTTTGCATGAGGATATGCAGCAGTTCTAGAACTATTTGTTGAAAAAACTATTTCTTTTCCTATTGAATTGTCTGGGTATCCTTGTCAAAAATTTATTGAAGGCCTATTTCTGAAGTTTCAAGTTTACTCCTTTGATTTATGTATCTGTCTTTATGCTGGTAGTATATTGTCTTGATTACTGTAATTTTGTAGTCAGTTTTGAAATCAGAAAATATGAATCCTGGGGCACCTGGTTGGCTCAGTTGGTTAAGTGTCTGCCTTTGGCTGAGGTCATAATCCCACGGTCCTGGGATCAAGTCCCACATTGAGCTCCCTGTTCAGTGGGGATCTGTTTCTTTATCTCCCCCAGTCCCTCCCCCTGCCTCCCCCTAATTGTGCTCTTTCTTTCTCTCACTCCCTACCCCCATTCTCTCTCAAATAAATAAATTAAATCTTAAAAAAAAGAAAATGTGAATCCTCCAGAGTTTTTCTTTTTTTTTTTTAAGATTTTATTTATTTATTTGACAGAGAGAGAGATCACAAGGAGGCAGAGAAGCAGGCAGAGAGAGAGGGAGGAAGCAGGCTCCCCGCTGAGCAGAGAGCCCGATGTAGGGCTCAATCTCAGGACCCTGAGATCACGACCTGAGCCGAAGGTAGAGGCTTCAACCCGCTGAGCCACCCAGGCGCCCCGTCCTCCAGAGTTTTTCATTTTCAAAATTGTTCTGGCTATTCTGGGTCCCTTGAATTTTCAAATAAATTTTAGGATTAGTATATCAATTTCTGCAAAAAAAAACAACTGTGATTTTTATAGAGATTCCATTAAATCTTTAGATCGATTTGGGGAATGTTGCCATCTTAACAATAGTAAGTCTTGGGGTGCCTGGGTGACTCAGTTGGTTAAGTGACCGCCTTCGGCTCAGGTCATGATCCCAGAGTCCCGGATCGAGTCCCACATCAGGCTTCCAGCTCCGCAGAGAGTCTGCTTCTCTCTCTGACCTTTTCCCCCTTACTCTCTCTCTCAAATGAATAAGTAAAATCTTTAAAAAACAAACAAACAAACAACAGTAAGTCTTTTCATCTTTGAACATGAATGTCTTTCCATTTATTTAGATCTTTAATTTCCTTCAACAATTTTTTTTTTGCAATTTTTAGAGTTTAAATCTTGTGCCACTCTGTTAAATTTATTTCTAATTTTTAATTCTGTATTATGCAATTTTAGGTGGACTTTTTCTAATTTCATTTTTGTTTTGTTCATTGTTACTCTATAGCTTTTTTTTTATTAAACTGGTAATCTTGCAAACTTACTGAATTTGTTTATTAGTTCTAGTAGTTTTTTAGTGGGTTCCTAAAAACCCCTTTAGTGGGTTTTCTATATATAATATTGTATAATATGCAAGTAGAGATAGTTGCACTTCTTCTTTTCTAATCTGGACTATCTTAATTTCATTTTCTTGTGCAATTGCCCTGGGTAGCACCAGCATCATGTTGAGTATACAGGGTGAGAGCAGACATCCTTGTTTTGTTTCTGATGCTAGAAAGAAAGGGAAAGCATCAGTCTTTGACTGTTAAGTATGATGTTAGCTATAGGATTTTCTTGTAGCTGCTTTTGATCCGACTAAGTTTCCTTCTATTCTTAGTTTGCTGCATATCTTTTATCTTGAATTTTGTCAAATGCTTTTTCTGCCTCTACTGAGATGATCATGGGGTCCTTGTCCTTTATTAATAGGTGTATTCTTGTGTTCATTCAATTTTGGGTAGCGTTTATTTTTATCTTTTAATTCAACTTCCCATCTTTTCATTCTTTAGCCTTCAGAGAATTTTAAAGGAACCCATTAAATGACAAATGCAAGACATATCTCTTGCATTTGTCATTTAATGGGTTCCTTTAAGTAATGTCTCTTGACTACATTACTTCCATGTAAGTCTTGGAAGCTGATGGTGGTCTTCCGTGAAATTGTTAATTTTCGAAATTTATACCTCATCAAAAGCACTGGTGATGGTTATCTAGGGTTTTGTTGTTGTTGCTGTTTTGGTGGTGTTGAATGGTATGAATGTAAAACAGATTTTTTACCATGCTTATGTAACCCAACTGTATAAATTCATAACATTATTTTGATAGCACACGTGACACAGTTGTATATGGTATGCACTGCTTTTGGAGGTGGGAAATTTTGACTGTGTCATTTATATACTTTTTAGGGACAATAACCCTTTTTTGCATAATAAAGTATGTAGCTGGTATTTCTGGCAATTGTAATCATTATCAATGTACTTTGCCTTTGAAAATATCTAGATGCCCCCCACTTCTTTCAACATAACATGATTTGTTTCATATTATATATTTCTATCATGTCCCTATTTTATAATATATGTTCACATTAATTGCAGTTTCCTTCTCTTGGTCACATTTTTCTTTTCCATGTGAGTTCCTTCACTTGGTTGCATTGTCATTTTCATTGATGATGCATTTGCCAATTAATTTTTCTTCTTTGAATGCCTGCCCTTTTTGTTCCGGACTTTGTAGTTCAGCTCTATTTTTTATTTCAGCTCTATTTACTGGTGATTCTTTCTCGTTTCTGTTGGCCTGTGACCTTCTATGACTGGTTTGTAATATTTATAGGGTTAGGAGATTGACAGTCTTTCCTCTGCCATTAGAGATAATGAATATTTTCACGTTTCTTTGAATGGTTTAGAAAATGCTTATTTTTTTTTGATTAGTAAATGCATTAGCATCCCAAATTTATAGCAAGGTCTTGGATCATCAGAAGACATCGCTTATAGTCCTACTTAAAGTTTTATTCATTTCTTATTCAGGTCAAATATATATAACATAAAATTTACTGTTTTATCCATTAGTAAATATGCAGTTCTGTGGTGTTAAGTACCTTCACATTGCTTTGCAACTTTAAAATTTTTAAACAGAAAATAATACCCATTTCTTAATCCTTCAGATTTTTACTTCTTTTCTGTTGATCAACTTTCTTTTTCTTTTAGATGCTGAGGAGTTTTTGGGGGAAGGTTTGCGGAATGAAAATCTCAGTGCTACTGCGAGGGACCACAGAGACCACATTCTACGGGGCTTCCAGCAAGTCAAAACTAGGTTTGTATAAACTGGGTCCATTTCATGTCAGCTTTGAAAGAATTCATAGTCAGTAAAATCTACTTTCATAGTGTATCAATTAACCAGGCAGGACACACTTATCATAGTTCTTTATCCTTGACAGAGACTTAATAAATTTTTTACCGAGTTGAATTGGAGGTAGGCAGGCATGGTTAGTGTAGCTAGCTTACCAAAATAAAAACATTTTCATAATTATGTATCTTATGATAACGAATCTGCTTTTAGCTTTAGATTGTTATGTTCATCTTTATTAAATGTTTTTGCAAAATGTGTGAAAAGCTAAACATTTATTCTTGTCCAAACTACCAAAGGATAGATGTTAGGCAGTTAGAGAGAATTGATTTTTTTAAGTATTTTTTTTTAAGATTTTATTTATTTATTTGACAGGCAGAGATCACAAGTAGGCAGAAAGGCCGATGCGGGGCTTGATCCCAGGACCCTGAGCCAAAGGCAAAGGCTATAACCCACTGAGCCACCCAGGCTCCCCGAGAGAATTGAGTTTTGTTATAATTTTTGGTTCTGATTTTACTTCCACAACTCCTTCCCTGATAGAAAGCCTGAACCATACTTATTCAGTTGATTCTTTGACCATATTGGAATGTTTTAGTCTCAGACTGGCTTGGAGTATCATACTCAGTGATTTTTTAAAATAAGAGGTCCTGACCTAATTTGTTCCTTTTAGAATGTGAGCATCTGGCAGATACATATACTTTCTAGGGAGATAAAAAAAAAATAAAAATTTTCTTTTCTTTTTTTTTTAAATTTTCTTTTATAATATATTTCCTGGCCACTTTTTGCTTGAGTCACAGCAACTGAACGAGAATTGGGGATAAGTTGAATGTTATTTTAAGCTTTCTCAAACCTATGGCAATGTGGTTCAGAATGTTTGGACTAAGCACTCTTGGAAAAGAGAGAACATCTTTAGGGTTATGACTGGGATTTAATTTGTGTGTCTGACTGATCTGAGCATCTACTTTAGAAACCTCACTGAAACTCCTTAGAAGCAGGGAATTTTGTCTTTTGGAAGCCAGAATCTATTCCCTCCAGAAATGTGAGACAACCTCACAAGATGCCCTGCTGGATCTTAATCGATCTTTCCTGCTGGCTAATTAAGCGTCACTTTTACTCAGCAACTGGGGACTCTGTAATTATCAGCCTGGGTTGCCCTGAATAATTGAAACAAACAGAATGCAGAAGATGGGAGCTTTTTTCAGAAGTGAGAATATCTGTAATTTTTGGTATGCTGGAAGAGTGTTTAAAACAAACTTCTCCATAATGTTACTTTATCAGTAGATAAATTTAGGCTTACTTGTGCATCTGAAGCCTTAGTAACCCATAGAATTTATTTTCACAAGTTGACCTTTGTATTACAAGATTATTATAAGGATTGCCTGAGGAATAAAGGTGGCATTATTTCAAATTGCATGAAAGGGAGAGGGATGCCCAAAATACAGTTGTGTGATGGTGGTGTTGCTGTATAAATTTGTGATAAGGAATGCAAATGCTACTGCATCTTTATGAACAAATGTACAATGAGGAGGAATTCTTCTTTCTCATATTTGTACCACAGTGTTTGGAAAGGGCTAAACTTCAATCTGAAATTGGTAATAAAAGGTGATTTTTTTTTTGGTAACTTGTTGTTATCAATTGCATATCACTTATTAAATGCACACGCACACACATGCACACAAAAAGAAGCTGTGTTTGGGGTGGAGAGGCTTCCTTGTTCTCAAAGAACTTGCTGTGTGGTTTGTGGGATAGAATTCAGGAAATAATCAGCAGGAGCTTTAAGAAACATCTGATGGGAGCTTTCTGCTCATTGATTTGTTGCAAGAAAGATGACACTTTATTTAGAATTTCATAATTATCAGATCACGGAGGAAATGAGGAGCCAGAAATTAGATACTGTATCAGAAAATGGAAAAATGAGGCTTTTCTTTGGCAAGCTGTTTGAAATTGCCTTACATCCACCCATTCAATCATCATCCGGTTAATGTAACCCTTGTTTTACTGAATGCTCTTCTTCAGCCATATTGCTTCTGTAGTCCTGTTTATGGCTGGTCAGCATCATATGCTATATGTATTGGTACTGAAAGCTTGTACAGTACCAGCCACATTTACTCTTGTTGTATGACATTGTATCTCATGCCAAAAAGCCAGGTGAGAAAAGAAATTTGGAAGTCATCAAACTTGAGAGTTAAATGTATATGGCAAGTTGCTGTGTAACATGGAAAGAACCACTGAAATTGTTTAAAAAGTTGTATTAAAGCGAGGATATTTTAGGGTTTGGTACTTTTGGGGGATAGGAACCTATCTAAAATTATGATTTGATGCTTCCAGGCTTACTTTGAAGGTAGGTATGAAACCTGAAGCAGGAAATCTGAGAAAGCCAGTCGGTAGATATAAATACTGTGTGTATATACACACACATATATACATTCCCCCTACATACAAACACACAACTTTCTACTCTATCTTTATTATTTTCTTGCTTTAGTTCCTCTAATTCTTTCCTCAAGTTGAGCTGCTTGAGAAGGAAGAGGGTAGACAATAGTGAAAATAGCATGCCTCTGATTCTTGGTAAACTCTGGAGGGTTGGCTGTAATTTTTATGTTGACTCAGCATTCAGTGGTGTTCGCCACGGCTATGGAATTGCCGAAAGTCAAAGCATCTGACTCCATCACAGTTGCTATAATGTGCCGTTTGCCACCTTTCTGTGGTCTAGTGTGACCGACCCCAGGAAATGAGAGTTGTGTCAAGAGTCATGGATGTCCTCCAAGGGCTCCTCAACTTGTACTTTTCAGCACAAGTAGCCTAACTGTTCTCTTTCCTCCCAGACTTAAATAACAAACAAACAAAAATCGTATCTGTATCTCTATCTACCTACTAGTTTTTTGTTGTTGTTGTTGTTTTGTGTGTGTGGTTTGTTTGTTTTGTTTTTTTGTTTTTTGTTTTTTGCTTTCATGGATCACCAGCGAAGGATAATGTATTCCATGTAAGGCAAAAAAAAAAGATGTTAATTCCTATGATTCCGAGGAGGTGAAGCTGTTTTGTAGTATTCCATGTCCTGAGCTGTGATATTCATTGTTCTTCTTCCAACAGCCTCATTTAAACCTTCTCCCTAAAATCTAACAGCTTTCACATTCTGAGTCCAAGTTTTCATTGAGCTCTTCAGAGAAGGATTAGGATGAAAGCCAGGCGCAGGCTCCTCCTGTTTTATTACGGTGGTCACTGCAGGATCAGCGCCAGATGTGGGACACCTGGAATGAAGCAGACAGGAGCGGCCCTTAGACGCTTGATGGCGGCCTCATGCGTTTGCAGAAACAGTTGAGCACTTCTTAAAAGTTTCATTCTGGGGAGGCCATCTGACAGCAAGAATACCTTGAGAGTGGGGGAAGGAATGAAGAAAATAGAATATTTTTATTACTAAGGTAGGGATATATTCTTTCTTGATGGCCTGTTTTGGAACAACTAGTCGTTTATGCTCACTGTTGGAAGTGAAGGCCAGAGCCAATGGAAACAAACTTGGAGTATTGTTTCCTTCTGTGAAACTTAATGGAGCTCCCAAAAGAGACAGGTAGATTTATGGCATATTGAAAGGGAATGAAATCAAGAAATAACTTTCTGTAATAGGATTATGGCACAAACCTGCAAAACCCAGGACGTTTAATGTACAGGCTGAAAGAGTATCTTGAACGTGTCTCATTGTGGGTGGCTAGTGTATAGCTCTGCATGAAACATGATACTTTAATATAAATATCATAAAAACAATTCCGTTTTCTTTGGGAAGTTCAAGTTTTTCTTTCTAGCCTAACATGGATTTAACTTTAAAGCAGGATTTAGCTTAAGAATGTATCATCAGGGACACCTGGGTGGCTCAGTCAGTTGAGGACCCAACTCGATTTTGGCTCAGGTCATGAAGTCAGGGTTGTGAAATTGAGCCCCATGTTGAGCCCCTCATCAGGCCCTGCACTCAGTGTAGGGGAGTCTGCTTGAGATTCTCTCTTCCCTTATTCCCCTACCCTTCCCCCAACCCCTGCTCTCTCTTTTTAAAAAAGAATGTATCAGGGGCGCCTGGGTGACTCAGTGGGTTAAAGCCTCTGCCTTCGGCTCAGGTCATGATCCCATGGTCCTGGGATCGAGCCCCACATCGGACTCTCTGCTCAGCAGGGAGCCTGCTTCCCTTCCTCTCTCTCTGCCTGCCTCTCCACCTACTTGTGATCTCTCTCTGTCAAAAAAAAAAAAAAAAGAACGTATCATCAGATGTCTTTGTTTTATAGGAAGAGAGACAAAATGTTAGTCTGACACAACTCTTGGGAGTAAGAGTTTCAAAATAATGTGCTGTAAATATCATTACCATTAATTTCATAAAGGGCTTGACTTTTCATAAGTGCTGGTTATTGAGCTTAAATACCACAAAAGAAAACTCATTCAAATGAAGCATGCTTGAAGAGAACTAAGGTATAATGTGCTATTAGCACATTTGTGTTACTTGTGATTTTAGTTATTTGCTCATAACATCTTTCTGATGTTTCATTCTACCTACACTGGAGTTCCAGTGCCAACTCAGAAAAAGAAAGAGGAGGAGATACTTGTACAATCCATCTAAGTTTCAATGGCTCTGAAAAGACTCAAAAGTCATAGCAAAAATTTGACCATATCTTGAAGGTTAATTATTCATTTCTTCCTTTCTCAATCCTATCCCTGCTTTCCATCCTTAAACCAAGAAAGAAAACAACCCCGCAGCAAATTCAGGGCTATCACTGATCAGCTGTATGCCAAATTCCTGTACTAGTGTTCTGTTATTCAGTGAATGTATGTTGAGAGTTCACAACTGTGTTAAAAGATTTTTGGGGATACACTTATCTGGCAGTGAGGGGTTATATTTAGTGTTCTTTGAGTCTGAAATGCTCTGCAGGAGAGACTGATACGATATTTCCCACTTCTGGTCCCTTGGCTTAACCTGGAAAGGAAGGTCATCTTGGGTTTGGTGCCAGATCCAAGATTAAATTGATCCATTTTTTTTCCCTTTTATACTGGGTTATTGTGATATGAGTGGGCGGAAGCTTCTCCCTTTGGTTATCCTAAAAATTTTTATATAAGTAACTCTGGTATATAATAATATTTTAGTTGTTTTTCATGGTAAATAACAGGTAGGGTTTTTTTTTTTAAAGACATTTAAAAAAACACAGATGAATAAATTTTATTAACAATTCCAAGTACTGATCTCTTTAAACAGAATAATATGGTCTATCAAGAGTGAAAGGAATTTTGAAATGTGACCTAGGAGGCAGGCAAGTGACCTTGCACCCTTCAGGTTGGACTAACCCACTAGAATAGTAAGCTGAGCACATTCTTTAGCCATGTAGTTAGGTCACTGAAATTTGCTTTACTCCTGATAGAATTACAGCCATTGTTATCGCTTGAGCACATTCCTATTATCTACTCAATATGGATTTGTCCTGAAAGGTCTCAGAAAATCCTTTGTCAATTTTTTAATACAGGAAGCTTGTCTATTTGTCTATAAAGAGAGGTTCTTATTTCATGCCATGTATCTAAAGATCATTTGTATGAAATCACTGTCTTCATTTTATCACGATTGCTTTGGTCTTGATTTTAAGTTTCATTTTATCTGGAGTTAGTCTTTTATTCCAGCTCTGCACTATTTCCTCTGCTTATGAAAAGCCACTGTGGGGGAAAAAAATGCCTCCCAGTATTCATCTATTTATGGATTTCCAAGGACCTTGTGGTGTGGAGCCTTCCTGATCGTGGTTTTTCTCTAATTTGCTTGTTTTCTCTTATTTCGGATATAAACCCATCCTGTAGCCACTTCGTGAAACTAGAGCAAAGAGAAAAATATAAGAGCACTGGGTCAGCTGTCAGGAGCCAAACTCTTTGTTCTGATGTTATTTCTATAACCCTGACTTATCGAATTGAAGATTCCCCTAATGATGATCTTACATTTTCTTTGGAAGTTGGGTCCCCCAACATGTTTGCTGGAATTACTTTTTTCCTAAGTGTTACAAAAATAAAAACATTACCAACCAAAGTTTGACAGCTCTATTTGATTTCTTTTATGGTGTTGCTATGATTTTTTTTTAATTGGAAAATGATACAGGAAATTTCATTTCCTTGGGATTTTATTTTATTTCACGATTCTATTGAAAATGAGTTGGGCTTAAAGTGGGTTTTTATAATAGCACCATGTGAATCATTTCTTCTTTGGAAGCCAGATCTTCTCCCCCACTGTGTAGCCTCATCTAGTCTCCCCAAAGTGCAGTGCTAGCAGGGTTGGTAATGAAATGCAGTCCTACTTATCACGCTCAGCAAAGGGCTCAGAGAAGACGGGGGAAAAAAATCAATCCCACAGGAACTTCTCGAGTGCTAGATATCCATATTTAACCCCCATGCATTTAAAATGGAAATGAGATATCTTAGGGTTTTAGTTTTTGATTTACACAAGATGTCACCGCCTCCTTGGCAATGGGAATATTTTACAGACCAACTGCTGACCTGTTTGGGAAGATCTTAGCCTATCGCCCCAGGTCCAATGTAGTTTCTTCATATTTCTTTCAAAACTCTCAGCAGTGTTTTGCAATAGCTTTGATTCTTCAGGCTTCAAAGGATGCCCCTTCCAGAGCCAATCCTCTGAAAGAGAGAGAGAGAGAGGAAAAAAAAAAGGAAGATCAGTGTAGGGGAACAAACAGCTCATAAAGGACAGACAGCTCTCTCCCTGTGGCAGCTCTTCCTGTAGTCAGTTATTAGGGAGTTTACAAATCAGTAATACCAGGGCTTCCCAAAGCCAAGAAAACTTCAATTTGATGTTAGTACTTTGTTGCCAAATTTGTTCCTAAGGTCACCTAGTCTTCAAAAGTCCAGCTTCAGATTGTTGTATTGTAGATACAATGTGGTTTATTTAAGATGTATTATTATTTAATGCTCCAACTCAAGTGCCCTCTTGAGTTTGTAAGCCTTGTTGAGGTTCTCATCATAATTTACAGAAAACTCTATGTCCACATAATCTCCAGTTAGCTATTTCTCTAAGTTATATTAGTGAGTGTCTCTCTCTCATTTGTGAATTCTGCCATAACCCACAAGGTCCATTTTGCATTTTAGTAACTGACACTAGAAAGTGTCTATTGAGTGTCCTTGTGCTTTTGTTGGTGAGAGATCTGGGATATAAGAAATTACTCAAATTAATAGAATTAATAAAAGATTAGGATTTAGGAATTTTAATTGGTTGTTTAGTTCACTTAGCTAAGCCAGTACAAAAAGTGAATTGGCATATTTCAAAAGATTATTGTTATAAAGAACTGTAACAAATACTGAAGTTTAGTCAATTATATATGCATACTAAAATGATTATGGATGGAGTATATACTCATGTCTAATGTCTTCTAATTTATTTTGGAATGCATCAAAAAAAGAGATGGATGGGTGGATGGATGGATGAGTGCATAGTTACATGGATGGATGGACGGAACAATGGATGGATGGATATGTGATAAAGCAAATATAACAAAATGTGAATCATAGAGGCTAAGCTGTAGGTATATATGGAGTTCTTTCCATTTTTATGCCTATTAGAAAATTTTCTTAATAAATGTTGCAAAAATATTTTTTGTTTGACTTCACATTTCAAAAACCATGGGTTTCATTTACTGTGGTTTCAGAAAACCATAGACTTCCTCAATTTGTAAATCTAATAAACATATTTGGGTTTTCTTTTCTTTAAGATTTTATTTAGTTATTTGACAGAGAGACACGGTGAGAGAGGGAACATAAGCAGGGGGAATGGGAGAGGGAGAAAGCAGCCTTCTTGCCAAGCAGGGAGCCTGATGTGGGGCTCGATACCAGGACTCTGGGATTATGACCTGAACCAAAGGCAGGCGCCTAACGACTGAGCCACCCAGGCACCCTATTTGGGCTTTTTTTTCTTTTTTTAAAGATTTTATTTATTTATTTATTTGAGAGAGAGACAATGAGAGAGAACATGAGCAAGGAGAAGGTCAGAGAGAGAAGCAGACTCCCCGTGGAGCTGGGAGCCCGATGCGGGACTCAATCCCAGGACTCCGGGATCATGACCTGAGCCGAAGGCAGTCGTCCAACCAACTGAGCCACCCAGGTGTCCCCTTATTTGGGGTTTTTAAGGGTGGTAATTTTTCTAGGAATAACATTATTTTTGTTACTTTAAGTGAACTAAAGGATAATCTTCCAGTTTGTTATTCTTGCTATAACTAGCTAACTTTTATACTTCTTTAAAACTTCTAGGCCAGCAATTATGGAGTGCTGAAATTCAATTCAAGCATTCTGCCCAGGAGATTCTGAAATTTTGATTTTTTTTTTTAAGGAAAAGCAATTTCTGACTTTTCTCATAAATTTGATAAAAGGAAAGCTAATATGAGATTGGTAGTCCAGTAGGAGATGGAACTCAATTTTACATTTTTAAAATCACTTTATGGTATTAAAAATGACAGAGGTTAGAAACAAAGCTCTTATTCTTTTATTGAACTAGAATTGAAAGTGGCAGAAAATCATTTTGGCCCTAGTGCAGTAAATGTTATCACTAAAACATGTTCAGGGGATATTAGGATAGTCTCTCAAGCACTGGAGACAAAAGTTCACAGAACAAGAACTGATTTTTCTGTCCTTATCTTGAAATTATTAGATGTACAGGAGATGAAAGTATCTTAGCTCTAAGAAGACAGGGAATGGAGTATGTGTTGAAAATGATAATGTCTCCATTCTGGAGAGAGGTGAAATGGAGAGTGTGTGGTGGAATGGGCGCCTCAGCAGTGACAGGCATGATGGAGGGAGTCCACGGGGCTGGGGAGCCAGCACCTGAACCAGTCCCAGGACTGGGGATTCCAGAACCAGAAATAATTATACTTAATGCAAAATTGTGACCTGATGATGAAATGAAAAGCCAGGGGTTTTATTCATTAAAAGAAGAACTGTTTGAAGACTTGTTTAACGGGGAGTTTAAACTGGAGCTGTCAGCAGCTACTTTATTTTTGAGAACCTGTTAGGAGAGAAATTTTAAGTCCATGTGGGAAAAACCAATCATTTTTGAGTGTGCAGTGTGATTATTCTTCAGAATTTTGTGTAAATGGAGCAGGTTGGTAGCCATATGTTTGCTGATCCTACAATGATTAAAATTCAGAATAAGTAAAGCTCTTGTGAAATTGAGTTTTCAGGTTCCAGCTAGTGTTCTATACTGCCATATGGCATAACTAGAATTAATTGCTGTTCCCAGTCTCTTATTCTTTTACTGAATATCTAGGTGCCCTGTTTGAAATATTAGAGGTTCCACAGAAGTATTTAATCACATGAGATAGATGTTTGACATGTTCACGAAAGCAGTGTGTGTAGCTAATAGTTGCTTGGGAGAAAAAGCCCTTTGTGAGGTTTTCTATCCCCTCCCCACCTTTTTATTAGAAAAATGCATGGGTAGGAGAATTAGCAAGGAAAAGAGGGAAGCTTCTCAGGACTTCACAGGTCAGTGTAGATAGAAAAGGTGAAGCAAAGTCTCTTTTTGCTAGAGTCTTTAGCTCCTTGGTAACCCAAGTGTGTCCCATGGGCCAGCAACATGAGCATCACCTGGAAACTTGTTAGATATGTAAAATCTCAGGCTCCATTGAATCAGATCTACTGAGTCACAATCTGCATTTCCATACAATCCCAAGGTTATTCATGTTTGAGAAGCACTGCTCCAACACACTTTTAATTTCGTTTCAAATTCAGTTTCTCAGAACTCAGAGTACATATTTTGGGAGATTATTAACTCCTTAAAGGCATGGATGATCTATGTTAATTAAAAAAAAAGGTCTAGGGCACCTGGGTGGCTCAGTGGGTTAAGCCTCTGCCTTTAGCTCAGGTCATGATCTCAGGGTCCTGGGATTGAGCCCCGCATCGGGCTCTCTGCTCAGCAGGGAGCCTGCTTCCCCCCACTCTCTCTGCCGGCCTCTCTGCCTACTTGTGATCTCTGCCTGTCAAATAAATAAATAAAATCTTTTTAAAGAAAAAAAAAATGGTCTAGCAAGGTGTTGGCATGTAGTATGAACTCAGTAATGTGAGTCCAATGAATGGGGGTGGGGAGACTGTTATAACCAAAAACTGAGTTTTGGGGTCCTAGGCTAAAACTTAAAACAAGAGACCCTCTTATTAGGACATTTACTATTTGGTAGCTGGCCCCACATATTCTTTTCCAAAGATAGGATGCTTTCTTTTTGCCAAGTGTTGGGGGTACAGGACCTTTGCAGACATGGTTCCCATTTCCTCATGTATCTCCTGTGATAGCATCTCTCTAACATTCTGTGAGAAAAAAGTGACAGCTGACCCTACACTGGCATTCCGCAGAGCGTGGATGCCAGTCATTGCCACCATTGCTGTATGCTGTCACCAGCCCTCTGCTTCTGGTCATCCCCCTCCCTACTTAGTTTGGCATGTCTTTGTCTCTGCCATCTCTCATCGCTCCTGAGGACTTCTCCTCTAGCCCTTTCCCCTGTGTTTCTTAGGATCCATGTCTTCTTATAATCAAACTGCACCACATCCTCAACCACTTTGCTCCATCTCTGCCTTCGGAACACTCAGCTCTGCCGCAGGACAGTTTTGCTTGTAGTCATCTTAGTTAGAATGTGCTTCCTTTCTGGAAGTGCTGTCAGCATTCTAGCTCCTTGCTGCCGCGTCTAAACTTTTCCCATTCGATCCTAAACCTTTTGAGATGTGGCTACATGGCTTTACAGTTTTCTGCCCCTCTGTTATCTTTTGTTTTTAAATTTTATTTATTTATTTGAGATAGAGTGAGAAAGAGCACAAGCCAGGGGACTGAGGGAGAGGGGAGAAGCAGTCTCCCCACTGAGCAGGGAGCCCGATGCGGGGCTCCATCCCAGGACCCTGAGATCATGAGCTAAGCTGAAGGCAGACACTTAACTGACTAAGCCACCCAGGTGCCCTCCCTCTATTGGCTTTTGAGATCACGCTCCTCCTCATGCTATTTGAGGACTAAAGCAATGCCTCACAGTGACCGTCTTTCCTCCTTTGTTATCACTATGCCCTAGGACTCTCTCTTTATTAAATTTAGTTTCCTTCCCCTGTTACAACTCTTCATCATAGAAATATGCTCAAATCTCTCCTAATATATATATTTTTAGATTTTATTTATTTGAGAGAGAGAGCATGAGTGGGGGAGGAGCAGAGTGAGAGGCAGAGTCCACACTGAGCTTGGAACCCAGTGCAGGGCTCGATCCCACAACCCTGAGATCATGACCTGAACCAAAATCAAGAGTGAGTCGCTTAACCAACTGAGAGACCCAGGCATCCCAAATCTCTCCTAATAGTAAGAAAAATATTATATCCTACACAGTGATTCCCTTTCTAGCGACTATTCTGTAGCCTTTTTTTTTTTTTTAATCCTTAACAGACAGAAGGCTAGATTAGCCATTTCTGGTTTCCTCTTCTCTGGTCACTCCTCATTCTTCCATGATCTGGCTTCTGCTCTTATCAATTAGAGAGTTACCAGTAACTCTCCAATTGTCACCTCCAGGGGACCTTTTCCACTTACCTGGTCTCCCTGTGGCATCTGACATTATTGATAGCTTCCTTTTCCTCAAAAAGTTTAAAACAAACAAACAAACAAACAAACAAACCCAACTCTCTTTCTGTTCATTCTATGATAATAATAGTCCCTCCTGGTTTTCCTTCTTCCTTGCATTTATACATTCTTTCTTTTTCCCCCAAGCTCGTGCTTGGTCTCATTTTTCTGCCCTGTTCCTTGAGCCTTGCCCCTCAGGCTTGTCTCTGTCCTCACCACATTCTCAGGCGGTTGGTCCCATCACAACTCTACAACCTCCTCTCCGGCTCCACAGCTCAGAGGCAGTCCTCTGGGCATGGCTTCAGACAGCATACCGGAGAGCTCCTCTTGGGTGTCAGAGATCTCAGTGTTCACAAAGCTGGGCAGACTCTGCTGGATGTGTCCCCAGTAGGCACTCTCCATTCTTCCTTGACGACAGAACCCTACCAGCCTGGGGATGAGTCATGGTTTGGAAGCCACGACAGACTTCTGTTAGCCTCTTGCAGGGAGACGGCAGTACTCCCTTGAATGCAGTAGCCGCCTTAAGATACGACTCCATTCTATGGCGTTAGAGCAGAAACACCACAATAGTCTAGACCCTTCATGCCACTGTTGGGCCCCTACATCAACCCTGGAATCAGCTGTCTCCAGACCTGTTTTAAAAGAAAAATAAGCTTTATTTAAGCCCATGTCATTGGGTGTTCCGTTACTTATAGTCAGAAAAATGCTGACTGTTGACTGTCCATAACTGATCCTGCTTAGCCCTAACCCCTAACTCTGCTTTCCCTAGGCCCAGGCCCCCAACGCAGAATCATGGGTGCCCTTCCTGGCTTCTTTGTCTTTACTCCCCAAGCCATCAACAAGCCTATTGATTCTTTATCCTAAATCTGTCTTCTCCTCTCCCTTTGTCACTGTCTAAACTGCTGCCTCTATAAAGTCTTACTCAGGGTATTGCAAAATTCTCCTTTCTGGTTCTCTTTCTCAAGTTTCTCCCTGTTCCAGTTTATTCTGCTCCTCCATTCTGTTGACAGGCAAACCTAAAAATAAATAAATAATTTAATCATGCATGTTATAGAAGATTCATTGACGTGGAACGATAAGATATACTATAAATGAAAATGTAGGTTAAATATATATGTAAAAACCTCAGAGAAAAATGTCTCCAGAAAACCCACCAAAATTTTTTTTTAAGTTCATGTGTATAAGTACTCTCTATACCTAACGTGGGGCTTGAACCCCTGACCCCCCAGATCAGGAGCCACATGCTCTTCCAGTTGAGGCAGCCAGGCGCCCTGCCCCCACCAAAATATTAATGATGATAATCTCTGGCAAGTGGAGCTTGAGTAATTTTTAATTTCTCCTTTTTGTTTATTTGTATTTTCTAGCTCTGCAGTGATTATATATTTAATCCTAAGTCATTGAGGTCAGAGCCCTTCCTGTTTAAAAAGGGACAGAGATTAAATAGTGAAAGCATATTTGGTTTCCAGGTGGGTAAAGAGTTGGAACGGAGGGGAAAGGAGATGTAGAAAGAAGAAACTAGGCTCTAATTTTGTTGTGAAGCATTGGGTCACTCCTGTGCAAATAAACAGCTGTGTGTGAGGTGTTTTACTCTGTGCCAAACATACACACTCATAAATGCACATGAAAGCCATATGAAATACAGCAGTCCTTGGAGTAATTTATGATGATTTTGTTAAAATATGTATTTTTTTTAAATAAAGGAAGTTCACTCTCAAGGTCTTCATTAGATGAGGTATCACTGACTGAGAACAACTTTCATTTCTTAGATATTATCCTTTTGAGCTGCACTGAACTGACACAGGCTGAATCCTTCATTAGAAAAGGATTATCTACACTCTGTGTGACTATCTAATAAAATATTTGTGTTTGTGGGACTAGTTTCCCGAAGCGATGGTGCTTGAGTAAACCATTCACTTCCTCCTTCTCAAAACATCAGTCATCATGATTGATTTTTATGTTGGTCATAAAGAGAAACGGAATCACCTAAGTGCAGGGTGAGGATTACAAACCGGAAGAAGTTAATTTACTCAATAAATATGTGTTGGCTATTTGTTTACTCTTTGTTGGGCATCATGCCAGGCAATCAAGAGTGTCACATATCATATAGCCCTGTTTTTCAAGAAGTTATCGGGCCACTGAGCCGTCAGGCTCATGGAGTCTGCATGGAGCCAGCATGGAGACCACTGCTCACAGATGCCTTCTCTAGAAGGTCTGAGATGTCTGGTTCCCATTTGTTACATACCTTTTCACCATTTAGAAATGTATTTAGGCTCAACAGCTTCTTTTTTTTTTTTTTTTTTAAAGATTTTATTTATTTATTTGTCAGAGATAGAGCGCGAGCGAAAGCGAGCACAGGCAGACAGAGTGGAAGGCAGAGGCAGAGGGAGAAGCAGGCTCCCCGTGGAGCAAGGAGCCCGATGTGGGACTCGATCCCAGGACGCTGGGATCATGACCTGAGCCGAAGGCAGCTGCTTAACCAACTGAGCCACCCAGGCGTCCCTCAACAGCTTCTTTTAAAATACAAATTCACCTGGAGGGTTAAGAGACTTCTGGGTGTACATTAACTGTGTTGAATGGTTTTCTTCTAATTTTTGGTTAAGATGAGAGTGCTGAGGGGCCACCTGGGTGGCTCAGTGGGTTAAAGCCTCTGCTTTCAGCTCAGGTCATGATCCCAGGGTCCTGGGATCGAGCCCTGCATTGAGCTCTCTGCTCAGCAGGGAGACTGCTTCCTCCCTTTCTCTCTGCCTGCCTCTCTGCCTACTTGTGATCTCTGTCTGTCAAATAAATAAATAAAATCTTAAAAAAGATGAGAGTGCTGAGGAAATTCAGTGGCCAGACTTGTTGAACCTCTGTTGTGGGTGATGAACCGTGTTAGGTACATTGATGTTGGTCAGGGTAACACAGGGCCCTTTTCCTTGGGAAGTATGAGGGCTTTGGAGACTCTCACATTTGCAATTTAAGAATGACAGTTACAGCCAACATTCACCACACACGTACTATATGCCAGCCCCATTGTCAAGGGCTTTATACACATTATCTCATTTGATCTGCGTACATGAGATGGATATCAATGAGAAAGATCAGATGAGAAAACCGAGGTTCAGAGAGGTAACCAATGTGCTCAAGGTTACACAAATGTTAGATTCTGGAATTTGGATGAACCCAGGCAGTAGGACTATTAGGTCACCACTCTTCTGAGGCTCAATTTCTTCATAAAAAGTGAATAATAGCACTTAACTGATTCAACAAATGTTTATTGAGCAAATGCTATATGCAGAACATTTTTGTGGTGAATATGACACAGGTTCCAGTCCTCTTGTAACTTATTTTTGAGCAGGATAAATCAAATAATTATATGATACATCCACTTTGTAGGATTTCTGTTATGCATATAACATATGCATACTTAGTATAATCCATGTTACTTGATTAGATACTCCCCAAAATATTCCCAAGAAACTTAAAACCCAATGGGAAAGGTAAAAAAGCCCTCACAAATAACTATATCTCAATATATATTGTGGCTAAAGCTTTAGAAGAGGTACACATAGATTGTGCTGTGAAATCCCAGTGAAAGGAGTCACTTCTGGCTGGTGGGCTATGAGAAGCCTTCAGGGCTGTGAGATGGCATCATGACTTGGCTTTGGGTTGAAAGGGATGGGTTTTTGGTGAGATACGTTGTACCCCAAAATAGCAGAAACAAAGATACAGAGAGGATAAGGTTAGCCATATTTGGGAACCAAAGGATGATTCCATTTACTAGGTATAAGGAAGAAATGGGAGAGATAAGCTGAAAAAGATAGGATGGAACCAAATTATGGAAACGAGAGTTTGACTGAATTTTGGAGGGACGATAGGTAATTTGGGGAAGGACAGCTCAGGGCAAGGATGTGCAAGCTGATACTTTAGTAGAGAGTCATGGATAACACGTAAATCCTTGGCACCTGGGCAGTCTTTGGCCACTGGGAGACCAGAGATTGTTGTAAAGGCAGAGAGGGTCAGAATGTCAAAGTTTGCCTGTGTTTCCTATGCCCAGAGAAGAAGACATACCATTTCTCCCTCTCATTATCTTTTGCTTTGAGGACACCAACCTCATGTTTATATTCACATTTTGATAGCTGGGTTTGGCTTATTATGGGCTTAACAAGCATTTATGGATAGCTGGGAAACCTAACCACTTCTCTGAGAAGGTTATTTAGAATGTATTCTAAATAGCCAACTTTATGCTTCAACTTTTGAAATGTGATTGAAGGATTGTATTTACTATACTTTAAATGAAGGATTGTATTTAATATACTTTAAATGAAGGATTGTATTTACTATACTTTAGATCTGTTAACAAGACTTAATAGGTTTTTGAAGCTGGCCCAGAAAACTTAACACTGTTACTTTGTTTCATTAGAAAAATGCATTCCAAGGTCCAAACAACTGGAAATGGGACACAGTCTATGCTTGAACTGGGGACTAACTGTCTAGAATTTTCTTAACAGACAGCTGTTAGCAAAATACCCATTTCCTTCAGATTGTTTTCCAAATTTGCCCCATCATATGGATTACCTGAGGATCTTGTTAAAAATACAGATTTCTAGGTCTCTTACCTAGATGCTAATTTACCAGGTTTGGCGTGATCAATAAGGACTCCAGGAGATTCTTAAAATCAGGCAAGTATATGTAAAAATCTTCATCAGAAGACTTCCTCTTTTTTTTTTTTAAAGGTACAAAGATACTACTTTTGTTTTCAAATGAATTTGAATAGTGGAGAGGGAGGATGGAGGATTTGACTGGTAAATATGAATTGAGGCTGTTAGTTGGATGGTGAGGTGGGTCCCCCAGTATGATTGGGGATAACTGACGGGAAAATTTTACTGGCAAAGCTTAGGACCAGCAAGTAACTGACAATATTTCAACCCAACTGGATTGTAGGGTGAGGGATAGGGATATGGTCAGCAGCAAATGGCTTTGGTCCTTCCCTTGGCCTGATGTTTGCCTGCAACCTTTTTGCTTCCTGTTGGCCTGGCAACATGGGGAGACATTTCCTGATGCTGGAGAATCCCTTGAAGAACAACAGAACCAAAGTCCTGGCCCCACGATGGGTCAGGAAGTCCTGGGATTGAATAGTTGATTATAGTTGAACTGCTGGTGACCCCCGACCTGTTTTGATACAGCCGTAGAACTGATCACATAGTCATTGGCCTTTAAATCAAAGTAGTTTAATTTTTTATGATTCAGATAATTAGGTACCTCTTGTAGGGGCTTAATATGACTGCTGTAGATACTATTCAAAGAAATAAATGACCAAGAATGATATTTTAGTATAGAATCTTATACAATTAGGAAAAATCTTGAGGGCAAAACTGACACAATTTAAAAGTGATTTCTGAATTTCTATGTACATCTCAGTTCCTAACTGGAAAAATGCGTATACATAAGGATATGAAGTTTTAAAAAAATATCTGTAATTCATTGTAGCTCTTGGAGGGGTTAGCAGCAGAAGCCTGCCTTCTTGATTCTATTTTTATATATTTATTCAGTTTTAGAGCAGAATGAATGAGTGAAATAATATTATGTCTTTAATTAGGAGTCTGTTGTTATTTTTCAATTAATCTGTGTCAGTAGCTCTAGCATTTGTATTAAATCATTTTCTTCATGAAAGCTTTTAATGAAGAAACAAATTGATTGTATTTATATATTGGATTCTTGCCACTACAATGTGTATTCGGTCGTGTCTTTTGAAGTATAGTTTTGCTAGTCATATTGTGGTTATTCTTTGAAACTAGTTTTTTGCGGGGGGCGATTCTTCATTTGGATGGAGGTTTTAATTTAACAAGGGTTTCTTATTTTTTTCTTTCTTTTCCTTTTCTTCTCCTCTTTTAATTCTCATTCTGTTTTACCCTCTTGTCTTTGTGTGAGTAATTAAGAGGAAAATGAAAGTTTCTTTCCCCATTTTCTTTGGGATAAAATCCACACCTCATGGTGTTACCTGGAGAGCCTTGCCCGCTGTCTGCATCTCCAGCCTTGTCTCTGACCCCTCTCTGAAATGCACTCTGTGCTGCACTCATGCTGAACTCAGACAGCCCTTCTGTTTCTCAAGTCCATTCATTTTCTTAGCAAGCATTTATTGAGCACAGGCTCTGTGCCACTGCCCCTTGAGGGCCCAGTGATGTAGAGAGACAAGAGGATTGTGGTGCAGTGTTATAGGTGCTGCTGAAAGGTGTGCACAGAGGGGCCATGGGAGCACATTACACAGGGGACAGAGCTGAGCCTCAAAGGTTCACTGGGAGAAGAAGGGATACAATGGAGAAAGTGTGCTGGCAGAGAGAGCGGAGACATGTGAAAGCAGCAGTGTGAACGGAGCAGGAGAGTGAGGACCTGGAGGCAGGGGCTGGAGTAAGCCTCTGCAGGGCTTTAAGCAGGGCAGTGACAAGACTGGGTTTGCACTTTAGGTCATTAGAGTAACGATGGTGCTAATGACAGAAGAGCTGACATTAACTGAAGGCCTGCCAGGTGCTGGGCCTGGTGCTCAGTTCTTCATGTGCATTGGCTCAGTTAATCCTCCAAAAAAACACACGAGGCAGGTGTAGTTATTATTTATATTTTTAAGGTGAAACCAAGGGGGGGGGTAGGGGATGGGTAAACTGGGGGAAGGAGAGTGGGAGATAGAGGCTCCCATTTATGGAATGGATAAGTCATAGGAATAAAAGGTACAACACAAGGAATATAGTCAATGATATTGTAACAGCAGTGCATGGTGACAGGTGGTAGCTGCACTCCTGGTGAGCACAGTGTAATATGTAAACTTGTGGGATCACTATGTTGCACACCTGAAACTAACTTAACACGGCATGTCAACTATACTTTGATTTAAAAAAAAAAAAAAATGAGGAGACTGAGGCTGCCGCCAAAGTTTGCAGCCTAGAAGATGGAAGAGCTGGGACTCCAACCCAGATATGTCTGCAAAGCCATTGCTCACCACTGCTCTTCCTTCTCCATCAACCCTGAGGAGAATGGGTCAGAGAGGAGCAGGGTGGCAGGTGATCGTGTGAACATCAATCTGGGTCAGGCATTCTGAAGGCTTGAAAGAATTCAGTGCCTGTAGGGATGGAGAAGAGGTAGATTTAAAAGATATCAGGGGAGTAGAATGTCCAGGTCTTGGTGATTGATGGGTTGTATGTAGTCATAGAGAAAGAGATGAAGGGGCAGTCCCCATGTTTCAACTGGGTTCATGAAGATGTCAACCATTGAAAGAGGGAGCACGAGATAGGAGAGATTTGGGACTGGTGGGACAGAGGATAGTCCTGGAAGAGAAGAGCAGAATAATGCTGTCCCCTGTTTCTTACTGATTGTTGAAAGTCTCTAATATGTACAGATACAATAGTCAAGTCTTGGGCCGCTGGATTTTTTTCCCCCTCAGCCTGAGCACCAGGACATGTCCTCCAGTGCACTCTTACTCTTCTGTACTTTTATCTCCCAAGACTAGGAGAATCCTAACCTCAGATCAATTCAACTGTCCACATCTCTGCTCTTGTATTTGGGCAGCCACTCAGTGCTGAAGAAAAATGACATAGTCAGAGTGCCTCTACTGTAAGGCTTGGTCTCCCACCTCAGTTGAGCCCTTAATGATACCTGACAGTGACCTTACATGACCCTAGTAGCAGCCTTTCTAATGTTCCTCTTCCTCCCATCCCCTCCCCAATCCTTAGCAGATTTATATTACCCTTACATGACATTATCACCTGCTTCACAAGATAAAACTGGCTTTAAGGTTGGAACTCACTCAGAATCTTCCCTATCCCTTCCTCAAACATGTCACCTGCTCTGTCAAACATGTCACCTCTGTCACCTGCTCTGACCCACTGGCTGGCCACTCTGCATCCTGGACCTGGCCTCTCAGTGACCCTCCCCTCCCCTGCCAGGCATCTTCCTTTATCTGATCCCAGATCCTCCCTCAGCAGCCCTTATCTGCAGGCAGTCAGACAGCTTCTGGCATTAGCCAGATCTGAGTTCTTCTGGCCCTGGTTTTTTTACCTTGTGTGTGTTTTGTGCCAATTCTATCAGTTCGGCACAGTTTGACTGCTCCAGCCCAACTGGCCCACAGTTGGGGCTTTCCATGCTCTCAGTCCCTAACAGAGTATCTGCAAGTAGTAGAGATTTATTAATGTCTGAGAGAGGGAATGCAGTCTTCATAACTTGAGATATAGATGGTATGCTGGCATGTTAATGTTGAGAAATCCACTCTGCCTCGATGAGCTCTGAGAACTAATCCAGCCTAAATATTTTTTGTGTAACATTTGTTCTCAGGTGGATAATGTAACCATGTTCATAATAAGGGAAATACCAAAGGAATTTTCAAGTGACTATCATGTTTTTGAACCTGCCTGCTCAAGATAAACTGTGGTAGCTTCACAATGTGGACTTCTAAACGTCTATGGCGCAATCATGTAACCTCTCCATACTTCATTTTCTCATCTGGAAAGTGATGGGCTGGATTAAATGACCTTCAGTGACCTTCCAGCTGTAAAATTCAATGACTAGAGGGTCCACAGTCACAGTGTCATGCATATGTCAGTTATTCATGAATCAGATAACTAGGAGTCTTGGTGGTCCAAGAGTAGCTATTAACCTGAAACGAGCAAAAAATAAAACAAAAGGAGGTTCCAAGCATCAGCAGAGACAGAAGTGACAGGATAACAGCCAAAGATACTGCAGTTTAAAATATGGTAATCAGCTGGAGTTCTTTGTATATAAGTGCTGCCTTTTCTCTCCCATACACAATTGTAACCAAAAGATATCTCTGATTTTCCTCTTGTTGCTCTGTTCCCAGCCCACGTCCACGTGTGTTATCAAATCTCTTGTCTCTCTTTTTGAGCTCCAGTAAACAGCCTCTCGGGTTGTCTCCCTTCCACCCAGTCTGCGTATTTCTGTTTGTTTGATCACAGTGGACATCATTTCCTATCCTTATAACAAGCAACCAACCAACCAATCCTTCAGATGCTCTCCTTTATCTACAGAAAGAAAAAAAACAAATCTCAACTCTTAGGGTCTTCTATTTTGTCACAACGTACCTGGCTGGAATTTTTCTTTAATAGTTCATTGAGTTCTAATTGGTTGCCTATTACATGCAGAGAGTATGGGAATTATATAGACATTCAACCACAATTTGCAGTCTTGATGCTTGGACATAGGGGAAGGAATATTTGAATGCAAGTTTTCAGTATTGGGGTGAAAGACCATAATCATTGACCAATTGAGAAAAGCACCCAGATTTCTTGCTGTTGGTATCCAGGGTGGATGTTGGATTAAGCATAGCAGGGATTTTATGTAGTGAAAGTGTTGCAGAAAACTCCAGTGATAAGTAAGGTCTTATTTCTTTTATTTCTTTTTTATGGTCTGGGAACAGAGTTCTGAAAAAAATCAATACTGTCAACATTAGATAATGTTGCTTGTTTATTACTTAATAAAAGTTTAATTGTGACCATTTCATAAGTAGGAGAATATTGTGTTGTCTTCCAGGGTGGGTTTCTAAAACTTGTGGGTATAGACTCAAGACCACAGACATATTACACCCAAAGAAAGAACCTAGGAACTTCTTGTGGCAGGTCCTTCTATAATCTGAGTTATGTGCTTGTCTGTTATTTGTTATTTCCTATCTTAGATTGACATCTGTTGACGTATAAATAGCTCGTTTAGATTGTAAGCTGCTTGTAGGCAGATACTAGGTCCTGTCCTTTTGATGCATTAAAGGTACGGGACTAGAGGGGGCACCAGCTCCCCTCCAGAGGCCTTCCCATCCCTGCCTGTTGCTGAGGCTGACGCCCAGGACCCTGGGTCCCAGCCTCTAATGCCTCCACCAGGGACTTCCACCAGATGGTGCTCTTTTCCCATTTCTGTTCTTGGGTGTCATGGGTGGTATGACCCTTTGCCACTTGCCCATTTTTCTGAAATGGAGCATAGCTCCTAGAAAGATTTGAAATCAAGTGAATCTTCCAAAGTAAGAAAAGAAGTTATAGGAAGTATCTACAGGGTACAGATTATTAGCATTGTTCAGAAAAGCCATTTCCTTGGGGCATGTATCAGTCTCTACCATGTGGCTCACTGATCAAGGTCAATTGCAAGGGGTTTTCCTAGTGTTAGCAACTTGCTGTTGAAAGCCCTGCTCAATGAGGTTTCCATTTGAATTCCATTTTTAATATCAGCATAGCACTTCATTCTTTGCCATCCGTTTTGAGATAGTATTACCAAGAGATGGTCAAGAGCAAAATAGAAGTCATCTCTGGATAGCGAGTAGTGCAGACAGCCTATTCATGTAGGAAGCACCACTGTTTTGGTACAAAAACCAAAGTTCAAATTTATATCCTTGAGTCATCAAGAAGAGATTTGATTTTGTTTAGCAGGTGGTTTAACGAGGCAGAGAATGTATGATGTGTTTTAAATTTCCATAAGTCACAGGTAGAATAACATGTTTAATATTTTAGTTGCAAAAAAATTCATTTAGATCTTCTAGATTTATAACATTACAGATGTTGGCCTTTGTGGGTAGCTAGTTTTATAATGCCATTACAGTCTTATTCATCTAATCCAGAGGGTCTTATCATTTTGGAGGGGAAGAGTTATTGGCATTTTTTGGAATCTAATGAGGTTTATGGACTCTTCTTCAAGGAAAAGAAAACATGGGTTGCTTTCTACCCACAATTTTTAGGAGTTCATGAGTCTTCTAAAGCTCAACTGTGAACTCTAAGTTAAAGATGTCTGATCTAACTACTTTCTAATACTAAGCTGTCTGGCAATAATTGATTTGTTTTCTATATTGCAGTCAATAGAAAAGCAGGTACTGTGGGATTTAAGAGCTTGAGCTCTGGAACCAAGGAGACCTGGATACAAATCTGGGTTCTGCTGTTTAATAGCTATGTGGTTGTGGTCAAGTTGGTTGACCTTCCTGAGTTTCAATTTCCTAATCCGAAAAATGGGAATAATAATAGTCCTGATCTCATAGGGTTGTGATGAAGATTAAATAAAATAATACATATAAAGCATATAAAAGTGCTGAATATGCTATTTTTTATTATAATCAGGAAATGGAACTATTTTTCCTTCCTAGATATTTGCAATAATATGGGGGTAGTTACAGTTGTTTGTTTTACCTCCTTCACCAGGATCTAATTAGCTGGCTGAGTGGTGAAAGCTCTGAGTACTTTTTTTCTTTTTTTTTTTTAAGATTTTATTTATTTATTTGACAGAGATCACAAGTAGGCAGAGAGACAGGCAGAGAGAGAGAGGAAGGGAAGCAGGCTCCCTGCTGAGCAGAGAGCCCGATGCGGGGTTCAATCCCAGGACTCTGAGACCATGACCTGAGCCGAAGGCAGAGGCTTAACCCACTGAGCCACCCAGGTGCCCTGAGTACTTTAATCTCAATAACCATGTTCATTGGTTAGCTTCATGGTCAAGAGTTTGATACCCACCTCAAACCCCCTCCCCCATCTAATGGTTAAGAGTTGATAGCTTCATTTTTAGTAGGAATCTAATGTTTTGTGATTCTTGAGTGACAAACTAGAAGTTTGTTTGCCATTTGAAAGATACTGAAATATATCTGCAGACAGACTATGTGTACTTTAGTCACCGTTTCATCCAAGGAACCAGAACAAAGGACTTGTCACATAGAAGACATTCAACAAGTATTTGTCAACTGAGTGACTGAATTCTGTTAGGATAATAGAAAGTCTTCAGAGAAAAAATTATTTTTTATGAATTTTTAAAGTTAGATTATATTTTCAAGACTTTCCTTCTTAATTTGTTATTACAGTGCCCATTCTGGAACTAGTTGTTAGGATTAGAAACTTGTCTGCCTTATTACCAGCTGTGTAAACCATGGGCAAGTCATCTCACCTCTCAATACTTTGGTTTCCTTATTTATAAAATGGAAATAATAAGAGGGCTATAGTTTGGAGGAATGAGTTCATATAAAAGAAGTGTTTAGGACAGTGCCCACAATATAAATGAGAAATCTTAACATTGTTGTTATTTGTCATTACTGTTATTGCTTCTGTAGTAGCCTCAAGATCCCCTCACTATAGTGAATCCCATTTATTTGTTGTTACCTTTCCCTAAACTAAAGTTTGCTGAAAATCTCTCTAAATTTAGAAGCACAAATAGCAAACTTTGCCTCCCATGTAATGTAACACACACTAGACCCTATTTTGCAGAGCCAACAAAATGTTAGGAAATTTTGTTCTTCCATTTTCATTTTTGAAGGATCACAGAAGGATGGATTTATTTTGACTGAATGTGAAAACAATAATCATCAATATGGTTGCAGCAATTTCTGTCTTCTCGTTCTGTACTCATATTTTTCCGGCTCCAAATGTCATTTGCATGGACCTGATGATGTTGAGTATGGATATTACAGCGGAGTGATAGCTTCCTTTTCATATTGAAGCTGAAGCTTCAAAGGGAAGATTAAAGAAGTGTTTGTTATCTATCTGCACAGGCCTGATATGAAATTCTCAGAGGCCTTTAGGATAAACACAACTCTGTGTGTGTGTGTGCGTGCGCGCGTGCGTGTGAGTGTCTGTATGCCTTTTCTTCTATGTAATTCTATTGTGGTGTTTGTATTTTGGTTTAAAATGTCTAGTTTCAGACTTGTTGGAGTCTCTAGCTAAGGGATAATTGTTTTCAGAGTGAAAGATAAGAATTAGAAGATGGGAGCAGGTTTTGACTAAATGCCTCCTAAGGAGTGTAGAATTCTCTAGTGTGGGGTCATCTTTCCAGAGAATGTGATGAAGCCCATCCATAGGATATGTTTAATGAAACAAGATCAGGACTTTTGATGTATTGTGCCCAGCGGAGACTAATCCACGGTGCCCTCCAGTGAGGGACAAGATTGCTCACCTTTTGGCCTTGCCTTTTAGAGGTATACTCTGTGTGTGTGTGTTTGCACACGTGCACATGCGTGTGCGCGGACACAAACTTTCTTTAGGATAGTTGCACAATTAAGATTTAGATGGTAGGGTGGCAGGATTGTTTTACACCTTCTGAAAGTGAAGGAAACTAACATTTCACTTCATGCCATTCCACATGAAGTTCTACATCTGATTTTTTACTGACAGAAATATTTAATTACAGTGTCATCAAGATTAAGGCAGATTCTGCTATTTAGCATCAAATCGGTAGACCTGCTACTTTATTTAATACTTTTAAGTTGAATTCTTTCTCTGTAATCAGCCTTCGTAGGCTACAGCTATGATTGGCAGAAGCGATACTCTCAGTGTGTGTGAACTTGTAAGATCTTCTTAACTAAGAAGAAAACCAGGAAACCAGCATCACTCTATACTAGGTAGAGAAGGGGACTGAAAATATGTGTGCACATTGGAGTGGGGATTGTGGGGAAAAGCAGAGATTGAGATTATCAATAACATGTTTCACCTATTTAACAATTGGCCAAAAGTTGGCCTTTTAACTGCCACAAGCATGGCTCAATTTTTTTTTTCTCAGTCAATAAAATAGAATAATATCAGTTAGTGAAGTTCCTGCTATTGCCATTGTATAAATTTTGGAAGGAGAAGTACACCCACACCCTCCTGCCCTACCCGCCCCCCCCCACTTGCACCAGGCTTACATTCTAATTTCTATTTATATTGAAATGGAGGTTGAGTAATGATTGGAATCAAAGGCTGGAGCAGTGCCTCCAGAGGAGATGGGGAACAGCAAGAACATGGAAAATGGCTCGCCCCTTTGATGATTTGCTTGATTAACTGTGTTTTAGAGAAAAGAGTTTGGTGGGGGGCGCTTGGGTGGTTCAGTCGTTAAGCGTCTGCCTTCGGCTTGGGTCATGATCACCGAGTCCTGGGATCGAGCCCCGCATCAATTCCCTGCTTGGTGGGAAGCCTGCTTATCCCTCTCCCACTCCCCCTGCTCATATTCCTTCTCTCACTGTCTCTCTCTCTCTGTCAGATAAATAAATAAAATCTTTAAAAAAAAAAAAAAAGAGTTTGGTGGAAAAACTCTTCACCGTGACCAGGTAGAGTGGGAAGCTGCACCGTTTGCTATGGGGAGATCGACCCGTCGTACTAATATATAAAACTTGTTTTAAGCTACCGCCACTCTCAAGCTACGTATGCCTTCCTGTTGACATGGACACCCCTCTTTCCAGCTGCTGCAGCTTTGCCTTTCCCACCCCTCCCTCTCCCCCTCTCCACTGCAGATGTCATAGCTGTCCTGAACTTTCCATGCCTTGTCATCCAAGTATCTTATATTTCCCTTCACCTGATTGACAGCCCAGAACTCTTCTGGGAAAAGAAAGGAATAAGAAAAGTCAACCAGGAGGCTTCTCCATCTTCTTCTTTATCTCTGATAATTCATCTTCTCTTCTTTATCTCTGATAATTTCCCACAAATGCATCTCTGGATTATGGCAACATACTCCTACTTATCTCCTACTTCTCTGTTTCCTGAACTTTAGTCTTATAAAGAAATAACCCAGATATCCACTGGAATGACATTTGTCTCTAAAGTAGCCTCAGCTTATTTCAGTCATGTGTGTGTTAAAAGATACACCTCATTATTGCCCATGTATTGCCTTTTTCTTAATCTTTTATTTTAGGTTATAGATTCTTTCAAGAATTTGACTTAAAAACAACAACAACAACAACAACAACTCTGAACTCTCTCCCAAGGAAAAAAAGTGTTCAAATGAACATATACATTCCTGAGAGGTCAAGATGAGGATAGAAAAGTATTCATTCTATTTAGTGGCATGGAATTATATCCGTAGCAAGAATTAACATGTGGTTACGATAAGCAAGACTGGAGTATGTTGAGGAGTGAGTGGGAGGTGGGAGTAGGAGAAAACAGAAACTACAGACAACAATTTTTGAAAATTTCACTGTGATGTGAAGGGAAGACGGCAGCAGATGGAGGGATATGAAGAGAGTGAGGGAGGCTTTGCTTTATTTTTATGTGAGCAGAAACACTGATGGCAAGGGCCAAGTTGAGAGGAAGAGGTTGAATATATACAAGAGAAAATCAATATAGAATAATGCAAGGTTCCTGTGAAGGCAGGAGGAAATGGAATCCAAAGTACAATAGACTTTTGTGGGTAGCCACCATATAGAACTTTGTTTCTATGGGGGAAATGCAATTTACATTCCAAAGAAGTGACTTACAAATGATCCTTTCTCCCACTGCCATTTCATTAGTTTGAAGACTTGAGGGGTTATTGGTTTTGCCAATAATATCCCAAAATAAAAGAGGAGGTGGGGGTGGACAATGATACAGTGGACTGCAAGGACCCCAGTCTTGGCACAGACACTAAAATGCTAGGTGACCTTGAGCCAGTTATGCATGCTTCACCTGTAAAATAAAGAATTTAGACCTAGAAGTATTTGAGGATATGTTTTGGGTGGGTGATGTTTTTGGTTGTTGTAACTGGGGGTGCCACTGGTATTAGGTGCTGAGGACCAACGATGCTGATTGTACAAGACTGGTTGTTACAACAAAGAGTTGTCACATTCCAAGCCTGTAGAGCTCCTGATGAGAAACTCTGGACCATGGCTAGGTAACCTCTTAGGACCCCCTTAGGACCCAGCAACATGGTCAAAACTGTCTCCGGAGTCACAATGAGTTAAAAGCCACTGAGAATCTTTCAACTCTCAAGAACAACCCTTTCATTTTTCTCAAAGTGGGTAGTGGTTTGGCTGGTTATTCACTGTTTAGCAAGCTTTTTGGAGTAGGTGCTGTCTCTACCATATGCCAACCAAGATTGAAATACAAGTTTGACTTATCTCCATTCTTTTCTTTGTATTTCAGGTATTATTGGGATAGTCAGCCCCAAGGTGAGTGCTTTTTAGCCATTTATGGTTTTACACTAAAAATGTGTGGATGGTATTGTTTACTTCTGCATCTTCTAAATAAGCTTCTACACAGAGTGGCATTAGGCATTTCTAAGGAAAGTTAGTGGAGTGTTTAATTAATCTTCACCCTGCTGGGCTCCCCTGCCCTGCTTTTTAGCAACAAGAGGCTCAAATGCATCTTCCTTCTGAGTGGATTGGTGTTAGATTATTTTACAGAGCCAAAGCTATAATATGCTTTTACTCCTTAAGCTTTGTCAGATGCCAACAGGATCTACTTACATTCAAATAAAATGGTGGCCGAGTCCATAATAAAAACCTTGGGAGGGATCCAACTCAGCTAATTCTTCATTTGCTCCAGAAATAAATTCCAGTATGTTACCTCCTTGGTCACTGTGCTCTTCCACACAGCTTGCCTGTCTGGCAGCCCAGAAATGTCAGAAATGGAGTAGTGTTGAAATTCCCACTAGAACAGTGTTATCACATTTTAATATGAGCCTCACTGAAGTCTCGGTGCTTCTAATTGCTTTCAAACCATTGTTTTCCTGCTTTTGCTTGATGAACCCAGCATCTGGCATGATTCTAAAAACTACAACAGACAGCTGTGTGCAAAATTAAAAAAAAAAAAAAGGATTAGAACGTATTCTTAAAAGGTTCAAAATTGGAATTCTTTTTTCCAAATTCAGTTTGAAAGGATATCTTTAAAGTATATGTATTCTTTCTTTTAATACTCTGGTTGAGAATGTCAGAAACATCATTCTGAATATTAACTCTTAACCTATTATAAATGGCTTTTTAAAAAATTTTCTCAGAGAATCAGGGAGAGTTTTAAATCAAGCTTACAAATAGCTTTATGAACTATTTTGCTCTAAAATTTTTTTAAATCGATTGTAAACTTTCCAGTTTTTCTATTCTCTTAATATTGTCAATGTATCCTTTCTCCGTGAGGATAATACCTAAGAGAAATTCAAATTGTAAGGAATAATACTAGTTTTATGAAAATTTAAATTTTCCCAGATCATATGTTAGTGTATTTCAAGTCTACTTAAGATTGTCTTTAAAATCAGACTTTAAGGGGTGCCTGGGTGGCTCAGTGGGTTAAAGCCTCTGCCTTTGGCTCAGGTCATGATCTCAGAGTCCTGGGATCCAGCCCCTGCATCAAGCTCTCTGCTCAGCGGGGAGCCTGCTTCCTCCTCTCTCTCTGCCTGCCTCTCTGACTACTTGTCTGTCAAATAAATAAATAAAATCTTTAAAAAAATCAAACTTTAAGAAATAAAAAAAAATCTTTCATGTTTAAATCTTTTTGACTCTTGTAAGTTGGTCATAGTATTTATAATGTTTTAAATAATGTGATGATATTACAGTGTATCTCGCTGTCCTAATGCACTTATGGCTAAAAACACAGACTGGGAACAGAGAATTCTATGTAACAATGTAGCAGTTTGCTTTGCAAAGTGTGAAATATGCTATCCAGGCAATGGTCCTGTATAGTTCAGGGTTTAACAGATGTTAACCAAAATCCACAGGGGGCGAAACATGAATGTGAACTGGCAGAAACGAATGGAACTGCGAGGGTAGAATTAATTACCTAAAGGAGAAATAAAGAATTCGTGTCAGAGCTATGGTATAGTAATGTTGAAAAGAGAAGAGAATTTTGGAGTAGAACACAAGAGACTATACGGGGCTACAAAGACAAAGGGCACATCTTACCAGGTTCTTGTAACAGTGGCATTGTAGTCATTCTCAGGTTGATGGCAACTTCCACGCAGCCTTTCTCTCTTAGAAAGAGGAAGAGGTAGAGCAGCCAAGGGGACAATTGAAGAGTTTACTTAGAACAAAAAACTGTATTTGCTTCTCAACAATGATTGGATATATGTGGCAAATTCTTTGCTCATTTAGAAGTAAATGTAGGGAAAGATCAAGTTGGAAAACTCATACTGTGTCTTGGCCCCAACCTTGCTCCTCCCCTTAAGATATTTTGCAGGGGGAAGGAGGTTATCTTTTACCTTGCTCTTTCGATTGGATCTTAGCTGATTGCTAAGTGCTTCAGAAACTGCCAGGGTGTGTGGGGGCACTAACAGGTCTCTGTAAGGTACTATAGGACAGTTTAGGAATATGAAAAGTATAGGAATATGTAAATAGGAGAACAGCTGGCAGAAGAAGTTAAAAAGCTCTAGACGATTAGGTAGTATTAGGAAGAGAGTGAGAAAGGACAGAAATGATGACCTCAGATTTCCTTTTCATTTTTATCTATAGCAGGATCATTGTACAGGAAGATGATGGGATGAATTTTATCAACTCCAGACATTTGCCTAAATACAGACTTGTGTTCTTCAGGATATTTGGACTAAACTAGAATCTGGTGTCTGGAAGGAAAATAGTTCTTCTTTTTTTTAAGATTTTATTTATTTATTTGAGAGAGGGAGGGAGAGAGAGAGAGAGTAAGCATGAACAGGGGGTTATGGAGCAGAAGAAAAGAGAGAAGCAGATGCCCCACTGAACAGGGGAGCCCGCTGCAGGGGCTCAATCTTAGGGCCCCAGAATCATGACCTGAGCCAAAGGCAGATACTTAACCAGCTGAGCCACCCTGGTGCCCCAGGGGTGGGATTTTATAAAAAATCCCTTCTTTATAAATCTCTTTAGTAGCCTATATTTAAACAACTGGTTATGGAAAAGTCTGTGATGAGTTGGTACAATGTGCTTTAAAGCTTACCCTCTAAAGAAAGATGCTGGGAGAATGGACTACCTAGACATAGAGAAGTTTGCAAATAAAATTTTTCTTATCCATCATTCCATTCAATCCCAGGTTTAATATGGTGGAGGAGTGACTATTGAATAGTGTCAGGGAGAGCCTTGTCTCTGTTCTAGAGAAGAAATTTGGTATGGTAGAAAGAGCATGGATAGGGGCACCTGAGTAGCTCAGTTGTTAAGCATCTGTCTTTGGCTCAGGTCATGATCCAGAGTCTGTGGGTGGAGCCCCGCATTGAGCCATGCATCAAGCCCCACATCAGGCTCCCTGCTTGATAGGAAGCCTGTTTCTCCCTCTCCCATTCCCCCTGCTTGTGTTCCTGTTCTCATTATCAGGTAAATAAATAAAATCTTGGAGGGGAAAAAAAAAAAGGAAAGAAAAAAAGAAAGAGCATGGACATTGAGGCTTGACAGACCTAGTTCAAATCCCACCTATACCATTTAGCTAAAGGTCATGTGACATTAGCAAATCACTTAATTGCTCTGAAACTCAATTGCCTCATCTATCTATAAATGGAGGATCTGCCAGACACTGTGCTAAGACCTTTATATACACTATCTTACTTAATTCTCAGAATATCCCTATGAAGTAGGTACTAATACACCCATTTGACAGACATGGACACAGAGGCACAGAGAGGTTGAGAATCATTCAAGATCATGCCCCTCAAAGATTCTAACTTGGTTAGGCTGACTCCATAGCATTCACTTTTTAAAAAGTAATAGCTTTTTTGAGAAATAATTCATATAACATTAAATTTACCCTTTTAAAGTATACAAGTCAGTGGTTGTTAGTATAGTCACTGAGTTGTGCACTCATCGCCACTCTCTAGTTTCAGAACATTTTTGTGACCCCAATAAGAAACTCCATACTCATTCATAGTTTCAAAGCCCATGCTCTCTGTCACTGTATTTTACTGTCTGTTGCAATGGCGTTATGAGGACTGGTGGTAACATGTGTAAGTCCTAGCACGGAATCTGGACAGTAAGAAAATGTAGATTGTATTTATGACAATGTTAATGGCAATTCTTTCCCTCACATTTCCACCCAAATTTTCTTATTGGTCCACTGTCACCTTCATGAATGATTTTCATTAATAAAGAATGAAACATGGGGAAAATAAAACATAATCCAAATAATTTATTACTTTAATGTGGAAGGAACATAAATGAAAGAGCTCTTTTAATGAGCTCAAATATGATTGGAGAAACTGGGACAGGCTTTTTATTTTTATTTTTTAATAAGACATAGATTCCTTTGACAATTCAAGTCCTGTTTGCTTTAAGAACTTTTTTTTCCTTAATGTTTCACTTAAAGTTACAAAGAAAATTCACTGGAATCTTTACCATGGAGCTTTTACCATTTCATTAATCAGATACCCAAAACATGATACTGATCAGATGTTAAACACACATTAGTTTTACCTTTCAGATACAGTGACAGTATAACTCTATGGTATTGAGCAAACTGATTTACTTCATTATGTTTAGTTTCCCTTTTTATAAAATGAGTTAATTATCAACAGAGTCTAATAAAATTTGAATTACAAGGTATAATGTTTATAATTAAAAATGTATTGCTAGAAAAACATCATCATGAATATTAGAAAAATTGCCCACCATGGGCCCAGAATCTAAAGCAAATTACATAATATTTAAATAAAAAATTAAAGAAAGACCTTACATATATATATATATATATATATATATATATATATATATATATAAATACATATAACAAAATCATATATTTTTATCCAAAGGTCAGTCAAATTACATTTGTGATAGTGGTAAATATAAACCAGTAAAATTTCTTGCCAGCTTTCTGAGTGTTTTCCTGAATGGTATAAAGAGTTTCTGAGAAAATTATCCAGTATGAAACATGAAACATGAAAAATTTCCACTGTGTGAATCTTAAAAATCTTATGAAATGGCAAGCCTATATCCCTTGTCAATGTAAACTGATGCCTAAAAATACAGCTTGGCAAAAGCAAATAATGCAAAGTGAGTAAAGAAAATATTATTATAAAGCCTTATTAACCGTAGATTAAAAGTGATTTAAAAGGCATATCAACTAATGTGTGGGCCTCATTTTCATCTTGAGTCAGATAAAATGTAACAAGTTGTAGCTATGAGAGAATTAGAAATGTGAACATTTATTTTATGTTAAGAATCTACTTCAAACTAAAAAGCTTTTTCACAGCAAAGGAAACCATCAACAAAAAGAAAAGGCAACCTACAGGATGCCTGGGTGGCTCAGTCGGTTAAGCGTCTGCCTTCATCTCAGGTCTTGATCCCAGGGTCCTGGGGTCAAGCCCTGACTGGAGCTCTCTGCTCCTCCAGGAGTCTGCTTCTCCCTCTCCCACTGTCCCTCTGCCTGGTTCCTGCACTCTTATGCTCTCTCCCTCTTTCTCTCAAATGAATAAATAAAATCTTTAAAAAAATAAAGATGATGAGGTATATTATACAACAGAATATTACATAGCCATCAGAAAGAATGAAATCTTGCCATTTATGACAACATGGATGGATCTAGAGGGTTTTATACTAAGTGAAGTTAGAGCGAGACAAATACCATGTGATTTTACTTCCATGTAGAATCTAAAAAACAAATGAACAAACAAAAGGCAGAGACAGACTCATAGATACAGGAAACAAACTGTTGGCTACCAGAGTGAGTGAAATAAGTGAAGGGAATTAAAAGGTACAAACTTCCAGTTATGAAATACATAATTGTTGGGCATGTCAGGTACAGCATAGGGAATACAGTCAATAATATCATAATAACTTTCTATGGTGACAGATGCTAACTAGACTTACCTTGGGGTCCATTTCATAATATATATAAATACTGAATCACAATGATAAACCCTGGCAATTAATAGAAGATTAAATGTCAATTATACTTCCATTAAAAAAAAATCTATTGTTAATTTTTAAGGTGTGACAATGGTGTTATGCTTATATATTTTTTTAAAAGATTCCTTATCTCGGGGGGCGCCTGGGTGGCTCAGTGGGTTAAGCCTCTGCCTTCAGCTCAGGTCATGATCCCAGGGGCCTGGGATCGAGTCCCGCATAGGGCTCTCTGCTCAGCAGGGAGCCTGCTTCTCCTCATCTCTCTCTCTGTCTGTCTCTCTGCCTATTTGTGATCTCTCTCTCTCTGTCAAATAAATAAATAAAATCTTTAAAAAATAAAAAAAATAAAAGATTCCTTATCTCGGAAAGACACACACTGTGATATTTAAAGATAAAATAAAAGATGTCTGACATCTGCTAGTCAAAATAATATTTTGAGTATCAAAATAATAGATATTCAAAATATTTTGGGAGAGAAAGAAAGAAATGGAATGGGGGTTTACATGAGACAAGATGGATCATAAATTGACTCTTGTTGAAGATGGATGATGTATACATGGGAGTTTATTACACTGTTTTGTCCACTTTTGTATATATTTAAAATTCTTCCTAATGCAAAGATAAAAGGAAAAGAAATCCAGGTTGAGATTAATAACAATATGTGACGTTATCTTTTTATTTCTACTGGGAGACCTAGTATGTTAATACATAAAATACCTTATGTATCATAGATACAAAATACATAGAATTGTTAGCTTTTACAAAAATTTCAAGTTTAATATTTTATAATGGCAAAAGCACGAGTTTGGACATCAGACCTGAATTCGAATCCCGGCTTCTCTACTTACAAGCTATGTGAGTGATGGCAAGTGACATAACCTCTTCATCTATAAAATATTGCTAATCATATCTACTTCACAGATATTGGGAGTTGTAAGGAATTATAGTGAAATGATGAACTCATGAGGAGGACTTGCCACCTGATAGTCACTTACTAAAGTGGAAGCAAGTATTATTTTTATATTTCAAAGTAAGGCTTTGAGAGTAAATCCATATACAGAATTAAGCTGTATATATCACATGTCCTCCCATAAAATTCATCCATTCCAGCTGAACCCTAGTATAAGGCTACATACATATTTGTGAGGCACTTATAGGATGTGTGTTCAGAATTTTTATTGGTAGACACTTCAGAGGTTAGATCCATGAGCCATGGATCTGTAATGTCTGAGACATGCTGAATCGAAGCATAGATGTCATTTAACTTCTCGTCTCTTACTATCGCATACTTGGAGCATGTAGTTATGACAGCTACAAGAAGCAAACCATTAAAGCAGCAAAGAAACACCATTTTTGCACTAAAAAAGGAGAAAAGGGTTTCCCTTTGAAGTTGAAGAGGAGTGTTTTTAAATTAATGGAGTGTACAGTGATTTTACCAAGTTTTATTTATGAAAATACTCTTTGCATTCATGCCAAAAGGTTTTAGCACAGTCATAAGTAGGATTTATACAAAGAAACACAGCCCAAATTTATGATGTGTTTGCAACTGTAAGAAAAAGTCTGAATTTACAATATTTGTAATTTATTGTTAAATATCTTTCTATCACTATTCCTGGAATGCTAATATTTTATAAACACAAGTGTTGGTTATGAACCTAGAATATCCTAACCTATACTACTTTTTATAAAGAAATCTTCCAGAATGTTTTCTATGTCTTTTGGGGATTTAATGGCAGGAAATATACACAGGACGAATACTCCTACCTCTGGCTTTAGCCCAACCTTTTAGCATCAACAATCTTGACAGCTGCTTTGGTGACTTGACTTCCTTTAGGCCTTTCCCCCTTTCCTTATTTGCTACATTTTATACAAATTAATCTGTGGAAAGTGGATATACACACAAGTTGCTTTTGAAGTTAATTACTGACTTTGATACCTTTTCAAATATTTTACATCCTATACATCTACTGTTTGGTTGTTTTTTTTTTTAAGGGTGGACAAGTGTACTTTAAAATTAATACACTGTTTTATAACAATTGTCAAAAAGAATAATTTTTTTTAAGTGAAAAGACTCAGTTTTTTTTCTTTTCAATGTTAAAATTTTCTCAGCTTTTATGTTCTTTCTAAATGCCCTTTTCTGGAGTCGATGATATTGAAACAAAAGAAAAAGAACTGAATTTTTTGTAGTTGAGGGAAGAGATCATTGGAATCAGATGCTGCTGCTTTCTAGAATATGCTTTCTAATATATTCTCTACACAGTATATTATGTACAAATATTGTTTGGAATAGCAAAGATTCCAAACAGCCCGAATGTCCAGCATTAGGGGACTGGTTAAATAAATTATGTTACATTCATTTACTGGAATGTTACATATAGGTTAAAAGAACATAATATATATATGTGTGTGTAAAATGTGCAGCTTCTCCAAGGTATATGGTTAAGTGAAAATGCAATTTAGACACATATAGTACAATTTGTTTCTGCATGTGTATATACACTCACCTTATGCAGACTATTTTTTGGAAGCATGTAACCTCTGCTGAGGGGTCTAGCTATATGAGTGGAAGAGAGAAACTTCATTATTTATATCCTTTGGTACTGTTTGGATTTTTACCATATACATGTATTATTATTTTTTTTACTAAAAATTGGTTAAAGTGAAAAATGAGATAAATTGATATATGCTGATATGGAAGAACTTCAAAGATAAATGAATAGGAGGAAAAGCAGAATACAGAACTGGACAAATGCTAACATTTGTTTAAAAAAAAAAACACCACTAATGCAGACACTTGTTATATTTAGATAGAAAATTTATAGAATACCCAAAAAGCCTCACAGTGGTTTCCTCTGGAGAGAAGAACCAAGAGAAGGGAAATAAGATGATATTTCATTATATACCTTCTTGAAATGTTTGAAATTTTTATTCTGGGTATGCTTAACTTTTTTTAATCTAATAAAGAAGTTTACTATAGTTAACAATACTGTATTATATATATGGAAGTTGGCTAGAGTAGATCTTAAAAGTTCTCATTATAGGAAAAAAAAACTTGCAGCTATGTGAAGTTGTGGATTTTGACTGAACTTACTGTTGTGATCATTTCACAATATATACAAATCCCTGTGTTGTACACCTAAAACTAATATAAGGTTATAGGTCATTGATATCTCAGTACAACTGGAGGCAAAAAAGCAGCTTACCAAAAAACTACATTTAACACAGTAGTGAGCCTTTTTCAGTTGAATCATGATTTGCTAGTTTCATATCTGTTCAAGGTTTGGTTTGTTCGTTTGTTTGTTTTTTGTCTATTTATTTATTTTTATATATGAAACCAGTATTTGAGGACAACATATGTGGGTGTATTGGGTTGACTTATCACTTCAAAGTGAATTTAAAAATAAATGATAAAGTAGTATCATATAACACCCATGGTCACCAGTAAAGAACACCTTTCTTACTCTATCTCAGTCTTTTTTTTTTTTTTTCCATATGTGGTCATTAAAAGCTCGTAAAGTTCTTATTTTATGTAAATGGCAAAGAAAATAACTGGCAAATAAGTGAGCACTTTAAGCTTCGTTGATCTGGGAACTTATGTTGAGGGGGAAAAAAAAAACTGTATAAGTAATTTCTTTTAGAGAGTATTATCCCTGGACCAATACAGAAAATCAGGTAAGGAGTACAGTTTCCAAACAGAGAAGTTTGTCATAAGAATTCATCTGCTTCGGGAATTCTGCTTCTAATGAATTTTCATATTCTGGACACAAGATATTGAGAAAAATGTGTACTCTATGGTTAATTTGAATACAGATTTGGTTTTCTGAGTAAAACTTCTGTGGGTAAGTAGGTTAAGTCTTTGGACTTGAAAGCCAGTGAATTTGTTTGATTTTTGGAGGCTAAATAATGTGTTCATTGAGCCAAATTTTAAAGCATTAAATTTTCACTGCACTTCCCATCAACACATACTTCTCTCAGAAACTTGTTTAATAGTTACCATTTACCAGGATGGCTGGAGTATCACTAATACAGGAAAGGAGTGGTTTAGTTATGGATGAGGGCATTTATATGATATGCAAAATGAAGCTTCCAGTCACTGCTGACTCTTGTGAGGTGAAGAGTAAGAGAGTGAGTCTTTGAACATCCCCTTGTCATCTGATATGTATTTACACAAACTTACCAGGCCACAGCAGCTCTTGGCCACAGTTCCTCTCCAGAAGGTATTTTCCTTAACTTAAAATGCAGTACCACTATCCTCAAGATTTGTGTACTTTCCTGTTAGTGATACCCTAATAAAAGAGGAAAAATAAATTTTAGAAATAAGGAAATGCTCTTCCATGCGAAACTTCTGACCCAAAAGGGGCCAAACGCTGAGTGGAATTGTTGATAGTGAGAGTTTTTGGGTGTTGATGTTGTTGTTATGTGCTGTTTTCATACCTGGACAGGAAACCCTGTTTGAGGTGGGGTAGTCACTGGAAGGCTAAATCTTGTCACCATCCGCCATTACAGCTCCCTGGTACTGGAGGTCTATATCATTCACAAAGAAAACTTACCATTCATCAAGATGTTAGAAGTTGTTTTGTGTGTTCAGGCCTGCTAATCTTACCCATAATCTATTCTTGACTCTATATTGTTTTATTTTTACCCTTTGGACCTCCCTCCATAAAACTTTTCTTATGCCTGCCCCTTAGCCTGTAGATCCTGTAGGGGTGTGTGTGTGTGTGTGTGTGTGTGTGTGTGTGTGTGTGTGTTTAAGATTTTATTTATTTGTTTGAGAAAAAGAAAGAGTGCATGAATGGGAGGAGGGAAGGAGGAAGAGGGAGAGAGAGCATTTGAAGCAGGTGCTTCCCTGAGTTCAGTGCCCAGTGTGGGGCTTCATTCCACAACCCAGAGATCATGACCTGAGCCAAAATCAAAAGTCAGGCATTCAACTGACTAGAAGAGATGTTGGTAGGGGCGCCTGGGTGGCTCAGTGGGTTAAAGCCTCTGCCATTGGCTCAGATCATGATCCCAGGGTCCTGGGATCAAGCCCTGCATTGGGCTCTCTGCTCAGCAGGGAGCCTGCTTCCCCCTCCCTCTCTCTCTGCCTGCCTCTCTGCCTACTTGTGATCTCTGTCTGTCAAATAAATAAATAAAATCTTTTTTTAAAAAAAAGTCACTACAACAATAGTACCACAGTAAATTTGAACCTGTGAACTGAACAGCTCCTTCTTCATGAAATCACTGACCACATTTGACTTTGTTGATTACTTCCATACCTAATGGGACTACTAGTATTACTACTATTTATAATAATTTATACTTTTGACTGTAGATTTATTTTACCGAAGTAAAGAAAAAACACTAATTAATAGCACATGCCATAAATTTAAGTCACTGTCTGTCATTCAGTATGCTTTGCCTTTGAGTAATGATCATAATTTATAAAGCGTACAGATTTGGAGACAGTACAGCTCAATGGATTAGAACTAGACTTTAGTAATTAGACAAGGTGGGGTTGAAGCCTAGCTCTGCAACTTATGAGTCACTTACTTGACTTTGGGTAAGTTATGTAGTCTCTGTGTCTCACTGTCTTTATCCACAGCTTTGAGACAATAATATATCTCAGGACTATGTTGAGAATTAAATGAGATTGTACACGAAGAGTCTTGACCTAGAGCGTGTACCCAGTAAGACTTCAGTAAAGCTGTTATTTTTTATTATTGCTATAACTGACTTTCTCCTCTAAGTCAAAACATGTTGAGAATTCAGTTTAATAGCTTCCTAACAAGAATTAAACACTGAGAATACCATGGTCCAAGGAAAACAACTACGAGCCAATAATTCCAGGTTATGATTGCCTGGTTGACATATGATAAATGCACTTATTGTCCAGCATATTTATCCATATAGACCACATACTTAAGTTTTCATGTTTTGAATTCTGTCAAAATCTCATTCCTATTGAAAATATTCTAACTCAGCAGGCTCCATTTTAGTACCAGTTGAACAATAACAGTGGTAGATGGAATGTGTTGTTATAAAGCCAGAATGATTGCTGACAGACTATAATTTGCTTTATGAAGTGTGTGTTGTCACATATACAATTATCTGGTTTATATTTGTTGCTGTCAGCCTTCCAGTTTGTTAATGTCCAGTAGGTGTGCCCTGTGTGAAACCTAAGAAGGGTTAAAAATCTTAGCGTTTTCTGGTGGGGGGAGGGGTAGGAACAGAAGGGTTCACTTGGTGGTTACCTTTTTTCTTTTCTCTTTCTTTTTTAAGAACGAGGGTGATGCTACACACTGCAGCCCACCCTACTGGTCAAAATGAAAAACTGCATCATAAAGGATCCCTTTTCTGAAAGAGGGGGAAAAAAACTTTTCATTTGGTTCCCATGGGCATTTTCCTGTCCAACCCCTAACTGACAGAAACGTAGTTCCTTAGGAAATATTATTAAGCTATGCCACCCTTTCGGTTGTAGCATCAAATCAATTTTATTCCATTTCTGATCATTTAGACTGTGCTGTTCTCTGAAATGATAACCCTAAATGTTCTTGGGAAGTGTGTTATTCTCTGCATGATAAAAATAGTACAATTAGTAAACAGTATCATGAGCTAAAAAAAATTTTTTTTGACCTTAGGTTCAATTTATTTCATATATATTTGAGATCTTATTGGAGCAACTTTTTAAAAGAATGATAAATGGAAACTTTCTTTACCTGGGCTATCATTTGTTCTGTAGACTTAATGACATTCAGTACTATTATACTCACTGCCAGGGCCTTGGAGGGGAAAAAAAGAATATTTATACATTGAGTTATGGCTAGATATAAGAGGGGGGAGAAGGAGATGGGCAGGAAGTCAGACTATACAATGGAGAAGAATTTGAGACCTTCACTACACATGGATTAATCACAAGAACTAACCACGCAAATCCAAATGGATATTTAGAAACCAGTGAAGCCTCTAAGATGGTCTGTGGGAAACACTATACATTTTCTAATGCATGAGTATGTGCAAAATGTTATCTAATTTATAACAGAAGTGTTGACAGAACTTTAGCTTTGGTGTTGCAAATGGGCTCCATAACATATTTACATGGGAGGAACATTTCACATATATGGGCACATATGTACCCAATCTATTTCTGTAGTTGGTGTTATATTCAATAACTTAGGTGAATGGTTATATTAAGGAATAATACGCTGCAGTTTTTTTCCAGTCTTACCTTAGTTCAGCTTTGGGAACTGCATTACTATTAAATTGATCCATGAAAACCTGGCAATATTAATGCTATCAAGCATGAAAACTAACTGGATTTGGATCAGGGACTTTTATTTATAGCATTTTATTTAGAATTTATTAGTTTAAAGAGGGAACTGTGTGTCTCATGGGTTTTTAAATATTAAAGAGTCAGAAGTCATGTGTTCCTTTCCAGTAGCAACAATAAAAACAAATGTCAAAAAATTGCTGATAATTCTACATTAATTTTGATTTCCTTATTTTATCCTGAGATACTTGGTGAAGTGATAGCAAACCCTGGGAATTTTGAACTATGCTATAGAAACAGTTGGTTACAGATGTGAATAAAGTCTTTATAACACAGCTCACAATTAATTAGAAGTAAAAGATGATGGCTCCATACAAATGTGAAAAAACCATTGAGCCTTTATATGTCGAATAAGCAAACATCTATTTATGTCTTATCTATTTGCTATTGTTGTGTTCCTTTTTATTTTTTTAAAGATTTTATTTATATATTTGACAGGCAGAGATCACAAGTATGCAGAGAGAGAGGAGGAAGCAGGGTCCCTGCTGAGCAGAGAGCTTGATGCGGGGCTTGATGCGGGGCTTGATGCGGGGCTCGATGTGGGGCTCGATGCAGGGCTCGATCCCAGGACCCTGGGATCATGACCTGAGCCGAAGGCAGAGGCTTTTACCCACTGAGCCACCCAGGCGCCCCTGTTGTGTTACTTTTTATGATTAAACTGCTTTCCATTTTTCTTTTCTTTTCTTTTTTTTTTTTCATTTCTTTGGTAAAGTTGTCATTATGGCCTGTTTTTGTCCTCAAATAGTACCTGTAAGTTCAGAATCAGATGGGTTTGCTGTGAGTCAAAATAGCTAGAAGGGGAATATCATCATGGTTCATTTTCCCCCCTCCCTGTTTTATTTGGAATTGAATTAGGAAATGAAAGTTTTTAGCAGTTTAATTCACTTCTCCATAAAGTTTATGGAGCAGCAACAGCTGGTTGAATCCATGGCAGAAAAAAAAGCCAACTTCTAGTGGCCAAGCTATTGTTTCAGAATTAAGGGGGAAAACTCATTAACTGTTAATGAAAACACTGGGAATAAAAACAAATAGCACAGAAACCCTAGCAAATAATTACCTTACACCTGACACAAAGCTGCTTTATATTTCTGCTCCAAACCTCAGAAATTCACAACTTATCATTCTACGGAGCATGAATGAAATTGAGTTTGATTCTCAGGAAAGAACAATAGAAATCATCCCCCTTATAGGCCCCTCAGTACCATATTCAGTGGAGAACCTACCCTTGAATATACTAAGGAGTGTATCTAGCGCCCAATTCTTAGGATGCTTAGGATAGAGGAGCAAATTACCAGCTACTAGCAGATGAACCCTTGATATAGTTTCCCAAGATCTTGTTTAGAAATACAAAGAAAAGGGACTGGAGGTAGTAGACGTGATTAATGGAGATATTGTGTGTTAGAATATATATCTGTATAGAAATATATTGATTCTGAGCAAGTTGCAATGGGAAAGTGTGTCTCTAGTGGCAAGGGGTCTTGCTTGTGAGAAAGCCACTCTAAGCAATGGAGTTCGAAGCCCTAATTGCAGAGCTGCTGAATGGAAGTGTCTGTCACTATAGTTTGTGATCATTTATGTCTGATCCCACCGGACGACGGTCGTAGTCGCCTGGAACTGTGATTCTCAGAGCTGCAGATGAATCCAGTGATCACGTGCGGTTATGTTCTAAGGAAAAATGATGTTCTAAACTTAAACAAATCCAAAATGACCACAGTAATTGCTGGTTCTCCTATAAAACTTTTCACCCATGCATCTTGAGTAGTTATAATCATTTTAATTACACGGGAGTATCTATTTATATAGTGTTATAGGCTTTTTTCTGCGTGTGCCCAAGGGAGTTGGGCCACTCAATATGACACTAAAAACACTTATAGCAACATTTCCATCATCAGGAACAAATTACGCTTGGATGTAAAACGTATTTTTAAACATTTCCCCCACCACAACCATTTTTAGTACTAACCCAGGCTCCGTTTTTGCTGCATTGAGTTGTATACCTTTGTTGTTGTATACTTTACAAAGGCACGGTCTTACATTTGGCACGGGGATGACTATTAAAAGCCCACCTTGGGTAACTGTGTTCAGAAACCCTAGGGAAAACACAGAAGTGACTTTTCCATCTGAAGCCAATAGATCAAATGTGAAATCCAGGCAGGTATTTGGTATTTTGGATGAGATTTTTAAAATGAAAACTCTGAAGGCAATTGAATTGGATCCCGGATCAGAAAAAGGATACTACATCTAAAACTAATGATGTAGTGACTAATGACTGTATGTTGGCTAATTAGATTCAAATTTAAAAAAAAAAAAGAGAGAAAAAGGAGCTTAGTGGGAAAACTGGTGACATCCAAATAAAGTCTATAATTTACTTAATAGCAGTGTAGCAATGTTAATTTCTTGGTTTTGACAGAAATACCCTAGTTATGTAAGAAGTTGGGGGAAATTGAGTGAAGGGTATGCGGAAACTGTCTGTACTATCTTTGTAATGCTTTCAATAAATCTAAAATTATTCCAAAATAAAATGTTCATTTAAAAAAATGTTCATTAAAATACAACAAAACAAAATCCCACTTGATTGGCTTTTTTTTTTTTAAGCCTGGAATGCTAGAAAACGTAAGAGTAACTTTGTCAAATTTCTGAAGCAAGCAGAAAACCTTGAGTCTAGAATGACAGTTGATAAATAATGTTCATTATACCTACAAATGTTAAATTTTGTGGTAACCCAAACTGCTTTTTTTAAAAAATAGATTTCGGCTTGGCTCACAATTTTAAAATTCCTTTAACCTCACAGCTCACTTTCAGGTTACCTGCCAAGCGGCCGCTTGGTAATAGAATTTCAGTGGATTTACAAATTCCACTGATGTAAAATTTCAGTACTTTAATCCTCAGTCCAGTATTTGAGAATTTTTCTGACTATAAGGGAAATTTCACAGCGATACTATAAGCATAACTGTAATAAGCTTTGTATCCTGATCTGTAGCCCTAATAAAGAAGAGGATTTGTTCTGGCTCTGGCCAACACTGCTGTGAGGTTGTTGTTTGTTGTTGTTGTTGTTTTTCACTTTCCTTTTCCACAATCAAGTCCATACTTTATTCCTAAAGCCCTGTATCTGCAGGTGCTCAAGTCAGTTGTGGACAGACAAGCTACCTACCATCGAGCGTTCACAGAAGAGACTAGCTATCGTCTTCTAATTTATGGAAAGAGAAGGCTACAGCCATTCTCTTTTTATCATTTTATATCCTCCCGATCCTTCCAGTTTAATTGTAGGAAATAAACCTTTAAAGTGAAGCAATACAGATTCTATGTAGGTTGTTTGGTTTCACTGCTCCCTCGTTGAAATCCAGGGCCAAAACTCGACAGTGTTTACTGAGATTAGCATTGGTGATTTCCTTTGGAAATTAGTATTTGAGATAATATTAAATTCAGTTGAAAATCCCCTTTTCATGTTTGTGAAATGAACTGAGCAGCTGTTGGTGTCCTTTTATCAGCAGACTGTACCTCTGTTTGGGGGGTTTTAAGGAAAGCCATTTACAATGCAGAGCCTTTTCTTCCGGTTTCTGAATGATCGAACATCTTCCATCCGAACCTTTTAAAGTATCATAATAGCATGGGCCACTTCTACAAAATATAATCCAATGTATGTTGAAAACACCCAAAGGGGATTAGCATTGTTTTAATTGCATAATTCAGTATTGCATATACATTACCTTTCATCAAAGCCATTTTACAGAACAAATATTACCTTCTTAGGGCTTTTAGAATTCCTAAGGGGTTGGTTGCATAGGCTGTAAACTAGAATTATATAGAGAGAATTTCTTAAGATTGCAAAACAAGTAGTGATTTAAATTGGAATAGAATCCAGCAAAGTCTAGGTTCTCTCTGTTTTTAAGTCTCTTAGTTTTCAGAGAAGGAAAGGATATTGACCTGTTACATTGTATTATGTATAGGTTAACCCTTTGTATGATTTATTCTGTTCCATTTGGCAATATAAAGAGAAACAGACATTCAGGATAAAGGTTGCAATTAATGGAAGCCAATATTTATGAATAGGTATATATATATATAGTTGTGTTTTCATTTTAAGTACGATGGAAAGTTTCTCTGGGTGGCAAGAGGTGTCCCCATTCTATGGTAACAGTTTCTAAGTTCTAGTTAGTTAGCTGACTGGAAAATTTCCCATCTAGGTAAGTTGGTCCTTATTCATCTGTGTCTTATATGTTAATGGATAGCGGCCACGTCCACCAAGTAAAAGATTTATCTTTCAGAGGAAGGCAAGGATGAATATCAGAAGACATCGACAAAGACCTTTATAAAGATGTCCAGTATGACCTTGTTTTCTTTCTTCTTTGTCCCTTAGGGGGAGACCAAGCTGAAAGTTACCTTGGGCAGGACAGCTCCGATGATAATCAGAGTGGAACTCATGGCCCTTCTCTCACATCGGATGCACCTTTTTTGCCTGATTATCAGGATGAGGGTGAGTGTCATCTTCCTGGATTTTGGGTTGATCACGCTGCTTTGTTACTTTTTGTCTTGGTGTTTTTGCCTTTTGTCATGTTGAACCATGTGAACTTCAGTGGGTTTTCTGTATTGGTTATCGCTAGTTTGCAAAAAACAACAATTTGTTTCATCGTGGTGCTGATCCTTCTAGGTAATTCAATACTTGTGAAGCTAATGTATTTAGGGAAACACTAATTCTATACTGGAGCAGGAAGACATCATTATTGATCTTTTTCTAAGAACTGTAGCTCAAAAGCTAAGAGAACATCTTAAGATGGCAGGGCCCAGTTCACCATCTTTCAGATTTCTTAGTTTCACAGAGTTGCATGAGAATCAGAGTTTCATTTAGTGATTATTGGATTATTGATTTATTGTGGATTATTTGAGGCCCTTGAGCTCATCATATCATAATAAGATTTTTTTTTTAAGATTTTATTTATTTATTTACTTGACAGACAAAGATCACAAGTAGGCAGAGAGGCAGGCAGAGAGAGAGAGGGGTAAGCAGGCTCCCAGATGCAGGGCTTGATCCCAGGACCCTGAGATCATGACCTGAGCCAAAGGCAGAGGCTCAACCCACTGAGCTACCCAGGCGCTCCGAAGATACGATTTTTATCTATGCTTCTCCCATATCCCTCTCTGACCATACTGATGTTGTTCAAGAGGAAAGGGAAGCCACAAGAACCACAATGTAAATCTTCCTGGAGCATTAATTTTACTTGAAGATTTGAGAATGGGAGGAGTTAAATAATTCAACTGTTATAAACATTACTTTTATATTAAAAACACATTGGTATGTAATAGAGCTGGGGTGTGAAATGTGTATGAATTTTTAAGATACATGAATATAAAATTTTTGGCTAGGTGTCTGCCAGTTTCTGGCTCAGGCTCAGATATCCCAAGGGTGGGGGTTCACCGTGTCTCTTCTGGCATCTGGCCACTTGAACAGACGGTTTGATCATCACTGATGCACACGGTTATCTTACCAGAGTCTCTCTTGTGCCTTTTCGGTGGGGAAAAAAGGTAGACACGCTACTAAGCTGAATATTAAATTGGAACATATTATTCACTTAGGGATTGGGAGTAGAGCTGGTAAAGTATTCCTTATTTCTCTTTATTGGCCTGCAATCATTCAATTTATTTTTCTTTCAAATTTCCCTGTGACTCTGGCATTTTCCAGGAGTTTGTAATCCCTAATATTTTTCTCTTTTTAACTTATCCACTAATTCTTTTTTTTTTCTTAAGTTTTTATTTAAATTCCATTAGCATACAGAGTAATATTAGTTCACTCATCCATTAATTCTTATTTCATTTAGCCTTTTTGGCAAACCAGGTTTTCTCACTTTCATTGCATTAATAACGTCCACATCAGAACTATGGATTCAGTCATACAGAAACATTTTATTTGATCTGAGCTATTTTAGAAACTGGGCCTTGCAGTTTAGGATCTGTATATTGACTCAAGTGTACACTAAAAACATTGTTTGGATTGCAAGCTTAATGATTACACTGGTAGTTTATTAATAATTTTAGAAAATTAACAGGGCAAAACCAACCTTTCATTTGTTTTTGATTAATCCAATGCCTGACAGAATTAGAACAATACTACCTCATTAATCCATAGGTCACTTATTTGGTATTTCCAGCTTTCCCAGACACAGCTGAGAACACAATCAGTAAGCCAGAAGGACCTCTAAGTGGAAATGGGTGTTCCTGAGTGTGGTGTTAACACTGTCGTAATTTAACCTTGGGAAAGCCCCTGAGGTCTTCACTGGAGATTCCTCTTTTTACACATTTCTAACCATGACAGTGGTTTGATTTCTCAAAACCATAGTAGGATAAAACATCAAATTTAGAAGAAAAGGCATTTTAGAGACATCAATTAACAAATAATATAGAGGTGAGACACAGGAACACAATTAAAAATTTATGCAGGACACAAAATTGGTAAACAAAAAAAATTCGTATGGGAACTCAAAAACATAGCACTCTGGGGCCATATCATATTGTAGAGAGAAACTAAGAGCTCAGTACCTTTAATAAAGTAAAACTTTTCAGCTAGCCTTTAGTAAGCACTTACTGTGTACCTGCCCCTGTGTTCTAAGTACTGTGCATCTGTTATCATTTAATCATGAGAATAGCCCGAAGAGGTAGATAGTAGGATTATCCTCATTTTACAGAGAAGGAAATGGAGACCCAGGAAGTTAACTGATCTAAGATCACACAGTTAGTACGCAGTAGTGCCAGGATTTCTAATGACGCAGTCTAGCTTTGGAACCTCTGTTCTTAACCACCCTACTGTCTTTACCACTATCCTTATCCAGATTATCAGAAAAGATGGATTCATGTTCCAGACATTTTGGTTAAGACTATACAGATATATAGTTTGCTTAAAAGTATTTTCATTAAAAAGAGTTGAAATTAAAAAAAAAATACAGTGTTGAAAGAGGAAAGTCTAGTCTCTAGAATATTCCAAGGTAGAAACTCTGCTTCATTATGGTTCCTCATAAGAGAGGAGCTAACTAGATCAGTAATATTAAATTCTTATTTCATAAATTTAATTTTTAGTTTTATGTATAAAAGTTAAGAGAATTCTCAAAGTTGACACAGTCAATGATAGATAGGAATAGATTGTTCATGTGTTAAAAATTTGATTGTAGGATGATGTTTGTTTTTACAAAGTATTTTATTTCTTCATTCATTTTATTTAGTTTCCCTTTTTAAAGTTTTATTTAAATTCTGGTTAGTTAACATGCACTGTAATATTACTTTTGGGTGTACAACGTACTGGTTCAACACTTCCCTACAGCACGGACTGCTCATCATGACAGGTGCACCCCTTAATCCCCTTCACCTACTTTACACATGCCCCATCCACTTCCCTTCTGGTAACCATCTGTTCTCTGTAGGTAAGAGTCTGTTTCTTAGTTTGCTTCTCTCTCTCTTTTTCTTGCCATGTGCCACGACATGGTTGGAGGTAGAGAGTTTTATGCTCAGCAAAGGAGTCAGTCAGAGAAAGACAACTAATATGATTTCACTCATACATGGAATTTAAGAAACAAACAAAGAGGGGGAAAAGAAAGAAAGGGAGATGCTATTTAAATATGAGTTTCAGCAAAACATTGAAACTAGCCCAGTACCTGAGTGCCTGATGCCTAGTGGGTGTGATAAATGTTTGTTTCCTTGCCCTAAAAAGTAGTGATATGGGGCGCCTGGGTGGCTTTAAACCCTCTGCCTTCTGCTAACGTCATGATCTCAAGGTCCTGGGATCAAGCCCTGCATTGGGCTCTCTGCTCTGCAGGGAGCCTGATTCCTCCTCTCTCTGCCTGCCTCTCTGCCTACTTGTGATCTCTGTCTGTCAAATACATAAATCTTAAAAAAAAAAAAGTAGTGATAAGTACATATCCTATACAATTGAGGAAGAGGTTATAAAGATGTTAAAAATTTCAGTAGACATTCTATTCTGTTCCACTAGATTTTACCATTACTGAGAACAACAGTAACACTTCATATGATACTTATTATTTTAACACATACTTATTTAGAGATTACAGAGTAATAGCAAGACACTGTGCTGCTAAGCAGTAAGTGAAATATGCAGTAAAAAATCAGTCCCAGTTCCTGTTCTCGTGGAGCCTACCATCTCACTGCAAAAACACTATTAATAAGTAGACAAATGAACAAAGTCAGTGTCTTCGCTTGCTAGTGGGATAGCTAAGGAAGAAAAGATATTCTTAAACTTTTTTTTTTGTAGTGACAGTTATTTTAGACTTTCAGAATTTTATCTTTATTAGAAAAATGAAAGGTTACTGTTTACAATATTTCAGCATTGTTGCACTCCACCTCAGCCACAACAGAGTCCTAAATGTACAATTATAAAAGGACACATGGTCTGACTCATCCACCGTAACTTCAGTGTGAGAAGTAATAACCACGGTGCGTGTCATGTTTGTATCATGCTTTTGTGAAGACTACAAGAGCCCTAGAAGCATATAGAAGCCCGGCCAGGTGCACAGCAAAAAATGAACACCAAGGTTACAGGCTAACCCATGCATAAAAATGAGAGCATGTTGCTACCTAATCCCAATTTCTTCTCCTTTTGCTTTGCAAATGCCCTCAATCTGGGAACAGCAGGCTATATACCCTGTAGAGAGAGACCCACAAGCGAGAGCATAGCCCCACCATGGGGAATGAAAACTGGCTAACAAGTAATAACATGCAGATTTCTAAACCCAAGGAGGCATAGTTTCTACCATATTAAAAGGGGAAAAAGTACAGTATGAAACACTGGATACAATTACTGTACAAAAGCCAGCCAACTGTGCAGTTCAAGGTCTGCTTTCACTGGTCCAAAATATACAATGGATTTTAAAGTGCTTATAAACTTATCTCATTAGTGTACATTTTTAGAAGATGGGTCTACATACATTTTTTAAAGATGGGTTGGGGAAAGAGTTCTATAAACAGCTTATAGTGACTCCTTCTGGAAGAAAAAGAAAAAATGAAGTTATTTTCTAGGAGAAGAAACCTATAATATGTAATACTGTGTTATTTATCATGTAATATATATTGTTACATTCTAATTAAAGAAAAAGTAATGAATGAATATTGGACAAATAAATCTGGGAAGAAGTGAGAAAAATGTTCTTAGAATTTATTTTTACATCAGGTTGTCAAAGGTTTGAGAAGGTTCTTATTCTCCAGTGAAATGAAAGATAGAACTGGGAATATTAAAGACCTCTAACCATTTTTGGAGAAGAGTAATAATGAGTAAGGGAAAGACTGGTTTTGATCAATTTATTATATGCTACTTGATTTAAAAGGAATTACAGACCCAATAAATATACAAATAGTGGTCATTTTCAACTCCACGTCTTTTCTGTAAGGTACATTAAACTAAAAGACATATAGAATATTTTGAAAATAAAGAGAATTAGTTTTTCACAGCTTTAGTTTAAGCCCTTTTTTTTTTTTTTACATTTCTCTGCTTTCATTTTAGTTCTGAAATAGAAGTCAATTTTTGGATTTGATATTATGATAACAATAGACTAGCTTTTGTTGATCCTTGTGTGTTTCATTTCTATAATAATAATAAGAAGAAAATACTATTTTAATATATTCCTTAATGAAGGGAAGAATGTATTTTAAACACATCTACATTAGTATTGTGGGATTAAAAATGAAGGTTTAATTTATTAATTAGATTTTACTGATTAGACTTTTTTTGGCTGGAATTCATATTTGTCTTAAATTTCACTGTACCAAAGTTAGAATCATGCATTCTGAAAGTTGGAAAGGATGATTGTAAGAGGAATCATTTATGGAGCATTTACTATGCTGCACTAAATATTTTTTGTGGATTATCTCATTTAATTCTTGAACTGGCTCAGAAAAGAAAGTTCCATTATGCCCACTGTTTACAGGTTAAAAAACTGAAGCTTAGAGAAATTCAGTGACTTGGCCAAATCCACAGGTTGGGGAGTGTGGGGGCGGCGGTGGAGGCAGGGTTCCAATAGATTACAAGCCTGCTGCTTTGTGTAAAGCTTTGGTTAGCTGGATGTTTTTCCTCTGAAAAACCCATTTTTATGGGCTTTTCATCTCATTCTCCCTATTGTTTTTATTCTACCGAGTAAACATTCATTTGAAAAAATGAATGTTTTCAAAGCTAAAAATTATCCTCTAAATACCACTTTAACTGCATCCTTTAAAATTTGATACGTACCTACTTTCATTAGAATTTGCAATTCCATTCCATGTATTTTGTAATTCCTTTGATGATAGGCTTTTAAACCTATGCATTATTTAGAAGCACTTGTGTGTGTGTGCATGTGTGTGTATTCCTGGTTTTTATTTTGGTTTGTTTTTAGGTTCTAGGGATTTTTAAACCTTCTTTTCTATTTTGACTTAATTTTTATTACATGATAGTCTAAGAACATAGTCTATGTCACTTAGATTCTTTGGACTTTGTTGAGACTTTTTTTGTGGCCTAGTAATGATCAATTTATGCTTAGGTGCTGTGTCGTTCCCAGAAATATTTATTGAACACACTCTTAACAGGTTTTAGTTTTCTTACCTTTTATTTATTTTATACTTTTAAATAGTACTCTTCAAATCTTTTATATCCTGGTTTTCTTTTATCTGCGGAGAAGTTCATATTAAAATCTCCAATTATAGTTGTTCATGTATCCATTTTTCTGTACTTTGCTTTACATTTTCGAGGTCTTGTTATTAGATACTTACAAAGAGCTGTAATTTGTTTTAAAAGGCTTCCTCTTATTGAGCCAAAATCCTATCCCTAGAACTTCCATTTATTACCCATAGCACCCCCAATTGACTTTCTTCTACTCAAAGAGAATAAAAGATGTCTGTTCACAAGCCAGTTGGAGACCCACATTGCTCTGAGTCATGTATAAGGCCTGAGTTTAGAGTATAAATTACGTTGTTTCACAGGATAAATAAACTGCATGTCTTACAGTGTTTACTGAGGTATGTGAATTAACGATGCAGTGGTTGGTGGTAAGTGACCTTACCAATCAGGTAATCTTAGGCCACATCCTGCTGATGACTTTGGAGGAAAATGTGCATATTTGAGGGCGGCTTTACTTGGAATCTTAGAAACCTATTGTAGGCTCAGTCACCGGTAGGGTAATAGGTGGGGAGAGTTAATGGGCTAAAAACAAGCTGTTTACTTCCCTCTCACTGATAGGGTCAAGCCCACTACTTTGTGTGTACGTGTTGAAGATTTTATTAATTAATAATTAATTAAATTGAGAGAGGGCGCATCTGTGTCTGCGAGTACAGGCAGGAGCAGGGAGAAGGACAAGCAGGCTCTGTACTGAGTGCAGAGCCGGACATGGGGCTCCGGCCCAAGACCCTGAGCTTGTGATCTGAGCCAAAGTTAAGAGTCAGATACTTAACCACCTGAGTCACCCAGGCGCCCCTTTGTGTGTGTGTGTTTTTTAAGCACATAAACTATATGAAGATATTTAGAGTTTTTAGTAGAAACGGAGATAACAAATGTGACTCAAAATGGTCTCTCTCCATTTATGAATACACAACAAACGTGTGCATACGTTCATGCATTCAAACAAGCATTTCTCTCATTTCCTTTGTATTCTTCAGACAGTTGCTTTCATCTCTGTTGCTCACAGGAATATTTTTCTTTAGTAAAGGCACATGACTCCTGTCAACCCTGATGGAGTTTATGTGTGTGTGTGTGTCTACAGTGCACACTGTGGAAGAACACAAAACTTATTCCTTTCCATGTCTGCGCTTTTGGGGGCAAAGAACAAATTCTACCATAAAACATACTTTCATAAGCATGTCGGACTTCCGAACAAGTTTCTGTTGGCTTCAGGTGAGTCCATCAGATTTCAGATCATTGGGAGAAATTAAGGACCGATGGTGAGTTAACTGTGATAAGGGTAAGTGAGCTGTCACTCAGGATCGCAGTGGCCTCCTTCATGAAGATAAATGTCTTATTAGATCGAAGACATCATGTCGTTTATATAGTCTGGTATAAATCACAGACGAGGATGACAAACTGGGTCTCAAAGTTGACAGTAATTTATATAACTTAAACAAATGATTACCAAGGATTATACATGTTTTGTGAAGAATAAAAAAACAATAACAATTATCTGTCTATGAACTACCCATTTTTCATTCTTCAGCCTGGCACATTGGGCTGTCGGTGCGTGTTTAAACTCTAACCTTCCATCCAGTACCCAGGAAAGCAGTCTCTCATGCGCTGATGGCTGGATATCTTCCATAATGCTTCTTTCACTAGAATGTACTCTACAAATTGAACCCAAGTTTTTTTTTTACATAGAATCATGGCATTTTAGATCTGGAAGAGACTACTTGGTAATCATCTATCTAATCTCTGTTTTACCGAAGAGGAAAGTATGTTTTAAAGAGGCTAATGATTAGGTCCTCTATCTAGCAAGACAGAGCCAGTATGGAAACCAAGACTGCTGCCCTGGGAGAGGCCTTCCCAGGCTCAAACTGTATGTATACCTTCCCTCACCTGCATGATCTCTACACACTCTCTGAGTGCAAACCCAAACAACTTTGCAGGAGGCCTGGTCATGTCTCTTAAACTATTTCTTGCAAGTTTCAGTCAGGTTCTTCAGGTACATATGTCTCTCTGGTCAATGTATTTTCATCAATGTATTCTTTTCCAAGAATGATTTGGGAGTAGTATGTTTTATAAAGAATTTCAGGGGCACCTGGGTGGAACCCCGCATCCGGCTCTCTACTCAGCGGGGAGCCTGCCTCTCTGGCTGCTTGTGATCTCTATCAAATAAATAAATAAAATCTTGTAAAAAAATTTTCAAAGGGTTGCAAAAATGCTAACAATTATAACTATGAGTGACATACAATAAGTCCCTGAATTGATCTGACATATAACTAATTAGTTAGCTTTTTTGGCCTTTTTGTCTATGGTATAGATTTTAATATACTGCTAATGAAGAGTTAGCTATTGAATATCTATATTGGATGCTTTTATTCATTCATGAGTTTAGAAGCTGTGTGGGGGATATGAAGAGGAATAGGACATGATGCCTTTCTAGTGAGTAAATAATCTAGTTGAAGAGAGAAGATTAGACACCCCCACAACAAAGTATACAATAAATAATCAAGTGGTGATTATCAGGGACAGAGTTTGCAGGGGGGGAAAAAAACACAACAACACTTGGTTGGACTTGCAGTGGTTTGGAAGAAAGTCAAAATAGTATTTGGCCTGAGCCGTGGCCTAAGTGTTTTTAGAAGTCTATTCCAGACTGGGAGTATGGGCTGAAGTCCATTCTCTGAAAGGTCAAACCTTTATTGAGCTTCCACTATAATTAGTAGTGAAATAACTGTGGCCATTTTTAAGTGCAAATAGTTGACTTTTAAGTGAGTGACTTGGCAAATGAGATTAAGTTTTTCATTCTGCCTCGAGTATTCGTTGTTTCTCTCCAAATTCTAAAGTAGTCAACAAGGTTAATCGTAATGTGGAAGTTCTAATATATGATTATTGAAGATGTTAGTGTGGTCATTACAGTGGTGGTAAAATGATATGCGGTGTTTTGGTTGTTAATGTAACATATTTATCTGATTGATATATAAATCAATCAGAGGTGGGGAGGGTTTATATATCTTGTGTGCTGTTTATTAGAAAGTCTTATATACCATGCTTAATTACCTTGTTCTTAGAATCTACAAATGCATTATAATTAAACATAGCATCTGCCGTATAGATGAACACCAAATCACCAGAGGGTTAGCTATCTTACCTAGAGCAATCATTTCTAAAGTTCAGGAATTCCATATTCTCAGTACTCTCTCTATATATATGTGGATATATATATATATATATTTTAATGGTGATTTGTTTTTTCAAATGGTAATTTGGTGATCTTTATTTTTCTGCTATCCATAAATTCTTTGACCTATCATAGAACTCTGACTTTTCAAGCAAAAAGTGAATGTTAGAATGTTAGTTATGCTGTTTAAAACACTGTGGAGGTGTGCCTGAGTGGCTCAGTGGGTTAAAGCCTCTGCCTTTGGCTCAGGTCATGATCCCAGGGTCCTGGGATTGAGCCCCACATTGGGCTCTCTGCTCAGCAGGGAGCCTGCTCCCCCCCGCCGTCTCTCTGCCTGCCTCTCTGCCTACTTGTGATCTGTCAAATTAATAAATAAAATTTTTAAAAATAAAAAATAAATAATAAAACAACATGGAAACACCTGTTAATCTAGAATATTGTGTTCTGTTAGGCGAAGGTTGTTGAATTCACAAACTATATTATACTTAAGCTCTTGACTATGTTTCTGACTTTGAGTGACAGCCTTTTTTATGTTGGGCCCTACATAGCTTACACCCAGACACACTAGTCTAGTGGGAAAGAAGAATTATATGGAGTAGTTGCTCAGGCTTGTAAAATTAGGATTTATAGGGGAATTTTTCCTTCGTGGAAAGTTTTCACTTATAGAAGCCTTTATTCAACTTAGAAATCCATTTCTATAAATTGTTAGGGTATAGCATACATTATATTTTAGTACAGTGCTCTGAAAGATAAGCATCATTGTTGTCATGGTTAATTTTATAATTAAGTTATTGCATAGTAATACTTGGACTTTTTGTTATCAACAAAACATAGGGTTAACTTAGATCACAAGCTCTCCTCTCTATAGATGATCATTATCGTCATTGAAAGACATTTATGAATGCCCAAGAACACAGTTGGGCCTAGAAATTGTCACAGCTTAGGGGAAAAAAATCACTTGAGTTATCTAATCTAGCCCTTCTAATGAATTCACATCATTCTTACTAATATCTCATTTAATTAATTATCAAATATAGCGATTATGCTTTGTACCCTTCCCTTGCAGGACATCTTGCCCGCCCAACTATTATTACTAATTTATTCTTCATGTCTAACCTAAACTTTTCCTTCCTTAGTTTCAGGCCATTGCTCTTTTCTATACCATCTTCTGAGACTGAATAATTCCCCTAATTCATTTATATTGTTACCTTTAGAAGGTTTTTAAAGACTATGAACATTTATCCCCAGAGTCTTCACTTTTCCAAACTACATAAATTTCAGTTCTCTTAATCCTTACCTCACTCTGCCCCTGTCATACTCTCCAGTCCTTGGGTATTTTATCACACTCCTTGATATTTTCCATTCCAAGGGGATCACCTAACCAAGAGAGCTGCCTTTTGGGGAGGGAAGTAATAAAGCGTAAAATCTCATATAAACCCCTAGAAGATGCCTAAGTGTTTATCTGATGTTGGTGTTGGTGATCATCTGGCAGGCACACCAGTGTAGGGCTTGTTTTGGCATATGTTGGGATATATGTGTATTTTAATGCCTTAATGTATTATGGCCTGTTGTAATTGAATGTCTATAAAGTAGCAGTTAAGAGGGTTTTACAGACCTTAGACGAGATCAGAATTCTCTAGCCCCCTCTTGTGGTAAAAGAAAATACTACTTCGGGGCTTTCTTGGATTATCTGGTTTTGGCTGATGAGGAAGGCTAAAAATATATCACTTCTCAACATGTGAGCATAAAAAATGAATCAAAAAATTTAAAAATTATACACAGACACATATATAGGCATATATATGTACCCAAGTGCACATACACTTGGATCTGAGAAGTTCCTGTTCTTTTATTAATGCCCTAAAACCTGAAAGATGTTACTTTCTTACAACCGTCATTTCCGTATATTCTTATTACATAAGTTAGGATGAGGACAAATAAAATAAAACTATAATCTTGAGGGTTTTATATTCCTAAATATATAAATAAAGGAGGCTTATATATGAGTTTTAAACCAAATTTATAGGTACTTTTTTCTTTGCCATTATAAACCCATGTGGTTAGCATTTCTAACAGATATAAACAGATATCCTAAATCCCCTATAACATATTAATTTGACCGGTTTTATAATTTATTATTGTAGCATTCCTTCTATGGTAGACACATTCAGCTATTCATAAAGGCCTAGTAAGTAGCAAATAGCTGAAGGGAAGACTAAATTGGCATGCAAATAAGTTCATGTATCTTGCCTATGGAAAAAAGTTTCTACAGGCAGTACAAAATTATGTTTATTTTTCTAGGACACCACTGAAAGTAACACCTCTGTCTTAGAATAGCTGGTGAATAGAAAAGAACCAATGAGGAGTTGTTATTAATGTGCCTTACCTGGAAACCCAGGAAGTGAAGACATTCAAATTAAACACTGCCCCTAAGTAATTTTTGTGTTTGTTTTTTCTTTTTCTTTCTTTCTTTCTTTTTTTTTTTAAGCTACTCTAAAATTTTGAGTAATGGTTTTAGGCAGCTTGCCTTCATGTTCAGGTCACATTCTAATGAAAATATGGGGTCCTATCTGGAAATTCTGAGAACTCTAGAAATAAATGTGGGACCATGCTTTTTAATATTAGATTTTTTTTCCCTAAAAAGGAATATTGAATGTTGCACCAATTGAGACATTGCAAGAGAGGAATGGTATAGATATAGCAGAACAAAATGAAAAGGGGTTGGTCACAGGTGAAACAAGTGAGAATATTATAGCAATTTAAATATTGAATAGAAAACTGATAGTTTTTGAGTGATTCTTTTTTCTTTCCTACTTGAAGAGATGACATTTTTTTTAAATAGGGAATTTAATTCATTTTGTGTGTTTCTTTCTTAAGATGTGTGAAAAAAATTTAATCTCAGCTATTTATTAATTTGTGGTATTGACATTCCTCTGAGCATCTGGACACGAACTTTAACAAACCTAAAGATAAAACCTCTTAAAAACAAAGCATGAGTCTTAATAGGAGTAGTCTGATTTTTACACTTTTTCAAAAACAATGATTTGACATAACATTTTTGAGATTTATCTGTAATCAGGTTAGGTGATCATATAAACCCGATTTTCTGATGTGTCGGGTTTCTCAAGCAACTACTGGACCTGATTTTTTTTTTCTATGTACATGCTGCACTTTTCATGAGACTGAATAATTTGTGGATTTTTATAAAAATTTTGGAACATTATTTTAAGTAGAGAAGCAGAAAATGACCCTTAGTTATACCCGCACCATTTACTAGCATGTATATTTCAATTGGTTTGGTCACCAAAAAATTGTGACTGCTCTTGGACACACTTTCTTTGACTACTGATTTTAAATTATATGTACATATTTTCACAAAGCTCTCTGAAAAGTACGTTCTTACTTAGAGATCTGTCTATTGGAAAAACATCTATTTAATTTTTATTTATTTTTTTTAAAGATCAATTCTATAATAATTATATATTTACTTAAATCTATTAATCAGTTTAAGTTTGAATTCTTTAGCATTAAAATTAGGGAAATTATAATGATCAGTTTCTTGGATATTATAATTAATAAGAGTATAATGTAGAAATTGGTTGCAAAAGTTTGACTTTTCTAACCATAAGGAGGTGTCAGAGGGTCTTTTGGAGTATTGTAGTCATTGTTGGTATAGGTTAGAAGAGATTTGCCTAGGAAGTTATATCTGAGTTCTTATTAAGTGTCTTATTACAGATAATAACAATTTTCTTTATCACATTATTTAAGCTGAAAGGAAGGTAGACAACTTCTTCCTTCCTTGTCTTCTCTATGTGTGTAAATACCTTCTGCTGTAAAGCAAGTATCTTTCTGAATTTTCTTACGGAATACCAGGGCAATTCAAGGAGCTCTTCATATAAAATCTTCTGCATGTTTTCTTCCCCCAAAATAACAAATCTATTTAAATTTGATTGTGTTGCTTTGTAAGTGTTTGCCTCTTCATATGGAAGCCATTAAAATTCACCTTCATTTAGGATGAGAGGCATTAAAAAGGAGCCAGAGAAGAATTTTACTATTTTTTAAAGTTGCTCAAATCCTGCTTTTCAAAAAAAGCAACTTTTCATTGCTTTTGTATCTGTCCAATGGATAAATTATCAAATTTGTACTGTAATTTAATTCCAAATATGTTACCTTTGAGGAAAGAAATGTTTCATGTAGTGTTAAGGGACAGTCTTGCCAGTGGAAAACCTTTTTCGACTATGTGAGAGGTCCCAGCTTTACCTAACTGAAAGAGAAAAATACATGCCTGAATAATGACTTGGCATATCAGACATAAGAAATTTAGAAGAGATGTTGGAGAAATTGGTATTAATACCAGTTTTGTTAGGAAATCTAGGTTACTCCATGTCTAGCAAAAATACATGGGGGCTAACTTGTGAAGGCGCATAAATTCATAAACGTGTAAGATGTTTACTTTTCATAACTGATGGTGGCCTTCCTCTGGCATTTTTGCGGTTTCTTACATTCTTTTTGTTTGCTTGCTTGTTTTAAGAAGTTAGTTAAGGGGAAATCTCTGGAAAGGTGCAAGTGTTGATTTGGTAAATTCGAACAGCTGAGTTCATAATGAGGCACATTTTACAGTCACTTATGATCATTACAGAGTGATATACTGTGGGTTTCAGTTTTGACAGCTACAGTCTGACTCACTCTCCGTGGCAGAGCAGAGGTCTCGGTCTCGCACTGCAGAAGCCAGACCGAGGTAAAAAGTTTTCTCTTCCTGTATAAAGTAGGCAGAAATTGAGTTCTGTCTGATTCAGTTATAATGTTCTCTAAACTCTTAACCAACTGATCACTCATCATAATTCTAACATATTCTGTTTTCAGTCCAAGTGATATAGGAGCATGCTGGGTATGATTTTCAATATATGACAAAGGTGTAAAATTAAGAAGAGATTTTTATGAAATTTTTTGCACACTCTGCTAAATGAATTACTGGAATTCCAATAAGGAATTAGAAAAACCCAAAAAGCAGTATGGGTTTTATTTTTCCCTCAATCCTTTCAGCTCTCATAAATGTCTCCATGAAACCTATATCTGCAGGGTTAGAAAAGAATATATCCTATAATATTTACCTGATCAGGGAGATTTTTAAAACATGGCATCTCAGTGTGAGATATTGACTGAGGTGGGCTGGCAGGTTTACTGGCCCAGCAGATACAGAAGAAGGTTTGCAGTAAATCCATGTGGTAAAAAACCCCTGAGAAGTTTTTGATTAAGAAACTTTTACTATCCTTTTAAAATGAAATATGCTGGTCATTTTTTAAATGATAAAAGCAGATATTTTATGTCGTTGTCTGAGTCAGTTTCTGAAGTATATTTTAATGAGTTTGTTATATGGAAGTTTCTGGATTTCTAAAATGCTAACTTAGACCACCATCCAGCATATCCAGTGAATGTATAAAAAGAAATGATAAAAATAAGTCTTTTCAGTAAAAATTAAGAATAAAATTTTATATCTGAAGCCAGGAAGCCTACATTCAGAGAAGGGTTAATAGTGTTATTCTTTTAGAAATGTTACCAGTAATTTAAAGCTGTAGTAATATTACAAACTCTGCTGATTGGAAAAATATTTTAAGATAACAAATGTAATTTTTGAAAATATCTGTAGTTTTTAAAAAACAAACTAAAATTATGAAGCCGTTTCTACAAATGCATTACAGGTTGGTTACATTTCTATTTAGAGTCAGTAAAAGCAATGATTAATTTAAAACATAATGTGAAATGACTCTCTTAAGTGGTAAACAATTTTATTGGACATATGAATTTAGAAATAATATTTTGTGTGGAAGTTCATAGTTAGAGCAATTTTATATTTCATTGAGAATGAAATTTTGAAGTCTGTGCCTATTCCCTCAAAAACCACATGTTCACTGAATAAATTCTCCCCTTCCGTAGATGTTTTATTAACAAGTCCTTGAATTTTGCATAAAAGCCAGTGTTCAATCCAACTAGACTTTTAAAAAGTCTTATATGATTGAGTATTTTAAAACTTTTTGATTTCATGAGGTAAGAACGGAGGTTAAAAGAGATCCATGTCTCAAATAGATTTTTGGTTGCTGTTCAAGAAGAGCCATGTGTCCATAGACCCTCCCAAATTAAGCTTAGTTTTAAAGAAATTCTCAACACCACAGTAACAAAAACTGCTCCTTAACACATGGGGACCTTACGTTCTACTCCACAATTTCAGGAGAAACAGCTAAAACAATCGGCATCATTCTTCACCTAGATAATGCTTTCTCTGCAGCTAATAGCTCCTTGTTCATCAAGGAAACGAATGTGCGCTGAGGTGACATGCTCTTCACCCACTGCTCTTTGTTCTAGGGTCCCTCAGACTGATTATATCAGCCTCAGCACTGACAAATAACCCCCCAAACTTTAACACTATGTTAAATTGAGTTATGAGGTTTTAAGGTTACACTCCTCTGGCTGAAGGTTGATTGTCTCTGAGAGATAAAGGAATCGTGCTCAATGATAACGGAATCCTTTATCTCTTGCCATGGGATAATCCTAGTTATTGAACTCAGAGCTCTCTTTATTTGGTGACTTGGTCTCTCTCTCTCTCTCCTTCCTCTGGAATGACTGGGTACTAGATTGGTTTTCAGTACTCTTCACCTCCTCCCTCAGGGTTAGTTCAGAAAGACCCACAAGTAGTAGATGAAGGAACAAGACAACTCAAGCAAACAGAGCAGCTCCTTGAAATACACTGCCACTTAGGGCGTACCAACTGCTAGAAGCAAGAGACTTGGTTCTTGTTTGTCCTACTCTTGGCAGCATGAATGTGTAAGAGGGCCCGAGGATGCAAAACGTTTCCCTTCCCCTTCCCGCGGCCCTCCAATTTCTCATGCATGTGTTTAATCTCTGTTAAAATAAAAGTTGTGATATTTGGATTATGCTCTGAAGGCATATATTTCAGACTTGTTGTCCAGGCATAATTTTAAACTGCAGCCTCTCTTGGTGACAGTGATGAGGTGACAGTTCTGTATGCCAGTTTTTGCAGTTCCAATCCAGCATGCTACTCCTTAAATGTCTTTGTAATACTTAAAACTACCGAATGATGGCAAATTAAGACCTGTCTGATGAGTTGTGAATGCTCAACTTTTTCTCTGTATCTTGCAAACTTAGGATAATTGTTATGAGTAGAATTGATAATACCACAGCGGAAAAATTTAGTTTAGCTGCATCCTAGGAATACCAAAGAAAGCCCTGTTTTGGGGAGAAGTGTTTAAATAATGCATAACACTATCCTACAAAAGGTTTACTAGCCTGACCTTCATTACCAGCAACAATCACTTAGCATCTAACTATCCTGGATATACGGCACTCTCTAAAGCGAATTCATAGTACCTGCCTCTATAATAAATTTGTTGAACTCATACCATATGCCAGATAGCTTTTTTTTTACATACATTATCTCTAATCATCATTACCACTGCACAGCATAAGTATTATTATTCCCATATTACAGATGAAGAAACTGAGCCTCGGAGAGATTAATTTGCCCAAAGCCCTCAGCTAATTAAGTCAATCTCAACAAGTCTCTATGCATCCAAAGCCCATAATCTTTCTGACATGGTACACTGCCTCACAGAAAAAAACAACAACCTCTGTTGTTATTCCCTCAAATACTTGTGTATCCTGCTAAAAGGGAAAAATAGAAGTTCTGGACTTACTTGAAAAAAGGTAGGTGCTCAGTGAGCATCTAGCCCCTGGCAGGCCTTGTGCTAGGCATTTCCACAGTTTCATTTAATCGCCTTTTAAGTCTAATATTCCAAAGCTAAAGGGCATCTAATTTCAGAGCTTATATCTACACCACATTGTCTAACAAGATTGTAGAGGGAGAGGAACGGTGCTCCCGCACCTTAATGCTCTCCAAACAAACTTTCTTCAGTGATGAAAATGTTCTATAATATTAGTACTAGTTAATGAAACAGCTACCACCAGACGTAGCTACTGAGCACTTGAAAATGTGACTTGCAAGACTGAGAAGCTGAATTTTTAAAATTTATTTAAATTTATATATACCTTTAAATGGCCCCTGTAGCCAATAGCTACAAAATCGAAGAGCACAGCTCTCAAAAAATGGAGGCTTCTTGATGAGCTAATCAAGATAACCTGGAAATAGTATTTCAGAAACTTCCTGAGAGATGGATTGGTTGGAAGTTGGGTGGGCAAGGGAGAGAGGAAAGGAAGGCTCAGGCACAGGCCATGGCTGAAGAGGAGGTCAGGGGTGTGAGGTACATGAGTGGGCAGGAGAGTTATCAAGTGAATTTATGTGAGAAGCCCAGGGAAAACAGGATGTGGAGTGGAAGGAAAGTTGGCCTGGCAAAGTGCTTTGAAGAAGAGCATTAGAACCCATAGTTAATGGATTTGCACAGATTGAAAGGTAAATAAAATCAGCATTTTTTTTTCAGTATTCACCAGCTATAAATCGTTACTCGTCATTTTGATGAGTGGCTTTGGAGTGGGTTGTTTAAATGGCACTGTGATGTTTGTGTGTAGTAGAAGCTTGCAAGTTCCTCCTCCTATAGAATTCACAGAGCTCCTGAGTCACAGGGCTGTACGTTTCTGGGGCGTGTCCAGGAGGCTTTTATTCCTTCACAAGTACTCATTAAGTCATACATATCATCTTTTTGTTTTGTGTTAGTGCCATATCTAACCTTTCTCAAAAAACTGATTCTTTAAGACATTAAAATATTTTTTCATTATGAAACTATTTAAGCCCCTGCTAATGTCACTATTTGGTACACACTTATAGTACTTTACAGTTTAAAAATCTTGTTTTTGAATGCATCAACCCATTTAACCCTCAGAAGTCTCATGAGGTGAGTGGTGTGTTTGATGGCGGGGTGGAAACTGAGCCGGGCATTTGTCTGGATTCACATACCTCACATGTGGCAAAGCTAGAACCAGACAGAAGCTAGGCAGTTGCAGGGTCTGAGTTCTCTGACAATACTCTTGCCAAGGTTGTTATTTTGGCCTTCAACTTCCTCTACAGGGATGAGTACACATACCCCAGTGAGCTGTAATACTTTCATGTGTGGGTTTCCATTTTTCAAATTAAGAAACTAAGGCACATGTAATCAGTAGTATTGTAATAACATTGTATGGTAACAGATGGTAGCTAACTTGTGGTTAGCATAGCATAACATAAAAAAAAAAAGAGGAGAAACTGACGCACAAAAGAATGTCAGACATGAGTCATCAAGCCTTTGGGTCCACCTGGCAATTTGCAGGAAAAACAGGAGAGAAGAATATGTGAAACTGTGAGCATGCAATTAGCAAAATTTGGACAATGAGAAACTCTAAACAATTGAATATCGCAGGTTCTTCAATGAATAAATTATAAGGAAAAGTAAGGGATGAAGGGCAAAGAGATTTATAAGTCATAACATTTTTTTTAACATGGGCAAATTTTTTAAGGAAAGAAAAAATTAAGGTGCAGATATATTGGAACCCCAATCTGAAAACTAGGATTTATTTTCTGGTCTACACTTAGTATCTTGAGCTTTATGCCTTTCTGTACTTAAGTTGAAAGAGTGTTCCATTAGTTTCATATTTAACAAACACTTTGGAAAATACATATTTAAACATTTCAAAAAAGAAATAAGTGGTAGTTTCTCTTTTGTATGCTAACCCTAACGGTCTACTCTGAATGGCCATAAAAATCTTTGCCCAACCAGTCTTCTTATCACACACCTGTGTCATCACTTAAAACTGTTCTTTGGAAAGATAGCATTTTGGACTGAGAAGCTTCGTAATAAGTTACTAGTGTTCAGTAAATCTTGATAATGCTTGAGTTTATGGCCATCGGAACAAGGAATAATCTAGAAAAAACAGTAAGGGGAAATTATTGAATATGTTATTAATGTCCTGCTCTAAATTCTGATCTGCAATCAATATAAGAAAGAAAACAAACATTAAAAAAAAAGATTTCAAACAGAAAAGGAATGAACTTATACTGAGTTGCAACATCCCAAGTGTTTGAATTTACTCTGGATAAACCATTTAACACAAAATCAGTTCTTCACTCACAAGGGTGCTGAGTTTGCAGGAAAAAAATTTTTTTCCCAATGAGAGACAACCTTGCAGATGTCATTTCCAATCAATTCTGAAGCTCCAGAAGATTGAAGAGCCTGAGCCATTTGACCTGTAGAGTTTCCTACAGGCTATGATAGTTTCTTTTGTTTTTATCACCTCTATTTCCCCAGCTTTGAAACAAATGAATTTATCAAGGTTTCAAGAATAATATGGGACAGGAAGATTTTGACAGGCATACTAATTAGTGTGGCTCATGCTAAAATAAACAATACATTTCCCCATTATCAGGGGGTTCTAGCAAGATGTATATACAAAGGTATTCGTATTTTGGGTTGTTTACAGTAAAAGTGGAATTATTGATGCTTTACACCCTAGAAAGGATTAGGAAGTGTTAGAAACTTAGTTTAACATGACTGTTTTTAAGTTTCTCCATATTCCACTTGGTTGGAACTTGCAGATCTTGGTTCTTTGCATTTAGAGATAAGGTGTGTGTACATGTGTGTTTGACAACACGAAGCATGTTTTGTGTGCATTAATGAACAATTTCCTTTTTTAAAGTGAAAGCAATTGTAACATGAAGACTTTTTTTGCTTATGAATATCTGGTAGAGCTCTTGAAATAGAAGGTCAAAGTTTGGAAATGGGTGCCTCATTTTCCCTTCCATAAAGATTACTGATGAACACCCCACGAGATTATACTTTTAAAAATCAGGACGCTTCCTATCTTTATTTAACACCTGCAGATTCTTATATAGCTCATTATATCAAGAATTGAAATCTGATTTATTAAAAATAAATAAAAATTTTAAAAATTATTTTAAAAAAGAATTGAAATCTGAAATCAAACTTGCAGCATTTTCTGTTAAAAACAAACAAACAAACAAACATGGAAAGTTGTGACAGTAATCTGTACATTCATCCAGCAAACATCTGTTGGTGCATGGTGTATGTCAGACACAGCCAAGCACTGAGACTACAGCAATGAATAAGACATGACCCTTAGCTCCAAAAAGCACAGTCAATTGGAAAGACAATATTTGAATGAGTAATTTGACTACTTAGAAGTAAACACTGAAGGGGGACCTGGTTGGCTTAGTCAGTTAAGTGTCCAACTCTTGATTTTGGCTCAGGTTATGATAGGGTCATGAGATTGAGCCCCACATCAGGCTCTGCACAGGACATGGCGACTGCTTAAGGTTCTCTCACCCCCTCTCCCTCTGCTCCCAACCCCAGCCCTACTCTCTCGCTCTCTCTCTCAAAAAGAAGAAGAAGTAAACATTAAAAATGATGAATATAAATAGTGTTACAGAGAATAGCGAAGGATATATCTGGGAAGGAAATGAGATCAGGGAAGGCCTCTCAGAGGAGGTGATACTTGAATTACATCATAAAAGATCTATAGGAATTTATCAGACTGACAAAGGTTGGGCAGCAATTAGTGAAAATATTCAAGGTTGGGCAAAAGTATAGAACGTGGCCACACACTGCAAGTAGATATATTGGTTAGTATAGTATTTCCAGAGGGAAATATGGGGGAAATGTAACAAAAACTTTAATTGTAAATGCCCTTTGACTTGACAATTCAACCTTAAATGTACTTTAAGAAAATAAATATCCTGGGGTGCCTGGGTGGCTCAGTGCGTTAAGCCTCTCCCTTCGGCTTGGGTCATGATCTCAGGGTCCTGGGATCGAACCCCATATCGGGCTCGCTGCTCCGTGGGGAGTCTGCTTCCTCCCTCTCTGCCTACTTGTGATCTCTCTGTCAAATAAATAAATAAATAAAATCTGTTTTTAAAAAAATTTTTTTAAAAAGAAAAAATAAATATCCATAAATATGTTTAAAGTCATTCATTGAACACTTGTTTATAAAAGAACAAAATTGGAAATAGGCTAAAAGTCTAAGTTATTAGCATGCAATGGAATATATGCAACCATTGGAAGTGATGTTTATAGAAGAATATTTAATGAGTGGAAAGATGTTCATACTCTATTAAATGAAAATACAAGGTTATAAGACATCACATACAGTAAGTTACGACTTTTTGGAATAGATGTCCATGTGTGCATAGCACTCCAATGTTCATAGCAATGTTCACAATAGTGAAACTGTGGAAGGAGCCCTGTTGTCCTTCAGCAGATGAATGGATGAAGAAGATGTGGTCCATATATACAATAGAATATGACTCAGCCATCAGAAAGGATGAATACCCACCATTTGCATCTACGTGGATGGAACTGGAGGGGATATGCTAAATGAAGTAAGTCAAGCAGAGAAAAACAATTATCATATGGTTTAACTCATATATGGAACACAAGGAAGAGCATGGAGGACCATAGGGGAAGGCAGAGAAAACCAAATGGGAAGAAATTAGAGAGGGAGACAAACCATGAGAGACTCTGGACTCCCAGGAAACAGAGGGTTACAGAAGGGAGGGGGTGGGAGAATGGGGTAGCCGGATGATGGGTGTTAAAGGGCCACATGTTGTGATGAGCACTAGGCGTTATATTCAACTAATGAATCATTGAATACTACATCAAAAATTAATGATGTACTATATGTTGATTAACTGAACATAATAAAAAATAATAATTTAAAAATAATGTTCTTCGCCATAGTATTTTGATGTGCTTTTATTTCTAAATTTTCTTTTTTTAAAAAAGATTTTATTTATTTATTTGACAGACAGAGATCACAAGTAGGCAGAGAGGCAGGCAGAGAAAGAGGGGGAAACAGGCTCCCTGCTGAGCAGAGAGCCTGATGCGGGGCTTGATTCCAGGACGCTGAGATCAACACCTGAGCCAAAGGCAGAGGCTTTAACCCACTGAGCCACCCAGGTGCCCCTATTTCTAAATTTTCTAGAGTAGAACATTATTCTTGTAATTAAAAATAAATAATAATTATTATTTTTCAAAAATCTTGAAAATGTGCAGAGGCCTAGGCCTGAGGTTTCCCTTCTAGGAATTTATTCTGAGGAAATAAGCCAGTACAGCTCCTGGAACATCAAGTAATTGGAAACAAGCTAAATGTCTAATTACAAGGGACTGGTCTAATAAATTACGGTATACCATATGACGGACTGCAGTGCAGCCATTAAAAGTCATGTTGCCAGTAGATGAGTCATTACTGTCATAGGAAAATGTTCGTGATACATTCAAGGGAAAAAGCAGGATACGAAACAGTGGAAAGGACATATACCAAGATGTTGATAGTGGGTTTCTCTGGGTTATGGTATTAAGTCTGTTCTGTTTTGTTTTTCCTTTCATGCATGTGTGTATTTCCTAAGTTTGATGGTTTGAGCATGTTACTTTTTTAAATGAAATATTATTGGGTTGTTTTGTTTTTTAATAAAAGGTCATTTGTTTTTTAATGAGAGGTCTTTTTTTTTTTTTAAAGATTTTTAAAAAATTTATTTGACAGAGACACAAGTAGGCAGAGAGGCAGGCAGAGAGAGAGCCTGACACGAGGCTCGATCCCAGGACCCTGGGCTCATGACCTGAGCTAAGGCAGAGGCTTAACCCACTGAGCCACCCAGGCACCCCATAGAGGTCATTTGTTTTTTAATGAATGTGCTGTTGTGACATTAAACAAGTATCAATAATAGCTGAGGATGCCTGACAGTCCACAGTGACCTGAGTACGTAGAAGGAGCAAACGGCAGGCATAGCATGTTTCCGTAAAGGGCTGGATGTCCTCCTACAAAACATGCCAACCAGACCAGAGAGAACTTCTCCATCCTGTCCCTGGAGCAGTGTTAGAGTAACAGACAGCCCAACATCCAAGGTCCCCTTTGGAATCTGCTCTTGCTCCCTACCATCTCTCCCAACCCTTCTGTTTTGTCCAGGCCTTCATATGTGTCTCCTTCATCCTACTCTCTTTGGAAGGCAGTGATAATGCCTAAACCAGTGTTGTGGGGTTTTTTTCTCCTCTAGCCTCTGCAACCGGCATGGTACTTTTCACATAGGAATGCTCAATAAGTGCTTGTTAAACAAATTTTTAAATAAATAAATTTTAAAAATAAAAGTCAAAATGCTTTTTATCAGAATGCTTCCAATTTTGTGCCCTGTCTGCCTGTAGAAGCCCATTAGACTAATGTCTTCAAGGATCACTTTCTAATGATCTAAGTGAGAAACTTTTCTTTGGTTTTAATTGTTGAATGTCCATAATCCATTAAGTATAATTTAGATTCTGTGAGTAAAATTTCTTGTATATTTTCCCAGTACAAAAAAAACATTAGCTAACACTTAGCTACATTGGAACTCATCTACCATATCTTGGCCCAGGAATTGATGCAGTCTTGGGAAGCTTTTCTGCAATTTGTCCACATTAACTTGATTTTTTTTCTCTTGCTTTGTTTTACTGTTGCCTGAAAATGTAGCAATTTCACTGTCTTCCCTCTTCTAAGCTGTTACAGGTTCTACTAATTGTGTACCAGCATCCATTTCATTTCTTACTTACAGAACACTGATTTTGTCCTAGTGGCTTTGTGCCCAGCGGAAAACACTAGCCTTAGACAAACCTGCAGGACAGAGGCCACGAGACTCCGTTCTGGCCATCAAGGTGTAAGGTGAAATCTCCAGAGGAAGTGTCCATTCGTAAATAAGAAAGCTGAGAAAGTTGTTTGCCCCTCTTGTCTTCACCCTTCCTTTTGTCCCTTTACCTTCCTCTTGCCTAGAATACAGACTTGTTGCCTAAAGCTATAGCAGCCATTGACTCAGAGAGACTGTGACTTGCTCTAGACATGGTCAATAAGTAGCAAAACCAGAAGGATGTAAATATCCAGACCAGTCCTTCTGTTATTACCTTGTTACAGCTACCAGTTATGCCAGGAAAGACTATCCCTGCCCTCAAGTGGATTACAAATAGATTTTTGCGCAAATATAGTGAAGATAGAATGTGGTAGTTACATAATGTATTAAGGAGTATTAAAGGTAATTATATAATGTATTAAGAAGTATTAAAGGAGTGTAAGATCCATTATGAGTGGGAAATTCTACAGAAACTTTGGGAAGGGAGTGGGCCTTGAAGTACAGTCAACAGTTGGAAGTGGAGGAAAGGTAATTCCAGGCAGATAATGAAACATGAGTGAAGATATGAAAAGAAACTTTTTTGGGTGGGGTTTGGTAGTTGAATGTGGCTAGAGCCTATGTTGCACGGGTGGAAACAGAAGGAGACAAACCTGGAAAATAATTTGGGTATGGATTGTGAGTGAAGACTACTTTTTTTTTTCCTTTTTGACTCCTTTTTAAAAAATTTAAATTCTATTAGCCAACATATAGTATATCATTAGTTTCAGATGTAGAGTTTAATAGCATCTGTTGCATGTAACACCCAGTGCTCGTCACATCATGTATCCTCCTTAATGCCCATCAACCACTTACTCCATCCCCCTATCCACCTCCCTTCCAGCAGCCCTCAGTTTGTTGCTTATAGTTAGTGAAGACTATGTTTCAACTGTATTTTGTAGGTGGTAGGCATCTATGAAAAATAATTTTTAAATCGTGAATTAACATAGATCTGTTTTGGGAAGAAGGAAACGAGATTAGGGGACTCTTGCCATAGTGTTGATGAGCAGTGGTGAGGACCTTCCCATGTCATTGGTGGAGGCAAAGGAGAGGGAGGACTCAGAATGGATTTCACCTATAAAAATGATGAAATAGAAGGGTGAACCGGGCACTAAAGATGACAACACTATATTGTTCCTTGAAATTTTTTAAAAACAGGGTGGCTAACCATCTATCTTGAATGAGCTGCATATTTGTATCTAGAAAGGTAAGGAATTGGCCATACGATTTCTTGAGGGACCATTCTCTGCCTTTGGGCAAATAAAAAACATGTATAAATGGGTAGCTCATTCTGCAATCTGGTTGGATTACTAATCATCTAAGTCTATTGCTTTTTTCTCTCCATCTTGTTGTAGACTGCTAACTGTATTACCGGTTAGTATGACATCCTCTAAAAAAAAAAAAAAATCTGGAGAAATTCTGAGACCTCAAATGCCAACGTCCCTGTGATCTGGATGCCTGTTACTGGCTTGGGTAGCCTATGCCTGAATACATAGATTTCCACAACAAATAGAAAACATTGAATGTGTAATGAGTTCAGTAATCACTGACTTCTCCTCCTCCCTGGCCAGCATGATAACCGTTGAATGAGTCTTCAAGTATCTGTGACTTTTATTTGTTATTGTTCTTTTCCCCTCAATTTTATTGAGGAATAATTGACAATATAATTATGTATATTTAAAAGTATACAATGTGATGATTTCATATACATATGCATTGTGGAATGATTACTGAGATCAAGATAATTAACATATTCGTCACCCTACACACATAGCTCTGTCTCTCTCTCTCTCTCTCTTTTTTTGTGCTAAGAATACCTAAGATTTACTCCTAGCAACTTTCAAGTATGCGATATCATGGGTTTTTTTGTTGTTGTTGTTGTTGTTGCTCTTTTAACTACCATTGTTACTGATAAGAAAATATCCTGTTTCTTTTGATAAAAAATTTGCACTATTTTTTTCTTTTGACTGTGTTTCCTTTGCCTTAAGATTTTTAAGAGGTTACTTTCTTTTCTCACATCCAAGTACTAACCAGGCCCGACCCTGCTTAGCTTCTTTTCTGTACTTCAATCACTGTTGCTGTTTTTAGGAATCACAAAGTCCAGCCTCAATACCGGTTTTTTTCCCCCCAATAAGTTACTTTTATTTAACATTTTATAAGAATGCTAGGCACTATGAGTTTTTACTATGCTATAGATTCTTTTTTTTTTAACTTTTAAACATTTTTTTTTAAATTCGGTTAATTAACATATAATGTATCGTTGGTTTCAGCCAGGCTATAGATTCTTATAGAAACCTTATTTCCAGAATAGTCAAAGGAAAATTTTACTTTTGGAAGACTTCTTTATCTAGAAGTAAAATTTTAATTTAAAATTTAAAAGTTTAATTTTAAGGCAATATTATTGATTTATTTAGGTCCCAGAATTGATTTAGAGGCTTTTTAAGGTATACAAAGAGTCCATAAGATCATTTAATTCATACTTAAGGCCAGGTTTTTCCTGACAACATGTTCTTGAGTTACTGTGTGGTCATTTGGTTCATGAGAGACTCTTTGCTGGTATAATCAAAATCACTGATAGAAAACTTCTTTCCTTTTGGCTTGATTTTTGTTCCTGGGTTATCTTGAATACCTTTGGATCTCTTATCTCATGAAATATCCTGATAATTTTGCTCCTCAGTTTGTTTGTTTGTTTTTTAACCTGTTGATTACTAGAAGATCTAGTAGAAGGTCTACCGCTAGAAGACCTTGGGTTACTTGTCCATTTGGTAGATGATGTTTATGTAAGGGATATTTTAGACACTTGGTCATAAGCTTTCTTATTAAGTCTTCAAATTTCTATTAATAGAAAAGGGTCATCTCAAAAATAGTATTCAGAATTTTAGTAGAACTGTTCTGTTCAAGTTGTGAGGCATCATCACTGACCACTATGATCCTCTGCAGTTTCTTATGTCTGGATACACCGGTGGAAAAAAATGATTGGCTTCTCCAAGTTTGTCATTGTTTCCCAGTTGGGAAAAGGCTTTATCTGTTCTTTCCTATTAGCTTAAATATCATTCTAGTTCAAATTTAAAATTATCTGTTCCAGGGCTAGGGAAATGGTATGATAGGTGAAGACCTTTCCCAAAGGAGAGTCCTCTGGAGGGGACAGGATGTGAGGTTTATGGCTGAAAATGCTTCTAAATGGACACTGGAACCTGAAGGGGACTGGAAACTACTGAGAAATGGTTCTAGTTCCAAACTCCTGATTACTTGCCTGCCTTTTGCCTTTCCAGTCTACTTATTTTATTATTTTTCTGTTCACTCTGTCAGAGAATCATCAACAACAAAGCTCACGAATTCTTTTTTTGTAGAGACTTACTTTCTTTTCTTCCTTCCTTCCTTCCTTCCTTCCTTTTCTAGGGAATTTCTATCAAAAGTCTGTTCTTACCACTCTGTGTATTTATGGTCTCCTTCAAACATTAAAAGTTCATATCTCCTTTTTGTCTCTACTTCAAGATGATTATTTATATTAAATTGGGAATACTTGGGTCTTTGAAAACATGGAAGCTAATAATAGAAAACCTTGATTTTCTTTTTAAAAGAAAGCAATGATTTTTAAAACATCAGTTGCTAGTACAAATACAACCATTTGTATTATACCTACATGATTCCAAACCTCTGAGAGCCTAATAGTGATGGTGATGACAGCAGATTGTGGAAGTAGTTTAGTGTGTCAGAAGAGCCAAGTGAATGAAGATAGCAGCCTTGATGTAATTTTAAGTGGAATGCCTTAAGTGGGCCACCCAGCATGAAATCAGAGTGAGCCAGCATCCTGCTTTGGGTAGAAGATAATTGCCATTTGAGGTCAAAAAGAAATGATGTTCTTGACATAGAATTGCACCATTAGGTGTATTATTGGATTTGGGTGGCTGAGAGTAGAGCTTTTCTCTCAAGCATCTGTTCACTGTCAGAGTCACATGGCAAAAGGGATGGACCAGTGGTCTGTTTCAATATGGCAATTCCTACGTAAGACTATAGAAACACAAATGCCTTCCTAGGCCATTATGAATTATGGTGATGAATATGAAATCTAAAAATCGTTGTTTTTGCTAGTGTGTCATATTGCAAGCTCATTTGCCCTTCTCTGTTGCCATCAGCTCTTTAGCAGTATTACGCTTTTGAAAACTTCCCTTTTTACTGATACTTGTATTTGGGATTATTTTTCTCCCAGACCTGTTGATCACAATTTTTTTTCTCGATTGAATTCCATTTTATTTTACTCTTTCAGTTTCTACCTTTATGCTAGCTTTTGATTGCTTCTCTGTTTTTGTGGACTTCTATTATACCTTCTAAGTTAATGTTTCATGAGAGGAATATTTGTTTTGGGCTTGGTCATTAAGAAGCCTAAAACACATAAGGATCCTAAAAAACACAACTCAGTTCTTATTTGAAGTATTATAATTCAAATAAGAAGAGACCTTAAGAAGTTATTTATTTCAGTTCCTGTAGTTTATTGACAATGATACTAAGAAGCAGAAGTGCTAAGTGACTTGCTTATTATTTGTCTTCAAGTTTTATCTAATTTTTGGTACATGACAATTATTCATGTTCAAGTACATTTGAATTTATTTCAAAAGGAGATTTTTATGGACATTTTATATGACCAGCCTACTGATCCAAGTATAGAATATTTTGCTTAGTCTGAACATTTTGAGTCCTTTCATTTCATCATCCTTAAAGTTTTTCCTATTGCATAACTTGATTTAAGTTTGTTCAGTACAGTATATGTGTCTCTACTAGGCATTATTATGTAAGTGCCATGTTTGTGATATTTCTACTTCTGTTAAGAATTGACCTCTAAAAAAGAAATGAAGGTCATCTGATCATTTAAGTTTAGTCTCTATTTTTGTTCATCATTCTTTTATCAACATTGAGATAGTTTTTTCCTCCATTATCATGCAAGGAATTGGTGATTTTTCATAGATTTATTTCCAGTCTGAGTCTTTTTTCTTCATTCAGCCTTGTCAACAGATGAATGCCCATGAACATTCATCTGAGTGTAGAGTCAAGGATCATCGTTTAGGGTAGTTCCACGGGGCTGGCAACCCTCACTCTTGCATGAGCAGCTGGACTTCAATTCGTCATGACCAGGATGTGACTGTCAGTCCCACCCGCAACCCGGAGGCTGGGCACCTGCTACATGCTGGAAGTGGTGAGGGGTAAAATAAAGGATTAGATTGGGATTTTTCCCACAAAGAATACTAGGGGAGACAAGATCTGTATGCAATAAGCATGATACAAAAGAAAGAGTAATAGGTACCATAAAGAAGATGTGGTTTTAGTGTAAGGGAAGTTGAGAAAAGAGAGAGCTGATTTTTAGCTGATAGTTTAGCTGACGGTTCATGTTAGTGTGGTGGCCTCTGTTTATGTAAACATTCCTTTGAGGTTCATTTTCAAACAAACAGCAGGTGGAATGTGTGTCCGTTGCTTTGACTGTTCTTCATTCATTTATCATCGAGGACCTACTGTCTGCTAGACCTTATACTAGTTTGTTGGGGACACAGGGATGAAACTGACAAAGTCCCTAGCCACATGGAGCTTACATTTTACTGGGGGAGATAGATAGTGTAATGTCAGGCCATGGTAAATGCTCGGAAACAAAACAAAACAAAAAAAGAGTAGAGGGCACAGAGACAGAAAATGACTGAAAAGGGATGGCAGTGGGACTCTTTGGGACAGATATCTAAATGCAGTGAGAGATCACACCGTGCCGTGATCTGAAGGAGAAGCGTTCCAGGCAGAAGAAACAGCAGACACAAAGCCTGGGAAGTAGAAACCATCTTGAAGAGTTCAAGGAATAATTAAGAAGCTTGTGTGGCTAGAGCTAAGTGAGTGAGACAGAGTGAGGCAATGAGGTTGAAGAGGCAGAAAGAACTGAATCCTGGAGGGTCTTTGAAGCCATGGTAGGGTATAATTTATATTTCTAATAGATTTCTCTAATTACTCTTTGTAGACTTGATTAAAAGGAACATAGGAGTGGAAGAGAGGAAAGACCAGAACAAGATGTACTAGATGATCTACACAGACAGGGAGAAAATAGTAGAATGTGTGCATGTGTGTATGTGAAATTGATTTTTTTTTAAGATTTTGTTTATTCATTTGAGAGAGAGAAGGTGAGCACAAACAGGGGGAGAGGCAAGGAGAGAGAGAGAAGCAGACTCCCCACTGAGCAGGGAATCCAATGGAAGACTTCATCCCAGGACCCTGGGATCATGACCTGAACTGAAGGCAGATGCTTAACCATCTGAGCCACCCAGGCGCCCAAAATCAAGGTTTTCTGATATTAATGGATTTGTGGTAGCATATGTATATAATTTATAAATTAATATACATATATTTTTGTGTCTAATAAAAAATTTCCAATGGGGCAATCAATTTTTCAAAGTTTGAAAACTGCTATTCTAAGTGAAAGATGGTGGTGGCTGTTAGTTGGCTTCCAACATCTTTTCTTTGGAAATGTAATAATCATTTTTTGTGTGCTTTTATTCCTTTTCTTATCACTATGTAGCAGTGGCTCTTTGTGCCATAAAAATGAGCATGCACAGGCAAGCATACATGCACATTTGCATATAATTTCAGGGTGTTCACAGATACCACATTAAGAATCTCAACTGTGGAGGATCATTTCACAGCACCCCCCTGCACCCCGGGGATATAACGTTTGTCCTTTTTCCCTGAATACTCTACTCCAGCATTTCTATCCATGTTTGTGTCAGTCCTAAAATTATGATGACTGCAAATTTCTAATATATTCCTCAAGCCTAAAATTCCCACCTGCAAGTGAGCCAATTTCTTCTAGTTATATTTTGCTACCCATCCATTTTGACATCTTGACATTTGAACTATCTTGAGGTTCAGAATAATGCCAAATCCATTTCTGAATGACTACCCTATTTCTCTGTTTTCTGGAGTGTTGCCTGGTAGACCAAAATTAATATGTATTGATAAAGGCCCTTATGATAGCCAAACACAAACCAGAAGTAATGTTTTTTATAAAATAAAGGATGTGATTTTTAACATGGACCCCAGCCATCTGGTTGTAATGTTGCTATCTCCTCAAGGAAGTTCTGTGACATTCTTCTATGCTTCCTTGGTTGTACCTCGGACCTTTGGGCAGAAATGGGAGTAGAAATGATGCACTTTTCAAGTACTCTGCAGAGTGCATTATAATTGTTGTACTTTTATAAATGACGGAAGGTAGCAGATTTGAACTCCTTCCTTTAGAAATTCTTCCTAATGGCCCAGCATCATGGGAAACTTCCAGTCTATTTTGTAATGTCTGTCCAACCCTAGTTACACTTGACATCATAAAACATTAATCAAAGGTTTGCTTCAGTGCACACTGTGATAATTTCCTACTTAGAAAGTTTGCCCACATACTTTTCTCCCCCTGTTGGCTTAGGCCTTTGGTTTCAAAGTATAATTAAAACTAATTGCCGAGAATAAAACTTGGGATGCTAAGAATAAAACTTGGCATGCTGGTCCACAGTGGTGATCAGATGAAGGATTATATTTTCAGTGTTGTTTAATTTTGTAAGAAAGGACTCAAGCAGCTCAAGCAAAAAGAACAGATGATTTGATTTCATAGATGTGTTTTTTTCCAAGTTTTTTTTCTTTTCCACCTGTAATGCCCATTAACAATTGGAGTGATATGATGCAAACATGACACTAAGGGAAAATTGACTGTCGTGTCATTTTTAAGAGAATGTGATGCCCTGTGTTTAAACTATAACATAAAGAAGTGAAAACAACCTCTTCTTTGTTTATTCTTTCTTACTTAATTTCTTGCAATTCATCTTTATTTTTCAGTTGTCTGAGACAAGATAATGAATACCCTGGTTTCAGTTTATTCCTCTTAAAAATGTAACTTAAGGTAGAAATATCATTTTAAAAGTGAATTTATATAGTTTCTATCAACTCTAGTTTTGCTTTTAAATCAGATATTTAATTTTTAAAAATGTATTCCATGATTTAAACTTTCTTATTAAAGTCTTTGTTTGGGATTTGTTGCACTAAATTTAGCAGACATCCCTCCACCCACACACACACATTCTCTTTTAAAAAGATAATCCCCTATAGTTTAAATTGATTATACTAACTCTATTGATATTGCCTGTGTCCATTTTATAACCTGAAGTTTGTAAATTATTAGGAGAGAGTCTGAATCAATAGATTAATGCTAAGAAGTCAGATAATTTCAGAATCTTGTGGGAACTTTCTAGTTTCCACTCTTTTATCACCTCAGAAGACTTTTTCATGAAAGACAGGGATTCGTGACGACTTTCTAATGCAGAGTTAGTCTTTAGTTTTTTGTTTAAAAATGACACTTTGAACATGTAGTGCATAATGCATTTGAAGGTCTGTTGCCAAGCAGCTTGAAACCTAGGGGGCATTGTTGAATTTGAAGGAATAGTGGGTTCAGGGAAGGGGCCAAAAGAAAACTTGAGAAAAATAGAGTAAGACTGAAAGTGTTTTATGATAATTAGAATAAAAATTGGATATCAGAACTTCACGGGTCAGCTTCTGTTCACACATTTAGCTTTCACCTTGCAAAGAAAGGGATGTATCAGATAATTAGGTCAAATCAATGATTATATATCTTTAACTCAAGTGGAAGGGACTGTAATTGTGATGAAATTTGTCTGAAGGGGAACGCATGGGGAATCTTGTCAAAGGTCATGAGTTCAAAGGGGAAATTTAGTTCAAGGTTCGGTTCCTGTTCACACACCCCCACCAGCAGTGCATAACAAGAAACCAAACAACCAATATTTCTATAAACAAGTTATTTTATCATTTTTGGAACAAGCAGAATTTCATATGCCTCCCGGGATATAGAATTAAAGTAGGCACACCTCCTTAATGGGGCATTTTCTCCTGACGTGGACAGAAAGAATACCTCTAGTATTCTATTTCCTGCCTGTTGGTTTCTTCTGCTTTGTTACTGATCACACACAAGACATCCAGCTGCATGGAATGCAAATAAACAGCTCATCTTCAAGAGATCACATGGCCACGTGTCCTCTAATGCAAATTCCTAACTCCTTTACAAGATAACAATAAAATATTTTAAGTTTAAGATTGGAGGCAGTGGGGGGACAGCTAAGAAAGTTGTTTGGGTCTCTCTCTTTTCCTGAATTCAGTCTCCCCTTAAACTTGACAAAGTGGAACCAAAATTCACCCTTGTCTTGGTCATTCTTTTGAAACAAAGGGTCTATTCTCTCTTTTAATGCATGTAGAACTTCCATTAAGGTCCACCGTAAGCTCTTGCATGGGATGAAAAAAGAAAAAGCCCTCAAATCTTTTCTTTACCCTGGTATTATTTTTAAAGGACAAACAATAAGAACATAGTTTCACATAGTGGTAAAGAAACCCTGTCTGAGGAGACACGGCCTTTAAGATCCAATGGCCTTTAAACATTCTGGATTCCATGTGTAACCCCAACCCATTAAATGCTACAAGATTGTTGCAGTCAGTGTTCTAAGAAAGAAATATACGCAAAAAAGTATATAACTGCTTAAAGCAAATCAAGAAAGTTCTTGCAGATGCTTTTTCAAATATTTTTTTCACCCAATCAAGTATTATATTTGCAATTCATGAAGTGACATTATTATTGACTGGAAACCCAGAAGCATAGCTGGTAAAAAGCATAACTAGCCAGTCTGTCTTTTCTTCTCTACAGTGGAGCCATGTGGGAGCACGGGCCACCACACATGACTGGGGCTCAGACAAACTGGCTAATGACTAAAATAGCATTTTAATGTTAAATGTTATTCTTTTAACAGAATACAGAAAGATTTCAAATATAAATACACGTAACCAAAGCCCAGATGCTTGTGTCTTTAGAAAGATATTCTCTGAAGTAGATTCTTGTAATAAAACAGGACAAGAAAGGCATTTGATGAAAACTACCCATATTTTTGCTAATGAATTTCCTTGTATTTATCATGTTCAGTGCTTGGATGGGCTCATTATCTTGGTGTTTCTTCTCAAACAACTCCTTTTTTGTGTCAGAATGTATGTGATTTCTGCCTGTGAATTTTAAGGTACTTGCCAGATTTTAACAGAAAAATAATCTCTGACACAGATCATGATTGATAAACTATTTTGGAATAAACAGTCCCATGAGCAGAGAAGATTCTAGGAGACAGGTGCCTCACTTGACTGAATGGGTTTGGAAGGGAGGGGTAAAGAGCTGGGGCAGTTCACACTTTGGTTAAACTCTAGAAACTAGAATTTCCACCCCGGTAAAACTTAGAAGTTCAAGAAACAACACTGCCATGATATTAATGACCTTTGAGGGCATACAGAGTTCAAAGTTCATTTTCTGTTTACAGCATCCCTTGCTGCCCCACCTCTTATCCTTCCCCCTTCCAAAAAAAAAAAAAACAAAACCTGCAATTATTTAGCACATTGTGACATTCAGCCTGGCTAATTTTTATACAAAAAAATAGAGACAGTGGCAAATATAACCGTTAAGTATTAGTAATGGATAGAACTAGGGGTGCCCAATGTGGGGAGAGGGTATCTCCTGAGCAGTTCAAAGTTCATTCTTTGTTCACATATAATGAAAAGTCTTCAGTTATCAGGTATTTAAACCCAAATCAGCAGTTCCATATCCGTAACCTGAGCTGAGTGTTCCTCCATCTAATGGCCATGCTGCTGTCGTTTGCAGTGAGTTGGGTGACATTCGATTTGTACTCCGAGACAGGAACAGATGGGCTTTCATTGTGAGGCTCCGCCTGTATGCAAATGTGAACCGAGTTTCACCCGATCCCGGGGCCTGACCTGACCGTGCACATGCATTTACTCAACGTGGCTCAGCCTGGGGGGGCGGCGAAGGGGGAATAAAAAATGGCAATCGGATAGTACCAGCGGCAGGTCAAGTTTACCATCCGTCTTTCAGCAGGACTGAGATGGCAACACAGTTATTTAGTTTCAGTGTTGATGTGCGTTGCAATAAACTCCATCATTTCACCTGTTTATGAACCCAGCCTCGTATGAGATCTCTGTGAAATCAAACAAAGCTGGCAATCAACTCTCTTGTTTCCAGCAGAATGGGGGATTATGGACTCTTTTTTTAAAAAAGCATCTTTATTTTTTTCCCCAGTCTCACATACATAAATCAATAATTTTTTCCCCAGTCCTTTTTTATTTCTTACATTGAATTTATTAATTTCTTATTTGGAAGGAACAAAATACATTTTCCCCAAATGCTTTTTGTTTCAAATTAAGAAATATGATCATTAATGTCAGAATAAACAACCAGCATTTTAGATGTCGATTAACTGTTTTGCATGTACACAGCAATGTACAGTACCTAATAAATCTTACAATTAAATGCGCAGCCTTTCATTAGAGTGAAAATATGAACAGCTGTAATCATACACATTCTATTGACAGAGAAAAATTTGGTTTCATTTGTAATTTTTCACACTGGGAAAGAATGAGGGATGGATTGAAACACGACTGTTTCTGTACTGTGGGCTTTTTTTCCTTCGCATGTACAGAAGGACAACAAACCAGTATCTCTGACTTCAGGGTCTAACAGCAGTGATTTGCCTCAATTTTCTCCTCTCATGAAAGTAAATTTCTCTTGGGAAACATATAAGCCTTTGGCTAGAAAACCCACAGGACAGACACCCCCAAACTGTAACAGATAACAAATTGATGCATTTCTTCAGTACATCTGTTCTTTAAGGGGTTCTGTTAACTGATGTCTGAAACCAGCATCAGAGAAAGAGTTGCTAAGAATATAGTGAAAGTTGATGCGTGCAGCAAAAACTGCTTCTCGCAACAAAAGACACGGCTGCTGGTGACACATACACATTGTTCAGAATGGAAGAGGGTCTTCTGAAGTTGTGTTTGTGCAAGTGCAGGCAAAGCCAGGGAAAGCTTCCCTCTAAAAATGTGCCAAGTGGGTTTTGCGTAAGGATTCCTGTCTCCCCCCACCCTCCACCGTCCAGAGTGCAAGGCCAACTTATCAGGATAGCATTTGCAAGCAGTTCGAAAGAGTTAGGCTTGAAATAATTCCAAATAGAAATAAATGGTCAGGACTAGAACTAGCATTTGTCTACTAGGCACCTAGTAGTAGCTGACAGAGTTAATAAAGACTAAAGGGTTGCATGACAGTATAGCAGGTATTAAAAAATGTCATACTCCTTGCCTTGGCTATTGAAAATTGATGTGCTTATCTTGCCCGGTCTATGAATATGTATTTCCATCTTTTTGTAATATATGTGAAGGGCATATATGTGGACATATATGTATACATACACGCTGACACATGCATACATGTTTACATCTATGTATACAAGATCCTTCCTTATACAAACAAGGGTTTATGTGAATGCAGGATTTTATGTCCACATAAACTTTTGCTCATGGCTGAATTATTGTAGATCACCTTAAGTTAAGGATACCATTTGTACCCTTAGAAAATGTGTTTGGGAATTGTCAAGGCAGTGCTTACAAGGAAATTCAAAATTGTTTGTTTACTTTAGTAGCAGGAGACTCATACGCTAAGTTTAACAAGAGGCTTAGCAAAGTTACATTCTGGCATGAGTGAGATACTGAGATTTTTTTTTAATACAGTGAAAAATAAAAATTAAGACTTAATATGCACATTGTAACCAAGTTATCAGAACCACCACTTACAGTTGTTTGCTTTAATAAAATGATGCCTTTGCCAAGGTAATATCTGAAACAAGCTTTAGAGTTAGAAATTGGCAGTTTATTTTTTTTAATGTCATATTGAAAGTAATATCATGAATTGGGAAGAAATGCTTATATATCTTTTTAACTTCTGGGGGAGGAAAAAACCCAGACACCATCAGTTGCCCCTGATCAGAATACTCAGGTATCTCGAAAATGATACATTCATGTCTTTACAAAAATCCATGAAAGTTCATTTGTCTCAAATGTTTGTGTCACAAAATACTTGCAAATGAGGAGATCCTGAGCTCAAATAAATAATAATAATAATAATAATAATAATAGCAAACATTTATATTACCCTTGTTAAGTACCTTGTAAGTGCTTAACATATATTAACTCATTTAGTCCTGACAAATATCCCATGAGGAATAGGTTCCTATTTTTATCTCCATTCTATAGATGAGGAAAATGAAACTTGCCCAAATCACTTCTCCCTGGAACAGAAAATGGAAAACATGAGAAATTAGGACTCAGACTTTTGGAAAGAATTTCCATGTAATCAGATGAATGATTTGTCTCTTTATGTTTACTTCATCTGTAGAAAACTATGATGTATGCTGTAAAAATGACATTTGTGAAATATGAACTCTGTTTCCTAAGCAGCAAGAACTAAATATGTAATGTTTCTATTCCTTTTAAAGCCTTGCAGTATTAGAGATCACTGCTCTTCATCTATGACATGGTGCAGGACTTCAAGAAAGTGCTGCAAAGCCCTCATGAAAACTTCCTTGTGGGGAAGTTACCAGAACCAGAAAGCTCAAATCCCTTTCCTGCTGCAAACGCAGGCTCCAGTTTGAGTGAACAAAGTTGCATACTTTTTTTTTTTTAATTTTGCCTTGTCTGTTCTGTGTCACTGTTCTTTAGCAACAAAACTGGGTTCCTCTAGAGCGCATCATTATTTTCCTTTTTTTGCTCTAAGGTTAGTGAGTTGTACCATTGAAAGGATAGGTGAAGAGCAGTCAGGCAGGACACGAAAATATTTTCCCTTCTCCTCTTTCTGAAGACCAGTTTTGTCTTGTATCTTATTGCACCGGGTTCTGAGTTATTATCCATTCAATTCACAGTGAAAATAATGATATTTAAGAGTCATAATTAGCCTGTGAATCCTAGCGGGCCAGCAGCATTCAGCAAAGGTGAGCACCCTGTTGGCTCAAGAGAAGGGGTGGGGGGAGCCACCTTGTGGCTGGAAGATGACCTGCAGCCTCCGGAATCCTTGCTCTGTTCCATGTAGAAAGTAAAGGAGATGAGGGGAGAAGCCAGAGATAAATCAGAAATATCAATCACTAAATATTTGCAGAAAGTGGTAAGGGATATAAATAGAATCTATAACTACAATAAGAGTGAAGCTGTAGTTGTAAATATACATTATCCTCTTTAATATGACATAGAGTAGATTGAGAACTGAGAAATTATTAAGACCCCCACAAAAAAAAATTGGAAGAAAGAATGAAAACATTTAAGTTAAAATTATGTTCATTTTGTAATTCAATAAAGAAATCCCAGAGACATATTTTTAAATTTAATGTTGTTTTCTAAAGCACAGAAAAAGCCCCACAGACATCTGTTTGCATACATTGTGTGTCAGGCAACATCAGATTTGAATGGAATTTATCTAAATTTTATATGCATGGCTTGATGTAAATTGAAATAAATTGTACAGCATACTCTGCGTGGACATATTGGTTTTTCCATCGCTGCTTGAACTTTTAACCCCAGGGCCTGAGCCGGTCACACGTTGACCTGTCTGAACTCTGCTGGTAGATCCAAGTGTGGAAGGCTGACCTTGCCTCCATGGCAACCATAAAGTAAGGTCCATGACTCCTCTCTCCCTTTCTCTCTCTTTTCTCCACACTCCAAACAAAACAAAACAAAACAAAACAAATTAGTATATTCTCGCACAGCCAGTCAGTGTAATCTTGGAATAGTTTTGCCAAAATGCATTTTGCCCCTAACCCAAGCTCTGAGCAAAGCTTTTTCAGCTTGCTTGTCAGATGTTAATGAAAGTTTGAAATGAAAGCCTTTATAAAAGTTAATGGAAAAGACCCCTTCCTGGGACACATTCAGTTTGCTTGTCTACTGTTATAATAAAATATACCTCACATACTCATACATTAAGTAATGTTGCTCTCGGTGTATTATACATGCAGATGAAAATTATACTGGTGTGGGATTTCAACATAATCCTTTATGGCCTGATTTTAAAAAGTAGATGAGGGCGCCTGGGTGGCTCAGTGGGTTAAGCCGCTGCCTTCAGCTCAGGTCATGATCTCAGGGTCCTGGGATCGAGTCCCGCATCGGGCTCTCTGCTCAGGAGAGCCTGCTTCCCTCTCTCTCTCTCTGCCTGCCTCTCCATCTACTTGTGATTTCTCTCTGTCAAATGAATAAATAAAATCTTAAAAAAAAAAAAAAAGTAGATGAAATTTTACCAAAGGCCACGGTATCCACACCACATCCAACGTTTTCCAGTGTCAGAGTATCTGAAAGGAGTAAGCATTAAGGATCTAGAGTTAATTTTTCTATCATGGGTTGTAGTCTCCATTTTAATTAAGGTACTTTTATACTACTGGTCTGTTTTAATTTTTATAATCGATCTTTAAATCCATGTACTAACAAATTATCATTTCCACAATCTTGGTGGTAGTAGACAAGTATTATTTGATTCATCTTTAAAGTTAAAATTCTGTTCATTGGGTGTATTTGTGGTTATTCTTTTATTAATGCAAAAAGCATTTGTAGAAAGTCTACTACATAAAAAACTTCAACAAGGGGCACCTGGGTGGCTCAGTGGGTTAAAGCATCTGCCTTCAGCTCAGGTCATGATCCCAGGGTCCTGGGATCGAGCCCCGCATCGGGCTCTCTACTCAATGGCAAGCCTTCTTCCCCTCCTCCTGTTCTCTGCCTGCCTCTCTGCCTGCTTGTGATCTCTGTCTGCCAAATAAATAAATGAAATCTTTTAAAAACAACAACAACTTTAACGAAGTAGTATGAGGTGATACAAAAAAAAAAAAAAAAAAGGTGAGTGCCTGGTCCTACAGAATACAATTTTGTTGCAAGATAGGAATGATTCCATAGAAAGAGAAAAAACTGGGGCAGAATTAGACAGCAGTGACAAATGTAGAATTTTTTAAAATTGTATACCGCCTGACAAGGAAACATGGCATAATGAAGTGACCATTTGGGAACGGATTTAATGAAGAAAGACTTCTTATGAACAAAACTTCAGAAAGGGGCGCCTGGGTGGCTCAGTGGGTTAAGCCGCTGCCTTAGGCTCAGGTCATGATCTCAGGGTCCTGGGATCAAGTCCCGCATCGGGCTCTCTGCTCAGCAGGGAGCCTGCTTCCTCCTCTCTCTCTCTGCCTGCCTCTCTGCCTGCTTATGATCTCTCTCTGTCAAATAAATAAATAAAATCTTTAAAAAAAAAAAACTTCAGAAAGGGTGGTTGTCTAGGTCTAGTAAATAGACATCCTATTTGGTGTAAGAGATATTACCAAGAATAACAAATATCCTTGGATGCTCATAGAATAACCTGCGATCATTCAGATCCTGGTGTCTGTATGCATGCCTCAGTTTTTTGTTTCTGAAGTTTTTGCTGTAAATATTGGCAAAAAAAAAAAAAAACAGTAGGCTCATCCATTTTGAATTGTAAGGGACTTGGATTGTCCTTTTTAGAAAGCATAAAGAAAAATCTTGATTTCTAGAAGTTTGAGGTAAAGACCTGAAAATCTCAAATGTTCCACAAGTTGCCTTTGGGCAACGATAGGTCACAGGATTGATAGGAGACCAGTCTGATGAAACTGAAGTTCTCATTTACAGTGGCCTTGGGGTAGTTTAAAAACAGCAACCAAAATGTCACAAGAATGTTTTTCTTTGTCAGGCATTATAGAAAATAAAAAAGACAACCAATCCAGCATAGGCAAGGAGAATCAAGAAATTCTCCCAGTTTGCCGTGGGTCAGTTTCTTCCTATGTAATAATAAGAATACCGAACAGGTAACTGATTCTTGCTATATACCAGACCCTAGTGTTTGAAGCTCCTTCACTTCATTCTTACAACAATCCTATCAGGTAAGTGCCATTATTGTCCCCAGTTTACAGATCAGGAAACTGAGGCATGCCATCTTTTCCAGGATCATACCCCGGTAGGGAGTCTAGCTCTAGACCTTGTGTGTTTCACCCACTGCACCAGGGGTCAGCAAACTTATGCTGTAAAGTGCCATATGATGTCTTAGGATTTTCAGACCATGTAGTCTCTAGAATGGTAAATGTGCCAGTATAGTGGCAAAAGTGCCGTGGATATTGTAATATGTAGATAAATGAATGTGGCTGTGTTACACTGAAACTTTTCTTGTAGACACTGAAATTTTAAATCCATATAATTTTCACTTGGCATGAAATATTATTTTAATTTTTCACCCAGCCATTTAAAAAAATGTGAAAAAGAATAAAAAGTTGAAAAATAATTAAAAAAAAAACACTCTAAGCTTACAGGCCCTATAAAAAGAAGGGGTCCCTTGGATTTGGTCCGTGAACCATAGTTTGCTAACCTTTCTATTACCTTTATATGACTCTCAATATACAGAATAAGAATAAGAAGTTGAACTAAATTGTCTCTAAAGTTATTACTCTTAAAAAAAAAAACAAACTTTAAATTCAATGATTTTCTAGCTCCACAAGTAGGGTAACCATTTTGGATTCAATGTTATGTAATTAAAGAATTGAAAGCTGCCTTGGAAAACAAGCCTGCTCATTCCTTTCCTTTGGAAAGACTGTATCTAAACTCCCTCAGAAGGATGAAGAATTATCTTCCTTTAATTGATATTTCGAGAAAGAGATTTCATTATCTCCTTTAACAAGCCATTTTATGTTAATGGCTATTCCTATCGGGATTGTAGTCCTAATATCTAGCCTGAGTCCCTTATGATGCCGTGGTAGCCCACTTCTCCACTCTTTAGAAATAACGATGAGCTTTTCTCTGTCTTCTACACAATACTACTCTACCTTCTACAACTTCAGCACCACTTCTGCAGCTGAAGGTAAGGACAACCAATCCTTTCCCCTGGCATTTATTTTCCACTCCTTTGGTTTGTTTTTTATTCTCCTATTGTAATGTTCAAAGAACCCCTTTCCAAAACGTCTTTATCTCTATTTTATGATAGAACCAGGAACTGGAAAGGTTAGAGACATCTTTTCTTTGTATCTCAAAGTTTCGTGTGCCAAAAGATGCATATGTGAGAATTTCTATAAATGTCATTATTACCTAAAATAAGTGTTTTGCGGGGGTCCATATGCTTAACTCATAACTGCTTTAGTTGCATAATGCTTTGGTATGTGGATAGAAGTAACAAATCATCTCTTCTTTTAAAATCTAGTAATACAGCTGGTTATGAATTTAAAACTCTTTCTTTCAGCTTTAAAGCTCAGTCATTCCAGAGTTTGCCTCTGTTTCCTTAGTGTCTGTTGAGGTGATGTGATAAAAACAAAATATAAAAGATCTCATGTATCATGATGTTCCTACATATTATTCCCAGTTACAACCTCAGTGTTGAAAATCCTGGCTAGTCTACTTAGCTGTATGCCTTGTAGCTTCCCAAGGACTGACAATTTATTTCATAGATAGCAAGGAAATGCCCCCTTATTATCTAATAACCTTCTATATGTCCTATATGTCATAGGTATGATAAATTCAGAAGACTGTATTTCATTTTCAGAATAGCCATTGGAGTCCATTTTCAAAGGTTTTTTCCCCAAGCCAGGTATCTTTTATAGACATTTTTGTCAGAAAGCTAATATTAACATGTATGGGGTTTTTTTGTTTGTTTGTTTTGTTTTTTTTGTTTTGTTTTTACATAAGATGGTTCTATAGCCACAAAATTAGAGGTACACGAAGGAAAACATTCCGCCTTTTACATCTGCCTCCTTTATGTGTGTTCAATAAGGTCTTGGAGTGCTCACTCAACAACTTGGGTCATAGAGTTGTAGTGAAACCAGATAAGTAAAGTGCTCTGTGAGAGCAAAATGTTCATCTATTTGTATTTCTAAGACTGCAGAGCACCATTTGACAGATCACATAGACGTTCATGTAAAGACTATTCACAGGTTATTTGAAGGGGTTGAGATAAAATGGGATTTTATCTAGGAAAGGAGAGCCTTAAAAAAAAAAAAGAAAAAGAAAACAGTATAGAAATAAAAAGATTCCGTTCCCTACGACAGTGTCAGAGGACAGTGACACTGGATCGCTCGCTGTCTGGTAACTGTTTAGCATAACTGAAAGATAAATTTTAAGTTGCTAGTTGTAGCGAGATTCTCTAATCCTTCTTTTCCCCGCTACAGTTGTATAAAACGTTCACTTTAAGGAGCTTTATTTTGAAAGGAATCTGTTCAGTGACTTGTCAATAGCTTTGGATTTTTCCCCCCTGCTTTTACTTTGTACTTATTTATTTATTTAACATTTAAATGAACTTTAAAAACAAATTTTAAGTTTTAAATTTGGGAAATTCTAAATTTTAAGACAAAAGTTAGGTTTTTAGTTAAATCTAATTAATTTAATTTAAATTTTAAATTGTATCTTAAATAAAACACTGGCTGGGTGGCTCAGTCAGTGAAGCATCTGCTTTTATCTCAGGCCATGATCCTGGAGTCCTGGGATGGAGCCCCACATCAACCTCCAGTCCCGCATTGGGCTCCCTGCTCAGCAAGGAATCTGTTTCTCCCTCTCCTTCTGACCCTACCCCCTGCTCATGCTCTCACTTAAGCTCTCTTTCTCTCATAAAAAAAAGAAAAAAATGTTTAAATTGTATCTTAAAATATAGAATTGCCCAAAACATAGTCCATTCTTTTTTTTTTCCCTCAATCCCTGTGATTTGACTTTTTCAAACCACTGCCAACATTATTTTGGAATTCTTTGTTTACAAATCTCTATTCCCACTGGACTCTGGTTCCTTGAGGGCCTTAGCACGATGCCTGTCACAGGATAAGTACTCCCAAAGTGTTTGTTGACCTGAACTGTTGAACCAAACAGTGACAAAGAGGATGGATCTTGACTTAGCATTAGAAAACCACCCAGAAACTCATGCATTCTTTACATTTTTGGTGGATAGGCTAAAAGAAAGCTACAAGTGAACAACTCTAACAAGCCAGTATGGCTAGCTTTCTTGGACATTTCACATGACTTACAATAACCTGGGGAGCAGTGTGGGGTAGAGAAGTGGCAGGGTAACCCCAGGATGAGCATATGTGAAGGAATCGTGTGACACTTGAGCTGTTCCTCACCAGTCCTAAAGGATCTCACTGAAATGGAGGAGTTGGTGAAAGATGGGAAAAGAGTCCTCCATGTCCTGTTAGCAAAATTCCATAGCAATAGAAGACATGTACCGGAAATGTAAGAGTAAGAAAGAGTTCCTACATCTCATTGATTATCTTTATCCATTTGGATTTCAAGCAAGAATATGGGTTCTTACCTTCCTCAGAGAAGAATCATATTTTTTAGAAAGATTTATTTATTGATTTGAGTGAGAGAGAGAGAGCACGAGCAGGGGAGAGAAGAGGGAGGAAATCCTCAAGTAGGCTCCCTGCTGAGTGCAGAGCCTGACATGGGGTTTGATCCCACAACTCTGAGATTAAGCATCTGACTCTTGATCTCAGCTTAGGTCTTGATCTGAGAGTCTGAGTTCAAGCCCCAAGTCTGAGTTGGACTCTACACTGGGCATGGAACTTATTAAAAAAAAAAAGTGTGTATGTACACACATGCATGCACACACAGGCAAACACATTTATTTTATTTATTTATTTATTTATCTATCTATTTATCTATCTATATTTCTGGCTCAATTCCTGGTTATGTGTTAGTATTTGCTATGTCTTTGTCACCTGTAGAACTTCCTGGAAGTTTCTCAAGACATAAAGCTTATTGAACAAAACAAGATACTACAATGTGGTTTCTGTTTATGTCAACAGGAGGCCACTTGGTAAGTCTGGCAAATCAGTGCGTCTTGAACTCATCACTTGTGAATTGCTGATCAATACCATTGACCATCATGATACACATTTCATGTTGGCTATCTATTTTGGATTTTGTATATTTTAGCAGCAAAATAAAAATAACACAATCTCTACCATACTTTCTGGTAAATGAGAGTTTAAATAATTTTTTTGCCAACAACTGAGGATGAGATGTTTTCTAATTCTCTAAACTCATTAGAGAAAGCTACATGCCCTAATACCAGCTGTAGCATCTAAAACCATTGCCAAGTTCCTAACATGGTAGAAGACCAGGAGTCATGTGGGCCATCAGGAAGGCTGAAGAAATTCAGATTCATTATGCAAGGCATAATGCTGGGTGTTACAGGGTTATGCAAGTAATTACCAGTACCCCCTTCATGTTCATAAGCTTTTAGATATGGGCCTAGGGGTCACGGATGGTGGGAGTAGACAAGAAACAAAACAAGAAGTTATTTGTAATCTTTCAAGCAGTAATTTCAGTAAACTAGTGAAAGCAACAGCCTGGTTTTAGGGATTCAGGGGTAAGACATGAGATACTAGAGAGTGTTTACACTGCTTTTAAAATTTGGCCCCAAAAAGGTGGGGGGGGGGATAAGTCATAGCAGGGAAGAGGAGCTTTTTTGGTTGTTTTGCTTTTGTTGTAGGAAAGGGTAAATTGAGCTGATTTTCTGACAAATGGGAAAGAAAGAGAAGATAGTGGGTAGAATCAAGTCCTGGAAAAGGTGGAAGTGCATTGGATAATAAATTCAAGAATTAGCCTTAGCTAAAAGGCAAAGCATTCACTTCTTAGAGTTCAAGGATAGAAGGGGGTAAAGATGCAGAGATGTTTTTTACTTGAAGGGAAGGGAGAGCAAAACCATGTCCTCAGTGTAAAGAACATGGGGTAGGGATTGGCCCAGGGCTTGGGGAAAATGGAGAGTAGAAGTTTAGGACAGCCGAAGTTCCTAAAGAAGTATGATGGTCAAGAAAATAAGAATTACTGCCAAGCAATAAATAATACATGGTGAGAACCATCTCAATGTATTTATTCAACAAACATTAAATATTAAATGGAGAATTCATGGAAGTATGAAACAGTAAAAGCTGGGGCACCTGGGTGGCTCAGTTGGTTAAGCTGCCACCCTCAGCTCAGGTCATGATCCTAGGGTCCTGGCATCAAGCCCCGCATCGGGCTCCTTACTGAGTAGGGAGTCTGCTTCTCCCCTGCCTGCCATTCCCCCTGCCTGTGCTCACTCTCTCTCTCTCTCTCTGTCAAACAAATAAATAAAAATCTTTTTAAATAATTTTAAAAATGAAATGGTAAAAGCTACTGATCCAACTTCATTTTCAGGCTCAGCCTTCATCTCTCTCTGTCTCCTGGTATAATGGGAGCCATAGCCTCCAGTCCTTAGAAAATCACATATGATCTCTCACTGAGCTGTCCTGAATCTTTGCTTACCTATCATCCCTGCTGACACAAGGACCCAGTCCTGAAACGTGTCACATCCACAGAAGCACATTAAGAGTAAGCATTTCAGGTCTCAAAAATACATTTGGCATTTTTTAGAAGGCAACTTCCCCTCCTTGAAATCCCTACCACTCCCCAGAACTTCTTGCTCTCCTGCCCCAGAACTTCCTCAAACACGCCATTCTGTCCTGTCTCTTCAGATCCTCAGCCATACAAGGTAGAAAGTGCTTCTTTCTTCTCTCTCCTTCACTGTTGATCCAAGTGACCTCTACCCTTTCAAACTCCTCTATCTCATCCTCCTCCTTCTCCCCATACTGCATCACAAAATGCCAAGACACTTGTCTGAGAATGGCAGAGCCTCCTTGGAGGGTGGACCTGGGAAGAAGCTGAGCCAGTGAAGCCAGAATCTCTTGAGCACACGGAGAGCAACAGGCTGGGAGACCTCGTTAAGAACCGTTGTTCGGTTACACTGCAGCTTTATCATCTTGGCTCATTTTGGGGGAGGATTTGAAATCACAGTCTGAGATATGAATTTTATTTCACAACCTATCTTTCCTCTTACTTCCTACATTTGAAACTCATGCCCTGAACTTTGGCCTTATGGAATTATTCATCATTCCCAAAATTCAGCCCTGTACCTTCCACTTGGAATGCCTTTCCCAACCTATCCAGCCACCCACATTCCACTGGTCCTTCAAGGCTCCACTCAAACTCTTCTCAGCATGGCTTTCTAGATGCCCCCAACTTGGACTCAACATGTCCTTCTCTTGCATTTTACTTGATCAATGCCTCATACCTCTGTTATGGCTGTTCCCACCACATGCCTTTCATTATAGTACTCACATGTGTGGGCTTCTGCCATAGACTGTGAGCTCCAGAGGGCAGGGGTTGTGTCTTAATTATTTTTATATATCTCACAGGTCGCAGTATATATTAGACTTTCATTAAGTGTTTATCAAATTGAACCCCCTCCCCCGCCAAATGTCATTGTGTGGTTCAGACTCTCAAATTATGTCAGATCCTAAAAACCTTGAAAGAACCTTGTTCTACAGTGTGCCACAAGTGACTGCCTCCCCGCTCCCTGCTTCCATGGTACCTGGAGGATTTCCTCCCTTTAGACACCAGAAATACTGAGGGTGGAAAACACTATGCCAGATAGATCCAAGATAAATGTTTCCTTCTTTCAATAATAAAGCTGATTTGTATAAAAGCAAGTGCTGGACAGTACACTGACACCACAAAGACAGAAGAAGGACAGGAACTTTGAAAATGGGAAAAGAGCCAGCCAAAAGGGCATACTCCATTGTGTATGTCAACTCAAGGAAGAGAAAATGGCAGAAAAGCCCAATTCATGTAAGAGTTTCTATCCCTTTGACTATTGAACTATATTTATGCTATGATGTCAACAGTCTGTGATCACCCACAGGAAGTGAAAATGTTCATATTTATATGGTGTTTTTATCCAGAGAATCTCAAGGTACTTTTTTTTTTTTTTAAGATTTTATTTATTTATTTGACCGGCAGAGATCACAAGTAGGCAGAGAGGCAGGCAGAGAGAGAGGGAGAAGTAGGCTCCTTTACGGAGCAGAGAGCCCGATGCGGGGCTCGATCCCAGGACTCTGAGATCATGACCTGGGCCGAAGGCAGAGGCTTAATCCACTGAGCCACCCAGGCGCCCCTCAAGGTACTTTTTAAATTATAAATATGAATGTTCCTTACACGATGTCCCTGATGTTCTCTATACCCCAAATCCAATTCTCAAGGGCCAAAATCTCCCTCTGCCCCCACCACACCACTGAATATTTAAATATTTTTTGCCAGTTTTTTGGCTTTAAAAAAAAATCCTGTATATCAAAAGTCTACAATTTACGCTATTTATCTTCTAACATGCGCTGCATCTCTCCTACCCACCTCCCTTCCCCCACTAACATGGAAAGTGAATTCAATTAGATTTAAGACAAAGAGTAATTGCATTGGAAAATAGAAAAAATATCTCATCCCAGAGTGATTAAGCTCTTTACCTTATAGAGGGAGTTTAACTCCTTGGAGAAAACAGGATCCCATGTAATAAATGAATACAGAGATTTGCTAAATCAAAGTATAGTGTCTTGAATCTAATTCCCTAGTCATCAGTGAGGTCTTTGCTCCAGGAAAATGGTGTACTCATTCATTCTAAGGTGTGTAAGAAATACAAATTAAAGATTAAGTCATTTAGGGATTTTACAGTTTTATCTTTTAACTCTTTGTATTTTTACACTAAGTATCTCAAAATTCAAAACGTATTCTAAACTCCTGGATTCCTTAAAATGAATTTAATCATCTACTCTCTAGAATTATTTTGTGCTTTTGGCATCTCAATTCTGGTAACCTTTTCACATACTCAGTGTGAATTGGTCCAGGCAGAGCCCGAATCATCCATGCTACCAAAACTGCCTTGCCAGCGGCTTCAGACTAGTCGCTTACTGGTGCTCATTTTGGAACTTTTGCAGCAAGATTATAAATTTCCCTAATGTGATGGGTTCCATACAGAGGAAGTCCCAGCACTTTAGAGAGGACCAATAGTTAGGGATGACATATAGGACTTTGATTTGCAATACTCCATATTTGAAGAGGGTAGGGCTTGTGTCAATTGCAAGGGAACATTAAAAGGTAAATGTTGTATCATCTGAGAAAGTCTGGAATCAAGAGACAGGTCAAATGCGCAAGCATAGGCTGCAGTTACCCTGGGCGGCAGGGTGGCTGCTCAAGGTTGGAGTGCAGCAAACAGAAGAGATCTTTCTGGGCAGGGAAATAGGTTCAGGTGCCTTGTACTAAGAAATCTCCCTCCTTGACTTTTTCCCATCTTTATTTTTCAGGCATTTTTGTAACTATCAGTGTGGTTTGGCTTAAGTAAGACTGCTGAAATCTCTGAGGCTGGCCCTATTTTAATACCTAAGCTAAACTGTCTTTCGCAATGGTAAAGTTATATAGGTCCAGTCCCATATATTCCTGTTTGTTCTTCTAAATAGCCAGTAAAATAGGTACTACTCATTTTATGTCACATTTAGAAAGACTCTGGCAGCACTAGGCATCAGCTCTGTTTTGACCTGAGTTTCTCATGGCAGCGTGGATTTTTCTCTTCTGAGTAGTGCCTGGATTGAACCAGATGTTTTTGATTATTGATAAGATTCTAGCTTTAATTAGTTGCTGTTCTAATAGGATGGTAGATCTTATTTTTAAAAGCAGAGCAAGGGAATAGAAGTTTAATTCTTATCTTGCAAGTTTCAGCTCTACCTGTCTCACCACATGATCTTGCTTTGCCCCAGCCTAACTAGGGGTTGATGATATCTTTAACTGTTTATAAGGTCAATTATGTTGTTCTTTTGAGATCTACTTGTGAAAGACACCATATGAACTGAGCCTGATGTTAATGTATCTGTATTTTTATCCCTCTCTTATGAACTCTGTTGTACATAGGACAGATCTTTTTATTTATGGTATGTCCTTAGTTTGTTACTCTTAGCAAAATTTGTGTCATGATAAATATTTCAGAATAATTACACATGTTAACCGGGGATTACAGAGACTGATGGATAGATTTAGAGTGGGAGGAAGAATAAAATAAAACCACCATCCATTAGAGTCATGGAATCAAGTAAGTTTAAAAGTTCTTAAGCAAAATGTTTTTAGTCAAGTCAACAACAGCATGGGTCACATCCAAAAGAGCATCTGTAATGAAGGAAGACAAGGATTTTTTTTTTTTTAAATCTGGAAAAGAGTGAGTTAGGAAAATTAATGGCTCTTCTAGCTCCTTAGACAGAGAGTGGTCCTTTCAAGCTTGATGAAGGTCATTTTCAGGACAGTCTAAGAGAGAAGTTACAGTTCAATTTCTACTAGCAGGACTTCAGAAAAGGCAAAAATGCTCGAATTTCTGAAGCTTCTGTGCTTTTTTAGTAATTAAGACTGATAAAAATGCAAGCAATTATCTATATTCTGAATATTTTACAATATTTTATATTCCCCACCCCAAAATTAGGAATTTATCACTTTTTCTAAAGACTAGAATGAAGAGAATACCAGCTAACCAAGATACAGTGAATGGGTGCCAGTGTGTACTCCCAGCTGCCCATGTAAATCTTCCTTCACAGTAGGATCTGAACAAAAACACACCACTTAATTGAATAGTTCAAACACCACTGAGTAGAAAATTTCAGTTAGGCCAGAATATTTGTAAACTTAAAGTAGGTATATGTATTCTGACAGCACTGGTTAATTTTGAAATATCAAAAATTTTAAAGGAATCATTTGCACTATTAGGCCAATTGTGGGTATTACTTGTTTTAGGACTTTGAAAGTATTCCTTTTATACTGTAGCTGTTTGGTGTTTTTTTTTTTTAAACAACAACAACAACAACCTTACTTCATTTTCCTTTTTATTTTTGAGCTGTTTGCAACCCCCTTTTGAATAGTGAGAAACAATCCAATTAATTTTCTCCAGCGCAATCATGCATAGATTTAATAAGCATCCGAAGGTAGGATCCATCTGTAAAGTATGCATCGCATGCTAAATTACTTCTCTTCTGTGGTTTTTTTTCTTTCCAAACCTTAATTAATTGAAGAAAAAAAATGTTTATTAAAGTGGGAACAGGCTGGGCTCTGGCTCTCCGCCTCTGGTTCAAAAGTTCATACAATTCCCTGAAGGCTCATCTGAATGTGTGTGTCTCCCTCTCACAATCTTTCTTTCTCCATCTCTATAGTAGGGATGAATGCCTAGAAAGGTGTATTATTTTGTTCCCAGGATCAATTTTAATAATCCTAACTTGAGTAAACTAAATTTTTTTTGTTTATAGATTTGTATACATTATATATGTTTCCATAAACAGTATAAATGCATGGACACCTAAGTGTGTTATTTACCCATTTTCCTAATGCCTAGAATAAAAAATTGATATACTTTCAGTGGCATCTTTAAACAGGATGTAGATAGAGAGCAGGAAGTATAAATCTACAGGTGGATCTCAGACAGGAAATTAAAAGAATTATGTATGAAAATAAGATAAGTCTTTATGAATAAATGTAGACCAAAAGAAAAAAATATTAAATTTATCCCAAGCAGAAAAATATCTGTCTATAAACAGAGAAATGGAAAAAATAAATCATAGGAAGTGACTCACTCCTGTCAGATGCTTTGGAGACAGAAGACATTTCCTGACCTGCAGTAAGCTTTATGTGACTTAGGTGAAAAACAGCAAGTTTATTGTAAAAGAAAAATATTATCTAAAAGACAGACTCGAGATTTTTTTTTTTTTCAATTATCTCCATCACTTACCTAGGATGTCATGATCTCCCTTTTGTTTTTTTCAAAGTATTGCTTCTTTCTCCTTATTATATGCCACAATTTTTACGTGTTTGTGTTTTTTTAAAGTAAATATGAAGTTGTCATTTTCATCCAAATTCCTTATTTCTTTTTTTACTTCAAAGTAAGACTAGTTTTCTCCTTTGACACAAATACGGTTTGCATATCTGCTTGCAAATTTAGGAGTGTCTGGAATCAGAAAGCAGTGCTGAACCTGACCCTGATGTTGCCTGATTAAGTCTGCTTCTCTTGCCCAGTCACTGCTCCCGAAGCATCACGTTCACATAGGAGCCTAACAGAGAACTTTCTACAGGTTGTTTCATTTTCTCTTTAAACTCTCATACAGGGTAACTAAAACCACTGGTCTATTAGTCATTTAATTTTTTTCAAATAAACAACCCAGCGAAGCTATTTTCGTTGGTGATAGATGCAGCCTTAGTCACATTTGGCCCTTTTATCACGTACATGCTTGCCATCCTGTACTTGGGCCATGTGAGTGTCAAATGAGCCATAGGGATGTCCCTGGAAGGAATTTTGAGGAATCAACATTTCCTATTTTCCTCTCGGAGGTTCTGTTGCTACTGCATATTGCCATAAAAACATTTGGGCCACCTTTGCAAACGTGTATATCAGCTTAAGTGGAGATGGTAGATATAATCACCAAGTAACAGTTATCACTGATGTCTTGGAAACTTGAAGGCTATCATTCACTAGGTAGGACATCTATTTATGTGTAAAACATAGCATCATCTCCCCACACCCCAAATTCTGTGACTTTCGGAAGAATCTCTCTGTTGCTTTTCAAACAGATTTTGGTCAGACTTCTGTGAAAACCCTGAATCGAACAGCTGTGTGTTTCACAAATTACATGCATGTAAGCAACATACCTTTGAAAGGAGGATGTGTGGGCCCTTTCTCCTATATGCTTATGTCTCTGTTGTCGTAGATTGGCGTCCTTTGTGAGCTATTCAGTGACATTTCAGAACCATTTCGCTCTGCAGAAAACCCACAGTTGTGTTTCTTTAGCTGACACTGTGGCACTTGCACTCGAAATTGCTAGTTAGAAAAAAAAATTGTTGAGGCCGGTGGCTGTAATCAGCGTTGTTGCTGTCTGTTTCCTCAGACTAATAGCAGAGCGATTCGAGTCTGAGAGTTCAAACAGAGGTTATCTTTCCCAGGTAGCATCTCGTCCAACGAGAATTTGATTTTTTTCTATAGGACTTTACTCCATTAGATTAATGAAATTTCAATGAGAGCCTGGCGCCCCCTGAAGCTTTGTTAAGAAAACAAATGGTGATTCTGTAGGTGTGACAGCTTGCTTGGAGAGTTACGAGAAGGTGAATACATCCCCACAATCCAGGCAGCCTGGAACACATTGATCTCTATTTAAAGCACCAATCGGATTTTTGTTAATTATAAATGATTGATCTGCAGTTTTTTCCTCTCTCTCCTCTTATATGTGTGGTTCCCCCTCCTCTCCCCACTTCTAACTTCTTTGCATGCTGAGTGCAGAGCTTTTTGTTTAAAGGGACAATCATAGAGAGCAAATTATAGCAATACCCAGCAGCGATGCTATTGTGAATGTCATTGTCAGAGCATTCACTGTTCACCCGATTGAGGTGAGCCCTGAAGTAGATTTCAGACCGACTCCATGTTCCCTCTTTACTTGGCTCCTTCCTGAAATAAGGCATTATTTTAATGGAAATAAAGCACTAGTTTCATTAGAATAGTATCATAGATGCCACCATTATTATATTTTAAAGTCCGACTTGTGAGCCCTGTAAACCAAATCCCCAGTATTAACTCTGAACCAAGCGCATATGCCTTATATGAACCAAGGTAGGATGTGTGAGTAACCAACCCCATGTGAGACAACAGGGAAGGGAACATCTCTGACCTTAAATCTCAATTTATAGGCATTTATGTGATTAATCTACCTTTTATCACCTTCGTAGAGTGGGGTTTTTTAATGATGTTTAGAAGCAATACTGTACTCAAAACCTGACACGTGTATTATTATTCCTGATAATTGCTCACCACACATAGTTCTGAAGAGTACAGAAAAATGTCCCCAGGTTCCTTGTGGACCTATCTTTGGTGAAAATATCTGAACATTTAATGTATTTATTTATTGAATCCAAAAGCACATAGTTGTTTCTTTGTTATTTATAACATGTGCAGTGCATAAAGGAGATAATTTACACAGCTCTAAGGAGACATATTTGTAAAAATTACAGTTTAAAGAGTATGGTTATTAGTGGATTGCGTTGAAAACTACATTGACGTCATATTTTTAACTCACATGTAGATTTTTAGGACTGTGTTTCCTTAAGTCTGAGCACTTAAGTTTTAGGACATATCAAGTCAGAAAAATGAATTTCCCCCAGTGTTCTTTTTTTTCTTTTAATTGTCTGAATAATCCATGCCATGCTCAAGAAACTTTTCTAGGCCAAGAATCTTCAGGTAGTTTATAGCTTGCCATGACACTTTTTTTTTTTTTTTACAAAATCCTTTAGATTTGAGAAGTATTGCCTCTTTTCTTCAAATTTCCTGAAACATATGCAATTTCCTTATAAGCTGCTTTATCACTAATTGTATATGATTAGCTCTCAATAGCATAAAAGCAATACTAGCAATACTGCCTTTAAAACAGCAGAATAAAATGGACAGTAACCTCATATATAATAAAACATAATACCTCCACACCCCAAATTCTGTGATTTTTGGAAGAAGTTCACTGTTGCTTCCTAAGCAGGGTCAAGCTGTAATACACAGCGGTGTTCTCACAAAACTTCCTCATGAGCTAATTATTTAATGATCCTGTAAGTACTCTTGGAAAACTAGATTTAAAGTCTTATTTTTGCTGTGTAGTGCTTGTTCCCAGTATTTTAAAATATTAATTTTTTCTCTTTATTACTGCTTATTGTTTTTATTATAATATTTTTTAAATTAGCAAAAGTCATTAAGGCACATTTATAAATAATTATAACTATAACTTTTAAAATCAGATTTTGAGTTAACCAAAAAAAAAACAATGTGACCTTTTTTTTTTTACAAATATTAGCATATCAGAATAGTTTGTTGATGTCAATATCCAAATAAGTGACAAATGATAACATTAAGAAATCGGTGATTGTGGTAAATTCACCAAATTATTTTTAAAGCATGTTTCCAAAGGACTGATTTTAAAATGTTTTAATTTTATTCCTGTTGTTTTTTGTTGTTTGTTTTTTTCTGAATGGGCTAACTAATGATTTTCATTAGTGCATTTGTAATTTATGTGATCTTAGTAGGTTCTACCAAGGTTAAATAATTTAAGGAAATAAACCCTTATCTGATATAAGATAGCTAATGAACTATATTAGATACTTGCCCTATTGCTGTATGAAATGGATCTCCAAAGCTAACAACAGCTTTCTGTGGGAACACAAATCTCTATATAAATATCCAAATGTAGCAAGATGTTGCAAATTTTTAAAGATATGCCATAAAAATAGATTAACGCTAGTATGCAGTCCTGTTCAACTGAATTACAAAAGGATATCATGGGATTGCCAGTGACATTCACATAAATAAAAAATCAATTCTTAATGATGAGGCAGACTTGTTTTAGCGCATTACCCAGGTTAAATGGGAGCACACAAAGACATCAACTCCTATAAGACTAGTGAAATCATTGTATATTAATATGATTTAGGGAGCTCCACACCTCGATGGAATAATTGTTATTATATCTATAGAGCCAGATGGCTCTTGGTGTAAACAGCCATTGAGCACCTCAAACACGAGGGTGGCAGGTGATCTTTAAGGCACTCCTCATCGTGCTCACTCATCTTATCACTGGAATCTGTGCTACTGTTTGCAAAACGGTCTGATTGCCAGTATGCAAATTTTTCAGAATGATACTATTGTTCAATAGGAGTATAGAGTATAGAATGTCTTAAGCAGGAGAGCAGATGACAATGGTTGAGACAGCTACCTGGATTTGTGTGATGAGTCCTATATTTTTAATAAGAAACAGAAGAGAGAGAGTCACTGTGGCCAATACATTTTTTTCCCCAAAATTTAGAAAGTGAACTCACGAATTTTCAGTGAAGTAGGCGCAAGTAATTACTGTTATCAAAATAACCCTATAAAGGAAACCAAAAGTTATAAAAATGTGTGCGTCTGAAGTAAGAGAAATCCAATTTCTGAGCAAAAGTATCTTTTATTTCTTGTGAAATCTTTTTGTTTTGAAGGTTTTAATTGACTTCTTTCTGCTAACTTTAATTATCCAATTAAAGAAAACTCATTAATTCAACAGTTATTTATTGGGCACCTACTATGTGCTAAGTTCTGTTCTAGGCACTGGGGTACATCAACGGAAAAACCCTGCCCCATGGAGTTTACATCCCTCAAGGGGGGGGCAGGATATGATATGATATATGACATGATATATGGTAGATATGATATAATATGATATATGATATATGAATGATATAATATGATATAAGATATGGGAGAAATGAAATAGGGAAGGGAAACAAAGTGCTAAGATAGAGTGGAAGAGCATAAGATTTGCCTTTTTCCCCTTGAAAACATAAAAAATGTCACCTAGGAATAATAAAAGAGGCTAGGAAAGTTCTTGTTTATCTTCCAACTTCATTGATCTTGTGAAATTTCTAGTGGGTTGTCCGATAACACACCTGCTGCTACAGCCTCAGCTCAGTGACTAGGGTTTTCAGTAGTTGGAGTAAGTTCAGTGTAAGTTTAGATTTTCTTGACTTAAATTAAATTTAATAATGTTACATAAATTTTTTATGCTTTGGTTTCTTTCCTTTGATAATAATGTTAAAATGTGTATCATCTTTAATTTTAAATAATTCTTAAATTGCCCCTTGCTCTACCTTATATAATCCATATTTTCTGGTTTCTAAATATCAAGGACTTAAAACTAACTTCATATAGGAATCTTTTCATAGTCGATTTAGTGGATTTGGATTTCCAAACATATAAAGCACGTTTTTCAAGTGTCTAAAATATGGGAACCTCCTCAAAAATTGGAGGTCTCACAAATTAACTCTTCTTTCCCCTAATGACAAAATTAATTTTAATCCAGAGAATATATCTCCCACCTCATTCCATGGTGCTGTTGACTAGTTAACTCCTGGATTTTAAATTAATGTACAGCTCTTCACCAAAAGTCGTTTATCATATAACTGTAGCTACTCTTCAGATGAAACACAGTACCTGAGGTGGAGTGTTTATTCCTTTAGGTGAAAAGTAAAACTCATTTTGTAATATGCAGAGTCTTCATTCAGGTTTATTTTTGGTTAAATATTAAGAATATACATATACATACATATATATGATTAATTATCTCTAAGTGATATATATAGTATATATATTAATTATCTCTGAGTGATGTATATGCATGTAAGTGCATATATATATATATATATGCTTATCATTGCATAGAAAAAATACTGAAAAGATGTGTTCCAAAGTGCAAATAATAGCTAAAGGTTATAACATAATATTTATTCTTTACTTTGCACTTTTCTGTAGTTTAATTTTTTTTTACAATGAACTTGTTTTCTTTTTATAATCAAGAAAAAACTCTCAGTATTATTTTTGAAAGCTAAAGGAGCCTGAAAGTTAATATCTTTTACCTACCGCAAACCCTCACATCTGGCAAGTGTATGCAGATCAGTTCAGCAAATAATAGAAAGTAGTAGAAATCAGCAAGCATCAAAATTTAGATAATACCATGAAGTTACTTATTTTACCTATTTCTATTTTGTACTTGAAAAGTATTATGCTGTGCAAAGTTTGACCAATTTGTACTTTTTTTCTTATTCCCAAGATATCAAGCTTCTTTAAAAAAAAAAAAAAAGGAGGTTAAGATAATTCTACAGCAACATGCCAGATAGACCAAATTTCATAAGGAAACATGTTTTTAATTTCAGGCCTTTAAATGTGGTGTTGCTTCTAAGGATGAGTATTTATGAATGTATAAGAAAATAAAAGGCTTGAAAAACTTTATTTCTTTTAACAGTCAACAATATTTAGCCTATCAGAATGCTTGAATGGATAAACATTCCTACTGTTTTAATTTTGAATATAGATTGTCTCGTGCTGATGGGAAGTATTGTTAATTTTAATAAAATTAACTTTATATTGTTATTTCACCGCTTTATAATAATTTTACATGGCGCCCTAGGGATGCCTTTGTTTTACATTATCAGGTGTCACATTTGCCATTTGGTTGGTATAGAGGCGTTCAGCTCCACTTCTCTATTCAATTGCCTGGAGCCACACTCTTCACGTTATATTACAAGGAGCTATATTGCTATACGCTGCACAAGTTTATATACTTTTATCTTATATGTATATATCATTTTTGTATTTTCTTAAAATCATTGTTTTGTACTATTTCCCAGCATTCCTGTTGCTTGCCTTTAGGTAGACACAGTTACGGTAACAAGTTGGCTAAGACACTTGAGCAATCTGATTCAAGTACTACTAACATGTTTAAATTTAGTTTCAAGCTGATAGCCACAATTTTGATACAATCTAAGCGAGTGTTTCATTGTTTTTGGTAAGAGTTATAGCTTGATAAATCCATTAAAATATAACTTTTTACACAGAAAGTTATTGCTATTTTAAAATAAGGGGAAATTATTGATGACTTTCATAAGTCACCATATGTTGGACAGATCACTCAGAGATAATTAATCAGAACATGTCTCCATGAAATGTTACCACTTGGCTTAAACTATCCCAGGAATTCATAGGAATCAGACAGACTAGCAAATAATCTGTAAGCGAATTGAGTATTTGTCAAATTAAATACCACTGTTACCAAATACACAGTAGTTAAAGATATACCAAGTTCCTCTTCAATCAGTCCATGTTCCTCACTTTTTACGTTTTTGTAAAATGTATGTTTATGGCTTAGCTCTTAAGTTTGAGTTTTGTCTACTTTGAGTTGCTCTATTACATTCTTTATCATGCCGTTATTTAAGCTGTTAAGACTGTACTAAAACATTTTGGTTAGCTGTGTCAAATATTTATTATGGACAATTCAAAATATGTGTCTTTAAATAGACTTTCTTTTCCACTTGAATTTGTGTATATACGTTGGTAAGCAAGCTAGTCTCTTGTCTGAGACCTTATGTGCAGCTGACTGGTATTTGATTAATAAACTAAGGATCCCTATAATATGAGGAGCATTTAACTAACTGATAACTGATAAACATACCAATCAATTTAACCCTGCTTTAGTAGTTCATAGTCAGAAGTCACATCAAAATGAGTATTGAGAAGTTTCTACTTTGTATGCTGTATGTGCTGTGGTATGTTTGCTTTTGAGAAACTGCTCCCTTTTTTCTTTTACCAAAATATCTGTGGCTGGTAGGAACTACGTCTCTGCTTTGAGTTATACCACTATTCCACGTTATTAACAATCATACATCACTTCCTTTCACACCTTCAAGTTTAATATTTTGTGTACACTCTTTTAGTTAGAATCTTGGAACGGAATATTATATAATAGTTTTCCCTTTGTTTCTACTCAATAAATGTAATTACCCTGCCATTCTCTTAAAGTGTAAGTTCCTTATTGGCTATATTTTTCATTCTCTGTTATTATTGTGAAATTTGTAGGTTTAGGGGCTATTGCTGACTACAGGTAGTAAAAATGTGGAACCAGGTGGTAAGAGCAGTGCCTGTGTCCTAGTGGCGGCATGGCATTATCTGCCAAGGGATGAAGTAATTAAAATTACCTGGCTAATTGAGATAAGCAATAGGAAGAGGAATTTTTTTTTTTTTAAATGGGGGGACAGGGCGCCTGGGTGGCTCAGTGGGTTAAAGCCTCTGCCTTCGGGTCATGATCTCAGGGTCCTGGGATCGAGCCCTGCATCGGGCTTTCTGCTCAGCGGGGAGCCTGCTTCCCTTTCTCTCTGCCTGCCTCTCTGCCTGCTTGTGATCTCGGTCTGTCAAATAAATAAATAAAATCTTTTTAAAAATAAATAAATTTTAAAAAAGTGGGGGACAGTAATTATTAAGCTGATTGCAAGCCAAAAAGAACTTTGGCTCTTGAGGAAGAAGTTAAGTGTCTGTGTTTGCTGTAGGGATGTTATAGATATGGTTTTAGATGTTGTGCGCCTCTTGAGTCCTTGTGTAGCTCAGACCCACTCAGTAATTCCTAGCTGGCTGTTTGCCTCTGAGCTGAATGCACAGGCTTTAAGTTTGCTTTTCTAGTTCAAATATTTAGAGATTCTACATGTGCCATTTGAAAAGTCCTATTTATGCCACTGCAATGGCGATACTGCTGAAAACTTTCTTGTAAAAATTTAGCAGGACATGGAGAGAATTTAAGGATAAAAATAGTGTGCATAAACTCCATTCTGAGTCAGAACTGAAGGCAAATGACCCACAACGTGCACAACAATTTAGTGGCTATTAATATATTTCTGAATTTTTAGAAGAAAATTTATTTGAAAATGATTTCATGTAGTTTCTGAATGTAGATAATTTGAATCATGTTTATAAATATTTTACCTGCCTTGAATAGATGATTAGTCTTGTCCAATAACAATTTCAGAGTAGCTAATGCGGCAATATAGATATTAATATTTAGGGGGCATTTTTTCTTTATATAGTAAATGCGTGATTAGTAATGATTTCTATTACAGAAGGTTCTTTTTATGGCACATTGCTTTATAAAGGAAATGAAGTTAAGTCTGAAGAATTACATAATGAAATCTGGGAGTATGTGCTTTAGGTATAATTACAAAAGTAAAAATGTATAATTTATGTCTGCATAATACCCTTCATTGAAGGTTATGAAAATAAGTCTTGTGAACCATGAGAGACTATGGACTCTGAAAAACCACCTGAGAGTTTTGAAGGGGTGGGGGGGTGGGTGGTTGGGGGAACCAGGTGGTGGATATTAGTGAGGGCCCGGATTGCATGGAGCACTGGGTGTGGTGCAAAAACAATGAATACTGTTATGCTGAAATAAAAAATTTAAAAAAAAAGAAAGAAAGAAAATAAGTCTTGTGATATACTCTAGGATTCACATTTCTTATATGCCTCCCTATATAAATGAAACAACTTCCCTGCTATGGTCTAGAAATAATCCCACACTCAAAAATACCTAAAATTCAGCATCATTCAGCAAATTCTCTCCATAAGGTAATGTGACTGATACCTCATTTGTCTTTCTTCTTGTTTGTTTATATATTTCCTCTGTCCTCCAAGCATTTGAGGTAGCTTCCCCCACCTTTTTAAAGACTTTTACCCAAACTAAGTAACTACTATCAAAAATTAAAATTACAATCATTTACTGAGAGCCCTATCTGTTCTAGGCATTGTACTGACTGCTCTCCATAGAATATCTTATTTTAACTCTCACAGGAATTCAGTAAACTAGATATTCCCATCCCCATTTCACAGATAAGGCAACTAAGAGAGGTTAAATAACGTTCCCAAGGCCATACTACTCAGCTGGGGCAAAACAAGAATATTAATTTACATCTGACTCCAAAAATAAATGCCTAAGAAAATGAGGAACAGAGTAAGGAACAATACTCAGAACTCCTGTCTCCTCTTTTCGCCATAAGATTACACTTGATGGCTCTTATGATTTCTGGTGGAGAAGATGAATGATAAAAATGTAGCATTTGTTTTCAGGGCCAAAGTATCCAAAAAAGCTCATGGGAAATACTGACATATGGGCTTCTTCTTTCTCTCTAGACCCAGCATGACCAGCAAAAGGAGTTGGTATTATGTGAAGGAGCGTGGGTGTTTGATGTAGTCCCACTTACTGATTTTTGCTTTTGTTGTTTGTGCTTTTGGCTTCATACCCAAAAAAGTCGTTGCCAAGATGACTTTTCCGATGCCACGAAGCTTTTTACCTATGTTTTCATCTAAGAGTTTTACAGTTTCAAGTCTTATATTTAAGTCTTTAATCTATTCAGAGTTAATACGCAAACCATATTTCCAATAAGAAGGTAATATCCAAAATACATAAAGAACTCATACAAATCATAACAAGAACAAAAATCCAATATGAAAATGGGCCAAGGAACTGAATAGACATTTTTCTGAAAAAGCTATACAAATGGCCAACAGGTACATGAACAGGTGCTCAGCATCACTAATCATTGGGGAAATGCAAATCAAAACAACAGTGTGATATCACCTTACACCTGTTAGGATGGCTTACCATCAAAAAGACGAGGAATAACAAGTATTACAAAGCTGTGGAGAAAGTGGAATCCTGGAGCACTGTTGGCTGGAATGTAAATTGGTACAGGCACTGTGGAAAACAGCATAAAGCCCCCCCCCCAATTAAGAACTGAACTGGCCTATGATCCAGTGATCCCACTTTTGGGCATATACATCCAAAGGAAATGAAAATAGTACCTTGAAGAGATATCTGCGCCTCCATGTTTATTACATCATTATTGACCATACCCAAGATACTCAACATGAGTGTCCGTCCACAGATGAATACATATATTACATGTATACATACATACACACAATGGGTTTTTATTCAACCATGGGAAAGAAGGAAACCCTGCCATTTGCCACAACATGGATGAAACTGGAGGGCATTATGCTAACTGAAGTAAGGTATACAGAGAAAGACAAATACTTATATATAATAACTTATATGTGGAATCTAAAAATATTATACTTGTAGAAACAGATGGTAAAAAGATGGTTACCAGGGGTTGTGGGGCAGTGGCGGAAATGGGGAGTTGTTGGTTCAAAGGGTGCAGAGTTCCAATTAGAAGATGAGTACGTTCTAGGGCTCAGTGCACAGTGTTGTGACTACAGTTAAAGATACTGTATTATATACTTGAAAGTTGCTAAGAAATGGTAATTATGTGACCAGATGGACGTATTAGTAAAAGCTATGATGGCAACCATTTTGTCATAGAAGTATGTCAAATCAACATGTATACCTTAAACTTACAAAATGTTAAATGTCAATTGTATCTCAATAAATTTGGAAGAACAAAGAAATGGCAATAGGCGAAAATATGCTTTCTTCTCCTTTCTTAAACTCGCCTTTCCCGTCTTACTCACTGCTCATTCAGAAATGGCTCAGATATTTTGCTAAATGCTTTCCCCATCCAGAATAACATCCTGACCATCAAACAAAAAGCCTTAAGAATATTTAAGGACAGCTGTGAAGATTTGGATAGCTCAGACAGTGAATATACCAAAAGCATAAAAAATGACCCTCTCTCTGTGTCACAAGAGGCCTCAGGCTTACTGTGAGAGATCTCTCCATTTAATTGCTTTGTAGGCTAATCCATACCTCCATGTCTTTTAATATGACTTCCATAAATCTCAAGCAACTAAGAATTTCAGTGTGTACTGCCTGGCATCCGATGCTGAAAACTACTGATCTGGTAACCTGATTGGAGTTTAATGACTACTATGGGAGAATTCTGTTGAATTGTGAATAAAACCCAAATGCTTTCAGTCTTATCATGTATGTCTGTGCCGAATTCTTTGGCAGCCCATAAAAGCCAGGTCCTCCCAGACTTGGCTAAAATCCAATTTTCTTTAAGATTTCCACACTTCTAGAACTGCTAAAATATATCCTGCTTGACTCTAGTATAAGGGGAGAAGGAAACTGTCACAGAATATCTGAGCCCCTGAGTTACTTATCGAAAAGAGACATAACAAGTGAAATCAATTTTTTTCCCCCCACAGTGTGCCAATTGTGCTATTTAGAGGCAATTTCTCAGAAGCTATTCTTGAACGTGGTGATAGAATACGTCTGAACATAGACGTCACCTTTGTACTTATATCCAAGCTTCCTTCACAGATGACCCCCTGCAGAACTGGCAGAGCTGCCATAGGCTGGGGTGTCTCTGAGTACAAGGAAAGGAATTTCATTTCGTAACTAACCTTTGCTGAAATGGCAAACAATGTTTCCTGCATGTTCTAACAGCTACCCATGAGTAGCCTGTTTCACTGTTTCAAATTCATCTTAAAGTTTCTATTTGATCTAGAATGTCTTAAAAGAAACTGATCTCCACAAATTATTCTTTATCTTCACTAGCAGTTCTATTCATGAACTATTTTCAAAAAAAAATTATTATAAAGGATCACCTCGTTAAAATCAGAACAACTACAAATGTTTGCCATCAGGGGCGTTGGGTTAATCAGTCAACAGGTTGGTGGCTCCCTCCAGGAGAAGGGGCTCTGTGGGATTTAGCTAAGGAGAAACAGGAAGCAGGGGGAGAGGAAGATTTAGGGATGCTGAAAGGGAGGGAGCAGCTGGTTTGAACAGGAACTGACTTTAAGCTGGGCAAACAATTACAAAGTTACACCCAAGACATTCCAGGTAAGAGTATAAGGCAGAGAATGACATCAGAACCAACTGAGTGTTTAAAGAATTACAGGTAAGAACCAGGGGCCTTCTCCAGGGAGTTCCATGTGAAGGGAAGTGGAGTCTGGTCTCAGGGGAGGAGGATGGCCAGAGTCCTCCTCTGTCCTGGCTGGAGTTCCAGCCCATGGGCAACTAGCTACGTACAAGAAGCCCAGACGGAGGGCCAGTTAGGCAGACTGAGAGCTCATTGTCCTGGTACCTAAGGTACTTCTCCACCCTGAGGGAAATGGAAGGGAGCAGCAGCTTGTAAACAGCCCTCACCTACAACTGCAAATAAGTATGAAGGAACCAATGAGACCCCACCTCCTGCCTGTCTCAGATTTCAGTGAAGGTGAAATATCACCGCTCAGCCAAATCAACATTCGGTCTCCCCTGTGTGGTTTTCATTCTCCCAATCTTGCCGTGTCTGTAGATAGCAGAGGATAGATAGTATAAGCTCCTGGAATCAAACTGGGTTTGAAAGGGTTAAAGAACTTGTCTCAGGGGGCACCTGGGTGCCTCAGCTCAGGATCTCTAAGTCCTGGGACGGAGCCCCATGTCAGGCTCCCAGCGCAGCAGGGAGTCCTTTTCTCCCTCTCCCTCTGCCTGTGCTCACTCTGTCTCTCTCAAATGAATAAATAAAATCTTAAAACCAAAAAATAAAATAAAATAAAGAAAACCAAAACTTGTTTCAGGCCACAGAGCAAGAGGGAGTTGAGCTGTTACTTGAATCCAAGCAGTCTGACTCTAGAGCTAATTTGGCTTTAACCACTTGGTTACATTGCCCCGATCCTGCACTTAAACTTCAGATAGAATTTTAAGCAGCTCTTCTCTTGGGATATTTTCTCCAGTTCTCTCTCCCAGTCCACCATCATCACAGTTTGTCTCTGTATTCCCTCATCAGTTACATATTTTGTCTAAAAGCTCTAAAATTTTATTTTTCACCACTGTTAATGCTGCCTTGGAGTTTTTCTCAAGTTGCTAAAGATAATGGGAGTTTTTTGATGACCTCGACAAAAGTCTGAGCTCCCAAATGGCCTGGGCTGTGTTTCTTGCTATAGTTCATGTATTTACTGGAGAGATAGATAGAAGCAGCATCCGAACCCTGCCAGCTTTCAAAGAGCTACACTAAGGATAGTCCCAGTCACCCTGCCTCAGGGAGCCAAGGAAGGCTTACACCCCAAGGTCCTCAGACCCAGGATCCAAATACTTGATGGCTTAGATAACTCATCATATTTCATAATTAGTAATATGGAATTCTGAGTGGCAGGGAGAAACTCATTTACTCTTGAACATCCTAATGGGGGACTTGGAGCAGGACTCACTTGACATTCATTATCTATATTTTAGAAACATCCAATGTGTCTGAGCCAAAATTTTATGGTATATCTGTGTTCAGATAATTATTAGATCTTATTCTGTCTCTAAAATAGGAGCTTGACTTTCCCAAACATCTTGTTAAATAAAAATTTCATTAGTTTATGGCTATTTCAGAGATCTTAAAATACTTGCTCTCTTTTATCTAAATTAAGAAAATAATTATAAGAAATTGCAAAACTGCTAAGGTTGGACAGTGTTTTATAGTTATTGTTCCCTCAAATGGGTGGATCTGTACCCAGCAGAGGAGCACAAAAATTGGGCTGTTTTTCTTACAGAAAAATAAGAGCAGTTTCTTGGTTTGGGCGGTTAAGCAGTTATGCTGTGGTTTTGCAAAATGTTACTATTGGGGGTCACTGATGAAGGTTGTATGGGGAATCTATTATTTTAGAACTTTTCTGAAAATTTTAAAATTATTTCAAAGTTTAAAAGTATTTTTTTTAAAGGCATTGATTTGGGCAGAGGTGAGGAATGAATGGGAGATAGAAGACACAGGATGGGCCAGGAATTGGTAACTGTTGAAGCTGGTGATAAGTACAGTATGTTTATTATATACTCTATGTTTATACATGTTTGAAATTTTTATAAAATTTTTAAATCTGAGGTGCCTCGGTGGCTCCGTTAAGCTCCCGACTCCTGATGTCGGCTTCAGTCATGATCTTAGGGTCGTGGGATCAGCTCTGTGTGGGGCTCCACCTTCAGTGCAGAGTCTGCTTGAGATTCTCTCCCTCTCCCTCTGCCCCCCCACCTCACATGCTCACTCGCTCTCTCTCTCTTTCTAAAAAAAAAGTAATTTTTTAATCTACTAAAAAAGAAAGACATAGGAACAATTACGCAGTTCAAATTTGGGAAAACATAAGAATTTTCCTATTTTTTTTAAGATTTTATTTATTTATTTGACAGGCAGAGATCACAAGTAGGCAGAGAAGCAGGCAGAGAGAGGAAGAAGCAGGCTCCCTGCTGAGCAGAGAGCCCGATGCAGGGCTTGATCCCAGGACCCTGGGATCATGACCTAAGCCAAAAGCTGAGGCTTTAACCCACTGAGCCACCCAGGCACCCCAAGAATTTTCCTATTTTAAAAGATTTATTTTGTTTAAAGATTTATTTTATTTTTAGGAAGAGACAGAGAGAGCACGAGCAAGGGGAGGGACAGAGGGAGAGGAAGAGAACTCGAGCAGACTCCGTGCTGAGGGCAGAACCTGTTGCAGGGCTTCATCCCAGATCCCTGAGATCATGATCTGAGGTGAAATCAAGAGTTGGGCACTTAACTGATTAACCCACCCAGGAGCACCAAGAGATTATTTATCTGAGAGAGAAAGAGGGAAAAAAAAAGAAAAAGAGTGGGGGTGGACGGGTTGCAGGGGGTTGTGGGAAGAGGGAGAGAGTCTCACGCCGACTCTGCTTTGAGTGCATGGAGCCTGAGTCAGGGCTGGATCTCATGAGGCCACGAGCTGAGCCAAAACCAACAGTGAGCAGCTCAACTGAATGAGCCACCCAGGTGCCCAAACATTAAGAATTTTCTAGGGGTACCTGGGTAGCTCAGTGGGTTAAGCCTCTGCCTTCACCTCAGGTCATGATCTTGGGGTCCTGGGATCAAGCCCCACATCAGGCTCTTTGCTCAGCAAGGAGCCTGCTTCCCCCTCTCTCTCTGCCTGCCTCTCTGCCTACTTGTGATCTCGCTGTCAAATAAATAAATAAAATCTTTTAAAAATTTTTTCTAAATGATTTTGTTTGTCTCTAAATGAGACAAACTTATATTTGTTGTTGCTTTTTTTTGGGTTTGTTTAAGTAATTTGTACGCCCAATGTGGAGCTCCAACTCATGACTCTGACCTCAAGAGTCACACACTCTTATAATTGAGCCAGCCAGGCACTCCAAAACTTGTATTATCTTTGGATTTCAGTTTTCTTTGCCAATCTTACCCTTTTGTGCAGAAAGAGTCAAGTATATGCTTGATTATATTTTTTTATTCTAGAATATATAATTCTTAGTTATTTTTAGCTGTTATTTTTCAGCTTTTTTTTATTGTTATAGTACTGAAGATATATGCCCACAATAAACTAGAAAAAAAATTTTAAGTTGTCTTCCCTGTCAGTGGATTGTTATATAGTAACGTTTCTCTTGTAAGTCTGTTTTTTTATTTTTGTTTTTCTAAACAAGTATAAAGTCACACAACCGCCAAATATTTTTCCATTCTTTTTATAATAAATGTATGCTGTTCCAAAGATAATTAATTATGCTAGATCAGCCCTTCTGAGTAAGAGAAGTTTTAAGGGCCATGTTAGAACTTAAGCCACAGACTACCAGATGGTGAACACAGCATTACTTTACTTTCCAAACCCTCCCTTTAACAATACCTAAATTAGAGGATTTCTTTACAAATAAATTTCCTCAATTAGTCTGGGAATACAAAGGCTTTCTTTAAAACACAATTTCAAGGCATGTTGCTTTTGCCCACTTCCTATGTTGTGCTGGATATGGGACCAGATATGGGACCAGGCAGCTGCTACTTGGAGAGCTCCAGGAGCAGCGAGAACATGAGAAAAGAGGGGCCATGATGATGGCAAAGAGCTTAGTGGCTCCTGACAGGCTGTCAGTGGAGTGGAGTGCTTCAGTACATGGGCTTTGGAACTGAACTGCCTGGGTCTGAACGCAGATTCTGTCCTGAGTATTTATCACAGCTTTACTCACAATTGTCCAAAACTGAAAACAGCTCGAGCACCCATCAACAGGGGAACACATAAAGTTTAGTATCTCCATATAATAAATGAAGTACTATTCAGCAATAAAAAGCCATAAAATGCTGATACATGTAACATGGACGGACCTCAAAGGTTTTATGCTAATTGAAGGAGGTCAGACATAAAAGATTAAATATCATATGATTTCATCTATAAAACATTGCTAAAAAGTCAAATCTATAGATAGAAAATAGATTGATGGTTGTATTGACTGCAGAGAGGCATAAGGCAACTTTTTGGAATGATGGAAATATTCTATATCATGATTTACTAAAAAAATTGTACGGCTGTATATATAAGTTGTTAAAATTCATCCAACTGTATTCCTACAAAGAATTGTATTTTATGTAAATTATGTCTCAGTAAAATACTCAGAACCAAATATATAAAATGCATTTACTAGAACCCTTTTTTATTTGTCTGGCTTCCATGAACAAGCCTATCATTACTGCTTTAAGTCATGTCTTTCTAGAACCAAGGGATGTGTGAGTTCTTTGTCACATGTATATTCTCGTATCTATTTCTTCTGGTAAAACTATGCATAACAACAGGGTCCCAGGGTGTAAAGACAGCAGTAGGGATCCTGAGTTAAAGGCTAGTGGTGGATGACCAACTCCTAGAAGGAACTGTAAGCGCAGGAGAGAGAGATTCGGGAAAAGTGGGGCTCTCTCAGGCTACAGAGAGAGGAAAAACTCAAGAACAGAGCGTTAGCTGGCCCTCAGAAGGAGAGGAGGGGGTGAGGTGACCCTGGTGGGGAGAGGGAAGCTGAGAAAGTGAGAGTAAATGTACCTCTTTAGGTATCACAGCTCTCAAATTAACATGTTTACACATTCATGACACCCACGTGGTTTCAATTTCTCGGCAGTGGGATTTCTCACATAATTAAGCTTTTAGAAAAAAATTCATTTTTTGCCATTAAAAAACATGACAAATGGTCTACATGTATCATTTGGACACAGGTCACATTACCCAGATAATGAACTCTTTCATGTAAAATTTCCAGTAGATTTTTAACATGCAAAAGTCCTCATATGTTATCCCGTATTGATCCGATCGGAGCTGTTAGTGTCTAGTGGATCAATGATCAGCAAACTAAAAAGTCACTTAGTGACTATGACACCCATGGCAGTGTTAGAATCTATTGTGTCAGGAATTCTTGTTTTATTAACTCTATAATTACCTGTTCAGCTGAACCGGTGAATTTTATTACACATTTTCTTTCACCTGAACAAGACCTTTGCACTTCTACCAGTGCCCTAAGGATCCACCATTTTTTTTCTGTTCCATGTCTTTCTCCAGTGGCCTATGGCTTCACTGCCATCTGTTTAGGCAGAGATGTGTGGGAAACAGGGCTTTTAGAACGCCATCGTCTAGCTTGGGAAGCTGTTCAGTGGCCCTGCCCTCTAGTGTTGTTCTTTAGCTGAGACACATTAGGCCTGAGGAGGAAGAAAGTCAACAGGGCAACTCTGCCTGCTGTGTAACAGGGCAACTCTGCCTGCTATGTCTTGGTGCTCTCTTTAAACAAAGGATCACTGTGCTGTGTGGCATGGGAGTTAACAGCATGAGCTTTGGAGGCAGGTCTGGGGCTGCCTCCTGGCTCTACCGGTTGGCAAGTTATGTAAATTCCTCAGCCTCAGTTGCCTTATGTGTTAGGGGAGGGGATAGGAATAGTCCCTCCTTCATAGTGTTGCATGGATATCTTGTCAGCACCCGAGATTCAACATGCCTGAAATTTTGTCCCCCCTCAAACTTGTATCTCTTTGACTTTCTTTTGGTAAATGGTGCAAACCTATTTGACTCACTCTTTCGTTCACCCCATCCCCAACATCCAGCTCTCACCAAACATTATCAAGTCTGCCTCCTAGATGTTTCTGTGATGCATCCATCATTCTCCAATCTCGCCATCTCTGCCCTAGCCCAAACCTTTACCATTTCTCATCTTGACTTAACAAACTCACTCTTGGCTCCCTTTGAACTCATTATTCAGAGAGAGGTTCCTATTCTCCTTAGAATTGGATTCAATGTCCTTCACACATCCAAGACTTCACATGATTTCATTCTTTTCTAGTGTCGCTCTTCTTGTCACTCTTATTGGCTATGGTTGTACTGGGATTTGTACATGTAATTTATTTTTTCATTTATTTACTCATCTAATGTTTACTGAGCATCTTTTATGCATCAGGGACAGTGCGAGTGCTGACAATACAAAATGAATATGGTCTTCTCCCTGCCCAAGATGAGCTCAGGGCCTAATGGGGATTAGAGATACAAGAAAATGATTAAAAACAGTAAAATATAGGGGCACCGAGGTGCCTCAGTTGGTTAGGCATCTGCCTTCAGCTCAGGTCATGATCTCAGGGTCCTGAGCTCATGTACCTAGGATCGAGTCCCGTATCAGGGTCCCTGATCACTGGGGAGCCTGCTTCTCCTCTGCCCTTCACCCCACTCTTGTGCTCTCTCTCTCTCTTAGATAAATAAATAAAATATTTAAAAAATAAAATAACATGGGAACTGAGACAAGAGAGTGATTAGCTTTGCAGTGACAGTGATTGTATTACACCTGGAAGGGTAAATAAGAATAATGTGTGCATGTATGTGTGTCTAGTTTTAAGTTCAGATTCTTCATGCCAGAAACTATTTTAGGAATAATTCTTTTTTAGAGTATGTGCTGGCTAGTTTCCCACATCACTGAGGATACATATGTAATCACCACCAGCTATTAATTTCTCTTAGAATAAATAGAGCTGAGGAAACATCCCCTTTTTTACTCATCAAGTACTTTTCTATCAACTTTTGTCAAAATCTTCTTACTTGTTTAAGTGGCCAATCCAATATCCCCAAATTTCCCTTCCCTTGGAACATATCTCAGGATCTAGAAATTGGAAAATCCATGGATTGTAGAATATGGTCACAATCAACCAAAAAAGAAATTAATTCGACATCTTCAGATTTTGAGTCTTTTTAAACAGCTTCTTAACAGGAATATTCCATATACTCATCATGTAAATCCCACCTTCTTTAATAATTAATTTTAGGACAGAGGAATTACACTCTCCACAAATGACAGAAGGCCTGTCATCTTAAGGTTTTGTGGGCTGACGAAAGCACAGATTAAGTAAGCACCAGTTTTCTAGAAATGCAGTGTTAATACTCCGCTGCTACTGAATGTCCATTTGGTAAATGTAACTAAGTAACAGTTTCCTCTAAAATTTGGTCTTCTGATTGTATTTTATTCTCCAAACTTTTGGGTAATCAAAAGCATTCTCTTTTTTTTTTTTAAAGATTTTATTTATTTACTTGAGAGAGAGACAGTGAGAGAAAGCATGAACGAGGAGAAGGTCAGAGAGAGAAGCAGACTCCCCATGGAGCTGGGAGTCCGATGCAGGACTCGATCCCGGGACTCCAGGATCATGACCTGAGCTCAAAGCAGTCGTCCAACCAACTGAGCCACCCAGGCGTCCCTCAAAAGCATTCTCTTAATTAATTTTTGAAGAAATGTATTATTCAAATAAGATAATTTTCATAATGCAAAAGAAATATTCTTAAATGAGAAATTTAAATTTCCCTTTATACCTGTGATGCTTAGCGACTGTATTATTTTGCAGACATCTCACAGAAGCATTTTTACCATAAGGAAACTGACTCATAACCAGACATTTATTTCCATTGTTAGATGTAATAGCCTCTGTGTAAAATCTGTCCCATAAAGATCTCAATACACTTATTGTGTAAGATATTTTAGTGTTTTTACTTTTAAGCCCAGTGTCTAAGATACAGAGAAATGCATCTAAGTAGCTCAGTCTGTACTTCTGAAAGAAACATTTATCAATTAAGCAAAATTGAATTGCTTGTTAGATGTCTGAAAGTACTGATGACACCTCAGTTGTGAAGAACAATGGGAACATTACTCTCCCCTTCCTTCAGCTAAAGAATAAGAAACAAGAAAAGTTACCTCACCCAGAGTGAAGTTGACCTAGAACTCTACAGACTGTTTGATTTGAAATGATAAGGCAAGTACAGTGTATGGGGCAAAAGAAATTAAGCTGAAAACTGTAAACCATAAGCTAAGAGACCTTAGCTCATTATAGCAACATCACCTTTTCTGTTTCCTCATTCTCCCTTAAAATGTGCTTACTGATGTAGACACTGAAGATATAAAGATGAATAAGACCCAGTCCCTGCCTTCAAGGAACTAATAATCCAATGGAAAACAGATGTGTGCCACTAACCCGAATCATTGAGACATATGAGTGTTTTCAGCAAAGTGCTAAGCAGAGGGGGAACAAATAAGTTAATTCTGCCCAGAGGAATCAGAGAAGACTTCATAGAGGAGGTGACATTTAGCTGAATATTGAAGGATGAGTAAAACTCAACCAAATGAAGAAAGTGGGGATACCTTAGGAAGAGAAAAATATCAGGAAACAAAGGCAAGTTGTGTGAAAGTACTTGCTATGTTAGAGAATGTGAAAGGAGAATGTCTGGAGTAGGTTGGGGTTAGTTGTGAAGAGAATGGACAGTCTTCTGTAGATCCATCCCCATCACCTCCTACTGATAGTTTAGACTTTATTTTGTAAGACATTGGGGACCAATAAGCTATGTAGTATTTTATGATGGGTGTATTTCATTATTTGGCCATCTGTCATCAACACTTCTCCCTTCCTATAGACTCTCTGATTGCTTTCTGTGTTGTCTCCTATTATGAGTGGTATTAGTTAAGAGCTAGTGATTCTCTTCCACGACCAGATCCTTCCTCAACCAAATCTGGTGCTGCCAGGGTCTGGCTACATAATTCAGGCTTAAGCAAAATGACACTCCCTCTTTGAAGACTTTTCATCTTGACCATCTGATACAAAGATGTGAAGACATCTGGCAGTTATAGTCATAGCAGGAGCAACAACTGTAGTTGGTGCACTGCCTGATTTTTGTTGTGGTTCCTGTCCCCTGGCCCTCAGGAGCTCTCCCGCCCCCAATTCTGACCTTGAGTCAGCTTCTGGCATGCAGCTCAGAACTCTTAAGCAAATAACGTCCAAAACCAGGCTCATCATTTAAGTTCAAGGAGTTACACACCTGGAGCTTGGAACTATAGGTTTAGAGCTTTAAATAAGGGGTTTTCAGAGACGGATACAGGTTTAAGATTCCTTATAGTAAAGCTGAGAGTTAAAGCCCAAGAGATAGATCAGGGAGAGGATATAAAGGAAGAGAACAAGAGAACTGGAGGTAATATCCTGGGAGATGCCAACATACAAAGAAGCAGACAGAGGAACTAACTAGGATGCCTAAAAGGGTATCTCAAAGATATAGGAGGAGAACCAGGGAGAAAATAAGCTCCAAGAAGGGCAGTGAGATCAGACAGGATAAACACTGAGAAGTCATCGGGATTGGCAATTAGTGGGTCACTGGGTACTTTAAAAGAGTAGATTTAGAGTAGCTTTCCAGGTGGGAGCCAAAACCCTTTGGTTAAGGAAATATAATTGATAGTTGGACAATGCAGGGATTAAGGGTACTGACTCCAACACAGTAAAAATTCACATATGATTTGAGTCCCCCAGAACTTTACTAACAGCTAATTGTTGAATGGAAGCCTTACCAATAATAGAAAAAAAATCAATTAACATATTTTGTATATATGTTATATACTTTATTCTTACAATAAAGTAAGCTGGAGAGAAGAAAATAACATTTACAGTACTGTATGTATTGAAAAAAAATCCATATATTAAGTGGACCCACGCAGTTCAAACTCATGTTGCTCCGGCTTACACTGCAACGGGAGGTGACAAGTGGAAGCAGCAGCAGAGACTGTTTCAAGTGGAAGTCCAGTGGAATGCTGAAGGGGGAAGCAACAGCAAGGGATTTAGGGTTTAAGAAGCCTTTTTCTGTAGTGGAAAACTGAGTCTTTTCTAGCAGAAGAGCTGAATTGAAGATGGTACATAGCAGAGGGACAGATGCTGAACCATTATCTTGGAGAAGAGAAGAGACAATGGAAATTGTAGCAAGGTGGAATGGTTAGCTTTGGAAGGGGATAGAGCCTCTTCCTCTTGGAAGTCAGGACTGGAAGAGGTAAGATGAAGATTTAAATCACCTGGGTTCTTCTTAAGCATGGATTCCCCAAACCTACGCTAGACCTAGTGAATCAGAATATTAGAGGAGCAGGACCCCTGAATGTGCATTATTAAAAAGCCACAGGTGGGACGCCTGGGTGGCTCAGTTGGTTAAGCGGCTGCCTTCGGCTCAGGTCATGATCCCAGCGTCCTGGGATCGAGTCCCACGTTGGGCTCCTTGCTCAGCAGGGAGTCTGCTTCTCCCTCTGCCTCTGCCTGCCTCTTTGTCTGCCTGTGCTCACTCTCTCTGACAAATAAATAAATAAAATCTTTAAAAAAAATAAAAAGCCACAGGTGACAGTTATACATACTAAAATTTAAGAAGTACTCACAGAGATCATACAGAAGTGGAAATAGAGTTGAAGCTAAAGAACGTTAAAAGTCCGGGGCCGCACCCACAGGAAACAAAGCATGGAACCTAGCAAAATTGAAATAAAGGATTCCCAAAGAACACAAAGAACGTGGGTTGAAATCATAAATCAATATGTCAGTCATTTAAGTATGCTGTGTCTTTTCTGGTGTGCTCAGTGGCCCAGGAAGGGTGGAAAAGCAAATGTTCAGATTGATCCAAGATGTTGGGAATGGCACAATGAGTGTGATAGCTCTCTAGGAGGCAAAATGAGGTTGACCCTGGAGTCCAGGCTGAGTAGGCAGGAGAGTGAACTAGTTCTAAAGTGAGGCAGAAACAACGAGGGAGCTCCTTTCCAAATAGGCTGGCTGGATTGAAGGAGTGCAGTTTGGGATCACCAAGTCCTGAACTGCTCTCTTTACTACTAAGTACCATCCCAAACTGAACAAACCTGCTATCCTTGATCCTGGATGTCTTGATCGTTACGGTAAAAACTTGGATACAAGCCTAGGTGTCCATCAGTGGGAGATCTGCTAAAAAATTATGATGTATCCAGAGCATGGATGGTATGTAATCATTAAACATAATACTAACAACCTACTTATTTTGGAAAATTAGTCACGACATTTTAGAAGGTAAAAAGCATTATTAGGGGCCCCTGGGTGGCTCAGTGGGTTAAAGCCTCTGCCTTCGGCTCAGGTCATGATCCCAGGGTCCTGGGATTGAGCCCCACATCGGGCTCTCTGCTCAGTGGGGAGCCAGGATCCCCCCCACCCCGCCATCTCTGCCTGCCTCTCTGTGACAGGAGAGGAATGGTTTTTGTTGTTGTTTTTGTTTATTGACCTAATCATATTTATTTACTTATTTTACCACTTTCAACTTAAAATGTCCTTATTTTCTCCAGAGATTTGTTAAACTTTCACCTTTCTTCTGGTTTTCTGTAATTCGACTTCTATATTTATATTTATTTCAGGTGGAATTTATTTGCCATCTAGTGCAAGATGAGCATCTGAATTTATTTCCTTCCAAATTGCTACCTTAATCAGTATTATTTATTGAATCACCCTCTTTTATCTGTGTGTCTTATTTCTCATATATTAGCTTATTACATATAAAAGGAGCTCTTTATTCTGTTAAATTGATCTGAATATTTTTTGTACCAGTACTAGGATGTGTTGTAGCTCTTTAGTGTTTTAATAATTGTTAATGTCAGTCATTACATTTCTTTTTCAAAATTTCAAAATGCCATTTTCCTCTTTTCATTTTTCCTATAAACTTCAGAATTGTTTTTATCAAGTACCATAAAAATCTTACTGTGATTTTAGTTGGTATAGTTTTAAGTGTAAAACTTGACTTGACGCTCTCCACTTTGTACAAACAGATTATTTTCAGTCTTAGAAGCATTTCCCTGTCAGCATCAGCAGTGGATTCACGCTATCTATGGTAACTCAGGAGTTTGTTAAGTTCAGGGATTGCCTGTGTTCTCGTAAAGTGCTGTATTGGAGAACTGTGCCACTCTCAAGTACCATATGTAATACAGGTTTTGTTGCTTTTTAAATTAGTCCTTTATAATCCTGTTATTTCTGTCTGTTGTTCTGAGTGTTAGCTACTGATTGTTAGGTTACCCAGCACTGATGTACTTTGCTTCTTCTTCCTGTTTTTAAAATTGGCTTATTATATTAGGTTGGAGATTTCTTCAAGTTTTATTTTTTGAAACTCTATAGAGTAATGTCTGTTTTTCAAGGATTTTACGAGGTTCATTTTGTAAACTATTCCAAACCCTGAATGATTATTACATTAACTACCTGTATGATCTCAGGAAAGTCATTTAAATTCTCTGATCTTAAACTTCGTTGTCTGTAAATTGGGCGTAATAATACATACATGAGGTAGTAATAATGGCAGCTCTAAAGAGCTTCTATGTAACCACTCAGGAAATGATGCATCTTATCATTCTCCCATTTCCCTCTGTTTATCTGTTGATATCAACTTTGCCAGTCATCCCTGCCTTGGTTCCATAATTACCCTTCCTAAGGGAGTGCCTAAACTTCTCCCCTGGCTCAGTACCTAAGGTCAAATGGAGAAAGGATAGAGATACAGCAAATAATTTTGTAAGCAATCTAGCATTAAATTAATTGATGCTGAATTAATTACAAATCATTTTCATAATAGCAAATAAAGCTAAACCAGTGTTCATAACCCCTCTTTAGAAAAATAAGGTTTGGAAAATTATCATTTTATAAGTTATTAATGATTAATATAGGGCAATAATTTGGGTGTAAACCTTAATGCCTTATATACAGAGTGCCTATTAGTACCAAGTGGTAATTCTAAGTGTAAATGCTGATCATGACCCCTGAGAGCCAAAATCGTTGATTAGATGAGGATGTTCAACATTAAAGTGTGTGTGTTTAATTAAAATTGATTTTGGGAGAACTCTCCAACTACTGTTCCTTATGCTCAACTTTATTTTCTCATTGTGAAAATGAAGTAAAAATTGAGGTATTGTTTAGGTTAAATCCTGTATGTTAAGGAGTATCTAATTTTGTTTTTTCTCTCTAAGGCCTAATAACGCATATACCTACTTCATGGCTTAATTTCATTCTATCATAGGGAAGGCTTCTTAGTGACCATAATTCAGAAGTTGAAATTTTATCTAAAGAAGATCCTAGATATTGTAGGGGCATCCAGAGCCCTGAGTATGGGGAGAGATGGGGAAAACAAAATGGAGAAAAAGAGTTCTGTTAACTCTCTATCACATTTTTTCATATCCGATGTATTAATTCTGTCATCTGCTGTTTTCTCTGAGAGCTTTCCTTAGAGCAGTGAAAGCACCATAGGTTAGTGTAGTCATATTCACAGAAAGAAAAACAATTTCTGTATTTTTGAACATTTCCATTTCATTCACCTAAGAATTCTCTAGTAACTATAGGGTAGAAATATTATTTTTGAATTTTTAAAAAGAGAAAGAGAAGAGGAATAAAGAAAATAAACCAGAATTTTAAAAATGTAATTGACTTCTAGATATGGTCCTGATTTCTTGCACTAACAGTTTCAGTACTGTATTTGTGGCTGTACACGGCATAATTAGTATCTCAGGGGCAGCAACCATCCATCTGTTCCCATAGATGGAAACTGTCTTTAAATAATAAAGGAACTCCTTTCTGACGTAAATGCTCTTTGCTGTTGAAAGCTAAGTAGAAATATATAGCATAATGGGTGCATCAGTCCTTCATTTACATTGCGACCTATCTAATTGCATCTTATAAAATCTCTTATTTTTAGTAAAATACTATAGTGAATAGACTGGGTTGGGTCTTCGTTTTTGGTTTTGTTTTAGACTGCCCCTAGAATGTTTCCAGCTCACTCACAGGTTAAAAATCACACGATGATGTGGTGTCAGCCAAGTCAAGTCCTGACAAGGAAATGGGAGCTCTGTTCAGAGGAGAGATGAGTAAATATCCCAAGGGAGGAATCAAACAGCAAGCAGTCACTTTTCATAAAGACAAAAATCACCAAACTTAAAAAAGAAAAAAAAAAGGTTTAAAAAAATAAGTTTGACTGAGAATTTGGACAATATAAAAAAAACACACGGATGGTAAACTTCTAATGGAAGAGACATTTGGGAGTATGGCCAGCAGCACGTCCCACCTGCTACAGGAGTTTGTCTTTGAGCAGATACAACTCCCTAGTTGGGGGGGGGAGGCAGTGAAAAAATTACAACCCAGGTGGGTTAGACACACCTCTAGCCAGAGTGATATTCCTAAACTGTTCACGTCGCTGATGGCAACAGCACTAGAATAAAATAAAATGTGGAAACAGTTTGCTGATCTTTAACTACCATGTCAATATGCTTTAAAAAATAATTTGAAGTTCTGTGTGCCTTTTCTGAATAGACAGTAACCACATACCACAGTTTCATAGGTTTCTTGCTAACAAAAGACACCCCCCGCGCCCCCCCCCCCGATCTGTGAGAATCAAACTTTATTTTAAGGCCTTTTGGGCTTCGATGTGAACTAACTTTCCAAATTATAACCGCATCCAGGTATTCTTTCTCTTTAACATTTTGGGACCCACTAAATCTCACCCACACACAAATCCTATAAAGAGTGTGTATTGTCTCAAATAGCTGGAGAGGAGAGCAGCTTTCCCCATTGCTCACCAGAGCCGCGGTTCTCCCCAACAGAGTCATGTTTTTAGCAAGGTTCCTGTGGGAAACCTGTTTGTGAAAGTGGCATTTGTGATTCAGACTTCAGCTCCCCATGCCAGCTTCGGAAAGTCAAACAGATGTTTCCTCGTTTACTGCAGCGTAGCTCATCACTTATCCCAAGAGGAAAATCAGAAGAGGCTGGGGACAAGCGCAATTCTGTCAGCCAAGCCACAAGAAAATGGAGATAGAGAGAGGGCTTGTGTGTGTGTGTGTGTGTGTGTGTGTGTCCCTGTGTGCGTGTGTGTCTCTGTGTGTTCTAAATCTGATTACATGTGAGTTTAAACTTTGCTTTATTTAAAGATACATTCATCTACAGGAAATTTTACCCTCCACCTAAATTTCATTTTCTACTCTCTTTTCTCTCCCTGTTTTCTGGCAAAGTTCAGTATCTTTGATAGGTCTCTTTGGAGTACAGTCTTTGTGCTTTTCAGTTTTGCTTGGGATTAATAGGTTGTTTGAGAGCAAAGCTTAGCTCTTGATTTGTTTTGCAGGAATAACAAAACCAAAAGTCATTTCTTATTCACATGCATCAAAACACTTGCATACTCCCAAAAAAGCAAATAAAATGTATTTTGCATCTCACCACACCACATTGATGTGGCCAGGGAATTACACACTCATTAAATGGATTTACAAAGAGCTGGGTAGCATAGAGTGGAAAACAATATTGCACTAAGCCTGAACTAACAGTAAGCGGGACACAGTAAGTCTTACTCATTTCTGATCCATATATTTTTAAAGCATAGTAGTGCCAATTTTTAAGCTAGAAATCAAGTTGCTGTAGGGAGTATTTTTAAAAATCCTCTTTAAGCATTCCCCTGTTTTTGTTTTGGACATAGAGTAGATGTAATCTTGCCTAATTGTAATCCAGAGTCAGATTTTTAAGTTGGATTTTTTTGGAAAAAAGGTTTGCTGTCTCTTTGCTTGGAATGAGTTCCTCTAGTCCCAGGCCTGAGACAGGGGGAAGGATTACGGCTGATTGAGAAGGTTCTCTGCGGATGTGTGTCTCTGTCTCTCCCTTTCAGACGTTCTCGTTTTCTCTCCTCTCTTGCTCTGTGCATACGCAGAGTCTGTGTTTCAGGAAAAGAATGTGTGCTAAAAGAACTAATGGTCCGACTGTCCATCAGACTGGGCAGCAATGGAGGTCATCGGGCGGTCAAAACCAAATAATTTCAGCCTGTTCCTAAAGCCCCTGAAGCTGTTGACTCCATGACTGGAGTTCACCGCCTCTTGTTGCTTCTGTATCCTCTGAAACCTGGGAGTTTTATTTTTGGAGACAAGAACAGACATAGTTTCTCCCTAGCAACTGTGTGTACACAGTGCCTGCCATTCAGCACTGGCCCAGGTTAGCTTGCCCCAAGTATACAGTCAGTGCTCCTTCTTGATACACGTCTGCCCTGAATAGACAATAGACCAGATTCCAAACCTAGAGGCTCCCCAAATATTGGAAGAGTCTGAATAATATTTGTGCTTGTTTTGAAGCGCATTGTTATCTAGAAATTTTTTTTTAATCTTTCAATAGAAAATATTTTCTCTTCTATAAAAGGATCTGATGTTCTTAATGCAAAACTTCCTACAGGCACATATTTTAAGGTAACATCCAGGTTTCCACATTCATACGGAACAGATGGGAGTGGAAGTGGTTTCAGAGTGCTGACAACTCCATTAAAAATGTTATAAAAATCCATAATCCATAAATCTGAAGCACATATTGGTTATATTCACAGCCCCTTCAGTATTTCTTGTACCCTATTTGTGAATACCACCACCTGCTGGCAGTTAATAGCTCTTACAAGAATCAATCTAAAAGTCAATATTAAATAAAATGTACATGTTTTTAAGTAGGTTAAGTTTTTGAAATGATGATCTGTTTACTGCATCATTTTGAAACACCCTAGCCACGATTAATTCACCAAAACTTTTTAAAGGGCATTGAAAAAAGAATTGCACATGGAATATTGTTTTGAAATGAAAGCTATTCTTTATTTCTACTTAATACCAGCTTTTAATTATCTTTTCACCTTCTTTTTCCCTGCCCACAACATTTAGAAGTACAAGTTGGAGTTACAGTTCCACTTCTTTCATCTGCCCACTCTCTAAAAGAAGTATTTGGGTGCAGTGAAATAGCTACATATGGAAAAAGAGGAGGGGCAGGAAAGCATGGAAAATCCACAGGCTGGATAATTAAGTGTTGACTTCTAAAGATTATGTCTGTGATTGAGGGATTTACCACTCTTATTTTGGCATTGACTCATAAAACATATGTTCACAAAATCTGTTTTATGGGTTTTTTTTAACAGGGTAGGAAATTTTAAATGTACAATAAAATAGGCAAATCAAATCTTCATGCAGTGATACTACAATACACTCGTTCCTTTTCATTGTTCAAATCTTAACTCATCAAACAGAAATATGCTATAATACTTTATAATAAAATAAAATAAAATACAATGTCATTATGGCCCAATACAGTGAATGACAAAATTTAATGGATTAAAATAATCCCAAACTAGTTTTCAAAAATGCGTGCTGTTTCAATTCTAAATCTGTATTCCTAGAATTTTCTTCACATTCTTAAAAATGCATCCCGGTCCAATTTTACTATATGCCTTTAGCCAAATCATTCTTTATATCCAATAAGGCTACTTGAAATGTACAAGGTAGGAGCCAAACTCAATGATAATTTCTTCTTAAATGTGTTTTTCTAACCTCCTGATTGAGGGCTGTCCTGCAGAAGGATGGTTCTCTCTGTTGCTCCAGTGGTGAGATGCTCTGACATCTCAGCCACTCTCCAATGTCACATTGTATTCAGTATTTCAGGCAGTTAGAAGTTGCAGGTCTTTGACGCCAAGAAACAAAGTCTTACTGAAACTTGGTTGTACTTGCATAGCCTGGTGGTGATTTTTATGTGCTATCTGGAGAAGAATGAAATTGATGCAATGCCTTTCTCAGATGAAGAATGCCTTCCAGAGATTTTGCACCCGGGGTAGTTTTCACAGAACTTTTTCGGTATTCTTTCATAGGGGGCAGGGGGCTTCCCGATCATAAAACAAGGGTAACCTCTAGTGTCACAAGAGAGGGAGGAACAGATGGGTGGTGAGGCGGGCACCAAATCTTTTTCGATGATGAAAATCTAAGTAACTCTTTAATTCCATTGAAAAACTTTCTCTATAAATCAAATTTGGGGTTCAGCCTGGCCCTTACTTTTGGAGATTTTGCAGTCCCCCCCCCCAGGCATCTGATCACTGCTGGGAGGGCTGACTTGTGCCCCCTGCTGCTTACATTTAAAAGGTCTCTAAAACAATGACTAGGTTTTCTGCAGGCTCCACCTACCACGCTGTCAGTGAGCTCACGCTCCACCCTGATCCTCAGCTGTCATGCGCCCCCTACTGTTCCTACGAGGCCAGTGCACTAATGATGCTCAGGTCTGCACTTCCTGGCACTCCTCTGCTTATACCGAGACCATAGAGTTTGCAGCCACATTTCTTCTTATGCTTTGTAAGGGTCTGTTTAGAGCAAGCCACTGTTCCTCATGCCCCCATCCTCACTGTCTTCAGTGATTTTAAGTAATCCTTTCAACTAACTCAAATAAAAACACATATGGAGCATTCTCTCCTTGGAGAGCATGGCACCAAAAATAGTCAAGGAATGACCCCTGCCCTCCTGGGACTTGCATACTTGGGGGTCATCCAGACACAAACACAGGCATAATGATTTTAATACTGGAATTCAATACTGCAATGTGATAATTACTAAAATAGAATTTTTTTTTTTAGGTATTGTAGGAGAGAGAGAGATTAATTCCACCTGGGAGATTCTGAAAGGCATTTTGGAGTAGGTGGATTTTAAATTGAATCCTAAAAAATGAAAAGAAGAGTGTTCTAGGCAGGGGAACAGTAGTATTGAGAATGTGACATTTGCTTTCATCAAGTTTCTTGCATCCTTCGACTTCTTGGTTGCCTTTGTTGTTAACTGCATGGTTAACCAATTAAGGCAAGGAGAAAAGCTGATTTGAGATAACCATGGTGTGAAAAAGCTTTGATCTGGACATTTACTTTCCTTTCTTTTCACACGGTGATTGTGATATGAATAACATCATTAACTTTCTTTTTTCCTCTTAGAATTCGTTCACCTGTTTCTTTCCATCTAGATTCTCTCTCTCTCTCTCTCTCTCTCTCTCTCACACACACACACACACACACACACAAACACTCCTATCTCTAGAATTTATTCTTGGACTATCTCAGTTTCTACTATGAACTCCACAAGTCAAATCAATTAGATTGAATTGATAATACAACTTAATGACCCTGCTTGTCTTTGCAGGTAAACTTGAGAACAGAATGCATCTAAGTGCCAACTCATTAACCTTAAAAGACAATTCAGGTGGCTTTATTCTAATGTTTCCAATGTTTGTTTAGAGTCGAGCACACTTTAAATATGTCTACCTTGTTTAATAGCCTCTTGTTGTACACAGTTCTTTGATGGACTCAATTGATATTTTTCATTAAAGACCAAACCCTAAAGAACTCATTCTCCTTCCTTTTTTTTTTTTTTCCTTTTTTTTGGTCTTCCTCTTGAATTTACATACAAACAGGATATTTTTTAATGGCTTCTTAAAATGCTAACTTACTAGTTTTAAATGTCTGTGTTTCATGCTGCCGACCACAGAGTTTCTTGTCCGCATGAAATGTCTAATTCTTACTCTGGGCTTTGTGGAAAACAATTGTCCAACCCTTCTCTCTTTACAATTTTTCTAATTTTCTCATCTGTGCTGTTCACTCTCCATGCCATGGATATCTTCATTACAGGACTGGGAGGATTTTAGTCCCTGAAGACAAATATTTTATTAGCTCTTAATGGTGATCTGCTACGGAAGGTTACATTTCAGGACATTATTTATTTTAGTATGTTTGTAACTTGTTTTTAAGGAGGTTCTTTCCTCCTTTTACATTTCCAACGGAGAAAATTCATCCAGAAATGTCTCCACTGCCACCTACTTGCAGTCTGGAAATTTACATGCACCTGGTTTATCAAATAAAGCCACTATTTTTTTTTCCTGCATGGCAAGATTACTGAGGAGAATACTGTAGGGGGCATTGTGGATTCTTCTCGTGTTTTTAAAGGCATGGTTTTGTGAAATTGCTAGAAAAATACCTACGTTATAGGATTTTTACTAACATTCGTGGAAGCGGTTTTTTCTGTAAATGTGGTTTGTCTTCTTCTATGATAATTGTATTGCTACAAATTATATAGGTAACAGTCTAAGTGAAAATACCATTTCTAAATGCTTTATTCATATTTATATTAGGTTTACATTGCTATAGTCATAATCCTTAATAACTTCTTATAAAGCACATTATATAATGCACTCATGATTATGCTATGGAAAGCTGTTACCTAGCACATTGTAAAAGACAGACATTTTAAAAAACAATATATGTTCCTATTTAATACAGAGAGATGAGTTATCAGACACTGTGTGTACTTGTAATTTCATAAATAATAATAAGGTATGCGTAAATGGCTCTTTAATGCCCAATGTTATTATGTAGAGAAGAAAGTGAACTATTCTAATATAATAATAGATATGAGAATTTTGAGTTATTTTTTCTTCTCATCATAGCAGTGACCACTCTATGCCTAATGATTTCATTTTATTGCAAATCCCCTAGATGGAAGCTTAAAGATTTGACATTATTATGTGTTTTTTTTAATACAGGTTATTCTATGTTTTATTCAGCCTCCTAAAAGTATATTGCCCTGTCTTAGCATATTTAACTGGAGAGCCTAGCTTAAGTCATTTTTGCAGCATGTTCTATAGAATCCCCATTTTTTAAAAATTATGAGCATCTAAGCACCTGCTTAAAATTTTAATTATTTCCCAAACATCACCTACTTCATTTTTGTCAATTTTCCTATCAGGTAACTAGACTCAATTTTTCAGGATATTTTTGGACAGTGTTATTTAATCATTCTTAACCTGAGAAATCATTTGGATCACATTGTAGATTATGCATTTGCATATGAAAACATATGATTAGTGACAAGAGATATTCTTTCTCATGAATGTGGAGCTGGCTGTTCAGAGGATAGGGCTGGTCCTATTCTGAAAGCATTCAGTACTATCTAATTTCCCATCTATACAGTTTGTCCCTAAGTGACATTTTAAAAGCAGCTGTAACTTTATGGTTGTTTATGTTCAGTGACTCTGGAATGGTTGTCTAAGAGAAGTAAAACAAATCTTTGCTGTGTGTTCTCTGGCTGGTACACAAGCCATATTATGCTTGTACTTTTAAACAACTTCTAATGTAATCTGATTTCATTTGTATGCTGCACACCCTGTTTAAGTTTGTTTTTTTTTTTTTTTTTAATCTCATCTAGAGAAACTGCAAGTCATTCAAGTTTCCTTAACGGCACCAATAATGTATATAAATCTTGTTAGTATGCAGTGCATTACAGAGTGGAGTGGCATTAAAACTCCTTTGTTGCAAAGTCATGCTTCAAGGAAGCCTTCCAGATCTAAAGATAAACAGTGTGCTTGGTGAATCCACTTCATTCTGAAAGTGTCTAGAATATAATTTGTCTAATAAGGGCAATCCTTTCACATAACTTAGAAACCAGGTGAGTTCTTAAGCATGTGGAAATCTGTGTGCCAGGATGAAATAAAGCTTTATATTTTGCATCCTCTCTGATAAGCGCAATAGAAGAACATATTGGGCCTTATGGGAGATTTTGTTTATGGTGTTATTCAGGTAAACAGAGACCTTTCAAGTTTCAATATCAAAAACACCGTCAGAAGACAGTGCTTGTGGGAATACCGACAATTTACTGCTTAAGGGCATCCCTGTAACTGGCCAAGAATCCTGACTGTCTTGGTGTAAGGTGATAAAACACTAGCGTGTCCCACCAACAGCTTTTTGCTGGCACTTGGTACAAGAAGATGGGCAGGCTAGAAGGTGACTTTCCCCAGCAAACTCCTAGTGTTGGGACACTTCTCTCATCCACGTGGTCCATACCCAAAGCAGCTCTCCCTTTGTAAGTAGATAAGCCCCTTGCAGGCATGCAGGAGATAGATAGACAGCCTCCAAGGCTCTAACTGTCAGCTCCTTTTCTGCTTCAAGAAAAGAAGCTCCATACAGCACAGTTATTTTTTAAAAGACTATAATAAGTTACAGTTATGGGTCATGGTAGTTTTTTTCTATAGTGTTATTACCATTATTATCTTCTACAGCAGTAAAAATTGATTGTTCAGATGAGCAGTGTGAGAGACCCTCAAATTCAGGCAGCAGGACTAAATCTCCCATCTGATGGCAAAAAAGGAAGGAAGGAAGGAAGGAAAGAAAGAAGGAAAGGAAAAAAAGGGAAGGAAGGAAGAAAGAAAGAAATGGAAAGAGCAGAGCATATTATTAACCTGCTACTCCTCTCCCCCCTCCATGACTTACTAGCAAATTTTATGAATGTCCATGGATTTATCACAAATATACCCCCTCTAAGTGAAACTACACTGTGAAGTTGTAAATCTTAAGTGTGCGACCATCTGCCCTCCGTTTTGGTCATCTTCACCCCTATCTGCGTTACTGCTGTAGTTATGGTAACTTCTTGCTTAGCTCCCCATGTGAGATTTGTGTGTATAATCAAATGGCTTAAATAGTCTTTGGATACATATTTGTGAGTTCAGGTAAATATGAAAAGGCAAACATTTTGGAGCCCCAGAGTGTGTTAACAGAAAATACAGCTAGTTGTTAAAACAGGGACCATGAGTCAGGAGTCCTTGAGTTCCTGACCTGCAGCAAGCTACAGTACTTGCCAGACTCAGTAGGCAATGAAACTTGTTTTAAAATGTTTCAAGATAGAGATTTTAAAATATAATAAAATACGTTTAAAAGTACGATATTGCTAGGTTTTCATACAGTTATTCTTGGTAGCTTTAAAAATTGAGATTGTGGAAATAACATTCTGTGTTCCCTCATTCCTTTACCACACCCCACTTCTTTGGCATCATCCATGCGCCTAATCAAGTAAACTTACAAACACTTAAAACCCTCTTTGACTTTAGGGGGTATTTCGAATCCTTCTAAAATCGCAGGAGTGCCAGCAGTGTTTGGACCAAGTGTCTTGTGATATTGGCTCTATTCCGTCTTGAGATGTGGCCACTCTCCCTTCCATATTGAGATATATTTCACGGTCATTAATAATGCATCAACCACATACCATTTCTAGAAATATTTTTTATTTATAGCTTGGCTCCTTCCTTCCCCACCTCCCAATTGCCAAAGGAGCCCTCAGAGCCTTCTGCCTCATATTTACCTTCCTTCTCTCATATCATAGGCATTGTCCTTTAGAAGACTTTCTGAGCACAGATGGGTAGGTCAGTCCTGTTCTTCCACGAATCAGAGCATCTCCAAGAGTACAGGGAGTTTCTCTTCATGAGGCTTTAAGAACACTGCCTCATAGATGTTCTGAAAAGTAAGAGGACTGAGGTGCTGGTGGAGGTCTAGTTTCCTTCCCTGTCAAGGCAAAAGTAGAACTGTGTCATGTCACAGACTGAAAGAAACATACAGTTTGGGGACCCTGAAAATACTTGTATCTCCTTTTATGTGTGTATCTGATATTAAAAATTTTTAATTTTTTGCTCAGAGTTTTTATCTTTAAATACTTAATTTTCATTGATAGTAATTTTCAACCATGGATGTTAATTATTTGTACAGTTTTTTCCCTTTTCATCATGTAATATCAGACTATTAATATTGTTCATATGGGATTGACTTACCTGCATTTTTCTCTCTTCCTCTACTCCCTAGACCTTCTTGACGTAGTTCCATGTGTGAACTTCTACACACACATACACACACACACATTTTGGCAAACTGAAGAATACACATGAGTATGAGGAAAGTGACAAATGCATAGGGGTAACAAGCGAGAAGGAAACCATGCTAAGTCGGGTGATTTTATAACCTTATTTATATTGATTTAAAAATGCATTCTTTGCAGAAGCTTTCTCCCTTTGCTCTTTTGCCTGTTAAACTGCACAAGAAGGAGAAACCAGTGATAGTCAGAGCGTTAAGCAGAGAGCAGACGGTAGCGATTTAGTAAATATTGCGGTGTCAGTTTTATTTCATTTACACAATTTATTTCATTGAGAAATATTGGGTAAAATAGATTTCCAAAACAAACGTTATGACTTATATTCTCTTAGGGTGAACCGACTGCATTTCTCATAAGCTGAGGCTGCAGATCTCTTCAAAGGAAACATTATGGGGGTTGATATTACAAACCTCCGAGATGGCTCGTAGGGTGGGGAGTTTGGGAGGCCTGGGACTAGAATGTTTGAATAACACGAAATAACTGTATAACAAAAACCTTAATCTCTGGCCACATCTTGTTTAGGTTAGGGAAAATTGTAATATTCAACTTTCTGGTTGGAAGGTAAGTCTCTTTGCCAGATTACATAATGAGCCGTTATAGGGGAATTGTTCTGAATTCAATAATTACATAATGCTTCAGAGGAAGGTCATGATTTTTTTATGTTACTATATTCTTCGTTCTAATGTGCAATACATCTGTCTTTATACATGTATTTAATAAGTATTCATACACAAAGAAGAAAAATCCTTTTTTATGTGGCTAAGAAATAAAAAAGCACTTGCCTATAAGTAGTGGAGCAAAATGGGAGACCCAGAAAGTAGCACAGGTCACCTCTAATGAGTACAAACAGATGACTTCAGTCTCTACTGTTAGACATAATTCTGATTTAAGATCCAGTCATTTTGTCTGGCTTTAATTTTAATTATATTCTGTTAATTAAAAACAAGATAAGCCCAAGAAGAGTTTTATACTTTTTCCTCTCCATTTCTTCACCAAGAATGAAGCTTATCACCATCTGCCTCTCTCCCTGGGTCCCTCTGCTATGATGACGTTCAGCATTAGAAGGGGGAGCACTAGCCCATCCCAGGGAGGAGCTTCCGTTTCATTTCAGTACGTAGAGAAATTTCTGTGAACGAAAAGAAGAGATCTCAACCGCTTTCCCAAAGGAAAAAGAAACACAGAACCTCAAGCTTTAAGAAAATTCAGGTCTCTTGGGATTGTACCACAGACTTTCAGACCGTTGCTTGATGATGTTAGAATTGTATGAGCTTGAGTGATTGAAGTTCACATTTTTATCACTTTGAATTTATTGAATTTAATGGTATTTCTAGGTGACAGAAGTATAGGGGAATCCTTGTCACTTTAAGGAGGTATATTACCAAATTTAGGTAAATCTTCCTTTCTTCCAAGAAAACATAAAGAAGGGACTTCATGTCTTGCATCTAATAGGCACTCAGTAAATATGAAATAATGAATTAATATCCCATGAACACTCTCAGAAAGTTCATGTGTTGTTAGAATTCTCTAAAGTAACTTGGCGATAATGTAAGGAAGGACGGATATTAACGAACCTTGCTCTTCTCTTTAATCATACGCATATGTATGTGTACACCTAGGGTTTGTACGCTCTTCAGGCACACAATTGCTTATACTGTGTGTGTATCCAGAAACTAGCTTAAATTTCTCAAACTGTGTATGCCTTATGTAGAAGGCATGGATTAGAGAGTTAAATCAATACGTCCAACAGCAGCAAATGGCAACTGATAATGTGTAAATTTTATATATCCCATCCTAGCGTCGTGATTAGGACTGAAAGTCACTTTACACAGGATGCATCATGAACTGGAGAGGGAAAAAAAGAAAAGACAACATTTCCTGAAAGAAGTTTCTCTTACCAAAAGTTTTCCTAGTGTTATTTTTATAGCCGAGTGAGAGAGAATTTACAGGGAGCTGAAATCATTGAAGCTAATTAGTTGAATGGCCCTATTATTTATCCAGGGACACGTAGTACAATAATTGCTATTGCAGGTTTGAAGCATCTCAGGGATATTAATTCCAGAGCTTTCATGTCATCTCAGTACAGTAAAACTTCCTAATGGCACCCTGAAGGTGCATAATCTCATTTTAAAACTACTTTTTCTTATTTTTTTCTGAAGGAACTGGCAGAATCTCCTTCCATAAAAGCTGAAAAAGGGGAAGAACTCATAATATTTTCCTCATAAGAAAGCAGTTATATTTTCTTATTATTTTTTTTTTACCGTGTGACCTTTCCTACCTTCTGATGAGGGGTTTGCTAAGGCACTTTATCAAAAGTTTATCTGAACTCTGCTTCCTTGCCTCCCCTTGATGGCAGCCAACATATCTCTGGATCTCTCAGGGGAAGATAGGGAAGGTGTGAGGTGGCTTTCGTCCCTTCCACAGTCATTTAGAAGAGGACTCATTACGGAACACAGCAGTTAGGTGAGGAGAGCTAAGTCCAGCACCTATGCCTAAGAGAAGTCTCCTATAGCCATCCTAACCCATCCCTAATTTGGGTCCCCTTGGAGAAGAACAACCACCATAATATGATCTCTATAAAATCACACCAAGAAATGCCACTTGTGTAATTTTAGAGGGAAATGAAGCCATTGCTCATAAAACTGCTAACACTATCTTGAGTCAAGACACTAGTTGGCTATTTGGCAGATATCCCACACTCATCTTCTGGAAAACCATCTCAGTTCTTTCATTTATCTGTCCTTCCCCTCGGCCTTTCCACTTGCTGTTCATTCTTGACCTCAACACGGCTGGAAAACCCAAGTTCTGACCAGGAAAAAAAAAAATACTGTCCAGTCTTCAAGTTTTGAGACGTAGACTCTTGAGAATCCCTTAGGACTGGGCTCAATGGGATTTGCAGGAACCATTGTATTCATGCCACTGTCTCAGGCCTCTCTCTCTACTCTGACCTCGCCAGTCTCTGGGGAGGTAAAAATTCAGATAAAGATTCAGAGCATCCCCTTCAGTAATAGCTCGGGAGCCTCACCCCCTGGCACTTACCATGCTTACTTCAGGTTGTAGTCCTTCAAGTGAGGAGTAACCAGAGGACCACAGTGATATGTTCACTGGGGACCAGAATGATGCCACTCAATCTGTGTTCTTAAAACCTAAGCAACAGTTTGTATCCAGTTTTCTTTCAAGATCTGAAAAGCAAATACAACTCTTACTATGCCATTAAACGGAGAGAAGTTCTATAACATCTACTGCAGCCATAAAGCAGCAGAGACCTCCAGGGAAGCTGATGCAATTAGGAAAACCTGACTTAAGTACAGTATATAGATCAAAGTTCCCCCTTATATTGGCTATGGTTGTAAGTGACTGGATCTGTACACACACACACACACACACACAAACACAGATGTGTGCCCATGCACACACATACTGTCTTTGAGTTTGGCCATTTATATCATGGTGTCCTTCCTAATCCCTTTGTTAAGGTTTCCTCAGATTCCTTTTAATCCCATGTAAACATATCTGATTATCAGTTCTACTCATTAAGGTCTTAAGTTGAACAACACACTAACGTGGTAATGCTCCATCCTGGTACTCCTCCTCTTGGAAATTCATTTTAAGGATTGGTAGATTTTCCCAGGAGTCCATGGCTGTCATCGATACACGTATAAAGACAGGCAAAAGTAACAACTAGCTTGTGGCTTATCATCATATCCAGGGCAAAATAGCGCATATCAGAAAATTCTATAGGGCTGCTTTAGGGGACCTCTGCTCTTGCTAAAAACAGGACTATCTCCTTATCTAACTTTTGGGCTCAAGAAGTTGATGCTGAGTGAGAAAGCCAGAATGAAACTCAAGGATCCTGTCTTTCTGTCCTATGTTAACTAAACAGACCAACTAGGTCCCTCAGGTGTGCGCTCTCCTCTTTATTTCTCTCTCTCTCAGTGCTTTGCTTTTTCTCTCTTCCTATTCTGTTCTCCCTTACATATATTATTTACTCAGGAGTCTGTACCAACCCTTTGGGGGTTGTTAGAATCTATTTTATAGTTTGTTGGTCACTGACCTGATAAGTCATAATCGTTCAGAAAGAATCATCACAATTTTATCAGGTAAGAGCAGCTGCTGCATGGGTACAGTAAATTCTTTGGCTTAAAATCTGTGTGGTTATTTTTTTTTCCAGGAGAAATGTTAAATGAGTGCTTTATGCATGCAGTGAAAGACTGTTCTTATTTAGAATTTAACAGTGGTGTTTGGGAAGACGAAATTACCAAGGATTCAAAGAAAGAATTGAAAAAGAAGTTTTGAAATTTTACATGGCCCAACCCATATTTGACTTTCCTTGCTTGAGTTTTCATTTACAAAATTAATTAATTAATTAATTTTAAAAGATGGAGGAATTATTTGTTGTATGTTTTGTGTGTGTGGCAGGAGGTAGGAGGTGACACAATAGAATTTCTAGTATTTACTATCATTTAGAAAATCGAAGCACAAAGAAAATTTCATGTTTTAATCAGTTTTATAGCTGACATGCCTTTGAAAGCTTTTGTTTGTTTGTTGGAAAACCAAGAAAATCCCAACTAAATGTCTTAAATCACTAGTATGTCTATATCTTTTGCCCCAAGAGGGACTTTTAAGTCGTTAAAGATAAATAAAAATTCATTTCCAGGCCCAGCTCCTCTGTATTAAGATGGGTTTTTCTTTTAATTTTCTTCCGTCCCTTCCAAGTTATAAACTTGTGGCAACAAGGCTTTGCATAAAAATGCTGACAGACCCTTAACTATAACAATGTGATTGGTGCTACTTTCACTTTAATTTAACTTGATTTAAATGAAAAGAATGTGGAATAAAAGAGGGTATACATTTGGAGGTGATTCTGTATACTTGGTTTTAACCAACAGGCTTTATAAGTGTTCATTAAGAAACTCCACTAGGCATGTTTCCTGCTGCAGAATAGACTTTAACGGAAGAAATAAAGCTGTGAAGATTCCGTTTTCACTTTGTTTCTCGTAAAGACAGTCAGGATCCAACATAAACAACAATTTACACCCAGCATTTATTCTGGAAATTACAGTATCGTGCAGTTAACGCACACAGATAAATAATGTTTTATGGGATTCTGTGGAGCCCTTTCAGGGTAGCGGATGTTTAACCGAATTAAAGGATTTTGAGAACTCAAAGCTCTCATTTTAAGCAGGTTTAAACAGTTAATATTACAAAACACCAGCACAGAGGAGCTGGTCCAAATATATTTTTAATGCAGTTATTTTATTTTCATGATTTCCCATTTTGGTTTTATTACTATTTGGCACCTTCCGTTCATACTAAGTTACTTGTCTCCCAGGCCGTCTCCCTCAGGATTTTGCTTGCTTTATGGTAACATTTCTTAATCCACTTTTAATCCCTTATATATCTGCAGGTGTAAAAATATCAAAAATTAACTATCATTCCTGATAGATGAAGTTACATAACAGAGATCATGATAAAAATAAAGACTTATTATTTTAAATAATAATTTAAAAAAAAACTATTCTTTTTAAAAAAGGAATAGATTTCATAGTTAGGCTAATTTCTAACTTTTCCATTCCTGAAAAGGGGCAGTTTAAAATTATCTTTTGTTGCAGTAACGATGTTATATCTGGATAGATGGTAGCTACACTTGTGGTGAACATAGCACAATGTAAAAACTTGTCCAACCACTATGTTGTGCATCTAACACTAATGCAACATTGTGTGTCAAATAAAATATAGTAATAACAAAAAAAATTTTAATTAAGAATCATCTTTATTTATAGGGCAGCAAAAGAAAGTATCTTTTAAATCATAATAGATTATAACGGTTTGGGGTCATTTTAATATAAAGCATATTATACCATCGTAATCAAGGAAGGCTTATATGAAAACAGACAGGAGATATTTAAATGCCAGCATCAGTGAAGATGAGAGGCTCTGGGTGGGTACTCCAGGTAAAGACCAACACCTCCAACCAGTAAGTCTGAGAAAACGCTCCTAAGGTATTCTCTTACCCTTCAGAGCTATAACAAATTTATGTCATTTTCAAAAGATTGCTCCCTTTCCATGTTGTTAGGACTACCTCGTCTCCTTTCTCACTCACTTAATGGGGCCTCTGTGCTCTCCCAGATAAGCAATATGTGTCAACAGTTATCAGTGAGCCATAATTTTCAGTAAAATTCAAATTGTGACTTTAAATTTTACTAAAATTCTTTTTTTTAATATAACCTCAGAAACAAATTATAAAGTTTTAGTATCCTTGTTTCACTCATATATTTTACACAAGGTGTGATATTCAGTACTATGATAGCATTAGTTTAACTGTGGTTAAGGTTAAGTTGGCATTTCTATTTTAAATCACTTTTTAGGCTTTGAAACTTGACCTTTTAAATTCTAATGGGACTGAGGCTGAGAGAGCTAGACCAAGGAAGTGTGATTAAACATACATAAAGCCATTAAACCTGCTATGGGGCCGGCCCAGTAGTCTAATAGAACTATATTGCATTGACAAGCTCCTGTCTATTGGAGGATCTCAGAGTATTTCTATTCTTTAATTAAACTTACCTAAACCTGGGGTATGTTGAGGCATAACACAACTACAGTATCTTTTTTAAAGACCTTCTAGTGAGCCTTTTTCATGACAGAAATTCAACTTCTCTTCAACTCAAAACCCTCCACACCCCCAAGCAGCCCTTCCCAATCACACCAATCTAAGGCAGCTTCTCCATTCTCTGAGAGCACATAATGATGTACCACTTCCTCCAGATTTGTCCTTGTGGTCTCCTAGCACTATCATATTGCTGTAATCACATGGGCTCCTCTGGGACAAGGATTACATCTTAAGCTTCTTGTCACCTACAGTTCCTAATGTAGTACCCTATAGAGAGAAAACGCCCCATAATTATTTAGTGAAGGATTACCCAAACTAAAAACTAAGAGGGCTGACTTGTTCCTCTGTAGACCATCTTTCTTGGATGACTAAATGAGTAAAAATAGAGTTAATCAGTTCTACACCAGGAGGTCTGTTCATTGGCCTCTTTGATCATTATGACTTATATGCCTTAATAGAAATAACTTTGTTGATCATTCATTCATTCATTCATTTAGGAATTTCTTATTGAGTGCCTGTAATGGAAGAACAAGATAGACGAGGTCCTTGTCTTCATGGGGTTTTATATCCTTTTAGGGAGACTAGCAATAAAGACATAAACCAAACCAAAAAGTAAAATAATTACATATTGTGATAAGTGTGAGAAAGAAAATAAGCAGGGTATTGTAATAGAGAGATGCCCTTTCTCTTTTGGGGAAATTCATAAAGGAAGATTTCAGACATAAAGTAGAACAATGTTGCAAAATTGATGTCTAGCTGATATACATCACATATACATCTATGGTATATGGACCACACTTGACACTTCCTCTTGAATTTGTTGGGGAGTGAGGAAGGGATAGAAAGAGATCTATAAAAGCACTTGGAAAAATTGAAATTGTTTCATGTGTTGGTATTGTTACTGCCCTCAGGTGGGAAAGGACATGTATAATGGTGTTTAGTCAAACTTTGGTCAGTGACCAAAATTTCCATGGGGAAGGAAAAGAAGGCTATCCTTACATTATTGAATTAAAAAAATGAGTGATAGAGGGAAACAAATCAGAAGGTGGGCTTAGTTTGCAGATTGGAGGCCCATGAAAGGGACATTATGTGTTACATGACCAGTGCTTTCATGGTGCTTAGTTTAGAAATTGTTCCTTGTGTCATGTATGGTTCTTCCCCATTGTTTGCAACCAATCCAGCCAATCGAAACACAGGATTTGCTCTCCTACTTCTTTGGTCAGTGATGGCTCCAAGATTCTCCTGTGCCCATCTTATAGTGGGACATGCACATGCATGCTCAGGAAGTTTTGTGAAGTGTGTGCATATGTATAAAGTATAATGTGTGCATAGGTATAAAGTATAATGACACTCAAGTTCCATCAACTTTTCTGCAAACATGGAAGTACTTACTTATTGTGGCCCAGAATTGGTAGTTCAGCTCAGAGAGCTGGGTTAGAAAGAGCTTTGGGACAATGAGAGATAGGAGTCGCTGGGGTGGGGAGGCTATTTCACTCCTCCCCTGTGACCTCCATTCATACATTAATTCAAATATTTGCTAAGCGCCTCCTGCTTATAGGCTCTGTTCTAAGACTTCTGAGGATAGAAATGTAGGTGTCAAAGGTGAGTGAGATCTGGGGGGATAAGACCTGTACCTAAAAATCTGCAATCTAGGGGGGTATTTTTTTTAAGATTTTATTTATTCATTTGACAGACAGAGATCACAAGTAGGCAGAGAGGCAGGCAGAGAGAGAGAAGAGGAACCAGGCTCCCTGCCAAGCAGAGAGCCTGATGTGGGGCTCGATCCCAGGATCCTGGGATCATGACCTGAGCTGAAGGCAGAGGCTTTAACCCACTGAGCTGAGCCACCCAGGCGCCCCGAGGGGGGTATGTTTTGAGGGCTGTAGGTACTGTAGCTACTGCAAGGAGACCCGTCAGGTTCGGACTCCAGCCATGAGGACCAAGAGGCTCAGTGCTTTGCTCTGAGGTCCCTGGCAGAGTTTGGAGGCCCAGCTTGTAGCCCAAGCTGTAGCTTGGTATCTTTGGGCAAATCACTTAATCTCTCCTGGCCTCAGTAAAAGAAATGAGACTATTGAGTCTCTACAGCTCTTCCAACTCCAAAACTCCATGATTCATAAAGTAGCTGTATTTGACTTAGGCCTTGAAGTATGGGTAGAAAAGTAAAATAAAGCCTTACTATTGGCATGAGAGAACCTCTGTGGTGCTGCAATTTCAACAGGTAGAGATGTGGGAGCATAAAAATAGGAAGGGCAAACTCCAGAGCGAGGATGTGGGAAAATACATGGTGTGCTCAGAAAACACCAAGCAGTACAATCTAACAGGGGTCACTTTATTGTAGGAGGATGATAAGAGAGAATTGCTAAGGTAAATCAACCTAATTTATGGAAAACTGAATACCAGTCTAATATTCAGCTTTACTGGAGCTTTTTAAGAATGTAATTGATACCCTTTGCTTTGGCTGCCATCCCGATGACTGAATTACCTAGGATTTCCATTTTCCATACAAGTTAACACTTCCATAGCCCCTACAGTGTGCCGGGCTCTGTTTTAAGTGATTTGCATGCATTAATTTATTTTATCTTTATAATACCCAATGAGAAAGGGAACATAAAGAAAAGTCCTGGGACATCTGGGTGGCTCAGTTGGTTAAGCAGCTGCCTTCAGCTCAGGTCTTGATCCCAGTGTCCTGGGATTGAGTCCCACATCGGGCTCCTTGGTCTGCAGGGAGCCTGCTTCTCCCTCTGCCTCTGCCTGCCTGTGCTCGCTTTCTCGCTCTCCCTCTCTCTGACAAATAAATAAATTAAATCTTTTGGGAAAAAAAAAAAGTACTTTGGAAGCAATGAAGGAAGAAATGATATACTGAAATGGAATAAAATAGGAAAATTATGAAATCTTATGGATTAAGAAATGAACTGCACTTAAACTATGACTTTAAAGTAGATTTTTTAGAAAGATTTTATTTATTTATTTATTTTATTTATTTAAGAAAGAAAGCAAGTGAGAGAAAGCCTGAGCAGAGGGGAGCAGCAAAGGGAGAGGGAGAAGAAGACTGCCCACTGAGCAGGGAGCCCAACACAGGGCTTAATCTCAGGACCTTGGAACCATGACCTGAGCTGAAAGGCAGATACTCAACCCACTGAGCCACCCAAGCTCCCCTAAAGTACATTTTAGTGAAAATAAAGCAATACTTAAAAGGGGAGACCGTGGTTATACCCATTTTGTAGATGAGAAAAACTGAGGTACAGAGACATTAAGTAACTTTCTCCAGTTTACACAATGAGTCAAGTGTCAGAGCTGAAAGTCAAACCCATTTAAGTACTATAAAAAGTTTATCAGTGCTATGTTCATTTTTCTCTCTTTTAGTAACAGTATCTAAAAGCACATGTAAAAATCAAAAGATTGAGGGGCTCCTGGGTGGGTCAGTCAGTTAAGCAGCTGCCTTCAGCTCAGGTCATGATCTCAGGGTCCTGGGATGGAGCCCTGCATCAGGCTCCCAGCTCAGCAGGGAGTCTCTTCTCCCTCTGTCCCCACCTCCCTCTACACTCGTGCTCTCTCTCTCTGTGTCCCTCTCTCAAATAAATAAATAAAATTCTTGTTTAAAAAATCAGAAGACTGAGTAAAATAAGCCAGTACAGAATAACCATTCTCAAAGCATAGTAAAGGCACTTTTACCCAACTCCAGTCTGAGTAAGAAACATCTTTTTATAACCAACAGCAGCCTGTTATGATCATTATTATTTAAGAAGGCTTAACTGTTTTATCAGAAAGAGTTCATAAAAATGTTGCTTTTTAAAATCAGATTGTGGGTTATGTTTTAAAAAGACTGTAGTCATAAAAGTCAATTTTGAGGATTTTATTTATTTATTTGACAGACAGAGATCACAAGTAGGCAGAGAGGCAGGCAGACAGAGAGGGAGAAGCAGGCTCCCCACTGAACAGAGAGCCCAATGCGGGGCTCAATCCCAGGACCCTGAGATCATGACCTGAGCCTAAGGCAGAGCCTTTAACCCACTGAGCCACCCAGGTGCCCCAAAAGAGTCAATTTTGAAAAGCACACACATCCCCAAAATTCAAGAGGTGCAGTGCTCCAGCCCAGCTGAGGAGGAAGAAACTCCTTATCTTCCAAGTTCCTACCATTTTAGATTCCACAATTTTGGAGTTGCCAAGAATCCCTCGGGCAAATGGTTTTCCAAGCATAAAACTGCTCCCCTGAAAGGGAGAAAAGTCAGAAAGTTACAACTCCTATATGTGCCCAAATTCTGTTAAGTAATGGGGGGCTTTTTTCTCCAACCTCTGGCTAAGCAAGGTCTTCGTGTTGAGTTTCCATAATGTACGATCATGGTCCAGACTCCAGACCCATGAACTAATAGAATTCATACAGCGTTTTGGAGGTTCTAGAAGAACAAAAGCCACTGATAGAATCCACCCTTTTTGTGCGTTGGTTTGTCACATGTATAATTTTTAACTAATCAGCTAAGCCATTTACTTGTGACGGCATCTTCTTCTCAGTGGCTCTGCATGCCCTTTGCTAGATGATTTGGTCATTTCTTAGTCTGACCAAGCACCTTCTTTGAGGTTCTCAGGCTTCCTTTACTGCTCTTTATCTGTGTATCCTGAGCAGAGCTTTCAGTTTTCTTCCCTCCCACTCAGTTCTAAATGTTTGCCGAAATGAACCCTTCACAGGAAGTAAACTTGCCTGGCATGGCCCAGCTGTGCATGAGGCTTGAGTGAGAGGTATTTATGACCTGACAGGAAGATAAAGATAAAGATAAAGATGAAGCTGACTCGGTGGCTGTTAGCAAGAGGAGAAGGAAATGTTTATGACCCCATCTGCTGGCGTTTCAATAGGATAGAACTGCCTTTATGGCGTCAATCTCCCCTGTGACTTCCTTCCATTTGGGGAGTGATATCTTATTTCAAGATGTTCCCACCGAACACACTGTTGTCCCCTTTGTTTAGGGGCACAGGAGGAAGGAAGGACTTTGTTACTGGAATGTGGGGATGGGTCAGTATTTATGGTTATGACTCAAGCTAGAGAAAAGCCTTCATTGGAGTTGATTGTATAGATCCAAAAAGCTGCCATACATTCTGCTACTTCCTTAAATGTTATCCACACTGAAAGCAGAACCATATTAGCTCTGGTCATTATCAGGCATTAAGGCTAACCATTTTCTAACACTATTAAAATGAAAATTACTGTAGCTTGATTTCCTTGCCCACTGGAGGGGAAAAATAACTTTATTTTGTTGGTTCCTTTTTTCTTATCTTTTATTTAACTTCTCTTATGTTCCTTCTCGACATTTTTTCTCTTCCCTGAAGGAGGAGATGCTTAAAACCAACAGGTGCAATGCCTGCTCAGTTCAAAATTTACATACATGTAACAAAAGCAGCGTGAAATGACCCCTCTTTTAAAACTAGCCCAGGTGAAGAGAGCCTGCAGATAGGTTGATAATTCTTTGTGAGGCAATGAATTTTTAAAGTGCCAAAAATATGGGAATATTCTTACAATATTGTGTCACTAAAACCTATGTTTATATATAGATAGATGGTATTCGTTTTACTGCAAAATAAGTATTTATTTCTCAGTTTTATTTGTACTTCCCCCAGGCCTATTAGTACAGATAAAATTTTATATTAAATTGCTCAAATAATCAGCATAATATATGTAAATCAGGAACTTTAACTTCATTGACACTATTTCTGTGGATATATATAACCATATTCAACATAGCCTTTTTTTTTTCCTTTGCAAAAACAAGATTTCTTTCCTTTTTAGTGCTAAGAACCTATTTCTAAAAGATTAATTGTTTGCCAAATTACATACACAAGATGCTCAAAATTACAAAAGGAATGACTTTGGAATTGCCATTGAGTTTGTCTAATTTAAAGAACAGATGGAAGAATTTTTGTTTTGGGGTGAATCACCCAATAATGGACTTATATATCTCCTTAAGGTCATGTCTTCTTTTCACTGGTGAGATAAAGGAGAGAAGAAGATGGCTTGTTCAAGCGTCTTTCCCCAAAGAATTCCATAGTAATACTTTTTTAAATGGGAGAGTCCTATAGTTAAGTTGGGCAAATTAGTTATAATTTTTGTATCTGATTACCTGAAGACTGAAGGTAATGGTGTGTGGCAAGTTACATTTTACATCATAGCTCAGGGACAGTGGAAATACTCTGGCGGCAGTGTCCCTTCAAGGATTGGAACTATCACTGAAATAAAACCTACCTCATATAAACACTGAAAAACATAATTCTAAGATTTCATTCTTGATTTTCACAGAAGTTCCTCCAAAAAGTATTCTACCGTTCCTTCTACAACATGGGCCCAAGTCATGTTCAATAGACCAGCACGTCCAATCCCAGCCATATTTATTCAGTGTGATTCTGGAGACAAATTTGATAGGGAGGTCCTATCACACCTGCAATTTTCTGAGACCTTCTCAACGACAGGTTACCAGGTGCCATTCCTATTAACAGAGGTTCAAACCACACCATGAAATGGTTCAAACCACATAACCTCCTGTCTTAGGAGTTAAGCCAGCTTCCAAACCCTCCCTTGCAGTGGTTAACTCCACTGAGAAGCTTTCTATCAGCAATAATAGCTTCAAGGTAGGAAATAAAAAATGGAGAGTGTTTAAATTGTTAATGGGTTTCATGTTCTTGTCACTGTTGAGGGTTTGTTCCCTTTTATAAACTCATAGTTTTTGGTTGACATTGCTTTTATGCGAGCCATCAGCCAGTTGGTGATGGTGTTGCTGTGTTAGACCATTACTGCCGGATTGTATTTGCAGTAAAGAAGGAGAATGGGGGCTGTAAATCTGCAAGTGGAGATTTAGGGCTCTGTTACTCTGCAGTTTAGGCCCATGTGCTGGGGAGTCCATTCTCCTCCGGCAGAATTATACCCTCCAAACATGCCTTCTCAGGCACTGATCGACGACATTCATTCCCTGGGCTACCAAAGCACTTAATACGGCTAATTCAGTTAAAGAAGCCTGAGGGGTGAGGTGGATGAGCCTCTCTCCCTGCTGGAAGCCAGATGCCAGGCAGGTTAGCAAATACTGCTTTATCCCTTACCCCATGTGAAGCTGAGAGGAGGAGCCATTCCTGCAAACACAGAGAAAAATAAGAAGAAAAATGCTGCTAATGTTGCAGGACCTTTTTTTTTCCTTTTCTCCCTTAAAGAGGAAATACTGCCTCACACAACCTCATTAACCCCTTTCGTACTAAGCCCATTATCAGGAAGATTCAGGAAACACATTCTCTCAGAATTCAGGATGTGTCAGGGGCCTGGGTATCTTGACATCATTTTACAAAGCCACCACCAAAGCCTGGAAGCCGAGTGAGTCAGTGCTTTGGGGACAGGTAACCAAAAAGTAGGGAACAAATTTTTCCCACCCTGACCCGGCCAGTTGGTTTTGAATACAGCTGAGCAACTTGGAAGATGATATCTCTTACTGCTGGATTCAGAAGGCATCAGGATTACATATATTTAGAACAGCTTTATTAATCATGTATCCTTTCTACTACTAGACGTTTCACAGTGAAAAGAATGCCGGAATATTTCTTTGGCTGGCAAAAGTTTTAAGCATGATTTTAGATGTGTTCTGTTCTGCTTTGTTTTGCCTTCCCCAGGGAGGAAGCATGTTAAATCGAGACTCCTCCGCACGATCCCTCTGAGGCATGTGGGTCTGCCTTCTGTGTCAGCTGTGGCACAAATGTGCATGATTTAACCATACAACTATTGAACCGGCATTGGCCTATTAAGACTTCAGATGATCTGTTCATGAGCTGTCAGCCCAAATTGAGCTTGAAGCCTGCTGTAAAAGATCTAATTTTCATAATTATCCAGAACCTTCACACCCTCCTTCCCTTCAGCACCACCCACCTCCATCCACGCACACGGAGGGGCGGACACATCCATACAGATACAGAGGCACAGAGCAGCACTGTCCCTGGAGATTCATCAGGCCTCTTGCCCGAAAATGCACCGAGTTCATCTAGGGGTCATGCCTGGCTTTGACTTCCTGTTTGAGGAGCCCCATGTGTGGTGTTCCAGCATCGCTGGAGGCTAGCAATGACTAAGTAACCTTTCACACTATAGCCTCCCACCAAGAAACAAGGTCCCTTATGATCCTGGACCTGGAGTGATTAAGGCACAACAAATACCTTTTTAATATATAAGGTGGAACTAATGCCTATAGATATAGCACTTTACTGTCTCGTGGCCTTACATTTATAGAAAGAGGATAGAGCTGTTGTCTTTGAGGATGAAGAATTTTAAAGGCAACCTGATTTAGTCTCAGAGTACACTGGGGACTTTGATCATTTAGCAGTTGCTTAAGGCTACCTTTGAGCTTTACCTGACCCTAGTCTCCAAAGGAAATCATCATCCTACGTATGGAGTTCCGCTGGTAATATCCCACCAGGTAGGCTGGCCCGAAATGTGGACCAGTGGAAACAGGCAGCACTTTCAGGTGTAACCCTTTGCAGCACTGGGGAGGAAAATAGTGCACGCTTCAAGAGGATTCGGGCATTCCGATGTCCCTGCAGTAATTCCACTGCGGCCACACGGCACAATAAACCATGTGGTTCTGGGACATATATTGCCCATGCGTTAAGGGTGGACAGGTAGCACTTTCCTAGGTTCTTCTCAGACAATCTCAGGTTTTTGAGGCGGCTGAGGCTTAAATTCCTTGTCTTAACATGGAATAACTGGATTTCTACACTGGTCGTCAATTGTCTCTAGCCTCAGAGGGCATTTGCAGCAACTCAGACAAGGTTCTATGGTTAGAATAAAGGGAGGTATTTCTTGTCTTCACTGCTTTTTGCTGCTGTTTCTATTGTTTTTCTTTCTTTCTTTCTTTCTTTCTTTCTTTCTTTTTTTTTTTTTTTTTTAATCAGGAGAGAGACTGAGTACATTATTCAAACCTTGGCTTTTCCCTGAAGTCCGTTGTTTACAGAGAGACATTTGGGTCCCTGGGGCTCACTCCCATAAAACCTTATTATCATATATTTCAAGGCATAAACTTCAGTTGTCAGCTTGGGAGCACAGTTTTTAAAGCCCTGGCTTGCTCTTGTTTTTCTTCTGTTTCACTCTGGCTTATTTTTCTTTCAGCTTTGGCTTTCCGTTTCCCTCTCCTTCATCTCAAGCAATGCTCAGTTCCAAGCTGGCTCGCTCCTTATTCCACTAATTAGACAAGAAGTCCGGAGAGGCCATTACTAGATTCTGAGAATCTTTATCAGAGCCCATTATGGCCTTAAACACTGCACAAACATTTTGCTAACTGAACCCATGAAAATTTCAGTGGGTCCGTCCTTGGTCTTTAACATCTACCTTTTTTTTGTATCGACAGAGTTACAGTACTGATGATGGAGATTCTTAACAGCTTATTTTTCTTTGTATTAATTTTTCTAGAGGCAGCAAGTCAGGTCTGTTTCCATTCTCTCCCTTTCTCTCTCTCTCTCTCATTCTAATTATGGGGAGTGGGGGTGGAGAGTGTCTGAAAAGCCTGCTTTTGCTTGGTGGGGTGTGTGTGAATGTGTGTAAATGTCATATGTATTAATGTCACCAGTGAGGAGGATTCATGGTTAGTCTGTTTTTCTCTCATTTTCTTCACAGGGCCAGGGATTATTTGTATGGACCAATGGTCTCCCTTTTCTTTCAATGGAAGAATAATCCTGCATTATAATATAGTAACTGCAAAAGAAAGCTCTTTTTCTATTTCATTCTTTTCTTTCTTAATTCACTGTCTAGTGAGTTTCTGATTGACTCACAGACCAATTAAAGTAAAATTTAATGGAAGAATAGATTAACTCCCTGAGGTTTCCCCACCATCCATCACATTTTTATAGCAGGAGCTCTGAGGAAGCTCATAACTTCATGCTGTGAACGTGATAATAAAGAGGGCACGGAGAGGATTCCGATTTACTACCGGGCTGATGTTCGCCAGGACAGAATTTACTGCCCAATCCCCTTCCCCCTTTTATTCAGGAGGAGGTCACTAGATCTGCCCTCCGCCCGGGTCTGAGATACTGAAGGGCAGATTGTCAGGTCGAGATTCTTTCCCTTTAATTGGGGTGGCGTGAGGAGGGAATGTGAATTTCATCGTCCAGAGATGGATGTCGTGTTAAATTCATTTCTGTCTTCGGGAAGCTGCTGTCACCCCAAGTGTTCATATTTTTAAATGGTGCATTTGATTTGTTACTATTTACTCTCAGAGAAATACAGAAATAATATCAAGTAACTCTGTTTCCAAGTCCCTTAGTCATTGTCTTTTACCTACAGGCCTTTCTGGAGAACTAAAGATATCTCTCTATTTATCTTCATAGCCGACATTAATAATGGGTTCTTCTGGGTATCTTTCATTTGAGGATCTCAAAGCACTTTGTAACCATTGTTTTAGTCTTTCTGATAGGTCCAAAATAACCTACTGGCCTTCCAAACATTTTGCCCATTCACTAATGTTTCCTTGATTCATCTTAGCAGTAAAAGTATAACAGCACTCACAATATAATAATAGTCATATGATAATCACACCCGTGGCTAAGATTAATTTTCTACATTTACTAAGATTTTTATTTCATGTAGCAAAATTCATTGTTTAGGTCTTAAATCTATATCAAGTGTCATGACTATATTAAATAATCTTTTTTTTCCCCAGAAGCTTGGTGAGGGAGGATCGATATTTAAAAATCATCTGTGTCTGATTGTCCTTGAAATCAAAACATCCCCTTGAAATCTGAACTGAGCTTATTAGTGGTCTCTCCCCTGACTGATCCAATCTTCCTCCTGTATACAAAATCTTACAGGAGGATCAACCCTTCGCAGTGTTGTAGTCTGGAGGCAGCGAATTGCCCTAGATTCCCTCTCTCTCCTGCACACCCCCTATCTCATTGGCCACCAAGGTCCACTGATTACCTCTTCAGTGTCCCTTGAAACAATGCCCTTCTCTTCATTGTCTTATCTTAGTCTTGGTTCAAGATTCTTATTATCTCTTTGTTGGACTATTACGCTCCTCTTCCAGCTGATCCCCTTCTAATCCCCCTCCAATCCATCCTCAATACTCATAAAGGAATAATCCCTCTAAAATGCAAATTTTATAATTTTCCTGCTAAAAATGCTTTAATGACTGCCCATGGCTTACTGGACAAATTTAAATGCCACAGCAATGACTTACACAACCATTTGTAAGGCTTCAAATCTTTCCAGGATTTGGAGAAGTGTCACGGGATTGACAGTCTTTAATTTTCATGAAAATATATATATTTTTTAAGATTTTATTTGTTTATTTGACAGACAGAGATCACAAGTAGGCAGAGAGGCAGACAGAGAGGAGGAAGCAGGCTCCCCGCCGAGCAGAGAGCCCGATGCGGGGCTCGATCCCAAGACTCTGGGATCAAGACCCGAGCCGAAGGCAGAGGCTTTAACCCACTGAGCCACCCAGGCGCCCCTTCATGAAAATATTTTTAAAGTAACTGTTACCTTCTATCAACATAATTTCACAAAGGAGTATTTTGATGTCAGAAAACAGGAAGAGCACAAGTTCAACAGAAAGTCTCTTATATCGAGTAATTACATAACTTTATGAAAAAAATCACTTTATAGTTTTTATTTTTCTTGTTTTACTCTAGTCCTGAAAACTGTTTTCTCTTATTGTATTTGGGAATTGGGAACCTAGAGTGGTTAAGGCATAATAAATATATTTTTAATATATAAGGTAGAACTAATGCTGGCTAAGAAGATGGTCTCTGGAGTTGGAGAAACTGGACTTGAAATCCAGCTTCATGGGGCCCCTGGGTGGCTCAGGCACCTGAGCCTCTGACTCCAGGTTTTGGCTTGGGTCATGATCTCAGAATTGAGTGATCTAGCCCCAGTCTGGCTCTGCACTTAGCACTGAGTCTGCTTGAGATTCTCTCTCTCTCCCTCTGCCCCTCTGGCTGCTTGCATGCTCTCTCTCTCTCTCTCTCAAATAAATAAATAAAATCAGAAAGAAGAAAGAAAGAGAGAGAGGAACGGAGGCAGGAAGGAAGGAAGGAATCCACTTTCATGATTTAATAGTTATATGATCAGGGGTGCCTAGGTGGCTCAGTTGGTTAAATGTCTGCCTCCAGCTCAAGTCATAATCCCAGGGTCCTGGGATTGGGCCTTGCGTGATTCTCCCATTCCCACTCCCCCTGCTTGTGCCCCTCTGTCAAATAAATAAATACAATCTTTTTTAAAAAACAGTTGTATGATCATGAGCAAGTTGCTTATTCTCACTGGATTCAAGTTCTTTTATCTGTGAAGCAGAGATAATAATTGTACCTGCCTCTTAGTATTCTTTTGAAGATTATGTGATATAAACTGCATGGTCCCGTGCCTGGCATGTAGTAAGAACTTGACAATAAATCAATGTTACTATCATGACTACCTGTTCTCATCTCCTATCACTCCCCAACAAGCCCCCAATGTCTACGGATAGACAAGTGTATCCAAGTGGTCCTCTGGACCAAAACACACTCTTGCTCACCTTGGCACATGATTTTCTCTTTGTCTGGAATCCTGTTCCAGTGAACTGTATGTCTGGTGGATTCCTACTCTTCCTTCAAGATGCAGTTCAAACTTTACAGTTCAGGTTAGCATCCTTATTTGTCCTTTCCCCTCCATTGCCAAACAGTTTTCCACCGTCTCATGGTGTTTGGCACATTGCCAAACTCACACCAAGCACCTCTTAGGCTTCTTTGTTTAATTTAAATAAGTGACTAAATAACTTAATATTACAGATAATTTATATTTTGGGTTTGTCACTTTTAGGCATTAATTCAATGACTATTGAGAACCAGCTATGGAGTATAAGCCTCTGCACCGGGTGTATTTCAGTAACTATAATGTAATAGTCACGATTTGAGAAGGATTGGTTATTCTCTGCTGTGATTCCATGGAATCTGGTAGAAGCATTAAAACAAATGAAAATTTGTTTTCAGGATTATTTGTTTACTTTCTGTCCCCTTCTTTTCTAGAATGAATTCCTTGAGGGCAATTACCTTAATTATTTTCATCTCTCCAGTACCTAAAACTTTGAAGGTGTCAGTTTCTGTTTATTGAATAAATAAAAGAATATCAGAAAGCATTTTCAACTTTAAAGAGCTTGATTGAATCTTATTAACTCTATGATTGATTGTAGTATCCCTGGTTTTGAAAGGACACCCTCATTCCATGCCAGTGTAACTATTTTAAAAAAACCTGAACAGGGGTGCCTGGGTGGCTCAGTGGGTTAAAGCCTCTGCCTTCAGCTCAGGTCATGATCTTGGGGTCCTGGGATTGAGCCCCACATCGGGCTCTCTGCTTGGCAGGGAACCTGCTTCCCCCTCCCTCTCTCTCTGCCTGCCTCTCTGCCTACTTGTGATCTCTGTCAAATAAATAAAATAAAAAAAATTTTTTTTTTTTTTTAATCCTTTATTTATTTGACAGACAGAACACAAGTAGGCAGAGAGGCAGGCAGAGAGAGCGGAGGAAGCAGGCTCCCCGCCGAACAGAGAGCCCGACGCGGGGCTCGATCCCAGGACCCCGGGACCGTAATCGGAGCCGAAGGCAGAGGCTCAACCCACTGAGCCACCCAGGCGCCCCAAAATAAAAAAATTTTTAAAAACAAACAACAACAACAACAAAAAACCCAAACATCTTTTCTGGTGCGTCTATGTGAATTTTACCCTTAAATTTTGTCTACAGCTCCATCCAAAAGCCTGGGGTGGTTTCCCTCTTAAATCAATGGATCATCCTAGACTATTACTCAAAGGGAAAAAAAGGGTTGGGGAAATGTGGTCCCTTGAGCTAATACCAGACTGTAGTAGGAAAGACAGTATGCTCTGGTATGTTTGATGCAAATAAAACAAGGGCAAGATCTATGATATCTGGTCCAAGTACACACGAGACTTGCCTCTGGCTGATGTCATTTTGGGAGTGGAGTAGTATCCTATGCTTGCAAAGAATATGTTCTCAGTGCTATGAGTCAGATTTGGAGGTGAACACTAACATCCTCAGTTTTGCTGACCTGCGAAATGCTGTACTTCATAGGCAATTAAACATGTCTCCAGTCCTGCTTGTCCCAATTTTACACATTGTGCAGCAGCATTATGAGTATTCTGCTGTTGTTATCTTGGCACAGGATAAAATGACTGCATTTCCCATCCCAGAGATTTGTTGTAGTTGATCTTATTCTGCAGTTTGCTACTAAATGAAATTAATGAGTGGCATTGATGAACTCACTAGAAGAATGAAAGCTAACCTTTGTGACTCTGTTCCGACTTCGTGGTAATAGGACAAATAGTCAGCTACTTCTTGACCTTCAACCATCATGATGCTTAATGCTCCAAGGTTATATATTCTGTGATGCTTCATGTCCCTTTGCAACTCAGTCCCCCTTCTATATACCAGAAAATCCCCACTTTTTACTTCTCTTTTTTTCTATATAATGTTTCTTTATTCTTAGAGAACTCCTATTCACCCTTCAAAGCCCAGGCTTTGTCTTTATCCCATCTGTGAAGCTTTCACACACACAAACACACACACACACACACGAAAAAACCTAACATTTCTGGAGCTCGTGCTCAGAAACTCATGCCAGAACTACTTTGATACTTTTACAAATCTTGTCTTGCTTAATCTTCACAAAGCATTTCAAAGTTTGTGTGATCCCCATTCTCAAAACACAAAGCCAGAGCTAACACAGTTAAAAAATTTTCCCCAATGCTTTATAGCAAGCAATTTAAAGATCTAGGATTTAAACCAAAGTTTACATCATTTTAAAACTTATACATATTCTACCCTAAGATGCCACTACTTATCTCCTTTATCTGTTTTATATCAATGCATGTGTCCATAATGTTGCTTTTTATTCATTGTTTCTATTGTGTTATTCATCTGACTGTCTTTCCTAATAGAAAAATAACTCCTTGAAAGTCAAATTTATTTCTTACTTATCTTCATAACCCCAAGGCTTTCAGAACATTACCTGATGCATAACAGACACTGAATAAAGGTTTACAGGATTGGATTGGATCTCATTACAACTGAATTGAACTAAACAACATATTTACCTTGAATCTCAGAATTTTGCATTTCTGATGTCTGGAGCTCAGGATGCCATTTCCATGATACCAGGTGACATGTCACCTCAGTTGCCTTCACAATTGTCCATTTGTAGCCCTGTATCAACTTCATCGGGAACAATTGCTCGTCTTCTCATGAATGTGACTGAAGAACACAGTCATTAGCATATGTAAGTTCCTAGAGAACTGTCTTCTATCTCATATATTTACTGTAGTCAGTGGAGTATACTCAGTCTTTTAGGAATAATTAAAATAGTCTGTGGCTCTAATTAAAGTAGTCTGGATATTTTAAAGAAACCTATATATAAGAACAAGCTGAGTACTGACATCAAGTTAATTGTGTTATTTTTAGTGGCACTATCATTGGAGATAGCAGTATTGCACCCAATGCCTTTTTAATTCTCATATCTGGATTATAATGTTAAATAACCAGCATCTTGAGCTCTTAAGAGGAAAGGCATTAAAGCGTAGATAAATAAAGCTGTTATGAAAACTCAGAAAATTATCTAAATGCACTTGAATAAGAAGTCATGTAGTTATTAAATTGCTAGCTGTGGAGATAAATGCCCTTAAACACCTTTTCCTGCCACGAACAAACAACCCGCCACCTTGAACCTCTTGTCATGTAAGGTGGGGAGGGGGGCGGCCAGATAGGAAAGCTGCTGGGCTTAAATTACATAGTGTTATATTCCATCTATTCAAATTACAAACTGTTCCTGTTTTCACTAGAAGTCAGAATTTCACCCCCTCCCTTCTTTGCAGTCTTTTTCTCCAAACCTTGGCCAAATAGGCAAGAAAAAGTGCATCAAAAGCACGCGTTCTAGCATGCGATTCTTTCACTTTTCTTTTGCAAGAGTCATCACTATTTTCTCTTAACATTTTCCTTTATCTTAATTCCCATAAAACATTAGACCCCATTATGAAGTAGCTCCCTTTAATTTTTCTGTAGCTGAAATTGGATTTCTTTTAAAAGGGGTGCTCAGAGCTGGTGTCCTCCCCACGTTGTGATGCCTCCAACTGTTAGTTCCAACCGAGTCGGAACGCACAGCGAAGGTGGAGCGTTTCTTCTGTAACATCTGCACAAGAGACACTCACCAAACCAAACTTTTCTGGTCTCTTACTGTTCCCATGATCAGGACTGACCCCAAAAAATAAATAAATAAATAAATAAATAATAACAACAACAAAAAAGCTTCTCTTGGAAATAATCAAGGCACAATGACTTACACAAGGCCAGTGGGTATCCACTAGGGAATTTGGCTCAGGATCATCTGTGAGCCTAAGAAAAGGAAGATCAGGGAGCGAATTTATTTGGAAATAATAGAAACTGTTGGTTGGGTTTTGTAGGCTGAAGTTCTGGAGTTAATCATTATTCTGCGGAATCCTGAATGATGGTGCTTGTAGCTTTCCTATGCAGGCAGCATCCCCATGGGAGTCCTACTAACCGTCTTTTGTCAGGCACTATCAGCAGTATTGAGCCAACCTGAGCACCCTATTATTAATCCTTTTCTCCCAGTGACATGACAGCGATCGATGTCTGAACAAGCTATTGAAACTGTAGCAATCAAGTGAACTCCAGTTAATCCAATGGGATACTTACTCAGAGCCTATGGGAAGGGCAAGGAATTTTTTTCTAATGCTGTACTATTCCCATATCCATATACTCTATGCTGCTATAATTTAAGTAAAGGTTGACATTTACTCAGGCCTGTAAAATACACAGGGAACCCTTACCAATGACTCAAATGCATTCATATCACCTTTGCAGCCATCTGCTGCTTCTGCAAATACACAAACTTATAATCATTATATAAATATTTGTACCTATGTAAATATAAAACAAGGACAATGAAACATTTATACAGAAAAGTACTCACCTGGTGATGTTTTTTGGACTTGTAGAAATCTATCAACAATGACATAAAATAGTCTGTGCAACACAAGATTATCAGATTTCCTATCCCCTACTTCAGACCGAAGTCTGAAATGGTGTGCATTCACATTCCTGGGTCCCATTCCCCACAGACTGTGATTCAGTAGATCGGGGCGGAGGTGGGGGGTGCCCAGGAATCTATATTTTACTGAAGTAGTGCTTTCAAGCTATATTCCAAGGTGCTTTGGGGCTTCTTAAGCACCTAAATGGCTTTAGGTTGGAGCAAGGAGACACAAGAGAAAAAGGCCAGGAAGGACACATCTGCTCTCAGCTTTGCTAGCAAGTCCATCACTTTTGGCAATTCACCTTAGTTCAATTCAATTTCTCTGACGGTAAAATCCGTATCAGTAATGTACACCTTTATTTATTCTACATGAGCATTTTGAGAAGCATGACTAGGAGAGTATAAAGAGAAGAAGGAATTATAGAGGATGAAACCAACCCCCCAGTCAGTACAGGACTGACATTGTGAGGTCACATGGCCCCTGCCAAACCCTACAGTGAGGTGGGGCTTCCTTCCTGGTGGTCACTATCGTTCCCCAGGACTGAGGCTTTGGGGAAGCACTCTGGAGTTTGTAGGATCTTCCTAATGCTGAGCGTAACTGTCCTTCTCATTGGCTCCTGCTCACGGGTCCTAGTCTTGCTTCTCCCTCTTTCTACAGGACAGCCCCTCAAATATTTGGGGACAACTTTCCCACCTCAGGCTAAACCCCTTGCTTTCTGAAACTATTCCTAGATTAGCTCATTCTCTGAAATCTTCTCACCTATGTGAAGTATCAGGTTGTTAAAATAATTTGCCTTTACTTTCTGCCCCTGAGCTTTCCTGTTTTCCACTCAGCCTTCTTTCTTCAGCAATTTTTTTTTTTTTTTGCAGTGCATGTTTTTACAACAGCTATTGCAATGAGCCTCACTAACACAGCCTTCCTTTTTTCCTGAAGTAATAGTGTGAGTGCTGTCCTAGAAGACAATGTGCCAGACATTTCCCAAATAGGGCCGCATGACAGAATGATTTAGGGAGTTTGTGGGGAAAAAAATGTCCATTTCCAGTGACCTCAATCAGAAACTCATTCTGAGATCCAGGGGAACAGTGGTGGGCTCTGGAAAGTATATGTTTGAGGCGTATCTTTAAGATGTCGAAAATGCAGCTGACTTGGGCACCTGGGTGGCTCAGTGGGTTAACTCCTCTGCCTTCGGCTCAGATCGTGATCCCAGGGTCCCACGATTGAGCCCCGCATTGGGCTCTCTGCTCAGCAGGGAGCCTGCTTCCTCCTCTCTCTCTGTCTGCCTCTGCCTACTTTTGATCTTGATCTGTCATATAAATAAATAAAATCTTTTTTAAAAATGCAGCTGACTTGAAAACCACCATATACACTATAGTTGTGAACCCTACATGGTTTAAAGAGTCTGGAACAGAGAAGTCCAAACCCTGCCTGCATCTACCCTTATCTGGCATGACCCTGGACATGTTTCTTAAGTGCCAGCACTCTTTCCTCATCTACATCACATCTACCACCTCCATCATGAGGATTACATGACATGATATATGTAACACTTGGTTAGCTTAAAGGACCACGGGATGTCCTGTTTATACAAGCACATTTTTAAAGATCAGTCAAGTGACTATTTTATTATTCCTGTATTCTACTCCATTCTAACATATGTTTGTCTAATTAAGGGTTAGGATCTTAGAGTCATATATGTTTATTTATTCATAGAACAAATTTAAGAGATAATCATTTATCATGTTTGTTTATGTGTGTGTGGTTGTTTCGATTTGTCAACCAGCAAATCATTCTTTTTCTGGACATGATTTTGCCTGTGTCCATCCAACGGTTCTGGAAGAATCTATAGGAAGAGATATTTACTGCAAAACAAAGCTTTGATAATGCCTTAACCTGGCATGGATAGGAGATGTTCTAGAAGGCTCCCCTGCAGACAGCAAGATTTAAGAAACAGGTTTCAACAAGAAAATTGCCTGGTTTATTATTTTTAATTTAATGAGGCTTGTTCCTGTAAAAATTGCAGGGCAGATATTCCAGGAAGTCAGCATCTTTTTTTAGCCCTAGAGCAGACAGCCCAGTAGTGGCCACAGCTGGACAAGTGTGCCTGACCTGCATTCCAACCCAAAGGGTCATTGTTGAAAAGTGAGAAGGGTTTTTCAGTTCAAGGTCTGAGCCTGGATGTTCTGCCCTTCCCACAGACACTGTCAGCAAGGAAGCGAATGTTGAAACAAAATTTTGTGACATGTGCACTTTCCACCACAAACTGGACAAAGCCCAAGATTCATGTCTCAGAGCTCCTTACCCAAGCACAAGATGAGGAATGGTCTTTGGTCATTAGCGCTTGGTTTGGAATAGTCCAGAGGTGAAAGAGTTGCTGCTGGCTTTCATTAATCTGAAGAATAATGTTTGGGTTAAAATGTCTTCCTGGTATTTTAATTGGAGAGGGTAATGTTGGTATTCAGCAACAGGAAAAATACATACTCAGGATTCGGGGGGGAAGGGAACGTGGTAATGAGTTGAACCTGAAAGTAAAACTGTAAGTGTTTTTTATTTTTTTAAAGGTTTTATATATTTATTTGACAGAGAGAGACACAGCAAGAAAGGGAGCACAAGCAAGGGGAGTGGGAGAGGAAGAAACAGGCCTCCCGTCGATCAGGGAGCCCCATGCGGGGCTCGATCCCAGGACCCTGGAATCAGGACCCGAGCCAAAGGCAGACGCTTAATGACTGAGCCACCCAGGCGCCCCCAAAATTGAAAATGTTTTATGACAACACAAAAAAGCTTGTTTTTGCTAATTCAGTTGACCCTTCCAGACAACTGATACTTATCATTCTCTTGCTTCATTTTCAAATCTATGTGATAAAAACCAAAATAAAATAAACTTTTCATATTAAAACTTCAAAACTCCCTAAGCTGAAGAGAGTATTCATACTTCCCACATATTGATTGGGCGCCCACAATAGACCTGGGAAAATACACTTTTTTTGTGTTGTCATTAGGAATCCCACCACACTAACTACCCCTTCAGCCTAGATCTGTGGCGCCTGGGTCTCCCTCCAGTTTCTTAAATTGCCTGAAATGCCAGCCAGTAAGCTTAAAGTCTTGACTATGAGCTCTGACATTCACTAGCTGTGAAAACTAGACAAGTTACTTACTCTCTCTATGCCTCATTTCTTCCTCTGTAAAACGGGAGCGTGTCTACTTCCTATGGTTGCTAGGAGAACCAAGTGAGTTGATAGATGTGAAACAGACGGCACACAAGTGGAATCTAATAAGTGTCAACCAGGCCCTTTCCCCAGCTCAGTACCTAGCACAGTACCTAGCTCAAGGCTTCAACCGTGCCTACCTTTGTCTAGATGTTGGATGCGATTGGAGAAACTAACAGAATCTGAATGATGCTCCGAAAGCAGAAACCAACCTGTAGAGGCTGTTACTAGCTCTGGCCAGATGTCAGAAAACATTTAGAGCTACTCAAGTGTCAGTGCTCTCTATGGGAGGTTTATTAACACAAATGTTCTATGTCCTGTCCTTGAGCTAGGCACAACACGCCAGTGAAATATTTCTGAAGTATTTTAGAGACAGACTTTTCCTTGGTGGGTTAGATAGATTTCTCTCTCTCTCTCTCTCTCTCTCTCTCAGACACACACACACACACACACACACACACACACACACGTATGATGATGGTTCCAGCAATCCTTTTTAAGATTTTATTCATTTATTTGAGAGAGAAAGAGCACAAACAGGGGGAGTGGCAGAGGGAAAGGGAGAAGCAGTGGGGAGCCTGACGTGGGGCTCAATCCTGCGACCCCAATATTATGACCTAAGCTGAAGGCAGAGGTTTAACTGGCTAAGCCACCCAGGTGCCCCTGGTTCCAGCAATCTTAGTGATATTGAATCACATCAATGTTTCTATGCACATAAGCTGTCACTTAGTTCTAAATACGAAATATGGGCCACAATATCTCCACTACTCAGGAATACTCAGGTCCCATATAGAACATGCTTTGAAATGCAGGATGGAGGGGCGCCTGGGTGGCTCAGTGGGTTAAAGCCTCTGCCTTCGGCTTAGGTCATGATCCCAGTGTCCTGGGATCGAGCCCCGCATCGGGCTCTCTGCTCCGTGGGAAGCCTGCTTCCTCCCCTCTCTCTCTGCCTGCCTCTCTGCCTACTTGTGATTCCTCTCTCTCCGTCAAATAAATAAAATCTTAAAAAAAGAAAAAGATTTAAAAAAAAGAGAGAGAGAAAGAAATGCAGGATGGAGTTTATACTTCTAGTATCTCTCTTTATCTAGCAAACATTTCTATAGTATTTTCTGTACTTTAGCCACAGTTCTAAGCACTTCTCAAGCAGTAACTCATTTTATCCTCATAACAACCTCGTGAGGTAGATATCATTTCCCACATTTTACAGACGAGAAAATTGAGTCACAGAGAGCAATTTGCCTAAGTCTCATAGCTAGGTCAGTGGTGGAACCTGAATTCAGAGCAGGCCATTTGGCCCCAGGGTCCTGCTCTTCACTGAGACATTCTACTGCCCAATAAACTTCAGATCTTTCAATCTTCACAACAAAAAATTAAAAATTAATTTCTCTTTGGGGAACCTGTGTGGTTTAGTCAGTTGAACGTCTGCCTTTTGCTCAGGTTGTGATCCCGGGGTCTTGGGATCAAGTCCGGCATTGGGCTCCCTGCTCAGCAGGAAATCTGTTTCTCTCTCTCCTTATCACCACCCACCCCTGCTCATGTTCTCTCTCTCTCTAAAATAAATAAATTAAGAATTTTTTTAAAAATCAAATGTAAAAATAAATTTTTCTTTGAAGCTATGTTATTGAGTCTTCTCTCTCTCTCTCTCTTTTTTAAAGATTATATTTATTTATTTGACAGAGAGAGGGAACACAAGCATGGGGAGTGGGAGAGGGAGAAGCAGGCTAAGCAAGGAGCCCAATATGGGGCTTGATTCCAGGACACTGGGATCATGACCTAAGCCAAAGGCAGATGCTAATAATTGAGCCACCCAGGCACTCTGAGTCTCCTCTCCTACTATAAAATTTCAAAGTGCCAATATTCTCTGCGTTATATAAAGTTCTTAACTCAGACTGTTAATGCTCAATAGCATTTATCAGTGGTGATGATGGTGCATAAAATTTAGGTTTTAAAATACTTCCTAGTCTCTTTTTCTACCAAGCTGAAGCCAGGGTGACTAGGGTCCAAGGTAAAACAGAGGGTCTGAGAATCTTAGAACTTAGAAGGAACCATGTACTCATAAGGCCCAGCGTACCCATTTTATAGACCAATGTGCAGATAGACCACATGACTTGTCCATCATTACAGAACCACTTGGCAGTAGTGCTGGGACTAGAGCACAGGACAAGAATGAATAGAGGCAGTTGAGGAAACAGTCCTGCTAGAGACTGTCTCTGTATCTCCCAAGCTGGGGCTTTTTTCCCCAGATTGTGTCCCCTCTCTATCTACAGAAACTGAAGTAAGATGAGCACTGGGTGTTATATGTAACTAATGAATCATTGAACACTATATCAAAAACTAATGATGTACTATACAGTGGCTAATAATAAAAATAAATAAATAAATAAATAAGTACAATTAAAAAAAAAAGAAACTGAAGTAAGACTTGAGGGATCACCCCGATCTCAAAAGATGGAGTAGGAGAAAATCCAAAATCCAAGTTGTTAAGTAGAGCTTGAAGAATTCACCTGTGCTAGCATTCAAAGCAAGGTCAATAACCAAGACTAGAGAGGCAAGTTAAGGTCAGGCCCAGAGGAAGATACACTGAAGGATGAGGTGAGTCAGGTAGCTCAAGTCCAGGGAAACAAAAGGTGAAGAGTTAGGAAGGAGTAATTGGAATTGCAATAACCTGCCTATTTCAATGCCCAGATCTCTTTAAAAAAAAAAAAAATCATCTCAGATTGGGGAGGATGCACTGTCATCCTAAATGGTACTTCTCATTTGAATGCTAAACATGACATTTACCATGCAGATGATATAGAATTTTTCCGCGAGGTCAAGAACAGCAGTGCCAAGTTTAATGTCCACTTAAAAAAGCAGATAAGATTATAGGTTACTACAGCTCATCGAAGAGATCTGTGCACAGTAAGCTTCTTGGTATCTTAATTTATCTGCCCATGAAGACTTGAGGACTGAGCCAACTCAGCTGGGAATTGAACCTGTGGTTCCAGGAAGTCTAGATATTTCAAACCTCATCCTTAGTCCATTAAGATATCCCCTCCAAGAACATAATGTAGTTAAAGTAGACTTAGATATCTTTAGTACAGAGAGTGGATTTTATTTCCACTTTGGGAATTTCTGATCCATAGAAGGGAAAGATACAGATGAAACTGACCTACGGTAGTGCCTATGGGATGATGCATGTATGTCAACCTACACCGCCACTGCTCTGATTTACGGTTAAGAAGAGAAAAACCATCTTAGGTGAAGAATAGATTATGAGTACATTTGCTAAGTGGGGGCTCCATACAGATCCCCCCCTCATTCTTTCTAAAGACTCTGTTCCTCTATCGATAAAATAAAACGAATTATATTCACCCACAGAATCTGAAGAGGGACCACAGATTTCACACATCTGTCAGGTGAGTCCGTTTATTTGGGGGACAGTTGGGGAACATCCTGTACCATGACAGACTGTCAGCCACAGAGAATGTTTACTAATAAGCCTAGCCATTAAGTTGGGTCAGTGATGGATGGTCTGTGTTCCCCCGCCCTGGCCTGGCATGTGCTGTGATACTCACTGACCAGCAGCAGCTGCTGTACCAGCGGCCTTGTTAAGGGTCTCGCCAAGTGACATCAGCTATACATCACCCTGGCTGATACCTTTGATTATTTGGACAGCTCCTGGCATGATGAATCGTTGGGATTGATCTGTCTTTTCTTGCACGTCCTCGTCAGTGTTCTTTACCTATCTCCCTCAACTCTTCGTTCTTAAGTTAAAGGTCCTTATTCCTGCTCGATCAGACATACGCACCCTCTACCCTCTCCAATTTAAAGGACCTGCTCGTCTCCGCGTTCATAATGAGAAACTCGGATGAGGCTGGAGGAAATCAGTGCGTTATAGTTAGAACAGGCAGGCAGGGGAAACAGCAGTCATTCTCTTACAGCCAAAAAAACAAGGAGGAAATGCTTTTTTTCCACGGGCATCAAAGGCTCAGCAGCTTTCATTACCGAGGTCATGGACCTTCCACATATTCCATGTGGTACAAATTAAATTTGAATGCTGCGGGTAACCTGAACAATGCGTTCTATTTATAAGATCCCTTTCTTCCGAGGAGTGCAAATCATTTCACACACAGTATCTCAAGCATCACCGTATTTCTGCAAAAGGCGTTCTATCATCTCGATTTCAGAGAGGAAAAAAATGAGCACAGAGGGGCTATGCACCCAAATCTATTTGATAAATAAATCTGCGATGAAATCAATAATGGGGCCTTGAAAATTCTGACTCCATGCAATATGAAATCCTTCAATTCATTGATTTATAAAATGTTTATAAAGCACCTACTGTGTGTGCCAACATCTGGGAAAACAGGAGGACAGCAGGGCAACCACCAACTCAGTCAATCCCATTGAATTCTAAGTCAATGTTAGTGGGGGAGGGGAACAGATGGAAATAATATTATTTTAATTCAGAGAAATTATAAGCATGTATTAGAGCTACAAATACTATTCTATTTTATTTTTTTAAGATTTTATTTGTTCATTTGACAGAGATCACAAGTAGACAGAGAGGCAGGCAGAGAGAGAGAGGGAAGCAGGCTCCCTGCTGAGCAGAGAGCCCGATGCAGGACTAGATCCCAGGACCCTGGGATTGTGACCTGAGCCGAAGGCAGCAGCTTAACCCACTGAGCCACCCAGGTGCCCAATACTATTCTATTTTATCATGAATCAGCCAGAGGCCACAGTAAACTACCCTTCCCACTGAAATTATAAATTCCTTTGTGGTAAGACAGTGGTCCCTATATTGCTCTTTCCAAATCTGTTGAAAGTGAATAGGCTCGAACAGAGCTTTATATAAGCAGTAGTTCTTAAATGTGTTCTAGTATACTTGACAAAACCTTGTTAAATATGTGTTTGATTCCTTTTCTATAAAGAATTTCACTAACAGGGGCGCTTGGGTGGCTCAGTGGTTTGGGCTGCTGCCTTCGGCTCGGGTCATGATCTCAGGGTCCTGGGATCGAGCCCCGCATCGGGCTCTCTGCTCCGCAGGAAGCCTGCTTCCCCCCCACCTCTCTCTTTCTCTGCCTGCCTCTCTGCCTACTTGTGATCTCTGTCTGTCAAATAAATAAATAAAATCTTTAAAAAAAAAAAAAAAGAATTTCACTAACATAAAATGTGACCATATGATATATATGCAATATAAATTTTCAATCAGGAGTATACCCATCTCCTCTCTCCCCCAGAAAAGGCCACTGAGCTCAGCAGGATCAGTATGGTCTCCCAAAATTCCCGTTAATGTATTTATTTACTAGTTCTTTTTTTGAACACCTGTAGAAAAGTAGTAAACCAATCCAGGATACAAGAGAAAATTATGGGAGAAAGTCTTAATTTGATAGCATTTCCTGCCAATTAAGTAGGTATAAATGTGCCACATTGTTCCAGAAGGAATCCAAATCAACTTTTTATTAAGAATTATTTCTCTGTTTGGAAAATGAAATAGCTCGGTCAATAAGAGAATAGCTGTAGGACAACCGTATTAAAAATCGTCTCCACTGCACGAAAAACACCGGTTTTATCATGTAATTTCCTGGCTAAAAAACTTCAAATGGCTCTATATAACTAAAAGAAAAACTAGATTATTGGAACTTCATATTTTGGTCTTTGAGGTTTCTCATGGTCCGTCCTAAACTCAGAAGAAATGCCGAGTTATTTCCCAGAACACGGCTCCCACCCCCCGCATACCCAACAAAAGCTGTAGACTTGATAGTCAAGTTCCTACTGACCAAGAATACGCCATATTCAGCAGAAGGCTTTCCAGCCCTGCTCATGCTGTTTCCCTGTCTAGAAAGTTCATCCTCCTTCAATCCCTAGGCTGCCCCCCTCTCAGAGTCCAGCTCAGAATCCCTTCTCTGGCCTGTGAGCACTGTCTTCTCTGAACTTCAGCTGTTTATTTGGGCCCCTAATCATCTCCTTTCTTACGTTGTTCATTAACAACTTCAGAGGTTCAATTTGCCACACAGTGGCCAGCTCCTAGAGGCCATCTGCCCTTCCTCTTGGTCCTGAGCACATAGAATACGCCAATAAACTTCTGAAAGAATAAGAATGACTCCAAGCGAACTGCTACCCAGGGGTCACTACGAGCTCATAAAAACTGGTTGAATTGGCTTGTTTTTTTAATAATTGGTTATTTTTGAATCTATGTGATAGTTCTTCTAGACTTGATTTGTGGAAATTTGCAGAAGTTTCTGTTCCATGGCCTGGCTTATATAGACATATAAGCTCACAGGACATTAGCTTCAGTTTTCAGCAGCTCGTGGCCGCATGCCAAAAGGACATTGCTCTGTACTGGCAGTGTATAATTGCAGCATATAAAGTGGAAATTTAGTAGTAACCAAAATGTAAGGCTTAGTCATATATTTCAGAGTTGCTTATAACGGAGCACCAGAGCCCTGGTTGTGTCAGAAAGTCGCTCCAGACAAGTTAGAAACCTTGAAGGGCCTTAATATTTCCACATAATTATTTTTCTCTTACCTAGGTCTTTATGAAGCATAAATCTCCTTCTGATGCTTCAGACCTTGGTTGCTGTAACTCAGTTTCCATTTACCAAGCAAGAATCAGCAGTTTTTAGAATGCCGATATCTCTAATTCACAAGAGAATTGAGCTAAAACCCCGCTAGCACTTTAACACTGAAGAGCTTGATTTGAAACCATGCACCCTTCAAGAGGACATTTTAGGAACCATTAAAAATATTTTCTTTTTTTTTTTAAGATTTTTATTTATTTATTTATTTGACAGGTAGAGATCACAGGTATGCAGAGAGGCAGGCAGAGAGAGAGGCTCCCTGCTGAGCAGAAAGCCCGATGTGAGGCTCGATCCCAGGACCCTGGGATCATGACCCAAGCCAAAGGCAGAGGCTTTAACCCACTTGAGCCACCCAGGCACCTCTAGGAACCATTAAAAATATTTTCTGTATGCATTGCTTATATTAGTTAAGTGTATTTTCAACTAAAAACAACCACCCACTACCACCACCAAGGCAGTTCAGTTACATCTCTGGAATATAGTTTTTGTTTTTTAGAGTGTGTGTGTGCATGCGTGCAACGTGTTGGGGGTGGGGGATCAGAGGGAAGGGAGAGAGAAAATCCTTAGCAGGCTCCAAGCCCAGTGCAGAGCCCTATGTGGGGCTCCATCTCACCACCTGAGATCATGACCTGAGCTGAAATCACAAGAACCCAACTGAGCCACCCAGGTACCTGGGAATATAGTTTCTTTTAACAGCCCAAAGAGTATAGGCATGTGGAGGATAATCAAAGGGAAGAAAACTTCCTGTAAACTCCAAATGATAGCTAAAGCTAGTAATGATTTACAATCACTTGAGGAAACCCCCCCCTTTTTTTTAATCACGTTTGCTAAGGGGTTCCTCCAAATCTATCTCCTTTTACCCCAGCTTAACTCCCTAATGGCCCTTTGGTGATTTCCTCTACTCAAAGCCCATGGGTGCCTAAGGCAACTTCATTCCTCACCCAGTGTTAAGAGTTCCCAGTTTCCATTTAAATCGACATTTCTGGCACTATCAATGTTGCAGTTGGCAGGATTTATGATAATAATCATTCTTTATATTTACATACCACATGTCATCACAGAATCAGTACAATTTATACATGTTAACCAGTTGGGCTTTCTCCCTCCTTTACCATCAGGAGGAGCAGACCGCTGAGATTTACAGAGAGAAACTTAGTTAGGGATGTTTCACTGTCGGTAAATTTAGGGATGAAATTCTAAAACTTGCAGTGCTGCCTGTGAGTATTATTAACAGGGATACAGTGGAGCTTTTTTTTTTTTTTTTAAGAGGAGAGAAAGAGCACAAATGCAGGGAGAGGGGCAGAGGGAGAAGGAGAAAGAATCCAAGCAAACTGCAAGAGTGTGGAGCCCAATGCTGGACTTGATCTCCAAGCCTGAGATCACAACCTGAGCCAAAACCAAGAGTCTGATGTCTAATTTACTTAATGTCCTGGTCCAGAAATTCCTCCTAATGTCCAGCTAAAATTGTTTCTGTTTTAATTTAAGCCAGTTTCCTATTGGTGCACAAACTGAATAAGAGGTTAGCACCCTCCTTATAAATCCTCTGCTGTAGGGGCACCTGGGTGACTCAGTGGGTTAAAGCCTCTGTCTTTGGCTCAGGTCATGGTCCCAGGTTCCTGGGATTGAGCCCCACATTGGGCTCTCTGCTCATCGGGGAGCCAACTTCCCACCTCCCCCCCCCCGCCTGCCTCTCTGCCTACTTGTGATCTCTGTCTGTCAAATAAATAAAATCTTAAAAAAAAAAAAAACACCTCTACTATAATGCACTATCAAAGAAACAAAAAACTTTTTAACACCACCTATGTAATTTCTCTGGAATTTTTTTATGTAATTCTATAGTAAATTTCACTCAAGGAGCTACTGCCTTAGTCACTCTTCCTTGGTTTCCTAGTATTTCAGAAGCTGACAAAGGCATGAATTAATAACAAACTGCACTGATAGTTTCTTTTAACTTTTTTATTGCAGTATATCATAGATACAGAAAAATGCCCACATCACAAGTGTATAGCTTAATGATTTTTTAAACACTCATGTAATCCCCACCTAGATCAAGGTATAGAACATTACCAGCACTCCCAAAAGCTTTTTTCTGTGTCCCTTCTCAATTATTATCTCCCTAAAACGAACTACTACTCTGACTTCTGTCACTGGATTACTTTTGTGTATATTTGACTTTCAGTTGAAGAGTCATACAGTATGTACCATACATACTCTGGTGTGTCTGGAGTGTTCCATTCAGCATTATATTTGTGAGAATCATCCATTTTTTTAAAGATTTTGTTTATTTATTTGACAGAGATCACAAGTAGGCAGAGAGGCAGACAGAGAGAGAGGAGGAAGCAGGCTCCCTGCTGAGCAGAGAGCCTGAGGTGAGGCTCGATCCCAGGACCCCAAGATCATGACCTGAGCTGAAGGCAGAGGCTTTAACCCACTGAGCCACCCAGGCGCCCTGAGAATCATCCATATTTTTACATGTATCAGTAGTTCTTTGTCCTCATTGCTACATAGTATTTCATTTATTTTTATTTTAGTTTATTGTAGATAGACATTTGTGTGTTTCTACTTTGGAGATAGTATGAATAATGCTTCTGTGAACATTATTTATATATTTTTTTAAAATTTTATTTATTTATTTATTTATTTATTTCCTTTTTTGAGAGAGCACGCATGCAAGCAGGTGCAAGATGTGGGGTGGGGGGTGTTGTTTTGAATCCTAAGCAGACACCATGTTGAACCCAGAGCCTGCGTGTTGAACCCAGAGCCTGCTACAGGGCTCAGTCTTGACCTTGAGATCATGACCTGAGCTGAAATCAAGAGTTAGATGTTCAACCAACTGAGCCACCCGGGGGCCCCCTGCTGTGACCCTTCTTATACCTGTATGTTGATGCACATGATGTTGGCATTTCTGTTGGGTCTATATCTAGAAGAGGAATTGCTGGATCCGACAGGTCACCTTCAATAGATTTTGCCAGTTTTTCAAAGCGTTTGTACCAGTTAATGCTCCTACTGAAAATTCTAGTTTCTCCCTATCCTTACTGACATTTAGTATTGTCAGCTTTTCTTAATTTTAGCAATTTTTGTGGCCAGTAGAATGTTCATTTGGAATAAATAAACTGCCTGGGTGCATTAGGTTTCTGGGAATATCCTTTTTTCCTCCTGCTGTTGTGTATTTGCCAAGGATCAGAAGAACCTCTGCCCAGAGAGAGGAACAAAGTGGCAGCCATGGCCCTCATTTGCATGACTTTGAACCGCTATCTGTGGCTGCTAGAGACGGGGGCAGAGCAGACTGGGAGACACCACGTGTGGCTGTGATAACCTTTTCTTGTTCATTAAGGACCCACTTAGCTCTGTGGGGCTGCAGCCCAAAGCCTGGAAAAGCAGGTCATGACTTTATGACTATACAATGATAATCTCATCAATAATAATTCAAAGAGAAAAATAAAACTGAATTTAAATAACTGAGTGAAGATACCAACACATGAAAGTACAGAAGTTAGGTTGAGGACAGCTGTATTTGTTTTTGGGACTAATAGGACCCCCTTCTCCATAATGTATATTCAAATAGGGGTTTTTTTTTAATGATTTTATTTATTTATTTGACAGAGCGATCACAAGTAAGCAGAGAGGCAGGCAGGGGGTGGGGGGAAGCAGGCTTCCCGCTGAGCAGGGAGCTCAATGTGGGGCTCGATGTGGGGCTTGACCTAGGACTCTGAGATCATGACCTGAGCCAAAGGCATAGGCTTAACCCACTGAGCCAGCCTGGCGCACCTCAAATAGAGGTTTAAGTTGGATGTGGAAATCTAGACAGGGGAGTGTTAATTGTCTTAAAGTGTTGAAAATATTAACCAATAAATAGTCTTATTGGAAGAAGGTAGGCAGAACTGGGGCAATACTTAAGGCTGGATACAGAAGAGCTTCCTAAGAGTTTGTGAATGATAATTCCTTTCCTTTTATTAGCAAAAAATTCAAGTTCAGTGACCAGGTTTTTTGCCGGGGAGAAGTGAGCAGTACGGCTAGCTTAGAAAATCAAATCTCAAATTCTACATGCCTCCCACCTTGATCTCGTTTACTCTCTTAACAGTGAAGCCATTTTCAATAAATGCAGAGATGCAGATGCTGCCCAAGTAACCTTGTTAACATTGAGGGGACTCTTATCTACTAGGAATCTGTGTGTTTTGCCCCAAAATTGGAAACAAGGAACGCTTTAGTAAAAATGTTGGAAATCAGACATGAAACATAATCCTGTTAGATAAATATGACTAGGAAATTGGATCATTACATTTTTTCAAAAGGTTAACTTTTTTCTTTCTCAAACTGCCTTTCTCCAACTTTCCACCCCCCACCCCCACAAAATGTGGGTGAACATCCCTTTCTGGTTTATGTTCCAATTTCACATGGCTGCCCCTAGGAGGGGTCTGTTAATCTGCAACCCCCAAAATAAGGGATTATTATGGAAACAAGGTGCAGTATTTCAAGCATCATGCGACAATAAAAGTAACAGGATAATGATTTTCTTTCTCAGTTCAGATATCAGAGGCCCAAGTATTGATTGCCTGTTTCTTTTGCCTCCTGTCGTCTGATGAAACTACACTTTTGACACAGAGTCACAATAAAATGTGCCCTTTCCAGTATGAGATCTCTGTAAATGTCATTCACACGGTCATTGTTTCCTAATTCTCTGTGTTTTCATCAGAGTAGCACAGAAGCCTCTCACTGACAGAGAGAGAGCAAGCAATGTTTAGATTCAGGATTCTCCGGAACACACAAGCTCCATTATTTAGCTAAGAACAAGTAACATTCTAAAAGTAGGACAGATTTTCATAAGTGACTATGGCATTACTCTTATGAGGACTGTCTGAGCAATGAAGACTTAGATAAGAGGAGGTTTCACGAAATGTTTCGGGGAACATTCATCTTGGGTTTGGCAAGGAAAGAGAGGTCATAATATCAGCATGAATGTTAGCACTCACGGATGCAAAAGGGTCAGTCGGTGGCAGGAGCTGAAACCAGGCTGGAGACCCAGAGGTAACGGGCGGTTCCCTGAGCCCGACACATCCCCCCTGACCTGGACCACTCCTGCTGTCTCAGCTCCAGGTCTCTGATCCCAGCTGCCAGCAAATGATTTGTGATTTTGTTTAAGGATAGCTATTGGCGGTAACCTCGCTTGAGGCCACCAAACTCATTTCACTTGTGCCCTGCACCAAATCTGATCCCAAAGGTACAGGGCTTGTGTATTAACACAATGTGACACTTATTACCTTCCTCCTCTTCTGTGAAATCGGTTTATCTAAAAATATCTCATCTGAAAGACCTGCAAAAGCAAGCCACACACAAAGCATTCACTAATGTCGTGATGAATGTAATCAGTGCACCTATGGCTTTTCAAGATGCTCCCGAGCTGTGACCTTCCGTTTCACGTAATGTAGCCTTTTTATTTATTTCCAATAGCTTTCCAATCAGTCAGGGCCGGCGTCCTTTTTCTAACCTCAGATCATGGTCTAATAATCAGTTTTGGTGCTTTTATTGGCCTCCAAGGTAGTTTGAGCTGTTAAAATCTTTCTTTAACAAGTTTCCCTTTGATAAGGATGCTTCAGTAGGCTCCCTATCTCTCTTACCTTTGCCTAACCTTTTCCAGACAGACGCAAAATCACGGGTGGCACAAACCCCAACAATATCACCTAACCTTGACATTAAAACTCATTTCAGGGACGCCTGGGTGGCTCAGTTGGTTAAGCAGCTGCCTTCGGCTCAGGTCATGATCCTAGCGTCCTGGGATCGAGTCCCACATCGGGCTCCTTGCTCGGCAGGGAGCCTGCTTCTCCCTCTGCCTCTGCCTGCCATTCTGACTGCCTGTACTTGCTCTCTGCCCCCCTCTCTCTCTGATAAATAAATAAAATCTTTAAAAAAAAAAAAAAACTCATTTCAATGCAGCATCACCAAAATTTCTAAAACTTCCTATTCATGTTATGTCCCGAAGAGAAAACACAGAATCTGTGTGGATAACTGCATCCTTTTGCGTTTTATGAAAAATTGAAATGGACCAGTATTATGAGGATAGCCTTCTTCCCACTGCTAGCTGGTTGACTTGTCTTTAGGGGATGAAATACAGGAAAGAGAATCAATATTTTATTTGTGTTCTCCATTTTGTTTCTATGTGTCTCAGTCTCTACCTCTCTGGCCTGGTTCATATCCCAGAGGGATGAAGCTGGCCAGTTGTGGTTTTTATCTGGCACTTCTACTACCATTCCAGTCTTGAGAACAGTCCTACTAGAAATGTCCAGAAACTTCTCTTTTGTTCATGTTTGCATCAGCCTGTCTGAGAGGCAGAGTCATCTGGAAGGCCACTAAGAGAATAGGCCTTCATCTCTTTTCTTTTCCTCTACTTCCTTTCTGTCGTTTGTACCTAACAGAAAGGTAACTGATTTAAGGGGTCTGAAAATGGTTTGGGTAGATCATAAAGAAAAAAGATGAAACCAGGGCGCCTGGGTGGCTCAGTGGGTTAAGCCGCTGCCTTCGGCTCAGGTCACGATCTCAGGGTCCTGGGATCGAGTCCCGCATCGGGCTCTCTGCTCAGCAGGAAGCCTGCTTCCCTCTCTCTCTCTCTGCCTGCCTCTCTGTCTACTTGTGATCTCTCTGTGTCAAATAAATAAATAAAATCTTTAAAAAAAAAAAAAAGATGAAACCAGCGAGAAGTCAATACTACACACCCTTCTCAAACTTGACAGACACATTTAAGTTCTGAAGTATTTCAGGTAAAGAAATAAAATGTGTGATAAAAGGAAGGCTACCTGAGATAAATTGTGGGAAACCCAGACTTTAGACCCTACCCTCCCTTTCCACTCTCACCATATAGTGCTGAAAATGGAATTTCTGCCTGCAGTATTAGAAGAGTTTTCAAGATTTAAATTTCCGAGAAAGTTTTAAATTTGATACATAAAATATTTGCCCATTTGTCAAGTAAAGTAAATGTATTTTAGAGGATGTCTGACAAAATAAAGGTCCAAGTTTTCTATCATAAAAAATATTTTATAGGATCAAGGACTCATGGAAAGTCCACATGGAATATACATCAGTTTCCCCTGATCTCTGAAAATTTGCTTTATGCCAGTTTGCTTTTATGAAAGACCTACATTATAGCTGGTTTTGTTTTTGTTTTTTGTTTTTTACTTTTTGAAGATTTTATTTATTTATTTGACAGAGAGAGACACAGTGAGAGAGGGAACAAGCAGGGGGAGTTCCGGGGGAGGGAGAGGCAGACTTCCCGTTGAGCAGGGAGCCCAACTCAGGGCTCAATCCCAGGACCTTGAGATCATGACTTGATCCGAAGGCAGACGCTTAACGACTTAGCCACCCAGGCGCCCTATACCTGGTTTTTATAATGGAAAAAAATATGGAAAAGATTTTCACTTCTACAAAATGGTAATTGTTTCATTGCTTTATTACACCATTTCAGCTTACAAAAGGTTTCATAAGGAACACTACTTTGGGATAGCAGGGTGGGACAGCAGTTCTTAAGACTTATCAGAAATTGGGGTGCCTGGTGCCTGGGTGGCATAGGAGATTAAGCATCCGACTCTTGGTTTCAGCTCAGGTCGTGCTCTCAGGGTCCTGAGATCGAGCACCGTGTCAGGCTCAGTGCTCAGTGTGGAGTCTGGTTGAGGTTCTCTCTCCCTCTCCCTCTGCCCCTTCCACTTGTGTGCTCTCTCTCTCTCAAAAATAATAATAATAACAAAGACATCAGAATTGTGTCAGATGTTATTGATATTTTATCAACAAGGAAGATAAGCAGTGGCTTTGCTGTTATCATACAAAATATATCAGTGGGACCTTGTCAAGATAGAACCAAAGTCATAAACTCTCTCTTTAGGAGTTTTACCCATACACCGTATTACTTCCTATAACTCAAGCAAAATCAAGTTGTTGCTGGCACCATTTTCCTAAGAGTGTCAAAGACCAAACTGATTCCTTTTTGAGAAATGTCAAGAGTTATCCGACCACTGAAAGGTTGACAGAACACAGACTGCCCAGGAACACACGTGCCTGACAGGTTGCTAAGGGCTACTCTGCAGATTTCCTCTCTGTGGCAGTGACGTGAACCCAGCAGCTTCAAATAAGGCCATTTCAGGGAAGAGGGCACCCTGAGCCCTTCAGGCACCCCTCAGAGAGCAGCACAGAGGCCAGAGATGGAATCCACAAAGCAGTATTCCGAGAATCAGTTGTTTCAAGTGCAGAGAAACAGATGTGGGGGTGAAGGGCCGTGGTGAGGACTGGGGAGGCCCGGGGCTCTCCTGAGAGGCAAGCCTGCCCCGTGGGCACTCAGCCTCTCCACCGTGGAAGGAAAGAAGGGGGACCGTCTCCATCAGGATCAGGGAACGCTGGTGGGGCTGGGGCCACCTCGAGCTAAACCCTGATCTCATACTGCTTCCCTGTGGAGAATTCTCAGAACTGCAGCCTCCCTGTGCGGGCCCCTGCCGGTCACACCCGCCCCGCGCCGTGTCTGGCCTGGGCTTGCTGTGGATCCCAGAGCCATAAAAAAAATAATAAAAATTAGAACTTGCTGCTGTTAAGACCCCAGCAAAAAGAATGAAAAAGCCATAACAGTCACGTCCTGAGCCTAGAGGTATATCAGACAGGCCTACATCCCCACCTTTCCCTTTTCACACCTTTTAAAAACCCAAAGCCTCTCTCTGCCCAGTGATGTTTCTCCAGCTCTGCTTTCACAGACCTGTCTTCTGACTTGCACCCCTGGAAGTTCCAAATAAACTGTTAAAATTGCCCGCTCTTTCTCTGAATTCTTTTCCACAAGAACAAAATCCCAGTGCTCTGGCCCCCACGGAGGTTCCCACATTCATCTTTCTAGGACAACTATGACCACTCCCTGCTGACCCCCAGTACCCACCCAGAGGTGTTTCGGGGAGAGACACAGACTTTAATTAAAAAAGATATTCTTACCTCCAGCTACCCTTCTTTGTAGGACTTGAGGGCACTAAATCACCTTTCAGGGTATAGATCAGCCTACTACTTCATTCTGACATAAAAACAGCATTATAGGGACACTGTAGTCAGTACGGTTGTCCCATTACCCCCGTTTCTCTACATTTCAGGAATGAGGGAAACGTTTGCTCAGATGAAGAGATAATTAGTAAAACCGTCAGAAGCTAACGCAAAGCTATAATGATCAAATTTTGATACTTTCACGGAGAAGTTGAAGAAAAGGGCAATAAATCCTTTGGGCTGGTCAGTGGTATTTTCCAGGGAATATCTGAATCAGAAAGTAGAAAGGAAGTTGATGATAGGATTCACATTCCACAGAGAACCTGTGACCCCTTCTCTTCCTCTCCTCTCCACCCCTGCCGAAGGCTCAGGGTTGAAGAGGACAAACCATCAGCAGAGGGTAACTTATGATGAGAAATGAAAATATTTGGATTAGCCATAATACCAAGCCAGTGATATTTACAAATTATTAAACTGCCATCCACACATCAAACACTTTTTCTTTTATGAAATGCTAAGCTGTTCTTTCCGTCTGTTTCAAACTGTCAGGTCCATTATTTGATGTTCCTCTTTGTTTGTTTATCTTAATTAAGATGTTGAATCAATCATTTTTACTTTCTCTCACGAAGAGCAGCAGCCGGCTCAGTCGGGACGAGGGCCAGCCACCCCCGAGTGCCGCACAGGTGCGGAGTCTCGTGTGTTCACAGAGGGATAAAAAACACATTTGTTCTCCCGCTTGTGTGGACAGACTGGCAGGTTTTTGATAAGAGTGGAGGGAGGTCTTCCTGTGGTGAGAAATGACATTGCTATCTACAACAGGTAACAGCAGTGGCAAATCTTATTCCTGTTTTGGACATGATTTTCCTCCGCATCCTCATGGCAACTCACCACCAGTGGGAAATCGGAGACAGAATGTGGTGTCCTGGACCCAGTAGGAAGCAGGGAATGAAGGGCTCTGGACCCTAGCCTATGAACAGGACAACTGTTCTCTTTCCTCCAGCTTTCTTTTTACATTCCCGATGGGGCAGTTCGGTCTCCATGCTTCTGGGTCATAGTCTCCTATGACTTATTGTTGGAGGGACCATTTCATATCCAAAATACTTTGTGTGCCTTTTTATATGGATATCCTTCTGGCCCATCAATTATGTAGAAGGGCCTTGGCAGAGTTCTTCCAAGAGTACAGCTTAATTCTGCGGAGACACCCACTCTTTCCTACTCAATTCCCCTTTTGAGAAGCATGCTTTCTTTCAGAACAGCTAGCCAGGGATAAAGCAGCCATCAGCTAGTCATGGCACAAAATTTCACTCTGTACACCAGTCAGCCTATCTAGGGATAAAACCTGTGACCTTGGTCTGGTTAGCTCCATGCCCCACCTAGTTGAGCTAACTGGCCATGCAATCCCATCAGCTTGTATGAAAGGAAACAAGTCTATTGGACGATTTGGGGAGATCAGAAGGGAAACGAAGCAGCACTTTGCTTTTAACACCATCCGAGTCAATGAAATAATCCAAACACGGCCATAGAGCTAAACATTTTAGATTGCATGCTTCTAGACCAGCATGGTTCTGGTTGCACTTGGAGTCCTGGATTTGGGGGGAAATACACGTTTTCACTGATCAGGATCTTTCTAAGCACCTCCAAGCAGAATCTGTATGTGAAATTGGCATTAGTAGTTCTTCCTAGTTAGCACTGTGTGTCCTAGAAGCTAGTGAGGAAATCGATGGTCTAAAATGCTATTCTGCTCCTGACAGATGACAGAAGTTGACTCCAGGGACTTGGGCAAGAAGGACCACATTCCAGCCCTTCATTAGGCAAGAGGTGGATTTTTGAATCACATAATTCCAAGAGGAAACATAAGTCTTCAAAAGACAAACCAGGCACTTCATTTATTTGAGGCCTCTGTTATGACTCCTGGGCCACAGATAAGTACTTTCAACAAATTCTCACTCTTCATTAGTGGAAAACACGTTCTTCTAATCCTCACGAATTACCCAACACCTGGAAGGAAGCAGACTTCTCTCACCACACTCATTTGCTTTCCTTCCGGTGGGATAGCCTAGGTTCATAAGGTGGCCACCGGTACTGGTTGAACTGTATGCACAATTCCCAGTGCGGCCGTCACTGCCCTGTATCCCTTCTCCCCCTCTTCTGCATTTCTGGATGGGCTCATGGCTGCCCGGAACAACTCCCAGCCCCCTTACTTTCCTGGTGTCTAGATTTGGCCAGTGTAATGTGAAAGGGATGTGTCAACGTCTAGGGTTCCACAAACGTGTCCCTACTGGGGAGGGCAGGGTGGTGCTCTCTTCCTTGTCCCCTTCTCTCCTTCCTGTTGGCTGGAGCTGGATCCAGCTTGGACCGTGAGGCAGAAATCACACACTAAAGGTGTTGGATCTTGATGGGGCCAGAGCATGTGGAGTGCCCCCCCATCTCCAGACTGCCTCCGTCCAGTCTCAGGATACATGAGAGACACTAACTTCTATGGATTCATGTCATTTCTTCACATTTTGATGATAATGCTCTGGAGTAATTCACCAAAATTGTGCCGTGGACAAGTTGTCCTGGTTCTCTTCCAGGTCACCTTTGGTTACTTTGTTCTGAGGACAGCTCTCCGGTCTCTTACCAGCTGTTCTGGTACTCAGTGTCCAGCCCCCCCCCCCAATCTGGGGACCAACCTCACCAAGGCATACCCGCAAGCTGTTAGGCGGACAAGGGTACAAATTCATGCTGAGGCTGTGGTTTTCAGCCCTGGCTGAGCATCAGGACCCTCCGTAGAGCCTTGTAAAAATAAACATTGCCTGGGCCCTACTTCCAGACGATGCTGATTCAGCATATCTCGGATGAGCTCAGATAGCTACATCTTTTGAAAGGTTGGCAGGTGATTCTGATGTGCAGCTGCGGTTAAGAACCACTGCTCCAAGGTGCTAATGACGGATAATGGCATAAGGCAGTGTCGTCAGCCGCACACACTTCATGGATAAGTCACTGCTGGACCGACTTCTGTCCGCTATTATCTCTGCTCCATGGCCTACTGCAGGGTTACAGATGGCCGGGCCTCCTCCCTGCAGGAGCTGGAACTTTGCGCCTCCTTCTTCCGACAATCCTCGATGCATCCGTTTGCTAGCACACGGTGAACGAGGATGCCTCCTTAATGTGCCACCTCTCCCAGAGGCATTTGTATTTCAACGGAGAATCGTGCTTTAATCTCAGGGAACGGGCACCTCACGGTGCAACGTCAGGAATTCAGGAAGTCTGCTGAGATGTCTTGGAAGAGGGACCTTTCTCCAGTTCCCTGAAACATGTCCTAGTTAAGCAGCACCAATTCTACTTGGTGAGACTCTCCCCGCCCCCAAAAAAAAAAAAAAAATTTTTTTTTTTCTTCAATCACTGGGCCTCTTTCAGAAGATTAGGCTTCTGGGGAAAAGTAGAACCTTCCTTCTTCATTTTTTCTCATATTGTGTTTGGAATCCTTCCCTTCAGCCCTCACACTTTCTCTTGCCCCCTTGAGGAGTAGCGCCATTCATCCCTAGTTCAGCCACACAGTTAGATGGCAAGAGAGCACGTGTTAAAAGAGCACATTGCACCATTCTGAATATCCTTTCATGCCTGGAATATGATCTTGAAACATGGAGCAGAGGGTCATTTAGAGATTGGTTCTCTATTACAGCAGAGACACACAGGCGTATCAATATTTTCATACATCTGGCCATCTCTTACAAACCTGGCATAATTAAGATTCTACAGTGTCTTAGGCAATCCTTAATAATTCACTGGCTTGGGGTGCCTGGGTGGCTCAGTGTTTAAAGCCTTTGCCTTCAGCTCAGGTTGTGATCCTGGGGTTCTGGGATCGAGCCCCACATCGGGCTCTCTGCTTGGCAGGGAGCCTGCCTCCCCTCCTCTCTCTGCCTGCTTCTCTGCCTACTTGTGATCTCTGTCTGCCAGATAAATAAATAAAATATTTTTTTAAAGATTTTATTTATTTATCTGACAGATCACAAGTAGGCGGGGGGGGGCAGACTCCCTGCTGAGCAGACAGCCCAACATGAAGCTTGATCCCAGGACCTTGAGATCATGACCTGAGCCGAAGGCAGAGGCTTCAACCCACTGAGCCACCCAGGCACCCCAATAAATAAAATATTTTTAAAAAATAATTCTCTGGCTTCTCTTCTCAGCTGTTTAAACTATTTCATTTTACTTTTATCCTCTCATTCCAGATCCTATAAATACCTACCTCATCAGGCTGTTATAAAAATCAAACCAAATAAGAGGTTTGAGAGTGCTCTAAAAATTGTAAGTCTCTATATAAACACATATTCGTGTTTCTGTGATAGGGAATATATCCTTTGCGTAGCTGTGCTTCAAGTCTTTCATGGAGAGAAGACGACAAGGAGCTAGAAATGGGGCCCTGGCACCCAGACATTTTATTCATCAATTCTAATTATTAGCACACTTTCTCTGCTAAATAGGATAAAAGAAAACACTTTTGTCTTTCCCCATCACGAAAATGTCTTGAATTGTCCATGGAGTTTTGGTTTTTTTTTTTAACAATCACAAATTTATTATCTTGGAAATAAGGATGTGTAATGAGGGTGCTCTCACACCTTCGTTGGTGTAAACTGTTCTCAGAGAACCCGCAGAGAGATCATATATATAAACAGGACCAATGGGCTAAGAGCAACCACCACTAATTGTTTATTTTCTTTCCAAAGTGGCAAGAAGTTGCTGGCGTTTCATACTTCATTTTATACACAAATTGAGGTCCTGGGGGAGAGTATCCTTCATGTGAACAGCTCTCCCGGTTACAGGAGAAAACTGAGTAACAGTAAAAGCCTAAGGGACATCATTTAATATTTCCAACATTTCACATGAGCTTCTGACACTCAGGTCTTCAAGGGGAAAGCTGATTTATACCTCCAGTCCTTAGACAATGTAAAGGTGAGGTCAGGCATAGGCATCCTTCATCCCTTTACCCAGTGCTCACAGGTCCCTTGGGCAAGGTGGAATCAAAGCATTTCAAATGGTAGAGGTCACAGGAGTGACACTGTAAGAGGTAAGAGAGCACAGCCTCCTTCCTCTATCAATGGGTCTGACGCCCATATATCTTCATATTGCCGCTGTTCCCACTTGAAAAATTACACGCAGTCAGTTTTACTTTTCCTTCCCTTCCTACTCTTAAAACAGGATTTCCACCTCCAATCGAAAGTATAATTTATGTCAAGAATGATGATGATGTGTTTCTGATTATTTTTTAAAAAGGTGAAACCTTTAACATAAATGCAGGACAACAGGTGTTTTGTTCTATGGCCTTGTACCTTTCCAACCCTATAAATTAAAATCATGTCTGCACTCTGTGCCTTTGCAGTGCTCTCAAGTTGTCTTTCTGGGACATCCTGGGAATTCTCTGCTCCCTGGCACAAGGCCTCCCACATGGTAGTTTCCGAATAGATTTTCCCTGATGTGATTTCACCTGCAGGTACTTTATCCAACGCTGGCTATGCCCAATGATACAACAGTATTCTGTAAACTGCAGCCAAGTTCATAACCTGGGCATCTGACCCCAAAATTCATAATGGGATTGCATACCCTTTGTTACTTGTGAAGTAAAACAAATCTCCAATGGAAAAAGGCAGCTGTTTCTGTGGGTTCCTTCCAATGCAGGAAAAGCTTAAGCAGAATCAGACCTGTGCTACAAACAAAGCACAATATTAGAGCTGCAAATGAGTCCTGAAATTGCATAAAGACCACAGATTATTAAAATACTCGTCAAATGATACCTAATTCAAACATGGTTTTGTGTTAAGTGTTTTCAATCAAATTGTTTCACATTATTCTACACTGATTTCTTCTTTCTTTTCTGGATTCCTCTGACATGCACCCTTCATATCAAGCTTGAGAATTTTGTGTATTTAGTCACCCATAATGTTTTTTAAAAATCAAATACTGGGGGTGCCTGGGTGGCTCAATGGGTTAAGCCTTTGCCTTCAGCTAAGGTCATGGTCTCAGGGTCCTGGGATTGAGCCCTGCATTGGGCTCTCTGCTCAGCGGGGACCCTGCTTCCCCCTCTCTCTCTCTCTGCCTGCCTCTCTGTCAAATAAATAAATAAAATCTTAAAAAAATCAAACACTGTAGGACTACAAGCAGTCAGCCCTTCCCAATCCTGGAGTACTGCTCTCCAGAGGCAAACCCTTTCAATTCTTTCATCAATTATGGTGTGTACTTCCACATTTCTAAATATTATTATACAGCCCTTTTTGATTTATCAATTTCAGGCATTATCTATTGAGTTCATATCATGCATGGCAGAGGAGGATCTAACATTCTTATCTCACCCCAACCTTCAAACCTCCTCCCTTCCTCTTCCCAACATGATTATACCATCATTTTTAGTTAGTTTGGGTTTAGGGCTTACATGATTTTAATACATGATTTTAATGTAGATTTTATTTATTGCCAGCCCTTATGACTGTTCTGGAGGCCCAGGGCACAGCTGTCACCCTGGGACTTCCCTTTGTCTCTCCTTTGTCCGAGTCTCACCTGATCTACCGTCCCCTTCTTTCTTGCTGGACTCCCTTTTTTTGGTGGAGTGCAGCCTCTGGTGGCAGCCGGCAAAAGGCTGCCTAGGAGGCAGATTTCTTGTGACCAGGCATCTCTGAAAACCTCTTTATTCTACCTTCACACTTGATTGACAGTTTGGGTGTAAGAACGCTGATGGAACTCATTTCACCTTAGACTTTGGATTGTCTTGCTTCATGGACTTTCAGCTTCTAGTATTGTTGTGGAGACGCTCAATGCCATTCTGATTCTTCATTCTTTATATTCGACCTGTTTTCCCTCCTGATTCAGAAGCTTTTACAAAAATTTCACAATGACTATCAAGGTATGAGTCTCTCTTCCATTCATATTCTGGGAGCATGGAGGACCCTTTCGATTGGAAGACTCACATTCTTCATTTTGAAAAACTCCATCATTTCTTTCCCTTTATTTTCTATGTTCTAATATTTTTAGTTCTTCTGTTTCCCTTGATCTTTTTGCCCAGTTTCTTTAAGATTTCTTCAATTCTATCTCCTGACTCATCTATTGTTTGTTGTGATATATTTAATTTCTGACTCTCCTCTCTTGCTGTCTGATCACTCTCTGTTCCTTTCTAATCATCTCATAGATGTAATGTCTCCTCATCCCTCTGGGAAGATTAAGGATGGCTTTTTTGTTTGTTTGCTTCGGTTTTTCGTTTTCTTTTCTGCATCCTACGTTAGCTCTCTTTCCTGAGTTCCTTTTTATCTGTTACATGTGTTGCTCTTTGTCTTGCATGTTGGAAGCTTTTCTGCAAAGTCTGGTGATCCTTAGATCCTACTTATATTTAAAAGTGGGGCACCAAGTGCAGATCGAAACTTCTGTGTGGGGGTGCCTGGGTGGCTCAGTGGGTTAAGGCCCCTGTCTTCAGCTCAAGTCATGATCTCAAGGTCCTGGGATCGAGCCCTGCATCGAGCTCTCTGCTCAGCAAGGAGCCTGCTTCCCCCACCACCCGCCTGCCTCTCTGCCTACTTGTGATCTCTCTGTCAAAAAAATAAATAAAATCTTAAAAAGAAAGAAAGAAATTTCTGCATGCCAAGGTGGAACATATCAACTGCTGGGCCTCACTTTAGAAAGCCTGAAGTTGGGGTGCCTGGGTGGCTCAGTGGGTTAAACCGCTGCCTTTGGCTCAGGTCATGATCTCAGGGTCCTGGGATCAAGTCCCGCATCGGGCTCTCTGCTCGGCAGGGAGCCTGCTTCCTCCTCTCTCTCTCTCTATGCCTCCCTCTCTGCCTACTTGTGATCTCTCTCTGTCAAATAAATAAATACAATCTTTAAAAAAAAAAAAAAAAAGAAAGCCTGAAGTTGAGAGTGATGAGGGGACCCAACCATTTTTGCTTGAGGTCTCCCAAACATCTATAGCTATAGGTCTCTACTCTGAGGTCTTTCATTTTTCCAGAGAAAGATCCATGAATCTCCCAATGGTGCCATTATATACCTACTTAGCAGGGCTTTGGGAACTGAGCAGTGAAAGGAAACTAGGGACCTCAGTGTTCAGGACTTGGGCTATTACTTAATAGTCCACGTGTTTTCAGGATGGCTTCTTACTCTCACCGAACTATCTTCCGCAAGCTTTGGGACCTCCCTGGTCTCATTTCCCCACAGCAACTAAACCCCCTGTGCCAGGCTTACCTGACTATGGGAACAAAAGGGTGATATCATGCTGGAGTCAGAAAACTCTTTTTCTCTTCTCAACTCTACAACAAATTAGTCACCTCGCCATGGGTCATGTCACATCATGCCACTGTTGAGTGAGTCACCTAATGACATCATTGGGTGAGTCACAGCATCTAGCTGGTGGGGCTTTAGTTTCCCCATCGGTAAAATGAGCAGCAAAGTCATTTGCTCCATCACCACTGGAGAGCCCTGTGACCTCTCCAGTGGTCATATGGGCTATGACCACATTAGGGTGCCTTACGGAGATGCTAACATATGTGATGAAATAAGATGTGGAAGAGTTCCCTTAAGTATTGCTGCCTGCTCAAATTATGCTGCTTTAGGACAGCTGGTCTTACTTCCAGAAATTTGGCTTGGGTATCATAGGATATGCTGCTCGGATTCTGTATCCAGACCCCTTTCCTACATTCCACATAGTTTAGCCCATGAGAGGCCCAGCAAGTCCACTCAGTGGGTGAAGCTTGACATCCCTGTGAACCTCGGACAGGGAGGTCATCCAGGCACCTGCCTTTTGGGGGATGCCAAAGACCATGTCCCGACAACTCCCAGGCTCCTCTGGCAATACTGATACCATAGAGGCTTAGCAGAGTTGGTCCTAAAAACCCTGAAATCTGAATAGAGAAATCTAGAATTAAAGTATTCTTCATCTCAAAAAAAAATTATTCATCTTGACTTTATGTTATAGTTATGACTATAACGTGATTTATGATGCAAATGTGTAGGGGGGGGAAAGTACAGGATTTGGAGCTTAAAAACAAAACTGAAACCAGTTTGTGTCTTGACCCTTCTTTCCAGCCTTTGTGAGAAAGTCACTTACTCTCCCTAAGCCTTATTTTCAGCCTCAGAACTCTAGACTGGTAAGGCCTTTCTGTCTGTATCAGAATCAAAGAGGTGCCATAAAGGAAACCATTTAACAAACACTAATTAAAGTGCTATCCAAACATAAAATGTTAATATTATCGTTGTTGCCACTGTAACTATTTGGTCCAGGAAGCCTGAATTTCATGCTGCCCCTCCTGTCTGTACCACATAGGCAATTCCACAGTTAGAGTTGGCTCTCCAAAAAGACACTTTCGTTCTTTTCTTCCTGGAAAACAAATGAGTCTGTAACCAATGTACCCTAGCCATCCAATATGTGCAGCCTCTTTTGTTCATGAACAACCTTAAGGTAATAAACTGGCATGCCCCTGTGACAGAGAAGAATGTTGGAAGGAAATGGGTTTCCATCTGAGGCTTCTAAGGTGCTAAACCAAACAATAACAAGGGAAAAATTATTCAGCTAAACGCACCTGACGTGCCTTGGCATCCAATATGCCACCCTCCTCACCAGGCAGTATTACTTATATGCCTGCTTCTGAGAAGGGCTGCTCGGAAGAGCTACTCTGCTTTTAACAGACATACATTTTAGGGACTTTTAAATAAACTTATATAGCAACACCGAGCTGCATGTCTTCTAAACTTTGCTTTTTCATCCGTCTGTACCAAGCACCGTGAAGCAAAATGGATGTGCCTTCAGCTTTCTACAGTCCTGGAAAATGAACCAGTCCACTTAACAATAAATGGTGGTTGGTTCAAACACACATGACTGGTCTAGTGAGGAAGAAAAGAAAGTTGAGCTTAATGAAGTCCAGTGTCTGTGTCCCTGTGCATGGACAGGAAAGGACGAGTGTTTTATAACTGTTTATTGGAGTTAATGGTAATAAATTCCTCACTTGTGATGCATTAACTTTAATGTTTTCATTACTTGGTGATTTAGGCTTTCCCTTTTCACATTGTAAATCATGTTGTCCCAGTAGCAGAGCAGGTCGAGTGCCTGCCGTAATGTTCATAATGCTCAGTGGGGAAAGGAATGTTCTCCTTCTCTCTCCAGCACAGTCTGACAAAAGACACTTTGCGTCATCCCTATTTGCTACTTTCTAAATAAGCCATAAAGACGGACAGACCCCATGCATCTGACAGCAGCCTAGCTGGACAGAGTCTAGCTTAGATCCAGGGCAGGACAGGTCTCTGTAGTAACTTTCCACATGTATTTGGTACTGAAGGTTCCTTTTTTTGTTTTCTTTTTTTTCCCACCCTCTCTCTCTGTTTGCTGAGTGTGAGCCCTTAGTTAATGAGCTGTGCAAATAGATATTGAGATTTAGTGTTTTTATTTTGCAATTACAGACTTGGTGATTTGGTTGGAAACTTTTGGGTCTAGAAACATCACCCTCATTTTCCCCTCTCTAATTTTTTCCCTCACAAAGTTCGACTTACTTCAAACTTGCTTGAGTTTTATCAAATGAATCAGAAGACTCAAAAGAGATTTTAAGCCTCAGATGTGTAACTTAAAAGAAAAGGGGGCGATTTTTGCCCTAAAGGTTCCTTAGTACAGTCATCCTTTTTCTGTCTGTTCTCATACTGCTGCCCATAGATACCCAGAGAGCTAGCTGGGAGTGTGATCTGGCTTGGGAAGGACGCTTTGTCCAGTAGATGATACACACCAGGTCAAAGCCACAATGCTAAGATCATTGCATTCCCATCAAGTTCTTCCTGATGGGGTGTGAGAGTTCTCATTAGATCACCCACCCTGAAATACCCCCAGAGAATCACGATAATTAGTTCCTGAGTCTTCTTTTTTATTTTCTGCTTTGTTTGCTTTAAAAGTTTTCTCGATGCAGCGCTCTGATGATATCCGAATGTCTAACTAGAGACACACGAAGAAGGCAAAATCATTATCATTTGATTTCTCTTTGAAATCTTCTGGTTCAGAGAGTAACTAAAATAGAGACCCTGGGATTCGGGTACACTAATCCCCACATAGCTCTCACTGTCAGCTGTATTAAATGCTCAGGCACACATAGGATGTCTGCATATAGGATGCTGAACAGATGTGCCTGCGGAAGTTCAAAGAGGAAAAATACCACTTTTTCAGGGAAACAAGAGAATAAGACTAGGGAAGTACTATCAGAAGAGGTCAAGTTCTCAGCCACTCAAGGTCTGTAGCTCAGAAGTGGCTTTCAACAGCTATTTCTGAAAAGTATTTGGTTATCCGTTTAAGTTTTGGGAGTTTGGGCTCAGTCCTTCATCCATTTATGGCTTCCTCTGGATTCCACTGATGCTCTCCTGAAGATGGATAAGAGCTGAGGTGAAGACAGCTGGTATCTCAACACGGCTGTGAAATAGGCTCAGAAATGTAATTCCCTCCAGTTGAGGTTCATGGCATTTTTTCTAATTTTCCCCCCAGGCTCTCTTTGCCCCTCTTCCTATCATTTTTAGTCCCGTTACTCATCCTGGCTTCTGCACTGCCCACTTCCTCCTTGTTCTCTTGGTTAAAGCTTCTTCTCCCCTCCCCCCCCCTTTTTTTTTTCTTATTTCATGTTACCAATCTTAATATTAAAATTATAAATATACAGCAGAACAGAAATTACCATTTGTGGCTTAGGTGGAAATGATTTAGCCACCAAATATTCATTCCCATATTGCCTTCTTAGACCACAAGTCCCATTAGGCGTGGTTTCAGTTCAGCTTAACAAATACTTATCGGGCACCTACTGTGTGTGCTAGGCCCCAGGGGATACAGGGAGAACTAATGAATAATGATTCTATTGCCCTTGAAAGGGACCATAGTTTCCACCAGCAGCTGTTCTTCAGGCTTCAAGAAATTAAATAATTAGCACCAAACTCCTTAGCCTTTACTGTGGAATATTTTAGGGAAGGATCGTTCTTAATCCCACATCAGTTCAACAGTTACTTCAAGTACACCCTAGCCCTGATGGCTCTCAGCTGTCGGCGTGTCCCAGTTGCTGCTCAGTCTTCTTACTCTCCTTACCGAGACAGCTGCGGTGCAAACACTGCCCGTCCCACTAGGTGCACAGCTGTACTGTACTGTACTGGGCTCTTCTCGTTCCCCCATTTCGATCTAGGTGCTATGATGTCTGTTCACTGAGTTTCGTCCTCAGTTCATGTCTCTTCTATGAGTGCAAGATCTACTTTTACCCTCTCTTCGCTTTCTAGACCATCCTCCCTCCCTACTGCCTTCTACCTAGACCCACAGCTACATTCCTTTTCCCAGAGGTGGCCCTTTTCCATTTCCTTGTTCATAGTAGCTCTACCTAGTAACTAAGGTCTTACATAAACCTAAGTGAAGAGGCAAGACTAGAGAGTATTGGAGAAAAGTTTCAGGGCCTCTGGGAACCCTATAGAAAATATAAGAACACCCTATAGAAAATTGTATTAGAGCACAGGAGAAGGAGTATATAATTCTACAGAAGGAAAATAGATTCAGAGAAGATGTGACATTTGAATGGAGTCTTAAAGAAGCATGCCCTACTTGGAAAATGGAGAGACAGGAGGAGGAACTCCCAAGCAGGAAACATGGATGAGCAAAGCTCTGCGATATGAAGTACATGGCATGTTCCAGAAGGCAGTCTGTTCCTTACTGTTGCTGGAGTATCAGGAGGTATGGGGGCTGGAAGAAAATGAAACTGGAAAGTAGCTGTGACCAAAGTATTTTATTTATTTATTTTTTTTTTTTCCCATAAGGTTTCTGTTAAGGCTAGAGAGCTTGAGTTTCATCCTGTAAGTAATTGGGAACTATTAAAAGCTTTAAGCAGGAATGTGACATGACCACATCTATGTTTCAGAAAAGTGATTTCTGGCTACAATATGGTAGACAGGAGGAAAGTAAACCAAATAAAAAAAAGTGATTCCAAACCCCTAAAAAAGTAATTCCAAAACCAGGCAAGTCTCTTTTCTTTTGCTTTCCTTTTCTCCGTGTTCCTATCACAGTCCAATGGAGTAGTAAATGAATAGATTTGGAAATTATATTTTATCATTCATTTTAGAGAAATGCCTTCGAGTAACACATCTATAATGGTGATCTGCCGCAGGACAAGGAGGGAATACAGTGATCCTTCAACGTTTGTAAACAGACAATGCGGCATTTTACATCCTCTCCACCTCCTTATGGCAGTCACAGGGCCATTTGGGCATTGCCGCCCAGATTGGTACCCGGATTCTCACTTTGCACGGTTGCTATTTACCGTGGGTTGGCTGTTGAAGAGGCTTCAGGTAGCTTGGATCTTTGTGGCTCAGTATTAAGGATGGATTCCTAGGATAACAATAAAGCTGAGGGGGCTGGGTTACAGATACGCATAATAAATAAAATCAGGGACGCCTGGGTGGCTCAGTTGGTTGGGCAGCTGCCTTCGGCTCAGGTCATGATCCCAGTGTCCTGGGATCGAGTCCCACATCGGGCTCCATGCTCCGCAGGGGGCCTGCTTCTCCCTCTGACTCTGCCTGCCATTCTGTCTGCCTGTGCTCGCTCTCACTCGCTGTCTCTCTGACAAATAAATAAATAAAAAAAAAAATCTTAAAAATAAATAAATAAATAAATAAATAAATAAATAAAATCAGAAGACACGGGCGCCTGAGTGGCTCAGTGGGTTAAGCCTCTGCCTTCAGCTCAGGTCCTGATCTCAGGGTCCTGGAATCGAACCCCACATTGGGCTCTCTGCTTAGCAGGGAGCCTGCTTCCCCCTCTCTCTCTGCCTGCCTCTCTGCCTACTTGTGATCTCTGTCTGTCAAATAAATAAAAATCTTTTAAAAATTAAATTAAATTAAGAAATCAGAAGACACAAGAGGCTTTCTGGGTTTAAACAGTTTGTGTGGAGATCACATGAATTCTTAGCCTTTTTCTCACCGTATCACATGTCTACCAACATTTATGTGCTCAACCCACTTCTGTGGAACACCCACAATTTTGAAGAAATACCAATTTTTTTCAAGGAAATAAGGCACTGGGGGAATTCTTGATTGCCACAGTTGTATCAGTGCATCTGATGCGTTTAGTATCATAGACTCTAGCATGAGTAAGATACACTCTAAATTATTTTTCATTGACTTTTTCCCTTAAGAAAGCATATCAGAATGCAGATGAATGGTATTATTAAGAAAAATGTTGACTCCGTTCTCATTCTAAAAGTAAATTATTCAAAATCTCTGCCCTTTAGACGAACACCTCCAACTGATCAAAAACACCAGTGTGTCATCATGCCATGATTGAGAATCAGTGGATTATTATTCTGAGTTAGTCATTCTTTACAGTGAAATATTTACACAGAAGATGCTTCTGATTATTATTACCGTTCATTTAATTGCTAGAAATAGCGTGTTGACATTGGAAGGGCTTTTTTCTAATACTTTCACTTCTTATAAGTAAACTTCCACTGAAAGTGAAGATGTAGAGAGGAGCATCGCCCAAGACCACAGGCCTCTTAGAGGATTAGTGTGGTGCCTTTTTGTAGGAAAGAGAAGGCTCTTCACCCTCCATGAATATTCATGGTTTCTATGTTACCTTACAGCTTGGCATTATTGGTGGAATGTTTTGTGAAAAGAAAACCAATTTTGGATATTTAGCGTAAAAATATTTCTTTTTTTCTTTTTTGAGGGAGAGAGAGTGTGAGCAGGGGTGGGGGGGAGAGGGTAAGCGAAAGAGAGAATCCCAAGCCGACTCCATGCTCAGTGTGGCGCCCGACACAGGGCTCGATCTCACTACCCCAAGATCATCACCTGAGTCAGATGTTTAACTGACTGAGCCACCCAGGCACCCCCAAATCCCCTTTCTTTTTAAACCAAATCTTCTTCTTTAAAGAGTAGACAAGTCACATTCAAGATTTCTGGGTGAGCCCTGCACTGGAGCAGGGCTTCATTCTCCTAGATACCACTCTCACCTCACGAGACACCTTCCAAACCTTGGTGGCCAAGTACCGGCTGGGAGAGCTCCAGCTCGCTTCCTTCTGCGTTTTCTTAACCTGTGTATCCTTTGCTCACATTCTCTTATGTTCTTTTATTTTGCTGTGTACTGTGTATCTATTGACCTCTCAGACTTTACACAGACTTGCCTAGGAGGCGACTCTACAGATGAGTCAGCCAGGACACTAAAAAGTAAAAAAGGAATATAGTACCTTAAAATAATTTTATGACACCAGCCACTAGAATAACCGCCTCTGTGACTTTCCCCCTACTTAAATGGGTCTCCTTGTGTGGGAGCGTGAGGTAGGAAGACGCTATCATTCCTCAGGTGTCTCAACCTAGGCTCAGGTGGTGGAAAGAGCATAGATAGGCTCTTCAGCTGAGCAGCGTTCAGTAAGGTTGGCAATCTCGCTGAGCCTCAGTTTCCTGGTCTGTAAAGTAGAGCTGATAATAATACATACTTCATAGGGCAGCTGTGAAGCTCAAATGAGATATAAACATGCTTCATAAAATGCAGATTAAGGGAAGCCTGGGTGGCTCAGTTGGTTAAGCGTCCGACTGTTGATTTCAGCTAAAAGTCCTCTGATAGAGCCCCATGTTGTCCTCTGTGCTCAGAGCAGAGTCTGCTTGTCTCTCCCCTCCTCCTGCCCCTCCCCCAGCTTGGTATCTCTCACTCTCTCTCTCTGATATCAAATCAATAAATAAATCTTTTCTTAAATGCAGATTTAGGAGTGCCTAGGTGGCTCAGTGGGTTAAAGCCTCTGCCTTCAGCTCAGGTCATAATCCCAGATTCCTGGGATGGAGCCCCGAATCAGGCTCTCTGCTCAGTGGGGAGCCTACTTCCCCCCTCTTTTTCTCTGCCTGCCTCTCTGCCTACTTGTGGTCTCTGTCAAATAAATAAACAAAATATTTTTTTAAATAAATGCAGATTTAAAACTTAGGGTTTTTTTTTCATTTTTATTAAAGCGTATTAATTTTAATTATTTTGTTCATCTATTTTTTTTCTTAGTACTTCTCATTGGCGTAGAATCTCTCACAAATTTTCTTTATCCTCAGTATAACATGATTTCTTCTACAGATTTTTACGCTGTCTGGACTGTTACCCTAATTAACAGGTTTTTATTTTTTAAAGATTTTGCTTTATTTATTTATTTGACAGAGAGCGGTCACAAGTAGGCAGAGAGGCAGGCAGAGGGGGTGGGGAAGCAGACTCCCCGCTGAGCAGAGAGCCTGATGCGGGGCTTGGCCCCAGGACCCTGAGATCATGACCTGAGCTGAAGGCAGAGGTTTAGCCCACTGAGCCACCCAGGTGCCCCCTGTTAAGGAGTTTATTAAAGAAGGCCACGGAAACCAAATGCAAAGGAGATTTAGGACCAGTGACCACCAGACAGGAAACTACTACCCTCCCAGCCCTCCCTGCGATATTCTTCCCCTGCGTATGTTTGAGGCATTGTGAAGTATGTGACTGTTGCTTGTCTACAAATGTACATATACCAGCAAACTATGAGTGGATTGGAAATGCAGATGGTGCTTTACCATCCCCAGCCTTCAAATACTAAATTTTCTCCAACATCATCCACTCAACGCCCCAGGGTTCTCATCATGGGTACTGCAAGGGGGGAGCCTGGTAACCTTCACCCTGCCTGAAATTCACTTCTTGTAGCTATCAGTCTCTAAGCTGGAGTTTGGTCCCTTTCCCAAACGATTGAAAAGAACTTAAATTGAAAGGAAAAACAAGGATGAGAGAGGTCCACAGCTCATGGAACATGTGGGGGTTAACAAAAGATGTTTTTTTAAAAAAATCATTGATTTTCATTTCAGGTTGGTTTAACAAGAAACCAAGCCAGCTGCCCATAATGAAAGTTCACGGGCATCTGGTTGGTTTTGCAGGGGCTGCAGCCTTTTTGCAGTGAAATGGTGTGGCCTCTTGTGCTGTTAGCCTTGTGCTGCGGTGTTACCAAGTGATTTCTCCAATTCTCTTTTCTCAGTGGGCTAGAACGCAGCTGATTAAATAGGCCGTGACTCACATAAGCTCCTGTGTCTTTTTTATTGACTGCTTTATGGAAATGTATCACACTCTAAAGGGTCCCCATTGTTGTTGCGGTGCACAGCTGACTGTGGAGTCCTGTTTAGCGCTGAGAGATGGAATCCTACTCTGTCGTTTTTTACTACAGAGTTGGGTGTGGGTGGGAAACAAGGGTTTAAAGGCATCTGGATGAGGAGAGAAAGATGTCTGAGAATTTCTTTTATCTTCATCTGCCATGAAAGTTGGGTGGCCATCACTTCTAGGTAACACTTCTCTACTGATCTTATCTTTATAGCCCCACATCCTTCAGCTAAGTGAATCTTTTCTTTATATGAGCTATTCTGGGAGATTTAGTTAAGTGCTGTGGTAGAGAGAGATTATAACACGAATGTAATTCTGTTTTGTGCTGATACAATGTGATACACCCTTAGGTTTATCCAAGAAGGCCATTTATTCCCAATAAATCTAAATCATTTCTATTTTTTCATTAAGACGGTGATATCTTTTTTTCAGGTAATGGGCAAAAAGCCTTGATTATTTTTTAAAAATTGTATCCTTAAATATAAATGTTTTTGCCTTAAAATAGCAACTCATGCCATTATTTGCAGCTTCTTCCTATTTTTATTATCATCCTGCAGAGCATTTACATACTTTCTCTCAGGCATTAAGAAGCTCTGCAGATCTGTTCATTTGCCAGAAGGTGTGGACTCGAGCACAGAAGGCCCCTCCTGCCTCATCACCCCAGGACCATGGCTGACATGGTGCGTCCTAGGATCACTGGTTCTTGATCAGTAGGACTCCGAGCAGACACTGAGAGATGAGACAGCTGGATTGCCACAATGGCTTCCCATCTTGGTTTTTCTGGATTTGTCTGATAGATCATGGAGCTAATGAAATGGAGCTCGGCGTCAACATACACTGAGAATGATTCTGTTATTATACTCACCACACAGTGCCTTGTACTGAAGACCATCACTAGAATCGAGATTGATTTGATTCGATTTCCTAATTTTTTTTATTTTCAAATAATTTTCAAACTTCACCTATCATCCCATTTTCCCCACTGCCCATAAGGGGAACCAGGCAAGAGAGTTCATCAGTAGCGATCCCTTCTCATAAGAAAGCAACATAACACATCTTGCTAAAAATGCAGCGCATTAAAATACTGCATTTCTAGCTCTGGTACTCTTCAGAATCTATTGGTGAATAACCAAGAGAGAAAATTCAGCAACTCATTCCCTGCCCAATTTTAGCAAACTAAGTGTGACTCTTCGGGAGAGAAGCTGGTGACGAGGCTGACCCCTAGTTTCCTAGAATTCGTGACTTAGAGTTCAAACATCTCGGCAGCATTGTGTCTTTGTTTTCTTGGTGGTGGCATTCTTGGGTTTCGGTTGGTGGGGAGAGAAAAGCCTCATGCTGATAATGTACTGAAAGTAAATGAAATTAAATAAGCGAAGCACTGCTCATCTCTACTTCCTTCCCCCCTGGGTAATTCAATTCAAACTCTCTCTCTGATGGCAGCTCGCAGGGACTGTCTCTGTCACCCCGCTGGGGCCTGGAGTCTTAACATCTAAATAAAAGTTTCACTCAAGCATTTTTTATGCTCCTGCCAGCAGGATCAGTGAGCTGGTGTGGGCACATTAATGTAATATTCATACTCACAGACTCTCCCTGCACACGAGGCAATGTCTTCCCATTTTCATAATTATAGATGTTCCATAAAATGGCATTTAGATCTGCATTAAAAAAAAGGAGGCTTGGATTCTAATAGAACGTTTAACACGTCTTTTATGATTCAGACTCTCGGCATCTTTAACAAGAAGCTGTGTCTCTAAGTTTAACAAGACCTTAGGAAAGGAAAAAGGAAAAGGACAAAACTGGAGGAAGGGATGGATCCTCCAAGCTTAGGAGATCCTGTTCTTCTCATTCCCTTCCATCTTTCTGTTAATTTTTAGGCCTCTAGGAGCACTTTTTGCCAGAGCTGCAGAGAGGACGGGGTCTCCTGCAAAGGACCTTCCTTCTGAGCCACGCCGGGTCCCCGAAACCCAGCCACTCCGCCTTTAGGGGTTCAGTTTGTCTTTTCTTGGAGAGCGTTTTCAGAGAGGCATTGGAATTTTCTGAGGGCTGGGAGGAATGCAAGGATCCTAGACAAATGAACTTCCCTTTGCCGCTGCTCATCTCCCGTGTGCACCCTGAGACCCATCTGGGAGGATTTATAGCAGCCACAGAGTTTGCTCACTGTAGAGCACACAGATGAACGTAGTCCGGGAACAAGGAAGTTGACAGTAAGGACGAATAGAAAGAATCAGGCACTTCGACACACGAAAAAAGAAAAACTCTTTGGATCTCCATGTTTAAAACTAATTTCAAAACTGCTTAGAAGCAAAAGGTAAAATATGAGTTGCATTTTCAACTGTCTGAAAATGTGATTTTTTTTTAAAGATTTTATTTATTTATTTGACAGAGAGAGATCACAAGTAGGCAGAGAGGCAGGCAGAGAGAGAGAGGAGGAAGCTGCGGGACTCGATCCCAGGACCCTGAGATCATGACCTGAGATCATGGGCTTAACCCACTGAGCCACCCAGGCGCCCTGAAAATGTGATTTTTAAACAAGAAATGTTTTAAACAAGAAGTAAGTGCCAGCTCATAGCCACCCTTGAATAAGTGTTAGTTATTGTAGATTAAAAAAAAAAATTGAGCAATTGACAAAACAATGATTTCACCCAAAATCTCAAGGTATTGTATAGGTTACCCAGGTGATTTGTATGGGGTTGTGCCTTAATTTGGTTTGTGTTTTATTCTGATTTCTAAATCTATTAAGGGAAACCAAAAGAGCTTTGGTTTTGGAGACTAAAAAGAACAAACATTAGGATTCTGCTAGGCCATTCCCTTCATTTCTCCTAATTCACCTGGCTGGCTCTGTCAGAAGAGCACGCAATTCTTGATCTCAGGGTCATGTGTTCAAGTCCCTTGTTGGGTATAGAGATTACTAAAACAATAAAACAGACTTTAAAAAGAAAGAAATATGGGGGTGCCTGGGTGGCTCAGTGGGTTAAGGAGCTGCCTTCGGCTCGGTTCATGATTTCAGGGTCCTGGGATCGAGTCCCGCATCGGGCTCTCTACTCAGCAGGGAGCCTGCTTCCTCCTCTCTCTCTCTCTGCCTGCCTCTCTGCCTACTTGTGATCTCTCTCTCTCTCTCTCTCTCTGTCAAATAAATAAATAAATAAATAAATCTTTAAAAAAAAAAAAGAAAGAAAGAAATATGGACTTGTATTTTTTTTCCTCAGTCTCATGGACTTGTATTTTTTTTTAAGATTTTATTTATTTGGGGCACCTGGGTGGCTCAGTGGGTTAAGCCACTGCCTTCGGCTCGAGTCATGATCTCAGGGCCCTGGGATCGAGTCCCACATCAGGCTCTCGGCTCAGTGGGGAGCCTGCTTCCTCCTCTCTCTCTGCCTGCCTCTCTGCCTACCTGTGATCTCTCTGTCAAATAAATAAATAAATTCTTTTAAAAAACAAAGATTTTATTTATTTATTTGATAGAGATACAGCGGGAGTAGGAACATGAGCAGAGGAAGTGGGAGAGGGAGAAGCAGGCTTCCTGCCAAGCAGGGAGCCCGATGCGGGGCTCGATCCCAGGACCCTGGGATCATGACCTAAGCCAAAGGCAGACGCTTAACGACTGAGCCACCCAGGCGCCCCTGGACTTAAAGGGTTTTTAAAGGGTTTTTTTTTAAAGGGTTTTTTATTGTTTGCCGTTCTTGTTCCATTTTATTTTTCGAGGAGTTCATTCCTTCCCATTTGTCTTTGACCCCTCCCTTCTGTAAAACAAGTATAAACCTCAGTAGTGAACAATGGATGAGGATCCTCACTTCTCAATAAATTTGTACCTAATGAAGCTGACTGGAAGTCAAGGATGTTAGCGCATACGTTTGAAGGCCGACGCCAGGTCCAGAGTCCTCTCTCAGTAAAGGCTCCCACCGTTCTTAGACCCTTTCTCATAGTTGGACAAAACCAGGGCATGGCACTTACTACCAGTTCAGCTTGCATAGCCCTTCTCTGTGCAAACTTAATAAAATTTATGTTCACGAGGTAGTTTTCTGTTTTGTTGTTTTCTCTTTTTTTCTTTTTTTAAGAATGAGTGTGAGCTTCTTACTGTCACAGAGGTGGCTGCATTTATGGTGAACTCTATCACTCATTAAGCTTTTCTCTGCTGGTAGCTATTCATTTGACTTTTGATCGTCTCAATGTGGATTATTGCATTTGGAGCTTATACCCACAGCAAATTCTTAATTCTCTGGAGTCCTTTTCTTGCCAATCAGTACATATTTCAGCTATTTCTCCTTGCACAAACTAAGGTAGCTTTCGATCATTATAAGTGATTTTGACATTAGATATAATTAGGAAGAAAGAAAATTTGCTTTCTCCCCCCGGTCATATAAAAATTGTTTTATTTTGTGCTTTATTTAAGCAACTGCCCTTCTGTGCCCCCTTCATTAATGTGGATTATCGAAAGGAGCCTAAATAAAAGAAAATCCTGCCAGGTTTCAACAAAGCATCCTGTTGTTGTTCCTTTTAGGAGTGGAAGACCTCCTAAAAGGAGCTCAAGAGCTTGATAACATCATCAAGCAAGGATACTTGGAGAAGAAAAGCAAAGGTACTGACCAGACCCACAGGTCTCAGAACGTTCCAGGAAGGGAAGGGAAATGAGGGGAAAGAGGGCTAACACAGCAGGTGCTTTTTCTATGCCCAGTTCTGTGCTCAGGAGGGGGAAGGCCCAAAGGAAGGCGGGAGAGGAAAAGAAGTCTGGTGTGTGTGTGTAGGCTGAAAAGAGATGCCCCAGACTCTTCAGGCCACTGTGAGCTCCCTCGGGATAAGAACTGGTTCTGCTTTGCTCACCTGGTACACAACAGGTGCTTAATAAACACTTGTTGAGTGAATGAGTGATGATATTCTTGTTCTCATCTCTCACTGTGTTCCCATAGAGTAAAACTATGTTGCCAAGAGTGTAATTTTGCATCCTGTGTGAAGCAACCCAACTGCTGACCTGTCATTCACTGGATTAAAGTCAATCCTGCTACCCTAGTAAGCCCGGGGTCCCAGGATTAGCTCTCAAATGCAAACTGCCTTAGTGCAACCAAAGCCGTTCTCATGCCCCCAGCCTGGAGCATCAGCTTGGTTTGCTAAAAGGCACCACATGAAAGTATCACAGAGCATTTGAAAAGTACTAGACAAGATTAGAACCCGAAAGCTATAAAGGAAGATAGATAGCGGGACAGCCATGAGGGGTCAGAACAGGCAAACCCTGTTTAGAATCTGGACCTTTAAGTGAACGAGCCCTCTGGACTCTGAGTCAATATGGGATAGCCTGCGGGAGTGCAAGGGAGGGTTTTACAGTCCATTAACCTAGGAAATAAAACAATAACACACTGGACTGTGTGTTGGACTTTACAGACTCGTCAGTGGCTGTAGTTACCTGAATTTATGTCCCTTACTGCTGTTCCGTCTAGATCACAGTTTCTTCGGATCGGAGTGGCAGAAGCGGTGGTGTGTTGTCAGCAGAGGCCTCTTCTACTACTACGCTAATGAGAAAAGTAAGTGTTCTTCATTTGCACAGCAGCATCTCACTCCTGGATGCAAGCACTTCGTAAATTCTCAAGCACTTAGATCTCAAGATAGCAGTCTTTAACTAACACCCATAAAGGGACATGCTTGGGAAAGAAAGAGGCTTGGGTAAGTAACACCTTGCCCATCCCCAAAAACTCAGCTGCCAATTTAGAAATAATTTCCCCTTTAAACACTAGGATCATGTGGTCAGCATATCAAAAGGTTGTCTCTGGGACGCCTGGGTAGCTCACGTGGTTAAGCATCTGACTCTTGGTTTCAGCTCAGGTCATGATCTCATGGGTCATGGTCTCATGGGTCATGGGATCAAGCCTCAGGTCAGGTTCTGCACACAGCGGGGAGTCTGCTTGAAAGTTCTCTCCCTCTGCCCCTCCCCCCACTCACGTGCAAGCACATGCTTGTGCTCTCTCTCAAATAAATCTTTTAAAAAATAAAATGAAATGTTAAAAAAGTTTTCTTTTATTATGACTAATATTATCAAGGTTGAACACCTTGGCATTCTTTTTCTTTTTTAAGAGTCTCAAACTGTCAGGGCACCTGGGTGGCTCAGTGGGTTAAGTCTCTGCCTTCGGCTCAGGTCATGATCTCAGAGTCCTGGAATCAAGTCCCACATCAGGCTCTCTGCTCAGCAGGGAGCCTGCTTCCCCCTCTCTCTCTGCCTGCCTCTCTGCCTACTTGTGATCTCTCTCTCTGTCAAATAAATAAATAAAATCTTTTTTAAAAAAAGAAGCTCAAACTTGTTATAGACGTTGATAATATCATTAAAATATTTTTTAAAAATCTGAGAAGGATTTGAACAGGTTACTGACAGCCCAGAAATAGAACCCCTGGGCTCAAACTCTCTAAGAATGTGCTCTCAACTTTACCCTACTGAGTACCGGGAGATAGTCCAGTGGACATCCCTAGAGCCATGGAGTGTTGAGACCCAAATGTTTGCTGTGCCCAAGAGACACCCTCCAGCCAGATGGCAGCAGCAGTGAAGTGTTGACTCAGGCCAGAGGCAGCTTCTTAATGAGCCACCACTGAGTCTATCAAGCACAACCCTCAGATGCTATCCCTAGAAGACCTCCCGTCCGTGCTTAACAGTCACTGAGTTTGTGAGAAGGAACAGGATACAAGCACAAATTGGAGGCAGCCACAATTAAATACAAGTTAAAAATCATCATTGTAAGTGAATACAAACTTTCAACAAGGAACCCTCCTGCATACTCTAACTAGCCCCAGGAATAATTCTATGAAGCAAGCAAGAAAGAAAAGCAATGTGTCAGTTCTTGTGGGGGCTTTCTTCAGGATCTGCCCGCTTGGCATAGAGGCCAGTGACTCCAATAAACCCTTCTTTTTCCTTCCATGCTCTGTTTATCCCCTCTTCCTTCCTTCCCAGGACTATGCATCTCCTAATGCCCAGATACCCAGTCCCAGGGAATAATGAGATATCTACCCAATGGCCTTCAGATTTCCTGTTCCTTTGTTATTAAGGTAGCAGAAAGAATTGCAGCTTTGCTAAATGACTTGGCCTCCTTACGATTCGCCCTTGGGCTTCAAGGCAGTTGGCTCACCCTGCCTTTCTGCCAGCCACAGGTATCCCTGACTTCATCTTGGATTCACCCTCTTACATTCCCCAGAGACTTTCCCATCCAGGGGTTCAGTGTGAAGCCTTACTTGGCCATCATAGCCACATAGCTCAAAAACCATGCCCCGCTTTTCATCCAACCCCCAGACCACTCTCCAGCCCAGCAGCCACAATTTCTTCCCCAAACTCTAGGTGTACAAGCCAGCCAGGAGCTATTTTCTTATTTTAAACCTTCCAACTAATATAACATTTACATAATTGTAAAAACGTTTTCATTTCCTTTGCATTTAAATAAGTGGTTGGCATATCTGAATACAAAGCCAGGAACCACGTTCATTCATTCAGAATCCTCTGTACTCAAGGTGAGAGAGTAGGAGAGGGAGAGACTTGGAGACTTTTATGGACCATTTTGCCGTCAGGGTGAAATAAAACCTGGTGACCAAAGAAACAACAAAGCATTTTAGTGGCCAGTTAGAACAAGGAGAGATACTTTAAGAAAAAAGATTCTGGTGTCAAAAAGCACTGTTGCATGGCTCCCTTCTCACCAGTTACTTCTTATTGTGCCCAAGACATTTTTCTTAGCAAGTGTAGAGTGTTTGTGCGTTTCTTTTAGCTCAACCAGGTAAAGATAGAGTATTTTTCTTTTCTTTTCTTTTCTTTTCCTAATATTGTCATCACACTGCCACCTTTCATCCTCCTCAAAAAGCACGTATTAAGCAATCCATTGCACATGATAACAGGACACAAATCATCACCCAGACACTGTGGTTCCCCTCCTCTGTATGTTCTGCCTGAACCACACCAGGAGGACACACGATCACTGGGAACCAGCCCCTCTTTTCCCGTTCCTATTAGTTTATTTTTTTAAAAAAAGGTAGTGACAGGCAGAGTTGTCTCTTCTTTCCTTCCCTTAGTCCTGTTCCTCCTCCTTCATTGCCCAATGATAATTACCCTTTCTCTGCTACTTCCCAATTTGACCTCTGGGAAGAGGGATAAAATACTGAGTTTTAATTATTCTCCCTCTAGCACCAATTCCCACCTGACCAGCAGGAGGGGGGAGAGCAGTCCAGCCCAAATGCTGCATAGGGCAGAGGAAGAGATCCCGGGAACTCATCACGCCCCCTGCGCTGCTGTCCCTCCCCTCGAATGTGAGCTCTGCTGGCCCTGATAATAATGTGCTACAGTTCTCTAATAGCCTTCAAGAGCCTCATGTTTACAGCCACACTCTCCCTGCTGTAATAATTCCTTCCTCCTGTTATTATAGATCTCTTAACATTCTAATAAATTCTCTGTCTCTGTTGTACTCTTTTGGCAAAACAACCTTTCATGTTGCATTTCCCTAGCTTGGCAGTGATCTCTGCCTCGCTGTCACGGTAGCCTCTTCTTAAGCTTCCTTAATAATCTTTCCTTGACTGTTGTGGTTCCTCGGGGATGCAACAGCTGTTTCGGTGCTTTTATCTTACATTCCAGAGAAGATGCCTTCCCTTGGTGGTTGCATCTCTCTAGGGATACAGGGAGCTTTCCTGTCTTGCAGGCAAACAGCCCAAGGGGACCTTTCTCATTAAGGGCTACAGTGTACGGATGGCCCCCTACCTGCGAAAAGATTCCAAGAAAGAATCCTGCTTTGAACTCACCTCCCAGGATAGGCGCAGCTATGAGGTAGGATGAGCCGCGGAGATGATGGTCCTCATTCGTGTTGTAGTTCTGTTCCATGCTGCATGTGAGCCAGGGATGCTCTGCTGGGTTCCGTCCTCTCTCTGTCACCTACTCATTTCTTACCAGGACCTTTCTTTCTTGACATGTCTTCACCTTTGTTCTGTGATGCCTTCCTTCCTCCTCTCTATGGTCACTTTCATCCCAGATACTGCCTTTGGTTGGTTTCCGCCCCTCACCCCCAGCTTCCCAATCTCACTCCAGAGTCTTGTCTGTGGGAGCACACAATCCAGTTCCATATTCATCATCTCTGATTTCACACCTTCAATTCCCATTCTCTTTATTTTTTTAACTATCTTTACTTCCTTCCATGAAACCCAGCAAAAGAAAACTCTGACTTTAGAATAAAAAATAGGGGCGCCTGGGTGGCTCAGTGGGTTAGGGCCTCTGCCTTCAGCTCAGGTCGTGATCCCAGGGTCCTGGGATCGAGCCCCGCATCCGGCTCTCTGCTCAGCAGGGGGCCTGCTTCCTCCTCTCTCTCTGCCTGCCTCTCTGACTACTTGTGATCTCTCTGTTAAATAAAAATAAAATTTAAAAAAAAGTTATAGAATAAAAAATAAGTTATTTTCCCAAAATCATCTTGCTATCCCAAATAATCTTCCTGTGTGTAGACACATTGTATATCTCTGGAAGGACTCCTAAAACATTGGAGACAATGATTAATGGCAGTAACAGTGATAAATGGAGGGACAAGCATACCAGGGTTGGGGTGGGAAAGGCTTATTCTTTACTGTGTTCATTTTATATATTTTGACATAATATAGTAAGTAATATAACTAAAGCATTTATTAATTAAGGAAATTTTTTAAAAATTCTGACTATGGGAATGTCATGATTTTCTCCGAAAGTATATTTGTACATGTATATACACACACATACTAATATTGTTTCCTGCTTATTGGTCATTTCTATCTTACCATGGTTTTGCTAAAACAATTTGGAAAAATTTTAGCTAAAAATTTTAGCTAAATTTTCTCATAAAAAAGAGAAAGGACATGATAAGGTTAATATTAACCACTCAAGTAACCCTAGGACTCTTCAGTTGCTTCTCAGTACTTATCCTTTTATGTTTCTACAGTATCTTAAACCTCATTTTGATCAAATGACCTAGGTCTTCAATATGGAATTTCAAAAAAAGGTACTTTTTTTAATTAAAAAAAAACTTCATTCTAGAGAGTCCTTCATTGATAGATAGATAGATAGATGTGTGTGTGTGCGTGTGTGTGTGTGTGTGTGTGTGTGTATATATACACATATATATATGACAGATGTGTACTGGGCATGTATCTAAGTTATTTTTATTATTCAGTATTGACGGTGCCTCCTTCAGATAAAAATTTATATGACAAGTCTAAATCAATTTCCTTAGACATTTCTTATGGAAATGAGTTTTTAAGAAATCGAGAATGACAATGTCTATTAATAAGTATTAAGCAGGAATCTAGGTTTCTTATACAGCACATATCTTTATCTTACCCTAACGGCCAGATAATAAAAATGTTTTTCAGGAACAGTCATTTCAAGTTGATTCATTTAAAATAAAAAATTACTAAGGCTTGATGCTTGACTGGCTTGTTTTGTGACTCAGAATGTAGAGTTTGTTTACTTCTTTTCTTTGGCCCATTGAATCCAAGTCATTATCATGGTCTGTGGATTCTTCCTCTACAATATCCTTTGGATCCTCCCTTTCTTACTTATTCCCACAGCCATCACAATAGTTGTCCCGACCACTAGAGGACCAGTGAAATAGCCTTCTAGCTGGTCTTCTGTCTCCAACTTCTCCCTTTTCGAATCCCTCCTAGCCACATCTCTTGAAAGAATCTCCCACATCTTTTCCTAGAAAACAGGAAAATTCTGTCTCTCCCTGTTTGTCTTTTTTTTTTAAAAAAAAGGAAAATTCTGTTTTTTCCTAGGAAATAGGAAAACGGTGGTTTCCTATTGCCTACAGTTTAAGTCTGAAATCCTAGCAGTCAGAGCCCCTTCACCATCTCCTGCCGGACCCGCAGCATCCATGCATCACCTGGTACTGTTCTCCGCTCAAGCTCATCTGCCTACCTTCTCCCCTACACAGTGGTCTCCTTCCTAATCTTCTGCACATGGTTCCCCCACCACGCCCTTTCCACCAACTCTTTTAAAATCTAACCAAGGGGCGCCTGGGTGGCTCAGTGGGTTAAAGCCTCTGCTTTTGGCTCAGGTCATGATTCCGGGGTCCTGGGATCAAGCCCCACATCGGGCTCTCTGGCCAACAGAGAGCCTGCTTCGTCCTCTCTCTCTGCCTGCCTCTCTGTCTACTCGTGATCTCTGTCCTTCAAATAAATAAATAAATAATCCGACCAAAACAGTATTACTTGCACCAGCTTCTCTGGCTTTGCTCCAGGCAACAGAAGGTGCTCCTGTGTTCTCTCAGCCCCTGGCTCTTCCCAAATGCACCTATTTCACAGGTTCCCATCTCAAGTGTGTATCTTTTCTCCATCACTGATACATTGTTCTTTAAAGTCAAGACTTTGGGTTTGCTTTTTTTTTTTTTCTGTAAACGTTTCTCCAAAAAATGCCTGATGAGTGCGTGGATAATCAACTGAATGCATGTGAACGTGAACGTCTGGACTCAGAGCAGTCCGCGCTGGGTGTACAGAATGACTGACGAGAACTATCACTTCGAGTACGATTTTGATTCTTGTTTTCTAAATATTAAGCAGACAGAATCCTCAGCTTTCAACCTGACTCTGCAGCTTGATGCCCAAGGCTCTTCTCTTTAAACCCACTTGTAGGCTGGGTGCCTGGGTGGCTCAGTGGGTTAAGCCGCTGCCTTCGGCTCGGGTTGTGATCTCAGGGTCCTGGGATCGAGTCCCGCATCGGGCTCTCTGCTCAGCAGGGAGCCTGCTTCCCCGCCTCTCTCTGCCTGTCTCTCTGCCTACTTGTGATCTCTGCCTGTCAAATAAATAAATAAAATCTTTAAAAAAAAAAACTACTTGTAGGATTCATGGAAACTTTGTGAATTCATGAAGGTGATAAATTAATTCACTAATTTTTCTCTAGTTTACAGCTGCCAATCCAGCCGAAGCCAGGGACTGGGTGGATCAAATCAGTTTCTTGTTAAAGGGTAAGTATCCTTATTACCGAAACAACACTTGCATAGATTTGCAGTTGAAGTTATACTGTGTAAATATAATCCCAAACTTCAATTGTATTTTGTATTGTATTTGTTCTCCCTCCTACCATCCCTTGTAACACAAATAGTACCATGTATGAATCAGAAGATAGAGAAACCATCAACCTAGAGAAGACCTCTGTAGTATTCGTAATCACTAGAAAAGGAGCTTCTGAAAACTAGCTCAGCTCAATTTGGTGTCTTCCAAACCCTTATGTTCTGGAAAGGAAATCCATTATATCAAATGTGAAGTCACCTACGTGCAGTTTAGGCCCCGAATCTTCTTGTTTGAAACTCAGCAGGAAGTATCAAGGTATTAAGTATTAAGTATCATCAAGCAAACTCTTCTTTCCCAAACCACAGTAAAATGTCCCTTGCTTTGGGATGGGAAGAGTCCTGCCTGAAGATGTTGAATGACCGCTCCTAGAGTACCCTCTGCTGGCCAGCCAGTAGGCACAGCAGTGACAGTGGCCCGGAAAGACTCATCTGGGAGTGGCCTGGCAGGTAGAAGCAGCCAACCTGAGTCTGTCACTTGGCATCAGATAACCCATGCTAGACCATCATGGAAGGACCCTGCTGCTGTAGATAGACAGAAGCGCCAATGCTGCACCCAGCCCAAGACCCAGGGAGAAGCACACCAGCCTAAAAACACCAAGCCTTTTCGTCTCTGGTTTTTTTTTTTTATTCTGCTATAAGGTTTTATTGTAGATAAAAAGAAGGAAGCACCAGAGCTTTAATTACAAGAATTGCCTATTTTGCTCAGTTTATGCCTTTGCTATCACAAAAACAAACTATTGCATCTACCAAGAGCATCACGTATAATAGACTGGAACTAAGCAAACAGGAACATTGATGGCAAGACTACAGGGTACACTCTCATCTAGGTGCCGTGGATTTATGCGTGTAATATACCCCTAAGTGTGTAAACCTCAATAAAACTCAAAGCAGCTTTATTGAGCTGTACCCTGTGGTACTTTCAGAATCCCACATTGAAGAAATTATTCATTCCATTTTATTTTAAAACAAACAAAATAATAACATATGGTTTAAGCCACAAATGTGTCTTTGATCCCTTCCTCATACGAGGTGGCACCAGAATTCCAATGAAGATTGTTGCAAAATCTTTATTAAATGCCTAATCAAGCCAAACAGTTTTATTGTGTTTTGAAATGAACATCAAATGTCTCTCCATCCATGCCTCCCCCAGAGGACCCCAACGGCACTCGCCCATCCTGCGGAGGCCCCTTGCAGGGTTTCAGAGAGGCTTCTGTACTAGACGTCTGAGAGCAAACCTTCCCAGCTCCCCATTAAAATAAAAAACCAATCTCCCTCTCCTGCCCTGTGCTCCCTAGTGCTGGAATGGCTCAACATCCTCTCCACCATGACCCACTTTGAGGTCCGCCAGACTGCATGGTTGCAAAAGGACATGGTAACCACACACCTCGGCCGTTCCATGTGGTCTCGCACGACCGTTAAATTTTTCTGAATCTCACTTTCTCTTCCTGGTCCACTCTTGACCATTTTTCTCTTTACAAACAAACTTGTCCAACATTCTGCAGTGAGACTATGCGAGGGACGAGCTTCTGACAACTCGGCTACCCTCCGGGAGCCACCATCACTCCCTGGGCTCTGTGCAGCCTGGGGAGCCACAGGCCATCCCTCGCCCTTCCTCTACGTAGCAAACAGTGCACTGCGCACTGGCATCTCCTCTTCTGGACTTATCCTTGTCCCTTTGCCTCATGTGCTCGTTCGCACCCTCCTACTTTGCTGAGCTGCTTCATCCTGATCAAGTTTTATTGCAAGGAAGGATTTATGTTGATGGTTTAAACCTGACACAGTGCTAGTCTGGCCTTTTCTGTAAATTTCCTGGCACCAAGGCTCACATTAGAAATAACAGCACTTAACCTAGCGTTTCATTTTCTTTTGACATATTTTATTCTCATCCCTTCTCCTCCTTCTCCCTCTTTCCTTCCCTGCCTTATTCTTTCCTTTTTTCTCCTCATGTTGATACATTTCTCATCTCTACCCTGGCAGATCTGAGCTCCTTTACCATTCCGTGTGAAGAGGAGGAGGAAGAGGAGGAAGAGGAAGAGACGTATGATGATATTGATGGTTTCGATGCCCCAAATTCTGGTTCCCAGTGCAGACCTGTCATCTTGCCTGGGAGTGCAGGGCTAAAAGAGCCCACAAAGGAGAGAGAAGAAGATATTTATGAAGTCTTACCAGGTGAGGAATGTTATCTTCTGATTATCTTCTATTAGTTTCAGAAATCCTTGACCTGGTGGAAGAATGTAAGTTTAAAACCTCGAGAGGAAGCCAGATCTCTGAAGAAGAGAACACGGGGAAACTTACATGGAGGTTCTGAAATTCCCAGTACAAAAGTTCTCCCTTGCTCTGGGAGCAAGATGAAGTGATCAGAGCGTGTCTTTCACCTTTGTCATATGAAGTAACTTATTATCTATATTGACAAAGTGGAAGAGTCAAGGCTACTCATGTTGGCCTTCACAGGTTTACTCTGGATCTCAAGGTGGGTCATCAGAACTCTCCAGTTTCAACTTCTTTTCTGTGTAAATGTGAGAGTGATATAAAGTCGCCTCAAATGATGATGGTTGTGAAAAGCCTAAAGGAATACAAGTAGGTGCTGAGAAACCTTGTCAGTAACCCAAGACCCTGACAGAGCACAATTCCTCAGTACCCAGTTCAGACGTGCCACAAATGTCATCGCCTCTGTCACACATGCGCCCGTTTCCTCTGCCCGCCATTACAGCAGGCCCATGTACAGATTTCCCTTCCTCCAGGGGCTTGATAACTGGCAGCTCAAAAAAATGTAGAGTCATCACTGCCTCCGCATAGCCCCTTCTTGCGGGAACAACAGCAGCTGTTGAACGGCGCAGAGCACAGTGGGGGTCAGACTGTGGAAAACCGAAGCCTGAGCCTTTTAATTGGGAGGTAGTTAGACCACAGGAATGCTGAATCTTCAAGTCCATTCAGAAAGATCGCTCCTGTGGAAATCTGCCAGGAGTTCAGTGCTCTGCTGAGAAATTCGAGTTAAGCCAGAATTTATAGCAATTTAAACCTGGATCCCAGATGAACTTAGGAACTAAGGTGAACCTAACATTCAGGCCCCTAAAGACAGGACTGGCTGCTTAAAAGCCGGGTCAGTGAGCAACTTGCATTTCAAGGCTTTTTAAGATGAGCGTCCAACCCTGTCATTGCTGCAGTTGTCTTTCCCTTTGGGGGGAGAGGTGGAGGGGGAGAGCCACATCATTGCTTCCTAAGCCAAGGAGCCAGGCTGCCGGCCCCCTGTCTCCTTCTTGCTGAGGACCTCGCCCACCTCCCCACACACCCGGGAGAGCCTGCTTCTTCTCCTAGCACTCCCAGCCTCTGCCAGTCCCAACTTCCCGAGCCTTTTTGTTGTGTTTTATTATGCAAATGATATCTTGGTTGAGGTCGAGCCATTTCTTGTGTCTGAAGTTAAAAAAAAAATGATAATTTCCTCAGCAAGTCATCGTCGTTAATGAAGTTTTACAAAAACAGATACAACCAAAGGAAAATAAAATTTCACAGGTGATAAATTTTTCCAATTTCCCTGGCAGAATTCGATAGGATTGTTAAATTAAGAGTGAAGGTGTCTGTTAGAAAGCAACGAGCAGTGATGGGTAATTTTATAGAGTGGAAAATTGAATCAAATTGCTACATTAAAACACAGCTCCTCTGAGAATCTTCCCTTTCACAGTCTGCTCCATTGCAACAGCAGGGTGCAGAAATGGATCTAATTCACAACACTCCCTAAAAGGAGATGTACTCCCCAACTTGGCCAGAATCTTCTTAGGGAGCTCACATTCCACTCAGTCCCATCTAAGGGGGATGGGGGGAGATATCCGGGCGACACTCCACTTTGGGTTACAGCTGTGGAAGAGCGCTCTGGGAAAGCCTCACTGAACCACTCAGCCCTCTGGGGAGCAAAGAAGGGCCTTTCCATGCGCCAGGTTTAGTTCTTGGAGGAACCAGAGAGGAGGGGGCTGTTGCTCAGAGCCAAGAGCAAAGGAGCCTCAGGAAATAAGATGAGTTTGAGACCATCACCTTACCCCAGATGATGGGTCAGAATGCAGGATTGGGTTCTCAACGACCATCTTTCCTTTGCTCCCTCAACTCCTACCTTCGGCCATCCCGGGACGGCCAAAGGTCCCAGGACATGCTTCCGAACTTCGCACCAGTTCAGATTATCCGAGTGGACTCTGAAGGCATGGACACCGACCTGCTTTCCCGAGGAAAGCCACTTCACCTATACTCACAGCAGCTGTCCCCTGAAAGTGGGGAAGGCCATACTGCAGGAGAGCAGGAGTCTCTTTTTTTAGGCTAAGGAACCTGCAGCTAACTAGCTTATATGTTTCCAAAGGACAGTGCTGCTCCCTGCGAACATGTTCTTTCCTGAAAAGAACCACCTATCCATCACAGTTTTGAGAGACAGCATTGGAGCTGGGTTGTATTGGCATTTAATGATGATAAGAATATTTCAGCCCCGAGTCTCCATTCTCCAGCTTCCCAGCGATGCCACCCAGCTTCTGGAATCTTCTGTTCACTATACATGTGCCACAGTACCAGCCCTGGAGGAACCGAAAGGGAATGTGAGGGCAGCTGACATTGCCTACCTCTGCTGCTGTCTCACCAGATCTCCCGAGCAGCAGCACAGGTCCTGCAGATGAAAGTGCTGGCCCTGAGTCAGAACGGACCTGCTCGGCCATCTGCTAGCTGTGAGACCTTGAGCAAGTGATTTGCCCTCTGTGTGTGTCTGATTTTTTTTCCCACCTGTCCAATGGGGATAACAGTAGTTCTTGTCGTAGAGGGATGGTGTGAGAAGCCTAGAACTGGAGTGTGTAAAGCACTTAGAACAGATACTCTGGCATACAATGAGTACTCAATAAATGCAGGCTGTTAGTAATTTGGTGGTGTTTAAATAGGAAGCGTTACCTCCTTGAAAAATTGAGGGATGGCTAGTTCCCCGCCTCCACCAACCAAACCTGAGACAGTCCAGTTGGACATTTCCAGCTCTATGTATGCAGCAGGTAAAATTGAAAATCCTGAGCAGATGGAACGTGGAGCGCACCTTCTGCTCAAGGCCGTGTTTACTGCAAGGACAGGTGCTGGGTGGAGGGATGGCCAACAGTAACGTTGAATTGTGCTAACACTGCATACCCATCAAAAGTCAAATGACTTGGGGTTTCAACACTTGTTTCATTAAAACAGGTAAATGTGCTTTGCAGAGAATACTTAGCCCTGATGGTTCCGCTACTCCTTCCTCTTTGGACTGGGGTCTACACAAGCTTCATGGTCTCTTTGGGAAGGCCATGTAAGTGAGATCTCCCTTCCAGAATAGAATATCACTGGTCTTCCTGGTACCCAGAAAAGTGCTTGTAACACATACCAAGTCAATACAAAAATGTTTTTTCCAGTCAAAATAATGTATGGGTCATCAAATTAAATGCACTACTTCCCATTGATCATGGGATAATTAGCACTTGCTACGTGGCTGGCACTGTCCTTCCCATGAGGGAAAACCAGAGCACTTGAGGTTTTCAGCCAAGACCACAAAAATGTTAGTCCTGGGTAATATGGTTTCAAGGTTGGTATCCGGTGGGATTTCTGAACAACCGTGTTGAGCATATGGGGGCCCTTGATTTTTAAGATCTCATTTGCAGTAGATTAAACTATAGGGAACTACCACAAAGAAATGCCAAGGCAATCTGCGGAAGATGGGAGGCTTTCCTGAGCTCTCTCTCACCCCTCCCTGGAAATTATTTTATAGGCTAGCACAGGCCCAGTTTTGTGATTCAGTATTCCATAAAAGGACAACTTTTATCAGGTTTCACTTTGTCTGGGGCCTCAAAGCTGGAATCCAGCAAGGCGCCTGAGACCATTAAGGCTTTAACTGGGGCCTTGTCGCAGCTGCAGTGACAACCAGATCTGGCTGTGTCCTCCGGAGACATTTTGGGAGAGCAAACGGGAAGCGAGACAATGAGTTCTCCCCAGGAATTTCTGTGCGCATTCCGTTGCTGCCCACACTGCCCCGGAGGCTTATTACAGACCCAGAAACCAGATTGCCTTATAATAAAGCATATAACGGGGTGGTGGTTTTTGTTTTTGTTTTTTAAATTTGAGTCAAATGGAAACAAGCATTCTGTGGAATTGTTTCCCCCCCTTAACTGTTGCCCAGACCCACAGGAAGAAGAAATGACGAGAGTAGGTCCAAGGAAAGAAAAATACAGACACCAAAAACACAAAAGTTGATGAAGAAAGGGATTTTCAGTTTCACGGAAAAGCAACCCGAGCTTCCTGGCTCTTTCTGTCTCTCATTCCCACGCACCCTGGGCCCCGGCCACAAGGTGCTGTTTGGCCAGCGCCAGAGCCAGAATCGTGCTGGGGCTTTTTTCACCCAGAACCTCCTCCCTGAGCTCGGCCCGTGAAACCCTACGCCTTCCGCTCAATCCTGGCTCCTGAGTGACGCCCTCCCAGACACGGGAGCGGAACCGAGCTCCGTTCCAGCCCTTCCAACGGTGACTTGCATTCAGGCCTTTCTCCTCCCATTAGTAGGTGCTCAATTATTATTTGTGAAATGAAATTCAGCGCATTCCAAGTGTTGCGGTTAGCACAAATTGGATTTAATATCGTGTACGTCAAGGCCCATGCCACAGAGAGAGGATGCAAATATTCTGAGGCAACAGTTGAGATTAAAAACTACACAACAGAGGATTAAGTGTGTTATTAGCATCTTGCTCGTATTTTCCGCGTTGTCTGAAGAGGGGCTGTAGGCTCCACAGATTTATGGCGTATCTGCGCCTGCTGTGGAGCGCCTTCCGTTTCCGCTTTCCCGCGTGCGGTCTCCTACTCCGAGTCTATCTGCATTTCTGTTGCATCTGTCACCAGAGCACCTTGACATCTGGTTGCACGTTGATACATGTGGCTTTTTTTTTTTTTTTTTAAAGCTTCTGTCACCTTGCTTTGTTTGGGGGAAGTGATTTCCCTCTTTCGGATCCAGTCATTTTTTCCAGCGTTGTTCTCAGTCCAGCCGATGCCAGAGATGTCATGGGAAGCTGGCTCCTCTCCGTGTTTCCGCCATGGAGTCAGTGTCCTGTTCCTTTCAGCCTCTCATTAGTGTCCCTGACATTGTGCCAAGAGTGTTGATTGAAATCAACTCTCTGGATACTGAGGCTCATTTGTGATGCCCCGTGGTTCTCTCACATGTTCGCACAGCTCACAGAATCTTCCTCAACTGTTTTCCCAGTTGAGATGAGATATTTGGGAATCAAGTAGAGCATTTAATGTAATAAGTGGACAGTAATCTTTAGAGGTTAATTTGTTTAAAACCTATGTAAGGTTGGGGTCCCCTATGCCCTGTTAGGAGCGAGGACCATTATAATCTATTACTGTTTAAAGTTGAGCTAGCACATAAATTTTAATTCTCTCTTAAATGAAGATGTATTCCAGGAGGTGTAATGCTAAAATGCCTAATAATATTCTTATAAAGAAGTTCAACAAGCTCTTTAGCCTAAAGAAAAAAAATGTTTTTCAAAATAATCTCTTTAAATTGGAAGGTTCATTTCACAGATGAAAAAAGGAAGAGAGAGAGAGAGAGAAATCTAGCTGTTTAACCCGCCCTCTTTCTTGAGCAAAGAGACATTTCTTTCTGTTGTCACGTGATTGGTTTTCTCGACTTTGGAGTTTGAAAGATGCCAGTTTGATCTCATCGAAGGATCCGAGGTAGAGCGTCTGCCTCTCTGTATTGTGCTCTCTGCCGCTGGGAAGGTGCCGAGAGCCGCTGCCTTTCCCACCAGCTTGGAGAGCAGTGCCTTCATACTCTCCATGGTACCTCCGTACTCACACTTTCAAAGGCACAGCACCCAGCCTCTCGCACCCGTAGCTAGGCTTCTTGACTTGAGCCCACTTTCAGCCACCCGGGAAGGTCAACGTCAGGAAGAACAGATGTGGGCATTAGAGCTTCCCTCTTCACATCCATCACGGAAGAGCTCAGTAATGGTGGTGAATGATATATAAGACCTATGGCCAGTGTTCTGCTTTCCTTCTAGGTGACTCCACAGGCGCAGTGGTAATCAGAGTATCTGGTCTGGAATTGAACAGCATAGAACAGATTTTTATTTTTCCCATTTTTGTACCATGCCTAAATTAAGTGCTGTTGCCTGAAAGGATAAAGGAATCAAGTTTAGTTTTTATTTTTATCATTGCAAATACATTTACATTCTCCTATTTTACAAATGCAAAGAGCAGGCAAGCCACTTTCAATAATTTATTTTAAAATCAATGCTAATGAGGTTATGTCTCGTCAGTGGCCGAGTTTTACAATAAAGTCTGATTTATTTAGAAAAGATCTTTGGTGTAGTTTCCCATCTAATGGTGGTGGGAAGGAGGTGGAGTCGCAGGCACAGTGACCCTCCAACTTCGGATCCAATTTGTAATTCACAGCGGAGATCTGACCCAATTTACATTGATTAGAATTGGGAGGAAGAGACATCTGTGCACAGACAGCAGAGGTAGAATAAACCGTCTCTGCAAAAGTGCCTAAGCACAGGAAATTGTTGGTCTTTGTGACTGAGTTGTTTGGTATCAGCAGAAGCGATGCTCCCTGTCCAAATTATTGGGTATCTCTAAAACCGAGGCCATACCAACTCTTCTTTTAGTGTTTTCAATCCTGTGAAATCCGTCCCATGTCAAAAAGGAGAAGCATCAGGACAGAGCAAGGAAGAAGTGGGCAAGTAACAGGAAGACAATGTGCAAAGAATGGTGTTTAACGTGATTTATTTCAGCAAGTCTATTTCCGATATTTGATTTCACTCCTCCATTATCTCACATCTTTATTCCTCATGGTGGGGGGTGGGGAGCACTACAGGTGGTAAGTAGGAACTGCTGTGCTGTGAGGCCATACATGAAGGTAAGAAGAGTTGAGATCTTTCCCCACAGACTCTTGTAAGGCAAATATATATTAGATATATGATTTTTTTTAAATCTGGGTGACATATGACTCATTTCCCCAGAATATCAATCCCTTAATTTTTATTTTTGCAGGAAAATTATATCATTTTGTATGTGAAATCGATTAACAAAGTGTTAATGTTCTATAGTGCTCTAACATATGGTTGTGCTGTTTCTTCTTACTTATGAGCTCAGAGTTTACTTCCTCCATGCTGACATACCAGAATTCATATTCCTTTATAAAACTTACATTTAAAAAAAAAAAAAAAGGAACTGTCCCTAGGATATCTCCTCAAAAGTTTCATTTAGTGTCATAACGATGGGGAAATAAGCCAAGTGAGTGCCCCAAGACCCAGGAAGAGAAAGTAAATGTGGACCAAAAAACACTTAAGTATTCAATCCTCAGAATATTGCTTATTATACCCCATTTATTGTGTATGTGGGGGAACGGGATGCACAGAAATTATGAAAAGTAGAACAACAACTATGTGTTTTTCTCATCTTACTCCACATATAAAATGGCTTTTGATTCATATAAAATGGCTATGATTCTGGTACTCACGCTTTCTTTATAAAGGCTCAATTCCGACGTTATCCTGTAGTATGAAGTCTGAGATGAAACATGTTAATGAGGGTAAGAAACGGGCCAATCATGTTGTGACTTTGACCATCTAAACACTCGATTGGAGTTAGACAATAGCACTGACTTAGAACCCATTGTGTGCCTGCAGCAATTAATTAAAAGACCATTCCAACTGCCTTCAGGAGCTTACACTCTAATGAACAAGGCCGCCTGAATCACAACAGTAAAAAGATAACTACAACCCTCAAGTACTAGGAACATAAAATTACCTACATGACCAGCTTCTGCTACAGCTGAACAAAACTTGATACATTAAGGACTAATTAATCATGGAGGATTTAAACACATGCTTAGACACACACACACACACACACACACACACACGTATACACCATAACTCTGGATGCTTACATAGACACAGTACATTTAGAAGAGAATTCTAGAAGGAAAGGAGAAATAGAGCTTGAAAGAAAGGATCACGATTCTAGGAATAGGTGCCTCAGTAAATGATCCAGTGGACTGAAAACTCCACAAGGGCAGGGACCTTGCCAGGCTTGTCCATTGTTGCATCTCCAGTTGCTAGTGTAGCGTCTTGAAGATAGTAAACGCTTGAAAACATTTATGAGTGAATGAATGGGGAGGGAAGCAGAGGGCCCATTTGAAGATGTGAGATGATTTAAGGAAAAAAAAAAAAAAAAAAAAGAACAATTATTGCCTTGAAAAGAGCATGATGAGCTCTGAGAAAAAAGACCCACCAGTATAAAGAACATGAGACCAGCAACCACTAATCGCTAATGCTGATCATGTTTATCCCCTCAGAGGAAGAGCGTGACCTAGAAGAGGATGAGAACGGCACTCCACGTAAAGGAGGTAAGAGAGCTTCCCCAAATATACAGGCACTGGGTAGGATGTTCCGGCTTCTGACTAGAGATGGCACCTTTCTTCAGACTACAAACATTACCGGGCTCACTAATTAAGAGGCTGCTGGTGTGTTGACCCCGAAAGCCCCAGAGAAGATGACGGGATAGGGAAATATCTCAACCTTCAAAGCAGCCACTCACCTTAATTAATGTTCCCAGAACCGCTAAGATTTATCCTAGAGAGGGTAGGAAACCAAACCAGATATTTATTTTTTCCTATCAGTATTTCCTAAATCAGTACAGTGAAAATAGAATTGCCTCATCTCTAAGAGATCAGAGGATTGAGAATGGAAAGAATGGAAATGTCTCCTCTCCGAGAGGCCCGGAGATTGCAAGTTCAGAGGGGAATGGAAATGTGTCAGATCTGAAAAGTGAACGTGGGGTGAAAGATAGAACTGCTCTGTGATGCTGACTTCTGATGGCCTGGTTTGATTCCAGGCACATTTGGAAATGAATATGTAACAGGTTTGTTGAATACAAGATTGCATCTTATTCATCCCAGACTGTTAGCCATGCTTCAGGCAGTTAGTGAACCTATCCTTTTCTAAGGTCAGATGCCCCTCCAAAGCCTCTTTAAGTGGACCAAGGACCTATTCCATCCTTGTCGGTGAAGGAATATGAATTGCATGGACCACCTCAAGGACATTCATCCCATCAGCAGAACCTAAACTGTGGCTGATATAAATACTAGCTGATTTTTTTTCTTAGAGATTCTATGAAAGTCTTAAGCCTAGGAGTTCATCCCAACCCTCCCTCCCTGGTCCCTCCCCATTCCCTTGGCCCTTCCTTTTCCCATTCTCCTCCTCTTCCCATCTTTTGCTGTTTCTTCTCTCTCTTCGACCTCAGCATGTCCCCCTACCCCTAAGGTTTGTGCTCTGTGGGAGGCGAATATCTAAGAGCTTTAGTGAAGGACCTAACTTCTTCAGTGCCCAACTCCTTCCAGGGAGAAGAGGCATCATCAGAAGTCAGGTGCCGTAGCAGGAGAAAAAGAAAGAAAGAACTGGCACGAGTATTTTTCCAGGATTAGCATAGCTACCACCTCGTAACAATGAGCCCATATAATGAAGTCCATCCTGAAACATATTTCTGCTGTTTCCTACTCGCTGTGCAGAATTGCAATAGCAAATCTGTTTTCTGACCAAACTATGTCCCAACCAACTTCCATCACCAGTGCAGGAAAGAAACACTTCATATGAACAGCTTGAGTGGGGTAACTATAAACTTCCTGTGGCCAGCTTTATAGTAAATTCCATTCCGGAAGCAGCAGTCTCTGGCAAGGGTCTAAAATTCAGTTTCAGACTCCTCCCTCATCACATTTCTTCTTTCAGTTTCTTTCTAAGGTTCTATCTTGGGTGGGGGGAGGGTGGGGAGGGGAGATTTAATTCTTAAATGTTCCAACAGCTCTATTTCAAGTAAGTTAAAAAAAAAAAAAAAAACCAACAACAACAACAAAAAAAACCACCTTTTGTTCCTTATGTTTCCTGCCGCCAGAATAGGTGTTAAAGTGTGATGAGCTCTAAATATGTTTCTATGGTTTATACTTCCCACCAGTTATAATGATTGGTGACTTAGTGATTAAAAAACAGAGGACTTTTTGCTCTCTCTGCAGAATCTGAGGCAGGAATTTTTATTATTTGTGTTTACTTATTTATTTATTGAATTTATACAGTTCCTTTTCTCCAAAGGAGCTATAGAAATGGCAACAAATATGGAGCACCCAAATGTCATCACTTAGCTTTATAACTATAAAATAGACAGGTCCAAGGAAAGGGTAGGCAGGCCCTTGAAGGCATATAAAAGGGAACTCTAGGACAATGTGCTTTCTTATGGAACAGACAAACTACACAAGTTTGGTTCACTTCGTTTTTTTCTCAAGTGTCACGTGTCTTTGGCAGGGTTTGGGGTGGGGGGAGTGAGGGGGCAGGAATATTCTCCTAGAAGATACTATGGCTAGCATATTTAAGATTTTATTTATTTTTTTGACAGACAGAGATCACAAGTAGGCAGAGAGGCAGGCAGAGAGAGAGGGAGGGGGAGGCAGGCTCCCGGAGGGGCAGAGAGCTCGATGCGGACCCTGGGATCATGACTGCCTTTAAAATCCACATACTGATCTCCAGAACTCTTCCAGGGATCTTGTTCCCAGAAATGCTATGATCTCCCATGATAGAATTACTAACATTTCTAAAGCCCAGCTAGATCTTACCAGAAGGCGGTGGGGAGGAATTCAGTTTATCCTCATTGGGTGTTAATGACCCTGTAAGATGTAATTTCTTTTATTTTATTCTGTTACCTAGAAAATCTATCAGAGCCTTGTAGTATTGATTGTTCAATCCATAGCGAGCTCACTTTACAGCGTGACTGTTAGTAACAGGGTTATTTTAATGAGTGACTCTTCAACACCTCACATCCCCACTAAATTGCAGCCCATCAGCCTAACAGTCTAACACTAAGAGTCTTCCGTGATGAGAGCTTATCTCCCTTCCCTGTCACGAGAGGGCAACGTCCAGGTAACCGAAAGGAACACCCGTTCCATGCTGTTTGTATGAAAACTCCCGGCCACTGGCTCAGGTCGGCCGTGTCGAATAAAAAGCGGGGCTGGAGGCACAGCTCATCCGTAGACACCCCAAATATCTGACCAGGGAAGATCTCCGAACTGGTTGTTTTCACTCTAAAACCGTGGGCAAACTCCACCAAAAAGGAGCGGAGAAGCGGTAATTTCTGCAGGACAGAAATGTGGGCACCGATGACTCCCTCCACCGAGGCTCCTCTCCATGGGTCAGCGCACACACCAGTGCAGCAATTCCATGAAAGAAACAGGGACACACAGAGGTTTTTGCAGCTCTTGCTTTTTGAAACCTGCTTCCCAAGACCAAACAGGAGGTGAGCATCCACCAGCTATAATTCTGGCCCCATTTTGGCTCCGCTCCTTCGGCAGAGCAGAGGAGACCGAGATCAGGATCTGTGAGTGTTCTCCAGGTCAGGATCGTACTTAAAACCTTCAGGACCATAGGGGCACCTGGGTGGCTTAAGGCTCTGCCTTTGGCTCAGGTCATGGTCTCAGGGTCCTGGAATCGAGCCCCGGATCGGGCTCTCTGCTCAGGGGGAGCCTGCTTCGCCCTCTCTGTCTGCCTGCCTCTCTGCCTACTTGTGATCTCTGTCTGTCTATCAAATAAATAAATAAAAATCTTTAAAAAAAAAAAAAAAAACAAACTTAAGGACCATGGAGATTTCAAAACTCAAAATTAAAGTGGAGTTTGGTGAATTTCGTTTCGGTTGTTGTTGTTGTTGTTAAGATTTTATTTATTTATTTATTTATTTATTTGACAGAGAGAAAGAGATCACAAGTAGGCAGACAGGCAGGCAGAGGGGGTGGGGGAAGCAGGCTCCCTGCTGAGCAGAGAGCCCAACGAGGGGCTTGATCACAGGCCCCTGAGACCATGACCTGAGCCGAAGGCAGAGGCTCAACCCACTGAGCCACCCAGGCGCCCCTTGTTGCTTTTTTTTTGGTTTGTTTTTAAAGATTTTATTTATTTATTTATTTATTTATTTATTTATTTATTTGAGAGAGTGTGCATGAGCGTGGGGAAGGGGCAGAGGGAGAAGGAGAAACAGGCTCCTCGATGAGCAGGGAGCCCCACTCAGGACTCGATTCCAGGACCCTGAGATCATACACCCGAGCTGAAGACAGACACAACTAACTGAGCCACCCAGACGTCCTGGCAAGTTTCTTTATGCCTTTTGTTCTGAAATAGTAAGCTATCAGGCTGGGTCTGTCTTGATAGACTGAACATGGTGGACTTCTCCGGCCTGGCCAAGTCCCTTCCAGTGGGTCACTGCCATGGCCTTCTGTGTCCACTTCTCACCTATCCATGGTCTAGCAAGGACTGGCTTTCTCCATCTTCTCATTCTGTCTCTCTTTTTCATAATCTGTTAAGTAGTTGCTCCCATAACTGGGCCTCATTAGCACAGCCCTTTCGCTCATCAAGTAAATGTAAACAACATGCTGACCTGCCTTTGAGCCTCTTTTCCTTGGTCATAACTTGAATTCCGGAGCTACACAGCATCTCCCCAGCAAAAATCCAAGGTGACATACGAAGGCTGGAAGGAACCCAGTCAAGTTCTGTTGGCCCCAAGGAGGAAGACAGGCAGAAAGGTGTCCTGGTCCTTTTTACCTTAGAACTCTCCACGTCATGGAGGCTCATTTTCAAATTATGACCCTGTCAACAGTAGTACAACCTGGCCTTCGTTACAGGAGAAGTGACTCTTACTGGTTATAAAGAACTTGCTGGGGACACCTGGGTGGCTCAGTTGGTTAAGCAGCTGCCTTCGGCTCAGGTCATGATTCCAGCGTCATGGGATCTAGTCCTACAACGGGCTCCTTGCTCCGCAGGGAGCCTGCTTCTCCCTCTGACTCTGCCTTCCACTCTGTCTGCCTGTGCTTGCTCTCACTCTCTCTCTGACAAATAAATAAATAAAATCTTAAAAAAAAAAAAAAAGAACTTGCTGTGCAATGGTAAATGCTTTGCAATAAATACCTAGAGAAGAGAGAAAAACAATGTATTTTTAAACTTAGACTGTTGCTATTCTTCCTATGACATTTTGTTTGCTGGGAGCTTGGCTTCTCTTATATGAGATAAAGAAAAGAAGATGTTGCCCCCCCCTTTTTTTTTCCTCTAGAAAAAGTCCTCCTCAGCTCTGCTAGCAATTTAAATGCAGTGATCATACCATTAGCTTCTCTATCATTGTAATTGTTGTTAATTGTTATAACTGTTTTAGTTATTAGTGGTGTCATTATTGCTCTAGGTCCTCTGTCTGTTTTATGCTGAATATATTAGTGCTTTGCTTTTGAATTACCAGGCTTTATTTAGTGCAAAGTTACGGTTTTTTTTGGAGAGACATTGAGAAATGCTGGCATTAAGCTTTATTCTTTTGTTTTTCATTCCAAATGGACAGACTGGAAAAAAAAATAATTAGATGGAATAATGTCCTCAAAATGAGAATGAGGATGCTTTGAATTAATTAAATGGTCAGAATGCTGCACGATGTCTGATCTCAGACTGCTGCTAGAGTCGTGTAGACCTAAAGGAACCTCCATCCAGTCCACAGAGGAAATACTCTCTCGGGCTCCCAATTCCTCACTGGTCTAAGGACATCAGTCTCCTCGGGCATTCCCTTGTTTATAGAGTGACCTGGGCAAATTTACGGAGAAGCAGAACTGCCCCTGCAAACTTCCAGAACTTCAAGCTCTTCCAGAGACAAAAGATCAGGAATGAAGCCCTCTTCCACCTTACCTTGTGCCCCCTCCCACTTCACGATCTTTAAATAACACCGGATCTTAGTCAGGTGTTTATAACACCACCAAAGTTTCCGGGAAGCCTTCCATGAAGTTAGCTTCCCTGTTCTACACAGGAGGTTCTCAACCTCCTCTTTGTTTTTTTTTTTTTTTTGTTTTTTGTTTTTTTAAAGATTTTTTTTTATTTATTTATCAGAGAGAGAGGGGGAGAAAGCAAGCACAGGCAGACAGAGTGGCAGGCAGAGGCAGAGGGAGAAGCAGGCTCCCTGCCGAGCAAGGAGCCTGATGTGGGACTCGATCCCAGGACGCTGGGATCATGACCTGAGCCGAAGGCAGCTGCTTAACCAACTGAGCCACCCAGGCGTCCCTCAACCTCCTCTTTGAAGACGTACCACGGTCTCGTAGATAAGTAAATATCGTCATGGCTCTGTTTCTCAGTGCCTCCCCCCACTGGACGGGAACCCGGAGAGCAGAGACCGTCTGTGGCCAAGGTGGAATTCCCAGCCTCCCGCACGGTCCCAGGCACTTAGTAAGCACTGTGGACATGTCCGCTGGCTGCTGAGGAGTGAATGTAGAGAAGTGTGCACGTACACACATAAATGCAAGTCACACCTATGTACAACAGGGAGTCTGCAATACCGGGTCCCATCTGGTCCAGCTAAGACGGTCCTCCTCACTGATTTCCCTGGTACGCGAATGCCTGTGTCTGGACAGCGAGTCTCCAGGTTTAACCCTTCGTTCTGCTTATTTTTTCAAAGCTGTGCTTTCTAGTTCTAGCTCTGACAGTTCTGGGTCTTGGGCTCAGTAAACGAACAGCCAGATTCCTGAGCTCTATTTTCTTCTAGCCTTTAGCTTTTGAAGAACCAGAGGCATTTTCTGCAATTTTTCCTGGAAGGCTCTTGTTTTCTTCCTAGCGTCTTACTTTCCCTATGCTCTATATTGCTTTTAGAATAGGTCTGTTTCCAAGTATTCTCCTCCGGTGTCTTATATGCCCAATATCAAGTCACTTTTTACATATATACCTGAAAAGTACTCATAATCTTAGGAGCATTTCCAGGCAAAAGGGGACTGGTAGCCCACAGTGACCATCTGCTAAACCAGACAAAGCCAAGACAATGTTGCTTAGTCTTCTTACCATTCAGAAATATCAAGTTGTGTTTTAAAAGTCTAGTTTTATAAAATTATTTTCTCTATAATATGTAAATGTGTAAGGACTATTGACATCAATATATTTTTCATTTCTGGGATGCCTGGGTGCCTCACTCAGTTAAGCATCTGTGTTCAGCTCAGGTCATGATCCCAGGTTCCTGGGATCCAACCCCTCGTTGGCCTCCTTGCTCAGCGGGGAGCCTGCTTCTCCCTCTGTCTGTTGCTCCCCCTGCTTGTGCTTTCTCTCTCTCGCTCTCTCTCAAATAAATAAATAAATAACATCTTTTAAATATATGTATATATAGAGACACCTGGGTGGCTCAGTCAGTTAAGCGTCTGCTTTCAGCTCAGGTTATGATCCCAGGTCCTGGGTTCAAGTCCAGCACTGGGCTCCTTGCCTGTTCCCCCTGCCTGTGCTCTCTCTGACAAATAAATAAATAAAATCTTTAAATATACATATATACTTTTCATATATATATTATATTTTTTTCATTTCTAATTTTGTCAAAATCTTCATGTGATTAATCAACTCCATTATGACTAAAAATACATTAATATATCCTCTGGGAAAGCTATTTTCACTCTTCAGGGACTGATATTTCCCTATTATTTCAGGCCCTGGTGTCCCCCCAAATACATGCCTTGCCTTTCCAATAGTTAGCATTTTTCTCCCAATGTATTTTTCTTCCGAATACATCCTTAACTCTGTGGTTTCCAGCATGGTTGTCTTGTTTGCTGCCCTCTGTTGTTTATTGCATATACAAACAATTATCTTCGTGAAAGAACACACGCCTCATTTCTATATGGTTAACATGTTTACTTCTCTTTGCAACATCTAAGTCTTGATTAAATGGATCTGTCCCTCCTTGATTTTTGTGCACTTTAAGATTCCTACTAAAGTTCTTTTCTCCTGTGCCTTTTTTATTTGAATCGCTGATAGGTTAGGAACAAGTTTTTTAAAAAGCAAACATAGCAAGTGTGTCTGTCCACCCACACTGCCCACCTGCCTTCCCCTATCTATTCCCATCCTCGGTGACCAGCTCTATCACACCTCATGGGAGGGTCAAACAAATTAAAGGAAGGGTAAAAACTGGTACAAATACAGTCCCCCAAAGTCATTTGAATTTTCATTAGAACCCAGGACTCCTGACTCCCAACAACAAGAATCTCATCTTTGGTAGGTGCTTTGCTGACCGTTCTCACCCATTAGCATCCTAAGGGACAGGGGCACGGCCACATCATCCCCGGTCCAGTGGACATCCGCTCTCCTGCCATTCAGATCCCCAGATCCTCTCCCACTTTGCGCTCTAGTGTTTAACCTTTCCGGGTAGAAGATCAATACAGATTCTTCACTGCTAAGAATCGATGGCTGTCTTGTGGCATCACTGCCATCTAGTCTTGCTGAGAAGCCCAGTAAATCTCTCCAGCTGCTTCGAAAGCTTGGTTTGTCGTCTTCAGTTGCTCTCATTTTTAATGCAGATCACTTTGGTTTCTGTCCCCCTGGGGGCTTGCAGATAAATCTTGGCAGGCATGTTCAGGGTCTACAAATGAGATGCTGGAAAAGGGCCAGCCCACCCAGAATTTAGTTATAATGGATGAGACACCCCCCTTGGTTCCACTTAAAGACTGGGCTGTTCGTAACCGTATTTATTGCGGGATTACCTCACCTAGTACCTGAGTGGGAAGTGCCCAGGATGAAGTTCCTGTGTGACAGAAGACATCAACACGTGAGAGACTGTGATGCAGACACAGCTGGCTGACTCAGCCTCTCAGTAAACAAGCCGAAGTCGGAGACTTCCCTCATTTCTTCAAATGCATTTTGAAGAGAAACGCTGGATAGTTTAGATGCCCGGGATCAAGACTATCTATCAGGAAGTCTCTGTCCTGCTTACATACAAACCAAGTAAAAAATTACCTGCCTTTCTTTTATTAATAAATGAAGGTATTTATCATATTATTGAATAACGTCTGACTAAGGGTAATCTGTAAATATCCAATGTTAGTTAATGATCTCCTTTTCCCACAGTCCTTTGCTCACATTGAGTGTTGGGCTGTTTCTCCTCCCAACGCCCCCGAATCCTAGGTTTCCTAGGGACAATGTTAGAACCCTGGTTTCCACTTGCAGCAAAAATGTGGGCTCCATGGAAAAAGACAGAGTCCTTTTAACTTTGATTTCTCCTCTCTTTGACCAGTGGACTATACCAGTTATTACCAGGGCCTCTGGGATTGCCATGGTGACCAGCCAGACGAACTGTCCTTCCAAAGGGGTGACCTCATCCACATTCTGAGCAAGGTAAGGACATGGAGTGTGGGGCTTGGATCCAAAGTCAATTTTGGAGGGGCACCTGGGTGACTCAGTCCGTTAAGCATCTGACTTTTGATTTTAGCTCAGGTCATGACCTTAAGGTTGTGAGATTAAACCCGACATCGGGCTCCACATAGTGTGTGGAGCCTACTTAAGATTCTCTCTCTCCCTCTCTTCCTGCCCTCCCCCCAAAATTGATCTTTTCATTCTCAATGATGTAGTCACCATAAGAAAATTATTCCATGTCATACATTTCACTTGTGTGCTTTACATGGCTCCCTCCCACATAAAGTAAATTCCCATTGATTTATAATTGTTAGGGAAAAGTTTAATTGAAAATTCACATTGAGGAGCTAATTTTCAAATTTCAAAAGGCAATAAAGTAGATATAACACTAAAACCACACCAATCAATTTATCCTTTTTAGGATCTTGCAGTGCTTAAAAGGTCATTATTTGGTACATAATTTATGACTGTATAATTCTCTTGAAAACATTCTGGCTTGGTAAACCACCTTCTTATGTCATTCACAGATAAACAAAACCGTAATAGAATTAGGATGGGGGATAGTCAGTGCTAGTTAGCTCAGTTGGTTTGAGCAAGTGCTGATAAGGCCAAGATAGTGAATCCAACCCTGTAAGAGCCAACTAACTGTATTCTCTTCCTCAGCCATAAAGTTAATCCCTAACCCCAACTAACCATCTCACAAATAGTGTCATTGATTATAAAAGAATTGGGAAAAAAAATAAGAGGATAGATTATAGCAGATCTGTCACTAATGTGAAGATGATTCAGAACCCACAGACTACCATTGACGGGATCAGTGGTGTCATCCTTTGTAAAGAAAGAGTGTACATATTTTATATAGGGGGGCTAAGGAAACAGATTCTGTCCCTGAAGTAACTTACTAAAAAGATGTTTCTCTATGGGGTCAATCAATATCTACAAGCACATTTTTTGAAATTGGCACCATTTGCTCTTTAATTAATGAGTATGTGGATTCCATAAAGGCAATTTGAAAATCCATTGTGTTATTAACCCATCATTTGCCATTTATCTTTATTCTGTCTGTGCCAAGGGTTTGTCTCGATTCGAAAGATACCACAAGGTCCTTAGAAACAGATCAAAGCTGACTTAAGGCACCTTTCAGGGGTTGCAACAAGTCCCCTTGGAATGAGGACCAAATGCAGACCAAACCTTCTGCAAAAGAGTAGGAAGCCTTTAAGGCCCGTTGCCTGAGATCACAGTCTTCTAGTGATTTCTTCCAGAGTCCTAATTCTGCTCCATCCTAGTGCCATTCTGGTGCAGCTCCAATACACCAAGAATAAATTGGAAGCAAAGAAGGGAGTGGACATTGGCCTGATTGGTATTTCAAATGCCCGAAAGCAAGGTTTGCCTTGTAATAGAATTTGTGTACATTACCACGCTGGCATTACAGGGGTAATCGAGTTATCCACTCAGGTGTGACCAGGCCTCTGTTTGCCCAGAGCCTGCAGGTGAACAAATTAACTGTTTACATTGTCTGAGGTGCCTGCAGCAGGAGGGGTGGGGGTGGGGGGGAGAACGGAGCCAGACTGTCTGCTGGCCTTCTCTTCGGTCATGATTATTTTGTTTGTTTTGCATGTCTTTTGCCTTTGTTAATGGCTTCTCACTGGGGGTTCCTTTCCTCCATTTAGAAGGGGCTGTGTGGTGACTTGCCCTGCAGTACAGAGCTATCGGCGGGGACCATGACTGTTGTATTTTTAAGAGATACCAAAGAACATGGAGAGGCTTCCTCACCTGTCTTTTTTAACCAATCCCCGCTTCTCCGCCTCCCGTACTGAAAGCTAATATATCAAAGTTTGATTCAGGGAGTAATATCTTGCTGTTGTGCTTCTGTCTGGTTTCGTTCTCCACCGTTTGGAAGGTCTTCAGTCTATTTTTATCCTTTGCCGGGTAGTAGCACATTTCTTCCCCCAAAAACTACAGCAGCTGCCTCCCTTCTGCACGCTGCGAATCCCTGCATGTCAGAGGAGGAAATGAGAAGCTGGAAGCTCAACAGGAGTTTCCCTCATAAAAGCTTCGTTCCAGTTAACGTTGGCTTGGGGAGCATTTCGGATTGGATTTACCTTTATTATATCACCTAACTCAATAACAGTCCTTGGACAGGAAGGAATCTTAAAAGGCCACCCAATCCATTCCCTCGCCTCGAAGAAGCACAAATGAAACAATTCAGACAGATAGAAAAAGGAGATGCCTCTACCATGAGCTGTTTGTCTGTTCCGACGTGCAGCAACTCCTAATCTCTGGAATTTTTTCTCACATGAATCCTAAATAATCCCGCTTTAGCCCCAACTGGCTTCCTTTGTTGCGGTCAGTTATACGCCGCAGCCTGCCTCTCACATGTGGAGGAAAAGAACTGACCCAAGTGGAGGTTAGTCCAGAAAAACGGTATCCAAAAATCCCATTTTACTTTTCTCTCTGGCTGGTAAAACCTTTGTCAGACAAGAAAGGCCCTCTGGGTTAGGAACCTGGAGAAGTCTATTTCCACCAATAGGAAATAGGTGGTTCACTGGGTGGTTCAGTGAGTTAAGTGTCCGCCTTTGGCTCAGGTCATGATCTTGGGGTCCTGGGATGGAGCCCCGCATTGGGCTCCATGCTTGGTGGAGAGTCTGCTTCTCCCTCTCCCTCTGCTCTTGTGCACGCTTTCTCTCTCACATATAGATAAATAAAATCTTTTATTTTTTTTTTTAAGATTTTATTTATTTATTTGACAGAGAGAGAAATCACAAGTAGGCGGAGTGTCAGGCAGAGAGAGAGAAGCAGGCTCCCGCTGAGCAAAGAGCCCGATGCGGGCTCGATCCCAGGACCCCAAGATCATGACCTGAGCCGAAGGCAGCGGCTTAATCCACTGAGCCACCCAGGCGCCCCAATAAAATCTTTTAAAAAAAGAAGAAGAAGAAAAGAAATGCAAGGCAAGGTGCAACTGGGTGTGGCTCAGCTTACCTGGACAGCTTTACTTGTAAAATGAGGGAGTTGTGTTGGATAACCTCTAAGACCCCTTCCACCTCTAGCATTCCTGTTCTAAACATGATAAGATGAGTCACAAGTTCCAACCACAAAATTGCTAAAGAAATTCCACACAGGGCACCTGGGTGACTCAGTGGGTTAAGCCTCTGCCTTCGGCTCAGGTCATGATCTCAGGGTCCTGGATCAAGTCCCACATCGGGCCTGCTTCCTCCTCTCTCTCTCTCTCTCTGCCTGCCTCTCTCCTTAGGATCTCTCTCTGTCAAATAAATAAATAAATGCTTTAAAAAAAAAAGAAAAGAAAAGAAATTCCACACAAAAATGTGTTTAATTATTTATTCAGATTAAACTAATTTAAACATTTCAATTATAAGCTCTTGTTTTGGGCCCTCATAAATGCCTCTGATTTCCCCCTCTCTTTTTGTATGATAAAAGAAATATTGGAGGGGACCAGGTTAAGAACAGGGAATGGCCCCCAATGGGGAAGCTTGGTGGGGTCTGGGCTTTACTCTTGGGCTCCTGCCGCTCCCTGCTCTTTCTTAATGGTTGCTCCAATATGAGCCAACCTTGAATCCTAGAATCTTCAGGCCAGGAGAGTCTTTTAGGGCCTAGGGTCTTTGGGCAAGAATGATCCCAGAAAGAGAGCTTTTGTCTATTTTATTTTATTTTATTTTTTAGAGAGAACACAAATGGGGGATAGGCTGAGAGGGGTCAGGGGAGAGAGAATTCTAAGCAGGCTCCATGCCAGGTACAGAGCCCAACACAGGGCTCAGTCTCACGACTCAGAAAAACCAAGAGTCTGATACTTAACCAACTGAACCACCGAGGTGCCCCATTTGTCCTTTTTAAAATAAAACTTCCAGAGAGGATGATTGGCTGGGCCAGAAAGATACACCCCAAAGATAACCAAATACCCATCATCTGGCCTATCCTTAAGGAAGCAGGTCAGTAACAGATGAGTTACTTATGTGACCCTGAGCAAAGGCACTTAATCCTGCTAATCTCCCATTTTCTCATCTGTAAAAATTGGGCTAACTTCTATTCACTGGGGTTATGATGCTTGCACTAGAGAATTTGTGTAGAGAAGTGCCTGGCATCTAGGGAATGGTAACAATTATCATAGTCCTCTCTTTTCCACTAACAATAAAGTAAACTTCTGAGGTCAATGCTGTGTACATACTAGTTGTTCAGTCAATCATTGGTGAAGTGAGAGAGGAAAAAACAGGTAGCCTGTCCTGCCCAAAAACTCTTCACGAAGACACTCAAAACCACAAAATCGTCTCACTTGGAAATAGAAAACCATCCAGTGAAGAGGCCTACATGGAAATCCAGCTAGCCCTTCCTGGTCTGAGAGATTGTGTCCCTAACTGTAATGGATGGTTTTGTTCAGACTTCTCATTTGATGAGAAGCTGGAGCCGCGTATCCAGGCTCCAAAACGGTAACCAACGGGCGCCGTCAGCTGGACCCCTGCGAACCTCCCCTAACAAGGCCCTACATTCCTAGGCCCCATGCAGTTTCACGCCCACTTAATTCACCAGTTCCAATTTGGGCCTTAAAATATATTAAAGGGAGATTTTAATAACGAAGGAGATCTGCGCATCTAGCGGATGTTCCCACGTTCACTTTGGGCCCAGATATTTCTGAACAGCTCTTCCTGGTACAGGAACTGAGCCCTGCTCCCCCCCCCCCACCCCGCCCCTGCAGGGACGCAGCTCAGGCCACAGCGGGGTGTTTAGCGCTCTTCAGTGGCTCCAGATTGCGGCGCCTGTGCAGGTCCCCTCATACGTAACCGATGGCTCCGGAGAGCCTGCCTCTCGTAAATTACTTCCCACGACGCCAGCGACCACCGCAGAATCCAAGTTTGAATAGAGCAGGAGGAAAGGTGTTTGAAAGGCCTGTTCACTCAGCTGCATTTTAATTTCCTTTTCAATCTTGTCCCAATTAATTTCACAGAATTAATCTCACAGAAGCAAACTCGGCAGCATCGAGGCTGCGGGTTTTAGTGTGGCGGTCGCTCTGCCTGAACATGAAATAGGAGCTAATATAAAAATCCATCTGCTGTGTTTGAAATACATGCCGGCTGCTGCTCAGTCCTGTCTGACATTCCAAACATCAACAGCGGGGAAAAGTGATTTGGGGGTTAGTGGCCATCAGTACTTGGCAGGGGTTCAACAACAGGTGTACTCCAAAAATCCATTCAGCCTGGGCACCAGGCATGACAGGACAGGTGCTGAGGCAGCCTCCGTGCGGGAGCGCCGGGCCCTGGCTCCATGGTCTTTGATCTGCGGACCGCGAGGCCCTTCTGTGGACCAGCAGCGAGGTGGGCATTTATTTTAAGTGGGAGAGAGGGAGGTGAGACAAGATGCCTCTATTTGGAGAAGATGAGTCGCAAGTTCCAACTTTCAGAGAAGAGACTCTCTTCCTGGCTCCAAGCTCTCTGACTAGGGAACCTCCTTCCTAAGTAATAAAGGCGTCCGTTCTACTATGTGAGAGAACTTAAATAAATGGCTGTTTAAAAATTAAGCCTCCTGTTCCAGAAGTAATTCACGGTGGCAACATGAGCTGTCCAGCAGATAGGGGCAAATTAGAGAGAGGAAGAAAAACTCTTTCTCAGTTGATGAGAAAGCAGAAGAGGTCCCTGCATGAGGTCTTCTGTTAAGGGCAAACTGAGTCAGCAAGCCACATCTCTTGGACTTATGTTGTGTACCTCATGAGTCGGCCTTGGGCTCCTCCAAGATTTGACCTGCCACTTGCGCCCATGGAGGTCAGGCTGGGACCAATCAGCTGGGCACCACAGAAGGTTTCTACTTAGTCGGTGGCTTAGCTGGGGTGGGAGGATGTTCCCGTGGACCAAACTCACAGCATTTTGGTTGTCTTCTCCGCGGGTGCAGTTAACATGGGAACAGAGAGACTTGCAGGCAAAGTCAAGTTTAACTTCAAACACATGATGCCGTCAGACGCTTTGGGCCCTTTCAGGATGAGTATAGACTGACTTTGTCACCCTGAGTGACATTCAGCTTCCAGCATGGTTAAAACTACTTAAAATTAGCCTGCACCCTAGCTGCACACCCAACTCCTTGTTACCTGAAGGCCGCAGGTCTGTTCCCAGCACCTGTTGTCGTGGGGTTTTTAAGGCCCCCTGCTCTCCACCTCCTCCCTCAAAAGACAACTTAAAGAATGTAGACCTTTCCCCTCCCTTGACCCCGTTCCCTCCATAAGAGATTTGTATGTTGTAAAAATTATCTGAATGCAGCAGTACTCCCTCTCCTAAGTATGCTTAGTTGAATGTGATAAAAGCCTCATAAAAACGGCTAAGTTAATTCCTCCAGTTGCTTTAAATGAAGGTTTGGGTTTGGGTTAGTTGGGGGGTTTTGGGGGTTTTTTTGGTTTTTTAATTTCAGGGCTCTGAGGGAAAGGAGGTGTTTGGTGACATCTAGTGTCCATTTAGGACTTCCTCAGGCACCATTACCCTCAGCTTGGCTGTGTGGGGGGATGGGCGGGGTTATTTGGGAGGTAATTCTGGGGAGTAAGTGGGGGGAATTTAGGCCTGGGGCGCAGGCTGCCCAAACAGTGTGATGAAACTGATCAGTGCCTGTCAAGGAGCAATCATTCACCTCTGACCTAACCAAAGGGGGCCAGTGAGGGGATACCATTGGAAAATATCTTTTCTTATTTATGATGATATGAAAGAGAAGCAGAACCTGTCCCCACCACACCATTTCATGTTAACAAGCAGGTCAACACTGTGCTGTGATGACGAAGATGATGATGATGATGGTGTTTTCTCTCATTAATAACCCCAATGGGAGTCTATAGAGTTAGGAGGATGGGAATGGGATTTGGGGTCAGCTGGAAGGCAACGGTCATACACCGGTCAAATTCAGTAGAGGCCATTCCTTTCCCCCAGACAGGAACCAATCGTCTAGAACAAACCCTGGCAGCCTCATTCCTTCCAGGTAATTTTTATAAATGAGGGGACACCCATTCCAAGAGAGGACAAAAGGGAGAGGATGCCTGTGTGTGTGTGTGTGTGTGTGTGTGCATATGCATGCACAGAAAACTGCTAAAAAGAGCCTCAATTGCATATCAACCTTATCCTCCAAACCCTAGCCATTTATTATAAAAAATAAAAAGAGGGGAAAAAAGAGGGGGAAAAAACCACATTTTCCACTTTACTTACTCTCAAACTGTTGTCTAGACAGGAGTCTTCACTTTCTACACACACACACACACACACCCCTTTCAGTCAGGTGGAAAGTCCCAGATCAGATAATTAACTACAAGGCCCAGACAGAATTGTTTACCTAGAACCATCTAAGCCATGGCAGGGTTAGGTTAATGCTCAGAATCGCCCGATGCTTTACAAACTCCAGTGTAAAAATATTCCAGCCATTTATTTTGCAGTGAATTTATAACAAATGCTGTTAAAGGCTTCGTCTTTTGACAGAGGTAATAATAAATTCACTGTTAAAGACGGTAGTTTAATTCCTTATACCTCCAATACTGCACAGAATAAACCATATTCATCACTGAGTAATTTTTTACCACATAAATCTTTAAAACTAACCGGTGAAGGCTGGTGAGACTGAAATATTGTGAATTTATTAGATATGCCCATGTAGTATTGGATTCAGAGGTTTCCATTCGAATATATTATGGGGAAAATTTGTGTCTTTAACTGTGACATTCCTTCCATTTCCCACTGCCAGTATTATAACAAGCAGCTCCTCCAGAGTCAACTGCACGTTTATTAGACAGAGATTTAGTAATAAACTCCTCACTAATCTGCCAAAGAGGCTGGATGACATTTCGGTGAGATGCTCTATTTAAAAGGAGTCACAAAAGCTTTGTTTCTGTGTAATTATTTTCTCAAAAGGAGCTCAGCCTCCCCAAACCCCTGTCTGCCAGCGTTTCTGGGGATTCTATGGGTCCAGCTCTGCAACCAAACTAGCAAAATGTTAAAAGCAAATTATAATCTCATTGCAAACATACAGGGGAGTAACTTCCATGCAGTTTATAGGATTAGTTGGCAGGAGGTGAGGGGGGCCACTTGGGGTAATTGGTTAGAACCCAGAAAAGCTGGAATTAGCAGACGTTGCCAGACGTATGGTATTTAAGGGCTAATAAAAAGATTATATTGATTCTCAAACTAGAAATAATAGTGGTTTCAGAAAACATGCTATTTAAAAACTTTCATCTTGACATATGACACATTAAAGATATAATTAAATCCTCATATTTGAGCAAAAATCCTTTTACCCTACCATATTAATTTTGAGTGAAAATCCGTGCCTGTTAGATGAGAATATTCTGAACCTTTCTCATGATTTGCTAGCTAAGTGACATTTAAACTAACCAATTGATTATATCAAATTATAATGCCCTCTCCAGTCTCATTAAGGAAACACTAATATTGCCAGAATGAAAAATATTTTTTTCTTTTAGATGCAGATATGTGTGTCTTTCTTTTTTTTTTTTTTTTTTTTTAATCAAAGAGCTTTGGCAGTTTCTCTGTTCCCACTAATATTCTATATTTGGGGAAGAGTTCCAGATACTAAAACTTCCAAGGAGCATTGTGAACTTTAAGATTCTCTTTTAATAAAATGAAATCAAATAGGTTTTAACCGTTCAACAAAGGAGAAAAATCTCCTGGCGGTGCAAGACTGCAGCCCATCGGAATAATTGTTAAAAGACAGAACCCGGCTAGAAAGATAAGCATAATACCAGCAATTAATATTCAGCATTTCACATTATAGTCAAGAGGATGTGTTTTTCTTTGTGATGTGGCTCATAAGCTGAGAGTGTTGGGAGCCAGACTCTGAGCTCTGTCTTCTTTTTGTGCATGAGGATTAAGGAGGAAAAAAACAGCAACAACAATCCTGCTCCATCTGTAAATGAACAAACATCTTGATTTTATAGCTATTTGCTTTGTAAAACTGAGGAATGAAACAAAAATTACTGGATGCCTAAGTAACGCTTTAATTCCGAATTCATTTACGCTGTAGCTATGTAGTTGTCACAAACCATAATGCAGTATTTAATTAAAATAACACAAGTGCATCTAGATATGTCCTGGGGTAGCTATCACCAAATTATAGGCTATGCCATCCGTATTTTATTTATGAAATGGCAGATTCTAAGGTGCAACTAGGCTGATACAACAGCATAAACACTTTAAACCCGCATTTTTATAAAGGCTTCCTTTTTTTTTTTTTTTTTTCCTACTGTGTCTTTAAATATTTTCCTCCTTCTATCGTTCTGGGTTTTCTTGGTGGGATTGTTTTTGATGTCGATAAAGATCTCGCTTTCTAACTCTTGCTTTTCAACTGTTGACCTCCTGAGTCTTCTGGCTGTGAAATCCCCCATCTGTTGTCATGAAAAGGCTTGAGTTTTCACAGGAGCCGCAGCAACCATGGGACACCTTAGCAGAACTTGGACGTGGATTCCAAGAGGTTAGGAAAAAAGCAAACCCTTTTCAGGCTCAGTGTGCTTGTTCCCATCCAATATTCCTTGCACCTTTTTTTTTTTTTCACCTATAAATACCCATTATAGTTTACACGCTTGCTTGCTCTACTCTGTGGATGTTCACATGCAGACATACTGCTCCTTTTCATAAACGCATAGCATCCATCTTACACGCACCCACCATCTATCTCCTCGTTCACATTGGCTGTCCCATCCACCTCCTTGTCTGCAGAATTATGTTCAGCAAGGTCCCGATTTATAGGAAATAAATAATGAAAATGGAACGGACTGGGAAAGATAATCGAAACATTCAAATTGTTATTTTTCACTGTACTTTCCACAAACAGAGCATCTATAAACACCTAGTAAAGGTGTTGGCCGATTCCTAAAAAGCAGAGCCTGGTGGAACATTCTGACCGAGTGGGTCTCTACGTTGAATCTTTCCCGTTCCTGTCTCTCTTTGCTTTTTGGTGCTCCAAGATCAGGCCATTTTCAAATGGTAAATGATGCCGTGCTGTTCTTTTCATTCTTCCTTCCTATATTGACAAGTTTTTGTCATCATTCATCCTCTATAAGACAGTCCTAAGATTTTTAAAACAGAAACAATCATTGCAATCGCCTTTTCAAAGAAAACAGCCCTTGCAGTTACTGTATAAAGATATTCCAGTAATGCTATCAGCGGTGCAGCAAGGGTCTTTGGAGAAAGGGTTTCTTATCCACACTTGTAATTATTTTAGCCCCTTTCACAGGTCACATAGAAAGCTAATTTCAATCGCTGCTAATTTCCGTCCAACAAGAGTACGGTACTTGAAACCACCCAAAATAATTGGATTCAAAACAAATTTAGGAAATTGAGTGTGTTAGAAAGCAAATAAAAATATCCTTTTGGTAAGGAGGAGGGTGAAAGTAGTAAAAATGGCCTTTTTTTTTTCCCCTCCCTTCTTTCCCCTTCACAACTTTGCCATTAAAGTTGCACCTACAGCTAGAAGTTTGTCCGTGAAAAATGGTCATTTTGTTTCTCTGCTCAAAGAATGTTATTAAAATGCTAATTTAAAAGAAAAAGGAGTTAAATATCCAGCGATGGTGCATTCTAATTGCAACCATAATGAGCTCTCTAAATGTGCGTGCCCCTGACACACACAGAGCATAAACAGCAGTAAACAGATCATTAGTACCCGCGTTCATTTATTCTGGCGACCTTACCATGACCCCACCGAGGGTAGGGTGAAAAGCAGGTGGATCTGGCTGTGACACCCCCTAGAGGGATCCAGGAAATGAAGCTATAAGCGGTTGTCATGGAAACGCCTATGTGTGCAGATGATGTAACACACCGACAGGCTGTAGGGCTCCGCAACTGGGACGTTTGCCTTTCCCTCGCCGGAACAATCTTGAGGATTAAATTATTCATTTCTTTAATTCACAAAGCAAAAGGAATCCTAATTTTCTTGGTGATGCGCAACTCTCTTTCATTTGTCTAAGGTCTGGGACATGGTGACTTGTCATCCCCTCTTTCTCTGAAACCTACCCCCAGCTTCCTACATTCTAGCCCCAAATCACTGAAATCTGGCAAAATCAAGCAGGGGGTTTGGGGGACGGGGCGGGGGGGGGGGGAGCAGAAATCTGACACTCAGTATCTGTACCTTAAAGAGAGGAAAAACCTAAGGTTTGAAGCTGCAATTAACAATATAGGCAGTATCCCTTTCTGGTGAGGGCATTTAGTTGACCAGGGTCCAAATGTCTACCTGTCCTGAGCAAGATGGCTTTGTCTGCAGCAGGGCAGAGTTAAGCCAGTACCCAATGAGGAGAACATCAAGCCGAGGAGACACCAGCCCCAAATGAACTCATCACCCTAGCAAGGCGCAAGAAAACGAGATAAGAGGAAACAAGCATCTGCTCACCCCCTCCCATGTCCAATTGAGGGAATCGAGATTAATAAAAATAATTCTTTGGAGAATGATTCCACTCTATCCTACCCTGTTTTGTACCAAACAACCTCAATAACCTTACGGCAATAGTAGAATAACGTTTCTTTTCTTTTTTTTTCTTTCTTTTTTTTTTTTTTTTTAAGGAAGCTGGAAAGACAATCTCTGGAAATTATTTTAAAATAAAAAATATCCTGGCCTGCGCTTCCCCCCCCCAAACCCCCCTCCCCATTGCACTTTAGATGAACCTGTGATATTGTAGCAATGGCCCTTGAAGTGCAGTGGGGAGGTGATTTAGGAGAATATTAAAGGCAATGTGGAGATTCAAGGCACCTCTCTCAGGGAGATCTGGAGAAATACGCAGCACAGATGGGCCGAGCAGATTAAACATTTCCGTCACATTGTTTCCAAATTGTGTTGTGGTGCCTGAGGCTGGTACTACGGTCAGAGCAAAACAGAGCGGTGCGGAGCTGCGAGCCGCACAGTTTATGGAATACATATTAATACGCCGGTCTCACATGGTATCACAATTCTATCAGCTCTGAAATGGTGCTGTCTCTATTGTTCCTGAATTCTGCACTTGGCACCTTGTTTTCTCCCATCTGCAAAGTGTTTACCTTCCCCTTATCCTTTCTCTCTTTTTTAGGCAAAGTTCAAGTTGTGTGTATCTTTCTCATTTCTCTTCCCGCCCTCCCTCTTCGCTTCACAGTTTAGGATTTCTCTCTCGCGCACAGCCTGTGTTTTGCACACACTTCCATCACCAGCCGTGTCCAGTGTGTGCACGGGTCCTGCACACCAGGCTGGCCTCGACGGGATCATTATCCTCCCGCACCCAGTTCGGGACATGGGCTCCGAGTTTGAGTCTGAATTTCCCCTCACTTTCAAGCGCTCTCAGACCGCCCGCCCCCCAATCTAGCTGACACATTCCTCCTCAGAACACTGAATTCCTAGCTGTCCAGTTGTCATCTTGTGTCCTCCCCGCCTGCTGTCCTGCTGTCACTGACCACCCGGACTTTCCTCGCCCCCTTTCTCACACTCACGTGCCTTTCCATCCTCCCCAGTCCAGGCCTGCCAGCCTCCAGGTTAGCAAGTTCCCTGAAATGTAACAATAAATAAAACTGGTTCAATTGAGGCAAATTTAATGGTTCATTTTTATGATGATTGATAGACCAAAACTCTGAATAATGGAAAAAAGAGAAAATGATTGCCAAGATCTTAAAACATGATGTCAAACAGCCTGGGGAGCCTGCCAAACTACCCAAGGTTTCAGCCGAGCGCTGAGCTTGAGTCCTCTGACAGCTTCCAACCCCACTAATCCACCATCCACCCGACTGACCGCTTCTTTTTCCCTTCTGCAAAATCTCCCCACAAAACCATTTATGCTGAAAAATGGGCACCTGCTTGTCTTTGGTGAACAATCCCTGTTCCCAGCCTTGCTTTTCTCAGCAGTTGGAAGGGTGCTGAGTTAGAGCCCTCAATTTATTTAATAATTTATGACATCCTCAGAAAGCCTTAAATTTCTAAAGCTGGATTTTAGAAGTAGAGAAATTGTGGGCCAATCCAGAGTAAAAATACAATGTTTTTGGCTGACCCTGGAATATTACAATCTACTCTGCTCAGAAATTCGAATTTCCCATCTTTGCTAATGATAATGTCGGATGCGCAAGCACTGATAAGAGAAATAAGCAATCATAAACCAGTAATTCTGTGATTGATTGGCCTTTCCCGTCCATATATCAAGTTTCTATTGATCTTTCAAGTCAGGGCCTGATTGATTGTCCTCTTGAAGAGGAATTCTCTTATTTACAAGCACTGATATAGTGAACTTTGATGGTCAAAAGAACAAAAGCATGAGACGTTTTCCGGGACTCTTGTTCCATAGAGGCTTATCAAAGCCCAATTCCATGTGAAAAGAGAACATTCTATTAGGAACACTCCCAGGGCAGACAGTGTCAAGCAGTTTGCTCCAAATACCATCACACAGATTTGAATAGGAGCTATTGAGAAGACAAGACAACTTTCAAGTCACAGCTAAAGGGATGGTTCCTTAGTGGTACACCTGAAAGTAATAGAACATTGTACATCATTATGCTTAAATAATAAAAGAAAAGAGAGCACGTGATGGTGCCTTAGGAGGAATGAGCAAGCTTGGTCAGGCTTCAGCCTTAGAAGAAGGAACAGGCTCCAAAGCTGGAGGGCTGAAGCCTCAGAAAGCCAGCATGGCACAAACACGGATTCTTGACTTCCTTTCACTGTACATTTGAAAACGGGGGGAAAGGTGGAATGGAGAGGCCACCCGGGCCAAAGTGCAGGTCCAGGCCATAAAGATCCTTGTGTCCTCCCCTCCCCAGAGCCCTGGTTCATAAACTGTAGAGGATTCATAAACCCTTTGAGAATCTGATGCAAGTTCTGGACCTCACCCCAGGGACAAGACATATGGACACATGCACACAAAATTTTACACCAATTTTAAGGAGTTCAGGGATCCCTTCATGTCCATCCATGTCCATCCAGGCCGGGGGTTCACAGACTCCACTTTAAGAATCTGTGCCCTAGAGGGTGGTGCTTTCCTTTTGTTGGAACAGCCTAGGATTCACTGAGCCTAGAAATTGAATTCTCATCCCAAGACAGGATGGTCATTCCAGGTCATGTCTGTGCTACTCCAGGGGAGCCATGGAAGAGCTTATACAAATAGGAACCAGCAGGGAGGAGAGAAATTAAAATGTAGCAATCATGGAGTAGGGGTATTTAATCTCTTTTAAGGCTTATGATAGGCGCCTGCTGGCTTTCCCCCTGATATCCCCTGACACCTACTGACAGGGTATTTGCAGCACCACACAGGGACTCAGGGCCCTGTGACAGGAGGAGCACTGAGGAGGTCCATGATAGTCTTGAAACCATAAACAGCAATGGGAAACCACTGGAGGCAGAGTCAAGCTGCGCGACATGCCCGTGGTTTGTGGCCATACTGCTTTTTGTTTATAGAATTTGCTGTTCTTTTTATGGCAGGTTTGGTAGGGTTGGTTTTGTTTTTTTTTTTTTGTTGTTGTTGTTGTTTTTTCCTTGTTGATGGAGATTAGCAGCATAAATCCTTTTATGGCACTGTGAAATCCCCCATAAACACTTTTGATTGTTGCTGATGGTGAGCGCCGTGTCTATTTCAAGTTCACTCAATGTTCTGCTCATCTAGGCCAGTAGCTTCTCCAACCAGATAAGGAAGTCCAAGTAGCCAACCTTTACTTTCAAGATTCCTTCATTTGGGGAGTTCCAGGAGGGGGAACAGGGTTGGTGTTGAGGGAAGTGGATGTCTAATCAAGCCTAGAAATATTTATGATGGAGCAAATCACACGGTGCACTATTTTTCAGGGAAAACTTCTATAAAGACTGCCTGACAATAGCCAAGTGGCTGATGTAAAGGGTTTGTTTGCTTTTTTTAAAAAAAAAAAAAAACAGCTTTTTTATGTTCTTATCTAAAGCATCTTCAGTTAACAAGGTTGTGTAATTAACCCCTGAGCTATACCATCCACAATGTGTATGGAGTTAAGGAATGAGGACCCTGGACAGTTCTGATCCCTCCCCGTGGTAGGCGTGTCTCCCCACCTTGGAGGTAGAACCACTTCCGCATTGAGGATTTCAGGTCTCCCGGGAGTGTCTCAGCGTTTTTCTGGTCTTTTTAAACATCTGGGCAGGAGAAGTCAAACTTTATTGAAAACGTTGATCCCAGGAATTCAGTCCTCTCTGCCATCCCAAAACTAAAACCCAAGAATCAGCAACTTAATAAAAATGCAGTAAATTAGCACTTTTAGACAAGAGCAGAGTTCATTCAGAGCTGGGGTCTGCCTGGCTGAGCCAGTACTCTCTCCATTTTAATAGTTTAATAAAAATTAGCATAATTAACGAACATCTGTATGATCCAGAGTGGTGCAATTTGGCACTTGGAAACGAGGGCTTAAACATGATTGCTGTGAGTTTAATGTTGTTTTAATTCTTTTTGGCACTGTGCAGTGAAATAAACGTTTGGTGGTGATAGTTCTCGGCCGGATCTCATTTGCATTTTTCTCTCTTTGATTATGAGCAATTGTGGACTCCCCAGCAATTCATCAAAGTAGAAATTATTTTAAAATACCTCGTGGTGTTCAGACTGGGCTAGAGCAATGCATGGGAGGTGGTAGTGGAAGAGAAGGCTAGAAATTTTCCATTCATGCTTTAAACATCTCAGCCCTGCAGCCCTTTTTGGGTATCCAGCCAAGGGATGAAATCTGGAAAAGCCAGTCAGATCCCAAGACCTGTAGGTGCTTTGATTAAGCTCCTAGGCTCCCGCAGCAGGGTGCTTCCGGTCTCTGAGACCGTGCCATCCTCCTTACTCTCTGCTCGCTCTTTTGTTTTGAAGGGCAGAGAGTTGATTTCACTCATTTCAGTTCTCAGCACCGTGGTGAGGCTTCTCCATCTGTGGTCGGCGGGGTCAGTGTTCCCTTCGAGCAAGAGCACACAGACCGGGAGCCTGGTCCTTGCAGGTGTCCTGCCGAGTCTCATCTGCTTCCCATTCGCACCCGCTTCGGGCTGGCAGAGAGCGCCTTCCCAAGCCTTGGTCCCTACTCCCGGCGTTGTGGCTAAAGGCGGATTTTAAGGGAGCATGAGCCAAAATCAGGAGTCTTGAACGCTCCCAAGGGAGGTCCCACCGGAGCCCCACGGGTGATGAAGATGACGCCGTTTGGCAGGTGGAAGACCACCCTTTACACACGGTTCAGCAAGCTGACTTCGATCAGAAGACTAGCGTACAACACCGCGTCCGCCCTCCCAGCCGTGAGGTAGCCGAAGAGATAAAGCTAGGGTTTTTATGAGTAACAGTGCAAGAGGAAGACAGAGTACGTGTCTCTCCTTCACACCAAGGCTTTGTGGAAATGGCGTTCCAGCAACATGCTAAGCTGAAGGCAACGCTATGAGAAAACTTGAGGCAGAAACTGCCCTAACTTCAGTGTTGGAAAATGAGCAGTAACATAACTCGTATGGAGAGGAGCTTCAAACATCCCGACAGCCAGAGGCTCTGGGTAATTTGACAAGAGCTCTGGGTAATTTCCCACAAGGCAGCGCGGACTGTAGGGAGAAGTTGACCTGGGAGAGAGTGGGGGCATGAGAAGGTGTGGGGAGACAGTGGGCTGGGTGGTAGACACACGCAGTTATTTAAGACTGGCTCTTCAAAGGTAATTCCCAGTTCTTTTTAGAATCAACTCAGCCTCACTTGGCATAGCATTTGAGACTCTCTGTGTGGTATTTAGGGAGCCATCTGGGGACACTGTCTCCAAAGGCAGCTGCTCTCTTCCTGCCACAACTACTTCCATCACCAGGGGAGTGTATTGGAGTTAGCTGAAACTAAGTCTGCTCAACTAAAAGAATAAATCTCACTGCTCCCTTCATTTCTTTATAACCTCATTTAGCAAGTGTTTTTTGGCCCCTGTCTGTGCCGGCTACCATGCTGAGTGCTGGGAGTAGAGCAGCAAACAAGACCAACAAAGCCCCAGCCCAGCTCTCACAGGACTTTCCACCTAGTGACTGGCAGTGAGACAAAGACAGCAGATACGCAGCAGCAGGATGAACTCACTTCCAGGAAAGCACAGGGCACAGTACACAGTACGTAGCTGCAGCCCCCCACACAAGAGAGTGGCAGAGAGAAGCTTCTAGAGAGTCTAGAGAAACCCAGGAATTGAGATCTGAAGGCTGCTTAGGAGTGAGCCCCTGAAAGGGAGAACAGAAATAGAAGCCAAACAGGCAGAGGAAAGGCTCCAAGGTAAGAGAGCCTGTGGCCCAGGGGAGTAGCAGAGACAAATTTCTGTTTTGCTAAGGGTCCACTAAATGACAGTGCTGAACAGGGAACAGGACCAGCTCATGCACAGCCTTGTCCACCTTACGAAGACGTCGACTGGAGGCAGTGGGAACCCATTTAAAGGTTTCAAGCAGAGAAGTTATTTTTTTTTAAGATTTTCATTTATTTATTTGACAGACAGAGATCACAAATAGGCAGAGAGGCAGGCAGAGAGAGAGGAGGAAGCAGGCTCCCTGCTGAGCAGAGAGCCTGACAAGGGGCTCGGTCCTGGGATCACGACCTGAGCCGAAGGCAGAGGCTTTAACCCACTGAGCCACCCAGGCATCCCAGAGAAGTGATTTTATCAATGTGCATTAAAGTGATTCTGGCTTCAGAGAAAGACTATATTGGAGGGGAACAAGAATAGAGATACAGAGGAGGGTGTTTCTGTAGTCTTCATGAAAAAACGACAGTGACATGATTAGGATATTGGGAATGGAGACAAGTGGACGGATTCCAGTAATGCTCTGAAAAGAGAATCAACAGAACTCAAGGACTGACCAGAAGAGGAAGGTGCAACTGGAAACGACTTTGAGTTTCTGGCTTGATTAACTTGAGTGCATAATAGTGCTACCATCCACTGAGATAAAGTGCCCAGGAGGCAGAGCTGGTTGGGGGTAGGAATGGAGACAAGGCAGGATGATGGCTTAAATTTAGGATATGCTGAGTTTGAGCAGCTTAGCGGACATGCACTTGGGTATTGGGATCCAACACTTAGATCTCCGCTGGAGCTGTGGTTATGAGTCCTTTACATGGTGGCTAGAGCACCGAGGTCTATCAGATTGCTCAAGGAAAGTGCATCAAGTCAGAAGAGGGCCAGAAGAGGTGGGAGGTTGACAGGCACATCAGTAACAACAAGCAGGACATAGGAGCCCCAGAGTGGGGGCAAATAGAAAGGGAATGATAGGGTGTAAAAGAAGGGGCGGTTATAGGGTTGGGAGTGGGGGGCCTTGAATGCAGAAGAGCTTTTCAAAAGCACAGCAGATGTTAAACACTGTGGGACTGCTTCTGAAAGCACTAAAAAATATTTTCATTCTTTTGAAGGAAGTAAAATTTAGGAATACACGGGGAATATCACTTATTCTAGTTCAACTGCATTTGGGGTACCATGAAGCTGTCTTTTTACATACTTGGCTATTGAATTTTACTATTAAAGAAAGAAAGAAAGAAAAGAAAGCCAGGTTGGTGACACAGTAAAATTCCAGGTCAACTGGTTATCCTTCTTTTCCTTTGGATAGTCTATCTCCTCCCCTCCTCCAGCTCTGCCTCCCGACTCTCCCAGCAGAGGACCTCTTTTCACCTTCAAAAAGAAAAGAGAAGCCATCAGAAGTGTTAACTTCTGTTAACTTCAGCCACCAAATGAGGAAGGTACCTGTATTGACAATCATCCTTCCTTCCCATTAAAGCGCAGGAGGCGTCCCTCCTCTGCTTTAAAACTCTCTCTCATCTTGTATACGTAAGAGCATCATGTGGGCGCCTATGTCCTGCCTGTCATTACTCTTGTCAACCTACCACCTCTTCTGGGGAGAATCTGATGTTTAGAGCACCTACTACACATCAGACATTTCTATTCCCACAACACAGGGGAGAGAGGATGTCATCCCTACTCTTCCAGAAAAGGAAGTTAAAGCCAGGAGACAGTAAGGCCCCACAGCCATGGTTGAAGACTATCCCTGGTTACATGCCCTGTAACACTTCCTCTTTCTTTCTTTCTTTCTTTCTTTCTTTCTTTCTTTCTTTCTTTCTTCCTTTCTTTCTAAAGATTTTATTTATTTATTTAACCTAGAGAGAGATCACAAGTAGGCAGAGAGGCAGGCAGAGAGAGAGGGGGAAGCAGGATCCCTGCTGAGCCGAGAGCCCGATGCGGGGCTTGATCCCAGGACCTTGGGATCATGACGTGAGCCAAAGGCAGAAGCTTAACCCACTGAGCCATCCAGGGGCCCCCGCTTTATTTCTTGGAGGAGCGGTTCTGTGGAGTCTGATGTAATGTAAATGTCTCTAATGTAAATGGAACCTGACATTTAGAGCACCCACTATGTGTTAGACATTTCTATTCCCACAACACAGGGGAGAGATATTACCCCTCTTCCAGAGAAGGAAGTTAAAGCCAGGACAACGTAAGGTCACGCAACTATTTAATGACCAAGTGGGGACTGGATCCTAGTCTGTCTGACTCCAAAGCCCATTACTCTATGCTATAAGCTCCTTGGGAGCAAGCAGTGCTCTGATTCATCATTATACATCTCATGGGAACTCAAACAGCACTTTGCACATGGACAATGCTTGGTAAATATTATTGATTTGAACTATGACCTGACTCCCTGAATATTTTTAGTGCTGTGGCATTTAAGATGTGCCCAACTTTCTCAGAAGAAGCCATTCCACTCTGCTTGATAAAAGACGTGCTCTTTGGGTTCAGCAATGGCATCAAATGTACTAAATGTAGACAGGCAGATGGAAACATGAAGGTAGAGTTTGCTTTCTTCCTTCAGGAGATTTTTTTTTTTTAATTTAATAATCCCATCAGGAGTGTTAACAAGTCATACTGCCGTCAACAAAGAAACCACCCAACATAATCTCCCGCGCAGTTACCATCAGAGATTAATGGAAATAAGACTGCATTCCAACTGAAACCACCCTCTTTTCATTTTTCAGGAGTATAACGTGTATGGCTGGTGGGTTGGAGAACTGAACAGCCTCATCGGTATTGTTCCAAAGGAGTATCTCACCACTGCCTTTGAAATGGAAGAAATATGAAGCCCAGGTATCAAAACGATGGCCAGTAAATCCATTGGTCATGCCTTCATCTCTCTGTGAGGGATAGGAGAAGCCAGTGGAGTGGCTTTTCCTTACTTCCACAAGCGACACTAACGATTTACCACTGAAAGAAGGTGAAGCTGGAGCTGTTTTTCCTAAACTGGGGAACTGTGTCAGTTAGGATTAGGTTCAACAACATGTGAAAGGAAACTAAAAAAAAAAAATAATAATGATTTAATTAACATAGAAATTTCTTTTTCTCTTCTAAAAAAAATCTGGAGGTAAATGATCCAACGCAACCAGTTTCCAGATATCTTCTCTTTTTGCTCCACTGTATGGGGGCAACATTCCAAAGCTTACCCTTATGGCCCTAGATGGAGGCTCCGGCTCCAGCGATCATGTCTCTACACCCTACCCAGCCAGAAAGATAAAAATGAAAGGAGAAGGGCACACCCACTTGTTTTAAGGACATTTCTTACATTCCACTGGCCAGAACTTGAGACAGACAGACTTATTCTAGGTGGAACCTGTGTCCAGCTTAAAAGTGGAGAGGGGAGAGGGTTCACTAATAAATTAAAAAGGGGAAAATGAATATTTGGGGATAACTAGGAATTTTTGTCACAAGGATGGGTCTGACTTTCTTTATCCTCAGTTCTCAAAGCCAGAGCACCATTTTCCCAGGTATTACGGGAATAGGGTTGGCCAAGACTAGGAATCCAGTATGAGGATTCCTATAGAACATAATCAAATTTACCTTCAGGTAATAAAGAATATGGCTCGCTTTTTATGAGAAAGAACCACATCAGAGAACAGCGGAGGGAGTGCCTCCTTTGGGTGGGTAGCGTTGGTGCCGAGTGGATTTTGTTTAGAATTAGGATGGTGACGGAGGGCACCCAAGGCTAGCATGATGTCTCTAGCTCCTTCTTCTGGCCTGAAATGGGAGCAGCCTTTACTGCTGGGGGTGAAGGATGACTTGCCTGATGGTGACACAAACTATCCTTGGAATCTTCCAGACCGGGGCCCACTTTAGTGTCAGCCGCAGCTGAGTGGATTCATTTAGGAGGATACATAAGTATAGATCTTACTCTGCGATGCCCTTGTACAACCAGAAAGCACCAGCTTGGGCCTGTCGCTCAAGGTTTGACTTTATGATGTTCCTAGTAAGGATTCCATTTCCTGGCCATGAACGCAGAAGCAATGGAATTTTTCTGTCAAATCTAATATAGTTACTCTACTTCACTTTGTCATTGGCTTATTGACACAACTGTTTATCTCTCTCTCTCTCTCTTTTTTTTTTTTAATATTTTATTTATTTATTTGACAGAGAGAGAGAGATCACAAGGAGGCCAAGAGCAGGCAGAGAGACAGGGGGAAGCAGGCTCCCCTCCGAGCAGTGAGTCTGATGCGGGGCTCGATCCCAGAACCCTGGGATCATGACCTGAACCAAAGGCAGAGGCTTAATTCATTGAGCCACCCAGGTGCCCCTGTTTATCTCTCTTTGACCCAACAATTCTACAGCTAGGAATTAATCCTATAGCTACACTTGCACACATGCAAAAGGATTACACACAGGGGCCTGGCTGGCTCAGTCAGTGGAACGTGTGATTCTTGATCTCGGGGTTGTGAGTTTGAGCCCCATGTTGGGTGTAGAGATTAATCAAAAACAAAATCTTAGGGGTGCCTGGGTGGCTTAGTGGGTTAAAGCCTCTGCCTTCGGCTCGGGTCATGATCCCAGGGGCCTGGGATCGAGCCCCACATCGGGCTCTCTGCTTGGCAGGGAGCATGCTTCCTCCTCTCTCTGCCTGCCTCTCTGCCTAATTGTGATCTTTATCTGTCAAATAAATAAATAAAATCTTAAAAAAAACAAAAAGATATACACACAAGGCTACTTGTCTATAATAGCAAACCACTAGAAAGAGAACTTGCCAAGTAACTATAATACATTCATGGAATTAAATACTATGCAACAATAAAAAAAAAGAAAAAGAAGGTCTCGGCATAATTATTGGTAAGAAAGAAAAAAAGTCAGCAAAGAAAGGTAGGCCTTCTCATAGATTTATGTGAGAAGGGAGTCTCCAAGGGCACCTGGCTGGCTCAGTCCATACAGCATGCAACTCTTTTTTCTTTTTTCCTAAAGATTTTATTTATTTATTTGACAGACGGAGATCACAAGTAGGCAGAGAGAGAGGAGGAAGCAGGCTTCCCGCTGAGCAGAAAGCCCGATGCAGGGCTCCATCCCAGGATCCTGGGATCATGACCTGAGCCGAAGGCAGAGGCTTTAACCCACTGAGCCACCCAGGTGCCCCAGCATGCAACTCTTGATCTCAGGGTCATGAGTTCAAGTCCCATGTTGGGTGTAGAGCTTACTGGGAAAAAAAGGTGGGTGGGAGTCTTCAGTTGTTTTTGTGTGTAGAAGATCTATCTGGAAAGACAGAGACAATAGCACTGGTTGCCTCCAAGGACAAGTCCATGACTGGGTGGATAGGACAGAGACACTCTTTACTTTGTGCCCTTTTATGCCATCTTTGTTTTGAATCATAAAAGCAAATTTATGTATTTTTCCTCCTTTAGGACCCATATCCTTTTCTCTGGCCTGCCATTATGAAGAAAACAATCATCAGGAGTTTCTATTCCCTACCCCAGCCACCCCACCAACCCCACGGACTCTTCTCTTTACTGATGAGACCCAAGCTTCTGATACCTGGTAGTTACTGAAAACCGCCAGTGAGACCAGTGGAAAAAGGCACAGTCAGCAGATCTGTTAATACACCTGCCTTGTCATAGCTCATCCCACCTTTTTTTTTTTCATCCTTCCTTTAAACATGTCCACACATCCACTTCTGCCTTCTCCCCAGGCTTGTCACAGAGAAGGTAAGAGCAGAGGAAAACTTTGGAGGAGGAAGTTGCTAGTTGTTTTGTCTGATTAGAAAAGCATAAATAAACATCATACTTGGTTCCTAGAAGTGTGTGATAGTGTCACATTGTTTTTTTGCAGTGGTCTCAAAAAGGCTGGTTCTGGCTGGGCCTTCCTGCCACCTCTAGGCAAAGCAGAAAAGGATAGCCAGGGGCGCCTGGGTGGCTCAGTGAGTTAAAGCCTCTGCCTTTGGCTCAGGTCATGATCCCAGGGTCCTGGAATCGAGCCCCACATTGGGCTCTCTGCTCCGTGGAGAGCCTGCTTCCTCCTCTCTCTGCCTGCCTCTCTGCCTACTTGTGATCTCTCTCTGTCAAATAAATAAATAAAATGTTAAAAAAGAAAAGAAAAGGATAGCCAGAGAGAAAACAAAGCCCAGACAGAATAGGGGGCTTGCAATTATCTTCCAGAGCAGAATCATCTCTGGACCCTGAGCCTGCCTGCTTTGTTTGGCTTCTCAGACTTCTTTTGGCTGCCTACTTGGTGGTTTTTCCTTATGTGCTCAATCTCTGAAATGAGACAAGGCTAGGAGCAAGTCCTTGGAGTCAGCACATTGGAGAGTTCCTTCCTGGCCCTCTGCTCACGACCACACTGTGTCTGGCATCACAAGTCCCAGGCAAAGGCCAAGAAAGTGTTTTGGGGAGGAGTTCGCTGTGCACAGCCCTGTTCCTCTTCCTGCAGTCTCACGTTATCTCTGGCTAAAAGAGGCAGCCAAACATAGTGGTTAAGAACCTAAATTCTAGAAGCAGACAGCCTGAGAATAAATCCCAGTTCCCCATTTACTAGGGGAGCAAGTTACTTGACATTTTACATAATGCCTCAATTTCCTCACCTTAGAAAGGGTGTAGTCCATTTCACTGGGTCATTAGGAAAATTAAACAGTCAACACATGTAACATACTTGGAACAATGCCTGGCGCATAGTAACTGCTCAGTAAGGGTCAGCTATTATTATGGCCAGACTCGCCATGTGAGAAATTTTGAAAAATGGGCACGAAGCAGCTATAGAAATTTTCTCTTCAGAACTGCCTACTCAGAGCAGCCCTGAATCGGCAGTGGCCTTCCTCAGCTCTGTAACAGCCATCTTCTAACCCTGCAGTAAGACACCCATTTAACTCACCAAAAGAGAAAAACTAGAGACCAAACGAGGATGTTTCAGTGCATTCAAGCTTCTCAAAAGATTTTTCTGCCAGCCATTCATTTCCAGATTTTCTGACCCAGGAGCACCAAAAATCAAAACAGAACCAAAAAAATACCGGAAGGTTTTTGTGTATGTGATGGATAAGGAGGTAAGGAAAAGGGACAAGTAAGGTGGGGGAGGGAATAAAAGATAAAAGGCAATACCGAGTTGGTAATGCGCCCTCCCTTTACACAGGGTGCTAAAGGAGACTGAACCACTAGGTGGCAGCAGATGAGCAGACGAACCAAAAACAACCAATTGCCTCTCCTTTTAGGAGCCCTTGCACCAATCCAGACCTACAGGTAAGCACAATGGACACTGTTCTAAAATGGTTAACAGAGGAAGCAAACAGAAACCCCAACCTCTTCCCAACTCCCCCTGCCATCCGTGCCCCAGAGTGGCCCCTGCCTTAAAGAACCCCCCGGGACCCAAGGCTGGAAAGGCTGATGGCTGAGAGGGGAGAACAGTATTGTCCCACTGCTCTGAGTCGGGGAGACACGCAAAAAGGGGACACCAGAAGAGGAAGAGTAGGTATCCAGGCCTGGTCAAAAGGGGGATGAAAAAGGAGCAAGGTCAAGGTAACTTCTCCACTCTGCACAGTTCAGGTACCGCTCAGTATCATGGTCATTGGCTTCCAGCGCTTAAAAAAAATTCCCTTAGTGCAATAGTCCCTTCTAAACCTAAAAGCCTGCGTATACCCATATCACTCGCCATTCTATGGAGGCCTCCAGCAGCCCCATCAGCTGTAGGGTAGCCACCACTCCGATCTCTGACCCTGCTAGCTGGAACACCCCTCAGGAAGAGAAACCAGATTGGCCCTAAAAGATACAAACAAACGGACTCATCCCACTGTCCACCGCCATGGGCTATCTTTGACCTTGTTACTGGCAGAAAAAGATAAGAGCAAGTCTGATGGGTTGATAAGACTATCTCCAGGCTGAAGGGCATCCTCTGAGAACATTCTACGACAGAGTTTTTGGAAGCACAGGGTTCCTACAGCCTCTCTGAAGCGAAGCAGCAAAACTGCTCTCCACTTCGTTCAGCAGCCACTATCTTTTTTTTTTTTTTTTTAATTTATTTGACAGACAGAGATCACAAGTAGGCAGAGAGGCGGGGGGGGGGGGGAGCAGGCTCCCCGCTGAGCAGAGAGCCCCCAATGCGGGGCTCAATCCCAGGACCCCGGGATCATGACCTGAGCTGAAGGTAGAGGCTTTAACCGACTGAGCCATCCAGGCGCCCCCAGCAGCCACTATCTTAACCAACAGCTTCAGAAAGCAACTGGCTAATCGGATTACCACTTCTGTGTTTGACCCCACTAACCAAATCCCCACCTTAGTGCCTGCGACTAACTGGATAACCGGAGCATGAGACCACATTAACCGACCACAGTGTTAACCAACCACAGCGTCTGTGGCTTCTTAATAGCCACTGATTGCTCTGGCATCTGACATTGGAGAGGGAGGCTTTTTGCCTCTCCTGATTTTATGTAAAGGAAGGAGAAAAGAAAGGTGAGGTCCTAAATTTAAGAAGCAAATGTATAGGGCGCCTGGGAGACTCAGTCGGTTAAGCGTCTGACCCTTGGTTTCGGCTCAAGTCACGATCTCAAGGTCACGAGCTCTGCACTCCTGCCGGGAGTTTGCCTGAGATTCCTTCCCCCTCCTCTCCCTCTCCCTCTCCCTCGGCCCCTCCCTTCTGCTCCTGAGCCTCTGCCTCCCTGCGCATGCTCTCTCTCTAAGATAAATAAACAAAATCTTAAAAAGAGGAAGCCCCAGCAACAAAGTAGAAGGGCACCTGGCCAGCTCAGTGGGTGAAACATGTGACCCTTGATCTCATAGTTGTGGGTTTAAGCCTCACATGAGGTGTAGAGATGACTAAAAAAAATAAAATTAACCAAAAAAGCAGCAAATGTGTATCTGCCTTTTACAGATAAATGATAATTTACCGAGCACTAGCTGATGTCCAATGGATGATCTGACCCGGGGTGGGCACGGTTAGGCCTGCGTTGTCCACGCTGGTATCTGAAAACACTAAATGCTCTGAAAGCAGTCTTTCAGCTCCGTCTCCTTAAAAATAACTGTTTTCCCAGTGTGGCTTCTTTGTCATCCGTATAGCAGAAGAGCACAGACATTGCTTTGCAACCACCTCAATACTAAATTTCCCCACTGTTGTATCTCTGAGAACTCCGTACTTAATTCAAAACCAACTGCACCTTTTCCTCTGGCAAATAAAAATGGGAAAGAGAAGGGGGTTCCTATTGCTTCTCCTTCCTGAGACCCAGACTGAGACCCATCTGAGAGAGCAATGCCCAAAGGTGTAACCGACAGAGATGCCCGCGCTCCCGCTGGAGACAGAGGCCTCGTGAGGAACTGCCTAGATTTCGCGTTCTCATTCCCTTTTCAGCCCTTCAATTTGCCCAGTTGCACCACCTCATGGGTCTCGGGGTCTTTGAGAATGGCAGAGCTGAGGACCTGAAAGGGGTGGCCTTGGACAAAAATCACAGGAAGTCTGCCGGGGAAGAGCAAATGCAGTGAGGGACTCTGGAAATTCTCAGTCCGCTGCTTTGCGTCTTGAATCAGTCGAGTTGTGCCGCCGTTAGACACGTCCGGTGACACATTTTCAAATTCTGCATTCCATGCCCGGCACTTGCGTCACAGCAAAGCAGCGGTGTCCATGCAAGGAGCGAGAGAACCGCCGCCCCCCACCACCACCAGTGGCGGGGGTTGTGGGGGGAACTCACCCCTGCCCTAAAAACTGGTCAGAGAAGTATAGAGTTGAAGAGAAGCAAGAAAAGAAGGCAAAGTAGGAGTTTTTTTGTGGTGGGTTTTTTGTTGTTTTTGTTTTTTCATCTTAAGAACGAAACTCTCAGATGGGAGGGACAGAGGTGCTTTCATCTTTGGCCACCAGGAAGCCCTCCCCACAGATCTCCCCCTGCCACCCCAGAGGGGCTTGGAAGGATAAATCTTACGTGGCTTTGACTTGCTAATTCCCGAAGCCCTGCGAAATCTGTGGCGCTGCCTTTAGAAAAAGCAGCCGTCTACACAGAGGATTATCCCCGCTACACAGCCCAGTGGTTCGGACTCATTTTCTAGTTTGTAGATTACCTAGTCCCTTGCTCCTCCCCCTTCCCTCCTGCCCTGCTATTGCCTTCGGTGTAGAATTTACCAGAGATTGGGTAGGGAGTTTCAAACTCTCAACTAAAAAGAGATTTTTCTTCACAGGATTCAAATTGTTCTATTTCCCTGTGCAAAACTAAGTGTTCAGAAAATATGCCTCTTTTGCTGGGGGGGGGGGTTGTTGTTGTTATTAGTAGGAACCGATGACCATTCTTTTGCAACTCATTAGGATTCAATTAATGATACACTTTAAGACGCAGCCCATTTTGTACAAAGTCTTTTATAAATGCAACGCCTCCCCCGCAAAAACAAAACAAAACAAAACAAAACCAACAACAATGGTATTAGAGGAAACTGAAGTAGAATGAGTAGGGTGACCATATAATTTATTTTCCAGAGATGCTTTTGAGACTGAAAGGGAGAGTTATTGGTAATTGATGCCAAGACCGCAGGTGTAAACCAGGATCAGGGGTCACCCCAGAAATCAGGCAAAATGAGCTGTCCAGTCACATGGGGAGCGGGCAGTAGAGAGACTACCAGGCTCTCCGGGTTGCAACATTGGGCAATGTGCCTTCTAATGAAGACCTCCCCTGCCGGCCTGGCTCCTAGGCAAGCCCTGCCAATGAGGCTTTCTTTCCCTGATGCCCAGGCTGCTCTGAGAGGCCCAGTATCTTTGGCATCACACGGCTGCTGGGGCTGGCCGGCTGTCAGCCGCTGTGTGTGTGTTCAGTTCCCTCGTGGGGCCCCATCACAGCCTGCCACCCCTCCATCTGGCAGGGGGCCATGGAGGGAAGCTCGCTTGCAGCACGGGGCGACAGTATGCCACTTCCTTGCCTCCTGTGACAGGAGTGAGTTCCAAGAGGCTTCTAGTGCTGGTCCTCAAAGAGGGCATCTGGTTCTACCGCAGACGCTCTTAACCTGATGGTGAGCAGCTGGGCCTCTCTTGTGCCCATCATCAGCTCACGGAACAGAAAACAGGCCATAAACACTCCCCTTTCACCAACGGTCAGCCGGCCTGGCATCTCTCTACCATGAAGCCCCCAGGCGGCACCTGCTCCCACCTACACGTACTGGACGCCTCCCACGGGGCCAGGCGGTGGGGCTGACTGTGGGCGTCCTCTGCCTGTCACTGGCACAGCCCACCTCAGGGCAAATGCCTAGCATCTGGAGACTGTAGATCATCTTGAAGGCAGTGCAGGGGAAGGTGGGAGGGGGCGGCAGTGGGGGCGGTGCAAAACTTGGAGCTTATTGTGTCACCTGTGAGTGCCAACTCCCTCAACCTGGCACTCCTGGGGCCTGGCATTTGGGGCCAGGTAACTTTATGTTGTTGGGGACATGGCGGTATGTTCAGCAGCACCCCTGCTCTCAACCTACTAGATGCCGGTAGTACCCACCCCACCCCACCCCTGCCCTGTGCTGACCACCAAAGCTGTCTCTAGGAATTGCCAAGTGTCCCCTGGGAACAAAGTCACCCCTGTCTCTGGGGGTCATTTGTGTGTTTAGGACCAAGCTTGGAGAAACTGCCCTACCTTCTAGAAGTTTGTACTTTTAGTCACTGGATTATAGCACTGGAGAGAGGCTTACTGCTGGGTTGGGAAGACCCAGAGTAGAAATGCCATGGATTCCTCAGGGTTTAACACTCTGCAAACCACAGCCCAGGGGCCACAAGCCCCTGCAGACATTTGAGGGCCTGCAGAGGCACAGATTTGCACCACAAAAATGGTATTTTGGGTATTTTCGAATGAGTAAGCCCAGAATTGCCAGGTTAGAGAGCTGCAGGCCACCAAGTCCCTCACATCTAGAGCTCTGTGGTTACACTCCTTGTTTCCCTTTTCCGTGGCAGAAATCTTAAAAGGGGAGCCCTGAAACTCTTATCAGGACCTAGTGAAATGCCGTGTTCTGCTTCAGAGCAGGAGACCAGGGGTGTCACCCCACGGAGAGGGCAGCAGCTGCTCCCGGGAGCTCTGGTTCCCCATGCCTGGCACTGGTGCAGGCTGGTGCGGGGCTGACTGCAGCCCTCAGGCAGAAGTAGGGAGGCTCAGGACAGATGTCACTTCCCAGTGGCTGCGGCCATTAACCTTCCTGCTCCTCCACGTTAGTTTTGAAGGGGAAGTTTTCTTATACAATGTAACTCCTAGGAGCTTTATCAAGAACCAAAAAAGTAAAACCCAGCCAAAACCCACGGCCTTCTCGGGAGGCCAAGATAGGACGAGGGGTCCATTGCCTTTGTTGGTTTTGCCTGCACCGGCCAGACAGCAAGGCCATTGGTGGCCCTGGTGCCAGCCAGAGCCCTGACGATTCTGCCTCCCATGGGCCCCGAATCCGAGGCACCTGGAAGGGTTATTAGCAGGATTGGAACTCATCCCTCTGCTGGGACTAGATCATAATTACAGTAATTTTCTAACAGAGCTGGGCAGTAGGACTGTTTAATCAGCATCTGACTCCCTTGTGCTCCCAGCCCTCATCACTCAAGGAGAGGAGTGGGCTGGCTCTTAAAGAGACAGTGCCCGCCTTCCAGCGCTTCGAACAGATGTGCCCTAATTGGTAGAATATATCTAAGTCTCGTAGCTTATAGCAGGCAGGTTGCATTGCCTCCAACAAACCGCCTCGGGCTCTCACTATTCTGGGCCTTCTGCTCAAGGGACCTGGGTCAAGCTTCTGGTAGGCCTGGCTTCTCACATCAACGTAGCCTCCCGGGGAAGCACATACACAGGGCTGGGGCACTTATGGAAAGATCTAAACTAGCTGGCCCCTTCGATATGGATGGTATGAAGGAAGAGGTGCTTGGCTGAAGGTTGGAAGTTGGGACATACAGCCGCAGATAAGGAATTTTGGCTGGGGGTTTTCCCATAATCCAGAGATTGCGGAAGCATCTCATGTTCCTGCCTTCCATGGGGGGGGGGGGGATTAAAAAAAAACCCTTAAAGACTTTCAGACAGTCTCTGAATTCTCACACTTTGGCTTTCCCATCCCTCCCTATTATTCCTGCCCCTTTCCCTGCTGAGTAAGTCCCCCTTCATTTGCCTCCTCCTGTGCTGGTGGAAGTGGACCAGGCCTCCCCCGAATGGAAGGGATGGAAAATCATTCACCTTGCTCATTGACTCGGGAGCATTCTGTCTCCTAAAAAGTGTGGCCTTTGTGCATAAACTGTCCATGTTTACTGTATCTTGAGATTTGAGGTTCCAGCTTTTAACTCCAGATCTAGCCATTTCTAAGGTGCAACTGGTTCTTGCCAAGAAGTTTTTTCTCTAATAACATGCTAGGACTGGCTCGTGCCACCCTGTTGGGAAGTCAAATGCATATTTGGTCTTTACAGCAGCTCCTGAAGGAGTTCTGTAGAGCCGGGAGTGAATGAGAAGAGGTGAGTAGTTGAGGGGGGTGGTGCAGAATGAGGAAATGAGAAGAGGTGAGTTGGGAGGGGGGCTCCCGAGGCGGGCTGAGGAAACCCTCAGGAAAGAAGGGATCGTGGTAAGGAGGATGGGAAGGGGGATGCTTCTCCACAATTCAGAGAAAGTTTGCTTTGAGCCAGGTGATGCCCTCTACAGAGCTGAGTCCCTGCAGGCAGAGGGCTGCCGGGAAGCTTGTCTTAGGATCTGTGCCCAGGCATGACTGAGGAAGTCACCATCCCACCCCACGCCCGGATAGGCTTGGCTTTGGCTGCGTCTCTGCGGGCGGCTCCCACATCACCGCTCCGGTCTCTGAGGGAATGTTCCGGGGGTCCCCCGTGAGGCAGGCCAGGCGCTGCTCTGTTTCCGTCTCTACCCTCAACCCCACTCCTCATCCTCCTGGCCCACTGTCCTCCCCACGCCTCGGGTGGGAAGAATAGCCAGCGAGAGCTGAGGTGTGAGAACAAATTCGTGAACTTCAAGTCCAATCAGGTTGTCAAAGAGTCATGATGGACTCCCAGACCCACCTGCCGGAGTGGGACTGGTCAGAACACAGGACTGCCGAGGAGCTCAGATTTCTGAGAACTACTCTGAAGAGCTACTCGAGTGGACTTCAGTAGTGGGTTTATTCTGGTTTAAAAAAAAAAAAAATCTGGGGAGGAGGGCCGCCTGGGTGGCTCAGTGGGTTAAGCCTCTGCCTTCAGCTCAGGTCATGATCTCAGGGTCCTGGGATAGAGCCCCGCATCGGGCTCTCTGCTCAGTGGGGAGCCTGCTTCCCCCATTCCTCTGCCTGCCTCTCTGTCTACTCGTGATCTGTCAAATAAATAAATAAAATCTTTAAAAAAATAAAAATTAAAAAATCTGGGGAGGAAAGAAGCAAAAACCTCATCTTACAGAGTGGGGAAGTGACTTCCATGAATGTGCTCTCCCAGCATCTAAAAACATGCTTCATAGCGGCGCCTGGCGGGCTCAGGCCACAGAGCACAAGACTCTTGATCTTGGGGTTGTGAGTTCAAGTTCCATGTCAGGGGTAGAGTTTACTTGAGAAATAAACGAGAACATCCATTTTAAATTAATAAAAACATGGTTTTTATAAAAACTACCCTCAGCTCAGCTTTGTTTCCTCAGTTAGAAAAGGAGTCTACTACTTGACTTGGCCTCTTCACTGGCCACTGAGGCAAGTAAAGTGAAGAAAACAGAGGAGACTTATCTTTAAACAAGACCCCCCACACACACATACACACACCCGCTGCCACCAAACAACGTGAGACCCCTGAGCATGGGACCACTTCTCTTGGGTAACAAGACGACCAGCCCTGGGCCACAGAAGTGGCGGTCAGGTGGTGACTAAATCAGGCACAGAATCCACCTGGAACCTAAACCCTAACACGAAAATACTTCTGTGCTACAAAAGCCGAGTGCAGCTCAGCCAGCCACCGTCCCCAGGAGCTTCCCACCTTCCCTACACAAGTCAGCGGCCATGGCCGCCAGCCCTTCGAGCACACAGGGACACAGCGAAACGCGAAACCAATGGCACCGCCTGGATGGGGAGAAAAATTCAGCTTTGCTCTCTTCCCTGGTAACTCTAAGCCCGTGTCAGGAAAACTCTTCCCTTCTTAGGACATCTCCCCCCCGCGCACACTCTCAACTTGAGCACAGGACGGTGAGGGGACGGCGCCTGGCCTTAGATTAACTGAGCTGCTGTTGTATGCACTGCTGGTAATGGATCATTAAAAAAGCCAGGAGTCAGAAAAATCGCATCCGTGTCTTTGAATGGCTCCTGCTGTCCCAGCAGCCTACCCTGCTGGCAGAACGAGCTGCTGAACACCAACTCCGGGAAGAAAAGGAGAGAACAGAAGAAGGCCAACCCGGCTTGCTGTTTTTTGGCTGAGTAGGGAATTGACACAGACCACCTCCGGCTCCTGTCTGGAAGTTTCTGAGATCAGAGAGCTTCAGGCACAGCTGGGTTCACAGCTGCACCATTTGGAGCATTGGACTCATTAATATTCATGAGTCATCCCCACCAATAGGCAGAGCGGATGCCATTAGCTTAGCATCTGTCGGGTTTTTGTGAGGGTTGTGGATGGAGGGTTTTTTTTTTTCTTCCCCCTCCCTTTTAAATGAACTTCTTTTGACATTTTGGATTTGCCTCTGTAGGTTTTCTCTCCTCGCCTTGCTCGGCTGCATCATCTAAAGGAGAGGCCCAGGGGAGGCGGGCAGGAAAGAGGGAGGAGCCCCCGCCGGGGCTCCGCATCTGCCTGTTGACAAACTTTATTTCTCTCCCAGCACCTGGCACCTCACCCGGGCTGCAGCAGGTAAATTATACCTAACGAGGTTCGTGCCCGCGACGGGGAGGAAAAGCCGGATCCCCGAGCCGCGGAAGGCGGCCCCTCCTCCGGGGCCGGACCGGGCCGCTCGCCCCACGCGGGAGAGCCACAGCGCCCGGCCGTTCTTTCCACGCTGATAAACTCATGATTTATGAAAGTAACTCCTGCCAGCCCTCGCTCCCTCCTCCTCGGCTACAGCTTGTTAGACACAAATGGCAACAACAGTCTTAAATACTTGCATTTTATTTCAGGCCAAAGCCCCTCGACTCCGATCGCAACACCCTGGCAGCCCCCTCACCCCAGCAGAGGCCAGGAGAGGAAGAGCCCACGGCCGGGGGAGGAAGGAAGGGGGGGGGCGGGGGGGGCGGCCGGAGCAGGGGGGGCGCGAGAGGGGAGCGCTGAGCAGGCAGGGCGCCGCCGGCGCTCCTCTCCTACCCGCTCGGGCTCTCCGTGGAGAGGAATTATGGCAGCGGGAGGGCAGAATGCCTCATTGTCTGAAGGCGCGTCGTTCCTCATCTCCATCCCCAGAGCCCTCTCTCCAGGCACAAACAAAGCCCTTGCGCCCCATTGGACTGAACAGACGGCCTCCCCGCCACACAGCAGAGGGACACTGTGGGAGCTGAAGCCCTGGGGGCAGGGGGCTGTTACTAAGGGAGAAGAGAAGGATTCAAAAAAGAAAGGCGCCCATGGCAGCACCGCAGAAAAGATTGTCACATCTGGGCTTTACAGCCAGAGGAGGTGGTGACAGCCTGGGACAGCCTTTTCTCAAACAAAGCCCCTGAAACTGTTGCCTTTCCTCTGGCTTCCAGGGGTCTCTCTTCCAGGGCCAGCCGGGAGCCACGTCATGGGTCTAGGGCCCCTCACAGCCAGGCTGAGGGCTGGGGAGAGGCAGGAACCCCCAGGCACGGGAGTCACAGCACCGGTGGGGTCAGTGGTGTTCAAGAAGGAGAAGGAAGCAAGAAGGTGGGAGAACAAACACTCACCACCCTGGCCACGAAAGGAGGGAGGCAAGAGGCCAGCCTCCCGGAAACAAAGTGCTCTAAGGGCCGCAGCAAGAAGCCCGCCAGTGGGAATACGACTACACAACCATTTCCATCGGGTCAGTATTCAACAGGACAGCTTAAAAGCGGTCACTTGCAGGTCCCCCCAAACCAGTCAACCTGAGGCAATGCTCCCACGCCCATTAACAAACATCTAAAGCAACTCAGCTCCCAGGAGAGTAAACACACCACATATTTCTGTGCAAAACCAACAGCCCATGGTGGGCCTTATGCCTAACTTAAAACCGTCCAGTGTAAGCCCATGGACGAAGCCTGAGGAGTTGTGGTGACCGACTTCTGTGCCACCAACCTGAGCAGAGGTGACCATTCGACAGTAAGTGGCCCAGACTCCCCAACACCTACCCTGTGCCCCTTTCCCACCCCAGCAAGTCTCCTTGCCGGCATCTTTTCTGCCGCCTCGGAGCAGAACCCAGCGCTCGGACCAGAGCTCATTTTTCTAAAACCGTTTCTAACTGCCCAGGGTCCAAAGGCACAGCACGGTCCCCTCCCACGGCCCTTCTCACAGGCTGGGGAGCAGAGGCGTCCTCGTCAGGTCTTGCAAAATCACAGCATGACGGCGAGGGGGAGGGAAGGAGAGGGGGGCTTTCCAAGGAAGGAGCTTCAGAGTCAACAACGGGAGCCCACACCTCGAAATGGTCCTGTTCCTCCCTGGGAGGTGGGGAGGGAGAGCTCCTCCTGCCGGATCTTGGAAGAAAGCAGCAACTGGCAAAGAATGAGAAAGGAACAAGGGCATGAACAGATAAACAAAAATCAGTGGATAAGCCTCGTGAACAACCAACCAAGGGGGTAAGGCCATGCAGATGGAGTATGATTTGGCCGCAAAAAGGAAGGAAGTGCTGACAGGCACGACAGTATGGGTGGACCCTGAAAACATGCTGAGGGAAAGAAGGTCGTCCCGAACCACCACACACAGGACTCCGCTTGTGTGAAGTGTCCAGAACAGGCAAATCCGCAGACTCAGAAAGTGGATTAGTGGTCACTGGGGTTAGGAGGTGGGGAAAACAGCGTGTCACTGCTGACAGGTACAAGGTTTCTTTGGGGGTGATAAAAATTGGGGTGCTAAGTTAAGAACTACTGAATGATACATTCCAAGGGTGAATTTTATGGTATGTAAATTACATCTCAATAAAGCTGTCACTTTGACATAGGGAGGGGAGAGGAATAAAGAACAAGCTAAGCCTTCTCTTCTTTCCCCCCGGGTTTCGACAGTAGAGCCCGCTACCCAGGGATGGGTTAACCCAGACGCTCAGGCCCTGCCACGTGAGAGAACCACACACAGGGAGGACGAGGCCTCTTCTGAGAGCATGAAACGCTGTGAGGACACTTCCTCTATCAAGTGGACACCTCACTGGCCCAGGTAACAGTAATCCTAGCCCCCAGTGCCTCAAAAAAAACAAGAGAGCTCTCGTTACCTCTTTGGCTGGTCTCCCTTAGCCAGGTGAGAGGAGCCCTGCCTCTCTTCCTGGACCCAGCCACAGTTGGACATAGCGTAGTGGAGAATGGCGTCAGACACGGTCATGGGGCTTCGGCCCTGGACGCAGGCTTCTATCTCGGGCACCGAGAGCTGGCTTTGTAGGAAGAGGTGTAACTGGCTGTCTGAGAGGAGGACCACACTCTGCAGGACCCTGAGGCAAACACAGGAGGTACAGCACAGACTCACGCTGAGCAGCTGCTGTCCTCAGCCCCCCGCTCCCTGAAGGGCTTCCGGCTTGAGCGAGCACTGAAGGCATGGATGGGGGTGCAGGAAAGGCCTATCTATTTGAAGGGGCCATCCTGCCCGATACCTTCCCCTCTCCCCTCCCGCACTCAGGAGGCAGGTACTAGCCCACTCCGTCTACTCACTTTTCCAGAAAGTGCTGCAGACCTTGTCGCCGCTTCTCAATGAACTCATCAGAGCTGCCAAAGAAGGTTGACTTCCCAGGAAGTTCAGGTACAGGCCTGTGGATCACATAATGTAACACCCAAGATAAATGTAACATTTAAAGATAGCCATTCTGCCCACTGAGCAAGGAAATCCCCTAAGAAGAGGCACAAATCAAAACAAATAGGTTTTTAAAAGGGGGCTGGGCAGGGCTAATACTGACCGCGTGCCATGTGTTAGGCACCGTGCTAAATGCTTTACAAACCTTTTCATTTACTCCTCCCCAAAACCCTATGAAAAACCTATTGATGTCCCCATTTCAGGTGTAAGGAGGTAGAATCAGAGAAGTTAAGTAAATTTCCCAGTGTCACACAACTAGTATCCAAACCCAATCCAAGCCCTCTCGGATTGGAAGAGGTCTTGATTTACATACAAGGACCCCATGTGCTCCATGCTGCCATGTACAAGTTTCTCCATTTTCAAAATAAGAGCTGATGGGTCTCCTGGGTGGCTCATTCGGTCAAGTGTCTGCCTTCAGCTGAGGTCATGATCTAAGGGTCCTGGATCGAACCCTGTATCAGGCTCCCTGCTCAGCGGGGTTTCTGCTTCTCCCTCTCCACTGCCCAGCCTGGCTCCCCCATCCGCCCACTCATACCCTCTCTCATTCACTCTCTTTCTCAAATAAATTTAAAAATAAGAGCTCGGGGCGCCTGGGTGGCTCAGTGGGTTAAGCCTCTGCCTTCAGCTTGGGCCATGATCTCAGGGTCCTGGGATGGAGCCCCGCATCGGGCTCTCTGCTCAGTAGGGAGCCTCCTTCCCCCTCTCTCTCTCTCTGCCTGCCTCTCTGCCCACTTGTGACCTCTGTCAAATAAATAAATAAAATCTTAAAAAAAAAAAAAAAAGAGCTGATGGTGGGAGTGGGTTTTGTAAACATTGTAGAATGTTTTTTTTTTTAAAGATTTTATTTAGGGACGCCTGGGTGGTTCAGTGGGTTAAGCCTCTGCCTTCAGCTCAGGTCATGATCTCAGGGTCCTGGGATCGAGCCCTGCATCGGGCTCTCTGCTCGGTGGAGAGCCTGCTTCCCCCTCTCTCTCTGCCTGCCTCTCTGCCTACTTGTGATCTCTCTCTCTGTCCAATAAATAAATAAAATCTTTAAAAAAAAAAAAAGATTTTATTTATTTATTTGATAGAGATCACAGAGCCTAAGGCAGAAGCTTTAACCCACTGAGCCACCCAGGCACCCCAACAATGTAGAATTTTTTTTTTTTAATATATTTTTTTTATTTGACAGAGATATCACAAGTAGGCAGAGAGGCAGGCAGACAGAGAGGGGAAGCAGGCTCCCTGCTGAGCAGAGAGCCCGATGTGGGGCTCAATCCCAGGACCCTGAGATCATGACCTGAGCTGAAGGCAGAGGCTTTAACCCACTGAGCCACCCAGGCACCCCTAGAATTTTTTTAAAAAGATTTTATTTGGGGCACCTGGGTGGCTCAGTGGGTTAAGCCTCTGACTTTGGCTCAGGTCCTGATCTCAGGGTCCTGGATCAAGCCCTGAATCAGGCTCTCTGCTCAGTGGGGAGTCTGCTTCCCCCTCTCTCTCTGCCTGCCTCTCTGCCTACTTGTGATCTCTCTGTCAAATAAATAAATAAAACCTTAAAAAAAAAAAAAGATTTTATTTATATATTTAAAAAGAGCAGGGATGGGGGCACCTGGGTGGCTCAGTGGATTAAAGCCTCTGCCTTCAGCTCAGGTCATGATCCCAGGGCCCTGGGATGGAGCCCCACATGGGGCTCTCTGCTCAGCAGGGAGCCTGCTTCCTCCTCTCTCTGCCTGCCTCTCTGCCTACTTGTGATTTCTGTCTGTCATATAAATAAATAAATAAATCTTTGAGGAAATAAATAAATAAATAAATAAATAAAAAGAGCAGGGACAAAAAATAAATAAAAATAAAAAAATAAAAAGAGCAGGGGGAGGGACCAAGGGAGAGGGAGGGAGGGAGCATCTCAAGCACACACTGCACTGAGCCAACGCAGGGCTCAATCTCACGACCCTGAGATCAGGACCTGAGAGGAAATCAAGAGTCAGATGCTTAACCCACTGAGCCACTTGGTGCAACTCACATGCTTTGAATTTTCTAAAAGCAGCTGCGTGGCAGCAAGGCATCCACAAACTCTTTCAATCTCCCTAGCTTCTATTATGAACATATTTTTAAAAAAACAGGCCAGGGGTGCCCGGGTGGCTCAGTCTGTTAAGTCCCCACTCTTGATTTCATCGGGGGTCATGGTCTCAGGGTTGTGAGATCAAGCCCCACATCCGGCTCTGTGTTGGGCACAGGGTCTGCCTGGGATTCTCTCTTTCTCTCTCTCCTTTGCCCCTCTCCCTCAGTTCACACTTTCTCTAAAAAAGCAAAGCAAAACAAACAAACAAAAGAAGAGAATGCAGAATCTGTCAGAAGTTCCAACTGGCTTTGAGGGCCTGACCCATGACAGCAGCCTCGGCAGTCCCACATGTTAACTAACCAGCTTGGTCACCCCCAGACCCCGCTCCCAGGACATTCAGTGACTGTCCTGCAATGGAATCCCTGTTCTACAGTGTCTCCAGTTTAGGACTTATTTGGGGTGGTTTAAGTGAGGAGTGAACATTACTGCTTTTCATAAGACTTTCAGTCTGTTATGTCTCTGGAGAAAGGTCTCTGCACAAAAAAGAAAAAAAATTAACATTTATATTACATGTCAAATGGACAGGAACACCACCGGTCACATAAATCCAGGTGCTAACGAGTTTCTGATCACGAGTGATACGCATATATAAAATGCTAACAGTACATTTGTGTAGCCCTAGATGAAAATGCATATAAAAAAGGAAAAGTATTTTTTATATTTCTATGACTTTGTTCAGTCAAAATACTAGAACTCTGTCTTTTTTTTTCTTTTTTTTAAAGATTTTATTTATTTATCTGACAGACAGAGATCACAAGTAGGCAGGGAGGCAGGCAGAGAGAGAGGAGGAAGCAGGCTCCCCACTGAGCAGAGAGCCAGATGTGGGGCTCAATCCCAGGAGCCTGGGATCATGATCTGAGCTGAAGGCAGAGTTTTAACCCACTGAGCCACCCAGGCGCCCCTGTCTTTACTTTTTCCACTGACTCGAAAACATAATTTAAGAACCCATTTCTCAATTTCCTAAGTGCCTAACATGTTGCCAAGTTTTCTTTATTGTAAACTCTGGTTCTTGTGTACGCCCCCAAAAAGCCAGTCTCAGACCCAAGAAAGAAACAAAAGCAAACTCACACCAAACCAGCATTTCTCTGGAGCTGCTTTCTCAGCCACACGAACTCACGGTAGCGGCGACGCACACAGGACGTTTTGGCAGTGAAGGCCTTGCTGTTGGTCTACAGGAGGAAGTACATGAAAAAGAAAAAAAAAACCCAAGTAGAAAAAGACCAGATTTACTCCTCATCGTCACATTCACGGAGGACCCAACCCACCAGGTCCCATCCTGAGCAGGGGCTACGGGCCAGCAGGCAGCCTGAGAGCAGGTGTCCGGCTGACCCCAAGCTCATTCCTCCCCGCCCTCCTTTTCTTCAGGCTCAGAACAGTCAAAACATCTACCAACGGGTTCTGCCTCAGCACCAGCCCTCAGCCCCAGAAGAGGTTGACCCCAATACAGAAGTCCGAAGCACTTACGTGGAGAAAGATCTTATAATCCACGTAAGAATTCCAGGAGCCCTCATTCTGCACGCGGGGGTCCTGAACACGCACAGTGATCACCTCCTAGAGGTAAGAAAGGCTCCTTCAGCTCACCCACACAGTGAGCCAGCTTGGATAACATAGGCTGCCAGATTTTCCCAATCAGTACCAACCTTCATTCATGTATTCGTTCAACTCAACAAATATTTACTGACCACCCACTATGTCAGACACTGTTCTGAAGCACTGGGGGCAGAACACGAACAAGAGACAAAAATCCTCGCCCTAGTGAACCTCACATTCAGCTGCATTCCAACGAATGGAAACGTTAGTCAAAACAGAACCTTGGGGCGCCTGGGTGGCTCAGGGGGTTAAAGCCTCTGCCTTCGGCTCAGGTCATGATCCCAGGGTCCTGGGATCGAGCCCTGCATCGAGCCCTGCATCGAGCCCTGCATCGAGCCCTGCATCGGGCTCTCTGCTCAGCAGGGAGCCTGCTTCCCCCTCCCTCTCTCTCTGCCTGCCTCTCTGCCTACTTGTGATCTCTGTCTGTCAAATAAATTAAACAAAACAAAACAAAACAAAAAACAGAACCTTATTTCCCAGGAATGGCTTTTCTGCAGATTTCCACCTCCTGCCTTCATTTTGAGCTCATCAGAACCCCCAAGGTATTACTGTCATTAGAGTACCATGGAGCAATGATTGGCGTCTTTCCTCAAATCCAATCAAACCTTACCCAACTGTTTCCTGGAGACCACATGCTTACCTCCAACTCTTGGTTTTCCAACATCCTACACCCAAAGCCCATTGGAAGAAAACATCTGCTGGGGGAGAGAGGACAGGGGAACAAATCATGGTTAGCATGCTTCTATTCTTATCACTCTTTATCAAGAAAATTTTCATTGACCCACCCCCCCCACCTCCCCCGGGGAAAACCCAGGCACCTTTTTTGGGGGTTTTTGTGTAAAACTTAAGAGGAAGCAAAAAAAAAAATCCCCTTGCCTTTGCCCAGTGCCAAGCTAAAAGCCCCAGGGGAATTGCCTGCCCTCGCAGACCACAGCCGGGACCCTCAACCAGGCCACCTCTAGCTAAAGCATATTTGGGTCTGTGCAGCGCTCACCTCAGGCAGGGGGAAATTGCAAAATGGGATGTCAAACCTTTCTGCCTGAGGGCTGCAGGTGAAAGCTGCAGTCCTGTGGGCCTACAATACGCCTCTGCAAGTGTGCCTCACAGCGCCCCCTTCTGGAGGTTTAGAGACAACCAAGCCCCACAAATATCCGTGCCCTGAAGTCTCTTTGTCTTGCTTAACAGTCCTACCCAGAGGTAAATCGTAGAGCTGGAGAGTTCCTGGAGCACCTGAAAGGGTTGCCCGGTTGCGACCTTCCCTTATCTAACCTGTCCTCCCAAACCCAAGCCAATGGTTCCAATCATTTCCTCTCTCGACATGCTATCTGGTTTGCACCTCTGCCGAAGCCCCCCACAGCTGCATGGGTCGGCTCGGGATGTTTTCCGCTCCTTTGTAAAGATTCATTAAAGCCTAAGCCCCTGATTTCCCCCAATGTGGCCGTTTACATGTGCAGCGACATAGCCCACTCCGACAAGGGGACCATGAAGCCTCCAGTGCAGGGTTACTCCAGTCCAAAGGGGCCCATGATGTCACCTTCTGTTAAAATACAGCACTAATCTTGTTACTCCTAGAACCACTTCAACAGCATCCACCCTGGCGGCCGCCTCCACCCCCTTATCCTCTCTTAAGAGCGGAACAATAAGGTTTAATTTCCCTTTCCAATTTACCTTGAAATGAAAACTGACTTCAGCCAATATGTACTGCCAACAAATGATACAGGCTGGCTCCTGGGAAAACAAGACCATCTCAAAGCTCTCCCTCTCCTCCCCCCATGCCCATTCACACACCCACTCATTTTTACAGTCCTACAATTAATTTTAAACACATTCTCTTATTAGTTCTGCCTTACCATTAGAACAGTGTGTAATGAGTTCCCTTCTATTTGATGTTTTGCTAACACAAGGCTAATGTTTCAGGAGAAGCGGAACTCATTTACACCACGAAATTAGCAGAGCAAAGAGCCTTCCCAATTCCTTCCAGTATACCAGAAGATCCCTCCACACACAGCCACTGCGCAGAGACAAAACCTCCCGGTAGATGACCGGGCTACACCATTGAGCAAACTAGAGGTTTTGTGACTGTGATACCAGCTTTGTACTTTTGCTGACAATCTGATTTTTCATCTGCTGCAGGCACCGTCACAAAGGGGTCCCGAACTGAAAGGAAATTCCAAATCCTTAGCAACCAATGTGTAACATGCCCGATATAAGCCATCAAATGGCTGTGACCAAAAAGAACAGCTCAACTTGTGAACGATTAACCTCCTCAGATTAAAAAAAAAAAATTTTCTGGGACGCCTGGGTGGCTCAGTTGGTTGGACAACTGCCTTCTGCTCAGGTCATGATCTCGGAGTCCGTGGATCGAGTCCCGCATCCGGCTCCCAGCTCCACGGGGAGTCTGCTTCTCTCTCTGCCCTTCTCCTCACTCATGCTCTCTCTCCCTGTCTCTCTCTCAAATAAATAAATAAAATCTTTTTAAAAAAATTTCTTTCTCTTCTCTTTTCAGTCATTTGATAAATTGCCAGCACGAAAGCAGAGAGTTAGATATTCTGACGTATCTTTTCCTAAAAGTAACGATGGGAAAGATGACAAGGAAATCACAGACATCCACACACTCAGTGGGGCTCACACATCTATGCCTTGAAACGTTTGCCAAATTTAGGACCATAATTTAGTGACTAAGTGGTCGTCATTCACAGGTTCAAGAAGAGTGTCTAGGGCCCTGAACCACCTTCAAGCGCAAGTTTCTCTCCTTTCCTTTAGGGCTAAAACCACTGAGAAACAAATAGCTATAAACTGACTTTAATACACTGGCTTAAAAAAAAAAATCTTGGCGCCTGGGTGGCTCAGTGGGTTAAAAAGCCTCTGCCTTCAGCTCAAGTCATGATCCCAGAGTCCTGGGTTGAGCCCTGAGTCAGGCTCTCTGCTCAGCAGGGAGCCTGCTTCCCCCTCTCTCTGCCTACTTGTGATTTCTCTCTGTCAAATAAAATCTTAAAAAAAAACTTAGCACCCCCCCCCAAGATGTTGTATTCTTAAATGTAAGTTGAAAGGGCATTAACAAAGTTCCCACTGTAACTTTCCCTTAAAAACACTGGACACTGGAACAAATTCAAAAACCTAGATTCCCAAGTCATAATTTCTAGCAATTAGCATTCTCCATCAGCTTCCTCCACATAAATGCCACTCCCCAGGAGGAAATGAAGCTAAGTTCCGCCCGTGGAAGGCAAGAAGGAAGTTCCTTAAGTTAGCTCCTGATCTGGGAGATGGATCCTCCTCATTCAAATAAGGGTAAATCAGCGATCCTCTCAGCTACGTATGCATCTCACTCTGCACTAACTACAACTCCTGGGTCCTTCCAATCACATCTGAAGTTTACTTTCTCCACCTGTACCACCACCAACCTCTCTGGTAAGAGCCCAACTGTTTGCTTTTTATAATGTCGATTCCTTGTAAAGTTCTCCTATGTCCTAAAAATTCAGGATAGCGATTCAAGGCTTTCACATCACCATTTTCACTTTCACTTAAACTACTTTTAAAAAGGCTAAAAAAATAGGGTGATAAAAGTCAATTGAGCCACCAAGACTCCTATTCCTCCTTACTCATTCTTGAGCCATTGGAGCCTCATGGCAACTCAAAAAGCTCTCCTTCCTAAACACCCACAGGTGGCACAGGATGCTTCCTTTTCTGACCAAGTTCTGTATGTTCCCAACCAAGCAGCTCCACTCCATCCTTCAGTCCGTCTGTAACTTGCCACTCCTTACACTTGGGAAGTAAGTCACAAAGGCGATTACAGTCTAGCGCCAGAGCCCTCCTCTCTGTCCCATAAAATACTTGTAACTGGACCTAGCCCGAGCTGTTTCGGTTCATGTCGCCAAACTCCGGCCACTCCACCTCCATTCTTCACGCACGAGGGGGAAAGGGGCCCCACGACCCTCCTTCTCCTTTGACTATTAAGCTTAGGCAGTGGAAAGGAAAGATACTTTATACTTTAAAAACAAATGAAAAAGCCGGGTTTCCTTCCTTTGATCCAGAGCAAGCACCCGCCTTTGTCCCGGGAGGTGAGACAGCCTCGTCCCTAAGATGTCAAGCGAGCTCACTATCCCCAAACGCCACTACTGACGCTCAAGCCCTACTGGAGAGCAGCACCTATTCCCCGCGGCCCCGCCCACGACCCCTCACCTCAGAGCAGCACACACGCCCCAGAGCGACACCGCCCGCGCCACACCATATAGCCAGAGTCTCGGCTTCTCCTTCCGGGTGAGTGGCCGGGGCCCCGGTGCACGACGGGAGAAGGCTCCCGGCCACGCCAATCCCGGGTGTCCAGGACGCCCCGCCCCTCCAGGCCCGAGCTCTCGGAGGCGATCCCTGTTCGAGAGGCGCTGCGCTCGGCCCCGCCCAGGCCCCGGCCGGAGTCCGGATCCCCCGACACTCACTTGGGACACTGGAGGGTGGACGCGGGAGGGGAGCGGAGAGTGGGCTCTAGCGGCCAATCCGGAGCCGTGGCCCGCCCATCGTTGTCGGGCCCAGCCAACCAGGCCCAGGGAGTGTTATTAAAGGTCCAAAGGAGGGTCCACTCGGCCAAGAAGTGTCAGGAGGCTGGCTGTGCTCTCTCTGTCTGGTCGAGGGCGGTCCGGAGCGCGGGAGGGTAGGGGAAGAAGACTCCCACGTTCCTGGAGCTTCGCAGAGTCCCGAGAGCTTCCCCATTTGAACCCCGTGGGTTGCAGTTCCCCCGCGGAGTTATCGAAGGCTTCCCAACTCACGGTTCGTAAAACCACAGATTGTCACAGCGAAAGCCGAACTGAGATGGCCCAGCCAGCACCCCGTTCACCTGAGGAAGCAAGTCCAAAAAAGGATCGTGCAGCTAGTTAGGGGAAAGAAAATATGTTGAATATGATGATTTTTATGTTGTTGAAACGTCTCTGAGCAACCTGTTAAAAGATAATGTTGGGGGCGCCTGGATGGCTCAGTGGGTTAAACCCTCTACCTTCGGCTCAGATCATGATCTTAGGGTCCTGGGATCGAGCCCTGCATCGGGCTCTCTGCTCAGCAGGGAGCCTGATTCCCTTCTCTCTCTCTCTCTCTCTCTCTGCCTGCCTCTCTGTCTACTTGTATTCTCTTGTCAAATAAATAAAATCTTGGAAAAAAAATAATTTTGCAAAAAAAAAATTTTTTTTGCAAAGATATCATCAAAGAAAAGGTCAGGGTCACAAAATACAAGGTCTGGAGTTGGGCCGCCTGAGTGCAGTATCCAGCACTACACTGGACAGTGGGGCTTTAAACTGATCATAAAGCTTTGTAAATCTTAGCCTCCTCATCTGTAGAATGGAAAATACTGCGCAAGGTTTTCTTTGGTTGGTTGATTTGGTTTTTGTTTTTTGAATGTTTTTTGTTTTTATGACAGAGATACTGAGAGAGGGAACATAAGCGCCAGGAGCTGGAGAGGGAGAAACAGGCTCCCCGCTGAGCAGGGAGGCCCATATGGGGCTCAATCCCAGGACACTGGGGTCATGACCTGAGCTGAAGGCAGAGGCTTGAGGACTGAGCCACCCAGACGCCCCAGTACTCTGGGAATTTCAAAGCAGAGTTTCCAAACGTTTTAGTCTCAGGATTCCTTTACATTATTTTTTAAAGATTTTATTTATTTATTTGACAGAGAGAGAGATCACAAGTTGGCAGGCAGAAAGGCAGGCAGAGAGGGGAAGCAGGCTCTCCCCGCTGAGCAGAGAGCCGGATGTGGGGCTCAATCCCAGGACCCTGAGAGCATGACCTGAGCCAAAGGCAGAGGCTCAACCCACTCAGGCGCCCCCACCCTTTATATTTTTTTAAGTAAATTATACGACCAAACTGGGGCTCAGACTCACTACCCCAAGATCAAGAGTCATATGCCCTAAGGACTCAACCAATCAAGGAGCTCCCACATTATTATTTTTTAAAGATTATATTTATTGAGAGAGAGCATGAGAGGGGAGAAGGTCAGAGGGACGTGGAGCTGGGAGCCCAATGCAGTACTGGATCCTGGGACTCCAGGACCATGACCCGAGCGGAAGGCAGTTGCCCAACCAATTGAGCCACACAGGCACCCAGGAACTGCCACATTCTTAAAAATTCATTAAGAATGTTTGTTTAGGGTACAATCCAGGCACCTGGATGACTCAGTCCATTAAGTGTCTACCTTTGGCTTAGGTCATGATCTCAGGCCCTGGGATCTAACCCCAAGTTGAGCTCTCCCTGCTCAGGGGGTATTTGCTTTCTCCCTCTCCCTTTACCTCTCCCCCAGCTCGTGTGTGTGTGTGTGTGTGTGTGAGCACGCATGCTATCAAATAAAAAGTGTTTATGTGGGATAGTCACCAAATTAGAAATTAAAATTGAGAAATTAAAAAAGCATGTATTAATTCACCTAAATTAATAAAAAACCAATATATTTTAATATATTTTATGAAATATAATGACACCTTCCCCCCCAAAAAATTAGTAGAGTGTCACTGCACTACAATTTTGTAAATCTCTTTAATGTCTGGCTTAATAGAAGACAGCTGGATTCTTATATTTGCCTCCCCATTCTCTCTGGTTTGCTGTTATTTTGGTCTAGGAAATGAAGAAAATCCGGTTTCACACAGATACATAGTTAGAAAAGGAAGGGGTATTTTTATCCAATAATTGTGAATACTTTATACTAGCAAGACTCAACAAATGGTAATATCTTTTTTTTTTAATTAAGAGAGGCAAAGAGGGGATTCCAAGCAGCCTCCACACCCAGCAGAAGCCCAAAGAGGTTCCATTTCACAACCAGAAATCAAGACTCAGATGCTTAAGGACTGAGCCACCCAGGCACCCCAGTTTCTTAAAGATTAGCGGCCTGGGTGCCTGGGTGGCTCAGTCGTTTAAGTGTCTGACTTTGGCTCAGGTCATGATCTCAGGGCCCTCGGATTGGTCCCTGAATGGGCTCCCTGATCAGTGGGGGAGTCTGCTTCTCCCTCTCCCACTGCCCCTCCCCCTCCCCTTGTTCCTATGCCTGTTTGCTCTCTCCCTCAAATAAATAAATAAATAAATAAAATCTTAAAAAAAAAAAAAGATTAATTACAATAGGGAATCCAAAACCACTTGGAAAATATTGGTTTACTGAATTATGGAGTTCTTTCAAATATTGATGAATTTCACTACTCAACGTAAAAAAAATCACATTTATTATAATCATCATTGCTCACTAGGAAAATCCCGGGAAGCTGTCAAGCTCACTTTGGTGGATACCACCTTTCCCAAAATTGCAATTTTTTCTTGAAAGCTCAAATTTTGGAGTGCCTGGGTAGCTCAGTCAGTTAGGCGTCTGACTTCCAGTCATGATCTTAGGCCCCTGAGATGGAGCCCCAAGTAGGGCTCCCTGCTCAGTGGGGAGTCTTCTTCTCCCTCTGCCCCTACCCCCCATTTGTTCTCTCCGGCTCTCTCTCTCTCTCACTCTCAAATAAAAAAGAAAGAATCTTTAAAAAAAAAAAAAAAAAAAGATCTGGGGCGCCTGGGTGGCTCAGTGGATTAAACCGCTGCCTTCGGCTCAGGTCATGATCTCAGGATCCTGGGAACGAGTCCCGCAAAGGGCTCTCTGCTCAGCAGGGAGCCTGCTTCCCTCTATCTCCCTCTCTGCCTGCCTCTCCGTCTGCTTGTGATCTCTCTCTGTCAAATAAATAAAATCTTTAAAAAAAAAAAAAAGATCAAATTTCATTACTGACAAAATACCTTTAAGTCGTTTTTCCTTGAAGTGTCAGGCTCATTCCATTCAAACATTCAAGTCTGAATAACCACAGTTTCCCTCTCATTCTCTCAAACAAAAATGGTGTTCTAAAGCCCACAGCCATATCATCTTGAACAACCCTCATCTCAGAAACTAAGCAGGGTCAGCTCTGGTTAGTACTTAGATGGGAAAATGGTATTCTATGAAAAAAAAGCAGCCAGTTCAACTCACACATCTCAGTCACACAACTGTATATGTCAGTAAGCAGCAGAAGTCCTTTATGTACACCTCCCATTTCATTATGCAGGACGTTTAAAAGATGTATACTCCAGAAGAGAGAGTTCATAAAATTAATAATTTATACTGCTTCATAAAAGATAGCTTAAGTGGAAGTGCTTTTTTCTTGTTGTTTTGTTGTTGTTGTTGTTGTTGTTGTTTAAGATTTTATGTTTTGGGACGCCTGGGTGGCTCAGTCGATTAACCGGCTGCCTTCAGCTCAGGTCATGATCCCAAGGTCCTAGGATTGATTGAGTCCTACGTCTGGTCCCTTCCTCCACAGGGAGTCTGCTTCTCTCTCTGCCTGCCACTTCCCCTCCTTGTTCTTTCTCTCTGGTGATAAAATAAATAAAATTTAAGTTTTAAAAAATAAGATTTTGATGTTTAAATAATCTTATTTTTTAACTTTTTTTAAAGATTTTATTTATTTGGCAGACAGAGATCACAAGTAGGCAGAGAGGCAGGTGGGGAAGATGCAGGGGGAAGCAGGCTCCCTGATGAGCAGAGAGCCCAATTCGGGGCTCAATCCCAGGACTCTGGTATCATGACCTGAGCCAAAGGCAGAGGCTTTAACCCACTGAGCCACCCAGGCACCCCAGTTCAAATATTCTTTACACCAAAAGTGAGGCTCGAGCTTACAACCCTGAGAACAAGAGTCACATGCTCTACTGACCTAGACAAGCAGGCACCCTAAAAGTGACTTAATTCTTTTGTTGCATAGGCGTGGCAGGAAAGAATAGGATGACTCTAGCACCTGTTGGTGCTGTGCTGCCCTGATTCACACCAAGGTGCCCGCAGTTCTACCCACCATTACCTTTGCACCATCAGTGAAAATATAAACACAGTGAAAAGAGCAAATTATGTCTTAATATTATCATGAAAATAGTTTCAACTTTACAGACTCCCTGAAACTCTCTCAGGCACCCCCAGAGTCTGTGGACTACACTTGGAGAACCAAAGAATATACAAATATTCATTGAGCCCTTTCTAGGGACACTGTTTTAGACAGTATGAATAAATTAGTGAGCCCAACAGGAAGATATCCCGATCTCCTGGAGCTTATATTGTAATATAAGGGCCTGGCGTCATTGCCTCACACATTACTCAATAATATTTTTATATTTTAATTGAGAGAGCGCATGCACACACCAAATGCGTGGAGAAGGGCAGGGGAAGAGAGAGAATCTTAAGCAGGCTCCGCGCCCAGCGCAGAGCCTGACAGTGGGTGGAGCTTGATCTCAGGACCCTGAGACCATGACCTGAGCAAAAATCAAAAGTCGGATGTTTAACTAACTGAGCCACCCAGGCACCCCTTGAATAAATGTTGTTTTGTTTTTGTTTTTCTCAGTTACACTAGTCACATTTATTTTGTGTGTGTGTGTTTTATTTTATTTTATTTTTTCAGTTCCTAGATTCATGGTTTATGCACCACACACAGTGCTCCATGCAATACGTGCCCTCCTTAATACCCACCACCAGGCTCACCCAACCTCTCATCCCCCTCCCCTTGAATAAATATTTTTTTAATAAATTTATTAAACAGTTTGAATGTAAAATAGGTTTCTCACTCGGCACCCTATCTTGACCTTATTTTTTCAGTGATAATTTCTAACACTCGGTAAGGGGGCCAATCTTTATCATACCCAAAATGCGTGTACCTCTCCAGGCAGTTTCATTTTGCATGAGAAAATTAGTGTCGGGGTCATAGTGCATGATTTGAGAAGTGTAGGTTTTAATTACAGTCCAGTAACTACCAAGAAGTCACAGGAGAATCAAACTGACCAGGGGAGTTAAGAAAGATAAGCTCTTAAGTATATTTGCCTTTTATTTATTTTTAAAAGATTTTATTTATTTATTTGACAGAGAGATCACAAGTAGGCAGAGAGGCAGGCTGAGAGAGAGGAAGAAGCAGGCTCCCCGCTGAGCACAGAGCCGGACGCGGGACTCGATTCCAGGACCCTGAGATCAGGACCTGAGCCGAAGGCAGCAGCTTAACCCACTGAGCCACCCAGGCGCCCCTATATCTGCCTTTTAAAAGAGACTACTTGTTAATGACAAATGAATAAATCTCTAACAATAGAATGTTAAAGAGTAGTGAAAATGAAACAAAGAATCTCACACCCATTAGGAGATTACTACTATCAAAGAAACCAAAAACAAGTATTTGTGGGGATGTGGAGAAACCGAAACCTTTGTGTGCTCTTGGAGGGAATGTAAAATAGTACCTCCACTGTGGAATACGATTTGGCAGTTCCTCAAAAAATTAAAAACAGAACCAACACATGATCCTACAGTTTCACTTCTGGAACTGAAGCAATGATAAACAAACAAAAAATGGACCCAAAATGGAGTCACTTGGACTAAGCCGCTGTCTGTAAACCAAGACTTGAAAATCTAACCTAATTGCTGTTTCAGCCCCTCCCAGGAATGTAATGGTAACTGGTTAGTCTCAGGAGGTAACCTTGTCCGTACTGGCGAGGTAATCTGCCCGAAAGACTCCTTCCATCTCCTGGAGAAAGATAAAATAATCCAGTTTTCCCTGTCCTTGCCCCCGTTTCTCTATAAAAGCCTTCCATTTGGGGGCACCTAGCTGGCTCAGTCGGTACAGCAAACAACTCTTGATTTCAAGCCCCATTTCGGGCATAGAGATTACTTAAAGATTTTATTTATTTATTTAACAGACAGAGATCACAAGTAGGCAGAGAGGCAGGAGGAAGCAGGCTTCCCGCTGAGCAGAGACACCCCCCCCCCATGCGGGGCTCGATCCCAGGACTTTGGGATCATGACTGGAGCCGAAGGCAGAGGCTTTAACCCACTGAGCCACCCAGGCGCCCTTAAAAAATTTTTTTAAAGAAGCCTCCTATTTTGTATGCTCTTCGGAGCTTCTTTTCTGTTTGCTGGGTGGGATGCTGCCCAGTTCATCAATCATTGAATAAAGTTAATTTAATCTTTAAATTTACTCAGTTCAATTTTTGTCTTTTAACACCCAGAAGAATTGAAAACGGTGTCTCAGAAAGATATCCGTACACCCGCGCACCAAGCAGCATTATTTATAATAGCTGAAATGTGGAAGCAACCCAAAGGTCCACCAGTGGATGAATGGATAAGCAAAATGCGATGTATACCTATAATGGGATATTCTTCAGTCTCAAAAAAAAAAAAAAAAAGAAAAAAAGAAAGGAAAAGAAAAGAAACTCTGACACAAGCTGCAACGCATGAACCTTGAGAACATTATACAACATGAAATAAGACAGTCACAAAAAGATAAATACGATATGATTCCACTTCTATGATCCTTCGTGTAGTCCGAATCTTAGAAAGTACAATGATGGCTGCCAGAGAAAGTACAATGATGGCTGCCAGAGGCTAGGGGGAGGAGGAATGGGGAATTTTTGTTTAATGGGTAGAGAGTTCCAGGTTTACAAGATGAACAGAATTCTGGAGATGGAGGATTGTGATGGTTGCACAACATTAGGGTGCTAAATTGAGTCATCCTGAATTGCACCCTTAAAATGGTTCAGATGGTAACTTTTTTAAAAGATTTTTTTTTAATGTATTTATTTGACAGAGACGGCAAGTAGGCAGAGACGCAGGCAGAGAGAGAGGAGGAAGCAGGCTCCCTGCTGAGCACAGAGCCTGATGTGGGGCTCAATCCCATGATCCTGAGATCTTGACCTGAGCAAAAGGCAGAGGCTTAACCACTGAGTCACCCAGGCGACCCCAGATGGTAAATTTTATGTTATGCCTGTTTTGCCTATTTTAAAAATTGAGGGAAAAACGAAACACAGAATTTCAGACAGGAGGGAAGAAAATATTTCAGAAGTGCTGTATACTTCCGCCCACTCCTTAAATCACAGAGAAGCAGCTATCCGCTCTACCTACAATAGTTCCTGTTTATAAGTGCCAGGATATGGCATTCCCTTCATACATTTACGGTCCATCCCAAGAAATGCTGCAAGTTAGGTCTTTTTTTTTTTTTTTTTAGGATTTTATTTATTTGACAGAGAAAGACACAGTGAGAGAGAGAACACAGGGGGAGTGGGAAAGGGAGAAGCAGGATTCCCAAGATGAGCGAGGAGCCCCATGTGGGGCTCGATCCCAGGATCCTGAGATCATGACCTGAGCGGAAGGTAGACATTTAATGACTGAGCCACCCAGGCTCCCCTACAACTTAGATCTTAAGTAATATTTCCATGTTTCAGATTTTTATGTTGGCCAAGGCTCAGAGAGGTTAAGGAATTTGTTCGGAGTTACACAGCAGACAAAAAGTAGAGAAAGAACTGAATCCAGCTCAGCCTGATTCCAAGACCTTGTTCCTTTTTGCAGCATCCAACTTCCTCTCTTCCTTACATTCCTTGTGATTTTAGGAACTTCAAGTGAGAGACACATTTCCTGTGGGCATAAGCAATGTGACTTCAAGTGTTGTCTCGAGCAAGATTATTATGACCGAGTTGCCAGTTACCCTTTGAAAGAGAAGAAACTCTGAGGGTCTGAAGAACTTAAAATGCTACCATTCTTATGGGAAGAGAAAAGATCTGAACCCATTTGATCCTAAAAGATTTTCAAAAAAGCTATTGTTATGCAGAAACTTTAGGTTTAAGAGTTTGACTTTCATCCCTTACAATTCCAGAACAGATTATTAAGTAGAGCTCTGAGTAGATTGCTGATTAGCATAAACCAGTGGCGTTCTGCTACCTGAGAAGAAAAAGTGACCTGTGACTCCCTTAATTCAAGAACAGTGTAGGGCGCCTGGGTGGCTCAGTGGGTTAAGCCGCTGCCTTCGGCTCAGGTCATGATCTCAGGGTCCTGGGATTGAGGCCCGAATCGGGCTCTCTGCTCAGCAGGGAGCCTGCTTCCCTCTCTCTCTCTCTCTGCCTGCCTCTCTGTCTACTTGTGATCTCTCTCTGTCAAATAAATAAATAAAATCTTAAAAAAAAAAAAAAAGAGAAAAAAAAAAAGAACAGTGTAGAGCCATCTGTGCAGTGATGTGTCTCTCTACTTTGAAATGCCCATATAAAGAGCCAGAATTTACTAACAAACTATATGTGCTAGACTTGAAACGGTTTCCCTATGATGTAGGTTTAAGAAAATGGTGACATTTAGTCTAGAGCAGTAAGACCTTGTTCTCCAAGACTTTGGGGAACAAGGTCTTATTTACAAGGCTGAATTTTAATACTAGAAGGATATTATGAAAGAGGAATTAAGCTTGCAGAACACAACTGTGTGCAACCACACACTCAGAATTAGGAGGAATTGGTGGTATTTACATGGAAAAGCAGAACTCAGCTGAATATTAGGAATTAGGATTTCGTGTGGGCAGAATTATGGTTTGGAAGTTAGAGATAATATCAAACTTCCGTTCTAACACCTTCTTGATGAATGCCCCTGGTCAGATTATACAACTTCTTAGCCTTTTCCATAAAATGAAAATGGTAATTCCCACTTCTCTGCATTGTTTAGGGTTAAATAACATTCATCAAGTCCTGAACAGAATTCCTAGTGCTGGGGTGAGCATCAGTAATAGTACTAATTAATTTCCTCATCATTACAGTTATTAAACTGTAACTAATTAGAACTAATTTCCTCATCATTACAGTTATTAAAAACAAAACAGGACATTTTAGGATGGAGTGAGTAGATGGATTTTTTTTTTAAGATTTTATTTACCTGACAGACAGAGATCACAAGTAGGCAGAGAGGCAGGCAGAGAGAGAGGAGGAAGCAGGCTCCCCGCTGAGCAGAGAACTGATGCTGAGCTGGATCCCAGGACGCTGGGATCATGATCTGAGCTGAAGGCAGAGGCTTTAAACCCACTGTGCCACCCAGGCGCCCTGAGTAGGTGGATTTTTAACTCTTCCTGATACCCAACCCAAATGTCTCAGGAAGAATCTCCTTCTTCTTTGCGCTCTCAGGGCTCTTTTAGCAAAAGTATTACAATATTGCTCCGTTGGGTTTCTTACATGGCAATTCTCCAGAGCCCTGCACAGTGGCTGGCTCAGCAAAACCAGTCTGTAAATACAGGCCCTTGCATTCTGAGGTGGAGTATAGGTAGACAGACCAGTTGCTTTTCTTCTTCACCTCTGATTAGGAGAATATTTGAATATTCAACATAAGGAAGAAAAAGTCATATTCTGGTAGTTCTCTCTTTTTTAAAGTTTTTATTTATTTGACAGAGGGAGAGAGAGCACAAACAGGAGGCGCGGCAGGCAGAGGGAGAGGGAAAAGCAGGCTCCCACTGAGCAAGGAGCCAGATGCAGAGCTTGATCCCATCACCCTGAGATCACACCCTCCTGATCAGAGCTGGAAGCAGATGCTTAACTCACTGAGCCACCTAGGCACCCCTGGTACTTCTTCTTCTTCTTCTTCTTCTTCTTTTTTTTTTTTTTTAAGATTTTATTTATTTATTTGTCAGAGAGAGTGAGCACAGGCAGACAGAGAGGCAGGCAGAGGCAGAGGGAGAAGCAGGCTCCCCGCTGAGTAGGGAGCCCGATGTGGGACTCGATTCCAGGACGCTGGGATCATGACCCCAGCGGAAGGCAGCTGCTTGACCAACTGAGCCACCCAGGCGTCCCACCCCTGGTAGTTCTATTTAGTTTCTGGTTATATAGGAAAAAAGAATAAAGGAGGGAGAGAGAGAGATAAACACACACACACACACACACACACATACATACATACACACACACATCTGATATGAAGAAGAGATGAAAGGAAGGTTAATCACCTCCCCTTTCCATTGGGTAGGAGAACATTAATTCACTTAATCATTTATTCAACAAATATTACTTGACAACTGCATGCCAGGGATTGTACTGGGCACCAGGTACAGAGCAGTGAACGACACAAGGCGAAATTTCTGCCCTTAGGGGAGTTTGGAGACCAGCAGACAGATATTAACTAATGACAATGACAATAAAGTGGGGTGAATGATATGAGAGACTGAATTTCCAGTATGAACAGAACTGGGGACAGCAATATAGTTGAAATCGGAACCAAACCGTTTGTCTCAAAGAATAACAATTACGGTTTTTACCTATTTCTATGTTTTGGGAGGTGGCTGGGTGAGAAGTGCTTAGGGGAGTAAGGGGGTTGGGCACTAGAGCTCTCCCTTGGCACAGCCGATGAAAAAGGTAAGTTTAGGATGCCATGATGACAACTACCAGGGGGACCTAAACTAGTCTAAAGGGTCAGGTAAGACCTCGAAGAGGAAGTAGGATCTTTAAACAAATTTGAGGCGGAAACTGAGGATTTCGTAAATTGTTTATTTGATGAAGCTCTGGTTCGAAACCTATTTCGATTAAACATTTTCGAGGATGTGAATTACTGTCCAGAAGTGGTTGATTTTTCGGACCAACCACCACGGAGTTCGCTTGCGGAACCACAAGTTCCAATTCTCTATGCGGCAACGTTCTAAAAACAACGTTCGCTGCGGCGCTTGCAGTTAAAAAAACTAAAACTCCCCGAAACCCTCGCAAACTCCGCGCCGCGGCGGCGTAGGACGCGCACAGCACTTCGGGTCTTGTAGTCTGGGACGGACTCCGAGTCCCACACTGCTGTGCGGAGGGTCGTCGCGCCTGCGCGGTACGGGAGGCGGGCAGCGCCGAGTGCGAGGCTCTTTTGTTCGGCTGAGGGGAGGGCCGTTGGCCGGGGCCTGCGGTACGCCGCTTCAGTGAGGGGCTCGGCTGCGGCCACCGGCTTGTTGCTTTTCTGGGCGCCACTCCCCCGGCTGGCCAAACGCGACGCGCCATTAGCGCGGCACCGATTCCTCTCGGGCTCTTGGGCGCTGCTCTGAGGTAAAGAGCCCGCTAGAGGCGGGGAAGCGGGCGGGGGGGGGGCGGGCGCTAGAGGCGCGCGGCGGCAGCGGCGGGAGCCCTGGGTGAGGGGCCGCGCTCTTGCGGTGGCGGTTGGGAGCGGGGACCGCGCCCGGTCCCGCACCCTTCCCGCGCTGAGCTCCGCGCCGGGTGCAGGGGGTCGGGCGCCAGGCGGGAGAAGGATGGAGAGGGCGGGGCGGGCTGCGTACTCTGAGCATGAGATAGAGGCGATTTGGGGTGGGCCGAGCTCTGGCGGGTTGTTCCTCGGGGCCTGGGTAGACCAAGACAATGCTACGTGGGTTGGGTGGGCGGCTGCCGGATTGCGTTGGGGAGGAAACACTCGAGTAAATTGGTAAGGGGACAGGCTGGGGAGCCTTGATGCTTGGATGTTCCTGGGCAGGGGTGACGACTGCGAGACCCTCGTTTCGAACGCAGCCTGAGAATATGGGTCCGGCCGGCGCTGCCAGAGGCATTTCGCTCGCCGGACTAAGGAGAAGTAACTTCGAGGAAATAGTAGAGGGGACTGGGCTATGTGCTACTTGGGGAGGAGACCTGTTGGTTAAACTGGAGATGGGACTAGGAGAGGGAGGGGCAGTTAAGTGCCAGGCTTGGATCTAAAGGGGGAGGAGCTGTTGGGGTAAGTAGGGCGGAGGCCCCGCGAGTGATTCTGTAGGGAGTGAAAGGGGAAAGGAAAACTGGCCGCCTTTGCTTCTTGATGGACCCTCACACAGTGGGGAGGCTCTAAGAAGAATGTGTGAAGAAATGACAAAACCAGATTTCTTTCCTCTTCCAGATTTTCTACTATCTTCACTCTTTGATTCCTTCAGGGAGTTAAAACGTCCCAAGTGCAACGCTTGTTTTGATTCACAGTTCCATAAGTTTTTATCTGGGATCGTCACTGTTCACAAAGGGCAGTGAAATTGTAGAAGCGGGTGGATGAGTTCATCCTTAAGGAATTAGAGAGGTTGTGAGATGATGTGGGAAATGGGGAGACAGGAAAATTTAGTGAGCTCGTGAGATTTGTTTCTTAGGCTCTTGTGATTTTTATTTATTTTTTTTTAGCCAGCCTTTCTTTGTTGTTGGAAAATTTTGATGCAAAATGAGCAATACTTCAGCACTTCAGATGAAGGTTTTTCCTGGATGGCCTTATATGCAGATTTGTATTGGTTTAACTTGATTTAGGTGGAGGTTACAAAAAGATTTCATTATACTGGAAACTCTGGCTTGGGTAAGATAGCCTCCTCAGTTGTATTAAGACTCCTGTCAGCAGTTTGGAAGGGCTCTGAAAAGGTCCAAGGTTTTCGGGGCACCTGGGTGGCTCAGTGGGTTAAAGCCTCTGCCTTCGGCTCAGGTCATGATCCCGGGGTCCGGGGATCGAGCCCCGCTTCGGGCTCTCTGCTCAGCAGGGAGCCTGCTTCCTTTCATCTATCTCTGCCTCTCTGCCTTCCTGTGATTTCTGTCTGTCAAAATAAATAAAATCTAAAAAAAAAAGGTCCAAGGTTTTGGAATGGAAGCACGAATACAATGGGGGAAATGGGTGCTTGTGTCCCTCCCGATGCTTACGGACATTTATATTGTAAGTAGTGTGATTGAGAGGGAAACTTGTTGGAACTGGTCACACCTTAATAAAGCTTTAGGGCAGGTTCAGGATCCTCATTCTTTTCCAGTTTTCCCTTGGGTGCCATTTTTCTTCATTGGCCGCTGTAGCCTGAATTGTTTTTTCATTAAAAATGTAAATAGTGGATAGCCTGGTGCTTCTAGCTTCTTGGTTTAGAGGGACCTAGTAAGGATACCTTAGCCGTATGCGTTTGTATTTGCAGGATACTGATACTTTTCTAACCAAACGTCTGAAAAGAAGGATCCAGTAAATACGGGCACCTGGCTGGCTCAGTCAGAAGAGCATGTGATTCTTCTTCTCCGGGTCCTGAGCTCAAGCCCTATGTTGGTGTAGAGATTACTTACAGTTAAATAAACTTAAAAAAACAAAAAGCAACCATTGTTTCTTGTGCCCATTTTAGGGACTTAGGAAAATGTTTCTTTTTGAGTTCACACCATTTAAAAAGAGAATTGATGCATTTTTGTCATTTTTCTTGTAGTTTCTCCATCATAAACTCAACCTTGTTTATATACTACCTCTGGTGATATAACAGATTGTGCATTAGAGTTGATAGATTTTCATTTTATAGGTTATTTCTCAAGAGTTTTTAGAACAAAATACTAATGGCTAGTGTATAGGCTAACATAAGATGGGGGCTGTGTATGCTTATTCCTCTTAAGTGTGTGACACTTAGTAGGTCTTTTAGATTATTGAATGAATTGATATGGCTTTGAGATCTTAGAATTCTATGTGCTAGCAGAATGAGGTGGATTGTGTTTTTTTTTTTTAAGATTTTATTTATTTGGGGCACCTGGGTGGCTCAGTGGGTTAAGCCTCTGCCTTCGGCTCAGGTCATGATCCCCGGGTCCTGGGATTGAGCCCCACATCGGGCTCTCTGCTCAGCAGGGGGCCTGCTCCCCCTTTCTCTCTGCCTGCCTCTCTGCCTGCTTGTGATTTCTCTCTCTGTCAAATAAATAAATAAAATCTTAAAAAAAAATAAAAAGATTTTATTTATTTATTTGACAGAGAGCAGGAGAGCACAGAGGGATTGGAGGGGGGTGGGAAGATGGTGGTGAAGGGAGAGGGAGAAGCAGGCTCCCCGATCAGCAGGGAGCGTGACCCGGGGCTCCGGAGTTAATGTGCACTTAAATAATAAGCTTTCCTATCTTTGATCAGTGACATTGGGCAGACTGTAACTGTTGCCTTGGCATGCTTATCATAGCCTCTGTTTTCAATATACTCACCTTGGTATGTAGATTATGTAAGTGGCAATTTTAAATACCTTACTCAAGGTCTAGGAGAGGTCCCAGGTTCTGGGTTTCAACAGCAAGCTATAGTTTGAATATTTTGTTTTGAAAGTATCTTGAAGAATCTTTCTCATTCTTTGCATAAAGTTAAATAGTGTTTCCAGATAGTGATATCTACTGAAAAATTGAATAGCCTTTTAAAGGTTAATTGGAGAAGTTATTCAAATAGGGACAAAATTAAGATCATTTCAGTATTTGCATTGGATAACTTGTATTAAATCTTTAGTTCCTTTAGAAGGAGCTGCCTGATTTGTCTGTGAAATTGTGCCTTTCTCTTTAATAATAGCTAACACATTGAGGGCCTAACCGAACTGTGGTATTTGAGAGGTTAGTGTCAATAATCTGGTTTTGTTTTGTTATCTGTGAATGCTTTCGTCTCTGGTTTTAATTCCAGTTTAGCCATAATTCTAGTTTAACTTTCTTCTTCTTCTTTTTTTTTTTCCCCTTTTTTAAGATTTTATTTCTTTATTTGACAAAGAGAAACAGAGAGGGAACACAAGCAGGGGGAGTGGGAAGGGGAGAAGCAGGCTCCTCACTGAGCAGGGAGCCGGATATGGGGACTCAATCCTACGACCCTGGGATCCTGACCTCTGAGCCAAAGGCAGACTCCCAACAACTGAGCCACCTAGGCACCCTGTAGAAAGATAACTTTCTAATCATTTTTATTTCCACTTAAACTAAAAGACTTGCTTCACGTTTATAACCGTGTCCTACTAATATTTGCACATACCTGTGACCCCTCAGCCCAAAACTGTGTTGTTGGTTCATCCACATCAGCATACTGGAAGGGGTAGCTAAGTTTCTGGACACATCTTGGATAAAATTCTAATTTTACTAACACACCAGCATTCTAGTCCTGGTCCTGGAATTCAAGAGCAGGTATTCCTTTAAAAATGAAACTTCTTCCTGGGTATGTGGCACCGATTCTTGTTTTTTACTCAGTAAAGTTTTCCAGCTGGAAAGCATTTGCCTCCCAAACAGCCATAGCTTACAAACAGGCCAACAGCAGTTTAGAAACATGAGTCAAGAGGACTACAAATGGAGTATATAGCACACATGCCTTCACCTGCCTTTTGATGGCTGGTATATAGTTGCTAATGCTCAGCAAAGGAGTACTTCTTTCTTGTTTTACATTTGGGGCTTGCAGATGAGATTCCGCTTACTGATCATTCTCTAAAACACTGACAGCTTTGGACTTCTATTCCCTGATTTTTGGAGTCTGAGATCCATCCTTACTGTCCATACAAGGAAGGTTCAGCATGTTACACAGGACTGTTTAATCGGGTGTCTGAGTAAAAATAGAAGAAAAATGCTTTAGCAGCCACAAGGAAAAGAGAAATAATACTTGACTTGGGTTGGGCAGGCTTCATGGCAGAAGTAGTGTTTAAATTTGGTCTTGAAGGGAGCACCTGGGTGACTCAGTGGGTTATAAGCCTCTGCCTTCAGCTCAGGTCATGATCTCAGGGTCCTGGGATCAAGTCCCACATCGGGCTCTCTGCTCAGCAGGGAGCCTGCTTCTCTCTCTCTCTCTCTCTCTCTCTCTCTCTCTGCCTGCCTCTCTGCCTACTTGTGATCTCTCTCTTCAAATAAATAAATAAAATCTTTAAAAAAAAAAATTTGGTCTTGAAGGATGGCTAGGATTTTGACTGTTGGTGTTGGACAGGAACACTACTTAGTAATAAAGCCTTGCATGGAGGAAATGACCAAGGGTATGTTCAGGTTATAGTTTTGACAGGAATGTAGGTTTTGTGAGGGAGTAGAAGTATGAAATGGTTGGAACCAAAGGATGTTAGATATTGCACTGAGGAGTTTTTTGTTTTAAGGAGAAGGGAGGGACCTTGTAGAAAATTTTTTAGCAGTTAACCTACCACTTTCCTATTCAGTCTGCTCCGCCCAAACTGGTTTACACAGGGTCTACTTCAGACGTGCCTCGTTGCTTTTGTTCACAACAGTTCCTTAGGCCAAATTACCCTCCTCAGTCCACCTTTTCAAATGCTGTTGGAACCTGGCTTCAATCCAGACTCTCCAAAACCTTTCCTAATCACCCTAGCCATTTACTCTTCCAAGCCCCTCTAGTGCTTTTGTGACTACTTACTCTTGCTTATGTTTCTTTTGCTAGTTATTATATACTTTTATGGTTTCTCTTATTGAAATAAAGTTCAACTTGCATTATTTCATATGTTTTTATCTTTCAGGCCTGGCTGTGGGGGCTTTGGGAAATTGTCATAAGCCTTAGTTTTTTCATTTATGAAATGGGTCTAATAGAGTTACTGTGAGGATTGAATGCCTTTATATACATTGTTTTAAGTATTCAATAAGTTTTAGTTTTTTTTTTTTTTTTTTTTAAGCATTTATTTGTTTGTTTGAGAGAAAGTGAGAGAGCACGAGCTGGGGAGGGAGGGGCACAGGGAGAGGGAGAAATCAGACTCCCCTCTGAGTGGAGAGCAGATGTGGGACCTGCCCCCAGGACCCCATCACGACCCAAGTTGAAGTCAGGCGCTTAACTGACTGAGCCACCCAGGCATCCCAGATTTTAGTTATTATGTTGTTATTACTTACCATGAAGGGATTTTTCAAAAGCCTGTGCTGTTTGTGTAGCTGTGTATCCTGCTGGCCTCAACAAACAGCTCCGTTTGTCTGGGTGTGAGAGGGTCCCTTCAATATGGAACTCTCAGTGCTTTCACCAGAGTGAGTTGGTCCCCCTGTATGCCACCCAGGGTTTTAATAAATGCTTATTGATATTTTTTTTAAGATTTTATTTATTTATTTGAGAGAGAGGCAGTGAGAGAGAGCATGAGCGAGGAGAAGATCAGAGGGAGAAGCAGACTCCCGTGGAGCTGGGAGCCTGATTCGGGACTCGATCCCGGGATTCTGGGATCATGACCTGAGCCAAAGGCAGTCGTCCAACCAACTGAGCCACCCAAGCATCCCAATGCTTATTGATTTTATTTGGTTTTAAATCGATAGTATTAAATGCTGGAAGAGCCATAGTTATAAACTTTCATGGTTATTAATGCTTAGGTCTTAAACCTAAGATAGAGGCAAAAAAGAGGCAGAAGGAAAATGAGGAATGGAGAAGGGAGCTAGATGAAAGGAGGAGTGATCTGGGGAGTGATAATGCACAGTAATTAATTATCATGTCCTTACTGGCCATTCCTTTAGCATTGCTGTTTCTCCCTAGTCACATTTCTGTTCCTTAGACAAAGCAAGCTCTTCTCACTTAAGGATTTTGAATTAACTATTCCCTCAACTTGGTGTGTGTTTCTGATTTTTGCCAAGTTGTCTCCTTGTCATTGGGTTCAGTTTAAATGTTACTTAATCTAAAGGTACTTCATAACATTTATCGCTAATACCTTCTTGCTTATTGTGTGTGCCCTTCTCTGCCAGCACATGCATGCACATATACCCACTTGTGCTCAGCTCGTCCACATTAGATTATATGTTCTAAGAGGCCAGGGATTTTTTTTTTTTTTGTCTCTCCTGCTCACCCCATTTCTCTAGCACCTTAAACATAACAGGTATCCAATAGGTAATATTTTTAATTATTTATTTATTTATTTATTTTTAAAGATTTTATTTATTTATTTGACAGAGAGAGAGATCACAAGTAGGCAGAGAGGCAGGCAGAGAGAGAGAGAGAGAGAGGGAGGAGGAAGCAGGCTCCCTGCTGAGCAGAGAGCCTGATGCGGGACTCGATCCCAGGACCCTGAGATCATGACCTGAGCCGAAGGCAGCGGCTTAACCCACTGAGCCACCCAGGCGCCCCATAGGTAATTTTTTTAAAAGATTTTATTTTATTTATTTGACAGAGATCACAAGTAGGCAGAGAGGCAGGCAGAGTGGGGTGTGGGGAGCAGGCTCCCTGCTGAGCAGAGAGCCAGTTGTGGGACTGGATCCCAGGACGCTGGGATCACGACCTGAGCTGAAGGCAGAGGCTTACTTAACCCACTGAGCCACCCAGGTGCCCCATCCAATAGATAATTGTTAAATGATGAATACTGTAAGAGGGTGTTCATAGGAAGAATTAATAACCTAAACCTAGTCTGGGGCCTTAGGGAAATGTCTGACCCTGACATTTTAGGTAAGGGAAGCGGTCAAGTGAAAGAATGGGTCAAAGCCCAAGGTAATTACGATTGATTGGTTAGGTGTAGTGTACTTCAGCTCAGATGCTTACAGATAGTGATTTGAAGAAATCTGCAGTTTTTTATAAAGATTTTATTTATTTATTTGGCAAAGAGAGAGGGAACACAAGCAGGGGGAGAGGGAGAAGCAGGCCTCCCGCCAAGCAGGGAGCCAGATGCGGGGAGCCTGATTCGGGACTCTGATCCCAGTACTCTGGGATCATGACCCGAGGCGAAGGCAGACCCCTGAGCCACCCAGGCGCCCCACAGATAAGCTATTTTGTTGAAACTTTACATTGTGTTCACAATTTACCCTTTCTCACCTATCTTATCTTTCTTGATACAGAGCTAAGTCCCTATTGCCAGTTACTACAAGAGCATTGTTACTTTATTTTCCTGTGTCGGCCAGATAAAAGGAAGAGCAGAAGAAATTCCTACACTTGAGATACATGAAGTGTGATTGATTCTTCGGTTTCTGGCAGCTCTTCTCTCTTGGTCATCTAGAAATGAGATTTTGCTTTCTCTGTTTCGTAATTACTGGTTCCTTCATAACAGCCAGACCTGGGTTCTTCTTGAGTGTGTTCTGGAGCTGTTCTCCAGTTTTAAAAAACTTAGCTGTGAATTTCAGTCATACACACAGGATAGAGGTGCTGTTTTGTTTTTGAGTACTTAATGCATTGGGTTTCAAAAAGCTATCTTTAAGCTTAAAGCAGTAAATAATTAATGAAATAGGACATATTTGCAAATATATAAATGGATAATTAATACCAGAAGGTCATAAAAGCTCACCTCAGACGAATCCCATGAGGGTTGTTAGATCTATTTGGAAACTGAGTTATTTAGCAAATATATGTAATTGCCTGTAGGCATAAAGTTGTTTTGAGAGGTAGGGACAGGAAAGATACCATCTTGTCCTCATACTAGCTTTCTTCTGATGAAAAGAACTGTGAGGATCCTTCAGGCAGTGCTCTTCCTGTTGTTGCATTGCTAATGAAGAAAAGGTCTAGATTAAATAATGCTGAATGTGATAATAGAGAAGGTTTTGTTTTCAAGAGCATCAGTTTATTGCTCCAATCTTACCCTCAAGTCTATGAAAAAGTAAAATTGTTCATCTGCCTTTGAGGTGACTCATAAGAATTGATTTATGTCTGAAATGTGTGTCATTTCACCTGAGGAACGTAGTTTCTCCCAGTCCTCTTATAGCAATGGCTTTTATTCAAGGATATGCATCAAATCACCTAAGGAGCTTTTAACTATATTATTTATTTATTTTTTTTTTTAAAGATTTTATTTATTTATTTGACAGAGAGAGATTACATGTAGGCAGAGAGGCAGGCAGAGAGGAGGAAGCAGGCTCCCCGCTGAGCAGAGAGCCCGATGTGGGACTCGATACCAGAACTCTGGGATCATGACCTGAGCTGAAGGCAGCGGCTTAACCCACTGAGCCACCCAGGCGCCCCAATTTTTAAATAAATTGTATGGCCATTGTGGGGCTCAAACTCATGACCCTAAAGTCAAGAGTCACACAGATCACCTAAGGAGTGTTTTGTTTTTGTTTTTAAGATTTTATTGATTTGACAGAGAGAAGACCGTGAGAGAGGGAACACAGCAGGAGGAGTGGTAGAGGGGAGAAACAGGCTTCTTGCTGAGTGGGGAGCCCAAATCCTGGTCCCAAGCCCCAATGCAGGGCGCTGGGCTCAATCTTAGGACCCTGGGATCCTGACCTGAGCGGAAGGCAGATGCTTAACAACTTCACCTCACCATGTGCCCCACACCTAAGGAGGTTTTAAAAATGCGGATACCATGGTCAAAGCAACATTGTTTGTTATAATAGAAAATTTGAAACAACCCAAATTTTCCTGCCTGGTGATGGTTAGTATGATATGTCCTTACAATACAGAATACTGTGCAGCTTGTTAGGAATTGAGATCTGTATGACACAGTGTCAAAGTGTAAAAAAAGGCAAGTTGTAGAACTATGATAATCTTTTTGCACTTAGTGTATATCTATGTTAGTTTATGTATAGAAGAATGAGAACAGGCTTTGACAGGCTTTGGGCCAAGGAACTTTTGATTTCCTACATTAAATATTTTTGTAATTGAATATAAATACATGTATTATATTACAAATACAAAAACAGTGTTTCTTTAAAATAATGCACACCCTACTTTCTGTGTTACTGGATCTGGATGCCAATTTTATAAACTCCATGGGTGATTCTGATTCATCTGTAGATGAAAGAAAGCTCCCTACTCAAGGTCTGCTTTCCTGTGAGTTCTTAGTAAAGGTGGTCACCTCACCAAACCAACATTCTGAATGCTCCTTAGCGTTTAGCTCAAAGCGCTGTTGCTTTAGTTTCACAGCTTTGTGATAGTTACCTGTCCTGACATCTGGAATTTGATCTTTCAAGCTGGCAAGAAATCAGTAGCAGCTCCTCAAAAACAAAACAAAATGCCTTCTCTTGTATCTGATACTATACTGCCTTCTGCTTTCAAGTAGCACTGTTCCTCTCTGTTTTCTAGCTTCTAATCTCCTGGTGGAAGGTGTGTAGGGGGAGAATCGGGACAGTGCTTTTTTTCTTCTTGATACAGCTATGAGTTTGTGGCCTCTCAGGTTTATACCATCCCTGGATTCATTGGGACACTATAGATAAATTTTGGTTTCTTAAAATTGGCATTTTCTTGGTATTCTCTCCAGCCTACTTGGTGTAGGTATTCAACTTCAAAATTTCAGCATCATCTAGCATATGCCAATTTGAGAATCCAAAAACTTTTTGGGGGACTAACAACCAAACCAAGGCTTTGTTACGGCCTGTTGATATAACAACGCAAACCTTTGTATTCCAGTAACCAATTAAGAATCATTGGTTTTTTAATACCATACCTTACAAGGTCTTTTCTGAAAGAAAATCATTATCAGTCACTTCTTTATTTACTGATGACAAATTGTAGGGAAGATCCATTAAAAGAAATCTCTGTCTTGGGGCACCTGGGTGGCTCAGTTGGTTAGGCGTCTGCCTTCAGCTTGGGGCATGATCCCAGGGTTGGCAATCGAGCCCCACATCAGGCTTCCTACTGGGCAGAGAGTCGTCATCTTCCTCTTCTTCTGTATTTCCCCATGCTCGTGCTCTTTCTCTCCCTCAAATAAATAAAATACTAAGGAAAAGTAACCTCTGTCCTGTCCTTGTACAGGCCAAAGAGAAGCCTCCCTCCGTACTACAGGAATGTGGCTAGCTGCTAGTTCTGTGTGTGCAGCAGGGCTTTGGGCTCAGCCTTGCTGTATGTCCTTATTGAGGTGTTAGGCTCTTTGTTAAGTGTGTGATCTTAGGTGATTTATTTTGTGTAAATGTTCTGTTACCCATGAAGTGTCGGTAATACCTGAGTGGCTTGTTTCATGGGATTGTTCTGAGGATCAAATCAGGTTGCACTCTGTAAATTAAATTCAGTATTAGTGTATTTTTCTAGGCAGCTTAAAATGTGGCAGACCCAGTAAGTTTGTTTAAGTTGTCTCTAAACCCAGTGTGGGTCTTAATACGCTCAGAATCCCAAGATCAAGAAGTCACAGTCTACCATCTGAGCCAGCCAGGGGTCCCACCCCGGTAAATATCTAGATAAAAGTTATAACAGCTTAGATTAACTGTAGGTTTTTTTTGTCTTGCAACATTGGGATAAGCCTTAAGGAGACTGGTCCAAGGACTAAGATTTCTGAGTTAATTCAGAACTGTTCGCCTTTAATGTACACCTCTTGTCATGGCTTGTCGTAAATTTTGACCATTTGTTCGATGATTATGGCACTTTTGATGCCATAATTTGATTTCCAGGATGCTTAGCGGGGAGTGGCAAGTTGTGTTGATAAAAGGCTTCTTTCTGTTTTGCTACTATACTGATTTGAGTTTCTTTGAGATTTCCTTGCCAAGCAGTTCCAACTGAGAGTCCTCTTTCTGGATGTCCCTGCTAGTGTTTGGAGGCTACCATATTCAGGGAAAGAAGGTTTCTCTTAACATAATTCAATTGGGGGCTGCCTGGGTGACTCAGTTAGGTGTCTGCCTTTGGATCAGGTCATGAATGGGGAGTATGCTTCTCCCTCTACCTCTGTTCCTCCCCTATTCGAACTCTTGCCTTCCCTCTCTCAAAAACAACAACAACAACAAAACAAAGTCTTAAAAAAAAATCCATTTGGAAACATTGGCATGTTGTAATACTTACAGGGGGCCTCTTGGGCTCGTCTGAAGGTGCTAGATTCTATAAAAAGAGTGGGTTGCATTTATAATCTACTTCACTGATTTTGACAAACACCTTACTCAGGACCCTAGAGAACTACCTATAAATAAGGGAAAAAACCTAGGTTGTTAACCTGGCTGAGAATCTCTGAGAATATACCTCCATCTGAGATAGATGCTGGGATGAGCCAGGTAAGAAAGCTCAGAAAGAAGCAGGAGTCTGTTTTCTACATTCTTCACTTTTTTGAGTTGCTCTTAAGAAAATGAGTTGAGTGAGTAAAGAAAGGAGGTTTCACTGTAGATTTCCCCCTTTGGTGGGTTTTCTTTACTTAACCTAAAGGATATAGTCTTTGTTCCTTGACTTCCTCCTTGGGACCAGGCTAATGATAGAGGGAGAGGAGGCCTGCAGTAGTAGTAGAGACGAACCAGAAGCTGTTCTGACCCTTTTGATTCCTAGTAGCAGGATTAGATGGGCAGTAACTGCTTTTTGTGAGTAAGACAGATACAGCTACTAATGTAGATAACACAGGGCCTGACTTTTATGAAAATTTGTTATATATATATATATATATATATATATATATTTTAAGATTTTATTTATTTCTTTGACAGAGATCACAAGTAGGCAGAGAGGCAGGCAGAGAGAGAAAGGTGGAAGTTGGCTCCCTGCTGAGCAGAGAGCCCAATGCCAGGCTCGATCCCAGGACCCTGGGATCGTGACCTGAGCTGAAGGCAGAGGGTTTAACCCACTGAACCACCCAGACGCCCCTTGATTTTTTTGTATCTCCTTGTGGGCAACTGTGATCCATCAATTTGCAGGTTTTGGGCCAGTTTTGTAGCTCAGTTTTGTTGTATTGATATCTTATGGCGCCACCTACTGACACAAATTGGTAAACAAATGCATTAAGCCTACCAGCAGTCAGAGTTGTATTTGAAGGACTAAAAATAGATTTTAGATTTATAGGGGACTAGGATTTAAGCACCAGAAGTCACCCAGCCTGGAGATGTATTTTACAAAAGAACAAACTCAGGTTCTATTATCTGTGATAACTATCTCTTCTTTTTTTCCTATCATTTTCCAGATTATTGCAGTGTCCCAGTTTAGAGGATTTTGTGGTCATTCTGGCATTTTTATGAGTCTTTCTCCACCTCATAAATAGAATAAGAAACTAACAAGAAACTTTCAAGTTGAAAGTCATTGGTGGCGTTCAGAAAAGACTGCATAAAGAACCTTGAGACTCAGGAGAGGTGTTTTTCTGTTTTGTTTGTTTGTTTTCTAAAGATTTTATTTGTTTGACAGACCAAGATCACAAGTAGGCAGAGAGGGAGACACGGGGTGGGGGGAAGCAGGCTCCCTGCTGAACAGAGAGCATGATGTGGGGCTCGATCCCAGGACCCTGAGGTCATGACCCCAGCAGAAGGCAGAGGCTTAACCTTAACACTGAGCCCCCAGGTGCCCCTCAGGAGAGATGGTGTTTTTTTTTTTTTTTTTTTTAAGATTTTATTTATTTATTTGACAGAGAGAAATCACAAGTAGATGGAGAGGCAGGCAGAGAGAGAGAGGAAAGCAGGCTCCCTGCTGAGCAGAGAGCCCGATGCGGGACTCGATCCCAGGACTCTGAGATCATGACCTGAGCCGAAGGCAGCGGCTTAACCCACTGAGCCACCCAGGCGCCCCACGAGAGGTGTTTTAACAATGCAAAGAAATGGGGGGGAAGTTAGGCCAGATGTTTAATATGTAGAACAAGCTACTTCACACTGTAAAAGCTAAAATCCAGTAATATGAAAGTGTGGATCAGGGGGTTATATGTATATATGTCTGATATGTGTACATTATTTTCAGGAGCCTTGCTTTCAATTAATATTTTGTTTTTTTAAAAGTTTTATTCATTTATTTTAGAGAGAGTTCATGGTGGGGGCGGGAGAGGGGAGAGAAGAGCAGAGAGAGGAGACTCCCTGCTGACTGAAGATCATGACCAGCTGAAAACAAGAGTTGGACGCTTAACCAGCTGAGCCACCCAGGCACCCCCAGTTTAACTAATATTTTAGATACCATGCTCTGTAGTAAAAGGGGTATTGGGAACATAATAGCTTAAAAAGAATAGGGTTACCTGGGTGGCTCAGTTGGTTAAGCATCTGTCTTCAGCTCAGGTTATCATCTGAAGGTCTGGGATCGAGTCCCGCATGCCTGCCACTCCCCCTGCTTGTTTGTTTCTCTTTCACAAATAAATGAAATCTTAAAAAACAAACAAACAAACTTAGAATAGTATAAAAAGTGTGTGGGGGGGTTTTGTTTTGTTTTTTAGTATTTATTTATTTGACAGAGACATCTTGAGAGAACACAAGGAGGGGGAGTGGAGAGGGAGAAACAGGCTCCGCTGAGCAGAGCCGGATGCAGGGCTTGATCCCAATCCCAGGACCCTGGGATCATGACCTGAGTAGATGCTTAACGACTGAGCCACCCAGGCTCCCCTAGGTATTAAAAGTTTTAAGTGGATATGCAAGAATAAAGAAGTTTTGCTATGAGATTGGTTGGGGCTGTTTATGCACGAACTGCCTAGCTGAATAGATAAGGAAACTTATTTTATACTGAAGCTGAATAGGCAGAACACTTATATAAGCAGCGTATGCTATTAAAGTCAGTAATGTCCCTTGATTTCTAACCATCCAAATATTCACCTAGCCAAGAAAAGTGTGCCCTAACGCCCTTTTTATTTTACCACTTCAGCAGCGTCACCCTTTAGACCAGAAAACTGGCGGGCACTATGGGGAAGAAACAAAACAAGAAGAAAGTGGAGGAAGTGCTAGAAGAGGAGGAAGAGGAATATGTGGTGGAAAAAGTTCTTGATCGTCGAGTGGTAAAGGGCAAAGTGGAGTACCTCCTAAAGTGGAAGGGGTTCTCAGAGTAAGTTTCATTAACCTGGGTAAATCCATTCATTCATTCATTTACTTATTTTAAAGGTTTTTAAAATTTATTTGATAGAGGTAGCCAGAGAGGGAATAAAAGCAGAGGGAGTGGGAGAGGGAGAAGCAGGCTTCCCACCGAGCAGGGAGCCCAATGTGGGGCTTGAACCCAGGACCCTAGGATCATGACCTGAGTTGAAGATAGATGCTTAACAACTGAGCCACATAGGCGCCCCTAAATCCATTCATTTAGTCACTGACTATTTCTCAGGAGTCTAGTAATGTGCAAGGCCTAGAGTGCTCTGATGGCTAATGTGACCCAGGCCTGGCCTTCATGGCTTACAGTCTAATTAGGAAAACCATCTACATGTACAAAGTGCTATAATGCAAGACAGTGATTTCTAAGAACCAGTTTTATGTATAGGCTTTAGACCAATTCAAGTATGCAAACAGTAACTTCCCTATGAAGAAGACAAATTTCTAAGCTTTCAATTTGTATTAAAAAGTCCCTCTCCCCACTCCACTCCCCAAGAAATTTCAGCGTTGCCAAGTTCTTGGTCTTGGGCAAAGTCTGGTTACTCATTATCATTAACTCCTCTTTCCCAAGGATACCAGCTCTCATCCTTTGCGTCTCCTTAGTGTGAGTGTGCTAACTTTGAGTGGAAAGTGTGACTCACTGTGCCCTCTGGTTTCAGTGAGGATAACACGTGGGAGCCAGAAGAGAACTTGGATTGCCCTGATCTCATTGCCGAGTTTCTGCAGTCACAGAAAACAGCACATGAGACAGATAAATCAGAGGGAGGCAAACGCAAAGCTGACTCTGATTCTGAAGATAAGGGAGAAGAGAGCAAACCAAAGAAGAAGAAAGAAGAGGTAAGGGGAGAAGAATTTTTACTAGCCAGAATTTCTACTGCTCGCAAGCTGAAAACCCTTTTAATTTTTAAATGTAAGCACTTTCATTCAGCTGCTTCCTGGACCTCAGCAGCCATATCTCATTCCTTCTGAATCTTGGGCTAATGCTTACAAACTGTTGGGGGTTCATTCTGGTAAATAATCTATATTTACTTTATTTGAGATTCAAGAATAGTAAGTACAAGTAAATTCATTCTTGTAGGTAGGTAGTTTTTAGTGTTGTAATCATTACAGGTGTCAGATTGCTATGTCATCTATTCATTACCTTAAAGTAAGTTATCTTCTGAGGGTGAAGAAATAGTTGTGAAAATTTATTTTGCTTGAGATGTATGTCCCTTTTTACATATGGGGAACCTCAGGACCTTGATGGAAGAATCCCTCAGAAGGCTGCAAAAAGGCCTGTGACTTGGAGCCAAGGTATTGGTGAAGTACTGACAAGAGCGTGATTATATTAATCTGAGAAGCAGGAGTGACTTCAGTCTGGATAACAGTACCATATAATTAAAAGTTGTTCCATCCATTTGGTTTTTACAGTCAGAAAAGCCACGAGGCTTTGCCCGGGGTTTGGAGCCGGAGCGGATTATTGGAGCTACAGACTCCAGTGGAGAACTCATGTTCCTGATGAAATGGTGAGTCTGCCAGTGGCTCTGTGTGGTGGTTTTTTCTTCTCCCCATCTGTTCCATGCCAGAAGAAAAGAGCTGGACCTTCGAAATTCCAGTCGCCCAAGTGTGAAATCTTTAAGATGGCATAGTCCTTCGATAGTGACCCTCGGCCTGACTTCCAACCTGGACTCATGAGTTACAGGTAGGGGTCCTTAGGATTCTCAGATCTTTGCCCGGTTTTTTAGGAGGTGGGAGAAAATCCAGAATGGAGAAGGTATGGGGAAGGATCACATTTCACTTATGTAAACGAAGGGGGGGGGATGAAATGTGATTGAACCACCCTCCCCTTGTACTACCTCCTTAATAAAGATCGGGCTGGCCCCAGATTCAGAAGTTCTGTTAACTTCTTCCGGATAGTTGAGAATTTCTGTAGGTCTTTGTCCTTGTTAGATCCTTTCCACTTAGTGCAGATTCTGTAATTCCAGGATCAGCCAGTAGGGGTCAGCACGTCCCCTTTACTGAGCATAGAGCGAGGCTTCCCGCGCCCCTCCCCCCTTAGAAGTGTATCAGTGGTAGTAAAACTCCACGAAACAGATTAATGAAAACAGTTGTGTTGGAATTACAAGAACTGTGACCCCAGATTCTCTAAAATCTCCCTATTCTCTGTCCAAAGGAAGGCTTTCTTTCCCTTTTCTTGCTTGTTGAAAAATAACTTGTGCCCCATCCCTGTTCTGCGTCGTTTCCGTACCCCCCCACCCCGCCCATGTGGATCTCAATAATTGTCCTTAAAATATAAATTAGGAGCGAATGATTCTAAACTTTTGCCATTTAAGGCAGCATTCTGAGGATTTTGTCATTTTGTCAGTCTAGAACCTTCTCTGAAACTCCTGTCTGCACTAATTCCCCTGGTTTAGAAGGTGGCCAGAGAAGCCTAACTTTGACACTACTAAAAGGCTATGTCACAGTTAGATGAAACTTTGTTTTCTTATTTTGCATTTCCTAGATGTTCACTGAATCAGATCTTTTAGCTGATTTATTGCTAGCCTATAGGAGAAAAGTTTATTTTTAAGGTGTGCATTTGGGGTAAAAGGATTGATACTAGGAGTTATAGTCCAATTCGAATATATTTTCTCTGTCTGCATGTGACCAGTGTGAGTTACGGTACTGTTTCTATCTTGTCTAAGATTACATTCTTTTGGTTGAATTACTGCTGTTTGTAAAGATTTTACCTGAATGTAACTCTACAGGTTAAGATAAAAGGTTGGATATTGATTATAAAACCGAGTTCATTTTAAGGTGATTTTCCTGGAGAGTTGAGATACTTGTCGATTTCCAAAATACCAAATGTTTCTTTGCTGTGAAATGACTGAACTTCCCTCAGAAAGTGTTGTTTTCATGCAGCCTGCTTTAGGCTCCCAACGATTACACTCCTTTTTCCTCCCATTCTCTTCAGTCCATTGTTCAAAAACATACCTTACCAGCTTAGTCAACCCTGGTACCTTGGGCTGTCTGGCTTTGGTTTATCTGTTGCTGGGTGCTAGAAGTTTGGGGTGGTGCCTCATCAGAGAGCCCATCATAGAACTGCTAATGGCCCTAATGCCGCTGCTCCCATCCAGGAGATTCCCAGTGGCCTTATTCCTAAGTTCTTTGTAATATGTATGTGATTTTCAAATTTGGAAACCATTTTAAAGTCCAGAAAAATCCAGAGAATTATGTAACAGTCCCTTATTTTCTACTTCCCAGTGTTGAAGCACCATTTCAAAGCACCTGGGAGTTGTGGAATGTCTGTGTGAGCTTGGCATTTGGTAACGTTAAACAGTGTAATTACGAGTCAGTGAGAATGTGTCCACCTGCATTGGCTAGAGCCAGTGGTATTAAATCTTACTGCCCAATCTGGTATTAAATTCTATTATAAAGCCGAGATATGGCTTTTGGAAGAGTGTGGAAGCCTCTCTTCTGCTCTTGAAGAATCTGAGAGTCATGTTTTTTTCCTGGTCTTGCCTGAAGGTTCAGGTGTGATAGATTGAGTTAAATGACTTAGCTTTTAACAAAGATGCCCAGAAAGGATTTTCAACAGAAGATCTTTGCGGATGTCACTTGACTAAATGCTGCTTGGGCCATGTTATCACTCTTCCCTAGGCTACTTTTTTGGAATTAATACTCTTAAAGCCCTATTCCTTGTGTCACCCAAGTTAGGAGACCACCAGCACCTGGTCTCAGGGTCTCTCTGCTTTGTTCTGCAGGAAAAATTCTGATGAGGCTGACCTAGTCCCTGCCAAGGAAGCCAATGTCAAGTGCCCACAGGTGGTCATATCCTTCTATGAGGAAAGGCTGACGTGGCATTCTTACCCCTCGGAGGATGATGACAAAAAAGATGACAAGAATTAACTCTCCTGAGTACCTGCCCCTGTCACATCTGACCGTGGGTTTCAAGTGGGGAGGGAAGGAGTTCTACTTGACACCATAGAGGTGGCTTGAGAAGATGTCCTTTGAAGAGCCAGTATCGTTTTCTGTGCCCTACAGCAGCCCAAGCGCTTTAAAAGCCTTTCCATGCTGTGTAGTTTGCACACCCATCCCAGTGGAGGGGAGGGAAGAGAAGTGTTGCAAGGCAGCCCATTCTGTACTTTGCTGAGAAAGGCAAAGGGCCTTCCATGAAGGACAGAACTTGCAGAATGGGTGTGTGGGAGAGCAAAAGATACTGTAGATCTTCAAAGCGCATCTCCACAACCCACAGCCTTCTTCCCAATAGTGTTAACTGCATTTTTACAGCGTAGCATGTGTGTAGTTTTTGGCTATTACTGGTGTATCTTTTTGGGGTGGGAGGGTTGAGGGTGGGAAGGAACAGAGATGGGTAGGATCATTTTTGTTAAAATTTGGGCCTGATTGGGGAAATGGTAAAACAGTGGAAAGAACAAACTTGTGGTGATTCGGTTCTGTATCCAGAATATTTTAGCTTTTCAAAAAAATGTCATTGGCAACCTAAATGAGGACTGTGAGAGACTGTTTAAAAGCTGTGAATGCCTGAAATTTGTAAGCCAAGGTGTTCCCTGCCTGAGCTTAATGCTGTTCCCGAAAGAGGACTAAGCCAGTTAATAAGTTACCAAAGCTGCCATTTTGGGGATGGAAACTGGCTGAAGAGGGAGTTTAATTGGAGTGTATTCACAGGCAGATTGTTCTGTCTTAGAGGTGCTAATTCTCGAAATTGATAAGAAGATTCTTCCAATTACGAGGTTTTAGACATCAGCCTGTCCATCCACACCACTGGCTGTGAGGTGTTTGGGGAGGGGAAGAGGGTGGTGTAGAAAGTGGGAGAGTAGAGAAAGACAAGGGCCCCTGCTCTTAGGGTGGAAAACTCTTGGAGCCTGTTATTTGAACTTTGAACTCTGAAATCATTGGTGGCAGAGTTCAGTCACTGACAGCACAAGTTCACTGAATCACTTCCAAGAGTGGAATTTCAAAAGCCCTGGTCTCAGGAGAAGATTAAACTTTCATACTAGGGCAGTGGTTCACTTTAAAACACAAAACAAACAATTTTTTTAATCCTAAGAATTAACTAATACCCAAAATGCTGTCTTGAATCATGAGATCCATCAGTTCTTGACATCGTCTAGACCTGCATTCTAGAACTCCATTGTAAAATCTTTTTAGGCATGTGTTAGGTTTCTGTGGAAACTTTGTTTAAATGTAAACTTCATACCACATTGTCGGTTTTTGTCTTAATAAAACTATAGATTTATAATCTTTGATTTCTGTCTTGATTAAGTATTACCAAAAACTCTCCCTGCCTTTCACTACTTTATTGGTTCAGCCTATAAGGAAACAACTTCCACAGTTGGGTGGTTTAATTTCTTGAACACTGTAGGCTTGAGAATCTAATGTCTGGCCTGAAACTTTGAGTGGTCTCATCATTATTTATTTAGTGAACATTTATCGAACATTTATAATTACTCCAGAGATCATAAAGTTTGTCACATCATTCTGTCTTCATATTGCACAGTTTGTTTGGCGCACTGACCTGCTTGCACTTCCAGACCATGGTATGTTTGGAAACAGGGTTTTGAAGTAGGTTTAGTTCTTGGCTCGTGTATTTTGTAGACTTGTGTCACTTTAGCTAAATAGTCAACTCTGAAATTTTCAGGAATTGGCCTCATGTTTAATCACTGAATTAAAATGTTACCCACTTCATTAACGTCATTTTCTGCCTATAATTCTAGAGCAAAAATGGAACTAAGCTCTTGTTATTTATTAAAAGGAAAAATGGGATTTCCAGAGATCAAATCAGCTCTACTTACTAGCACAAAGCATTTGTTTCAAATAAATAAACTGATGCATAAATTTTTTTTCAAAAAGCCTCCTTGGGGCATCTGGCTGGCTCAGTCAGTAGAACATACAATTCTTGATCTTGGGATTATGAGTTTGACCCCCACATTGGGTGTGATTACCTAAAAACAAAATCTTAAAAAAAAAAAAAAAGCCTCCGAGAAGTTTGGGGAGATGAGGTTAAGTGGAGCCAGGGAGGAGGCCCTTCTGCACAGAGATCTTGGTGTGTCCTTGTAGTTGGCAGTAGCAGAGCCATTAGCTGGTTGGATGAGTTGGGGTGAGGTGGGCAGAGGTGTTCTGGTTCTGTACTGCACTGAAATTAGCCTTCAGCTTTCTAGGTGTCCAGAATGGACTGCTGTTCAGCTTTAGTCTTAACCTCTGGAACCTACTTAATTGCCATTTCTGGCAGTCCAGAACCCTCATAAAACCCCCTCATTCTTGCCCTGGGAAGATGCTGACATCGATAATGCATAATGAAAACGGAAGTGCGGATAGATTTTCACAGTTTTGTTATCTTTGAAAGCCAGCTGTCACATGTCTAGATGAAGGGTTTTGATAACAAAGTTTTCTCAAGTGCTTGTTGAAGCCACAAATGCATGCAGAAATGTTGGAAATAAAAGGTACACAGAGGCACAACAAAGCTTCCCTCTGTTTCAGAAGATATCGGAGAGCATTTCTTCAGGCAGCACAAGAGCGAGTTGGATGGCGTCAGTGGAGCTGCGTCATTGTAGACTCCACCCAGGAGTTGAAGAGGAGACAGGTGATGACTTTAGTAGCTATATGACAAGAAGAGCTTACTAACCCGGTGACCAGTCACCATCTGAGGTGTCTTCCGTTGTCTTCAGTTGAGTTTCAAGTTAGTACAGTAAATGACCATGGAGGCAGTCTGTTAGCTGACAGTGCTCAGGAATCATTGTTTCTGTGTCATTTGAAAGTTTGGGCTAATTATAAAGAATTTTTAATAGTTGAGTTTTTAAGTACTTACTTTCAGATATAATCTTATAATTCAGAATTCATTCCAGCTTGGGTCAGTTTGATTTTGACATGGCCATTTGGTGTTTGGCCTTATGTGCTCAGGACATCTTTATGGCTTGTGACAGTGGGAATGTGTGTTAGAGTCACTATTCCCATCACAGAGAAAGGGGAAATGAGAGGAAACTGCTACTCCAAGATAATTGGTGGAACTAGAACTCTGAAATCCCAAATTTTCTACAGTGGCTCCAGATCCTAAACTATGTATGGACCCAGGTTCTGTCTGAGATCAAATGAACCTGATCATGTGTATCCGATGCTAGTATTAATCTGATTTGCAAGTTGGGTATTTCTGTGAGGATAAAAAGACCTTGTTTAAAATTCAAAGTGAAAGGGCGGAACTAAGTACAGGCTAGTGTTTCTCCTCTAGCATATGACTGAAAATACAAGTATTGCTACCAGGCCCGTGTTCAGCATTAGTAAAGCAAGGTATTTTGGCTTCATCTTGCTTTTTAGCAGTAGGAACCAATCTGGGCAGAGGCATCTGGGTGTTCTGGTGTGTGGCTGCGGAAGCTTGGTGATGGCGGAGCTTTAAGATTCCACAGACAATCCTTAGTCTGTGATCTGCGTATCACCTCGGTTTGACAGTCCAGCACTGAGGTTTTCTTCAGAAGTTACTGCTGTTCTAACCTGTGCTCACAGATGCTCAGCTATCTTCTATGGATGACTTTTAATTGACCTTGGCCTTGGGAGCTTCCCACTGAATAAACTGCTGAATCTTGAAAGCCTTGCACTGGGAAGAAAACCATACTTGGTCCTGCTCAGTGGGGGCAGGTAGAGCAAGTAGTCTGTTTTCTAGGGCTTCCCCCCCCCCCTTTCTTTTTAACCTTAGGCCAGTGAGGCAGCAGGACTATGAGGCAAGGCTGAAACAATAAGTTTACAATATATACTGATGATTTGGTTCTGTGGTTGTTGCTTACATTAAATAGCTTGTGTTTAAATATTTAGTAGCGTGTCCAGATCTGCACTGTAACCTTGGTGGTTTGTGGTAGTACCAGAGCCACTGTTTACCCCATTGGACAACTTGGGGGCCTAGCCATGGGGCACTGGCTCACTGTTTAAATTGTTACTTCAGTCCCTAGCCGAGGACTAAGGTCTAAGACAACTTGGGGTGCCTGGGTGGCTCAGTCGTTAGGCAGCTGCTTTTGGCTCAGGTCATGATCCCAGGATCCTGGGATCAAGCCCCGAATTGGGCTCCTTGCCCTGTGGGAAGGCTGCTTCTCCCTCTCCCACTCCCTCTGCTTGTGTTCCCTCTCTCGTTATCTCTGTCAAATAAGTAAATAGAATCTTTAAAAAAAAAAAAAAAAGACAACTGAATTAGCCTAATTAAATTCATGTTTAAAAGCATCATCTCCTAGGACGCCTGGGTGGCTCAGTGGGTTAAGCCGCTGCCTTCGTCTCAGGTCATGATCCCAGGGTCATGGGATCAAGTCCAGCATCCGGGTCCTTGCTCGACAGGGAACCTGCTTCTCTCGCTACCTCTGCCTGCCTCTCTGCCTGCTTGTGTGAACTCACTTGCTCTCTCTGGCAAATAAATAAAATCTTTAAAAAAAAAAAAAAAAAAAAGACACCATCTCCTTAGCCTTTTCCCTGCCTCCTCCCAAGTGTAAACTAGGTTTTGTTTCCCTGGTTGAAATAGCATCTGAAATTAAGTAACAAATACCATGCAACCTCTCTCCATTCTGCAGTTAGACTGGAAAAGAACCAGCTTTAAGACTTCTGTAATATTCCCGTTTGCTCAGAGAGGAAGACAAGTGTTTCTCTCCAACTGATTTTGAGAACACACCTCTTTACTGGGTCCTGAACTCCTCTGGACAGTCTGTGTGCTGGATTCTGTTTGTCTGCTAATCCAGGTGGACGTGAACTGTGAAGTCCTGGACAGAACAAGGGCCAGAACTCAAACCAGGTGTTAGGCTCCACGTGTATACCGAGCTCCCCCACTGTGGGGTTCAGAACTAGAGGCAAGGAGGATGGGCGGCTTCTGTGGGAAAAGTGAAAGCTGAAAGGTTCTTGTTAGGCTGACAGAATGACAAATCGAAGGTCTGTGAGTCCCTTTCATCTCCCAGATGGGTCCAAGTGATAAGAAAACAAGGCTTAGCCACTCATGACAATGAAGACTGCGAGTTTTGCCAGTTTCCACACATGGTCGGGAGAGTGACCTCCAGGAAGGCCGCCAGCAGTCTGCTGCCTGTGCTTGTGTGCAGGCTGTGTCAGGAGTGAGAGGGACTTCTTGCTGGTGGTGCTATCGGACTGGTTAGTTGGAGCTGAAGATGTAGAACTAGGTCAGTGCCTCCTGGATGCAGTAGGAGACATGAAGGTGGTGGGGATGGTAGTTTGTGGGGATGGTAGTTTTTAAGACGGCTGCCTGAGGAAGGCCGGGCTGCGTGCTGAGTCCTCCCCAGTCACTGGCTGGCGGGTTGCTGTCCAGCCTTCCCCGGTCTGGGCAGGAGTCCACGGTGGAGGCCAGGGCTTGGGGGACACTGAGCATTCTCTAGCTCACTACCTTCCCCCTCAGTTCTGGATTTCTTCTATTTTTAGTGACACTGAAATACTGACCCCAGCCTCACTGGTGAGATCTGTGTAGTAGGGCAGATGCTGAAACAAGGGGTGTACTTCAGAATGCCCATGTGAATTAGGATGTGAGGAGAAATCGCCTTGGACAGAGCCCAGTACTAGAGTCAAGACAAAACCAGGCTTCTGCTCCCACGTGGGCAGGTCACTTTGAAGCCTGGTCTGCAGTGAAGCCTGCTCATCTCCCTGCCGAGTCCAGGACCTCTTCTCACTTGTCTGAGGTGTAGCAGCTTCTCTGACAGGCCTTATTACTCAAGTCCTCCTGTCTTATTCCTGCCAGAAGCTGAAGCACCCACTCCACCTGCCAGCGGCAGAAAGAGGTCAACCCCACAGTAAGTGCTGACCAACTTGGCTCAAAGCCCCAGCTAATCAGCAGGATCCTAGACACAACTGTACATCTCTCCATAAGGGGACGTGGGGAAGGGTGACAAAAATGTACTTTCTCAGAGCAGGGGCAGCACTTAAGAGGGTGAAGATGATTTTTTTTTTTCTCTTAAAAAACATTTAAATGTGTTAGGTTAAAATTGCAAAGCAAGATAAAAAGTTACAGCCTAATTGTGTACTTAAAAATACATACACACATTTCTAAAAGGGATACAAAAACATGACTGAGTTTTACTTGTCACAATTTACTCTTCTATATATAATTTGTATTTTTTATCAGGATGAATTAAAGTTTTTCAAACATAATTTTTAGTCTTACTCTTTTTTCAAGAATCTTGGTTTTATCTGGCGTACGGACATTAGCTAATTCCTAATTAGGAAAGAGCTCATTTGAGGATGCTTTCCAGCTAGATGGGGTTTTAGCAACAACAACAACAAAAGCCAGTGTAAACGGAAACAAATTAATTGATGTTATGAATTCTGTTCCACCCCTTCGGATACTCTGGTAGCACCATTAAAGGACTACAGGGCGGGGCGCCTGGGTGGCTCAGTGGGTTAAGCCTCTACCTTTGGCTCGGGTCATGATTCCGGGGTCCTGGGATCGAGCCCCATATTGGGCTCTCTGCTCAGCAGGGAGCCTGCTTCCTCCTCTCTCTCTCTCTGCCTACTTGTGATCTGTCGAATAAATGGAGAAAATCTTTTAAAATAAATAAAGGACTATGGGGCTAGGCCAGGTCACAAGGGGGTACACGGGAGGTTCCACAATGGGGATCACAGCTTCTGGTCCTAAATATTGTCTGGTAATGTCACAGGCTGCCAGGTGAGCATTCGTTCCTCACATTTGCTAGGCACTTACCCAGCATGTGGCGGCGGCTCCAGCAAGCACCCAGCTCTTCGTAGGCTTGATATTAAAGCAGGTGTTTTGAGGGAGAACAGATTCTGTTCACCTCTGCTAGGAGGCTTTCAGATGCCTTAAACCCTGGAGTCTAGCTTCCTGCTTCTCTAGTTCTATGGTCCTCTTGCTCAAGTCTTGGGCCTGTGTCGGTCTCATGGATTTCTCAGGGTTTGTCTCGGTCATTGGTGTGGCTGCTCTCCCATGCTTTGCACCCCTTTGGCGGGTGGGGCCACTAGAGAAAGGACGGCATGCTCGCCATTAAAAATGCACTGACTCATAAGCGGACAAGGAGCTGGGCTAGGGGACAGCACCTCCACCTCGCCTAGTCCTTAGAAAAGCCCAAGAAGGATTCTAAGTCCCTCAAGGATTAAGTTAGAACCCTGTGAAGAGGTACCAGCACTGCTCGGAAAGTTTAATAGGGTACTGAAGACTTTGTCTTTCTAAATTTGTCAACCTCTCCTGTTCTTCACCCACCTTTCCCTGTGAGCTCTGCCTTAGCCACACAATGGCCAGTCCTCCCTCCTGGGGTCTTTTACTCAATTTGAATTCAAAATAGGGAAAAATTGCACTTCAGAATGAATCATCCATTTTATTTTATTTTATTTTGTCATGTGCTCACAGCATATCTCTCTCTCTCTCTCTCTCCTCTCCCTGGCAGGTCAGAGATAAATTAAAAATAAAATCTACAAGGAAAATAATTTATAAAAGCACTTCCCCAGGCTCATGCCTCGTATCCCCACTGCTCAGAACATCCCCCTTCCCCCTGTCCCCCAGCGGGGAGGAGAATCTGGCACTTCTCTTCCCACAACTCACTCCCGCTAGTCTGGAGCTGACTGTACTCCAGAGACAGGCAGGGGTGGGGGCAGCAGTGGCAAAGAGTTAAAAATAAAGACACTGTGGTCCTGGAACCATCTGGCCACTTTGGCGTTGCTCCCCTCTCTGCCTCCCCCAGGCAATCCTCCTGACTGGGGTCTCTACTAAACTGGGGGTGTAGAGAAGCAGCCTGTGGCCGAGAGCCTGGGGGTAGGTGCTCTCAGCCCCCATTACATGCACTTCTCATTCTCCTAGAAAGAAACAAACAAACAAAAAAGGCAGACGGAGACCTCGGGACAGAGGAGAAAAATCCCAAGTGTTCACACAGTTACACGGAGTCTTTATGGCAAAGAGAACATTTAGCAGCTTTGAATATTGGGGTATCTCCTTTTTACTCAACACAAGCATTCTAGACCCTATAAGTGAAACAGGGCTCAAGCCCTAAAAAAATCAAAGCGCAAGAAATTCTAAAAGGACTAGTTTTTGTTGCTGAGTTTTGTGGGGTTTTTTTTTTTTTTTTTTTGTCTTCAGTGACATGCCCAGTTGTTGGTAGGGGAGGCCTGAGGGAAGGGTCACTCCCCAGTTTGTGCTGAATACTGCCTGGCTTGTCCACATCATCCCCCTGCCTCAGAGTAGCCCCCAGGAGGCCACAGGCTCAGCACTGGGGGCACTGCCAGCGCCCCAGCTGCAGAAGAGCTCCAGGCAGCGGGGAGGGGCAGGGGCACACAGGCAGGCAGAGAACAGCCTTCGCATGCAGGCTCGGATGGAAACGTGGGTGCCTCAGCTCAGGGGGGACCGGGCACAGAGGGAGACAGGAGTGGCAGGGCAGTGAAGGACATGCTTGGTGTTGGGGCTGCTGCAACACAGCACGGGGGCCTTGTGACCCTTTCCTGTTCCCTCTCTGACCCTAACTCCTCAAGCGAGTGTTGGGTCCCAATGGCTCCCCTACAAATGAAAACATTACAGGACACACCCAAGAGCTCCCCTTTTGGGGCTCCACAGGGCAGGAGCTGAAAGAGCCCACAAGGCCCCTCCCAGATCCCACCTTGTGTTCCACCCTCCCCTGGGGTGAAGTGGGGATTACTCCTGCCTAGGGCCTAGTCCCACCTAAACCTGCCCTCTGGTATTCTGGCAGAGCCAACCTTAACCTGCCCTTTGATTTTCTTCCCGCTTTGATTTTTTTTGGGTTTTGGTTTTTGTTTTTTTTTTCCTTAAATCCCCCTTCTTTCCTCCCTTCCCTCCTTTCTTCTTTCCAGGAATGAGACTTTCTGTGACTTTCCTCTCACAAGATCCCCCCTTTTCCCCTTGGTCGGCCTCCAGCAATGCGAGCACCACCCCTTCCCTCAAAGGAAACAGCAGGGGTGAGGACCCTGTCCACCCAAACGGTCTGGCTGCTTCCGCCCCCCTTCCCCGCCCCACAGGGGGAAGCTGAGCCAGACAGCGCCTGCGCCCTCCTCTTCCTGTCCACTGACCCGCAGTTCATCCCATCTGAGATCTATTGGATAAGAAGGCATTCGAGTCCCCACTGTAGGTCCAGGTCCAGGCCCAGCCCTTCTCCAGTTTCCATCCCGGTGAGCGTCAACCCCCCTCTCCTCCCCAGGCTCACTTTCTTCGGTCCTTTGGCTTCCTCTCCTGTCGCCGGGCCTGCTGGTCAGCCAAGGTGCGGGGAATGAGGAGGACGCTGCCGTCCCCGGCATACTGGAGTGCGTACTGGCTGGGCGAGTAGGGCCGCCCGTTCTCATCCCGCAGCCGCCCGAACACCTCCTGGTACAGGCTCTGGACCTTCTGCTTCATCTGCCGCAGGGACCGGAGGAACTCCACCTTCTCCCGCAGCAGCCGGGCTTTATCGCGCTGCAGGTCCTCCACGTCCCGCTCCAGGTTCAGGATGGTGTCCAGCTTGCGCTTGCGGCAGTTCTGCGCCGCCATCTTGTTCTTGCCCCGGCGCCGGATGTCGCGGATGAGGCTCAGCTGGGCCTCGCTCAGCTGGTACTTGGACAGCAGCTCGTTGAACTCCTCCACCGGCAGGTTGATGATTTTGTCATTGGTGAAGGGGATCTTCATGGCTCGGGCTCGATGCTCGTCCCGGCTCATCTGCTTGTCTAGGAAGTCGGCCTGCTTCTCCTTGCTGCCTTTCTTGAGGGCGCCGGGCGGTGGCAGGTCGGCGGAGTCGAGGGCGCTGGGCGCCATGTTGTACGTGTGGTTGTGGCCCACGTGCTCCAAGTAGGGCAGGCAGGAGAGCTGCGACGGGTCCTGGTAGCTCATGCGGCAGAACTTGGAGTATTCGGGCTGGTAACCCACAGCGCCCTCGGCCTCTTCCAGATCCAGGGTCTCAGAGTCAGAGCTGTACCCAACAGCACCTTCCTCAGAAAAGGAGGAAGAAGCTGAAGAAGAAGCAGAGGAGGAGGAAGAGGAGGAGGAGGAAGAGGAGGAAGAGGAGGAAGAAGAGCTGCCTTCGGAGCCGCTCAGGGAGGAAGGGCTATGGCTGGAGTCCAAGGAGAGGCCTGAGTCAGAGTCGAACTCCTCTTCGAGCTGGGAGGCCTGCACGGGGTTGAAGCCCTCCTCGATGGCCAGGTCCATCAGGCTGATCTCGTCCAGCATGGCTTCGTCGAGCAGGCCCCCCAGTGGGTCGGGCAGCTCAGGGCCTGCCGTGTCGTTGGCGGTGCCGTTGAGCTGGGGCGGGAAGAAGAGCCCCGCCAGGTTGGTGGAGCCAAAGGTGGAGTTGAGGCTGGTGGAATTGCTGGGGACCAGCGGGAGCAGTGTGGAGCTGCCGGCCACAGGCAGGCTCTCCGCCTCAGGACTGAAGAGTGAGAAGTCCTGGCTGCAGCCCCCCAGGGACGCCTGATGCAGGCTGACATTCTGATTGATGGGAGTGTTGGGGGCAAGGCTGTAGTTGGTGCTCAGGGGGTCTCCAGGAGGGGCGCTGTACAGGATCTCACTCGTCGAAGTGTTCACTTCCATGGCCTGGCAGGGGAGAAGAGCGTCACGGTTCACTCTGAGCAGACTCCCTCCCCCTGGGCTGCCAGGGGTGCGTGGGGAGGGGGTGCCGGCAGCAAGCACCAAGCACAGGCACAGCTACGTGGTGGGAAGCCGAGAGACTGGAATCCAGAGCCCAGGGTCAACTCCCAGTCCTGCTAGGTCCACCAGGCCTGCGAGGCCTGGCAGAGATGGGCAGACCCCACCCAATGCAGGGCTGCCCAGCTCCCAGCTATGTTTGGCCAGACTCCCCTACCTCCGAGAGAGAGGCAAGGAAAACATGCAACCCTGCCTACCTCTCCTCTGTAAAATCTGCACAGCCAAGAACACCCAGCCGTGGAGGGACAAAGCCCAACTGTACCACCTGCCCTGTGACCATGGGCACATCACTTAACCTCTCTGAGCTTCAATTTCCTCACCTTTAAAATAACAAACACCTGACTAGATGACCATAAGGGGCAGGAGCTGGCCCCAGCCGCAAACACACCACACCAGTGTCCGGCTATAGGAACCCTAAAGCTGGAAGCATGCGCTCAAGCGATTATCTACCTCGAAGGAAGAAGGCATACCTAGGGGACAGTCCTGTTTCAGAAGGCTCAGCTCTAACCCGAACCCTACATCCTGACTGTACCCCCTCCCCAAGGAGACACCTGGACGATGACCTCTTAGTGTCCCCACTTTCCCACGGATGAGAGAACTGTTCCCTTCTCTTCCCAGAGGAGAAAAATTTAGCAGCTGAATGGGAACACCCACTGCTCCATGCCCAAGAGGTTTGTGTCCTGTTCGGGTGATCCTACCTGCATTTCCATAATGGACATGAGATCTTGCCACTGCTGCTCCAAATCAAATGGCGACTCCGTCCCCGTCAGGAGAGGAGACAAGAGGTTGTTTTGAAGACCTGGGGGCTCGCTCTCACTAGGCACTGCTTCTGTTATGCTGGAAATGTCTGCTGGAAACTAGGGCAAAACAGAGGTTTTAACGAGGGGAAGACAAGACCACTGTCACGTTCCTCCCAGAGACTACCAGCTGAGGTTCTGTCTCCTTCCTCTGAATTCACCCCTGCGGCCAGGAGCAGGCCAGCCCTGGGGGCTGGCCCCCCGGACAGCCGCAGAGGGACACACGGCGTGCAGGCTGCCCTGCTGGCTCGGTGGGTGCTCCCTGGAGTCCTGCTCACCTCGGCATTCTCCCCAAAGGGGCAGGTGGCCTCCAGCAGCCTAAGGCACTCTTCCAGGGACAGGGCCGTCTGGTCCTCCCCACCAGGCACCTGTGGCAACAGCAACCGTAAGTCTGACTGACCTGGGCCTCGGCTGCCTGCAGGCCGAAGCCTCTGCCCCAGCCTTTCCCCAGCCTTGGGGGAAGCCGAAGGAGGGCCGGAACAGCTGCAGGCCTACACTCTCCCTCTGTGCCCAGGCTGATGACTGGCCCTACGTCCCAAACTCCAGGAAAGACCAGAGGGAGAGTGGAGGAATCCTGACAAATAGGAAGCTGCTAGATGCTTTGCTTCCTCCCTGCTGGTTGTCACCAAGGCCTGGCCCCTCTGCTTCTATTGCTCATCCACTCCCCCTTTCTCAGCCCAAGTGACTTAGAGACCCCAGCCCAAAAGATACATTCAGGTTTATCCCACAGACAGAAGCTGCCTTCTCTAAGGAGAAGTTTCTAGAAGTGGGCAGAGGTGGGGGTACCTGTGCAGGGAAACTCTCCCCAGTTTCTCCATCCACTAGCAGGTTTCGCGCCAGAGCTTCTGCGCCCTCGCCTGACCAGGTGTCCTCCTGCTCCGCTCCATCTCGTACGTCCTTATCCACATCCTGCTCCTTCTGGCGATGACTATAGTCAAAAATCTCACGCCCAGCCCCCAGGTCAATATCCTGTCGCCAAAGGATGTCAATCAGATCTATGTCCTGAAAGACAGATCACCGCGACTTTAGCTCTTGGATCCAGGGGACTTTCCTAGCATCACTCTGATTAGACCTGGGAATGGGGGGCAGCTCTCCCAGCCTCTGTCCCCTCTGTACCAACAAGGCTTCATTCATCCATTTCCAGATACCAGCCTCCATAAAAAATAAGAACAAAAAACAAACAAACAAAAAAAACGAGCTAGCAAAAATTACCAGCATGATCAACCTCAGACAAGCCTGTGGGCTTAGGCCCAGAGATACAGCCAGGCCAAAAGGCAGGGCCACCTCACCGCTACACCAGAAAGAAGGGGGAAGGAAGCAGGAGACACTTCTCATTCTGGGAATGAGAATCCCCTCGAATTCGGGTTTGTTGTAGGATGCTGGCCAGGCCAGGCAAGGGCGAACTGTCACGCAGAATTACTCCGAGGTGGCCAGGCTTGCATCAGCCTATGGTGCCATTTCATTTGCATAAAGGGGTGGGGTGGACCAGAGAGGAAAATCCCTGCATTTGCAACCACCTGCTGCCACCAATGACAACTGACAGGCTGCCTCCAGCCCTTCCTCCAGCCATTCCCCCTTCCCTGGCTGAGGCAGGAGTCAGGCCGGACACCCACAACTCTTAAAGCCCAGGCTCACCTCAAGATCCATCCCTGCCAGAATTCCCCCTCTCAGCTGATCCTAGCAAGCTGCTTCCGTCTCAGGCAGTCAGCTGATTCTCACTGGGCACCCCACCCCTGCCAAGGCCGGCGCCTGGTGTCCCCTCACACCAGCACTCTCACTCCCTTCCTCACCACACCCCAGGCCTCACTGCCGCTCCATCAGTCAACCCACTCAAGGACATGGGCCCCATCACCGCTCAGCCACAACTGCCACCTCAGCCACCAAAATGCCTCCTTCCCACTCTGCCCTGGTGGCTCCTGTCAGTTCCTGCACCAACTGCCACCCCCAAAGCCACCAGCATAGAACCCCAATAAATAAAGAGCCATTTGGCCTTCCTACACATGCCATCCCCCTGTGGCTGAAGAAACCCTGAACTCCTGACTTCCATTCAGAGATTCAAAAAGCACTTTCCAGAAAGCAATTTCCTTACATGAGACGCCCCCACCCCAAGTCCTGACCAGGCACCCCTTTCCCACCGTAACCCTCCCAGATCCCAAGACCTCCCAGGTGTACCTCTCCCTTCAGCCTCCCCCACATACACCAACCTGAACAGAAGCCCTGGACCCAGGAGCAGAGGGGGGCTGGGCCACCCGGTGCCCAGCCAGCAAAGAGTTAAGGGGCCGGCTCCCTTTGGCATGGCCCCCACCACTGTGAGAGCTGCGGTCCAGGCGGGTCATGGTCTGCGAAATGAGCCCCAGGGCAGCTGGTGCCGGGAAGCCGGACAGGGGGCTGCAAGGAGCTCTTGGCTTGCAGGGAGCACACCAGGCTGGAAGGGTGGCCCCTTGCTAGCTCCAAGGGGCCCGAGGAGGGTGCCCCGCCCGTGCTGCTGCCTGGGCGGCCCAGCCCAGCCCCCTTCCTCCATCCTCGAGCAGCCCCCTCCCACCTCACAACCCCAGTTCCACTCAGGCACCAGGCAGCCCCCACCCTGAGCTCACCGCAGAGGCTGCAGTGAGATGGGACTCCCACCCCATGCTCCGTGCTCAAGCTGCAGAGGAGAGCCAGCTCCCTCCGGGGCCTAGCCTCCCGCTCCTCCCTCTCTCCCCCTCCCCACGCCCCCCAAACTTGTTACCTAGGCTGCAGCAAGGAGCCAATCCCCTCCCCCTCCCACCCGCAGGTCACTGCTGAGGCTGCGGAGAGCCAATCCCCTCCCCCAGGTCAGCAGCTGGGCTGCGGAAAGAGCCAATCCCCTCCCACCGTCGTTACCTAGGCTGCGACGAGAGGCAATCTCCTCCCCCAAGTCTCCGCTGGAGATGCGGAAGGAGCCAATCCCCTCCCACCGCCTGTTACCTAGCTGCAGCCGGGAGCCAATCTCTGCACCAGGGCAGCTGGAGGAGCTGCCGCAAGGAACCAGCCCATCCCTGGGCCGCCTCCGTCTCCTCAAGGAGACGCACCCAGGGGCGGGCAGCCCCACCCAGCCCAGTCAGCCAGCCGGGGTGGCGCAGTGAGAGAGCCCTGGGGGGAAGGGGTGCCCCTCTCCCTCCTGTCGCATCCTGCCTTCCCCAGCCCACTCAGGACCGGGCAGAAACCACTCCCGCAGCTTCTCGGGAAATCTAGCTCTTCCCTGCAAGTGGAGTTTTCCTGTTCCTCAGCAGGGCTGCGGCTGGTCGTCCTGAAGCCCAAGGATCCCAGGCCAGGCTGGGCAAGGACCCTCCCTGCACCCAGCCCCGCTGGCAGCCAGGGGCTCTGACCCCGACCCCAGGCCAGAGGACGGAAAGGAGGAGAGCCGCCTGCACACAAGCGGAGAGGTCATAGTGCCGGCCAGGCCTGCCCCAGGCAGGAGGGAGTCCGAGCCTGAAGGCCATACCCGAAGGAGCCGGGTGCTCCCCCACATCCTGGCCACACTTGTGCGCCACGCGCCCCGCTCACCCCAGCTTTGTTCAAGAGCTGCTCGGGCGGCCCCTGGCCCACAACCCTAACGCCAGGAAAATGGCACCCACAGAATCGGCAGCACGGTTCCACCGTCCATCCTCACTGCTGCACCCCTCGAGCCTAAGGTCAGGTCAGGGACGGTATGTTCTCCTTGGTCACAGACTGCTCCTCGCAGGGAAAGAGCTGTACACAAGCCACCCCCTGCTCTGGGCAGAGTGCCAACCTCCAGGGGAATCCTATCCCTGACAAGGGCCTGGGCTAGGGCTGTCCATGGAAGCGGCCTGGCAGCGGGGGAGCTCTGCCACCCCTGGGGAGAATACCAGCTCCAGCAGCGCCTGTCACATGCTCTGGACCTGGGTATTTTTATCCCTGAGTTGCTGAGGAAATGTTGTTCTAGATGCGTAATAATCCTCCCTTCCCCCACACCCAGCCTAGGGCCCTCTGACCCACCCCCAACCCCCAAAGGGAACAGAGAAGGCCCGGGGTCAGGGACGGCACAACCTTCATGAAGGCCAAGAAATGGAAGAAAGCGGGGTCAAAGTCATCCCGTTCTGCCCCAACTCAGCCGATGACATCCATACCTCCCACCCCATCGCGTCCCAGGAGAGCTCCGAACAGGAAGAGGACTGGAGCTTCACCTGCAGAGCTCCCAGGAGCAAGCCCAGTTACACAGCCAGCCCTTGGGGAGCCACATGAGGGCAGGAGGATGGAGGCGGAGGCTGGGACGCATACTTCTTCAGACCACCATGCCAAGACTGAAGCCCGTTTGAAGGAAAAGGACAGAGGAACAGAAAAAAAGTAAAGTTTCCAGTGGCACTGAAGAATCTAGGAACTGAGGCACTGCAAGGTAAGGAACGCTCACAGCTCCCGTGCTCAGAGACTTCTAGATTATCTGATCCTCTCAAAGAAGATCCGGTGTAAGGCAGCTGAGCAGAGAGCAGCCCTGGCACTAAGACGTGTGGGGCCAGATCCCTCTGCCGTCGGGGGCCTGTCCCTTTTCAGTAAGTTTCGCAGCATCCCAACTAGATGCCAACAGCACCTCTTGCAGTTGTGGCAACCAGAACTGTCTCTACACATGACCATCTGTCCCCTGGACAGGCAAAATCACCCCCATGGAACACCACCCACCCAGAGGAAGTCACAAGCTTTGACAGCCACTGACATTCAAAGAAATGAACTCAGTAACGGGCTCAACTGCAGGACAGGAGGCAGAACCTGGTCAGACTGGTAGGCAGAAAAAGACCTAAGACCTGTAATACCTGTAAAACTTTGTACATACCTCCCCTCCTCCCCAGGACTGGGCTCTGGAAAACCCGGCCCAACGCAATCCAGCCTTCCCTTTCCCTAATGGCCAGGAGAGTGCAGCAGGCCTTTTCTCAAGCTCCTTAAGGCTGAGTGGCCAGGCCTGGCCCAAACAGAGCTCAAAGTGGTTTTATCATCACGTTGGTGAAGTGGGAGCAGCAGGAGCCGTTCACCTCCACAAAGGCAAGTGCCTCACTTTCTGCCGCGAACAGTGTGTCAGCCACGCGTCAGGAGCCGAAGACCTCTGACAGCTCCAAGCAAGCTGACTGAGGCGGCAGAAGGCAGTTTCTCTTCTAGCTCCCAGCCCTCTCCTCCCTACTCCCTGCAGCAGGCCTCTAGCAAGGAATGGGAGCCTTGGTCCTCTCCTGGCCAAGAATAACTATCTAAATCTGCCCCTTGGCTCGGGCCCAGGAGAGCTGACTTATCAAGGACCTTACAACAACAGGTCTGACCACAAAGGAGGAGAATTTCAGGATATGCATGTGTGTGTTTTGATGTGGGGGAGGTACAAGGCAAGAGTCCACGAAGTATTTGTGTCTTAGCAACAGATACACACCGCATCAAAGCCCATCACAACACCACTCCCTCCCCCACCCCGGGGCCTCCAGCAGTCCTGTTGAAATCTAAGCAGTAAACACGCTGGCATGTTCTAGGAACCTCCCACTGCCCTGCCGGTACATTTAGAGGTGGGTCAATGGTTCAACACAAGGAAATGCTCCCAGGGCCCCAGGCCCCCCTCCTGTACCCCTCCGCTCCGCTCCCGGTCAGACAATTCAGCTCATTCCTGCCAAAGAACAATGCCTGAGACCCCACCCCCCACGCCACTCCAGTTCTTTACAGCGGTCAGTACTGTGATCTCGCTCCTTCAGAACCAGCCCCCCACCCCGTCCCCTCTCACCCACCCCAACGTGTGGTCACTAACCTCTTTGGTTAGGTCTCCACTGACCGGAGGGGCTACAGCTCCCAAATCCTCCAGATCTTCACTGAATCCCTGCTCCGTCTCGCTTTCTCGCACCCCGTTGTCTGGGCCTGTCACATCTTGGAGGCCACTGGAACTCTCGAGGGTGAGGCCTGAGCTGGGCTGGCTGCCAGAGACAGACCCCTCTGGATCCCGGTGGACCAGCCAGGCATTGACCTCAGTGGTCGGCACCTGGAACCTGTCCAGGGCCCTCACCTGACTGAGGAGCCGCCGGGCAGTGAAGTAATTGTCCAGGTCTATGCTCTTGGGGTGGATACCATAGCCATCCAAGGTATTCCTCAGGTTGTGGAACTGGGTCTGAGTATAGGCAGAACTGGGCCCCAGGATGATCTCCCGGAGCGGGGGAAGCTGTGAGGTCAGGTAAGTATCCACGTCCACCCGCACCCCAATCAAACTCAGCAGAATGGTGAACTGGAGAAGTCCTTCCGTTAAGTATTTCTTCAGAGAAAGCATTGCTGAAGGACCAGAATGTTTATGCTTTTTGGTTTTTAAATCTTCCAAAAGACAAATCAAGGCCACTGCTCTGGTGCTCCAGCCAGCAAGTTACCCTCCTCAGGGCCAAACCCTGTATCCCACCCTGGCAGAACACAGGGGCTGAGCTCCCGGATGGCCTCAGAGGAAAGCACACCCTGTGAAGCCAAGGCCTCTCTCCAGACCACATTCACTTTTCCCTTCTCGGCACCTCACCTCAGCGTGTACAACTGTTGCTAACCCAGTCCAGGCTCTCAAGGCCCACGTGACTTACTGTCTCCACAGTCCACATACAGTCACTTCCTCACTCACATTAGTTGTCCTCTCTGTAGATTCCACTGCAGGCTGTTCTCAGGAACAGCTGACGGGCTGTTTTGTTTTGTTTTGTTTTTTTTCCTTCTCCCTAAGGTTTATTTTCTTTGGCTGGAGCTACAGGCCTTTTGTCTTGGGTCAGAGTGTCCCGCCTCCTCCACACTTACCAGGGGGGTTTCCAGAGAAACCTGAAATGGGAATCACAAGAGCAACAGGATAAGATTCCAGAATTTTCACACCATGATCAAGGCAGAAGGCTGGAAACACGTTCAAATGCCACTTTCATATTTTATTGAAAAATAAGTCAATTACTTTCAGAAAAATAAAAACCAAAAATCTGTTATAAGTAGAACTATAAAGAGAAAATACTGCTCACAAAGGATCCCCCTTTCTGGATACTATTTTTGTAATACCCTAAAAGGTAGCTTGTTTGGATAAGGAGATAATGCCTGGGGCATCCAAAATATTTTACATGATGTCTGATTTACCAACCCTCCCCCCCATCTATACACCACCCAGCTTCTATTTTTAGCTTGAGAAGCCCATTGGCTAACTTAAAGAAAAGTTGTATCCTCCATCTCTCAAGACAAAACTGCCTACAATCCCTGTCCCTTCCAGTTCTAAAGGGAAGGGAGAAACTAGTAATGGGAAAAGAGTATATGAGGACAACGTTCAGGACACCACTTCACAACAGAATAATGCCTTTTGTTTTCCCAACTTTAAAATATGGTTTCTCTTTCCTATGAAACCATAGGAATGGTGAGAGGGGGGGATGGTGAGAGGTCTTGGGGGGGCGGGAAGCAGTGAAGCAGGAGGATTATTCCACCCAGAATTTGCAATAGGCAGGTTATATTTTCATTTATATGACCTTCTGAGCCAAAGCAGAAGGATAAGACCAAGTTATCAACCTAAATAGCCAAGTGGGGAAGGAGTAAATCTGCCTTTCAGTTTCTGGTCTCTACTTCTGAGTTTCCATTAACCTCATAAACCAAGACGTAACTCTTCTCTTCACTGTCGTGACCCCCCTACCAACTTCATCCTAAAGGGGAAGAGTGACACACGGATAGGGACGGACGGACGGACGAATACACGAACGCGCGCGCGCGCGCACACACACACACACACCTTATTTGGTTAAAGTAAACACAACTGCGACCCAGAATTCCTGCTAACACTACCCTCCCGTTCTCACGCAATTTATTACTAAAACCTCCCAAGAGACAAGTTCGAGAAAGCGGACAAGGCCCCATAAAAACGAAGAAGGCCAGACGCCTCTGGTCTGAGCCCAGTCCCACCCCGCCCCGGATACCCGAGTCCGGCTGGGACCAAGTCGCCATGCCCGCTGTCGGCGTCTCGGCTTCTACCCTTCTGGGGCAACAGCGAACAAGTGCGACTCAGTCGGCCTTGACCCACCCTCACAGCCAAACCCCACCCCGCCCTCCGTCCCAATGGCCCCACCCCGTTCCAGGCCTGGGCCTCACACCACGCCTTCTCGCGCCCTCAGCCCTCCCCAGTCCAACCCACCCCGGAGCTGGCTTTCTCCAAGGCTTCGCGGCCCCTCCCTGCCAGGCCCAGGGCCCGGGCCCGTCGCGAATCCAGCTCGCCCGCCCGTTCCCGCCTCCTGCCTCCTGCCCCTGGGCTCCACCCCGCCGCCCTTCACCCCACAAGCCTCAGTCCCGCGGGGCTGCGCCCGCCCCCCCCCACCGGCGTCGGGGAAAGGAATGTGCTTGATACCCGCTGCAGAGCTCAGCGTCCGCCGCTGCCGCCACAGCAGGCCCTCAGCCCGAGTCCCGGCCTTGCCGCCGCCACCGCCGGCCGGCCTAGAGCTCCCCAGCCTCCGCTTCCCTCCCCGCCCCCTCCTCCCACCTCACTCGGAAGCCCGCCTTCCGCGTCCTTCCTAGGAACACATTTCTCCAATCAGCGAACCGAGACTGCGGCCGTCGCCGGATGTCACTTTGATTGACAGCCAAAAGAGCCCAATGGCTGGGCGTGCCTCCTCCTTCCTCTCCCGATTTCCCAAGACTGACATGGCCCACAGCCCAGTGCGTACATAGGCCCGCCCCGCGGCGTGGGCTCACCAATAAGTGGGGCGAAGGCCTTATTGCCCGGCATTCTGGCCCCTCCGCGGTGCGTCGGCCTTCCGAGGTACTATAGGTTGGGCGCGGAGTAAAGTGTGCAAGCTGAGCGCTTTCAGTGCATTCCTCGGCTGGGGAATAAAGGCTTAGGACCGGGGGTGAGAGCTGGTATCACTGCCGGAGCGCGGAATTCTACCCCCGCCCCGAAGGTTCCCACGGTGACTTGCAAAAGCCCAGTGAGACCTGAGGGGGCCGAGGCGGGACACAGAGCATGTGTTCCCCGCGGTGACGACGCTCGAGCCGCCATGTTGGGTGCTGGCAACGGAAACCGCTATTGCCGCTTCCGCTCTGTGCAGGCCTGGCACCGTGGCCCGAGCCCGTCGCAAGTGGCGGGCAGGGGTCGCATTGCGGGAAGGGCCCAGCGGGCGGGTTGCCACCACGGTCGTGGGACGTTGACGGTGTGAAGGATATGGCATGACTGGCGAGTTTTGTAGTGATAGGGACATCCCATAGAGTTCTCTTCCCCGTCTTGTCTGCCCCGCCCGCCCAGACCACGGAGCTTAGTCTTGCCTTTCAGGAACTTTCTTCGATTTCGGATGCTGGCCAATCTCACCCAGCCGACATCTTTGTGATTTTTCAAACATTGCTTTATACCCAGCCTCTCCTGAGGGAGCCTGTTAAACCTGCAGATTCTGAGGCCTCACTCCAGAGACCGTGATTGACTTAACCCTGGGGTGGCGGCCTGATAACCTGCCTGCTTAGTAATGACGCGGGTAATTTTAACACAGTTGATCCCAGGACCACCTTTAGGCAATCACTAAATTGAAGTTCCTAGTACTTTGTTCCCAGCTGTGGGACTTAAGAGGCATCAACTCAAATTCTTGACTCCCAGGGAGATTCTCATAATCTAGTGAGCGAAATCACTCCCAGGGAGATTCTCATAATCTAGCGGGCGAAATCCTTGTGCAACAAGGACAAGGCCAGCTGCTAACTCTTCAGATAACAACATGTAGTCCTCGCGTGTTTGGAGAGTTGGGAGGCTTAATCTGGGGTGGTTCACAGATTATAAAGCACTCTCAGAATTCATACAGAAAGGTACACCAGCGGCCAGTCATCGAATCCTTAACAAACTTCTGACGTAGTTAGGGATTTCTTTTTTCTTTCTTTCTTTCTTTCTTTTTTTTTTTTTAAAGGCATTTCAAAGACTGATTCAGAGAGCACAAGTTTTACTTACTCGTTTTACTATTTGGCTTCTAGTAAATGCTAGAATATACACTCCATGAGGACTAGAATTCTGTGCGTTAACTGTTGAGTCCTCAAAACCTAGAACAGTGCCAGGAACAAAGTTGACAATAAATACTGAGTAATTGAAGGAGAACTCCAGCAGGCAGGCCTGTCATTAGAAGGTCCTGCTAAAAGCAGAAATTACATGGAAGAAAGAAAATATATGGAAAAGATGTCTTGGAAGGGTATGGGATGTTACCAAGGAAATGGGAGACCAGTCAGCCCCCGAATTAATAAGACCATGGAAATACTCCTGTTGGATAAGAGGAGAAACTGAGGTGTGCTTTGTTAACTCTAAAAATATAACAAGGTGGTTAAGAAATATTTAAAAATCATAGAACTGAATGATACCAAAGCTAGACTAAAGTTGCAGGGCCTAAATACAAGACTTTGGAAAAAATAGGAGGGTGTTGGGGCGCCTGGGTGGCTCAATGGGTTAAAGCCTCTGCCTTCAGCTCAGGTCATGATCTCAGGGTCCTGCATCGGACTCTCTGCTTGACAGGGAGCCTGCTTCCCCCTCTCTCTCCACCTGCCTCTCTGCCTACTTGTGATCCTTGTCTGTCAAATAAATAAATAAAATATTTTTAAAAAGGAGAGTGTCGTTTGTTTGACCCAGCAAATACAGAACAATTTTAAACTTTCACACACACACAAAAGAACCGGGCAATTCTCTAACCTATGGGAAACTTTAGCACCAACAAAACTGGTGTTTTAGACGGGTCCACTTGTATTTTCCAAGTTCCTTTTGAGCCACATAGCAGGTTACCAAGTGCATGGGATAAGAAAGTCCAGGGCACTTGGGTGACTCAGTTGATGAAGCATCTGCCTTCAGCTCAGGTCATGATCAGAGTCCTGGGATGGAGTCCTATATGGGGCTCCCTGCTGAGCAGGGAGTCTGCTTTTCCCTCTCCCTCTGTACCTCCTCCCCGTTCATGCTCTCTCTCTCTCATACATAAATAAAAATCTTAAAAAAAATTAAAAAGTCTTACAGTGGACACAAAACTAATGTGAAGTCAAATCAAGTAAATATTCACTGAAATGAAATGGCAGCCGTAGGTCAAAGGCCACCCTGGGGAACTAACATGTGACACAGTCATGTCACTTGGAAAGCTTAAAATCATTTGGTCACTTTTAATGACTCAAAATTTGTTGGAATAGCAGTCCTACCCATCCTCTCCTTCCCTTTCCTTTCTGGGGTCCTGGGTGTCGAGGGAGGCACAGGCACCGAGGAGAGGAAGGTCTCTGTGTTAATGCCTAGAAAAGGGGTGGGAGAGGTGTGGAAAAGTCTTTTGTTCGTGCCCACACTGTCCCCTTCATTTTCTTTTGCCTGCCAGCTTCTAGTACTGTGCTTCACTGTGTCTAATTATTTGAGCGTTCAGTGGGAGGTGGATCAGGAACTGTTTAACTGGGTTAAAGAGTGACAAGATCAAGTCCTGCTTAGCGCTTAATAAAGGGTGGGAAGGAAGAGGGAAAGACAAGGAATTGCTCACCCGTTGCAAGGATTGAGGAGAATCAGGATGTAGAGACAGTTTCAATCAGCAGTAGGCAGGTAGGCCTGTCCAGGATAGCTCATACTCCATAGCAGGGAGCGGGGATCAAAACACTGTCTTCCACTCTGTCGAGAATTCCAGATCAAGTCTGAGCAGGTGCAAACCTACTTCCCACTGATTAACCATGTAAAATGCAGGGCGTGTCCTTCACCTAGGATGCCACCCTCCTCCCTTCCCCTGACATGCTCTCCCTCTCCTTTGCCTGGGACAGCTGTTAATAGGACAATTACCCAAGAAGCAAAAGAAAGATGCCATGTTGATGTGTCATCCGTCCTGGTATATCTATTAAATCAGACTGAGAAGACCACTGGAAAAAGTGACCACATGCGCTCCCTTCCCTAAGGGAGAGGCTGGGAGCCGTCAGTAAAACCAGGCCTTGCCCTCGTGACTCGAGATCGCTTGGGAAAGGACAAGGCAGTGGGAAGCCAGGAAGAGAGTTTGTTCTAATGCACAGGGACTTAGGGTCATCAAAGAGCCAGCTAACCATACACTGGATTCCCTACTCATCTGGGCTATATCTGTGCTGACCCAGCTTCCTCCATGGAAAAAGCTGTTGCCACCAGCAGACACATCCATCCTCCAGTCATCTGGGAGGAGGACATCTGCCAGGAAACCCTTAAAGAAGGGGCTGGATTTCTTCTGGAATAGCAGGGAAAGGGGAAATCTAGTGTTTCTGCTATTCTGGTTGCTCATTATTTTTTTTAAGGTTTTATTTATTTATTTGAAAGACGGAGATCACAGGTAGGCAGAAAGGCAGGCTCCCTGCCCAGCAGAGAGCCTGATGTAGGACTGGAACCCAGGAGTCTGGGATCATGACCTGAGCTGAAGGCAGAGGCTTAACCCACTGAGCCACCCAGGCGCCCCCCCCTTTTAAATATTTTATTTATTCATTTGACAGAGAGATCACAAGTAGACAGAGAGGCAGGCAGAGAGAGAGGGAGAAGCAGGCTCCCCGCTGAGCCGAGCCCAGTGCAGGGCTCGATCCCAGGACCCCAAGAGCACGACCTGAGCCAAAGGCAGAGGCTTAACCCACTGAGCCACCCAGGCGCTCCTATTTTTCCTTTTAAAGAAATTTTTTAAAAATATTGCTAATCTATATAAATATTTCTCACTCTTCAACTTCTATCTAACTCAGGGGAGTGTATTAGATGACTGTGAGATTTCCTTACAGCCGTTCTGAGAGATTCTAGGATTACATCCTGTCCATACTAAATGTTAGCATGTCTTGCAAGGAAATCAATTAGTTATCCTGCTAATCCAGACATCTGGCCTCCTTTCTTACATGGTAAACATCATTAGCAAGCTTGTTACCATTAAACCCTCAAAAGAGGTAAAGCTCCTCCACAAGCCAGCCTCTTCCCTGTGCACCCCTGCACCTCGGCTGTCTTAGAAGATTGCTTCTCAACCCTGGCTGCACATTAGAATCACCTGGGGGGCTTGTAAAAATTATCCATGCCCAGGTCCCACCCCCAACCAATTAAGTCAGAGTCTCCCAGAGCAGCCCTGGGCATCAGGATTTTGTAAAATGCTCCTCAGGTGATTCTTATGTGCAGTCAAAGTAGAGGATAGCTAGCCTGGAGCAAGAATTCAAATTGGGTAAAAAGAGAATAGCAGTGGTAATGCGTAAGCGCAGACTAGAATCATCACCTGATTTTAGGATACAGTCTTTCTCCGTCCTGGAATGCCCTCTGCCTTGAACTATCCAATGAAAACACCTCATTGTTCATTCATATCTTGCTAACAATTTATGAAGCTGAGTTCAGCCATTCTGTATGTCTCACATACAGAATGCCCAACCATGTTGGGTAATTTTGAGGAAGGTGCCATGGAGAGGTGGGAAGCGTGGGTGTTTTGGACTCAGAGCTGGGTTCAAAAATCTGGCTCTCCCACTTATTTGTTGGGCCCTCCTGAGCTAAATGGAGATAACAAGATACAGGTTCACAAGGTTTAAAAATCAGAACCAGTGGGGCACCTGGCTGGCTCATTTGGTAGAGTAAGTAATGCTTGATCTCAGGGTCACGAGTTCAAGGCCATATTGGACCTGCAACCTACTGGGAAAAAAAAAAAAAATCAGAGCCTGTGTACAAAGCCACCTGTGCCTAGGTAGACCTGAGCACAAGGCTCCTTTCTTGCCCAGCTCTCTCTCTCCCCACCCTACAACCTTATTATCCCAGAGAAAGCCAAACGCTTAGAGAAATGAGCGCTGTCCTTAGGACAGTCAATGGAGACTCATCCTGCAGACAGAGCATGGAAGCTTCCATTTTCTCCCTGGTGGATGCCACAAGCACACACATCCACACTTTGCATTCCACACACACACCTCCCCCTCTTGACATTATAGCAAGATGGAGAGAGAGAGGGAGAGAGAAAAAGAGAGAGAGAGGCTGTTACCCAAGGGAGCTGTTTCTTCTTGTCACACAAGAACAGATGCCCAAATCCTAGGACAGCACAGAAATGTGGCAGCAGGAGAGTGAGTCAGAGGAAACAGAATGGTTTCACCTCCAAGACCTACCAGGGCCCAGAGGGGAACCCATGTGAATCACTAGCCTCCCGGAGCCTCACAAGGACAGGGACCCGTGTACAGTTTTCAGAACAAATTCAAGGTCCAGCTACTCTGCAGACCCCAACCGGCTGGAGATGCGCACAGCCCCTCACCCCTACCCCTCACCCCCACGGGAGCAGAGGGCTGCATTGTTTCTGAACACAGCTTTGGCTTCCGCCTTCCAGGGAGCCTTCTCATCTGAAGATTCTTAGGTGCTAAGAAGGTACACTTCTTAGGTGCTGCCAGGCTTTCGCTGTGACGTCCTCTTGGGACAGTCCTGTGGAGAAGATGTTGTCCTGTCACTGCAATCACTGAGCTGGTATTTTTACGTAGAACCCCATTAAAGGGGCACCCTCGGCTGGGGGCCCAGAGAAGAGAATGAGTCCTGAGCTCTCTGCTGAGGGACTGTAGAGGAGGATCCATCCCCGGGGAGAATCTCTTTCTGGAAAAGTTACCTTGAGGTGTCTGAATTTACTTTTTCGCCACAGCATGTAAAGAGATCCCAGTGATTAGAACTGTAGCGACAACCACGGTGGGAGAGGTGGTAGTGGGGAGGATTTTGTGGTTCCTGTGCTTCCTTCCAGGGCCTTCTCTCTCATCCCAGCCCCCACGCCCCAATCCAGTGGCTTCTCATCCACCCTCCTGTAACCAGCTCCCCCACCCAGCTCCCCTGTGGAGCCACGCGGGTTCCCCAAGACCCCTGTCCACCCAGGTCTTCCTCCCTCCCTTCTTCTGCAAGCTGACCCTCTCCCACTGTGGGTACCATAGGCCAGAGTCTAGGAAATGCCCCTGGAGGCTTTTTGATCCTGTCCTTGTAAATATGAGCTAAAAGTGAATTTAGCTGACAAAAATCTGAAGGCATCGAAATAATCAAATCAGTATTTTTTATGACATACTGAGCCATCATGACCGATGACAGAACTTCTGATGATCAGAATCCAAACAAATAAAATACGGCCTCTTTCCCCTCCATTGTGCCAAATCGTGTTGATCCGTGTTCACTGGTAAAACGCTGACAGCCTGCAAGGAAGATTCCGATGTGTCCTCTAAATCCTCACAGAAAGAGTTCAGGCAGATGTTTTCCTCAGCTGCTTGCGTGGCTTGCTCCCTGCCTTTTTCGGCTTTGTTCAAATGTCACCTTCCTGAAGCTTTTCTCAAGCGACCCTAACAAAAATGGCATTCTGCTCTGTGTTCCCCAACCCCTCCCATTCCTAATCTTTTTCCTTCATAGCATTTATCAGCAACTCACACAATACCCATCTTATGTATTTGTGGCTTATTTGCACAGAAATGCGTGCACACGCGCCAAAACACTTGAATATAAGTTCCATGAAAGCAAAGATTTGATTTTGTCTACTGTTGTATTCCCGTGAATTGGAAAGTAAGCATTCAATAAATATTTGCATAGCAGATACAATTTCGTTCACAAACACGTTTTTATTATTCTTTGTTTAAAATAGGTATTCTGGGGATGCCTGGGTGGCTCAGTCGTGAAGCGTCTGCTTTCAGCTCAGGTCATGATCCCAGGATCGTGGGATCAAGTCCCACGTCAGGCTCCTTGCTCATTAGGGAGCCTGCTTCTCTGCCTGCCATTCCCCGTTTGTGCTCTCTCTCTCTCACAAGCAAATAAAATGTTAAAAAAAAAAAAAAATAGAAGTGGTGTGCCTGGGTGGCGCAGTGGGTTAAGCCTCTGCCTTAGGCTCAGGTCTTGATCCCAGGGTCCTGGGATCGAGCCCCACATCGGGCTCTCTGCTCAGCGGGGAGCCTGCTTCCTCCTCTCTCTCTGCCTGCTTTTCTGCCTACTTGGGATCTCTGTTTGTCAAATAAATAAATAAAATATTAAAAAAAAAATAAAAGTAAGGAGCCTGGGTGGCGCAGTGGGTTAAGCCTCTGCCTTAGGCTCAGGTCATGATCTCAGGGTCCTGGGCTCGAGCCCTGCATCTGGCTCTCTGCTCGGCAGGGAGCCTGCTCTCCCCCCACCTCTCTCTGCCTGCCTCTCTGTCTACTTGTGATCTCTGTCTGCCAAATAAATTAAAAAAAAAAGTCTTAAAAAAAGTAAAAAATAAAATAAGTATTCTGTGACTATATACAATTCATTTACTTATTCACTTCACAAATGCTTTTGAAGTTCCAGTCACTCGTCAGGCCCTGTCCAGGGCACCCAGGATTCCCTGGGGAGCAAGACAGATGCACGATCTCTGTTCTCCTCTGACTCAGAGACTGGTGGGGAGGACTGTACACATTTGTGCATCAATAACTCAGTAAAGATGATATTTTGATATTGAGAAAGGTACAAGGTAAGAAATAAGTAGAGAGGGGCGCCAGGGTGGTTCAATGAGTTAAAGCCTCTGCCTTCGGCTCAGGTCATGATTCCAGGGTCCTGGGATCAAGCCCCACATCGGGCTCTCTGCTCAGCTGGGAGCCTGCTTCCTCCTCTCTCTCTGCCTGCCTCTCTGCCTACTTGAGATCTCTGTCAAATAAATAAATTATTTAAAAAAGAAAGAAAGAAGGAAAGAAGTAGAGAGCTGACACAAAGAATGTGACAGGAGGGTGCCTGGGTGGCTCAGTGGGTTAGGCCGCTGCCTTCGGCTCAGGTCATGATCTCAGGGTCCTGGGATGGAGTCCCGCTTCGGGCTCTCTGCTCAGCAGGGAGCCTGCTTCCTCCTCTCTGTCAAATAAATAAATAAAATCTTAAAAAAAAAAAAAAAAAGAATGTGACAGGAGAGACTTATTAAGTTAGGTCGGGTGGGGATGAAGTTGACCCTCGAAGAGCTAGAAGACCTTCGTCAGCAATGGAAGAGACCCCTCAGCAGTCAGGTGGACGAGTGAGTGCAGTACACAGGCCTTGAGGAGGAGAAGGAAAGAGCCATATTGAGCCTGAAATGGGCTCCCCTCCCCCATTCAACTACAGTCTTTATTAACTGTATAATCCTTTTTTTTTTTTAAAGATTTTATTTATTTGACAAAGATCACAAGTGGGCAAAGAGGCAGGAGGAGAGAGAGAGGAGGAAGCAGGCTCCCTGCTGAGCAGAGAGCCAGATGCCTATGCGGGGCTCCATCCCAGGACCCTGGGATCACGACCTGAGCCGAAGTCAGAGGCTTTAACCCACTGAGCCACCTAGGTGCCCTGAGCTGTACCATCCTGATATGGTCACACAAACTCTGAATCTCCCCACCCCTTAAAATATGGGTGATGGCGGGACGCCCGGGTGGCTCAGTTGGTTGGGTGGCTGCCTTCCGCTCTGGTCATGATCCCAGCGTCCTGGGATTGAGTCCCACATTGGGCTCCTTGCTCGGCTGGGAGCCTGCTTCTCCCTCCGCCTCTGCGGCTTCTCTGCCTGCCTGTGCTCGCTCTCTCCCTCTCTCTCTCTGATAAATAAATAAAATAAAAAAAAAAAATGTGGGTGATGGTACCTACCTCACCGGTGTGGGCTATATTAACTAATGACTGTAACCGTTTAAATGCAAAATACACTCCTGGTGTTGTTATGGGCAAACGGGTAAGTCCCGGTTCACTTTGTACCTTCCCAGTTAGAATCTCCCACTGGCCTTAGAAAGTCTCCTGAAATGAGAGATACCTGGGTGGTTCAGTCCTTAAGTGTGTGCCTTAGGCTCAGGTCATGATCCCAGGGTCCTGAGATCTAGCCCCGCATGGGGCTCCATACTTCTCCCTCTCTCTCTCCCCCATGTTTGTGTTCCCTCTCTGGCTGTCTCTCTCTATCAAATAAATAATAAAATACTTTTTAAAAATGCGGGGGTCTCTTGAAATGGAAGTGTGGACTCGGGTAGACTTCGACCAAAGAAGCCATGAGGCCTTTGTGCTGCTGGGCATCTGCCCTGCCCCAGATTGTCCTCTCTGTGTCTTGGGACACAGAGCTGTCTCTGGGCCATGGCTCGCTTCCTGAGCAGGGGAGGAACTTTTTTGCCCAGAGGGGTCTCCCCAGAACTGTTCTTGTCTGCTCTCACTCCCCAAACCGGTCTCTGAGACCCGAGGGATGGCGAGAGATATTTTGTCCCCGAGAAATCTACCCAGGAGTCAAGAGGCAAAACTGGGCTTGGCGTGCGGTCCCTGCTGGCCCCAGGACAGCCTGCGGACCCCGCAGCAAACCAAACGCACCGGCCCCGGGGGCGGGGAGGTGTCAGGGTAAAGCAGGGCCGGTCCCGGGACAGCGAGAGGATTCAGGATTCGGAGAGCTCGGGACTTGGTGGAACCGTGGAGAAGGCGAGAGGGGAAGGAGCAGCGGGGGAAGGAGAGCCGGTCTGCGGAGCGCAGGGCGGAGTGGGCGGGAAGCGAGGGCGGGGAGGGCGAGAGGCAGGAAGGGGCCACCGGGAGAAGGGAAGACACGCACGGCGGGGAGGGGGTGGGGTGGGGGACGCTAGGCCTGCGGCCGCGGGCACGACACGGGCGGCGGCCTCCGGGGGGCGGCCCGGCGGGCAGGGCGGGCCGGCCCGGCGGGCGGAGGCGGGGCGGCGGGCGGCGCTGTCAGCGCGAGGCGGCGGGCGGAATGCAGCGGCCGGAGGCCTGGCCACGTCCGCACCCGGGGGAGGGGGCCGCTGCGGCCCAGGCCGGGGGCCCGGCGCCGCCCGGCCGAGCCGGGGAGCCGGCGGGGCTGCGGGTACGGAGCGGGAGGGCGCCGGGGTCCCGGGCGGCGGGAGCCGGACTGCGGGAGCGGAGGGGTTGGGGGGGGCGGGCCGCCAACTCACGACTCGCTCGCCGGCGCCCGGGAACTTGGGGCCCTCGCCGACCGCCCGGGGAGGGGGTCCGGGGCCAGGGCAGGGGAGAAAAAGTTCTCCGGGCGCGGACCCGCGAGGAGGCCGGGCCGGAGTGCGCGTGGGACTGAAGTTCTAGATCAGTTCGAAGCGGTGATGGGCACGGCTCGGGTGGGGGGGTGGGGGTGGACCGGGGTTCCGCTGGTAGGGGTGAGGAGTGGCGGGGCCGCCGGGACTCGAGCTCCCAGGGGAAGGTGGGCTGACGTGCGGGGCTTCTGGAGCACCCTCTCCCCGGGGCCAGGGGGCTGGGGGCGCGCTGAGAGCGCGGGTCCAGCCTCGGCCCAGGGGCCGCTGGAAGGAGGAGGCTCAGCGCCGCTGTCCCCCGGCCCAGGTTCTGTGATACACTCCGACTCGGGCTCTGGAGCAGTCAGTGCATGACAGAACTTGGGCCCGGACGGACCTTCTGCACCCAATGGGCACAGTGCCCACCCGGGGCCTGCAGTGCAACATCTGCCTGGGAGTGGAGCAGGCACCGGAGTTGGCCCGCACAGCACAGGGTTGGGCCAGAACCAGCTGTGGACCTTTGGGGTCGCTGGACCCTGAGGATGACCTCCTGGGGCCAGTACATGCCATAGAGCCAATGGCAGGGTGTCTGCCTTTAGTCAGGAGCCAATGGAGCTCTCCCCTGGTGTCAGTTGCAGGAACCTTCCCTCTACACCGTCAAGGCTGTTTTCATACTAGATAATGACGGACACCGCCTCCTGGCCAAGGTAAGCTCCCACCCTCACCGGAAAGCCCTGAGGACACTGCTACAGTCCCAAGAACAGAAGTCCCCACTCAGGTGACTCTCTTGTCTCACGGGAGACCCCACTGTGGGCTCTGTGACTCAGAGCAACTCAGCTTAGACCTCTCTAAAGGTCATTCTGTCCATCCTCCTGCCTTGTCCCATGGCTGGCTCCTGGCAAGGGGAGTGTAGCCCCTCTGTTTCTACTCACATTCCCAGAAATGTCTTCTCATCAGTCTTTCCACTGCCCCGGATCTTGGGCCCAGAAGGGACCTCCGGAGGGGTCAGGGGAGTGTCAGGCTTGGGACCCAGGAGCCTTAGTCCCCACATTCTATATAAGCAACCTGCATCTATCTTCTACGGTTTGGGAAACCACTCAGGATTTAGTCTGAGGAGTCTGAGAATTTAGAACCAGATAAGATCTTAGAGACTATATGATCCAACTGTCTCCCTTCACAAATGAAAGAAAGGGTATAGAGAAGCTAGCTGAGTTGCCTGAGGCCACAAGTGTTACTATCAAAACACGGATCTGGACTCAGGTATGTCAGCTTGAAGCTCAGGAGCATGATTTTCACTGTACCAACTCTTCAGGTGTCTGGTGTCGTCTGTCCCACGTGGCCTGGGTAAACCAGACTAGAATAATCAGAAAGAAATGTCTATCGCCGACACAATTAACTACAGTAGGACTCTGGCATCTAAATGAGCTATGAAATGCATTCTAGGCTTGTTGGTTTTTGGGGGACTGAAACTTTTTGTCTTGCTGATATCCAAATGAGCTTGTTCACACAGCAGCGGGCCCACAGGGAGGCCACTGATTTGCCTGCAGATGGGGTACTGAGTGGCAAAACCCACATCCGGAAAATTGGAAGCTGAGCCCGTCACACTCTCCTCCAGCAGATATCAGACGCAGATTAGCCATGCCCAAGGCTCCAGGGCTTCTGCTCAGCAGGACCCATCCATGTTCAGTTGAAGATACTGAGTCAGAGAAAGAGGCTCATCAACCCCAAAGCATCCATCTAGTTAGGTGGTGTGAGCCTAGAACTTTCCCTTAGCCATATAGTCTTCATCACCACAACCCTGTCTGAGGTCAGACAATCCTTGGCTGTGCCCCTTACTACTGTGAGATGTCGGGGAAGTTACCTGACTGCTTCACGCCTTCTCATCCTCATCAGTATAATGGGGATAATAGGAGGAAGAGATCATCAGTATAATGGGGATAAAAGGAGCCGCTGTTGTTGTTACTGTTGGGATAAGGGACCCCCGGCTCTGCCCTCTTTCCTGTAGACTTGGGTTCCTGTAGCAAGGGTGACCCACTGAGCACCCTCGTCCTTAGCTCATGGACATCTGCCAAATGTACAAAAACCACCAGGAAATCAGGAGAGGACTCCAAAAGCAGGAATTAAAATTCCTCGACTTTTGATGACTTTCTTCACTTAAAATGTGTGTTTATGGGGAAAGAGTGAGCACACAGGCCTAAAAGGCAACAAGCAGGGGACAGGTCTGTGCTTGGCCCAGCGCCTCCCACCCAGGGAGGAGCCAGGCTCTGTGGAAAAGCGATCACCCCTTCCCCTTCCCTTTCTCATAGTATTATGATGATACATTCCCCTCCTTGAAGGAGCAGATGGCCTTCGAGAAAAATGTCTTCAACAAGACCAGCCGGACTGACAGTAAGTGTCCGCCTCTTCCTTGTCCAAAACTCTCCAATGCACATCGCCGTCCTCGCCATCTGGACACATATGTCCCTGTTGGCCACTCGTACCCACAATCCCCTTTTCTTCCTTTCCCTCCCAACTTCTTCTCCTCTCCTTTCCTCTGGGACGCCTTCACTCCCCATCTCTCTCTCTCACCCTCTGTCCCACCTCCCAAACCCACCTAGAACTCTCTTTCAGCAGAAGAGGCCAACTGCATTACTGCATTGTGTGTCCCCCACCAGCCTGGACAAGGAATTGCCTGGACAAGGACATGGTGGGAGGGGGACCAAAGGTTGACCCTGCACAGGATTTGTTAGCTTCTCCACATGAGACAGTCACTAGACACAGAGTAGTCTAATGGGGGTGTCTCTAGTGCTAGTCTTTTCAAGGGTTCCTTGTAAAGTGAAGAGGGACAAGGTGGGGGAGAGAAGCAGAGCTGGAGATCAGGAGGAGGGGCCCGGCAGAGGGGGCCACACCTGAAAGCCCCTTCCATTTCTAGGTGAGATTGCATTTTTCGGGGGCATGACCATCGTCTACAAGAACAGCATTGATCTCTTCCTGTATGTGGTGGGCTCCTCTCACGAGAATGAGGTGAATTCAGGAGGTTGGGGTGACAAAGAGGGTCTGCCCGTAGCTTAGATTCTGGGGTAGTATCTGGGTTATCATGGGTACCCCTCTTTCTAGGCTTTGGGCGCTGGGGAGCAGCCAGAGTGATTCTTTGTGGGATGGGACATATGATGATGTCTCTTGGTTCCTTGGGGACCAGAAATGAAGTCCTGGGCAGGAGCCTTGGTTTCTTCCTTGTATATCACCAGGGAAGGATACAATTAATGTCCCACAGTGGGGCACCCCAGTGCTTCTCAGCCCATGCATGGGGAGGCATCCTGGGGTCAAGCTGCAGTCAGTCTCCAGCCCTGTTTTCTTTGAAAAGGGAAGAGCATTTGACGCCTACCTGTGTAGGCGTCAAATGCTCCTTTGGGCCTTCTCGACCTCAAGTTCTCTTTTCCTCTTCCCCTGTCCACCTATGCTCAGCTGATGCTTATGTCCGTTCTCACCTGTCTGTTTGAGTCCCTGAGCCACGTGTTAAGGTGAGTGAGGTCCTCTGCCCTCCAAGGCCCCTCTCCCCTGCAGGCCTTGATACATCACAGATGCAGGACCCTTCCTCTGTTTCCCCCTCTGAAGTCCCCAAAAGACTAAGACTGGAGCCAGAGCTGCCTCTTCCAAGGCCCCTGCCCTTTACTGGACCACCGTGGTTCACTCAGAGCCGAGCCACATGAGGGTCTGGCCAAAAAATGAGGTCCAGAGAAGTTAGGCGATTTGCCTGGGTTTACAGTCTGTTTGTATCATGACAGAGACTCAAACTCAGAGCTTTTTGGACTTGAAGCTCAGCATGGTTTTCACTGCACCCCCATTCAGTTACCTGGTATCTGTCCCAGTGAACATGGTCTGGTTAAGCCAAACGAGGATAAACCAAAAATAAATGTCTACAGTTGAGACAATTAGCTATAGTTCAGCTGTGGCAGCTAACGTAGCTATGAAATGCATTAGGGCTCACTTGGTGGGTGCAGCGTCAATGTGGGGGTGTGGGAGTGTGTGGGAGGTTGGGGCAAAGCGGGGACCCAAGCTCGGGAATCCCTTGCATAGGCACTGCCCTCACTGCCCTTGACATTCTCCTTCCCACGTGATTGTTGGAGGTTGGAGAGAGGGGGAGGGGTGGAGAGAGGTGGGTCTGCCTCACCTCGGCAGAAACCCAGCTCCTCCTGGCCACGGAGAGGTCCAGGATGAGTGTCTGCCTTCAGGAAGAACGTGGAGAAGCGCTGGTTGCTGGAGAACATGGACGGGGCCTTCTTGGTGCTGGACGAGATTGTGGATGGCGGGTGAGGAGCAGGCAGGGAGAAGAGGGGCGGCTCCGGGACACTCACAGCGGGAGGTGCCTTTGAGGGTCCTCAGCTCTAGATGGTACCAAGCACATTGTTGGCTCTCTGGCCAACCCCTCCCGCCTTTCCCCCACCCCGCTTATGAGGATGGAGGTTGATTTCAGCATGAGCCAAAGTCAAGCAAACCAGAAAGTAGGTCAAATGATGGCCAGTGGTTGAACAGGCAGGGTTTGGGGGAATGATTTGATCTCCGGTGCCCAGGAGGAAGGGGCAGCACAGGCCCTTGCCCCTTCCTGGGAGATCTCCATTCAGCTCCCTACTTACTTACCTACACACACACACACACACACACACACACACACACACACCCTCTCTTAGAGCTCCATCCCTACTTAGATCCACCAGATGCATGACCTTTCCTTATCTTTCCAGTGGGGTTAAGGGGACAACCTTAGCAGGTGTGGGGATGAAATGAGGCAAAGCAGGTGAAGCTCACCCCTCCAGTGATTCAAGTGACCTGTCTAAGGTCTCGGCTGCCAGGGGGCCAAGATCGAACGCCAGGTGCATGGTTCCCGAAATTGTGCTCTTCCCACGACACAGTGCACTCTGGGAGATGGGGCACCACGTGCTCCTTCCCTCCTCCCTCTCTCCTCCCTTTCTTCTCTCTCCCTCTTTCCCCCCTCCCTCCTCCTTCCCACCCCCACTGCCTGTTGTGGCAAGGCCTTGTGCTAACTGCCTGAACCCCAAAGCCAGTGGGGTAAGACCAGCCTTGGTGGGACCCGAAGTGTATACAATTTTGTGGAACCTCTTTAAGGAACGTGTGCATACACACACACACACACACACTATTATAAATACAAAAGGAAGGCCTTGGATGAGCCTGTGCAAGGGCAGATGTAAGCTTTATGTGCCTCCAGGTCTCTGCCCCCAGAGGAGCTCAGTTTCCCTCTGAGGAAAATGGCGGCAGTGTCGTTTGAGACAGTGCCTGGACAGGAACCCTGGCTTGGGATGTTCCTGTCTTTATGGATGAAAGGCTCTCTGGTGAAGGGGTGCCGGGTGCCCCAGTGATGGAGCCTGAAAGAGAGACCTGGTCACTCCCCTGAGACCAGGGGAGGTTTTTTTTGCATGAAAGCAAAACTTAGCATCTGCCCTAGAGGAGCCTCCTGGGGTGAAGAGGACCATCCAGTCAATCCCCCACCGCGGTCCCACCTGCAGTGACCAGCCCTCACACCCACACCCCTGCTCATACCCACAGAAGCTCCCCTGCACCCCCACTGTGTGGCGAAATACGGCGGGATAGCCAAAAAAAGCCTTGATCCTTGGGTCTATCAAAAGGGGAGATAGATTCTGATTTTAAGTGTCCTCTTCTCCTGTGCGGCGTGACCCCGGGGCATAGAATACTAGTGAAACCGGATGGGGTCCCCACAGGCGCTCCCTCTCTTCGCCGCATCAGCATCCATCCCCAGATCCAGAAGGTGAAGGGCACTTTCAAGAACTCAGAGCTTTTCAGTCTCTGCTTTCGACGCTCTGATCATTCTAGACTGGACTAGAAGCTTTTGACCAGGGACACCCCATTTCAAAGCTTTGTGACCATCAGGTTTGAGGCATAGAGGGATCAAAGCTGAGGAATGTCGGTGGGAAGGTACCTGGAAGGGGCAGCTGCCGGAGAGTAAGGGAGGGAGAGGTGCCTGGCAGGGAGAGTCCGCAGAGGGAGGAGTCATGTCATTGTCATCCTGGTTTCTGTCTCATCTTGTAGCGTGATTCTGGAGAGCGACCCCCAGCAAGTGATCCAGAAAGTGAATTTTAGGGTAAGAGTCTTCCGGCGGGTCCCTGACTCCCGTGTCGCTGGGCTGCCCTTTCCACCCTCCCTGCCTCCTGTCCTCCTCGTGCAGGCGATGCCAGGGCCAGGAGACTAGGAACCCGAGCTCCTCTAGCAGAAGCAAGTACTGGGTCGACACACCTGCGGGGGTGGCAGTTAGGAAAAGAGATCTCGTGACCTCTCTCCCCCTGTAGAATCACCAAGTACCTCACCATCCTCCCCAGTGGGAAGTACAGAGTAGGGAAAGGGAGAAATTCTCCAAGAGACCCCAAACTTGGCCTTGAGTTTGGAGAGTAGGGGTACAGAGAGACCCTCCCTGCCTAGTTTGGGTTCTCATGTCTGGATGAAACCTTTTCTCCCACCTTTGTTCCCCTTCGTGCCTTTGCTCTCTGTGTGCCCAGCGACGGGCCCCAGGGGCCTGGCTTCCAAGTGGCCAGCTGCAAGGCTCCCATTCATCAGTCAGGTGTATTCGGGGTCCCCCCCCCACTGCATCCCCTCACTCCCCCGCCAAAGCCCCTTTCTTTCACCTTGCTTGCTTCACCCGAACCCCTCCTCTGGGCTGACCGCCCTCGGACACTGCTTCCCTGCAGGCAGATGACGGCAGCCTGAGCGAACAGAGTGTGGCCCAGGTAAGGCCCCCTGCATCTGCCTTGGCCGGAAGTGGGCTAGAGGGAGGAGAGCAGAGCCTCCCAGAGGGACCAAGGGGAGCCGTCGAGGTTGAGAAGTCAGGGGTGCAGGAGAGAAGGGATGGGACAGTGACAGGCTGTCTCCTGGAGAGTCATGGCGCAGACTGGGGATTCATAAGTGCTGGGTCCCTCACCAGCAGCCCGCCTCATCTCCTGGCTTGGCGTAGTTGGGTTGAAACCCTGGGGTGAGCTGCCACCCTGATGACTGGTGTGCCTTGTCCCCCAAAACATTCTGGGGACCGAGGCACCTGATGCTCCCCCAAACCCAGAAAGGATACCAAATAGTTTTTCTCTAACCTCTCACCCCATGCTGCTTAGGGTTCCTGCTGGAGTTGTTAAGGGACCCCCTAACTGTCTCCACTCACCACTTGCACCTTGCCCTTTGCCCCTGAATGACCTGGCTGTGAGGAAGCCCATCCCTGCCAGTCTCCTGCATGGTCCAGTCTGGGAGGCATGTGTGGCAGGGGTGAAGCTGGGGGTGGGGCAGGTTCCTGGACCTGTGGCCTGACTGGTTCCCCAGCTGTGCAAACTTCCTGCTTGTCAGACCCACTGCTTGACCTCCATTCTGTCTGCCCACAGGTCTCTCTGCCCAGACTAATCCTGCTTTTATGGACCTTCCCGCCTCAGTGCACTAACTCCCTCCTGCTGTGACAGCTAAGGCAGGGGACGGGACCCAAGCCATCCCGCGACCCAAGCCATCCCGCGTGGAGCCCCAGGTGTGGTGCCCACTTCCTTTCCTACCCTTGCTGCTCACCCTGCTTCTCCCTCCTCCCAGTTCCCCCCCACCACGTGCCTCCTTAGACCTTGCTGGGATGAAGGCAGCCATGTGGCAGTTTTCAGGTCAGAAAGAGGCTGAAGAACAATGAACAGAACAGTTAGGAACACAGGTGCTGGAATGAGTTGTCCCAGGATGTCTGTTCCACCCTGCCGCCTGCAAGCTGTGTGACCTACAGCGAGTTACTCAGCCTCTCTGGGCCTCTCATGAAGGGCAGGACACTCTTCACAGCATTACTAGGAGAAGCCAGCTCCTATTTTTTCCAAAGGGGAAATGAATTCTTGAGGAAGAACCAAGGAAGTTGTAGGTAGTGAACGGGAGATGAAAGGAAGGGAAAGTTAGGTTTCTGGCTGGGAAAAGCTGGAGAAACCCAGGGCCAGGCAGCCCTTGAGAGAGGAGGGAGACTGTGCAGGAGTGAGAGACATAACAGCGTGGGCTGGGACTTTTTCTGAGGGCAATGAAGCCTGATGGCCAGAGAGGTGATCTGAGGGACAGACCTGGGGTTCCCACCATCTGGGCATTGTGTGTGCACAGTTGTATGCATTTGTTGAAGTCCTCAGCAGAACTGAAGAATGAACGCATCTGAAAGCAGGTGTCCTGTGGCAGCACTGGGCCAGCCCCCTTTGGCCAGCTGTGCCACATCAGCAGCGGGCTGGGGTGGGGTGTTGGGGACATGCTGCCAGCCCCGGCCACAGCTAGGGGGTTGCTGAGGAGTCTGGGCACAGGCAGTGACCGGCCTGGGCCTAGTCTCTGCCTAGACGTGGCACTGTGGGCGGACGCTCCAGTGGCACGGCCTGGCAGAGACCAGGCTTGCGGCCACACCCCTGGCTGCCGCCTGGGGAACTGTGGCCGGTGGGGCAGGCTGGGGCCTGAGCTGGGAGCTGGCTGCAGCCAGTTTGGACTGCTGTTTTGCGGGCCTGGCGCCACTCAAGCCAACCACAGATGAGCTGCTGCCACCTAGTGACGGAATGTTGCAGGGACACTTAGAGAAGGGCTTGTAGACCTCCGCATCACTACCGTGTTAGGGCACTTGGTATCCACCGCCCCCCCCCCCCGTTTCTTTCTCTCAACCTTATTCCCTATCCCCCAGGTTCTTCAGTCTGCCAAGGAACAAATTAAATGGTCGTTACTGAAATGAAGGCTGTGCATTCAGGTCTCCCTGCCCCCAGAGCATTTCCGCAATCCTGGCAAAAGCTCAAAGACCCCAGGGAACAGGAGAGATCCTTCTGTATTCCTAAGCCCTCCCAGAACTGACTCCTGAGGTCTCTGGCCAGGGACTCTGAGATGCAAAGATTGGGCTTCAGCACTGACTCACCCCTTCTCACTGCCCTGGCCTGCCCCTTGGGCCATGAGAACCAGCTGAGCTGCCTTAACTCAGACCTTAGGCATCCCTGGCCCCAGAACCCTAATAAACCTGCTTTGTCTCCTGCCAATGGTCTCCTTCTCTGCTGGCCTGGGAAGTGTTGTGTAAGTTCTGATGAGGGCTCTTGCACTGTCCGCGGCTCATCTTCAGGAGGCCCAGGACCAAGGTGTCCAGGGCTAGCCCTGTGGTCACGTGTTGGGGGAGGGGATCAAGAGAAGGGGACGATTTATCATCGTGAGGGGGTGTGATACTGATACCACGGGGCCCCCTATGTGATGGGAAGGGCTAGGTATGATTGCGGGACATGGTAAAAAAGTAATAATGGCTGAAATGGCGCACATTCGGGGAAGAGGAGACAAAAGAGGGTACTCCTAAGCGGCACAAACCTCTGGGGAAGAGAGGAAAAGATGGTACACACATGGTGACCCTACTGGGAATTCATTGAATCACTTTTTCCACTCCCAGCTTCCAAAAGGGAAGGGCGGAAGGCTTCCTCTGGACAAACTGAGGAACAGCACGCCCGTTTTTCTTGGCATGGCCGGCGCCACGGAATTCCTCTGCTAGTAGACGTCCTGGGCACCAGAGCCCTGCGAGCTTGCCATGGTTGGGCCTGATACTGGCGGCGAGGAAGCATGGGCCAGCCCCACCGTGCATGTGTGTCCAGAGCACCCAGTGCGTTCCAGAGGGTGTGGGTGAAGAGTGGAGGTCTGCAGGGAGGGGAGAGAAGGGCAGGGGATGCCAGGGGCAAACGGGAAGGATGGAGCGACTTCCTCGGCGACGTAACTCCCCTTCTTGCTCCCTGTACCAGAACCTCCCGTTTCTCCCTTTCTTTCCCCGACGCATCCCCGCGACCCTGTACGGCAGTCCCCTAGACTGTGTAACGGTCGGTCCCGGAACAGCTCATTTCCCTCGATAACCTTTCCACGCTCCGCCCCGCTCCCGCCCCTCTCTGGCACAATTTTCCGCGGGGAGTCACGCCCCAGGACCGCATCCGCGATCCTACAGCGCCACCTGGAGGGAAAGGAAGGAAACGCGCCCCCTCCGGGTCCTACTCCCCTGACTAACTCCGCCTCCAGGGCGGAACCAAACCCTGTTCCCAAGATCCTCCCAGGCCCCCGACGCTCATTACAGGGCGTTGCCCTAGCAACCAGCACGCTTGACCCGCCCCGCGAGTTCCGCGCCAGCGTGGGCTGACGAGCTTCTGCCAGCTGCTACAGTAAGAGTGCAGCGAGCTTCGGATTTTAATGGACGCTGTCCCTGCGGGTTATCACGTCCTACATTATAAACTCTCTAAGATTGGTTATTTATAATGGGTATGACTACTTCTGTAATTAGAGAAAATGATAAAGATAGAGCTATGTAAACAAATACATTGTAAGCGCTGCGTACATAACCCATTCCAGGAAATAATGCAACAAGGCAACTCCGACAGGGAAAAAAAGAATATGCAATTAACTGCTATAGAGTTCGGGGCCAGGGTAGCGACGGGAAACGAGAAGTTCTCCAGGAATACTTTGGCAAATACGCGGCTTCATCCAGTGCCCGGCACCATCCACTGCTTCTAATCGGACCGCAAGGTCGGAAGGGGCAAATTCGCTTCCTAGCAACCCGGTGGCGCCTGCGGAGGCCCTGCAATTCCAGTTATGCAGAGACTGGAATGGGAAGGCCCGGCGCTGCACGCAAACTGGTTCCCTGAATTCCTGTGGACCAAGCGATGCTATCCCCCATTTTACCGAGGTTGCGCACCGAGGCTGTGAAAGTTAAACTGTGTGCAGCCGTTTCTGCAAAGCGCCCTGGGGAAGGAGAACTGCTGGGGAGAGGGGGCTTTCCTGCACCCCTGACCTAGGGCCAGGCAGGGACTGTACTGGGTTAAGAGGAATGAACGGAGAGGGCATTGTAACACCGAGAGGCGACTGGAAAGGTGTCTGCTAAAGGACTACGGGGAAGGGGATCGCAGCAAAGCAGCCGACCCAGGCCAGCAGCGAGGGGAGGATAGCGCGGAGAGGGCACTGGAAGCCGAGGAATGGAGGGCTCTGGTTCTTCCCGGGGATCCCAAGTTTGCTGGCCCTGCTCTCTGCGGGCCGAGGCGGAGACTCCGCTGAGCCTCCGGGCTCCTCAGCGCCCGCAGCCCCGCGGAGCCGCGGGAACGGCGGGCCTGGCCGTCTGCCTAGAGCTCTGCCCGCTGGCACCGGCTTTCCCGCAGACGGCCTCATTAGCGCGGCCCCAGGCCGGAGCCGGCGGGCGCGGAGCAGAGCACGCAGCACCCGGCAGGCTGGGGCGCCGTCTGCCCGGGACCGGGTTTCGGGAAGGGCAGTCGGCGGTTTCGGGGTGGGGGGGCGGCGCGGGGAGCGGCCGCCAAGGCCTTGCCTTCCCGTCTCTTCTGATCCCCAGGGGCCCTCCTGCTCTTTCTACATTCTCCTCCCCCTCGTGGGCGACCCAGAGCGTCTCGAGTATCCATAGACAAGGGGACTTCAGGACGCCTGCTTTTCTCTTACAGAATGGGCACCAGGGCAAGTCAGAAACCGAGACCCCAGGGGCTTAGGTCCAGGCGGAGGGCGCACACGGAAACACTGGCTCCGGGACTCTGTTTGCCCCACCTAGAGCCGGCTAGGGACTCCAAGTTAGCGCCGCCAGGCCCTCGGACCGGATTTAAACCGCTCAGAGCAGGTCTCTCCCTCTCGCGCCCCGCGCGCCCCCTGTTTCCCGGCCATTGGCTGGCAGGAAGGCAGAGCTGGTCGGATTGGCTTGCATCCAGACAGAGATGGATGGCTCCCCACTGGCTGGACCGTGTCTTTGCTGGGAAGCACGGGTTGGCTAAGGCGGAGCTAGCCAGGCCTCGGGATGGGGCGGGGGATGAGCCGGAGTCCTGCCTTAAGCTCAAATTTTCTGTGCCCTAAAATCTACAGAGAGAGAGGAAAAAAAAAAAAAAAATCTTAGTAAATTCCCAGTAAATACCCTTTAACTCCAGAACCCGATGTAGGCAAAGTTGGAAAATTTACCCAAAACAGGTTTGGCACAAGCCTACAGGTTCCCTTTACCCTCTAAACTGGGTCTCTTTCATTTAACAATATTCGTGGATTATACTCGTTCATTCATTCTTTCATTCATTCCGGTATTTGAGTGTTTGCCATGAGCCAGGAACTAGGGAAAGAAGAGAGACTTTGTTGCAAGTAATTGACTTGGGGGGGGGGGCGTAGAAGTGGAGGGCTGAAAGGAGAAAATCGTTTGGGGAGATATTTCAAGGTAGAAGTACATTGTAAAAGCAAATTATGTTTTGTTTGGTTTTTGAAATGTGGGCTCCATGTCCATTGTGGAGCCCAGCGTGGGGCTTGAACTCACAACCCTGAGATCAAGACCTAAGCTGAAATCAGAAGTCAAGGGCTTAACCACCTGAGCCACCCAGGCGCCCCTAACACCCAACACTGTTCTGTATCTCTATCTGAGCAGTGGCAAAAATTCAAAGATTACACTTAAGACGTGTGATCTTTCCCGCAGGTAATTCATACTTCACTAAAAAGGAAAAAGGGTGCCTGGGTGGCGCAGTGGGTTAAGCTTCTGCCTTTGGCTCAGGTCTTGATGTCAGGATCAAGTCCCCCATTGGGCTCTTTGCTTGGCAGGGAGCCTACTTCCTCCTCTCTCTCTCTTCTGCTTGCCTCTCTGCCTACTTGTGATCTCTCTCTGTCAAATAAATAAATAAAATCTTAAAAAAAAAAAAGAAATGAATTGAATGGCTGCCAAATTTTACTCTATCATTGACATTTGTATGGTCCTTACCTGTTTCCTAATCTCTTCTTCATCTCTGCCAACTAAAACTGGAAAAAATCTTCAATGAGGATCCAAAGAAATGAGAGCCATTGTGAAGCCCACATAAATTTTACCCGGCCCAGGTAGATGAGTGCCATCCTTCAGAGGGGATCCTTTGGTAAGGAAAGCAGTATTGATAAATAATAATAATAATAATAATAATAGGGGTGGCTCAGTGGGTTAAGCCTCTGCCTTCAGCTCAGGTCATGATCTCAGGTTCCTGGGATGGAGTCCCACATTGGGCTCTCTGCTAGGAAGGGAGCCTGCTTCCTCCTCTCTCTCTCTCTGCCTGCCTCTCTGCCTACTTGTGATCTCTCTCTGTCAAATAAAATCTTAAAAAAATAATAATAATAACAATAATAGTAGTAGTGCTGGTAAAATTCACTTTTGTTGGGAGTGAATTCCTCTATTTATTTACTTTTTAAGATTTTTATTTATTAGAGAGAGACAGCACAAGCAGGGGGAGCAGCAGAGAAAGAGAGGGAGAAGCAGGCTCTTTGCTGAGGGAGCCCGATGCGGGGCTCCATCCCAGGACCCTGGAATCATGATCTGAGCCAAAGGCAGATGCTTCATTGACTGAGGCACCCAGGCACCCTGGAAAGAATTCTTTTAACAGACATTTATTAACCGTCTGTTCTGAGCCAATCACCTTGCTGAGGGTGGTGAGAGCATTTAAGATGAATTGGAAGACACAGTTCCTGATTTGACTGGGAACAAAGTCGCATATGCAGAAATTATAACTATCCGACAGAGGAGATTGTGTGTCACATAGTATAGGAAAGAAAGAAGGAAGCAATTGTATCAGCACAGCAAAAGGCAGAGAATCTCTGTTCAAGGAACCGCAGGTGGGAAGACGTAGATGTAATGGGGACTGTGTGTCTCTGTGGGGGAGGCTGGGGTGTGTTGAGACAGGAGGCTCCTCCCGAGACAGGTTGTTCCTGGATGGGGGTGAATGTTGAGTGCTTTGCTGGGGACTAACAGCCATGAACAGAGCGTACTACTCTGTACACCTTAGAATCATAACTGTCCTCCAAACAAACTAACGAGGTAGATGTTGTGAGCCTTGTTTGTACAACTCAGGGGACCTGTGGGTTTGGATCATTTGCCTCGTGGCACAGAGGTGAGGTTTAAGTGCGTGCTGGTCTGATTCCACGGCCCATTGCTATCTGCCCCAGCCACAGAGCTAAGGAGCTTGGCTTATATTCTGGAGGCTTTAGGGAGCCACTGAAGGCTTTCAAGCGGTTAAAGGATACCAGCTCTGTATTTTGAGCAAGGAACTCTGCCAGAAATGTGGAATGTGGATGGAAGAGGGGAAGAAGAGGGGCACCAGGGTGGCTCAGTGGGTTAAGCCGCTGCCTTCAGCTCGGGTCATGATCTCAGGCTCCTTGGATCAAGTCCCGTATCGGACTCTCTGCTCAGCAGGGAGCCTGCTTCTCTCTCTCTCTCTCTCTCTCTCTCTGCCTGCCTCTCCATCTGCTTGTGATATCTGTCAAATAAATAAATAAAATCTAAAAAAAAAAAAAGAGGGGAAGAAGAACGTGGGGTCAGTGTATGACCCACAGAAGTCAATCCTTTTCATTACACTCCTTACCCTCTAAGATGGTGCCACCCAGCCTGATTGAGGATCGTGTCACCAAATAACCTGCAAAATTCAAGTTCCATTTGGCGCTTGAGTTCATGCTTTTGAATCAATTCAGGTAATTCCAGGCAGTCATTCCAAGGAGGGCTTCCAAAGGGAGCACTTTGGAAGGGACAATGACTTGGATATTAGGTCTTTTAAAAAAAAATACATTAAAAAGTAATAAATTTACATTTTAGCTTATATATTTGGTACCCTCTTATCACCCACACCTACTTCCAGTCTGAAAACACGCACACACACACTAAAAGAAAAAGAAGTAGCCAGAGCAATCTGATCTCATTTGACCAGACCTACAATTCCTCTTTATCCAGACACCTGATTTTTTAAAAAAGATTTTATTTGAGCACAAGTAGGCAGAGAGGCAGGCAGAGAAAGAGAGAGGAAGAAGCAGGCTCCCTGCCGAGCAGAGAGCCCGATTCGGGACTCAAACCCAGGACCCTGAGATCATGACCTGAGCCAAAGGCAGAGGCTTAACCCACTGAGCCACCCAGGCGCCCGAGACCCCTGATTTTTAAGGCATTGAAAATATATGTCTTTTTAAAAAGATTTTTATTTATCTGCTTACTTGAGAGAGAGAGCATAAGAGTGAGAGAGCACACAAGGAGGGGAAGACAAAGGGGCAGAGGGAGAGGAAGAAGCAGACTCCCTGCTGAGCAAAGAGCCTGACTTGGGGTTGGATCCCAGGACCCTGGGATCATGACCTGAGCTGGAGGTAGATGCCTAGCCGACTGAGCCACCCAGGTACCTCTAATATATATATATCTTATCCTCCTGGCTGCAATGAATCCTCATTCAAGAAAACTTGAACAGAAGGAAACTCTGCAAATCATGGAGGCCACGCCCCTATCCCCAGGCAACAGCTCCTTAGTGACTGACAGGGGTTCCTGAGGTGGGTGTGTTGGGACATATGGGATAGATATGTGGAGACAAGGCTTCACTGACAGAAATGACTGGAAGGCACTGGCCTCAGCTGCTCTGGGTGAGAGACCATTCCTTTTGCTCCAGAGGGTCCAGCCCTGTGTTCAAAAGGTTGGATGTCTCCAGGAACATGCTCCTAAGAGATGGCTGGGAAAAGTCCAGAACGCAGAACTTGGTTATGAGGAAGAAGATGAGATTTTTAAAACTTCTGAGACCCCAAATTTTCTCCACCTTCTCTGGGTGGCAACAAGAAGCAGCGCGTCTCCCATGTCTGGCCACCAGATGGTGCTGTAGGACAAGCCCCACTTCCAGCCTTCCTTGCAGGGCTGGGATCAGGATGGGGCCTTGGAAAGCCTACAGGGACCAAATCTAGGGGGCTTCTCTGCTACCTGCTGGCAGCGGTTATCCCACAGTGCTGAGCACTGGAGTCCCTTCCTAGAGATCTCTAGATGACCGAACAGAACCTTGCGGGTCAGGGGCATCCCCTCAGAAGGGATGGAAAGGATGTCTTGGTGGAAAAGATGGTGTGAGGGACCTAGCAACCAGTGACAATTGTACTGAGAAAAGAGGGCCCCCAAGAAATACACAGCCAAGAAGACCAGAAATCCCTTTCAACACTTGAGACTTGACCCCACTCTCCAGGGCAGCTGAAGGCTAGAGACGAGGGCTGAGAGGCTCGGGGCACAGAACACAGTTCATACTCTGATGCAGAAAAAGGAAGTTGGGTGGTTGTGGGAGAGCAAGCTAGAGACCTCTGTGGAGGGACGTGAAGCTCCACGGATGACTCTGTCAATGTCACAGAGCTAACAAGTGACAGCGGGGTCTGGAATGAGGGTTTCCTGAAATCCACTTACCTCCCTCTGCCCCACAGCCCCCTGCCTTCTGCAGAACACCAGAAGCTAACATTTACAAACAGAATTCCATGACAAGGACTGTCTTCCTGGGCAATGGAAAAAGATAGGGCTCCTGACTCAGAATCCCAATTCACATTTTTCTTTGCATGTTTCTGATCAGATTTACTGAGGTGTGATTTCACACACTAAAATTAATCCATTTTAAGACTACATTAAAAAAAATTGTTTTTTCAATGTAAGCCCCAATGTTTTGCCCCAATTAAGGGGCTTAAGCTCAGGACCCTAAAATCAAGACCTGAGCTAAAATTAGAAGTCAGGGGCTTGGGGTGCCTGGCTGGCTCAGTTGGTAGAACATGTGACTCTTGATCTCAGGGTTGTGAGTTCAAGCCCCATGTTGGGTGTAGGGATTGCTTAACTAATAAAATCCTTAGAAAAGAAAAAAGTCGGGGGCTTAACCAACTGAGCCACCCAGGCGCTCCTTAAAACTACATTTTAATTGACAACGGTATATAGGTAGTTTGGATGGCTTCTAGATATACCAGCTCCAGTAGTGATTTCCAAATAATGAAATTAAGGAATGAGCACCCTCAGCGGCATTTATTTTCAAACAGTGGAAGGAGAATATTCATATGAAAGACAAAACATAGACTTTCTTTTAACCAGACTTACAGAAAGAACCACGTTTGCAGGGCACCTGGGTGGCTCAGTGGGTTAAGCCTCTGCCTTTGGCTCAGGTCATGATCTCAGGATCCTGGGATGGAGCCCCACTTCTGGCTCTCTGCTCCTCAGGGAGCCTGCTTCCCCCTCCCTCTCTCTGCCTGCTGCTCTGCCTACTTGTGATCTCTCTCTCTGTGTGTCAAATAAATATATAAAATCTTTTAAAAAAATAAAAGAGCCACATTTGCCATGTTCTGCAAATGAATTCTGTCTCCTCCACACACGTAATTTTATTTGCACTCATTGACCAGGGGGCAAGCAGGACTGCCATCCCCACATGATGGGGAAACAGAAGCTATTCTGGACCTGGGAGCAGAGACAATGAGGTTTGAACCCAGGTGTGGGGCTTGCTTTGAAGAAAGTTCTCTCCTCTGTTAGCACATTGTCTGGGACCCAGTGGGCCTGCCCCTTCCTAGGCATTCCCTGTGGACCCAGAATGTTTGGAGAAACCAGCAAGGTGGAACACGGTGCCTGCCAAAGTGGCTGGGGTTGGGCTAACGGGTGAGTAGGTGGGTGTGTGAGTGGAGGAGGGAGATGAAGAATTGGACACCCTTCCCTGGGGGCCACTAGAAGCTTTGGGGGCAATACTGAAATGAATCAGAGAAGGTAAGAATCCTGGGAAACCTTCTCAGAAAACTGCACCCCACCCCGCCCTCACTCTCTAGCCCCATCCCCCCAATAAGGATTAGGACGCAGGAACAAGTGTTTACAAAGCATGCCTGGGACGCCTGGGTGGCTCAGTTGGTTAAGCAGCTGCCTTCGGCTCAGGTCATGATCCCAGCGTCCTGGGATCAAGTCCCACATCAGGCTCCTTGCTTGGCAGGGAGCCTGCTTCTTCCTCTGCCTCTGCCTGCCACTCTGTCTGCCTGTGCTTGCTCTCGCTTCTCTCTCTATGACAAATAAATAAATAAAAATCTTAAAAAAAAAAAAAAAAAAAAAAGCATGCCAGGATGTGAGTCCAGGCACAGAATGAATTTCCAGGGGAGACGTGAGATTAGTGAGATTAGTATCACTCCCTCCTGAAAAAACAAAAACAAACAAACAAACAAAAATTTGTGGGCCTCTAGCTCTGTACCTCTTTTGTTCTGAGGGGGTGCATTTGGGGTCTCCTTTAAGTTCTACCTGAAGACAATGAGGGGAGCTAAGGTGAGGCAGGTTGGCAAGAGACAGGGCAGATCAGCTCAAGGGGTCTGTTTGCGGAGTCACAGGCCCAGAGGCTGCCGTGTGCAAGCAGCTTAGTTAGGGCTCTAGGTCACAAGAGAAATAAGGAGCTTCCCTGATGGCAGTCTTTCTCCTCCTTCTCTTCCTGGCTCACCTCTTCCTTTCACTCTCCTTAAACCTGCTGAATCCCTTAGGCAGCTGGGATCAACATAAGCTAGAGGCTGATCCGTGTACAAGGGAAATAGGGGAGCCTGGAAACAGCAGAACCTGGGAGAGGTATCCGTGTACAGGGCAAATGAGGGGAGCCTGAAAACAGCTGAATCTGGGGAGATGGAACTGCCTAGTGAGAGAGCAAGGGGGTTCTGGAAACCGCCGAACCCGGGGAGGCCAATTTGTATACCAGGGAAACATGGGGGAACCTGGAAACAGCAGGGTCTGGGGAGACAGTTCGTGTACAGGGGGGCAGAGAGTGAGAAGCCTGAAAACTGTTGAGGCTGGGGAGGTAGATTCGTGTGCAGCGGGAGCAAGGGGAGACTGGAAACCGCACAATCTGGGGAGGTGTGCAGTGTACAGGAGAGGCTGGGGCAGCCTGAAAACAGGGGCTCTCAGGGGATGAATTTGTGTGGGATTGCAGTGGGGGGACAGGGGAGCCTGGGGAATCTGATGTGGCAGGCGGGGCAGGGAGACAGCCAAGCCCAGGAGTGGAGTCAGAGCGGTGTCTAAGCGGAATGGGGGCGCCATGAAACCCCTTCCTCAGAGGTTTGAGTTGGACTTCGCAGCCCCTTCTTCTAGACAAGGCAGGGTAAGAGAACAGATCTCCAATGGCGACCCAAGATTTAAGGGAACCCCATTCCTAGGAGGTTTGAGTTAGACTCCTTGGCAGCTTCTTCCAGACAGGACAGAGGAAGGGAGTAGATCCCCAATGGCGATCCAGGATTTCACGTGGCAAGAAGAGAAGGGTCTTTGTGGACAGTTGCTATCCTGGTCCTAAAATGAGCAAAGGCTGGAATTCCCTAGGGGAGTTGGAGAGAGGGGACATAAAGAGGTTGAAGAAGCAGTACCCTCCCCCCGGCCTTCTCCCCCACCCCTCACTGCCAGGGACAGGCCTCTTTCTCCCTTTCCACCAACCAGCCTGACCTCTCCCCCCAGTGGTTCACTTTTGAGTGACAGACAGACAAAGACAGAGCTGCAGACAATCGACTGAGGGAGGCCCCACAAAAGCTCCTTCCCCACCCCACCACCCCTGAGAGAGGCCTTAGGCTGGCCCCGGCCAACGGGAGCTGTCACTCCAGTGGGGCTGCCTCCAGGTGACAGGTCTTCTGGAGACAGAGTGACGATGGGCTTAGAAAGGCCAGAGATTTTTGGGATTCTGCCTGTGCCTCTTGGAAACCAGTTTCCCAGACAGTTGCTTCTGAGAGAGGAAAGGGAGGGGCACCAGGGACCACCATGGCAGAGAGCAAGAGCGAGGTCCCACGATGAACTGAGTATGGGGTCTCGAGCCAGTTAGGGTCCCTCTCTGAGTCTCCAGTTTCTCATCCGTAAAATGAAGGATTGGTTTGGATCTGGAAAGGCCCTTGAGCTCTAACATGAGAATTCTTAGTAGACTCAGGAGAAAGAGCCCAGAGTGTAGCATCTCTTCTCATTGGTTGATACAGCCTGGGCAAACACTGGGAGGGGGCTGCCATTTTGGATGGAGTGGGAGTGTTTAAGTAAGCTTTCCCTGGAGCCAAGGAGAACTTTTCTACTTCTCATCACTCTGAGGGGTGGGGGTGGGTCTCTCACTTGAAACAAAATTATTGTTTTTTTAAAGATTTTTATTTATTTATTTGATAGAGAGAGAGAGATCACAAGTAGGCAGAGAGGCAGGCAGAGAGAGAGGGGGAAGCAGGCTCCCGGCTGAGTAGAGAGCCCAATGCGGGGCTTGATCCCAGGACACTGAGATCATGATCTGAGCTGAACGCAGAGGCTTAACCCACTGAGTCACCCAGGCGCCCACAAAATTATTTTTTGCTCCAACCACCTTGGACTTCCAGGTTATGAATTAGCCTGGAAAGTGGGACGCACAACCACAGTCTCATATCCCTCTTCCACATGTTTTGCTCTGCTTCCAGGCTGGCCTCACCCCTAGCTCCTCCGTCCTCTTTTGGCCTGCGGCCTCTGTTATCACCCTGTTTCTCCTGAAGCCAGAGATGTTTGGAAAGGGGTGTTTGGGTCTCCTAATGAAGCCTCCAAGGCTAAAGGAAAAGATTCTCCTCTTTCAGGAGAAAGACCTCAAGATACCCCAAGGCCCTGAGGCCTTCCAATTGCCTCTTGCCCACCACCAAACCTGGAGAGGAGACAGAATGCTTGGCTTGTGAGACTGCCTGCTGGGAGTGCACGAGAAGTCACCCATGAACCTCAGCCTGGGAGCATGAGAAGTGTATTGTGTTTGTGACTGCCATGAGGTCAAAGTCACCGTGGGCCAAACTCCAGCCAGGCCGCCCCATTTGATTACCAGACCCTGTGTGTCTGCACCTCTCCCTTAGTCTGAGAAAACACAGTTCTGGCACAAGAAGCAGAGCTTGGAGGAAGGTTCTGATGGCTCCAGGAGCCCACCTCACCTCCAGGCTGTGCGGAAGAAATTTCTAGCATGTTCAGAATCAGAATGGAAGAGCCCTGCCCAGGTGGAAGGGGATCTAGGGTTGCCTGCCTTACCTCTCTTGGGGACCTCAGGTGACCCGCCCCAACATAACTAAGAAGGGGGAATGGGGAGCGGGAGTCTCCAGGGGACAGTACTGGGAGCTGGACCGCGTGGAGTGGGTGGGGATGGGGGTAGTCCAGGGTCACCAGAGATGGCTTCAGGTGCACAGAACCTCTTCCCACTTGGGGTGGGCCATTCCTGGACACCGGAGCGCGGGCATCTCTGCTGGTGGGCGGTGGGGGTCGGAGGGGTAGTGCGTGGGGCAGAGGACGGTGGGCTCGGCCGGGCCGCCGGGAAAGGGGAGGGGAGGGGATCTGATTAGAAGCCCGGCCGTATGGCGAACGCTGCGGAGATGGAGGTAATCACTGAGCAGGCGAGACAGCGTGCTCGGCGACAGCAGGCGGCCCGGCCGTTGCCATGACAACCGCGGCCTCCGGGGCGCGCGGCTCGGCGCTGCTCCGCGTCAGCGGCGGAACATCTGCTTTGCACGGGGCTGCTGGGAGCCGGGGGGGCGCGGGCGCGGCTGCTCCCCCCACCCCGCAAAAGAGAAACAAATTAGGCCAACTGTCCAATGAGGGGCCGCAAATGTATTTATTAATGCGAGGGAAAGGTTGTTCCGGAGCGCAGTTTGATTAATGTTTGAGTCTTCAGGTTGTCAGTCTGGTTTTGTCTCCCGCAAAAGGGGAAGGGGAGGGGTGGGGTGGGGGGCTGGAAGGGGAGTGGGGAGGAGAGAGACAACAAAGCGGGAGGGGATGTTAATAGCCAAATAGGCTCTTTTTCATGTTTCCCTCAGCCTGCCACCCTTGATGGATGGCTCAGACAGAGACCGGAGCGCATCGGGGAGACGCGAGCCCCTCCAGAGAGCTGGGGGAATGGAGGAGAGGGGGGTGGCTGGAGCCTGGCTGGGGTCGGCGGGAAGGGAGCTCCCTGAGGGCTGCAGGGAAAGGAATGGCCTCGGGAAACAAGGCAGCTCCCCGGGAAACCGGAGGAAAATTGTACAAACTGTTTACAAGGCTCCCCAGTTTGCAACCGCTGGGCCTGGGGGGATAGCACCGGAAGTCAGTCGGAGGGTGAGGGTCTGGATCCCCTCTGGTTGACAGGGAGGGGCGAGAGGCCCTCACGCATGGGTTTAGGGACAGGGAAGGGAGGTGGGCAAAAAACGGTGGGTTCCCATTGTCCCCCTTTCGGTCCTCCACTCTTCCCTTTGCTGTCACCCCTCTGCCACATTTCTCATCTTCACTTTTTTGCTCCCCTTCCCTTCCTTCTCTTTGTCTCTTCTTCCATTGTTTCTTTCCTCCATCTTTCCCTCCTCTGTTGGTGATATCAGCTGGCTGTGCTAGGGTCTGTCTTGCTGAGATGTCTTCTGTGAACACGGGCTGAACACAGAATGCTTCCTGTTTTCTGTCTTCTTTTTTGGCATCATGGGGAACTGAGGTCCCCATTGGAACCCCAGACTTGACCTCCATAAGGAAGAAACACAACTCTACCCTTTATCTGCCATCCCTCACCAGGTGCCCCTAAACCCCAGGTCACTAGGAATTGGGAGAGGGGGTGGAAGCTGAAAATTACAGATTTCTGGCCAGGCCTGGGATTCAGAAACACAGGAGAGGGTATCTAAACTTAGACTGCTCTGAGGTCAGAGTCTTCCTCATTACTCACCCTTGCCAAAACACAAAGTAAAAAGAAGAAAGTAGCCCTTTAAAGACCAGGCAAAATTCTAATGTTACTCTGCAGCTCATTTTATCTTCTCACACATAAAAGGATTGAATTCATACTTCCAACCAGCTTTGTGAGACTAAAGTCATTAAGCACTGGAAAAGCTGCTTCAGGGGCACCTGGGTGGCTCAGTGGGTTAAAGCCTCTGCCTTTGGCTCAAGTCATGATCCCAGGGTCCTGGGATTGAGTCCTGCATTGGGCTCTCTGCTTAGCAGGGAGCCTGCTTCCTCCTCTCTCTCTCTGCCTGCTTCTTGAGTACTTGTGATCTCTATCAAATAAATAAATAAATTTTTTTTTAATTTAAAAAAAGAAAAGCTCCTTCAACAGATAAGAGCCCTACCTTCCCTGGAAAATTTTCATTTATTATCATCAATATCACAATTATTATTATTATTTAAAGTCTTGGGGGTGGGAGGATTGTCTCTTCATGGCCATCACATGGTGGTTAAGAGAGGGGCTCTGGAATCAGACCATTTGGGTTGAATCCTGGTTTTTCTACTCACTCGCTGGATGATCCTGGGCAAATTGCTTTCCTCAGCCTCAGTTTCCTTACCAGTAAAATGAGGATTATAATTGTCCCTAAATCACTGGAAGGAACAAATGATATCGTCCATACAAAGTGTGTAGTGCTCTGTCTAAAGATTACGCACTGGATACATGTTGTCTCTTACTATTTCTTGGCGATATACCCTTTTCAAACAAATCCCATGGTCACCAGCCCTGAACATATATTGTGCTCCAACCATAGAGACAGCATTCCCTTCAATATAAGATGGGAAGAGAAATGAACATGATATCTGCTCTTGAAGGGTTTGTAGTCTTTCTTTTCTTTTTTTAAGATTTTACTTATTTATTTGACAGACAGAGATCACAAATAGGCAGAGAGGCAGGCAGAGAGAGGAGGAAGCAGGCTCCATGCTGAGCAGAGAGCCCAATGTGGGGCTCAATCCCAGGAACCTGGAATCATGACCTGAGCCAAAGGCAGAGGCTTTAACCCACGAGCCACCCAGGCGCCCCTATAGTCTTTCTTATGAGAAAGAGTAGACACATGGACATTGGAAATTATTAGAGGAGTTATGTGCCAAGTGCCAAATAACTGGTGGAGATATCAAATGTTTTCAACACTCAGCTGGAAGGGAGTGGTTACAGGACTTGGAGCTAGCTGTCCCCTCAGGAATTGAGGGATAGAGTGGGGTGGACGGGGGGGAAGGGTTAGAACAAGAGCAAAGGCTGAGAAGATGGCTTACTCATGGATGGGTGAGTTTGGCTGGATCTAAAATGGAAATTTAAGGAGAGTACTAAACACAGACATGGAGAGAATAGATAGATATAGATTTTTTTAAAAGATTTTATTTATTTATTTGACAGACAGAGATTATAAGTAGGCAGAGAGGCAGGCAGAGAGAGAGGGGGATGCAGGGCTCGATTCCAGGACCCTGGGATCATGACCTGAGCCGAAGGCAGAGGCTTTAACCCACTGAGCCACCCAGGCCCCGATATAGATTTTTTTTTTAAAGATTTTATTTATTTATTTATTTGACAGAGAGAGAGAGAGAGAGATCACAAGTAGGCAGAGAGACAGGCAGAGAGAGAGGGAAGCAGGCTCCCTGCTGAGCAGAGAGCCCAATGCGGGGCTCCATCCCAGGACCCTGAGACCATGACCTGAGCTGAAGGCAGAGGCTTAACCCACAGAGCCACCCAGGAGCCCTGATATAGATGTTTTTTAAGGGAAACAAACTAGTGGTAGTACACAGAATGAATTGACAGAAGAGAGACTGGAGACCAGTGGGACAGTAAAGAAGGACCTGGACCGGTGTGAGAAGCCTGAAAAGGTTTGGTGACTCTCAGGTGTCGGGAAGACAGGGAGAAAGGGGAGCAATTAAGCCTTGAGCTCCAAGGTAAGGCTTGGGACCTGGGGAGAGGGGCGAGAGCTACAGAAACGTTATCTGGTCATCACTAACTTGAGTTCTGGTGGGAGCCTGAGTTGAGCAAATCACTGTGTCGCCTATTGCCACGTCCTTGTTGATGGGCTTTCTTGCTCAGTGTGCATCCATGACGGAGTGAGCATGGCCGGAAGTCAACGGTATCGTCCTCCATCAGCCTGACACGTGTTGTGAGTTGTTGGGAATCGAGTGCCCCGTACATCTTCGTTCGCCCAGCCCCCTCCCTCATGACTGATCTTAGAGGGGAAGGGCTCATTCCCTGGCAAGTAAAAATAGCCCTTTTAGAGGGGAGGGCTAAACCTCAGGCTTAGCTCCAACAGCCCAATACCTTAACAAATGAACCGAGAAGGATGTGCCTATCATACAGGCCTTGTTCTCCAGAAGTTGAAACTCTTGGACAGTGAGCAGTTTGACTCTCATGGAATGAGGCAAATTTAGAAGCAAATTGCCCTGGGCGCCTGGGTGACTCAGTGGGTTAAGCCTCTGCCTTCGGCTCAGGTCATGATCTCAGGGTCCTGGGATGGAGCCCTGGCTTGGACTCTCTGCTTGGCAGGGAGCCTGTTTCCTCCTCTCTCTCTCTCTCTCTCTGCCTGTCTCTCTGCCTACTTGTGAACTCTCTCTGTCAAATAAATAAATAAATAATAAAATCTTTAAAAAAAGAAAAAAGAACCAAATGCCCTAGAAGTCCTAGCTCTCCTTGAGCAGATTCCCTCCTCAGTGATCTCATCAGATGGCGACACTTGTTCTAGATGTTTCCAATGGCTCCAAAACATTGGCAAAGGCTTCATGGGAAGTACCTATAAAGTCTGTGGCCCGTTTTGTTTTGCCATCCTCTGGGTTTATCGGATCTTTTCCTCCCTGGAAGGTGGGATGGTTTCACTGTTTTTCGTGGGCTGGTGTTTTTCAAAAAAGTTTCCAAACTGCTTTTAGCAAAGTGCTGAAATGAAGCCATAGCCTCCCACGTAAGAGCTTGACTACTGAATGCCATGCATGGTTCTGGATCAGAGCCTGGACTGGGGGAGAATAGCTATAAAGGACCTTTCTGGGAAAGCTGATGGAGTTTGAATAGGGACCACGAGTTCCATAGCGGTCTTGCAGCAATGCTCAATTTCGGGATTTTGTTCATCATCCTGAGGTTGTTTGTGTAAGAGAATGCCTTTGTTTTCCGGAACAGAATACTAAAGGGACACTCTGTCTCCAGCTTTCAAAGAGTTCAGGGAAAAAATATGTATGTAAACATGTGGACAGAGAAGGATCAAGTGAATGGAGTTAAATGTAAACAGTGGTGAATCTGGGTGAAGGGTATACGGGAGCCTTCCTACTGCTTTCTGATCATCTTCCGTGGTAGAAATTTACCAAAATGGAAAGTTCTTAAAAAACCAAAAATGCAGAGGCGCCTGGGTGGCTCAGTGGGTTAAAGCCTCTGCTTGCGCCTCAAGTCATGGCCCCAGGTTCCTGGGATCGAGCCCCGCATCGGGCTCTCTGCTCAGTAGAGAGCCTGCCTCTCCCTCTCTCTCTGCCTGCCTCTCTGCCTACTTGTGATCTCTGTCTCTGTCAAATAAATAAATAAACTCTTAAAAAAAAAAAATGCAGGATGCCCGGGTGGCTCAATGGGCTAAGCTGCTGCCTTTGGCTGGGGTTGTGATCCCCGGGTTCTGGGATCCAGTCTGCCATGGGGCTCCTTGCACAGCGGGGAGCCTGTTTCTCTCTCTGCCTCTGCCTGCTGCTCTGCCTGCTTGTGTTCTTTCTCTGACAAATAAATAAATAAAATCTTTAAGAAAACCCAAAAAACAAAAAACAAAAGCAAAACCCCAAAATGCAGCTAGGGCCTCCATTCAAAGAAGAGAGACTCATTTTGACCTCAGTTGTTTCAAAATAGTCCTCTCAGGAGACACCATACTCTTCTACACTATATGGATGGTTCGATGAGGGTGTCAGACCTGGAGAAGCTAGAGAGCTGGTTAGGGTTTGGGTGATGGGCTCAGGATCCAAGACCTTGGTAGGAGGGAAACATTGGCCCAAATAGAACGCGGTGAAACATGGTAAGGCTCCATCAGTGTTAGTTAACTTGAGTTGAGTGATATGAAATTTAAAAGGGTCAGGTGATATGTTTGGTATTTATCACTAAAAGCATGAACTCAGGAGGGATGGGAACTCATACTCCCAGAGAAGTAAGTTTGGTTGACCGAAACCTTGATATGCCAGCAAGATACAGAGGCTACTGTGATCTGTGGTTGCCATAGAAAAGTGATAGATTCTGAGCTGCATTAATACAGATAATTAATAATTAATAGAGATAATACAGTCTGTATTATCTGTATAATAATAACTGTATACAGATAATACAATCTCTGGAACAGGGGAGGTGAGAGTCTTTCCTCTGTCCTTTGCCCTTTGGACTTCATCTAAAGCATGCATTTTAGGCCGGGGGCAGTATTTACTCAGAAAGATCTTGCTCATGAAAAGAGGCACAAAGAAAGATATTAGTGAGATTTTGAAACGAGAGCCTTTGAGGAATGGCTGAAGGAATGAAGGGTGGTTCAACTCTCCAGGATTCCTCCTGGCTGCGTTCTAGACACTGGATTCGCATCTGAAACTGGGGAGAAGGTTTACACATTCTCCATCACTTCGCCAGGTGAAAATAGGACAGAGGGTTGGAAATTGCAGGGTGACAATATGAGAAATAATATTCTAAATATTAAACCAGTATGAAAATAGAAAGGGGATACCTAGTGGGATAGTTGAGTTCCCTGTCATTGGAAGTATTCAAAGAAGGTATTTGCTAGGCTACTGTAATAAGAATTCTTTTTTTTTTTTTTAAGATTTTATTTATTTATTTGAGAGAGAGAGTGAGAGAGAGAATGAGAGGGGAGAAGGTCAGAGGGAGAAGCAGACTCTCCATGGAGCTGGGAGCCCAATGTGAGACTTGATTCCAGGACTCCGGGATCATGACCCGAGCCGAGGCAATTGTTTAACCAACTGAGCCACCCAGGCGGCCATGTAATAAGGATTCTTGCAGCAGGAAGGACCGTGGGTTGAAGAGACTTCTCTCGTCTCTTGAACTCTGAAATTCTAGGCAATCATGTGTCTGCTTGGAAAAAACAACAACCCGCCAGCCTCATTACTCTGTGGTCCTTATTGTGTCACGTTTATTGCAACTGCCCACAAACCCATTGCTTTCATAAGGCTTCGGAAGACTGAACAAGGAGCCTCCTTTTGAGTGTTCTCTGCCCTGCCTCTAGTCCAATCTCCCATCTGCCTCTTGGTTGCATCTGCCCAGAACTCTCTGTATCTACTTCCACAATGGGGCTCCCCTTGAGAGAGTTCTGACAGTGAAAATTCTAGGGGATGTACCAGTTTCCCTATGCAGACTAGAGAGCGCACATTTGGCAATTCCTCCAGAGCACATTTCCTCCATTTGAGGAATGTAGTTGGGATCCTGGTGGCAGGAAGCAGGGCTGGAGGGTGTGGGTTCTAAACCCCAGTTGAAACCAACCTCCGAGGAAGGACTTCAAATCTGGAAAATCAAAGGGAAGGTAGAAAAACAGAGAGAAGAAATAGGCTCCCCTTCTCTTCCCCCCAATTCTTTTCTGTTTTAATCCAAGGAAGAATGATTAGTCAGCCGAGGACGGACAGGGTTAGAAAGCAGATGAGTTTTATCTGGCTGGGGTCTGCCTGAGCCGCAGCCATGTGACTACCTGGCTGACCTGGGGTCTCCATCATGTCCCTGCCTGTCCACAAGACGGATCAGGCTGCCCTTCTCTCGAACCACCCCCCCCACCGTCATTCCAGGGGAGGACTGCTAGGATAATTATAGCCTACTTGTTTCTCTCCCTCTCTCCTACTCCTTGGGGTCCTAAAAAGATTTCTTTAACTTTCTCAGGGGACTGAGGAACTTCTCTCACACTGTGGCAAACGAGAATCTGGAAATTTCCCTCCAGCAGCAATAGGGAGATTCGATTCTGCAAAGTCATCCCTAATTTCCATCCCCTGTTAACTGGGCCAGGCTCTGTGTTTCATCTCATCTCGGCAACACACAGAGCCTGGCCCCATACACTCAGGCCCTCTCTAGCATCCGCAAGGCTGCTCCCCGCCCCGCGATCTTCCGCAGGCTAGCAAAATCTCTCAGAGTGTCGATGAGCCCCCTGGTAAACTGGGGAGAATTATACCTACTTCACAGAATTTTTCGAAGGTTCAACGAAGTAAAAGACACAAGCTCTTAACCAGCGACTGGCAAAGGACAGGCTCAAAACACAGAAGCCGTTATTCCTGGGGCTCACATTCATCTGTACTTTGTGGACAAAACACAAGGAGCTGATAAAGGTTAGGGAGACACCGCAGGGAGGAGACTCAGAGAAGACAGGTTGAAGGCGTGAGTTCAGTTAAATGCAGGAAGGACACGTGGGGAGCCCCGGGGGGAGCTCAGTGGGCTAAGCGTCCAACTCCTGATCTCGGCTCAGGTCATGATCTCAGGGTCGTGAAATTGAGCCCCACTTGGGGCTTGGCGCTGGGCATGGAGCCTGCTTAACATTCTCCTTCTCTCCTCACTCCCTCTGCCCTTCCCCCCTTCTCCCCTCAAACAAACAAACAAACAAACAAACAAAGGAGGGATGCAGAGAAGGAGAAAGAAGACTAGAAGAAGAAAGGGAACAGGTAGGCTCTCTGGAGAATGGCCTGCAGAGGACAGAAAGTTGGAACGGACAGAACGAGACAGAGCAGGGGGCAAGGGACAGACAGACAGCAGATGGGAAAGGAAGGTGGAATGGCAAAGATGTGGGGCGGGGGGCGGCCGGGGGAGAGACCCCAGCTGGTGTGAGACAGACAAGAGGTGCTGGAGAAGATAGACAGAAGGAAAGGAGCCCACTGACGAGGGGGCGGTGGTCAAAAGGAGAGAGGGAAGCAGGGGCAGGACAGACAGACCGAGAGCGAGTGGGGAAGAGCATGAGACGGACAGACAGATGGCAGGGACAAGAGGGTGCCCCGGGTTGCCTGCATTCTGCTGTGTTTACCAGCTAATTGAGTTAAATTGTTGTCAGAGATGTAATTAAAGGGTAGAGAGAGCTCTCTGGCAGGCCCGAAACAGATGGAGGGGGCTTTAATTGGTAATTAAATTCTTCCCTGGCAGCTGAGGAAGGAGCTTGTGCTTCAGCCTCACAAGGCCACGGGTGGCCTTCCCCCCTCTCTTGGCCCCTCTCAGGGGCTCTTTGGGGAGGGGGCTGGGCTGCGCACACCAGCAGCCTGGCAGGCTGGGTAACTGCGGGAGAATCCCAAAGCAGCCTCCCACCCCCACCCCCCAGCCCGCCCCGCTGGCTCAGCTCCCAGGGGCTCACCCAGGCAAGCCCACCCCGGGCCTGCCCCTTCCCGACCTCTCTGCTCCCACCCACCCAGCTAGCATTGACCAGTGGATTCCTTCGTGGCCCTTCGCACGTCACCTGGGATCCCAGGAAAGAATAACGGGCTCACAGGTTGGCTCGCGAAGGGTTAGCTGGTTCCGTCGGGGGGCCCCCGGGCAGACCCATCTGTTGGCATGGCTCCCGTGAGCCTCTCAGCATCTGCCCCCCTCCCCGCTGCCCTCCCTGCCAGGAGCCACTGTGCTAGAGATGCCATTCTGCCTGGCACATCAGAGTCTGGCGCTGACTCGGCACCCGTCCTCCCTTCCCCCCTCCCCTGCCCCCTCCCCCACCCTCCTGCTCCCCGGCAGCGAATGAGACAGGATGGGATCAGCAGCCTTCATAGGCAGGTTGTTTCTACTCTCTGAGATGTGAGCATTTACACTAATCAGCTTTCAAGTCCAAATCTCAGTCTGACCCGCATTTCATTGGAGAAGAACCCTGGGGACAGCAGATTGCCCCGAACCCCGGATATTCTCGACTTGTTCCACTTCAGAAAGAGATAAGTACCAAGACAGCCAAGAGGCCCGGCTTTTAAAAAGAAAGCTGAAAGGGAAGATCCGCAGAAAGCAAATCCAAGACAGACATTGTGGAGTTACTATAAAACGCATGGCTGCCCGCGAGGCCGGAATCCGGGGTGGTTCTGAGAAGAGCCAGCTCGGCGCTGGAGGCCCTAGGAAGGGTCCTGGGGAATCCTTCTCTTATTATAGCTCAGCTGATCAGACAAAAGTTCTTTGTCTTGCTTTGGGCTCTGTGGGGCCCAGAGAGTCATGGAGGAGCTTAGAGGGGCTTCTGAGAAGGGCCGGAGGAATGACAGAAAGGTTCAGGAGGCACAAAGCCCCACTGTGTGGATTTTCACTTGGTTCTTGGAGGTCCGCCTTGCTCTTCTTTTTTTTTTTTTTTTTAAAGATTTTATTTATTTATCAGAGAGAGAGGAGAGAGCGAGCACAGGCAGACAGAATGGCAGGCAGAGGCAGAGGGAGAAGCAGGCTTCCTGCTGAGCAAGGAGCCCAATGTGGGAGCAAGGAGCCTGATGTGAGACTCGATCCCAGGATGCTGGGATCATGACCTGAGCCGAAGGCAGCTGCTTAACCAACTGAGCCACCCACGCGTCCCAGCCTTGCTCTTCTTAATTCAGGCCCACATAGGCTGTTCTTTGGGCCAGGAACTGTGATCCCTGCCCTCCTGTCCTCATCCCCAGACTATCCTAAGGCCAGGATCCTGCCCTCCTCTCTTCAGGACGCTAACCCTCACCCCACGGCTCCTGTGCCAGGATACCCACGTGGCTAGCTCAATTCCCATGCCCTCCCAAGGCTGAAACGCAGAGGCCAAGGACCACAGCCGCTTCACTCACCACTGTCTCCCTTACCAGGTGCTGAGTCCATTTTTGTAAACTTAAAGAATAAGCCCGGGGCGCCTGGGTGGCTCAGTGGGTTAAGCCACTGCCTTCGGCTCAGGTCATGATCTCAGGGTCCTGGGATTGAGCCCCGCATCGGGCTCTCTGCTCAGCGGGGAGCCTGCTTCCTTCTCTCTCTGCCTGCCTCTCAGTGTACTTGTGATTTCTCTCTGTCAAATAAATACATAAAATCTTTAAAAAAAAAAAAAAAAAAAAAAAGAATAAGCCCAGAACAGTCAGCATGGAGGCAAGCTCTGGAAGCTGTTGGTAAAATTATGTAGGTGCGAGGGTTATGGATGCAGCAAGGATTGAGGTTAGCTGTAGGGAAGAACTTAAAAAAAAAAAAAAGTCTTTCTATATTTGCTAAGAGACAATGAGGAAATCTCTTTTAGAAATAGAAAGAAGGAAAAAAAAAAGAAAGAAAGAAATAGAAAGAAGAAAAAATAAAAGAGAGAGAAGACAAAGTCAGGGATGCCTGGCTGGCTCAGTGGGTGGAGCCTGCATTTAACTTGGCATTGGGGGTTTGAGTCCCATGTTGGGCATGGAGATTAAATAGTAAAATAAATAGTAAAGGGGCGTCTGGATGGCTCAGTGGGTTAAGCCTCTGCCTCTGGCTCGGGTCATGATCTCAGGGTTCTGGGATCGAGCCCCACATCAGGCTTTCTGCTCAGCTGGGAGCCTGCTTCTCCCTCTCTCTGCCTGCCTCTCTGCCTACTTGTGATCTCTGTCAAATAAATAAATAAATAAATAAAAATTAAATAATAAAATAGATTGTAAAATAAATTAAAAAGAGTAAAGTAGTAAAATATATTTTAAAATAGTAAAATTTATTTATTTATTTAATATTTTATTTATTTATTTGACAGCAGAAGGAAGAGGCTTTAACTCACCAAGCCACACAGGCGTCCCAGTGAAATAAATTAAAAAAAATTTTTTTTAAAAGAAAGGAGACAAAGTTGAGTTGATGGCTCCATTTCTACTGCAGACAGCCAGGAGAGTGAATTTCATGGCTCCCAAGCACCAGAACCCCTCCCCCAGTGGAGATTTTTAAATCAGTAAATTTAGGGGCAGGGACAAGAAATTGTATTTTTAAAAAATCTTCCTAGTAATTCTAAAGATTGGCAAATTTAGAAACCACTAGATTAAGTGCCAGGCTTCTCTCAGCTACAAATATTTGTTTTTCTTTCCTTTTGCTTGCTGCTCCCTCCATATCACCCCCCTCGTAAGAATGAATCAGCCCTACTGATTCTAATAAACCTGGGAGAGAGCAAGCCTTGGGAATACTGACTCCTGTATCTCACAGAACCTGGACAAATGTAGGAGTGAAACATGCTTTGCTGCCTGGGTCCTTTCAACCCAAGCCAAATGAGGTTATGATCCCCGGTGACCACACTCTACTTTCCCTGTCGAAAAGACCAAACTGAAAATGGATATGATTTTAACCCTGGTTTAGCAGCCCTATCCCACAAAACATTACTGAAATACAAAAAAAATGTCAAAGTCAGGAGGTGTCTGGCTGGCTCAGTCTGATGAACACACAACTTTTGATCTCGGGGTTGTGAGTTCAAGTCCCACATTGGGTGTAGAGATTACTTAAACAAATAAATTAATTAATTAAAAAATTGTCAGGGCACCTGGGTGGCTCAGTCGGCTGGGTGTGACTCTTGATCTCAGCTTGGGTCCAGATCGCAAGGTCATGATCTCTGGAGTCATAGGATCAAGCCCCATGTTGGGCTCTGTGCTAGGCAAGGGAGTCTACTTGAGTGTGCTCTCTCTTCCTCTCTGGCCAGCCCTCCCCTCTCTCTCTGGAAGATAAATAAGTCAATCTTCGAAAAAACATATTTAAAACAAAATAAAACTTGTCAAAGTTTGGGGCGCCTGGGTGGCTCTGTCAGTTGAGCGTTTGCCTTCTGCTCAAGTCATGGTCTCAGGGTCTAGGGATCGAGCCCTGCATCGAGCCCCACGCTCACTGGGGAGTCTGCTTCTCCCCCTGCCTGCCACTCTGCCTGCTTGTGCTCTCTCTCTCAAGTAAATAAATAAAATCTTAAAAAAAAAAAAATGGTCAGGGTCAGGGACCACTGGAGCTGAGGGCTGAGCCCTGCATTTGATTTCCGGTGTCTGCCTCTCCTGTTGGGAATCTGCCCCACTACAGATGGATGAAGTCCACTGGGCTTCCCCCACATGGCTCCCCACATGGGCAGCTCTCTCTCTGCCCAAGTCACATCCCTTCTCCCAGGAGATGGGGGGGTGGTGACAGTTGTGGCTGGGGAAGCCAGGAAAGGAGGTCAGTGGCATTCCCCATTCCGCCACTCCCACTCTCCCCCACATGCAACCTCAGCTCTCTCCTGCCTCCAGACGTCCTGGGGTCGGAACATCCCTAAGGGCCTTGCCTTCAGAGGCTTCGGGGGCCCTCGGGGTTAAGGAACTCCCCCAGCCCCTCAAAGAAGACTTGCAGCAAGACAAGGCCGAATTCAGTGGTAAAGCCCAAGTCTTTATTGTTCTGCATTTCCCTTCTGTCTGCTCTTGTGGCCTGTTATTGAGAGCAGCAGAATTTAGAGCTGGAATAAATCTCAGCTTCTCTGCCTGCTTGTGATCTCTCTGTCAAATAAATACATAAAATCAGGGCGCCTGGGTGACTCAGTGAGTTAAAGCCTCTGCCTTTGGCTCCGGTCACGATCCCAGAGTCCTGGGATCGAGCCCCGCATCAGGCTCTCTGCTCAGCAGGGAGCCAGCTTGCCTTCCTCTCTCTCTGCCTGCCTTGCTGCCTACTTGTGATCTCTGTCAAATAAATAAATAAATAACCTTTAAAAATGCATAAAATCTTAAAAAAAAAAAAAGTGCAGAGTCTGTTTGTCCCTCCCTGCCCCACCCTGCCGCCGCGTTGTGTTCGCTCTCTCTCAAATAGATAAATAAATAAATAATCTGAAGTATAAGGCAGCTAAGGTCCAGAAAGCTAAAAAAATGGCTGAGGGTCACAGGACTAAACTCCTCCTGATCCCTGACCTCTAGATGCTACACTGTGACTCTTGGTTGGTCTGCACGAGGCAGCTGGGGGTAGGGGGCATACCCGAAATCATCACAGAGAGAACCAAGACCACGGCTCTGGGGAATAGATCAGCCATGGATAATGTTCAAATAAAGGGTCAAAAGGTTTTGCAGCCATTCCTTACTGGGCACCCACTTGGTGCTTCTCCTTACTCTTCATGGGAAAAAACAACGACCCAAATTATAAGACTTCGGACTCAAACTCAAAGAGCCGTCTTTTCTTTCTTTCTTTTTTTTTTTAAGATTTTATTTATTTATTTGAGAGAGAGATCACAAGCAGGCAGAGCAGCAGGCAGAGAGAGAGGGTGGGGAGCAGGCTCCCCACTGAGCAGAGACCCCGATGCGGGGCTCGATCCCAGGACCCTGAGATCATCCTGAGTGGAAGGCAGAAGCTTAACCACTAAGCCACCCCACCTCTTTGGTGCCCCCAAAGCCGTCTTTTCAACCAACCTCATTCACATCCTCAGGGAGCGATGGCTCCCTATTCCTGGCTAGGATCTCAGGAGGCACCCTCTGCTGCCCCCTGCCCCCTGCCCCAAGTCTATCTCCCAGACCTGCTGGAAGACCGGGGGTGATGCACTCTCCCTTGTCTGGGGGGGAGGGCAGGAAGGAGCTGGGAAAGAACAAGCCCTTTCAGAAGACTCCAAGAGCGATGATTTCAGCGGTTGTTCTATTTTCTACCTGGGTAAGGAGCAAGGAGAGAATGAGGCGGGTGCCAAGTAAACGAGCTTGATCTTCTAGAACCCAGGATCCTGGCTCTGGCTCTGTCACTGACTGGGTGGGCCTCTTCTCCTCCCTAGACATCAGTTTCCCCATCTGTACAATGAAGGTGAGAACTGATGCTTTCCAGAATCTCTTCCTTTTAAAAGTTCATAGATCACTGAGGGGGAATGTGTAGGTGACCGTCCAACAATGTTTTCCCCCACTCCTACATCCCACTCTTTCCTGCTTCAGAAAGACCCTTTCCTTGTCCTTCTGAAGATGCTTCCCACTCTAGAGACGATACGTTCTAGAGACAACGCCCTCCCTCTGATTTCTCTGCACATGGAGAGGAGCCACGAAGTCTCCCAGGACTGCCTTGGGGCTGTCTCAGGCCAGGCAGCTGGTCTTCTGTTTCCTAGCGATTCTTTGTGTCTGCATTTCTTCCCAAGGAGCTGGGGTCACAGTGCCAAGGAGAAGGAATGAGAGTGGGGTGGGGGAGGTCATCTTTTTTTCCCCTAGCCTCTGCCCATCTCTCCCTGCCCAGTTTCTCTCCATGGAGGTGGCAGCCTAATCCCGTGGCCCCCAGCCTGTCCCACAGCTTCTCACTCCACTGTTTTCCCCTCCCCAGAAGGAAAATGGGTCACACTCAGCAAAGGGCCGTTATTGCCAACCTGGCCCGGCTGCTGCCTGATAGAGCCCAGCCCTCCCCCGCCAGATCTCATTAAGGGGTCGCCACTTGTGCTTCCCAGCCGCCCCCCATCCATCTTTGGCTACGGATGACAGACTGGGCCCGGGGGCTGATGTCCGGCAGGTGACAGGGTTAATGGCAGAAGGGGGCAGAGGGCAGAGGCCAGCCGACTCACAGTGGCGGGAGGGCAGCCTGGGGAGGGCCTGGGTCCATTCCAGCTGGGCAGCCCCTCAAATTACAGCACCTGGGGGAGAGATGAGTCCCGGACCCATCCATCCCCGGGGAAGCAAGGTGGGCAGTATCGGTCATCTTGGGAGCAGATGGTAGAAGGAGAGAATGTTAGCCTGGGAAAAAGAGGATGAAGAAGCCTGCGGGGGGATGGGTGGAGAAGGGAAAAAAAAATCCCCATAGGATAAAGTAGATAGTCTATAAAAAGCCACTATGTATATGGGCTCAGTGAAAACAATGACCTCTGGGGTCCCTGGATGCTCTTTGGCAAGAAACCCCATCTTGCTGACGTGTATGAAGCCAGGTGAGTGTTTTGGACCTGGTGCCCATCACTCATTGCTTTCATCCCAGTTGCCTGTTACAGTAGCCCAGCACCGCGGTTAGGAGCAAGGTTCCAGAGTTAAACAATGTGGGTCCAAATCCTATTCCAGTCCTCCCTCCCTGTGCGAGCCCAGGTAAGTTACTCAACCTCTCTGAGCCTGATTTTCTCCCTCTGTGCAATATAACTCTAGAACCACTGGCTCACAGGAGGAGGCAATTACGTGATGCTGGTCCACTGTGTGCCTGCGGTACAGGCTAGGTTCTCCTGGGAGGAGTAGGGCCTGGGTGCTCCTGGGAGAAGCAGCCTCTTTGCACTATCGCATTAACTATGTGGCTTCCCATCCAGCCCCAGGTTTTTCCCAGGCCTTCTGCCTCAGGACCTCCCCTCGTTTGACCTCCAGCATGTTCGTGATCACCCCCAGCCTGCTCTCCTCATTCCCAGAAAGCTGCTGAATGAATGCTGCTGCTTTGGGGGCAACCGCCCCCCTCACCGCTCCCAGAGAGGAGGCCCCACAGTGGCAAGGGTTAGTCCCTCTGGGCCTTTGAAGCCTGCAAAAGGGAGGGGTTGCCCTGTGCTCCTGACCTGGGGGGACCAGGCTCAGCCCCCCCACCTCCCGCCGTGGGAGGAGAGCCAGGAACAATGGGCAGTGGAGGGCTGGTTCCAACGCTGGCCAGCTGGCAGTCAGGCGAAGGGGTGGGGCAGAGGTGGGAGCATGCCCTCCCCAAAGCCAGCAGAAAGTCCTTCAAGAGAGCTGACAGTGGCTAGGGTCCCCCTGGGGGGCCCCGGATATTGAGGGTATCCTCTGGAGAGGAAGAGAGGGGTCACTGTAATGTCCCCTCCTGGACAGAAGTTGTCCAGAGCCCTCCCACAGGGATTGCAGGGAGCCCCTCCTCAGTTCCAAAGGCCCCCCTCAAAGTGTACCCCAGTCTCAGGGTGGGTAAAGGAGCCAAGGAGCACTGTTCTGCCCTGCTTCCAGAGCCTGGATGGAATGGTTCCCCCGGGTGCTGATCGCCTCCATTAGGTCCTCAATCTTGCGAGGATAATGCATGGCCCAGGCTGGGCTAGGGGAGGAGGCCCCACCGGCAGGGCGCCGGGAGGCAGGATGCAGGGGCCTGAGCAGAATACCAAGCAGCCAGCCTGGGCCTGTGTCTGCCCTGGTGGCCAGCAAACCTGGGGCTGGGCCAGGAAAGACATGGTCGGGGGGGTGGGGGGGTGGAGGGTGGCAAACCGCCCCCCCCCCCCCCTCCTCTGTGTCCTCTTGCCAACTCCACCACCTCCCTACCGTGGTTGAACTCCCAGAGCCTGTCTCTGGGAGATCTCGCCTCCCAAGGCCATCGTCCCTGTGTGGTGCCAGGGTCCTGGGTGGCAGGAAAAGTCTTCATCTGACCCACCCAACCGGACCCGAGTCCTGCCCAGCTCAGAGCCTCTGAGGATGACCTACAAAGACCAAAAGAAAAAAACCCCTTCGTGGGTGTGGGAAGACTCAGAACATAAGAATGTTCTCCCTCTCATTATCTATCCACAATTGTCAAATGAAACCAACCCTGATGCGTTCTTCCAAAGTGAGTCTTGCTATGATGTGGCCATGCTCGTTGTTAAATTCAGTCCCCTTTGGGACGTTGCTGTCTTTGTGTCTTTGGCAGCTCTTTTTTTTTTTTTTTTTTTTGCAAAGTTTACAGAGCTCCCGAAGAGGGAGGGGACCCGAAACGGTTGCCCTGGCTTGGGCAGCTCTAATAGTTCACCCCAGCCGAACCTCTTCTTTTTCCTTCCTTCCGTTGGGAAAGCCCTTTATACCGCTGTGTGTGTGAGAGCACTGTGTGGATGACAGAGCCTTGCTCTCCTCCGGGCACATCTGGCTGCCACCACCCCACCCCAACCCCACCAGGCCGGGTAGGAACGCAGGGGTTACTACCCCTGGAAGGCAGGGTAGCCTGATGGTTGTGGGCTTGGGCCCTGGATTCAGATGAATCCAAGTCGTAAACCACATCCCTGCTTCCCAGCTGTGTGGCCTCTGGCAGGCTTCTGCATTTCCAGGAGCCTGAGCTTCCTTACCTACCAAGTGGGGATTAAACTAGTATTATCATACACATCGGTTAGGAGAACTTGTTAAAAGGAGAAAAGTGTTGAGCACAGTGCCCGGCACACCATAAATACTTAAAAATGACAAAGGGGAAATGAAATCTTAAGAATCTCTATTTTGGGGGCACCTGGAGGGCTCAGTCATTAAGTGCCTTCAGCTGGGGTCATGATCCCAGGGTCCCGGGATGGAGCCCCTCACTGTGCTCCCTGCTCAGCAGGAGGCCTGCTTCTCCCTCTCCCACTCCCTCTGCTTATGTTCCCTCTCTCACGGTCTCTCTGTCAAATACATAAATAAAATATTTTAAAAATAAATAAAAGAATCTCATTTTGTAGGAGAAGAGGAGGCCCCAGAAGGTAAGAGGTTGGGCCGGGTTATGGAACTAGAGGATATGCCAGTGCTTTCTCGACCCCCACACCCGACAGGCATCGCCCTATCCCACCCCCACTGTTCCTTCTCTCTCTCCAGTCTCCTCTCCCAGCCTCACCCCCCAGAGCTGGGGTAGCAGCCGGGGCTCCAGCCTCTGAGCTCTCCGGGCATGTGAACGGCTGGTTCCTCCTTCCTGTGGGGACTGAGTGGAGATGTTTGCCGTTATGGGAGCAGCAGTCAGAATGAATCAGAATTCAAAGTTCATAATTCACCAGTGATCAGATGTAAGGGAGGTGTCTGGACGGTTATATTAATAACCGTGCCGTTAAAAACTCGTAAGTGATGTTCTCATAAAGCCTGTGTTGTTTGCGGTGGTTGGCTTTGTTTATTTATTTATTTTTCCCTTCAGGAGCTAACTGGGCCACAGAGGAAAAACATTAAATTATCTCTTGAAATGATTCCGGTAATAAGTCAGGCAGGTTAGGAGAGCTCCCGCCAGACCTCCCTCGACCTTTCTGAGCCCCTTTCACTTGGCCTTGTTTTATAAGAGGCCAACGACTCCCTTCTGGGTTAGCCGGGTCCCTTGTTTAGAAGCTGCTGTCTATACGGGCAAAATGTGAGGTTTTTCATCAGCCAAGCAAGTAAGAGGGATCATATATTATTCCTTGCAAGAAATCAGAACGTGCCGGGTGACACGGAAAAGAGAGGGGACTTGTAGGGACAAAAGCTTTGAATATTTGACATAAGTACTGTTCTGGAAATCAGGCCCACAGAGACCTGACAATCTCAACATCGATAATAAGCACAGCTAACGTTTATATTGCGTGAACACCGAGCCAGGTCCCCTTCTGAGCCCCTTTTGTGTGTGGACATACTGGATCTTCCTCAGAACCTGGGCAGTGGCTACTAGCTTCATGCCCACTGAAGGCAGGAGGAAAAGGGGGCGTCCCTGCCGGTCGGTGGTGAAGCCAGGATCCAGTCCCAGCCATTCCGACTTTCCTGCCTATGTTCCCACCTGCTACACTGCCTCGAGTTTTCTTCGCTGGGGGTGGTGCCTTCCCCACCTTGAACTCTCAGATGGGGAGGCCCTGACCTGAGCTAAGGAGGTGATACCCGGAGCCTGGTTCTCCCTCCTGCCTGAGACAGTCCAGCTACGGTATCCCGGGGACCTGCCAGGAGCCAGGCGCTCTGCTCAGAAACCTGTTCCCTGCTCTGTGCGTGATGGCACTTGCCGCGCTCCCCACCCGTGAGGCTAGTGCTATCTTCTGTCATTCCCACTCTGCAGATGAGCACAGCGAGGCCCAGAGTTCTCTAGCAAGCAAGGACCCGAGTCTCACAACCAGGGCTGACTCGGCCTGCCCTGCCGCCCACGAGCGGCTTCTCCCACTTCCCACGCCAGGATTTCTAGGATTCTAATACTCTGGGACCAGGTCTGAGCAAGCCCCGTTGCCAGGAGTTTAGCCTATTTCCAAGATGCTCAGATGTCCAGGCGGGGTTCCTAGGCCAGGCGACCCAGCCCAGCCGGAGATAGGACAGACAGGAAGGCGTAGGGAGTCTTTCAATTTTACATTAAAAGAGAAGATCCCCTCCCCCTCCCCTCCCTCTTCTCCCCCTCCCCCTGCCTCAGTAACCTTCCAATCACATCAGAGACCTGAGAAGGAGCCTGACCTCTGTCCTCGGGGGAGGTCAGCCGGGGTGACCCTGCTTGTGTGCAAGGTCCCGTGGGAGAGGCCCAGCTGCAGGCCCCCGAGGGCTGGAAGCGCACCCGGAAACGGGCTCGGGGTCACCGAGGGCGGCCGGTCGGAGGGAGGGGCGTCCCTGGTCCTTTGTGAGCTGATGGGCAGGGGGAGATTAGTTCCACAGGCAGCCCCTGTGTCTCCAGAGAAAGGAGCTATTGTGGAGGGACTCAAAATACAGGGCACGGCCCCTCCCACCTCCCCTTTTATCGCCATGGAGATGGGGGGTGGGTGTTAAGAGAGCAAAAGACAGAGGGAAAATTTGAGGCAGGTGAAGCCAGGGGAGGAGTGAGCCAGAGGGGGTGGCCGTGGAAGACAGCCAGAGGGAAGGGGACAGCTCTGTGAGAAAGGCACAGGAGCTCTCAGGTTCACATCTCTCCTCCCCACATCCTGCCCGAGGGCTACTAGCCCAAAGAAGGCCTGGCCCACTACCCGGCAGCTGGCCCTACGACCTTGGGGGTGTGAGGGGTCTGACCATCTGGGAGTAAATTGCAAGATGGCCGCATGGAAAGCAGCTGGTGAACAGCTGCTAGGCCTTTTCCTGCTTCTGGACATACCGAAGGCCCCAATCCATTGAATCTCAGCATCATGGACCCCATCTCCCAGCCTCTGCAGTAAGCCCCGATAGACACCAATCCAGTGTCCGCCCAAAGTCCTCAGTGGCGGTGACTTTCTCGCCTGGGCCCTGTGGGCAGCTCTGGTTGTCAGAAAGGGCTTCCTTACGTTAGGTAGAAAAACCTGTCTTCCTCTTAGCTCCACACACAGGCCTCGGTCTGCTCTCCGGGACAGCACCACAAAATAGTACCCTATTACCCTTTTAGTAAATCCTGGAGAAAGAAAAGATAACAATCGGACACTTCTGGACTGGAGGTATTTGGGAAAAGCTGCTGAGAAGGTAACTTTGTTGGAAATACAGCCCATAGTTTAAAAACTGTTCCAAGCTAAGGGGAACCCCTGGCAGGGAGGCGAATCTGGCCGTTGCACACTGGGTGGACAGAAGACAGAGCATCTCAAGAGGTCAAGGTCCTGGGTGTCGCCCTGGTGCCAACACGGAAGGTCACAGACAGAGCCTTCAGCGCGTTTCAGCAAACTAGGCATTTGGTGACTACCCAGCCCAATGGACAGAGATGAGGGCCAGAGTCAGAGCCTGGTCTTTGGCTGTTTGGGTCCGCTCCAAGCTGGAGAAACCCACTCCATCCAACAGGACCTTCTTAAGAAGAAAGGTCGTGTGCTCTTATCAACTACACAGAAAGGAAGAGGCCTCCCTTTTGGGGGCCAGCAGTCCCCAGGCAGAAAGAGTTGTGGTCCCAGAGTTTGGAGAGACCCAAGGATTCCGGACTGAACGGGGTCTTCCAATGAGCAGCCTGCACTCTGGGGAGCCCACCCAGAAGGCCTCAGGTCCGCTTCTGGCCCTCCAACAAGGCTCTTCTTACCAAAGTGGGTCGGCCCCGAGGCTTCCCGGGACAGGGAAGGCAAAAGAGGGACAGGAGGTGACCTGCACCACGGAGGGAGTACGTAGGCCTGTTTTGTTACCTTTTCCTTCCTCCCCCGACCACACTGCCTGGGAAGGCCTGGGGCGGGGGGGCTAGACAGGCAGACACTGAGAACAGGAGCAGGTCAAGCACACCAGGCACCAGAAAAAAGCTGAGGCTTGGGGTCACCCTAACAAAGGCCACAGTCCATGCTCAGGAGCGGTTGTTTCAAAATACCGGGCCTCAGCAGATGCTGAAGATGGCCTTGCGGCTGCCCGGGAGAGAACAAGACTCGTCCATGGCTGCCCGTTTGAACGGTGCCAGGGCCTCAGCTGTCAGGCAAGGCAGGCGTACCTGCTGTCGTCTCGTCCCTTCAGCACCGGGGCTCCTGCCCAAATGCTCCTGTCCAGATTGTATTTATGACTGTTTTAAGAAGGAGTGACAGAGCCTTTTAATATCCCTGACAGCCTGGGATGTTTTAATAGATGGCGGAGCTGGGCCGCAGGAGTTAAGGAAAAGGGGCCGAGTCGCTGGGCGAGCTGTCAGGCCTGGTTTCGATGACAGACCCACTGATCCACTCTCCGACAGAATAAAATACGGGGCCGCGTCTCTCCTCGGCCCCGTCAGGCTGACAGACAGTCTGTCACCGTTGTATGTCATCTTTCACCTCCTAATCACTCAGGGTTCGGGGGCCTGCATTTAACGGGGAGGCCCTGCAGGATTTCCACCCAGCCTGCCTCGGGAGTATCGGGCCTCTGCTGCAGCGGCCCCCGAGTTCCAGCTGGCCTTCTCCAATGTTCTCCATTTCAAGTGCAACTTTCCTACTTACCGAGTTCCGCCCCACTTGTTGCTGTTTCTTGGAGGTGATTATAGGTCTTATGGAATGGCTCAGTCATCACCTGTGAAAACAGATGGGCTGGGAGATAGAGATGGTTCCACAACAGTGTGGAAGTATTAAGGATGCCTTGGGGGGGGGGCTCAGTCGATGGAGTGTCGGCTTTTGGCTCAGGTCGTGATCCCGGGGTCCTGGGATGGAGCCCCGCATTGGGCTCCTTGCTCAGTGCGGAGCCTGGTTCTCCCTCTGCCTGCCACTCCCCCTGCTTGTGGGCTCTCTCTGACAAATAAATAAATAAGATCTTTAAAAAAAACAAAAAAGCAATGTGGAAGTATTTAGTGCCAATGAATTGTACACTCAAAAAGGGTTAACATGGGCATCTCAGTGGCTCAGTGAGTTAAAGCCTCTGCCTTCAGCTCAGGTCATGATCCCAGGGTCCTGGGATTGAGCCCCGCATCAGGCTCTCTGCTCAGCAGGGAGCCTGCTTCCTCCTCTCTCTGCCTACCTCTCTGCCTACTTGTGATCTCTGTCAAATAAATAAATAATTAAAAACAAAAACAAAAACAAACAGAAGGGTTAATGTAGGGGTGCCTGGGTGGCTCAGTCATTAAGCGTCTGCCTTTGGCCCAGGGCATGATCCCAGGGTCCTGGGATCGAGCCCCACATTGGGCTCCCTGCTCCGTGGAGAATCTGCTTCTCCCTCTGCCACTCACCCTGCTTGTGCTCTCTCTGTCTTGCTGTGTGTCTCTCTCTCTGTCAAATAAATAAATAAAATCTATTTAAAAAAAAAAGGTTGGGGGGCGCCTGGGTGGCTCAGTGGTTAAGCCGCTGCCTTCGGCTCAGGTCATGATCTCAGGGTCCTGGGATCGAGTCCCGCATCGGGCTCTCTGCTCGGCAGGGAGCCTGCTTCCTCCTCTCTCTCTCTGCCTCTCTGCCTACTTGTGATCTCTCTCTGTCAAAAAAAAAAAAGGTTGGGGCGCCTGGGTGGCTCAGTGGGTTAAGCCGCTGCCTTCAGCTCAGGTCATGATCTCGGGGTCCTGGTATCGAGTCCCGCATCGGGCTCTCTGCTCAGCAGGGAGCCCGCTTCCCTCTATCTCTCTCTCTGCTTGCCTCTCCGTCTACTTGTGATCTCTCTCTGTCAAATAAAATAAACAAAATCTTAAAAAAAAAAGGTTAATGTGGTAAACGGAGTTTTAGGAGCTGGGTCATGTTATCTAAACACACACACACACACACACAGACATAGTAAGAAACAAAGAGATTCTGTGGATTTCTGGGCCCTTCTAATTTGGGTGTCTCTCCGTGTGTGCCTATAACCTGTATAACCTGTTGTCAGACTATTCCCAGGTTCCCATGAAAACACTCTGCCCCCAACTCCTGCTTCTTTATCTCTTTCCCCATTCCCTGAGCTAATCAGCTTCAAGGTCAGTTTTGGAGTCCAACATCTAGAGATTCCTTATACACGTGTTTCTGGGACAGGGTTTGGGGCTGGAAATGTTTGTGGCTAAAGCCTCTTTGGTCCTATCAGTGAGGCCTAAGGGATGCTCTCGCCTTTTTGGGGGGTAGGGGTCGGGGAAGAAGGGCAGGAAATCCCACGGTCACCACCTGCTCTTTCTGGAGTGGCTGAAAAACCCCCAAAGAGACCATGCAGTCCTCCTCCCCATACATTAAGTTTAACTGCCCCCCAACCCCAGCCATTAGGGTTTCCTCCTTCCTCCGGACCCCACTGACAATGCCAACCTCACCGATGGTTAAGGGGCCGCGCTCATGCTCCTCCGTCCCAGTCCCTACGGCCTCCGGAGCAGACCAGAGCCTCCCTCCACCCTCCCCCCGGCCCAGGGCTCTGCGTTCGAGTCTTCTGCCAGGAGAGAGTTAAGGGCTTGGGTTTAATTTGCCCGTTAATCACAGTTAAAAGAAGTAATGAGCGTCTCCCCAAAGCCTGGGTGTTTCTCTGCAGATTAAGCAGCAATTTGCATACCCCTTTATTCATTCCCACCTTCCCCCGTGGGCGCCTTGTCCTTTCCGACACAGCCAAGCGCAGCCCCCGGCGGGAGCGCTTTGACAAATGGCTTTGCCGCACGTGGTCTGGGTGAGCGGGAGGGAGGGGCAGGCTGGGAGGGAGAGGGCAGCTCCCGACAGTAATGGATAGCTGGGCCGTTAAATAGTGCAGAACTTTTTATTAGACACACAGGAGAAGTTTAAATATTCAAACTGGTTTTCTTTGAAGCCTGGGGAATGAGAGGAGGATGGCAGGCTGGAGAAGCAAGAGTTTACTCAGGGCCAATTTATAGGGGTGTGGGGGGGCAGGCTGCTCATCAGCTGAGAGGAAGGGCACCTGGAGGACAGGCGGGTGTGTGGTCAGCTGGCACCCCGGCTTCCACAGTCCTGCAGCGGGCCTGACACCCTCCTGACACCCTCCCGCTGGGCTCCAGGATCTGCCAGGCAGGATGGCCGCAGGGGGCCTGATCCCATAGTGGGCCGAGCAGCTTGGAGCGCGGCCTCTGAGTGGCCTTCAGTAGTGGGAGCTGACCTTGGCTTCAGAGCAGACCGGGGTCTGGGAAGCAACGGTGTCTGCGGGAGGATGGGTCCACAGCCCTCTGACTAAGCAGGGAGCCCAGGATAAACTCAGGGCAGGTGCTCTCCCTGGAAAGTGTGTAAGAGGGATTTAAGTTTGACCGCCAGACCATTTTAAAAGCCTACTTAAACCTAATTTTCTTCCCAACTTCTAGTGTTTTGTGGGACTCTTCCTTTTTGCTAACCCATGAGCCCCAGGACTGTAATATTTTAGAGGTCAAAGTCGCTTTAGAGATCACCGAGGCAATTGAAGTTCGGAGAAGTTAATTTTGGGATTCCAAAAGGCACACAGAAGTGAGCAAGACCTGGTCCTTATTCTCAGGCGGCTGCAGGACCGCACTGTGACCCCGTGACAGGGGAGGGGCGTCTCCGCACGGCTTCAGGGACGCTGAGGAGCGGGTCCTTCTGTTGAGGCCCGGAAATGACCGCAGAGATGTATTTGGGCCTTATCTGAGCAGGGGCAGGAAGGCTAAGAGGGAACCAAGAAGAGGATGGGGGACCCATGTGGGTTTGGTGTTGTGGGTGGATGCCCAGGCTGGAAAGGATGGAGATCTGGTTATGGAGGGCTGGCCTCCTACTCCTGGAGCTTAGGGAGCTAAGGGGAGAGGGGAATGAATGAGGAGGAGGACAAAGCAAGGGCTGGGAGCCTGCTGGTGGTCAGAGGTAGGAGATATCAGAGAGGCATGGAGAGTGGAATGGAGAAGACAATGGGTTTGGTTCAGACATCTGGGACACACAGACACACAGAGCCTGGACCCAAACACAAGTTTCTTTTATTTATTTATTTATTTATTTATTTGAGAGAGAGACAGTGAGAGAGAGCATGAGCGAGGAGGTCAGAGGGAGAAGCAGACGCCCCATAGAGCTGGGAGCCCGATGCGGGACTCGATCCCGGGACTCCAGGATCATGAATCATGACCTGAGCCGAAGGCAGTCGTCCAACCAACTGAGCCACCCAGGCGCCCCCCCAAACACAAGTTTCTGACTTGAGTCCCAGTGATTTCCGGTCCATCCCCTCTCATAACAGCTAACATCAGGATTTGACTGGGCCGGGGACCATCTGGGTGCTGTACACACTGGCCGCGTCTCCCTACCCTGAGCCTCGTAGTATCTCTGTCCTCATCTTACAGGTGAAGGAAATGAGGCATAGAGACGTCCAAGGACTTGGCCAAGATCACATGGTGGCAAGAACAGAGCCAGGAATTGACCCAGGCCATCCAGATCTTTGCTGGCTTCCTTCCTAACCTACTACCGTGATCGGATTTTGTGTGTGTGTGTGTGTGTGTGTGTGTGTGTGTGTGTGTGTGTGTGTACAGGAGTGCAGACAAAATGGGCAGCAATTAAAAGAAATAAAGAAATAAAGATTAGTGATAGGACAAGCAGGTGCTGATAAGGAGGCAGGGAAGAGCCACAGGCCCTGTGTTTCTAGCAGGGAAACCAAAGCAATGTCTGGGAATTAACAAGGAAGAGAGAATGGGGAGTGGGGAGGCGCACACGGGAGAGGGGGCAGGACTGCGTGGGCCTGGCCACAATTAGCTCCCACTCCTAGAGGCCTGGGATGTGCTCTCCTTTGGTCCCCAGCTCTAGACTAGATCTCCGAAGCGGGTTATTCTTTCACTGGGTGAGATCTCCCGCCTCGATGACACAGATAATCCCTGCCCACGCTAGCCAGGGGGAACTAGTTCTAGAATCTTAGCCCCCCCATCTCCTTGGCAAGCCCTCAGTGGGCAGCCAGAAGCCAGAGGGACAGTTGTCAGCACTCCATGTAGCTCGTGGTCATGGCCAGCCATCAGGGGCTATGGAGCCAAGAGATCCTACTTCTGTTGATCACAAGAAGAGCCGCACTTTGAGAGGCCTTGGGAAGAAAGCCTTCATGTGGGCAGAGAGAGGGTGAGGGGGCTTGGGCAGCTGGGGTTAACAGCGGGGCAGGGGAGGGTCTGGAAAAACAGACTCGGCCTCTTTGTCTGAACCAGGGTGACCAGTCAGGTGAGTGGTGAGAGCCTGAAATGTTCTCTGGAAAAAGGTGGCCTAAAAGTGAACGTGAGAGTCAGGTGCGCTCTTGGCAAAACAAGCCACATCGAACTAAGGGTGAATCTCAGCCCACCTCCTCCCACTGTCACAGAACACTATTCTGCAGCCCCAGAAACCTGATGGCTCAGGACTTGGTCTTCAAGCTCCACAAAGAGCCTCTCGCCGTTCCCTTCCAGGTAGGCAAGTCAGACCGGGATGAAGGGTCCTTAACCACTGCTTCCCAAACCCAAACTAAGAGCTCCCATTTGTCCAGGAGTGCGGACTCTGGGCTGGGCACCGTTCCGAGACCTCTGTGTTCGTTCATCCTCACAACGGATTCTGTCAGGCCATCCAGAGAACGGCAAGTGGGACCCCAACTGCAGTCAGAGTGACACGAGGGGAAATCTGAGAGCCCATCTGAGACACAATGCTGCCCTCCCATAGGGTCCAAGCGACAGGGTTGGCGGGGAAGGGATCTTCAGCATCTCGGCATGGTTGAGAAGGTGGGCCCCGGGAAGTGAAGGCCAGGCCAAAGGCAACTGCAGCTCAAGGTTCTGGACAATGAGCCTCATGTTACAGGGTGAAGGCTTTTAGGAAACAATGGTCATCAGGGTAGGGTAGGCCTTCGTTTTACCACATAAGCAGTGGACCAGGCCTAATCCCTCGTCCCTCGGAGAGAGAACAGTCCCCTAACCACAGCACTTAGCAACGTGCCCCAAACCAGAGAGAGCCCTGTGAACCCACACCACCTCCTGCGAAGATGGCCAAACCTTGGTCTGTAGGACTTCCTGCCCTCACCCCGGGCAGGGCAGAGCGGGCAGGAGAGCGGCTCCTCTGGAAGGGCAGGAGCGGGAACTCTGAGGCCTGAACCCAGCCGGCCGTGGTCACACGGTTCACAGGGCTTCTCTCCCAGCTTGGCGCCTGGAAGCATCCGCCCGTGTAGCAGCTGACGACTGGACGGGGACCCAGAGCGGGTGAGGGTAGCTGGCCTTGGTGAGCTGACGGCTGCTGCGAGAGGCAGGCCGGGAGGCCAGTGGTGCCATCAGCTGAGCAGGTGGGGCGAGAGGCAGCAGCCGTCCTCTCAGAGGGACAGGGACTAAGAGACTCGGATGGCTCCCGAGGCCACGCGGCTTCAAGGCAATGGAGGGCTGGCCGCAGCCCACCCGGTCCCCTTTACGTCCTTCGATGCTAAGGACAGTTTTACCTCGACATTCTGCACCCATGTTTCTCCTTTTCCAATTCCTAGACTAATTTCAGCCCCCAATACCTCCAAAAGGAGGTGAACAGGCAAAGATTGGGGGGAAGCGATGGGCTGACATTAATTGATAGGAGCGGCTCCGAGCAGTTCATGCTGCCTTATCTCTCTCTCCTCCGGATAGCGTGTGTCCGCCGGAGTCCGCGGGGTCGGTGATTAATAGGGGCGATCACTCACTGTCCGGGACGGCTGAAAGGCAGCAGGGAGGGGGCGGCCCTCCCCAGAACTGAGATAACAAGCAGCAGGAATAATGAGTGGTGTCACTCCACTTTTCATTTTGATGGAAAGTCATTACGGGAGTCAACGCCAGCGACAAAGAACCATGAATCAACTGCTCTGCTATGAAATTAAAATCGAATTGCCGGCCACCCCCAGCCCCTACCTTCCTGGGAAACGGGGATGGGTAGGTGGCTTGGGAGAGGGGTGCTGTCCTGGGCGGGGCTCTGCCCAATCACCACGCAGGCAGTTATGGGTAGCGAGTGGACAGGAGGCTGGTGAAGGTGACAACTCCTGTCTCCACCTTGTTTATCAGACCCTTCCTCCCCAAACCACATTTTCCCTCTGCCTGGAGGTAAGCTGTGATTAAAAGGAAAATACAGCTTTGCAGGCTCCAACAAGGCTGCCACTTGACGGGTCCCCTTGGGCTTCTGGCCTGAGTGGGGCTGTCTTGCCTGGCCATGGAGAGAAAGGGGCCCAGCCATCTCAGCTACCCCAGTCCCCCTTGCTGAGCCACTTCAGATACTCAACTGGGGCCCTTCCTATCACCAGAAGGCAAGGGGGAACGTTGACCCTGGGGCTCCATAGGTAAAGCCAATGGCCTTGGGAGCCCACTGGATCACGGACCCCTGGCAAACAGGCGCACAGCCCTGACTCAAGGCCCCGAGCAGCAGAAACTGTCAGCAGTGAAGCAAGAGTCTCTTCCTTTTTTATTGAGTCCAGCTAGATGATGAGCGGGCCCGAAACTATGGTTCCAGGCTGACGGGCCATAGGGCGTCAAGACAGCTCCTTGCCAGACAGTGCTGCGGGTGTCAAGGTCACCATCTAGGGATGCCTCCCTTCTGTGGCTTCCTGGCCTCCAGTCGCCTGGTCTCTGGCCAGCAAGGGCCCTGCCCCATCGGCCCTGGCTTCCCACCCTCCTTCCTGAAGGCTGGGAAGATGGGCCAGTAGAAACATCGAGAATGTCACAGAGAGGTTCCCATCAGGTTCACGGGGCGCCCATTGTATCTCTTGGAAATGTCAGCTTCAATCTGAAAGACAGGGACACCCCATGGGCAGGACGCAAAGGCAAAGGGGCCTCCTTCTGTAGAGATGGGGTGGGAGGGTCCTCCCCCTCGGCGGGTTTGGCCTCCCCATCTCACCAGCTTCTGCAGCTCCCTGGTCTTCTCCAGCAGCAGGTCTAGCTTGGGCTCCAGGGCCGCCTGCTCCTGAAGTGCTTCCTGCTGCTTCTGCACCATCAGCTCCTTCTTCAAAGCCAGCAGCTGGGACTGCTTCAGCTTCTGCTGCAGAAACTCAGTCACACGGTCCACATACCTGCGCAGGGCACCCAGGTAAGTATCTGGTGCAGCGGAGGAACCTGGGCAGCCCCACTCAGCTGCTGGGAAAAGGGAGGCTGAGGAAACCAGATCCCAACGGGCCTCTCAGCCCCCATGCCCTTCGCTCCCTCTCTGCAAGGCATGTGGCCCGCAGGTCTCCTGTCCTATTTGGGAAGCAGAGGAGCAGAGCCTGCCCGCACACCTCAGACCACCTCGTCCTGCCCCAAGAGAACCCTTGATCCCAACTGTGACAGAGATGCTAGGGGAGGCAGAGAAGAGCTCCGAGGGGTTATGGAGAAGGGGAACATAAGGAGTCAGCGCTGCTCAAGATGGTGGCACCCCACCTCATGCTCCCGAATGGCCCATCATCACTGGGAAAGCCAGACCTTGGTGAAGCCAGGATCATAAACAGGTGTTGCATCCGAAGACTGGTGAGCCGGCCAATCAGATCCTGCAGCGCTGACACCATGGTAAGCATCTTCTCTTTGGTCTGGCCCTGCAAGATGGCGGGAGCCAGCTGGAACTGGCTCATGGACAAGATGTCCGCCTCCTCACTCATCTCCACGGCTCTCTGGGACAAGAAGATCTCAAGCTGAGGGCAGAAAAGGATCTGGTTGAAACCCAAGAAGAGAATTCAGAGCCTGAGCCCTCAGACTGCTCCAAATATAAGAATGAGATGGGAGGGTTGGACGCAGGGTGATGAGAGATTATTTCCTCTGAATACTTTTACTGCTAAAGACTTACCAACTACAACATGAGAACCCAAGGCAGCCTCCACTGCCACTCTTCCATCCCCTCCCAGCCCATCAGCCCCCCACCTCCAGCCCTGATACCTCTCCTTCCTCTCTGCGTGCGGCTCAGCTAAACTAAGAGCACAGAAACTTGATGGGTTCTCTCTGCCCCAGTGAAGGTGTTTTCTCTCTGTGAGAGGAATCATTCAGCAAACAGGAGCCCATTTCTGAGCTGGATCCCTGGATTAAGAAAGGGCTAGAAGAATCTGGGAACCAGCCACACATCTTGTCACTCTTATTCTACCAGAGAAACATGATTCCTTTGTCCTCCTCTGCTCTAGAGGCTAAGAGGGGCTTCCCTGGGCAGAGAGAGAAAGAACAGGAGAGGACTATGAATTCCACTCCATGATGCCCTCACCAGCCAGCAGGGCCCCAGGAAGGGAACAGACAAAGATGAACACAAATGGGAAGCCCTCTCCCAGAGGATGAAGGTACCTCCATGAGCTCATCAATGAACTGATTCCGGGTCTCAGGGTATTCAAGAAGTGTTAGAGCATCTGGGCCCCTAGCAACACCTTCTGGAGCTGCCGGGAAGAGAGACGGAAATGTGATAAAGTTGCTGGGGACCAGAAAAAAAGAACCTCAAGTTTGAGAGGTTCTGATGGGTTCATCTGGACACAAACTCAATGCACTAAAGCTACCTGCTGTCTCATCCCAGAGGGCCAGGGGGGGAAGGGTTACCCTCTCCCATAGGTCCAGCCTGAATCAGACAGAAGACACTAGGACCAAAGGCCAGTCTGGGAGGACCACTGAGCTGGCTTCGAGGCCTGGAGGGGTCCCCTCTGCTCCAGCAGGCCACGAAGTGTCATCCTGCACCGCCCTCTAGTGGCTCAGATCGCTGCTACAGCCTCTTTGCTGCTGGGCACCCACGTCTGGTCAGACCTCCAAGACCACTGGCCCTCCTGAACCCTCCCACCAGAAAAGATGACCCGTTTTCGCTATCTCAAAAGTTGTGAGCTTCTAGACTTGATTTTAAGAACTTCTCTCCATCTCCCTACTCTCACACCATGATCATGATTTTGAGAAAACAGCTGGATGTGTGAGCAGCCCAATCTTGGCAATGCACTGTTTATTTCTGGAGACATGGGGACCTCTGAGCACCCACTTGGGCCAGGACTCCAGGGACGTGCGCTTACCCTGGGTTCCGGCTTCCAGCACCGTGATCTGCAAAGCGGCGTCATCTCCCCAGTCTATCCCATCACCCCCAGCTTCCTGAGTGGAAAGCAAAGAACCTCAGCAGGGTTTCAAGAATCTTCCCCATCAAAGGCAGCCAGAATAAACCAAAGCCCTAGGTAAGTTCAATGCCTGCACATTTCAACTGTGTGACGGACATGCCGCCCTGAGGTCGGAGGCAAATATGCTACCCTCGTCACTGCTTGGAGAGTTACCACTGGCCTTTCCCCCCAACACCTTGCCCCCAGATACCAGGAGAAAAGGGGCCAGACCTCTGATACATCCCTGTGGGAGCTCTGTCTCCCCTTAGTCTTCACCTCATCTGAGGGCTATGGACTTTGAGTCACGTCTTTAAAGACAGATACCACTTCTCTCACCCCCAAAGCAGAGATCACAGAAAGTCCTCAGAGAGGAAGGCTTCCTAACCTTTGAGTCTGATTCCAGGGAGATGCCCCAGTCAATTCCAGCAGCCTGGGCAGAGATGCCAGAGTCAGTCCCTTCAGAAGCCACCGCTACTCCAAAGTCACCCCAGTCGATCTAGAAGGGAAAAAAAGTGTTAGCACCCAGAAAGTGGGTGAAAGAAAAGGGGCATGCCTCCCCAGAGGCCTCAGGTGTCCCTCTAGGGGGCATCGGCACACCGTGTCAGGAGCACCCTAAAAGACAGCCCATCTTCAGAGAGTTCACAGAACTGCAGGATTCCTAGTTCAAAGCCAAGCTCTTCCATACTCGGGGATCCAGAAAGTCGGAAAAAAGGAGAACCCTCTGGGCCCTTCTAGCTCTAGGCTCTCTCACCAGAATCCCTCTTTCTTCCTTCTGGGGCTCTGCACTCAGGCGGAGGGGGAGTGGGGTGCAGGGGCCAAGGCAGCAGCTCTCGCCAGGCTTGTCTTACCGTGTCTTCTTCCACCGGCTCAGGTGGCTCCTCGAGGTGCGGCCGCTCGACCACGGAGGGCTCAGTCCCTGTCCTCCACTCGTACACCGTGGAGTTCCCCCGCCTCTGCACGTAGCGCAGCATGGGCAACACCTGCTCCTCGGGGCTGCAACGGAGCGGCCGACTGAGCCTCCCGCTGGGCCCGCAGGAAGCCCATGCCAGGCTCCCCTTCGGACAGATGCTGAGGCTCCCACAGGTGCACACGTGTGAACTCAAACTCAAATGGGATGTGGGAAAAACACAAGCACAGAAGACAGAACAGCCAAGGAACACAGGTCAGCTGTCCCCTCCCCGCTGGAGAGACACTGAGGTCCCTTACCTTTCACACACAAAGCCCACGCAGGCCTGGTACAGGTCAATGGCTTCACCCAGGGCCTGAGCCCCCGCCCCGATCTCGGCCAGCTGATTCGGCAGCTCCTTCACTAGGGCCAGCAGTTCTCTTCGGATGTTGTCTCCCTGGCGAAGGGGAGAAGAGGCGGCCTGAGACAAGTCGGGTGGGAGGCAGAGAAGCTGGGCTTGGGGCCCCCTGACGAGGCTCACCGTGACACCGTACTGCTTGCACGAGTGGTAGAACTGCTCCCGCATCTCGGCTGCCCCTGCCTGGCCCTCCTCCTCCTTGCGGCTGTACTCTTGCTGCAGCTGCTGGCACCTGGCGATCTGCTTCTTCAGTGAGGGGATCTCATAGCTGACATTCCGAACCAGGAGGCTGGAGAGTTCCACTGAGGAGGGTCCGGGAAATTCACCCCAGACGCCCAGGCCTCGAGGCCAGCACGCCCCGGGACACACCTGGCCTCCCCGCTCCTCCCCTCCCAGCCGGGCAGCGCACATAGACATTTAACCTCTCTGATCCAGGCCTCCTCTCTAACACTGGGGTAAAAACATTTACCATGAGGATTAAGAGAGAGAATGCACATAAAACATGAGTAGAATTCCTTGCATTTAGTAGATGCTCGGTAAGTATGAACTATTATTATTAGGACTTTTAGGAAACATATCCCAACGTAAAACGCACCCTGTAATTACTCTTTCCGGCACCGGATGTGGACCCCGGGTGACCCATGCCTCTTCTGCAGACAGAATCAGTCACCAAGAAGTTGGAGGGGGAGGACCAAAACACATGCCTACTACCTGCCTCGTCTTCCTCCTCCTCCCAACACCCTTTGGGGAATTTCTTTGCCAACCTGGCAAACATTTATACCCCAGCCTCTTTCCCCACATGTGCTTCCTGGAAGCCTAGTGTCTCAGAACTTGGGGAGTGGGCTGCACCATGGACGCCGGGCCTCCCAGGCTGGGCAACTTTACCTAGGTAGGTGTTGTCCTTTTCATACAGGGCTACGATCTCCTGCCAATCCTGGGTAAGGACAGAAACAGAAGTGAGGGGGAGTAGCGCTCAGCAACCACATCTTAGCTCAAGCCACAAACAGGGGAAGCTCCCCCAGCCTTCACATCACATGAGACCCAGAGCTCTTGTCCTCCTTCATTGCATTGGCTGGACCACCACGTCATTTTAAGAATGTGGCACAACTGAGTGCTCCCCAAAGTAGCAGGCCTGAAAATGTAAACCCAGGGGTAGGGTCTATTTTTGCTCTCAACTTTGAGGATGCTGAGAAAGCTCAGGAAATAGTCTACGTAAGCCTCTGTAGTGGACCCTGAATGAGACCCTAGCCTCAAACCCTGGAGACAGGATGTTTCCAGGTGTAACTCACCAGCTTGACCCACACTTGCCTTCATTCGCTGTGAAGAGTACCGGCCAAAAATATTTTTTGTGGAAGCTTCAGTGCCTTTGAGAAGGTCCACAATCCTCAAGCAGTGGAAGTAGTGTATGTCTGGAAAGGAAGGAAGAGCAAAGACTTTGGGAATTATAGTATCTTCCCCACCTACCCTGGGCACATGGCTGACTGGTGAACAGGCGGAGAATTTTAGCATGTACAGTTCTCTCCTTCAGCGTGCTGTGCTGGAAGAAGCCAGCATCTGTACCCCCAAGAGAAATCTCTAGGGGTCAGCCCTACAGCTAAACAACAAGGGAGCAGCTCGGCTGATATACGGGGCTTCAGGGAAGAGGGGGCTCCAGCAGGGTAGCCCAGGGGCACTCACAGGATCCAGAGAGCAGCTGGGCGATCTCTTCGCTCTCTGGCATGTCCTGGATGGCAGCATTGATCTTCTCTCGGATGCTCAACACCAGATTCTGCCATTTTAGGCTGCAGTGCCTTCTGTCGACCAGCCAGTCTATGTGAGAAACCCCCAAATCATAGCATTTCCATTCACACAGCTGGAAGTCCATCACTAACTCAAGGGAAATGGGCTAAGACACTGGCTGAAAGCTGTACGCCTATTGGTTAAGGTGTGGGGATTATGGGAATAAAGAGAGGCTCAAAGGGACCCTTGGGGTTAAATGGACTCTGTCACAGAGTTTGACTTTTACAGAGCAACTGCTTCTGCACAGGGATAACGAAAAACTTTATTTTTTTTTAAAGATTTTTTTTTTAAATTTTTATTTATTTGACAGACAGAGATCACAAGTAGGCAGAGAGGCAGGCAGAGAGAAAGAGGGGGAAGCAGGTTGCCCGCCAAGCAGAGAGCCCAATGTGGGGCTTGATCCCAGGACCCTGGGATCATGACCTGAGCCAAAGGCAGAGGCCTAACCCACTGAGCCACCCAGGCGCCCCTAACGAAAAACTTTAAATTTGGTCCTGACATCAAAGCGCCACTTTTGACCACTCTAAATTCTCCATAATATTTTTGCTTCCATGGGTAATTATATCTTTCGTACTGACAAAGGATGCTTTTCAACTTCCACTTCCTCGGGGCTGGGATTAACCATGACAATGGAAAATACAAGATGATTATGCCAAGTACCAGATGAATGAACAACCGCAAAGCCCCTAATACCCACAGCGCCCTAAGGACGAGATACCACTGTTCGACTCTCAACAGTGAAGTACCACCTACCACGAGAATACCAGTGCGACTGACCTCCTGGTCTCTTGGCCCAGATCTGTATGTAGCAGAGGGTGTGGGCGGATGAGAGCCATGCACATGTCCTCAGTAGGAAGGAGCTAAGAGCTAGGCTTTGTGTTCAGATGGTCCTACCTTCTAATTATCAACTTTTAAAAAAGATTTATTTGTGGGGTGGGGTGAGGAAGAGGATGCGAATATGGGTGGGGGGGCAGAGGGAGAGAACTTCAAGCAGACTCCTCACTGAGCACAGAGCCCATCGTGGGGCTCAATCCCACAACCCTGAGATCATGACCCCGAATCCAAATCAAGAGTTGGACCTTTAACAAACTGAGCCACCCAGGTGCCCCTAATTATCAACTTTCTTAAGCAAGTCTCTCAGCCATGCCGTGCGTCAGTTTCCCCACATATAAAATGGGGATAATAAGATACTGAATTGAAGAGGGAATGAAGGTAAAACACAGAGCACTGTTGTCTGGCACATGGCAAACATTCCATAAATACTAGTAAAAATCTTCGTTTTTACAATGTCAAGTGCCCAAAACAACACCTGGGAGACCAAACGCTAACAAATGGTATGGTCCTTTCCATAACCAATGAGCAGCTCATACACCAGGACTGCGCCTGTGCTGAAGAACTGGGACAAATCTGCAATGACACTGAAGAAGCTCCATTTAGTGGCCACTGCACAGGACTGACTATATGGCCCAGAGTGGTGAATTCAGAACCTTGTCCTTGTTAATACACCTGCCACCTGGTCACCACCTGGTCAAACACAGGGGTCCCACCGTAGTTACCGGTTACACTCCCTCTGCTGTATTCCTTTAAAATCTTCAGAAAGAAAAGTTCTGTACATGTCCTAGAACTAAAAGGGGATGAGGTAGTCAAACAGATGTCATCTTAACGACAAAACTGGCATCAAATTGATCAGTGCAACGAGCATTTTAAAATGAACTAGTTGTCCACTTGCCCTGGAAGGGTCATGATGAAGAGATCCTTGCCTAGCTCTGAACTGAGGAGGTATTTAGATCAGATACAGACAGCAGGGAGATGGCCTGGCCACTCATTCCCAACTGGGCCTATGTCCCTCTTCCTCTTAAAATCAAAGGAAGATGGAAGGTTTTCAAAAGAAAGGAGGGGAAGGGTTTTTTTCATACAAAAAGCATAGACACTGGAACCTGGCTCAAGCTCCAATTTCCTATCCGCCACTTAGTAGCTGCCCATCTTTAAAATAAGCCATCACTCTGCAGCTGAATGATTTGACAATATGTGCCACGAATGTTATGTACAGTCGAGGACGCAGGTCAAGTACAGACTCTATGTATAGTTCCTTCCTGCTCCTTCAAGCATGGCAGGTAACCACGGCTGGGAGCATGGGTCAAGGCGAATGGTCAGCACCTCAACAGGGGTCTTGGGGTGTCAGGGCTCCCAGCTGTTGGTGACAGAAGGCAAAGGGCAGGTCCTCCCCCGACAGCTGGGAGCGCGGGGCGTCCCCTCCTACCGAGCAGCTTGCTGGTCTGGATGTCGATGGGCACGTGCTGATGGTCCTGGAGGGAAACACCGCGGAGAACGGGGCGTGAGAGCGGGAAGGGGGCGTGCCATCGGCGCGCTCATTTCAGGGGCTCAACCGCCACCCTGTGGGGCCAGAATGATGGGCCGGAGAGATGGCCGCGCCCGGGAGGGAGGCCGGGGATGCGGGCGAAGAACCGACGGGCTGAATCAGCCCGGGACCCCCGACCAAGCCCCCATTTCCCCCAGCTCCTGTCCTCACACCTGCATCTTTCCTCCACTTCCGCTTCCGGCCGGCGACTCAGGCCCGCCCCACCTACAACCAATCCGGCGCTGGTCTGGTTTAGCCTCAGTTTAGGCACGAAGCGGCCTCCTCCGGCCACGTCGCCACCTTCCTCCGAGCCAATCGGGATACGCGCTCCACCCCTGGCCCCAAGCCCCACCCACCCCGGGGCTCCGAATGGCTCAGCCCGGGAGGGGCGGGAGAATGGGAGACAGCCAATGGGAGACGCGAGGCGGGCTCAGGGCCGAAGAGGAGCGGGGGCGCAGAGAAAAGGCTGCAGGGGCGGCGAGGTGGCGCCTGGCGGCGCCCGAGAGCTAATCACTGCCGCTTCCGGCCAGGTGAGCGCGGAGCCTTCGGTGCAGGGATCAGTGGTCTCGCAGAGAGGGTCCTAGAACCGACTCTGGCCACCTGGAGGCCGTTGGAAATGCCTCCTTCTGGCCTTGCCTCACTTTACCGTCTGTCGTAGTTTGTAGGTCTCTTGTGGTACTTGTCTCACTTTGCCTTCCCGTTCAGTTTATCTGATAGACGTGTGTTGAGCACCTGCTCCGTGGTGGGTGATTAGGGAAGGAGAAGGAGGCATCCCAAAGATAACCCCTAAATTGAGCCTCAAAGGAAGAGCTGCAGAAAAAGGGGTATGCGGGGGAAGGGTGTCCCAGGTGGAGGAAACTACACAAAGCTTTGGAGGCCACAAACAGCAAGAGGGGTGCAAGGAACAGGCAGCCAGGACTGGAAACGTAATTGGTGGGGCTCCGCGCAAAAAAAGGTGCAGGGCCCCTTTTTTTAAAAATGGAAGAATTTCAAGTTGCGCAAGTCTCACACTGCAGATGCCGGCGGTGGTGACGGCTAGTCAGCTTATGTGCAGTAAAGGCTTGAGGCAAGGAATGGCCAGTGGGGAAACTGTAAAGGTGGAAGTGTTATCATAGGGAGGAGCCTCATTAAGTAACCTGGACTTCACTCCTGCAGACTGAGAGGAGGGAGGTTTGCAGGGCTTGAAACGGGGAGGGCCCTATTCCAACTGACTGCAAGGAGAGTGGATTCATGGGTGATAAGACTGGAGACAGGAAGACTGTCAGGAGGTTATTATGCAGAGGTTAAGGCTGGACCTAGGACAAGACCTGAGGAAGAGGGGAAGGCTAGATTTGATTTTAGAGGGAAACTGACAGATCTTGGTCATCAAATGGCCATGTGGATGGGGGAGATAGACAGCAATGATGAAACGTAGGTGGTTGGATTGGGAGGGCCACCACCTGCGACAGGGATGCAGGCATTGGGAGGAGGGCATCTTGGCTTTGAACTTACCGCGTTAGTGGTGCTGGGAGGCCCCCATGTGAAAAGTAGGCAGGAGACACTTGGGTCTATAGCTTTGGAGTTCAGGGGAGCGCTGGGGCTGGGGATACAGCTTTGGAGAGCCACAGGCTGACCAATCTGTAATCCGAGCAGTGGCTGAAGCTTCGGGAGGACGTGAGACTGGGCAAGAAATGGCTAGAGCGGGGAGACTGGGTGGGCCAAGGAGACCCAGGGCTGAGCGTGCCACTTGGGGCCCCTCCCTTTCCAGGATATTAGCTCCTCCCCAAGGCTCCACCTGTTTTTTTTTCTAAAGGACCACCCCCCAACCCTACCCTCCCACCCCTCACCCTCTGCCCCAGGCCCCAGTACAGCACTTGGGAGCCAGTAACTTTGTTATTGAGCTGCGTGCTGTGGTACAGCAGTGAGAAGACCTAGATTTCTGCCCAGTGAGATCTTGGACTATTTCCATAACCTCTCTGCCAGCCAGTTTCCTCAACGTGGAGATAGCATCCATCCCAATTATCTTTGCATTTCTGTTTATAGGCTTAAATAAATAAACTAGATGTATATAACTCTTTACAGTTTGCAACATGCTTTAATATATCTCTTGTTCTTTGTAGACTCCTGTGTGTTTGTGTATGTGTGTGCTTGTGAGAGAGAGAGAAACATTAGTCATCATTATTATAAAATGGGTTGAAAGATTTCCCTGGAAATGGCTCATAGGGCAGAACCAGGGGCCTCTTCAGGGCTCTCTCAGGGGAATTTGGCTCCCATCTCAGAGGACTGACTCAGGCTGGAAGAATTTCAGGGGCTCCCCTGCAATTAAATGCACACTTCCTGGGCTCCAGCTCTGTGTTCCTGGCTCCCTGGGACATCCGAAGAAGCATGGCCCTGCCCCATCCTCAAGGTGCATCCTTCCTCCCTGAACCAACTGGTGGGCAGAGCAGGGTAGGGTGAGTTGGTGGAGGCAGGGACCACCAGCACGTCACCCCACCCATAGTGCCTTGGGGGGTGACTCATGTGGAACAGAAGGAGGTTTGAGAAGAGCTGTGCCTCGCTGCTGACCTCAGCTCAGGGTGGATGCCCCAGACAGCATACACTGTGGACTCTGGGCAGCAATCTGCAGTGTTTGTCCTTTTCCAAGGCCAGAAGGAACCTCAGGGGGCCTATGGGCAGAGACGCACGTAAGTGGTCTGCTCTCCAGGGTGTCCGGTCCTTGGGACTGCCAGCTGTCGGAAGGTGGTGTGTGGGGTGCTTCTGCCTGTGAGTCTCACAATTCTCTGCGGATTTAGCAGAGGGGACCTAGGTATTGGGCAGCACATTGAGGGAACTGGAGAAGGACACAGCAGGCCTATGCCAGCTTTGAACAGGAAAGCACAGAGCCCAGGGGTGCATGTGGGCTGCCTGACTGTCCTTTGTTGCTGTTGTTAGCTTCCTTGGGAAGTGACAACCGTGTGCCACGTGCCTTACAAGCCTTATCTCATTTGATCCGTCCAACAACCGTATAATGTGGGTACCACTGTGAGCCAGAATTTAATTTTTTTATTATTTTTTAAGATTTTATTAATTTATTTGACAGACAGAGATCACAAGTAGGCAGAGAGGCAGGTAGAGAGGGAAGCAGGCTCCTCGCCGAGCAGAGAGCCCAACTCAGGGCTTGATCCCAGGACCCTGGGGATCACAACCTGAACTGAAGGCAGAGGCTTAACTCACTGAGCCACCTAGGAGTCCCATGTGAGCCAGAATTTAAAAGGTAAGGGAGCCAAAGCTAATTTCAGTGAGTTGTCCAAGGTCATACAGCTGGTAGTTGGTGGGGCTAGGATTCAAACTCAGGCCTGTTTGGCTTCCCAGCCTGCCTTCTAATTCTCTGTGGGATGTGGCTTCTCACTCAGCCCTACCCACCCCCTTCACTGGGCTCAGCCACCTCAGCACCGGTGTTGGGTCTCTCCTCCTTCCTCTTCAGCCTGATTCCCATTTTCTCCCCAGTCGTTGTGCCAGATACTCGGACTCCCCCACCCCCAACCATAGTCCCTGTTCCATTCCAAAGTTCTTTCTCACCAGCCCTCACTCTGGGCAAAAACACCCATTACTTATTGTCCTACAATAGCCATAAAAAGGCTTACTTACCCTTGACATTCAAATAATCCATTTCTTTTATCCAACATCGGTTATTACTTTATGGTCTGTGTTTCCGTGTGTTTGCTCACAACCATACTGACTGGTGTGTGTGTGTGTGTGTGTGTGTGTGTGTGTGTGTGTATCTGCCTGCTGGGCTGAGACCCCGGAAACTCAGCAGCCTTGGCTGGGCCTCTTGGTGTTTGTAGTGTGGCTCCTGGGTAGTTTTTCTTCAGTCTGTCTCCGTGTCTAGTCCGCGAGGACCTTGCAGGCAGGGAGCACTGGTGTGCGCATGCCCACAACGCCAGCACCTGTAGGATACCCGACACTGAACGCCAGGTGCTTTAATGGGTCCTTGTAAAGGAAGGAATAAGAGATGTGGCGTGTGCAGACAGGCAGTTAGTAATGAGTGGGGCCCGGGGTCACTCGGTCTGGGGGGAGGGTTGCACCTTCCCCAGCTCTTTTCTGCATCCCTTCTTCGACAGCTCAGGACCCAGAACCAGCCCCCCTGAACTGCTCGAAACTGTAATCCAATGGGGCCCTGTGTTCCCACGCCACAGTAGGGCACCAAGGCCCTTGGGGGCCCCCTAGGTGTATTTTACTTGCTTCACTCAACGAGGACAGCTTTCTGAAGACAGGCACATTGCATGTTTGCACGTGAAATATCATGCTTGAGCCTAGTTTTAGGGAGGTGCATTTATTTATTTATTTTTAAAGATTTTATCTATTTATTTTAGAGAGAGCATGTGCACGTGAGGGCACGCCAGGGGAAGGGGAGGGCAGGAGGAGAGGGAAGGAGAGAGAATCTCAAGCAGACCCTGCGCCGAGTGTGGAGTCCAACCCAGGGCCGGATCCCACCACCCCGAGACCACGATCTGAGCTGAAATCAGAAGTCGGCCGCTCAACTGACCGAGCCACCCAGGCGCCCCAAAGGAGGTGCATTTAAACGTTAACAAAATTATAAAGCAATAAAGCGGCCTGCTTAAAAGACATTCACAGTTTATAGCCTTATCTCACACTCTCCTCCCAACACCGCTCTTCCGAGAAATGAATCTGCGGAAGGCCAACGTTGGGCGGGACTTCCTAGACTGGTCCCCCTCAGCGGGGGTGGTCCCGAGCCTCTACATCCCGCACCTGTTTCCGGTGGCCTTCTCCAGTGGCAGGCCACAGGTGGGTATCCACCGAGTCCTGCCCACTGCAGTTTGCACTGGGATGACTTCTCCAGGGTGGAGGTGGAAGAACAGGATTCTGGCCCCTCTAGGTCCCCAGCAGCAGAAAGGCCCAGATTTGGGGGTCAAGGGGAAAGGGAATGACTGCCTCTAGTAGGAGCCCTTCTAGTACACATGGAATTGGGGCTGTGACCCTTGGATACTGGACCCCAGTCTGGGGCCCATCCCACCATCCCTCTAGTCTCACAGGGAGTGTGAGATAAGGCTATAAACCGTGAATAAGGCTGGGATGAATGTTTAACCTCTTCCGGTGTCTTCTAACTGGGCATCCGCTCTCAAAGAGATGAGGCTTTCAGAGAAAGTGGAAGATCTAGAAATCTGTGGGCACCTTCCTGGGACGACCACGTATACTTATTTATTTATTTTAAGATTTTTTTTTTTTAAATAATCTTCACATCCAGTGTGGGACTCCAGCCCACAACCCCGAGATGAAGAGTTGCATGTTCCACTGACTGAGCCAGCCAGGAGCTCCAGCTGTGCATGCTTCGTACTGGAGGCAGGAGGACCTTGCAAAATCATATCCGCAATTCACATAAACCCCCAAGAAGATGAGCGTGAGCAGCAAGGCTGCCGTAGCTGAAATCACAGGTCAAATAAATGGGTTTTCTCTCACCTGACCTCCAGGAAGGTTGGTGCGAAGAGTGGGACATGGGCAACAGGCTAGATTAAGAATTTCTTAGTGTGGGGTGCCTGGGTGGCTCAGTGGGTTAAGCCTTTGCCTTCAGCTTAGGTCATAATCTCAGGGTCCTGGAATCAAGCTCCGCATTGGGCTCTCTGCTCAGCAGGGAGCCTGTTTTCCCCTCTCTCTGCCTGCTGCTCTGCCTGCTTATGATCTCGTTCTCTCTGTCAAATAAATAAATAAAATCTTAAAAAAAAACAACCTCTTGGGGCACCTGGGTGGCTCAGTGGGTTAAGCCTCTGCCTTCGGCTCAGGTCATGATTTCAGGGTGCTGGGATTGAGCCCCGCATGGGGCTCTCTGCTCCGTGGGGAACCTGCTTCTCCCTCTCTCTCTCTGCCTGCTTCTCTGCCTACTTGTGATCTCTCTCTCTGTCAAATAAATTTTTAAAAATCTTAAAAAAAAAAAAACTCTTAAAAAAATTTCTTAGGGTAAAGACAGGACTTCTATTTCTCATTTGTGTTGTGTTGTAAAGCTTGAGTCAAATTCCTATTATATCAGTGGTAGATAATTCTTGGCTCAAGGAGCTAAAATTCTCTAACAGAGCCAAATATATGACTAGATCATTACAATACTATATACGTATATATGTGTGCACATACACATATATAATTAATTCTGGTGAATATCATGTTAAATAGAAGCAAATGAGCAAATTCTGTAGGACCAAAACAATTCCTGGTGGCATAAGAGGCATTGTAATCAATTTGGGTCTTGAGGGATGAATAGGAGTTTATCTTAGTTTACCCAGGACGCTATTTCTGACCAAGGGCGCAGCATGCACTCTTCATCTTACCCTCCTGGGCAGGTTCTGTGCCCGGAAGGTAGGCAGAGAAAAGGACTATTCATGAGGGGTGGGAGATGCCCATCCTAAGAGGGCCAGGCCCCAGGGGTTCCACTGTGGGCCATGGGGGAGGGGGCCTTGAAGGACTCGAGGCAGGGGGGCTGTTTCGGAAGGAGGGGAGTACAAACTCACAAAGCCATGCAAAGCTGAACCGAGTAGAAGCAGGGTTGGAAATAGTAGGGCAGGTTTGAGAGTTGGTTAGTTTGGGAGTTGATTGAGGGGATGAGGAGCCCAAGGAAACGGAGAATCATCTGCCTTTCCTCCACCCAGTGCCCCGCTCAGAGCCTGGCATATACCTACTCAGTCCTTGGAGTAAGGTAGCTGGGCAGGTGGATTGAGCATCGAAGCTGGGCATCCCCAGGACAGGCAGCTACAGGGCCCCTGACCGTGCAGCAGATTTCCCCAATCTCCAGGGATGTAGGCACAGAGTGAGCTGCAAAGGCAGCCCTGGCTGGTGGTCAGTGATCAGGAGGGTGTGTGCACACACTCTGCATTCTTACCTTACCCTCTCTCGCCACCTCACAAATACAAATGCCCCCATGCCCCTCTGTCCATGTTCGAGGGTGGTTGGGTCTGAAGATGCTGGTGAGGCAGGGGCAGTGACCACCCCACCCCCCATCTTGAGAAGGGGCCCTTCAGGTCAGGAGGGAACCGCAGCCCCCCACCCTGTGCCCGCCAGAGGAGCATTGAGCTTTGGGGTGGAGCAGACAGCTTGGGAACCGGTCTGCCAACCAGTTTAACCAGGGACTGGTTTCGACTCGGGAGTTCAAAGGAGCTGGGGTGTACCCTGTCCTGTCCCGCCTGGCCAAAGGGAGCAGCGGCGCTTAACCCTTTCCAGGTTGTGCCTGGGGCAACATCCAGGCACTGTCCGTGCTGCAGAGGGTCTGAGCTTCTTGGAGGCATGAAAGGGGTGAGGGTGACCTTGGCTACGGTTGGGGGGTGGGGTGCAGCCAGGCCCATGAGAATGGGGAAAGAGGAGAGAGGCTCCCTTGTTTCTCCTGCCCCAGACTTCCCTTGGGGTTTCCTTTTCCTGCCGAGGTGATCCCCGGAGGACCCTGGCTTCTGGGTGGGTGCAGGGGCACTGGGATTGGATTTCTGGGGTAATGAATATTCATCAGCCAGATCCGGCCTCTGCTTCTGTTTACTTAGCCGGGAGGGGCTGGGTTTCAGGTTCACCTTGACTCCTGGAGCCGCAGTGGGGCAGGTACCCGCCGCTGCACCTGTTTCTCTGGCACCTGCCGCACAGCTGCTCCCACCCAGATCTTCTCGCCGGAGCCTTTTCTGGCGTGGAACCCTGGAGGCACCCCTACCTCTCCCAGCCTCCCGCCCGGGCAGCTGCCACACTCAGCTCCTTCTCTAAGGAAGGTTTCACCTCCAGCCCGGAGCAGTCAGGATTACAGGTACAGGCAGAGGGAGAGCGGGTGGGGAAACCAAGGCACAGAGCACAGTCAGGGCACCCAGTTCTGCCTCCCTGGCTGACAAGCCTAACTGGGAAGGAAAACCCAGGCAGGCTGGCTCCCATCTTTACCTAGGTGGGCAGGCAGAAGTCAGACTCATCCCACTGGCTCTTGGAGTCATTCCAGGCCTCCAGCAGAGCTCTTTCTGGGAAAGTTTCAGTCCTGAGCTGTTCTCCGTTAACGCTTGCTAAGCAGGAGCCTAGCCTCCAGCCTGGAGGGTGTTTCTGGCTATCTGGTGGGGATCTCCCTGTTCTTCTCCAGGGTACCCCAGTCTTATCCAGAATGGAGAAGTGCCATCAGGGCCCCTGTGGAGGGATATGGGGGGAGGGGTGTTTCTGGGTGTGGTCTTAAAGCCCCAAGTGCCTCCTCAACTCCCCTCCACCCCTCCACCTCCCACAGTCAATGGTTAACTCGTTCCAGCTCCGAAGGGGCCTGGGCCAGTCTGAGCAAGGTCCTTAGAGCAGTTCACAGAACTCAGTCAGGGCAGTGGGGCCTTTCCTGGGCTGGCCACATGCATACCAGAGGGCTGGCGGTCCTAGGGGAGGGGGGCAGTCTATCCCGCAGGCCGTCTGTGGGCTCTGAAGCCTTGCAAACAGCAGAAGTGTAGCTAGCACCCTCTGGGCTGATTCCTATCATCCCCTGGATTGCAGGGCCCCAGGGCAATGGCCCAGCCCTCAGCTTGGCCAGCCTGCGTGCAGGCTGAGGGCGGGGGGGGGGGGGGGGGGGGGGGGGGGGGCCACATGTCACTAAATGCTGATCCGCTTGAGATCCCAAGTACACCTCCAGCCCCCAGCCCCCTCTGGCCTGTGAATCAGCACGGCCATGCCTCAGTAGCTGTATTGCTCTTTCTAACTTTCCATAGCTTTTGATATCACAGCACTTTTTTTTGTAAAGCAAATCAGATGTTATACTGCTTTGGGGTGGCTCACTCCTGAAAAGGATCTTATGGTTTGGTTATTTTGTAAAACAAAGAATGGTCCTCCAATTGATCTGTTCTGTTCAGACTTCCATTGTCAGTCCTGCTGAAAAGGGGCAGATACTTTCTTACCAGTGCTTGTCTGTCCTCTCGGGCAGAAGGGACCGCAAAAGGCATCTTAGACCAGAGTTCAAGGCCAAGAGATGCCTTTGTGCGGTGGTTGAAACCCCAGGGCAGGGTCTGAGGGCTATTCCGGTTTCTCCAAGGTTTATTGCTAAGTTCCCGATGATCTGTCACTTGCTTCATTCCAACGAGAGAGAGAGTTGAGCCCCATGGGAGCCGACTGGCAGGAACTGCTAGAGTAGGTGTGTTTTAGCTGCAGGGGCAAAAGCGCTGCCCCCCAAGGGGGTGGGCAGTCAGATGTTACTGCCTGGCTTACCAGCAGGGTCCTCCACTCCCTGAGTTCCTCCCATCCAACCTCGGATGGGCGGTGGTGGGGTCATGGGCCCTGCCCCAGACCAGGCCAAGCAAGTGCCACCCCCCCAACTCCTTCCAGAAACCCATTCTGGAACACCAAGTTCTGTGCAAGGTTGTGCTAAGCCCGGGTGAGGCAAGCTGCCAAAGCAAACCTCTCAGGCCGTCCCCTTCATGTGCTCGCCTCCCCTGGGTGCCCTGGAAATGTTTACCTGGCCACTCTCACCCCTCCTTCACTTTCTAAGTGGGAGCTGCACGAGATCTCCCCTGGGCTTCTCCTGCTACTTGAACTCAGCCAGAGGGACAGAGCAATGTAGGATCTGCTTCCCGGATGAAGAGGCAGGAAGGAGTCCATCAGGCATGCGCTCTGGGCATGGGGCTGAGTATATGGGAGGAAAGGGGACAATCGCAACAAGGGGCCCACGGAGGCAGGCATTCAACCCATTCCAAGCCTAGGTCAGCATCTTGTTTCCATTTTCCCCCAAATTTGATTTGCTCTCCCTCTTAAAAAAAAAAAAGAAAAGAAAAGAAAACAAAACAAAACAAAAACCACACTTATTATGGAATATCTAGAAATCAGAAATAAACCGGGAGAAAATAGCCTCTATCCCTTCTCCATAAAGAAAACCACTGTTCATCATTTGTCATATTTCTTTCTGGTCTTCTCAGAAAATGTGGTTAAGACCATTGGTTTCTAAAAGGAGGTGATTGATTCATCTGTGCTCGGCTCACCTGACCATCTAGCTTTCTGGAGTATGGTGGCTACTGCTCCACCCCAGGACCCTTCTCTGCCGCATGCAGGTTCCTGAGAATCAGCCCACCACCCTCTCCAGGCCCAGAGATGCCTTGATTTCTCATCCCTCTGCCTGCCCTTCCGCTGCTTGGAACTCCTCCAGTCTGCCGTCTTCTTCCTCCGTCTTAAACGCACCCCCTGGCAACCATGTCCAGGCAGCCGTGTCTCCCAAAACTCCCACTAGCTCAGACAGCAACTTTGTGGAAATGAGTAAAAGATGAGGCCACCTCCGTGTCAGGCCACTTCATGGCAGGGCACATGGCTTTTCAGTGGAGAAGCTGGATGTCAGCCCCCAAGCCCTATCCCCGCTGGGTTCCTTGTGAAGAGTCGGCCTGTGATAAGTATATCTCACGGGCACTTGTGACCCCAAAAACCTCCCTCCAATTTTCAGCTCTCCTGCACACTCCTGTGCTCATGGAAGCTGGGTGGGGAAAGGAGTTGTCCCTCAGTGATTATTACCGTTACCTGTATTATTTTGCAGAGCACGCTGCAGAGGGCGGGGATTCACCTTAGAGCTAAAGGTTAGCGCTGGAAGGGACAGGTGAGGACCCTGAGGTCCAGAGAAGTACCTTGCTAGAGGTCACAAGGCTGGTGCAGTCCCAGGACTCCTCTCCCCAACCCCCAACCCTGCCCTGAGGCTCCTCCCACTTAGGAAAAAAACCCCACAAGGACTCCACTCCTGTTGGTCCCCACTGTGAAGTCCAAATTACTCTCCAAATCATAAATCCTATATATTTTGTAATGAATTCTAATCAGAATGCATGGGGTGTTTCTGTCCATCCAATGCCTGCCACCCATTCCCCAGACCCCTCTCTCTTCTGGTATCGTAGAGCTTATCTGAACCCTGGGTTCGTTGGGCTCCACCTTCAATCCTTTCAGGCCTGGACTTCTTTTTTTTTTTTAAGATTTTATTTATTTATTTGACAAAGATCACAAGTAGGCAGAGAGGCAGGCAGAGAGAGAAGGAAGCAGGCTCTATCCCAGGACCCTGGGATCATGACCCGAGCCGAAGGCAGAGGCTTTAACCCACTGAGCCACCCAGGCTCCCCTCCCTCAGGCCTGGACTCTTAAAACAGCCCATGATTAGGAGCTAGAGACGGCTGCTCCAAGGCACCTCCCTTCTCCCCACTGACCCCTTTCACTGTCCCACCGTGTTCCTGCAGAAAGCCCCACCTTCGGCTCCGGGGACGGCCATGACCGAAGTCGGCTGGTGGAAGCTGACCTTCCTCCGGAAAAAGAAATCTGCTCCGAAGGTGCTGTATGAGATCCCCGACACCTATGCTCCAACGGAGGGCAGCGCCGAGCCCCCTCGGCCTGAGGGGGGGGACCCCAATGGCAACTATAACACCCGCCTGGAGAAGATCGTGGACAAGAATACAAAAGGCAAGCACGTCAAAGTCTCCAATTCCGGCCGCTTCAAGGAGAAGAAGAAAGTTCGGGCCACGTTGGCAGAAAACCCCAACCTCTTTGATGACAGGGATGGCAAAGGACAATGAAGGAGGCCCAGGAGGACCCTAATACCTCCCTACTCCTGCCGTCAGCCGGACCTGCGACAGGAGCTGGCCACGCTGGCCTCCTTGGCCACAGCTGACTCCGTGGGGCCCTTGATGCCTGCTGGCAGGCAGGGTCTGGTTTTAGGTTTGTATTTATGTGCCCCAGCTTTCTGGAAGGTCTGGGTTCTCCCAAGGTCGTCCCACGTCCCCAGCACATACAAAGGCACTCCAGTCCAAGGATGAGAAGTCCTACGCAGAAGGACAGCCCTCCTCAGAGCCGTGGCAGTGCCGGCAGGGAGGTGGGCATGGCGAGGGGCGGAGAGAGGGGGCGGACAGACTTCTCCTCCTCCAGTGGCACAGGGTCAAGGGTGAGTTTCGATTGCGGCTCCCTTTATTTTCTCTACCCACAGCTGTTCCCTGGACCAATTCTAAGCATGACTTTTCCAGAAGCCACATGATGGGGTGGTTTCTTGGAGCTGGAGGAGGCGGAGACCCTGAATTTGAGCTTACCTCCTCCCACATGAGGGAAACTTCTGGAACTTTTCCCCTATGTGTGCAAGGAGAGGAGGACACTGGCACTCTGGGTGGGGGGTTTGCTGCAGAAGACGAGGTGAGGGCCCCACAGTTTCCTGAACACATCCTCAAAGGGACAGTGCACTGGCTCATGGGTCCAAATTCAGGGAGCGGCTAGGGAGGCTCTGATAGGACCTAAAAACCGCCAGCTCTCTTCTCCCCTCCTACTGGTATTTAAGAAGGACAAGCCGCAGAGATGAGTCCTGGAGCCTTGAATTTTGTTTAAAAAAATAATTGTAGGTTTCTCTCTTTGTAATAAACAATGCTGCAAAAGCAGAGAACCTATTTATGCTTTTGTCTTACATTTCCTGAGGACTGTTTCTCATGCCTTTCCTCCCTGCATATAAGTGAAGTGCTTAGCGTTCCTTTCAAGCATCAAGAAGGGTCTCCAGGGGACGCCTGGCTGGATCAGTCGACGGAGCACGTGACTCTTGGTCTGGGGGTTTTAAGTTCGAGCCTCATGTTGGGTCTATAGAATACTTAAAAATAAGATCTTTTTAAATTAAAAATAAAGGGGTCCTCAGTATGAAAATATAGCAAGGATAGGGGCTAGTTTCAGCTAAGTGATCAACAGAGAGAACATCAGGGACTTCAAGAGAGTAGAGGAGACCTTTGGTGACTGACCTCACAGTTGCAGGGGTTTGGTTTAGGGTCAGGACTCAAATTCTCATTCCACTGTTTAGTTGCTGGGTGATTTGGGGAATACTTTTTTTAAAAATGCTCTCTAAACCTCAGGTTTCTCTCCTGTAATCATATCTTTTTTGGGGGAATGGTCAATATTAAATGCCCCCTAAGTAGTCCTATAGTAGGTGCTCAGTTAATATGGGTGTCCTCCTTCTTCCTTTATTAAGGAGCTCCACCATAGCCCATAGCTTCTGGTTAAGGAAGAGGAAAGAGTGTGCTCCCTGTGCTGTTAGATCCAGATCTTTCTCAGGCCCCAGGAGCTGGGAGCTAGAAAAAATTGGACACCTCTCTGGAGCTCTTGGTGGGAACAGGGAGAAACCAAGGTGGCCACTAAATAATGTGGTCATGCAGCTTCCAGGTCAGTTCCTTGCGGGCTGTCAGGCCACTCCACCCCAGGGAGTGTTGCTCAGGAAATTTATTACCAAAACAAACAGAACCATACAAGGGGGCCTTTGTTGGGTGGCCTCACCCAGGCAAGGGGGAACTGTGAGGATGAGTGACACCAGGAGCTGGAGGGAGGGAAGGTGGGCTGGTTCAGGTAAAATGCCGTTCCCCAGGCCTCTTTCCCTATCCCTCCCACTTCGTAGAACTTTTAGGATCCTTCCAATTACCCAGTCTGTGAAGTGTCCCATGGAGGACCCAACTTCCCCCTACTCTAGTCCTGTCCACTGTGAATAGCCAGTGTTTACAGAGTTTATAGTGGACCAGGCCCTGTGGCAAGTACTCCATGAGGTTCCCCGGTCAGTCCCCTCATCACCTGGAGACAGGTGCTGTCATTATCCCCATTTTCCAGCTGAGTTAGTTGAGGTGGAGAAGTGAAGGCACTTGCTTGCCATGGTGGAGGCGGGACTGAAGCCCGAGCTGGTGTGTGCCCATCACTGCAGCCCACGGCCCCCTCCATGTTTGATCTGCCTCTGCTCAGGGGGATGGGAAACTGAGACTCAGAGCAAAGAAAGGAGTCCAGTCACCTTCTGCAGAAGGGGAGGTAGGGTGGCAGAGGGTAATGGCCTGGGGCTTAGAATCCTGATTCTGGCACCAGTAGGGGAAAGCTAACCAGCCCAGAGGCTGAGTGTCCTCTGAGACACCAAATCACTTCTGCCCATCCTGAGATTGCTTGAGGGAGGGGGGTTTGGGGATGAGCCTGGGCCCTGGGCCCCCTGGCCCGGCTTCTATCCAATACTGGCACCACATGGCCATTACCCCTGGTGCGTGAGATCCTGCTCCAGTCTCTGATGTCCGCAGGAACCTTCCATGGAAACCCCAGTTACCCCTAAGCTGGGGGGCAGGGGGTGGGTGTGTGCTAAAAGCCAAAGGGAAATCTGGCTGGCCAGGGAGGCAGAGGGAGGCAGCTGCAAACTTCCACAAGGCCAGAGGAGGAGGAACCGAGAGTACAAATATGGGCAGGAGCTGTGAGAGGCTATGGGTTATCGACCACAGTTTCACTGGGACACGACCCAACAGGGGGAAGGGGAAGGCAGGAGGGGCGGGCTCCAACTGGCCTGCACTGCCCCCAGAGGTCAGCCCTGGGCGGTGGGCTCCCCCTGCTGGCCATCCAACCACTATGGAGAGGTGGAGTTGAGGGGGGAGGGGGGCCCTTAAGCCCCCAACTCCCTCCTTCCTAGGCTGGTGGGGGATGCGAGCATGCGGCTGGGCCAGGTTGAACATTAATATCACACACGGCTGACGAAGTTTTATTACAGATTTGGCACAGTGATTGTCAAAGAACAGGAGGGAACAGCTGATCCCAGGCTCAGAGAGCTGGTTGGGGGATACAGAGCTCCTAGTAATGGGACAAGGCAGAGAAGGGCACCCCAGCACCATCTCCTTTGGTGGCCATAGGGTTAGCATCGTGCCTTCCCACACTCAGGCTTAAGAGGGGGATCAACCCCCAACAGAGGCCCCCTGGGAGGAGCCCATGAATGTCCGGCACCGAAGCAGCGCACACGCCCACACAGAGGAATGAAACAGTTTACAGAGCTGGTGAGTTCCATGCCAACGCGTAAAATAACAGTTCTCAGATTCTGGCTTAGTCACAGCAAACATTTACCCAGCCTGGCTCCCCTCCACAGCCTGGAGGCCATTCGTTCAAGTTGTCCTTGGTCACCAGACTTGTGCTCAAGAAGTGTGCAAACACAGTTCAGCGCAGGCCTCAATCCAGGCCTGATGAGGAATCCCATGGTGAGGGTAGGAGGTCATTTGTTTGTGGAGGTGGGGGACACTGCAACTGGTCACGGGGGGGGGGGCGGCTTATTAAATGCAGGACAGGATTCATGGGTGGGCTGAGGGTGGGCTCCTAAGTGGTGGTGCTGCTGGTCTGTGGACCACACGGAGTAGCGAGGATCTCAACTCGGGGGGGGGGTCTCAACTTTTGGCTGCACAGAAGTCTCTGGGGGAGCTTTTACGTTCCTGAAAGTTCAGACCTCACTCAGACCAGTGAAACTATATGTGATGAACACTTCTGGGTAATTTCAGCAGGGATAGAAACCCGTGTCTAGGAGTCATCCCCCCCAGAGGAGGGGGGCAGTTGAAGGGGATCCGTGAGTACCGAAACATAGCTCTGTAACAATTCTATACCTGGAAAATGAAACAGACATCTGTGTATGTACACACACACACACACAGACACACACACGTATGTTGGTCTCAGAAACGAACATGGAAAGTAAAGCTTGACTGAAATCTGCCTGGCTCGTAGGTACAAGTCATGAAGCCCTTCTATAAAACTCCTGACTCCCTGGGATCGAATACGTCTAGAGACACTTGCTACCTAACTAGGTAGCCCACTCCCGATTACTGGATCATGGTTGTCTCAAGTCTCTCCCCCAACTGAGAGGAAACCCACATCCGTCCAACTCCCACCTCTGGGTCCTCTGGAGCTCCAGAGAATACATTTAATCTCTTTTCCATGTTGTTGTGCTTCAGATAAGGGGAAGCAGTTATCAGTAGGGAACAGGGCTATAAAAATATCCTATTAGTAAGTTAATGAAGTTTCTTTAAGTTGCAAGCAACAGAAATTGATTCTGGCTAGTTTAATCCAAAAACTTCCTTTTAAGAAAACAAAACAAAACGAAACAAACAAAGGGATAATGGGTGTTTTGAGGCAGGAGGGGTTAACACAGCCCACACGTGGGGAGGAGGGATCCAAGGGTCACTCAGGGAATGACAACAGAAGTGGCTGGAAACTGTTGCTTCTTGGCTGCCATTAAGGACTTGCTAAAATGCCTCTCACGCTCTGGGTCTCTCCCTGTCAAATTTCAAATTGTTGACAAGAAAAAAAAAAACCAGATTGGCTACACTGCCTTGGGTGCTTAGGCTGGAACCAGTCTGCTCCTGGCGGTATGACCCAGTCACACCCTAACAGGGCAGCAGGGACCCGCCCCAGGTCCCTGGAAAAGGGAACCACACCAACTACTACCTCTAGAGGGAGCTATTCCAATAAATCATATTCAAGGTCAAGAAAATAATTATGGGATTTTTTTCTGCCACTGTTTATGCTCCACTAGACTACCTACCTACTTGGGAGCCAATTAAAGATACAGAATTTGGAGCTTGAACTCTGAAGAGTTTTAAATATAAGGAGTGGGGGAGGGAAATGGGTTGAGTCTAGAAGGTCACGCCCACCATCCCACACCCTCTCTTAGCACCTGGTGCCAGCTCCAGCAGGCGCCAGCAGACTTCGAATCAGGGTGCGAGCCTCTCATACAGCCAGTCTTCCTCCCCACGGTGGGTCATGGGCCCCAAAGGGGAGTCTCTTGTCGGCAGGCCCCGCCGGAAGAGGATCCGGTCATGCAGACGGTTGGTTTGGCCCTGCCAGAACTCCATCACTTGCGGGTACAGGATGTAGCCACCCCTTCAAGGAGAAGCAGTGGGTTTGGTGCTCTGTGCAATTTTCCAGCAGGACACCGCCCCCACCCCCGGCGTCCCCATCCCAGCCCATCCCAGGGCCCCCTGATGGAAGTTGGAAGGATGAATCTGATGATGTTTGGGTGGTGGGGAGGCGGGGAGTAGGTCTGTAATGCCACAGATAGAGCAGTTTTGAGTACACATGAAGGTTCTGTGCCCCCGTCTGGACGCCCACCAGCTATCACTCACCAGTACTTTGGCTTTGGCACCTCTTGTGCTTGGTAGAGCTGCTCCAGTTCCTCATTCTTCTTTCTCAGATACTGTCCAGGGGAAGGAAACACAGGAAGGCCTGGACTGAGTCAGTAAATTCACTTACTAACCGTATACTAAGCACGTGCCGTGACCCAGGGGACGCAGGTGAGCAAGAGAGGCTGGCCTCTCTCCTCTTAGAGCATAGTCCAACCAGAGGGTCAGAAAGGAAGTCCATTTCCCCCACCCCCCAAGGAGACCACCCCTTCATTTTGCTGGAGAGGGCGGGCCCTGGCACTTGTAGTGGACAGCCGCTGGGGGATGAGCTAAGGCCCCTGCCACCCAGAGAACCAAGGAAGAACCCAACTCACCTCCCGATCGGGGATCACAGAACTCTGGTTACTGACCACAGCCCCGATTTGGCTGCTCTTAGGGCGGGAGTGGAAGTAGCACTCAGCCTCCTCTTCAGGCAGCTTCTTCACGGAGCCCTCCACACGCACCTGCTCAGGGACGGCCCTGGCTAGATGGCATTCTTCGCTATCTGCCCTCCCCACCAACACAGGTCTCTTTCTTCCCTTCGCCACTGCCCCACCACTGCTGGCCCCAACTAGGCCAGCTCATTAAGAGAGACAGGAGGTCTGCCTGGCCTGGTGCCCTCCACTGGGCTCCTCCGTAGCGAGCCCTAGGTTGTCTCGGGAATGTTCACTCACCTGACGGTTGAGGGGCTCCCAGTAGAAGACAAGGGAAGCAAAGGGATTGGAGTCCTGGAAATGAAAGAGAACTCACAGTCGACCATCCGAACAGCAGGGAGAACACCTCCACCATGCAGAAAGGAGGCAGGAAGCCTGTAATGTGCAGACCCACGGGGCAGGCATTCACTGTCACATCTCATCTAAACCCTCAAAGGTAGGCCTACTTTTCCAGGGGTAGAGACAGACTCAGGTTAAGGAACCTGCCCAAGCTCACACAGGAAGTGCTAGAGCCGCACTGAGAACCTGAGCCAGATGGACTCCAGACTGAGGCTCTGCCATTTCTCTCATCCATAGATGTGCAAGTCCGCAGAAATGCATCTACGGCCACCACGGGCTTGGGGAGTCCTTTGGATTCATGAGTCGAATGCACACAAAGGATCAACTCTGGACTTGACACCAGGAGAGGCACAGAGGGGACACCAGGCGTACATTGAATGCAGCCTCTGCCCCCACAGAGCTTCCTGGGTGTTTCGTGGAGGAGACAAATCTCAATCACATAACCGAACAAAGGTACAGTTATCAACGGAAAACAAGGCAGCAAGTGAAGTCACAAGTTTCCACGAGGGTGAACAGCTGATGTGGCACGGGGATCGAGGACTTTCCCAAGGAGGTTACACGGGAGCTGAGAGCCAAAGGGACAGGAGCTACTTAGGGAAGCAGATGACAGAGATGGGGTGGTCAGAGAGAGCACTCCTCCACGGCAGAGAGAAGGGCAAGTGCCAAGGCCCGCAAGCAGCATGGCGCCTGAGCACAGCCAGCAAGTGCAATGCGGCAGGGGTGGCACTGGAGGGTGATGAAGGAAGCCAGGGCTGGCCCCTGCGGGCCCCTCACCAGCTCTTTTCCCTTCCGACTCTCGAAGTTAGTGAAGAAGCGGAAGCCATCCTTGCCAAAGCCCTTCAGCAGCACCATGCGGGCAGAGGGTTTTCCGTCTCTGGGCAAAGACCAGAGTGTGTGGTCAGAGCCCATGTCGTTGTGCTTGCTACCATCCCTCTCCCCAGGTGCTCCCCTGCGCTCCCCATGCCTGTGCCCTCTTATTCCGCACTGTCAGGGGGTGCCAGCTACCCATGGCCATCCCACCCCCACCCTGAGGATCTGTCCTAGAGGTACGGGCAGGACATTGCTGCCTGGGACTTGTCATGGACTGAACTGTGTCTCCCTAAAATTCTATGCTGAAGCCCCCAAAGTGGGTCTATTTGGAGACTGAGCTTTTAGAGAGATAATTAAGATTAAATGACGTCATAAAGGTAAGACTCTAATCCAATAGGCCTGGTGTCCAGAAAGATCTCTCTCTCCTTCTCCCTCCCTTCCTCCCTCCCATCCCCTGCATGTACCATGGAAAGGCCATGCGAGGACACAGCAAAAAGGTGGCCATCTACAAGCCAGAAAGAGAGGCCTCACAAGGAACCCATCCTGAACAGCACCTTGATCTTGGACTTCTAGCTCCCAGAGCTGTGAGGAAATAAATCTCTGCTGGTTACACCTACCATTCAGTGGTATTTTAGTACCTAGCAGGTTAACAAGGCTCTTGTGGTGACCAACACCAACACAACCAGCCAGGGCTTAGCAATCACAGAAAGGGCAGTTACATTAGGATCTCTACTCAGACTCTAGGGAATATCCTGGGGCACAGTACCAGAGCCCTGACTTCAAGGCCTTACACTTTTTAAAAAAGATTTTATTTATTTGAGAGAGACAGAGAGTATGAGCTGGGGGGTTGGGGAGGAGCAGAGGGAAAGGGAGAAGCAGACTCCCCACTGAGCAGCAACCCTGGTGGCTCAATCCCAGAACCCTGAGATCATGACTTGAGCTGAAACCAAGAGTCAGATGCTTACCCCAATGAGCCACCCAGGCGCCCCAAGACCTTATACTTTAATGAGTGGGGACAAGAGTTGAATAACAGGCTAATCTAAGAGGTGTCTCAAGGTTATATGACTGATTGTCAAATACATAATACAACCAAGCACTACGCTAGATTTCAGGAGAGGTAGAGAGCTTTATGGAGAAGTTCCAGGAGATGCAGCTTTTAAAGGACAGATGGGACTTGGGTAAACGGGGAGATGGGAGACATGGGTGTTGGAGGTGAGAGCATCAGGGGCAGAGATGAATGAGGGACTACATTTTTTTTTTTTAAGATTTTATTTATTTGACTCCAAGAGAGAGATCACAAGTAGACAGAGAGAGAGGGGGAAACAGGCTCCTTGCTGAGCAGAGAGCCTGATGTGGGGCTCGATCCCAGAACCCTGAGACCACGACCTGAGCCGAAGGCAGAGGCCTAACCCTCTGAGCCACCCAGGTGCCCGAGGGACTACATTTTTATTACTGAAATGGAATTAAGTAAAGTCTGATCTTTGGTTTACAGATAAGGACACAGAGGCCCAGAGAGGACAAGTAACTTGCCTGAGGTCACAGAGCATCTTAGTAACACAGCTATAACCATAAATTTGCATTCCACCAAGTTGAGAGCTTCCTAGTTTCTTACTTCACCTGTACCCACCCACAGACGGGCCCACGGCTATGCCCACCTGGTGCAGGTAGCCAGACACATGGCATTGGCTTCCCCTATGTCAGGACACTGAACGGCCTCCTCAAACCAGGCAGCAAACTGCTTCATGGGGTCCAGGGACGTCAGCTGAGTTTCCTCAAATGCCTGGGAAAGGAGAGTTTTATTTAATGAACACTTATAACGCTTACTGTGTATGTGGTACTGTTCCAGGCACTGTTCATAACAAAAAACAGTACCCAGGAAATAGGTTCTGCTAGCTCCATTTTACAGGTGAGGACAGAGGCATAAAAAACGTGGCGTAACTGGCCAGGTCCCACAGCAGTGATGGATGAATCAGAGTTTCATGTCAAGAGCGTCAAACCTATCACCTCGGAAGCATAAAAGAAAAAAGCCATATTCCTGGGCTCCACCCCCACAAATTCTCCGTAGGCCTGAGGTTCGGTGAAAAACTGCACGTTTAACAACTATTTCTGGAAATGCTCACACGCAACTAGATTTTAAAAACTGCAGCTCCGGGCCTCAATTCTAAAACAGTTGGTTTCTCCGCCAAGGAGGGAAAAGGAAAATAACTTCTCCAAAAGGGAAGGAAAGGTACTGACTGTCGGCAGTGAGATCTAGGCGCTCTCTCCTCCCCTCTGTCCGTGAGTCAGTACCCCTCCCCCATGTGTTACTTATCAAATATTTAGAAGCTGATTATCACTGTTCCAAGCACGTTGCAAATATCAAAGTCCACAACATCGCTGCGAGTTCGGTACTCACTTCCCAGGTGAGGAAACTGAGGCCCAGAGGGGTTGTTAGTGACGCACCGTGAGCGGCAGGATCCCACCCCGCGGCCTCTCCAGAGCTCGCGTTCTCACCCGCCGCAACCCGCAGCCTCTCTTCATCCTTGTTCCCCAGAGCCCCTTCCCCCACCCCGGTTGTCTTGGAACCCCCTTCTCCTATGGGGGTGACCCCAATCCCACCCCGTGGGGCTCCTCCCCCGCCCGGCGGGAGGTCTTGCCCCGGTGGTCGCACCTCTCGGTCCCCGCGGTAACTCTTGCGCATCGGGCCCAGGTCCATGCTGACACCGCCACCGTACAAGAGGTGGAGGTAGCGGGGCCACTCGGCAGGTCGCCCGAACGTCACGGTGACGCCTCGCAATCCGCACGTCATGAGGCCGCCAGCCACGTGACCCGCCATCGCCCAGCGTTGGGTTCCGTTGGATTCGGAACCAATTTCTCAGCGCGGGAGTTTACCCGGGGGACGGAAGAATTCCCCTGCTAACAGATCCTAAGTCCTTGGAGCCAATGGGAGCTCGGGGTCGGAGGAGGGAGACAGGCGCGGAGAGGCCATTGGTTGGAGTTTTCTGGGAGCGAGGCCAATTAGAGCGAGAATAGAGGAAACCAGCGGCCAATGGGCGGCGCCTCCGGGGGCGGGAGCAGAGAGACAAGGAAATGCTGTCACCGCCGTTAACGCGCACGTGGAGGTTTGTTAAAGGTATAGGGACTGCAGTCGCCCAGGCGGGGGGCGGGGAATGAGTCGCTGGGGGCTTGAGGGGAGTGGTCAATGTTAAGTGGCTGGCCCCTAGCAGGTGCCTGGAGGAGAGCCTAGTGCAGGAAGTAGCCCCCTGGGGGGAGAAGCCGGTGGGCCGGGAAAGGACAAATGGAAAACGGAATTAGGGGCCAGGCTCTGAGGCACGGTGATGGGGAGACATAGAAGGAGGGGCAGTCCGGTTGGGGGAAGAAATTGGGGCTGGAGAGTGGGAGGGATTGAAGTGAGTTATGGATCACACAGGAATAGGGGCTGTGTATTTGCGTGAGGGCATGGGGGGGTGGTTCTGTGGAGTGGAGGGGGGCGGGGAGATGCAGCAGGGTCAGGAAGAGACTGTGGGGTGGGAAGAAAGCCTGCTGAGTGGAAAGGGGAAAAGGGAAATTTGAGATCAAGCCATCCCAGACCAGAGCCATCTTCCTTGTCCAGCTCTGAACTCCCTCTCTCTGCCTCATTTCTTTAACCCTGGGTCAGAGCATGCTGTTCCCTTTGCTCATGATTGTTCCTTTCCTGGTGCAGCGGAGTTCACACTAGCCAGTGTTCTGGTAGATGGAAAGGTTGCCCCACCTCTCCTGGGCTTCTCTCATCTTAGCCGGGTTCCCCCCTTCTTCACGTTTTGTCCTTCCTAGGTAGTTGGAGTCTAGCTCCTAGGTAATGCCAGCCATAGCTGAGGGCCAGAGGAGCAGGTGGCTGTGCAGAGCCACTTCCAGCCTGTGGACAAAGGGCTGAGACACGGAAAATCTACCAGTGCCCATTCCGGCTTAGGCCTGGCTGGGGCAGCCTTGGGTCAAGTCCTCTCTGTAGTCCCGGTTTCTACCAACATCAGGAAGGGGAGCCGCAAGAACCATCTAGGCAGGCGCCCGGGGACTGTGTCAGGTAAGGGGAACGTCCTGCCCTTCCCAGGTCTTTGCATTACTAGGTGGTAAGCTTCATAAAGCCCTACATTAGATACCTATCATCTTTTATTATATCGATGTAGCTTGAGCCAAATGGAATCTGGAAGACCAATTTGCTACAATGAAATAATACATGTATCAAGACTTAATGATGTTGATCTGTGGATTCTCCACTGGTTGGAATTTTTTTTGCGGCATCGGGCATCGTTTTCCTCCATCTACATGACTGAGAGGCTTGACTGGATTGACTTTGTCTTTCCACAGGGGAGCACTGCTGTTCTTGGCTCCTCCCAAACCCCTGCACTTGGACCTGTGTAAGCGTGATTAGTGCCCTTCAATACAGATGATTTGTACATGGGGCCACACTCTTAGCACTCCTGGGCTATGCTACCCTGGACTCGGGAGATGAGGGCACCAGACTAAGATTATTTGAATAGTTTAAATCGCTTAAAAGCCAAGCGCTCAGTTAGGTATTTATTCATTCCATAGACGTTTGTTAAAGACTTTTTTTTTTTTTTTTAGGATTTTATTTATTTGTTAGAGAGAGAGAGCATAAGCAAGGGGAGCAGCAGGCAGAGGGAAAAGCAGGCTCCATGCTGAGCAGGGAGCCTGATGTGGGACTCGATCCCAGGATTCTGGGATCATGACCTGAGCTGAAGGCAGACACTTCAACCACCCAGGCGTCCCTGTTAAAGACGACGACGACGACGACGACTACTACTACTACTTCTCCTCCTCCTTCTTTTTTTTCTTCTTCTTTTACTGGGCACTGAGCTAGGTCTGAGAATACTAAGATTAAGAAGGCGACATGCTTCCTGCCCACAAGGGGTTTGTAGTCTACAGGGGAAGCAGATCTGAAGGCTGGTGAGTGACAGGTACTTAAACAGATACTTCTGTGAGGAAAAGGGGAGCAGAGAGAAAAGGTGTCTCCAGGAGTCAGACAGGAAGCCTTCATAAAGGAAGGAGACATTTGATTTGTCTTATGGAGTAAGTGTTTGCCAGACGGACAATGGGACGGCCATGCCAGGAAGAGGGAACAGTGTGAATAAAGGCACGGTGTGTTGGAAATGTGGAACAAACAGCCTCTCCTAGAGCAAGATAATGAGGTGGGCAGCAGGCTCTACTAACAGGCAGGGCTGGTGATCCGACAGAGGGAAAGGGCCAGGCTTTTAGACAACAATTCTGGCTTTTTTTTTTTTTTTAAATCTTTCTTGCTGTTGTCAAACCAGAGTATCTAATTTCTATTTTTTTTAAGACCAGATGGACAGAAAAAGTACTAGATTCCAATAGCCTCTCCCATCCTCCGCGATTAGCAAGGAAGTTTGTCGTTTGTTGCCTTTCTAGATTTTTCCCTTCTGCCTTGAAAATAATAAGTAGGCTTGTGTTGTGCTTTTCCGCCTAGTGGGATTTGGTGTCTGGATCACAACGCAGTCCCACAGCTCGAAAGAGAGTGGGGACGGCCTTACTGCTACCGCTGAAACCCCAGTAGGGGTTTTGTCTGGGTGGGAGATATGAATGTTTTATTGTTCCTGCTTTTTCTTAAACACTTTGTCACCCTCCTCCCTCCCTCAACTTTGTAAAATTATTAATCTTTTCTTGAGAGAGTCTTAAGTATATAGAAAATGAGTGGTAATGCATCTTACAGAAAAGTCACCCTGGTTTCTCAGTATGAAACAAAAGGGCTGTGTTGTGGGGTTGGGGACTGTGCCTCACCTGTCTTCTTCCCATGTTTTTGCCTTTATGTTCTTAAGTCACCTTTTTGTCTAATTGTTTGGGTGAATCCTGTATTTCACTTGGATCTTAGTGACTGTGTCCGGGGACCCGGCTCTGGTGACCGAGTGGCTGGGGGGTCAGGGAGGGAAAGGCAGGGACACAGAGACATCGAGTGACACTGCAGAAGCTGGGAGCCGGGAGCCTGGTGCAGGAGTCTGGGATGGGGCCCCAGGCGAGGCTATCACTCATGGGGATAAGCTGAGGCGCCATGGGTTGGACTGTTTGTTGAAGTGGGGCATGTTGGAGGAGGAGGTTTGGGGGAAAGAGGAAGCCGATCAGACCTGCTGAGTGTGAGGGTTTATGGGACACGCCTGTTTGGTCATGTTTGATCATTGGGTCTGGAGCTTAGGGGAGAGGTCTAGGCTGATGAGACAGGGTTGGGCGTCGCGAGCTCCCGAGGTGGCACCCGAAGCCATGGGGGAGGATCAGAATGCCTGATAAGAGGGCCTGGGAAAACTAGGGAGGATGAGGGGCAGGGAGGGACGAGGCCCTGGAAGATGGCAGTGATGCCAGTGAAATGCAACCTTCCAGGGGGCCAACGGCAGGTCAGAGCGGTGTGCTGGGGGCCCGAGGCTCAGGCATTCTTGAGCCCAGCCTTGGGGTGCACTCAGGACACACAGAAGCGGGGTTCTTGGTGCTCTGCCAGCAGCCACCTCAGCCCCGAGTAGTATGTTTGTTGGGGGGCCCCAAAGGGAGCCGGGTCCTCGGAGGCTTGCAGGGGGATCTAGAGGAGGCAGACCCTTCCCTGAGTGGCCTGCTTGTGGTTGTGTGGTCAGCCCCTTTCACAACCCCTGGGTGTGCTCAGGGATCACTTCCCAGATGCATCCTTCCGTTCGTTTTCCGCCCCAGCCCTCATTAGAAGCGTCTTCCTGGGAGGGACCACATCCCTCACCGTCTCTGGCTCCTTCTCAAAATCCCTGCCAGAAAACGCTATTCTATAATGTTTATGCATAAACTGCCTTCGTTAAGCTTTTCTGTACCTGGGTGCCAGGCAAGGTGAGTGGGCCTTGGGGGCCCGGTGGGGGCTGAGCTGAGTGTTTCCGTGGGCTGGAGGGATGTAACGCTTTCCAAGGCTGAGTGAGGCATTAGGGCATCAGTCCAGTCCCAGCCCTGGCTGTGTCGGTAACTGGGGCCACAGGCGGAGGGAGGGGGGGCCTGATGGTAGGTTCCTAGGCAGGACCCACGGAATATGACCTGGCAGCTCCTTAGGCTTCCTTTGAGAAATCCTGGTCGGTCCTGGCTTTTGGCCTGACTCCTGGTCACTTCGCCTTTCCTCTCACCGGTGCCTGTGATGAGACGATGTTTGACTCCCCTGATTCAAGCCCTGATTCTAGGTCCTGACCCACCGTGCTTTGCTTTCTTTTCAGCCAGCCCATTCTGTAGGCCATTTTCCCAGGCTCACGTCCCGCCCCTTCCTCTCCCTCTTCCCCTCTTCCACTAGGAAATCCAGCTGTCTGCCACCTTTCCCAGCAGGACTGCAGGCCCTCTCGTGACTTTATCCCAGCCCCAAAGACCTTGGTCAGGTCACAAGAGGTCTCCCAAGGCAGTGAATCACTGCGTGAGGGTCCCTGGAATCCCCCAGCCGCGTAGACCTCAGACACACTCCATCAACCACGGGCGCCTACTGCGTCCAGGGACCTGAGGGGCTGCGTGTGGCTCCTGGTCAGACTTAAGTGTGGGGCCTCAAAGGGCTCTGGGAAGGTGATTGTAAAGACGGACTGAGGAGTTTGAAAGAAGCCTGAGCTCTCTTTGCTGCCTTAGTAGTTTGTTTGTTTTTTAAAGGTGTTTTGCCTGGAATGGCCTCCAGGAGGGAGGATCTGAGAAAGGAGGGACCTGGCCCCCTTTCCTTCCAGGCTTGAAATCCTAGTATCTGCAGTCAAAGAGCGACAGTGCTGGGACGCCTGGGTGACTTAGTCAGTTGAGCGGCTGCCTTTGGCTCAGGTCATGATCCCAGCGTGCTGGGATCGAGTCCCACACCGGGCTCCTTGCTTGGTGGGGAGCCTGCTTCTCCCTCTGACTCTGCCTACCTGTTTTCTCTCTCTCTCTCTGACAAATAAATAAATAAAATCTTAAAAAAAAAAAAAAAGCCACAGGGCTGAGCATCACTGAGCAGACAAGAGGGAGTGGTGAGGGGTGGCCTTGGGGCAGACGACCCTGAAGAGGGAAGGGGGCAGAGGACGGTATTGGGCAGGATGGCCCCCACTCTTGAGCTGCTGGGGGTGGCCTGCTCCCAGATTTTCAACCAGGGTCTACCAGGTGTCCTGGGGACACCTCTGGCCTGGGGTGAGCCAGGGCTGCAGGATACCGTCAACAGCCCCCCTTGCCCCCCAGCCCAGCAATTCTCCAGTAAACCAGGGCTGGATTAAGGCAGAGGAGGGCCCACTTGCCCCCAGTGTCCCTTCTTCGCCTGTGCCATCACCCACGCCGGGCAGAATGTGTTCTCCCACTCCCTGTCTGCCTCTGGAACCCCACGGGAGGCAGAGATAGTCAGGCCTAAGTTTTGGACCTGAGTATCTCACTGGAGAGGGGAAATCCCAAGTGCCAACAGGCATTTCTGCACGTTGAGGCCTGGCACCCTCATCACCCAAGGTTGCCCAGGAGTCGGGGGGGTTTCCGCACAGGAAGCATAAAAGCATGTGACTTGGAAAAAAGCACGCTCTTAGGAAAGGATCATTCTTTGTGCAGAAGAGCAAAGCTAAGGGGCCATGGGGCAAAAAGTGGGCAATGTGTTACTATTCCCCTTCCCTCCACCAAACCCATCTCAGAACACAGCAAGACACTTTTCCAGGAGGGAGAGACACTCCTCACGTCTCCCCCCTGCCTGTGCAGCAATGAGACAGAGGCCGGATGGAAGCTGGTTGTGGGGCCGCGGTGCCCGGGGAGAAGCACTGTTGGGCTGGGTCTCCCAAAGGGCTTGTGTGCAATGATCAGGGACAGAGAACCTGTGACCTGAGGTCATTACCTTTTTATTTCTATAGACATGAGGGTGGACTGGCTCTGAGGAAAAGCTCTTTGGTTGCCAAGGCAGGTCGCCAGTGACAGAGGACAAGCAGGAAGGGAGCGGAGAGCGCAGCACCCAGCCCGGCAGGGCCCAGCACAGAGTCGCGACCCTCGACCCTCGACCCTCGCTGTATCCCTTTGAGGTGAAGAGGAGCTATTGTTAGGAGAAAGCACACACTGTTCCGTGTGACTCACTTCTCCCTTTAGCCCAGATGCTCTTCTGGCCCTGCTAGGTTTAAATGCGTGCAGCGACATTCTTCTCAGAGCTCTGTGCACCACCACCACACCCCACCCCGCCCCGCCCCGCCCAAGAGCCCCACCAAAATCAGAGCTGTGGCACTTGTGCTGCCCTTTCTGGGTTGGAGGACGGAAGGAAAACACAATCCGTGGCTGGGGTCCTCTCCTGGGTAAAGCTGGGTGCCCAGCTCTCCACCCTGGGAATGGAACTGCCTTTCCTCCAGATTCTCCAGCCTCCTGGAGGTGACGAAGCCGAGGGTCCTCTGGCTCTCTCCACCCCACAGTTCTCGCTACCAGGTTTGGAGGCTGAAGCCTTCCTCCCAGGACCAGAGGAACTTACTTGCCCCAAAGGCAGGCAGTGCCGGGGCTTGGGTCTGCTGACAGCGGGTGCCTGCTTCCATTCCTGCAAAATGGGCTTGCAGAGCGAGAACGCAAGCACTGGGCCCTGCCCCCAGGTCCGATCCGGGTGCTCTAGGGGCTCGTGCCAATGCCTGGGGCGGGGGGGAGGTCCGTGTGGCTGCTGCCCTTTTTGGGCTGTGGCCTGCATCTGCTGAGGTCAGGAGGGCCAGGTCCTGCCTTGGTCCCCATGCGGATTGCTGGGGGAGGCTGGGGCTCCCTCTTCTGGAGTACCCCTCTCCAAGCTCTTCCAGGGGAGGGGTAAAGGAAGCTGCACTGCCAGGTTGCAGATTTTGCCTCAGGCAACTAAATTTATTAGCAAGAAAAAATTTTTGTCAGCCCAGTGCTGACCAACAAAGTACATCGTTAATAAAGGATAACAAATCTGTCACTTAATTCATAAAACATACCTCAAGCAGTTACAACTAAAAATAAAGTTGGATTTTTGTTTAATTTAAAAGCCTCAAAAATAACAAGCAATATGTTTTTAAACATGTAGTAGACACAATTGTCCATTATACAATATACACTGTACACAAGGAGGGCTGGGGCCGGCAGGGGTGGGGTGAGGGGAGAGGGAAGAGGATCAGGAGGTGAAGGTGTTTTTATCTGAATCCAGATTCGAGTTGAAATGCTGTGTCATTTAGAAAAGAGAATTGCTAGAGTGAGAAAAAAATCCGTATGCTCTTCATTGCCCCCCAAACCCTAAACTGAAGCAGGCGTGGGGGAGGTGAGTAACGAGGACGGGAGGAAGGGAGCAATTAAATAAAACTTTAAAGCACACACAATACACAGTGTTCATCATCTGAAGTAGAGTATAAGGCAACGTTCTCCATAGAAAAAGAGGGCATCGGTGGGTAGCTTGACTTTTTAAATAGAAAGTTGGAATGTGCTGGAGGAGAGCTGTGGCAGGGCTGGGCATGTGGAGTGGAGGCAGCCCCGTGAGCCTCTCCGGGGGAGGGGGAGTGCCAGTGGTGCCCTGGGTGCAGGGTCCCAGGGCATCCGAGGTGGTTGGCGGGGCTGGGGAGGGCTGTGGGTGGAGAGAGAGAGAGAGAGACATGGCACAATGCGACTCCGGCAGTGTTGGGGGGAGAGGACTGGGGGGCTCACTTTGCTCCTCGACGGAGTGAAATTCATGTTTTTCCTTTGGAAATAAGGGTTCCCACTCGTCCTGGTTTAGAACGTCTCATTGGGCATGGCCAACGTCCACGGTCTGGGCAGGCCGGGAGCTCGAGGTGAGAGGGGAGGGCCAGGGCGGAGCCAAGGGGCTTGAGAGGGAGGCGAGTGTGGGGCAGCGGAGCCCCTTCCTGGGGGGACAGTTGCAGAACAGAAGGGAGGGGCCCAGGGCAGCCCGGGGACCTCCTTTCCACCAGGGGCCCAGGCAGGACGCAGATAAGGGACTGAATCCCGGCTAGATTGGCCTTACAAGTTCTTCGTGACCAGGTGGGTCTTGTAATGCTTGGTGAGATGGTCACTTCTCATGAAGCGCTTCTGACACTGGGCACACTCGAAACGTTTGTCCCCTGGGAAGACAAGATGCACGTCACTCAGAGCCCACATGCAGACGCGGTCCTAGCAGACAAGGGAGTGTGTGTGTGGTGTGAGGGGCACCCTGAAAAGCTGGCCTGGACACCCTATTCCACCCACCTCCTGCTTACGCAGCTGCTCCCTAGGGTCTACTCCCGCAAACCATTTGGCAGTTCTCATTTCTCTGTGCCCCTGAGTGACGTCACTTCCGCATCTCCTTTGACGTCACTTTCCGCATCACCCCTCCTCCCCTGCCTGAAGCTGCTGGTCCCTGCACCTAGGGAAGGCTGTCATCTGCTTCCTTCTGATCTCCATCCCTGTGACTAACCCCAGCTCCCTGTCTTCCCCTCCTAGGAAAGCCCCATTCCTCGCTGACCTGCCAGCTGCTGTTCTGAGTGTTGACTCTTTGGCCCCTACAGGGCAGGGTGTGTGTGTGTGCAGATCGCATCCCCCCCATCGGCCAGGGGCTGTAGTTTTGGGTCGTGTGTCCCATCCCCATCCCCAGGACGGCAGTCCCAGGACAAGGGTCTGGGACTCTCGCTCTAGTGGTGGTTCTCAAAGTGTGTACTGGGGGCCGCCGGAGATACCGGCAGTGGTGTTTGGTGGGAGATGGACGAACATTTTTCTGTTTTATGGTCCTGTATTTATTTGCCAGTGCATTAAAACATATGACTATGGTATCAAGCCCGCGGGATCAAACACATGGCACTGGACACAGATGAGTAAAAATAGTGAAACAATATGTGGGAAATCATTTGGTAAACAGAGGAGAGGCAGTGTGGAAAGTGACCAGGAGTGTGGACCTGGGAACCAGAAGGCCTGGGTTGAGCCCAGCTCCATCAGTTACTGGCTGGGTAATGCGGCCACCTCTCTAGGCCTCAGTAGAATGGGTTCAATCAAAGAGCCCTCCTCATAGAGTCATTCTGAGGGTTAAATGAGTTCATGGGTTATAAGCACCGTACAATGCTGGCCCTCTACATCAGGGCTTGTTAAGTAACTATGCGGCGAAGTCGGGGACGCTGGGGCAGGTAAATGGCCTCTGCTTGGGAAACACTGCCATGGAGGGCTGGTTTGAAACAATTTCCTGGGTCATCCTGGCCCCCCCTGAGAAGAGTCTGCAGGTCGTGCTCAGTGGGGCAGCCTGTCGGCAAGGCCAGGAGCCGGGGTGCTGCTGAGGGCAGCGAGGGGGTGCGGCTGGCTCACCTGTGTGCGTGCGGGCGTGCCGCTGCAGCTCGTCACTCCTGGTGAACCTCTTCCCACAGAAGAACCAGTTGCAGACAAAGGGCCGCTCGCCGGTGTGCAGGCGCACGTGGGCCCGCAGCAAGGATGTCTTCCGGAAAGTCTTGCCACAGTCGGGGATATGGCACACGTGCTTCTTCTTGCCCTGCTCTCCAGACCTGGGAATTGGGTTGAGGGGAGGAGCGGAGGGAGTGGGAAGCCGAGAAAGGGAGGAGGTAGAAGATGGAGCCAGGACAGGACGGAGAACAGATGCAGAGGTCAGGTTCAAGGGCATGGGAAGGGTAAGGAGGATAGCCCCTTTCCATCTGTGTCCCAGAGGAGGGCTAGGGGAACGGGGCACATGCCACACTGGTGGTCTGGACTACCCCCGCCCCCACGTTACCTCTTGTCCCCATCCTTGCAGTTGGGACACGTGCAGGCCATGCGGCGCCGCTTCTCCCCAGGCTGGGCCTCCCCGGCCAGGGCCTGCTCCATCTGCAGCTGGATCTGCGTGGGGCTCAGCCCGCTGATGGTCAGGTTGTTCCCGGAGACGTTCTGCACCGTCAGCTGCTGCTGCCCTGTGGGGTGGGGAGGGGGGTGTGGAGTTGAAGGTACAGAAGCCAGACACCCGTCTGCCCACGATAAAGGGCATCGTGGGGGCAACTCCTATTTCTGTGAGGCTCTACTGTGCCACATACAGTTTTCAAGGCTTCAGATATATTAACTTGCTTAACTTTCACAACTCTGTAAATCAGACACCATTATCCCTTGTTTACAGCTGAGGAACCCGAGGCTCAATAACTTCTCAAGGTCAGAGCTAATCATTGGTAGGACTTGGATCTGAACCCAGGCGGCTGATGTCAGTCGGTGTCCCAAGTCACTACCCTGCCCGGGTGACTTCAGTGCGGAAAGCTCCTGTCTTGGCTTGGCTTGGAGTGTTTCTTCGGAAACTCCTCCAAGCTCAGGCCCTCTTCAGACACCAACTCTGCTCCCAGGAAGGTCTCCAGTGACTTCTGGTACTAAGAGTGAGAAACCAGGACAAAATCAAGTCCTCTCCGACTTGCATAAGGCCATTCTCAAGCAGGGGGAGTGTGACTGACCTAACACTGGTGTCTTTCAGAGTGGAGGCATCCCATGCCCCTAACCCAGACGCACAACGTGTAAGTGCACACACTTACACAATGTGTAGGTAAACGTATTTGTAAGGATGGAGAGAGGAGATGCAGAGAGCTCCCACTACCTTGAAAAGTGCTCTTTGCTCAGTTAAAGAACACCCAGTTAAAGCGCAAGGAACCATTTTTGCTCTGTAGCTACAATGTTCCCTTGCTTATGTGCAAGGCACTTTTGCACTGTAAATAATATCAAGTGTTACCTCTGAACCGAAGTGCAGGACAAGCCATTCCCACTGCCAAACACTCCATCCTCTCCTTCTCACCTTAACTCAAGGCTGTCTCCTTCTAGAAGCCTTCTTTCAAGTTCCTTTACCTGGAACCTCCCTTGAACCTCTCTCTCGGGTCTGTACAAAACCAATCTGCATGGGCAGGTTAGCTGGAGAGCTTTCCTGAGTGCATCTTACTTCCCCATTATACTCAAGACCTTCAGCTGTCAGGTGGGGCCAACGTGTGTCTTAAACAATCTCCCTGGGGTCCTTACAGTTGTAAGGACCAAGCAGACATACTCTTAAACTAGAAGGGGCCAGGCAAATGATGGGCAGTGTCCTCGCTATGGTGACTGGGAACCCCAGACTGGCCCAAAGTTCTCATGGGCGGGGCACACAAGCCAGCTGCCCACACCCTGGCTCAGGGGCCACCCCCTCACCGCCAGTGTTGGTGATGGTGACAGGCACGCCCTGGACCTGGACCCCGTTGATGTTGATGGTCTGCATGGCCTGGGCCGCTGCTGCCAGCTGTGCTGCATTCAGGCTGATAATGCTCCCAGCGGGGGCAATCTTTGGCAGGGGGCGCTCTTTCCGGAGAATTGCGGCAGAATGCTTTTTGCTGGTCCCGCTCAGATGGGGAGCGCGGGATGCCGGGCTGCTACAGGTGGTGGCAGAGGTGGCTGCAGCTGTTGTCGGGGTGCTGTCCTGGACAAGGACTGTCTGCACCTCACCGGAAGGCGTACGGATGTAGACCTGGAAGGGCGGGAGCAAAAGAGTCAGCGCCCCAGGACAGACTGGGCCTCCCACTCCTCCGGTACCTTTGAATGCAGTGTCACCCCACCCCAGCATCACCCAAGAGAGAAGTGGGGGAGCCTCTCAGTCCACCCAAGTCTCTTCTGACTGCCCAGACCTACATTCATGCTGCTGATGGCATCCCTGTACTGAGGTAGCAAATGCTGACTGTTGACTGGAAACCAAACATTGAATTTACTTAGCATGGAAAGATACAATGCCAGCCCTCAGAATTAGAGAATTAGAAGGCAGTGAAATGGTAATGTCACAAAAGATGCATCGTGAATGACCACCAAATGAAAACAGCTCTTAGGAGGCACGATCAATGAGAAACAGTTGTCCTCCACCTCAGATTGGCAAAGATGGAAAAAGAAAATATAATGCTCACTGCTGGTGAGACAGCAGGGAAACAGGCACTCACTCTTCCATCAGGAGCAGGAGTATGAGGTGGTCTGGGCTCGCTGGAGGGAAATTTGGGAATGTGTCTCAAAAGGCGTCAAGATATGCATGTTAGAGCCTGAATGGGACAAAGAGGGCTTTTGTGCGGCATTGATGACAGCGGCCGGGCATGAGTGGGTCGAGGATGTGTCCATGTGGGAGAGCTGAGATCCAGAAAGGAATATATTGAGGCCAAAGGAAGCAAGGTTTCTTACCGTCAGAGAAGAAGTATACAAATATGGAAAGGGAGAAGCTAGAATGAAGTGTGTGGCACTAGACAGGTATTAGAGTTATTGTGGAAACTCGTGGGTTTCCATATTAAGAGAGAGATATAAATGTGTGTATATGTAGGTGTACGTGTATGTGTCCACACCTGTATCCACCCACCCAGGCCTGTGTGTACATATATGTGCATGTGTATTTGTATTAGTTCTTGACTGTGTCTGCTGAGAAGGGCTGGAAGCAGCAACACCCAAGGGGCAATGAGCTCGCCCAGCACTTGGGTCTTTGCTTCTAAATATCATGCTCCACTAAGAGGAACCAAGGCTCCTTGGAGAAAAGAGCTCATGCCAGGTCTGGGGGCAGAGAGAGTACAAGAAAAGCCTGGAACCCCTATGGTACAGCAAGTAAGAAGGTCCTCAAGAAAACAGGGGTAACAACGGGAAAAGGACACCAAGAGCCAGCTTGAGGGGGCGCCCACTAGTGGGTCAAATGGGGATAACCTGAACATCAAAATCATAATACTATCGGATTACAACCCACAGAACAAAATGGAAACCTAACACTCCCTGTTCACCTAAATAAACAAATGGAGAAGAGAAAGACTTAAACGACTTTCATCCCACTCTCCAAGAAGAATGGTAGATCCCAGGGCTGGGGCTAATAAATACAAGGAGCAAAGCACTGACGCCTGCCACAACAGGGATGAACCTTGAAAACACTATTACTAAGTGAAAGAAGTCAGTTGCAGAAGATCACCTACTGTCAGGTTCCGTTTAAATGAAATGTCCAGAATAGGCATATGCACAGAGACAAAAAAATGGATCCGTGGGTGCCAGGGGAGCTGGTGGGGGAAGGGGAAATGAGGAGGGACTACTAAAGGTACAGGGTCTCTTCTAGGGTGATGAAAATGTTCTCAAATTAGGCAGCAGGGATGGGTGTACAACTCTGTGAAGATACTAAAACCCACTGAGTTGTACACTTTAAAAGGGGTAAATTTCATAGCATGTGAGTATCTCAAAGCTGATTTAACGAACAATGACAAAAAAAGGTGGGAGTAGGCCGGGGGATACAGAGGCCAACCTTGAAGCCCTCCAAATGGCTGAAGCCAGAACAATGTGAGCAACAAAATAAATAACATGGTCCTGGATTATAACCCAAGGTATAAAATAAATACACATGAGCCCCTGCTGCTATAAATAAATGACTAAAAAAGTAAAGTGAGCAAGGAAGAATAGAACCTTCTCATGATAGAAGAATTCCAAGTAATATTACGCACTTTTTCTTTCAGGATGGAGAGTTCAATCCCCACCCCTGAAGATGGGATTTAGCAACGCCCTTCCGAAGAACAGAGAAAGGGAAAAGTACAACTTTCAACGAAGATCAACCTGGCAAACACGGCCTTAACCAGCGCTGAAGGTTAACATCAGGGACAGGGTGTCACCAGGACATCGTGGATAGCACATGCCCCTCATGTAACGTGGGAGGGCCATTTCACCTCTGTAGCATACTTTCTGAAAGCCCATAACCCCGGAGTGGGGGAGAGTCTGTAGGATACTTGACCAATACACTGCACGACTGTCAAAATCATGGAAAACAAGGACCAAAAGCTATGACCTGAGGTAACTGGGGAGACATGCCCACTGAGTGCAATGTGATATGTGGACCAGGTCCTGGAACAGAAAGAGGACATAAATGGAAAAGCTGGTGACATCTAAATCAAGCGTGGAGTAGGTTAACAGTCATGTGCCAATGTCAGCGTCTTCATTTTGACAAAGGTACCTGGTCACGCACGATTATTAACAATGGGGAAACCAAGAGAGAGGGGAAACACACGGTCTGCACTACCTTTGCCCCCTTTCTGTAAATACAAATTTCTTCTAAAACGAAATATTAACTTTAAGAAAATCTCTATCATAAGAGAAGATACTAAAACAAGTGGGAAAAAGTCTGATGAGGAATGGGATATTCACATCATGTCAAAGTACCTCCCTACAAAAAACTAGTTCATTACAAAGAAAAAAAGGTGCAGAAATCTGGTGAACATCACTTTGTCACCAGTACTGAGACAAACCGAAATCACATACCCCTTTGGGTACAGTGAGAACGCAGTATCCTGTCTGCGATATTTCCGAAAAACAAAACAAGACAAACCAAAAAAACCACAACCCACATGTCATGAGGAAACCTCATATAACCTAAACTGAGGAACATATTCCAAATAACTGGCCTGTGGCCTTCAAAAGTGTCAAGGTTGTGCCCATCAAGTGAAGACTGGGAAACGAAAGACACTGGCATGTTTCATTGCCAGTTTCCTAGATCTGATGGTTGTACTGTTGTCACGGAGAACGTCCTTGCATGTAATGATGACACACGTTCTGTAAAACATTTGCAAGTCACGGGGATTATGGTGGTAACTTACACTCAGATGATCCAGGAGCAAAGTTATTTGTTTAAAAAAAAAAAAAAAAACCCTGCTGTGATTTCGATTAGGGTTATTTTTAATTCCTGGGTCGTCTGGGACTGTGTTTCTCAGTTAAAAGCAAAGAAACAAAAGTCCTGTTATCCCTTAATGAGCAGATCAATCTCATCTCATTGTGCCTTTTTTTGCATATCACTGCTATTTTCTATGTATCTGAAGTTTTTGTCACTAGAACATTTTTTGTTCATGGTATAGAGCAGGGGTCAGCAGACTTTTTCTATAAAGGGCAGGCAGTAAATACTTTAAACTCTGCGGGTCACGATGAGGTCTCTGCCGTGTAGTGCGAATGCAGTGCACACGGGCATTTCCACGTCTGCATTCCAGTTTTGCTTTATTTACAAAGCAGAAGCGTGGGCCAGGTCTGACCTCAGGCTATGGACTGCCCATCTCTGATACAGAATATAATGCCTTTCCAAAACGTGCATAGGCTTTGCCCCACTCTGAGGAATTTAGTTAGCTGTAAGATTATTAACTGTAGTATCACTTGTGTGATATACAGCACTTCAGGATACTGGAAAGCTGTGGCATCTTTACGAAATAAGGTCATAGGTAAAACTTTCTGTGTATGTATGATTATTTCCTTAGGAAGACCTGGGTTTAAGCCCTGCCTCCATCAATCTCAAGATGCGGGACCTCAGGGAAGGGAGGAGAGGTACCACCAAGGATATGCATGGAAGCCGCCATCACCTGAGTTCTTCATCTGTAAGGTAGGCCTGGAAATGGAACCTCATAGGAACTCTAGTAAGCAAATTAAACAATTTAAAGAAAATCACTTGGCAATACATAATATGCCAGGAGGGAGGAGGCATTCCAGGGCAGGCCTTAGATTTTCCTCCTCTGTGACTTCCTTGTCCACAGCTAATCTCATTTCCACCCAGAAGAGGACACAAGTCCACTGTCACTCACTGTGATGCTTCGGTTCTCTCTCCAAACAACTGGATTATAAATTCCTCAATGGCAGGAGCTATGTCCTTATATTTTAAAAGATCCTTAACAACAATCACCACCACCACTACCACCACCTTGTCCTCAACTTTAACTGTAGCGAGAAACAGTAAGTCAATGTAAAAAGTGGAAAAGAGCGTGGGGGTTAAAGTCAGAAATTTGAGATGAATCCTGGCTTTTGTCATCCGTGCCCCATAAGCTCTTGGATACTTCCTGAGTTCCAGGTTCTTCAACTGCAACACGGGCATCACCTCTGGCATTTACTAGGCATACACAAAGAATAAAACCGCCTCACAGAGCCAAATAGGTTCTAGAGTAATCCAGCACCTTCATCTAAGCCCCCAATAAGAATATTCTTACTGAATTATTAACATCCCAGATGAATCTAGCGTTAAGTCTTCCTGCCATCAAGCTGGGCTGTGTCTTCCTATTTTTTTCCTTGCCATTAACAATGACCACAATTTGTCTCCTTTGTTTTCTTGCTTTAAATCAAATTTACAGTTCTGCCTGAGATTTGTTTCATTCTTGCTACCGTTCTGAGTCTGTAGTTCTATCGTAAAAAGCAGATTTTATTATTAAAATGTATATATCTGCCCCCACCCACCCTCCAAAAAAGACTTCCCCCCAAAAAGAAAAAGCGGTCTGCAATACAGGTGTATGGGGACGTCTCATCCAATTTCTAAGGATGAGCTGTCTAGAACCATCTGAACCGAAGAGACCCCGTATGTCGGCAGAAATGCCCCCCACCGCCCACCCCAGACATCACAGACTCCCAGCACTCAGGTCAACCCGGATGCATCCGCAACCTGTTCTGAGCAAGCCCAGGGGGAACAGAGTGTGAGCGGGAGGCAGGCGCAGAGGGTGCGTGTGGTACCTGAGTAGGCGTGGGCTCAGCCGCCTGGATCTGAAAGTTCTGGGAGGGCTTCTGGGGGACGGTGGGGAGGGTGGCAGATGCCGCCTGCACCACCCGCAGGGCCTGCTGGGGGATCTGCACCACCTGCTGCTGCTCCGCCTTGGGGGGCACCACCTGCACCTGCTGGACCACGGCTGGCTGGCCGCCCCCCGGGCTCTGAACAATGAGCAGGTTGTTTCCCGCCTGGATGATGTTGTCCGCAGTGGTCTCGATCAGCACCGTCTCCACCTGCTCGGCCACGGCCACGGGGGGCTGGGAGGCAGGGAGACTCTTCTTCCTGGCTTTCTTGTTAGTCTTAGACAATGGGGTGGGGGGGCTCTCCGTGAGGAGCTGAGTGGTGGCCCCGGAGTCGCTGGTGTTCACAAGGCTGTTGACGGGGAGGGTGAGCGTCACGTTGCCACCGCCACCTGTCAGCTTCACCACGTTGGCCCCACTCTGCACAGGGGCGGTGGTTGTACTCGACTTCTGGATGGGGGCTGGCTTGATGGGGACGGGCTTGTGACTGGATGGTGAGGGGGTGATGATGGCTTGGCTGGTGCCGGGGATGATCTGGATCTGGTTGCTGAGACCGGGCTGGACCTGGATGGTCTGGGAGTTGCTCGCCTGTATCTGCGGGACCGCCTGGTACTGGATATTGGCACTCGATCGGGTCCCTTTGTTGATCACAGTGGGGTTCTGGATAGCGAACACCAGCTGCCCCCCAGGGTAGGACGCACTCAGTTGTGACCCCTGAATCTGGAGGATGTTTCCTTTGGAGGACAAGATTCCAAAGCTATTCTTGCCAGGACTGAGAGGGAGAGGGGCAGGTTTGATGGGGACGAGTTTCCGTGGCGTGGGCTGGGGGGGAGCAGGAGGCGTCACTGCAGCTTCCACAGCCGGAGGGCCGATTTTGCTACATGTTGCAGCCAGCAGGGCTAGAGGAGATGGCTGGGAATCCTGCGGGAGAACAAGCAGAGGAGAGATGAGCCATGAACCTGCTGCCCAGCCACCCCTTCTGCCCTTCGCGGTCCTCTCCTCTCGGCAGGCTCTTCACCGCCTCTTTGGCAGGCACAGTGCCGCCATCATTCCCTTCCCTGCTGGCTCCTCTTTCTCTGAGGGAGAGAGGGTAGGCAATGTCTTTCTCAGGAAGAACTCTCCAGAAGGCTCTGTGACAGGGTGAATAAACACCCTTACCTCTCACCAGCCTTGTGTTTCAGGGGGTCATGGAATTATCCTCAGCTCTCAGGCAGAGGTCCGTTGGCCCATCACAGGGGTTAAGGGGCCCCGATTCCTCAGCTGAGGAAGGACTGAACGGGGATGGAGGGAAAGAGGATGGGACAGGTCACGGGAAGAATAAACACTTTGGTAAAGTGGGGAGGGCTGCTCTTTCGAGGCGACCAGGACAGAGCCTCTGGAGTGTAGGGACACAGCCTCTATTTCCCTTTTATGGTCAGTGGGTCTGGTGGAAGGGACCTTGAGTTTAATCCTGCTTTGCACCTTGACTCAGCTGTGCCACTTCTGGTAAGTGGCCCTGGCTTCTCAGTTCAGAAACAGGAGACAACCAAGCCTTCCCGGCTCAGGGTGTCTATAGCAAGCCAGGACAGAGTTTCCAGCTGTGGTCTGCTGTCACCTTCAGTGAGTGCCTCGAGGCTGATGCCACCCCCAGCCCTCAGCGCCCGCTGCCCACTCACCTGGGTGGTGGAGGCGGCGGGCTGCAGGTAGTCACTGGGACTGACAGCGGCAGTGGCAGCCATGCTGGTCTGTGGATCTGTTGGAAGAAAAAACGGACTAATGCACACGATGCACCCACAGAACCCAGGCCCATTGGCCTCATATCCCCTCTGTGCCTCTCTCTGCTGCTGCTTCTCTGAGAGGTTAACCTTTCCTCACACCTCCCTACTCAGGGTGAGCAACCCTACATCTAGTTCAGTGGATGACCTCTGCCCTCCAATGATCTGTCCGACCCAGGCTGTGCAGGCAGCTGGTCCTGTCCCCAGCCATCACGAAGCCTGGGAGAGCGCAAACATCCCAGACTTTGCCAAGACCAGCTTCAGTGACCTAATGGAGCTGTCTCTGCGGGGTACTGCTGACTCTCTCTAGCTAGGCCGGAATCCTTATATGGTGGGCAGCAACTCCGCTTAATCCTCTAGTTCTAACCCCAGTTTCCTGCTCACTCCTGCTCTAGCCAGAAGCCAAGCCAGCCTGCGAAAGAAGCGTCTCTCAGCCAGCATCCCTGACAAGGACACGCCTGCTCCATGGGGAAGTCTTAGGTACTATACGCTTGGCCTTCACCACAAAAGCCCCGCGGCCCAGGTAACGATCTTCAGCACATGGGTAACCACTTTAAGTGAATTTACGTAGGATAACAGGTACGGCCCCAAAAGGCTTCACCAAGACTAGAACTGCATATAATGAGAAGAATGAAAATAGAATAAATTCTATTTTTGTTAAATGTGTACATATTTCTAGATGTGAACATGGCAGGAAAAGTCTTTGAAAATGCTGAACTGCTAAAAACCATTATTCTGGGGGGGGCGGGTAGAATTCTGCTTGATTCAAAGAATTTTTTATCCTGGTTTTCCTGGATTTTCTCATTTTCCCACCATCAATATACTCTATTCTGCCTTTTTTTTTTTTAAATAAAGAAAAATAAACAATGTTGAGGAAGTAATGAAGGGAATCTCTACTCTGAACTTAAATCTGATTTAAGAGAAACAGAAGTAAAATGGAATTCCTGAGAATTTGGGGGAAGAATCAATGCCATCTTGTAGCTCATCAATCATCAGGCAGTGAGACTTGCATCCGAAACCTTTGGAAGGCAGCTTTCGGGAAGTACAGAAAACAAGGTTATTATTTCAGAGAAATAAACTGTGTGAGAAGCCAACGGGCAGCTCTAGACAAAATCGTATAGGGAAGATCCTGAAATATGACAGACACTGATCCTTGGCAAATCCGAGAACTCATGAGCAAACAGCACACTACAATTCCTGGAGGAAACAGTGACGGTAAGGAATAAGTACAGGGCTGCCAAAGCGGAGTCAAGCTGTGTCTTGGGGTTTTGCGTAGGGGTTTCACATGAATGTCAAGGGGAAGGTACAGACTGTGGTCTTTATTTCAACAAAGCATCTAAATGAAATCTTCATAATATTCTTAAAAGAACATGAAGGGAAAAAACTGCAGGCAGGATGGTCTCATTTGGGGGCTAAGCCCAACGTACCTCCCCCTAAAAGGGCTGAGATCTGTGCATCTTGAGGGATCTACTGCTGCCAGGGTAGCCAGGGCGTCTCAGACTGCGGGGGGGCATCCCAGGGCGAGGGTCTGCAGCTTCTCCTTGGAGCCGCGTGCTTTTTCTGCCAGAATGTTTTCTTCTTGTGTTATCACCATGATGGGCATCTTTTAAAAACGAACATCCGCTGGGTGACTGCTCTTTACCAAGCTTTGCGTGTTTTGGGGCCGGGGTGTGTGTGTTTGTGTGTATGTGTGTGTGTTTACAACTGTACTGGTGCCAAGTGGCACCACTGACTGCGTGGGCTAATTAAGACAACTTAATTCTGCATGTTTAACTCATGCTATATTTGTGCAAAGTGAGGGAAGATGGCTCTCAAGAAGCGTGGCAGGAGTGTGCCGCTTGGCACAGGACACTGCAGGGTAGGCGTGCGAGAAACTCAAGCAGCCTGAGTGTCAAGCCGGCAGCGCTGATGCTGACAACAGTGATCTGGATTCATTCAAATGTCATCTGCCCAGAATGGGGCTGTTGCTGGGACTTTTCCTGGTTTCTCTGGTTGTGCTTTAATTTTATAGGAGCTGGGTCAATGAGCTGATAAACAGATTTGCATGCATAATTAAGTAAAGTTGCAGCATTATAATGGAAACGATCTAAGTTGACTCATAAATAGTTTTTCTTTAGAGCCATGGCGTTCCAACCATTTAGACCACGAACCACAGTTACAAAAACAGTTTACGTGAGGACCCAGTGTGCGCACACCCACACACTTCCCTGTCCTGGGCTCACACGGTGAGTCTCCTGAAATACAATCTGCCCTTACTATGTGTGATGGGCTTGGGTATTTTTCTACTCTACTTTGTTTTTTTAAATGCTGGTAGTGACTCACTCAATTGGTTCTGTGCCCTAGAGAATGGAAAATGTGGCTTTAGAGTAGCCGATCCACTACCCAAGCTTGGAAAACCAGGCGAAGACCAAGCAAAGTTCAGCTCGCAGATGTCACAGAACAGAGAAGGATGATAATAAGAACACTGGCTGTCGGTATGAAGGTTCAGAGAGATCTTTAAAAACTAGTAGGTGCAGTGCTTTGGAGCACAAAGCTGTAGACCTAAATGAGAGTTGGGGCCATGCCGTCATCTGTGGAGTGGCTGGGGCACCCCTCTCAGGCTGTGCCATCTACAGGACAGAGGGAACAGCACCCTCCTGGGATCCTGGCAGGCGTCAATAATTACTACAGAGGCAGCGAGCACACAGTGGTAATCACTAAATAGTGGTTTAAACTTTGAAGTTGAGTACATCCTGCACTTGGGGTAAAAAAAAAAAAAAAAAAAAAAAAAACCTCGCATACATATAGGACGAAACAACAGAGCTTAATAGTGGTTCTGTGAAAAAGCCCCAGTGGGTTTGACTCAAAGCTAAACGTGAGACAAGAGAATCTAGATGTGGCTGCCAAAACTCTACTGCAATTTTGGGATTGCATTCCCAGAAAGTTCAATCATGGAGGAATAAAAAAAATCGTCCTAGTGTGTTCTGCACATTTGGGTCACATCTGGAGTGTCAGGTTTCGTTCTGAGGGATATTTTGAAAGGGGCATTTTCAATTGGAGCTTGTTCAGAGGACAGCAGCAATGGTCTGCCAGGACTAGTGAGACCCACCAGGGCATTCATCCCATCCCTGGTTCAAAGACTTCGTGAAGGGTGGAGACGTCAAGAAGGCAGACTCTGAGGTGCCTGGCTGGCCCAGCAGATAGTGGGTGTGACTTCTGATCTCGGGGTTGTGAGTCTGAGCCCCATGTTGGATGCAGAGTCTGCTTTAAAAAGGCAGACTGCAGACTAACAGAAGGGAGAACTTTGAAAAAATGTCATCAGTTGCCTTTTGAGGTCATGTTCCGTTTAGACAGAGGCAGGATGTGTGTCTCTGCTGGAGATGGGAGGTCTAGATAGGGGGGGAAGCAGAGTTAGATGATCTTTAAGATTATTTTTTAATTCTCAGACCATGTTGCTGTTAAAAGCACAAGCTGAGTTAGTTGCGGCCAAGTCTGGGAAGGGAAGCCAGGGGCTCTCCCAGGAGGCGCCCCTGGACTCAGGTTCCCTTAGCTAAAATGGGGGACTGACCCTCCCGCAGATACCTTCCGCTAAGGAAACGGGCACAGAGCAGGGTGCAATGAAATGAGAACAGGCCTCGTGGTTCTTACTCAACACCCTTTCCCATCTTCCTCTCTCCCTCTATAGGCGTCCTTACCCTGGATTCAAAACAGTTTGGAGATGGGGCTGGGATCAGAGCAATTCTTCAGTTAGGAAGTTACAGCATAATTTACTGAAGCAAGCGGCCAGAACTGCTGGGGCTGACATTGTACCTTTTCTGTTTGGTTTCATTTTCCTCCCCAGCCGGCTCCTGAAATAACCCTCTAGCTCTCAAACCAATGTTTGTAAGTATCTCTCCGAGTGTCCCTCTGAGCTTTGCGGCCCCTGGGCTGTGGCTTGGGCAACCAAAGCAGAAACGGATCTCCCTGTCATTGCAGAATTATATCCAGGGATTAACCATGAAAGGGAAAAAAGCAGCATTTCCAGTTGGGTGTTTGAAAATGAAAAGTGGTTCAGAAGGAGCGTAGATACGTAACTGCAAGACTGTGATCAAAGGCACTTTGAACCTCATTAATTTGGAACTTTGTATTTAAACGTGTAATTTGGACATAAATTGTGCTTAAATTTGTCTTCGTACTATTCACAGTGAGGCTAACTAGTGTATGAAAACTGCAAAGGGACCTCTGGGCATCATCACGCAATTGTTTTGTGCCACTTCTACCATTTTAACTGTTAACATATTTGCTTTTACCAGTATACATCCGGTCCCTGAAACCTACAATTAGCAACACGGTAAGTGGGATTTACTGAGTATTCTTGAAAGAAAAACTGCACTCCTTTCAGAGCTCAGTCATTTGGACTTTTCATTAATTCAGAGTGGCTAAAACTTTCCCAACAATCCCTTGGCTGGTGAAGATTTACCGTGATTTATTACACAAGCAAGAATAGCTCTCTTTGGCTCCAAGGAAACTTCCAGGGGCATCAAGCAAGGCTTCCAGACTGGGGGTTTGGGGGTGGGGTCTAGGGTCTGATGGCACCACCCACCTTTCCTTCCCCCATACTGGAAGCCACTTTAGTTCCAATACCAGCAGAAAAGGCATCCTCTCCGCCGCCCCAAGCCTGTGGCTTTTTGTGGACAGATCATCCATCTTCACCACCATCCCCTCCAGCTACAGCCTGTTCTTCCCCTCCCTCCCTGGCCAACTTGGTGGAGAAGCTGCCAGCATTTTACCGCTGCCCTCCTTCCTCACTTGCTCATTTCCCAGAGCAGCGGCTCCTGCCAACCTGGCTCCTGCCCAGGTCACCAAGACCCAACAGACCCTCTTTACCAGTTCTTGACCCTTTGACTATTTCCTCCTCAAAATTCCCACAGGCTTCTCCTCTTCCCCTTGTGGGCTCGTCTTCCTTCTGCCATCCTTCAATACTGCTGTTCCTCAACACCCCTCCTTCCCACCCAATACCTGTTCCACGAGTGACCATGCCCACTCCCAAGGCTTCAGGTACTATCCAGACTGACGACTCCCGGGTCTGTGTGTGGCCCCAGTCTCCCGAGTGGCAATCAGGGACATCCAGCCCTCTGTGGGCTTCCCGCTTAGATGACACAGGACTGCCCCCACTGGGCCGCCACCTTGGCCCATTCTCTCCTGTGCTTTCTCATCCCCAGCCTCCACAGGCTCTTCCAGATCCTTGCAGTTGGCATTTCTGTGGCTGTCCTTTCCTTTCTCTAACACCTACTCGCCCTTCGGGTCTCAGGCTGGTTTGTTCCCAGCGAAATTTTTTGAATTTTTGGAGAGCCCACTCGGAGGCACTTTGTCATTTACTCAGACTCCTGAGGGGAGGTTAAGCCCTCTGATAACCCCCACCCTTTAAATAATCACGGGTTTAAAGTCTATCCATGTTCACAGGAGGGTGCTCAGGGTGGGCCCGGCCAGTTTCCCGGCACTGCTGCATGGGTGCCCAGCACGCGACCCAGTGGCCGTTCAGCGCCGGCAGGTTGGATGAGCCTTTGGTTCAACCAGCCTCTCTCTGGTATTTCTAATCACAAGGAAACCTGAATGTCATCCTCACCGCCAGTGACTCATCAAGTCCTCATGACTCTACCTCCTAAATATAAACCTCTTTCCAATCCACTCACAGCTCTCCATCCCCTTCGCCATGACCCTGGCACTAACCACCTTCTGCTCGGCCTGGAATACGGCCCACTCACAACCCTTCAATATGGGTTCCCAGGCTCGGGCCTTGCCCACTGTAATCCAGCTTCCACTAGCAGTGTCAGAAGGAATCTTTAAAATGCAAATCCCATCCAGCCACTCCCCTGATTATACCCTTCAATAGCTTCCAGAAGATCTTATGATAAGCTTCTAAAGCCAAAACAATCTTGCCCTTCCCCCCTCTACCTCTCCTTTATCTTGTGCTCTTCCAACTCTCCCCACAGGCACGTCAGTGTTTTCTATCTCTGGAACTGTAACATGCCCTCTCTCACTGGGAGCCCAAGTCTGCGCTCTCTCATTTACCTGGCCGTTTGCGGTCCTTAGAGCTTGGTTTATAACTCAGGTAAAACCCTTCCTGACCTCCTCCCTCCCAGCCCCCGAGTCTGGGTCAGGTGCCCCTGTTCTATGCCAGTGTTTAGGCCTCACAGCCCCCTTCACAGCCCCAGTCACAGAGCAGGGAGTGGTATCTGTCCTACAGATCTTCCCCTGGGCCGGCTGGGAGCACCAGTAACAGGAAGAGGCCTCAGGCAGGATGCTGAAGCCCTGGCCATCAGACTGGGGGCCATTCCAGTGGCCTTTCACTTGGGAGCACTACTCCTGAGAGGCAGGGAATGAGAGAAGGGGTCCTAAGGAATACCACAATAGGCTTTAGGAAGTTCTCTTCCCTCTGGAGAGAACTCCAGTCAAACGCCATACCCAGACCTCAGGGGTACTGCCCCCCCTTTTTTTCCTTTGCCTCATGGGTTCCTACCATGGCTTTCTTGGCCATGCGCTATGGTATTTCCCCTGGAGGAATTTCACTCTGCACAAACAGCCCTTCTGCTGGCTATTTTGGTCAGCTCAGCTGGGCCGGAAGCCAACAGAAGAGTTTCTGAGCCCAGTCTCTCCCAGTTGCCTGGCCTGGAAGAATTCAGAGCCGGTAAGGGAAAAGCAAGCCGAGGCTGGTTTAAGAGAACAAAGTTGGAGCTCCAAAGGCGTTTCTAAATGAGCTAAGAGAACTGGCCTCCTGGAGGGAGCAGCGCTGGTAGTTAAAGACTCGAAAGTGCTGAGAAGCAAGTCTCCAGCATAATAACCACACAGAAGAGCTCAGTAAGGGTAAAAGGAACTTCACTGACTTCCAATTCTAGAGGACAGCTGTGAGTGGCCGCTTGCTAATGCCTCAGGCCAGAGAAGGAAGGTGGAAAAGATCTTGTCACCACCCAGACACCTCAGGAGCTGTAGTGTCTTCCCTGTGCTCAACTTTGACCCCAGCCTCAGTCCAGGACCCTTATGGGGGCCCACAATTTCGTTAAGAAGCTAAAATTCCCTACATCAGCTAAGTTCCATTATTTCTCTCCTTTGCAAGCAAAACCCCTTGCCAGTTACCCATAATTGCTGTCCCGAATTCTTCTCCTGCCACTCCTGGAACTGCTCCAGGTTTCGCCACATAAACAGCTCATGCGACCAGTGGCCTCACGCTGCGAAGTCTAACAGTTAATTCTTGGGCCTCATTCTATGTGTTGAACGGACTGCGGACCCTTCTTTTTGAAACACTTTCTTAACTTGGCTTCTAGGACACACTTGCCAGGTTGGCCTCTCTAGCCATTTCTTCAAAGATTCCTTTGCTGGGTCCTCCTCTCCTCAAATCTAATTGGTTGCATGGCCCCAGGGTGCCATCTCAGCATTTACTTTTCTTCTGTCTACACCTGTTTCCTAGGTGATTTCATCTAGCTTCACAGCTTTAAAAAAAAACCAGCAATACACAGGTTCTATACAGTGATGACTTCCAAATTTGTACCTGCAGACTTGTAAATCCAACTGCCTACTGTCATCTCCACGTGGATATGTTAACAAGCATCTCAAATCTAACTAGCCCCTGATACCGTCCTAATTCTGTGTCTCCTTCAAACCTCCCCACGCGGCGGCTGGAATTCCGTCCTTCCAGGGGTTTGGTGCTAAAAACCCTGAAAGTCATCCCTGCCCCTTCTTTTTTTCCCCACACACTACAACTGACAGCAGACCCTTTTGGTTCTACCTTCAAAATATATTCAGAATCTGACTGCTCTCGCCACCACCTCTTGTTATCACCCAGATTCAGGTCTTTGCATCATGTCTCCCCTGGTTAAGGGCAAAACCCTCCCAGCTAGGCTTCTGACCTTGTTCCCATCAGCCTATTCTCAACATGCAATCAGAATGAGACCCATCCACACGTCATGGTATTCTTCTGTTCAGAGCTCCCCCAACAGCATCCCCTCTTCCATTCAAAGTAAGAACCGAAGTCCCCACCATGACACATAACGGCCCTACGTCACCTGTCTCTTGTCACCCCTCTGACCTATCCCGTCACTTCCCTTCACTGCTTCAGCCACGCTTTCCTCCCTGTGGTTTCCCAGCATGCCAGGTCTGGCCCCTTCTCAGGGCCTTTGCACTTGCTATTCTCCTTCACCCTCTGCCGCCTACCCCGGACTGAGCATGGCTGACTCTCTCCCTTCCTTCGGCTTTTACTCCTTTTACTCACGTGTCACCTCCTCACTGAAACTTACCCTGACCACCCTATGTAAATCGCTCCCTTTCACATTCTTCTGTCCTTTGTTCTTAGCACCTCCCATCATCTCCTACGGAGCAGTTACTTACTTCGCGGCTCACTGAGATGTCGGCTTCCCAAAGCCAGGGATTTCCCTTTGCTTTACCCACTGATGTGTCCCTCCACCCGGCACACAGTCGGTGCTTAGTATATTCTCTTGGAATGGATTCATGAATGAAACCTCGAGGCTGCAGAGTGGGACAGCCTCAGTGGAGTTTTAAGAACCACAGGAGAAAACCCACTGATGAGCGTGTCCTGGCACAAGGCTGGGATCCACCTGGCAGCTCGGCGCAGCTGACGCAGGCCCAGATGAAACTCTCCAGCTGCCAGTCACCTCACAAGGGGACAAGTGCCTGTGTGCAGACAAGCACCGGCCAGTCCTGCTCCTGGACAAATATCTCCAAGCCCACACCTCCTCACCACACACCAGGCACCACATTTCAATGATTCTTGCGATTAAAATACACGGCCGGGGCGGGGGGTGGGGGGGTGTTCTTTTCCGAATGAGTTCAGATAATGAGAGCACCTGCTCTATGAAATCCTCTCCTCCAAACGTGACTGTCATTTGCTGGTTTACATCCTGCCTGGGTCATACCCAGTGGTCCTAGAAGGGGCTCTGGAGAAGTGAGTGTGGGGACCCAGGGCAGTGAGGTCAGTGGTGGAAAGTCCACTCTGACAGAGCAGCCCCAGGAAATGGTACAAAGAATACTGACCTCACAACTGTCTTGGGGAAGGGGAAAAAAAAGAAAGCAAGATACAGTTTTTTCCTGCTAGAAGTGCATTCTGTACAAACACGTTTTCTCTGCTTTAGCACATTTATTTGAGTCACTCCTGAATTCATCCCGCGCGCGGACTGGTTCTGAGTTGAGTGCTGACTTCATTTCCCTGGGGAAGAGAGGGCCGCCTTACCATTTACTGTTCTGAAGGCTCAGAAAGGTTTCAGTCTGTGTTCAGGCCAATCTGAGAAGACTTCGGTTAGACACGGACCAGGGGCAAAAATATTCCCCTTCCAATCCCATGGCCCTGCCTGCTGTCTCTGAGAAGCCGCTTTGTGATTCCACTGAGCCTCAGAGGAGAGGTAACAAATACCCCGAAGAGGAAGTTCTAGGAAAAGGACATTTGGCAGGGTGCAGGCCAGTGCCTGCTGCTAGCTCCTGGGCCGCATCCACCCTAGGGCTGAGATGAAAGAGGCCACCTAACAGCCTAAAGCGTGGCATAACAACAAACCGGTATCTCAGAGCCCTCAGAATCAAAACACCAGTCATCCAAGCTACACCAAGGCACTGCGATGCAGTGAGGCTCCTGATCAGGTAGAGTACGTGATTCTGAGGCTGAAATAAACTGCAGCGAAGGGAATGAGGTGTCCAGAGGAAGCATTCAACCCAGGGGCGGGGTGGTGCTGCGCGCAGGCTCTTCCCATGACACAAACAGCCGTGACATCTCAGCACTACTCGGAGCGGTTCATGGGCGCAGACTGAGCGACCTCTAAACTGGGCACTCAGCCTCTTCCCTCTCTCTTGCTCCTGAGCAGAGCTCTCTCCCCAGAGCCCGCCAGCCCCGCCCTGATGAGCAGCACAGTAATCCCCCTGTGTCTGTGGAGGCCTGGGAGCACTCAGAAAGAGCACTCCCTACACACGTGGTCGACGCCATGGCTTCCCACCAGCAGCAAGTGCAGGCTGCCTTGCTCCTGGGTTCTCTTTCCAGCATCCCATGAGGCAACAGAAAAATCAGTTTTCCATTCTGGAATCCTGTCAACTAGAACAAATCTACCAGTACCACCTAGAGGCATCTCTTCTAGGGCGATCTCTAATCCCTTTCCTACTTAGGCTGACAATGCCTCTGAGTTGGTAATGTTGCATGTTTTTACCTTCTTAATTCATAGCAAAAAACAACCAAAAACATCAACAAATGCATTCCATCATGAGGTCCATTTCTCAGTCCAGCTTGTATTAATTTGGTCCAGCATGTAGGTCCACTTTTCCTATCTTAGAACTTACTAGAAGTTCCCTAATCCAGTTAAGTGACCCAAAGGAACAGATGTATCACCCAATAAACTCCTAAGAAAGTACTGGAGTTTCTCCAAATAGATTTCACTTCAAGCCTTCAGCCCTCAAGGTTTCAGCGGGACCACATATAACGATTTAAACTCAGAAGTGATCATGTCTCTACACTTTCTAATATTCTATATGTGCTTTAAAGCAGTGTTTCTCTGTATCTTTCATTCTGTGGCCACTGCCCATCCCCTCCAAAATAATTACATTTTTCAATCCTTGGAAGCAAGGCTTCCAATACGTGTGTAAACAGAGAATAGAGGGAGCGAAGATTAGTCAATAAAGGAACATGCTACATGTCCATCATAGAAATGGGGTGACAAAGTCTAGAAGATTACTAAACTCAAGCCAACACCAGGCTCTACTGATTGGCAGCAACAAGTTTAGAATGTCTTCCTAAGGGCCCTGGATGGGCAATACTTGCTTAAAGCAGACTCGAATTATCACATGCCTACAGCAAAGGACGGTTCAGGCTAAAGGGAATCTCCAGCTTCTCCAGAGGGCTGCTACTAATCAACAGAAGGAGGAAGTTGAGGCCAAGATATCCAAAAAAACCACCCTATCTGCTGTTTATGCCCTGAAGCTCCTTGACCCAGATAATTTGCCAAAATCTTTTCACAGCTTCCTCTCTCCTCTGACAGGCCTCCAGAGGCTGAAACTAATAGAAAAACCAACCAACCAACCAACCTGGCCAGTCCCATGTGCTGTCAACACTGATGCAAACTCTTCCTTCAGGGGCCTACTGGGCAGTCAGCTGAGGATCTGATTATGAACTAACTCTACTTGGGTCTCCTTGGCAAAGACTGTGTCTTTAGCTCAGGGGGGTCATAAATTTATGTCAGACCAGCTTTTTTTTTTTTTTTTTTTCTTGTTGCTGCTTTCAAATGAAGAGGTTAAGCCTCTATACAACCAAGTGGAAGAACCAGAATTAGAAAACTTACCAATCGCCCCAGCCAATGAGAATCCATTTCCAACAGGTACTAATGCCTGTTAGAAGCCACTGGAACATTGACATCATCAGCCCAACTGCTAGGTTGTCTGACAGATTCGCCCCCTTCATCACACACAAGAATTTAAAACAAGACACTGCAGTTACATTCATTATTACAGACAACACGTATCTTTGTGTTATTAATCAAAAATGACTTCTACAGTGTGGACTCTACCACTATTCCTCTAACAGCCTCTCTGTGAACTGACCAACACCCTAAACTTTGTAGCCCTAAAAATCTTACCCAAAACACCAACTCAACACCTAGTCCTTCATTATGATACTGAATGCCTTCTGGGTTAGAGCATGCAAGTTTTAGATAGTGCATGCTAGTGTACCTTGAAACACTCATCACTTGTAAATCATCCCTTAAAATCAGTGTAATGGGGGACCATGAGCCAATTCATTGCTTAAAGCAGCTCTCTAGCTCCTCCCTCCTTTTCTCTAGGAATCAACAAGTGAACAAGAAGTAAATTCAAGAAAAACAAACTTTGGGAGAATGTGCACTGAGAAAAGCCAGAGGGAGTCCCTCTAGACCAAGTTAATTGAGAAACAAACATGAGGATATACTGGAATAAAAAACAAGGAATGCACTGAAGACAGGCTTCTCAATTGCCCAGAAAAGACAACAGTTCTTTTTGAACTAATTAGAAAGCCACTGGGAACATAAGCCAAGAAGCAGGATAGGAGGCTGAAAACCATTAAGTCAGCAATGGAGATGGAGGTAGGGTGGAGGAAGAAAGTAAGTATCTGTTTTATTTTATTTCTCTTGTCATCCCTTAGGTTTGCACCTGGCTTTTGGAAATCAGCAGTACCCCCCAACGGAGCATCAGCTAACAGGCTGGGAACTCTTTGTCAACAAGTTCTTAAACGGCCCACAATTAGGCTAAGAGCTTGCATGATTCTTGCTGGTGCTAAAAGACCCAAGTAAAAACATTAAACGGAGGTTTCTGCCCACTCCGCAATCTAAGGCGAGAAGTCATCCGTCCTAGGGGGTGCTCTCGTGTCCTGACACCATTTCTCCATTGGTGCATCGGGAACCAGGTTGGGTTCTATGCCCAGGAGTGCCCATGTGGTTGGCGCCATCTGCATTTCAAGCATTTCCTTGCCTCTCTCTGCACTCGGAAGGGCCCTAATCGCTGGCGGGCACCCGGAGTCAGAGTGCAGAGGGGTCCCCCCAACACACTGCAAGGACTACGAGCGTCCGCCACCTCCTCGGGGCGGACCCAGGCTACGTCCACGGGCCGGGCAGCACTGAGGCGGGTCGGCAACCGGTCGGAGGGGATGCCAGGCCCGCCCGGTTGCCCGCACCTCTCGCCAGCCCCCGGAAGCGCCACCCTCCCGCCCAGCGGGCTCCGAGGGGGCGGGGAGTCGAACGCCCCCTTCCGGGTGCCTCCGCCCGGCTGGCCAGCCCCGCTCCTCCTCCGGGCGGGAATCCTCCCTCCCCCGCCCCTCCCGGAGCCGGGCCCCGGCGCCAGGCCCGGCCCCAGGGGGGAACCCCCAGCCCCGGCTCCCCGTCCCTGCGGCCTCTGCCCGTCTTCCCGACCCTTGGGGGCCGGGAAGACCCCGCCGGCAGCGGCCAGGACCCACCGCTCATTACGACATCTTCCTCCCTGGCCTCCGCCGCCTCCGCCGCCACCGAGAGCCTGACACCGCCCGCCCAGCACCCGCCAATCCCGGAGCCCGCCACCGCCCGAGCGACGGCAGCCTTCGCCAATAAGAATTCAGTACATTGGGGACCGACAGCACCAATAACCAATCAAAGAGGGGCGTCTAGAGCGACGTTGGTTTAGCCAATCGACCCGTGAAATGTCACTGATGGACGGTAGAAGGCACTAACCGGAAGCCTACTGAAAAGTGAACGACATTTTCGCCAGCCAATTGGCGGGAGGCAAAGTCCCGCCCACCAGGTGGTTGATGGACAGCAACAGGAAGCTAGATGAGGAGGGGCTTAGCCGAGGAGTGGTTTTGTATTGGTCGTGGTTGACCTTCCACCCACCTCGAACCCAAAAGATGAGTGATAGATCTCCCCTAAAGCCAATCAGAAGTCCTTAGGGTGAGGCCCAGAAATGCCCTATAAATAGTACATACGCTATAGCTCAGTTCAGTGTCCCCCCTGGTATGGCAGGGGCCTGCTGCGCTTCGGCCGCTCAAGCCCCGTACCTGGTGAGTGGAAAGCCACCAGTCCTTTATTTAGTCCCTCGCCTTTCAGCGCCTCGGCGGAGGGAACTGAACCCCAGGCGACGTCGTGCGGGCCGGCATCGGAGTCCGATAATAGCGGGAGTTGGTGCTACGTGACACTTCTGAGACGAGGGATTATTTCGCCGTCCTGGTTATCCTCACCTGATCCTGCAGCGACCCGCCCCCCACAACGGGCTGTCCCCCCAAATCTCCTAAAGCTTTTAGAAGGGAGATTCCCGGGGCTGCCTCTGACCATCCGATTCTGTGCGCCTGGGGCCGGAATCTGCGCTGGGACCAGCGCCTCGGGTGGACTGAATTGGTCCCATTCCACTTAGCGCCCTTGAACGAGGTGCTGTGTGAGTACACGCAGCGCTCGGACGGCGCTGCCGGGCATCATCTGGAAGGAATGCACTCAGGCTTCAGACCAGACTGGGTTCGAAATTGACACCTGCCGGAGGGGCAGGGTGCTGAAACTCCCCGCGCCTTCCGTCCTCATCCGTACAGTGAGGCTCATCGCACCTACACCTCAGAGCAGCGGCTTCTCTCTCTCTCAAATCATAAGCCACAGCGAGAAATACATTGAATCCTGATACAGTACACTTACACTCCTGCGAGAATGTATAACAAAGTTTCCGCAAACAATACTAAACCTTCCTACCGGTGGTACGCTGATATTTTCTATCCTGTTACTCTTCCTTCCTCCCTCCCTCCCTTTCTGCCTGCCCGCTTTTTCTTGATCATGACCAGCAGTTTGAAAAACGCTGTCTTAAAGGGTTGGAGTGATAGAATATAGAGCCAATGCCCTGTACATCGGGCTTGGTGAATAAATGCTAATATTCTCTTCCAGTCTACTCCTCCCAGCCTTAGCCTTTGAAAAACAAGGCTCTAGAAGCTATCATTCCTCTACTTAAAATCCTTCATTGGTTCCCCTATGCCTTTGTTTTTAAAAGAGTTTTATTCACTTATTGAGAGAGAGAGAGAGCACAAGCAGAGAGGAGAGGGAGAAGCAGACACACTGCTGAGCAGGGAGCCATCCCTGGGGCTCAATCCTGAACCCTAGAATCATGACCTGAGCGGAATGCAGATGCTTAACCCACTGAGCCACCCAGGCGCCCCTCCCTATGCCTTTCTGGATAAAAAGCCCAAACTCCTTTCTGGGAGGCAAACTAAATCTTTCACACTCATTTTTGGATCTTTCCTCCCCCTCCCTATTACTCCCTTTCTACAAATCCTATCCTTTTGCCTCAAGAAAAATTCCACATTTCTTCAACACTTCTTCTCTTTCCCTTCCTACTTTATCTTTCCTTTTCCTGGTAAACTCCTATGCATCCTTCAAGACCCTGCTCAAAGTCTGAGCACCTAACTCCTGCTGAGCCATAGCAGAGGGGCACCCTGCACTTCCGCCTTCACTTCTGACTTCCCTGCTGCACTGTGCGCTGCAGTGGGTTTGAAGCCTGTATAAGAGGACTGGCAGGAAATGTATGTGGAGTTAAAGAATGAATATTTGCATACAATTACATCTACCTAGGACTTGTTTATGTAGACCATACAGTATGTTCCCATGTCATTTTTCAAGTTAAGATTGCTTCACTGTCAGGCCAAGGACTCCACCCCCATTCAGTGACTCAGCTATGTTAGGGTGCAGGAAGTTTGGGGGGGGGGTGAGGTTGAATATCCTGCTGGGCCACTGCCAAACCTTTTGTGGGACGAAAGCTGGGGCAGCTGTGCTTCTCACCCCAGAGGCCCCATCATGAAGACAGCAGAAGTGGGTGGGGGGAGGGTGCAAAAACAGGAGAACTTGGCAGCCGTTTTGAGTTACTTGAATTGTTCTTCCCTTTTAAAGACCGCCATTGCCTTGTGTTCTTTCTTTCTAGGCTCTCTTCCTCCTTTCTTACCAGAGGCACAGCTGAGGAAGGGGGCACTTTCTAAGGACAGAAACCCCCTTTTACTTTTGTCAGGATCGTCAAGAGTCTTTGAGCCTCACTTACAACCCCCTAAAACCACCATACATCTTCTCTTCCCACCGGTCGCTGCTTTGAAGATGGCGCCCGTCCTCATGAGCGGAAGGAGGTCTGGCAGGCGGCCTCCAATGTCCACTTTCTCCCTAGCTGCACTTCCGACTCACTTGAGAGCTAGTCATAAATTCTGAAGTCCAGGACCCATTCCAGATGGAGAAAATCAGAATCTCCAGGGGGTGAAACCCCAGTGACCATATGGAGTAGTTAGTTCCTCAGGTGACTCCAGTAGGCAGCCAATGTCTCCGCAGCCCAAAGCCATCTTTCCACTGTGGGCGCCCAAGTGAAAAATTATGAACAGTCTCACCTCCCCCCTCCTTCACCTCTCTGTCCTCCCCTACCCCAGCGAACTGAATTTCTCCCCTGCGCCCCCTACCTGCCTTGGTCTTCAGGGAGCCAGGGCTCACAGGTGGGTTCTGGCTGTGTCTCACCTGCCATGGGCCTGGGGGCAGGTTCTCTCTCTCTGTCTTGGATGTTTCCTTTCTTGTTTCCAGCTACTCTCAGCCTCTTCTTGTTCTCTTCCTTTCTCATTTTTGCCAGTCCTTAAAGCCCTACGTTTGTCTTGTTCACCCCACCCTGCAGCACACTGCTTGCTGTAGGGTAGGGGTGCAGTAGATGTTTGTTGCGGTCAACTAAATGACTGCATCCTTTTAATACTTTCTTGCAGACTTCCCATCTCTGCCAGACCCAGCTTCCTCCACCTCCATTTCACTTCTCCTTCCCTGTCTCCCTCGTCAGCGCCTTCCCTCTTGTTTCTTCCCTGCTGTTCCTGCTTCCTGAAACCCTCCTTGGCCTTCTCTTTTGCAGGTAGTTGCCCCCATCTCATTCATTAGAGCACCCGTCCCCAAGGATGGGCAAGAGCGCCAGAGGAAGGGTGGGAGGCAGAACTGCAGTTTCTGCCCTTAGGAAGCTCTAGATTCCTTCTGGGGCCTTCTGTGAAAGGAATGGTGCAGCAGGTGTTGGATGTCCAGAAGCTAGAAGAACGTCAGTGTCCCGCCCTTGACTGACTGTTGGTCCTTACTCGTTGCTACAACCCAAGCTTTATTGTTTATTTTTGAACGGTTACAGCCAGTTCAACCTTCAAAAGCTGGCTCGTTCTCCCTTAAGGATCTTCCCAGTAGCCTCTGCTTCTCCTGTTTCTCTCGTCTGGTTTTCTACATTCTTGTCCTTTCTCTCTCCACCTACAGAGAAATCAAAGTTGCAGGCTTGTCGAACCATCCCTGCTACTCTTATTTGCCCGAGAAAAAGTGAATCCTCATTACTTTTTTTTTCCTCCCTGGTCCATCTATGATTTCAATGACTGAAGTTTCCTTAGTCTTCTATGAGCATGAAACATTGACAGAGGCTGTAAAGTGTTATATCCCTATTACAGTGTGGTGGCTACCCCATCCTGTACCCCAGGGGCACGCACACAACCATCCCCTTCTCCACTGCCCAGGGATGCCACTCCTGACCCATGCCCTGACTTGTCATCTCCCTCTGTCCCCTAGTTCCCCTGCCAGACCCGATGGCTGTCCACCAACTGCCATGGAATCTTCTAGCAAGAACATTCCACCCATCCTTCCCCACAGAGTTCTTCCTTCTTACCTGGTTCTTTCTACCTCCTAATCCCCTCGGGATGAGGTCTGTAGAGCCTCAGAAAGGTCAATTGCTTCCCTCCCCACTCCTCCCCACTCCCTTCCTGGGGAGCAGCCCTTTAGGGTAGAAGGCACCTGCGCCCTCTCAACCACCGTTTGTGGCCACTAGGGGGCATCCAAGGCATTTCTAGAAGCAGATGCTGGTGGTGTGTTTTGTTTTGCTTCGTTTTAACCTTATTGGAAGGGAAAGGCAAGCATAGAAATTGAGTTTAGCAAGCATGCATTGAGTGCCTACTGTTTGCCAGGCCCACGCCTTGCTTCACCTGGAAAGAGGATATGTTCTAGCCTCCCCAAAGACTCTTCGCAGAGCCATTTGCCTCTTCAAGGAATCAGTTTCTACCAAACAGCTCATCTTCCAATGACTGGTAACATTCTCCTATCTCTGCCTCAGCTTCTCACGTGTGCTCAGCCCCTCTCCAGCCTCCTCCCCACCCCGCCCCGGTTCCCATGGCAGACTGGAGACTTTCCTAGGCACAAAGTGAATTTCTCCAGGTGTGCCCTGTCTCCCTCTCTCTTCTGGGTCCCTGAACCTCTCCTGTCAAAGCCCCATCTCTCTGGCCATCACTAGCCACCTCCAGCTTCTCCAGACACCCTGAGTGTGGAGGATGGGGGTTCAGTGAGGCCGTTGGCTGGGATGCTGGGCTCAGGAGCATCACTTCATCTGGAAGCGCCGCCCCAGCCAGCAGAGACTCAGGAAGTGGGCGACGGTGGTGGCGATGACAGTAACAATGATAATAGTAATAATACATTGGGACCCACAAAATGGCTGCAAAATACCCTCTAATGATTACTTGTATTTATAGATCTCCTTCCCTTCCTAGACACTTCAGAGCCATTGCCCAATTAACCCTCCTAGCTTCCCTGGGAGGGACAATTAACCCCATATTTTATGGCCAGGGGAAACCGAGGCTCTAAGAAGGTGGTAGAGTTGGCTGAGGTCACACAGTGCATCAGCAGGAGCAGAATTTGCGAAGTGGCACTCTCTCCTTGCTTCCCTCTAGATCCAGACCCACCTAGGTGTGTGTGCCCACGTACATACTCGCAAACACGCGTGCATGCACGCACACTTGCACACCCGCTCACCATCCATCCCTCCGCCTTGGGAGAAGCTGGACCTGGGACAAAGAATTGCTGCCCCGGGGTGACAAGGAGAGAGTCCGGGTAACCACGGAGGAGGGCTTCTCCGGGCCAGCCGAGGCTCTGTGGAAATCCCTGTTCTGTTGGTTACACCTCAGGTCAGCCAGGGTGCCGGTCAAGGAGCCAGGCTCCCCAGACTTCAGGACACATGAGGGAAGAAATGGTGGGTGTCTGAGTGTGGCTGAGTGCCTACACATGTCCTCAGGAATAGTGCCCGACACGCATTCACCCTGCAAACTCCACTCACCCCTTCTAGCCGCAGTACTGGGGATGGCAGTGTGATTCCAGAAAAGAGAAGAGACTTAGCCACCCTAGAGGAGGGAGGCCCCCCAAAACCCGAATGGCACTTATATGGCCTGCAGAAGAAGACTGTGCTGACAGGAGCAAGGGGAAGCGGGGAGAGATGGTGGTGGGCACAGGACTGACTCTCCCTTTCAAGTTCTCACCAAGGAAGTATAAAAAAAATAAGGAGGGGGCGCCTTCTGCTCGGGTCATGATCCCAGGGTCCTGGGATCAAGTCCTGCATCCGGCTTCCTGCTCAGCGGGAAACCGGCTTCTACCTCTCCCTCTGCCTACTTGTGCTCTCTCTCTCAAATAAATCTTTTTTAAAAATTTAAAAAAATAAAGAGGCACCTGGGTGTCTCAGTGGGTTAAAGCCTCTGCCTTCGGCTCAGGTCATGATCCCAGGGTCCTGGGATGGAGCCCCGCATCGGGCTCTCTGCTCAGCAGGGAGCCTGCTTCCTTCTCTCTCTCTGCCTGCCTCTCTGCCGACTTGTGGTCTCTCTCTCTGTGTGTCAAATAAATAAATAAAATCTTTAAAAAACTTTTTAAAAAATAAAAATAGATAAATAAAAATAAAAGAAATAAGGAGATGCTTGCTTTCTAGTCTGAACTCAGACATGGAAGGGGGAGTGTGCTTTTTTTTTTTTCTCCCGCAGCAGGAGGGAATGTGGTTATCTAAAAGAAAAGCTTCCCGGCTACACAAAATAGTGTCCCAGAGCAGGTGGCAGAAGAAGGCAATGAAGTAAAAGTGGGATGATGTTTGGCGGATCTCTGCACCGTTCCAGTTGGGTTGGACACTGGGATGGGGAGTCATACGTCTGTGGGTGGGTCCCCGCTTGGGGAGAGCAGCTGTGGAAACCACACTGACCACAGCCATGGCCTTGCCTGGATCCTTCATGTCCCTGACTTGACTGGGCACCCCCCTCCCAGCTCCACTCCTGACTCTCAGCTAGCCCCTGACCCAGGCCGCCTGGCCCTCCCACGTCTCCTGCTTCCCCGGCTCCACACTGCTGAGCCTCTACCAGGGCTCCCAGCTGGGTCCCACCTTTGATCTGGCTTCAAAAAATAAAAAGCAGTACCAGGAGAGTAATTTTCCCCGACCTGCTGGGGAGGAAGGCAGGCTGGAGGCAGGTCCTGACCAGCCCGGCCCACTCCTCCTTGAGCCTGGAGTCTGAAGCTGGTGGCAGGAGGGGGTGGGGAGAGGGTTGGGGACCCAGGGAGCAAAGACATTTTCCTCTCTGATTTCCTCTCCCACCCTACTAGAACGCTGACCTCAAGTGAGTCTTCCTCCCCTTCCCCGCCTGCCAATCAGCAGAAGGAAGGAGAAAGGAGAGGATAGTTGTGCTCGCAACCCACCAGCCACCCAGCACTGGGCTGCCCACCCCAAACTCTTCCTTGCTGGGCTGTGTTAGAGCAGAGCCTGGCCTGGAAGGGTAGTTCTTCTGTCCTCTTCCCCACTTGTGCCCCTGGCCTGTTCCCTGGGGGAGTGCTGACCGTCCACTCAGGGTGGGGCCTGGCCATGGGCAAGTCTGTGCCCACCCGGCTGGGCACCTGAGACATGACTCAGTTGGCTGTCTCAGCGCCAGCTCTGGTCTTGGGAGGCTGGACTGGGGAGTGGGGAGGGGAAGGCTAGACTGGAGAGAGGGTGGGTCAGCCTTTTATGGAGTTTCCTCCCCATCCCTCAGCCTCTAGTACTGCAAGCAGCTGGCCCAGGATTTCCATCTTCCGGCAACCCCCACCCTCCCGCCCAGTTCAAAGACTAGCTCCTCACCTGTCCTGGGATGCTTCCCTGGGGCCCTTTTAAGTGGTTAGTGGTGCACCCCTCCTCCAACTCGCTGAGGTTCAGGGCTGCTCCATGAAGGTGTAGGAGACATGGGGGGACTTAGGGTGATGGGGTGCAGAGTCCAGAGTTTGGGAGGAAGCGGAAACATAACCTTAAACCCATTGAGCTGCCCCTAGTGATGTCAAGCCCTCCACACAGGGCCATTGACTACTAGATAATTCTTTCCTGGATGGGGAGACGAGCCTGGGGTCAGACCCAAGGGAAACTCCGTACCTGAGTTTAGGTGGGTAAGGGCTGAGGGCAGGGGCTGGGCTGGTCACCTCCAGCTCAGCCTTTGGCGCATTGGCTTAAACAAAAGATGGCCACCAGGCGCAGGGGCATGGAGCTCTCTGTGTTCTCCCGTCCTGATTGTGCCATTCCTGTCTCCCTTTCCGGTAGACTCCTACCCCACAAACGTACTCTGAAAGTGTTCCTGAAATCTTGGGACTCTTCCAGAATTGGCCAGAACCCACCCTCCCCTCCTGCCCCCACTTCTTGGAAAAAGGGGCCGTGAGCAAGGGTTCCTACCTCCAGAAGGAGGACCATTCTGGAAGCCCCCCCCCCACCAACTCCCCACCTGGCCCCAGGCACCTCTCCCTGACCTGGGGGCAGAAAGGAGAGTCTGGGGTGGGGGAGGAAGTTGGGAGTCACCTAGTCTCCAGGTGGGCGGGGTCCCCACAGCGATAACTATCTTTCTGGCAGCTCTAACCTGTTCTATGGGTGAGTAATTTTTTTTCCTAGAGGAGAAAGGTGAAGGCCTTGGTGGGGAGTTATTCTGGCTCTGAAGTGTCCTTGCAGCTCCCCAGGCTCCCTCCAGGCCTTGTGCAAGAGCCGTAAATCTCTCACCACCCACAGGCCTGGGGGTGCCTGCCGCTCAGCTTTCAAGTCTGGAGGTTTTTATGCGTTTGCTCCTCTGCTGGGCTCCACAGCTCCTGCCTGGGGCCTCTCCCCAGCCTGTAAAAATCCAGTCCCATAAATCTCAGCTGCCCCCCTAGGGGCCAAGCAGCGTTCCTCCCACTCCACCCCCACCCATAAGCATCTCAATCCCTGCCTCCCCGCCGCCCCCGCCCCCCCTCCCCAAGAGATGGCAGCCAGCGGAGCTTGGGCAGGAGAAAGAGGCAAAAGGAGTACTGAGGGCAGCAGTTGGGTGAGGGGTTTTCTGGAGAGTTCCACTTGGCCCCACAGCATTTGCCTTGTCTCGTTGGGTTTGGACCTTGTAACTGAATGGGGATGGGGTGTTTCGACAGCGTCTGGCACCGGAAGGGGGCTTTTGCAGGTCTCTGGTGGGGAGGCCTCTTGGCCTCCTCTGGCTGCCGGCATCCACCTGAGCCTCCTGAGACAGGTGGCTGTCTGTCTGCCAAGCCCCCGGGGGCTGTCGGAGGTGGCAGGCAGCCCAGGGACTGTGCCGCTTTCCTGGATCAAAATGGGGAGTTGAAGGATGGGCAAGGGGGTGATGGTGCCCTAGACACGGAGGGCCACACACGACTTGCACGGTCCAGTAGCTTCAGTAATAAAACATAATTCTTAACCTCCCGGTCTGATGGGGGGCAATGGACAGTCAGCCGGATGGGTCAGAGAGGAGGGTCTCAGGTGGCAGGACCTGGGGTGTCTCAGGGCTCGGGGAAGGCGGGGGAGGGGTGGGCTTGTGCCTGGGAATTGGCGTCTGGGGAAAGATGACAAGGGGAGAACTGCAGGAAGCAGGGCGGCTGGTTACACTGGAGGGAACAGTCTGCTGGAAGGTTCCCCTGCGGGGACAGGATGCCGGGGACAGAGCAGGTTTGCCAGGAAAGTGAGGATCCCGTGCAGGGCTCTGCCCTTCCTGGAATGAGCGCTGGGAAGGGAAGAGTTGCCCTCCTCCAAGCACTTCACGTGCACATAGCCCCACTTTACAGATAAGGAAGACGAGGCTTAGCAAGTTTAAGGAACTTGCCCAGGATCATCCACTGAATAATGGCACCATCAGTGCTGGATAATGGAGTTAATAGTTCCAGAGCCAACGCTTTCCGTATCGGCCTCCTGCAGAAGTAGACAGAGGGCACTGTCACCCAGGGCAGAGGGTGTCCCCTGTACCGCTTCCCAACTCCTACAGAGGCCAGCAGGCTTGTTGTCCTCTTTACTCAGGGAAAGAGCAGTTCTGGTCCTTTCTGGGGGCCCTCTGCCTCCTGAGGCACACCCACCTTGGAAGCAGCATCAGGGACTAGCAACCCACAACCACTGGGTGCCCTGCTTCCGCTAGCACCAGCTACCACCAGGAAACTGGGCACTCACAAAAGTGAAACTGACTCTGCTGGTTTCCCGCCCACGCGGAGGGAAATGGGGAGCAGCCTCGGCTGGACAACAACCAATTAGGCACTTTTTATTGCCCACACTGTCATAATCCTCCGAGCTTGGCCCCGATGAAGAGGAAATGGGATGGCAAGGAATTCCAAGATGCCTTCAGAGTTCACGTCAGCCATCCCCTTGCTTCTAGGTGCCCCCCCCCCATGCCATCAGGAGAATTTTCCCTCCAAGTGAGGTCCTCAGTCCTGGAAGTCAGCAGGGCTTTGTGTCCAACCAAGTCCTTTAGCCTCTGAAACGGGGTGTTCTCTTGTTCTTTGCTCCAGCAACTCAGGGAAGAGGAATTCCACGCCTGTTTCTTCCCAGGACAGGGACAGCAGGAGCTCCTTTCTAGGACGGAGATGTGGTGGTGGAGGCCTCTGGTGGGTGCCCCGCAGGATGTGGGCATCAGGGGTCAGGGGAATTGCTGGTTTTTCCTTAGTACCCTCAGACTCCTCTCTCAGACTGGCAGCTCCCAGAGGACAGTGGACTTGTCTCTTCCAACAGATTGAAAATCCCTCAAGAAGCTATCTTTGCCAGAGAAAGTCTCGTTTGGATTCTGCCCTTTGCCTCAGTTGCCCAGAGCAGAGCTTTGTCCACAGTAGGTCACTCTCGCTGTCCCATACAACGACTGTGGCTCTGGCCCACAGTGGGCAGCCTTCTGGGCAGGAAGTATAACCTCCATCTGTCACAGTCTTCATTTCCACATCTGTAAAATGGGGGTAATAAATGGACCCACCTCAGCTGTAGTTGTGAAGATCTCAAAGAAAATGTTAGCACCTGGCCCATACTAAGGGCTCAGAAAATGAAAGCTCTTGTTAGCTTTGGGGACAGCTGGCAGAAGGAAGACAGCAGCTTTCCTCCCGTCAGAAATCAGGATGGAATTCTAGCAACCAGGCTTAAATAGGGAAGGCCAGAAGCCAGCCAGCCTGGCAGCTCTGTGGGGATCTCTGGCTGAGACCCAGGTGGACAGGTCGGGTCCCTTCTCTCTAGGAGAGAGCAAGAAGAGCTGCCATCAGCATGGGTCACCTCAGGGACCCAGAACAAAGAGGGCTACCATGAAGGGGGATGTCAAGTTAGGACCCTGCTGTCAAGGCAAGTGGAGAGAAGGGTTGTGTGCTTCATTCCCTTAGAAGGCCATGGCAGCCTCTTTGCCAGGGTGTTGGGGGTCTCAAACCCAATGGAGATGTTTATCCAGCACAGTGGAGGGTTGGGCATGGATGGACACAGTCACCTCTCCCAGACCATGGGTCCCAAAATCACCTGAAGGAGGGGAGGGGACAGAAGGACGTGAAAACATACTCAAGGTGAGCATGCATTCATCTTCCCTTTCATGGGTAGACACATGCCTGGGTTCAGAGTGGACCACAAGCTGCTTTACATATCCACACTGCCTTTCCTCAAAGAGAAGGGGGTCTCAGGCTTGGCAGCTGCTTCAAGGAAGGAGAGGCACTGCCTCCCCAGCTGATTCTGCCCTGAGGAAGGACCCTGGGTGGGGCTGAGCAGGCTGACACTGGCAACGAACCAGGGCCCTCAGGCAGGCTGGACAGGCAAATAGGAGGAGGATGGAGCACCATGCCATTACAGAAGAGCTGGGACAGACTCTACCTTCCTCGGTCTTGGGCCTGGAGGGGAAACAAGTAGGACAGGGAGCTGGGGCTGGAGGAAGGCTCTGAGGCTCTTGGGAGAAACTTGGTGGTGGTGGGGGGGGGTAGAATGCTCTCTCTTCTTTCTTTCTTCTTTTCAGTTTCAACTTAAGAGTTTCCACAGTGGGAAGCTTCCCCCCCTTTGCTCCCTGGGCTTACCTTTGCAGGGACTTGTTTACTGAGTAGAGAACTGAACGCCCGTCCCGGCCTCCCTCCTCGACCACCAGTGGGCAGGGGAGGCCTGTGACTAGTCCGGAAGGCCACCCCTTCAGGGAGCTGTTGGTCAGATAGGGGAGACACAATTCTTGACCACAAAGATTACCCAGACTGATGGGGGAGATAGAGCACATCCCTGATTCATCAAGAGTCACAAGGATGGGCAGCAGACAGATGCAATTCTTGAGGTGGGGCTCAGGGGCTGGGAAGACCCTCTGGGGAGCGGGCTGAGGGCAGTCAATGGGGAGAAGCTCCTAGAAGAGAAAGTGTCGGAGACTTAGGGGGAGGGTCCCATGAATGCCATTTATCCTTAAGCCAGGCCCGTTTATCCAAAAAGGAAACTGCCTGGGACTTCACAGGAAATGTTCATCTGAGCCAGGATTCAAAGTTGTTCCTTTTCCCCAGGGGGGAGGAGGGCTCTAGGAGAAGGTGGGAGGTGGGGAGGGCTGAGGGACAGACAGGGGACAGACTGAAGGGGGAGGGGGAGGGGATGCATGCCATTTTGGTGAAGTTCCTCCCTGGCCCATGGATGAACCAAAGTCACTTAAATGAAAAAGAGAGAGAGAGAGAGGCGAGTTGAACAGGTCCCTGTCTGGCGGCTGTGAGTCAGGGAGCCGGTCCTCTGATCCTATGAGCCAAATCCCTGAATCTCCGGGGCTTTCAAGGCTCTTTGGGTCCAGCCTCAAAGCCACCGCCAGGTAGGGATCTGCCCCCTGCCTGACCTTCCGCTGCTCTCTGACCTCCGACCCTGGGGCCTCCCTGGAAGGCTGAGTTACTTCTCCCCCTACCCAGATTTGGGGTAGACTTGGACAAAAGGGACAGAACGAAGGGGCTGTGTAGCCGGGCACAGGACAAGGAGCTGGAGAAATCCATGTTTCTCAGCCCTGGCTGCTGCTGGACCCCACTCTGGTAGCCACAGGGGAATTGGCCTATCAGAAAGGATGCCGGCATGCGTGCTTCAGGGTGGGAGGGGGAGAAGGAGGAACTAACGTGGGTCCCCAGAGCCCCCTCTGTGTGGGTGCTAACTGCCTTTAGAGGGAATTCCTTAGGGGGCACACTGCAGGGGCCCAGGAACCTTTGGCTCTGGGTCTGACCCTCTAGGGACCTCAGGGAACTCCCCGATCAGCCCCCCACTCTGGGGAGGCCCATGTGGGACCAACCCGGAGGTTTCCCTTCAGGCTCTTCCCAAGTCGAGACCCTTGAACTGTCCTACTTCTTGGTGGGAAGGACCCTCTGGGGGGCACCGAGCCCATTCTGTCCAAGGGGAACCCTCACGGGGGGTGGGTCCCTTTTCCTGAGCCAGTGGTTCCTGATGGCCCATGAAGACATGGTGGGACGTTGGGGAAGGGTAAGGAGTGGACTGCGTGTTCCCTGTATTGTTGGGGGAGAGCCCCCCGGACACTGTCTTCCAGCCCCTGGGAGCTGGCACACGGGCCTGTTCCTGACTGGCTGGGAAGGCTTGGAGCCTGGCTGAGCCCCAGTCTCAGGAGGGAGGGAAGAGCGTAGTGAGGGGGTGGGATGCCTCTTCCGCCCTGTAGATTAGGGACTCTGAGACAGGAGAGGGCCTGTCACCGGGCCCATAAATAAAGCAGCTGAGTCTTTCCCTCCATCTGTGTTTATCTGTCTGGCCTCGGGTTTCCGGGAGAGGAGATGTCTCAGCAGCCCCAGCAGCAAACCCTGGGCGCTGGTGGGGAGGAGGGCAGCTTCCTTGACTTCGCCTGGCTCTCACCCTCTGTTTCTCTGTCTCAAATCCCTGCCTCATGGTCGCTCTCTCTGCAACCTGGACACTGAGTCCAGCAGCCCCTCTGAGACCAGGCAGGCAGGGTGCGGGATGTGGTGGGAGGGTCTCTGACAGTTCTGCTGTCCCTCCCCATGGGTATGCACCCTCTATGGGCTGTGGAGGAGAGCCCCTGGGGTCCCCAGGGAGGTGAGGGGCAGGAATCAACAGGGTGCTGGACAGGGGTTGGGGGGGCGGTCTGAGTGTGTGAACTCCTGGTCTGTGAGGGGCAGAGAAGAGGGAGGCAGGCCTGATCCTTACTGATGAGGGGAGATCCTGCTCTCCCCATGCACATCCGCAGACTCTCCTCTTAGCACCCTCCTCCCCTCCCTGCTTCCCTGGGGCTCTGTGAGAGCTCCAGGCCATTCCCACAACCCAGGACATGTCACCAGGGCTCTTCCAGTGTGGGTCCCCAGACCACCTGCACCAACGTCGCGCTGGCAAAGACAAGGGAAAACGCTTCTCTAAATGCAATGTTCCTGGGCCCCATAGACTTGCTGAACAGAGAGGGACCTTTCATTTTGTTCACTTTAAGGATTTCACTTATTTCACACACACACACACACACACAGCATGTGTGTGCACAAGCATGGGGAACAGCGGGCAAAAGGAGAGGGAAAAGCAGGCTCCTCACTGAGGAGAGAGCCTGATGCTGGGTTTGATCCCAGGACCCAAGATCACTGCCTGAGCGGAAGGCAGAAACTTAACTGACTGAGCCACCCAGGCATCCTGGGACCTTTCATTTTAATGAATGTCCCAAATGATGAGCTTGAGAACTGCCGCCTTGTGCTGTCTGAGATCTGGCTCTCTTGTTCTCCACCACAACCCCAGCACCCAGCTTGGTGCCCGGAACAGAGTAAGTGTTCAATATGAACATCCACCGATTGAATGCATTTCTAGATGGTGACTACCCCTCCTTTCAGGTGGGGCCTTCTTCCCTGGCCTCTCCAAAGACCCTGAATCTCCCTGGAGGAGTGGGGGAGGGTCCCCAAGTTCCTGCTCTCAGAGGTAGTGGTGATACCAGAAGATGTCAGCCAGACCCCACCACCACCACCACCACATAGTGTCGCAGGACTGTAAGCGGAACAAAACTGTATATATCACTGGCTCACACAGAAATACTCTCATCACAGGGATTTTAGGCCACTGGGGAGCTCTCACTAGGGCAGGTGAGGCCTCCCAGCTCTCCTCGGGGTCCACAGGAGCCACAGCCTCCAGCACCCATCCTCAGGGAACAAGAAGGGGCAGGAGGCTGGGAAGGGTAAAATCATAGAGAAGGAGAAGGACCAAAACTGTCAATGAAGAACCACAGCTAAATGAGGTCTGCGGGGAGAGGAGAGCACACCTGTTGCACAACTCAGGCCAGGGGTTCCTAGAATTTTCCAAGGGACTAGGCATCCCAGCCAGGAATGCCTGAATAAATCACTTCTCTTCTCTAAGCCTCAGTTTCCCTGAGTGTCAAATGACCATCTCTGGAAAGGAAGGCAAGGCTCCTCCAGATGAAGGGTCCTCTCCCTTGGGGGAGGGCCACTCAGGTCGCTGCCTCTGCACAGCTGGCTTACTCGGTGTAGCAAATAAATTTGCACTCATTTGCTTCCTGGATAAAAAAAAGAAAAAAAAGAAAAAGAAAAAATAATGTAGTCTGCAGATGAATAGAAAGCGGTAGGGTTCCAAGGTGAGGAGCCTGCCCAAGGTGGGGACTGGGATGTGGAGCAGGGAAGCACAGGAGGCCTGGCCTCCTGCAGCTAGCAGGGGCCCCTCTGGCAGACTCTGAGAGCCTTTCCAGCTCCAGAGTGGAGAGGGCACTCTAGGCGTTGAGGGGCTGCAGGGTTGCAGACGCCAGGCCGTCTGGCAGGGGAGAGAGCAAGGGACCCAGGCATTCTGGGGGAGAGGGGGTAGTGAGGGGGCCCTGAGGGTGAAGGGCAGCTGAGAAGGGCTCTCAGGCCTCCCAGGGAGCCTGGAGCCAGCCCCAGGAATGTACCAGTAAGGCAGATGGCAAATACTTGCCCTGAGGCCCTAGAGAGGGATGAGGGAGGCAGGAGACTGAGAGAGGAGGAGGAGGAGGACAGGGATGAGGCAGAGTGCAAGGAGCCTAGTTTCCTGAGGAAGAAGGAGGCAGACCCACTCTCGGGCAGGAGAGGGTGATGGCGAAAGTGGCCACCCTGGCTGTGGTCTGGGGTTGAAGGGGAGGCTGAGAAATGAGAAATCAGCCAGGGGAGACCTGGGAAAGGCAGGCTAGCTGGGTCCTTCCCCACTATCTAATGGCTCCAGTCAAATCCAGGAGGGGGTCAGATAGAGGAGGCAGCGTCCTCCACCGTAGGGAAAAGTCCTAATTGATGGCAGAGACACAGTGCCATCCAGATGGGGCCTCTATGTCCCACTGACACAGCCCAGGTCCTTGGGAAGTCCTTAGTCTCATGGAGGACACAAAATCCTTGCCTCAACCTGGGGTCAGGGGGCGGGGGGTTGGGGATGGGATGCACGATGGGACACTACACATATCTTCAAATTACTTAGAAACTCAGCAACACAGCAGCAAGGGCACACACAGGGGACAGCTGTGAATGCTGAGCCTTTCCTAGATGGAGGGGACCCCAACATAAAGGAGCAATTAGTTTAGCAGAATGACTCAGAAGAGGCTCCCTCAAGTGGATTTTGAGTGAGATTTTGAAGATGCAGAAAGACAGGGGTTAGGGATTCATCCTTGACTGGCCTGGGACTGCGAGTGTAGAGCTGGTGAGGACAAAGAAGGGGACAGTTGACTCAGAGTCCTCTGGCCAGCGACACTGGATGGCAGTGGTGCATAAAGAGGACTCCAGGTCTGGAAGAGCCTTTTTTTTTTTCCCCCCAGAGATGATCATTTGACATTCAGGGAAACTGAGGCTTAGAGAAGAGAAGTGACAGGATTGGAGTGAGCCAGCAAGTTAGGGGCAGAGCTGAGACCAGAGAGCAGATTTTAGGGCTCCTAGTCCTGCGCTCTTTCTCCTCCCCCAGCTGCCATGCTGACAACCTGCGGCCGTTGGCAGAAGGTTCCAGGAGCCATCCTCCAGGTGTTTTGTTAGTAACAGGGGAAAGTACCTAAATTTCTTAAGGCCTCTTTTTCTCCATCTGTACTTTGGGCTCTCTCATCAAGGAGGGGGAAGGCCTTTGCAGGAAGTCTCCACAGGATTCCAGGTTATTGGTAGGACTTGCTAACAGTTTTCCTGAAGCAAACATGGGTGGCCAGAGAGGGAGGCCAGAGGCTGGGGTACCCACAGCTGATGGGGACGTGCTCTGCTGCCACAGGGGCCTGATCTGATGATGGGGGGGGGGGCGGGGAAGAGGACCAATTTGCATTTTATTTGCATATCAATTGCGTGAATTCCAGGCCTGGCCACGTGCTCGGGAATCTCCCTGGCTCTGGCTCCCTCCGCTGTGGTTTCCCCACCTGCCTGAGAGCCTCCTGGTTGCCAGTTGTGTGGCCACAGCTGGGGAAGGGGCGGGGGGAGGGGTGGCTCGGACGTTGGCCACTGGCTTCCCCGAGACCAACAAAGCAGAGCCTTCAACGCCCCAAGCTGGCGCCCCGGGCCCTCCCGGCCTCACTCCTGTGGGGTGCCCAGGAGGCCTCCCCCCCCCCCCACGCCCTGCGGGAGGCTCCAGGCTGGCTGAGGGACGGCTCTAATCACGCCCAGGGCCTCCTAGCGCTCTGCCTTCCTAAACGTGGACCCCCCTCTGAGGGGGACCCAGCGGGAGTCCCTCGGGCCCTCCCCAGCTCACTGGGGAGAGCGGCCCCTGCACCCCCATCCCAGCGCCCTCAGCAGAGGCCGGGTGCTCAGCGGCAGTGGGCCGGCGAAGGGCTGTCCCCTCCCACTGGAGCCAAATAATTGCCTCCTGCTTTGTTGTGTGGTGTCTGGGGCCCGGGGCCTCTCATTTGTGGGGACGTGCTGTGGCGAGAGCCTCCCTGCGTAATTACCCCCTCCCCATCGCCGCCGCCGCCGCCACTGAGCCTCCTGCGTCCGCTGGGCCTTACTCACCCCGCCGGCCTGCAGCTCCCCCCACGGCCCAGACGCAGGGAACTCCCCTCCCGGGTCCCAAACTGTCCTCTTCCGGCAAGCCACCGCTTGGACTCTCCCTGTGCGCCCCGCCCCCCCAAAACCGGGGTGGGCAGAAGTAGAGCCGATGGGGGTCTGTCTCCCCGAAGAGACCTGAAAGAATCTTTCTGATCTGAATACAACCCTCCCCACCCCGCCCCTGCCGACAACCAGGTCCTCAGCCGGGGAACCAGACCCAGGATTGGGCTCCGGGCACGCGCCTCGCGTTGCGCAACATCTGGACAGGGGTTGCACCTGTCGGGACTTGTTCCCAGTTCGGGTTGGAGCTACCTGCGACCCTGATACCTGGGAGAAAACACTTCACTCTAGCCACTCTAGCTCCGCTTCTTCTTTTTCTTTTTCTTTTTCTTTCTTTCTCTCTCTCTCTTTCTTTCCTTCTTCTTCTTCTTCTTCTTCTTCTTCTTTTTTTTTTTTTTATTTCCTATTCCTGCTTCTTTGTCACCTGTTTACCTATTTGTTATAAAGGAAACGAAGAAGAGCCACCCTTCGAGCTAGCATGGGAGCCTGAGATACACCCACGCACCAAGGAAGGAACAGAGACACTCCCCAAGATAAAGGGGGAGACTCCAGCAAAGAAGCTGAGACCCAGGCCGCAGAGAAGCCTGAGCGGCCAGCCAGAGGCGCACAGAGGCAAAAGGAGGGAGGAGTGGAGAGGTTTCCATTTCTCTCAAGTGGAAACTCAAAAAGAAATAGAATGGACAAACAGATATAATGAAGCTCTGGTTTCTTGTTATATTTTATTAAATCTTGGGTAATTCTTGGAGACTAGACCACGGAAGTTGCGTAAAGGCTGGACTTGGAGGGGAGGAGGGAGGACAGAGAGTAAGAAGCCAAGATAGATTAGGAAGGGAGCAACTATCACAAAGGTTTGTACACAGCAAGCACTCAATCATAAATAATGGCAGGGGGACCCCTCTCTTCTGAGGCCAGGACAATTGAAAATTTAAATGGCAACAATGCCCCCCTCCCCCAATCTGGCTGGCTCAGTTGGAAGAACATGTCACTCTTGATCTCCCAGTGGTGACTTCAAGCCCCACGTTGGTGGAGATTACTTAAATAAATAAATAAAGTTTAAAAAAATAAATAAGTGGCAGCAACAGGGATGTAGGACGGACTTTTCTGGAGGAGGGACTTTCCAAGCATAAGAACCATTCATGAAACAATAAATGTTTTTAGAGCCTCTACTATGTCCCAGACACTGTTCTGGGTGCTTCAGAGGCAATCAGTGAACAAAACGAACAGAGATCCTTGGGAAGAGTTGAGGAGGTTATGGACTCTGTCTGACGGCAGGAAGGTCAGAAGAGCACAAATCCCTCTTCTCTGCACGTTGTAGAGGAGTTACTTAGAAAAGATGAGTTTTGAGAATTCTGGCATCTGCCAGAAAATTAGAGAAGGTGAGCTCTAGGTTTGATGACAGAGACAGCCAAACTGGTGGAGACCAGGTTGCCAGTGGAACACCCCCCCGAGTTCAGAATAGGAAAGTGTGGGCCCCTCCTGAGGTCACATAAAACAGGCAGAGTTTCAGTATCTGGTATGACCGTCGTAGTGGAACACCATGGAGCCTAGGATGCTGTAAGGAGATCTCATCTCTAGGCAGGTCAGTATTCAAAGCAACCTTCATCCTTCTCTTGGTTCTATTCTCACTCTCTCCAGGGATTTCTTCACATCCCTGTTATCAGGAAGCTGTCCCTGAAGGTCCAGCTCCAAGCCCTTTCCCTCAGTGGTAGTGGAGGCATGCAGTGTTTTCTGTCCTTTTCCAGGGTAGAAGGACAAAGAAACAAGGATGTCATTTGATGAGGTGGGGACCAAAGTCTCCTTCACAAACACCCCTCCACCTCTCCCCAGCTGCCTCTTTTAGGCCCTGAAGCAGAGGAGGGAGATGAAAGGGACAGAGGTGACCATGGGTGGGGTGTGTGGGGGGGAGGGTGGGACCCGACTGGGAATGGATTTCAGGAGCAGATAGTGGGGGTGGGGCTGAGGCAAGCGGGGACTCTGGCAATCTCATTGGCTCCCTTGGCATCAAAACATCCATTGGCTTTCTGCAAAGTAGAACTGATTAGTGTGCTTGTGTGAGTGTGCTTGTGTTAGTGTGCTTGTGTTGACTCTGCAAAATTCCACACACACACACACACACACACTTTTACCCATACACACATAGTCAAGAGATTCTCCAGGAATCCAGCCCTGGCCGATCTTCATTCTTGAGTGACCCCTGTGATCTTCCAGCTGAAGAAGCAAAGAGCCGTGAGATCCCCTTCAGGGAATCATAAAACAAAATTTTGGTTTGATGTGTAAAAAATGTTTTGTAATGTGAACATTTATTGAACCATGACATGCAAATAGAAAAGTGTCTTAAGTATATGACCTAAGTAAATAATAAGTGAAAATATGGGGTGAACTTTCACCAAATGAACACACCCGTGACGAGCGCTCAGCTCAAGGACCAGAAGGTTACCACTGTCCCAAAGCCCTCACTGTGCCCTCTTCTGAACTAAACCCCCTAAGGGAAATGGAATCCCTGACTTCAAAGAACATAGATTGGGTTGGGGTGTGTGTGTGTGTGTGTGTGTGTGTGTGTGTAGGTTTTTTTTGTTTTTTTTTTAACCTTCCTATAAATGGTGACATGTGCTATGCACCCTGTGTCTGGCCTCTGTCTCTCCACATGGTTGTGAAGTCACCTTTTGTTTGAGTTTGAAGCCATCCGTGAGGGAAGAGATGAGATATATCAGAGACTGTCCCCTTTGGGGCTCAAACTCAGGCTCCCTTTCAGAATTTGGCGTCAGTATCCCCACTTTGCCAGTCCTCTAGACACCCAAGTCCCAAACAGGATGAACATTCTGAGAGACCTTGTCCTCCTGGGGCTCCTATCCAAGCTGGGATCTGGGAACTGTTGGTCCCAGACCGCACCTCTCCAAAGGGACTCCAGAGGAAGTCCCCGACCTGGGCGGGGTTAATTAGATGGCGCTTTGAGATCTCAGGATGAAAGGACTGCCTAGAGCCATTGTCCTTGGCCTCTTGTCCAGCTTGGTGGTGGGGGGGGGGACGGGAGGGAGTACCTTGTCCCCTCAGGCCCCAGAGATGGGGGCAGCAGCCCACAGGACTGGCATTGCCAGATTCTGAAGGATTCTCTGTTCTGAGAAGCTCCTGCCCAGGGAGACAGGGTGCTCAGGGCTGAGATATTGGGGAGTGGGGAGTCCAGGGCCCACACCCCTGGGGTCCGCCTCTCCGCCTCCCGGGCAGCACCCAGACAGCCCGGCTCTGGTGCCGTGTGTGGTTTCAGGATAAGCCTCCGATGCCACCCAGAGCGCCCTGCTGACAGACAAGGATCTCACCCGCTTTCAAAGACGCCCTTTCATCTGCCAGGGCTTAATTACACCTGCAGAGCGGAGGAGAGGGCACGGGAGCCAGCCCCCTCCCTCTTACCCCGTCCCAGCGCCCAAGCCCCCTGCCTCAGGAACCCTTCTCCTCCCTCCCTTCTGCCTGTCCTAAAGCTCTGGCGGCAGCCTCGGCACCTGCCAATTATGTCTTCCTCTAGGGACAAGTGGCCCTCTCTTCTGGGAGAGAGGGTGCCTGTGAGCAGAGGCTGGAAACAGGGCCCGTGTGTGTACCTGAGGATTGGGAGTCCGGGGGTCTGGGCAGCACTGGGAGGCTTGCTGGGAGGCACTAGGGAGTGAGTGAGGGCCTCGTGAGGGGGAAAGTTCAGATCTGGGATGGCAGAGGTTTAATGGCGGCCGTGAGCACGTGGGCTCTGACTCAGGCAGCTCTGGGTGGGAACCGTGTTGCACTGCTTTATCAGCTGCATGACTTTGCGTCTCACTTATTTAAGCCTCAGTTTCCTCTCCTCTAAAATGGGGATATGCCTGCCGACCTCATGGGGTGGTTGTGAAGAATAGATAAGACAATGCACGTAAAACACTTAGCTTGTGGCAGGGGTATATCTGAGCATGGGAAAGTTGTCACTTTGTGAGGGAAGGCCTTCGGGACCCCCAGGACTGAGTTGGTCTCCCCAGTTCTTCATGCTTATTCCTCTTCCAGCACTTGAGGCTCTGCTTTTCAACAATCTGTTTAATTAGTCCTGGTCTCCGGGGCTCTGGGGTGGTATAGTCTGTTAAGCATCTGACTCTTGGTTTCAGCTCAGGTCATGATCTGAGGGTTTGTGGTCTTGGGGTTGTGAGATCCAGCCCCTGGATGGGCTTTGCGCTCAGCGCAGTGTCTGCTTGGGACTCTCTCCCTCTGTACCACCCCACCCAAAACTCTCTCAAGAGTCTCTCTCTCTCTTTCAAATAAAGAAATCTTGGGACTCCTGGGTGGCTTAGTTGGTTAAGCACCTGTCTGCCTTTGGCTCAGGTCATGATCCCGGGGTCCTGGGATCCAGCCCCACCTGGGGGTCCCTGCTCAGAGGGGAGCCTACTTTTCCATCTGCCTCTGCTTGCCGCTCCCCCTACTTGTGCTCTCTCTCTCAAATGAATAAGTAAAATCTTTTAAAAATAAATAAATAATCTTTTAAAAAAATCAGCCCCAGTCTCCTTTGACCATGCAAGCAAATCCCTTGAAACACCATATCTATGTGTCTTCAGCCCTTTGCCTGGAACATAGCAGGTGCCCACTACAGGGGCTGCAGTGTGGAAGTCGAGAGTGTGATAGACACTCATGAGGGAAGGGCTCCTCTGGAGTGGGGGAAGGCCTTAGGTCAGCGTGAGCGTGCGTGTGACCACCATGTGTCCCAGCAACACAACAGAGGGGCTATGGGCGTGAGCACGAGTGCGCGCACTGGTGGTTGCCGCAGGGTTGCCCATGGAGTGATTCTGCTGCGCCTTGTCTGCCCTGGGGTCTGAATGAGCCTCTCAGTGAGGGATGACCTGGGAAGCTGTGTGGGTGAGTGAGGTGTGTACGCATGTGCATGTGTATGCATGATGTCAGGGGATCTACCTGTGTGATTCCATGCAGAACTCTGCACAGGAGGAGTCCTAGCCACCTGTGTCTGCAGGTGTGGGGGCAGTGGGGAGGAATATGCAGGTGTGGCTTCTCCTGAGCATCTGATTAGGGCTTCCCATGGGGCTGAGCTCTTAGACGCAGATGAGGTCCCCAATCGAAGGGCTTCTTCCCTGCCAGGCCCCTGGCATCAAGGCTGAGAGAGAAATGGGGTAAGAGCCCATCCCTTCACCAGAGTGGGGTGAGTGGGAAGAAGCCACCACCCGAACATCACAGTCCTCCACGCCCCTCCTGGTCCTGGGGACCAGGTGAGCTGCTGGGGATGGATTTCTTGGGGAAGCCCAGGAAGCTGGGTGGGTCTGGGGAGCCTGGGTGGGAGAGTCAGAGCTCCCTGACTAGAGGAATGGGAAGGTGGCCCTCTGCCCTTGCACGGGACCCATGATGGCACACTTCCCATGTTGTCGGTAGAGTCCTGCACGCAGGCTCTTGGTGGTCCTATTATCCAAAAGCAAGAAGGTTCTTCTCAGTGTCTAACCCAAATCCTCCATATTCCAGGCCAAACTGGGCCCTGTCCTCCCATCGTCAGAATCCTTACCTAGATTTGAACCTTTGACCACTGGTACTCTGATCCTCAGGCCAAGGGGCCCTGCCATCAGGCTTCCCCCCTTTTCCTTCTATCTTAGTCTTGTCATTTCTCTTCACTTCCCGCATCCCCTTCTCCGACCCTGTCCATCCCGGGGGAGAGGTCGTCCCCCAAGCTCCTCTTGACAGCAGGTCGTTCTGGGAGCCTGACCGACTTCCCTGATGTTCTCAGGCTCTGTGAAGGGGCTGGGTGCAGGGAGTCCCCACTGGAACGGCGCGATGAGACGGGGTCTGACGGCCCACTGAGGTCACAGGCGCTGATGTACGTCAACAGTGGGTGTGGATGTCCCAGCGGGCCACACAACCTCCCTTTCATCCTTTGTTCCTGCCGGCCCGGCCCATTCCCACCGCGGATTCTCAGATTCCCAGCGTGGCGTGTCCGATGAGCCAGAGTCTTCGCCCTGACACGATCCTCTCCCAGCCCTGCCCTCTGCTCACCTCCTCCCTGCCTCTCTCCCCGCCAAGGGGAAACCACTGGTTGGGGGTGGGGTGGGGGGAGGCAGTTGCCTACAGTCTCCCTCCTACCCCTCTCCTTGCCAAGCCCCCACTGGCCACCAGGGGAATTATGGTTGGACCCAAGGAGAAACTTCGAGGGGTGTTATCAAGTGGAGAACTTGGGCAGGTGGTAGGCCCCACTTTCCCTGGGAGCAACAGAATGCTGGGAGAGAAAGGAACAGTGTGCCTGTCGGCGGGAGTGGGGGGGGGCAGAGAGGTGGGCCAGGTGACTTCTCCAGTCTCCCTTCCGCCCTCGGACGCCATCCCCAACACTTTGCTCCCCACAGATGTCTGGCTGTTCCAGTCTGGCAGCCAGTCCCAAACATTTCTCCATCCACCCTGGCTTAAAACTCTGTTTCCACATCACTGGAAATGGCTGCATCTGTTGGACCCTCCCAGCTGCCTGCTTGTCTGGGCTCCCGGTCCCTTCCCTGGCACCATGAGGCCTCCCAACCTGGGTCCATCTTTCTCCTCATCTCCCAGAGATGATGCAGCTTGGATTTTCTACTCCAAACACCTCCTCGCGTCTTCCTTCTGTCCTTCTCCAGGAAGCCCTCACGGGGGCCTGGCTTCCCCCTTCCTGCCTTGACCCATCTCCCCAGTCCTGACGCACCCCCCACCCAACCCCCTTTTCAGTCAGAGTCTGCCAGTGTCTCTCCTGGAATGTGTGGTGGCTCTTGCTGAGGTAAGTCAGCAGTTCGCAGAGGATGGGGCTTGGATCTCGCTCTGCCCCGATTAGAAACACCCCAGAAATGTCCATGGGAGTGGGGCCTGAAGAGGCAAAAGGGGAGACGAAGGCGATTATCAGGGGGAGGTGCTGAGAAAGAAGTGGCGAGAGCGGAAGTAAGAAGTGCGTCTCCCCTGAGCTCAGGCCAGGCTGGAGGGCAGCAAAGAGAGGGAAGTTATGAAAGGGTGGTTGGGGGCGGTGGGCGGGAGGAGAGAAGGTCCAAGGGCTCCTCCAGTGGGTCTGACCAGAGGTTCCCTGGAAGAGTTTTCCAGAGCAAAGGCTTGCTGTGGGAGCCCGTTGTGGAGGGCAGAGGAAACCCGCTCTGTCTGCCCATCGTCCCCTCTTTCTCCTCGCCTAGCAGGAGGATTTGGATGCCGTGGCCCGACTGGAGCAGTCCAGAGCCATCAGAAGTGCAAACAAAAGTCCCCAGGCAGCCTCCAGTCTTGGCCTGGAAGAGAACCCACTGGATTCTAATCCTGGATCTGCCATTAATTAATTTGCTGAGTGATCTCTGGCAAGTTCCTCAGCTTCTCTGGGCTTCCCCTTCCTGTCCCCGCCCCTCCACCCCGCGAACAGGTGCCTGAGGGAGGAGGCGGGGCCTCTTCCAGGCTGGCTCTGAGGCCCCAGGATGGTTGGGATGACCTCCCGGGTCCCTTTCAGCCATGGTCCTGGGCCCTTTCTCTGGCCAATGGAGGACGTTGAGGAGGCGGATAGAGGGATGTTTCACTCCTGATGGGAACATTAATCTCCTCTCCACACCTTCTTCTTACCCCTCCTCAGAGAGCCCCCCACCGAATCCCCTCCGTGCTCTGGGCCCCCTCCCCTGACACTCCCCATCTTCCTGCCCACCTGGGGGCCTTGCCTGGGAGCAGGAGCTAACTCTGGGGAGAGAGACTAGCCCAGCACTCCTGATGAGCAATAATTTGTTTTATGACAGAAAAGGAAATTGTCTTCAGTTTCACAAGAGCGAAACGAATTCGTTTGAAGTAGTTTGCCCCGCGGCGGCCGGAGAAGGTTTCTCTCCGAGCTTGCCTTCGCTCTCCTCTCCCCCTCTCTCCCTCTTCCCTTCTAATTACTGCAGCTTCCAAGCTGTTGGCCCGAGTAGATGCCAGCCTGTCAGATGCCAACTGCCCCAGGATCTCACCTCTTGGGTGTGGATGGGGGGGATGGAGCCACAGGAACAAGGTGGGGTGGCTCTCGGTTCAGCCTCTGCCGTGCCCGAAGCCTCGCCTGGCACCATCACCGAGGGCGGGGGCGGGCTGGGGCAGAGGGCGGCTTGCCAGCACCCGGGAGAGCAGTCAGCTCCCAGGCCTTGGACGACCTCGACCTCGAGGGAGTACCTTGATTTCCCCAGGGAAGGGGCCTGGTGGGCTTTCCCGCATGTGCTGCCCCTGTAACCCCACCAGCCCCCCTTCTTCATCCTTGGATTTCAGTCTAGAGGCAGAACTCCCCGATGGCATCCAAGTAAGAGAATGGACGGACCATGGCTACCTCCCAGTGTCAAGACTCAAAGATTCATGTGGGGGCAGCCAGGATGGGGAGAAAAGCATCCGTGGGCCAACAGTGCCCTCATGAAGAGTCCAGGGGACTGAAAAATCCCGGGATCCTACTGGACCCCTTCTAAGGGTTCCCTCCTGCGCGCTTGGCCGTCTTCCACGTCTCCATCCTTCCTCCCATTCATCCACTCAACACACTTCCTAGAGTGTCAGGCACCCACTCAAGCCCTGGGTGGGACAGAAGCTCCCACTACCCTGGAGCTTCCATTTGAGTGAGGGGTGTGTTAGAGACACAGGAAAAGGACTGTGCCCAGCACGTGCCTGGAACAGAGTAGGCGCTCGCAAATATTTGCTGAATGAGTGACTAAATGCCCAGGGCGAATCAGAGGTGACACTACAAAGAATTCAGCTGGTGAGGAGAAAACAGAATCACTTGTCTAACCCCTCTGCCTCCACGCCCGGCCTCCCTGCTCCCATCTTCTCCAGGGAGCCCTCCCACCGTGGGCCCCAGGGAGGGCGCAAAGGGGCCACTGGCTGCACAGAGAGCAGGTAGCTGCTGGGTTCCGGGGCTGCCGACCTGGCACCGCTGCTTGGCGCGGGGCGCCTCTAAAACAACAAACTTCATGTCTCTAATTCGGCTCTTCCTGTTTGTCTTGATATTATCTCCTGTCCTTGAAGCCCACAGGCCCAATCAGAGACCGGGCAAAGGGCAGGAACTTTGGGGACTCAGAGACAGGGAGAGGCAAAGCTTCTCCCCTGTAGGTTTCTAGCCTGTGCCGTAGGGCAACTGGCCTCAGGTCTGAGGTCTCATTAATGCTCCTGGGCATCAGTGAGGAGCACCCACACTACAGGAAGTTCCTAGATCCTGGGTTCTGGCCATCACCGGTTCTTGGATCAATGACACTCTCGCTGCTCTAGGACTCTTGGCTTTCTGAACGCTTCAGTAGAGGGAGAATTCAGGGTGGAAATCATCAAGCTTCACTGCCTTCTCTTTCTCATTGACAGCGTAGCTGGAAAGTTCTTCCTCCTCCTCCTCCTCCTCCTCTTCTTCTTCTTCTTCTTTAAGATTTTTATTTGTTGGGACACCTGGATGGCTCAGTGGTTTAAAGCCTCTGCCTTCGGCTCAGGTCATGATCTCAATGTCCTGGGATCAAGCCCTGCATCGGGCTCTCTGCTCAGCAGGGAGCCTGCTTCCCCATCTCTCTCTGCCTGCCTCTCTGCCTACTTGTGATCTCTGTCTGTCAAATAAATAAATAAAATCTTAAAAAAAAAAAAAAAAGCCTCTGCCTTCGGCTCAGGTCATGATCCCAGGGTAGCATTGGGCTCTCTGCTCAGCAGGGAGCCTGCTTCCTCCTCTCTCTCTGCCTCTCTCTCTGCCTACTTGTGATCTCTGTCTGTCAAATTAATAAATAAATAAATCTTTTTTTAAAAAATATTTTTTATTTGTTTATTTGACACAGAGAGACAGTGAGAGAGGGAACAGAAACAGGGCAAGTGGGAGAGGGAGAAACAGACTCCCCGCCCAGCAGGGAGCCTGACACAGGGCTCCATCCCAGGACTCTGGGATCATGACCTGAGCCGAAGGCAGATGCTTAATGACTGAGCCACCCAGGTGCCCCAGGAAAGTTCTTCTTGATGTCTAACTTCAGTGCCTCTCACTAGCCTTTGGGGAATAGCTCTGATTTGGGGTGAACTGTCTCAGGTTCCTGAATCAGACCTGTAGGCGATTTATAGATGAACCTTCTTCCAGATTTTGAAGTCTCCCCGGGACCATCTGTCTCTCCAATCAGCCCCTCACCTTGCGTGTGTCCACTATGCTAGGCATCGGGATGGCTATCCCGTGGGTGGTAGGATCAGGGCAAATTCCAGACAGGCCCCCACCCCGGCCAGAGGGGCAGCCTCTGCCACCCCCAGAACTCCAGGTAATAACCTAGGGGCCACGCCAGGCTCGCCAGCACCTGAGCCACCGGCAGCAGATAATGATGGGGGAGCTGGGCGGGCAGAGCCAACCCCTCAATCAGGAAGCAAATTAAAAAGGGGAGGAATCTCCCAGACAGACCACAACAATGAGACCGGCCCCCTTTCCAGGGCACTGCCTGCCCTCCCCACTACCCGCCTGATTTTGCCTGCCAGGTCCTGATACCAAGCCCTCCCCTCAAATTCCCCTCTCATGGGATCCTGGTGGAGGTTCTCCCGGCGCCCCTGGTTGCAGGTTGGCGGCAGTGTTCAGTGGACCAGGACACAGGGTGCAGGACCTGGTAGTGCCTTGTTTGCCAGCCTGATCCTAGATTCCTAAAAGGGCATTCGGTACAATGGGGGGGGGCAGTGAATAAGGAAGGTCAAGGCACACTTTTCGAACAGCCTCTTTTTAAAAAAATATTATTTATTTATTTGAGGGAGAGAGAGGGAACGAGAGAGTGAGCAAAGGAGAGAGCACAGAGGGGGAGTGAGAAGGAGAGGCAGATTCCCCACTGAGCAGGGAGCCAGACGCAGGGCTTGATCCCAAGACCCTGGGATCATGACTGGATCAAGACCCTGGAATCATGAGCTGAAGGCAGTCACTTAACCGACTGAGCCACCCAGGTGCCCCTCAAGCAGCATCTTGATGCCCACAAGGCAAACGATGGGTGGCTGTGACAAAGGAATTTATAGAGAAGCCACCAACTTCCTGCCTGGCAAGCCCCTTATCCTCTGCCAAGGAAGCATATCAGTCTAGCACAACATTTATTTACTCTGCTTCAGACTGGTCCCTATAGGAGATGCTGGGGCAGGGGTACAAGGATGACCACAGAATGACCAGAGAAAATTCCAGTCTCCCAAGGGGCTCACAGATTGACACACACACAACTACTCTATCACCCACCAATGTTAAGCCTTCTATACTTTCAGACTCTGGGACACAGAAAACAGTAAGCTGGAATACTGCAGAAGGCTTCATAGAGGACAGGGCATATGAGCTGGGCTTCACGGCATCAGTAGGAGCTCCCAGGCAAAGAAAGGAGGAAGAGCATTCCAGACAAGGAACAGGATGTGTCGTAAAAATGCGTGGACAGGGGGACCTGCATGGCTCAGTCGATTAAGTAACCAACTCTTGATTTCGGCTCAGGTCATGATCTCGGGGTCATGAGATTGAGCCCTGGGTCGGGCTCTCAACAGGGAGTCTGCCTGCAATACTCTCTCTCCCTCTGCCCTTCCTCCCCTTCTTTTTTTTTTTTTTTTTTTAAAGATTTTATTTATTTATTTGACAGAGAGAAATTACAAGTAGATGGAGAGGCAGGCAGAGAGAGAGAGGGAAGCAGGCTCCCTGCTGAGCAGAGAGCCCGATGCGGGACTCGATCCCAGGACTCTGAGATCATGACCTGAGCCGAAGGCAGCAGCTTAACCCACTGAGCCACCCAGGCACCCCCTTCCTCCCCTTCTAAAGTAAATAAATAGATCTCAAAAAAAAAAAAAAAAGTGGACAACAAGGATAGACTAGAAGCCTCCTGTGGCCGGGACCTGGCGAGGGAGAGGGGTGAGGCTGGAAGGTGGGCTGAGATCAGATGGGGAATGAGGCTTCCATTTCAGGCTGAAGGAATGGACTTTCTCCTGTAGGTAATGGGAAGCTAGTGAATGTTTTTGAGCTGAAGCATGACATAATCAGCCACCCTAGCAAGGATTTTAAGTGCCCACAGAGGGATAAAGGGAACTCTGCTGTTTCTGCCTCTGCTCTTCTCCATGGCTGCCAGCCCACCGGCTCTTTCTCTTAGTTCCGACTCATTGCTCTTGCTCCCTTTGCTCCAAACTTCAACTCATTATTCCAAGCAGGCTGACAGGACAGAGCCTTCCCCCATCCCTCAGCGCTCACCCAAGCTCTGCGGGTCCCAGATATACTGCGGGGTCCTTCCATCACACAAGCAAGCAGGGGCCAGGGTGTGTGCGTGTGTGCGTGCGAGTGTGCATGCGAGTGTGTGTGTGTGTGTGTGTGTGTGTGTGTGTCTGGGAAGCTGGGCTCACTTCCTTCATAAATCTTTGGGTTTCAAGGCCTCTGTTGTGTCTTCCCACCTACCCCAGGCTTCCACCCTCACTGCTACCCTCCCAAACTGAGGAGCTTCTGGAAGTCTTGATTTCAGGGAAGCAATTTTCGAATTCACTCAGCCATGGCTTATCCACCTTTCTTAGAGACAAGTGCCAGGTGGTGTGCATGGCATGAGAAGGATTGCCCCTGGGGCGCCCGGGTGGCTCAGTGGGTTAAGCCTTTGCCTTCACATCTGAGGGTCCTGGGATGGAGCCCCTCATCAGGCTCTCTGCTCAGCAGGGAGCCTGCTTCCCCCGCCCCTGCTTGTCTGTTTGCTTGTGATCTCTCTCTCTGTCAAATAAATAAATAAAATCTTTAAAAAAAAAAAAAAAAAAAGAAAGAAAGAAAGAAAGAAAGAAAGAAAGAAAGAAAGAAAAGAAAAGAAAAAGATTGCCCCTGCCCTCCAGGAGCCAACTGACCGGTGGGAAAGATAAGAAAACAACTCGGTGGAAAGGGGGCATGTGGCAATTAGCATTCGGGAAGTTCTGAGGAGCAAGCCAAGGATGTGCTAATAAGGGAAGACCTCATTAGAGAAAGCAGGCTTTGAGCCAGGAGCTGGAAGGCTGATCTGCTTTCCTGGGGCAGAGATAGGGCAGCGGGGGCGAAAAGAGTTGGAGCAAAAGTAGGAAGGCTGGACATGTTTGGTGGCTGGACATGCATGTGGTGCTGGGCTGCAGGGTTTGTACAAAGATCAATGGAAGTGGAGATTGCAAAAGGGACAGAAGCCAGTGGGTGGGTGGGGGGGTGTCTTCCCAGGTAGCACTGGGAGCCACTGGAGGACTTTGAGTTGGAGAGGGCCAAGTCGGACCGGCATTTCAGCATGATTCATCTGTTACTAGTTTAAGGGACACCTTAGGTGGCTGGGCCAGAAGTGGCAGAAATCCCATAGGAGATCTGAAAACTATTCCAGGAGAGAAGTAATTCCTGTTGCCAAGTTGATACTTCCCTGGAATTTTCACAGACAGTGCCCACTTCCAACCCCTTCCTTCATGCCTTCCTTCCTTTCTTCCTTCCTTCTTTCCACACTTATTTATTAAGCAGTTACTAGATACCAGAAGCCATTTTAGGCTCTTTCTTCTTTCCCCCCTCCGTCTTGCTGACTTTCTTTCTTTCTTTTTTAGATTTTATTTATTCATTTGACAGAGAGAGACCACAAGTAGGCAGAGAGGCAGGCAGAGAGAGAAGGAAGCAGGCTCCCTGCTGAGCAGAGAGCCTGATGCGGGACTCGATCCCAGGACCCTGAGATCATGACCTCCAAGGACGCTGAGCCGAAGGCAGAGCCACTGAGGCGCCCCTCTTGCTGACTTTCTGATGAGAAGACAAAGGTAAACTGTCACTCAGGGCACCTGGGGAACCTCAGCCCAGACTCCTCATTTCTACTCAAACTAATCCGGTAGCTTCAGTCTTCAGAGCAGGTATATGGTGGGAAAATGAGAGAACCACATACGGTAAGGGTTTGTGGGTAGCGTGAGGTAGAAAAGCTTGAGGGCAGGAGGGTGAGCAGCTGGGGCAGAAAGCTGTTGGTGGATGGGAGGAGCTGTTGGTGCCTGGGGGAGGGAGGCTGGGCAAGGAGGAGAAAGATGGAGGACTAGAAGGAGGCAGGCCTCCGGGTGAGGATGGGGGCCAGGAGGGAGGGAGGGAGGGACAAACCTGAGAGCTAGAGGAGGAAGTAGAGTCTTAGTCTCTTAGTCGCTGGAGGTGGGTGAAGGTGGAGGTGGGTAGGGGCGGAGGTGGGGGCTGGGAGGCTAGGGCAGAGGAAACGGGCCCAGTCGCTGGAGACAAAAGTCTGGGAGTCTGAGCCTCTGCGGAGCCACCTGGAAGGTGTAGGCAGCGGCAACATCAAACTTGGGATCCAGGGTTGGCTCTGAGAATGACTGTAGTTGGGGGAGGGGGTGACGGGGGTGGGGGGGTGGCGACTGGGGAGTGGGGGGAGCCGAGAGCAGGAGAGGGGCCTGGATGGGCCATTAAGGTCCCTGGTCTTCGGCCTCCTCCAGGGCTCCTCCCCTCCCCTCTGAAGCCCAGATGCGGCTCCAAAGCCCCCCCACCCCAGCACAGAGCTCTAGGCCCCTGCTGTGCCCACCGCTGGCCGTCCTCTCCCCTCCACCCCTCATCGCTGGTGGGAAAGCACTTTGTTGGGTTGTTCCCGAGGTGCGAATAGAAGGGGAAAAGGGGTCGCCTGCCAAATAGGGTCTGGGTCGCCTTCATAGCTCCTCTCTCAGCAAAGCAGTCAGGGTCTCCACACATCCTTTACTGATCCAAAGGCTGGGAGAAGGCGTGTGGGCCAGCAGGTCCAGGCCAAGGACTAAGTCTTTTCCTCCCCCCCTCCCAATCCCCCCACCCCAAGATTCTCCCATCTTTTGGACTGGACCTGCTACCTAAGCATATGGAACCGATTGAAAGAATTTGTATGCTCACCTTATAATTTATGCAAATCAACTCTGTAATTAACTATAATTTGGAGGCATCCTTTGGTATTTGAGACATTTATCCATGAGGAAATGCCCTAGTGATAATGCTCCCGTATTAACATTATTTACTCCACCTGTGTGGTCTCCCCAGCTTGTTTCCCCCCCTCACTCTGATTTTCTGGGCTGGAAGGTGGGGAGGGACAGGGAAGCCCCTCCCTGGAGCCCGCCACAGTCCTGACGCCTGGGTTCTCCCGGGGAGCTGCTTTGGCCCTGTCCTCCCAACTTGGCTTAGGATTGAAGGAAGGGGTGCCGCTCTGCCTCCGAAGTCCCCTGCCACGCTACTCTCCCCTGCCGGGTGGGTAGCTCTCTGCTGAGCTTTTGAGTGCTCTTCTGGGCTTCAGTGTTCTCATCTCTGAAATGGGGAGAGGAAGGACCTGTCAGGGCCTTTACAGGATAATTGCTGAAAAGCTAATGAAGGGACTGGGAATCCCCAGTCAGAGAGATTTCTGGGGGTGTAGGGGGAGGGGTAGGACAAGAGTTCAAGAGGAAGGCTCCCTGACTCACCCTGTGCTAGACTCGGTGGGGGAGGTGGCATGCAAGGCTTGGGTCACTGGGTTCTGGGCGGGTGCAGAGGGTGCACAGCAGCGCCCGTCCTCAGCGCCAAGGGTGCTGGGCTATGGCTGAGCATGAGACGTGACCCCTGGAAAGGTCTCCAGGCCACTCTCCGATGTGGATCAGAATTGCTAGCTTCAGACAGCTGTGGGAAACCGGTCTTATTCTGTTTCATCTCCTTTCTCCTTCCTGGTCTGTTGTCCCCCTCCGCTCCAGGACATGCTCCTGTTAGCCAACACGCCTAAACTTACAACCACCCTAAAATTAAGTTCATGTAAATAGTTGGGGATGTGGGGCCACCACCTAAATTCCCCTCCAGGCCCCATCTCCCTTCCCAGGCCATATTCCCAGCCTTGTCACTCTCCTGGAGTCCCAGGATTCCTGAACTATCTGTAAATGTCCTTGGCTGGGCTCTAACTCTGGTCTTAGGTGACCTCTTCTTGTCCAATGCAAGCTGCTCCACCCCATCCAAAGTCAGGGAGATGGTCTTCCCATTCCATTTCACAATGACAGATCCCAGATCCAAGGAGTGGATTGCCTTGGGTCCTGGGGGTTCCGAACTGGAAAATATCTGAAAAGGGAATGAAGGAGAGGCTTCAGCAGAGGTGGGAGAGATGGCTTCAACAGGGATGGGGAGCTCTACAGGGAGGGATTGATCAGCTGGAAGGGTGAGTGTGTGTGTGTGTGTGTGTGTGTGTGTGTGTGTGTGAAGTCTTTAAAAGTGGTACTTCTTGGGGCGCCTGGGTGGTTCAGTGGGTTAAGCCTCTGCCTTTGGCTCAGGTCATCATCTCAGGGACCTGGGATGAGCCCTGCATCAGGGCTCCCTGCTCAACAGGAAGCCTGCTTCCTCCTCTCTCTCTGCCTGCTGTTCTGCCTGCTTGTGATCTCTCTCTCTGTCAAATAAATAAATAAAATCTTAAAAAAAAAAAAAGTGGTACTTCTTTCTTCCCACCAAATCCACAGAGAAAACCTCAGAAGGAGGGAGATGGAATGTGGTGAGTTCCAGCCATCCGAGATCTCTCAGCTGGATTCCATAAGGACCACTTTGTCCCTCTCCCACTGCCTGTCCAACCTCTGGGGAGGGCAGGAGGGAAGAAGTCCTGTTCTCCATCCCCCACCCCCCGCTGCCTCTTCTAGCTGAAATCCTCCTTTCCTGGCAGACCTCAGAGACTCAGATCTCATCCCTTACCACTCCCCCAGGAGAGCTGGGGGGCCACTGTTTCCTGGATTATCCTAAAAGCTTCCGAGGCCGTGAGGACTTGGCAGCAACCCTGCCTGGGGCTCTCACCCGCCCCCCACTCTGGCTCTGGCTGTCGCCTCCCTTATAAAGCTTGGCTTTCACATCACCCCTACCTGCCCCTCACTGCTGCCGCCAGCTCTAGGCTCCATGGACCGGTAAGAGGGGATATTCCCTGTCCAGCTCAGGGGGCAAGAGGATCTAGTCTCCTCTCTAGAGGGACCATTGAGAAGGGTTTGAAAGGCTTGATTCTTTCTGAATTTGGGAGGAGGAAATAAGAGGGAGATCTTGGGGGGCTTTGTATGGAGACCCAAAGAGGATTCCTTTGGAGGTCTTTGCACTGGGCCATGCTGAGACCTCGGGGAGAAATGGAGTGGTCATTAACCAGCTGCCAGGGGCTTCATCCTGAGAGAAAAGATGGGCAGATATTAATAGACACACAGGGCATACACTCACCCCACGGAAGTTTGTGCATTCTAGGACACCTGCAGAAGTAAGGGAGAAACCTCTGTGCAAATCCCATGGGGAACTCCATGATGGAAGAGAAGGAACAGACACCTCACCTTCAAGCCCCTGGCACACACAGGCATGATGGGTTCACACACACAAGTGTGGGCACACACACATGTACCCCAGGATATGGATGCTCTAGACTCAGCTGGTTTCATCCTTTAGACTGAAGACAGATGTGGACACTAGTGATATTTGGATTAAAATAGAATTAGGATCCGGTGCAGTGGCCGGTCCCAGGTAAACCCTCAGTAAGTGTTGGCTGAATGAAAGAGAACCATTTTGGCCCCAGCTCTGGATTCTGTCCAGTTTCCTAGGAACATAGGAGGGCAGGGTGGGAAGAAGGAAGGAAAGGAGGAATGTGTTGGTGTCCAGAGTCATTAATTTGCAGGTTTCCAGGTGCAGCCCGAAAGTGGGGGTGTGGAGTGGAAAAGAGTGAATAACCAGGAATTAGGAGACCAGGGTTCTTGTCCCTGCTTTGTTTCTAACTTTCCGATGACTTTGAGCTATTTGTTTCGCTGTTCTGGGGTTCAGTTTCCCTACCAATAAGACGAGGACTTGCACTAGACCATTTTTATAGGCAGAAAAGCTTTGGTATTTTCCTAGTGCAGTCTCCACAGAAGGACAACTGAGGTTTAGAAGAGACCACAGATAGAGCTGTGACTTGTCCCCGCAATCCAAGATGGGACCAGTTTGTCCTTTTAAAGGCACGGTCATGGATGGCTTTGATCTGGACATTAGCTGGAGAATGCTATTCCCCTCACGTTCAGCATTTAGGGGAGCTGGACTCCAGGGGCCAGCACTGCTGCCCTAGCAAGGTCGGAAGGAGTGGCAGCCAGAACTGGGCTTTGGAGCCTGACAGATCTGGACTCAGTTTCCTTCTCTGTCTCACTTAATAGCTCTGTAATCTTGGGCAGGTCATTGAATTTCTTTGATCCTTGGCAGAATTCCTCCTCTGTACAATGGGAATAATAATAACAAGTTTGCTGCATGCCCATGAGAGTTCAAGACATTTGTGGGTCTTTTTTTTTTTTTTTTAAAGATTTCATTTATCTATTTCAGACAGAGAGAGAGAGTGCACGAGCAGGGGGAGGAGCAGAGGGAAAGGGAGAAGCAGGCTCCTGGCTGAGCAGAGAGCCTGATGCAGGGCTCAATCCTAGGACCCTGGGATCATGACCCGAGCCGAACGCAGACGCTTAATGACTGAGCCACCCAGGCACCCCTGAAGATATTTGTGTAAAGTGCCTGGAACATAGTAGATGCTCAGTAAATACATGGTGGTCATGATGACTGTGAAGACTAACCTGGTCCAGGAGCAGAATGATTGCATGGTAGAAATGAGGCATGAGAAGAGGGGTAGCAGGATTGGACACTTGTGGCAAAATCTGTCTATCTACCCCTTTGGGGAAATGAGGGAGCAAGACCAGAAATGGCCTGAGTCTTGGGCATTATCTATTTGTGTGGGAGATGTGGTGGGCTGCATTGTCTAATTTTGAGAAGACATAAATGGTACTGGGCAGTGGTGATGTTGGCAGTCAAGTCGACATGAGACCAGGGGCACTGTTTAGTAGGAAACCATCTGGCAAGGGGCTGGAGGGGACGGGAGTCAGAAGAAGGCGAGTAGAGGGTGACCTGAAAGGAAGATAGTACTCTGAGTGAAAGGCAGAAAGCTAGGCAGGACAGGAAAGCAGGATGGCTGAGTTTTCTGAGATAACTGTATTAGGAGCCCCAGGCAGATGGAGGGTCTTTGCTCCTGAGAACCCTAGGCGGCTGTCGGTCAGGGTAGGATGGAGTTAAAGGGGGGTCTGGGAGGAAAGTGGGGTGGGAAGTCTACCATCCAGGGGCTAGACCCATTTCCCTGTCGCTTTCCAGGGAGAGACAGAAGGAGACAGGAAGATAAAATAATCTGGTGCCTGGAAAAAAAAGTGGGAGTGGGGGGGGGCGGTGGGGGGGGGCGACTCTGAGCAGATCCCTGCTCAGATCCCTTAAGAGCAGTAGCTTCTGTGGGCTGCAGGGAGGAAGGAGGCAGAGAATGCCTATGGGTCAAATCAGACTTAACACAGGAGCCTGAGTCACAGGCTCTGTTCTGGATGTGGTTGTGAGCAGAGTGAACAGAGATAAAACCACGTTGATAGAGAGCTGTCGATGTGGCAGTGGCCCCAAAGATCCTGAGCAGTTCTTGAGAATCAACATCATCACTGGCGTCTGAGTGTCCAGAAGACTACTGATCAGAAAGTATAATCCCTTGCATTCCAGCAACTTCTCCAGGCTTACCAAGCGCCTGTCGTTTACCCTGCAGGGTAACTGCTCTAACTGTATTCTAACCCAGGGGAAACTGAGGCTCAGTGCAACCTAACCCACCAGATCAGCTTAACAAGTCCAGGGCGGGGCAGGATTTTTAGGTCCACCAAATTCCAGTCCCAAGATCTTGCGAATATTCCTCAATCCAACAAACGTTTGCTGGGAACCCACTTATTTAATAATTATAACAACATCTTCCCTTTGCTGTGAGCTTACCAGGGGAACCAGGGGCTAAGTATTTTCCATACATCAATTCCTTTAAGCCCCAGAAGAGTCTTCCAACTTGAACTCAGGTGGCCCAGATGAGGAAATGGAATCTTAGAAAAGAGGCAAATGAACCCACGAATCAGACATTTACTCCGGATATAAGACCGTGTGTGTTTTGGGGGGACGGGGGGAATCACGCAGGCAAAGGCTGATTTTCAAGGGGCTGTGGTTTCAGTTTAGTTGTTCTGTAGTGGCACTTTGAGTATGTCCCCAACGGAAAATCGAACCGGGTCAAGCAATGGTGGTGGAACAGAGGCTGTAGAGGTGAGATTGAATCATCCTAAATTCTGGTCCTGCTGTGCCTGATAGACTGTCGAGACAAAAAACGAAATTTAAAAAGCCGATGGCAAAGCGCGTAGGGAAAACCAAATAGCGCAAAGAAAAAAAAATATGGAAATCGATCAGAATTCCCCTGCAAGAAAAGAGTTGTTTCGGGAAGTCCGCGCAGCTGGTGGAGGAGGCACGGATAGAGAAGGGAACAGCGGACTACCCGGGTTCACAGGCCAGTGGGGCGAGGAGGAGGAGGAACGCCTCTAATCACCGGCGCTCGCTCCATATCTCGACGAAATGGGACCTGGAGAGAAGTTTTTCGGTGGGGGCCGTGAACGCCCTGAAATTTTTGCCAGAATGGTGCACTGTGTATGTGCATTTGTTTTCCTTAAAGGAAATCCCAGACTCTTTCCCAAACTTAGGAACCTTGGGTTTAAACATTCAGGTGAGAATCGTGGCAAGGGGTCGATCAGTTCTTTTCAGAAGTGTCCCTTCCCAGGGCCATTAGGGCGCCTCCCCAACTTTCAGAGCCGGCCGCGCAGGGGGGCAAAGGTGGAGTGAATACGGAGGCTGAGCAGCTCCGGGACTGAGGGGAGTCGCGTATTTGAGAGATGGACTTAGGACGCGCCTGCGGCTGCTGCTTAAGGGGAAATGGGGAGTGAGAGCTGAGGGGTGCCTGGGAGACGAACAGGGGCAGGCAGGGGGGAATAAGGATAAGTGGGGGAACAGGGGAATGGCAGAGGAGAGGAGGCCACCCAAAAAAGGCGAGTGGCCGGAGAGGGAGAGGAAGAAAGCCGGAGCCAAAAGGCCAGGGGGTGGTGGTGGTGGAGAGAAGCGGCGGGGGTAATGAGGTGAAGGAGGGCGGCAGCCCAAAGTTCTCACGGCCTAGGCCTGGGGTGGACCGGACACATCCTTGGCGCTCAGCCCTGTTTCCTTTTTCTCTCAGTACCCCGGCCAGCGCCGCCCTGCCGGGCGAGTGGGTCGAGCGCCGAGGAAGCAAGCGGCGCCCGAGGGACGCTCCTAATCGCCCCGAGGACCCGCCCCCTTCTCCAGGCCCCCGGGGTCTGAGTCCCGCGTACCCCGCCAGACCCAGCCCGCTCCCGGGCAGTTTGGCTCCCGAGGGGCGGGTCCCCGAGCCTGGGAAAGGCTCCGCCCAGGACCCCCGCCGGAGGAGCGGAGTGGCCGGGGAGGAGCCAGGGAGGGGCGGGAGGCGACCTAGTTAGCGAGCCCGCCCCCTCTCCTCCAGCCCGGCCGCGCGGGCCTCCCGTCCGGCCGAGCCCGCAAGGGTTAAAGGCGGCGGCAGGTGAGGTGGGCGGGGCCGCGGACTCGGGGAAAAAGGAGCGCGGGGCAGAGGATGAAGGCAGAGAGCGCGGGTGAGTCACGGGCGGAGCTGGGCTCGCTCGCTCGCTCGCTCGCTCCCTGGCTCCCGCCCGCCCTCCGCCCTCCCGCCGGCCCTCCGCCCCTCCTCCGCCGCCCGCTGCCGGCCTCCAGCCGCCCGCCGCCGGGTCTGGTCGCGGCCCCCGCTCGTCTTCGGCTCCTGTGCCTTGGCGTTGGAGAGCCCGCCGGCGCGCAGGGCCCATGAGCGCCCGTCCGTAGCGCGCCAGCCTGCCGTGCCCGGAGCCCGAGCGCAGCCTCGAGGTAGGAGCCAGGGTCGGGGCGGCGAGGGGTGCGCGCCCCGGGGATCATCCCAGAAAGACGCGCCTCGAACTCGCCGCAGCCTCCGGTGGCCTTGGGGGAGGTGGTCCTAAAGAATCTGAGGGTCTTAGCGTCCCCGCCGAGCGACAGCTGGGCGGAAGGGCGAGACGAGGGACCGAGGAGACTGAAAACCGGGGAAACTGGAGCGACTGGGACAACCGGAGGACTGGAACCTTGAGGACTGGGAGTGCGGAAGTCCTGACCACCTGAGCGCCGGTGATCGGGAGAGGGAGACTGCGGAAGGGGGAAGAAGGGTGTTTCTACCCGGCTTCCTGCACTGGGGAGCGGGAAGCCGAGAGTGCGCGCTCTGCTGTCTCCCTTCCCGAAACTTTGCAGGCTGGCCATTGCATCCCAGGGCTGGACTCCCCGGCTCTGCGTCGAGAGAGGCCACTCTGGAGCCTGGGTCGTTCACCTCCCCACCCCCTCATCCCTGGGGCAGTTCCCAGACGCCGAAAGCTATTAGGGTCCCAGGCCTCCCGGCTCCTGCCCAGCCCCTTCTGGGCTGCCCCACCTGGGCCCGAGGCTCTTTTCCTGCTGCTTCACCCTGTTCCTTTCTTGTGGTAAGGCAGCTAGAGGCTGAGTAGGCGCCCCGGTTCCCCTCTCTCCCCCTCTCCCAGACTACCAGGGCTACCTCTTTGGTCACAGAGGCCACAGGTAGCAGGGTCAGCCCTGCTGTAGGAAGAAGTCCCTGACCTAAACCACTGCACCTCCTCTCCCACCATCAGAGAAGGCTGGGCGACCACACTCCACACCTGAAGGGCTCTCAGGTCTTTGGGAGAGGTGGTGGGAGGAAGAGGACCTTCGAGTCACAGATGCGTGCTTAAGAACGGGGTGGATGTCTTTAGGTTGCCAACCCTTTAGGGAAAGGATAACAGGCGGGGAGTCCAGGCACCTGGTTCACAGAGGTACATACAGTGCATACAGGTTGATTGAACAAGTAAATGAAAGTCTGTTCAAGTCATTTCTCCAAATACCGCCTGGGTTTCCTCTTTTTTTTTAAAATAAGAGGGTTGGTCTGAGGCAATGGTTCTCAACACTTAGCTGCATATGGGCGCCATCTGCAGAACTCCTAAAAATGACCCAGGTCTAGAATGCACCCCCCTCTATAATCTCTTGGGGTAATTCGTAATTTCTGTGATTCTGGTTTTTCTTGTTGTCCTTCGCTGTCCCCACTGTGACTCTGCATCTCTTAACGGGGTGACAGTTTTACCTCCCTGAGCTGGTTAGTCAGCTCTTCTCTCGCTGGCCCCCTTCTGGGGGAAGCTGACCCCTCCCAGCTTCACATCTGAGTCTCCCCTAGATTGGAGGAGGGCGTGGATAGCAGCAGACAACTGGCTGGAGCCTGTGTGGGTCAGCACAGGAGAGGAGGAGGCTTACCTTTCTCTGGTGGGGAGATGTCCCCTGGTAACTAGCACTGTGGCTGCCCCCCCCGGGGGGGGGAAGGGGTAGGGACCAGGCATGGAAGTGGGTTTGGGGGGGGTGGCAACCCAGCCAGGCAGAGAGCTGAGGCGAATGGTACAGAACAGTGAAATGCTCTTCACCACTGAACATTCCTCAGGGATGGAATGAGGTCTCCCCCAGTATCTGAAAACCTGCGCTGGGCATGGAAAATCAGGTCACCTCAAGCTCTGAGTTTCAGAAACAGACCCCCACCGTCTCCTCATCTGTGTCCTGAGTTAGACTAGGGAAGTAGAGATGGGTCTAGGCCCTCCATTGGGGGTGGCGGCCGGTCTGCAGGGGGGTAAATGCCACCAGCTCTCTGCGCTGGCCTGGGAACCCGGGGTCCGGATGGTCCTAGCATTTTACTGTAGGAGTTTCTGACTTACCAGCCTGGGACTAGTCCAGCTCTCGGAATGAGCTAGGTCCTGTAGGAGGGATCAGCTTCAGCGAGGAGAAGGTTGACTTACCCCCTTGGCTGAGAACCTTATACCCTCCAGCCTTCCTAGCTCTCCCCAATTCTGTTTACTGGTCTTTAGTCCCCTCAGAGCTGTGTCCCTCTTTTCACCTGCCAGGCAGCTACAGAGAGGAGCACTTTGCAGGGAGGGGATCTGGGTCAGGACTAAAAGTGAGTTGGTTACTTTCCTCATGCCACCTCTTCTTTGCCTCCTTTAGGTTCCACTTGAGGTGCCCCTGACTGTCCCTGCTCCCCACCCCACCCCGGATCCCGGCAATGCTAACCGCTGTCTGCGGCTCTCTGGGCAGCCAGCACACGGACGCGCCTCACGCCTCCCCGCCGCGCCTCGACCTGCAGCCTCTCCAAACATACCAGGGCCACACGAGCCCGGAGGCTGGGGACTACCCCTCCCCGCTGCAGCCTGGAGAGCTGCAGAGCCTCCCGCTGGGCCCGGAGGTGGATTTCTCACAGGGCTATGAGCTGCCGGGGGCCTCCTCTCGGGTAACCTGCGAGGACCTGGAAAGCGACAGTCCCTTGGCCCCGGGACCCTTTTCCAAGCTCCTGCAGCCGGACATGTCACACCATTATGAATCATGGTTCCGGCCGACTCACCCAGGCACGGAGGATGGCTCGTGGTGGGACCTTCATCCGGGCACCAGCTGGATGGACCTCCCCCACACTCAGGGCACGCTGACCTCGCCTGGCCACCCCGGGGCGCTTCAGGCTGGCTTGGGGGGCTACGTCGGAGACCACCAGCTTTGTGCCCCGCCGCCCCACCCACACCCGCATCACCTTCTCCCGGCCGCCGGAGGGCAGCATCTCCTGGGGCCGCCCGACGGGGCTAAGGCCTTGGAAGCGGCCGCCCCGGAGTCCCAGGGTCTGGATTCCAGTCTGGACGGAGCAGCCCGGCCCAAAGGCTCCCGGCGGTCAGTGCCCCGCAGCTCGGGCCAGACCGTGTGCCGCTGCCCCAACTGCCTGGAGGCGGAGCGACTGGGGGCTCCGTGCGGGCCCGACGGGGGCAAGAAGAAGCATTTGCACAATTGCCACATCCCAGGTTGTGGGAAAGCCTACGCCAAGACGTCGCACCTGAAGGCGCACCTGCGCTGGCACAGCGGCGACCGTCCCTTCGTGTGCAACTGGCTCTTCTGCGGCAAGCGCTTCACGCGCTCTGACGAGCTGCAGCGCCACCTCCAGACCCACACGGGCACCAAGAAGTTCCCCTGTGCGGTCTGCAGCCGCGTCTTCATGCGCAGCGACCACCTGGCCAAACACATGAAAACCCACGAGGGCGCCAAAGAGGAGGCTGCCGGGGCGGCCACCGGCGAGAGCAAGGCCAGCGGAGCGGTGGAGCCCCCCGGGGGCAAAGGCAAGCGGGAGGCGGAGGGCGGCGCGGCTCCCTCCAACTGAGCTGCTCTGGTACCGCCCCCCACGCTGGTCTCTCCTGGGGGCATCAGAAGAGCTTTCGGGGCCTCCCTCCACTCCCCCCGCCCCGGCCTGATGCCCTTGGGGGTTGGGGGACTCGAGTCAGAGGATCAGGTGGTTATTTATTAAGGGGGAGGAAAAGTGGTGCGGGGTCAGGGGGACGGGACAGTAGGGGGTTTTTTAGTCTCTGGGGCTGGACCAGACGTGTTTGACTGGCTGGGCTGGGAGGGGCTGCGCATGCTGCTCTGTCCTCCCTGTCCCCACTACTTCGCTCCAGTGCCCGGGCTGGGGGGTTGGGGTGGGGTACCCCTACCGCGGCTGCAGGGCGGAGGGGACCTGCTGGAAGAGACAGCGCGTCCCCGGAGCAGAGAGGAGTGGGGCCGCCGCAGGCGCTGGGGGTAGCTGTCTGGACACGTCCTTAGTGCCTGGGAACCGGCACTTAAAAGCGCCTCCGGTCCCGCCCTGCGGCCCAGGTCCCTTTCATCCCCCATATAGTACTTCTGTTCCTATGTTTCCCGAGGGAGCGCTCACGTGGGGTAGGGGAGACAGGGGTACCCTCTAAGGAGGGGTCTCTATCTGGTTGGGAGGGTTGTTGCCCTAGAAATAACTCCTTTTATGTGCCTCCTGATTAACCCTTCCCAACCCATTCTGATGGAGCCTTGAAGGAAGAGGGGAAGAGGCCAGAATCTGGGACAGCTTCCCAGCCAGAGCAGTGGGGTGGAGGAGAGAGCTAGACCAGGAGGGGGAGGGCAAAAAGTCCTCTTCTTAAAATGAGAGGAAGGAATTGGGTAGGGCAATGGAAGGAACTAACCCCTTGTGCCTCTAACTCGGATTCAGTCCTTAACTCATGGTTTTCATGAAAAATAAAGTTCGGTGTAGTTCACATTCCCCATCCGTTACCTGATCTAGGTTTTCAAGGCAACCAGAAGCCCCAGCCCCCACCCTAGAATGATGTAGTGTCTCATCCTGGCTCCCTGTTCCCACCCCTCCCTCCATCATTTGCTTTCTCCTTAGGGATGGAAGGAAGAGGGTTACCTGGGTTGCCTGGGGAGTAGGTGGGGTGTCCCAGCAGAGGGACCTCCAGTGGTCTCCACTCAGGGTGGATGTCCAGCCATCTTCTACTCACTGGGAAGAGAAGGCCCACTCTTTCTTTTCTTTCCCATCTCCTTTCTCTGCTGCCTGCAAGCCTTGCCCTTCCTGTAGAGCATTAGGAGGCTCCCTTCTCCCCATCTCAATTCTGGGCAGGGAGACTTCCCTTCCATATGAAGGAGGTGTTCTCCCATTGGAAGGGGTCTGCCTTCTGAGGTGATGTCCAAGAAGCTGTCCCTGTCCCCTTCTTTAGATGCTTGAGATCCATTCTGATTGTGATCTTGGAGTGGAGCCTGGGGAGGGGGAGAGCCTGGCAGGGATGGAGCCAGGCAGAGGGAAGGAAGCTGATAGGGGGTCAGGGTCTGGAACTAGTACCCTTTCCCAAGCTAGAGGTAGAGGCCCTAAGATTCCCTCTGACCTCTCTGGACCCCTTGCCCCCTTTCTCCACCCAGAGCCCTATGCAAAGATTAGTTGTGTATTGATTTTTAAGTTATAAGGAAAAGGTATTTTATTTAATATTAGGGCATGTGTGTGTGCATGTTGTTTGTACGTGTGTGTGTATTGTGTGTGTGTTTCTCTACTGAGCCTGGGGTCTCCAGCTAGAGAGACCCCACCTTGTTCACCCTGTCCAGAGCCCTAGGTCTTAGGCTTACAGCATCTCTTCCTCCCTTGGGGATGCTGAAGTCCGGTCAGTCCCAGGACTGGGAGCTAAATGGGAAATGGGTCTGGGGTCTGGATAGGAATATGCGTTTGCATAGAAGGGAGCCCTTCTTAAAAGGGACAGGGTGACTCTCCCTGAGAGACTCATGGGCCTGGGGTAGTTTAAGAAGTAACGTTCTTTCTTTTTGCTCCCTCTTCCCCCTACCTCTTGCCACCCCAACCAGAGGTCCCTTTCCTTGCTGAGAGGGTTGGGGGTAGGAGAGAGCTCGCAGCGCCTGCAGGTTGCCTGGCCAGGCAGAGAAAGGGGGAGAGAGGGAGGGCTCTGTGGGTGTGGGATGCCTTTCTCCTCCACCCATCGAAACCAGCCACCCCCTCCCTGCGCTACCAGGACAGCCTTCCCCAGTGACCATTGTAAGGGGAACTCCCGAATGGGTGTTGGGGTGGCGGGGAAACATTGATGTTCCCCTCCGGAGGCCTTGAGTTCTAAGGGTGCTGGTGAGGGCTTCGGATGGGTTTTCTTCTGCTCCCCTCGTTTATAGATCTAGGTTGCTTGGCTGTCTACCCCCTTCTAGGCAGCCCCCTAGAGGAGAAATGTAGGATTTTTTTTTTTTTTTTCCTTTAACTGCTGTGAACCCACTTTGGGGGGGAGAGGAGGAGGAAGAAACAGCCTGTGTTTTTTATGCCGTAATAAAGTCATCAAGCACATCATTGCTTCATTTGTCTTCCAGCTCTGGTTTTCTTTTTGACTCAGTGTCCCTCAGCAGTGAGGACCAGGCCCAGGCCGGCTGCAGGGTGGGGTGGACACTTCCTTTGATCCAGCACCCCGGCCTGCAGCCTCTCCTCCCTTTGTTTGGGGCAGAGCCCAGCTGATGGAAGGGTCAGATCCTTTCCCAGGAGGTGGCTGGTGTGGGGAATGGGGAGGAGCTCCCTCAGGGTTGATAGCTGGGCTGACTGTCCCTCCGTGGGGCTGAGAAGGTTCTAGATATTTCCTTCCTCCTCCACATGTAAGCCCCCTCTTTCTCCTCCCCTGCGAAGAACGCCAGTTCCCTGCCTTACCAGGGAGAGCCAGCCTCCCAGCCTGGTCACCCCGCCCCGTGGGGGTGTGATCAGTCCCTCTGGCTGTGAGCGAGGCGGGGGTGACTGACAGCGATTTCTTCACCCAGAATGATCCCTATCAGGGACAAGGTGATGAAAGGCAGCCAGGCTATCTGATGGGCTCCCGCCCAGCTGGAAAGTCTGAGGGAAGGATCCTACTGCAACTCCCAGCTAGAGGGCCCGCCACAGTTACACAAACACCACGCGCACCAGTGCACCCTCACCCGACCCACTGGGCGGCCTGGGATGTGCAGAAACGCCCATCTGGACACACTCTCCTGGGCTGCCCAGTGCCTGCGATGCAGCCGGTGCCCAATTCAGGTGAAATGATTAAAAAACAAAAACAAAACAAAACAAAAAACCCTTATGCGTCCAGAGGCCCAAAGCTAGGAAGGTTGACAGCTGAGAAGGTTTGGGGTCCAAAGGGGCAGGCTGGACTTTGTGTTCGTTTACCTTCCCCGCCTTCATTTTGGCCACAGTTATCTTCCCTAGTGGGATTCCTGTTTCCCACACTCCACCCCGGACCCAGTTTCCTGGAGCCAACTCTGGTCCCCACACTGGCTCATCCCATCACCTGTTTGGGAGAATCTGCAGTCACAGAGTTGAAGGTCACTTTGTGATAGGGGTTACAGAAGGAAGCAGACTGGTTTTTAGGGGAGGAACTCTTTGCTTTCTCTTGCTCCTGGATTTAGAAGTCCAGGAGGAGGAGGGGCAGGCCTATGCCCCACCCCACCCCCCTTGCCGGCCCCACTCTGTGGGCACCTCTTTTGTCTTCCTGGTTCAGTGGGAGTTAGACCCCAGGACCCGGGGGAGCCCCTTCCTCCTGCAGCCCATCGCTGCCCCCAGGGACAGGAGGGCAGCTGTGGGGCTGGCTGGGCCTGTCTGGGCAGGGCTGGGGCCACCCCTCCTCCCCTCACAGCTCCTCCTGCTGACCTGCATTCTTAGCGGGGGCCTTTGGTGGGGCTCTGATGTTTGCTCACTGGCCTGCATTGGCAGCAATGCTGCTCGGCTGGCCCGCCCCCTACCCCCCACCCCTGGAGCCCAAGGCCACCACTGACCCCTCAGGTCTGAAGCCCCCAGCGGGATGATCCTGGAGGGCCAGGGAGAAAGTAGGGAAATCAGGCCACGTGGGCTCACCCTTTGGACAACCTCTCTGAGCCGCCAACCTCAGGTGGGAGTACCGGCCCTGGAGGGTTGGTGAGTGAAAACAGGAATGGGAAAGTGACGGAGGAGCCGGCAGCCTGGGAACCACAGCCTGGGGCAGCGGGTGGCCCGCAGACACTCTCTTCTCCTCCGGCCCAATCCTGCCCCACTGCGGGCGGCTGGGGAAGTGAAGGAAGGGGCCCACTGAGCCGCCCGCCACTCTGGGTGCCGGCGTCCATCGGCACACAGCCTTGACTTTTGCTTCTGGAATGACCCCTGACAGCAACCTCACGACACCTCCCCGTGGACTGCACACCCTAAGCAGCCTTCACTTTCCATTAATTCTGGTGAGCTCGACGGCTCAGCGTCCTATCAGTGTGGGTTTGAAGATTTTTTTTTTTTTAATTGACAGAGAGAAATCACAAGTAGATGGAGAGGCAGGCAGAGAGAGAGAGAGAGGGAAGCAGGCTCCCTGCTGAGCAGAGAGCCCGATGCGGGACTCGATCCCAGGACCCTGAGATCATGACCCGAGACGAAGGCAGCGGCTTAACCCACTGAGCCACCCAGGCGCCCCTCAGTGTGGGTTTGAAAAGCATCTCAGGAACCCAACAGTCTGGCTGTCTCCACCCGGTACAGGGCGTATTAGAGACACCCAGGGAATTCCTGAAGCCATCCGGATTAACTCTCCAGCACTCCAAGTGATGTCCTTGGGGGTGTATTAGACCACTTTACACTGGGGATGTTGTTAACATGCAGCTTCTGATTCACTAGGTCTGAGGTGGGGCCCAAGATTCTGCATCTTTTTAAAAAAATTATTTATTTATTTGGGGAGGGGGCAGAAGGAGAGGGAGAGAAGCAGAGTTCTTGCTGAACTAGGAGCTCCATGCGGGACTCAATCTCAGGACAATGAGATCATGACCTGCACAGAAATCCAGAGTCCACTGTTTAAAAGACTGAGCCACTCAGGCGCCGCAAGATTCTGCATTGTTAACAAGCTTCCAGGTGACGCTGATGCTGGCCGTCCATGGACAGAGAATGAAAATATTCTGTTGTACAGTGAAAGTTGTGTGGTTGAAAGCAAATTGCTCCCCTCCACTCCCCACCCATAGTGGAGAATCACAGATCTAGTTCAATGCTGTCATTTTACTACCGGGGAAACTGAGGTCCTCAAAGAAGTGACCTGCCCAAAGAGACACTCCAGGTCCACTGCAGAAGCAAGACAAGATGCCAGTGTTCTGAGTTTCAGGTGATACTCTTCCCTGCTCCCTGCTGAGCTTCTAGATAATTCTTCTCTGCAAGTGGCAGTGCACCTTCTGAAAGTGAAGCCCATCTCCTTGGGGACAGCTTCCTTTTCAGAATCAGCCTTGGATACTTATAGGCAATTAAGAACTATCTCAGATTTCAGATCCCCCAATAGCCTTATCTGGTGCACCTGCCCATAGCCTGCCTCCTGGGGAAAACTTGGTCTTCATTGCCCTCCCAGGAATGACCCCAGGCTGCCACGCTGTCGCCAAGGGCTCTGAGCAGCAGCCTTATTTGTTGGCAGGATGGATGTGGGAGAAGTAGAGAATCTGCAGTATCTCTCCTGTCCCCAATCCTGGAGGGCTCCACAGAGCAAAAAGAGTAGCATACATTTGCTTAAGTGCCGGTTACAGAGAGGGTTAATAGGGGAAAATGACCTGGAAAGCAGAACATTTGGGATCAGAGTCCACCCACACATCAATATATAACCCCTTTGGCCAAGACTTCTTTGCTGGGGGCGCCTGGGTGGCTCAGTGGATTAAGCCACTGCCTTCGGCTCAGGTCATGGTCTCGGGGTCCTGGGATGGAGCCCCATGTCAGGCTCTCTGCTCGGCAGAGAGCCTGCTTCCCCCTCTCTCTCTGCCTGCCTCTCTGCCTACTTGTGATCTCTCTTTGTCAAATAAATAAAAAAAATATTTAAAAAAAAAATTTCTCTTAAAAAAAAAAAAAAAGACTTCTTTGCTGTTTCAGTTTCACTCTATTTAAAGGCACCAAATCTTTGGACTAGAAATTTTCAAATATCCTTTCAAAGCTATCTTTCTAGGAGTTCAAGCACTGTGGGGCAGAATCCACCTTTTGGGGTCAGGTGGGTTTTGAGAATATGTCGTTTTAAAAAATGCATTAACTTAAGTTATCCCTATACCTTCAGCCCTGTGACAATCTGACAGATCTTGCGCCCTGGTGGGGACTGGGGTAGGTCGCACCTTTGTAATTCAAACCAGGACACAAGTAGCTGAGTTCTGAACTCCTCCAGATGTCCCAGCAATCGGCGCTCTCTAACAGATCTGGTTTTTCTTTCCTCTCTTTTCACGTGGGCTTCTTTCCACCCCCAGCTCCTGCTCCCCATAGGGACCCCACTGGAAGTGCCCCCGGATTCGTCTCAGCCTTTTTCCAGCCTGAGAGCGGCGCCGGCAAGGACAGGTTGCCTAACACGGTTTCCGAGGCCGCTCGGCTCCAAGAAATAGTGCTGGCGCGCGCCCTGGTGGAAGACGGTAGAACTGCAAGCGCTTGGTTCTGGCTCCGCCTCCCGGGCCAAAGCCTTCCAGGTCACCTGGGGGCCTCCGCCCAATGACCCGAACCGGAGGCGGTGGCGGTCGGGGCTAAGCTGGGGATCTTGGAGGGAGTGAGGTTAGGGGCGGACCGTATTGGGGAAGAGAGTAAATGGGGATAGAATAGGGGCGTGGAGGGAGGGGTAGGGTGGCGAGGGAGGGGATCCCGCGACTGCGCCGGAGAGCCGGGCTCCCGGTCGGGCAGGGCTCTGGAAGCGTGCGTTCTGCGCCCGCCTGCGGAGCTGCCAGCCTGGAGCCCGGGCCGAGAGCTGGTGCCTCCGCCGCGCGGTGCCTTCGCCTGTGTACGGTGCTGAGCATCGCGAACCCAACGGCAGTGACCTCCGAGTGTCTCTTGACACGTGTTGGGATAGGGGCTCCCAGGGGGCTGAGCTCTGGCCAGTATGGTGGAGAGGTCGCCCGAAGAGGACCCATTCCTCCCCACCTCTCCCCAGATGGCTTCTTGGAACCCCGACGCCCCACGTTCCTGCGATTGCTTTGTCTCGGTACCCCCGGCCTCGGCCATCCCCGCCGTGATCTTTGCCAAGAACTCTGACCGGCCCCGGGACGAAGTGCAGGAGGTGGTGTTTGTACCCGCAAGCACTCACCCTCCTGGGAGCCGGCTCCAGGTGGGTTAGGCCTTACGGAAGAGCTAGGAGCTGTGGCAGATCTGAACCTCTGCCTCAGACCTGCCTCCTCCACTTCTCGGGCCCCTGGAAAGCCACCACAGGTGCGGGAAAGAGCATGACCTTACGGTCTACCAGCCTGGACCTAGCCTCTGACTTAGGCTGCTCCTGGGCAAGTGGGAATACTAAAACCCTTTCTGAGTGGGCTCTCCCCTTCTCCCCTGTTACCTGCAGTGCACCTACATTGAGGTGGACCAGGTGTCAGAGACTCATGCGGTGATCCTGAGCCGGCCTTCCTGGCTCTGGGGGGCAGAGATGGGCGCTAATGAACATGGTGTCTGCATTGGCAATGAGGCAGTGTGGACCAAGGAGCCAGTTGGCGAGGGGGAAGCCCTGCTGGGCATGGATCTGCTCAGGTGGGGACACTGCCCTCCCTTATAGTCTGGTGCTGGAAGTCTGAGAGCTGAGTGCCATTCCCCCTTCCCCTAAGCTCGGGTCACGGGGCCCCCATCTTTTTGTCCCCCTTGCGAGCCCAGACAGGCTGCCCCCGCTCCTCCTCTCTCCCGGCCCCATCTCCAGTCTCTTAAGGAGCTTCCAAGTATGGCCCCTTCTGTGCCTCTCCTGGCCCAGAAATAGGGCAGTGGTTTCACATTTCTTTTTTCAGTAGAAGCGCTCCCCCCCGCCCCCCAATGGAGTCCCAATGTATGAAGCGAGTTAAAGCAGAGCCACTCGGGTTGAAGAGAGGCTGGGGGGCCTGGTGTGCTTCTCTCTGTGGGACCATGTTTCAGGCCTCTTCAGGGGACCCTCAGAGCCAAACTTGAAAACCCCTGGCCTAACTGCGCTCCACACAACCACTGTGGGCAGATTGTGTAACGCGGGCCTCCCCAGGCTGCGTCTGTCCACTGGGGCTTCTGTCACCCGCCGCCAGTACCTCACTGCCCTTCTGGTCCCGGCCTGTCTCCCCATGCCAGGCTGGCGTTAGAACGGAGCCGCTCTGCCCTGGAGGCCTTGCACGTGATCACGGGCTTGCTGGAGCGCCATGGGCAAGGGGGCAGCTGCCGGGAGGACCCTGCCCCGTTCTGCTACCACAACACTTTCCTGCTGGCTGACCGGACTGAGGCGTGGGTGCTGGAGACGGCGGGGAGGCTGTGGGCCGCACAGAGGATCCGGGGTGAGGGCCCGGCACTGGGGCCTGCCTCCTGGAGGCGTCGCCTTTGGCCAGCCTTGGTAGGGGGTGGGATGAGGGCCGGGCAGGGCGGATCCAGGTGCAAACCTCAGGGTGGTCGGCGTACCTGAGGTGGTGGGAGATGAGCCCACTGAGGACCCTTTCCCCTTCGCTTGCTTAAATCCTCTTTGTGCTCTAGCCTGCCACTTCCTCTGGGGAACCTTCCTGGACTCCCTGGCGGTTAGCCCCCCTCTCCCCCATATATGCAAGCAGGTGCTTCTTCCTTGCACTTGCCACAGCCTCAAGCTCACACGTCTGTCTCCGTCTCCACGAGGGAAGGGCTGTTTTCTTCACTGCCCTGTTCTCAGCCCCTGGCACAGAGTAGGTGCTTTATGATAAAGGAGCCATTCCCTCCCCTTCCCGCCTCCTCCGCAGAGGGGGCCCACAACATCTCCAACCAGCTGAGCATTGGCACAGACATCTCCACCGAACACTCAGAGCTGCGGACCCATGCCCTGGCCCAGGGCTGGTGGGGTGGGCAGAGCGCTTTTGACTTCGCTCAGGTCTTCTCCCTGACTCAGCAGCCTGTGCGGATGGAGGCTGCCAAAGCCCGCTTCCAGGCCGGACGAGAGCTGCTGCAGCAGCAGCGAGGTCAGTGAGTGGATGGCAGCGGGCTGGGGGCCCGAGGGCCATGGCAGTCCCGGCCTCTCTCCTCTCCCACAGACTTGACCGCGGGCCAGAGGGTCCCCTTCTGCCCTGGGGGCCCCTCAGCCTGTCCTCCTTCACAGGGGGCATCACGGCAGAGGTGATGATGGACATTCTCAGGAACAAGGAGAGTGGTATCTGTATGGACTCGGGAGGCTTTCGCACCACGGCCAGCATGGTGTCCATCCTGCCCCAGGATCCCACACAGCCCTGTGTCCACTTCCTCACTGCCACACCAGACCCATCCAGGTGAGGGGAATGAGGGTGGGGAAGGCAGGGGAGAGCTTGCCAGGCGGGGTATGTGTGTGTGTGTCCGGGGGGATGTGATAGCCTTCACTCCTTCCATCTCTGTCCCATTAGGTCAGTGTTCAAACCTTTCATCTTTGGGGCGGGCGTGGCCCCGGCCCCCCAGGTGGTGTCCCCCACTTTTGGAGCACAGGATCCTGTTCGGACCCAGCCCCGATTCCAGACTCAGGTGGATCGCCGGCACAGCCTCTACCGTGGACACCAGGTGGCCCTGGGGCTGATGGAGAGTGGGCAGGTAAGCCCCGGGGATTAGGGGCTACTCTGGGGACATGACTCACTTCTCCCATGCCCAGTTGGGATTCTGGAAATATGAGTGGACCTGGGAGTGGAGGGGAGACTCTAGAGCTGCCGGGAGGAGTCTCTGCCTTCAAAGCCAGCTGCCCAGGAGAATGTCGGGGACCCTGCCCTTTCTCCTGCTTGTGGGAGATGGCAGGTATCTCCCCGCGATCTGGAGGGAAGCCTGTCCCTGGGACTCATCTCTGCCTTTCCTGGGCAGGATCAGGGACAGCAGCTCTGGCAGAAGCAGCGGGACCTGGAGCAGGAAGGCCTGGAGGCTGCACGGCGGCTGCTGGCCGGGGAGTGGGCCCCACCCCCACAAGAGCTGGGCGCCCTCTTCCAGGCCTTTGTGGAGAGGGAGAGCCGGGTTTATGGCTGAGCGCCACAGCTCGTCCTGGCCTGGGGTGGGCACAGGACCCCTGCGACAGCAGGATCAGCACAAGCCCTTCACTCCCCTCAGTCCTGTTCTGGGCGGCCAGCTCGGCCTTTGCCTTAATAAAGTACACTATTTCACTGTTCAGTGAACTTGATCCCGGCTCTAGTGGGGGTGGGAGAGCCAAGTGAGGGCAAAGGGCAGCCCTGGGCCTCTGGTTGTCTGCTGGGCAGCACAGTCTTCTCTTGGGGAATGGGGACTCGATGGGGGAGGCTGTGGCAGGGGTCTGTGAGGAGAGGTGGTCTCCCCAGGTGTGTGAGCGGGTATGCCCAAGAGAATGTGCCTGGCACACTATGGGGCTACTGTTTAAGGAGAATGAGGACCACGGGTTTTTGGTCCTTGGCTTGAACCTTGGAGGGCACGCCCCAAGGATGGCAGTGAGCTGTGCCCTCTGGAAAATGGCATCTTCCACACTGTGAGGCCTGCTCAGGGCCCAGGCAGCCAGGTGGGGACCTGAGGTGGGCCAGTCCTTTGGGTGGTTCCCAAATTGTCCAGAAACGTGTTCAGTAGAGTTGGGTTCTGTATTTCTGTGACTCCTTCCCACTGCCTTGACTGCTTGATGCCCCCCAATGACATGAAAGACATACTCAGGGCTGGGTGACATTTTACTGGGGGAGCCTCCTGTCACAGGTGAGGGGAATGAGGAGGAGGGGAGGCCCCACCCATGCCCTTTTCTTCCCCCTTCCCCGTTCCTGTGGAATTGCTGGTAGGGACGGGCTGCCCTTCACTTCTTGATTCTTTTGGTCACAGTTTTGGTTGTGCTGGGGGCCCTCGACACAGAGGCCTTGGGGCCTGTGGCTGCTTTGGTCCCCTTCTTTGCCTGGACAGTGCTTTGCTGGCTGGAAACCAGAGGGCAGGGTTTCTTGGTGGCAGAGGTGGCTTGTGGCAAGGAGGCAGGCTTGGGGGGTGTCTCCTTCCCTTGGCTGGGGGTGACAGAGGGACTGTTGTCCTTAGCCACGGGCCCCCCAGGCAGCAGGGGGAGGTCAGTGAGGGCAGGCTTCGTCTCCATCCTCTGAAGGTGCTCATTCAGGGCTGTCTGCTGTCTGCGCTCCTTGTGTCTGTCCATCTCCTGCTCCAGCTCCTGGAGGAAGCCTGGGAGGGACAAGACGGTAGGCGGTAGATGGAGCCCTGGGCTTGGCAGGAAGGCCTTTGGCAGGGAGGTCTCTGGCTGACCCTTGGAGCAGACTAACCTGCTGCCATCCCTACGAGGAGGGGCCCAGGGTTGGGGTGGGGAGGACACGTCACTTGCACCCCAGACTGACACCTGGCCCTGGCAGGACTTAGCTGCCCCAGTGCCCCACAGGGCAGAGGAGAGTTCTAGAGAGGGTTCAAGCCTTGGAAGGCAGGACCACCTCGCTCTGTGCAGAACGGGCTGCTCAGCTCTGGGAACTCCTCCTCCTCATCGTCTGAGGCTTTCTCCTCCTCATCTGAGGCCCAGCGCTCTAACACAGGCTGCTTGTCCAGGTCCAGGAGCAACGGCAGGGCTTCTGTGACCAGCTCCCTGTAGGGCAGAAAGAGCAGAGGATCTCCCACCCCGGGAGAGCACCCATGGGTGGGGAGCCTGGGAGGAAGTGCAGACACAAGCCGCAGCAACCACACCGGGAGGGCTGGTGTTCACAGGCGGGGAGATGGGCCTGTGGTCAGTCCCGAAAAGCTAAGGGCTGGCTCCGTGTGGACCTCGGGGTGGGAGAGAAAAAGCGTCCCACTTGAGCCGGGGTGGAGGAGAAGGCGCCATGGATAGTGACCAGTTTGCAGGCTGAGAGGGGGCCTGCGTGGAGGTAGGAGGAGCTCGGCCACCCCCCATTTCTTCCTGCCCTCATGTCTTCCTCACCTGTATCCATCCCGGTTGGTGCAGCTGTTTCCGGTCAGGTTGAGGATGAGAAGGCTCTGGGGGAACTCATCTGCATGCACCAGGGAGAAAGGAACAAGGGTGTCCTACCCTTCTCCCTGCCCAAAGCCTCTGTCTCTTTGTACAGCCTTCCCAGACCCCCAGAGGCCGTGCTGCCAACGCAAGCTTGGGGAGATGGTAGCAGAGAAGGGGGGGCCCACACAAGGCTTGTCCCATGAGCTGCGGCCAGGGCCTTCCTACCCAGCTTCAGTGTTTCTATCAGGTTCTCAGAAAGGTCCAGAAACTGGAGATGTGGGAGGTCACGGAGGTTTTCCACCTGCTTGATTTGGTTTCCTGCCAGAGACAGGAAGCTGCGGGGGGAAGGAAGGGGTGCAAAGACAGAGCTGCATCATGGAACCACGGGAGGAAGGGAGGAGGACTCCAGGCGCCCGGGGACCCTGGCTGAGCAGCCTGATGATGAGTGGGGACTCGTGGCCCCCTGGGTGGGGGAAGCAGAGCCGGGCTTGTTGGGTCCTCGGTGGACAAGACATTAGGCTTGGAGAAGTCTGGACCAACTAGTTCTCTGGGGCACGGCTGGGTCTCCCCTTCTCCCCGCTCTCTCCCTCTCCCCCAGGCCTGAGCCCTGTACACCACGTACCGCAAGGAGGGGACGCAGGCCAGGTTCTCAATCCGCTGGATCTTATTCTGCAGAAAGCAAACGAGTTGGGGAAACTGGGTAGACCCTGTCCCCTGTTGCCGCTGGCAAACTGGCGCTCTGGGAATGACCCCCTGCCCCCTGAACTGGTTCTCGCTACCCTGGGATGATTTGCTTTCTCTGGGTGGATGGTCAAGGGGGGTCAACTTGGGGGCTAGCTATGCTTCATCAAAGTATACGCTGCTCAGCCCACAACCACAGAGGGGCCTGGAAGTCAAGAAGGAGACCAAGGGGCCACGGGGCAGTAGTGGAGGCCTGAGTGGTGGCTTAGGTACACACAGGGAGTAATGGGCACACGTGACTTTGATTCATAAAGTTCCTGTGGGGAAAGATGAAAGGAGCGGGGTACAGTCAACCTGGAGGACCCTGAAACTCAGTCAGTCAACCACCACTACCACCACCACCTCCGACAACAAAACAGCCTTCAAGGTTCTGAAGGATGCAATAGAATCTTCTGGCTCCCTCTTCCACTTCTATAAAACAGGAAATGGGCTGGAGCTATATATATATATATAACATGATAAGGTAGATACCAAGAAGAAATTTGAGGCCCAGAGAAGATGTCTGACAAAAAAACCAGTGATTCAAGAGCATGCTTAGGATTTCTTCAGGGAGGATTGCTCTTTCTACTGAAGAGAATTCCTGATTCATCTGGGAACAGTTCCTTCCTTCTTTTCTTCCCCTTCCCTCTTTCCTTCCTTCCTTCCTCTTCTTCCTTCCTTCCTTTTCTTTCTTTCTTTCCTTCCTTTCTTCCAAGTAATCTCTACACCTAATGTGGGGCTTGAATTTACAATCCTGAAATCAAGAGTTGCATGCTCTACAGATAAGCCAATCAGGCGCCCATCTAGGAACAGTTTCAATGAAGGTCTGCCTCCCTGAATGGCAGGGAATGGGCAAGGTGACCTGATTGGTTGTTTTTGGATTAAACAGACTTGGTCCACAGAGGGTGAAGGGGGAAGAAGGGCAGGAGGCAAGAAGTTACCGCTTGCAGATAAAGGCTGTGTAGGTTCTGGAGGCCCTCAAGATTTCCGATAGTGGTAATCCCCTCCCGGTCCAGGCGGACAGTCTGCAGTTCAGCCAGAGTGTGAAACCTGGAAGAACAGTCAGCAGGTGTTGTAATGGAATGCCACTTCTGTGTTGTCTCAGCAGGGAAGATGGGAGGGGGAGGAAAGGGGTTTCAAGATAAGTGCCTTTGATGAGATGTCAGGAACTCATGAGGCGGTGTCCCCATCATGAAACCATGAAACTGGAGCCCTGGATCTTGGTCAGAAGCACTGGGAAGGATCAGAAGGTGAGAGGAGTAGAAGGCCCTTGGACCAGGAAATGGGTGATAGCAGCTTATGGTTCCTGGAGAGACTCAGAGGCAAGGGAAGACTTCCTTGAACCAGTGTGGACAGTGGAAGCTGGGACCGGGGCAGAGATGAGACAACTCGGAAGGAGGATCCTTCCTTCTTTCCCTTTTGAGTGGTCCATGGGAGGACCTTTTCCCCATTCACTCATTCATTCATTCCACAATATTTACTGCATGCCCACTAGAGACAAATGAGAGTCCCTGCCCATCACTATTTGAGAAGCCGGCCAAACATCTAGGACAAGTGGATGACAGACACAAGTACAAGGGACCAAAGGAGTGCCTGAACTGTGCATGGACTCCTGAATTGGGGGACAGGGAATGCTTCCCGGAGGAGGTGATGTAGGTGGGAGTTGGCTGGGAAGGTGAGAAGGGGATGAGGAGAAGGCATGTCAAACAGAAGGAACAGTGTGTGCTAATCCAGGCTTTCTCCAACTTTTTTTTTTTTTTAAGATTTTATTTATTTACTTGACAGAGAGAGATCACAAGTAGGCAGAGAGGCAGGCAGAGAGAGAGGAGGAAGCAGGCTCCCTGCTGAGCAGAGAGCCCGATGCGGGACTCGATCCCAGGACCCTGAGATCATGACCTGAGCCGAAGGCAGCGGCTTAACCCACTGAGCCACCCAGGCGCCCCGCTTTCTCCAACTTTAATGTGCCCATGAGTCCCTTGGAATTTCTGTTCAAATGCAGTTTCTGGTTAAGTAGGTCTGGGGTGGACCTGAGAGTCATTATAACAACCTCCCAGGTGATGTTGCTCAGCACTAATCTGAGAAGTAAGGCACTAAGGTGTGAGAATGTTGGGTCTTAGAGGAATAGTGGAGAACGGCAAGAAATAAGGCTAAAAAGGCAGCAGAGCTCAACTCATGCTAAAGCATTTGGATTTTATTCTGGAAGTACTAGAGAGCCAAGGAAAGTTCCATCAAGGTGTGTCTGATCAGATTTATCATTTAAAAGGATCACTTTGGTAACAGTATAGGGATCCAGGCCCGGGGGCAGGGGAAACTAATTAGGAGTTTGTTGAGAGGTGATGGCCTAAGAGCCTTATTTAAGGCAGTTCAGTGGACATGGTTTGAAAAGAAAAGAAAAAAGAAAAGGAATAGAATAATGTTTAAGGAGGCAAAATCAATTGGACCACTGACTGAATGCATGGAGTAAGTAAAAAGAGGGATAAAGATGAGTTGACAAACCAGTCCAGCTCAGGGGACTGGTCATCCTGTGTGTTTCAATCGTCCACCACCTCCTTCTCCCCCTGGCACTCACATCTTCTCTGACAGATCCTCATCTTCAGGGAACGTCAAGTTCCGCTTGGTGATAAGGGCTTCAGTAATGCAGACGCCCCCTTCCTCTGACCTCTGGGCAAGATTAGCTGTGAAAAGATGAGTCCAATTGTTACGTTTCTTATTCTTGGAAGCCCGACTGTACCGTTATCCGAATCTTCTACTCACCACCCCATCTCCTGCTCACCTCCGGGCATCATTTAAAGGCTATTATTGGCCTAGCATGGGCTCAGGACGAAGGGAAGCCGACTAACTTGGATAGCCCCGGGGGTGGCGGAACCCAGGATGGTGTGAGGAGGGAGAACCTCGGAGACTCGAGGGATAAGGGAAAGGGGTTGATTCAGAACATTATAATGCATGAGGTGCGGTAGAAGACAAAAGTAAATCTAGGCGGGGGCTCAGGAGTTTGACGAGTGAAACGGGGCTAGTAAAACTGGGGGACTGTGGGTAAAGAGTGGCGGGTGCGGATGGAAAGAAAAGAGCTGTGCCCCAGAGTCTAAGCGTCGTTGCTAGGAGACTGGACGCCCGGTTGGGCGTCAGTGGGGCGGGCTCGCAGCGGCTCAGCGCATGCGGATTGGTGCTCCAGCCGGCGGATTCGCAGGCTGTTTCCGGTCCCAGGACTTCCCACAATCCTTAGCTCTTCTGTCCCTCCCGGCTCCCGTCTGTGCTTCCGGTGGCGATGGCTGCGGCCGTGTCTGGGATGCTGCGAGGGGGTCTCCTGCCCCGGGCGGGTAAGGAGCGGCCCAGGTCCTCATGGCGCGTTCCGGACGGCGCTCTCTAGTTCTGTCTCCCCTCCTCCACTACTGACCCTCTCCCGCAATCTCTTACTCCAGACAGCTCCTGATGACCCCTGAACTCAGCTAGATCGCTGGTCTCCTTCCTCCGTCTAATTCCCTGTGGCTGCAGACGTTAGTAGTAACAGCAGCGCAGCAACAATGACAGCGACAACCACAGTGTTTCTTCCCTCCGCCCGAGGCCCCCTTCCTTCTCTGGGTTTCTGTAATCCACCACCCAGCTCCTGCTCGCCTCCACTTTCCTTTGCTTGTACCACTGCCCGCCCGGACCTTGGCGCTGTGCCACCTTTTCACGGTCTCGGCCTAAATGTCACCTGCTCAGGCCTGCCCTGGTCACCTTCTGCAAAGCAGGTTTCTATTGTTAAAATGTGTATTTTGCAGCCTCTTTATGGATCCCTTTCACCCCTCAGTCTGTAATTTTGCATTTTTTTATGTGTTGTTTCCTGTTTTAGACTTCACACTCGGTAAAGGCAGAACCCTTATATTCATTCGGCATAGCCGGCAGGTGGCGTGGTGCCTGGCATTAAGCATGCAATAGACATTTGTTTAATGAATGATTTCACTCACATAATATAGGCCAGGCACAGTGGTAAATAAATGATTTACATGTATTATCTCATTTAAATCTTAAAGCATGTCACGGAGAAGTAAGTCATGATCATCTCCTCTTTACAGGTGAAGAATTTCAGGTTTAGAGCAGTTGAGTGACTGGTCAAGGTCACAGCTAGTAAGTGGCAGAAGAGATTAAAATCTTATTCCATCTAGGGGGGGCCCCTGGGGGGCTCAGAAGATTTAAGGATCCAACTCTTGGTTTTAGCTTGGATCCTGATCTCAGGGTGGTCAGATTGAGCCCATTTCAGGCTCGGTGCTGCTGAGCTTGGAGCCTGCTTGGCATACTTGCTTTCCCTCTGAGCACCCCCCTACCTCTGTCTCTTAAAAAAAAAAAAAAATCTGGTTCATCTGATCCAAAACCTGTGTTCTTAACTTAGGTTTTGTGGCTGCTGGCAATAAAACCTCTCACCCCAGGAAACCTCCATGCTCTCTATTAGAGCCACCTTCTAGCTGACCTTTTCCCTGAGACCCCATCCCAATCTTGGGTAGGGCTGAAGCTCTAGCCTGGGTCCTTTCATTGAAGATGAAAGGGTCAGTTAGGCTTACAGCTTTCAAGTGGCTCCCTTATCTTCTGAGGCGTGCTCTCCAGCGATGCCTGTAAACAAGAACAAGGGAAGGGGAGGCTTGTTTGGGGGAGCTGTGAGGGCCGTGTAACTTCTTTTCCCTCTTGCTTCAATTCATGGGTGAAGGCTTCAGAGCAGTTCTAGAGCAGTGGTTTTGGACTTCAGCATGCATCTGTAACACTTGAAGGCTTATTAGAGACCACTGTTTGCTGGGCTCCCCTCCAGTGTTTCTGATTCAGGAGGACCAGGACAGGCCGTGAGAACTTAGGTTTCTAACCAGTTACCAGGAGATGCTGATGTTGCTGGCTGAGTAAAGGGAGCACACCTTGAGAACGGTTGGCTTAAACCAGGGGTTGCCATATTGCGGCAGGACTGGTCACCATATTTTATAAATAAAGTTTTATTAGAATACAGCCACTTCTGTTTGTTTCATATTGTCTAGGGTTGTTTTCATGATACGATGGCACAGTTGAGTAGTAGTTTCAGACTGTATGGTTCTTTAACTTTAAAGATTTACTATTTGGCTATTTAAGAAAAATTTGCAGGAGGCCTGGGTGGCTCAGTGGGTTAAGCATATGCCTTCAGCTCAGGTCATAATCCCGGGGTCTTGGGATCGAGCCATGTGTCAGGCTGCCTGCTCAGCGGGGAGTCTGCTTCTCCTTCGCCCTCTGCCTCTCCACCCCTGCTCTGTGTTCTCCATCACATTCTCTCAAAGAAAGAAATAAAATCTTAAAAAAAAAATAGGAAAAAAATTTGCTCAATCCTCTCCCCCCTTTTTTAATGTGTTCAAATATACTTTCTCCCTTGTTCTTATCTCCCCCTCCAACCCATCTCTGTATATAGAGAAGAGCTGGAGAAGTGGGAGCCTCAAAGGATCAAATATTTGACCTCAGGTCACTCATTAAAGAGAAGGGAAGTTTGGGGGATTTAGAATTCCTAGCAGACAATTCCTTGTCCCTCTATTGTGTTGGGTCTAGCTCTGTGAGCCATGGTTGTCTTTCTCAAGGGTGGGCTTTTTCTCCATCTGAGACTGACTAAGGACTCCCAGAAGCTGCACGTCCCAGCGTTGCCCTTTCCCCTCTTAGGTCGGCTGCCCACCCTCCAGACCATCCGCTGTGGCTCTAAGGCTGTTACCCGCCATCGTCGTGTGATGCATTTCCAGCGGCAGAAGCTGATGGCTGTGACTGAGTATATCCCCCCAAAACCCGCTATCAACCCAAGATGCCTACCAAGTCCCCCCAGTCCCCCACCCGAGGTAAGGAGGACACTGCCCGTCCTTGGTGCTGGGATGGTGGATTCATGTGACCTTGTCTCTGACGCCATAATGAAGTAGCTCTCCAGGACCTACCCCTCCACATCATTACTTCCCCCCTTTGACCCCGTGGGCCAGATGTTTTAAAATGAAATGTGCGCTTGAATCTGCTTGGCATTTTGGGCACTATGGATTGGATGGGCCTCCTGGATTTCCTTCATTCTTTACTGGTCTCCCCCAAATCGTGTGAAAGTTATGCAAGCAGGTGGAGATAGGGGAGAGTATCTCTGTTGTCTTGAAAGGACTTGAAGCTTCTATGTTTTCCTAGAGGAATGGGAGGAACTTTTTTGTCCTTAAAAAGAGCAGAAAGACCAGGGGAATTTGTACCTTTATGCTTGTTGTCAGGCCCACATGCTGTCAATTTTGAGAAATACTGTCTTCAGAAAATGAAGTCTTCTCCTCGGTTCTGAATTAACACTGCAAAAGAATTATCTTGTGTTTATAATTGGTGAATTGATTCAACATGAATGCAGCATCAGAGAGAGAAAGTAATTTTGACCACATTATTGTCAAATGTTGACTGGGTCAGACCAGTGACCAGGTCATGGGGACGAGCTTTGTCAGGTGTGACAACGCTGCTCTAAAGACCGTGGTTATCCGACAAAAACGAAGGGCAGAATGGGAGGGGGAGCATGTCCTAAGAGGCAGGGCCCCAACCCTCCTCCTGAACACCGATATTTCCCCCGTTTGGGCATCCCTGCGGGTCCCAGCACCCGTTCCCCTGGGGAGAAAGGGGGACAAGGAGAAGGGCAGCTGATGTGCCCTGGGTCATCTCTTCCTGACTACAGGAAACAGGCCTGATCCGCCTCCTCCGTCGGGAGATAGACACGGTTTTCCGAGAGAACCGAATGATAGCTGTCTGCCAGAATGTGGCTCTGAGTGCAGAGGACAAGCTGCTTATACGGCACCGGCTTCGGAAGCACAAGATCCTGTTGAAGGTCTTCCCCAACCAGGTAGGGAGCAGCCCTCTGGTGCGGGCACCCTGCTCCCCTGCCTCTGCCAACGCGGACTGCAGGGCCCCTTCCCAGATCAGGTTGTTCAACCCCCCCCACCCCAGGCAACCCTCCAGTCTGGTGCCTGCACTGTGGCTGGGGGCCGAGGAGACTGTCAGCTTGCACCCACAGCCTGACTTGGCCTGTGACTGGGGTGGGCAGCCTTTCCTCCCACTTGTCCCCAGGAAGCCGTTTATCCTGCTGTTCCAGGTTCTAAAGCCCTTCCTGGAGGATTCCAAGTACCAGAACCTGCTGCCCCTCTTTGTGGGGCACAGCTTCCTGCTGGTCAGTGAGGAGCCCAAGGTCAAGGAGATGGTACGAATCTTGAAGAGTGTGCCCTTCCTGCCACTGCTAGGTGAGCAAGCACCCTTGTGGGTTGAGGATGGGGATTAAGGGGAGTGGGTGCTACCGCGGCCTGATGCCATCTGCTAAGTACACGTGAGTAGAACTGTGGCCATCCTTGTGGGGGGCGATCACTCACAGATGGGGCCTGAGTCAGTAGCACCATTTGTTGAGGGCTACCTGTGTCCTTCCGGAACCTATGTTGGCTCACTACTCTGCGTCTATCCACCCTTCCTTCTCCCTCCCTCCCTCCATCTCCCTCTCCCTTCTTTTTCTCTTTTTAATATTTATTTATTTTAGGGAGCGGGGGCGGGTGAGGGGCAGGGGCAGAGGGAGGTGGGGAGGGAGAGAAGCAGACTCCATGCTGAGCAGGGAGTCCCATGCAGGGCTGGATTCACAAGCCTGAGAGCATAACCTGAGGCAAAACCAAGAGTCGGATCTTAACATCCGGAGCCACCCAGGCGCCCCCAGTCCGGCATCAGTTCTGCCCTGGGGAGAAGAGGAGGGAAAGCAGAGAGGCCTCTGCAGGGAGAGGAAGTTCAGACACCTTGAGTCTAGCAGTGGGGTACAGAAAGCCACACAGACGGTGATACTTTTTTTTTTTTAAGATTTTATTTATTTATTTGACAGAGAGAGAGAGCGATCACAAGTAGGCAGAGAGAGGGGGAAGCAGGCTCACTGCTGAGCAGAGAGCCAGATGTGGGGCTTGATCCCAGGACCCTGAGATCATGACCTGAGCCAAAGGCAGAGGCTTAACCCACTGAGCCACCCAGGCACCCCACAGACGGTGATACTTAAAACAAACCCCCCCAGATAAGGGACACCAAAGGGCAGGGAGCAATGTTTCCCAGACTCCTCTGATGCTGGGGATGCCCAGAGATGGTTCTTTTATAGAGAAGACTGGTTTTATAGGTCTCTGTGGACCACCCCCTACCCCACTAATACACACCCTGTGGTTCTTTTATTTTTCTCAAGATTTTATTTATTTATTTGACAGAGATCACAAGTAGGCTGAGAGAGAGGGGAAGCAGGCTCCCCGCGGAGCAGAGAGCCCAATGCGGGGCTTGATCCCAGGACCCTGAGACCATGGCCTGAGCTGAAGGCAGAGGCTTAACCCACTGAGCCACCCAGGCACCCCGCGCCCTGTGGTTCTTTAAGAAAGTTTAGGAAACCATGACTTAGTGGCAGTTGGGCCAGGTGGATGTCCTATGTCAGGGTTTTCTAGGGAAGAGTTTGGAAGGAAGGGAGGCGAATAGTCCCCGACTGAGGGGGGGACCAGATTCGGGGAAGGCTGGGAGGTGGAGAAGGGCAACAGAGCATGCGTTGGGACTTCAATCGTTGTTTTCAGAGGAGAGAGGCGTTCGTGGTGCCCAGCTGACCCTGTGTTCTTCCAGGTGGCTGCGTTGATGACGCCATCCTCAGCAGACAAGGCTTCATCAACTACTCCCAGCTTCCCAGCCTGGCCCTGGTGCAGGGCGAGCTGGTAGGAGGGCTCACCTTCCGCGTGGCCCAGACCCACCTCTTGCTTCAGCACCAGTCCTTCCAGCTGACGGCCCTGCTGGACCAGTACATCAGACAGCAACAGGCGGGGGACTCTGTTGCGCCGGCCGGCGGGCAGCCCACTTCTCCTGACCCTATTCCGAACTCCTAGTCAGCCTGTTGTACCTGGCCCGCCCATAAACACACTCTGCCCCTGTGGGCCGCACCCTCATCCATCAGAGATGTGGAAGCACTTGGGGTGGGGAGTGGCGTTTGTGACCTGACTTTGCTGAGCCTGACTTCCCAGACACAGGGCCACACGGGGATGCAGAGATACCCCATTTCCGAATAGAGGCTCTGAGTCACACTGTCTTTGTCTCCAGTATTCCCTCCCTGGGACCTAACAGGAACAGGCTTTTGGCTCTCTGGGCCCTGGGCAGAGAAGCTGAACAGACGAAGTTGCACTCTGCCTCCATGTCATTGTCCCTTGCTGCACATGTCTCCTGGCCTGTCCCCTCGACGGTGCGCTGTGCTGGATTGGTTCCCCCTCGGTGCTTGTGCTGAGAGCCAGGCTCTGCTCACCACTTGACATACCTCAGTTCTCACTATGTCTCCATATCACACCCATTTCACAGAGTTCAGTAGTCTGCCCAAGGTCATTCAGCTAATAAGAGGCCAAACAGGGACTTGAACTAGGCTCTCTCTCTGCTCAGAAGACTGTTCCCTGGATTTCTGCCCTCGAGCTTCCTCATTAGGGTCCGGGGTGTGCCTGAGTATTAATTCTCCACCCTCGGGGTGTGTCACATTATGGAAAGGTTGGGAGCACTGGTTGATGATAAAATGAAATGCATTTTACTTCCTCTTGTTTTGCTGTGTGTGAGCTGGTATATCCTCTGTGTAGTCTTATTCTCACGGCCACCTCTGATTCTCACTTCCCCTCCTACAATGTCCTTTCTCTTTCCATGTCCAGGTCCCCTGCCTCCCTGGACCAATCCCACATGGCATCTCTTACTTGTTTGTCCTTTTGAAGGCGGCTGCCAGCTCTGCCCATTAGCCAGCATGATCCACGTGATTCTGAACAACAGCTGGGCCAAACGAGAATTCTGTATTAATGAGGGGGTCTGGGGGCTCTTGATGGAAGGCCTCATCCCAATTTTGGAGAACCAAAAGTTCCTAATGAATTAGAATGTTTAACTAGAAGCCTGCCCTTGTCCTTGATTGGAGTAGGGAAGGTGGCTGTCATGCTTTCCTCCCAGATCTGAGGCCGTGCCACAGCCGCTCTGGCTGTGTTCTGTTCTGTGTCCTGGTCTGGGTCCGATTTCCCACGGTTCCCAGCTCGGTGTTATATGCCCCAGGGATGCTTGATCAATCTAAAGTGAGTTAAAAGGCTCCGGAGGCTCGTGGATGTCAGAGCTGTTCAGGCCAATGCTGCCCAATGCCCTCCCTGACTCCCAGACACCTGCTGGATGCCAGCAACGCCCTCCTGGGTCAGCAGGAGCTGTGCTGAGGCTATGAATGGCTGAGAAAACAGGCATCTCCCAAGAAATGTGTTGGATCCTGTAGGGTAAACCGAGGCCTGGGGGGAGGAGGTTGCCCATATTCCTTCTGGACCAAAGAACCCGCACTGCATCCTTCACCTGCTGCTGATGCCTGAGGCCCTGCCATTAAAAACTCACTTCCCAGAAAGCAGCCTCACTGCTTAAAGCTGTGAGTCCATTTTGCATTCATTTTAACCAGGGTTAGACCTTTTTTACAAAGACTTTATTAAGAATGCGTGTATGAGAGTGGGGGGAAGGAACAGAGGGGCAGAGAGAACCTCAAGCAGATTCTGCGCTGAGCCGGAGCCCTCCACGGGGCTTGATTTCCAGACCCCGAGCGGAAGAGAGTCAGAGGACGCTTAACTGACTAGGTCATCCAGGTGTCCCAGGTTTCTTAAGAGTTTATTTTTTTTTTATGATTTTATTTATTTATTTGACAGATCAAAAGTAGGCAGAGAGAGAGGGGGAAGCAGGCTCCCTGCTGAGCAGGGAGCCCGACATGGGGCTCCATCCCAGGACCCTGAGATCATGACCTGAGCCAAAGATAGAGGTTTAACCCACTGAGCCACCCAGGTGCCCCAAGAGTTGATTTTTAGTTAGAATCCAATACTGAGCTCAACACAGTACTGCAGCAGAACAGAGGTGCTCAGAGAGGGAGGCCGGGGGTCCCTGAGCTGGCTCTAGTCAGCCCTTCCTAACTGCCACCTGGTCACTGCTGCAGGCCTGCTCCCGGTCCAAAACTGCAAGTTGGGGATTTTGTGTTACGCGCATAGGTGCCTCCAGCCACAGTGGGTCCCGCCCCCCCCACCCCGGTGGCGGCCGCTGCCTGGCCCTCTGAGCTGTGGCTGCGTGGCTGACTGTGCTGTTGGCACTGTCTACTGTGGTCCCCCAGGGGCATCCATCCCTTCCCGTCAACCTGATACCTTTGCTGCCTCCAAATTTTGCAGTCTATTTTCAGATGTAAAAGGAGAGGGGGGTGGTTAATAAGGAAATGGCCTTGGGTACTAACTGGGGTCAAGGCCATCCTAGTCCGAGTAAACCCTTTACCAACGCTGGCCCGAGGCCAGCAGCTCCCTAGTCCTCCGTGATCTGTCTGGAACAGCGCCCAGTGGGGACTCTGCCCCCACTCCCAAGCTACCTTGGTGCTGGGGAGTCCGTTCAGCCCTGAGTCCTCCCGGGAGCAGGGGGGCAGAGCTGAGCGGCCGCCTGGAGCTTGGCGGAGGAGGGGCCGGGGAGGGGGAGGTGGGGAGATCCGGCTGGAGGGGAGGCTCCGACGTCTCCTTCCTTCCTGGTTCCTGCAGCAGCTGCTGCCACTGCTCAGCTCCGTGAGGAGGGAGCGGGCCACTCGGAGACGGTGACTCAGAGGCAGAGCGGTGTGCGGGCCAAGGAGCACTGGCGTCCATGGACCCTGGGGTAAGGGGGCCGCGCTGGCATCCGCTGACATCCCCTGGGCAGGCTTCCTCCCCCCTGAAGCTGGTGGGTCTGCCCCTCCGGAGACAGGGGTGGGAATGGGAGTAGAAATGGGGCACCGACCTGGCTCACCTCGATCCCGCACCCTCTCGGGGCAGAGCCTCCGCCTCCACCCGCCTGCAGTGAGGGTCCGGGATCCTCCACGGCCAGGAAAAGGGCACAGAGGTACCCAAACACTGGAAGAGTTTGGGAACTTTCAATGGCCAGAAGCAGGAGTTTTGCCCCCCAACCCCCCGGGTCAGCGTCTTGCACTCTGGACCCCTCCGTCCCGGCCACCACAACCCCACCGCGTCCCTGCCCCTTCCTGGTCTCAGCTCCTCAGGTGCTTGCTGGCTCCATTGGAAGATCTGAGCTGTTTGCCCAGCCTCGGGCCAGCCTCGCCCCTCCAGTCCCCTCCCTGTCTCACACACACGGAGCCTCATGCATTATTGATCTCCCGGTGGAGCCAGGACGGCCAGGGCTGGTGCCAAGGGCGCCTGTGGGCACTGCTGCGGGACCTGTGTGGACCTTGGCATATTCTCAGTCACCTCTTCTCCTGCACACGGTGCCTCCATGGGCCCAGTCCCCTGCTCTCTCTGGGTGGGTGGTACTTCTCAGGAGCCCCAAGGACTGGGAGGATAAAGGGAGGCTTTGTGGGGGGGTACTGAGGGTCTCAGGCAGGCATCCCAGGGTGAAGGCACAGGGAACGATGGGGATGGGGGGGTGCGGTCTTAGGCCTCAGTTTCCCCATGCAGAAGATAGAGGACCTGGAGACTGATTGGTAGGGAGTTGGGATGAAGGGGTTACGAGCGTTCTGCAGGGTGATCACGGCAGAGTAGTCTCCAACTGACGGCGGCGGCAGCGGGGTGGAGCGATGTCCAGGGGTCCTGCAGGAAGTCCAGTCTCTGAGTTCCTCTGTCCTTTTTTAGAGCCTCTTTTTTCACTCCCATGCCCCATCTCTGATCACCCCCAGGGAATCCTCCAGAGAAAGCACTGAGTGTTTCCTAGAGCCAGCGAGTGTGGGCCCAAGGTGGGGCTGGGCGGACTCTTGTGGTTTTCTCTTGGCACTGGCCTGCGGGCTGCATGCTAGTTCAGCCCTTTCACCTCTCTGAGCAGTGGCCGCAGCCATGGGGTATGGGCAGGGAAATCGGCCCAGGGTGGGGAAGGGACAGACTCGGAGAGGCCTGGCCAGTGAGCAGAGACATCTGTGAGCTCTTATCTCAGACATTGCGGGATGGGGTGGAGGCGGAGAAGGTGATAGCAGGGCCTGTGCTCACGGGGGTCTCTCTCTCGCTTCAAGGGTCCGCTCAGGACAAGGTGACATCCTTCTGCTTCCACCTGCTCCACCTTCTCGGCAGGGAGCAGCCGCTCCCTTCTCCATGGACTTCCAAGAGAGGGTCCCTAACTCGTTGGCCGAGAGCATTCAGTCTACAAAGCTGAGCAGTGCCCAGCAGGTCTGTGGGTGGGGAAGCAGGCAGTGGCGGTTGTGGGGGGTGCAGAGAGAGCTTGGCCCAAAAGTGGGGGGCAGATTTGGTCACCTTTCCAGCCACTGTCCTTCCTCTCTGTCCTGGACTGCAGGCCTCCGAGCTGTGGGAGGTGGTCGAGGAGCCTCGGAGCAGGCTGGGAGCAGAGGGTGTCATGCCAGAGAGGAAGGAAGGCCACCTGCTCAAGAAAAGGAAGTGGCCTCTGAAGGGCTGGCACAAGGTGGGGTGGGCAGGGTGAAGGGAGGGGCCAGATGCAGGGGCGGGGAGGGGGGGCGGGAGGCGGGTAGGTGGGGGAGGTTGCGGGTGTGCGCGCGCGCAGAGAAGAAAAGTCCACGTGTGTGGTTGCTCTCTCCCCAAACCGTTTTCTCTCGGCCTCCTGGATTCTCGTTCCTTCTGGGCCGCATCACAGAGATACTTTGTGCTCGAGGATGGGATCCTTCATTATGCAACCACGCGGCAAGACGTGAGTCAGGGCCTCTGCCGGGGGTCGGGGGATAAGTGTGGCCCCAGAATGCTCCGAATAGGCAGGGGACTTCTGGAATCCACCAGAGCAGGGTCTGATCCCAGTTACACCATTTCTGGGTGTGGGGGCCTGGGCAAGTTCCTTCCCTGGGCCCCAACTCCCTCATCTCTAAGATGGAGAGAGTATGACCCCCTGTTTGTTGGGCTGTCCTCTTGGCGAAGGCCCTCGAAACACTGCCTGGCACAAAAATTAGCGTCCAGGAAGCAGGAGCTTTCTAATCTGTGCCCTCATCCCCTTCCTGTGCTGGAGACAGGAACCGAAGACCCGCGTGCTCAAGTTCTCCCTCCGAGAGGGTGTTTGCCTTCTCGGCCTTGCAGATTTCTGAGAGCAGTTTTCCTTGCTCCCTTACTCCCTGAAGTTCAGAATGGGACTTGACATAGTGGGGTGTTATGTGCACGGGAGGATGACTGACAAGTCCCTGACGATGCTTGGGGACGAGGGTGAACCCACTGCCTGGCCCTTGAGCCTCAGGAAGATGGTGGCTCTGTGGTCCCCAGGGGCCTAAAAACAGTCCCATTTCCCCCCTGCCAATCCTCCACTCCAGATCACCAAGGGGAAGCTTCATGGCTCCATTGACGTCAGACTGTCTGTCATGTCCATCAACAAAAAGGCCCAGCGCATTGACCTTGACACTGAAGACAACATCTACCACCTCAAGGTGACATTCCTGGGAGCCAAGTAGTGGCTTGGGCCCCAGCCTAGCAGAGACACAAGGGTACTACTGGAAAGAGGAGTGGGGGCGGGGGGTCTGTCCCTGAGGTTGACAGCAAGGGAGTAACCGTCTATGCAATGGCCAATGGCAAACCACCTTCCTTCTTGGTTGTTGGGTAAACAACCAAGGGGGAAGCTGTGCCCTGCCTCCCTGCAGGAAGCCTTTGCCCAAGCTGGGGACCACAGGGGGAGACTGCTTGCCTGGGGATCAGAGCCCTCACTTCCTGCCCCAGTGGAGCAGTCCTTCCTTTCATGTTTCTGTCTCCATCTCCACCCCCTCTGCAGATCAAATCCCAGGACCTGTTCCAGAGCTGGGTGGCGCAGCTTCGTGCCCACCGCCTGACCATGCCCCGAGGTTCACTGCCCGGCACCACTCACCGGAAGGTAAGAAGGGCCCTGTGCAGGGGCAGGTGACAGAGGGATGGTGGCTTCAGGGAACCATGAGACCAAGGGAGGCGGGAACTGTCCCGCCTCACCCTTGACTCACCCCACAGGTTCCTGGTGCCCAGCTTCCAGCAGCTGGCAGCGCTTCGACTCTACCTGGGGTTGGACCTCGGGAGAAGGTGTCTTCCTGGCTGAGGGACAGTGATGGGCTAGACCGCTGCTCTCATGGTGAGGGGCCCACGGCACTGTGCCTCTGTGGGCAGGGCCCGTGCTATTGGGTCTAGATGGCATCAGCAGTCACAAGAAGCAAGACTGTCCCCTGCCTCCGGGAACCTGGGCTGCTGGAGGAGACAGCCTTGGCCTCCAACTGACCAGGTCTACTTGGGCCTGCCCTGGGGAGCACCAGTCCTAGAGAGGAGGACAGGACTGGTGCCCCGGACACACCGATAGGACTCAGAGCCCAGACTCCGCAACAAGAAGATACAGCATGCCAGTCCAGGGAGGGATGGGGCGGGCCCTAGAGCTGGGTTCCTGGAGGGGCGCCTGTGATGCTGTCCCGGGAGAGGGAAGGGCCAGCGAGTGGGGACAGAAAGGGTCAGTCTGTGCAGAAGCAGCAGAGTTAAGGTATGTCATGGAGGCTGTGGGGGGTTGGGGTGCCAGCCCTTTCAGGAATCCAACGTGAGGCCTGGCCCCAGGGTGAGATGTGGCAGCTGCCCTGGGCTCCTGAGCTGAGGGTCCGGGGTCTATGGCTGCTGGCTGAAGTGTTTGGAGGAGGACGGGAAGCGGAGGGACAGACTTTGGGGTACCTGGTCAGTGTTGGGAGAGGGACTTCCTCATTCCTTCTTCCCACAGAGCTCTCAGAGTGTCAGGGGAAGCTCCAGGAACTACACAGACTCCTCCAGAGCCTGGAGTCCCTGCACCGGATCCCCTCAGCCCCTGTTATCCCCACGCACCAGGTGAGGCCAGCGGGGAGAAGCCCAGGGGACTCCCACCGCTTCCTTGGGACAGAGCCCCAGGTCCCCTTACACGCTACACTTCCCTGGAGACCCATGCGTGTGCCTGGCTGGCTCCCCTTCCATATCCAGGCTGTCTCCGGGTCTCTCTCTGCCCCTTGGGGCTGAACCTTTCTTGCTGTACCAGTGCATCTTCTAACTCTGAAATGTTTCTGGGCCCCCCCTCTGGGCCCATCTGCCTCTTTCCTTGGCTTTTGTGGTTGCTGCCCTTCTCCCCACCTCGAGTGACACCCCCCCAACCCCAACCTCCCCACCGTCTTCCATGTGCCAGGCCTCAGGGACGACCGAGAGACCCAGGAAGGGGAAGCGGACCAGCCGCATGTGGTGTACACAGAGCTTTGCCAAGGATGACACGATCGGGCGGGTGAGGCAACGCGTGGACCCCAAGCTGCCCGGTGGGAGGCCCCAAAAGAGGCTGTCACCTTTGATCCCTGCCCTTCACCTACAGGTTGGTCGTCTCCATGGCTCTGTTCCCAACCTGTCTCGCTATCTGGAGTCCCGGGATCCCTCAGGCCCCCGCGGGCTGCCGCCTCCCGACTATGCCCACCTGCAGCGGACTTTCTGGGCACTGGCCCAGAAGGGTGAGTGCGTGGGGGCGGGGCAGCAGGGACCAGGCAGGTGGAGGGAGAGGAAGAGGAATCTGACGACTGCCCCCTGTCCCCACAGTGCACAACTCCCTCAGCAGTGTCCTGGCCGCCCTCACTGCCGAGTGGGACCACCTGAGGGACCTGCACCAGGGTTCAGAGCTGTCACGGACAGGGGTGAGGCTCGGGGACCAGGGAGTCATGGGAGGAGAGGGCTGGAGGCCGAGGCCCGCAGGCCTGGGGCGAGAGCCGAGCTGGGTCTGGGGCGAGAGCGGTGGACAGAGGCAGAGATCAGCGTGGTGGGCGGGGGAGGGCTCTGTCCTCCTGGCCCCTCGCCCCTCACCCTCTCCCTGCAGGTCTCTGAGGCCTCTGCTGGCCCGAGGCGCCTCCATTCGCTCTCCGTCTCCTCGGACACCACCGCAGACTCCTTCAGCTCCCTCAACCCCGAGGAGGTAGGAGCCAGGCTGAGCTGTGGGGACCCTTTCTCCTGCACCTTCGTCCTCGGCAGAAGTGAAGGCACCCTTGGTCTTCAGACCCAAAACAGGGCCCAGGAGTCCTAACTCCAGCCCTTTCTTGTAATATTGGCAACAGCCTCATCATAGTCATTCCTGCCCAGCCAGTGTGTGCAGAGTGATTTTACCATTAATTCGGAGTCCTGTGAGGCCATGGTCCTTACCCTCAAGTTCATGGTGGAGGAAACGGAGACTCAAAGAATCTGACCGATGGGGGCCCAGGCTCCCACAATTGCGGCTTGAGGGGTGGCTGAGCTGGGACTTAGGCATTCTGAGCACAGACTCTGGGGCCAGGCTCCATGGTTTCCATCTGGCTCCATTGCACGCCTCCTTTGTGACCCTGAGCCTCAGTGTCCTGACCTGTAAAGTGGGAGGGGGGAGGTTGTCCTAATTGTACCTGCTGCATAAGGGGAGTGTCGGGATGGCTTGTGTTAATACTCACGGAAACCCTGGAGCCGGGCTCAGAGTCGGCGCCCAGGCAGGATGAGTGGCTGCAGGGAACCTGTGTCTCCTTGCTCCCAGTTCCTTCCATCACGCCTTCCTGTTCCACCATGTTCTCTCCCTCCCCGGGGAGCCCAGCCTGACATCTGTCCTTCCCACAGCAAGAAGCTCTGTACATGAAGGGGCGGGAGCTGACCCCCCAGCTGTCCCAGAGCAGCATCCTGTCCCTCGCCGATTCCCACACAGAGTTCTTTGATGCCTGTGAGGTTCTCCTCTCTGCCAGCTCTTCTGAGAATGAGGTAAGGTTGGCGGGGGGGGGGACCCTGGGGAAATTGGGATGGGGTCCGGAGAGACTAGAATTTGTAGATTCCCAGCCTCGACTGCTGTCTCTGGCAACACGTCCAGACCTGCTGGGTTTGTGTCCCTGCTCAGAAGTCTCTGCTGGGAACTGTTCCTCCAGTTTAATGTGCTTTACCCCTCTCGGTTCTCCAGCAAGATGGCTGCCTCAGCCTCACCCCGCCATCTTCCTTCAAGCCCCTCAGCCCCAGCACTCCCCTGACCCCTGACCTCTGCCCCCGAGCCTGGATCTCAGCAATGCCATGCTGCCCTGTCCCTGTGTGCCACTAAGTCCTTGAGCAGTGAGAGGGCCAGGCATCCCCCTCCCAAAGTGGCAGGGCACACTCTGTGAGGCCGGGCTTCGGGCTCAGACCGCCATGCCCCCCTGCCCCGCCCAAATACACGTCTTCCCCTTCCCATCAACAGATGAGCTGGGCAGAGTCTTGCCAGGCCCTGGGTACTGCCCAGCTGCCCAGGGAGGCCCAGTCTGCCCAGCCTCTCATCTGTCCTATCCCAGGGTTCAGAGGAGGAGGAGTCGTGCACCAGTGAAATCACCACCAGCCTGTCCGAGGAGGTGTTGGACCTCAGGGGAGCTGAGCGCCATCAGAAAGGTGCCCACTGGGTGTGTGGCCATGGAGGGGCTGGGGGAGTGGTAGAAATGGTGTTTGTCCACAGCCCATGCCCCTGGGAGGCAGTCTCACAGGGTGGCTGGTGGACTGACAGCTTGGGATGCTGACTGCAGAAGTGGCCCCAGGAGATGAGGAAGGCTAAGCTGTGAGCTACAGAGTGTTCCCAGGGTGGCTCCGGGCGTGGGCCAGGCTCAGGCCTAGGGGCTAGCGTCCGGTGCAGGCTTCTGAGAAGGTTCGCATAGGGCCCGATACAGAGGTGGAAGCTGCCACCTTGCCACTCTTTAGCAGTGTGGCTTTGGACATGACATTTTACTTCTTGGAGTCTTGTTTCCTCATCTGTAAAATGGGTTGAATATAACCTGAAATCGGTTTCTCTGTTTATGGAGGGGAACTGAAAATAAGGGTGGGGGCTTCTGGGGTGCAGGGTTTCCCGCGGTGGGGACCGCCCCCTCGGAGTGATTCTCACCCCACTGTCCCCCTAATCGCCCAGAAGCGTGTTTGCAATTGGCTCCCTACCTCCGCTGCCCTGAGTCCAGAGAGGGGCTTGGGAGTGAGTCTATCTAGGAACCCCTCTGTGGTGGGGGGGCGCCACCTCAGGCCAGCCTGTGCACCAGTTGGGTCTGGATGCCGTGCCCAGAGGGGGATTGACGTGGCCCGGTGGGCTCCAGGGGCGTCTGTTCCAGGGAGAGCTGCAGGGCCCCCGCGTCGCCGCTGTCTGCCGGCAGCCAGCGGGCCAGGAACTGATGTGAGCCTGTGGAACATACTACGGAACAACATCGGCAAGGACCTGTCCAAGGTGTCCATGCCCGTGCAGCTCAACGAGCCGCTCAACACCCTGCAGCGGCTGTGCGAGGAGCTCGAGTACAGCAGCCTCCTGGACCGGGCCAGCCGCACGGCCGACCCCTGCGAGCGCATGGTACCCCAACATTTCCCGGCCCGGCTACTCCTCGCTGCCGCCCTTCCACCTCAGCCCCGGGTCCTCGCCTGCAGTGGGGTGGCACCCTCTACTCCCTGATCCCCCACCCCCGACCCAGCCAGCTCTCTCTGCCCTCCCCCCTGCAGGTGTACATCGCGGCCTTTGCCGTGTCTGCCTACTCGTCCACGTACCACCGAGCAGGCTGTAAGCCCTTCAACCCCGTCCTGGGGGAGACCTATGAGTGCGAGCGGCCCGACCGGGGCTTCCGCTTCATCAGTGAGCAGGTGTGAGCCTCGTGGGCTTTTAGGGCCGGGACCTGGGGGAGAGCATGGGGGCAGCCGGCCTTCTCCAGGGAGCCCCCTGCTGAGTGCCGGGGACCTACTGGAAACGAGGAGTGGCTGTGCCAGGTTCCAGAGCTGGGACCCCGGAAGCTCACCGGCCACTAGTCAGTTCCACCTGGGAAGGCAGGCTCTGGGGGCTGATGTCGGGCTAAGCCTTGAGGGAGGAACTGACAGGCACCAGGAGTATGGCGTGGGCGGGGCGTGGAGAACGGGATGCTCCAGACTGCACAAAGGGACAGCGGGAGCTGGTTAGGATGAGCAAGAGACGCAGCTGGAAGCCAGCCAGGGCCAAACCCTGAGCAGCCTGTAGGTGAAGTGGTTGTTTCCATATCCTGAAGGCGAAGATGATGGGGGGGTTTAGGCAGTGGAGTGACAGGCTCAGAATTGCACTCTGTAAAGAACATTGGTGTGAGGCCCGGTGAGAGAAGGCTGTTAGAAGGCCATTGCGGTCAGCCCTGGGAGAGCTGCTGAGGACCTGTCCTTGGCCACCGGATCGCGTGGACGTTAGACTCGGCAGCTGTGTGTGTGTGTGTGTTGCTCCTCATAGGCCTCGGTGGTCAACAGAATGTTGTTGTGCCTAAGGGATAGGGGAGGTGGTCGACGGTCGGGAGAAGTTGGGGTGGCCTGGAATTTCTGGTTTGGGGGATTCGGCAGGTGTGTGGCCGTGCCAGTGAGCAGGATGGAAAGGGTGAGAGGAAGGTAACTGAATTAGGGAGACTCCTTGTCCACGTGGGCTTGACTTCCAGGGGGAGATGTCCCGGAGGCCCTGAGCCATGTAGGCCCGGAGCTCCTCAAGCACAGGATGGGGCCGACAGACCCAGGCATCGCCCGCTTAGAGGACGGGTGACGTCACGGGCTGCTCCAGGGGAGGGTCTGGAGAGGAGGGTGGGCAGGGGAGGCAGAGGAGCTCTGAGGGGAAGGGGTGGGCAGATGGTCCACAGGACTTCCAGAAAGTGTCGTTGGTTTAACCAAGTGAGGGAGGTTTCAGAAGAAGGCTGAGGGCCAAGCCGGGATTACAGTGGGTGTGTAGTAAAAAGAAGTAAAACAGAGAAAAATGTTACTTAAAATAGAATTAAATGGGTCATCTGGCTGGCTCAGTCAGTAAAGCATGTGACTCTTGATCTCAGGGTTGTGAGTTCAAGTCCCATGTTGGGAGTAGAGCTTACTTTAAAAAATAAAATTAGGGGCACTTGGGTGGCTCAGTCAGTTAAGTGACTGACTCTTGATTTCAGCTCAGGTCGTGACCTCAGGGTCATGAGATCGAGCCCTGTGTGGGGCTCTGTGCTAGGCAGGGAGACTGCTTGGGATTCTGTCCTCCCTCTGCCCCACCCCACTTGTGTGTGAGTTTAATCTCTCTCTCTCTCTCTTAAAATAAATTAAATTTAGATTAAATTAAAATAGAGAAAAATGCAGATTGTTTCAAAAAAATTTTTACCTGGAAGGAAAGAAGAGGGAGAGGCAGGTTTCAGCCAGAGGTAGGGGTGAAGTGGAAGCAGTTTTTTTTTGTTTGTTTGTTTTGTTTGTTTTAACTGTTTTTTTTTTTTTAAGATTTTATTTATTTATCTGACAGACACAAGTAGGCAGAGAGGCAGGCAGAGAGAGGGGAGGAAGCAGGCTCCCCGCTGAGCAGAGAGCCCGATGTGGGGCTTGATCCTAGGACCCTGGGATCATGACCTGAGCCGAAGGCAGAGGCTTTAACCCACTGAGCCACTCAGGTGCCCCTGTTTTTGTTTTGTGTTTTAAATGAATTTATTTATTTATTTGAGACAGAGAAAGAGAGAGAGAGAGGACTAGCAGGGGGAAGAGCAGAGGGAGGGAGAAGCAGGCTCCCCACTGAGCAGGAAGCCCAACTTGGGGCTCCATCCCAGGACCTCAAGATCATGACCTGAGCTGATGGCAAACGCTTAACCGACTGAGCCACGCAGGCACCTTTAAGTGTTTTTGAAAACAAAGTGAAAAGTTCACACAGTCCTAAAGTACGGTAGAAAATGATCCCTGGCTCACCCTTGTGAGGGAACCAGTGCTCCTAGTGTTGGTTTTGTGCATGTTTGGGCAAAGGTGTGTGTGTCCAGAAAAGAAAGATTTACTCCTTATTTTTTTTTAACTCTTTTTTTTTTTTTTAAGATTTTATTTATGTATTTTAAAGACAGAGAGAGTAAAGGGCAGGGGGGGAGGAGCAGAGGAACAAGCAGAGTGCGCAAGAGTGCAGAGCTGGCAGCGGGGCTCTATCTCAGAACCCTGAGATCATGACCTGTGCCGAAACTAAGAGTGGGATGCTCTTAGTCGGCTGAGCCACCCAGGTGCTCCAAGGTGGAAGAAAAGGAAGATATTTCTGCTCAGAGAGGAAGAGAAATGGAGAGGGAGGGCTGCAGGGCAGGGGGGATGGGGAGGGAGGAGCCTGCAGGAAGCGGTAGGAGGGGCTGGGCCTGGCAGTGGGTTTCAGGGGAGTGGCATCAGGGTGGGAGATTAAGTTGGTGGGAGGAGTTGCCCTCTCTGCTCTCCCTGATTGTGGGGGTTCGTGTGGTATGAAAGAGATGGTTTGGGGGTCGGTATTCAAGTTCCCAGTGTGTTGTTCCCAGTGCTGTGTGCCCTGCGGCCCAGTGGCCGTGTCTGAAGCCAGGCTGAGCAAGGAGGAGGCTGACTGATGCTAGGTGTTGCGATGGGTGGTGGTGGCGGGTTGTCCAGGGTGCTGGATGACAGGGTGCAGGTGACGGAGCGAGCTCAGCCAGGGGGGGAGGAGGTGAAGCCAGGGCTGACGGGCCACTACGAACCAGAGCAGCCGGACATTTTGGCAGGGGCCATGGGGCACAGGGAATGGGAAGAGAGACCAGGCTGTGGGCTGTGGGATACCCGAGTTCAAGTTCCAGATATGGAGCTGTTCCAAGGAGATCAAGGCCAGGTTTTTCCAGAGCTGTGGTGTGGAGGCTGAGGGAGAAGACAGTGTGGGGAGAGAGGGTCCTCGGGAGGGCTGGCTTCCAGGCAGGGCACCGGAGGAGGCCCCAGCGTCACTGCTAAAGGACGTTGTCAGCTGGAACAGGGCTTCTGGGGCTCTCGGGGGAGTGAATGAGAAGGGGGAACGTGAAGCCCCATGGGAGAAGAGAGGACGACAGAATTTGGATGGTGGCCGAAGACGACAGAGACAAGAGGCCTGGAACTAACTGGTCTTCTGGGTTGAAGGGGAACTGGGAATGGGGGTCAGGGAGTTCAGGAAGCCGCGGGGTCACCAGTGGACCCCACGGTCCTCTGGGTCAGTGTCAAAGAACTACTTTGCCCCCCAAGGTCTCCCACCACCCCCCCATCTCGGCATGCCATGCAGAGTCTGAGAACTTTGTCTTCTGGCAAGGTAAGGAGTGGGGGGCTTGGTGGGGTGGATGTGGGGGTGAAGGGCACGTGGTGGGAGGGGGGTGCTGGAACTCTCTGGTCTCATTTCTCCCTCTCTCCCAACCCACCTCTAGACATGAAGTGGAAGAACAAGTTCTGGGGCAAATCCTTGGAGATTGTGCCTGTGGGGACAGTCAACGTCAGCCTGCCCAGGTGGGTGTTCATAAGTGCTCAGCAGCCCAGGCCCAGTCCACAGGCATCCTCTGGGCTGGCGTGGCAAGGTGGTAGCGACAGGATAGAAAGGTCTGGCCTGAAGCTGCTTGAGATGGGGCAGAATCTACATTTTACACCTGCATTTACAGCGCTGTGCATGCAGAAAGGTGAAAAATCTTAGAATAGTAGAGCTGGAAGGGCTCATCAGGGTTATCTGATGCAGCGGCTTTCACACTTTTTTGACCATGACTCACAGTAAGAAATGTATTGGAGACTTCAAGCCAATGCACGGACACACCCAGACACCCCCACCCCCGAAATCTAAACTGACCTCAACACCAATCACAAACCACATTTGAAACACCCTCATTAGCTTGTTTTATTTTATTTATTTTTTAAAAGGTTTTATTTATCAGACACACACACACACACACACACACACAAAGTACAAGCAGGGGGAGCAGCAGAGGGAGAGAGAAAAGCAGGCTCCCCGCTGAGCAGGGAGATCAATGTGGGGCTCGATCCCAGAACCCTTGGGATCGTGACCTGAGCTGAAGGCAGACGCTCAACCGGCTGAGCCACCCAGGCGTCCCTCATGCCATTTTAGAAGTGGGGGCCACAGCCAGAGAAGAAGGGGGCTTAGCCTGTGTGGCCCAGGTGTTAGCTAGAGGCCAGTGCACAGGCGGGAAGCCCCTGACCTTCAGAATCCAAAGTCCTGTCTGGGAGTCTTGGTTCTGCCACTTAATAATTAAAACAAGCAGCGAAGAGACTTGCCCCAGAGCCTCAAGTCTGCTCTTCTATAATGTAAGGGTAGTGAGCAGTACCCAGTGGCCGTGGGGAGTGGCCCCGGGGATTATATGTGAGCATCGCTACCCGGGTCCCTGGCTCCCAAGGGCAGGGACCCCCTCTATGTATTTATTCCTGTGACTTCAGCCCTCAGGTACTTTATCAAATGAGCTGGAGACATATTGGCTCAAAATTTTCTGCGGAGGCTGCTCTGCTTGATAAATCCGTCAATCCCTCACAGCGGAAGCCGAACCAGCACCCCACACTCTCTCCACAGACCTCCTGTGCCCGGCTCCCTGGCTCAGGGGGGCACTTGCACTGGGCCGGTCAGCTGCCCTCCCCCTCTCTGTCTCTCTCAGGTTTGGGGACCACTTCGAGTGGAACAAGGTGACATCCTGCATTCACAACATCCTGAGTGGCCAGCGCTGGATCGAGCACTATGGAGAGGTGCTCATCAGGAACACACAGGACAGCTCCTGTCACTGCAAGCTCACCTTCTGCAAGGTGGGCACGCCACCCCAGCCCTGCCTGCCTGCCTGCCTGCAATGGCTCTGCTCCCCCCACCAAGGGAAGGGTCACGCCCCTGAGTGCCGGTCCCCACCCCCACCCCCCATCCCAGGCCAAGTACTGGAGCTCCAACGTCCATGAGGTGCAGGGTGCCGTGTTCAGCCGGAGCGGCCGTGTCCTCCACCGACTCTCCGGGAAGTGGCATGAGGGCCTCTACCGGGGGACCCTGCCCGGCGGTCAGTGCATCTGGAAACCCAGTAAGTGGGAAGGTCAGGGAGGGTTGGGTGGGGGTGAGGGCAGCTCTGGCACCCTCCACCAGCCCCAGCCCCTTGCATTCCCCCCACCCCAGACTCGATGCCCCCAGACCATGAGCGAAACTTCGGCTTCACTCAGTTTGCCTTGGAGCTGAATGAGCTGACGGCAGAGCTGAAGCGGTCACTGCCTTCCACCGACACGCGGCTCCGGCCAGACCAGAGGTCAGTGTCTGCCCGGCCCCGCCCTAGAACCGCTGGGCTCCTCACTGCCCAATGTGGGTTTCCACCAGAGTGGGCCTGCCCTCCCTTCTTGGAGTTGCCTCAAGGAGATGGGTTCCTTGTGGGGGCAGAGCTGGGCGCGGCATAAAGGGCTTGGGTCTGAAGGGGGCAGCTCCACTGACTGCCGTCTGGAAGCTCAGGTACCTGGAGGAGGGGAACATACAGGCCGCTGAGGCCCAGAAGAGAAGGATCGAGCAGCTTCAGCGGGACAGGCGCAGAGTGATGGAGGAGAACAACATCGTCCACCAGGCTCGCTTCTTCAGGTAGCTCTGCCCTCTCTCAGGGTCTCTGCCCTCCAGGCCCCCCTCCGCCTCCCCTAGCGCCTTCTTGCTCTGAGCGGGGGCTGGCTGTGGGAGGCAGCATCCGGGAACCCCGGCCTTGATTCTGGCTGTTCCGCCCTCCTTCCCGCAGGCGGCAAACGGACAGCAGTGGGAAGGAGTGGTGGGTGACTAACAACACATACTGGAGGCTTCGGGCCGAGCCAGGCTACGGGAACCTGGACGGGGCTGTGCTCTGGTAGCCCCGGCCCTTGGGGGCAGGAGGCTTGGATTCCTCCCTCCTGCCTCTGCCCCCCATGGACACACGGGGCAGGCCAGCTTCCCCCGCTCACAGCCCCGGAGACCAAAGGGGCAGCTCCGGCTCTGGCTCCGTCCCTTCTGCCGGTCAGAGGGGCTGCATCTCAGCCCATTGCCCACCCTGTTTGGGCTGGGAAGCAGGATCTGTGCTTCCCCAGTCTCGTTGCCCTGGACAACCAGCATGTAAACCCCTTCTTGCTCCATCATTTCCCCTTCTGTCCCCCTTGGGGTCCTTGGGGGAGACTCCAGGCTCTCCAGGATCTGTTCCCCGTTTAGTGCCTTCCTAGGACACAGGGGACCCCTTGACGCTCCCCAGGCTTCCTATGCCCAGGGTTCTGGCCCCAGCTGTGCGGTTGGACTGAGTGAAGGAGAAGAGACGGTGTTTTCTTCCTCCCCCATCCCCCCCATGCTGCTCTCCAGCATCTTCTGCCCCATGCCCTGGCCCGGTGGGGCTCCCTTTGCTTGGCCCTTGACAATCTCTCCTATCCTCCTGGATCCCCCTTCCCCCAAATTGCTAAATGCCTGTGGCTTCTAGCTCCTTCGGCCTTGCCTTCAAGCGGTTTCCTTCCGTCACAGCTCAGCAGGTCCCTCCCAGAAGTGAGGAGGCCTGTCCCAGAGGCAGGGAGCCCACGGAGCAGGCAGGGCGCCTGGCCTCAGAACCCCCGAGAGAGTGTGAGTTTGTGTGGGAGTGTGTGCATGTGTGCGTGTGTCCGCGTACTGCTTGCAGGCGAGCAGGGTCCCCCAAGCAGCCTGGATAGCCCATGCCGGGCGTCCACCCCTCCTGCTGCTCATTTCCACACGGGCTGCTTCTGAGAAAGGTGAATCACAGTGACATTCCAGCTCCAATAAAGACTGTCCCAAAGTTTGGCCTGAGACCATTCATTTGAAAACGCATAACCTCGGGGTACCTGGGCGGCTCAGTGGATTGAGTGACTGACTCGATTTCGGCTCAGGCCATGATCTCCAGATCATGAGTTCCAGCCCCACGTCGATCTCCACGCTGGGCATGGTGCCTATCTGAGATTCTCTCTCCCTCTTCCCCTGCCTCTGCTCCTCTCCTACCCACTAAATACATACATACATAATACATATATACATACACATATGCTCGAGCTCCGTGAAGGCCCACAGCTACCCACTTGCCTGGAATAAACGTCGCATGTCCTCTCTTGCATAGTCCTCACATCCTGTCCATTCTGTCTCAGATTTCTCAACTCTGGCTCCTTCTCTGGATTGCCCCTGATTTAGGCTGGGCCTTTAGCAACGCTTGCCTGGATTATCGCCTTGAGGCCCCTGGGGCACTTCTGATGCTGACTTTTGGGGTGATCTGTTAAAAGAGGGGGGAGGCTGTTTCAAATAACGCCCATTGCTTCCGAGTACCTAAAGGAAAACCTACACTCTTCAACCAGGCTGAAAACTGCGCAGACCCTGTCCCCCTCTGGCGTAGAGGGCTGATCCCCACGCCTGGCATCTGTGGTCAGGTCTCCTCCAACCCCAGACTGATGAGTGTCCAAGGAGAGGCGGGAGTGGGGCACAGGGTTAGAAAGGACCAGAGAACAAGTTCTCCCCACCCCACCCCCCCAAACCAAAGCTGAGTCCAAATCCCAGCTGTTGCCACAGCCGTGTGTGGTCTCAGTCACGTGCTTTCCCTTCAGTTCATTTGGCTTCTCTTAGGTCAGAGGAGCATGTATGGGAAGTGGCCCAAGCTCCCGATATCATCAGCTGTCCCTTAGCCCCTCACCCTGTCCCGTTAAAACGACAGGCCCCCAGGCCCTGCTCTGGTTTGACGGATGTGCCCAGAGCACGTCACACTTTCTCTGGGTGGGGGTGTGTGGCAGAAACAGGGGGACCCCTGAACTATGGCAGCCCTTCCAACCCTACTCCTTTTCTCCCCTCCCCCCCATTTCCAGTTTATTTCGGGAGGGTGTGAAAGTTAAAACAAATACACTCATCCTGACACCACATACCAGAGAGAACCTCAACCCGTTCCCCCAAAAAAGCCAACGCAGGCACACATTGAGGTTTCTTAAATACATGGTCCGCTGCCCTCCTCCCCACCCTTTCCACTCTGGGCAACACAGCACCTGACCGGCCAGCGCATGTTCCACTTGCACGTATTTTAAGAACTAGAGTGTCCAACAGACCAAATTCCAGAGTTGTTTTTCAACTTCTTTGCCCGCAGAAATCGGGCCCTCTGTGGCCTGACCAGCATCCTCCCCTATCCCCGGGTGCCAACTCACTGGCGGGAAGATGGTCAGATTGGTTTTGCTCCTGGGAGGGCCTTCCCTGCTGAGGACTGTCGTCTCCTTAGAAACCCCCTCCTCCTGGCCCAGGTTTGGTAGGTCCCCACTGACAGGGCGCTCAGGCCAGACTGAGGGGAGTCTGAAGCTCGGTCCCTCGGCTGTGCTCCGTGGACAGTCTGTGCGGGGCCCACAGCAGCTGTGGGTACAGAGAACAGTGGCCACCTTTCAGCCTCTGGGAAGACAGGTGTGGGGGTGTCCGGTCTGGTCTGAGGAGGGAATGGTGGACCCCATTCTCAAGAGTATCTCAATCTTGTCTGGTGACACATGGGAGCACGGCTTACCACTGGGCTTGGGGCAGCCCCCCACAGACCTGGACCCTCAGCCTTGGTTGGAGGATATGGTGGTCCTTAGGCAAAGGGGAGGAGATGGTGCCACATCTCGGCTTGTGAAAGGTGAGAGGCAGAATGTACCTGGTCTGTAAAGCCAGGGACCTACCTCCCTGGGGGAGTAAGGGTCAGAGCTTGAGAAGCAGGGAAACACTGGGGCCCAGCAAGGCGGCAGAGGGAGAGGGAGGCGGACAGGAGGCGTCAGTCCTCACCTCACCCATTTTGGGTCCTCTGACCCCAACCTCTCCATCCAGAGAGAGGTAAAAATGGTCTTTTTAAATTTAGCTATTGAGGAGCTAATGGCGACACCTGGATGGCCAGGGGCAAATTTCCCGGATCTTCTGAATAAAGGGTGGTTTGGGGGTGTGGGCATATGTGTTTATAATAAACCAGAGAAGCGGAAGACTGCTGAGCCAGCCAGGGAGCTAGGTGTCAAAGATAAGCACATTAAAGGGGTGAAAACAGATTTTATTCCGTAACCACTGACAGTGGGGGGAAGAGCTGAGCTTCTTTCGACCTGCGCAGAGGTGACTGGGTTTTTCGAGGGAGGAGGGAAGGGCGAGTGGTGGGGTGGCTGGGGCGGGGTGGTGTCCAGTGGTCAGAGAAGTGCAAAATGAAAGGATTGGCCAGGGTAAATGCAATTAGGCCAGGGTTGCCTGCTAGCTGTCGATGATCAAAGTCCAGATTATATCCTCCCACAGAGACTGGGAGCCAGGCCCTGTCCTTCCCTACGATCACATTTCAAAGGAATGGCTTTCAGATCCTTGAGAAAGACACTCCTGCATTGCAGGAGATACAGATATACCTCAAGGGGATAGAGGAAGGAGCCATAATTGTAAGCCCTTTTAGGGAAATGCTCTAAGAAAGGCAAATGGAGGCCTATCAGCAGGTGTTTGCCAGAGCAAACACTGGATTCTTCGACAGGCACTTTAAAGAGGGGCTGGGGTCATCCTAGGGACTTTGAGGGATCCAGCCCTATGCTTCTAGAAGCTGTGCTAGAATTCGGTGCACGGGGCTCAATACATTTATTAGATGCTGGGTTCTGCTGTTCTTATGAGCACCTCACATCCCCTCCTTGAGATCAGGGTGAGGGCCTGGTCCCTCTGAAGCTGGAGCGGGTGTTCACGGAGGCGGAAGGAAGCCAACAGGCCAGCACTCACCTCCCTGCTTTGCCTGAGGGCATGTGTCTAAGACGGATGGCCTGGCGTCTCCCTCCCCCACACTCTGCAGCAGAAGAAAGGTAAGCCATGGGAGCAGTGGTGGCCACCCACAGCTCCTGACCAATGCCATGGTACAAAATCCTCAGTGTTGGGGCATCTGGGTGGCTCAGTTGTTAAGCGTCTGCCTTCAGCTCAGGTCATGATCCCAGGATCCTGGGATCGAGCCCCACATCAGGCTCCCTGCTCAGCGGGAAGCCTGCTTCTCCCTCTCCCACTCCCCTTGCCTGTGCTCCCTCTCTCACTGTGTCTCTCTCTGTCGAAAAAATAAATAAAATCTTTTTTTAAAATCCTCAGTGTACAGTGTACAGAAAGGACTCCCTCCTTACACAGTAGGGAGCTGGAAGCATCTTCAGCAACCGCAGGTAAGTCCCAACCATTGTCACTTTGCCCCATGATACCAGGACCCTGAGTATGCTGGGTCCTCCTGGTTCCCAATAGGAGGGGGCCTCTCAAAATGCTGGGTGGGTCGAGTCATGGGAAAGGTGTAGGTGGAAGAGGAAATCGGAAGATCAGGCAGGAGCAGGAAAGGGAGGGAATGGGACTGAGAGTTGACTTCTGTTAGCCCAGGACCAAGATGGTGAAATTCTTCAAGCATCCTCAAGAGGGCGCCTGGGTCTCTTGAAAGGACCAATTCAGGCACAACCTGAACTCACCCCGCGGAAGGCTGTACCCACTGTCCGCTCAGAGCATAGCCCCCCCCCCCAAGAATCTGGCAGTGGCCAGCGGCACGGGTCAGCAGTGATAAATGACTCGCCAGTGTAGAAAGAACGCGCTCTTGGCTAATGGCTGATCCCCACAACTGTCATGCATTAGAATGGGGTAAACGCAGTTGATGAAGTTCTAGAACCTAGGTGAGGTTTGGTGGGCTGAGGTCCGGAGCCGATGACCAAGAAAGAATTCTTGAGACATCTTTGGTGCAAAATGGTGGTTTATCAAAGCACGGGGACAGGGCCCGTGGGCAGGCAGAGATGCGGCCGCGCCGGGTTGTGAGGGGTGGTTGGTTATATATGCAGGAGTTGGGTAGGTGAGGACAAAGGGGTATTCAGAAGGGCTATTGGGGCAAAGAATACTATCAGGATATTGAAGGCTTAGTTACTATCAAGTAAAGACAATTGAGAGTCTCCTGGTGGAATGTTACATTCCTGCCATCAAGCATCCTTGTTAATGAGATTTAGGTTTAGAAGAAATTTAACTTTATTTACTTTTCCTTCTACCTCCACCTCCTTCGGTTTTTATGGAGGGGAGGGTGACATTAGGCTTGAGAAACTGAGTTCTGTGTCTTTGGAATTTGGGCTATTGATAAGGTAACTTCTTTGTTTGTAAATCTCAAGGACATTTGCAAACCAAGGGAGACTCCTGTCTTGTAGGATTGTGATCTTAGCAAGTTAACTATTTATCATTTTATGGCAGTCAGGGGTGCCTGAGGAATGCTACACCTATGGAGGGGAGCGGATGGAAGGGGGGGGGTGCAAGGCGCCAGCTCTTGCTTTGTCCTCAGCCAGCCTCCTGCTCCCTCATCACAGTGGTAAACACAGTGTAGAGCCGTCCTGCCCACATTCCCGCAGACTGCCGGTGCACTCGATCTCTGGCCTCCTAGGCTTTTCGGAAAACACAGAGTCAGGAAACCCCTTCTTTAGGAGACCCAGGTGTCGCCAACCACTCCTAGCCACTGCCCAGGTGGGCTGGGGGGAGCGGTCAGGCCCCCTTTGTTTCCTCCCTGCCAGGTAACTGCCGGCGGAGGACAGCTGGTGCAGGACCCCCTTTCCCCTCCCCATAGCCATGAGAAGGGAACTTTCCCCTGGGTCTCCACTAACACCCGTCCTGCTTCTGCAGCCCCCAGAACTATCACACACCGGAGCGGGAACCATGACTGTACTTCACGGGACTAGGATCCGAGGGGCTGAGGGAATGAGCTATGGACTTCTCACAGATAACATTCTGGGTACCTGGGACCCTGGAATTCCTAATCAGCTTCTAGATCTTTCCCAGGTACACCCTGTCAAGGATGGACTGTGCCCACCACTGCATTTACCCCATTCTAGTGCATGACAGATGTGGGGATCAGCCATTAGCCAAGAGCCCGTTCTTTCTACACTGGCGAGGAGCTCAAGGGAGTGTGAGAATCCTAAATTCCAACTAGCCTTTTCCGGTCATAATGAAGTTATATTCTGTGAAGGCTGGAAGACAGACCATATTTTAAGCTGTTAGGTCTGCTTGTCATCGTATTTAGTATACGATTTATGGGCCCATGTTCTACTCCCGTCCTGGGCCATCCAAATGTTAAGGACAGGCCTGTGTAGTGCTCCTGAATGGTATGGCAGGGAGAGTCCTCTTGTGGCCTCCTGGGAGGGATGAGATTTGGGATGCGATTGGGGACAAGAAGGAAGCTGGGCCAGGGCCAGCTTGTCTGGTGTGGGAAGGCGACTCACCAAGGACCCCTGGGGAGAGCTAGCGAAGGCAGGAGGTGGGGAAGACAAGTATCATTGGTCCTGTCTCCCTTCTCTGTCCTTCAGCACGGCATTCAGGCACAGGGTAGGCTCTCTCCTCCTAGCTGGGCCACCAGAGGCCACCACACTTCCCTTCTGCCACCTGCCAGGCAGGGTGGGCAGGGAAGAGCACTGGACTAAGAGCCAGGAGACCTGAGATCAGGGCCTGGCTCTGCAGTTTCTTCCCTTCCCATTTCCCCTTTGCAGAGTGAGCATCATAACAACAGCCCAGCTCCTTCTTGGGTTTTTCTCTCCTTTGTCAAAGGAGACCGTGGGACTCAGCATTGTCCCAGCAGTGGAGCACCAGGCAACTGTGGCTTGTGTCACCAGTGGCTCTGGGGCCCCCACTCCCAGAGCCCAACCCCCACCCCCTTGCAACGGCAGATGCTCCCTGAGAGAAGGGAGCAGAGTTGAGTGGGGGTGCACGGACTCCAGTTGCTGCACTAAGTTTCCCAATACTTTTGCCAAGAAAAGATGCAAAGCATCTCTCCAAATAGTGAGGGGGTTCACACATTGGTCAAGGGAGGGGGGCAAACCCCCAACTCTGTGGTGCCCTCACTGTCAGCCTCTAAGACAGAACGCAGCATCCTTTTGTCCTCGAGCTGATGGATCCCCTCCCCAGTTAGGGAGCCCCCCGGGGCCGTGGGAACTGCTGTCCCCCCAACTCACACGACCCGGGAAACCTGCCCAAACCGGCCAGACAGTCCTCAAGGCCGGGAAGCCAGGGCGGACAAAGGGGAAGGTCGAGGGGGCAGAAATGGGCAGGTGCTCCCGGGCATCCTATTGAGCGCGTGCGCTGGCACGGACACCGGGTGGCCGCGGCCGGCGGGTGGCCGGGGCGCGTGCTGGCCTCCGGCGTCGCGGGAGCCCTTGGGAACTAGAGCCGTGCCGCCCAGCCCGGCGATCGGCTGCAGCCCGCACCGTGGCCGCGGGGCGGAGCCCGAGGACCGGAGACGCCCGAGCACCTGGCCTCCGCCGCCGGGAAGGAGCGGGCGCACCGCGTCCTGGGTCGCCCCTGGCCGCAGCGCCGCAGGGGCCCCGGTTGCCCCAGAGCGGGGCTGCGGGGCTGCGGGGCTGCGGGGCTGCGGGGCTGCGGGGCTGCGGGGCTGCGGGGCTGCGGGGCTGCGGGGCTGCGGCGCTCGGGACCCGCGGGGTGGCGGGGAGGCCGTCCTCGGACCCTGTGGCCCGCGGCGGGGAAGCCTGGCTGGGACGCGGGACGGAGGGCGCGGGGAGCCCCGACTCCCGGGCAGGACCGAGGAGGGCGGAGGCGCCGCGCACACTAAAGCGGGTCCCCTCCCCGACACGGGCACACGGGGACCGCGTCTCCCAGACGACACGCCGGGCAGAGAGAGCTGGCACTGCAATCCTGGACGGCCTCCCTGGGCACAACACCCTCTACTCCTCGCCCCCTCCTCCATCTCAGTGGGTTTGGGGTGTGTCAGGGGGTGACTTCTCTGAAGAAGAGTGTCAGGACTCTGGGGAGGATGGAAAAGGGAGGAACGAAGGGCCGAGGAGGTACAAGGGGTGAGAACAAGAGGCGTGGAGGCGGGATGTCTGAGGCAGATTAATTTAGGGCCCCGTGTCTGGAAAGGAGATGGTGACCAAGTTCTTTTTCTAGGTTGCCGGTTTCACTTTGTAGTTCTTTTCTCTTCTTTTCTTTTTTCTTTTCTTTCTCTTCTCTTTTTTCTTTTATTTTTCTTTTGACTATTACAAAAGTTTATTTAAACTAAAACTTTGGGTAGAAAATGCACATGACCTGATTTTTATGTTGTGGTGGAACAGGTGTTATGGAGCGGGGACATGTGGAAGGAGTTGGTTTTTCTGCTGAATACACTCATGGTTTATGTTCCGTTCAAGGCTTCTAACGTGATAAGACTATTTCTTCGTATTCCCACCATTCCAATATTATTCTGCTGCTCACTAGCTCCCATCTCCCCACACTCATCTGGCACAGGATTTATAAAGGTATCAAACCCCCGACACCATTCAATGTTCATGATAATTTCTTGTCCATATATGTTTTCAACTCGGGAAGGGGAGCTTGGTTCATGGTGTTTATTTGGGAGCCCAAAGATGTCGCCAAAAGGAATTCATGGCGTCCGTCATGGTCTCCTTGTATTTCTTAAAAGGACTGCATAGGGGTTCCTGGGTGGTGCCCAGTGGGTTAAGTATCTGACTCTTGATTTCCGTGGAGGTCATGATCTCAGGTAGCTGGGGCTGGTTTCGGAGGGAGGCTTCACCCTGAGCGGGGAATCTGCTTGAGATTCTCTCTCTCCCTCTGCCCCTCCCCCTACCCCCCCATGTTATATATAGATAGGTAGATAAATAAATAAATAAAATCTTCTAAAAAAACACAAAACTCTGACAACATAGCACAAGTTTTTTTGTTTTACCATTTCTCACCCTTGTTAAAAGTAATGCATGTTCATTGTCAGACCATTAGAAAATAATGAAAAAGAGAAAAGCAAAAATACAAATAGTTCACCATCTCATATCCCAGGGACTATCTTTCTTTCTTTCTCTCTCTTTTTTTAAAAGATTTTATTTATTTATTTGACAGAGAGAGAGAGCGAGCACGCACAGCACAACCAGGGGGGAGGAGCAGAGGGAGAAAGAGAAGCAGACTCTCCACTGAGCGGAAGCCCACTGTGTTGGCCCCATCCCATGACCCCAGGATCATGATCCTAGCCAAATGCAGACCCTTAACCTACTGAACCACGTAAGCACCCTATCTGTTTCCTTTTTAAAGGTTTTAACATTTTTTATTTTTTATTTATTTATTTTTTTTAAAGATTTGTTTTTTAAGTACTCTCTATACCCAATGGGAGCTTGAACCCACAACCCCGATATCAAGAGTCGCGGACTTCACCAGCCAGCCAGGCGCCCCCAGGGACTTTGAATCGTTCACATTTTCTGCTATAAATATTACACGATCACACCATACATGGTTTTCCATCCTAGTCTTCAAAACATGATTTTTAAAGTATGTGGAGTATTCCATTGGAGAACAAGAGGCTTGGGTTTATATCCTTTAAAATATATCATAATAATATGGTAATCAAAGTCCTTGAATCTTTGTCCTCGTCTGACTTTTTAGGCTAAGTTACTAAAAATGGAATTATTAGATCTAATTCAGTGGTTTCAAGCTTGGCTGCACATTCCATTGCTCTGGGGAGTTTTACAGAAGGCCATGGGTGGGGTCTAGGCCTTGTGTGGGGTTTTGTGTTGTTTCATTTATTTTAAATTTTTTTGAGTAAGGAAGCTCACCACCGGGAGATCAAGAGTCACATGCTCTCCTGACAGCCACCCAGGTGCTCCTGGGTCTTACTATTTTGAAAATGTTCCTTCTCCAGGAGATTCCTGTGTGCAGTCCCAGTTTGCAGAGTAGGGATTTACGGGTAGAAACATTTATCTTAGTTTACTTTTATCCTGAAAGAAATATGTACTTCTAGAAAGATATTCAAACAGAAAGGAAGGAATAAAAGGCCTCAGACATAATACCTCAGACAAGATAACCAACCCAACCCACTTTCTCTCCTACTCCTAGGGGATCCCCGTTAGTTGTTTTGGGCTGGTGGCCCTGCCTTTTCGTGTGCATGTATATGTGTATAAATATACGTATATGTTTGAAAACAAATATGTATGTGATGGGTACACGGCAGATCAGGCAAATAACAGCACCCCCTTTAAACAAATAAGTAAAATAATATCTACTCATTATTAAAAACAAGTCAAACAATATAGTAGTTTAATATAATAGTGTACTCCAAAAAAAAAAAAATAGTTTCAGACAGCTGGCAATCTGAGTCCAGTACCACTGAAACTAAACCACAGTTCCCACCATTATCAGCATTGCATTTCGAACACTGGGTTTTGTGAAAAGATGGAATGAAGGGGTCCCACAAATGTTTTGGGGAGAGTGGCAAAGAGCAAACTGTTCTGCTTCCTGCATAAGCTAGCACTCACTTAGCTAGTGCTATAAACCGAATGTTTGGGGCGCCTGGGTGGCTCAGTGGGTTAAAGCCTCTGCCTTCAGCTCGGGTCCTGATCCCAAGGTCCTGGGATTGGGTCCCACATCGGGCTCTCTGCTTAGCGGGGAGCCTGCTTCCCCCCTCTCTCTCTGCCTGCCTCTCTGCCTACTTGTGATCTCTCTCTCTCTCTGTTAAATAAAATCTTTTTATAAAATAAAATAAACTGAATGTTTGTGCCCCTTTCACCAAAATTCATATGTTGAAACCCAATCCCCAGTGAGATGGGATTAGGAAGTGGGGGATGCCAGGCTGGTTCAGTTGGTGGAGAATGCAACTCTTGAGTTCAAGCCCCACATTGGGTTTAGAGATTACTTTAAAAAAAAAAAAAAAAAAAGCAAGTGTGGCCTTTGAGAGGTAATTAGGTCATGAGGGTAGAGTCCTCATAAATGGGATTAGTGCCCTTATAAAAGAAACCCCAAAGAGTTGGCTTCCCCATCCCCCAGTGAGAGCTCCCGGCAAGATGGCGGTCTGTGAACCAGGAAGTGGGCTCTCACCAGACACCAAGTCTGCTGCTGCCTTGATCCTGGACTTCGGAGCATCCAGAACGGGTGAGAATTAAACTTCTGTGGTTGAAGGGCGCCTGGGTGGCTCAGTGGGTTAAAGCCTCTACCTTCGGCTCAGGTCATGATCCCAGGGTCCTGGGATCGAGCCCCGAATGGTCTCTCTGCTCAGCAGGAAGCCTGCTTCCCCCTCTGTCTCTCTGCCTGCCTCTCTGCCTACTTGTGATCTCTGTCTGTCAAATAAACAAATAAGATCTTTAAAAAAAAAAAAAAAACCAATACCGCAATAAATATTCCTTGTTTGTGTTGTTGTTGTTTTTAAGATTTTATTTATTTATTTGACAGGAGAGAGAGCTCAAGTAGGCAGAGCAGCCATCAGAGGGAGAGAGAGAAGCAGGATTTCCACTGAGCTGGAGCCTGATGCAGGACTCGATCCCAGGACCCTGGGATCATGATTCAAGCCAAAAGTGGCTGCTTAACCGACTGAGCCACCCAAGTGCCCTGGTTTGTGCTTTTATATGGGATGGTTTCAAGATCCAGGTGTCAGGGTCAAAGAGCACTTCTCTCCATGAGTGAGTGAGTCCAGGGGGTGAAGCTCTAAAGCCTGAGGGCCCGGGCAGGAGTGAGCGCTGCTCAAGACCACAGCAAAACTCTCCATTGTCACCCCTCAGCCCACACCCCCCCAACCCCCAGCCTTGTAGAAATCAAGATGCTTCCCTATTGCCTGCCAGCCTTACCCTACTCAGGCTCAGACGCTTTAACAACGCTGACAATTAGTACACCACAGCAATTAAAGTAACATTCACAAAGCTTTAGTAATGCCTGAAACTTCCTGTGGAATATAAAATTTTACATCAGTATGACCACAGCAAGGAAAAGGGAATGCACTAAATAGAAAGAAATTATCTTAGAAGGCAGGATTTGTCATGGTTTTCAGTGGCGGAAACATGAAGGATTATTTTCTCCTCCTTGCATTTCCACATTTTTCTGTGCATGAAGAGGACCAGGTTATTTTTAAATGGTATGGTATAAATGAAAAGTTGGTGGGCGTCTTTTATAACGGAGGCTTCAGGCGATTACCAACCAGAGCCACAGATCAGTATTGGCATCACTAAGAATGGAACAACCTGACGGTATGTGACTTCCAAGGACATGAGATGTGAAGTACTTAGCACCGCCACTAAGCACCCCTGAAAGGTTCAATAGGAAACTTAAACCTGAATCTAATCAAGACTTTAGACCTAACTTTGTGTTCACAGGAAATACTGAGGATAAAGGAACAAGTTCAGTGCCATCGCAAAGGCACAAGACAGACAAATCCGGAATAGAGGACGTTGTACAGGATAACTGGGCTGTTTTCTTCAAAAAGGTAATAGTATGAAGAAGGGTGAGAGCAAGGAATGCTCTAGATTAAGAGAGCGTGGACTTGGGGTGCCTGGCTGACTCACCAAAGGAAAACGAGACGCTTGATCTCAGGGTTGTGAGTTTGAGCCCCATGCTGGGTGTAGAGATTACTTAAACAAGTAAACAAATACATAAAGAAATAAACTTTTAAAAAAGAATATCCAGGGGTGCCTGGGTGGCTCAGTCGTTAAGTGCCTGTCTTCGGTTCAGGTCATGATCCCAGGGTCCTGGGATTGAGCCCTGAGTGGGGCTCCCTGCTCAGCGGGGTGTCTGCTTTGCCCTCTCCCTCTGCCCCTCTTGGTCCCCCCACCCCCACCCCATGCTCTCTCTCGTTTACTCTCTTTCAAAAAAAAAAAAGTGTGTGGACTTAACCAGATCCAGATTCAAATGAGGCAACTGTATAAAAAGACATTCTTGGAACACTTGGAAAATCTGGAAAGCAATGGACTAGATGTCAGACAACACCAAAGAATATTATTATTATTATTATTTTAGGCATCATAACGGCAGTGTGGTTTTTTTTTTTTTTTTTAAAGATTTATTTATTTATTTATTTGACAGACAGAGATCACAAGTAGTCAGAGAGGCAGGCAGAGAGAGAGGGGGAAGCAGGCTCCCTGCCGAGCAGAGAGCCCGATGCGGGGCTTGATCCCAGGACCCTGAGATCATGACCTGAGCCGAAGGCAGAGGCTTTAACCCACTGAGCCACCCAGGTGCCCCCGGCAGTGTGGTTTTGAATAAAAAATCCATATGTTAGAAATGTAGAGTTGAAGAGATGTGAATTCTGGAGTTTCAAACACTTAATAACAAAAAAGAATAGATTAGGCAAGTGTGCCAAAAGCTTGATAATTGCTAATTTTGAGGGACGGGAATATGGAGTTTCCTTGTATTTCCTCTCTACATTGTCCGTTTTATATTTTCATAGAAAAATTAATAATTTACATAGCAGGTGAAGGTCACAAATAGCTGGTGGGCTTCTGGGAGTGACATTTCCAGGGGGAGCATCTTGCATGATGCAAACAAATGGCTTGTTTTCAAGTAGCTCTGATGAAAGTCCTCAACGGTCCCAGCAGTAAAAACAAGAATAATGATACCAAAGGAGCAATTTGGATCAAATAGTTTCATAAAATGAGAGAGCGACAAAGCAGTATTTCTAAATTCTATGATTCATCGTATTATTCCATATAATGCCTTTTAATAGAAAAGTGTAGTAAAACTAACTAGAGGTTATGAAAGAACTTTCAAAATTGCATAACAAGAGGCGCCTGGGTGGTTCAGTTGTTAAGCGCCTTGCCTTCAGCTCAGGTCATGATCCCAGGGTCCTCTCCCACTGCCCCCCTGCTTTTGTGTTCCCTCTCTCGCGCCGAGTCTCTGTCAAATAAATAAATAAAATCTTTAAAAAAAAAATAAAAATAAATAAATAAAATGCATATGGAATGTTTTCAGGTAGACTACCGAATGAGCTCGGGTACATACTTTTTCTCCCTGCCAAAGCACCAGTAAATAAAATGAAATACATTTAGTCAAAGTATAATTATCATGCAATAAAGTTTATCCTTTATGGAATGCAGTTCTTTTACTTTTTTTTTTAACAAATTTTAAGATTTTATTTATTTATTTGACAGAGAGAAATCACAAGTAGACGGAGAGGCAGGCAGAGAGAGAGGAAGGGAAGCAGGCTCCCTGCTGAGCAGAAAGCCCCATGCGGGACTTGATCCCAGGACCCTGAGATCATGACCCGAGCCAAAGGCAGCGGCTTAACCCACCGAGCCACCCAGGCGCCCCAGTTCTATAACTTTTGACAAATACATACAACGGGGAGACCACCACCACAATCACCTCCCAGAATTTGCTTTGTGTTGCCAACTCCTGCCCCTACCCCCAGCCCCCCACAATCATGGATAGGTTTGCCTAGTCCCCTAGTCCTGAATGGCCTATACGTGGGATGATATAATACTTAGCTTTTCAGTCTGGCTTCTTTCGCTTAACCATAATGCATTTGAGATTCTCGCGATTGTACATATCCACAGTTCACTTCCTTGTGTCACTGGGGAGTTTCCCCTTGTAAGGATGTACCGTAATTTATCTGTTCACCAGCTGAAGGACATTTGGCTTATTTCCAGTTCTTGGCAATTATGAATGAAGCTACAACAGACATCCTTGTACAGATTTTTGTGTGAACTTGAGTTTCCTCTTCGCTTGGATAAATACCGAAGAGAGGAGGGGCGCCTGGGTGCTCTGTTGGTGGAAGCATCTGACCCTTGATTTCATCTTGGAGTCATGAGATAGAGCCCTGCGTTGGCTCTGCCCTGAGCACGGAGCCTGCTTGAGACCATCTCTTTCCCTCTCCCTCTGCCGCTCCCCACATCTCTCTCTTAAGAAATCAATTAAAGGGGCGCCTGGGTGGTCCTGGGATCGAGCCCCACACCAGGCTCTCTGCTCAGCGGGGAGCCTGCTTCCTCCTCTCTCTGCCTACTTGTGATCTCTGTCTGTCAAATAAATAAATAAGTAAATCTTTAAATAAACAAATAAATAAATGTATGTATACATGTGTTTGTGTGTATATATCTTCATATATATATATTGAGGAGTGAAATTGCTGAACCTCATGCTAGGAGTACGCTTAACTTTACGAAAAAACTGTTAAGTGTATGTTTAACTTTATTAGAGACTGCCAAACTGGGACGCCTGGGTGGCTCAGTTGGTTTGACGACTGCCTTCGGCTCAGGTCATGATCCCCGAGTCCTGGAATCGAGTCCCGCATCAGGCTCCCAGCTCCACGGGGAGTCTGCTTCTCCCTCTGACCTTCTCCTCGCTCATGCTCTCTCTCACTGCCTCTCTCTCAAATAAATAAATAAAAATCTTTAAAAAATTAAAAAAAGAAAAGAAAAGAAAAGAAAAGAAACTGCCAAACCGTTTCCCGGAGTGGCTACCCAATCTCTCATGGTGAGATCTGTAACTGCTCCACATCCTCGTCCACCGTGGTCATAGTCGAGAATTTGGTTTTTATGTTTTTAGCTTTTTTTTTTTTTTTTTGAGATTTCTATTTATTTGTCAGAGAGAGAAAAAGCTTGAGAGGGGGTTGGGGGGAAGGGCAGAGGGAGATGCAGGCTGGGCTTTTGGCAATCCTTGCCTGGATTATCGCTTTAAAGTTCCCGTTAAAGCACTTCCGTTCTAATGCTGACTTTTAGGGCGATATTTTGTTTTATTTTTTCAAAGATTTCATTTATTTATTCGACAGAGAAAGCAGGAGCAAGCGGGAAGGAGGGGCAAAGGGAGAGGAAGAAGCAGGCGTCCTATTTTTAGCTATTTTAATAGACCTTGTGGCTTTAATTTGCATTTCACTAAAGAGCAATATCTTAGGATTTTTTCATGTGCTTGTTTACCATGAATAAATCTCCTTTGGGGAAGAAGCTATTGGAGTCTTTTGCCCATTTATTATTGTTTTTTTTTTTTTCTTATTACTGAGTTTTAAGACTTCTTCATATATTCTAGGTCCAAATCCTTTATTGGATACATGTTTTGCAAATATTGTCTCCCAAACTATGGCTTGTCCTTTTCTTCTCTTGAGAATGTTATCTGAACAGTGTAAGTTTTTTGTTTTTTAAGATTTTATTTATTCATTTCAAAGAGAGAGAGAGAGCACAAGCACGGGGAGCCGTACAGGGCGAGGGAGAAGCTGGACCCCACTGAGCAGGGAGCCCGATGTGGGGCTTGATCCCAGGACCTGAGGATGGTGATCTGAGCAGAAGGCAGATGCTTAGCCGAGTCACCCAGGCACCCCCAGTGTAAGTTTTTAAGTTTGATGGAATCCAGTTTTTTCTCTGAGGGATCATGATTTTGGTGTGGTGTTTAATAGATTTCTGCCTAACCTAAAGTCAAAAATATTGTCTCCTGTATTTTCTTCTAGACATTTTTATAGTTTAACGCTTAGGTCTGTGATCCATTTTGGACTAATCTTTATAGTAAATGTTATTTAGAAGGATTAAAAATAAGGAAAAATGAATCTTACTGTCATTTGAATTTTTATGATTTCCACCACTTCATTTTTTTTAGGCGGAGCCAAATTTCTGTCTGTTTTTGACATCCACAGCATTGTTTTTAAAAGACATTTACAGGGGCGCCTGGGTGGCTCAGAGGGTTAAGCCTCTGCCTTCGGCCCAGGTCTTGATCTCAGGGTCTTGGGATCAAGCCCCACATTGGGCTCTCTGCTCAGCAGGGAGCCTGCTTCCTCCTCTCTCTCTGCCTGCCTCTCTGCCTATTTGTGATCTCTCTCTGTCAAATAAATAAATAAAATCTTTAAAAAAAAAAGAAAGACATTACCAACATTAAAGACGAGCATAGTGATTGAGATGGGAGACAGGATCCATGACATTTTGGAAGCTGAAAACCAACAGTTAGTGATAGCCAACCCAAGAAAGCTGCCTGTGGACCTGGCAGGGGGAAAAGCCTGGGGTGACCCTGATTTTTACATGGTTCCCAAAGGCTCTGGCATGGAAGGTGCCAGGTACTTCTAGAAATGGGGTGAAAGAGAAGATTGGAAAAAATGGGGAGGGAGGATTATTTAAGAGAATATTTAAGAAACAGTTATATCCTCTGGGCACCTGCGGGGCAGTTAAGCGTCTGACTTCAGCTCAGGTCATAGTTCTAGGGTCCTGGGATGGAGCCCAGCATCAGGCTCCCCACTCAGCAGGGAGTCTGATTCTCCCTCTGCCCCTTCTCTACTGCTTGTGTGCTTGCTCTCTCTCTCTAGCAAAGATAAATGAAGTCATGGTTTTTTAAGATTTTATTTATTTATTTGACAGAGATCACAAGTAGAGGGGGTGGAAGCAGGCTCACTGCCGAGCAAAGAGCCCGATGCAGGGCTCAACCCCAGGACCCCAAGACCACAACCTGAGCCAAAGTCAGAGACTCAACCCACTGAGCCACCCAGGGATCCCTAAATAAAATGTTTAAAAAAAAAAAAAAAGAAACAGCTATATCCTCAGATTCTCTTCATACTCAACACGGCTTAACAACCTTCCCTTCCAATTCCCCAAAGAAAACTGGGAGCTTACTGTGTGGAGAGATTAGAATAAATGGTCTCTGAGCCGGCTGCTAGAGGCCAGATGTAGCAGAGGGCAGGACCTCCCTTCAAGAACCAGAAAGATAATCAGGACGCCTGGGTGGCTCAGTTGGTTGAGCGGCTGCCTCGACTCGGGTCATGATTCCAGCATCCTGGGATTGAGTCCCACATCCGGCTCTTTGCTCAGTGGGAAACCTGCTTCTCCCTCTGCCTCTGCCTGCCACTCTGTCTGCCTGTGCTCACTCTCTCCAACAAATAAAAAAAAAAAAAAAAAAAAAAAAAAAAAGAACCAGAAGGATAAGTGATGTTTACATGTTAGATGTTGAGACCTTCTTCTCAAACCTCTTCTTTCATTTAGTGCCCAGGGTCTGGCCATGAGGCTTCAGCCTCATGGGCGAGGGGTCAAAGGGTCCTTTTTAGAGACTCTGACTAGCTCATGAGGATAGACCCAAAAGGGTTCCCCACAAAAGATCCAGCCTGACCTCTACACAAGTCCGCTGTGGATAAACCCACTCATGAACTCAGCTCTTCCAATATGTGTTTAGTGCCCCATTCTCAAACAGAAGCAGACAAAAGAGTCACTCAGTCTGCAAACCTGGTGGCAAGACTTTTCCAAGCGTTAGCCCATCCCCAAATGTGGATTTTTGACCCTCATATGTTGGAGCTAGCGGAAAGCTTTCAGAAGAGATTTCTTCAGCGAAGATAAAATAGATTCATATCAAAGCACATCATCACAAAACACACAGGCTAGTGATCTGGAGAAGAACCTACAAGCTTCCTGGGAGAGAGCAAAAAAGAGTTCACAGGTGAAAGATCAAAAATCAGAGAGGCTTTGGACCCCTCAAGAGTAACACTGGATGTTAGAAGGCAATGAACCATAACGTCTCTGAGGGAAAATTATTTCTTTGAATTTTGTACCCAGAAAAACTCGTAATTTCGTGTGAACTGAATGAAAAACTTTTGGGATGTGCAAATTCCGAAAATACTTACCTGTCACATAGGCCTTCTCAGGAAGCTGCTGGGGCATATACTCTACCAAAATGAGGGCAAAAACCAAGAAAGAAAAGACACGGGACAGAGGAATCAGGACTCCAGCTCAAGAGAAAAGCAACAGGACTCGCTAGGGTGATGATGGGTGGCAGTGTGGACAGGAATCAGCCCAGATCAGAGCAAGAGGGAAGATTTAGTTCAGGAAAGATACTTCCATCAGACGAAATGGATGAAAATTCTCGATGTCTCCAAGAGTATTGAGAAGAGATTTAGATAATTGGCAAAGTGTTTGGGATTGGAGTAGTGATATATTCATAGAACAGGAAAACAAAAGCAATTACTAACTTCAAAGGAAAAAAAGAAAAGCTGTTTCAGGGCACCTGGCTGGCTCAGTTGGTGGAGCTTGTGACTATTGATCTCCGGGTTGGGAGTTTGATCTTCACATTGGGCACAGAGATTACTTGTAAAAATTTGTTCAGGAAAGTAATTCTATGAGTTTCAGTTATGAACAGGGTATTACATGGTCCCAATAATGTAAATATGGAATATTGATCTAGTGTATCACATTTCCAGCCATGTTTAGGATATAATTATATTGAGATTGTGTGGGGAAGCGAGCATATTCATGAGATAAGGATTGGAGATGAGGACAGTAAATCCTTATCTTCCATACTGGGAAGTAAATAGATCCTGTCTCCAGGCAACTGAGTGGCTCAGCTGGTTAAGCATCTGCCTTCTGTTCAGGTCATGATCTTGGAGTCCTGGGATAGTGTCCTACATCTGGCTACCTGCTCAACAGGGAGATGGCTTCCCTCTTTCCCTCTGCCCCTCCCCACTGTCATTCTTTCTCTCTCTTTCAAATGAGTAAATAAAAACTTTAAAAAATAAATAGATACTGTCTCCAATGTTCATACTTATGTGAATAAGTAGCTATATAAACATGTTATTTTGAGCTAAAGGAATTTCAAGGGAGGTTGCCTCGAGAACAACAGAGCTTTTCACAAGCCTTCCAGAATAACTGAGCTCTTTAAACTACCGTATGATGAGAGTTAGAAAGAAAAAATAAATTTTAAAAATTAAATGATGAAGAAGATTTATATTTATTGACCAGGAAGGAAGCATTTTTATGATTGACTCTTGAACAAGAAAAGCAAATTTCATAGTAATGTCAACCATATGATCCCATATTCATTATTTTAAAGTGAAAAGAAAAAAATCATGATCCCATGTATATGTTTCCATGTTTCTAGAAGCAAAAAGAATGGTCTGTAAGGATAACACTAAACTCTATAAACAGTGGTTGTCAGGGGGATGGAATAGAGTGGGAAGCGAGAGAAATTATTATAATCAGCTTTATGCCTTTTGCATTATTTGGCTTGTTATTACGAATATATACATATATTACTTCTGTAACAAAAAAGTTTAATGGCATGCTCTTTACAACTTGACAATGTGATTCTAAATGTTACTGGTAGTCTAGAAGAATAAACACAGGAGACCACTTAAGAAAAAAAATTGAGGGCGCCTGGGTGGCTCAATGGGTTAAGCCGCTGCCTTCAGCTCAGGTCACGATCTCAGGATCCTGGGATCAAGTCCCACATCGGGCTCTCTGCTCAGCAGGGAGCCTGCTAGCCTGCTTCCCTTCCTCTCTCTCTGCCTGCCTCTCTGCCTACTTGTGATCTCTCTCTGTCAAATAAATAAATAAAAATCTTTAAAAATTAAAAAAAAAAATTGAAACACAGTCCCCCCGCCCAACAATCAAATGTTTAATTTTCAGGACTTGTGCATGTGTGTGTGATGTTATCTTGCATTCTGTTTCAGTTATTTCCTGCTGTTTAACCAACTGCCCCAAACTATGGCTTCAAACAACTATTTGCTCGTGGTTCTGTACCCTTGGCAGGCTCGGTGGGAGCTCTCTGGGTCTTGCCGTTGGCCCATATAGCTGTATTCAGCTGGCCGGTCAGTTGGGCGGGGTAGTGATCAGCGGGGACAGTCAGGCTTCTCTCTCTCCGTGTAGCCTGGGGGACTTTCTGTTCCATCTCTACTTCATCTCCCCAGTGGGGGGTATCTGGACTTCTTAAATGGTGACTCAGGGCTGCCAAGAGCACAAACACAGAACACAAGATTGACACCCAGAGCTGGCACACTTCTGCCAAAGCGCACTGATTCAAGCAGGTCAGAGGCTAGCCCAGGGCCAGCGCGAAAGGGGGACTACCAAGGATGGGGACATCAGGAGCTCTGGTTCACTGGGGACTGCCCATGTGTCTCACTGCCAGTCAGCCTCCTGGAGGTACTAACTGTACTTCTAGACGCATCTCTTGTTTGCTCACTTAACTCTCAGGATGTGAGACCTTCCATTGGCAGCAAATGTGCTGCCAGGAGGGATGAGCTGGGAGTTCGTCTTCTGCACACGAGGACATCTAGATCCTGCCTTTTCCATCGTGGGGCTCACAGTCTGTTTCCACAGCTCTGCAGGTGGCACTCACGCGCGGGCCTCTCAGCAGCAGTGATAGGGGGGGGGGGACGGTGCTGCCTTCCCCCTCATCGCTGCTGCTCCCGGCTCCAGAGGCAGCACTGCCAGCTACCCTGACTCACGCTCCACCCAGAGCGGTCTTCTCCAAAAATGTGTGTAGTGAGCTGCTTCCTTAGGAAGGCTGATTTCCATATTTTAGAACTTCTTCAGCATTTCCAGTTTGCAGGCACTATCCCTGCACTCCTGCCTCTCTCCTGTCCTTCCCTGAGATTTGGTGTGAAAGGTGCAGAGGTGTGCCTCCTCTACGCTGCCAATGCAACTCCAATGCACATTTGCCATAACCTATGCGACAGTTTCTTCCATAAAGCCCTGGCCATGGGTACTCCTAGGACAGTCGTTTTCTCAGCCCTGCCTGGCCCAGCCTTGAATCCTGATCCCTCCTCCCACTGTCCTCCACCACCACCACCACTAACCCCCCCCCCCCAAACTTGCGAAGCTGACAGACACGTCTAAGAGGGTGGTGATACTGAGCAGAATATAAACTATGGGGTGGGAGGCAAGCAAGCAGCAAGTGCACTTCAGAAGGCAATAGACTAGAAATGTTATCAGCCTGGACAGTCCTCCCTTCTGCTCCTAACTACGTGTCCCGGTCAAGTTTCCAGTCCCTCTGGTGGTCAGGCAGGAATACCAGATCCCGGCTTCAACACAATGCAATCCACGGAGAAAACAGGTCCTTTACGTCTAGAATCTTCTGTCGGATCCCCTCCCCAGTTAGGGAGCCCCACCCACCTCACACGCCCGGGGAAACCTGACCCAAACCCGCCAGACAGTCTTCAAGGCCAGGAAACCCGGGCGGACAAAAGGGGAGGGCGAGGGGGCAGAAATGGGCAGGTGCTCCCGGACATCCCCTTGAGCACGTGCTCTGGCACGGACACCAGGTGGCCGCGGCTGGCGGGTGGTCCGGCGCGTGCGGGCCACCGGTGTCGCGAGAGCCCGGGGTGGGGGCGAAGGTACCAGAGCCGCGCCGCCCAGCCCGGCTATCGGCTGCAGCCCGCACGGTGGCCGCGGGGCGGAGCCCGAGGACCGGAGACGCCCGAGTGCGGGGCTTCCGCCGCGCGGAGGGAGCGGGCGCGCCGAGTCCTCGTTTGCCTCTGACCGCAGCGGCGCGGGAGCCCCGATTGCCCTGGCGGTGGGCTGCGGGGCTGGGGGGCTGCAGGGCTGCGGCGCTCGGGTCGCGCGGGATGGCGGGGCGGCCGTCCTCGGACCCTGTGGCCCGCGGCGGGGAAGCCCGGCTGCGACGCGGGACGGAGAGCACAGGGAACCTCGACTCCCGGGCGGGACCCCCGACTCCCGGGCGGGACCGAGGGGGCCGGAGGCTCTGCGCACACGACGGCGCGTCCCCTCCCCGACACCGGCACACGGGGACCGCGCCCCACCCAGACGGCACCCCCGGCAGAGAGAGCTGCCCACCGCACCCCGGCCACTGAGAGTTACTGACGGGACGGAAAAGGCACCTCGGGTCCCACACATTAAAGGACTGAGGGTCGAGAGGCGGTTGGATTGGGGGAGGGGGCACTTTGGAAGAAAAAGGCTGTGTGCACGCGCGGGGTAGGTCGGGGGGGGGCGGTGGGAGGTGTGGGAGGCACGAGCCACTGCCATCAGCATCTTACACCGTTTATACAGGGTCTGTCGACCCTTTCCAGGCTGAAATGCTCTTCGCATGTATTTGATTAAGTCGCTGCTGGCTTCTTTCTTGCAGATAAAAGCGATGCAAATCGATTGCAGAAAATTTGTGACAAGATTCAGAAAATTATAAGCTGCTCTTAATCTTACCACCCAGAGACAGTCATTGGTAAGCAAACTGTATTTAAATCCCTTTCCTGCTTTCAAGCTGTAACATGATCTCAAGATCACTTTCCCATATCATCAAATAATCGGTGAAGGCATGCTTTTTGAAGTTGTTCCCTATTTACGTGGAAGGCTATATGACCACTTGTTCAGCCGGAGTCTCTATTTGCTGGCCGGTGAGGCTGTCAATCTCTAAATAGAGTCTTGGAACCGCAGCCCAGGTCCTCCCACAGGGATCTGAGCCCACCGGGGAGCTTAGTCTTTTAAGCATGAGAACTAAGAGTAGGATCATTGAATGACTATACAAATGCTCTTTCTCAAATTTATTTGAATTCTAAAAGAAGTACCAGCTCCTTGGGAAATAAAAAAGCCAAAGAAAATACAAATTCCCTGTAGACAGCAACAACTCATCAAATAACATTAGGAAAGAAAGCAGAGTCAGAACTGAGAGCATCTTCCTGACTCACACTGTCCCCATATCTGCTTTCATGGTCATGGTGGTAAATCGAGGCCCACTCTCTGTGAGGGTCTAGAGGAAAGGCCCTCAGACCCTTGAACCTGGGGTGCTGGTGGGGAGACCCCAGAGTGGGTTAGTGCAGGTTGGATGGAAGCTATGATGCCAGTGCCATTAGGACCCATGGTTCTAGAGGACAGGGTGCTGTGCTTTGAGTGTCAGTGGTGGTAGTGGTGGGGCTTTCAACAGGGAAGTCTGGGTTTCTCATGTGCTCCGGGGTGTCGATCTGTGTCTGTGCAAGAAATGCCCATCCTCTCCCAACCCTCGTTGCATATAGGACTGGCCCCTCCCATAGCCCTTTCGCAGGGCCTGGCTTTGGACAGGTTCGGAGGTGAGCCTAGGAGGGTTCCCCGGATCTCACTCCTGGTGCCAGGACTGAGCCAGTGTCCTATGAAGCCCTCTCACCTGGCTCTGAGCATACCCTAACCTGTCCTTCTGGCCAGAAATCCTCTTAGAAGCTTATGTTGTATCTCCTTATCCACCATATTCTAGGTGCCCCTGCCTGGGCCTGGCTGTGCCCTGCCACTCAGGGCTTATGTTCTGGTGAGGTGCCAAGGTAGATAATGATACTGAAAGATGTTGAGGGGTGTGGGGAGAATTTGGCCTTGATTTTGTACTTTTTCTGTGTAAAATGGGGCAATAGTATTCACCAAGTAGATTGGTACAAGGATTAGAAATAAAAAGGCATGTGAGGTACTTTGGATCCTCCCAACTGTGTTCCTTCCCTTTCTGGAATGTCTTTCCACCTCCTACTTAAGGGACTTTGAGATGACGCCTATGACGCTGTTTGCAGAGATCTGAGTTTTTCACACTGCCTGTTGACAGTGGCGGGTCTGATGTAGTGGGCTCCCTCCTGCCCTTTAGCTCTGAAGGCAGAGTTGACATCCCCCAGGGAACCTCTAGGGTGGGGTTACCCCCCCCCCAACAAGGCAGGTGAAAGGGGAAGAGAGTACAAGTCTCAACTTGGCTAGTTCCTAATTAAGTTCTCAGGTGTTCATCATTATCACAACAATTACGTTCTTTCTTTCCTAATGTTATTTGATGAGTTGTTGCTGTCTACAGGGAATTTATATTTTTCTTACAATGATTAATTTAATTTCAAATAACTCTGACTTTTGGTTGTGTGATCTGCTGTTGCCTCATCATACACACATACACAGCTTAGGTGTGTCTCTCTCTCTCAGTGTCTACGGGAAAATCTTGAACCCTCTCTACAAAAGCTTCAACAGTGAGTGGCAACCCAGGGTAGTTAGACAAAGAGGGAAGGGGTAGGTATTTGGTGGTCTCTTTTGGCCCCTTAGGATGGCTTTTATATTTCCCAAGGAGCTGGTACTTCTTTTAGAATTCAAATAAATTTGAGAAAGAGCATTTGTATAGTCATTCAATGATCCTACTCTTAGTTCTCATGCTTAAAAGACTAAGCTCCCCGGTGGGCTCAGATCCCTGTGGGAGGACCTGGGCTGCGGTTCCAAGACACTATTTAGAGATTGACAGCCTCACCGGCCAGCAAATAGAGACTCCGGCTGAACAAGTGGTCATATAGCCTTCCACGTAAATAGGGAACAACTTCAAAAAGCATGCCTTCACCGATTATTTGATGATATGGGAAAGTGATCTTGAGATCATGTTACAGCTTGAAAGCAGGAAAGGGATTTAAATACAGTTTGCTTACCAATGACTGTCTCTGGGTGGTAAGATTAAGAGCAGCTTATAATTTTCTGAATCTTGTCACAAATTTTCTGCAATCGATTTGCATCGCTTTTATCTGCAAGAAAGAAGCCAGCAGCGACTTAATCAAATACATGCGAAGAGCATTTCAGCCTGGAAAGGGTCGACAGACCCTGTATAAACGGTGTAAGATGCTGATGGCAGTGGCTCGTGCCTCCCACACCTCCCACCGCCCCCCCCCCGACCTACCCCGCGCGTGCACACACAGCCTTTTTCTTCCAAAGTGCCCCCCTCCCCCAATCCAACCGCCTCTCGACCCTCAGTCCTTTAATGTGTGGGACCCGAGGTGCCTTTTCCGTCCCGTCAGTAACTCTCAGTGGCCGGGGTGCGGTGGGCAGCTCTCTCTGCCGGGGGTGGTGCCGTCTGGGTGGGGCGCGGTCCCCGTGTGCCCGTGTCGGGGAGGGGGGACGCGCCGTCGTGTGCGCAGAGCCTCCGGCCCCCTCGGTCCCGCCCGGGAGTCGGGGGTCCCGCCCGGGAGTCGAGGTTCCCTGTGCTCTCCGTCCCGCGTCGCAGCCGGGCTTCCCCGCCGCGGGCCACAGGGTCCGAGGACGGCCGCCCCGCCATCCCGCGCGACCCGAGCGCCGCAGCCCCGCAGCCCCCCAGCCCCGCAGCCCACCGCCAGGGCAATCGGGGGGGGGGGGGGCTGCGGCCAGAGGCTACCGAGGACGCGGCGCGCCCGTTCCTCCGGTCCTCGGGCTCCGCCCCGCGGCCACCGTGCCGGCTGCAGCGGATCGCCGGGCTGGGCGGCGCGCCTCTGGTTCCCCAGGGCTCCGGCGACGCCGGCGACCCGCACGGGTCCCAGCCACCGGGTGTCCATGCCAGCGCGCGCGCTCAAGGGGATGCCCGGGAGCACCTGCCTCCTCAACCTTCCTCGGGCTTCCTGGCCTTGAGGGCTGTCTGGCGGGTTTGGGTCAGGTTTCCCGGGGCGTGTGAGGTGGGGGAACAGCAGCTCCCAGGGCCCGGGGGGCTCCCTAACTGGTGAGGGGGTCCGTCAGCTCACGGACAGGAGGATGCTGCGTTCTGTCTCAGAGACTGACAGTGAGGGCACCACAGAGATGGGGGACCCCGCCATCGTTTGAGAGGGAACTTAAGTCTCTAGTCTTCTCTGTTCCGCCCCCAACTAAACTGTTTTTTTTAGGAACTATTTCTGAGTTCCACCTCTGGTTGGCAGGATTCCTGTTCCTCTCCTCCTTCTGAGAGGGATTCCATCTCCTGCAGGAACCAGACTGCCACTGCATTGCCTGAGCTGGGAGATGTTGTTATCCCTCCCCACTCCCCCACCCAGACTTACAGAGGAAGAGACAGGCTCAGGGAGGTGACAGTGGCCATGTGTGGAAGCTGGGTCTGTTCTAGAGCCCGGTGTCTTTTCCTCTGCCCCCCCCCCCCACTCGCTCTGTTCTGAGCAGCAGGGCTGCATCCTGGCCTTGCTGGCTGCTGGAAAGGTGGCCTTGGGCTGGATTGTGGGGAGGAAGGGAGAGGAGGAGAGAGTTTGGGCTAGACCTCCCTTCCCTAACCTCCACCTTCCCTTTGTGACCCAGGGGCAGTGATGTCTCTAGTCAGTCAGGAGTTCTGTACAGAATCAGGGCCTGGGCTTGTTCTCCCCACCTCAGCCATCACCCTCTCAGCGGGCAGACAGAAATCTCCATCTCACCACCTCTTCATCCCCTCCTTACAGCTCTCTCTGAGAAACCATAGATGAGGACCAGAGCTGGATACAGCTTACCCAGCTCAGACTCAGACACTCCGGTAGCTAGGGGAGGGGTAGGAGAAGAATCTGTGATGGTGTGTTAGGACCATTTGAGGACCCAGCGGGTCTGATTCCTCCAGGGGAGGGGCATCAGAGTGAGGGGACAAGCATATCTAGGCATGGAGACACCTGATGCTCTTTTTCCTAAATATCCAGTCAGTCCTCAGGAAAACAGGTTCAGGAACAGTGTCTAAGGTTGGGGATATCTAGGTCTCTGAGTAGTGAGTGTATTGGGGTGCACACAGCCTGAATTTGGAGGTTTCCATATGAGTCATTTCTCATGACTGGGTAGCACTGTCACCCATTGCCACCCACTTGTGGTCTGGGTCTGACTGACCTGCCTTGGAACAGATACTCCAGTAGAAGTAAATGAAGGCCTTAAGGCCCATGGGCTCTCCATTATGAAGTGGACTCTTTTGCGCAATTGGGTGCCCTCTTGTGGATACTTGAGAAATTTCACTCTCTTCCCCCCCCAACCCCCCATGCCGCGTAGTTCAGGGACCCTTTCTACCACCACCACCTCCACTACAGGCCTATCCAGGGGTCTCTTTATTAAGGGCAAAAAGTCTTCTGGTATCCCCAAATTGGATCTCCATGCATGAAATCCTAATATAGTCTGAACAAGCATTTGCATAGCACTTATTATAGACTTCACAAATAATAGCTCCTTTATTCCCTACAGCTAGCCTGTGAGGTAAGTAAGTACTATTATCATCCTTACTTTACAGATGAGGAAATTGTGGCCCAGAGAAGTTAAGTGGCTTACCTGAGGTCACACAGCCACTCTGGATTCTAGACTGTCGCCATGCTGCCTCTCACTGGTGTGGGAGGCCTCACAGAGCAATGCAGAGTCACACTCAGAAGACAGCTGTGTGTACACCAGAAAGAATTTCCCCAACTTCCCAGGCTTCTTCTCTGACTCCCCCAGAGCTCACCCCACACACCCCGGGGAGGAGTCTGTCCTACCACGTGAATAGAGGATTGGGAGATTTACAAGAACCCCTCTTTTGGGACCTTTTTGGTTCTTTCTACCACTGCTGGGTGGTAGAACGTGAGGGAGGAAGCAGGGCTGCTCAAAATTCAGAATCTCAGGGAGCATCAGAATTCCCTAAGACGATATGGTGCCATCACTAACTGAACCAGAAGCCAGTGTAGACACGGGCCAGTCAGGAGGCATCCACACTCTCTTTCCACTCTCGACCCTCTTGGCATGAACCGGGTCCTGGTGAATGATCACAGGACTTGCCTCTCTTCTGAAACTTGAAACATGGGGGTGTGTGGGCTCAGAAGAACTCCATTTCTACCATGTACAGATAAGGAAATGAAGCCTCTTCCTAAGACCTCCACTCACTCACCACATGTTAGCTGACAACCCACTGTGGGTGCTGGGAGACAGGGACACAGAACAGGGTGAAGAGCAGCTCTCTGCCTTTGAGGAACTCTGTCTAGCAAGCAAGAGACAAATGAGGAAACCATAATTGCAGTCAGGGTGCTGGTGTACAGGAAGCTGACTGCTACAGCAAAGGAGACTGGACCCTGTTTAGGCGGGGGCAGGGAGGCTGTGAAGGAGGTAGCCTTCGCGATTAGTCTTAGAGGGTAGATTGGGCTTCATGGAGGGGAGGGAGAGTACTCCTGGTTGAGGCTCCTTCATACATGCAACGTTCTGGAACAACAAGGCAAGTGCACGCAGTAGTGAGCTTTACCTGGCTCCCACAGAGGCTGCCTAGGAAGAGGACAGGACATTGGCTGGCAGTTGGGGTCAGCTGGCAAAAGCCTCACTTGCCAGGCTGAGAAGTTCCGACTCAACACAGTAAGTGCAGGCAAGGGCCGGTATTGTCCTCTCCAAAGAGCCTGGCTGAAGGGGTGTCCTGCCATGCTCAGAGGGGGTGAGGGTCAGGGAGACAGGCACTGGGGACGGTTCGTCCAGTCAGGTTTTCATTAAACTGTCATGGAGTTCTCTATTAGAACCCTTTCCCTTACAAGTGTTAAAAACCCACTCAAAGCAGTTTAAACAAAAAGGGAATTTGTTGGTTCGCATACCCGGGGGAGGTCCTGTGAGAGAAGGAGTGAGGAAAGGAGCCCAGGAGCCAACGGAGCTGGAACTCAGGAGTCAAGGCCATCAGAACTCCTTCCCTGCCCATGTCTTTTCTCCGCTCATCTCTGCCTGGCTGTGTTCTGCAGAGACTCCTTTCATGCGGAGGCACTGTTGGCTAAGCATCCGACTCTTGGTTTTGGCTCAGGTCGTGATCTCAGGGTCGTGAGATGCAGCCCCTTGTTGGGTTCCAGGTTCAACAGGGAGTCTGCTTGTCCCTCTTCCTCTCTCCCCCCCACCGCCCTTTCTCTCTCAAATTTATTTATGTATTTTAAGATTTTTTATTTTTTATTTATTTGACAGAGAGAGAGAAAGATCACAAGTAGGCAGAGAGGCAGGCAGAGAGAGAGGGGGAAGCAGGCTCCCTGCCAAGCAGAGAGCCTGATGTGGGGCTCGATCCCAGGACCCTGAGATCATGACCCAAGCCAAAGGCAGAGGCTTAACCCACTGAGCCACCCAGACGCCCCTCTCTCTCAAATTAAAAAAAAAAATAATAAAAAATTAGCCAAGGGAAGAAAGGAAGAAGGAAGTTAAAAAAAAAAAAAAAAGAGGACTATATAGAGGTATAGACCACACAGAAAAGGCAGGTTTCTGTCATGGACAAAAAGGCAAAACGTTTCGTGGTTCCTCGAAAGACGGACGCAGAAGAATGTTCTGTTCAGTGAGAGGAAGTGGCAAGTTCAGATGGCACGTTTGGTGGGGAGTGGGGGGGGGCAGCCATGGGTCAGTCGGGTCAGTAGATGACTGGATGCTTTGGATCCAGAGGTTGAAGGAAAAGATGAAGCTGCGGAGATCATTTGGATTCATCCCAGTGGATGGCAGCCGGAGCCAGGGGAGGAGGCGTCACCCAGCGAGAGTGAGAGGAGAGCTGCAGACGCACAGCTGGTGAACACCCACACGGGCTGAAGGGGTGAACACAGAGGGCACAGGAAGGAAGACGTCTGCGAAAGGAACAAGTGCAGGTTAGTAACACATTGTGAGCAGATGCTCTGTCCTCCGCAGATGCACTTGTCTCTCATTTGAAACCATCCAGGGGATGATTACAGATTATCTTCAAAGGAACAAACATCAGATTGTCATCAGACATCTCATCAGCAACCTCAGTGCAAGAAGACAGTGGTACAAAGCCTGCAGACGGCAAAGGGAATGGCAAGACTACTAGTTGTCCCCAGTCTCTGTTCCCCCAGAGGCAGGCCAACAGGAGGGCGGGTAGATGCTCCAGCACGCGTGTAATTCTACTTCAGAAATACAACTTTGGGGGGTTGCCTGAGTGGCTCAGTGGGTTAAAGCCTCTGCCTTCAGCTCAGGTCATGATCCCGGGGTCCTGGGATCGAGCCCCACGTCGGGCTCTCTGCTCGACAGGGAGCCTGCTTCCTCCTATCTCTGCCTGTCTCTCTGCCTGCTTGTGATCTCTGTCTGTCAAATACATAAATAAAATCTTTAAAAAAAAAAAAAAAGAAAGAAATACAACTTTGGGTTTTTAGCTGGTCACGTCGCCTTCCAGAACCGAGGGTACATTTCCCGCCTCCCTCGAAGCTAAGTGTGTCCATGTGACTAAGTTGTGGCTGTCCCTTTTTCCTTCTTCGGACCTTCTCCCATGCATCCTGCTACCTGGAAAGTTAATATGAGGCCATCGTCTTGGACCATGAGGACAAGGACCACAGCTTGCATGAGTCAGAGTAGAAAACTGGGAGACGCCTAGCCCCCAGAAGTCTTTTACATGAGAAAAAAATAAACTTCAGCTTGTTGGAGCCACCGCTATTTTGGGTCTCTTATTTATAGATAATCCTAACTGATATTAGGGGGACATTATACCCAGCCAAAATATCAGTCATAGATGGGAATAAAATAAAGTTATTTTTACACAGGTAACAATCCAAAAAGAAGTTAGGAAATAGACATTTAAATATGTTATTTATAATATATATGTTATAATGTATATTGTCTGGGAAACAGACAAAGGTCTCACTTAATAACCTTTTATTTTTTATTTGATGTTATAAAAAATGAGCACTTGTTTTTTGTTAAAAATTTTTAACATATATATGTTTATTTATACATATACATGTACATGTATATATGTATATTTAAACATATATATAAAATTTAAACATATATATATTTATTTGACAGAGAGAGAGACAGCGAGAGAGGGAACACAAGCAGGGGAATGGGAGAGGGAGAAGCAGGCTTCCAACTGAGCAGGGAGCCCGATGCAGGGCTCGATCCCAGGACCCTGGGGGTCATCATGACCTGCGAGGAAGGCAGACGCTTAACAACTGAGCCACCCAGGCACCCTAAACATATATTTTTTTTAAAGAGAATGAGGAAGGGAAAATAACAGAGGTTTACAGTCTAGAAAATACCACAAGCAGAAGGACAGGACCAGCAAGGACTCGCTTCCCTGGCAGTGAAATCAGGTGTCTCTTAGCAAGTCTGATTGCCCCTGATTTTGGCTGCTGTCTGGATTTATCTCATCCATTGTCCTCCATGGCCAGTTTAAGAGAATTCCCCTCTCGGGAGGTGTCCTGCTCAAGTGCCCCATTTCCTGCTGGCATAGTTAGAGTTGGAATTATCTCAGGGCTGAGCAATCAGAGGCCCCCATTTGCCAGGCTTGGGATTTCTCTAGTGATACAACTCCCTTAAATCCTAGTTGGCTGTCTGCCATTTCAATTCCTAGGGATGCCATGTGCAAGTAACCAATGCCAGAAATCTTGCCCAGTCATGAAACTTGATTCTGAGCCCGTCTCTTGTGGTTCGTCTCTTAGCAACAGGCTCTGACTATCCATCTAGGCCTTAAGTTAAGGTTCTTCCTTGGTGTATGGACTTCTGGGGTTTATAGCATCCAAGGATGTTTATAGCATCCCTTCTGGACTGAGATCTTGAATTTCCTTTGGGAACCATCCCTGCCCATCTCCATCCTTTTCCAAGAGATTTAATCTTGGATTGCTTTCTGCCCCCACATCTAGAGGTATGTCAATCAGTATGTTCCCATGGACCCAGCCGAAATTATCGTTCAGGGAGGGACACATGATCTACAGTAGCCCCAATCAGAATAAATCACAGGACTGACTTTTGCTGAAAATGCTGGGACTTTTCTTGCTCTTTCTTCATGATATTGAATAAGGAAGCTTGTAGCTGTAGGAGCTGCTGTCAGCCAAGACAGCTGTGGAGACTGTGAGTTAAGTTACCCAAAGTGGCATAAGAGGTATGAGGTAGGATAAGACAAAGATGGGGAAGATAGGGGGAAAAAAATAAACAGATTATGATTATGATTACAATGGATTGTTTGCTCTCCCTCCTCCTAATTTTAGCATAGAAATAAAATTCAACTTTTGCAATTACATGTAGTACAGAATTATCTCTCGGTGGTCTTAGATCACTGATCATGAAGAAACTAGATGATCTTTCTTAACAAAGCTAATTTTCCAGTCTCCTTTGATGGTCCAGTTTAAAAAAAGGTTTTTGTCATCTTGTAGCACCATACTGAAGACTGCCAGTTGTATATCGCATTCAATATCTGTTATTTTTCTATCAAATCCCCAGTGACTTCAATACCACTGGGCAGTATCCACTTTATGAGAGCCCAACAGTACAGTAAAAACGGTAGCCTAAATCCCACACAGGTCAGCAAACACCGAGTGGGGAGTCTAGACTTCCAACCTTGCCAGGCTATAAAGAGGTGACTGACTCTTCCGTTCTTCAGCCCACTGGACTGGTGTCAAGGCAAGGCTAAATATAAAGTCAGAAATTTCATCCCCACTGAGGGCAATCCCCACCCCCAACATACACAGTGTCAACAGGAATGATGTACAGAACCTGGACATTCACCTCCACCTGAAAGTAAGGAAGGGATTCCACCTCTTTCTTTGCCTGAGCAGTGTCAGAGGAAGCCAGATAAAACAGAAAGATTAAATAAGATCCAGCATATCAGAACATAATACCCAAATGTAGAAATTTCAGTCGAAAGTCACTTGTCCTATCAAGAACAAGGTAGTTGACAAACTTAATGGAAAAAGAAAATCGGAGTGCCTGGGTGGCTCAGTGGGTTAGGCCTCTGCCTTTGGCTGAGGTCATGATCTCAGGGTCCTGGGATTGAGCCCCACTTTGGGCTCTCTGCTCGGTCGGGAGCCTGCTTCCCCCCTCCCCCACCTGCCTCTCTGTCTACTTGTGATCTCTCTCTCTCTCACTCTCTCTCTGTAATAAATAAATAAATAAAATCTTTAAAAAAAAAAAGAAGAAAATCAATAGATGACAACACAGTTGACAGACATGTTACTATCATCCGACAAAGATTTTTTTTTAAGATTTTTATTTATTTATTTGACAGACAGAGATCACAAGTAGGCAGAGAGGCAGGCAGAGAGAGAGAGAGAGAGAGAGGGAAGCAGGCTCCCCGCTGAGCAGAGAGCCCAACTCGGGGCTCGATCCCAGGACCCCAGGATCATGACTCGAGCTGAAGGCAGAGGCTTTAGCCCACTGAGCCACCCAGGCACCCCGTCCGACAAAGATTTTAAAGCAGCCATGATAAAAAGAGCTCAACAAACACACTTGAGACAAATAAAAAAATACATAAGTTCATTAAAGAAATAGAAATGTTTATTTTCTCTCTTTTTTTATTTTTGAGAAAAAGAGGGAGGGAAGGAGGGGCAGAGGAAGAGAGAGAAAATTTTAATCAGGCTCTGCCCTCAGTGCTGAGCCTAATGTGGGGCTCAGCCTCACAGCCCTGAGATCCTGACCTAAGCTGAAATCAAGAGTCAGACACTCAACAAACTGAGCCACTTAGGCTCCCAAAGGAATAGTAAGTTTTAGCAAGAAATAGAAGATATTAAGAAGAACCAGATGGAAGTTTTAGAACTGAGAAGTATAATAACAGAAATTTTTAAAACTCAGTGAAGGCAGGGCACCTGGGTGGCTCAGTTGGTTAAGTGGCTGGTTACTGATTTCAGCTCAGGTCATGATCTCAGTCTCCTGGGATTGAGCACCATGTGGGGTTCTGCTTTTGATGGGGAGTCTGAGGATCCTTTCTCTCCTTTTGCTCCTCCTCCTGCTCACACATATTATTTCTCTAAAATATATATAAATAAATCTTTTTTAAAAATAAGGAAAAATTAGGGGTATCTGGGTGGCCCAGTAGGTTAAGCATCAGCCTTTGGCTCAGGTCATGACCTCAGGGTCCTGGGACTGAGCCCTGCACTGGGGTCCCTGCTCAGAGGGGGGGTCTGCTTCTTCCTCTGCCTCTCCCTCTGGCTGTGAGCTCTCTCTCTCTTTCACTTAATCTCTCTCTCAAATAAATTAATAAAATCATTTAAAAATAAGAAAAAGTTAAAACAACAACAACAACAACCCACAACTGAATGGATGCATTCAATAGCAAACTAGAAGGGATAGAGGAAAAATCAGTGAACTGAAAGATAGAGAAATAGAAATTATCCAGCTGTACAACAGAAAGAAAATAGACTAAAAACAAAAAACAAACAGAACCTCAGAGACCTGTGGGACTATAACAAAAGATCTAACACTCCTGTAATTGAAGTCTCACCAAAAGAGGAGTAAAAAGGCAGGAATAACTGAGGGACGCCTGCATGGCTCAGTTGGTTAAGCAGCTGCCTTCAGCTCAGGTCATGATCCCAGCATCCTGGGATCGAGTCCCACATCAGGCTCCTTGCTTGGCGGGGAGCCCGCTTCTCCCTCTGCCTCCATCTGCCAGTGCTCACGCGCACTCTCTCTCTCTCTCTGACAAATAAATAAATAAAATCTTAAAAAAAAAAAAAAAAGAAAGAATAACTGAAAATGTCCTAAATTTGGCAAAAGCCATACACCTACAGATTCAAGAAGCTGAGGGAACTCCAAATAGGGAAACTGAAAGGAATCCACACCATGACACGTCACAGTCAAACTTCTAAAAACTAGACAAAGAAAAAGTCTTGAAAGCAGCGAGAAGGAAATGACATCTTTCCTACAGGGGAAAAACAATTCAAATGGCAGCGGATTTCCCATCAGGAGCCATAAAGTCCAAAAGGAAATGTTACATTTTCCAAGTGCTGGAAAAAGATCTGTCAGCCCAGAAACTTATTAGTCAGCAAAAATATCCTTTAAGAATAAAGAGAAACTGGGCACCTGGGTGGCTCAGTGGGTTAAAGCCTCTGCCTTCAGCTCAGGTCATGATCCCAGGGTCCTGGGATCGAGCCCCACGTCGGGCTCTCTGCTCAGCAGGGAGCCTGCTTCTTCCTCTCTCTCTGCCTGCCTCTCAACCTACTTGTGATATCTGTCTGTCAAATAAATAAATAAATAAATCTAAAAAAAAAGAAGAATAAGGAGGAACTCAAAACATTCTCAGATTTAAAAAACTAAGAGAATTTGTTACCAGCAGACCTACCTAAAAAACACAACACAACAAACAAACAAACAAACAAAACACTAAGAGTTCTCTAAATAGAAAACTAAAAGAAGTAATTTTGGAACATCAAGAAGTAAGAAGATAATTTAAAAAATATGAATAAATTCAATAAGCTTTTCTTCTCTGCTTGAGTTTTCTAAATTATGTTTGATTGTTGAAGCAAAAATTATAACACTATCTGATGTGGTTTTAAACACACATAAAGGAGGGACACCTGTTGGCTCATTTGGTTAAGCATTCAACTCTTTTACTACTGGTCATGAAGGCCAGTGCAGGGCTTAATCCCAGGACCCTGAGATCATGACCTGAGCCAAAACCAAGAGCTGGCCACTCAACTGACTGAGCCACCCAGGTGCCCCTAAGCACCCAAGCACCCCCTAAGCACTCTTGATCTCAGCTCAGTTCTTCATTTCAGGGTTGTGAATTTAAGCCCTGTGTTGGGCTCCATGCTGGGTGTGGAGCCTACTTCAAATAAACAAACAAACAAGCAAACATAGAAGAAATGTTTCTGACAGTTATACTAAAAATGGGGAGAGTAAAAGGACATAAGGGTAGATAAGGTTTCCATATTTCATTCTAACTGGTAAAATAACACTGATTTTAAGACCATGAAAAGATAAACATAATGTGTGGACACCTGGGTGGCTCAGTCAGTTAAGCATCTGCCTTCAGATGAGGTCATGATCCCAGGGTCCTGAGATTGAGTACCACATCAGTCTTCTTGCTCAGCAAGGAGCCTGCTTCTCCCTCTGCCTGGCTCTCTCTCTGACAGATAAATAAATAAAATATTTTTTAAAAAAGATATACATAATGTATAATGTAATAATTAGAGCAACTACAAAAATAAACTATACAAACTGATATGCTTAAAAATACAATAGATGAGGTGGCTCAGTCAGTTAGGTGTCTGCCTTTGGCTCAGGTCATGATCTCTGGGTCCTGGGAATGAGCCCCACATCAGGCTTCCTGCTCGGTGGGGAGTCTGTTTCTCCCTCACCCTGTGCTCCTCTCCCTGCTCATTCTCTCTCTCAAATGAGTAAATAAAATCCTTAAAAAAATAGCTTATTAATGGGATTCCTGGGTGGCTCAGTTGGTTAAGCTGCTGTCTTCAACTCAGGTCATGATCCTGGGGTCCTGGGATCGAGTCCACATCGGGCTCCAAGCTTGGCAGGGAGCCTGCTTCTCTCTCCACCTCTGCCAGTCAATCTGCCTGCTTGTGTGCTTGTTTTCTCTCTCTGACAAATAAATAAATAAATAAATACTTTAAAAAAATAGTTTATTAAAAAAACCACTATAGAGAAATCAAAATGGAATTTTTTTTTAAAGATTTTGTTTATTTATTTGACAGACATAGATCACAAATAGGCAGAGAGAGGGGAGGGGGAGAAGGAGGCTCCCTGCTGAGCAGAGAGCCTAATGCGGGGCTCAATCACAGGACCCTGGAATCATGACCTGAGCCTAAGGCAGAGGATTTAACCCACTGAGCCACCTAGGCACCCCTCAAAATGGAATTCTAAAAATATTTTCAAGTAACCTCCAGGAAAGCAGAAAAAAGAAAATAGGAATGAAAAACAGAAAGAACAATCCTCCAACAAAAAATAAAATGGGAGATTTAATCCACAACATAGCAGTAATTATATTTTAAAAATGGCATAAATACACCAATTTAAAGACAGAGATTGGCAGGGTGGATGAAAAAAATATGACCCAACTATATACTGTCTACAAGAAATTCACTTAAGATATATTATTATTGGCAGGTTGAAAATAAAAGGGTGGAAAAATATAAATCATGCGAACATGAGGGGCACCTGGGTGGCTCGGTTGGTTGGGCGACTGCCTTTGGCTCAGGTTGTGATCCAAGAGTCCCAGGATGGAGTCCAACATTGGGCTCCTGGCTCCACTGGAGTCTGCTTCTCCCTCTGACCTTCTCCCTGCTCATGCTCTCTCTTACTCACTCTCTCTCTCAAATAAATAAATAAATAAAATCTCTTAAAAGTCATGCGAACATTAAAAGAAATCAGAAGTGGCTACTTTAATATCTTAAAATAGACTTCATTTTTAAAAAAGATTTTATTTATTGGGGCGCCTGGGTGGCTCAGTGGGCACCCAGATCATAGTCTCAGGGTCCTGGGATCGAGCCCCGCATCGGGCTATCTGCTCGGCAGGGAGTCTGCCTCCCCCTCTCTCTCTGCCTGCCTCTCTACCTGCTTGTGATCTGTCAAATAAATAAATAAATAAACTTTTTTAAAAATATATTTTATTTATTTATTTGACAAAGAGAGCATGAGAGCACAGTCAGAGGGAGTGGCAGAGGGAGAGGTAAAAGCAGGCCCCCTGCTGAGTGGGGATCTGGATGGGGGCTTGATCCTAGGATCCTGGGATCATGTCCTGAGACAAAGGCAGATGCTCAACCAACTGAGTCATCCAGGTACCCCAGAACTGGTTCTCTGAAAAGATAAATAAAATTAACAAAACTCTAGCAAGAGGAAAAAAAACCCCTCAAATTGTCAATATTAGGAACAAAACAGAGGATATCACTGTAGACAATGCAGACATTAAAAGTATAATACAGAATACTATGAATAACTCTACACACATAAATTTGATAACATAGGTAAACTGGACCAATTCCTAAAAAAAAAAAAAAAAACACTACAACTATCCCCATATAAAATAGGAAATTTAAACTGACCTACAACAATTAAGTTAAATGTATAAGATTAAAACGTCCAAAAATGAAATCTCCAAGCCAGATCATTTCACTGGACAATTCTATCAAAAATTCAAAGAATAATATAAATTTTGTACAATCTCTTCCAGAACATAGGAGGAAACATTTTTCAATTCATTTTAAGCAAATATATCAGTAATTACACTAAATTTAAATGGCCTACATACGTCAATTAAAAAACAGAGATTACTAAAAGAGACTGAAAAAATATGATCCATTTATATGCTGTCTCCTAGAGATTCATGTTAGATATAAGGACAGAAAGAGGTTGACATGAAAGGATGGAAAAAAACATTCCATGCAAATGGTAAGCAAAAGAGAGCTATATTATTGTCAAAGTAGATTTTAAACTGTTTTATAAGTTTATAAGAGACAAAGAACATTATATACTGATAAAAGTTTCATTGATGATAATAAATATATACACACAGAGGTGCCTGGGTGGTGGCTCAGCCATTAAATATCTGACTTTGGCTCAGATCATGATCCCAGGGTCCTAGGATGGAGCCCCGATTTAGGCTCCCTGCTCAGCCGGAAGCCTGCTTCTCCCTCTCCCACTTCCCTTGCTTGTGTTCCCTCCTCCACTGTCTCTCTCTCTCTGTCAAATAAGTAAAATATTTAAAAATAAATAAACATATGCACACCTAATAACAGAGCTCTCCAAATATATGAAGGAAAATTGACAGCAATAGTTCTCTGGGTAATGCTCAGGGGTTAAGGAGGTAGTGGTATCTGGAAAGGAGTGAATAGGTCTATAAAAGGGCATCATGAGGGATCCTTGTGGTCATGGAAATGTTCTGTCATTTGAACTGCATTAATGTTGATATTCAAGCTGTAATATTGTATTATAGTTTTGCCAGTGTGCCAGTTCAAGAACTGGGAGAAGAGTATATGAAATCTCTCTATGATTTCTTACAATGGCATATGAATCTATAATGATTTCAAAGTAAAGTATTTCCTTTTTAAAGTGTATTATTGGCATAGTAATAGGCAAATAGATGAACAAAAGGGAGAAAATATCTAGAAAGATATGTATGTATACCTTGGAATTTAACATATGATGATGATGACATTCAAGTGGGGAACTAGTGGACTAGTTAGGTAAATGTGAATAGGGACTTAATATGGGAACATATTGGGAATTACTGTTGATTTTGTTAGGTTTGATAATGACACTGTGACTATGTAAGGAAATGTCATTCTTTTTAAAGATTTTATTTTTAAATAATCTTTAACTGAATGTGGGGCTCAAACTTACAACCCTAAGACCAAGAGTTGCATGTTCTACCAACTGATCCAGACAGGTTCCCCCACACACACAAAATTCTTATTTGTAAGAGATGTAGACCACAATTTTTGGAGATGAAATATCACGAAGTCTTAATTAACTTTACAATACAACTAACTGGTGGTAGTCCTCACCACCAAGCTAGAAGCTTCACTTTCTCTCATCTTTAACTCTCTGATCAGGAATTGGCCATAAGAGATGCTTTACAAGCTTTTGCTACTCATAAGGAGCCTGCACTTTAATACTTCACTAAGACCTAGGAATGACAGGATCAACCATCTCACAGATCAGAAAATAATTTCCACAGGGGCAAAAGGAGGATGTGGTCTCTGTCTCCCCACCCTAACCCACTTCCACATCCTTTCACCTTGTTTCCTAATCATCTGATATTACTTTGGGATGAGCTGGATGTACATCCCCCAACTATAGGAACAGAATGGGCAGCATTTTCTTCATCCTTTTACTCACAATGATGTGATTCGCTTATTACGACTGGGATTGGATGTCTTAATCAAAGTTTCCTTAGTAGTCTCAGACTCCCACTCCAAACTAAAGGAAAACTGTTAACACGTGGTTGTGGCTCAGCCTACAAAGAGAGGAAGTTTAGTAGGAACTTAAGAGGAACTGGAACCAGGAAGTTCTTCCTCACTCACACTCTCGCTCTTGCTCTCACTCTCACTCCCTCCCTCTCTTCTATTTTATTAATTTTTCTCTTCGCACATCTTTTGCTCCTGTCCCCACACACTCATTCTCTGCATCTTCATATATTTGGCTGCCCGGTTGCACCACAGTTTATACAACCCAAACTCAAGTGATATCCCAAACTAATGACTCTTTTTTTAAAGCTTCTTTTTAAAAAATTATTTATTTATTTATTGGGGGGGGGTGGCGGCACTACAAGATCCGAAAGAAAATTCCAGGGAATTATCACCATCAAAGAGATTTTAAAAAATAAAAGAAATCCTTAGGAGAGATACAAAAATATAGGCCAGGATGAAGGGGAGGTAGATGAGATAATGTGGGGTTGAAAAGAAAACTAAAATTCAGTAGAAGAATTTAAACTCTCAATGAAGGCTCTAAAGAAAACCAAGTCAGTGTAGCAAAAGACCATTCTGATCTGGTGTGTTTAGATATGATTCTGCCACATATCTATGCCACAATTCCTCTTTCATCACAGAAGGATATTTGCCATAGGGGGCACCTGGCTGGCTCAGTTGGAAAAGCATGTGACTCTTGGGATGCCTGGGTGGCTCAGTGGGTTAAAGCCTCTGCCTTCAGCTTAGGTCACATCTCAGGGTCCTGGGATCGAGTCCCACATCGGGCTCTCTGATCGGTGGGGAGCCTGCTTCCCTTCCTCTCTCTCTGCTTGCCTCTCTGCCTGCCTCTCTGCCTACTTGTGATATCTGTCTGTCAAGTAAATAAATAAAAATCTTTAAAAAAGAGAAAAGAAAAGCATGTGACTCTTAATCTCAGCATAGTGAGTTCAAGCCTCACATTGGGTGTAGAGATTACTTAAATAAACAAAACTTTAAAAAAAAAGGATACTTGTCATATAAGGATATGAACATAGGCAGCTGTGTTTTCTTAGATATTTCCTGAAATAATTTTTGTGTCCCACTTTCCTACTTAGAAAAACCATTGGTAATTTAAGTAAAGTAACTCATACAAGCTGGGTTTGGCTGAGTCCGAGAAAAGATTAAACTAGTGCTTAATCTAGTTTTACATCTTAACCCTAGTAGTTACTTTTAAACCCAACTATTTTTAACTCCTGTTATTATTAGTTCTTATAAAACAACATTTAAGACATAGTTATAACCATTGACACTCACAAGGCATTCATATAAGTCATAAGTACAGGCATTTAAACTTCTGGATCACTGTCTCCTCAGAAATTAGTCTTCAGTCATCCCCAAGTTAATATTCCATTACTAAGATAAATTTGAAATTCTTTCTAGAGCACAGAATATAATTTTTATATATATATTTAAAAGATGAAAGGAAAGAAATAGAAAAAGAACAAAGGGTAGAGATCAAGCCAAAGAATTACATATGTCCCTGAAAAATAAATACTAACTGGATAAGAGGTAATCAGAGGAAAAATTAAACAAAATTTTCCTAAAATGGGGAGGGAGGAAGGCCAACTTCTGAAGGCTGAAAAATTTACAAGCTTTCTCATTCAAAATCAATGAAGAGTATTTCGTTTAAATTTTGTATATTGCTTGCAAACATAATAATATAGCGATTTTCTTAATATATGGAACCACAGAAAAAAAGGAGGAAAAAAGAAGCAGACAACAGATTTCAACAAATTTTTGGACTATAGGAAGCAGATAGAGGAGTAGTATCTGATTAAGAAAGATGGAACAACTTAAAATGTACACCCAGAAACGCCTACAATCAGAACTAGCAATAGGTGATTTATCACTAATTAACTCATAAGAAGCACAGGACTCGGGAGTGTCAGGCACAGTAGCAGGTGGAGTCAAGGCATGGTGCTGAAAATTCGTGGGTTGGCTAAACATCTGAAATTATGGTGCCCATGACCATTTCCTACCCTGAAGAAGCACATATGTCCTAAAAGAACAGTATTATTCTCTAAAGAAAATGAGAACAGACACGGGACTTGTGTATGCCAAAGACAGTGGCTAAGAAAGTGAGTCAAAGCTAAACACAAAAATTGTGTAAAAGAAAAAATTGGACCCCCAATTTCTCTTTTCACATCTCATTCTTAGAATGCTATCAGCTGGGGGCACCTGGGTGGCTCAGTGGGTTAAGCCTCTGCCTTCAGCTCAGGTCATGATCTCAGGGTCTTGGGATTGAGCCCCACATCAGGCTCTCTGCTCAGCGGGGAGCGGGCTTCCTCTTCTCTCTCTGCCTGCCTCTCTGCCTAGTTGTGATCTCTCTCTCTCTGTCAAATAAATAAATAAAATATTTAAAAAAAAAAGAAGAATGCTATCAGCCAGGTTGATAAGTTGAAAGAGAATTTAGGAGATGTGAATAATATCTTAGGAGAAAAGACTTCTGTACAGCAGTCTTAGGCTTCATGGCGAGGGCCTCAACCTAATAAACCAGCTCCCAGTGTAGTGGCAATAAATGTTTAACAACCAGCAATCTGGGAGGAAGTGTGCCCTCACTTGTAGCATTTGCTAATGTGCATCAAAATGTCCATGGACAATGTCAATCTACCAATAGGATGTCACTGAATGCAGAACTGGGAGACAGGTGCACATTTAGCTTTTGCAAGCTGGTGTTAGCCAGCTCCAGCCCACCATTGACAGTTCCCCCATCTGATCATCCTTTCATGTTATCTGAAGTGAAGTTCACTGTTGATTAATCCCTCCCCCCTAGACACATACAAGAGTCTTCATGTAAGCTCTAGTGCCTTGTTCATTTTAATAATAATATATGATAATTATATTATTATATTATTTAATTTATTATATTTATAAATTTATAATTTATTTGATTTATTATATTTTATTATATATTTAATTAATTATATATTTCTTCTTCTTCTCCTTCTTCTTCTTCTTCTTCTTCTTATTATTATTATTATTATTATTTTTATGTTTTTGTTCTGAAACATGAACAGTCAAGGATCACCAAATATTTGAGCAAGACCTCCAATACAAAAGAATCTAAATAAGCAGAAAAATAATTTGGAAAACAGAGATACTGAAAGAAGCAGAAGAAAAACTCCCTTTTCCAATGAATATACTTTGAGATATGAGAAGATCTTTCATCCATGAACATTTGGAGAGGGGCGCCTGGGTGGCTCAGTGGTTTAAAGCCTCTGCCTTCGGCTCAGGTCATGATCCCAGTGTTCTGGGATAGAGCCCCACATCAGGCTTTCTGCTCAGCAGGGAGCCTGCTTCCTCCTCTTTCTCTTGCTGCTTCTCTGCCTACTTGTGATCTCCGTCTGTCAAAAAAAAAAAAAGAAGAAGAAGAACATTTGGAGAACAAGAAAGAATTCTTGGAATTGAAGGCAAGATAAGAGAAATTTAAAAGTCAATAACAGAACCAAAAGAATCAGCAAAAGGTATCTACCGTGTGATTAAAAAGAGTTGCCTAGTTCAGTTGATAAAGCATGTGATTCTTAATCTCAGGGGCTTGAGTTCAAGCCCCATGTTGGGCATGGAGTCTATTAAAAAAAAAAAAAAAAAGACTTGAGGGAAAAAAGAATGAATGAATGAAAGGGAAACTTTCTATGAATGAAGAACAGAGTCTCTGAATTGATAGATCTCATTCAGTGCCCCCGAATTATAGATGGGGGAAAAGTATTTCAGACCAAGTCATATAATCAAAAATGTCCAAAATACTAGAGTTAAGGAGAGGATCCAAAAATATAACACAAAGAAACATTAATCACCATGATATCAGACTTTTTAAGTGCAATACTGAAAACTAAAATGGGGAAATGGACAAAGGAGAAATGCCTTGAAAATTCCACCCACCAAAAAAAAAAAAAAAAAAAATGATTTCCAACCAAAGTTTTATACCCAGTCAAGCTATGAATCAAATGTAGAAGTGAAATATAGACATTTTCGGACATGTTAAAAACTCAGAAATTTTACCTCCTGTGTACCAGAAAGCTCCTTCAGAAAAATAAAAGAATAGGGCCATCTGGGTGGCTCAGTTGGTTAAGTGACTACTTTCTGCACAGGTCATGGTCCTGGAGTCCCAGGATGGAGTCCTGCATCAGGCTCCCTGCTCAGCATGGAATCTGCTTCTCCCTCTGAACTTCCCTTCTCATGCTCTCTCTCTCTCTCATTCTCTCTCTCTCTCAGATAAAGAAATTTAAAAATCTTTTTAAAAAATAAAGAAAATAAAAGAACAAACAAATAAAAATATATGTATTCCAGGACACAGGAGATACAACACAAGAGAGACATGAAGGGAATCCCCAGATTGATGGTGAAGGAAAAAATCCTAGGATAATGGCTAGTCAATACATCCCATGGCTATCATCTAGCAGAAAAATTATTTCCCCTCTTCTTGTTTATGTGCTGGTTTTGACCAATAGAATGTGGTAAGAGTGATGCAGTTTCAGTTCCAGACCTACCCTTGGAGGCCTGGAAGCTTCACTCTCACTCTTTTGGAGCCCTGAGCCAAGAAGTTTGACTACAGTGCTAGAGGGGTAAGTCCAGTCATAATTTGGTGTTCTCCATCTGTTCAATTAAACAAAAGGAGGAAGTGGAAGAAAGTTTCCCCAAGTTAGTCTTACTAACTTAAAACTAACAACTTACTAACTTCAAACTCAAACGTGACCCTAGAAAGACCACCAAGTATGCAAGAAAACAAATCCACTATGAGTGATAGTCAGAAAAATCAACATATTAGAGAACACTCCTACCACACCCTCCACAAATATCCTTCATTATTATCTGGAATTGTCAAATACAAATACAAAATCATTATGTAAAGAATTTTTACAGAAATAAAGAATGCACTTATAAGGGAAAACATGCAACAGGAAATCATCAGGATCATATAATTTGCAAAAATAGAACTCATAGAAATGTAAAGCATGGGGCACTGGCTGACTCAGTCAGAAGAGCATGCAACTCTTGATCTCAGGGTTGTGAGTTTAAGACCCACATTGGATGTAGAGATTACTTAAAAATAATAAAAAAAATTAAAAACTAAAAAATAAGTGTGAAGCATAACATTAAAAAAACTTAATGGAGATATACAAAATAACGATGAGAAATACCTTGTAAACTATGAAAAGAAATTTCAAGTGAGTGGGCTAATCAGCATATTAGATACCATTGAAAGTAGAATTAAACAAAGAGATATATCTCAAGAATTTATTCAGGAGGCGCCTGAGTGTCTTAGCAGGTTAAAACCTCTGTCTTTGGCTCAGGTCATGACCCCAGAATTCTGGGATCGAGCCCCACATAGGGCTCTCTGCTCAGTGGGGAGCCTGCTTCCCCCCCTCTCTCTCTACCTGCCTCTCTGCCTACTTGTGATCTCTGTCTGTTAAATGAATAAATAAAATCTTTAAAAAAATAAGAATCTATTCAGAATGCAGTGGAGAGGCAAGAAGAAAAAACCTAAGAGAGTTGTGAGACATGAATAATAAGAGAATGAGAATGTCTGACATCCATCTGATTGGAGTCCCAAAAGGTTAAATTGGAGAGAATGGAAAGAAGTAATGTTTAAAGATGGGGTGCCTGGGTGGCTCAGTGGGTTAAGAGTCTGCCTTTGGGTTGGGTCATGGTCTCAGGGTCCTGGGATCAAGCCCCACATTAAGCTTTCTGCTCAGTGGGGAGCCTGCTTCCCCCTCTCTCTCTCTGCCTATCTCTCTGCCTACTCATGATCTCTCTCTCTGTGTCAAATAAATAAAATCTTTAAAAAAAAAAAAGAAAATAAAGAAATAATGATTGGGAAATTTCAGAATTAATGAAAACCATGAATACACAGATTCAGGAAGCAAAACATATCCCAAATATAATCAAGAACAAATAAATTCATACCTTGTCACATCATAACAAATCTGTTGCACATCAAATATATCTAGATCTGGAAAGCAGAAATAAAAAAACAGATGACCTACAAAAGAATGATAATTAGAGTAGCAGCAGATTTCACAACAACAGAAGCCAGAAAATGGTGGAATAGCTTCTATAAAATAAGACAAAACTACTATCCACTTAAAATTTTTTGCTCAGCAAAATACTATCCAATAACAAGGGGAAAAATAATAATTTTTGTAAGAAACAAGCTTACAAGGAATTTACAAAGAGACCATCTCATAAAAAGTTACAAAATATTTAGTTTAAGATGTAGGAAAGTGATCCCAGAAAAAAACAGAGGTAGAAATTCAAAAAGGAATAGTGAACAAAGAGAATGATGCTATAAAGTTAAAGCCAAGCAACTACTAACAAAGTAATACAGGAGTATAACTTGTGGGGATTAAAGAAGAACTGAAGGGGTGCCCGACTGGCTCAGTCAGTAGAACATGCAGCTATTGATCTCAAGGTCGTGAGTTTGAGTCCCGTGATGGGCATAGAGTTTACTTTAAAAATATAGAGAGTGGTGCTCCTGGGTGGCTCAGTGGGTTGAGACTCTGCCTTCGGTTCAGATCATGATCTCAGGGTCCTGGGATGGAGCCCCGCATCGGGGTCTCTGCTCAGTGGGGAGCTTGCCCCCCCCTCTGCCTACCTATGCCTACTTGTGATCTCTGTTTGTCAAATAAATACATAAAATCTTTTAAAATATCTGTATATATATTTTAATATTTTGTATTTTACCTTTTGAGTAAACGGTACATTGAATATTGGACAAGTAATAGTAATGAACCTTCATGAGTCAAATAACAAAGTATCAAAACATATGCCCCCCACACTTCTGGAAAAAGTGAAGTGTGTAAGGACAATTCCCTTCACTTATAGCTAATGAAGGGAACCAAAACCATTTAAAGACAGTGGGGAATGGGGTGCCAGGTGGGCTGGCCCAGTTGGAAGAGCACAGAACTCTTTTTTTTTTTTAATTTAAGATTTTATTTATTTATTTGGCAGAGAGAGAGAGAGAGATCACAAGTAGGCAGAGAGAGAGGGAGGGGAAGCAGGCTCCCTGCTGAGCAGAGAGCCTGATGTGGGGCTCTATCCCAGGACCCCAGGATCATGACCTGAGCCGAAGGCAGTGGTTTTACCCACTGAGCCACCCAGGCACCCCAAGCATGGAATTCTTGATCTCAGGGTCAGACTCGAACTCATTCGAGCCCCACTTGGGTATTGGGTATAGAGATGACTAAAGATAAGTAAATAAATAAACTTAAAAAATAAAAAATAAAACAGAGGGAGAGAGGAGTGCTGTGATTACAGACAACAGTTCCCAAGGTCTAATTTAAAACCAATACTTATAACCCTAGAGAGTGACCGCCAAAGGCCAAAGGCTTGGGGCTGGGAGGAATTACTGCATTCACAGAGCGCAGCCAGGGGGTATAGCTCAGTGGAAGAGCATTTGACTGCACAGAGCGCAGCTTAACAGAACTCCTAATGTTTACAACATATGAGCTTCCAAATCCAGGGAGGGTGGAACCAAATATGGCTTCCTATCTTTTCCTTCTTCTGACTTGAAAGTGATGAAAATGGCCTCTGGAGAGAGACCAAGAAAGGAGGGGTTGTGAACTGTGATAGAAATGAAGTTTTCCAAGCTCCAGCAGAAGTTAGAAAATACCCCAGGGCCCATGAGGACAAGCCCCCCTTAGAATGGGGTATGCCCTGAACTGGCCCGAGGCAAAGGGAGTAATTCCAACCTCTCAAGAGGGGAGGGAGTGACAAACAAACCAAAAACCCCAACTTATCTCTGAGTTCTGCGATCCCTTTGCTCACCTGAGAGTTTTTCATTATTGGACGGTTTGCTTGTTGAGGTTTTTATTTTTGTATTATTCAATCCTGTAAACTAAAATTCTATAGTTTTCCTGAAGAAAAAGCATTTTCAGGGGCACCCACCTGGCCCAGTCAGTGGAGCACGCAACTCTTGATTTTGGGGTTGGGAGTTCCAGCCCCACATTGGGTGTAGAGATTACTTAAAAATAAAATCTTTAAAAAAAAAAAAGTATTTTCCATATGACCATATGATTCCAATGTTATAAAAACATATTTCTGTCTATCTATTTAACCCATTTAACATTTAGTGATAATTTTGGATGGGTGGTAAGATTTGGGAAAATTTATTGCTGTCTTTTTATTGCCTGGCTTAACGTTCTTTAAGAGAAGCAGGTGTCATTTTAAAAACATAATTTAGCAGCCGCGTAAAAAGAGAGAAAAACAGAGCTAGAGAATTATAGCAACAATCACGTACAGGCTGAGGGCTTACTGTTTACCAGGCGCTGTTCTAAACCCTTTATAGACATTAGTTTGAATCACGAAATTGTCAATATTAGGCTGTTCTTGACCGACGGAAACAGCAATTTCATAGGGTTCAACTTGTATTTACTCCTCTAACTTTTGAACACCCCTAAGATGAAGATGGAAAACCAAAGCTGCTACACATGTAAAGAGAAATCAAGGCTCTTCTTCCTCGCAGAATCCCCAGTTCCCTCACCCCCAGGGCCGGGTCTTCTGATCTTGCCGTCCATTGCCTCCTCCACAGGTCAGGTGCTACCCAGACAGAGGGATCGCTCTCTGTCCCCAAGATGCCTTACGAGGTGGAATCAGCCATCAGCCTGAGTGCCAAAGGTAGCACGTGTGTCCTTGCTTTGACTCTGTCTGTCCCCGGAATGAAGCCACTCAGGATTTCTAGGCAGCTCCCATTCTTGGAAACTTCTGCTGCAGCCGGGGATGGATGGTGTTCTCACAATTCCCAGTGGAGCCCCCAACCATGTCCCCTTTCAGGGCACTGAAGCAGGACACATTCTACAGTTTCACGTTTATTTTCAGAAAGTGATGAAAACAAAAGAAATAGATCCAGACACCACTCTCTGTACAATAAATAGCCTCCCCGTTCAAAAAGGAAAAAAAAAAAGAAAAAGAAAGAAAGAAAGAAAGCGTGCGCGCACACAACTAATCCCCACCGCAAGACTTTGCTCCTTGAGGTGTGCACCAACCCCGCCCCCCTTTCCAGCCTCTTCCTCAGGACCCCACTGTCTCCGAGCAGATGGGGCCCAGGCCAGCTGCCCCAAAGTCATCTGAGTCCCCTCGCCGACACTGGCTGGCTGGCTGTCATTAAACCCTCAGCATCTTTATTTTCACACACCTGACCCCTCACCCCACCCCCCCACAGAAGCGAGGAAGCTCCTTTGTGTCCAAGACTTTCTTGTTCTGTTTTCTGTTCTCCAGCTGGGAACCCACAGCCAGAAGCAGCACCAGGTAAATGACCGTAGTTAGGGCAAAGGAGGGGGCAGGGAACACGTCTCTCAGGTTTCGCTTTGGGCCCAAAGCAGCAAGTGAACCCCAGAAGCCTACTTGGCACCCCTCTTCCTCAACCAACTACAAAAGGAGAAGGGACAGAGGGAGCTGGGGGCCTCCCAGTCCTGAGTCACCTGTCTGCGGTATTTGGTGTCTTCCAACCTGATGACATTGTTCCTGTCATGTCATCTGTTCAATTGGGAAAGTAGCTATAAAACTGACCTTCGGTTTCCTTATCAAAAGGAGAAGGGGCCCCAGCAGGGGAGGAGCTGTCACCACTGGAAGGATAGGGGGACACACGCCTCCTCTTAGAGTCTCCTTCACCCAGTCCTGAGTCACTGGACTCTGGCCGGATGGGGGTGATCTCAGTCCACACCGAAGGGGAGCCCTGGTCCTCTGGCCCCCGTCCCTCAGAAGCTCCAGGACCAGGTTCCATGGGCAGAGTCCGCATGGGGCGGAACCAGCTGCCTGGGCCCATCTTGGGAGGGTACTGGGGGGCCATCGGCCAGCCAGCTCCAGGCGCCAGGACATCCTGGCCTCGGTAGTAGGACATGGTGGGTCCAGGGGCGGAGGGCAGGAAGGCAGGCTTCATGCTGACTGCTCGAAACTCGGCCTCATAGCTGTGGTCCCGGGGGGCCCCCAACCAGTACGGCTGGGAAGCCACATCCTTGGCCTGCCCAGGAAGGTCGGGGTAGAAGCGGCTAGGAACGGGATACTGGTTCGGTAGGAGAGGAGAGTAGTGGTCTCCGCCGAGCAATTGACAGTTGGGTCCGGGCGGGGAGGGCACGCTCGTGTCAACAGATGCATACATGCTAAAAAAAAAAAAAAGGCAAGAAAACAGTGGTCACGAACAGAACCCATTGTCTGCGAGCCTGCCTGCTGCCTGCTCCTCCCTGGACCTTCTTTCCCTGGCCTCACTGCCCTCCAAGCATTTGTCCCATCTCTTCCCACCCGCTCCCACCCCCAGGAGCAGAGAGGAGACAGGCTCTGCGCATGTCTGGAGTCAGGCCTCCGGAGGGACCAAGAGGAGGCCCTTGGTGAGCTGAACCCAGCAGCACTTACGACTCAAAGTTCTCCCGGAATCCTTTGGCAAAAGGGTTGTTATCAATTTTCAGCTGAGTAATCTAGAGAGAGGGGAAATAGAGGCACCTGAGTCCCGAGTCTGGGGCTAGGGAACTCCTGAATTTCCCGCCGAGGAAGACGGTGAGCCCCACTCTCCCCCTCCTGCCCCACGCAGCTCGGGCAGGCCGAAGGCCCTCACCTCCGCATTCTGGTAGGCGGTCACGGCGATGAACTGGGTCTCTTGGAAGGTGAAAACGTGCGTGTTGGAAGCGCTGCAGGCTGCCTCCGGCTCCCCGTCGTTCACCTCGACGATGTGCAGCCGAGGTTGGTACTTATGGAGGGACTGGAGCACGATCATCTAAGAGAGAACCAGATGCTTGTGGGGGTCGACGGCTCCTCTACCCCCACCCTGGCTGACCGATGGCCAGGCTAGAAGCGACCCTGAGGCCATCATGTCCACTGCCCCGCCCTGCTACCATGCAACTTCCTCCAGGCGCTCTAGCTCCGGTCCCCAGCCTCTCTAGGGCATCAGCTCTGCCCTCTTACCCCCTGTCCTACCCCCCAGATGCGCATTGCGACTGGGGTATTAGTACAAGCAGGGTTTTTCAGGGAGGGGGCTCTGTTAACAGTATTGCTCAACTCAGAGAGATTCTGCATCCATTGCCCGGGGCCACTGGCACCAAATCTATGCCCAGCATGGTGCACAGGTGATGGCAGCTTGGGGCTCGGTGAAGAAACCCCCAGGGCTGGTTTGGCGCATGTCATCCCGGACGCGAGCCCACATCTGCCCGTGAGAGTCAGCCGCCTCCCACCTCATCTTCCCCCCCTGCCCAGGCGTGTGGAAAAGAACGAGTCAGAGAAGAAGGAAGGTGACTTTAACAGAACTGAATCAGCCAGGAGGGGTGGGGGTTGGCAAGGAGTCCCACCTGGGTCACATTGTTAGAGGCCCCTTTGTTGTTCGTGAGCTTTAGTTTCCCGAATGAAACTTCCTGGCGCATCCAGTGGGCCCCGGTATTGGGGGAGTCTGGGTGGACGTAGAGGCGGTTTCCTGTGGACAGTGAACCTCCTTGGCACGCAACCCCCTGGGGACCAGACCCCATAGTGATGTGGGGCTTCTTTTCCTGTTCTGAGGGGGATGTCAGAAAGGCTGCAGGGGGAAGGCCAGATGGGGCAGGGCAAGGGGAGGTGGGGGCAGAGGACTGAGCAGAAGGCACGCTAACGCAGAGCAGAGAAGGGAAGACAAACCCAACCGGAGTGAGAAGTGGGAGGGGATAAGGGTGGGATGGGGAACTCAGGTGTAGGGGGCAAGGGCTTGGGGGTTCCTCCTGGATCCACCAGGGGGCGCCCAGCCTCAGAGGAAAAGCGTGCCCACCGCTCTGCAGAGCGCTCCTACCTGGCATGCTGCCCTCAGCCTTTCCACACTGCACCCACTTGCCGCTCTGATACCGCCAGTGGTGCTGGTCCACCAAGACCACGTCCACGAACATCCGGTAATGGCTGGTGGGCTCCAGTCCCGCCACAGTAAATGACAAGAATGGGAACATCCGCCTGGGGAGAACAGAGAGACCCGCCGACATCCATCAGCTCCCCAACCTCGCAGACGCATCCTCGCAACCACCCCTATGCGGAGGCTTTCATTTCGGTGGTGTGCTGGCATCGGCTGGCAACCCACGAGACAGCCGACTGGAAATGACCAGGACGTGTGCCAGGCAATTGTTATGTACCGGCAATATTTTAAAATTAAATTATGTAAACTTACAATTAAGTATACTGCCTTATAAGCCAAGGTAATAACTACTCAAAAATCATCACTTCTCAGTTCCTTTACCATATTTCACTATTATCTCTGCTTTTGAAGTGACTTATAGCTCTTGTTCCTGAAAGATGGAAATACTAGACACCGCACGAATGCCCAACTCTTCCTGACTTTGCATTCAGTGACTCCGTGTGCACAGCTCAAAATCAGGCACCACAGGAGTCTTCACACCACGGAAATCAGCAAACACTATGAATCAGGGCTTTTTCAGTGTTTTTCGTCCCGAGGATCAGTTTCTAGACATTAGCTACACGGCACTGTCTCTAATCTTCGTTTGCTTCCTAGTGGGGAGCAAAGCCACAAGCCAGCCCCGCACAGGCACTTCCCAGTAGGCCCTCATGCCTCAGCTCCCCAAGCCCTGGGGTGGTCTCAGGCCCTGACACATCCTCTCCACTGCAGCCCTCATGGTGCTTACGCATTCCCGGCCCCGCGGTGCCCAGGCTTTCCCTGCCCCATCCTCCTGGGCCTGATGTCTATGGTATGGCCTGTCCCAGGCCTGAGCCTCAGAGAAGTACCTAAAATCCCAGCTGAAACTTTCCATCCACCTGAAAAAGAACTCTATTAAGCACAATTCTCATGCTCAAAGTCTTGCTTCCAGGGGAAAGCAGAGGAAGTCAAGGTTGGGATGCTGCATTATCCTCCCTTGTGCCAGAGTAATAGATCAAGAGAAAGAAATACTTCCCTACCCAACCATCTCTGCCACTTCCACCATCACCACTCCCACCTGTACCATCACTACAACCACCAGTGCACCAACACCCCCATCACCACCATCACTACAACCACTACCTCCACCAATATCCCCATCACCACCATTACTATGACCACCACCTGCACCAATATCCCCATCACCACCATCACTACAACCACACCTCCACCATCACTGCTCCCATCACCAAACTGTCACCTCCATTATCACCATCACTACAATGGTCCCCTCCACCATTACTGCCCCTACTACAACCACCACCTCTACCAGCACCAGGCTAATGGCCTAGCTTTTCTTTCTTAACCCAAACAGGAAGAGCAGAATTTGCAGGATGGCAGAATCAAACTCTCATCAGAATGACTTTGCATTCCCAGAGGCCTGGGAACACTTTTGGGTGCACCCTAGACTCCAGAAGATCCCAGAGCAACACCCTCGATAACGTTGGGAAGGTGTCTCCACCTTCCTGTCTTCTCCAGACTCTCCCATGCTGAGAAAAAAAAGGAGAGACTTACTGGCCCCATCCCCTTGCTGGCCTGGAGTAAGTGAAATCCCAAACCAAACCTCAGTTTCTTCACCCATAAATGGGAACAATAACTCCTAACCATTTTTCCTCTAAGAGCTGCGAGAAAGTTTGAAAGATGTGAAACTCAGCTCATCCGGTCCCTCCCCCACTATACCCTCTCGCTGGCCCAGAGCGATCAAAGCCCACTGGGTCTGCGGAAGGACCCCTCTGCCAGGGTCCTGAGCTCAGCCTCAGGCTCCAGGTCCCAGGGGCTCAGGGGGCAGCTGACTTGAGAAATCAAAGGTTAGGAAGGAGACCTTAAATATTTAAGGCTGAAACAATATTTTCAACACGTCTCTACCAACATCTCATCGTATGACAGCGGTCGGGCTGTCCACATTTTCTGTATTATAACCAGTTGTTGCCTAAACCTGCAGGTTTAAAGGAAGGGAAGGACTATATTCATTGTGTCTCTACTTAGAAGCATCCAGTTCGCCCGAAATGTAACACAGTATTTCCGATTTTATACTTGAAGGAACCAAGGAGCAGAGAGCCGAGCTGACAGCGCCCTGGTGAGAGGGCAGAGTCAGGGTCTGCCCGGCTGTGCGTCCATCTCTCCACCCCGCGTATCTCTGCTGGAGGGACATGAAGGAGATGCCGAAGAGGATGGGGGAACGGGAGAGGAGTAAGGAGGTCTCATTTCACCCTAAAAGTCTAGAATCACCACCAGCTGGAATCCCAAAATAGCCCCTGATTTACATGACACTTTGCTGGGAAGCAACAGGGTCTGGTGCCAACCTCAACTCTCTCCAAAAAGACCAGCCTGCCCTCAGAGGACAGGGCCCAAGACCCTAAATTCCTCCACTGCTCCATAGGACTAGCCCATCTCGAAATGATCTGCAGGGTCATCATACCCGTCCAACCTCGAACACTTTTTTTTTTTTTTTAAGATTTTATTTATTTATTTATTTGACAGAGAGAGACACAGCAAGAGACGGAACACAAACAGGGGGCGTGGGCGAGAGAGAAGCAGGCTTCCCGCTGAGCAGGGAGCCCAATGCAAGTCTCTATCCCAGGACCTCCAGGATCATGACCTAAGCCAAAGGCAAACACTTAAAAACTGAGCCACCTAGGTGCCCCTGAACACTTCTGATAGGTTCCAACTCACCATCTTGACAAACAAATTACAAGGAGGTAGTTTTGGGTCTGTCCTGTTGGCAGGATGTTTTAAAATTAATCTCTAGGGGCGCCTGGGTGGCTCACTGGGTTGAGGACTCTGCCTTCAGCTCAGGTCATGATCTCAGGGTCCTAGGATAGAGCCCTGCATTGAGCTCTCTGCCCAGCGGGGATCCTGCTTCCTCCTCCCTCTCTCTCTCTCTATATATATCTCTCTCTGCCTGGCTCTCTGCCTACTTGTGATCTCTGTCTGTCAAATAAATTTTAAAATCTTAAAAATAAATAAATAAATAAAATTAATCTCTAATGCTGATGAGTCTGTGGGGAAATGGGTCCTCTTACATTTTATTCGTTATTTGTGGGGGTATTAATTAGCAGCACCTTTTAGAACATTCCAGCAGTGCCTTGGACCCATGGAAACGCAAATGGTGCTCAGGCATCAAAGATCTCCTCCACCCACCAACCTCAGACCCAGCTTTGTGGAAATCGAACAGCCACTAGCAAAAGGGCCAACAAAAAGTAAAGCTGTTTTCACCTGCCCTGAGAGAAATGAAGCCAGTGAGTCCAAATTCAAGTGGCCCCTGCCCCACAACAAAAGAAAAAAATAAAAGAAAATTGTTTTAAAGATCTACAAAGTTTGGGATGCCTGGGTGGCTTGGTTGAGCAGCTGCCTTCGGAATCAGGTCATGATCCCAGCCTCCTGGGATCTAGTCCGGCATCGGCATCGGGCTCCTTGCTCAGCAGGGAGCCTGCTTTTCCCTCTGCCTCTGCCTGCCACTCTATCTGCCTGTGCTCACTCTCTGTCAAATAAATAAATAAAATCTTTTTTAAAAAAAATTAAAAATTAAAATAAAATAAAGATCTACAAAGTTCTAGGAGTCGGGATTGTAGGGAAGGCCACAATGGCTGTGAGACCAGTGATCCAAGATCTAGCGGCACTGAAATTGTTTCCTCCAATGCTAAATTCACACACACACACACACACACACACACACACGTACACACGCAAATTGAGCTACTTAACAACAGAACTACCCAAAGTTATCTTAATTATAATAATCAACTAATCACACCCAGAAAAGTGGGGACTGCCAGCCACGAATGCACTCCCACACACCCACACACGCAGACACCCGCCTCTCCCTTCCTCTGCTGAGAATGTCTACCATCAGCTAGTCCATGCCCACCAACACATTCACAGTACACACACAGTGCCACCCAGAAATACAGCACAAGTCCGCGGTGGGCACCCCAAATTTCCACAAACGCGCCAAATTTGAACTCCAACCTCTCCAGTTGGCCAGTCCAACATTTTACCTCACTTTCCCCTCCCCGCCCCACCTGAGTTGCCGGGATCAGTTGCTGGCGCTGGGAATCGCCACCCCCCGCCCGCGCCCCACCCTGTTGCTGCCCATGGAGGAGAGAGTGATGGTGTGACTTGTCCATACTGAGGGATGGGTCTAGGGTGGGTGGGAGAGGAAGGATCTGGGAGAGAGTGAGTCAGCCCAAGGCAAAAGGCCGTGGAGCTGTGGGTGGGCCTGGCTTGGGAGGATTTTTTCAAAAAGGAAGAAGGCCGTGGGTGATGTGGTGATGACGGGCAGGTCACTGGAACCCACGGAGGGACGGGCCAGCCCTCCACACAGGAGAGAAAGGGTGCTGTTCTCTGAGCCCAAGCCGTGCTCTTTAGAAGCCAGTAGCGTAAGGAAATGGCCGCCAAGTTCCCAGATCACTGGAGCCTGAGCTCAGTGCCCGGTGATGAGGGCTGGTAGGACTGAATGGGGGACAGTGTTTTCTGTCCCCTCTACCCCACCATGGGGACGCTGAGGTCTGATTCAAGGGAAGGCATCAAAGAAAATGGTGAGGGGCTACTGCACCTTTCCAACGGGGTCCCCATGGTGTCTGAAGCAGTTCCTCAGGATGGATGGAAAGCCTGAGGATAATCACACACTCACGTGCATGCACAGGCGATTACAAAGTGGTCAAGGAAATTTTTATGATATTTATGAATTTTTCCTCAGGTTTGTTAATGATATTGTGTTTACTTATCAAAAGCCATTTTTAGGGACACCTGGTGGCTCAGTCAGTTGAGCCTCCAACTCTTGATTTTGGCTCAGATCATAATCTTAGAGTCGTAAGATTGAGTCCCATTTCAAACACTGTGCTGGGCATGGAGCCTGCTTAGGATTCTCTCTCCCCCCCCCAACCCCCAGTAAATAAATACATAAACAAATAAATGAATAATTTTGATAATCATTTTAAGGGACACCTGGGTGGCTCAGTGGGTTAAGCCTCTGCTTTTGGCTCAGGTCATGATCTCAGGATCCTGGGATAGAGCCCCACATGGGGCTCTCTGCTCGGCAGGGGCCTGCTTCCCCTTCTCCTTCTGTCTGCCTCTTTGCCTACTTGTGATCTCCCTCTCTCTCTCTGTCAAATAAATGAATAAATAATTAAAAAAAAAACCACTTTTAGATGTGCATAGAGAAATTTTCAGGATGCAAGAATATAGTGCCTAGGATTTACTTACTACATACTTGCTGCCGTCACTAATATAACTGCAGACTAGGGGGTGGGAGGCAGAAGCGAGGTGAGTGAGGATATGAAGAAACGAGATTGGGGGGGCGCCTGGGTGGCTCAGTGGGTTAAGCCGCTGCCTTCGGCTCGGGTCATGATCTGAGGGTCCTGGGATCGAGTCCCGCATCGGGCTCTCTGCTCAGCGGGGAGCCTGCTTCCCTCTCTCTCTCTCTCTGCCTGCCTCTCCATCTACTTGTGATTTCTCTCTGTCAAATAAATAAATAAAATCTTTAAAAAAAAAAAAGAAACGAGATTGGAACAAGCAGTAACAACTGTTGAAAATGGGTGATGGGTAGGTTGGAGATTTTTCCTGCACTTTTGTATATATTGGAATTTTTCATATTAAAAGAAAGTAGTTTGGGGTGCCTGGGTGGCTCAGTGGGTTAAGCCTCTGCCTTTGGCTCAGGTCATGATCTCAGGGTCCTGGGATCGAGCCCCCCATCGGGCTCTCTACTCAGCGGGGAGCCTGCTTCCCCCTCTCTCTCTCTGCCTGCCTCTCTGCCTGCTTGTGATCTCTCTCTCTGTCAAATAAATAAATAAAATCTTAAAAAAAAAAGGAAAGTAGTTTTATGGATCTGAAAGGGAGACAGCAAGACTTGTCAAGAGAGAATTATTCAGCAAGAATCTAAAGGAAGAAGGAAGCCACAGGGGTAGTGACGGCGACCTCACTGAGATGCATGCCCGCATCCCCCTGAGACACCCACCCAACCAGGTTGCAGGTGGCCCACAGCCAGCCCCGCACCCACCACCAGATCTCCGAAGTGCTGGCCAAGGCTCTGGGCAGGCCGGCCGCCCTTCGAGACTGAAAGGGCAGAGGCCTGGCAGCAGGTGGCAGGGAGACCCAGGCCAGTCCCCCGGGTGGGAGAGCTTCCTGAGCACCTGAGAGCAGAGGTCTGGGTTCAGGTCAGTTGTGCGACTAAGGACAAGCCACCAGCCGTCCTGTGCTACGGTGCCACTAGCTGTGAATGGGGAGATCTCTTGGCCTACGTAGTAGCACACAGTGGAAGAATGGAAGTGAAAGCACTCTGAACGCATCAAGGCCTTTGGACAGTGTAGGTGGCTCTTCTCACTCCCAGCCGTGACGGGCTGGAGAAAGAAGCCCAGGCAGATACCATCTGGGTTCAGGTGCCCGTTCTGCCTGCAACAGGTGGGCTGTGAAACCTCAGAGAGTCTCCTTGTCACTGAGCCCATTTCCCTGTCTGTGCAGGAAGGGGCCTGGAAAGGATCTTCTGGGTCACCTCCAATTCAGATCTGAGGCCTGGGCTGTGTCTGGGAGCACTCAGAGGGGACTGGGTTTGGGGGACGCAGAGAGGAATTCTCAGAAGGCTTAAGGGATAAAGGCCACACCTTTAAAAAAAAATGCCAACTTTCCTGGGCCCATCCCAGAGAAAGAGGTACAACTCAGCAACTTGAAGCTATTCATTGTTGGTGGACAGGTCCCTCAATCCCATGCTACCCCACAGAACTCCCTGGAAAGGAAGAATGTCCTAGCTATCCCTAGACTGAATGCCAACACCCCTGGGGCCAGCATGGCCTCCCCCACCCCCGCCCCTGCTCCCTCCCCAAGCCGCACCCTGGGCGTCTGCCCTTTGACACCTCCTGGATGTGCTGATGACAGAGCCTGAGAGAGGTCCTCCCTGGTCCCCAGCAGGCCCCCACAGGGAAGGGTGGGTGCACACTCTCCCAGGCCAGACCCAAGCAGGGCCCACTCAGCATTGCTTACTAAACAAATACCAGTGGCAAGTTTCTCTTCCTTTCCCCACGCATGAGGCTCTCCCCGGAAGCAGCACCCTTGGCCCCAAACCCTACCCCGCATGCACTGGGTTTCAGGGTCCCCAGACGCATAGAAGCCATGGGTTCCCCAGGCTGGATCTTACACTGGAAAGTATCTGGCCAAGGGTGAGGCAGACTCTCGGGGGACAGAGGCAGGAAGGAGCAGAGTGGGACTGGCTGCCCGCTGGGACCCATAAGTTAGCTTCACCTGCTCAGGCCCACGGGCATGTGGGCTCTCCGGCGGGGCCTAAGCCTGGAAGCGATCTGAGCCCCCCATACACTTTACCACTCCCCCTAAAACACACTCACAGGAGACATACGATCTCAAAGTACTACCGGAAAGGAAACTTGGCGACAGCTTCTCCATGTCACCAAATCCCAGGCTTACCCACCTCCCAAAACTGACCTGTGCACAACAGCAGCAAAGAGGCTTGGAGAGGTGGGTGGTGGGAGGGTAGAGGTAGCAGAAGTTGGGGGGTGGGTTGTTGTGCTGGGTTGTTGTCTGGGGTACCAAGACCCTGCCTTCTTCTCCATTTCTCCGCATAGGGGCTAAGAGGGGTCCTGCCCTGTTAAATCCAAAACACAGTCCCTCTCTGCCCAGAGATCCCCATGGAGGCAGACAGTGAGGTAAGGGCACACCCCTAAACCACGATAGCTTCTCACCGCACCCATTCTCTTCCATCTCCCTTCTGAGTTCTGCCTGTTGGTGTAATGTCCTGGGAGAAAACAACCCCCAGAACTTTTCTGTCCTCGCTAGAACTCCATCCCCGCTTCCCCCAAAGCCTAAGCCAAACGGTGATGGGCGCCGTCTAGACAGGAGAAAAAAAAAAAAAAAAAAAAAAAAAAAAAAAAAAAAAAAAAAAAACCACGTCCTTGTTCCGGGCCCGCTCGCCTCGCGGGGCGCGCGTCTCACTCACCGTCCCTGCTTGGTGATGATCATCTCCGTCTGGTGCTGATTAAACTTGGACCACAACAGGTGGTTGTTGAGCGCTACTCTCAGCTTTCCGGACACTTCCAGCCCCGCGGGCAGCGCGTAGTCCTCGCGCGGCCCCGGGTACAGTCCCGAGCGCGGGTCCGGGGCCGCGTAGCCGTCCCCAGGCTGGTAGCCCTCGGCGCTTGCCGTCGGCGGGAAGGGCTCGCCCACCCCGGGGAAGCCGGTGGCCTGGGGCCGGGGCGGGTAGGCGTAGGCTCCGAGGAAGCGGCCTGGCGGAGCGGGCACCAGGGCGCCCCCTGCGTAGGGCGCCCCCAGGGGGCGCCCCCGCGACGGTCGGCCCGCGTCCTGGGCGCCGGGATCCGGGTAGAAGTAGCGGTTCTGCGGGTCGGCGCCAGGCGCCCGGCCCTCGTCGCTCGCCGGCATCGGCTCGGTACCCGTCAGCATGTCTCCGCAGCCCCGCGCCACGATGCCCATCCGGGGCGGGCTGGCACCTGCCCGCTGCCGTCGGGGACCGGCCCCTCTCCGCGCGGGGGGCAGGCGCGGGGGGTCGCGAGGGGCGGGGCCCCGGGGGCGGGAACGCGGGTGGGGGGGCCCCACCCGAGCCCGGCCTCGGACGCCTGGGTCCTGCGCCCGCGTTTGGCGGGCGCGCGGCAGCTCCTGGGCTCCCTCTCCAGCGGGCCGCTGTCACTAGCGGCGCGGCGCCTTTGCTGTGGCTTTATGAAGCTCTCCGGACTCCCCCCACCCCACCACCTCGGCGCCGCCCCGCTTTACCCCGCCCCCTCGTGGCTAATACTCTGCAAATTCTATGCAGTCGCCGAGGACTGGAGGCCCCCACGGTGTGGCGAGTCCCCAGGCGCCGCGAAATTCGCGCTTCAAGACTACCTTCTGGAAGAGTCCATCCGTCCACCTGAAAACGCCAGCCTGTTTCTCTCCTCTGGACCCTCGTGGAAATTCCACCCATCCTTTAGGGCTCAGCTCTAAGGTCCCCTCCTACAGGAAGCCCTCGGTGATGGCGTTGGCCCGGATGGGACTCACAGAGCCTTCTGGCAGCACTCTCGGAGCAACTAGCAGGGTCTGCACTCAGTCTGAGCTGCTCAGACGGGAAACATTCAACAGATCCACTGCTGCCCACTGCGCGCCCAGGCTCTGTGCTAAGTGACTTTGCCTGAAGTGTCTGTGTTCTTCCTCCAGGCCAGAGACCCAGGTGGGCTGTGTCCTATGCATCTTGTTCCTCCAGCCCCAAGGCAGACCTGGCAGCAGGTGGGCAGGGGGCAGAGATCCCCAAAGGGGACTGCATCACTCCAGTTGCAGATTTGCAGGGCCCTCGGCGTCCTGGGGGTTAGCGAAGGCTCTGGAAGCAGCACTGATATGTCTCTCCTCTGGGTCTTGGCACTGACTCTGCCTGTCGCTCAGGTATGTGTGACCTGGACAAGACGCTTCCCTTGCCTGAAAGTCAGCCTCACGTGCCTCCTCGTTAGAATGGGGAAAACTCACTGATCCACTTTTCCGAGGGGCTGTGCGTCTCACCTGGGAGGTGGAAGTGTGCAGGGCTTTACCCCTTTACCCCTGCTGCCCGGAACGATTCAGAGCTGGCTGACAGGAAGGACACCCACCTGTTCTGGGGGACTGCCTGCACAAGAGGACGACCACACCAGAGCTTTTCTTTCTCTATTTTCCTTTTCTGTTAACTAACACAGTCTTCTTATGATGAAAACAGTCCCCCTCCCCCAGTTGAAAATAGCACCTTCGGAAGTTTTCCTGCATACAAAGGTAAAATACACTCAGAAAAAAATTTAAGCAGTAAAAGTAAAAATGGGACTATATAAACCACCCCAAATTCCACTCCCCACCAGAGGCAAATTGGATTGACATTTTGGTGAATACCCCTCCAGATATTACCCCTCCAGATATTACCCCTCCAGACATCACTCCTTGTGCACAGCCTTTCTGTCTTTTGTGTACGTGCCCACACACACACACACACACACACACAATTTTATATAAACACCACATGTGCTGCTTTGTAATGTGTATTTTTTTTTCATTCAACAAGGTGTCATGGAATTTTTTACATGTCAATATATAGATAAAGATTTACATTTTTAAGAGTGTTTTGAAAAATACTTTCAATTTTCATCCTGGTAAAGGTTAACATCTCCTCTCACAGCACCCTCCCAGACCTCCTCACTTCTCCCCTGGGGGCTGGCCCCATCTCCCATCTCTGTCCCAGCGCAACAGGGCTTCACCCTTAGGGGTCCGTGGGGACTCTCTGTTCCCAACTAGAGCTGAACCAAGAGGCAGGTTGGCAGGAGAAGGCGAAGCTGGGGACCCCAGGAGGCGGGCATGACCCAGGAAGGGTAGGGGAAGAGAGAATCAGTACATCCCCCAGTGGAGACCAGATGCGGGACAACACCAGAATTGGGAACAGCCCCTCCCACCCCTTTACCAGCCATTTCTCCTCCCCCTCACCCCCCTCACCCCCCCCCCCAATGCCTTAGGGAGGTGGGAAGTTTCTGCCTTCTCTTCCAAGTGAGGCAGCCTTGCCTGAAAGAGATGGGACCTTGAGATCCTTGGCTACTTTTTGAGAAACACGAGAGATTTCAGTATGACTCCCCTGAATTACTAATTTCCCCAAGAGACTTGAGTGCTGACATCTCTTCTGGGGGACATTTTTGCTAAGCATTTGGCTGTGGAAAGCCAAGTAGAGTCTTGTTCCTCCCTCTCGCCCCCCTTTTTTCTGCATTAATCCTCAGGTCTAGAGATGGAGACATTATCCCTCTGCCTCTGAACAGGATGACCGGAGCTCCCACCCAGGTTTCCAGGGGAGGCGGGATTTTGAATCCCCGACTCAGGTGGACCCAGAGACATGTCCCCGGAGGAACAGGGTGCCTGGGGGCAGTCCCTCTCTAATCCGATGGCCTGTCAGGGGACCATCAACTCCAGATTCCTCACCCCCTCACTCCAATTTCTTCCACCCAAAAAAGAAAGTGCTTGTGAAAAGCGGGGGCTGAGTGGCCCTAGTGTCACCACTGCCAGTCCCACCCCTCCGCCAGCTCGGGTGAGAAGAACCCTGGCAGTGACACCTCCTCCTTCTGTTGCAGCATCACCCTCTTCCCAAGCCCCAGGGCTGGAGGGGTGGGGAAGGAGGAGCAGGAGACCAGGCCCCCTGGGATCCCCTCACTTCTCCATCACTGCCTCTCCCAGCCCCTCTCCCATCCCATCGGCCTGCTGAGCGTCCAGAAGGCTGTTCCACCAGGAGAAGCTACACAGGGTGTGAGTCCGGGATTTGAGAGGCACTGTCTCCTACACATATCACATGTGATGACACAAGCTGGATGGTGACCCCGGGAAACCCAGTGACCTACCAAACTCACAACCCCACTCGTGGCCAAGCCAGGGCTGGAACCCTGGTCTCCGGACTCCTGATCCAGTGTTCTCGAGACTGTCTGCCTTCCCATTTCAAGTCAGAACAATAATATTAAATGAAAAGTCATGTAATCCCGTTGGAAGAGGTGTGGAAAACAGGAGAGAAAATTGCCCCTAACCCACCAGCTTAGACCCTGGTTTTCTTCACCCTGGGGTCCCACGCATGTTTTCAATGCTCCTTTTTCAAACTGTTCCAAGACTCAAAATGAGGGAGGCCTCCCTGATGGCACTCAGCCCCTGCCACACCTGGGGGTCACAGACTGTGCCAGAAGGCTCTGACAGTGTGCATTCCTGGGACCTGCTTCTGGAGATTCTGATTCCCAGGCCTGTGGCAGGTTCCCAGAATCTGTGTGTTCCAGGAGGACGCCAGGTGACACTGGGCTCCGGGGAGTCCGCACAGCCCCCTCCCGTCTCCCCTCCCCCTCCACTCTTCCAGCCCCAAGCCCAGCACCATAGAAGGACATTCTGTGTGCCTGCTCCAGCTTGCATGTGCCTCCCTGTGGTGGATGGAAGGGCTTCGATGCCGGAGGATGGCTGCCCCCAGCATAAAGGCTTCCTTATCAGCTACAGGACCACATAATTCCTTCCTCACCACAGAATCCAACAGCCACCCCGGACCCTCTCCTTAAAATGTGTGGAGGGACAGGGCACCTGGGTGGCTCAGTCAGTCAAGCATCTGCCTTCAGCTCAGGTTGTGATCTCAAGGTCCTGGGATCAAGCCCCGCCTTGGGCTCCCCGCTCAGCGAGGAGTCTGCTTCTCCCCCTCTCTCTGCCCATGGACTGTCCCCATGTTCTCTCTCACCCTTTCTCTCTCTAAATAAATTTTTTAAAAATGTGTGGACTGTTGAGCTCCCCCAGGACCCGGAAGGCTCCTGAATGGGCTCACACTGCAGGTGCAGGGAGGGTGGGGCAGCCAGCTGGGGCCCGGGGCGGGTGGGGGTAGGGGGGAACGGGAGCGGGGTTGGGGGGGAACTGTGGAGACTCAGAGGTACCAGGACCCAGGATGACTCCCCTCCACCCTGCTGGACCCAACCTGAGCGGGTAGCTGGGTGAAAGAGAGGGGATCAGCATGTCGGGGATGGAGAGCCACTGTGAGACTTGGGCCGTTCTGCAAAAAGCATTGAGAGATGGAGAGGGGCAGCAGCCTCAGTGAGGAAGTCTCAGGTTGGGTCACAGGGAGTGTGGGGGCGCCTGGGTGTCTCGGTGAGTTGCAGGGTCCTGGGATGGAGCCCTACATGATCAGGCTTCTTGCTCAGTGGGGAGCCTGCTTCTCCCTCTCCTACTGCTGCTCCCCGTGCTTGTGTTCCCTCTCTGTGTCCATCCAATAAATAAATAAAATCTTTTTTAAAAACGAGGGGGTACAAGACAGAAGAGACTGAGACAGAATAGGGAGAGGGTGAGGGAGATCTACAGAGGCAGAGCAGCCTTGAGAGCTGGAGATAGGGCAGAGGGAGATGGGTAGGCTTGGAGCCCCAATTCCAACCCTCGCTGGCTGTGTGACCTGTTCCAGTAGCTTAACCTCTCTGGTTTCCTAGTCAGCAAAAAGAGCCGGTAGACCTTCTGCAAGGACAAACTGGGTGAACTGGATGCCAAGGGAGCTGTGAGGTCCTGTAAAGGGGAGGGGTTTTGTCCCAAGACAGGCATGGATCAGAAGTGCCTCTTCTTCCCTCTCTTCTGAGCCATCCACATCCTACTCTCCTCCCTCCAGTGTCTGTGGGTCCCTCACTCAGGGTCCCTGAGGCCAGCCCCCAGCCTTTCACTAACGGCCCTGGGCCTAATGAGAGCTTCTCTGTAAGACTCCACCTCAGAAAGGACAGGCTTCCCCTCCTGAGATGCCCATCCACTATTCCCTAGAGGATCTTGTCGCTGAGATGGGCCAGCCGTCCCCACCCCTGGGACTCTGGGGTCACAGAGATCAATCTCAGTCCCAGCTCCTGCCCCTAAACAGCTCCTAGCCGCCTGAGGCCAGGGCCAGAGCTCTTGAGTCCCTCGGCACCCTTGTCCCCGAAAACCCACCAGCCTGCGAGTGTCCATCACCCACGTCTGTGCACATACAACCCACAGAGCTCCACTGGACAAACCTGCGAGCGGTCCCCACGGCCGCACCCCTTCTCTCATCCTACATCCAGCCTCAGCCTCCCCGGGGCTCTTGGGCATCTACCTCAGCTCACCCCTCCCCCACCCTCACTGCCCTACCCCCTGGGGCCCAGATTGCCAGGCCTTCAGAAGAGCGGCCCGGAACCACGGGATTAACAGGCAGGGAGGGAAGGAGGGGAGCGACAAGCACCTGTAGGATCCCCTCCCCCCATGACAGCTGCAGGAGTTCCATGTCCCCAGCAGACCGGTGGTCAGTATGGGCTCATCTCAAGGTCAAAGGCTCTGGGTTCTCACCCCTTGGCTGGTTCAGTGTTCCCCACTCCACACTCCTCAAGGTTGGACAGCCCTTACCCTTTGGCTCCAGGCCATGCCTGGGTCTGTCTGCATTTCGGTCCTTCACTCTCTGTGGGCACCTATCAGGGACCATCTCTTCTCTTGGTCGCTAACTCTTCTCACCCCCGCCCCAGCTCTTCACACAAGACCCACACCCCACACACCCCACATGGTACCACACAGCACCCCGCCCCCAGGCCAGGGTGCCCGGGCCCTCCTAAAGGGACCCTAAGATGTTGGGGCCGATCTGAGATCCGGAGGGCATGCCAGGTTGTGGATGGGCAAGCCGGAGCTTCAGGGAAGAGAGGCTGTGTGCGCCCCGCCCCCCTTCCTGGGGAATCTCAGCAGACAGGCCCTTAATCTCAGGCAGGAAGCAGGGTCCGGTTACCAGGAGGTGAGGGGAATACCCTGGGCTTTGGGTAAAGGGAGCTTGTTGGGAGGGGTGCATTGAGGGTTGATGAGGGAAGAAAAGAAGGGTGAGTGGGGTCTAATCAAGTTAACCCCTTCACAGCCAGGCTTCTGTGCTCTTAGAGACGGTGTGACTCCTGGTCACAGTGAGGCTTGGCCAGCTGGGGGTGGGGAGGGCCTCTCTGGGCCTCTGGCCACAGGACAGCAGACTCCCTGCTCAGCTGCCATCTCTCCAAGGCCGGCTTCTGGCTTCCCGGGAGCCCGGAGGCACCCCTGCTTGTCCGGTGCCTCTATTAGCCTCTAAAGCTTCCGAGTCTCTGGTGCTCTGCTGTGGTTGTCTGCTGCTGGGCCTCTCAGGTCCCTGTGTCTCTGCCAGCCTGGTCGTGTGTCTTCTTTACATCCAGCCGTCTCTGGGATCTGTGTGCTGGGCCTGAGGGCAGGCTCCATACCAACCGCATCTCCTCCCTCTGAGCCTCCGTGTCTGCTTGTCTCTACATCTCTACATCTCTCTTTATCAATCTCTTGAGGTCTATCTCCATCTCGATGTGGCTGCTGTCTGGCGGTCTGGCTGTCTGTCTGGGACGGGGGCCTCCATCGGTGAGTCTGCCCTGGGCCTGTTGTCTCTGGCCTGAGGCACTTTGGCTTGGCCCTCCGGTTAATGTTGTGGGGTGGAGATGAGATGGGGCGGGCTTATGGGCTAGACCAGGGATGGCTGAAGGAGGGAGGGAAAAGGGGGCCATGGGGGAGGCAATGGAGTGGGATGTGATGGGGGAGATGAAGGGGCAAATCTCATTCCTAACCGGTGCCTAAAGCAAGCCGCGAGAGGAGTGCCAGATAAAGCTCCGCGGGCCAAGGGCGTGCACAAGGGAGAGAAAGACAGGGCAAGGAGTACCCGTGGCTGGGGCCGGGAGTGGAACTGCACAGAAACTGAAACAGACATCAATGGGGAGGACCGGGAAGCAAATAGACAGGCGGGGTGCTCTGGGTTCTGATCCTGACTCCACCAGCGGTCCCTAATAACCCTCTCTGTGCAGGGAGTGCGGGGAAGGGGGCAGAAGCCTTCCCCAAACCCAGGACAGGAGACTGCTTGGCCCCTTCTGTCCCTCAAGGGGTATCCCAAAGTCCCATCCAGTCCCAATGTCCTCTGTGTCTGTGATTGGGCCAGGGGGCAGGTCAGAGAGAAGAATGGAGGTTAGATAGCTGGAAGGACTTCCTGCCATGCAGCAGGAGGGTGAGGAGGCCCAGCTTCTCCCCGCCGCCCCCCCCCCCAGCGGTCCTGGGCCCCTCCATTGGGGCTGGGGGTGGGGCTCAACAGCTGGGTAATTAGCCCTCGCTCTCAGGCCCTGGGGGAGGGGCTGGCTGGACTGAGAAACCAACGCAAAGTGACAGGGGCAGTTTTGACACGCTGTGGAGCTGACGGGCCCAGGGGGCCGGGGCTTTGGTTTGGTGGGGGGTGAAATCCCATCAGATGATTAAAAAATAGGTCAGAGGGAAGAAGCGCAGCCGGCACTGGGTCCGTGGTGAGAACGCCATGTAGCTTCCCCGGGGGCTTTGGGCCAAAATGGGGCGGGGAAGCTGGGGAGCATTGGCAGGGGCGGGGGAGCTAGCAGTGAGGACAGGAAGGCTTCGGGGCCCAGAAGCTGGCCCTCTGTCTCCCTCAGCCCTGTCTCACGGGAACACTTTGAAATCCTATCTGCAATCCACCTTCTGGCCTTCCTGGGGTACCCGCTTCCTTCTCAAAGGCAGGAAGGTGCCGCTCTTCCTCTGTCCAGCCCTACCCTGCCAGATCTGATGCTCCCCCCCCCCCGTCCCGCCCCCACAAGACCTTCTTACCTTCTCGCCCCAGACCTCCTGCTGCAAAGGCAGCCCTTTGACTTCCCCAGCATTTCTCGACCAGCTAAAAAATTCACTTACCCCCACACCCTCTTCATCACCTTGACGACTCTACGTCCTGCTTGGGGTCCACTTGGCCCTCCAGCTTTTTCTCAGAGCTTCCATTTCCCTCTTTCCCTCCTACTTCTCCTTCTCAACTCTTGCCATAAAACAAAACAGGGACCTGGGAAATGCATACGACAAAGAAAGGGCAAGGAGGAGCTAGGGCGGGGGCCCACGAATCTGGCCCAGGCTGCTGATCTCCACACACTTCATAGATAGAAGTGACTGTCTGGGTTGTACAGACCTCAGAGACACCTGGGAGTGTTCTGTCCCTTGAAGCAGCATAGAACCACCTCCCACTTCATCTACCTAAGGTTGGGAAGTTCTTTCCATTGTCTTCCCACAGCCCCTCATGCTGCAGCTATGATCCCCAGAGCCTATGCAGACGGAAGCACCTGCTCAGTGTTCGGGGAATGGCAGCTCAACAGCCGGTGCCCTGTTCCTCATCAATCTCAGGTGCACACAGAAGGCGGGCAGGCTACAGTGTCTGAGCAGCGGGACAAACCTGGCATGAGCCGCTTCATCTTCAGCGAGGGGGGCACCAGGGTCCCTCTCACAGCAGTGGAGGACACCCAAGGCCATGTTGGCATGAAAATGGATTTCGCTGGGTCTGACCTTGAGTTTAACCCCACTTACCAACCCAGACATAGATCCACTCTGACACGCAAGTCTAAGATTTCCCCGGGAGCCTGTCTTCGGCTGCCCACCCCACTCAGTCACCCACAAAGCGTCATGAGGAGTCCTGCCCACCTCCTTCCACCAGGACCACAGGCAGGCGGCACTCCCCGCAGGGTCCTAAGATAAACCCTGGACCCATGGCTCCAGCCACAGGGGGCATGAAGCTGGGCAACACTGCCCCCCTCCCATTGCCTGCTTCCATTTCTTTTCAATCACTGGACCAGAACCTGACGAGTCCAGTGGGTTGGGGAGGGATTGCTGTGGTCAGGAAAGTCCTTTGCCTTGGGACGAGTGGCTGCAAATCAAGGTACTGAGCCCATGGTCTTCACACCTCTGCACCCCTCCCCCAAGCACCCTGACCTGAGGCTACCACCAAAGCTCAGAGCCCCCTGAATGGGCTGCGCACCAGGGTTCCCCAGCTCTCACTACCCCAGACACACGGCTGCTGAGTCTAACTTGTATTTTGTCTCATCCCTGGATTCCCAGCAAGCTTGGAAATTGGAAAAACCCAAATCCTGTCTGATTACCCAATTCTTCTCACTGCTGCTGGGGTTGGGGAGGAGGAGACAAAAGAGCACCCCAAGCCACTCATACCCTCGACTTCACTAGACACTCCAGGGCTGTGAGGTCAGCTGGGCAGGGGTCCATGGTCCTCGTTCCGCAGACAGGGAAACTGAGGTAGAAGTTAAGTACCTGGTTAAGGTCACAGAGTTAGAGACCCAATGCCAAGCTCTGCGCTTTCCCATGAGAGCAGCTGCAAAGAAGAAATTATTGTTCTTCCCATTTTGCAGATGAGGAATCTGATGCTTAAATTTCCCCAGGCTCTCTGTTGTTTTGTTCCCCTCTCCTTCTCTCCTTCCAAGGTAGCCTGCCCAACCCAATTCTGGCTCAGAGTCCTTCCCCCTCCTTTGGAGAAGGGCAAAACCCTAAGGTCTCCCCAGTCACCCTAGTGAGCGCCCCCCTGTACTTTGGGAAGTCATTCCTTATGTCCTTTTCCATCTGATGAGCCTACAGAACTGAACCCCATTATGCAGCAAATCCCACCCCGCTTAGAGGCAGGAGGGGTGGGATGTAGGACTTAGGAACTGGAAGGGACAGGGAGAGGCTCAGATGCACGGCCACGGTTGGATGGGGCATGGCAGCAGCGGAGGAAAGCAGGACCCAAAGAATCTGGGAAGAATCTGGGAGTCCTGGTATCCAAGTGCAGGGGTGGGGGGGCAGGGGCATTCCTCACTTCTCTGAACTCCCTACCCCTTGAGACTGGGCTCCCTTCCAGACATCCAAGCTGTTAGGTGCTTGTCTGTGTCGGAGGGGACCTGGGCAGCTCTTAGAAGTGGGAGGAGGACGCCACTGGTCATGCTGCCTGTTGTTCCTGCTCTCTGTCCACTCCGAGTTTCATCACACCTTCAGCTCTGCCCTTCTGCTAACAGAACCCGCACTCAATCTCCCTCCCGCTCTCACCTTGGGAACTGTGAGCCAGTGGCCAAGAGGGGGGCAGCAGAGCCAGCTGGAGAAGCCAGCTGCCCCCTCCCCTCCCCTGCCAACTCGACGGTCTATGAGCCTAGGGAGCCCTGCCTGCCCCAGGCTCAGCCTCCGCGGTGGCTCTGAAGACAGCAAGCAGGACGTAAGAACTCCTGATCTAGGCTGAAAGTGAGGAGGGGGCTTTCTTTGACTACTTATGCGGGGAACTCGAGGGTCCCATCCTCTGGCCCCAGATCATCTCAGGATCTAAAACCACCTGAAGCTGCCATTCTTCTTTCACAAACCCAGGGAAGATTTCCAAAAGGATAATCTGAGGCAGAGTCCCATCCTTGCCTGGGCTGTAAGTTCTTCTTCGAGTCTAACCTTGGTCCCTTGCAGAGGGGTGGAAGGGGGCAGAGATGAATCGCAGTTTCTTATAAACCTGGTGGCTTCTTGTTCCCCGACGACAACATAGCGGAGGAGCTCTGTGGTTCTGGCTCTGAGTCAGGCCCCCTCGCCTGGGCGTCCCCAGTGCCATCTCTCTCCGCCCCGCCCCAGACTGGAAAATCAGGCTCATGCCTCTGCCCGAGTCAGTGCTTCCCCTCACGAATCTCGCTTTCCCCTAAAGGGGGGTATTTCCTCGAAGCTGGGAAAAGTTAAGGGGGCAGAGGACTTGCCAGCTATGGGGAGATGGGGAGATGGGGAGGCGGATGGTGGGCATGGGGCATGGGGCAGGGGTGGGGCTACGCTGCCTTCCCTGTCCTCCCCCTCCCCCACTGTGCCCAGCTCCCCAGTCCAGCTCTTCTAGCTCAGGATGTGTGCACCAGAGCGCAGAGCTTGGTGTGTGTGTGTTCACACACTTAACACAGATATATGGTTGGTATTGGGGGTCGGCCCCCCCAGCCCCCAACAGTGAGGAGGGGGAGAAGGCTGGGACGTGTCATGCTTCTGGTATGCCTGTGAATGGTCCATATTTTTCCTAAATGCATGTTCTTTATATGTTCTGTGTCCACACGTGCTCTGCTTCCCTCCCAGAATCATTAAATCTGGTCAGTACCCACCTCCCTACCTTACAGCCTCAGTCAGTAAAAGGATTCCCTCCCCCTCCTTAAACGAGAAGAAGCCCCCTGGCTTGGCCCGCCCCAAAGGTTGGGGGACTCGGGGATCAAAGAGGAGGTAGGCATTTCCCTTCTCAGAAAACCCACTCTTCCTCTGCCTACGGACCAGGGGACCCCCCAGCCCTCAGCTGCTGGGGGCTGTTCACAGAGACAGGGTCCGTGTGCAGACCCGCCAACTTCCCACCTGCACGAAGGCTCAAAGGGACAAGAATCCCATCCTGGTGGGTCCCAGACCCCAGGTGAGGGGAGTTTGGGGAAAGCGAATCCTGGGGAGAGTGTGGTTAGATGGCCTGAGTCAGCAATCTAGAACTCACGTGTGCCCACCCCCAGCCTGGGGCACGCAGGGGTAATGCGGGCACCGAAACAGAAAGGAAGATGGGGAGACAGAATGAGAACAGGAGAGAGAGAAACCGAGACGATGGCCAGTCAGAAAGAGAGTAAGGGGCCGAACGGGGACAGGGTCGAGGCTGGGCACTGGGGGCTGCAAGAACACCAGTGATGAGGGAGCCGGCAGGAGGGTCAAGCGCCCCTTTGCCCTTCTCTTTCTTCGCTAGCCGCGCTGAGCCACCGAAGGTCAGCACTAGAAGAATCCGAGAATCCAAGTTTTTCATCTCAAGAAGGGGAAATGAGGCTTAATGATAAAGTCACCAAAAGGGAAAACCGGGCAGGGGTAGGACCCACCCTGTGCCCCAAATGGAATCGGGAGGACCAGGCAGGGGGAATGTTCGGTCTCAGCCTTCTGGATAGGTGATGCTGGGGGTGGGGGTTGGGGAGAACTGGAGATTTGTCTTGACACGTACTTGCTTGCCAAGTGCACTTCTTCCTTAGAGACGTGGCAGATCAATAAAAATAGCTAAACTTTTTAAAGGATGCTTTAACCCCACTTTACATAACATTGAGATGAAGGGAGGCGACCTCTTCCCTTGCGGATGCCCAGGAAGGAGGAGGGAAAAAAAGGGGCCCAGAGTGTTTGATCCAAAAGAAAAACAAAAACAAAAACAGTCCCTCTCTTACCCGACCCACCTCCCCCCGGAACTCAGGATCACCTGGGTTCTCTCTTCCTGACTCAGGTAAGGATGGAGAGATAGACCCTGTCAGCTCTAGAACTATCTGTTTAAATCACACGGACTGCGGGCCTGGGGCTGGGCATTCCCATTCACAGCCTGGCTTCTCCCATCCCCCGCCCGCCCTCCCCCACCCGAAAGACCACCAGCAGAACTTGGCCCGGATAGCAGAGGGGACCTGTCTCCAGGTCACATGGCCACCAGGTGTGGGGGAGAAGAGGGGAATTCCCAGCAAGCACTCTGGTCCCAGGCCCAGGCACCAGCTGGGCTGCCAAGCTGATACCCAGGCCTGCCCAGGGGACCTGCCAGTGCCCAGTCCGGCCCTCAGCAGCAGGTAGCTTGGCTCCTGGCTCCCTGGAGACTGGGAGCTGGAAAAGACAGATTGAGAGGAGACCCTCTGGGAGACCTGAGTGTCCTCATCCTCGGCCCCTCCCTGTTCCAAACTGTTGGATAAGGACAGTCCAGGAATGATATTACCTTCCACCTGGGTGACCTCCCCGCCAAGCCCCCAGGAGCCCACAGACACAGTGCCTGCCGCCCAACATGGGGGAGCTCAGATCTCATCCAAAGCAAACTACTTTTCCATCTCTGCCTCTGACTCCTCCGAAAATTTGGGGGGCTATTAAGAGGGGCTTCCAACCCCTTTAGTCATCCTAAGAAGCCGAGCTGAATAGCAGTGACTGATAGTCACCTAACCACAAGCCAATTCTGTGGTTTGAGTTGTTTTCAGGGGAGCAGCAATGCACCAGCAGAAGGCCCCGGGCAGGGGGGAGGTGCCTCCTGGACCCCTGCCCTTGCCCTTGCCCTTGCCCTTGCGCAGGGCTCCACACCCACCTCCCAGCTGCACAGAGAAGGCTCTGAAACCACCAGGAAACCCTCGCTCTCCCCTCTTGCCTCCATGTCCGCCTGGCACCGTGACTGGTTAGGAGAGCTGCTTTCTACATCCACGACACACATTTTTCATCTCTTCTTTTCATTTCATTTCATCCATGGTTTTCCCCCTTTGCTTTCATTTCCTTTCCTTTTCCGTTCTTCCCTCCCGGCCTCCCTCCCTTCCTTTCCTACCCTCTTTCCTCTTACGTGTGTGTGGCAGAAATAATTTAGGAGCTGTAGTGAAGACAGCAGAGGCTGCTGGAAGGCTCCCAAATGTACATGGCCTGCCAGGCCCCAAAACCAAACCTACAGATACCCAGGCCCAGTCTCCATCTCCTTCAGCTATGGTACCCGCTGCCCCCCAGTCACAGAGCACATCTGTTCACCTCCCTCACAGGCTGGGAAAAGATCAGGATTAGCAACAAGGGATACTCGCGACAGAACAGATTTTAGAAGACTTTCCGAAATATAGAATGCCAAAATGTCAGAGCCAAGAAGGAAATTAAAGCCACCTGGTCCAGAACCACCTTTTTTTTTCTCAAATTGAGAAGCGGAAGCTCTGAGAAGTGATGCAATGTTCCCAGAGCATGGTTAGGACCAGAGGTCCTCATTCTCAGAACATACTCTAACCGCCTCCCCTCACTGGGGAGCCGGCAAGCTGCGGGGTTTCTCGTCTTCAGGGAGCAGCATTGATCGGACCCTTTGTCCTGATGACCAGGTAGAAACATAAGCCAACCAGGGAACAGGTCAGGCACAAGGAGGCAGAGAGGCTTATATTTTTTCCAGAAACACACCGCATCCCTTTCCTTGTCCTCTTCCTCCGGGAAGTCTGCCTGGATTAGCTATGGGCCTGTCACCCTCCACACATGGAGGGAGAGAAGGAGGGAGCAAGGCTGAGAGAGATGGGCCTGAGTGCCAAACCCAGCTCAAAGCCCTGAGGGACAGGGAAGGAGGAGAAGTGAGAGGGGCCAGAAGTGGGATCTGGACAGGAGGCGCAGTGGGGAGAGAAGGTAGGGAAAGGAGGCACCCCCAGGGGAGAGAAGCAGCCCAGATGAGTCACGGCTGGTCAGGTGCAGCTCTCCTGGGGGTGCCCATTTTTGGTTAAACTTTATCATGTGATTTCTAGGAGTGGTGTGCTAGAGCTGGCTCCCACCAGCTTGAAAGAGCAGATTATGTCCCCCTCTTCCCAGGGCTCTGTGCCTTCATCACGGCAGCTGAAACTGGAGAGCCCATTGTTAGACACTGACCAGCCCAGCACTGGGTAACGGGTGCGACTTCCAAGCCAGGAGCCCATGCGTCGGTGTGCGTGTTGGCCATCATGCACCATTCCCAGGGTCCCCATGGGGTCCTATATGAGTGCGAGATAGTGCACTGTGACACCTGGGCTAGACCCGTGTGGCACTGTGTTCCCGGTGGTGTGAGACTCTGTGTGTGTGTGCCGTGTGTGTGGGAGGAGTGCGGCATCCTTGGGAGCCTGGAATGTGAGGAAGGGTATGATGTGTGTGTGTGTGTGTGTAACCAGGACTGTCATGTGCCTTGTATCTGGGGCTAAGTGTGACAGGGTGAGTCTGCTGGACAGTGGGGAAGAGACCCGCATGTGCCCACTGTTGGGGATTAGGACAGTGCCTGGGACCAGAGACCCATAAATCCCAGAGCTCTGAGGACTCAGAGTGGGTCGTGGCTGAGGGCCCATCTGTGAAGTCCCACTCAGGCTTCTGTCCCTGTTGGTCCTGGAGGGAGTCGGATGCCAAGGCAGGATCTCCCTGACCCCGGCAAGGATCTCTCTGATCCCAGGGGGAGATAGTCTTCTTCCGTGCCCCTCACCCACGTTTCAGAGTGAACCATCCCCTTCACACCATCTCCAGATCTTCCCTGTCACCTCCCATCCACACTTGGCTTTTGTCGGGGGAGAAGGACAGCTCGGGGCCTGTAGTACCCACAAGGCCAAGGATGAACGTGATGGACACGCAATCAGCCCCGCCCACTTACCTCCCTTTGCACTGGAAAACTGGGCGGGATGTCCCTCCAGAGCAGGGGGTACTGGCTGGAATGACGTGGGCTCCCCGCGTCGTCCCTTTGCTGAGCACCTCCACCCAGTCCCTCTGCCTCAGGGAATTTGAGTCCCACTACCTGAGAACCCCTGCAAGGGGTCCTGCCAGCCTTGGGCTCAGGCACCGGGGGAGGGGGCCAGGCTCCTTCACCACAGCCGCTCTCCCTGCCCCTGTCCCTCCCTGGTCCGAGGTTGGAAGAAAAGCAAGACAGGACAGTGGGAAGAGGACTGAGGGAGAGACAGCATTCCCACTTGTGGCTTCGACCCAAATCCCACACCGCAGTCCGGCTTGGGGCCCTAGGTCTTCTGCCTCACCGTCCTCCCTCCCCCTCCTCCCTGGAGCCTTCAGACCCCCATCACCTGAAGTGGGTGACGGCTCAGCTCCTGCCTCTGGTCTGCACCGGCCCCTGGCAGTCCAGACTCCTGGCCTTAGAGGGGGAGAGCTGTCTACTGTGGAAAACAACCAAGGAACCAGAGCCGTCCATTCATCCGGGCAACGCGCCAAGTGTTTTCACCAGAAATTCTTCCTAAAGTCAACCCTAACATTCCCTCTATGTGCCCTGCATCAACTGGCTCCAAGCCAGACTTCCTTCCCAGTTCATCCAGCCCTGCTCCTTCTGCTGAAGCGGGACTATCAGGCAGAGCAAGAGCCCAGTTCCAAAGAGGAAAACAAAAGTCTCTGCTCATTCCCAGCGCTCACCTTCTCTGTGCACCGTGTCCACCCCCGGCCACCACAGAAACCCACAGGGCATTGGAGCCTTCATCCCAAAATGAGTCAAGGCCCCTCAGAGGGGGTTGAACCAGGGTACAGGAATTTCCCTTCATGTCAAACAAGGGCTTTACTTGACACCAACTTCTGTCCAGCCTTCTTGGCCCTTGGAGCCAAGATTGGCTTCCCCGCTCAGAGGGGCCAGAGCTCCTGTGGGCAAACCCAGTTGTCCGCTGGAGATGCCTTCCTCCCTGACCTCTGTTAACACCTAACTCACTCCCTAAGTTCGATGTTAAGGTGGGGGGAACCCTAAGTCCTGGCTTGGGGGTGAGAAGCGCTCAGGCCTGCTGAGCTGTACTGCACACCCGCCTCACGTTGTGTCCCACAGTACTCTCCACATCTTCTGTCCAGGGAAGCAATGGAAATAGAAGCTTCTCCCTAGGTCTGAGGCCTCAGGGGGCTCTCAAATGGGGTGTCAAGAGGCCAGCTGCAAATCTCCTAGCTCATTCTTTTTCCCCTTGTGCTCAAGAGAGCAAGAAGATTTTCTTCCAGCAAGGAGGGAAGCGCTTGGAGGCGGGGAGAGGCTCCAGGGCCAGTAGGGATGGCTGGCAGGAGGAGTGGAGGCAGCGGGCCATCCAGCTGACCCCTAGGGGAGCTGGCATACCCCCCCACACACCCTGCCCCCTGCACTGCATATATTCTCTCCCTCCAAAATAGCATCTCTGGAGGGGGGAAGGGGGGGTTCTCAGCTCACTGTTCGCTCCTTCCCACATTGTGTTCACAGCTCTCTGGGCTGTCTCTCGCGACCTGGTTTCCCTGCCAGGCCCTTCTGCTGTGCCTCCGCCCTCACCACTTGGCTCTTCCAGGTCCCAGACCCCTCTGGCCGAGAGGGCGCTCCTTCTCCTAGCTTGGCCCGTCTCTGTCCTGCAAGCTGTGCCTGCCACAGCATCCCCTTTGCTCTTTGAGACAGAAGTGAATTCAGTGCACATAAATGGGCACCAAATGCGTTTGTGGGGGGTCTGTGTGGTCGTCACGGGGCAGGGAGGAAATAGGGCACAGTCCTGGTTCTGTTCTCCACGGAGCTTACAAAGGAGAGGTCTGGCATGGGAGCCGCTTCCAAGTAAAGCTGGGCCATAGGCCTCTCCCAGAGCTGGGAGGCCCTCCTCCCGCTCACCCCATAGCCCTCAGGCCAGGGTCGCACACTGGATCCTGGTGCACCTCGCACCACTTCCAGAATCTCTTCACAAGCTCCCCTCCTAGCGTCTGGACTATTTCTCATGCCGAATGTTCCCTTGCACAGCTCCCAGGTGGGACCTGCCCTAGGAAATGCCCAATCTGACAGAGCAGCAGGACCCAGACTGAAGAGAACAAGGTAGGCAGAGCTGGGGCATGAGAGTCGCGAGAGGGTCCCCAGGGAGAGAGTTTCCAGGGGAGGAAAGGCTGAGGGGACACTGCTCCGGAGAAGGACTGCAGCAGGGCTGGGCGTCTGGGGTGTCTGGGCCAAAGGAAGTGGGAGGTCAGGATGGGGTGTCCTCCCGGTCTGAGGAAGGAGGAGCCTGGGGCCAGCTGTGGGTCTGGAAAAGGCCTGACCTCCTGCCTCCCTCCCCGCACAGGGACCGGGCGGAGGGGGGAGGTTGGAGGCAAGGAAAGAGAACCTCCAAGAGCCCCCCAGGGAACCACCTCAACCCCTTGTTATTTCTGGCTCCATTTTCTTGGTCAAGAAGGGTGTCAGTGGTAATGCAAATTAGGAGGTGTTGGCCAACACCCATCCTGTCCCCACTCCCAGCCTCTCCCTCCCTCCCCCCATGCCCACGCTCACACAGCCAACTGGAACATCTGTGAGGCATGCCTGGTGCCCTTGACCTTGGCTCAGTTGGTATGGAGGGTGAGTGAAGCGGTGGGTTCTCTGGCGCACCAGCCCCTGCCCCACGGACAGGACAGCCGTCTGATACCCAGGTCCTCCCCCTCACCGTGGCCCCCTCTGGCCCTTGACCTGGCCAGGCCTCCTGGGTCATTACCATCCGCAGAGACAGCCAATGCCCAGACCAAAGCCTTCTCTCCAGGCAGCCATGGGAGCAGCAGAGACTGCAGCACTGTCCCCGGCACTCCCTGGCCCTACAGTTTTGGTTAGATCTCAAAGGCACTTGGGCAACCCCAGGGCACAGTCCTGAGAACCCCTAGTTTCTCTGGAATCAATACAGAGAGAAGGCAGGAAGAGAGCAGGGCTCTGGGAGGATCTCTCACACTCTCCCCCAGGAGCTGGCCTCTGCCCAGACACCTTGTCCCCCTCCTTCCCAGTTAGAATCCACCTTGTCCTTGATGGTTCATCCATGCGTCTGACCTCAGTTCTTCCTGGGGAAGCCGAAGTGGCTCTGTTCTTGTTCTTGCTGAGGGAGAAGTGGGACCGGGGGAGCGGCCCTGCTCCCCCCACCCTATATAAAGATGTCACCCCCTCTGTTCTTGTTCATTAGTCCTAATCAGCGGGGTGAGTTGTTTCTCATTAACACGGCTGACTCACCCACACACCCCTCCTCTTTGTTAGCGATCAGCTTCTCCCCTGACACACACACACACACACGGTGTGTGTGTGCCCCACGCACGTGAACACACGCACACACCAACTTCTAGAAGGAGCTGACAGCCTGTACAGGGACCCAGAAGAGGGGCAGGGGTCTCCCAGAGAAGGGCAGCGGTGTAGGGTCCCCAGAGATGAGGCAGCTTGTGGTGAAGGAGAGACCGAAGGCAGAGGGGCCAGAGCCGGAGAGAACGTTACTGGGCGCCGGCCCTTCACGGAGCCCTTGGAGATAGACCTGTGCCGGCTTTGGTCCCTGTGCATCTTCCCGATCCCTACTAAGTCTGGCTTTGGGTCTGCGCTGGCAGGAGCCAGTGGGTCCCTTGGATGTCTTCTCCAGCCTCAACAGCGGTCTCCTCTCCATTCTGCCCCTGGGAAAGCTGTTGCAGCCTTCTCATCCTTCCAGAAGCCTCATGATCTGGATCCTTTTGTCCCCACACTCTCTCAGGCCCTAGAGAGCCCCTACGTTACTCCCACAGACTACCCAGAGTAGCCAAGGCCCTGTCTGATCCCCATTCTACTTGAGAAGAGAGGGAAGAGTGTTGGCAGGTTCCCCAGCCCTCCCCCAGCTCCCCGACCTCTCATGTCCTCTCCTTTTGGGGGGCATTAAATGAAAGCCTGCAGTTCTGGAGGACATGGGCTGGGGACACACTGGCTTTCCCCTTTTTCTCCCTTCCCTCCCAGCCCTCAGCAACTTTCTGCCTTGCACCTGAGCCCCTTCCCAGGTCCCTAGAAATCAAAGACAGAATATGCACCCTAGGGGCGCCTGGGTGCCTCAGTGGGTTAAAGCCTCTGCCTTCAGCTCAGGGTCCTGGGATCAAGCCTCACATCAGGCTCTCTGCTCAGCATGGAGCCTGCTTCCTCCTCTCTCTGCCTGCCTCTCTGCCTACTTGTGATCTCCATCTGTCAAATAATAAATAAAATCTTAAAAAAAAAAAAAAAAAGAATAGGCACCCTATGTCCCCATGCCCTCCTCACACCGGTGACCACAAAGATGTCCAGGCTATGGGATACCTGGGTTCCCTCTTACCTTCAGACATGCCAAGGACCAGAAGTGGTTCCCCAGGTCATGCCCCAGCCTATAGTTCATTCCCAGGTCATCCTTTGCCTTTTTTCTCTCAACGACTGGGATTTTTCTTTGCCTCATGTCCTTGTACCAACCCTAATTCATTCAAATTGCTAGCAAATGTTTCCAGAGATGCAAGAAGGACCCGACCCAGAAACCTGGGTGCTGCCTTCTTCCATGGGAGTTGTCTGAGGTGGAAGAATAGCAGGGTACACTGAGTGCCCATGTTCCATAAGTCTTCAGAACCTTCTTTCCCACGGTTTATGAAGCCATGTCCCATAGGAATGGCTATTCTCACCTTTCTTTGCACTCAGGATTTGGCTGCAGACGGAGTCAAGTTTGGAAGAACTTTTAGAAGCCAGCTGTAGTTGTTAACTGCAACAGAGGAGCAGAGAAAGCTGGGACATCTCCCCACTGGGTTTGAACCTTGGCACTGTTATGGGGAGGGATGTTTGCCCTGGATCTGGAGCTGAACCTCAGCCTTCTATGAGCAATTGCCCCAGCCTTTTAAGTGAATTCTTGGCCTGCAGGGGTCATGAGGACATGAAAGAAACCAAGAGTTGGTGAATAGAGCTCAGGCCTTTTCTGCAGACAAAGTCACAGGATTATGACCTGGCTTTGACAGCCCCCCCGTTGTGGGGCTTTCAAGGCAGCTGCTGAGCCTGGAGCCCAGCCCCTCCCCCACTCTCAGAACCATAAGGATGTGGAACATGGGTCCTTCCTTTTTGAGGCCAAGCCTGGTTCCTGGGATGCAGAAATCACTAGGTGAAGACATAGCGGGTCCCAAACCCCCAAGGCTTTGGAACGTCCACCTGCTGGGAGGGAAAATTCAAGAGTTCCCAACACCTGCTCAGGGCTAGGCTGGCTGCTTTGTCACAAAGACATCCTCTACTGGGGTGCCTGGATGGCTCAGGGGGTGTAGCATCCTCCTTTGGCTCAGGTTATGATCCCAAAGTCCCGGGATCCAGCCCTCCCTCCAGCTCCCTCTCCCTCTGCTCCTCCCCCTGCTTGTGCTCTCTCTCTGTCTGAAACAAATAAATAAAATCTTTTAGAAAGAAGCAGTTTAAATAAACTCCATGTCACAAGTCAACTGTGCCCACCTCCATATGCATGTCTCCAGAATCACCCTAAAACACCGATGCCCCACGCATCCCGTTGTCCAGTGCAACCCTGCATGGTTGCGGTTCCTCGAGACAGTCTGCAAAACCTCCTGCTACCCAGGCTTTTCTCCCCGCCCCAGCCAGGGACAGCACAGACCAAGAGCAGATGGAACAGGTAAGTTTTATTTGGACTTTCAACTTGTTCAGAGAGCTCAGGGGCCCCCACCTCCCTCTCCAGGCCCCCTTCTCCATTTCTCCTCCCCACGGGAACCCTCAAGGTACAGTGCCATGTGTCTCTGGAGTCCTTGGTCCCTTCCTGCCTGACACACCTCTTCACTCCCCTGCACTGAGGGGGAGGAGAGGGGTGTGAGGAGGTGGGGGGGGGCGGCTGGAAGTGTTGGATCAGAATGGGGCATGCACTGACAGGTAGCGCCCACTGCCACCAGCCCTGGGCTAAGACCTGGGAGAGGCTCGCAGCGGGGAGCGGTGGGGGGGAGTTGGATTCATCGTGGGGCAGCAGGCTCTTGTCTTAGGAAGCTCCCCACCTCAGCCCTAGGGACCCCCTGGCCTCCTGCTTACCCATCCTTCTGAGGGTACGACTCTGAGGTAGATTTCACAGAGGGAATGTGGGTCGCTGGGTATGGGAAGGGGGTTAGCTCTTTTGAAGTTGATCTCCAACAGCACCCTGGGCCCAGCCGCAGCTTCTGGCCTGGGAGGCAGGGCTGATGACACCCACCCAGCTAACAGAGGCCGAGTCGCACACAGGCTCCAGGGCACCTGTGTGGTCAGGGACTCGAGTAGTGTAAGGGTGGAGGGGAGCATCTGTCTTAACCATCTGTGTCTTGGTGCGAGGGGCTCTGGGGGGGTTGCAGGGGCCTGGGAGGCTAGCACAGACACTCCCCTGGCCTGGGGGTCATGGTGCAGGGTGTCCCCCTCACCCCTCCCCCTGCCCTCAGGGCAGCCTCTTTAGGCTGAATCCTCCCAGTCCTGCAGGGTCCTCCCTCTCCTCTCTCACCCCCAGGGGGGCAGAGGAGAACAAGACTGGCCGCAGGGAATGGCAAGAAATGAGATGCCTCCTTCCCCTAAGGCGGTGGGGGGGACCATGCCAAGAGCCCAGAGCCCAGAGCTGGCTATGGGATGGAGGAACCAGTATCATTGTGCAAGGCAGGCTCTGGGACCCCACCAAGAGGTGCTCCCTGGACAGAGCACAGCCTGAGAAAGATGGACATCTGGGGAGAAGCTAGGGGAGCTCCCAGAATCCTCTGATACCTTCCCCCTCCCCCAGGCCCAAGCACTAGACACTTCCTTGGATCCAACCCTGTCTTGAGAACAGAAGGGCAGAGGGAGAGGCTGGGCGGGGGATGCCCCTCCCCATCCCAGCCCAGATCCTCACCCCCAACCCCCTGGCAGAAACCAGGGAGCTGGGGAGAGCTTCGGCTGGCCTTTCGGAAAGAGCCAGGGCTGAGTGGTGCCTAGACCAGGGAAGACGGCACACACGTTGACTCGGTAGCTAGTGGAGGTATCTGGGGGTCGCAAGGGGCAGGGGCCCCCCACGAGATTCATGCAGCATTCAAAGTGAGTGAGTGTTTGGGGGTGATGAGAGAAGATGGAGAAACAGCCAGTGGGTGGGGAGGCACCCTAGATCTTGCTGTTCTCCAGGTGGGAGTCAATGTGTTTGATGAGGGCATCATCCGGGTACCCAACAGGGAAACCTAGTTGGCAGAGGGGGCAGCTGCGGATATCAGAGCCCACTGTCTCCATGAGAAGCTGTGGAAAGAGAGGGGAGTCAGGTAAGGTCCCCAACCCTCTCTCATGGTCCCCACAGCCCAGCCTGCCCTTTCCTGAGACCCAGGGTAGAAAGGACAGTAACACGCAGAGAAGGCCTGGTTACTCCTTGTAAGCACCATCCCTCCTCCCCTGCCCTCCCTGCCCACCTTCCACCGGTTTAGCATCCACTGCCCCAACCCAGGGCATAGGACCCCAGGAGGCCTGTATGCTCAGCCTGCCAGGGTATATGCAGTAATGAGGCATAATGCAGAAGCCGAGACCCAGACATGCCCCCAGAGTGACTAAGACACGGTTCCCACATAATTCAAAGCAATGGATAATCCCAAACAATGTACAACCCAAAAATAATTTTCTTTCTGGCTTTGGAATATATTTTGGTCCTTCCAGGTGGCAAGGGTTGGCTCTGACATTCAGGAAACTCATTATTTCAGTGAAATGCTAGAGCCCTAAGACAGGCTGCCTTCTAGGACAACCGGTAAAGAGCAGGGGCTCTGAGGCCAGATGGGGGGCACTGGATGCGCAGGCCCGACCCTCGTGTGGGCGGAGACCTGCAGCGGTCATCACGGCCCCCACCACTAGTGTCGCAACAGAAGGCTCCCTGCCTCCCTCTCGGGAACCCTCTAACGGAATTAGATAAGAAAACTGAGGATCAGAGAGGATAAGTAGCTTGTCCGAGGTCTCCCGGCGGCTAAGCGCTGAGCTCTGGAATCAATCCCAGGCTGTCACTCTCAAGCCAGGCCCTTAACCTCGGCAATGGACGCGCCCCAGCCAGCCGTCAGGGGCCGCCAGGGTCCATGCAAGCCAAAGGCGGAGAGAGAGAAGTGAAGGGCGGGGGCAGTCCAGGGAGGCAGGGGGGCCGGTGCCCAGGGTGGGAGCCTACCACCACCCTCCCAGCCTGCGGGCGCCCCACTCACGTTGATGGACGGCCAAGACTGTGCGTGCTCCGCGTGGGCATAGGCAGCAGGCGACTCCGGGATGGGGAAGCCCGCGCAGAACGAGGCGCAGCGGATGGCGCCCGCTTCGGGGCTGGGCGGGCTGGTGGGCACGGCCCACTCCTCCTCCTCCGACGGCTGCTTCTCAAAGCGCAGCCGCAGGCCGTCGAAGGCGCGCCGCGGGCTGAGCGGCCGGCCGGGCCCATAGAGCTCGCCGCCGTAGGCCCGCGGCTTGGGCAGCGTGGCCGCCTCCGCCTGCAGCCAGGGCGGGGAGGCGCCCGCGTAGCCCGCGCCCTCGGCCATCTCCGAGTAGCTGCGGCGGCCCTGGAAGCCGGCCTTCACGTGGTGGCTGGGCGGCTTGGCGTAGGCGCGCTCGGCCGCCGTCCTCTCGCCTGGCGGCGGGGGCGGTGGGGGCCGGGGCTGCGGGGCCGGGCAGGCGGGGGGCCCCGGGGAGCGGCGCTGCGGGCTGGGGGACTGGCACGGCGGCGGCGGAGGCACCGGCGAGCGGCGCTGCGGGACGGGCGACGGGCAGGAGGGCGAGGCCGGCGAGCGGCGCTGCTGGGGCGAGGGGCACGGGGGCCCAGGAGAGCGCCGCTGGGGGGCGGGGGACTGGCACGGGGGTCCAGGGGGAGCCGCCCGGGCGGGCGGGGACGGTGAGGGGCACTGGGGGGCCGGGGAGTGGCGCTGCGACAGCGGCGAGTGTCTTTGGCCTGGAAGAGAAGCAGGAGAAGGAGAAGGAAGGACGGGGTGGGTGAGAGAGGGCTTCGGAACGGGGGGGGGGGGAGCGGGGGGGGGGAGAGCCACGGCGGCCCCCCAGCTCTCCTCGCAACGGGGGGAGGCAAGACCCAGCGGGGAAAAGCAAGGCAACCAGGCAACCGTGGCCCCAGGACGCAGGACGGGAGCCAAAGCTGCCCTCCCGCCTCCCTGCGGACCCAGCTTCCAGTACCCATCTCACCGCCACTCCGGGCCTGCTCCTGCAGCAGCGTCCTCAGGATCCTCCCCTGCAGGGCACTCAACTCCCGGAGCCGGCCCAGCTCCTCTGTCAGCTCCGTGTAAGCCAAAGCCAAGTTCACCCTAAAGGACACCCCAGCCACCACCCCCCCAAGACAAGGCTTGACTCCAGCCTGCTCCTGACCCTGAGGTCAGAGGGCATGGAGTGAGGAGGAGGTTAGCAGGTTTACGGTCACAGCTGTGGACAGAGAACTGCCCGTGCCCAGCCGCTGGCTCTCCCTTCCCTCCAGGGCCCTCGTACCCCAGCTGCATAAATGCTCTTGGGCTTTAAGGTCTACCTCAAACACCACCTCTTCCAAGGAGCCTCCCTCTCTTCCCAGTGAGCCTTACCTGGGGCTAGGGCAGTGGCTCCCCGACTAGGGGCTTGGGCTGGGGAGCTCAGTGACGCCAAGGGATCCCTAAATCCATGTGTTCACCAAGCACTGTCTACGGCCTGAGCACATCTGATACAGGTGTGTGCGAATGTTTTTCTAAGCTGAGCAGAAGCTGCGGTGACAAATAAAACAGATTCATCAAAAAAACGGCCCTGAGTTGAAAGTTTTCTCTATGTGTGAGTTTTCTCTAAGAGTGATTAATAAAAGCATAAGTACAACCTGTGTGTTGGGGGCAGGGGTTCACGGGGAGGCCTCCCCCTTTGTAGGACTGGGGACCAGTGCTGTACAGTTTTGTAGGTGAGGACGCGGCCTCCTGGCTTGCCAGAGGAGCCAACTGATAAACTGGAACCCGGGTCGGCCAAGTGCCATGTCCACTGCCCTCCTTCCACCTCAGCGCTGCCCCTGAGCTTCCAGTCCCCCACCTCCTGGGATCTCCAGGGAGCCCTTTCCAGGGGCAGCTGTGGAAACAGCTGTCCTGCACCACACACCCCCAGAGGGCGCCACCCATGAGACGCACTCAGCAGAAGTCGCCTTGCTCTGGAACTGCACGGGGAGTTCTTCAAAAGGGAGGATTGTGTTGCTGTATTTCTATTCCCAGCACCCTGTCCAGGCCTGGCCCCCAGGAGATGTTCCGGAAGTGAAGAATGAATTGAGCCTCCCCATCCATTTGCCTTTCTTCTTCCCTTTCTTCCTCCCACTTCCTCCTAGGCACCCACCTGCATGGAGCTGGAAGGGCTCTGAACTTAGCAAAGACTTCACCCACTTCCTTTTCTCTTCCTTTCTCTTTGGGTCACTTTGACCCAGCCCCGCGGAAGGTTCTCTCTCTCACACTGCCCCTCCCCTCTCCCAGCCTGGGCTGCACCCCTCCAGGGAGCCCTTCCTGACCTCACAGGCGGCTCTGCGGTTGCCTTGGGTCACTGCTTTCATCTCTGTTCGGGCTTGGACACAGCCTGGGAGGCAGGAGCCTGGGAGGCGCGGTGGGGGGGGGGGGTTGGTTTCCTTAGATGTCCCCACCCCCTTCCCAAGTCCAGAAGGGACTGTGGAGCTTCCCGGAAGTTGGAGCTGAAGGGAGGTGGCAGAGAGAGGCTCAGCCACTTCAGGTCGATCTGCTCTCAGGGGAAGCCCTCTTGCTCTAGGATCTGTAAGGTGCTGGGCATGAATAAGGTTGGGGAGGGGTGTCTTCAGGCCCTGAGGCCCTGTGCCCATCCCAAGGTCATGGTCATGGCAGAGAGGATCCCTGTAGAGGGGAGGGAGTGAAGACAGGAGTGAGGCCACTTGACTGTGAGGAACGGTGTGAGTGTGTGTGTGTGTGTGTGTGTGTACGCACATATGTGTGTGTGTCTGACCCTAGAGGAGAGAAGGGGAAGTCTTGAGGTTAGGGCTTCAGAGGGCAGGAAAAGCCGAGGTGCAAAGAGGGCAGATGATGACTGAGCTTCACTCTATGCTCACTGCTCACCGGCTGGTTCTCTCTCGCTAATCCTGGGGCTAGCTGGGTGATGGGGGAGCCAGATGCCCCTCCCATGACAAAATTATTTTTAACCCATCTGGGCCAAAGCCAAATTATTGCCAAGAGGCTGGATTCTGGGGGACAAGCCCACTTCCTAGGGAGAGAGAGTGCCCACTACCCATTTGAGGGTACACAGGGATAGAGGGGAGCAAAGAGGAGGGAGTCCTTCGGGGAGCCCTGGCTGAGGTGCTGGAACCTCAATTCTACCCCGTCTCGGGCCTTACGTGATGTGTCCTGTGTTCCCCGACCTTCATCTCAGGGGTCTGTGGGAAGAAATGGCCTCTCTCCCAACAGACCGGAAGGTCCAGCCTGGGTGTCCCATATTTAATTGAGGACTCCCCAGTGACAGCTCCCCTCTTCCCTCTGAGTGCAGGAGTGAGGTCTCCCGCATCAGACTGGGGGTTTTGGAGGCTCCCGCTGACGGCTCTGTGGCAGGAGCAGGAGGGGGCTCTGAGCAGGGCACGGATGGAGCGTCCCCCTCTGACAGAGCAGGGAGCAGCTGCTAGTCTCGCTCCCCATCCGCCTTCACGGCCGTATCTCAGGTGACAGATACAGGTCGTCGCCTTCACACCCCGGCTTGGAGATCTCACCTGCCACACTCAGTTCCCAGGCCCCTATCTTTTCCCTACTTGCCTTCCTCTCCTTGTCAGGAGCTACCCCAGTTTCCAGCGCCCTGCTCCTGGCACCCTCCTCACGGAAAAACAGATGGGCCAGCAGAAAACGGAAGAAGCCCCTAGTCCAGAACACCCCAGCTCTGACCAGGTGCAGGGAAGGGGGGAACTTGGGGAGGCCCATGAGTATGAATGTCCTACAGCCCCAGGCGGCCTCACAAAGACCTCTGAGACCCCGGGCGAGGTGCTGGGGCCTGATCTGATGTCCTACGGCCCTTTCGGGCCGCCCCTTACATCAAGCCTCTCTTCCCACCTCAAGATGCACAGGCCCCAGGCAGCCAAAGATGCTGACAACTGAATGACTCACATTAGAACACACTGCCAATTCAGTGGAAAAAAATCTCAACTTCACAACACAACCAAGGCTTGCACACGTGCACCTGAACACACCTTCCGTTTCCTGGCTTCCCTGCCCACACCTGAATGGTAGTTCCCACGACGCAACAGTCTGGGAAGCACGGGTCAGGTAAACGCAGCAGATGGCTGCTCTGGGCAACTTCTTTATGGCTTAAATTATGGGATAAAGGGGCGCCTGGGGGGCTCAGTCATTAAGCGTCTGCCTCCGGCTCAGGTCGTGATCCCAGGGTCCTGGGATGGAGCCCCGCATCGGGTTCCCTGCTCTGTGGGGAGCCTGCTTCTCCCTCTCCCGCTCCCTCTGCTGTGTTCCCTCTCTCTGTGTGTCTCTCTGCGTCCAATAAGTAAATAAAATCTTAAAAAAAAAAAAAAGTTATGGGGGAAAGTTCTGTCTGCATCTCTCAGAACCTGGGATGGACCCCAGGTTGAAAAGAATGGATGAGGGGTTACCATGGGGCCGGGCATGATGCTAAAGAACGTTCCTGAATCCCCAGAGCAACCCCATCACATGGCTACTCCTCTCTCAGTGCTACAGATGACACAACCAAGGCTTACAGAGTCCTCAAGCCGAGGAGCAGGGCAGGTGCTGAAATGGAGCTCTGGTTCCCCAGACTCTAAGGTCCAGGCTGCTGACCACTAAGCTATATACCGCTTTCCAAGAGGAGCAGGAAAGCAGGGAGCTGGGGGGAGGGGCAGAAGGGAAAGAGGAGCAGGAGGAGGCTGGGGAGCTCTGCAGTAGCCGGAGCATCACCGACCCTGCCCTGGGAGGGGAGAGGAAGGTGCAAGACATACGTGGAAGATGAGAGCTGTTAAGAAGCTGGCTCAAGGTCACAGAGCAGCAGTGGCACAGAGCAGGGACTCAAACCTGCTCTTGGCTCCTCAGCCCGCTGAGCTGGCACCTTCGGGGGAGCCAGAGTGCAAACGGCAGAGCTGGCAGGAAGGAGGACTCCCTCCGCTGCAAATCTTTCCACCCTTCATTGACTTATCCTCCCATTCATTCTTTCCACGAATAAGTCCGGAGATCTCAAAATTCCATCTGGAAGCAATAATCTTCACTGCGACTGATAAAGCAACTGAGAGGAGGAAGGTCAGGGACCGCAGCCTCCTCCTCCTCCTCCGTAAAGGGGCTCTTTCTACCTCAAACCAGCTGGGAGGTACACGGACTCTGATGCACCTTCCCCAGGGAAGCTCACTGGGGGCCCACCCTGGGCCAGGTCACAGGAACGGGTCACAGGGACAACCAGCGCTGCACTATGGCACTGGAACTAGGGATGGACATAAGGTCGGGATTAAGGATGGGGTCAGGGTCACATTAGGGCTGGGGTTGACAGCTCATTTTCCATCAGGATTGTGGACACAGTTGGGGTCAGGAGGAGGGGTAGGGTTAAAACCGGGGACGCGATCAGTAGTATTAGGGTAGGATTGGGGTCAGGATCAGACAGCTGGTCAAATCAGCAGCTGACTCAGAATCAGGAGGAAAAACCAAAAGCCAGCATTCCCGGCCCTTCCATCTCTGCCCAGAGCTGCCCCCAGCTGCCCTTAGCCCCCTCACCCTTGTGGGGGAATTGAGGGACCAAACTTTCCACCACCCACGGGCACACCCAGCATCAGTCTTCCCGCCCGGCCCTCGGGGAGGGAACCACAGGCACCGGGCCGTGGAGCGGACTTGAGGCTGCGGGCCGGGGGGAGGAGGAAGTCACTTTGCAACAACCCAGTGCTCTACCACTTCCTTTCAAGCGCCTTGAGCCCCTTCACTCTCCTCGACCAGCTATGACTTGCGGTCCACAGAGCCTGGCTCCTCATGGCAGCCCTGCCGGGCTCCCAGCACAGCTAGACGCTGGCTGCATCTGGAAGGCCTCCTTGGAGACGGCCACATTGAGCAGCTGATGCCAGGGCTGGGAACCAGTACTCCTGTATGGGTGGGTAGCCACGCATGCCAGTGTGCCCAGGGCTGTCCTGGTTCCCCCGAGTGGCTCCCGCAGAATGGTGAGGGTTTCTGAAGTGTTCACATATTGAGATTTTTTACTTGCAACCCTGACCTGGTTACCGCAACAAATTATCCGATCATCCCTCACAGCAGAGCCGCCCACCTGAGGAAGAACCCAAACCAGACAACCACCAGAGAGACCATCGCCCCACCGGCTCAGGACCCGCTGGGTATTCACACTTAACTTGTCACTTAACTTCGCCAGTCACTAAACTTCTTTGCTCCACAGTAGAAAGGGGACAAGACCTTTGCCGTATCTTTGGTGAGAACAAGAGTCTGCAGGTAAACGGCCTCACACAGTGTGTGGCCTGGACGAAGGCCCAGGAGTGCCCAGGAGATGGGTCGAGAAAGAAAGAACCTCATGCTGATCCTTTCTTGGAGACACCATCCAGCTCACTGACCTTGGTTTAGGAATGATGGGAGGATGTGCAATTTCCCATCTAGGGAGACAGAGCTGCTCTCTGCCTTCCTGGCAAGGAAAGAGTCAGAGACAGATTCAAAGACCACCACCTCCCACTCCGCCGGTCCCTTAGACCACAATGAGGTGGGAGTGCTGGGCACCGACTTCAGAGCTGCTCCCCCCACTCGGGGACTCCCAAGGCTGCAAGTGCTCAGGGTTAATTCCTGTGAGTGCCCCTGCCATGGCTGGAGGAGATTTGAAAGAAAGGAAGTAGGGAGGGTGAGAAGCGTGAAGGGGGAGGCCCTGGGCCTGCTGGTTCTGGGGCATGAGGCTCAGTTCAGGGTACACGGGGGTCTCCGACTTCCGTCCTGACCCACCCCACACTGCCCTTGACCTCTGTGCAGAGTTTCCATCCTCTCTCTCTGAGTTCACACTTCTCCCCCACCACTAACCGCAGCCCACGCAGAGGCTTGTGGGCGGAGAGAGGGGTGTGGGGAGGGGGGCGGAAAAGGGCCAGGGCTGCAACACTGAGCCCCCCACGTTGGGAAAAAAGCAAGCCCTATGGTTCTCTTCCTCATCACTCATACTGAGCCCCCATTTTCTCACGGGGGGCTCCCCTCTCTCACTGCACCCTCACTCCCTTCACTGAGCCTGCCCACCCAAGCCCTCAGCCCCCTCAAGGAACCCCCCACTCCACAATTTCCCCTCCACCCTCAGCACTAGCCACACCCTCAGAAAGGCCACACTCTGAACTGGGCTTCGAGGGGAGGGGTCTATGGGTTCCACAAACCGCTGCCCCCCCCCCAGCTGAGACACTCTGGGGTCCTGACCTCCCTGTGCTTCCTAAGAAGCAGGTGGGTCTCCACTCCCACCCTCCCTCATCATTGCCTCTGGCCCTTGACTGACCTCCAACAGCTCTCCTCTGGGACAACCTGTCCCTGTGCCCTGGGCAGCAGCCACCAAGTGCTGGGGCTGACCAAACAGCAGGGCAACCTTGCCCAGAGGTCAGACCTGGAGGGTGGCAAAGAGGCCCAGTCTGGAAGGCGGCTTTCAGAGGAACACTGCTGCTGAGCACAGCTGGTGGGCTGGGGGCTCCGATGAGAAAGACTGGGAATCCTTGGGGCCAGGGCTGCCTCGAAGGCCTGTCTCCTCCGCATGGGTAGACCCACTGGCGGGAGTGGGGGGCCACGTAGGGTTAGCAGAGGCAGTTATGGGGGGGTCTATTTTAACAGTCAGGACTCCCATAATAAAACTGGCTGGCCTGGAGGTGTCCGAACAGAGACAGGTAAGCGCCTTTCAGGAACACACGAGACCTGCATGGGGGTAAATCAGCCTCGCATTCCTCTTCTGGGACACCCCACAGGCAAAATTCCCACTAGCCTGGAGGGTCTGGACAAAGTGGAAGGAAGGGGAGAAGTTGGGGGGTGGTGAGCTGAGAGCAGGTGACTGAGGCCTCAGGTGGGAGGGCAGGGGAGGGAGCCCTCGGGAAGCAATTACCAAAAGGAGCTGAGTTTATAAGAAAATAAAACTGCCGGGGGAGTGAGGACTTCCTCTGAGAATTAACTCTTGCCAAGCTGGGGCTGTCCAGAGACGCTCCATTTGAAAAAAAGCATGAGGCTGGGCGAGACAGAGCCTCGCCGGCTCCGGGGTGAGAGATCCAGGAGGCGCCCGAAGCTGAGTCCCAACCTTCTAGGACAGAGGGGAGGAACCGGAGGTCACCCCAGGTAAGAGTGGCCCGGCCAGCCTCTGGGCGAAGCGTAGCTTCCTCTGGCCAAAGGGACTAGGGTGGCATGTGCCCCGGGTGGGAAGGGAAGGGGAGGGGCTGTCCTGCCCACGGGGGCAGCATGGACCTTCGCCCTCCACGAGCCCCTTCTGGGAGTTCTCCTTTCCTGGCTCACTCACAGCCTTGGCCCCTTGCGGCCCGCCAGTCCTTCTCCGGCCTCCCATCCTTACTGCCTTCCTCCCACACCTCTCGGTAACGACTGACCTCTGAGCCCAGGACGGAAACCTGGGGCTGCAGAGCCGAAGCCAGTAAAGCAAAGCACTCAGCATCCCTGGAAGGATTGACAGCCTGGCTGTTCAGATTCTGGCCCTGCCAAAAAGTCATCTCCCTGGATGCACCCAGTTGGAGGGAGCCATCACTGCTGGGCTGCTAAGAGAGGCTGGGACTCAGTGAGCCATAGAGGCCCCTATGCTGTAATGCCTGAGGCAAGCTAGGCTTCTAGAAAGTGTGTGTGTGTTCTGGATGGTACGCATGGGTTCGCATGTGCCCAGACCCACAAGCTAGGGCGCACCTAACACCCCCCCACCAGAAGCCAAGCTGAGGGATCCCACCCACCAGTCCCACAAACTGGGTTCTCACCCCCCAGATATCACAGCTCCACCCAGGCCCTCACCCCAGGGTGCAGAGGGAAGTGAGGGGTATCCCCAACTGGCCAGAAGCCTGGAGGAAGGTGAGAAGGAAGCCCACTGGAAGGAGGACCCCTAGGGTCCCATCGCTGGGTAGACAGCGTGATGGAGAGGGGGTCTCTGCCCCTCTCCGGGCCTCGGTCTTCCCTCCCATGAAAGTAGGGAGTCTGTGCCACACGACTGGTTTCAGGGGAGAAGACTTAGGCGGAAGGAGGTTTGCGCTTTGTTTCTCAGAAAGCGGGAGAGGGTGAGTTCAGGGTGCGGATGTGAAAAGCGTCAGGCTCGCCGCTGTCAGGCTGCCGCTCGCCCTCTCCCTTGCTGCCCAACGCTGCCCCAGAGGCCCCCAGCCCTAGACTCCCCACTACTCCCTCCCTACTTCCTGCAGCCCTTCCTTCCCAGCGCAAGTCCCAAGGGACACCCCAGCAGAACAGGTTCTAATTCCCCTCCCTGCTGCCCCAGAACTCCAGGATGCCCCTCTTCTCAGCCTCAGCTTTCTCCTGAGACAGGAAACAAGGCACCACAAATCCTGGAAGAGACCACCTCCTTCCTCCTCACCAGGAAGGGGACAGCTAACCCAACTAGCTGGCCCTCTTACTGGGACAGAAAATGGGGCCCCAGAGAGGCCCAGGAACTCACCAGGGGACACAGAACAGAGCAGCAAAGCTGCTGAGATGTCTCAACCCGACACCACAAGGAGGTATGAGCTCGGGTGCCAGAAGCAAAAAGGACATCCTAGAAGGCCACCTCCTTTCTGTGAAGCATGTGGAGCCACTTGAGCACACCAAACCCTGCAACCCTGATGCTGGAAGAGAGGTCCTCCGAGCAACACAGAGCAGGAGAAGTGAACCGAAGTGGGGGGGGGGACCCAGGAAATGCCACCCCTAGGGCACAGAGGCAAAGAAGAAGAGGATTTCGGATGCGACTTACTGATCATCCCCGACTCTTTTCACCCACGCCATGTCCCTCTCTGACTGGTTGGAGGCGAGATCCTAGGGAAGAAGACTGAGGTCAGATGCCAACGGTCACCTTACCCAGACCCCCCAACCCCCACACACCCCTTAACACTCCCAGGGCCAGTCTATACCTAGGAAGAAAGTCCTGGGCCTCTAAAGGCTCCTTCCAGCAGCCCCCAGGCCTCCATGGAGCTCTGGGCAGGGTTCTGGCCTCCAGTGTCCCTGCCCCTTACCTGGGCCCGGCTCTCCTGTAGCTGCTTCAGCTCCCCCTGCAGCCGCTCGCACTCAGCCTGGAGCTGCTCCTCCCGAAGCTGAGCCCCCCGGGCCTCGCCCTGGGCAGCCTCCAGAGCCTCTTCCAACCTCCGCCGCTCCAGCTCACTCACACTGGCTGTGGGGCCCGGCCAGCCTGCTGGCAGGACAGAGGATAATGTCAGGCTGGGTCTGGCTGCCAGGCACCCTCCACTGACTGACTCCCAGACCAGCAGAGACTGAAACAGGTGAGCCCCGCAGCATGAGAGATCCGAAAGGGCCGGCCACAGGCCGAGTGTCCCGAGAAGCCGCTACTGAAGGCTGAGAGGAAGGACGGTCTGAGCTGCTGCTTCTAATCTTCTTGGAAGCCAGGGACAAAGTAAGATGGCCTCATGAAGGACTTCCCTGGCCACATTCAAATCTCCCAGAGTCCTTTGGCCTCTGCTCCTCACCACCTGGGACAGGCCTTGGGGGGTGGGGGGATCTGAGTGGAGGTGCCCTCTGCTGACACATATGGGAACTGCATGCAGCGGCCACCTGGGGCAAACAAGCAGTAAGGGGGGGAGTGTGGATGGGAGAAACTGGGTAAGGGAACAGGTGGTAAAGAGGGATAGGGTAACTATGGGAGAAATTTAAGACATTATAATGGGGTGTTGACCCCCAATCCCAGAAGGGAGAGCTGTCCGGTGATGCTGAAACGGGGGTTAGGCTTGGGGACTTCGGGGTAGAGACATCGGGGGTTGCAGAGATCTCACCGTGACTCAAACCAGATCCCCCTCGCAGGGCCAAGTAGTGCAGGTCCAGATCGGCACATGGTGGGGCAGGGGTGGGCGGGGGGCTGGGGCTGGAGAAGGCGGCGTCCCGGAGGCCTTGCTGCTGCCGCAGCTGCTGTTCCAGGCCGCAGATCTGCCGCAGGTGGGTCTCTACCAGGGCCCGCTGCCAGGAGACACAAAGGGAAGGGTCTGCCCAGCACCAGGGAACCCTTGAGGGCTCCCCAGACCCAGGACTCCCACATGTCTGGGACGCCACCTCCCCACAATGAGCTGAGGCCCCAAGTCCCACATCCCAGCTGCAATCTCAGTGGCTGTGAGTGTGCGGTCCCGTCTCTCAGTAACTGCAATGCAGGTGTTTCTGGCTGTTGCCCTGTGCAAGGTCAGGGTTAAGGCCTCTTCCCCGCCCTAAACACACGGGACACTCATACAGACCACACCGTCTCATCGGTCCAGACACAGCCACCCCCTCAGAAGCGTCACAACTTCTCTTTGCCTATAGGATAACCACTCTGGGCTTCACCCATCTCATCTCCAACACAGGGACAGCCACGCTTACCTTGTGCACTTGTTCAAAGGATTAAAATCAGTAAATATATCTAAAGAGACCACAGCAGTGCCTGGCACACAATAAGGGCCATCTAAGTGTTTACAGTGATGAAGGCAAAGCATTTTTACACAAATGCCCCACAACAACACAGCACTGCGGTTCTTGTGAGCCCTTTCCAGAGGGGGGCCAAGGCTAAGTGACGTGACCCAGGGAGGAGCTGGCAGAAACCACGTCTCCTGACTCTGATGCCAGCCCCCCTACTCCCGCATGGCCATGCCCCTGAATCACACACTTGCCGGACTCATCCCAGCAGCCACGGGGACCTGATCCCCTCTGCCCTTGCCCACGCCACCTTCCAGTCACAGGTCCACAGGCATAGAGTCGACCCAGCCGAGACCCAAACACACGCATGGAGACACAGCGTCGGCGGGGACACTGAGTGGCCAGGGGTGTGCCAGGAATCACTCACAACTGGTACGACACACTCAGCTACACTCTAAAGGGCGACAGCCACTCAAAGACACACAGGAACCCACTGGGTTCCACACTACAGACACACACACGTGGGATCACACGCCATCAAGCCACAAGGGTCACACGCTCAAGCACCCCCGGCTCCCTGGGCCTCACCATCTCCCCCAGCTCTGTCTCCAGGTCGCTCTTCTCCACGCAAAGTTTCTCATAAGCCTGGATCATCTCCCCAAGCTGTTCTTCCTGCTCCTTATTCTTCTGCAACTAGATGGGGCCCGGAGGGAGTGGAGGGCACGCCACAGTCAGGCCTACCCTTGATGTGGGGGCCAAGCAGCTCCCCGTGCCTCCCCCATCACATCCAGCACCCAGTGGAGGGGTGGGGGAGGCTGCAGCCCATTCCAGGGAGGACCGCAGCCATCTCTGATCAAGAAGACAGAGGCGGGGGGCAGGGGGGGGGGACAGGAGGTGTTGGAATTCTGCTGGAGCAAGGAGCTCAGGGAGCCCAGCCTGGGCTGGGAGGCCAGCAAGGGGCTCACCTCATGCTGGAACTGATTGAGCCTCTGCTGCAGGCTGACCTTCTCCATCTCCAGCAGGGACCCATCCTTGATTTCATACAGAGAGAAGCCGTGCTCCTCTCCAAAGTCATTGATCAGCGGGTACTGTGGGCAGGCAGGCGTTCAGGAGAGCTTGTGCCCAACTCCCTGCCCAGGCTTCAGCCTCTCTTAGGCCCCCCACAACCTGCCTCAAAGTCCTGGTCCCTCCATCCCCCTGCTCAACTGCGACCCACACCACCTGGAGGCATCTCTCACCAACCAGATCTTGTTTAGCTCCAAGGTCCCATCACTTTGGCCCTCCGGATCCCTTCCTGACCCTTCCTGACCCTTCCATCCAGAGCACCCACATCCGTCACAAGAGATCCTCAAGTTCCCAAGAGCATGGATCTGGATCCTTCTTTGGGATTCCTGGGATCCCCAGTTCCTGCCCCTCAGCAACCCCCACCCCAAGACACACAGAGCCAGACCCCTATCTTTTCCAAGTTCTGACCTTGATCTCGTAGACTTTGAGACGGCGGCGGAGGGTGGCATTCTCCCTCTCCAGGCCTCCCAGTCGCTCTTTGATGTCCCCATAGGCTGTGATGAGGGCAAAGTGGGAGGCGGAGCACATGTCCCCACCAAGCGAGGGGTCTCCTGGGGCATCCAGCCACACCTCACTGGGCCCCAGTGCCTCTTGGGTCAGGATGCTGATGTCATCTTCAAACATGGACTCCATGGCAAGGGCCTGGGCCTGGGCCCCCACTGGGCCTCCTGGGAGAGCAGGAGCAACAGTGGAGAGGACAGCTTGGAGGCTGTCCCTGATACCCCTTGACCTGGCTTGAGGAACACTGTTGCCAGCCAAGAGGCAGCTTGGAAGCTGCACCCACCCCTGGTTCCCCCCAAGGGCTGTCTTCTCTTCTCTGCTGCCTTTGGCTGAAGGGGCTGGAACCAGCTGAAAACTTGAGTGGGGGACAGGGAAGAAGTAGGGACAAGTAAATCAGGCCAGCAGCAGGGAAGAATTCCTTTCAGAACCCAGGGAGACCTGTGGACAGTAAAGGGCTGCCTTCCCAAGTTAGGACCCAGCCAGGCCTGCCTTGACACTCCTCAGCCCCTCTCCAGCCCCCCCGCCCCGCTTCCCCAAGTACCTCTCTGCCAAGCTGCTCATCCCAGGCCTCTGGCACCCCAGCTCCTCCCTAAGGCCCAGTGCGCTGGGAGAGTCAGCCCCTTGCTGTCAGGACGTCCTCTGCGGGGGCCCCCGCCCAACTTCCCAGCTTCTTCCTGCAGGATCCCGGAGTTCAGGAAAAGGAAGTGCCTCCCCCACTCACACCAGGGCTGTGGCAACCCTCCAGGACCTCCTCGCCCCTGACCTGGGACCCACAGGAAGTCCTCCCAGAGTGTCAGAGGGAACACACAGCCGGGAGGGGCGGCCCTGGGAAGGGAGGGCCAGAGAATTCCCTAGCCCGCCCTTGCCCATGTGCAGGCACACAGGGAAATGGGGAGTCCTGGGAGGGGGCAGGAATGACTCAGGGCTCCCAGAGAGTAGGCGAGGGGGTGCGTGTGTACTTCTCCTGGCCCTGTTTATGAATGTGTGTCTGTGGTTGGCATGTGTGGGGGGGAGTGTGTGTGTCTGTGAATGAGTGTAGGTGTGTCACAGTCAATGAGTGCCTTTGCAGGGCTGCGGCTGGGGGTCAGGGATGGAGCTGGGAAGTGGCCCAGAGGCCGTGTGTGTTTGTGTGTGCGCGTGTGTGCACGCGTGCGTGAGCGTGTGTGAAGGGTGGGCACGTTCGGGGCCGTGTGTCACGTGAGGCACTATGGGAATGTCCGAGGTGTGTGTGTGTGCGCGCGCGCGCCGGATCGTGTGTGCGCGTAGAAGAGGGGGCTCGGCGTGCGGTGTGAGTTGAGACAGTGGGGTCCTCGACCTCCCAAAGCCGGGCGGCAGGAGCCTAGAGTGGAGAGGGTTCAGGCACGGGGCCCAACACCCTCCCGCCCCAAGGCCCCATTAAGTGCCAGGGAAAGGCGTGTGACCGGGTCTGAGTAGGGAGTGTGTGCGCGTGTTTGTAGGGCTGGCCCCACCTTTAACCCCTTCCTCTCCAGGCGCATCCCCTCCCCCCCAACTCCGACCGCCAGCGCTCACCACACGCCCCCCGGGCCCCCCAGCCCGCCACCTCGGGCCCAGCCCCGCCTGCAGGGGCTCTGTCCCCTGGGCCGCCCCGACAGACGCTCCTTTCCTCCGCATCCCCCGCCGGCCCAGCGGCCCCGGGTGAGAGCCGCGGAGGGCGGATGGGGAGGCGGGGGTGCCTCCTCGGCCCCGGGCCCCTACTGCGGCCCCTTTAAGAGCCGCCCTTTAAACCCCTTCAGTTCGGCGGACAGAAATTGTCGCCCCTCCCCTCTCGGGGGCCGAGACCACGCAGCCCCCTCCCCCACCGCTGGCCGAGCCCCGGGCCCCCAGTCGCCAGTCACCGGGCCGGGGAAGGGGGCTCCCGAGGCGGTGCGGCCTGAGGAGCGGCGGCGGAGGGGGAAAGGGAGTGGTGAACGCGGGCGGCCGGCGCCGGACCCTTCCCCTCCCCGGCCCGCCCGGGCCAACTGCCGGCCCACCTCCCGCCCCCCTCCCCCGGCCCACCCTGCGACCCCGGGGAGCGGCCCCCGGGCGCTGCTCCCCTCCCCCCGCCCCAGCCCCGCCGGGGACTCACAGCTGCTGCCGGTTCCTGCTTGTAATCGCAGCTTACCCCCTCCGCCTGCTCCCTCCCCAGACGGGCACCGGTGCCCCCACCCCCCTGGCACCGCGCTCCGCTCTCGCCCTGTCGCCGCCGCCGGGTCTCTCTCCCCCCCCCCCACCCCCCTCCCCCCAGCCCCCCTCCCTCCCGCCCGCCCCGCTCCTCCTCCGCCGCCGCCGCCGCTGCCTCCTCCTCCTCCCCGGCTGCTCCGGGTTTCTCCAGCTGGGAAGGCGCCCGGGACCCCGCCGCTGCCACCACCACGTGGCGAGGGGCGGCCAGCCCCCGCGGTGCGGCGCGGCCTGGCAGCGCGCCCGGCGCCCCCCGGCTCCCCGCCGCGCCCGGCCCGCGCTCCGCGCCCCCTCCCCGACGCGTCCCTAACGCAGTGTGGCGTGGCGTGGCGTGTGTCGGGGGCGCCTGCGGCCGCGCAAGGGCTCGGGGGCGCTTTGGGCTTTGCTTGCGGGCTGTATGTTTCAGGGGAAAGAGAAGCTGTGTATTTGGATTTGGGTTTTGGTTTTGGTCTTTGCCCTCTTGTGAAGGAAAATATTAGACTTACTCTTCATTGCTCTAGGGGGTGGGAGCCTTGCTCTGATAAAAGACCCTGACCATGGGATCTAGGCGGAGAGATTAGAGTTAAACTGGTTAACTTCTTTGGAAGTGAAAGTGAACTAAGGAGGTCAGAGTTTCATTTAGAAGGTAAACCACTTTGAGCCCCCCCAACACAATCCCCTCACCCCCCCCCCCAGGCCAATGACACGAAGAAACAGCATGTCTTGGCCTTCCACAAAGATTATTTGAGCACCTGCCAAACTACTGGGCAAGGGACACAAGTTGTTTTTGTTTATGTTTTTGTTTTGCTATTTTTCCCACTGTGTAACCTTGGACAAGTTACTTAACCTCTCTGAGTAAAGTTGGAGATCATTCCCAACCCAGGCAACCATGGGAGGAAGAATGGGGAATCAGAACTAAAGGCGCTCTGAATTCTCAGGAGGTGTTAATGAGTCATTGATGGATTAAAACGTGGGCGGAGGCATGGTCAGCCTGGCGGCTGGGGGGGAAACTCTGAAGGGCTCTGGCTGACTCCAGACAGGCCAACCCTGAAAGCAAGGTGGAGGCTTTTGGTAGGCTCAGCATTTAGCCTCCCATCTGGAGGAAGGTTCAGGCTGCTGGGAACCGGAGCCTACTCTTCTGGCCCTTGGAGGGAGGAGGGATGAATCTGGAAAGGGGAGAAGAGGAAAGAAAATGCTTCTTCCTTGTGAGCTTTGAGAAGCAGCAGGAGCAGCTTGGATCTTGCCCCACTGTAGGGAGAAAATTGGATTTAGGGGTGAGCTTCCTCCTGGAAGAGCCAGCAGGGGCTGTGGACTCTTTCTCTGCAAAGAGGGGGATTCTTAACTGGCTTCCTTCCTCCTGCTCCTGCTGGGTTCCTTTTTATAGTCTAGAACAGGAAGGCAGGTCAGCCACTTGCTCTCTGAGGCACAAGCTTTCTCAGAGCCAAATGGGACAATCCACCTGTCCTCTAGATAGGAAGGCTCCTGGGCTGGGACATGCATCGCCGCCCTAATCCCAAGGGGCATGCAGGTGTTACCTTCCTTGGTGCTGCACAAGGTTCTCTTCTGAAACAGAAGACCAGGCAAAAGATCAGAGGCTAGGCTAGAAGGTGCGGGGTTGGCCACCACTGGACCTGTGAACCCCACAAGCCCTCCCTCACCGGAAAGGGTAAGGGCTCCAGGTAGCCATCTGAGCACTTACTCCACAGAGGAAGCCGTTCACCCTTGCTGCTGTTGGGCTGCTCAGGGTATGGGCCTAAATCACAGCTAAATGGTTTATTCTGGGTTCTAGGTAGTTGGTGGCCAAAGCCCCACAAGGATTACACTGGGGTTTTATGATCCTAAAATGCCATACACACCCTGCCCCCCCAATCTGGACCTGATCTCATTGCATTCTCCCTGTTTCTGACTCTGCTGCTCCAAACAGTTCTGAGAGCAGGGACTGTCTTCTACGCATCTTCATCTCCCCAGTGCCCTGATGGTACCTGCTCGTTATTCATTAATTCAGCAATGACTTAAAAAAAAAAAAAAAAATATATATATATATATATATATTAGGTTCTGCTGCTCATTTTTTTTTCTTGAGATTTTATTTTTAAGGACTCTCCACACCCAACAGGGGGCTCACACTCATGACCCTGGGATCAAGTCCCACTCTCCAGCCAGGTGCCCCAAGAGTCTGGTTTTTATGGTTTGCCTCTTTCCCTCCCCCCCCTTTTTTTTATTTTTTGTTTGTTCGTTTGTTTTGTTTCTTAAATTCCAATATGAGTGAAATACCTGGGTATTTGTATTTCCCTGACTGGCTTTTATTTTACTTAGCATTATACTCTTTAAATCCATCCATGTTGTTGCAAATGGCAGAATTTCATTCCTCTTTAATGGCTGAATAATGTGTGTGTGTGTGTGTGTGTGTGTGTCTTTATCCATTCATCCATCGATGGATGCTTGGGCTGTCAAGCTGAATCTTTAAGGGTAAGAAGGAGTGCTGTCAGCTGAATGAATGAATGAATGAATGAATGAAGCAGTTTGACTTTGGATTAGTTAACCAACCCCCAGTCCTCCTTCATCTGAGAAAGCTAGAAATTGGTTTGAAAGCCTTCTAAGCACCCACGAAATTATCAGGGCTCATCATAACCAAGACAGGAATAGGTAAAAACCTTTGGTGGAAGGGGAGGTGAGAGCAAAGAATGGGGAGTGGTGGGCAGCTGGCCAGGCCCCGAGTGGTGAAATATTTCTAACTGGCATCCACAGGCCCAGTAAGAGAGGACTGCAAAAGCAGGACTGAGCTACCCTTGCTTATTTCCTCCTTGTAAACTAAGGGAGAGCCTGTCTCCTGCTCTCAGGACTCTCGCTCTGGAGAAAAACTTTGTCATTCCTGTCCTGGCCTTGCCTAAAAAGAATAGGAGGTGGGGGGTGCCTGGGTGGCTCAGTGGGTTAAAGCCTCTGCCTTCGGCTCAGGTCCTGATCCCAGGGTCCTGGGATAGAGCCTGGGATTGAGCCTGCTCAGCAAAGAGCCTGCTTCCTCCTCTCTCTCTGCCTGCCTCTCTGCCTGCTTGTGATCTCCGTCTCTCAAATAAATAAATAAAATCTTTAAAAAAAAAAAAAAAGAATAGGAGTTGGTATTAGTAGCTGGCAAGGAGACTGAATCAAAGTAAAACCCTAATGACTTAAATAGAAGCAGGCGGGCAGGAAAATTGACTAGACACATGTGATAATGCAGGATCCGGGTGCCACTTTAGCCCTCCAGTTCTGAGCCCTAGAAAATTAGGGTTTGCTGTGGAACCGTCCTGAGTCTCCACCTGCACCTGCTGGTCTTTCTGTCACATCAGAGGTCTGGGCGGTGATGGAAAGACTCACCCCTTCAACCAATTCCCAAGTTCCTGTGGGGGTGGGTCCTACACATCCTCTAATCAAGTGAGCAAGACTTGGGGGTAATAGTTTTTCTTTTTTTTGTTCGAATAACTACTTTTCCTTCGTATTGTCCATGACCATGTTCATTGCTGCTGTTTCCCAGATTTCTTTTTCAGGATTTTAAAAAATGATTACACTGAATTTTTGAATACTACTGTTTGTTATTATTCATTAGCCTGTGGGCTCCGTCGGAAGGATTCACTGCTATATCCCCAGCGCCTTGAACAGTGCCTGGCACATATGCAGTAATAGTTGTGCATCAGTTAATGAGATGAGTGCCTGGTGAGGTGCAGTGCTAAGAACTTTACATGGGTTCTGTTCCCCTGGGATCTCTGTCTTACACATGACGAACCTGAGGATCAGGAAAAGGGAAGGCTTTGCCCAAGGTCAGACTCAAAAAAAGCTGTACAATATTTTGAAGGGCACCACTCATTGCTCCAGGGAGCTTTGAGTCATTTCTTAATTCTCTTTCCCTCTGGATGGTGACAGGCTGCCCCTTGCATCCAGAGCACAGGCCAGGTGCCAAGGTGGAGATATACTTTCCTTTCACACCAGGTACATTTCACACTGAGGAGAGCTCAGCTCAGGAACTTCTGGCCACGGAGCCACTGGGAGAGGGAGCAGCTCAGGCTGTGCGCCCAGCGCCAGCTGACAGAGCCAGTATTTGGCCCTGTGGCCACCAGGCGCCACCACCGCCCCTCCCCCAGCCCTGGTTCCCAAAAAGCTTTGAGCTCAGTGGGTGAATGCAAGGAGATGGTTCAAACTCCATGGGGGAGGAAAGTTGACTTTAGGGAAAAACGCCACTCCCCACACACACCTAAATTAAGAGTTTGACCATCATCGAAAGGTGTAGAGTGGGTCTCATTATTGAATTAAGGCAAAATGGCTCTGCTGTTTAATTCCAAGAACGCTTCATCCAGTGCTTTGCCTGCTCAAGCAGCGGAAATTTGCTGGGAGCAGAGGCTCATGGGCTCATCCTCTAACCCGCATCCCACATGGTTACCCTGCGGGACAAGCACAGCCTGTGGGGTCAGCAATGGTTGGCAGCCGTGTGACTTTCGGCAAGGTTGTCCGCCCCCTTGTGCTTGTTTCTCCAGCTGTAAAATGGGACTGAAGTGGTACCTCTGTTAGTGTTGATGAGAATTATTTTGACCTCTCCATGTGAGATGCTTAATTACAAGCCTGGCATTGGGTCAGTGGATGAAATAGATGTCACTGGAACAATTAACTCTTGACTAATCCTGTTCCCATTCCTCCAATGAACCCAAGGCTAAGAGGCTAGCCGGAAGTCGTCCAGCAAATGAGGAGGGGGGAAGAGCTAGGAGCCCAGATGTCCCGAGGCCCCGCCACTCTGAGGTTCCTGTGTACCCTGCCTTTCAAAGGCTAAGTGATACTATTCCAGATACCCCCTGTACTGACACCAAATATTTATTGAAGGTCTACTCTATGGCAGGCACTGCTCTAGACTGGGGGGAAAGCCAGCCAGCCAGCCAAGGTAACTGCATCAGGGCACTTACGTTATAGTTGGGAAAACTGACAGTAACAGTTTAAAATACTTTTCGATACTGCTCTGAAAGAGATGGATGGCGCATCATAAATATGGACAGCGCAGACCCTCGTTTTCTCTAAGATGCTGACATCTGTCTAGGGCAAGTGTGAGAAAAGTGTGGGTTCTGGTATCTGACAGACCTGGGTTTGAATTTGAGCTCCATGTGATCTTGGTCTGACAAATCAGTCTGAGTGCCTCCTTTCTCATCAGTAAAACCAGGAACAGAGATTAAGGTTCCCGTGAGAATGGATACATACATTTTCCCAGTGTTAATGCTTTTCACTTCCCACAAGTCAAGCTGGAACGCTTGATGGGGCGAGGTGGAACTGTAACCTCGTGTTGTGTGTTCTTTTTGAGTATTTGTTGGGGAAGGGGTAAATGGGAATGGGGAGTTACCTTGAGAACTACCGAAAAGGATAAAAAAAGCTTCTGGGAGAAGCAGCCCCTCCCTGCGTCATGAACTGACGGCATTCTTTTCTCTCCCTGTGCACCTTCAGTGGAGAAATGTTCTTGGCCCATTGCCATCACTCAGGATTTAATGCAGTCTTAGAAGAATTACAAGTTACCCTTTATAACCCAGTCAGCTCCAAAATTGGGCATAGGAAGAAAATATTAGAACTTCTATTTGTATTTATTTTCATACAATTGCTTTTTAATATCTATTTTTGTGTCTTATGTTACACAATATATGGGTACAGTAGTACAGGTTTATAATTTATAAACACAGGGGGGTATGCATGATCAAAAATTTCTGACGGGGGGCAATCAGAAAAGTGAAAGGCCACGTGGAGGCTAAGGGAGGAAAATTATGGTCAGCCCTCATTGTACTTGCCCAACATAAACGAAGAAAGTGCATTATTTCCAGACAGTAGCCTGCAGGCGCCACTAGGCTAATAAGCAACAGAGTGAAGGAACGGACCTAGTTCTTAAATCCCAAGTTAGTATTCTCTCTGCTACAAATTTCTGGGGGAAAAAAGTGGAAGTAGAAATTAAATACACACTGCAAGCTACGTAAAAAGCCAATTTTGGATGAGCCATTAAACAAACCAGATTAGCCTGAAAAATATGCACAAGACAGAAGACGATCTCCAGCAGTTGCAGCAGCGTTGGGAGCAGAAGCCGCCTCCACACGGCGCGCTCACGGCTGCACCGGAGGCCAGCCGCTCGCTCACTGCCCAGCGCGCCGTGCGGAGTCCGTGGTTCAGACAGACGTGTCTTTCCTCTCCCCAACTCACACGCACACCGGCCGCGCACACTCCAGTTCCTTTCAAACCATTCATTTCACCTCCAAGGTGACACCATGTGGAACCAAAAATGAAGCGGCAAAATGTTGAAAATAAAAATAAAGCGGACTTTATTTAGAAGATAAAGGTGGTGGTATCAGTTTTGGTTAATAAAGTTGGGCTCAAGTGTTTTAACAGGTCTTTAATGCCATCACAGACTGGCATGCCAAGGGCATTCTGAATGCCAAGTACAGACCGAAGTTGTTTCGAAACCAAGATGCTATCGAAAGCTGATGGAGTTGAGAGTTCTCATAAAAGTCGGACTAACACACTTCTTAAATATCAGAGTGACTAGATTACTTGGTTCTGAAAGTGAAAACACTACACTGAGCAATCCCCCTCCCTTTCTCCACAAATCCCTAAGGCAGTATTACTGTTGCCTGACAGTCAAAATTTCAACATTTCAACAGAGGGGAGCTGAGGGGAACTGGGAAAATGAAAAGCAAAATTAATAAGTGTAATTGTAATTGATATAGGCAGCTGCCACTTGTGGCAAACCAAAGCCTAGTCTGATGCCCCTTTTCCTCACATTTGCACTGACATCTTCCCGAGTGGATGGTAACTACATTCCAGAAGGAATGTGCCAAGACTAGGATGGGGAAGGCCCAGACACTGAGTGGACAGAATGCATTTTGGATCCAGTTGCCTTAGGTGATACAATTAAGGACAAATACCCTGACGCTGGAAAGCCCACTAGCCAAAGGTAACTGGGAGAGAGGATTAAATGCATAACCAGTGTAGAACGCCTGCAAGGCACCAAGACCACAGTCCAACCAGCCCACTTTCGTCCTCCATCACTGAATGGATCTGGGAGAAAGCGTTTAACAACAGCACTTGTCAACTGCTTCCCTGGAACAAAACATGACAAAACACACGGAAGGTTTTGTTTCCATTATGGTTCTCGGTGTACTTTATTCTCCTGCTGTCTAGCTAAGCAGCCCACACAGGACAGAAACGGGTAGCACTGAGGAATGATCAGATTTTTTTTTCTCCCCAATATTCCTGTCCCCTCCCTAAGCCCTAGCCAACCCTCACCTAACAGGAATGGTTAGTGTATCACCCTCTCCTTCAAGAAACAACAAGGATTTAAACAAGGAATTAGAGGGTCAGGTCTCTTCTTAGTAGGGCTTAGGAGGTGGTGCAAAATCTATTCACAATGGAGTCTTTCCTTCAAACACCTGTTTGTTTTTGTTTTTTTTTGTACACTGGTTCATAGATCGGCACTTGACTTTGAACCTGGCACCAAAAGGCACAATATCTGATACCCTGTACAAGAGCTATTAGAGATGCTGCCATATGGATGAGCAAAACTGAGCCAATCCCACTTATCAATGGAAGGCTTAGATAGGGAAGGGAAAATGGCAAAGAGAAAAACATAAGCCCACATTTTTTTTGCTAGAATGGACATGAAAGTGGGAATTTAAGGTCTTGTGTTTTAATCCTTCAAATACCAGGAAGCAATGAAAAATCTTCCTTGGGGTTTTTGAAAGCAGCATATTCAAAATGCCAGCAAAAACTCCTAGTAACTGCAAAACCAAAAGGGGATCAAAGCTCACTGACATCCCTCCTTATTGCTGAGATTCTAAAACCAAAATTCAGGGTGCCTGTTCCCTTGTAAGAGGGAAAATAACTTAGTCTGATTTATGGTTCTCAGAGCACATCACACTTTTAAAAAAAATATCAGTGTGTGTGACCAGGGGAATGTTTGACACCACTTTATTAATCTTCACCTTCAGTGGAAAAATAAAACCCTTTCCAAGTGCCATTCTCATCACAAGAATTCTAGTATATATATATATATATGCATATATATACTTTTTTGTATTTTGTTGATTAGTTCGTTTGGAAGTGCAGCAAGAGACCAATACCGCATTGTAGTCAATCAAATAAAAGAGAACAGAAGGCCAAGCAGTTTCCAAATGGTTATTTTATCAGATTGTTTGAACATTAAATTTATCCTCGTTTGCAATCCAAAATAGTTACCTGAAGTTTGCTGTGTGTGTTTGTGTGTGCATGTGTGTACTTTTATTGTATATTTGTTTTCTAAACTCTTTGGCACAATTTTCTGGGGGTGTTCAGACTACGACGATACATGTCAGGAGAGAACGAATTCTTTTGTGCTGCCAATTCTGAGCATCTAAATTTTGGTTTGTTTGGGCTGTGGCTTTCTTTTGTTTTTGAAGTTTGCACTCTTTATTTGTAACAACTGTATTTTAATTTGTTCTAGATCCTCTAACTCCGAGTTTTTTTTTCTCCCCCCTCCCCCCCACTTCTACATTCACAGTTGAACCATATTATTTAGGAAAGGCGCTTTGATGAAAAGATCAGGATACGGGAGCTCTGACCATTCGTCAGTGTTTTCCCTAGAAGATAATTAAAAACAAAACAAAAAAAAAGAAAACAAAACAAAACCTAAACAGCGTCTTTCCTTTTTTTTTTTTTTTTTTTTTTTTTTAAACACATCTCTTGTGCTGCATCAGTAGACAGAACTTCGGTTAGTTTTATGAAATGCAACATCTAACCCCTTTTTTTCTGGGAAAAAGAAACTGCAATGACTTGAAGTTGAGAATGTGGACACCGCCTCACTCACACACACTCATTCTCAGACTGTAAAGAATCCCTCACCCTCCTTTTAGCCGGCACGCGAACAGTACCGTGTGGCAAAGGTACACCAAAGGTGGGCTTGAGACCCAGGCTCCATCTTCCTTATCAGTAGCAAAGGCCAGGCTGCCTTTTACAACAAAGCACCACAGCTGAACCCAGTCCCTCCTCCTCTCCCAAACCAGTCACTCCACTCGGCACCGGCCAAAAGACAGAAAAGCTAGTTCTAGCCTCTCCTGGGAAGAGATAACTTTCTTTTTTTTTCCCCCCTAAGCAAGTAAATCCATCGTTTTTCTCTTTTCCAAGATGGCCGACGTTATGGTTTTCTACTAAGTCAGTGCTTACTTAGCTCACTAACAGCGCTGCTGTTGGCGGCTGCGGCTGCTGCTGCGGCAGGATTTTCAATGTGGTGTGTTTTCAAGCCTCACTCACTCATCCTCTCATTCCCAAACATTCAGCATCCGTGCACACTCCTCACTTCCGGGTTTTTCAAAAGATTGGAGATTTCCAGTGGGGGTCTCAGGTTATCATCCCAATGGTAACAGATCTAAAAACACAGATGGAAAACAGGTCAACTGTGAGATCAGACAGCTAGGAGAGCCAAACGCTTCTCTGACTCCCACAATTCAGTGCTCATAAACCCGAAATCAATCTATCAACTTCTCGGGGATTTTTTTTCTTGTTTTCCTATGCGCCAGCTACCTGTTCTCATTAGCACCTACATTAGAGGGTGGCAGGGACACTAAAAAGATAAAACTGAAAATAACCAGTTCTACTGAGGTCTTTGGAGTAAGACAATGCACGTGAGAGGAAAATAAAACTACATTTGAAAGCAGGGGTCAGGGACGCCTGGGTGGCTCAGTTGGTTAAGCAGCTGCCTTCGGCTCAGGTCATGATCCCAGCGTCCTGGGATCGAGTCCCACATCAGGCTCCTTGCTCGGCAGGGAGTCTGCTTCTCCCTCTGCCTGCCATTCTGTCTGCCTGTGTTCACTCTCTCTCTCTCTGACAAATAAATAAAAAAATAAAATAAAAGGGAACAGGAAGCAGAAAAGAGAATTCTAGGAAAATACCATTACTAATGATTTTATTAGGGCCCAAAATCATTTGGGGATTTCACTGAATTCTAGTTACATAAGTTCTGTTCTTCATCACCCCAAGTAATCGAACATTGGCTCAAGGAAAGATTGAGGCTGCCCGGCCCTTCCACTAGTACAAGCCTGAGGAACAAAGGCACTTATATGGGAAAGAGTACAAAACAAAATACCAAGAGAAAGGCAGCCCTTGTGGGAACCCTCTGAAGAAACTGCTTCCTCCCCAAGAAAGGAAAAATAGAGCAGTAGAGATAAGCTCTTACCAAGCTTGGTTCTTCAATTTCCTCAGTTCTTTTGTTGCCCATGTAGCAAGGGTTTTTGCTTTGTTAGTCTTCGATCTCCGTCCTTCCGTTAACAGTTCATGGATCATTGGCCTAGCTTCTACTAACTTCAGTACATCCTTCCCAAATGCTGTACACAAGTCCCTGTGCAAAACACACACACCTGAGAACGTGCTCCCAGCCTCATCCCCCTATCCTGTTTTGAGCCAGTGCTAAGCTAGTTGTGGGTCCCTTGGAATTCACCTACTTTTTAAAGCTGAAAGAAATTTTTGGGTTAAGTTCAGCACCTGCCCTGAACAGATACAAGAAATGAGGTCTGAAGAGTCAGGACGACTGACCCGGAGTTCCAACTAATTCATGGTTCTTTCTTCTAGTCATGCTTCAAACTTTCAATAGAGGAGGCTAAAACATAGAAACTGTTGAATAACCTCAGAATACGGGATGGACAAAGATCTGATGATGCTTTACACCTGAGACCTCCACAGACTTTAGCGAAGAGAAATTACAAGTCTGGAGGGTCTGGAATGAGACCAGAGCTAAGGTCTGGAATGAATGATCATCTGTGAGAACTTTTAATAGGACACCATGGGTTCTATTAAAGAATTATCCATATCAAAGAAGTGGATAAGGGCGCCTGGGTGGCTCAGTAGGTTAAAGCCTATGCCTTTGGCTTGGGTCATGATCCCAGGGTCCTGGGATCAAGCCCCACGTTGCACTTTCTGCTCAGCAGGGAGCCTGCTTCCTCCTCTCTCTCTGCCTGCCACTCTGTCTACTTGTGATCTCTGTCTGTTGAATAAATAAATAAAATCTTTAAAAAAAGAAAAAGAAAAAAGAAGTGGATAACTACCATCCAGGCTACCCTCAAAGTTCTTCACCACAGGTCTTCTCACTTCCCATGAGAAGTTTTATTCAGCTGTTGGAAACAGGATTTAACCTACCCTATCAGTCCAGCAGCACAAGCTACTACTCCGTCTGTATGATCCTCATCTCCAGCAATGTGGTCAATGAAAGACAGAATAAATTCTACTCTGGGTTGTACCAGCATGACATCCGCTATAATAGAAACAGAAGGTCTGATGAAGCTGTCCCACCTTTGGCAGGACTACACCCCATTTCGAAATTTCCAAATATACTACCCCGCACCCCGCCCCCAATCAGGCAGGTTTCAGGAGGGAGAATTAGTTGCATATAATTCTACTGAACTGTTCTTCCTCAAATTAAGAAGTCATTCTTCACACCAACAGGAGAGGCAGCTGTTCTTCCTGTTACAAGCAGAAATAATAGAGAAGGAATGGAGCCCTTCCTCTTAAGCCCATGATAGCAGAAAGAGATAAAAGACAAATATTTCCCCAGTCAATTACAGGAACATCAGGTGGGAGAGAAAATGTTATCTCCCGGTCTTTTAACACAATTGCCCCGGAGGTGTGCATATGCTCAACAGCTGCCCCCACCTTGGGGCGGGTGTAGACATGACCAGCACCAACAGCCCTGCTGGGTCCCATCCATTACGAGGCTCAAGAAAGGTGAGACAAAGGACTAAGTGGCGGGGCGGGAAGGAGAAATCGGAAAGACTGTCTCTTCTTCAAAAGCTACTCTCTTAATGAGGGTACTATTCCTTCTCCCCTTCCTTTAAGCAACAGGTGCTAGTTCACAAGCTATAGAACCAAAGACACAGCCCATTTGGCTACATGAACTCTGGACTAAGTTCACTGGGTTTTATACTCAACGGTGCACGTTCTCCTGGTCTCCCTTCAGTCCCTGGACAATTCCGGTATAGGCCTCCAAGCAGCCTTCTCTTAGCTCATTCAGATAATCCACCATGTCATAATCTGACTGTAAGAGACAAACAGAATTTCCATCAAACCCAGAGCCTTTAGTTGTAGGACTGTCACAAGTCCCACTCATCCAATCAGGGCTGGACTTAAAAGACAGCTGGAAGCTCACCTTGTCCACCTGGGCTTGGGAGGCCTGCTGAAGAGTATTCAAGACAACCTCTAGATATTTTTTAAATTCTCCACCAATAGCAAGGGCAATATCACCAAACACTGACAGAATCTGTGGCTTCACAGACCTGTGGACATTTTCATTCTGACCAGGGAAAAAGAGAGAGAAGAGCAAATCAATAAAAGTCAGAATATTTGGTCCAAAGATTAGAGAAACATTTTTTATAATAAATAATTGCTAATATGCTTTGTACTGACCTTAAGTATATACACAAAAATTGTTAGTGGCTCTCTCTGGACAGAGGGATTACACATACACTTTACTAGCCTCCCAACCCCCCCATTTCATTGAGTATGCCTTCTTTTAATTAACTTTATAACCTTACTTTACAGAATCATCTTGTGAAAATGAATAATTCCCTTCTTTATGAGCCTACTGCCAATATTCTGGCAACTGATAACTCCCTCTCACTTAAATTTTTAAACATCTTTCCAGATTTCAAATACATAAATTAGACTATGTGTATGGATACTCACCCCCAGGTTCTCCAGCAGGAGCTGCATCACCTCATCACAGAAAGGTAAGATGTTGGACTGCAGAGCACGGCATAAGTCTCCCACTAAGCCCACAGCTGCCAAACAAACCTGAAAAGAATCAAGGAAATGATCTTCCAAACGGAACAGGCCACCTGCAGGGTAAGGCATTATTTTTATTTAGCCACTGGTTCTTTATCATTTGGGCCTAGAGTCAAAGAAGAAAACATCCAACATCCTCCCTCTCTGAGATGAGTTCAGGTTTGTTTTTGTTTTTGTTTTTGTTTTTAAAAGTAGGCTCCATGCATAGCATAGAACCCAGTGCAGGGCTTGAACTTAAAACTCTGAGATCAAGACCTGAGCTGAGATCAAGAGTTGGACACATAACCAACTGAGCCACCCAGGTGCCCCCAAGATTAGTTCATTTTAACAATCCACATGGCAAGGAAAGAGCTAAGACTCTCCAAGATATTAAGAAAGGACGGAAATGACAATATCCATGGGAATGATGGTGGCAAGAGCCCGGTGGTTTAAAAAAAAAAAAAACAGAGAAGGAAAAAGCCCTGCTGTCAGGTGCTATTCTGGGCCATCAACTACCCTGATTTTTTCACTGACTGCTTCAGTTCCACACTCTCAGACAATACAGAGACCAACTGGACTTTGCAACATGAATTAGTTATCAGGGATAAATGAGAATATAAATGTATTCTTTTGGAAAGCACAGATTACCTGGTACTCAGCATAATTTTTCAATCCAATGCCCAGGAAGGGTTTAAAGGCCTCCATGTACTTTAGGAATTCACCACCTAACACTGCAGAGAAACAAAATGTGAGCACCACAGGATATCACAAAAATGAGCAAAAATAACCATGCCAACTCTCCCAAAATGTATTCACTCCAATCAACAGGTTGGGTGCAGTGTGAGTTAATTACTGACTCTATCACAAAAACAGTAAGGTTGTCTCAGACAAGCCAAATTCTTAAGTGCTGAAAAAGGCCTAACTCATGCCCTAAAGATGATGTGAAATCTCCAGAGTGGGATTTCACTATGGCTACACCCAACAAACCAGCAGTCTTTTTTCAAGGGTTAATTTTCCTTGGATGAGCTAACGATACTGCCTCCTGGCCACCTCTTCATCTGATTATAACATGTCTTCTCTGGCAGCCAGCTTTAAAACAGGGTCCATCCCTGAGGAATTTCCATCAAGGACATATTTTATAAGCTCGCCAGGGAAAGCAGACTGGGCTTCCTTCTGAATTAGCCACTACAGGGGCCAAAGTGAACCTCCTGATGCTAGTAATAGGTATGGTCCTCAGGAGTGGTCCTTGCCTAGCAGCCTTGGTCAGTGTATACACCACACAGGCCAACCCCAAAGCAGCATTCCAGGTTTCTTAAGTGCCCTTTAATGTGCTTTTAATGGCCCTTCAACGAGTCTTAAGCAAGCATGGCTTCTTCAAAGCAATTTTGTATAGTCAGACATGTAACAACCAGAAAACCAATTAACTCCTAGAACTCTCAGTGTTTCGCTCCATTCTATTCTGAGCACCATGACGTGTCAAGCTAGAGTCCAAAACATTACAACCCAAACTAGGAGGTGCCAAGTGCCAGGGAAGAAAATGGAAACCTTTGTGTCCTCGATCCTTGAAAGGAGCCAAACCTCAAGCAAGTGAGTAGACTTTCAGAGGAAAAAGGAACCTGCCAATGTGAGTTGCAGCTGGCTCCTCTTCATTTCAAGAGCAGCGGTAAGGCACTTATGGACAAATTTACTCTTATATTCAATCCAACTTTGCACTCAAGTCATGCCCCAGTAAATGAGAAGACAAGACTATGCTTTCTGTGGTCAAAAAAATTCCCCATGGCTACTGCAACACTTGCATCCTTAAGATAGTCCCTGCCTGATTCTGGCTCACTGACCTTCCACCAGTGTGCTGACTGCCATTAGGGCATCCTCTTGCACTCCCCCAGACCCAGCTGTGCTTTGGAACATCCTTAACAGGGAGGCCATGACCACATCAGAGATCTGCAAAGCATCCTGATGTTGCACTTTTCGGAGAACATTCTGTGAAATGAAAAAGAGTTCAGGTTGTGTTGATTACAAACCTGCCAATCAGAACACTATATCCACCTTTTTATAAAATCACCTGAGCCCTGTGGCTTTTTTTTGGAAAGACCAAACACACTCCTTGGGCTCAAAAGCTTTAACAGTATAAATCATCTGCAACAAAACATACATTTTAACATCCCTCCTATTTTCCAACTCTGAACAAACACAAGATGATCTTCCATGGTACACGAAGTCATCTCTTCCCCAATTCATTTACCCCTGACAAAACCCATCAGCAGCCTCCATAGTCCAGTCTTTCTGGAACAGCAGTTGCATTTATTTCAGCTTTTAAGTAGGACAGATTACATTTCAGTTCTTACCCATAAAGCAAGAAAGCAATACTTCTGATATCCTATTCACTAATGATGAGCAAGTAGTTCTGATAAAATAAATTCAACCTGAATTCTCCTAATTCAATATTCCTCAAACCTCCCTCCTTACCCTTTCATTTGTTTCAACTAATGTCACCAGATCATTCCTCTATTTGTCTGATGACTAAAGAAAGATCTTAACAGTCAAAATTTTTAAAAAGCAAACAGGTTTTTTAAGTTTGAGCAAGAAAGAGAAGGGAGTTCAGAGAGAAGATGACCTAGTTAGCATCACTCAATACTAAAGCCTAGTATCCACCTGAGCCTTATGACAAGTTCTAGGGTTTTCCTGATTTTTTGGTAAAAGAGGGAATAGCACCTCAGTTACTTCAAGAGTCCAGTCATGAATGAGGAGTGATTTTAATCTTTCTGGTCTCCCCTCAAAAAAAAAATCTACTCTGAACAACTGGTACAATAAATGATTCGAATTATAATAAGGCTTCCAATAGGAACTGTTGTTTCACAAGGCGATGGCAGAAACTCAAGGCTGTATTTTTAGCAGAGTGAACCACAGCTGGGAGCCAAATCTCACTGAGCTACCTTTGGACAACCCAATAAAAACCAAAGACTAGAAGCTGTCCGCACAAAATCATTGTACAGCTGGAAGCAACACCACCAACCAAGTAGTTTCTTAGCCTACACTGTGCAAAAGACACATTCTGTCTAGAGAAGAAAATGGAAAATCACTCTCCCAATCAACCACCGATGAAGGCCTTTGGAGAAGAATTTCTGATCAGCATCAGAATGGGTGATAAAACGCCGTCCTCATACCTGAAGAGTTGCACAGAGCAAAGACTGAAGGTCATTGAACTGGATCCTATCGGATGTGCTCTGGATATGTGACTGCAAAGAAAAGAACATCATCAAACTCTGAATAAACAGCTTCTAAAAGAGCTCTGCACTCTCTCCATGCTTCTGTTTTTGCTGGGTTTGCCAGGACCATTAAACAATCTTTGTTGATACTAATGCAGGAAATCAACAAAAAACTTATATTAAGTACACATTGTGATACACTTATAAGTAAACTTGGATGAGCAATGCAGATTTTAAGTGGCAACAGTTTTTGTATAAGCATTCTACCTTTCTGAGAAAAACACACTTTCACGTAAACGTGAACACAAACTACCTACAGAGGACGTGGCCCCGCCTTGCCCCACGGTACCAGCCTGGCCCAGACTCACCTCCATCTGGAGCACCTGCTGCAGTCGTTCCATGATAACCAGAGTAGTTTTCTGAACTGCAGGATAACAATCCTTGGCACTATTTTTCACAATTTCCATCAGAGATTCATACGCAGAACTCCTCAGGTTGTTCTGGTGTCCATCAGGTCTGTAAGGAACACACAACAATCCGAAAGTCTTACCCGAGACAGAAGAGAGCTGTAATAACCTAGACCTTGTCTCACGAAAAATAAGGAATCCAGAAACCGCTATGATTGTGAATGTGCTTTGAGTCTGGCAACACAATACAACCAGGAACCAAATTTCTAACTGTTGAGCCAATGGCTATGTTCACTAGGGGTTTTCAGACCTGGCCTGGTTACACTTCAGAATGGTGTCTATGGAAATGGGCTAAGTTATAGGAAAAAAATTAGTTTAAAATGCTGAAGAACCCAAGTGACAAGGTCACCTAAATAAGAGAAAAAGAGCTCAGTTTTCTTCATTTGTCTGCAAGAGATGGTATTATACATAATTTTGGTCATAGCAGAGATGGAATTAGTTTAGCATGGCAGAGTTTACACCCTGCCTCCTTCCTCATGATGTCTTTTAAGCATGGCTTTCGGTATAGCTCACATAAAACCAAAATAATTAAAGGTTGTCCCAACTTATATCCCATTGAAACTACATTTCAGGGATCCCTGGCTAACTCAGTCAGTGGAACATGTGACTCTTGATCTTGGGGATGAGTTCGAGCTTCACACTGGGAGTAGAGATTACTTAAAAATTTCAAAAACTCATTTATAACAATTTATTTTATGCCAAGTTCTTCATCTATTATCAGAAATAGTAATTAATGATCTGGCATGGCAACTAAATCCATGATGAGAGCTATTTGCCTTATAAAGAAATTACAAATTCCTGTTAACTGTAGATACTACAAAATGAAGGGACCTCTCTAGATCAATTCCTTTTTTTTTTTTAAAGAAAGAGAGAGAAGGGCGCCTCAGTGGCTCCCTCAGGTTGAGCATCTGCTTTCTGCTCAGGTCGTGATCCTGGGGTCCTGGGATGGAGCCCTGAATTAGGCTCCCTGCTCTACTCTTCCCGCTCCTCTCTCTCTCATGGATGAATAAAATCTCAAGAAGAGGGAGAGAGAGAGGGAGGGAGAATGGGGGGAGGGGAGAGGGTGAGGGAAAACTGAGCAGACTCCACACTCAGCCCGCAGTCAGATGCAGGGTTTAATCCCACAACCCTGAGATCATGACCTAAGCCGAAATCAAGAGTTGGGACACTGAACCACTCAACCAAGCCACCCAGGTGCCCCAGATCAATTCCTCTATATAGGAGACTATTTTCTGACTTTACTTGTAACCTAAACGTTCTAAGGTAGACAGAGTCAACATTTTCTTCTCTCTTTTTTTATGTAAAAGTAATCTCTAAGCCCAAAGTGGGGCTTGAACTCACAACCCCCAAATCAAGAGCCGTATGCTCTAACGACTGAGCCACCAGGTGCCCCTTTCTCTTACCTAAACAAATCATCTACTATAGGATTTTTTTTTTTTTTTAAGATTTTATTTATTTGACAGAGAGAGATCACAAGTAGGCAGAGAGGCAGGCAGAGAGAGAGGAGGAAGCAGGCTCCTGCTGAGCAGAGAGCCCGATGTGGGACTCGATCCCAGGACCCTGAGATCATGACCCGAGCCGAAGGCAGCGGCCCAACCCACTGAGCCACCCAGGCGCCCCATACTATAGGATTTTTTCAATGCTTCCTGTTACTATGTTCCTATGATTAGGCTAGATGCCCCTCACCCAGGGAAAGGAGTTGGATGCAAAGACACCACCCGGTTCTGTGTAGTCACCTGTCTGTGGTCTCCAGGAGCTTCTGAACTATGAGTTCAAAGGAAGAAGATAGGCAATAGGTAGCTGGTTCTTCCTGATCATCAGCCACATCTGCAGCTTCATAAGCAGCTTCAGCCAGACTGGAGAAAGCCTTAAGATCAGACAGAGTTTTAATATTAGTTCTATAAAGAACCCTACCCCAAGATAACCTCATTTTCCCTTAACATACCATGGACAGTATTCCTTTCAAATGATCTAAGAATAAATCAATGCTAGTGAATCCTTAACTTTTTCTGTCAAGGTCGTCTCAAGACAATCTCCTTACAGACACCCTTAAAATTCCAAATTTATTTATTTATACTGTTTGTCCCACCCCAAATTCTCTCAGCAGCAGCAGAGTACTTTCATCTACCACAAACACCCACCACTACTTCTTTCTCCACTTACAGAAAAGCAAAAGCCCCACTCCTTCCTATCTGATCTCCACCCCCCAACCCCCACCCCCAAAGGGCTCTAATGAACTAACTTCATTCAGCCTGTACTGACTCAGCACTTGGGCCGCCTACCTTCCTTCCTTTTTGCCCCTTCTCAGTAATGATACTTTTTGTAGCCAGCAGCTCTCTACCTTAACCAAAATTTCTTGTCCCCAAGCAACTGAGAAAAAGAAAACCAGGTCCAGATAGTTTTCCCACTGGGTTAGCATGACTATTCTAAACGGTTTGGGAACTAGTCACCATGAGTCAACAGCTCCCACTGGCTCATGCAATTGGCATCCCCCACATTTTAACTGAAGAAATTAGGAAGGAGAAGCTATTCAGAAAAGGCCTTCCAGTGAGGTAGACCCATTTCTCTCCCACACCTCCTACCTCCTCGAGAATGGCTCAGCCCTGCTGCTTATCTCAGTCGGAAGAAAAACCCTTACCCAGCACACATTTGAAGCCACTCTGGGTTCAGCACTGAGGCCCTCAATCAGACACTGCAGCAGGGGAGTCAAGTAGACATCATTGATGGCAGCTTCAGGGAGCAGTTCACAAATCCGGCCCACAGTCCATGCAGTTGTATCTCGAACAACTACACTGGGGTCTTTCATTAATTCTATTAGCGTGGGCATAGCCTGCAAATAACAGCAGTTGTTAGCAGAGCCAAGCAAAAATTAAAATTCATGTTGGCTGAAGAGAAAATACTGATGGTTGGGATTTCTTTCAAGTTTTATGCAAATAATCTCTACACCCAACATGGGGCTCGAACTCTTGATCCCTAGACCAAGAGTCGCACACTCTCCCAAATGAGCCAGCCAGGTGCCCCCCGATGAGTGGGTTTTAACCTGAAGCATCAAGATAGTTTGTCATTTTAAGATACATCTGTCACATGTCCAAGAGTATAATAAAATTAAAGTGAAAGATGAAATAGTCCGCTCTTCACCAAATCCCAGTGCAGAGCCTAGTACGGATCCTTTCACCAGCCTTTTACTGACTCACTCAGGTGATGCGCCTAGAGGAGCCGTGACGGCATCTGCCTACATTCCAAAAGGCTCAGTTCCATATGCATGAAACTCAATTACAATGGACTCTTCTATCACTTATAACAGTAAAACAAAGTATTTCCACAAAACTTTTCATTACAATAGATACCATTTTGTCCTAAGGACGGAATCACCACATCGCTAAGTGCATCACAGGGAAGGTTTATGATACAGCAGTAAGTGAAAAGACAAGTTCTAAGGCTACTGCCCAGTAAGAACTCCATCCTGTTGCACAAACATACATGCATACAGAAGAATGTATGTCACACAGGTAAACACTAAGAATTAACAAAGTTTATCCCTGGGCAGTGGGATTAAAGATGACTTTTTCTTTTGGGCCTTTTCTGCATTTTTTTCAAATCATGACTTTTGTTAAAAAAAAAAAAGGTCAAGAAATACAGTTTCTCCTTCCTTCACTGACAGCAAACAGCAATCCAGAATAACCTGTTTGGATGACTATGCACAGTTTTGTTTTGAAAATATGGGCACACTTTCAAGGAAAACATTCAAACAATGAATATCCCCCTTACCACTCCTCCCAAACTCCCTCAGCTCACCTGGATGACAAGTGGTTTGAGTTGATTAGGCTCCGGTCCCTCCAAGATGCAGCCAAACGCCATCACTGCCGCGTCCCGGTACCGCCAGTCAGGGTTCTTGATGTGTTCTTTGATGAAGGGGAGGACGTGTGGGACGATGTCATCTTCACAGCACGTGGCCAGGAGCATGAGGCACACGCCTGCCGCTTTGCAGGGGTTCCAGTCATCGTCGTCATCATTCTCATCCTGACGAGGGTATAGCAATGGTCATCGTTTTGTTCAAGGAACACTTTAACTAAAAAAACCTAGAATTACTAACTCAAAAGGTCTTCAGACTACTCCCAAATGTCACTGGAATTTAAGTTAGGGGGATGTAAATAAAATATAAAACCTTTATATTTTCATTTCTTCCACAAAGAATCATCACACGTAACCTCTGTTAAATGAGATGCAGACGGAGCTTAGTCCTACCGGGTACTATATAGTGGGATGGGCCAGCTTCCACTACACACAACCACGGGGATGGAACTCGAACAGATAGAGAGCAAAAGACAGAACAAGAGGATATGCTGTAGGATTCTAATTATATGAAGTCCAAACTCAATCAAAATTAACCTCTAGCACTCAGAGGGAGACAATGAATGACTAGGAAGAAGGCATGAGGTGGCTTCTGGTGTGCCACTAATTATATGTAGTTCAATGAGAAGTTAAACAAAAAAAAGATTCCATGCAGACAGATCTCCCCTGAAAGTAGAATTCAAGGTTTTTCTTCCTTACTGTGACTATTCCTACCACACAGTAATTTAAGGTAGCCTGCCTTCTGCAGCTTCAGAATATTACATACTCAAAGAATGACTTGTTCCCATAACAAAATATAACAAAAATACACAAAATATACAAAAGCTAGGAAAAATACTAAGGCCAAAAGACACAGAAGTAACTGTTAGATTGGATAAAGAGACAAAAATTTGAGAGAACACCCCGTCCATTTCAGACCAAATACATCTCTAGTTATCTTTTATGACTGTTATACTAAAAGAGTCATGTACTTTCCTAAACACAAATGACATTCCTGGGTACAGGGAAACTCTCCAATGCTCCAAGTCATAGCAGTGTTCCCTCGGAACAACACCGGCTCTCTGGGAACGCTCCACATGCAGCAGAGAGGAGGGACAGAAAGAATCTTTCCAAACACCATACCAAAAAAAGCCGTGATGCCTAAAGTCAAAAGGGGACAATGACAACCAAGATATACTTCTTATGAAAGAATTTCTTTATTTACTCATTAGGCCCACATCTTCGTGAAATCTTGTTGCTTTTATTTTGTCCTGAATGTTACTGATGTTAATAATCATGAATGATCAATTTTTTTTTTTTTTTGAGAGAGAGAGAGAGAGAAACAGAGTGCAGGCAGGGGGGTACAGAAGGAGAGGGAAAGGGAGAATCTTAAGCTGGCTCTACACCAAACAAGGAGCCCAACGTGGGGCTTTAATGATCTCACCACCCTGAGATCATGATCTGAGCCAAAATCAAGAGTAGGGACCCTTAACAGACTGAGCCACCCAGGCGCCCCCAGAATAATTCTTCTCCAACCTCATCAGCATTTTACTTCATTTAAGATTTTGTATTTTATTTGACAAAGAGAGAGAGAGAGAGCACAAGCAAAGCGAGTGGCAGGCAGAGGGAGAGGGAGAAGCAGGTTCCCCACCAAGCAGGGAGCCAGATGTGGGGCTTGATCCCAGGACCTTGGGATCATGACCTGAACGAAAGGCAGATGTCCAACCCACTGAGCCACCCAGGCGCCCTTCATGAGCACTTTAAATGTATGTACATACTGTGAACTCCTGAAAATAACTCAAATGTTAGAAGGTATTCAAGTGGCCTGAAACTAGTCCATCTCTCTTGTCAACCTTTCTTTACTGCAACTTTAGTACTGCGTGTGTCTTGCATTACTTTGGACAAGGTATAGCACTCGGGAATCTGTGTAGCCTGTGTCCAATCGAGGCCGAAATGTTCAGACCCAGCTCTCCTTCACAAACAACTCAGAGCCTAAAGGATTTTAGAGATTGAGTTCAGCTATTCCCAGTCACCTATAACAGAGCATCAACCAGCTAAAGATTTGCCAAGTCTTTTCACAGAAACTGTTCCAGAGCAAACCAACCCTCGACAAAGTCTCACAGCTTAACCAGTTCGATCTGCAAGGTTAACTCACCTGTTTCGTGAGTGTCTGTGTGAGGATTGGAACCAGGTACTGTAGTGCTCCCTTGGCATAAAACTTGCTGGTGTGCTCAGGGGGTCGTCCTTGTTCTGCTGCCTGAGGAGAAACATAAAAGCAAATTCTGGACGGCAGCAAACAGGCTCCTATAGAGGCCTACAATGCGAGCTGCCCAGGGGTTTGTACAGAAATACACAGAGCAAAGGTAACATCCTCTGTGATCTTTTGGAGGTCCTCGTTTCTTTGGTCTACTTCAATGGGATTCTTTGAGGCCATACATATAATCCACCTTAAAGGGCCAAGGCAACCTTAAGAACTACCTTTCTTTTTCACAAGCCCAATTTATATTAACAAGCTGTCATCTAACTAACCTTCGGATCAAGAGATGTACTAAGTTTACGTAATGATGTCAAAAATAAATCTGTGTTTCTTGAAGTGTGCAAGACAAGGCTGGAAACAAAGCTTGAGTTCAAAGATTGCAAAGTGCAGAACTAGCCCCCTTGTCTCTATGGAATTTCTTCACCAAAGTTAGTAAGCTATCAATTATGCATCCCATGTGTTTGTTAGGACTTCCAAAAGGAAGTAATTCAGCACTGCACGTCACCTTGTTAAACTGTGACTGCCTGCTGCCCCCTTGTGTTCATTGTACTAATATCAACATTTATAACATCACGTCTGGCTGATCGGTAAAGCATGAAATGCCTCATTACAGGTCTGTCTCCCTCCTAAGGGGCTCTGGCTAGCAGAGAAAGCAAAATCTCTACAAATGGAGATGCCCTCTAAGCCCAGTCAGAATGAGGCTTTCCCAGAGGAGACTAATGTCCACAAAGGAACTATGTCAGAGAAACAATTCTCCCCGCTCCGACTCTCTCCCAGGCTCACCTCGGAAGCCTCAATGGCCAAGTCCATTTCTTCATCACACACATTGGACCAGAATTCTATCCCTTGTAGGGCCACCTCATCAATGTCACTTTTCATTGCTTCAATTGTGATCTTAAGAGGGAGGGAAGAAAAAAGACATCCCAGACCCCAAGTAAGTGCTGGTTCGAGTTAGACCCCTCCCACTTCCAACCGCAAACATTCAAGTGTCAAAAATGTAGATTTATGAAAGCTGGGTCTGAAATGAAGGGTAGAAACAGGAAAAAGACTTTTAAAATACACTCTTTCCCAGCACAAAGACAGTACAAGTCTTTCTGGCACATTACTGATGGCTTAAACATAACACTCCGACTCAAGGAATTTCCTTAATTTCATAATATTAAGGAAAAAAATTACAGAAATGACAAAACAGCAAGAACGAGGAGTTTTACAACCAGTTACATGCTCACATACATAACACAGAAATACTTACAGCAAAAAGAGCGGGACCCATATACGTCTCCATGTACTGATAATACAAGGACATTATCTTTACCAGATTCTGTAAGGCAGCCACTCGTACCTTTCACAAAAAAAGATTAGTTTGCTATTTAGTTTAACAACGTAGTTTGAAAAAGGTAAGTCACATAAATGGGTTAGTAATGTAAAGGGTCAACTGAGTAATGTCATCTGGGTAATGTCAACATTTCCCCCCAAATCAATCTCTTCTCTTCCCTTTTTTCCATCATTGTTATTATTTCTTTTTCCTCTCCCCCCCCCCTACTTTAAAGGTGCCTGAGGAACCTACAGAGGACTAAGCTCAAGAATGCCACTCAGACTGGATGATACTCCCACCTGTTTCAAGGGTCAAGGTTTAGGTTACAGCAACAGCAAAGCTGTTTGAATGGCTACAATGAAAATCAATCACTTGTGTAACTTACAGCAATTAAGTAGCAATGGTGATCAAAAACCATTTCTTCCTTAAACGTTTTAAGAGGATGGCAACTTCCATTATGTTAACTTTCCAAGAACTGTTTTTCCCTCTTTTATTAAGAATAGCATCAGCCAAACCTTATTTCTGAAGCACCTGATTCTCAACATTACAAACCACTATCTAGAGATGGCGTTTCCCAGGAAAGACAAAGCTAGGTTTTTCACCCGAGCTTCCACTCACCCTTGTATCTGGACACTGCGTGGCTTCGCAGACCACCTGCATGATGAAGTGCCTCTCGGACTGCGAGAAGAACAAAGATCAAGAGAGTAAATAGAGTACCAACTGCATATATGGAGACTGCTAGACTAGCTCTTTGGAGAAAACCCTGTAGCCCCCTCAGGGACCCCATATCCCTGAACCAATCAAGCAGCTTTTCCCTGACACAGCAATGGCATCAGGAAGGCTATCAAGAGTACTGCATGACCCGCCCTCAAAAGAGGTCCCTAATCTTTTAATCCCCAAAATGACCTTCACAAACAAGACTCCAAGGAGTAAGTAAATAGGAAAATGTAGGTCACCGGGTTTAAATAAAAATGGTTAAACCCCCCCCAAAACCCTACATTAGGAAAACCCATTTTTTTTTTTATTTAAAATTTAAGAGAATTCAAAACATCTGCTTTACTTCAACATAAATTTGTTTTCTGGGAGATGGCAAACCCCCATCAAATATAGTAAGATACAAGAGAAGAGAGCAATGAAATAATTTGCTACTATTCCAAGTCTTCTGAAATCTTAAAGGAGGGAGTCTATCTAGAAAAATTGCAATTAGAACTGCAATTTGCTTTGGCTTCTTAGACCTCCCTACTTTGTCCACAATAGGATCAAGAAATGGCAAAAGGCACAGCTCAAGTGTCAACAAACAAATATACTTGCAGACCATATAATTGCTGATTCTCAGCATAGATCTAAAAGAACTGAAAGCAGGGCCTCAAAGACCTATTTGTATACCTGTGTTCATAGCTGCATTATTCACAATAGTCAGATGAACAGAAGCAACCCAAATGTCCACTGACAGATGAATGGATAAACAAAATGTTATCTATGGTATATACATATAACAGAACAGTATTCAGCCTGAAAAAGGAAATTCTGACACAGGCTATAATGTGTATGAACCCAAGACATTATGCTAAGTGAAATAAGGCAGTCATAAAAGACAAATTCAAACACTGTATGACTGATTCCACTTAAATAAAGTATCTGGTGCAATCAAATTCATCGAAACAGAAAGTAAAAAAGTGGTTGCTAGGGCCTGGCAAGGGGAGAATGGGGAGTTGTTCAATGCAGAGTTTCAGTTTTGCAAAATGAGAAAGTTCTGCCAACTGGCTGTAAAACAATAGGAATATACTTAACACTATTGAACTGTACACTTAAAAATGCTTAAAATGATAAACTTTATGTTACTGTATATTTTTTACACAACTTGAGCGATGGGAGAAATACTTTCAGGCAAAATAAACTTTGTTTATATATTAATTTTCTCAAAAGTACCTTCCAAGGAGTTATGAAATAGACCAACTCACGTAATTTTTTTAGGGGTGCCTGGGTGGCTCAGTTGGTTAAGCATCTGCCTTCAGCTCAGGTCATGATCCCAGCGTCCTGGGATTAAGTCCCATGTCAGTTCCCTGCACAGGGAGGAGCATGCTTCTCCCTCTGCCTCCACTCCCCCTGCTGGTGCACACTCGCTTGCTCTCTCTGAAATTTTTTTTTTTTTTTTTAAATTAAACTCTATACCCAACAAGGGGCTCAACTTCAAGACCCCGAGATCAAGAGTTAGATGCACCACCAACTAAGCCAGACAGCTGCCAGGTTTTTGGGTTTTCTTTTTTGGTTTTGTTTTTTTTAAAAGAGTGAACGTTATAAACTCCCGTGTTTTTTAAATTTTATTTATTTATCTAAGAGAAAGAGAATCTCAAGTAGACTCTGTGCTGAGTGCAGAGCCAGGCATGGGGTTCAATATCAGGACCCTGAGTTCATGACCTGAGCCGAAATCAAGAGTCAGAGGCTCAAATGCCTGAGCAACCTGGGTGCCTTTAAAAAAAAAAAAAAATTTTTTTTTTTTTTAAATCCCAGAGCATACACACACTTTGATCTGTAAAAGGAGAAACCTAAGCTTAGAAACAATTCAGATCACACTTTTCCCAAAAGCAAAAACATACTCCGTGGCCATTTCTCACACAACACAAATCTTCACTAGAATGGAAATGAGTGCACCTAAACAAGATGGTTCTTTCATTTAACTCTTACTTCTTCCCTTCTAAACATACACCTTTTTGTCATAAAAGACTAACCTCTTTGTCAAAGTTTGCTTTGGTGAACTCCAATGAGTTCAGGAGTGCATTTGTCGCCGCCAGCTTCACATTATTACTGGGCTCTTCTTTCCTCATCCCCTGGATTATAGCAGTCAGAATCTCATTGGATTTATCCTGTAGTTGCTCTGGGTCCTGAAACAAGCAGAGAAGTGCAGTGAGTAAAATAATAAGCTCATGACTAATCAGCAGTCCTTTTAACTGTGAAATCCACTCGAGTGAGTATCCTGACTTTCTCTGATCTTTTCCCACACATTTCCATTTAGGGACAAACCACCTGCAAAATATCCCGGGGCCTAGTAGTCCAAAATTGAACTAAAACAAGTTAAATCCATCAACTTCATCTGATTTCTTAGCATAATTTTTCTGGGTATGAAGTAATGCCGTTTTATCCTTCCCCCTTCTGTACAAAGGGACATGGCAGTCTGGTGTTCTTCCCAGGCCATCTGTATCAACTGCCCGGGCACAACACCTAGGCAGTCTAAGTCCAGGTCAAGTGCGGACTTCCCGTTTCATCAAGTTTGTATATGGAAACAGACACCCAGGTGGTGGCCTTGGCAGCAGCCACAGTCTCAGGAGCGCTACATTTCACAAACTGCGGTGCCTTTGGTGGCTAAGCCAACCACAGCAAGCGCTGGCAAAGTGTTTCTGTGAAATAGTACATGCAGAGTAACACAGCATGCTGAGGTACACTAAGGGATCCGAGTCAGGGATGCTCCACAACCAGCATATCCTCTTTTAAAAGTCTAGAAGCCCCACCTCTCCAAGCATACAGATTTCTACTCTGAGCTTGGGATCCTCAATTCTCTTTACTTTAGGGCATGATTAGCAATGTGAGGATAAATCAGCTATCCAAACACAGAAGTCTAGATTAAATAAAGCAGTACTACTTGCAAAACATTCTGTAGCAGCTTGGCTTTCTCCATCATGTAAGAACAATCCTAATACCACGCATGTCACAACTAGAGGGAATCAGATCTATGTGAAGTTGGATACAGAAGGCTGTACTTACTATATCTTGGCAAATGTAACCAATAGCTTCCAATGTTGACTCTTTCATGTGCTCTGTGCTGTTTGGGTTTGTGACATTGGCCACCAGCTGAGGAATGAGTTCTGGCCACTGGTTCACTGGGATCTCTGCACAAGCAATACCAGCCACACATTGTGAGGCAGAACTAGGCCGGTAAGTTTCTGTGCCCAAAGTCTGCAAAACCTGCACACACATACACAAAACGAAAGATATCAATTTCTAAAACTATTTGAACACATTTTGCCTACCACGCTTCTTACATCAGTCTGAATTTTCTGTAACACACAAAAGTAGAAAAAGGCATATACAGTATAGTCAGCCGTCAAAACAAACAACCAGCCTCACTAACACCAACACAATCAACATTGCTCCAGAGCCTAGAAATGAAACCAATCGTTCCCTACTTCTAAAAGGACTTCTCCAAAGCCAGACACCTCATGTCAATGTTCAATGCAAGGTAAGAAAGTGATAGTCAGTAGGGAGACAATGTTAGAAGGCAAAGGAGACGACAAAATTCACCTTCTAGACTCCTTGCAGGAGATACAATGTTAGGATGCTAATAGTCTTGTTTTGTGGACAGAAAATGTGAAAACTTCAGAAAGAACCCAATTCTGGGCATTCAAATGGTTCTAATTCACAGATCGTGGTTTAGTCTGATCTAAGGAAGAGATCTTCCAGCTCATGAGATGTAGAACAAGCTTCCTTTCCTCTGGCCAATGACAATTTAACACCTGGGGTGACTTTCATAGAAAGGTCTTGGTCAGGGGACATCACTAGATGCAGATACAAAGTTACTTGATGTCACCAACACCTAAGAATGAATCCTTACTTAACTTCCAGTCTGGAAGGATTTGTTGTTTGCCCAGGAATCCGAGAACTCTTCTCTCCACCATCAACAGATAGGAAGAACTAGTTAGATATGCCAATTAAAATGGGATCCGCGGGGCGCCTGGGTGGCTCAGTGGGTTAAGCCGCTGCCTTCGGCTTGGGTCATGATCTCAGGGTCCTGGGATCGAGTCCCGCATAGGGCTCTCTGCTCAGCAGGGAGCCTGCTTCCTCCTCTCTCTCTCTGCCTGCCTCTCTGCCTACTTGTGATCTCTCTCTGCCAAATAAATCAAATAAATCTTTAGAAAAAAATAATAAAATGGGATCCGCTTATCATTAAATGGGTCTTGTTTGAAATGATTATCATACAAAGATTTATGTAAAGCATAAAGGCACAGGTACAGATAAAGGATGAAGCCACAACTGACCCAAGGTTAATCATTACCACCATAAGCTAATTCAGTCAATGAACTCACTAAGAATCACCCGTCCACTCAAAAGGCAAACAGTTAACTGTTCCTGACATGAACACAGGACAAAGCGTAGCTGCCAGATATTCAGGCCAGCTCTGCTGACTGGGTCAGGTCACTTAGTATCCTGCTTTGTAGCTAATAATAATGAACTCCCCATCTTTCCCCCATACATTATACCATCATCCCTGCCCGCCCCACTGCCAACAGCTCTCCCAGTAACAACTGTTCTGACTGATTCTAAACCAAGGTTTTGCTCTCTAGGGCTACCAGGGCGAGAATGGACTTTAAGAAAACCTGTATGTCAAAGACATGAAGCGGAGAGGCAGGGATGAGATGACCGGTCGAAAACAGCAGGGGCTGAACAGGTACCAACCCAAGTGATGAAGGGTTCCAGTTCAGGGTGCCTTTATACTACACCACACCATAGCCTGGTACAAGATGAGAGCAGCGACTCCCACCATACCTTTATCTTTCTTCCTTTAAATGGCTTTTCGAAGACCCCTAGTTAATATTGCTTGAGGTGATTTAGAGACCATAAAAGTCCAACTCTTAAGGGCAGAAAGGTTGTTTTTTTGTTTTTTTAAAACCTAGGGGGTAACCCTAATAATAACAGCCAATTATCAGAAAGAAGAGGGATAAAGGAGGGACCCCCAAATGTGTCCAAGACCCACACTGCAAAAAAATAACTATCAACACTGAGAAAGTATTCTTTACCACAGGTGCTATGAAAGGGAAAAAGGGCCATGATTAAATAATTTTCTTTCATGCAGAAGGGTTCAACAACACATATAATATACAAAGTCTTAACCAAATTTTAACAAGTGTTAAATGCCCGAAAGAGCCAATTAGAGTTCCAATCATGTCTCATTACATTTACTACTGCACGATTCTGCAAGATGAGAAACTGAATGGGCACTATAAGCACCAAGATTTCCAGTGATTGACGGAATAAACTTCAATTATATCAGATTACTGAAGGGAAGATTAAAATGTTATTACATAAGCAGACCCAATGTGGACAGAAATAGCTTCACATATTCCAAAAAAGATTCAAAATAAGTTGGCTTTCATAACCTAGTTCCCACAGTCATGAGTACCTTCCTGCAAGACTAGAAAGACAAGGGTATATAACTTAAAAGAGATATTGCTGCCTTAAGGCGCACAAATTTACCTAACGCTGATACCTCAAATCAGGAAATAGCAAATATGACGACATGGGCAAGTACACACTTAGGACCCCCTCCCCCACCGATTTCTCCTCAAATACCAAGGGCTAATTGCATGAATTACCATTTTCTGTGCCTTATCCACATAAGACAAACCACTAAAAAACCTCGTTAACTAGGGGGTGGGAAAGACATCTGTCCATATATTCTGAGTTAACTTTTGCTGCAGCTAGAATTACGGATTTTAGCTCAACAACAAAGACACAAGACCTCCATGATGCAGAGCAAGGGACATTCATTTTCCTCAAAACTCATCAATCCACTCCTTAAAGATCCTGATTAAAAGCCAGATGCTTCTAAACGAAGTTTTACATAATTTACTAAGTAGATAAAAGCATCATTAACTTCAAATTCTTATTTCACAAACTCTTTGGGCTTAAAAGGCGCAAGAGATTATTTAGTTCCCCTTTGAACTCCACATAGTGCCATGCCTAAACCACCAAACAGTGAATATGATCTATAGCACAAGTTTGGCAAGAGCAAGGACTTGATGACTACGAAAAAAAAATCACATAGGAAGACAGGAACATCTAAAAAATAATTCCTGAGCCTCACTCCAACAAAACAGAATCTCTGAAAGGAGCTTGGAAATATATTATTGTTAGCAAATTCCCTTAGTGAGTCTCAGAGTTCAAGTTTGGGAACCACCAATGTGTATACCATGTCGATTCACCAGATTCTACAAATTCTGGCAACCAGTTAAAGGTGCCCAAACTGCTGTTTACTTTAGTTTCTGAAAAGAAATCCAACACACTCATTAATGGGAAATGACAGCACCGTACACACAAGCTAAACTGAGAAAGAAAATTTAAATCAAATACTACCTTTATCATCAAGTGAAGCTTAAGTCTCAGAAACCTATTACACCATCACCTCTATCCCATGTAATAACCAAAAAACTGACCAAGATGTTTCTTGTAGGGGGGTCCAGGAGGAAAGGATGGGGTGGGTGGGTGGGTGGACGGTGAGGTTTCTTATTCCCAGAGGCTGACATGATCAAAAGGAGATAAAGTTACTTACATAATTCTTGACTTCCCGTCGAGCATTAGCATCAATTGCAAGCCACCTCTGCTGATATTGTGCCTTGATATCTGGATCTTTAGATGTCAAAGAGTTCTTGATTTGTAGACCAGCTGCAACTCTGGCAACCTGACTGTTTCCCGGATTTGCCAGCACTCTGGACAGTTCCACAAGGAAAGTGGGCTATTAAGAGAAGATGCATTTGTGAATGAAAGTATCTCCTGGGAATTTTACCAACTGAGGACAGTTTACAGAGCACCAACATACTGGGGGAAACCAAAATTCTTCAGGATATATCATAACATCTCATAAAATGCTAAAATGCCTACTTCAAGACTCCTATAAATGTGTTACATGGTACACAAGTCAGTCACCCATCACCTCACACAGCCTCAGCATTTATTGAGGTACAGATTTTATCAATATCATTCTTAGTGTTCAAATCTTCACATTAGATCACCCTAAAATAAAGCCTGACAATCTAGTAGTCAAGAGGAGTCTTCTATTTAACAATGCCTGACACTCAACAAATACTTGTTAAATGAATGAATATGTGAAGACAGGATAGAATGTAAAATTGTTTCCCTAAATTTAAGATATCTCAGTCCAAAAAGATTAATATTCAGGGCGACTTTTGATCTCATGCAGGCAGGTAATCTTGGATAACAGAGGTAAATACTTACAAACCTGAAACATGGATTTAGGAAGCTAGTCTTCTCTTTTAGTTTTAAGTGTTCAATGAAGAGGAACAATGAAAAAAGACTTACTTATAATTTTGATAATATTTAGAAACAGGGGAAAAGTGAAGAGATAAAAATGCCAAGACAAATTTGCCAAGAAAAAAGATTTTACATTTAACAGTCAACAGCTAACACACTAAAGGCTCCTACACATTTTGAACTTGAGCTGTCCACTGAGCATAGTGCATTTCTGAAAACCTTTCTCAACCTTTCATAATGCCCAGGTCCCCAAAACTACTCCCTCTGTTTAAAAATTTTAAGACACATTCCTCTTCCCTGCAGAAAGCTCTGTCCAAACCGAAGTGAACAGGAAAAACCAAAAGCAGACAGTTTCTTACCACTAACAAGTCCTGCAATCACATAAGATAAATCTTAAAAGTTTTATTAATTATGTACCAATAAGGAATGTTAGCAATGCCACAAAGAAGTTAAATGTTAGGAACAGGATAAAAAGCTTCTTGTAAATGAGCAGAAGCAGAAACAGAAATAAACCCCAAATGGAAGTATTATTGGTCTATGTTAGCAGGACAAAATCCTTTCTATGGAAAGTTAAGAATAAAAAGTAGTAAAAGCTAGCACCTAAGAACGCAATAAAAAAGAAAGTCATTTAAGACAGCTTGTATAAAATAAGCAGTGTCATTTTTTGGTTTATATTTCGTCTAGATTACAAAGGGACATGTTGGGTTACAATGTTATTTAGGCTTATTACCTATTACCTTTAAAAGATGTCAAGTATCCTTCACCTTTCCATCTGCTCCCCATCCCCCCCGCATAAGAGGGACATCAAAGGGAAACGTTACTGGCACACGGGCTGTTTCAACCAATCCAGCCCACATTTTATACAGAGGTCCAGTCTAGTGGACTTCTCTTCATTTTTTCTGTACCCCTTAAATATGAAAACGAGGAACTTTCCTCTGTGAATTCATCTGGGAACAGGCCCGATCAAGGATGAGCCTCAGCCTGTTATATGGGTACAACTTCAGTCTCTACCCATCGAAGTAAAAACAAAAAACAAAAAACCCCCAACCAACCCCCACCAAAAAATAAATAACCCGAAGAGGAATACCCAGGAAGGAACGGGAGGAATATTGCCGGAGTGGGATAGGAGGTATTCGGGTGCCAGGCCTGGCCATGAGCTCAGTACCAAGGGGCATAGCAAAGGGTAGACTCTGGGAAGTAGGTGCAGAGAATCACAGGGGCCACGGGACAGGAAGGAAAAGCCGGCCCGGGTCAGAACAGGGCGGGCAGCTGGGCTCCGAGCTTCCACATGGCCCCTAGGCCCGGCTCCCCCACCCCCACCCTTGCTGAACACGCAGCGCCGCGCAACCTAACTTCCCTTCCCTCCCTCTTTCTCCCTCCCGCTGCACCGCCGCCCTCAGGCCGCACGGCGATTGGGCGGCAGTCACCCCGGCGCGCCGCGCCATTGGCCAGCTGCCGGGGCCCGGGGCGGGACACACCCACCGGCTTCCCGACGGCGGGGTTAGGTTGGACCGGGGTGGGGGGGAGGGGGACGGGATGGGGCGGGGTGGGTTCCCGAGGCCTGGGCCTCCAGGAGGGCGGGAAGGCCCGCACGCAGGGGATGGGTGGACGGCGGGATGGGACACGGCGGGGTGGCACGCACCAGGTTTTCCACGGCCGCACGCTCCAAGAACTTCTGCGCCGCTTCCAGTTCCAGCCGATCTAGGGGGAAGGAAAGTGGGAAGGGGACAGGGTCAGAGGGGCCAGGGCTTCCCCTCCCCCCCCCCGGTCACCTCAGCCCGACCCCCGGCCCCCGCGTCCTACCGGGAGACACGGTCTTCTCGAGGATGGTGATCAGCTCCATGGCGGAGGTGGTGGCGGGGACTCCTCCTAAGACGACGGTCCGGCCTCTCGGGCGGCGGCTCTAACTGGGGATGGGGGTTGGGGGTCGGGTGGGAAGGGAGGGTGGGGTGGGGGGCGGGGGTCACCACAAGCCCATTCACCGGCTCCCTCTTGGTAGTCGCCCCGGCTCCCTTTCCTTCCTCTTTTCCTTCCTTCCTCCCTCCTAATTTGTTGCTGGCGGCGGCGGCAGCTGCTCCTCTGGCGGCGGGGGAGGGACCCCGGGGGTAGCTCAGAGCGCGGCTGGTGCTCGGGTGGCGGAGGGAGAAAGAAGGAAAGGAGGCGGTAAGTGAACGGCGGCTCGCAGGGAGGGAGAGAGAGGGAGGGAGGAAGGCGGAGGGATATTCGGGCCGGACCTCTCCGCGGCGGCACCGCGCTCCATGTCGATTGGCTGCCGCCGTGGCCACGCGGAATCCTCAATTGGCCAGGCGGTCAGCATTGAAGGGCCGCCCTGCGCCCATTCGCCCGCTGGTTTCAAGGCCCGGGTTGGCTGGGCGGGCAGCAGAAAGAGGCGCGCGGATTGGTCGGGGGGAGGGAGATTGGGGTGGGGCAGGCGGGAGCCGGCCGCTGATTGGGTTGGCCTGGTAAAGGCCTTGAGCGCAGACCGGCTGAGCGCTGGGAGGAGGGTGGACCAAAGGCGAGACTCCGGGCCCGCGTGATTGGCTGGGACACCAGACGTTGATAGGATAGGGCGCCGGGGAGAACTGGGGAGAGGAGTTCGGGGTCGGGGCCGCGGAAAGGCGGGAGGCGCCCCGCCGCTTCAGGAGCCTAGCGCGGGGCACGATGGGACGCCCCCGGGAAGGGGCGGAGCCGTGTTCGGGCTGCGGTTGGGAAAGCGCCGTCACTCCAAGGGGCGTGTTGAGGAGGGTTTCGCGGGCCCTAGCGGGGGAGGGGGGACCGTTAAAGCCTTGCACCGCGCCCACAGGAAGCTGCTCTCATGGCCAGGCCTACTTGGTATCAGGCTCTCAGCTGGGAAGGACCTTGAAGACCATGCGGTTCAACTTCCAGTTTGCAGGTGTGGAAACTGAAGCCCAAAGAGGGTATGCGACTTGTCCAAGATTACACAGTCGGTTAGTGGCCTGCTCGGGACTGGCCTTAAGCTCCCCTGACTGCCCTTGGTCTTACACGCAGCTTCCCTCCCCCTCGAGGAGGTGAATGCTAATACAGTTTTGAGGCCTAACTAAGGTGGGGTGGGCATCCCGGATGCCCCCATCCTTAGCTGCCAGCTGTTTGAAGGAATAGAAATGTTTTCAGCCTGCGAAGGTGCCTCTCTAAAGGCACACTCGTGAACCCGAGAGAGTGTGTTTGCAGGCATAAAGGATTGTTAGCTCTTAGTCTTTTTTAGTTCAAATCCTGCAAGAAATTAATGAAAGCCTTTCTGTATCAAAATGCAGATAAAGAAAGTGTGCATACATTGACCTCTGAGATTGATACATGGGTTTCTGGCGAAGAATTTCCTGAATTACTACGTTTTCACCGTATTGAGTTAGAGTTAATGGGATGTAACTAGTTGAGAGAGCTCTTTACCGTATCTCTTGAGCTTGCAGAGTAATTACTCTAGCCCTACTGGGAAGACCTAGAAAGACTCTGTCCTTGCTCAGAGGGTTCCACCCAAGAATTAGGAAAGGTTGGCTAGCTACCCTCAATCGTTTCTTTGCTAGGGAAGTCTTTGCAGTTCTGCATCTTAAAGTGTGGGGACCATTCTCACCCATCCTGTGACTGCTTGGTTTCCTATGGCTTATTAGCAGCCCGCCTGACCCCAGCCTTTTGCCTCACCTATGAGCTCAGGGAGAGCTGCCCTATGTGTGTAAGTTATCTGGAATCAGTGAAGATTCAGTAAGACGACATCCATGGAAATCTTTTGAGTTGCCCTTATGTGGACTCCCCATACTACAAATGATCCACAATTCTGCCTCACTCCAACCCAGCTTCCTCCCATCCCTCAGCAGTTTGCTCCACATGATAGTACCAGGGAAGGCAAATGGATTTTTTAAAGACCTGGAATAAAATGCTGGGAAGAGAATATGTTGTGCAGCAACGTTCCAGTCAAACATAAGATCCTTGCCAAAACCCAAGTGAAATGATTTTTTTTTTTTCAGTTGAGCTAAGGTTAATGATGGTGCTATCTAGTCCCTTTCAGAAGCACTCAACACTAGCCTGCATTCAGTGATGACACACAGACTCCGAAACAGACTGCCTGCTTTTATATCCTAGCTGTGCCACTTCTTAGCTTGTATGACTTCCTTTGCTTACATGGAAAATGGGGCTAGAAATTGTACCTACTTCATCTAAGGCTTTTGGGAAATCTTAAAATGAGTTAATACATGGGAAGTGCTAGGAACACTGCCTGACATGTTATATATGCCCTATATACATTGGCTGTTATCTATTAAGCATGTATTTTGTACTAAGTGAGTGGTTCTTAGTCTTTGGCCTATTAGGGAAGAAAGATTTTAATTGATTAGTCTCACAAGTAAATGTAAAAGTGATGCCAAACCCTGACCCAGTTGGGGGCTCAGGGAAAATTTACCTGAGAAAGGGAAGAGTTATTCAGGTGGAGAAGGGAGGAACAGCATGTGTAAAGGTCCTGTGGTGGGAGGGAACATGGGGATTATAAGGAACAGCAAGAGGGCAAGTAGCCCCAAAGCCCAGAGAAGAAGGGATTGAGGTAAAGTTGGGAAGTTGAGTAGGAGAAAGAGCGTATGAGACTTTGTATACCATGCATGTGATTTGTCTATATTCTAAGAGCGAAGGCAGCGAATCAAAGGTCTTAAGACTGGTGATGATAATGTGGATATTAGACTGGAAACAGGGCAAAGGAGATGCAGGGAAACCAGTTAGGAGGCCTTTGCAATATTCTACGTAACAGAGGATACATGAAGAGAGGAGAGAGGTAGAAGTAATAGTGGAAATAGGAATAGGTATCAAAATTAATTGAACCTGGTAATTGATGGAAACAAGAAGGAGGTGGCACTCATACCTACTAGATTTCTGGGCTGCACTATGCAATGGAGGGTGATGTGATGCCCTTGCAGTGTTTCCCAGGTAGGAGGAATTGGAGGCCACATGGTTTGGTAGAATGCACAGGCACACAGGCTTCAAGTTGTGTTTCTTGAGCTGTGGATAGTGTCCATGGGTTTCAAGATGTTATTCTCTCTAACTTTTTGAATGTCAAGAATACTCAGGTCCAGTGGACAAATTCTGAAATTAAAGAGAAAAACTGGGTTTCGTTCTTACTCTGCCCCATTCCTGCTGTATGATCTGGAACAAGTTACTTAATCTTTTGGATCTGTGAAATGGGAGAATCTCTGTCCCAGCACTGGGTGATCTGAGCACAAATGGGAGCCTGTCCATGGGGCGCTCACTGCAGGCGTCCTGCGCTGGGAGACGCTCACGGGCGTCTTTTAAGCAAGTGTGTTTATGAAGGGACAGCACCTGCTGGCGTCTCCCTACCCAGTCCCCCATCCCACAGGGCACATGAGTGAGAAGATCCGCTGCCAAGGGAGAAGCAGTCAGCCTGTGACCTGATGCCCTTTCCTCCTGAGCAAAGCTAACGGACCCAAGATGGGTCAGACCTTGGCCTCCTTGGGGCTGAGGAAGAAGGGAGGTGAATTATCATGTCTGGAGATCTGAGTGCCCCCCTGCTTAGTAATGGGACAAACTGACTCTCCACACCACACTCCTTCCAAGTTAATTCAGAAAAGGGATCATTTGAGGGGCTCCTGCATGGCTGTTAACTGTCCAAATTGATTTCAGCTCAGGTCGTGATCTCGGGGTGCTGAGATCGGGCCCCATGTTGGGCTCTGCGCTCAGCAGGGAGTTGGCTTGAGGATTCTCCCTCTCCCTTTGCCCCACCCCTCCCTCCCGCTTGTGCACATGCGCACACTTTCTCACTAAAATAAAAACAAAATCTTGGGGGGAGAAAAGGAAGAGATGATTTGCAGAAAAGCAGCTGAGACTTCCTGCTCTTTCCTCCTCAGTCCTCGGGGCAGAAATACTGTCCTCATAAAACAATCCTTCCAGCCCCCCTGCGGTCCTTACCTGTGCTCACTAGGCTCTAACCTTCTTGTTCCCTGAACACACCTCAGTTTGAGTCTCAGGACCTTGGTATTGGCTGTCCCTTCCGCCGGGTCACTCTTCCGCCATTTGTTCCTTCCCATTCCTCTCTTAGTTCAGATGTCACTTCTTCAGAGAGGCGTTCTCTGATCAGCCCACCTAAGGCAGGTTCCACAGGTGCTGGTTGTGCCCTATTTGCTGATGATCAGAACTCCTCAGTACCGGCAGTAATCTGTCGGTGCGGTCTGTCCCCACCCCCACTAGAATGGTGGTCTACAGGAGCAAGACCTTGTCCATCTAATTTGTTCCTTAAAATTGTGCCTCACACCATAGTAGGTGCTCGGATATTTGTAAAATGGATGAAGCAGTAACTAAGCACGTAACGTGTCCTTAGGGCCTATGAGGAGCGACTGTCTAGTTGTGTTAAAGGTGCTTCATAATTTACCTCGCTCTCTCTTCCAGTGTTGTCCACACTGGTGCCCAGGGGTACCTTTGGTCCAGTCAAGCCGGCCATGTGACTGTATCTCCCAGAAGTAGTTCATCATCTGTCCTCCAACCTGGAATCCCCTCTTTGTCCCTCCCTGTCTTCAAGATGGTTCTCTTGTTAATTTGTTCCCTTGACTACCTTCATTTTGGGGCTCCCCTCTTTCCAGGCATCTCAGGTATAACACGGGACTATGATAATGGCCGTCAGAAGGGTTTGAACTAAATGCTGTCATGGAGCTAAATTCTCAGAGGAGGAAGAGACAGGTGGTTCCTGGCTTAGCTATGAGAACACTTAGTAGGCAAGGGAGGCTTTGAGCTGAACCTTGGAGGAGTGGAGAAGATTGAAAATTGCGGGCGCCTGGGTGGCTCAGTGGATTAAGCCGCTGCCTTCGGCTCAGGTCATGATCTCAGTATCCTGGGATCGAGCCCCGCATCGGGCTCTTTGCTCAGCGGGAGCCTGCTTCTCTCTCTCTCTCTCAATCTGCCTGACTCTCTGCCTACTTGTGATCTCTATCTCTGTCAAATAAATAAATGAAAATCTTAAAAAAAAAAAAAGATTAAAAATTGCCAGGAAGACTTCTCCAGCCAAGGTTGACTCTGTTTACTAATTATGTTATCTTGGGAAGATTTATTTGAGGCCTCTGTGTCTCAGTCTCCTCATCTGCAAGGTGGGGATAAGAGTCTTAACCCCGGGGACGCCTGGGTGGCTCAGTTGGTTGGACGACTGCCTTGGGCTCAGGTCATGATCCCGGAGTCCCGGGATTGAGTCCCACATCAGGCTCCCAGCTCCATGGGGAGTCTGTTTCGCTCTCTGACTTTCTCCTAGCTCATGCTCTCTCTCTCACTGTCTCTCAAATAAATAAATAAAATCTTAAAAAAAAAGTATTTAACCCCGGTTGGCTTATGGGTACCAGACCTGTACAGTTACCCCTGCGCTTAGGAGGGCTGGCCCCTTCCTTGGTTTAATGCTCTGTTGTCACCACATGAAGTTCTTAATAGTTTTTGAACAAGGGGCCCTGGAAATTGTGTTCTGACTATGCTTCAAACGGTTACTGAGAAGTCCTAGGAAGTTAATACATGAACATCTTTTAGAACAGTGAGGGCCTGGCATTTAATGGGGGTTTACTAGGTGCCCGCTGTCATTACTTGTATTGGTATTCTTCAAACTCTTGTCTTGGCACAGCTCACAGTGCCCCTCAGGCTAGCCTTTGAACAACCCACAACATTTTTAAAAAACACTTTTATGTATTTGATGGAGCACCTGGGTGGCTCAGTCAGTTAAGCGTCTGCCTTTAGCTCAGGTCATGACCTCAGGGTCCTGGGATGGAGCCCCACATCTGGCTTTCTGCTCAGCGGGGAGTCTGCTTCTCCCTCTGCCCCTCCCCCATGACTTGTGCTCTTGCTCACTCTCAAATAAATAAAATCTTTTAAAAAAATAAAGATTTTTTTGGGCATCTGGGTGGCTCAGTGGGTTAATCCTCTGCCTTCAGCTCAGGTCATGATCTCAAGGTCCTAAGATCGAGCCCTGCATCAGGCTCTCTGCTCAGCAGGGAGCGTGCTTTCCCCTCTCTCTCTGCCTGCCTCTGCCTACTTGTGATCTCTCTCTGTCAAATAAATAAATAAAATCTTTTAAAAAAACATAGTATCAAAAATAAAGATTTTTATTTATTTGTGAGAGAGATCACAGAAGGAAAGGGAGAAGCAGACTCCCCACTGAGCAGGAGCCTGATCCAGGACTCTGGGATCATGACCTGAGCTGAAGGCAGAGACTTAACCCACTGAGCCACCCAGATGCCCCTAAAATCATACTTTAAAAATTAAATTTGGGGGGTACCTGAGTGGCTCAGTGGGTTAAGTATCTGACTCTTGATTTTGGCTCAGGTCATGCTCTCAGGGTCATGAGATTGGGCCGTGTGTTGGGCTCCATGCTGGGCATGGAGCTTGCTTGGGATTCTCTCTTTCCCTCTCCCTCTTCCACTCCCCACCCATCACTACCCTCCCTCAAGCGCATACACATGTGCATGTGCTCTCTCTCTCTTAAAAAAAAAAGTGTGTATGTGTATATATATATATATATATATATATGGATTAAATTTTTCAATGCCTGAAAAAGCTGAGCACATAGTAGATACTTAATTATGGATTACTTCCTGTGGAGCAGAAGATGGTATCCTAGGAAGGGGCAGTCACAGAGGGCTTCCTGGAGAAGATAATTCACCCCTACAAGTAGTATGTTTGGATGGGAGGAAGGCTTCTGATGACACAGTCTAGCAACAGTCAAGATACTAGGTGGCCCTATTGGAAGAATGCTGAATCGCAAAGTAATTGATGGGAGTTAGTGGCTGAGTAGATACAGAGGAGAGGAAGGCTGGAAGGTGAGGCCTCAGCCTCCAGCTTGAGTGAGGGTGGGTCACTTTAAAAACTAGGTCAGGTATGGAAGCTGAGTTGGTGCAGAGAGGTTGGGGGGAGGGGTCACCAATCCAGTTTTATTTTTTTTTTTTAAAGATTTTATTTATTTATTTGACAGAGATCACAAGTAGGCAGAGAGAAAGGGAAGCAGGCTCCCTGTCCAGCAGACAGCCCAACGCAGGGCTTGATCCCAGGACCCTGGGATCAGGACCTGAGCCGAAGGCAGAGGCTTTAACCCACTGAGCCACCCGGGTGCCCCACCAATCCAGTTTTAAAAACAATAATTTTTAAGGTCACAAGACATCCAAGGGACTAGACACTCTTATTAACATGTAATGTGTTATTTGTTTCAGGGGTACAGGTCTGTGATTCCTTAGTCTTACACAATTCACAGCGCTCACCATAGCACATACCCTCCCCAATGTCCACCACCCAGTCACCCCCATCCCTCCCACCCCCCATCCCCCCTTCAGCAACCCTGTTTGTTTCCTGAGATTAAGAGTCTCTTATGGTTTGTCTTTCTCTGTCTGGTTTTGTTTTGTTTCATTTTTCCTTCCCTTCCTCTGTGATCTTCTGTCTTGTTAGTCAAATTCCTCATCAGGGAGATCATATGATAATTGTCTTTCTCTGATTGACTTACTTCGCTCAGCATAATACCCTCTAGTTCCATCCACATCGTTGCAAATGGCAAGATTTCATTTCTTTTAATGGCTGCATAGTATTCCTTTGTGTATGTGTGTGTGTATGTATATATTATATATATGTGTATAAATATAATATACACATCTTCTTTATCCATTCATCTGTTGGTGGACATCTAGACTCTTTCCATAGTTTGGCTAATTGTGGACATTGCTGCTATAAACATTGGGGTCCACATGCCCCTTTGGATCACTACGTTTGTATCTTTAGGGTAAATACCCAGTAGTGTGATTGCTGGGTTGTAGGGTAGCTCTATTTTCAACTTTTTGAGGAACCTCTGTACTGTTTCCCAGAGTGGCTGCACCAGCTTGCATTCCCACCAAGAGAGTAGGGGGGTTCCCCTTTCTCTGCATCCTCGCCAACACCTGTCATTTCCTGACTTGTTAATTTTAGCCATTCTGACTAGTGTGAGGTGGTATCTCACTGTGGTTTTGATTATATTTTCTTATGCCAAGTGATGTTGAACACTTTTTCCATGTGTCTTTTGGCCATTTGGATGTCTTCTTTGCAGAAATGTCTGTTCATGTCTTCTGCCCATTTCTTGATTGGATTCTTCTTTTGGTGTTGAGTTTGATAAGTTCTTTATAGATTCTGGATACTAGCCCTTTATCTGATATGCCATTTTCAAATATCTTTTCCCATTCTGTTGGTTGTCTTTTGGTTTTGTTGACTGGTTCCTTTGCTGTGCAAAAGCTTTTGATCTTGGGATGCCTGGGTGGCTCAGTTGGTTGGACGACTGCCTTCGGCTCAGGTCGTGATCCCGGAGTCCCGGGATCGAGTCCCACATCAGGCTCCCAGCTCCATGGGGAGTCTGCTTTGCTCTCTGACCTCCTCCTCGCTCATGCTCTCTCTCACTGTCTCTCTCTCAAATAAATAAATAAAATCTTAAAAAAAAAAAAAAGCTTTTGATCCTGATGAAGTCCCAATAGTTCATTTTTGCCCTTGCTTCCCTTGCCTTTGGTGAGGTTTCTAGGAAGAAGTTACTGTGGCTGAGGTCGAAGAGGTTGCTGCCTATGTTCTCCTCAAGGATTTTGATGGATTCCTGTCTCACATTGAGGTCTTTCATCCATTTTAAGTCTATTTTTGTGGTGGTGTAAGGAAATGGTCCTGTTTCATGCTTCTGCATGTGGCTATCCAATCTTCCTAACACCATTTGGGAGACTAGACACTTTTGATTGGGACTTTGGGGAAAGGTTGGTGCTTCCAGAGTAAGAAGTTGGAAATCAACAACAACAACAACAACAACAACAAAGAAGTAGAGGTCAACAGATCATTGAGATCCTAAGAGTAAATTATGTCTTGAAGGATGTTGTATAAAGACAAAAGCAAAAGATTTGGGGAATGGAAGAGGGTTTCCACACTAGCAGGCAATAAAATAAGAGGGAGAAGAGAAGGAAGACCAGAGGTAGGAAAAGAAATGGGTTAATGGACTGGTTATAGCTGTATAACGGTCTGAATAACATTCCCCCAAGGATGTCCACATACTAATCCCTGGAACCTGAGAATGTGTTACTTTATGTGCTAAAAGGGACCCTGCAGAGGTGATTAAATTAAAAAATTTTTGTGGGGGGTGATCTTCCTGGATTATCAGGGTGAACCCAATGTCATCACAACGGTCTTTATAAGAGGGAGGCAGGAGGATGAGTCAGGGAAGGTGAAGCGAAGACAGTAGAGGCCAGAGTGATGGGCCAGGAGCCAAAGAATGTGGGCAGCCCCAAGAAGCTGCAAGAGGCAAGGAGCAGCTTCTCTCCTATAGCATCTAGAAGAAACATATGCTTCTTCTAGAACTATAAGAGGATAATATGTGTTGCTTTAAGGCCCTGCTTACAGTAATTTGTTAGAGCAGCAACAGGAAACAAATGCAAGAATAACAAATAAACAAGCTAAATCATCACCATTAATAGATGGGTTCCGCAAGTCATGATCCGTTGGTGTGGCGACTGTTAGAATGGTAGTCATTAACAAACCAGAAGATCATCTAATCATGTAGAAAATATTCCCAATAGATTGCCAAGTATAGACAGCAAGTTATAATATCACCGGTATTTATATTAAAAATTCATCAAGCAGTACCCTAAAGATTCATCCATTTTAGGCATTGACGTATGATATACGTCAATAAAAAAGTTTTGCACATTGAGTTTAGATGTCCTGTTTTGTTCGAAGAATAGAAGGCTATGTTCTCTCTGTATATTGCCTGAATAGGAAAGACTGCGAATGTATAGACCCAATGTTAATAACAGACGTCCCTGGATGGTAGTACTAGAGATGACTTTTATATTCTTTTCAGATTCTTCCCGGTGTATTCCAATTTTTCTTCAGTGAACAGATGTTACGTTTTTTAATGTGAAAAAAAATCTTTAAAATTTGTTTTTAGGAGCACCTGGGTGGCTCGGTTGAGCAACTGCTTTCAGCTCAGGAGTCCTGGAGTCCTGGGATTGCGTCCCGTATTGGGCTCCCTGCTCAGTGAGGAGTTTGCTTTTCCCTCTAACCCTCTCTCCCCTCTCATGCTCTCTCTCTCTCAAGCAAATAAATAAAATCTTTAAAATAAAATTCATTTTTAAAAATCAAGGAAAAGGGATAGGGAGAAAGTGTTTTTGTTTAGTTTTGATTAAGAGAGAGCAGGGTGGGGAAGGGGGTTAGGGCAGAGGGAGAGAGAGAGAATCCTAAGCAGGCTCCATGCCCAGCGCAGAGACCAGTATGGAACCCAGCGTGGCTCCATCTCACAACCCTGAGATCATGACCAGAGCTGGGGCCCGTTTCTATAGTGTAGGGGTTATCACGTTCTTCTCACATGACCAGAGCTGAAATCAAGAGTTCTGGCTTAACTGACTGAGCCACCCAGACGCCCCAGGGGTAGGGAGAAAGTTGGAAGAAATAAGTGTTAGCCAATGGGCAAGGCCCCTGCAGCATCTGACCCAATCAAGCTGCTATAAACAGTTTCTGAAAATAGGTGATACTTTTTTTAAAGATGTATTTATTTATTTTTTAGAAAGAGCACCACTGGGGGGAGGGCAGAGGGAGAGAGGCTATCTCAAGCAGACTCTGCACTGAGCAGAGAGCCCAACTCGGGGCTCAATCCCAGGACCCTGAGATCATGACCTGAGCTGAAATCAAGAGTCAGGTGGTTAACCCACTGAGCCCCCCAGGTGTGCCCCTCCCCCTCCCCCAGGCAGAAACGGACTCAGGACTGGGGACAAGGAAGGAAGAAGGAGAAAGGCAGGAATGTGGAGATTAAAGCTTCATGAACCTTGAGTCAGGAGGACCCCTGAGGGAAGTGTGGCAAGTGGAGCACATTATTTAATCAGCCTTCTCCCCGCCCCCTCCCCTGTTTGTGGGCACACCAGACACCCTCGGCCACTCTGTCCTTCCGTGTCTTCAGTCCTCTTTTATTCCCTTGCTTTGTTCTTTTTGATTACCATAGTAATACATGGTTCTCAATGGGAATGTTCTGAAATGCATCGAGAGGTAAGAAGCAAAAATCACCTATAATCCCAGATTATACCCACCATGAAAACACTGCCATATTTTTCCGTCTCAGTTGAGAACCAAAACATTACTATGTAACATTTTTTTGTCACCGCCTAAAAATGGACTTCAAAGATTTTTAAATTGGTTCAACTCTTTATCGGATTGCATTAAAAAATAGTATGAAATAAATGTATTTGAAGGGGCGCCTGGTCGCTCAGTGGGTTAAGCCTCTGCCTTCAGCCCAGGTCATGATCCTGGAGTCCTGGGATAGAGCCCTGCATCGGGCTCTCCGCTTGGCAGGGAGTCTGCTTCCTTCTCTCTCTCTGCCTGTTTCTCTGCCTACTTGTGATCTCTGTCTGTCAAATAAATAAAATCTTAAAAAATGAAATGTATTTGAACTGGCTCTGAATGGGTTTTGACACAGGGAGTGTAATGCAAAATTCAATGAGCCCTTCTAACTCTGATTAAGCTGTTAAAAGGCCAAAAGAATAAGTGAAAAATTGAAGATCACCGAAGTATGCCCACCAACCCCAGAGCTCACCGAGGCTTCTCTTCCTGGCCAGGTGTTACGGGGAATCCCATATTCTGGGCCCAGACTCGTCTCATCTTTCTGTTCTTCTTTTCTTTATTTGAGTACATCCTCAATCTGGATGATCTGCTTTGTTGTTGGGGGAAAAACCCAGCTCTTCTCTTCTATGTGTCTTCTTTATTCTCACATGACTGCTACACACAGATCTTTTTTTTTTTTTTAATTTTTATTTATTTGACAGAGATCACAAGTAGGCAGAAAGGCAGGTAGAGAGAGAGAGAGAGGAGGAAGCAGGCTCCCCGCCAAGCAGAGAGCCCGATGCGGGGCTTGATCCCAGGACCCCGAGATCATGACCTGAGTCTAAGGCAGAGGCTCAACCCACTGAGCCACCCAGGTGCCCCCACACACAGACTTCTGACTCCAGCTGTGGGTCATACCCCCATCACATGGGTCTTACCCCCCGCCCCCACCCCCAGCAATACTCTGACACCAGCTGGCTCCTACAATTTGACTCAATTCTGACTCTGTCTACTTGCAGACAGCGGCAGATCGCACAGGGTAAAGGTTCATCCCACAAGACTGTCCCCGCTCCACTTCAGAAGCCAGCTGCAAGTGGTGGGTCTCCCAGGTCCCCCATGACTTCTGGCTACAAATCAGAGGTCCCGTGAACCCCCCCTCCTAGGGTTCAGTCACTTTGCCAGAACAGCTCACAGAACTCAGGGAAAGGCATACATTAGCCAGTATCAAAGGATATGGTGAAAGATACAGATGGACAGCCCAGTGAAGAAGTACACAGGGAGGGTCCCGAGTGCAGGAGCTTCTGTCCCCGTGGTTCATGGATTGTTTGCCCACCTGGAAGCTCCCCAAGCCCCCTACTCTTGGGACTTCTGTAGAGGGATCCTCATGTAGGCATGATCAATTATTAGTTCCATTTCCAGCCCCTCTCCCTGCTGGAGGGGGGCATGGTAGGGCTGAAAACTCTAAGCTTCTTACGATGGCTTGGTCTTTCTGACATGGCTTCCATCCATGAGCCCAGAAGTACCTCATTAGAACAAAAGATGCTCCGAGTGCTCCTATCACTTAGGAATTCACAAGTGTTTTAGGAGCTTTGCACCAAGAACCAGGGACAGAGACCAATATATATATATTTTCAATCATCCCACATTTGTATGCACGTTTTGTTTGCACACATCTATCTTTTTCCCCTGTTATAGCATAACCCAAGGTTTCTCACACTTGGCCCTGTTGTCATATTGGGGCAAACACTTCTTTGCTGGGTAGGGGAGGGCTGTTGTGTGCGTTGCAGGATTTTTTAGTAGCATCCCTGGCTTCCACCCATGAGATGCCAGGAGCACTCCCTTCTTGAGTCATGGCAATCACAGGTATCTCCAGACCTTGCTTGATGTCCTCTGATGGCAAAAATTGCCCCCGCATCCCCCGTTGTTCAGAAACACTGCTATAGCTCCCTGAGGTCACAGTGCATGTCTTATAAATTCCTGTACTCCCTAAAATGCACAGCACATAGCATTTTTATTGTCCAGACAGGATCATTGCCTCGTGAAAATAACAGCTAATATTTATAAAGCCCTTTCTATTTTCCTTGTTCTAAGCTCTTCACCTATATTAACTCATTTAATCCTCATGACAAACCTAGGAGATAAGTACCATTATTACACCCTTTCTACAGTCAAGAAACTAAGGCTCCAAGTGCTGTCTGGCGGGGCTCAGTCAGTTAAGTGCTGGATTCTTGATTTCCGCTCAGGTCGTGGTGTCAGAGTCCTGAGATTGATTGATGCGGGGGCATCAAGCTCCCTGCTGAGCATGGAGCCTGCTTAGGATTCTCTCTCTCCTTCTGTCCCTCCCCCTCCCCTCACTCATGTGCGCATGTGCACGCGTTCTCTCTCCCTCTCTCTCTCTCTCTCTCTCCTTTAAAAAAAGAAAGAAAGAAACTAAGTCTCCAAGAGGTCACCCAGGGAAATGACACCCGGAATTTGAACCCTAACCCCGGCAGTCCGGTGGGAATTCTGGGTTCTCAACCATTTTCTCTCTACTGCTTTTAAATACACACACACACAAATCAACTAATTAAAAAAAAAAAAAAAAGGCCGGACATTATCCATCTGCCTACAGAATTTGCATAGGCAAACACATGATAAAAATAACATTTCCTGTTCTGCCTTTTTACAAAACATGATACAGCAAAGCATTTTGCCATGTTGCTAAGATCTTCTAAGTTGTTTGAGTGGCGGTATCCTAACCAGTCTCTTTTTGTGGGCATTTTAGTTGTTATTAATACTTTATTTGAAAAGTTATAATCAATTTCTTGAAGCGTAATTTACATGCAATAAACTGCATCCATTCTAAGGGTACACTCTGATATGTTTCAACAAGTGTGTACACCCATGCACCCACCAATACATTTTTTTTAAGGTTTTAAAAAAAAAGATTTTATTTATTTATTTAAGAGAGAGACAGAGATAGCAAGAAGAGCACGAGTGGGGAGAAGACGGAAAAGAAGGCTCCCCACTTAGCAGGGAGCCTGACACAGGGCCCGATCCCAGGACCCTGAGATCATGACCTGAGCCGAAGGCAGATGCCCAACTGACTGAGCCACCCAGGTGCCCAAAATAAAGAACATTTTCATCGTCTTCGTTCCTTACTGTATGGTGTGTCAACACTGGCTAATATCCAAGTATCCACTTGGGAGAGCCAAATTAGGTACATCTCTTCTCAAAACCACAGGTTTAGTGACATTGCATAAGTAGTTCAAAATTGGCAATGGTTGAAGTGTTTCTACCGAAGATACCAGTAAAGTGCCATGAATCAGGGTTTGCTTTTTTCCTTTTTGAGAACCAGTTTGCCAGTGCCACTCCTTCTGCCCTTGGCAGTCAACCTTTCGTCCTGCAACCAGTCTTTCTGACATTTTATTTTGTAGTGTTTTTGTTTTTTAGAAATCTATATAAATAAAATGCATCACGGACTCTCCTGTGGCTAGCTTCATCAGTGCTGCTGTGTGTTACCAATAGCTCGTTCCTTTCCATTGTATTCTATTGTACGGATACACGTCTCAGCCAGAGCCTGTATTGTGGTTAACACAGGAACAGGTGAGGTAGGGTAAACAGGTTTAGGGTTGGCTAGTTTAACAATTTCAGTGGACCTTGGGGCGTAGGGACTGTCTCTGATTGTCTGCTACCTGGCCTTGGAGTGATAAGGGCAGAGGAATAGCGACCCTTGAGGAAAGTAGTGAAGTAGGTAGTTGAGGGAAGGGCTTTGGTTTGGTGGGTCTGTGGGAAAAAGGGGGCACTGAAGGGAGAAAAGTTTACGATCTTGAAGAATTGGCTAGCCTGGGAGGAGCAGTCTTTCCAGAATCAGCAAGGTCCCAAGATGCCAAAGCATCAGGAAATACATAAAGTTAAAAAAAAAAAAAGATTAATACACCTTCTTTAAACACCTTCTTAAAAGGGTAATCTAGAAAAACTCTGAACTCTGGATGACAAAGCATTGTATCGTACTGAAAAGTAAGAATTAGGTAAAGACAACATAATACCAAATGGTGAGACCTCCTGGCCCCCTCGTCCCCTTGGCCCTAAGATTCTCCCAACCGAGCTAATACCCCACAACAAGTAGATTGGAGGATTTTTGTTTGGGAAAACTGACAAGCCTGGGAGAAAACACCCACAGATACTGTATTTGTTTCCTAGGGCTTCTGTAGAAAATTACCAAGAACTTGATGGCTTAAAATGAAAGAAACTTATCCTTTCCCAGTTCTGGAGGCCAGAAGTTTGAAAGCAAGGTAGCAAGCAGAGCTGTGTTCCCTCTGGAGGCTTGAGGGCCTGTTCCTGTCCTTTTCTCTTCCAGCCTCTGGCTCCAGATGTTCCTTAGTGTGTAAATGCATCCATCATCACGTGCCTTTCTCCTCTCGGGTTCTCTCATAGATATTTCTTATGGGACTTAGGGCCCACCCCAATAATCCAGGATGGTCTTATCTCAAAATCCTTAACTTATATTTGCAAAAATTGTTTTTCCAAACAAGGTCATATTCTCAGGTTGTAAGGATTAGGATGTAGATGTGTCTTTTGGGGGCCACCATTCAACCCGATACAGATGCTAGGAGCTTAGGGTCCCCTGTGAAAATCAGCTCACTATGGGAATGCTCCCCAATCAAGAAGCCCTGTTTCATGAACACCGAACTTTCAGACAATTTTAGTACCTCAGTCTCAGTCATGAATGGACTGGCAAGAACCATTAGGTAATTGTAGAAACTCTCTGACATGAAAGACAAAAACCAAACAAAGAAATAAGATAAGGGGAAATTGGAGAATACAGTAATGGCACAGAGAACAGAACAAAACAAAATCTAAACTTTAAAAAAAAGAGAGAGAGATAGGACACCTGAGTGGCTCAGTAGGTTAAGTGTCTGCCTTCAGCTCAGGTCATCATCTCTGGGTCCTGGGATCAAGTCGCAGCAGGGAGTCTTCTTCTCCTTCATCGCTCCCGATACGGGGCTCAATCCCAGGATCCTGAGATCATGACCTGAGCTGAAGGCAGAGGCTCAACCCACTGAGCTACCCAGGTGCCCCAAATAAAAAAAATCTTTAAAAAAAAATAATAAATATTCTCAGATAAGGAGATATTGCATCCATGAAACAAGAACAGAAGGTTATTTAAAAAGAACATAAGGGAATAAAACAGATCTAAAAATATGAAAACCAGTAACTTTAATCAAAGTGTTGGAAGATAAAATTTAGGAAATAACCTAAAAAAAAAAGTCAGAAAATAGGCATGAGTGGTGCCTGGGTGGCTCAGTCAGTTAAGCATCCCACTCTTGATCTCAGCTCAGGTCTTGATCTCAGGGTCATGGGTTCAAGCCACATGTTGGGCTCCACGCTGGGCACATAGCCTACTTAAGGAAAGAAAGTAAAAAGACAATGGGCATGAAAGAATTTTTTAAAAGCTAGAGGTAGCCCAGGAGGACTAATATGCAACTCAGAACAGTTATGGAGAACAATGGAGGGAAAGCATGGAAGGAATAATTCATGAAATGATTGCAGAACTGAATGGCCTAGATCTCCAGAATGAGAGGCCCACTGAGTACCCAACACAATGGAGGAAAAATCATGACAATTCAGATCAGTGAGTAAACAGGGGAAGGTTATCCAAACCTCCCAGAGATAAAAATCACGTCATGTTCAAAGGAACAGCCATCAGAATGGTGCCATGCTTCTCCTCAGCCATGCTGGAAGCCAGTGGAGGAAAACTTGCATATTATTTGCGACCTGTAGTTTTACAAATCAGTCACATTCTGAATTCAGGGAAGTAAGCACGTTTTCAGACATGTGAAATCTTAAAAACTTTACTTCCTACCCATGGACACTTTCTCAGGAAACCTCTTGGAGGATGTGGTACACCAAAATGAGAGAAAAAAAAAAACAAAAACAAGAAACAGGAAGACATGTGATCCTGGAAACACACAATTCAACATGAAGAGAATCCCTGAGATGATGATGGAGGGACATCCCAGGGTGACAGATGGATTGGCAGCAGCCTAGCGAGTAATCAGTTAAGACAGGGACAGGAAGACAGAAGGGCCTGGAAAGGATGTCTCCAAGAAATAAGATGAAACGAATAGAAGAAAAATTTATACCTTTAGTGATGGTGGAGGATGAATTCATTACAAGGACATGGAACACTGAGCAAATAAAAATGAATTTGTTTTTATTAATAATTAACTCCAAGAAAGTTAAAAAAAAAAAAAAAGTGGGGGAGAGCCTGAAAAAGAAACAAAGCTTAATCATAGTAGACTGGAGAGCTTGGCTGTGAATAGTATTTGTGGTGGCATAATTATGTAAACAGAGTATATTGATCTCCACCAACCCCCCAGCCAGCACGGGTGATTGCCCGCCCGCCAGCAGGAACTCTCTTTATCCCAGGTAATTAGCAAATGAATACATTCACAAATTAAATTGTTGAATCAAAATGGCTATCAGAAAATTGGGTCTAAGGAAAAGGCTGTGGACAAAAGTATACACACACTTTTTTTTTTTTTTAAACTAAACACTTGGAAAAGATTGTCTGAAGCTTTAAATGTACATGCTGCTAACCCATTTAAGAACTGTTTTTTGTTGAGGCACCTGCGTGGTTCAGTGGGTTAAAGCCTCTGCCTTCGGCTCAGGCCATGATCCCGGGGTCCTGGGATCAAGCCCCACATCGGGCTCTCTGCTAGGTGGGGAGCCTGCTTCCCTTCCCCTCCCTCTGCCTACCTCTCTGCCTACTTGTGATCTCTCTCTCTCTGTCAAATAAATAAATAAAATCTAAAAAAAAAAAAATAAAAAAAGAACTGTTTTTTGTTTTCTTTTGTTTTGTTTTTGAATAAGCTCTATGCCCAGCATGAGGCTTGACCTCACACTCGGAAAGTCGAGCATCTCCAGCTCTATCCAATGAGCCAACCAGACACGCCCAAGGTAAGACCTTTTGATTTATCCAAACAACACATCCCTGTTTATACCCAAAGTTCATCCCATTATAGGGAAGGTAAATCATATATATTTGCCTTCAGCATACATTAGACTGACCCTTAACACATTATATTGCAAATGTTTTTCTAGTTTTGTTTTTTATTTTTCCACTAGACTGTGAGGGATTTGAGGACAGCCTCTTGTTCTTTCCTCCGTAACATCCTGGCACCTAACACAGACTTTGGCTTTCTTGCTTTATTTCCTTTATTTATTCTTTTTTTAAGATTTCATTTATTTATTTGACAGAGATCACAGGTAGACAGAGAGGCAGACAGAGAGAGAGGAGGAAGCAGGCTCCGTGCTGAGCAGAGAGCCTGATGCAGGGCTCAATCCCAGGACCCTGGGATCATGACCCGAGCTGAAGGCAGAGGCTTAACCCACTGAGCCACCCAGGTGCCCCAGGCTGGTGTTTTTATTACCATCTCTTCCCCCTCCCGGTTTACAAAAAAGGGTCTGAGTTCCAGAGAGAGCCTTTTGCTCGAGGTCATAGAAGTCAGCATTGAAGCCTCTAGTGGAACTTCTGTCTCCTGACACCCTGTGATGCACTTTAAGTATTAATTAATTAATTGTAATAGACTGATCTTTATTTTTTATCGTTTTATGTATTTTCTTTAAATTTAACTGACACACAATGTTGCAGTGGTTTCCGGTGTAACAAGTATAGTGATTCCACAAGTCCATACGTTAGGGGCTGTGCCGACCACGAGTGCCACCATCATCTGTCCCCAACACCACGCTATTACAATACCACTGACTGTGTTCCTGTGCTGTACCTTTCAGTCCCAGAGGTGACTTACTCTATAACAGAAAGCCTGTATCTCTCATTCCCCTTCACCCATTTGGCTTATCCCATCAGTGATGCATTTTTCACCCCACATTTTATTTATTTGTGGGGGGAGGGCCGAGGGGGAAGGAGAGAGAGAATCCCAAGCAGGCTCCATCCCCAGCACAGGGCCCCATGTGGGACTCAAGCTCACCACCCTGAGATCATGACTTGAGCTGAAATCAAGAGTCAGAGGCTTAACCAAATGAGCCTCCCAGGCGCCCCCCTCCAGGAATGCATTTTAAAAAATTTAATCGTGGTTAAAAAAAAATTATCATCTTATCCATTTTCAAGAATGTAGCTCAGTAGTGTTAAAAAATATTCGCACTGTCGTGCAACAGCTCTTCAGAACTTTCCTCCTTTTTTCTTCAGAACTTTTTAATCTTGCAAAACTGAAATTCTGTATCTGCTGAATAACCACTCCCCATTTTCCCCTCGCCCCAGCCCCTGGCAAGCACCAGCCCGCTTTCTGTCACTAGATTCCTGATGTGAATGGAATCATACAGTATATGTTTCTTTTGTGTGATCAGCCGGTTTCACTTAGCATAATGTCCTCCAGGTTCATGTATGCTGTTGCCTGTGTCAGAATTTCCTTCATCTTTTAAAAAAGATTTTATTTATTTATTTTACAGACAGAGATCACAAGTAGGTAGAGAGGCAGGGAGAGAGAGAGGGAGAAGCAGGCGTCCCGCTGGGCAGAGAGCCCGATGCAGGGCTTGAACCCAGGACCCTGAGATCATGACCTGAGCTGCAGGCAGAGGCTTTAACCCACTAAATGATCCAGGCGCCCCAGATTTTTCATTTTTAAAGCTGAATAATATTACATAATATTAATAATACTGCATTTATGGTTGGTTTTTTAAAAGATTTTATTTATTTATTTGACAGAGAGATCACAAGCAGGCAGAGAGGCAGGCAGAGAGAGAAGGGGGAAGCAGGCTCCCTGCTGAGCAGAGAGCCCATCAAGGGGCTCGATCCCAGGACCCTGAGATCATGACCTGAGCCGAAGGCAGAGGCTTTAAACCACTGAGCCACCCAGGCGCCTCCAAGGAATACATTTTTTTAAAAAATTCTCCATCTTGGGACGCCTGGGTGGCTCAGTTGGTTGAGCAGCTGCCTTCGGCTCAGGTCATGATCCCAGCGTCCTGGGATCGAGTCCCACATCGGGCTCCTTGCTCAGCGGGGAGCCTGCTTCTCCCTCTGCCTCTGCCTGCCATTCTGTCTGCCTGTGCTTGCTCTCTCCCCGTCTCTCTCTCTGATAAATAAATAGAATCTTTAAAAAAAAAAAAAAAAAAAAATTCTCCATCTTGGGCGCCTGGGTGGCTCAGTGGGTTAAGCCGCTGCCTTCAGCTCGGGTCATGATCTCAGGGTCCTGGGATCGAGTCCCACATCGGGCTCTCTGCTCAGCAGGGAGCCTGTTTCCCTCTCTCTCTCTCTGCCTGCCTCTCCATCTACTTGTGATTTCTCTCTGTCAAATAAATAAATAAAATCTTTAAAAAAATAAATAAATAAATAAATAAAAAATTCTCCATCTAAAAATGATTTGAGAACACTACCTTACCATCTCCATAAGTATTACCAAAATAAAAATTCTGAGTCTTAAATGAAGGAATGAATGAATGAACGAAGGAACAGGTGAGTCAGAATGGAAAAGGGGAGCCAATAGAGTGACCTAATCTAAGTCTTTGATGGAAGGAAGCTTTTCATCCTTACCCTCCAGAAGTAGCTGCAAATAATCACCTAAGAGCCATCAGAGATGGCCTGGAGGGACCAAAGCTTGTTTTGTCACCTACACATTCCTTAAGTTACATTCAGAGTAGGCTCTTTACATATGAAAGGGTCACAAAGGAGGGATAATGAAACTCATAATACTTGGTCCAAATGGGAGTGAGTGCACAAGTGCAGAAATTCTGGGCCCGCCCTCCACCTTCCTGAGGTATGGAGGCCGACTGGGGACTGTGGTCTAACAGGCTGGTCATAACAAGGTACTCAGCCCCGGACAATTTGCCAGATCTTCTGATTATTCAAGATAAGACGGAAAGCTGGATTTTTATGTAAAATGTGATATTTATTTATTTATAAAGATTTTACTTATTTGAGAGAGAACGAGCTGGGGCTGGGGGAGAGCAAAGGGAGAGGGAGAAGCAGACTCCCCACTAGGCAGGGAGCCCCACGCCGGGCTCATCTCAGAACCCCAAAATAGTGACCTGACTTGAAAGCAGATGCCCAATCAACTGAGCCACCCAGGTGCCCCAAATATTGTGATTTTTAAAAAAATTTTTTATTTATTCGACAGAGAGATCACAAGTAGGCAGAGAGAGAGAGAGAGACAGAGGGAAGCAGGCTCCCTGCTGAGCAGAGAGATGCTGGACCGATCCCAGGACCGATCCCAGGACCCTGAGACCATGACCTGAGCCGAAGGCAGTAGCTTAACCCACTGAGCCACCCGTGCCCCAAATATTGTGATTTTTAAAAACTGGCATTTACATTTTCAAGAAGATTTAAAAGGCATTATATTGGTCAAGGAGAAAATACAAGTTTTCAACCTCTGGTGTGTAGGACTGTGGAGCATTTATGGTCATCAGTTATTCTAGGGAAGAATTGACACAGAGCTGGGAAGCGGGTTGTGGTAATGGGTCCTCAATCACCTGCTGAAACTCTGTCCTTCCGCACTGGGGTAGTCGTTAAGATGTTGCCTTTCTGTACCTGCATAATAGTTGATCAATTTCAGGCAGAGAGGCAATGGCACCACAGGAACCAGTAAGTCCTCCATGGTGGTCTGTCAGTGCTGGTCATGCTGGAGAGGCAAACCCCAGGTTTTGCATCTGTCCCAAGGCTCTGTTGTACCTAGTTCACAGAAGCATGGTAGGAATAAAATGTCCCAGATTTGGAAAGGTGTTGAAATTTTCCTAAAATGTAATCCGTGTGCTAAGTGGGATCAATATTTTGCCATGAACAGCTCAGAGGAGTGTAATGTTTTTGAACGAGGGCAGTTTCTACAAAATCTGACCTAAGCAGATGCTGGGCCCAAGTCCTGATGGGAAGAAATCAAGAAGAAAGGGTGTCTGAGGGACGCCTGGGTGACTCAGTTGGCTAGGCAGCTGCCTTCTGCGGCTCAGGTCATGATCCCAGCATCCTCGGATCGAGTCCCACATCGGGCTCCTTGCTCGACAGGGAGCCTGCTTCTCCCTCTGCCTCTGCCTACCATTCTGCCTGCCTGTGCTCGCTCTCTCTCCCTCTCTCTGACAAACAAATGAAATCTTCAAAAAAAAAAAAAAAAAGAAAGAAAGGGTGTCTGAGTGTTTCTCCTCTGGTGGGCATGAGGATGTGGCACGCCAATCCTTTCTGGGAGTGGTGCTGGAGAGTTGGTATGGAGTTGGGGAATACACATGGCCATAAATGGTGTGATCCTGCTCCAAACAACTGAGCTCATCCCTGGGCTTCTGGAACCTCATGCTGGAAATCTCAACCAAAATAAACTTCTGACCTTTCCATCAGTTCCCTTTTTAATTTTTTAAAAGATTTTATTTATTTATTTGACAGAGAGAGAAAGCACAAGCATGGGGAAGAGCAGGCAGAGGAAGAGGGAGAAGCAGGCTCCTGGCTGAGTAGGGAGCCCGATGCAGGGTTAGATCCCAGGACTCCAGGATCATGGCCTGAGCTGAAGGGAGATGCTTAACCTACTGAGCCACCTAGGCGCCCCTCCATCAGTTCCCTTGAGTAAGTCAGGGTTTTATGGACTATTTCATATCCCCACTTAGAAGGGGACTTGAACTATTACTTCTATTACTCAAGAAGGCGGCACAGCATGTTATTACCACTAACGATATTATATAGTTTTCCTACAGCACTAAAGACCTTTCCCTTGTATTCTCATTTTGTTCCCTGGTGACTCCAGGAGTATTACCATTCTCATTGCACAGATGCAGAAACTCATGGTTTCCTATTAACCTTTACCTAAAGTATAGAATCTTCCTCCTCCTCCTTCTTCTTCTTCTTTTTTTTTTTTTTTTACAAGTAATCTGTGTGCCCAATGTGGGGCTGGAACTCATGACTCCGAGATCAAGAGCCACACCTTCTACTGATGGAGGCGGCCAGGCGCCCTGGAGTGGGATCTTTAATGTGGCCTGAGTCCCTCTCTAGTCTGGCCCTGGCCTGCCTCTCCAGGCTTCTCTTCCACCACTTTTCCAAGAGTTCTCTTTGTTCCAGCTATTCTGGATTTCCTTTGGTTCCTTAAATAGGTCAGGTTCTTTTTTTTTCCTTTTTTTAAAAAAAGATTTTATTTATTTGACAGAGAGAGAGATCACAAGCAGGCAGAGAGGCAGGCAGAGAGAGGAGGAAGCAGGCTCCCTGCTGAGCAGAGAGCCCGAAGCGGGGCTCCATCCCAGAAGTCTGAGACCATGACCCTATTCGAAGGCAGAGCCTTAACCCACTGAGCCATCCAGGTGCCCCAAATAGGTGAGGTTCTTTTCATGCTCATTGCACATGCTATTTCTTCTGCCTAGAACATTTTCCCCTCTCCTCTTTGCCTGGCCAGCACCTACTCATCTTCCAGGCCTCCGTTTAACTTCATTTCTTCATGGGAGCCTTTTTTGGACATCCAGGCAACGTGGGATTCCCTAGTAATGGCCTCTTACACTGCCCTGCCCTTCCTGTTCCAAGGGAGTGTAATGTACCCTTAAGAGTACGCACGCACTATTTCTTTTTCTTTTGTTTTCTTTTTTTTAAGATTTTATTTTATTTGGCTGAGCGAGAGAACACAAGCAAGGGGAACACCAGAGGCAGAGGGAGAAGCAGGTCCCCACTGAGCAGGTGGGACTTGATCCCAGGATCCTGGGCTCATGACCTGAGCTGAAGGCAGATGCTTAACTGACTGAGCCACCCAGGTGCCCCTCATTCACCGTTTCTTGTTCTTGCTAGACTGTAAGCTCTATGAGGCAGAGACCAAATCTACCTTATTAAGATTCTGTAGCCTCAGTGCCTAGTACCATATCCTTTCATACCCGAAAGCTTTTGTAACCGCTGCCTGATGTCTGGATTCCACAGCCATGGAAAGAATGCATCAGAATCTTGCCTTGATTACCGCCCTTCAGCGCAGTCCTCCCAGGTTATTCTGACAGGCTTCTTTTGATATTTCCGTAACCAATTTCACTAATATTTCAGGGGATTTCATTGACCTTTGATTAGTGATCAAAATGCATACCACCCTTGGGATGCCTGAGTGGCTCAGTGAGTTGAGCGTCTGACTCTTGATCTCAGCACCGTGGGTTCAAGCCCCACGTTGGGCTCTGTGCTGGGTGTGGAGCCTGCTTAAAAAAAAAAAAAAGCACACCTCCCATATCACGTAGCAGGTTGTGAGTTAGAACACAGTGTCACTGTATTATTTGATAATTCCTAGAAAAGGCTGGTGCTGGGTGCCTGGGAGGCTGAGTCCATTGGGCATCTGCCTTCTGCTCAGGTCATGATTCCAGGGTCTGCGGAGGAGCCATGTCAGGCTCCTTGCTCAGCAGGGAGCCTGTTTCTCCCTCTGCCAGCCACTCCCCCTGCTTGTGCATTCTCTCTCTCTCTGACAAATAAAATCAAAAAGAAAGAAAGGAAGGAAGGAAGGGGAAGAAAGGAAGAAACGGAGAGAGAAAGAAGGAAAGGGAAGGAGGGAAAAAAGGAAAGGAAAGGGAGGAGGGGAGGAGAGAAGGAAGGGCGGGCGGGCGGGCTGGTGCTGCTCTCACCGTGTGTGTTCTTTCCCTGACGCTCACATACCGATGAGAACCTCCGCCCACCATCGTTATCTGGGGTGGTCCAGTGTTGATCACAAATGGTAGGGGCATTTGAAGGTGCCCAGACTAGTCCCCTCTCAGGGGTCACCTTGACTTAGGTGCACACGTGGGTTGTTTCTAGATGGACTGCACAAGTATTTGCTGGAAGCAGGAGGACCTTACAGCCTGCGGGTTGCAAACTGTGAGAAAGGGCACTTTTTTCTTCTTTTCCTCCCCCGCCTCCCTTACCTCCCCGAGCCAGCGCCATCTCTCCTCACCCAAGTCCTTGTGACATCCATCACCGCAGAACATCCAAAATCCAGTTCATGGTGATCACCACCACAATTTGGAACCAAACGCACAGGTTGCAAATGTTACTCCCCAGCACAGTGCCGTTCTCATCTCCGCTGAGGAAGGAACACTGAGTGAATTTATTAGTAAACTAACTGAGTGTGGAGCTTAAAGCCACAATCCTTGAGTGTGTATGCTCCACCAAATGGGCATTTCCAGCCAGGCATGTGGGCTGGAAAACACGTATGAAATCAGTGAATCTAAATAAAGAAGAAATGCTTCTCAAGGTATGCATTTCTTCAAAGACTGAAAATTCGTGGCATCTGTTACAAAGGGGAACAAGTAAAAGGGGCATGACCCCTCTTCATTACTAAAAATAATTAAGTGCAAAAACTAGAGTGTAAAAATATAACTGGAAGAGTATTTCCCAAACTCATCTGTAATCAGGATTGTCTTTGGGAGGCAGGTTTATAAGAAGAAGTCACTTTCTTTTCCCCTTCAAAATTTAAAAAATGATTATGCGATACATTTGTATTTTTTTAATTTTTAAATTTTTTTCTAAAGATTTATTTATTTGATGAAGAGAAAGAGATATAACAAGTAGGCAGAGAGGCAGGCAGAGAGAAGGGGAAGCAGGCTCCCAGCTGAGCAGAGAGCCTGATGGGGATTTGATCCCAGGACCCTGAGATCATGACCTGAGCCGAATGCAGAGGCTTAACTCACTGAGCCACCTAGGTGCCCCTAATTTTTAAAAAAATTTTCAAAAGATTTTATTTATTTATTTGATAGAGGTCACAAGTCGGCAGAGAGGCAGGGAGAGAGAGAGAGGGAGGAAGCAGGCTCCCCGCTGAGCAGAGATCCTGATGCGGGGCTCGATCCCAGGACCCTGAGATCATGACCTGAGCCGAAGGCAGCGGCTTAACCCACTGAGCCACCCAGGCGCCCCGAGTAAAAATCTTTTTAAAAATTTAAAAATTAGGGGCGCTTGGGTGGCTCAGTGGGTTAAGCCTCTGCCTTCAGCTCAGGTCATGGTCTCAGGGTCCTGGGATCGAGCCCCGCATCAGGATCTCTGCTCAGCGGGGAGCCTGCTTCCCTCTCTCTCTCTCTGCCTGCCTCTCCATCTACTTGTGATTTCTCTCTGTCAAATAAATAAATAAAATCTTTAAAAAATATATATATTTTTACTCATTCATCTGAGAGAGGGAGAGAGGGAGAACACGAGTGGGGAGGGCAAGGGGCAGAGGGAGAGGGAGAAGCAGACTCCCTGCTAAGAAGGGAGGCCCAACATGGAGCTTAATCCCAGGACCCTGGGATCACGACCTGAGCTAAAGGCAGACTCTTGACCAATTGAGCCATCCAAGCGTCCCCAAGTGGACAGGGGTTACTGATACAATGTTCCTAGACGAAGAGCAATGTTACAACGTGGCTGGTAAAGAAGAACATGTATCATGTAATTATTTTCTACCATAAACAAAAAATACACTTACACACCCTTGGTGTTTGGAACAGAGTGGTCCAACAGAACTTTCTTCAATGATGGACTAGGATGTGTACCTGGTGTTGCCCAGTATAGTGGCCACTAGCTGTATGTGGCTAATAAGCACTTGAAATGCAGAATTTAATTTTTAATATATTAGAATTTAAACTTAAATAGCTACATATGGTTAGAGGCTACTGTACTTGGACACACAGCTCTAGAAGCTTCCATTTCCTGAGAAGAAGAGTGCCAGCAGGGGCAGGGAGAGCAGACCAGATTTGGCAGCTGTGTTGTCTTAGGTAAGTCATGTACTGTTCTGTTGGCTATACAGAAATCACCTGTATATTCTATTACTGTTCGGGGAATGAAGAGAGAAAGCCTGAATGGCCAAAGCCACCTTGAGAAAGAACAACAAAGCTGGAGGCATCATACTCCCTGATTTCAAACTATACTACAAAGCTCTGAAAATTAAAACAACATGGTATTGGCATAAAAACAGACACATAGATCAATGAAACAGGATAGAGAGCCCAGAAATAAACCCATTTATATATGCTCAATTAATTTATGACAAAGGAGTAAAGAATATACAACAGGGAATAAACCGTGTTGGGAAAATGGTGAGTCGCATACAAAAGAATGAAACGTGACCACTATCTTTCACCATAAAAGTAGATTAAAGACTTGAAAATAACCATAAAACTCCTAGAAGAAAACAGTTTGGCATAGGTCCTGGCAATGTTTTTTTAACCTGACACCAAAAGTAAAAGCAACAAAAGCAATAATAAATGAGACTACATCATATTAAAAAGCTTCTGGGGGCACCTGGGTGGCTGTCACTAAACGGCTGCCTTCAGCTCATGTCGTGATCCCAGGGCGCTTCTCTGGCATGCTGCTCCCCCTGCTTGTGTTCCCTCTCTTGCTGTGTCTCAGTTAAATAAATAAAATCTTAAAAACAAACAAACAAACAAAAAGCTTCTGTACAGCAAAGGAAACCAACAAAACAAAAAGGCAAACTTTACTGAATGGGAGAAAATATCTGCAAATCATGTATTTATAAGGGACGAATATCCAAAATGCATAAAGAACTCAATAGCAAAAAACCCCACAAAAAATCAAATTAAAAATGGACATAAGATCTGAGTAGACGGGGCGCCTGGGTGGCTCAGTGGTTGAGCCGCTGCCTTCGGCTCGGGTCATGATCTCAGGGTCCTGGGATCAAGTCCCGCTTCGGGCTCTCTGCTCAGCGGGGAGCCTGCTTCCTCCTCTCTCTCTCTCTCTGCCTGCCTCTCTGCCTACTTGTGATTTCTCTCTGTCAAATAAATAAATAAAATCTTTAAAAAAAAAAAAAAAAGATCTGAGTAGACATTTTTTCAAAGATATGCAGGGGCACCTGGGTGGCTCAGTGGTTTAAGCCTCTGCCTTCAGCTCAGGTCATGATCTCAGGGTCCTGGGATTGAGCCCCGGGTCAGCGCTCTGCTCAGCAGGGAGTCTGCTTCCTCTTCTTCCTCTGCCTGCCTCTCTGCCTACTTGTGCTCTGCCAAATAGATAAATAAAATCTTAAAAAAAAAAGTCTTGGGGTGCCCAGGTGGCTCAGTGGGTTAAAGCCTCTGCCTTCGGCTTGGGTCATGATCTCAGGATCCTGGGATCAAGCCCTGCATCAGCCTCTCTGCTCAGCGGGAAGCCTGCTTCCCTTCCTCTCTCTCTGCCTGCTGTGATCTCTGTCTGTCAAATAAATAAATAAAATCTTTAAAAAGAAAGTCTTAAAAAAAAAGATACGCCGATGACCAACAGGCACATGAAATGATGTTCAACATCATCAGTCATCAATGAAATACACATCAAAACCACAATTAGCTTTCATTTTACGCCTGTCAGGAAGGCTAGCATCAAAAAGACAAGAAATAACAAGTGTTAGGGAGGATGTGGGGAAAATTGAACCCTTGTGTACTATTGGTGGGAATGCAGGTTCACCAAAAAATTAGAAATAAAACTACCATATGATCTAACAATTCTTCTTTTGGGTATTTATCTGAAGAAAATGAAAACACTAACTCCACAAGATATATGTACTCCCTTGTTCATTGCAGCATTATTTACAATAACCAAGACATGAAAACAACCTGCATCCATTGATGGATGGATGAATAAACTATAGCTTGTAGACACACATACACACGAATATGACTCAACTAAAAAAGGATGAAATCTTGCCATTTGCAACAACATAGATGGACCTCAAGGGCATTATGCTAAGTGAAACAAACCAGACTAAGAAAGACAAATAGTGATTTCTCTTCAAAGTGGAATCTTAAAAAACAAAAAACAAAAAAAACCCCAAGTTCATTGAAACAGAACAGATTGGTAGTTGCCAGAAGCCCCAAAGAGTAGTGGTGAATGGGGTAGAAAACAAGAAAAAAGAACAAAGTGAGAGAAGGTACTTCTTTATACTCTTAAAGGCCACAGTATTTAAAAAAAATATCTTATTTATTTGACAGAGATCACAAGTAGGCAGAGAGAGAGCCAGGGAAACAGGCTCCTTGCTGAGCAGAGAGCCTGATGTGAGGCTCGATCCTAGGACCCTGGGATCATGATCTGAGCCCAAGAAGGCAGAGGCTTTAACCCACTGAGCCACCCAAGTGCCCCAAAGGCCATGATATTAACTTCTCTGCTTGAGAAACTCTATCCTCCCTCTGCCCCTCCCACTCTTGCTTTCTCTGTCTTAAAGGGTGCCCAAGTGGCTCAGCTGGTTAAGCGTCTGCCTTCTTTGGCTCAGATCATGATCCCAGGGTCTTGGGATTGAGCCCCAGGAAATCTGCTTCTCCTTCTCCCTCTCTCTCAAAGCAATAAATAAAATCTTAAAAAAAAAAATCTTAGGAAAACAATAGTCATCTCATCCATCCTCATTCATGTCAACTATTTTAAATGTTTTGTACTTTTTCTTATAAACTGTTTCTCCATCACCTCTTCATTATCTTGCTTTCTGTGTTCTTGAGATTCTATTAAGTCATTAGCCATTCAGTATTTACTTTTCTTCCTAACTTCCTTAGTAGAAGTCTAAATAGTAGCGATAACACTGAGAATATCCACAAGATTAGCATATATAATACAAAGTAGATGATCAGCCCCCCAATAGAGTGGGCTGAAACTGTAGTCTTACGTAATATACCTACACAATTTGTCAAATTAATGATAAAGGTTAGAGTTGGCTGGGGGTGGAGGGGAGGCAGGTGTCTCAGAGGACCATACTCGTATGGTCAAACTATGGTTAAGATTAAATGACTTTTCGGGACGCCTGGATGGCTCAGTTGGTTAAGCAGCTGCCTTCGGCTCAGGTCATGATCCCAGCGTCCTGGGATCGAGTCCCACATCGGGCTCCTTGCTCCGCAGGGAGCCTGCTTCTCCCTCTCCTTCTGACTCTGCCTTCCACTCTGTCTGCCTGTGCTCGCTCTCTCTCTGACAAATAAATAAATAAAATCTTAAAAAAAAAAAAAAGGGGGCGCCTGGGTGGCTCAGTGGATTAAGCCGCTGCCTTCGGCTCAGGTCATGATCTCAGGGTCCTGGGATCGAGTCCCACATCGGGCTCTCTGCTCGGCGGGGAGCCTGCTTCCCTTCCTCTCTCTCTCTGCCTGCCTCTCTGTCTACTTGTGATCTCTCTCTGTCAAATAAATAAATAAAAATCTTTAAAAAAAAAATAAATAAAATAAAAAAATTTAAAAAAAAAGATTAAATGACTTTTTTTTTCTTCCTGGTAGTCACCGTAATTGGTGTATAGTGTGTCTACTGTCAGCTGCTGGCCACTTCCCGGAGAAAGCACAGATTAACAGTAAGCTATGTTTCTCCTCTGTTGTTAATTCTAGCCCAATGCTGGAACCAGAAATTCAATGGTGAAAGCTACAGCCACCAGATGCCACCAAGAGAACTACAGGGGCAACCAGACCTTTTTCCAAGTAGCACTTACAACCCAGTCGACTCTCCTTCCCCTGACTCTGCCCTCGATCCCATTTGCCATCACATGTACCAGTGGAACCACCCATCTTCTAGTTGGGTTTCCAAGGGAAAACAATTGCTTGGCCTCATGTGTTAGTAACACCAGGGTCTCCTATCGCTTATGCTTGTGTTTGAAAACAAACACCTTGACCAGTCTGTGTCAACCGGCGGCAGTACAAGAAGGCACAGTCCATCTTGGGTTGAGTTTTTGTACCATCACAAGAGAAGACAGTGTTATAAAAAATTATCAACAACAACACTGAGAGCCTAAAACCAGTACATAGCAAGAGGAGATTCATTTCTCCCCAAGTAATCTATTATTCGGTCAGAAACGAGATTGTCTGTAAGTACAGACTCAGTGCTATAAATAGATGATCAGAAGCTTGCTTTTATTTTCTGCCCTAAGAAAAATAATCACTCACCCTACAGAGGTGGCTCCAAGTCTTTCTGATAACATTCTAGGACCTGCTTGGCTACTAGAACTGAAAGAACTCTTTTAAAGTTACAGAACTCCTCTCATATCCCCTAAATTGCACACTACAGAGACACATTCTTTACAAATAATTTCAAAGGGTTCCTTGCAGCCTAAAATCCATCCTGGAAACTGGAAATTTAAGAATTCATCCAAATTTAAGAAATTTAAGAATTCAGCCTAAGAAAATCCAATTTCTCCAGCGCAGCTATGAGTGTGGCCCCTAGACAGGAAAGCCTTGATAAACGAGAATCGGTAAGTCTCCAGTTAACTCCTGAATGCTAACTCTAAGTATCTCCACAAGATTTCTGAGCATCCAGAACGAATTTAGAAGGAATCTTAGGATTTTTCTCTTTAGGTATCACTCATTAAGCAATTCAGAAATTGGATTTTCTTAGGCTCAGAAAATCCTCTGGTTGTAAAACTTCTTGTAATCCTAGTGAATGACAGGAAAGTTTATAGTTTCTTATGAAAGAGAATAAAAGAAATCAGGACATCAATTTCACATTGACATTTTTATTAACGCCAACTGTTTTTTAATTATTATTTTTTTAAAACAATAGCACAAAAATGTTTCAAGGAAGCAGTCTCACAATCTGATGACCTTCTGAAATACAGTCAAGCCACACCAAATATGAAATTCCTGTTAATAACACAAAACAAATATTTTTAAAAAGGAAAATAAAAAGAAGAGGAAAAAGAGAAGGAAAAAAGGTAAGGGCAGAGAAAAGCAATGAGATGTAGTTAAAACTCATTGGGTCAGGCAGGTGAGGCTTATTAGTAGAATACACTGTTAAAGCAAAGAGTGGCACACACAGGCTTACTATCTCTGCTGTTCTACCCAGTCACCACTAATACACGGCCCCCGGCAGCGGCGGCCACTGACTTCTTCCACGTCCACAGTGAACCGGGAGAAGCCAGTGTTGATACTGTCATGAAGAGGTTTAACCGTTGGCCTGTCCGACAACTATGACCATTCTGTTTGTTTTTTAGCAGAATAATTCCTTCAGGATGGTCTGGCTGAAAACCCTTTCTTTTCTATGTGTCACTTATATGCATCTCAGGGCTCTTAAAAGTTGTCTTAAAAAAGAAAGAAAAAAATCATGTATATCAGTTTCTCTTATTTAATGTGGCTATAAAAGATGTTTCCTTATTATTTCTTTATCTCTAAGAAGGACACCGGGGATGGAGGTTGGGGGTGGAACTAAGAGGAAGAAAAAACCCAGACCAGGTTAGGTTTTTTTTTTTTTTAACTTTTTTTTTTCCCTTTTGGCCAGGGGTGGGGTCACACAGAAGGGAAGGCATGGAGGAAAATTATGATCCTTGGTTTAGATTGAGTTATGCAGGAAAATATATCTTCCCGATCAGTCCCCATGCCAAAAAAACCCCAAAAAACAAAACAAAAACAAAAACAAAAAAACCCAAAACAAACCAAACAAAAAAAGCCTAACAAACCCAAGAAACCAAAAAAACACTTGGAATTATGCACAGATTCTATGTTATACCAGCTATCAGCCTTTCATGTTTAACCATTCCCAGCAATGGACACTACCCTCGGCTTGTAGGCTGCTTGCAGAACCCACTTCACAAAAAATCTTCTTCACCCAGAAGCCTCTAGTTTCCTTTTGGTAGGTTATAAAAACAGAACATCTGTCATTAAGAGGAGAGTGTTAAATACTTTTAACCACTGACAAGGCTTCAGGAAGTTTCACAGTTTCGTTATGCTCTATTTTATTACTATCATATTTACATTTTTATTTTTTTATTTTTTTGCTGAATCGCTGATTTTCTTTTCAATAGAATTTAATTCTGGAGTGTGAGCAGGAACCAGTTAACTACATTCATTGTCCAACCCCCACTGGTTTGAAAGAAGACTCCAAATTCTCTGCATATGAATCAGCTGTTCAGTAGCCCCACCTCCCCCCGCCCCCCCGACAGCCAAGCAGCAGGACCGAAGCCCCGGTGGCACGCCAGGCTCACGCTGTAGGGGGCGAGGACTTTCGCTGAAGGAGGTACTGGTGAATGCTCTCAGCATCTCGCTTTAGCCAAGCAGCATTCAGCAGGATATTCTCACAACACTGCTGGATGGTACGCTCAGCTGACGGAGCCGGGTGACTCTCGAAGAAAGCCTGGCGTAAAACAACCCAGAGTGTAGGGTCAGTACCAGCAATAGTAAGAAGGTAACAGTATCACAGCTCAGGAAAAAATACCACTCTTCTGTAAAGGATTCAAAAACTTCAATCATGAAAATTTACCACTGCCACTCCCAGGCTAAAAGAAAACAAGCAGCTCCTTAGACTTGCATTCAGGAATTCTTTCCCAAATACATGCTTAAAATCGAATCCAAAGTTAATGAAGAGATAGAACCTATGGCCTTTCTTTTAGTGTAGGCGCTAGAATTAGACTTGGGACTCAAATCTAGACTGGATCATGTATAAACCTATGACTTTTCGCTAAATTAACTCTTCTGTTTTCTCATTTATGAGAAAATATTTACTCCAGAAGATTCAAGAAAACCCCATATAAACTGTTAACGTAATAGTTGGCAGGCAGGGTCCTTAAGGACTCAAAGCACATTCTGGCTGCTTCTAATAGAGGTTAAACTGCAAAGGATGATAAAACCATGAAGCTTTGATAGACTCACATTTTTCATACAAGACTATTTATGAGTTTGTTGTAATTTATTACAAAGCTTATTGATTAAAGACGCAATGAACTATTTTCTAATGAAGTATGCCAAGATTCACAGAAAACAAAGCAATTCTTGGGGCGCCTGAGTGGCTCAGTTGGTTAAGTGTCTGACTCTTGATTTCAGCTCAGGTCATCATGATCTCAGGGTCCTGGGTTCAAGCCCCGTGTCAGGCCCCACGCTCAGTGGGGCGTCTGCTTGGGATCCTCTCTCTCCCTCTGCCCCTCCTCCACTCTCTCACTCTCACTCACTCTTTCTCTCTCTCTGAGATAAATAAAAACTTAAAAAAAAAAAAATGAAAACAAAGCACCTCTTAAATACCAACCAGTGAAAGGATGGGGGTCTTTACTTTGAACTCATCATCATAGTGTATAAGGGAGAATGACTAATTCATCAGATTACGTCTAGAACTTTTAGAAATCAATAACCTTATTTTGTTTACATACAAGACAACGGCTCCTGCTCCAAGGCTCTTTAGGGCCTGAGTAAGATACAAGACTTCCCCTCATTCCAACTCCACAAACAGCACTACCATTTACATTTTAGGAACCTGGGAATTATCCTCAACTCTTCCTTCTTCCTCTGCCAGGTATGTCCACAACACAGAGAAGCCACTCAGTAAATATTTGTTGAACCAAAGATTAACAAAATCAAGCCCCCTGAATTTCATTACTCCATCTCCCCCAAGCTACTTTATCATTCTTGCTTGGACAGTTAGCATCCCGACATCTTCTCTTCGCCAACCCAAACTTTCTCCACACTGTAGCCAGGCTGAAATTTTTATCACACAAATCACATCAACTCACTCTGTTTATAGGCAATTCAAGGGCTTCCTGCTTTTAGGAAAATTTTCATACAGCCTATAGGGCCCTCCACGGTCTGGCCTCTACCTATCTTACCAGCCTCTGCGCAGCCACTCACTGTCCTTCCGCTCCAAACCCAGTGTATGTACCTCTCCTTCTGGCACTTATATCCTTTACAATAAGGGAACTGTTTGCACAATATACAATGTAAACTAAATGAAGGCAGAGATCAAGTCTCTCACTGTTTTCTCAAGCTCTGAATTCTTAAAATTTTATTCCTAAAATTTGCAGAATGAATGAAACAACACTACAGCTCTCAGAACTTCTAAATTTACCTCTCATAACCCCATTGCCTTCAACAAGAGGAAGGTGAAAATGATATTTCAAAAGTACTTCACAATTAAAGGCAATGAAAGGCTTAAAGTTAAGATTTTCCTCATTAGTGTAGATTTGTTCCTCAAATGTTGAACTTTACCACTTAACTGATTATTATCCTTCGTAAAGGCTAAGAGGAGAGCCCCTACATAGCCATCTTCTCTCCCTGTGCATATGACAGATTACAAAGGTTATTAGAAAGGAAAAACTTATCAAGGACCTACTACTCCATTCCAGTCTGTTACTGGTGATGTCAGTTACTCTAAATAACAATCTTATTATTACCCCATTTTATGGATGAGGAAACACAGGGAGATCATGGGGTTAAAAACATGCTTGAAATCACATAGCTAACCAGGGCAAGGGATGGTTTTCTACTCAGACTGACTGATTCCAAGTTCCATGTTTTTTCAACCATATTTCAACGCCCTCAAAGATGATTCCAACCCCAAATTCCTCAAGCATTAAAGATACAACCCAAGCGGTCTTTTTCCAAGCAAAAACAAGGATAAATACAGCATTACCCCATTACCTGCACTGTATGATTACAATGTGGCTTATCAGTTTTTACTTACTACCTTGAAAAGTAAAAAGTAAACAGCACTTTGCTTACCTTAACCTCTCCAGCCATTTTGTCAACTGCAAATCCCTCAACTGACAGCTGAAAAAACAATGGGTTAAACAGTAAATGCAACTAAAAGAGGCTAGGAACAAAGTTCCATTTATCCTAAAAATGAGCCATTCTATTCTCTCCCAACTTCAGAATATTCTAGAGAATGCACGATGGGTGAAGGACAAGCCCTTTAATAAAGCTAATAACTATTTAAAGAAACTTTCTTTTCTTTTTTTCTTTTTTATTTTTTAAGAAACTCTTAAAAAGCAAAGACCATTGTCTATAGACCTAGTGAATCATGGATGTCCTTAAATAACATCTATGATGAACAAGGTACTCAAAATAAAAATCTTCACATACCTTTATTAGTCTGGATATTAAGAATCCTCCCTGGTATCGGTTATATAGTTCTTCCCAGTTGTCTTTTATAAACTTCCAAGCAGCCTTCCTTCCATGCTTGCTGCCTCCAGCCACTCCACCGATTACTGATACAGTGTCCTGTGGACGTACCTCTTCCTAAAAATAGAAAGGGAACTAAAAATCTACTGTATTCAAAACATCTTCTGGTGCTAGAAAGGGCAGATACTTTTGAGGTACCCAAGCAATCACACTGAAGACCCGCATTCCTGGTTTTAGGAATAACTGGCACCAGAAGCAAAGAGAAGAATGTTTAACCTAAAGATGAGCCAAATTGAGAATGAGGCACTGGGACAGGTACAGACAGGCTGCTCAAAAGATATTTGCTTGGGTTCCTCCAGGGTAAAGAAAGGAAGAGACAGAAGGAAGGTACTGGGATAATTGTGCTTTCCAGTTTATTTCTGCCTCCAACTATTCTGATTCTCACCATTATGGAGTGATATACAGGTCAGTAGCAAAAGCCCATTCCATTTTCCCCAGACTAAGAGGAAGCCTCAGTTTAGGGTTAAAGCAGATCAAGAGGATACTGAATCAAAGACATGTGCCACAGATCAGTGGGTTACAATTCCCTCTGTAGGCAGTTTTTGTTGGAACTTACTGAAAGTGCAAACGTGAGGACTTTTTGAATCAATTCAGGTGAAAGAGTAGCCCCAAGGACCCTTTCAATTCGGTTTTTCTCTTCCTGCATATCTGCTTGTTTGTGAAGCTACAATGAAAAAATAAAGATATAGTTAACTCTCCCCTAGAAGTTATGCATATGCTTGTATGAGTTTCTCCCCGAAACTTTTTGCTCTACATTCTCACTGGCTGAGACTGCACAGTATTAAATTAACAAAAGGAAATACTTTTTAAGATGTTCAGGCACTACATTTTTCATATGTCAAAACAGTAAGTCACTATGTAAGTCTGTACTATGTGAATGGCTTGTCATCAGTTCTGAGCAGTTTAACATCAAGGTCTGAGGGATATATGTCTGACTAATGTTCTATGTTAGATGATCTGACTAATGTTCTATGTTAGATGAATAAACTAATCATCATTAATACCATTGAAGGTCATCAATTTAATTTCTAATAGGAAAAAGTAAATGTTAATTAAAAAAATATTTTATTTACTTATTTATCTGAGAGAGAGAGAATGAGAGAGAGAGCATGAGAGGGGGGAAGGTCAGAGGGAGAAGCAGACTCCCTGCTGAGCCTGATTCGGGACTCGATCCTGGGACTCCAGAATCATGACCCAAGCCGAAGGCAGTCACTTCACCAACTGAGCCACCTAGGCGCCCCAATAAACGTTAATATTAATTCATGAGTCTCTGATCAGTGGGATTCTGTATCATCATATTTTTTAACTGCAAAATCAGCACATGCTGAACATAGAAAATTGCGAAAATAGAGAGGTATAAAGAACTAATTAAATTATTGGGGCACCTGGGTGGCACAGACAGTTGAATGCCTGCCTTCAGCTCAAGTCATAATCTCAGGGTCCTGAGAACAAGCCCCACATCAGGCTCCCTGCTCAGTGGGAAGTCTGCTTCTCTCTCTCCTTCTGCCCCTCACCCTCACTTAGATTCTCTCTTTCTCTCTCAAATAAGTGAATAAAATCTTTAGAAAAAAAAAAAAAAAAGAAGAAGAAGGGGTGCCTGGGTAGCTCAGTAGGTTAAAGCCTCTGCCTTCCGCTCGGGTCATGGTACCAGGGTCCTGGGATCAAGCCCTGCATTGGGCTCTCTGCTTGGCGGGGAGCCTGCTTCCTCCCCTCTCTCTCTGCCTACTTGTGATCTCTGTCAAGTAAATAAATAAAATCTTAAAAAAAAAAAAAAGGACAAAAAATTAAAGTATTGATATGTACATTACCAATCAGAAATAAAGTATTGATATGTACATTACCAATCAGAAATAAGACCCCCTTATACCTGCTATTTTGTGACTTTTAAAAAATATTTAAGTTACAGGTAATTTTATTTTCTTTATACTTTCATAGCCTCTAAATCTTCCACAGTGAATATACCAGGTTTTTTTTAAATCATCAGAAGCAAAACATTATACATGTAAATAATTAGAATTACAAAGGTATATGAGATACCTCTCCAAAACAACAATTTATAGATTCTGCTGATCATCTCTCCCATTGAAGAGTCTATACTGACCAGTGTCTGCAGACCCCATCACAGGTCCCATTTTCCCCTTTCCTTTGGACTCTTTTGAGCAGCAATGTGGTAAAATAAATAGGAAGTTAGGAGATCTGGGTTCTAGTCCTAGTTTTGCCTCTAACTAGCCGTGTGATCTTGACTAAGTCCTCAACCCTTCTAGATCTCAGCTTCCCCAGCTGTAAAATGAGTGGGATGGACAGATAATTTCTAACGGTCCTTTTTTGCTCTAATACTCAGTCTGAACTCTGGCTTTCAGGAAGCATGGTTTTCCCCAAGGAGAACCTGTTACATTTGACCACTAGATGGCACCATAACACCACATTCCAAATACACTTTGAAATAAAAGTTTGGTTTTGTTTCTTTTAATCCTGCCTCATTATTCCTAAATTACCAATAGAAAACAATCCTCCTCATCTCCCATCAACTGGTTCCTTGAAGAAACTTAATTTGGTCTTCATTAGAGCTCTGCTTATAGCAAAGCAGAACTACAGTCAGCTCCCTTGTATTAACAGATGCAAACACTTACTAAAATATACATAGTGTAAGTTCTTTAAAGTATGCCAGGACATGAAAATGTCCAGGTTATCTGTCACAAGAATTCCAGAACCCCTATTTTTGTGCCATACTTTTATGGAAAAGACAAAACCCACAAATACCTGATTTCATCTACAAAGAAATACATGATTTATAGTGCACAGGTTCACAGAATATTAAGAATGAGAAACGAGGGATGCCTGGATGGCTCAGTTGGTTAAGCAGCTGCCTTCGGCTCAGGTCATGATCCCAGCGTCCTGGGATTGAGTCCCACATCAGGCTCCTTGCTCAGCAGGGAGCCTGCTTCTCCCTCTGCCTCTCCTGCCATTCTGTCTGCCTGTGCTCGCTCGCTCTCCCTCTCTCTCTCTGATTTAAAAAAAAAAAAAAAAAAAATCTAAAAAAAAAGAATGAGAAATGACCAACCCAAAGTATAATTTTTCTATTATTAGAAAGGAAACTCTTGCACAAGATCAGTAAAGTGGCACATTTTGAGTTTCTATTTTTCAAAATATTTTAGTCATTTAAATAGGATTTGTTTAAAACTAAATACTAGAAATTAGATTTGCAATTCTGATCCACTTGAGATCAGAAATGCTCTTAATCCATTAAGGATGGAAGTAATAAAGCACATTTCATTCCTGTTCTGGTTGTTCCCCTCCTTAAGTGTAGGTCTTTAAATGAATGGGCTTTATAGGTCTGGCAGATAATTTGGATATTTACACACACTTTGCACATTTTATTTGATGGTAATAGATTCAGCTCCCTCCACCACTGATGCAATCAGCATAGTCCAGTTATTCCTTAGATTGATAACTACATGGACAGGGACTTAGGAAGTACTTGTTCCACAGTATTAGTATTTAAGTTTAATTATATGCCAACCACCCTGGGAAAACTACAGAGGCAATGTAGGCAGGTCAGTTAATTTCCTGTCCATTCACAAATGGAGCACTGGTATAGCTCAAATCCTTGAAGTATGTAATCATCTATCCGCTTTCTCTCTTTAAAGGATTTTATTATTTACTTTTTATTTACTTGACAGGAGAGAGAGAGCACAAGCAGGGGGAGCAGCAGGGAGAAGGAGAAGCAGACTCCCTGCTGAGCAGGGAGCTTGATGCAGTGCTTGATCTCAGGACCCTGGGATCATGACCCGAGCCAAAGGCAGACACTTAGCTGACTGAGCCACCCAGGTGCCCCCATCTATCCCCTTTCCAAGCACAGACACAAGCCTTGGGAAATACCCTAGTAACTTTACACTAAAGGGAAAAATTTTAAGAACCTGACATGTTAATCAAAATGAACATTTCAATTTTTTATATTTAAGGTGCATAAACTTACGAATAAAAAGAAAGAAGTGAAATTAGATGACTTTTGGCATTGTATTGGTAGTATACATGAACAGACATTATGTATTTCTCCCAAGTTTTCTTTTTGAGAGAGAGAAAGAGAGAGTGTATGTGCACATGCATGTGGGGGGTGGCACTGAGGGAGAGAGAGAATCCTAAGCAGACTCCCTGCCAAGTGCACAGCCTGACACGGAGCTCCATCTAATGACCCTGAGATCATGACCTGAGCTGAAATCAAGAGGTGACTAAGCCACCCAGGTGCTCCTCCCATAGTTTCTTAGTATCTGCCTGACCGCAATATGCAGATCTGCACGTATGTCTTTTGCCCAGACTTTTAACCACCTAACAATGCGCACAGTCTCTGTGTCAATCGTGTTAAAGAGCAGAAAATGGGAGCCCTTCCCAAATTTACTCACCTTTAGCATAATGTCTAAGGTAGTGCCATCACCATGTTTCAGCACAGTCAGATAGACCTACAGAGAACACAGGAACAAAAAAGAAGACATCTGATTAAACGTATCTTCTTCCAAATAGTTCAATGTTAAGAAAAGACATAAGGCGAATCAAACAATTTATAAATAGCTGTGTGTGGATGCTACATACAAATGTGGCAAAGAGCTTAGAGCCCACACTGAAAAGCAGCAAGGCAAACAGCACGTGGTGAGTAACAGCAGCACACACCCACTTTCTCTCAGGGAAATGTGCGCTGATCATCACCTTTCAGCACCAGAGTCTGGCCTGAGAAACGTTAGACAAAGGACATGCTGGCTACAGAACACTGAATGCACCTATTAAATCAGAATCAGACATGATTTGTGGGTCAGTACTTAGGTCATTTTTGGTTCCCATTAAACACATTCCACAGTATACACAGAATGATGCAGTCACTTAGAGATCAAGGTTATTCATCATGAAAACGTACAGGACTCCTCAGATCAGCGGAGAGAATCTGTTTCCCTTCTACGTGGTCCTTAAACCGACGACGGGCTTCTTCTAACGTTGCCTTATGTCCTGCTTTTCCTAGTTTGCCCAGAACCAAGCCCCTCAGGAGTGCATCTAGATGACCTGATTAAGAAGTAAGAGACACGGAACTGCTTAAAAATCCTGTTTTCACAAATAGGCTACCTGGCTATCCTGTAATTGTGTTATACTATGTCTACCATCTTGAACAAACACAATCAATTACCTTAGTACTTGAGAGAACACCTGATTTACATTATTCAAATCATAAGAGTGAAATGAAGTACTAAACAGATTAGCTAAACAAATAAATTTGCTGACTTTGTCTACAAATGTCAATGATCTGAATTTATTAAATGTTTACTCCATCTAGGAAAGTACACTGCTAAGGACTGTATGTGAAAGGAAGAGGCAGAACAGGCTTAGATCATGCAGTTTTGACCCAAGATTCAGAGAAAGATCACATACAGAAATAGTATGCTGTGTATAATAAATTGAAATCTTAGATTTAAAAATCAACTTCTGATGGATCTATTGACTCCAAAGACGTGTATATGTGCAATAAGCACATAAGGAGAGTCTCAATATTGGTGATTAGAGAAACACAAATCAAAATCACAGGGAGATGCCACTTTACACCCACTAGGATGACTGAAGACAGACAGACAGACAGTAACAAGCACTGTTAAGGATGTGGAGAAATTAGAACCCTCATACATTGCTGGTGGGGTGTAAAATGTGTGGCAACTTTGAAAAACAAGCTGGCAATTCCTAAAGAGGTTAAACAGAGAGTTACCATATGATCCAGCCATTCCACTTTTAGGCATATACCCAAGAGAAATGGAAGCATTATGTCCACACAAAAACTTGTTTACACACATGTTCACAGCAGTATTCACAGCTGTCAAGTAGGAACCATCCAAACATCCATCAAGTTATGAATATACAGAATGTGGTACGCCCATACAATAGCGTATTACTCAGCTATAAAAGGAATGCAGTACTGATAGACAACGCAAAATGGACGTACCTTTGAAACATTCTGCTAAGTGAAAAACATGAGACACAGAAGGCTACATGGGGTAGGAGTCCACACATATGAAATGCCCAGAGCAGGCAAATCCATAGAGACAGAAAGCAGATTAGTAGTTGCCAGGACGGAGGTTGCCAGGAAACGGAAAGTGACTGCCAATGGGTAGGGAGTTTCTTTTAAGGCTAAAGAAATTGTTCTGGAATTAGATATGGGGATAGTTGTGTAACCTTGTGAACAAACTAAAAAAGACTAAGCTGTATATTTTTAAGAGGTCTGTTTTATGATATATTGATTATATCTCAAAAAAAGAAAGTTAACACCAGCAATGACAGATTGCAATACCAAAATGGACAGGCAAGTCGTGGCATATTCACATAGTGAATACCACTAAGCAACAGAAAGGAATGAACACACTGGATGTATCTTAACTATGATACTGAGCGAGAGAAGCCAGATAGAAGAACAGAATATATATTAGCATTCCATTTATATAAAGTTCTAGAAGAGGTAATATTAACCGAGGGTGAAAGAAGGCAGAACAGTGTTTGCCTGCAGGGGACGGGCAGGGGACACCTGAGTGGCAGTGACTGACAGGGAAGAGGCCCTGAGGCAACCTCCTTTGGTGTCTGCATTTGTCAAAAGTCAGGGAACTGTAACATTTACACTGTGCACCTTGCTACACCTAAATTGTACCTCGGTAAAAAGTAAGTTTAAGAAAACCACAGATCAATAGATAACACAAGAGGACATCAATGAAGAACCAATATGTAATTCTGGCTCCGGTACTGACTTGCAAGGCAATGTTTTGTTATTTTGCAGTTTGGCCCTTCCAGCTATAAACCTAGAAAGCTAAAGACATTCTCCTTGGGGCACCTGGGTGGCTCAGTGGGTTAAGCCTCTGCCTTCGGCTTGGGTCATGATCTCAGGGTCCTGGGATCGAGCCCCGCATCAGGCTCTCTGCTCAGCTGGGAGCCTGCTTGCCCCTCTCTCTCTGCCTGCCTCTATGTCTACTTGTGATCTCTGTCAAATAGATAAATTAAAAAAAAAAAAAAAAGACATTCTCCTTATTTCATAAAGCTCTATTTGAGCCCATAAAGTTTTACACATTATCACCATGACAAAGAAAGACAACATCCACTATTTTGCCTATAACTGTCTCCACATACCCTCTCCTGTCTTGTTTCTGGGATCTCTGTTCCTGCCTAAAGCCAGTCCTCCACTGATCTGACTTTTCTCCGTCACTTGGCCATCACTCCAGCAATTACTCCCCTCTTTTTACACCATGAATTTTTCTGTTACTATTCCATCACTGTCATCAGCACAAAAACGTTATAAAATCTCCCACTTTGTTAAAAAAAAAAAAAGTATCTCCACTCACCTAGCTCTCTCCAGACTACCCCCTTTCAGCAAAGACTCCTTTAAAAAGCTGTCTAAGTATGTTGTCTCCTCTTCCCCTACTCCCAGTCTGGAGAACCCAAAACTGGTCACCACCACTCCACAAAATTTGCCAAGGTAATCACCAGTTCTTTACCTTGCCTGACTCAGAGCAGCATTTGTCATGGTGGATTACTCTCCAACTGTACTGTCTTTTTTTTTTTTTAAGATTTTATTTATTTGAGAAAGAGAGAGAGTGTGCACAAGACGGGGTAAGGTCAGAGAGAAGCAGATTTCCCACTGAGCAGGGAGCCTGATGCGGGACTCGATCCTGGGACTCCAGGATCATGACCTGAGCCGAAGGCAGCCACGTAACCAACTGAGCCCAGCCACCCAGGCGCCCCTCCATCTGCACTGCTTCTTAAGCTGTCTGGGACATCTCCTTGCTCCTTACTCTCTCACCTCCCTGGTCAGTGAGTCTCCCTAGCTGATACCTCCTCTTCCACCCAATCTCCAAATCCTAGCCTAGCCGAAGACCTAGTCCTCAGACTATTCTTCTCTCCACTTACATTCAGGCCCTGCATGATCTCTAGTTTCGTAGCTATATATACCATCTACAAACTAAGTGGATTTATTTGGCCTAGACCACTAGGATGTTTAAAAGGACCTCACATTTCTCATGTCTAAAACTCAACTCCTGATTGCCTCCGCCCCCAGCCTGCTGCTGCAGCAGTCTTCCCCATTCCTGCAGATGGCAACTTCACTCCTTCAGTCTCGAGGCCAGAATGTGGCGGCTCCTCTCACTCCACTGCAGCCAGTCCACCACCAAACAGATTCAGTTCTGCCTTCAGAACAACCACAGAATTTACCACCTACAAGCGCAAGCTGCAACCAGTGCCTCAACTGCACTTTGTAACCTGTTTCCCTGCTCCTTTCTCTGGGCTCTCAACTCCATTCTGGTTTCCACAAAGCAGATCCAGTCATGTTCTTCTTCAGCTCTCAAGTTTGCTTCTCATACCACTAACTGTGAAAATCCAAAATAGTGTACGAGCTCCCACAGGTCCTACAGGAGCTGAACCGCTTCCCACTCCCTGTTTCCCTCACTACTCTGTCCTGACTCTAATCACAAGGACACAAGCATGCTCCTGCTGCAGGCCTTCCACACTGGCTGTTCCCTGCTGGAACCTTTCCCTCTGGATGGCCTCCCAGCTCTCTCTCAGAGGTCTCTGCTTATGCACACACATCACCTCATCACGAGGGACAGCTGCTCTGACCACTCGATGAGCTACTGGCCTCCTCCTCTTTGGCTACCTCACCTATCTGGATTTTTCTTCATGATGCCGCTGCTAGCTAAAATATCATGTATTTAATGATTTGCCGTGCCTCCCACTAGAAGTAAGCCACACAGGGCAATGCTTTCTTCACTGTTGTACCACCAGCTCCCAGAACAGAACCTGGTTATTTACTAGGTGCATAAGTATTTGCTGAATCAATGAAGGCAAAACACAGAGCTCTAGGTAATTGTTACTGCTGCTCTTACTGCAAAAGACCCCCTCTGGGACAAGACTGCTCGGGAGGGAAATACCATCTTTAGTTATTTGCAGATGGTAGAAAATAATTATATATAAAGTCTTCAGATCACCCACCATTCCCAACATGTACAGGACAGCAAAAGAGTAAATATGTGATTACAGAAATAATCAGAGGAGAGAACACATGGAGAAAGTAAATAATTTCCTTAGTTCAGGTACTGTCTCTCAGTGTCTTTATAAGTCATACATATAAGGTGCCTGGAATTTAGGGTAATAATAAATAAAATAATCCAAAATTCCCTTTAGCTTTCCTTGATTATAGATTGGCCTTTGGAACTCTGTAAAAGATTTCTATTTCCACCATTTGATTTGTTTACAAATCATATTTAGCCGTGAATACACATAACCACCACTGTTTTTACTTTGCAACCCATGTAATTTCACCAATAAACTTAAAAGGCCTAAGAGTTAATTTCTGGTGAGCTGAATACATAGTAACATCCAGCAGATACAAAAACATTACTGACACTGTTAACAACAGCTGAGTAAAAAAGGATCAATTTCTCCTCTACTACTTCCCCATTCAGCACACCCATTACCTTCTCCAGGTTTGGGGTCCCAGCCCAGTCTCTCCCCTATAGGTGAAAAGACATCTTTCACAAACTCCTGGATTTCCTCATAGAAGTCTGTGTGGGACAAGAGAGTTGAGAGAATCCCCAGGTTACAGCTCAGGTCGCTCCACACAGTATAATTGGGCTCATTCACAAAAGCCTCCATGACTTTTAGAACCTCTACAGTGCTAATGATTCCAGCTCGAGCCTGGGATAGGAAAAAACATAAATTAATCTAGTCTTCAAACAAAAACTAAAACAAAAAAACACAAGCATGCATTTTCAGCATTATCTACTGCTAGTCAGTCATGTCTCTGATTTAAAGGAAATGAGGCTATATAAAATCAGGGGATTATTTAAATAAAAATGCTATCATGACAACATTCCTTCTTTACTTTTTTTTTTTTTTTTTTTTTGCTATTTATAAAAGAGCCAAGTAAGGAAGCACACTTGGTCTGGTGACAGATGGTGGCTACACGTGCAGTGAGCGCAGCAAGAGGCACAGACTTGTGGAATCAGTAAGCTGCACACCTGAAACTCATGTAACATTGTGTATCAACTACACTTCAAAGCGAAAGAAAGCAAGAAAGAAAAAAAAAGAAAGCAAGAAAGAAAACAGTGAACTTCTATTTCTATCCAGTGTCTGGGCTTTGGTTTTCTTTTTATTTAAAAAAATTCTCAGACTTTCAGAAAAGATGCAAAAATAGTCAGGGCTTTGGCTTTTGACAGAGGCTCTTTCAAAACTGGACTTGAAGACTGTGTCAACGTCAGCCTGTCCTTCACTCATTTCTAAAAGAAGGCAAACTGGAAGGCACTACAAATTCAGAGTCCTTTCAGAATTAACTAACAGAGCTAGGAAAAAGAACTTCTGTTACAGCAGCCAACTGCACAAACACACCACTCTCCTGGGACAGGTCTCTCTCAGCAATGAGATCAGCAGATGTGAGGTTTTGTGCATCAATGCTAATCTGTGTTTATACAAAGGAGGAATCCAAAACCAGTTACTGCAGAGGGGAGGGAAAATTTCAAGTCCAATTTAAAGGAACACTAGGAGGAATCTGACAATTTTATCACAGACATCTGGCAATTATCTAACCTATGTTGGAGTCATAAAGATAATATTACTAATTGCTGATTTATATCCTTTCTGGAACAAAGTCAAATATAACATAATTCTAAAGCTAATGGGCTATTATTAGAGTAGCAATGGAATGTTAAAGAATACTAGATGTTTCAAGAGAAGTACAATCACTATTTTAGAACACATAAATCACTCTAAATTAATTATTTTTAAAAAAACCAACACATCAATAGGGAAGTTTCTTCAAGGCTCATACCTATTTCTACCAAGAAGAATTTCTGCCTTACAAAGGATAGTTTTAGTTGCAAAACCTGCCTTAGGAGTAGTGAGATGGGATTTGTTTCTGGTAAATTAGATGTGTTTAATCTTGTCTTGTTAATTAATAATTAGTCATTTGTTCTAGTCCCAGAAGGTGTTCAACCTTCAGGAAGAACCATATTCTTCTAATTATGTTTCAGTCAGACACTCAAGGAAAAACAAAATCCTTTAATCAACAAAATCCATCATACTACTTGAGGGAGACTCACCAAGGAGAAGAGGTCATTCTGTAATCCAAGTCGATCCACAGGGGGCAGAGAAAGATCACGAATGCCTGGTAATAAACTTTCCAGCATGGCTGAGCTATACTGGGTCCGATAAAATCCAACTGTTCCCAGGTTTAACTGAAAAGATACCCAATGGTCATTGTTAATAAAACAGTTTTTCTTTTTCTTTTCTTTTTTTTTTTTTTAAACAATCTTTAGCAGGTGTGAAAAGTGTTCTGGTTTTTGTTTATCTGAGCAAAAACAACAACAAAGCTCACATATGCAGGCAGGGATGAACATGAAACAACACGTAAAGATAGAAATCGGTTGTCGGGGCGCCTGGGTGGTTCAGTTGGTTAAGCTGTCTGACTCTTGATCTCAGTTCAGGTCATGATCTCAGGGTCAGGAGACTGAGCCCCACATCAGGCTCCAAACTGAGCTGGATGGTAGGGAGGATGGGAGTCACATGGGCCAGTTTCTATCCACTCGAAGTGGACAGTTTTAAGTTTACAGAAAATATTTACTGTATGTAAGAGTGCATGGGCTGTGGAATATCTGAGGAAGACTAAGCCTTTACACTCATCTACTCAGCCAGACTCTCAAGAGAACAATGCTCAGGTCCTAGATTTTAAAGACTTAAGGAGACTTAAAAGGTAATTTCACATGATTTGTGGAGTAAGGTAATCAGGGACTGTCATTATTCTCTATAAGCTATTTACTAATAGGCAAAAATATTTCTTTTTTTAAAAGATTTTTTATTAACATATAATGTGTTGTTAGCCCTAGGGAAAAATATTTCTGATAATACTTATATACATAACACTTTGCAGCTAAAATAATAGCATAAGATATAAATATTTTTCTATTTATATGTAAGTATTTTTTAAAAAATCACCTCACAATAATACAACTGCTATTTTATTGATTCCCTTTACCTTTCATTACAGGAATAATACCTTTATTTACTCAATTACAATCACTGTGTACATATGTTTTTCTTATTTGTAAGAAAAATTTCATACAGCTACATCATCTTCCAGATATAATTTCAAATGGTGGTAATACACTATTCCAGTAAGTAAAATATGTATTAAAACAAAGGGAAAAATGGTTCTTTTCAGAAAAGCAAAGAAGTCTGAGACAACATATAAGTCTTATTAGGAACCTCTAACTGGGTAAAAAGTCTAGTAGATACTTTCATTATGAATGGTGCAGAGTACAGGATAATGAAAAATCATCTTTACCAACTGTTATTTTTTATGAAATGGTTTCCCAACATCAGTTACAGGATTTCACATTTCAGTGACACAAACTTATTATTACATGTCTGAGCTCACCTGATTATAGCTGTACATTTCCAATGACAACATATCATCTCATCACAATGACAGTGCAGTTTGAAGTTGCAAGACTACAAATCGTTTGGTTAATGTGACTTCACACATAATCTACTATTTTTTCCCCTTTGATCCCATCTTTTAATATCTGCTTATCTATCACTTCCTTAACTGACATAAGGGAAGATATCTAGACCATATTATTTGAAAATTGGCCCTACGTTTCTGTCTTTGTAAGTCCTAGTCCAAACTAACGCAGAATTTAGAGCCAGCCATAACATGCATAAGGGGAGTGACAGAAATCAATCAATTTAGGTCAGATAAAAACAGGCCATTTCTAGACTCACCTTTACCCACTGGTCTGGTCTGACGTTTTTCAAAACCACATTCATCTCTGGCTTATCCATCAGAATTTTCAGTTTGGCATGGTTGGGATCTTCGCTAGTAGAGATCGTGATAGGAACCATCCACTGGGGACAGTCTTCTCCTTAAGCAAAAGAAGAACGAATAGGAAACTTGAGAAATAGTTTGTCACTGGAAAAAAAAGAGGGTAAGGCGGAGAGAGAGGACAGGCGTCCTACACATGAACTCGAGTCTAACTGTTAAGCCAACAGCTCATGTTCAATGGTACATAAACTCTTCCACAACCGGAATAATACTAGTATAAAGGAAGAGCCACTTTCCTGTTACAGAGCAATAGAGACAGTAATGATTTTATTGTTAAGAGAAATTTCGAGTACGTAAAAGCTCTCACATAGCATTTAAAAACATTCTAAGGTGCAGGTATATATACTCCTGAAACAATGAAGGGTTGATTTTATTTCTGTGATAGACACGACAATCCCTGGAGCTGATGGATTCCACCACTAAAAAGTGATAGCTAAAAGTCAAAACTTTTTTAAGGCAGATAACATACTGCCTTTGAGGTATCAGATAGCAAAACAGACTCTGAATTAAGATACTGAACAGAATAGAGTCACCGCCCAGTGCGTTAATGTAAACTCTTAATAAGTTATATACTTTATGCTATTAGGCTAAACGACAAATCAGAATTTTCTTCTAATGTTGAGATAGTTCCGGTTTTATTACTACCTATACTGGTCACAGAGTGTTTGAAAAAACTGCAAATCCTGTCAGTCCTATCATGCAGACTGTTATGAGGCAGCAAACAGAAAATGTAACACTTAAGGATTTATTTTGGATAACAAGCCTGTCATCTAACTTATCAGACATAGTTATTTAAAGAGTAATTCTAAATGCTAAGCAAGGGAAGGATGGAAGGCTGTACCTCTTAACCCTAGTAGAGTGTACCATATTTTGGAGGGTGGAACATAAAAACATATTGGTGATTCTGATATACATCTCCCCTTACTAAGAATTGTTATTATAAAGGAGGTGAGAAAGGTACAGAGAAACACTTCTAATTTTCTGAGCAAAAGAATCAACGACCTGTAGAAATCTTTGAAAAACCAGAGTCGAGTGGTGGTTTAAGGTATAAACTCATGTAATCCAACTATTTTGTTTGAATTCCTACTCTTTAACTCATTAGATAGGTGACCTTGGGCCACTTAACTAACCCACCTTTTCCTTAGCTCCCTCATTTATAAAATGGAAATAATACTATCTACCTAATGGGGTTGCTAAGACTTTAAAAGAAGGATCAGTACTTCTAAGTACTACTAAGCTATACTGCTTAGCACGGTAACTGGTACATAATAATGCTAAATAATGACTGGGCTTTATTTATTTACTTGTTCACTTACTTAGTATGCCCAAGAATTTAAAAAAAAAAAAATTAGCTACCCATACAAGTGTGCACCAAGGCTTCTTTTAGGAATGAAGGCTAGAGACATTACTTCTTGGGTGTTCCTAATTTACTCCTTATAGCTTCCAATAATACACAGAAACAGGGAATTTAAAAAATCAAAGAATATCAAAACACTACAAATATCTCATGAATCTTTTCTGATTTCCTAGATTTCATTTTTATTTCATTAATATTTCCTTATTTTTTTCCTTATTTTTAATTCTATTAATTCTATTAAAAATACTGAAAAGTGGATTATTTCCTATTAATTGGAACACTACTCATATGGTATTCAAATTCATTTACCAACTCCCACTTAAAGCCACTTGCTTACCAACATATGGTCCACTGGCACAGAACTTCCTTTGGGACAACCTCAATAATCTGTCATCTTCTACCTAAAGAAGGAAAAACAAAAGCTAAAATAGTAGTATTGACTTTTTTTTTTTGTGGGGGCAACACTTCTGTGACAAAACAGAAGGTGAAACCAGGACAGCCAAGTGTCCCAAACTGCAACAGTGATGAAGATGACGACACTATATAATGGGAGAAGACATCACTTCTCATTTAGTCCTCAAAATAACAATACTTTTTTTTTTTTAAGATTTTATTTATTTGATAGAGATTACAAGCAGGCAGAGAAAGAGAGAGAGAGAGAGAGAGAGAGAGGAGGAAGCAGGCTCCCTGCTGAGCAGAGAGCCTGATATGGGGCTGGATCCCAGGACCCCGGAATCATGACCTGAGCTGAAGAGAGAAGCTTTAACCCACTGTGCCACCCAGGCGCCCCTCAAAATAACAATACTTTAAATAAAAGGCCATGTTGTACGTAATGAAGGGATTTATACGCAGACAAGAACTTAAAACTACTACCACTTCCACAAGGATACATAATAAATAACAGTACAGCAAGCTGTTTTAATCTTTATAGAGGGAGGTTATGTCTTCAGACTCTTCCACTTCTAAAAAGTGCAACCTTAGATTAGCATGTCAGGAATTTAAATTTTCAGAGTGACCAATAAACATGAAGAAGCACACAGCTTGGTTCAAAGGCTGAGCTTAAACCAATTCTGCAGTCCTGGAATAAACCCCACTTGTTCATTTTAGGTTTACACCATGGGGTGCCTGGCTGGCTCAGTCAGAAGAGCAAGCAACTCTTGATCTCAGGGTCGTGAGTTCAAGCCCCACATGGGGAATAGAGATTAAATAAATAAATAAATAAACTTAAAACAACAACAACAACAACAGCAACAACACATCAACAAGTTTACAGAGTTCTCCTTGGGGACAGTGAAAGTAGACAACACTTTGTTTTCTCCTGTAAGTATGTATGATTTTAATGATGTGGGGGACAAACGGTCAGAGATAATATATAGCCAAGGAAACAATGCAAGGGCTGGGTTCAATGTTACCTAGAATACAAACATACAGAAAAGCAAACCTGATGACACTGACTGAATTTCATTCCACGCCGCGGCAGGGGAACTGGAGGGTCTGTTGTAAGGTTACCTGTTCTGCTTCCACATAAATGAGGGGGAATCCCATCTGTTTGGTCCAGGTGTTCATCACTGCTGCTATAGGTTTACCACTGGCATTCTCTAAACTTTCCCAGAGATCCTCTAGAAGATAAACACAAACAATGAAAATCTAAAATGTTTATATTTTTGTTTTCTTAAACAAACCAAAAATTTTCTGTAACTCCTGACATCATACTGCTAACCGATTTTTTTTCCTTTTTTTAAGATTTTTTAAGATTTTATTTATTTATTTGACAGACAGAGATTACAAGTAGACAGGCAGGCAGAGAGAGAGGAAGGGAAGCAGGCTCTCTGCAGAGAGCCTGATATGGGGCTCAATCCCAGGACCCTGAGATCATGACCCGAGCCGAAGACAGAGGCTTTAACCCACTGAGCCACCCAGGTGCCCCTTTTGCTAACCAATTCTTTGGTTCTTTCAGGTTCAGGAGACAAACAGGAGTCAAATTAATGTCCCCTCATCTCCACATTAAATAAACTCTATTACAAAAACTGGTCTTAAAAGTCTCAGATGTCCTTAATTGTTCCAATGTACTAAAAAAAAAAAAAAATCACAAATTATAGGGGTGCCTGGCTGGTTTAGTCGGTGGGGCATGCAACTCTTGATCTCAGGATCATGAGTTCAAACCCCACGCTGGGCCTAGAATTTACTTAAAAAAAAAAAAAATCACCAATTTTAATAAATAAAAGACAAACAGGTAAATTCATACAAGAAGAAATGGAAACAAATAGAAACATCTTCAAGATCACCCCTAAACAATCCATATAAAACCGTTATACCCATTCAATTAACAGAAGTTAAAAAATACTCAGTGCTCTGAGGCTGCAGTAAACTCACGGTCAAACAGCACTGGTGGTCAAGTAAACAAAAAAGCAATACACTGTAATACACACTAGAAGGAGGACATGAACAGAGGAAAAGCCCTTCAAGAAAAATCCAAAAAAATAAAGGCTTCATGAGAGTTAGGCTTTTGGACTGCATTTTGAAGAGGAGTTGTTCATTAGACTCACAAAGGGAAAAGGGCAATCCAGGTAGAATAAATGGCCTATGTACAAAGAAGAAAGTATTAAGAAAAGACAGAAAATATCAGTAACAGCAAATGTTCAGTAAGCATAAGACAGAGGCCCAGGTGTGGGAGCAGTAGGCAGTGAGGCTGAGACAGTAGGCGGGGCTAGCTGCCAGGGGCTCTGCTGTACAGGGGAGTAAAGTAACACAAGTGTTTTTAATCAGCAGGTGAGGCAGTCAGAGACTCGCTTTAAAAAGATGACCCTGGGCAGCCTCAGGGTGAGAGAGAAAACTGAAGAGAGTGGGGCAGGCAAGAAGTACTAAGCTGGTAGGCAACTATGGAGTTGAGGAGAGAGATCGTAAAGGCATGGATTAAGCAAAGGGGAGTGAAGAGAGACAATCAAAACCATGGATGGGGGTTGCATTGTGTCTGAACTACCAACTGTCCTTCATAACACCAGCAAATCAAGAAATGGTACAAGGTAGGCCTCGCTGTGCAAAGGGTGGTGGCTAAACCAGAGGTACCGGCTTTGCCCGGAAGCTTGTTAGGCAGATCCTCCGGTCTCTCCCCAGACCAAATGAACTACAAACACTTCCACAGACCCTGGGTCATGGCATGTATGTTACAGCTTAAGCACTATAAGGTTCTGTCCTCAGGTATTACATGTGGGCATGCTAAAGACTCAGAAAACTTACAGGAGCACATTTCCCTGTAGCTCTGCTTTAAGGAATGGAATGCCTCTCTCTTATAAACTGAGATGGAAATTTACGGTGGGGGGTTGGGGAGGTGGGAGGAGAGAGTGTCAGGCCTACATCATGTCCTGAACAGAGGGCAGATATACTGTATTTTTAAATTCATGGGTTACAAACCTCAGAAACAGCCCATGGCCATCCCTCTCTGAACTTCTGTCATTCTATTAGGTATTAGTGACATTACACAAATCTTGCTTTTAAACTATTTTTGTTCACTGAAGAACTCAAAACTCCAACTCTGGCTCTTTTTATCTTCAGTCAACTCATACCTTTATTCTTTCTTTTGGCTCCCATACACAGTAAATCACAGATCACTACACACTCTTAAACCACTTAAAAATCTTAAACCTTCACTCAAACTCACTGAACTAGTTTCATAAGTTCACTAAAAAATGGTTAATTTGCAGCAATTTTAATGGCCAATGATCAACTTGGGCCAAAAAAAAAAAAAAAAACCCCAATGAGCCACCAAAAAGAACAAGTTCTGGTAAGGTAAACCAAACTCTTCAGACTCTCTAAGGTCAGGACACTGAGCTATGGAGAGCAGAGTCCTAGAGAGGGACCGGTAGGATAACAGGTTCTGTTTCATGCTGATCCATCACTTAACACATGGCACCAAACAGGTCAACTTTGTTTCCTATCTATCACAAGGAAGGTTAAGCATTTGGAAAAAATGTCCCACTCTGGATAGAGTGCCAACACCTCCTCTTCACTGCTATCTCAAGCTCTTAAAGATTACCTGTGGCAGCATTCTTTTGTTGGAACTTGGTTAAATACATGTTCATTCCTTTCTTAAAGTCCTGAGAAAACACAATTTTTAAAATCCAGGAGATTAAGACCTTGGTATTTATAGTGTATTTGCATATTAGTACTCAAAAGCTAATTTACTCAAATTAGCTGAGTGTCAGACTTACTGAAAAACAACTATCTGTCATAATGTCTACTGTCTTTTACTTAAGTATGCATCCTCTTTGCCTTGCATGTCTGTTTTTAACTTTTATACCAGCCTCCCACACATCCCCCCAAACACATTTATACATCATTCATCTAAGAGACCGTAAGAGTCAATATTAAAAAGAAAAAAAGATAAGCCAGATCAGGGTAATATCCTTCCAGAGTCTAGAAAAATTACTTAGGAACTTAATCTAAATAAATGTAGACACTTTTTTCCCCATGCAAAACACTGTGTGATTTCACCATAAAAGGATGGAAGACTTTTTAAAATGGCTTTTTTACCTTATCCCCAATGTAGTCATGGAGCATTCGGATGACAGATGCACCTTTGCTATATGATATAGCATCAAATATCTCATCAACTTCAGCAGGATGGCCCACACTGACCTGGCAGACAGTGTGATTCAGGGTTATGACAGGAAACGAACAGCCTCTAATACCGAATGACATAAAAAGCTTTCTAGGAAAACCCTCCTAACTCATAAGACACTCTTCCGCCTTTAGCTCACTCATGAATACATAATGATGACCCTTAAAAAAGAGTGTAGTAACTAACAGTAATAAAGTGGAGCATAGAACATGATCCCCATCATCTCTCCAGGTCTTGGCTTGGCTTTGCCAGGAGGCAAATCACCATGGATCTTTTTATTGGGGAACTGGGAGAGGGAGGAAGGAAGAAATGAGAAACATTTGATTTCTTGCAACTGTAATGGCTTACAATTACATAGGAGCCTGGTTAAATATGTTAAAGTAGACTGTAAGTCTAGTTCTTTGGAGGCAAAATTTGTCCATCTAAACTAGCCAAAATAAGCACAAGCTAAGTCAAAAGAAATAAAATATATATAGAAACAGACAATGACAACAATAAAAGAATATGTTCAGTTTTCTTTGAAACAAACAATAGAATCATGATGTTCTCTTGTGCATACTGCCCAACAAGCATGGTTCTCCCATACTAGTCAATAAAAATGTATTTAATGAATGCTTATGGGTATATAGCACTTGCCTCTACAAAGATAAAATTCTTACGCTGCCTACCTTAAAAAGAAACATAATTATTAAGTCTTGTGAGATTTCAAGACTGAAAACATGAACTAAAAAAAAAACAAGTGAATTGTCCACGCAATTTTCCTTTCTTTTCAGGCTCCTAAGTATGTCTATAAAAAATTACTTATTTCTTTAGAAATGAGAGCAAAGGACAATGGCTGAAAAGTATGGCTCACTTCAATAGGATGGCTGTTATCTAAAGCATCAAGTTCCTGGGCACGGGTGTAATCAGCAGATACAAACTGAGTCCAGATATCATACTCTGGGAAGCAGTGGTCTACACACAAATATTCAATCCATGATGCAAAGCCTTCATTTAACCAAAGATGAGTCCACCATTCCTAAAAATAAAAGAAATAAATGTATAAAGAAAACAAAATTTTTATCATTCCACTAATTTAAAAAACTCACATGTCCCTCCCACTATACTCTACAACTTTTAATAAACCAAAATTCAGGAAAAAACATTCAGTAAATAACTCACATCTCTAAACAGAAAAGATGCTTAAAAGAGATGCTAAGGAAGGCCAACTGGTGATTTTGGCATTAGGCCTAAGGGACCTTTCAAAACATAGCTAAGTAACTCTATTACCAAAGCTAGGAAAAAATGGAAGGAAAAGGGAGGGAGGGAGGGGAGAAAGCCTTTATACGGAAAAGAGGAAGAGAACAGGTAAATGGAGGCAAGAGACTATATATATGGTCAGGTAAAATTTAGTTGAATAAACCAGAAAGCTACCAGAACCAAACAAGGAAAACTGGAAAAGATTTCCATAATGACTGACTGACAAGTTAAAACTTTCTAGATAAATAGAAAAGTAGTACTGCTTATAAAAAGATTAGGTAAAATTAACAGAAGTTTCATGGCATAAGTAGTTCAGTAATGAACGGTGTTTAAGTACTTATAGATTATAAAATTCTCACCTGCTAATAAAATTAAACATTAAAATGGACAAAGAATATAAATGAGTCAAAGATAAAACCAACTTTAAAAAAAAATCAACTTTTTAGAAAGAGATTTTATTCTGTTTCATTAAAGTTGATTAAATCACTTACAAAAAGAAAGCAATATAAGAATCCAAGATATATGCTAAAAGACTAATGTAATGGTGAAAAGAAAAAAGGCATTTAAAATTCTGAAAAGATCAAATATTTTCAATATTTAAGTGATGAAAGCCTATCTAAGTGGTTTGTACACTTACTTAACTAGTAGCTTCCAAGAAGATAAGCTGGTACAGAGCTCATTATTCACCAACTTATCATGAGCCCTTAAATTTCAGTAAAGAAACAACTGGCATCTAATAACTATAAGGTCACTCAATTCAGTAAAAAGTTGTTTAAAAGCTATATGAGAATGTGCACATTTTCCCTACTAAAATGTATTGCTGGTAGTTTAAAAATAAAATCATAAAAAATAAAGACTGCTCAAAGCTAACAAAAAATTGGTAGCAACGAACTTGCTACATTTGGAGAGGAGAATATTTCTGCACATGTTGGAATACACGTTCCAGCATACTTAATTCCACATGAAATTATATTTCAAAACTTTTTTTCAGCCCCAAGTAAAAATTTAAACATCTAAAGCAAAAGGAAATGGTTTAATTTCAAGGGCTGGCGTTCTTTAAAAACTGCCTCAGACATGTAATGGTTGCTAAATGTCTTACTGTCTTGCTTATTCCTGTGACATATGGACCCAACTAACATCCAAGTCAGGTTCTGCTCTTTGGCAGCCTAAAATGCTATCAGGGAATTTGGCTGGCTCCAGAACTTCCAGTTCTTTCCTTATAGAGGACTTCTAGTTCAAACTCATTAAACTCTGCTCCCAAGTTCTAACACAACTAGCCAACATAGAGAGTACTTATTTGGAGTGAGAGGGAAAGGTCAAGACTTGAGAACAGAGATCATTCACTGCAAACACTGTAAAATTCACTGCAAACATAATAAACAATAATTTCAATGGGACAGCTGGAAATTTTATTCTACTTAACAGTTACTCCCTAGTTTCATTTCTATCAAATTTCAACTTAACATTTTAAGCAATGAGAAAACTGACTCCTAAAAACATTGCAACCTAATGGATTATGTTCAGGTTACTTTTCAGCTACTTAACTTACATAATAAATATGCTCAAGAAACTACAGTTAGCCTGGAATCTCTGAACCTAAGAGGAGTCTCTTTCTCTCACCATAGTATTATGACTTCACCATTTGCAGGCAAATTCTACAACAGTTTAGGAAATATTTTCTGTTGAATAAAGACTGTCCACATTCTTTTGATTGACAAAGTTATCTGATAAACACTGCTGAGCAGACATTCTAAAATAAAGCTTTTCTCTCATTCATTTTTTAGTACTATGTTCCAGTCAAACCTGAAATACTATGTAGCCAAAATAATGTGCAGCAGGATGAAGATAAATATATTTGAGCACTTAAAAATATTAAATACCATAGTAACAAGATTTCCAAACCATTGATGGGCGAGTTCATGTCCCACAACCAGAGCAACCCACTGGCGTGATGAGGAACAGGAGTTTTTTGGATCAATAAGCAATGCAGTCTCCCTGTGTTTAAAAAAAACCTTTTTTTAAACAATGTTAAGTATTGCAATAAAAGGAGGCATACACAAATGGGGGAGGGAGAGTCAAACAGTAAATAAGATGGTCAAGATAGGTTTTAGAGATATCAAAAAAACATTTCCTCAGAGTGCACAGAATAGAAAAAGTTCTGGGAAGATTAAGGACTATTCCAACAGAATTCATACAACAGAAGATCAAAGATGAGACACAAGTTTAATCATCAAGTTTGTAAATAGGACAGTTGTCTGAAAGTTTTAAAAAGCTTTGTCTAAAGGATTAGGGATTATTGTGCTAGACAGAGAGTAGACAGTCCTTCCATTAAAAGAAGGGGAGTGGCAAATGGGGGGGGAGATGCATTCCACAGTCCCAACAAGAACACTGAGCAGGCTGTCCAAAACTTAACTCATCAAAGAAGGCGGGGCAAAAGCTTGTTTACAGATCCTGCTTTAAAAATTATACAACCCACATGTTTGTATTGTGGTGACAGATAAGTAAAAACTTGGCTAGAAAACATTAAAGCAGAGATCGTTCTTCAAGCTGGAAAAATAACTATGAAACTCCTGGGAGGAAGAGGAGGTACCAAAATGAGAAACTCAGCCAAAAATAGATCTAAAAATGTTACTAATGCCAGATGCTCACTTTAAAATCTTATAATCTGATAGTAGCACCAGAGGGTGTTCATCTGCGTTCCTGAAATGTGTGCAGAAGTGGGGGAGGTAGGAAAATTTACAGCAGATCATAAAGCAGAAGCTACTCAACTGTGATTAACAGTGAAGCTCTTATGAAATCAGTGACTGAAAAGATAAGGCAGGGTAATGAATCATTAACATACCTATAAGTAACAAGGCCCCAGTTCTCCATGGCACCTTCATAAAATAAATATAAACATTTATTGATATATGTACATACTTCTTCCTCAAAATCACAAAATTCAAAAAAGTTATTACAATTCAGCAATAAAATGAAATTTACTTTACCAGCTGCAAAGTCTGCAATAGCAATGAGATCAATTTTAGGTAGAGGATAAGGAACATTGAAGTAGTCCTTATAAAAAGGCAGGGTTTTAGCAGCAACCTACAAAAGTATAAACAAAAGAACCATCTGATAAATATTTTATTGTAATTCATATAGAAATCCACAAAGGAATCCTGTTGCAAGCCAAAGCATCTCAAGTTACTAGAAACCAACCCTGGGGAACCCTACCTCCAAGTCTTTGGCTTTTGTTATGTTGGCCAAACTTTAATCCATTTATAATATATTGGTATGAAAAATACATTACATCTTTTCCCAAGCACTCTGTGGATAAATAAATTCCACTCTAATATTCTCTTAATCATTATCTTACAAAATGCTAATGTGACACCAAGGTTGGTAGCTTCAAAATTCTATTAAAAATAAACCCAAAGTACACAACAAATTTCAGACTAAATTATAAATAATTGTACTAGTAATTGATCAGAAATGTAAATTCCCCAACCTGGAGTTATGGACTGTTGGAACAATCCTCTTCAAGTACATTTACCTCTAACGCAAATTTTCCTTGCTCTGCTTTGCCAACAGGGGTGTAAACACGGACACACACACCGTCTTTTGACCTTGTTTCTACAAAGTCATATTCACCCACAACAAATGCCACCAAATATGTAGACATGACAGGTGTGCGGGCAAACTTCACTTCCACTACATTTTCATCATCAGGGTATGGTTTCCGATCAATTACATTCTTAAAAAAAAAAAAAAAGAAAAGAAAATTTAAACAGATTTACATTAAATATCTTAAAGCAAATACTAGCCAAAAATATGTGCGGCTTCTCCCTCCCCCTTTCCAGCACGTCTTACTTATCTATCCCAATTCATCTACTGCTTTTATGCTATCAAAATCTCTATTAAGAAGGAAACACTAAGAAGTTGGGGGCTGAAGTGTTAAAACTACCAGGGATCTATGAGAGAAAAGAAGCAACTTTTCTTGAATACCTACTATATGCCAGGCACTGGGATGTTTTAAGTAAGACCTCAACACTTTCCAAGTGAAATAAGGATAGAAGGCAATAATTATTAATAAACGGTAATTGTGAAATCTACATTTCAAAGGGTACAGATATCTAAATTTAGAACATTCTCTATACCAAGCCTGACTCAACAAATTTGTGGAGGAATCTCCACTTTACCAATAGAGTTCCTAATTTCTCTTTGTTGTTACCAACCTCCACCCCCCTCTGCCTTTTTTTTTTTTCCCCTTATTCAGGGTCTCCACTTTCTCAAGACCTCTCTATTCTTTCTTCCAAGGAAGTCTTATTCAAGAACAGATGGGATAAATTCATTCATACTAAACTGTAAAATAGTATTTCAGTTTAATATATTAGCCTCCTTTTTAGAAATATTTTAGAAGAGAACGGCATTCTCTCTATGGAATTCTCTCTACCATAAAGGAGGCAGAAACCAGTTATTTGCAAAGTAGGCTTTTCCAAGTTCCCAGAGTCTTATGACCAGCTGTTGGGCACTCTCTGTGTTAAACAATACACTTCAAGAGGTAAATGCTTACTCTGTTTATGAAAGAGATAATGACATCAGTGAAGAGAGCATATTCTAAGAATACAATCAACCAGAAACCTAAACACACTTCATATATGGCTGTATCTTTCGGCACTTAATAAGAAAGTCAGATTTTTTTTTCAGGCAATATTTATTAAACTCATCATGTTTTTAGTTTTCCAAATTATAAGAAATTTTTTCCATGAGGAAGGAAACTCCAAATAAGGGAATTTAAAAAAAGAGGGCTTACTGGACATAAAGATGACGACCATCTGTGTTCCTGTTATGTATCAAGCACTGTGCTAGGTGGTTTCATGCTATTACATCTAACCAGCAAACTAAATATTCTAAACACTTGTTCAAATTTTCAATATACTTACATACATACATACCATGTTTGATAAAGCTACTCTGTCTTTAGGAACGACCAATGAGATATCAAAAGTTGCTTTGATGGCAGGCTCATCCCAGCAAGGAAAAGCCCTCCGGGCATCAGTAGCCTTAAAAAAGGAAAATGAAATATGAATATTACTGAATTAACCTAACCGACTGTTTTATGAAGTAACTGTCATCATCTTTCTATCATCCATTCCTTCACTTGTTTAAATATTTACTTTTTACTCCATGCCAGCAACACACCAGGCAGTGACTACAGAGAACACACGGGGCGTATTATCCCTGCCACATCAACAATGCAAAAACAAACAAAAACAAGCAATAACCCAGGAATTAGGTCTGCTACAGATCTTAATAATCTATAGTTTTAGAATAATTTAGAATAATATATTTTTTTAATTTAATTTTAACTTAAATTTTTTTAAGATTTTATTTATTTATTTGACAGAGAAAGAGAGATCACAAGTAGGCAGAGAGGCAGGCAGAGAGGGGAAAGCAGGCTCTCCGCTGAGTAGAGAGCCTGATGCGGGGCTCGATCCCAGGACCCTGGGACCATGACCCTAGCTGAAGGCAGAGGCTTTATTTATTAGAGAGAGAGAGAGAGCATGAGCAGGAGGAGGAGGAGAGGGAGATGTGGGGCTCGATCCCAGGACCCAGGGATCATGACCCGTGCCAACTAATTGAGCCACCCAGAGACCCCTAAATTTTTATTTTTAAGAGAACATTCCAACATCTCAAAAATCCAATTTTAATGGTTTCAGCAGTAATGTTCAAAACACAGAGCACAGGAAGGTCAAGAAGTATACTGTAAGAATTTAGAGCTGGGAAAACAGGATAGATTGCCTCTCTGGCTTTTATTTCAAAAACAAAAATATTTCCAGAATCTCTAATGTGCTTTATCTTCATCTGAAATGATAACAACAGGAATAAAGACAGATGCTCTTACCAATTCTAAACAGGTCATTCTTTGTCTTTGTTTTTTAAGGGGAGAAGGGGCAGAGGGAGAGGGAGAGAATCTTTTCTTTTTTAAAGTTTTTATTTATTTATTTGAGAGAGAACACAAAGGGAGAGTGTGAGAGAGAAGCAGACTCCCCGTTGAGCTGAGAGCCTGATGTGGGACTCGATCCTAGGACCCCAAGATCATGACCCAAGCTGAAGACACTTTAACTGACTGAGCCACCCAGGGGCCCAAGACAGATAATCTTAAGCAGGCTCCCCGCCCAGCACAGAGCCCAACTTGGGGCTCAATCTCATGAACCTGAGATCATGACTCGAGTTAAAGTCAGGAGCTAGACACTTAACCAACTGAGCCACTAAGGCGCTCCATCATTTTTCTTTTTATTATTTATTTATTTTTAAAGATTTTATTTGTAAGTAGAGTGTAAGGAAAGAAAAGATAGCACAGAAAAACTGAACTTAGGAGCAGCAGCAGTAGAGAAATGAATAAGCAGGGAGAATGGCAGGCAGAAGGAGAAGCAGGCTCCCTGCTGAACAAGAAGCCTGATGCGGGACTTGATCCCAGGATCCTGGGATTATGACCTGAGCTGAAGGCAGATGCTTAACTAACTGAGCCACTCACGTGTCCCAGGGTATCCATTTAATAGCATTTCCATATAGAACACATAAAACTGTCACCACTTTACCTACTTAATGAGAACTCATTTTTTTCTTTAAAAATAAAGAGGAAAGTTGTTTTTTAAGAAAGAGCAACCTTGTTAAACCAAAATATAGTCTTTGTAGAATACCAGTTATAAGAGAAAGAAACTTTAATAAAACAAAACAAAGTAAAAATAAAAAAAGAACCAATTACAAGATTCTGTATCATGAAAAGAAGGAATAAATTATACAGAGGTATAGGAAGCACATACTTCTGGAAAAAAAGTTTCTCTAAGGAAAATGCTAGATGGCTAACTGCACTCTCAAAGAAGTTAAGTAAATGATGAATTCATTCAAAGAATAAATAAGACATCTGAAAAGTAAGCAGAGTGTACAGAAAGAAAAGATAGCACAGAAAAACTGAACTTAGGAGCAGCAGCAGTAGAGAAATGAATTTATACTAGAGGAAATTAAATGAGTAACACAGATAACAAGATCTAAAAGTTTCTAAAAAAAAGTTTCTAATACAGAAAGGACAGTGACGAAAGCCATCAAAACTTCATCTGAGGGACAGACATCAGATATAAACCTATTATGAAAGAGCACATACCACAGTGAATGTAATATATAAGAGGAGAAAACTTGGCTACACTGAAGATCTAAATCTGAACATCAAAAGGGTTCACCAATTACTATGTAAAGTTCATGAAAAGTGAACACCTGGTTAAAAAAAAAAATTTAATTTTTAAGTACAAGGAAATAATTTAACAAGCAATCAGGAAGAAAGCAAAGCAAAGCAAAACAAAACAATGTTATTCTACAAGGGAAAAAAAGATATTCCAGTCTGATTCTTCCCCTTGACAAGATGAGATATGAAAGACTGTGGAACAACATTTATATGCCTTTGAAAGAGAAAAACTATAACCCAATTGTATATACTTGCTCTTACAGTTGAAAAGTTGGGTTTGTACTCTTTGTAGCAAGGGAAAACTCACAGTAAGGGGAACCCTGGGGTGTGTGAGAAACAAGCTATCATATGTGTATTCAGGATTTGGCCCGGTGAATTGGGGGAGGATTTAGATTCACTGTAAACTGGGTGCTGTCAGAAAGTGGAGGAATTCTGTGGGTAGGTATCTCAACAGATCTCACTTACAGAGAGGGCAGACTAGAGCAAGAGTAAAACTGACACTGAAAAAGAAGTAGTATTCATTTTAACTAAGAGACGGACTTGGTCGCTATTTCATGGGTAGCACAGTGGCCCTGCTTTTGTCTGTCCTTAGATGAAATTATGAAGCACCCTTGTTTTGTTTCCCTTTATCATAGTCTTAGAGTAACCCTGCCTGAGGGTGGTGCTCTACGATGCTTTATGTCGAAAAGGAGACCAACAGGGACTAGCTGGGAGTGCTGGCACAACTTTTTAATGTTAGGGGCTGCTGCTCCTCCTTTTCCCCACCCTCAACAAATCTATTATACACCCATTAAAACTGGTCATGTATTAAGCAAATGAAAGATTTTCAGTTGTGCAGAGACTCTGGAAGTGTACTATCCACATACCCTCCCTTAAAAATTTTATTGGAGAAATACTCCAGGCAACCATTGCAGGATGCAGAAGCGCTTAAAGGGCTAAAGATAAGCATTGAAATAACTGAAACACAGAATTAAGCCTAAATAGTTGTGGGAATTTTTTTTAAAAGATTTTATTTATTTATTTGACAGAGATCAAAGTAGGCAGAGAGGCAGGCAGAGAGAGAGTAGGGGAAGTAGGCTCCCCGCTGAGCAGAGAGCCCCATGTGGGGCTCGGTCCCAGGAACTCCGGGATCATGACCTGAGCTGAAGGCAGAGGCTTTAACCCACTGAGCCACCCAGGAGCTCCTAGTTATGGGAATTTTTAAAAAAATATTTTATTTATGGGGGAGGGTGGGGGGGAGCAGAGGAGACTCCATGCTCAGCATAGAGGCTGACTCAGCTCAATCCCACAACCCTGAGATTATGACCTGAGCTGAGTCGGTTCACCCAAGTGCCCCTGCAAATGTCATTTTAAAACAGAAGGCAAAACAAAATTCTTGAAAGAGAAGATACACCAGGTTAGACAAATTAGTAGTAAACTAGAGCTGAAACTTTATTTTTTAAAAAGGACTATGTTTATTTATTTGAGAGAGAGAGCTAGGAATAGAAAGCACAAGCAGGGGGAGCTGCCGGCAGAGGGAGAAGTGGGCTCCCTGACCCCAGGATCATGACCTGAGTCAAAGGCAGATGCTTAACCAATTGAACCAACCAGGCACCCCAAATCCAAAACTTTAGGTGTGCAAAACAAACAACACAGAGATAAAGACAGAAACATAAAAACAGATATGATCAGCTATTTCATCATCCACACTGAAATGTACAGGACTAAAATTAATTAGATTTACTACTTAAAAGTACCACTAGCAAATTCAAAACAAGTTATGTAATTTTAATATACATGATAAACAAAAATCAAAGAAAGTACAGATAATATAGTAAGATAAACAAATAGGACATTTCAAAGAAGCAAAGGAATGCTATACAACATTGCCATTAATTTGGTAGGATAAGCTACAGGTGTCAAATACTAAGAGCATAATTTTAATTAAGAAAGGTACACAGTATAAAGACAATTCAGGCACTGAAATTCTGCCACATATATGCATGTATGCAGATGTATACATACATGTATATACACATACATGCATATATAATTTTGTCACATACATATTTTATTACATATATGCATACACATTTATACAAACATATGTAACAGAATTTCAATACCTGAATTGCTTTTATATAAGCACCTTTTTAAATTAAAATTATCTTCTTAGTATTTGATTCCTGTGGCTTCTCCTATGAAATAGTAATGCCGTTGTGTGTGTGTGTGTGTGTGTGTGTGTGTGCGCGTGTCCATTCTCCATCCTACATCTCTAATTCTGTCCCTCTATAATGGAGATAACTGGATGAGTACACAATAAAAATTCCAAAATCATGAATATAATCATGGCCAAAGGCACCTACCTGAAAACAATCACGCAAATAATGGAACAGAACTTTGTCAGAATATCTACTTTAAGATCACAGCATTTTAGAGAAGAATACCATACCTCAAACTGTGTGACAGCAGCATAGCGCACCTCTCCAGAAGGGGTAGTATATTTACTTCTATAAAAACCTTTCATTTTGTCATTCAGCTCTCCAACAAAATCTATCTTTAAGGTTCCTGTACCTGTGATTGAAGATGAATGAAACCACTCAAATACAGATATTAAGTACAAGTTATCAAAATACAAGTTATCAAAAATATGTCCTTAAGACACTAACTTATGTTCAAATCATTTTTTTTTTCCTTTCTCAAACACTTCTGGCAATGGACAGAATCTAGTATCTACTGAAAAATGGTAAACTAATCCTAAAGTGAACCTTAATATCATGTTTAGGGTGACTGTTTAGAAAGTTCTTTAACTGTATTAACTTAATCTCTAATCACCAATCCATAAAAACAGGAAAGGAAATGAACATTTATTATTAAATTTATGACATGCTACTGTGCATGGAGCCTTAAAAATATTTAGAAACTTGGAAGTAGTATAGTCTCCATTTTTTCAGATGAGGAAACTGAGGCTGAAAATTAAGTAACTTGCTTGATGTCACATGATTATTAAGTAGCAAGAAAGAAAGAGATAAAAAATTTAGGCCTGTTTAATCCAAAATTCATGTTCTTTGCCAATGATGCCATATAAATTGGTCCATTTAGAGGACTTCATGACAATTTAAGACAAAAACCCTATCTGTTCAATCCAAATAGAACATTGATTCCATACTTTTGAAAGGAACTATATAGGGAAGATCAATGATTTGGCTGGCAAAAAGGCATTAAAAACTCTTACAGTCACCTCAATCATTTGAAATGATAATATTAAAGAAATACATTTATCCAATAATTACTAAATGCAAAATGAATGTATATTCTACTGGTGTATAAGGGCAAAAACAAATTAGACAAAATGGGAGTTTTGTGAGTATATATACCTTCTTTCATAACAGGAAAGAGATAATAATTAATATCTATCAGTCATCTACCAAATTCAGGTGCATGACAAAACAAGAATCCCCTTCTACATTTTACAAATTAAATCTCCCCAAAAAGCCAACTAGAAAAATGTTGACTTTTAATTGATTCTTTTAAAAATGCCTATTTATAACAGGATCTACAGCATGGGAATCTAACAAATCAAAGACACAGTATGACTATAAAGTAATTAGGCAATGATTCCAAAACTTTTATATCCTAATGTTTCAAACTGTCATTTTGGAATGCCATAGAGCAATGACACTGACATTGTTCAAAATGTTCTTAAGTCCCTCTCTTTCTGACATATCCTTTTGGATGTTCTCAGTCAGATAGCCACCTTCCAAAACCGAACTGACTTTTTTGAAAAGCTCCAAAAGTCATGAAGAGTCCAAGTCTACAGAAAAAGTGAATGACAAACTGCAAACTGTTTCTAAATAAAATGCTGTTGTTTATTAAGTATGTCAATTAAGTAATTAAAACGATTTTCACATGTGCTTCAAACTCATTCTGAAAGTAACTTCAAGAGAAAATTTCAGGCCTCTGCTGTGAAGTCATCATCAATAAACAGAGCGCCATATTCTTTTTTTTATTGTGCTCAACCTACGGCCTGAACTCACAACCCCAAGATCGAGAGTTGCATAATCTGCTGACTGAGCCAGCCAGACACCCCGAAGTGCCATATTCTTAATGTAATCATGCTGGGGGGAAAAAAATTGAAGCTCATTTGAATAAATGTGTGTGAATCTTATTTTTTAAAAATCAGACCTTCTGTCTAAAGGGGACAATGAATACTCTCTTAAAGAGAATGACAGATTACTGGAACGGTAAGTAAGAATACAGTAAAAGAATGTGAAAGAATTCTTAATGATTGATACTAAAGAATTTAACTATAATATAAAATTTCTCCCTGTTTTCTTTAGGAATTCAGTAATCTTTAGGAAAGCAGATATATATACATTAATAAAGTTTACAAGGAATATCTAGTACATTGTAAAAACTCACTGCATTTAAAGAGAAGTATTTGTTGGAATTTTATGTTGCAATTCCACAAATGGAACTGGCCAGTCTGTTTTCACTAGTCAGCTAACATGTTAAGATTTCTTTTCTATAACTCATACTCCATGGGAAATCTACTTTTGCCTCTTCCTACTTGGAATAATATGATTTAAAACTCATAACTAAATAAGAAAGGCTGCTTACACTTTTACTTGGTTTTAAATCTCCAAGGCCATCAAACCATAACAAGATACTGATAGTGACCACTTCCAAAAAAGTGGCATACTAAACAAAATACAAAGTATTGGAAAAGGTTATTACCTGAAATTCAAACAAAACACAAGTTAAAGTTTTAAAAAATTATAATAAATGTAACTAGTGTTATATTATACAATTATAATAATTACAAAATATTTACCATTAATATAGTAAAGTTATAGGGCAAAAACAGGAGAAAAAATGCTTAATAAATGTCAACTTATCAAATTTACACCATATTGAAGAACTGATTGCCAGACTGCCTAATCTTATAACTGATTGCCCACATAATTTACATTACTTCCTCACATTAGACACCTTATTTCAATATCCATTATACACAATATTTATCTGCTTGGGATGATAAACCTTTTAAAAAACATACAATAAGCTCATTTATAAATTAAACAACTGGAAAATTGCAACTTCTACCAAAAGCCTTATTTCTTTAAAGGTTAGGAGAGTATAATTGCTGTAAAACCTGAAGTAGATCTTGAAAAACTTCAATAAAAATTTAATGAGCCTACTAAATACCAAAAATATTAAAGACAGATTAATTTGTACAGAAAGAGAGTAAATAAAGGTCTCTGCCTTTGTGTCACTGTTTCCTGTGATCCTGTTTTTCACTCTTAGAAATGTCAGTATCACCTATGTTTCTCCAAATAAACACCACTCTGTAGGATCCTTAACAGAAGATTATGAAGTTGTTGCCAGCTTATAATGATCGTGGTAATTTAACCACTATTCTAGAACATGCCAATTCAGGAAAGAAAATGTTTTGCTTAGCTTTGAAATAGCTGGCATGACTGTTAAGTCTGGTGAGGCTAAACACAAAGGTTACTAAGGTCCTTTCAATACATGCTCCAGATTTATTCCCTTACCAGAAGACAGAATGCTTGTGCAGCTTACCAAAACTTGAAAAAACATAGGTAATTGTGCTCCAGAGAATAGTGGGAAAATGTGAAAGCCGAAGATTTTCAAGCAAATAGTTACAGATGTTCAATACTCAGTATTAGTCTCAATCTCAAACAGGATAATTTCTTTTTTTTTTTAATTAAAGATTTTATTTATTTCTTTGACAGAGAGAGACAGTGAGAGAAGGAACACAAGCAGAGGGAGTGGGAGGGGGAGAAGCAGGCTTCCTGCTGAGCCGGCAGCCCAATGTGGGGCTCGATCCCAGGACTCTGGGATCATGACCTGAGCTGAAGGCAGATAGATGCTCAACAACTGAGCCACAGGCACCTCAGATAATGTCATTAAAAAAAAAAAGATTCTATTTATTTATTTATTTGAGAGAGCAAATGAATGAGCGAGCACGAGAACGGGGAGGAGCAGAGAGACAGGGACAAGGAGACTCCATGCTCAGCATGAAGCCCAACTCAGCGTTTCATGACCCCAATTCATGATCTGCGTGGAAATCCAGAGCCCAAAAACTGAGCCACCCAGGTGCCCCTCAAGTAAGATAATTTAATTCTAATACTTACATCAGTTACTTTTTTATACTGTTGTATTAATTAAAAATCTCCAAAACTCTGCTGAATTCCAGTATACAAAAGGTCATAACCTTCTCAGACCTTAGAAATGACTTCACAGGGGCGCCTGGGTGGCTCAGTGGGTTAAAGCCTCTGCCTTCGGCTCAGGTCATGGTCCCAGGGTCCTGGGATCAAGCCCTGTGTCGGGCTCTCTGCTCCACAGGGAGCCTGCTTCCTCCAATCTCTCTCTGCCTGCCTCTCTGCCTACTTGTGATCTCTCTTTCTGTCAAATAGATAAAATCTTAAAAAAAAAAGAAAAGAAAAAGAAATGACGTCACGATTTACCATGTCTGCTGTAAATAGTCCTTATCATGAATGACAAAGCTCTTATATACTGAAAGCTGACCCTTTTTAAAAAAAAAGATTTATTTATTTATTATTTTAGAAAGATTAAGAGAGAGTGGGAGAGGGATACAGGGAGAGAATCCCAAGCAGATCCCCCCATTGAGCATGGAGCCCAAGGTAGGGGTCGATCCCATAACCCTGAGATCACAATGTAAGCTGAAACCAAGAGTCAGATGCTCAAGCAGGTACCCCCGACCTCTTTTATTTACACACACACACACACACACACACACACACACGTGTAAGAGGGAAAGAAGGGTGTAGAATATGATAGATGGCATGCCAGTTTCTGTGTTCTTAAACAGTATACGCAGAAACGCTTACAAAACCATCAAATAGTTTTAAAAGGATACATAGGAAACTGGTTGCTTCTGAGAAGAGCTGAGAGAGGAAGAAAGGGCTAGGATGGCAAACACATTTCCACTGTATGTCATTTGATTTTTAAACCATGTATTGTATTTTTATAGTATTTAATTAAAAAATAAAAAGCATAATATGATGGTTTCAAGTATAGACTTTGAGATTAAACTGCTTTGGTTTGAAATCCAGACTCTGGCACCTAATACATATTGACCTTGGGCAAGTTACTTAATTAAACTACCTTTGTACCTTGGTTTATCTATAAAATGCAGGTAACAAACTATCCCAAAAAGGATGAACAAATTAGTATTTATGATACACATAAGACAGTACAGATTAATCTGGCACAGATTAAGCATTCATAGAAGCATGCATGTATTATACCTACACACATTTATACATATGCATGTATAGAGATAATGTATACATATATCACACATGCACCTTCTAGGGGTTTCTGTCTGTTCTTACCTGCTTAAGCATTCTAGCAAATATATTCCAGCTTCCTTTTTTTTTTTTTAAGATTTTATTTATTTATTTGACAGACAGAGATCACAAGTAGGCAGAGAGAAAGGCAGAGAGAGAGGAGGAAGCAGGCTCCCCACTGAGCAGAGAGCCCGATGCAGGGCTCGATCCCAGCACCCTGAGATCATGACCTGAGAAGAAGGCAGAGGCTTAACCCACTGAGCCACCCAGGTGCCCCTACATTCCAGCTTCTTTTGATAAATCTAGTATCTTGAAATTTTGACTTAATAATGTTGTCATATTTCCTAATGCTAAACAGCTGAATCTACTCTCTATACACACACACAGTTTATGTATACTCCGGGATGATTTCAAAAACCTGCTTTAAAATTTTTTTGCTCCTAGGATGTCTGGGTGCCTCAGTCATTAAGCATCTGCCTTTGGTTCAGGTCATGATCCTAGGGTCCTGGGACTGAGCCCCTGCATCAGGCTCCCTGCACTCCTATTCTACCTCTTTAAATTCACAATTTGGTTAAAAGCATAGAATCAATTCTAGGCTGAAAATCAGATACACAGAATTTTGAAGGAATGGCTCCAGTGGAGTCTAGTTTCCATTGTTCCCTTTGGTTAATCTGCTATTCCGTTTTTAAAATTTCATTCAAATATTGTTGATAGACAGTGTTACATTAGTTTCAGGTATTCAACATAGTGATTTGACAACTCTATACCCTTTGCTATGCTCACCGTAAGTGTAGCTACCACCTGTTACCATACAACCCTATTATGATACCACTATGTTCCTTATGCTGTACCTCTAATCCCTGATTTACTCATTCCATAACTGGAAGCCTGTACTCCCACTCCCTTTCACCCATTTTATCCACCCCCCACCTCTCAGTCTACTACTACTGCTATTCTGCTCCCTGAACTTTGAAGGTAATCTGCTAGCCTTCCTTCCTTCCTCCCAAACCCGTCCTTGGGAAGAAACTCTTATTAGAGAGCCTCACTTTATTCACTCATTCAAGAGTAAGTACGAGCAGGGGTAGGGGTAGAGGGAGAAGAAGTGAGAGAATCCCAAGCAGACTCTGCACTGAGTGTGGAGCCTGACTCCACCAGGCTCAATCCCCACAACCCTGAGATCATGACCTGAGATAAAATTAAGAGTCAGATGCTTAACTGACTGAGCCACCTAGGTGCCTTTCGAGAGCTTCACTTTTATCCCCAGAAGTTCTAAAATTTGTATGGGAGTTTTTACATTTATTGAGTTAGCCCTTCTCAGTGGTATACCTTTTCTTTCTTCTTCTTCTTCTTCTTTTTTTTTAGTGGTGTACCTTTTCAAACTGAAGTTCCCAATTACCTCAGAAATCACCTCAAGAAAATGTTCTTCTTTTGGATCTTTAATAACTTTCCCTTCTCATTTTCTCTGTCCTCTCTTTTACTAGATGGATGTTGGCTCTGCTAGACTGGTCCTCAAATTTTCCTACCATGTGTAAGATTCCTCTATTTCATCTTCAAAAACTCGTATCAGGTTTTTCATACTGTTGTATTATAATTTCTGGAAGTTTTCTTGCTCTAATTCTTTCTGTTTGATAATGATCTGTCCTGTTTTTTCTTTCTTTCTTTTTTTTTTTTTTTAAAGAGAGAGAGAGAGTACACAAATGGTAGGGGGAGGAGCAGAGGGCAAGGGAGACAATCTTAAGGATGGAGCCCATGCTCCCTCTCATGACCTTGTTATCATGATGTGAGCAGAAAACAAGAGTTGGATGCTTAACCAACTTGTTATTGTTTAATGAATGTGATATTAACAATATTTCTAAGGGTATTAATTTGTTTTGTGTGGGGTTTTTTTTGAGACTTTCTTTTTCTTTTTGAGACTTTCTTTTCCTTTGTCTTTGCTTTTAACAAGTTCCTATATTTCTATTCTTGTTAGGCTTTTTACTCTAGTTTTCATAGTAGAAGTTAAATCAAATCTCTGGTAATTGTTGCCACAGTGACTTTGGGCTTGGCCATACTATCTGCTTTGGCCAATGAAATGTGCATGGACATCAAGTATACCACCATCCATGCAGAAGCCTGAAATGTATCTGTGTGGTTTGTCTCTGTTCTCACCCCTGAGCTTCTGCCCTCTGCCATGGGAGAGAACAGCATGCTGCAGACAGTAGCTGCTCACTACCGGTCCTGGAATGAGAAGAGCTGTGAGCTGAGCAGAGCTCTTAAGCAAAGGTGGAGATAGGCTGCAGGAGTCCTCAGGGCCAGGTGTGAGCAGGAAATATTTGTTGTAAGCCACTGAGATTTGCGATCCCACTCATGGATTAAAATTATGCGTATACTTATATATACACACAAGATATTTCTGGAAATATTCACAAGACAATGGAAGTGGAAGGTGTCAAAAAAAACCAGAAATCTTAATTTTTATGTTATATTCTTTGGTATCTTTTAATACATGTTCATGGCAAAACATTTATTTTTATAATAATTTCATCCAAGAAATCCTAGTTGAAAAAGGCAAAATGAAAGAGCACTGAACAAAAAAGTAAAACTCCAATTTAAAATTTTTCTAAAGATCCTACTATTAAGGCAATATATTATCAGTATAGAAATTATGGAAACTAAAAAATGTATAAATAAGAATAAAAACCCATCAATTATGTCAAAAACCAGACGTATCATTTTATTTGTATCATTTTAGAGATATGATTCATCACCCTGTATATGTAATTTTGTATTTTGTTTTTCAATTTTACATTATAATAAGCACTTCACAATGTTAAGAATTCATGAAGCTCACTTTTAGTTGCTATATATATGCTACCATACTGATGTCATAATTACTCCCTTAGTGCTGAACAAATACATTCATTCTAATTTTTTACTACCTTAAGTAATGTCTCAATAGACATTTCTAGGCATAAAGCATTTCTTGCATTTATGATTTTTCTTTAGGATATGTTCCTATTATCAGAATTGCTGGGTCAAAACCATGAACATGTTTAGGCTTTTTTTTTTTTTTTTAAGATTTTATTTATTCATTTGACAGATTGAGAGAGATCACAAGTAGGCAGAGAGGCAGGCAGAAGCAGGCTCCCCGCTAAGCAGAGAGCCCGATGAAGGGCTCCATCCCAGGACCCTGAGATCGTGACCCGAGCCAAACACAGAGGCCTAACCCACTGAGCCACCCAGGTGCCCTTGTTTAGGCTTTTGATACATACTGCCAGACTGTCTTCCAAGGACACTGCATGGATTTACAGTCCCACCAGTAATATCAAGGTAGTCACTGATACAAAACAGGCAAAAACTGGTATATCAGTAACTGCTGTTTCAGATTTCTCATTATGAGAAAGCCAAATATCTTGTCACATGGTTTAGTCATTTGTATTTTTTTCATACAAATTCCCTCTTACTTTTTAACTTTTAATTTTAATTCCAATTAGTTCACGCATGGTTTTGTATTAGTTTCCAGGGTACTCTACAGTGGTGCCACACTTTCATACGTCATCTGGTGCTCATCATGACAAATGCACTCCACTTGTTGCTTTTCAACTGATCATTAATCAAAGTCTTAGTCTTTACCAACTGATTTGTATAGAATTTCTTACACTACATTAAGCTTAGAAAGTCTTCCTTTTTCCTTTGTGCTTAGATCTAGATTATGACGATGATGATTTTTTAAGGAGGTGCCACACCCAGTGTGGACCCCAGGGCCAGGCTTAAAAACTCACGATCCTGAGATCAAGACCTGAGCAGAGATGAAGAATGAACACAAGCAACTGAGCCAACCCAGGCGCCCCTACTTAATAATAGTGTTTTATCAACAAATCTTTCCATCCATGCCCTCACTGTACTTTTCTACATCAAAATCAACTGTGGGACATTCATCTCAGAGATGTGGCCTCAATTACTGGAAAATGGAGCTGTGTAGCTGTATTTTTAAAAAGATGAGACTGAAAAGGTGAAAAACAATGCATTATGTTCTAGGGTAGAATGATCATTAGTTTTGGTCTTTCTTCCTGGTGGCCCAAAAGCTGCAATGAACCTCTTTCAAAAGCTCTGTCTTAATATTTAATCTGCTTAAAATGAGGGAAAAAAGGCATACAACAAATTTCTTTGGAAGAAATAAGGTGTCACTATTCATCATGGGATTTTACAAAAGCCACAACTCTTACCTGTTTGGAGAGTACTAGGAAAAGACAAGGTGACTTTTTCATCTTCATTCTGATAGTTAAATCCTGTAGCATGTATTTCTGGAATAGAAATTAAAAAAAAAAAAAAATTAGTTCAAAAATCTGACTGGACTAAAACAAAATCCAGACTATAGCAATTAATATTTTTCAGGGCAAAATCTCTACTAAAACTAAATATTCTTTTTTTTTTCTTAAGATTTTATTTATTTGACAAAGGGAGAAGGAGGGAGAGAGCACAAGCAGGGGGAATAGCAGAGGGAGAGAGAGAGAAGAGGCTCTCCACTGAGCAGGGAGTCCAATGCAGGGCTCCATCCCAGGACTTTGGGATCACAACCTGAGCCAAAGGCAGACACTTAACTGACTGAGACACCCAAGCATCCCCCACACTTTTTTCAAGTAAGCTCCAAGCCCAACATGGGGCTTCAATTCAAGACCCTGAGATCAACTGGGGCGCCTGGGTGGCTCAGTGGGTTAAGCCTCTGCCTTCGGCTCAGGTCATGATCCCGGGGTCCTGGGATCGAGCCCTGCATCGGGCTCTCTGCTCCGCGGGGAGACTGCTTCCCCCTCTCTCTCTGCCTGCCTCTCTGCCTATTTGTGATCTCTCTCTGTCAAAAAAAACAAAAAACAAGAAAAAACCAAATTCAAACCTGAGATCAAAAGCCACATGCTCTACCAACTAAGCCAGCTAGGTGCCCCTAAAACTAAATATTCTTACTTAAATAAATTAAGTTTCTATTAACAAAAGTGTCATTTCAAACCAACCTATTTTAGTCCACATCCTAAATTCAATGTGCTCCTGAAACACATTTATACATGCTATATTAATTCACAAAACTTTTTTTCCCCTTAAAACTTCTATGATACAAGGGGAATAAGGGCTACTATAAATTTTCTACCAGATTCCCAGACATGCTTCATTCCTATCTTTTTGCTTTCTAAGTTGCAGTTTTACTCATGAACACTTGAAAGACTGAGCAAATTGCCGAGGTTTCAGTGTTAAAGCTGTATCAATGAAAGTTCTGTCCCCCAACCAAAGACAGGTAACAATTCCAACTAAAATATAGGTCATCCTTATTTCCAGTAAAATTCATTGTTACATGTTATAGAAATAAAGGTGAAAACAGATGTGTGGGTTAAATTAGGCTTTGATTTACTCTCTAGTAGGAGTGAGAAGACATTGCTTATTTGATACTTCAGAATGCTCAGCATACACTTCAGGGAAAGAGCTAGCCTTAATACGCAAATGAACAGATGCTTAACATCCTTAACCATTAGGGAAATGGAAATCAAACCAAAAGGAGACACCACTTCACACGCACTTAGAGGACTACAATCAAAAAGACAGATAATGCTAAATGTAAGGGAGGATGTAAAGACACTGGAACCCTCATACACGGTTGGTAGGAATGTAGAGGCTAGTAGGAATGCTGAACGGTGCAGCCACTTAGGAAAACAGCCCAGGAAGTTCCTCAAATGATTATTAAATGGACTTATCAGAGGGCCCAGAAGTCCCACTCTTAGTGGGGATATATAAATCCAAGAGAAATAAAAGTGTACGTCAAAAACTTATACACAGATGTTCACAGGAGTATTATTCGTAATAGCCAAAAAGTGGAAACAACCCAAATGTCCATCAAACGATGAACAGATAAAATGTGGTATACAATGGAATACTGCTTGACAAAGAAAAGGAATACCAAGTGTTGATATATACTACAATATGGATAAACCTTGAAAATATTATATTAAGTGAAAGAAACCAGACAAAAAGGGCCACATATTTATCAGAAATGTTCAGAACAGGCAAATCTATAAGACAGAAAGTATATTAGTGGTTGCCTAGGGCTGGAAGTTTGAGGTGAAAGGTATTTTCTTTCTGGGGTAATGAAAATGATAAAAACTGATCCTGGTGATGGCTACACAACTCTGTGAATATACTAGAAACCACTGAATTGTACACTTCATTTATTTTTTTTTTTTAAGATTTGAGAGAGAGAGAGACAAATAGTGCATGCAGTGGGAGAGGGAGAGGATCTCAAGCAGACTCCAGGCTAAGCACAGAGCCCAACCTGGGTCTCTGTCTCACAACCCTGACATCATGACCTGAGCCAAAACCAAGAGTCAGACACTAACCAACAGAGACATCCAGATGCTCTGACTTGTACACTTTAAAAAAAAAAGATTTTATTTATTTATTTGAGAGAGAGAGTGCACGCACAACTGCGGGGAGAGGCAGAGGGGAAGTAGACTCCCTGCTGAATAGGGAACCCAACAGGAGGCTTAATCCCAGGACCCTGAGATCATGACCTGAGCCAAAGGCAGACATTTAACCAACTGAGCCACCCAGGTGACCCCTGAACTGTGTACTTCAAATGAGTGAATTTTATGGTATGTGAATTTTATCTCAATGAAATTTTTATTAAGAGAGAAAGGTGGATTTATTAGTCATGGACTTAAATTTGATATGGTAACAGTGATTCAGATTTAGTAACATTCTATGAGCCAGGCAAGATGCCCACAATTCATTTCTTTTTATGAATCACCCTAAGATTGAATTTTCAATGTTTCTAATACAATTATGGTTCAAACATCTTTATAAACCTAAATCTTTAAAAAACCAATATGAAACTATAATTTCAGATTTTAAAAGAACTTTAATCAATTATTCCTCATTTTACAGATGAAAAAAATGAGATATCCAAAGTTAATGATTTGCCTAAATTCACATAGCTGGACTAGAATTTAGTTCCCTTCCTATTCCAAAATTCTTTCTACTATCATAAATTAGCTCCTATAAATTTGAAAAGAAACTCATAACTTGGCATATATACAACACTGATGAAATCACAACTGAAACAATGACTTTTACTGGCAAAAACTCAAGATTTGCTTTAACTTGATTCAATATAGAATCATACTTAAGCTACAGGGAAGCTAAGAATCACCTTAATGCATAAGAATGTACTTTTCTGACAAAGATACAAAACTGCATTATGGTCTATGATCAAAGACTATCTCCATAAAGGATTATTAAAACTAACTTGTTTTTATAAATGCACAAAAAGTCCTCAAGTTGGTAATGAAGATAAAAAGCCAAAAGAATAGCAGTATTTACTTTTATATTTTTAAAAAAGATTTTATTTATTTGAAAGAATGAGAGAGAGCACACAGAGGGAGAGTGAGAGAGAGAGAAGACTACCCACTGAGAGAAAGCCTGATGTAGGACTCAATCCCAGATCATGACTTGAGCAGAAGGCAGATGCTTAACTGAATGAGCCACCCAGGAGCCCCTATTGTTATTTTATTTTATTTTTTAAGTAGGTTCCACGCCCAATGTGAAGCTTGAACTCATGACCCTGAGATCAAGAGTCACATGTGGGATGCCTGATTTTGATTTTGCTTTTATTTTGACTCCTGATTTTATCTCAGGTCATGATCTCGGGGTTCTGAGATTGAGCCCTGCCTCGAGCTTCATATTCAGCACAGACTACCCAGGATTCTCTCCCTCTCCTCCTGCTCATGCCCACACGTGTGCTCCAAATAAATAAATAAATAAATAAAATCTTTAAAAAAAAAAAACATCTCACATGCTCCACGAACTGAGTGAGCCAGGTACCTCAAGAATAGCAGGGTTTTTTTTAAAATATAATTTTTATTTTATTTTATTTTTTATTTGAGAGAAACAGAATGAGAGAGAGAGCATGAGAAGGGAAAGGTCAGAGGGAGAAGCAGACTGCCCCATGAGCAGGGATCCTGATGGGGGACTCGATCCTGGGACTCCAGGATCAGGACCTGAGCTGAAGGCAGTCACGTAACCAATTGAGCCACCCAGGAGCCCCATGAAAATAGCAGTTTTAAAATTTAAACAATCAAGTATTGTTATTGCATGTATTCTATTCTAACACATGATTCCAAATATGCACATCAACTCTATTACATGTATATTAAAAAAGAATAAAATTTCCTCTAAAATTCTCTCTTAGAAAAGAGGGTAGTAATCATATATGTCTTCCTTTTTATCTTTTTTTTTTTTTTTTTTTTTTTAATTTGAGATAGAGAGACAGCATGTGTGCACACATGAGCAGGGAGAGGGACAGAGTGGGAGGAAGAGGATCAAGTTGATTCTGGACTAAGCACAGAGCCTGTCTTAGGGCTTGATCCCATGACCAGGAGATCATAACCTGAGACAAAACCAAGAGTCAGATACTTAATCAACTGAGCCACTCAGGTGCCCCATAATCTTATATCTGAATTTCTGAAGTTTCTTGTATTATGGGACACTCTTCCAATTACTTTATTTAAAAAAAATTTTTTTCCAATTACTTCATGTTGAACAACATACTACTTAACAAACATACATATTAACAAAATTATTAAAAAAATTTTTTTCCAATTACTTCATGTTGAACAACATACTACTTAACAAACATACATTAGACTTTAAAATAACCTTGGTCAATTGTAGCTTCGGATATTCTGCAAATGGCACAAACCAGAAATACAGAAATACAGAATTTCTCAAACGAGAAATACAGAATCATCCTAACTGCTTCCCTCCATGACTGTCTCTCATAACACATTCCAAATCAGCAAATTCAGTAGCCTATATCTTTAACTCCAGATTTTTCAATGCCCCCATCACTACAACCCTAGTCAAATGTACCACTATTTCTCTCTAGATCACTATGGTAGCCTCTTAACTAGTCTGTTTCTGCTCCTGCTGCTTTATAACCTATTCTTGACACAGCAGCCAGGGTAATCTGTTAGATCAAAGCCTTTAATGAAGTCCCAAAATATTCAGAATGAAAAGCCAGGTCTCCTTGAGGTTGGTAAATATTTTAGAGAGGACCAAAAGATTTCATTAATATTTACAACCTGTGATTAAGGGCACCTGGCTGACTCAGTTGTTAAGCGGCTGCCTTTGGCTCAAGTCATGATCTTGGAGTCCAGGGACTGAGCTCTGCACCAGGCTCCCTGCTCAGCGGTAAGACTGCTTCTCCCTCTCTCACTCCCCTTGCCTATGTTCTGTCTTTTGCTGTGTCTGTCTCTCTGTCAAATAAATAAATAAATAATCTTAAAAAATTAAAATAAAATTTGTGATTATCTAAAGATACTGTGAAGAAAATGAATAGGTAAATCAAAGATCAAGAGAAAATATTTTTACAGAGAATACACCTAAAAACTTCTAAAACTCCATGATAAAAGGAAAATTTTATTAAAATACGGGTAGAATACTCAAACAATCTCACAAATGGCCTGCAGAGTTTGAGGAACAACAAAGACACTGGCAGCAAAATGAGTTGTAGTTACTCTGTACCCTTGATAACATTTTTGTTTTTAATCCCTTTAGATTTATCCATTCTTGTTGGTATGTGGTAGTATATCATTGTGATTTTAATTTGCATTTCCCTGATGATAAACGATGTTGGGCATTTTTTGTTTGGTTTTTGGCCAAATGCAGGCATTCTCTAACTTCAGGGTTTCTACAGCTGCTAAGAAGGTTCTTTCCTCAAATATCTACAAATTTTATGTCAGTCACTTCTTCAGAGATCTGCTTCATCACCTTGAAGAACAATCCTCACTCCACATCCTCTTACTGTGGTTTTGAGTACTTATCACAATTTTACATATTTGTTACTGTCTGTCTTTCCAAATCAAATATATGTATCTGGAATGTTGATATTTGATTTTGTCCTCTACCTCCAATGGTTTCTGACATATCATGTTCAGTCAAATATTAGCAGAATGAATGAATCACTTCAAAAAGCACTACATTAAGTGATAGTGTCATGAAGATCATCAATACTAGCCATATGAGATATACTAACGAAACACCACCTTTACTAATGTTACATAAATGGGGACTTATGGCTAGGGATAAAATTCCCAGCTACAACACAGTACACAGATTAAAAAAGGGATCTATCTGATACTTTAGAAGATACTGTTCGCTGTGGAACTATTAGACTGTTCAAAGAGGAGCGCCTGGGTAGCACAGTTGGTTAGGTGTCTGCCTTCAACTCAGTTCATGATCCCAGGGTTTTAAGATCGAGCCCTGCATCAGGCTCTCTGTTCAGTGGGAAGTCTGTTTCTCCCTCTGCCCTCAACCCTAACACATGCATGAGCACATGGCCACTCTCTCTCTCTCAAATAAATAAATATAATCTTCAAAATATATACATGCATATATATATTTTAGGGAATCCCTGGGTAGCTCCATTGGTTAAGCATCTGCCTTGGGCTCAGGTCATGATCCCAGGGTCTTAAGATCAAGTCTCACAATCCCCTCCTTGATCAATAAGGAGCCTGCTCCTCCCTCTGACTCCCGCTCCCCTTGCTTGTGTGCTCCCTCCTTCACTCTCTGACAAGTAAATAAATATAATCTTTTAAAAATATATTTTTTAAATGAGAGAATAGGAGAGAATATATGATTATTTTAGCAGTGTGAGTCTCTGTTTTCACAGCTATAAAATTAAAATCATTACCTACTTCTTAGTCATTTGAAGATTATACAACATTCTCATGAGGTGCCTGGGTGACTCAATGAGTTAAGTATCTGCCTTCAGCTCAGGTCATGACCTCAGGGTCCTGAGATGGAGTCCCACATCAGGCTCTCTGCTCAGCGGGGAGCCTGCCCCCCCCCTGCTTGCTGCCTCTCTGCCTGCTTGTAATCTCTCTCTCTCTCTGTCAAATAAATAAATAAAATCTTTTATTATTTTAAATATAATTGGCATTTTTAACTCTATGGATATAAATACACACATTAGGGCATACACATGTGTGCGTATGTTAGTAGTATACCCAACAAAAACAAAATTTGAATATAAAAAAGTATGTATAAATTTGTAACAAGTAAAATCTTATACTCAAAACTACTGCAAACAGATAAACTTTGATAATAAAAGTTTACTCATGATAATACAGACCTACAAATTTCATAACAAGATAGACCTGTAAATTGAGTTTTAAATGTCATTTAAAAAAATTAAGATATAATTTTCATTATAAGTAAAAAAAACCATGTCTTATGTATTCTATGCTATCATTTGTAAGCACACACACGAACACTATACCTATGTACATATATAAATATATACAAGTCTGTGAATGCATAGAACATCTGAGGAAGGATACATAAGAAACTGGTAACTTTACCTCCTTTATTGAGGGAAGAAAGGAGCCTCAATGTCACTGGTACCCTTTGAAATTTTTTTTTTTTAAGAGTTTATGTACTGATTTGACAGAGAGAGACACAGCGAGAGAGGGAACACAAGCAGGGGAAGTCGGGAGAGGGAGATGCAGGCCTCCCGAGGAGCAAGGAGCCCAATGTGAGGCTTGATCCCAGGACCCTGGGATCAGGACCTGAGCTGAAGGCAGATGCTTAACAACTGAGGCACCCAGGCACCCCACCCTTTGAACTTGACATTACGTATATATTAACTATGAAAACTTTTTAAATGTTAAAAAATCCTTTTTATTTTATTTATTTTTATTTTTTTTTAAAGATTTTATTTATTTATTTGACAGAGAGAGATCACAAACAGGCAGAGAGGCAGGCAGAGAGAGAGGGGGAAGCAGGCTCCCTGCTGAGCAGAGAGCCCAATGTGGGGCTGGATCCCAGGACCCTGGGATCATGACCCGAGCCGAAGCCAGTGGCTTAACCCACTGAGCCACCCAGGCGCCCCAAAAAATCCTTTTTAAAGATAATTTCTTTTGAGATCTTGGTCAAATTGTTATAGCAAGCCTATTTATCAAATAAATCAAATGAATATGTATTCCAGCTCTGGGTTTTCCAAGTGTGGTTTATTGGCAAGGTTTACTGACATTCTTGGTTAGCTCTCTAGTGTGGGGCTCGATCCCAGGACCCCAGGATCATGACCTGAGCTGAAGGCAGATGCTTAACCGATTGAGCCACCCAGGTGCCATGCTTTTTATGTCTTAAAAGACCTTTATCTAGGGACACCTGGGTTGCTCAGTTGGTTAAGTGTCTGCCTTCAGTTCAGTCATAATCCCAGGATTCTGGTATTGAGTCCCATATCGGGACTCAATTTATGAAACAAAAACAGAGACTCTGCTGTCAAAAGATTCATACTAAACAGTACAAAATGTATTCTTCAAACATAAAAGAGAATGATTCTAGAAGGACTGCTGGAATGAAGAACAACAAAAACTGCAAATATTTGGGTAAAGCTAAATAAACATTATACTATATAACAAATAATAACATCTTGTGACTTAAAAAATAAATAAATAGGGATGCCTGGGTGGCTCAGTTGGTTAAGCGGCTGCCTTCGGCTCAGGTCATGATCCCAGCGTCCTGGGATCGAGTCCCACATCGGGCTCCTTGTTTGGCAGGGAGCCTGCTTCTCCCTCTGCCTCTGCCTGCCACTCTGTCTGCCTGTGCTTGCTCTCGTTTCTCTCTCTATGACAAATAAATAAATAAATAAATAAATAAAAATAGGGGCTCCTGAGTGGCTCAGTCCATTAAGCATCTGCCTTCAGCTCAGATCATGATCCTGGGGTCCTGGGATCAAGACCCACGTTGGCTCTTTGCTCAGCGGGAAGTCTACTTCTCCTTTTCCCTTTCCCTCTGCTCCTCACCCCATTCATGCCCCCCTCAAATAAATGAAATCTTGAAAAAATAAAAATAAATAAAATAAAATACGAAAATAACAATATATATGGAAGAAAATTAAACTATTACACAATGACAGCATGTAAATCCAATGGAGATACATGGAGATTACATGCTCCTAAGATCTTTGTAGTATCCAGGAGAGTTGTAAAATAATCAATTGACACTAGATTTTCTGAAGTCAGAGATGGCTGTTGTAATTCTTAGGATATTGACATATACCCAAAACAACAACAACAACAAAAATAGCTTAAAGCACTTTAATTAAGGGGCGCCTGGGTGGCTTAGTCAGATAAGCATCAGACTCATGATCTTAGGGTTGTGAGACTAAGCCTCATATCGGGCTCTGTGCTGGGTGTTGAGCCTGCTTAAGATTCTCTCTCTCTGGGCATCTGGGTGGCTTAGTGGGTTGGGCCTCTGCCTTCGACTCAGGTCATGATCTCAGGTCCTGGGATCGAGGCCCGCATTGGGCTCTCTGCTCAGCGGGAAGCCTGCTTCCCCCTTTATCTCTGCCTACCTCTCTGCCTACTTGTGATCTCTCTGTCAGGTGGATAAATAAAATCTTTAAGAAAAAAAAATATTCTCTCTCTCTCCCTCTGCCCCACCCTTCCTCTCCCTCTCTTAAAAAAAAAAAAAACAAACAAACCCATAAACATAAAACAAAAAACCTTTATAATTAAAAGACTGAGAAAGCATATATAAAATACAGTAGATTTAAAGACAGGTAACAACATATATTAAATATAAATGGATCAGATGCTTTATTTAGAAGACTAAGATTTCCAGATTAGAACTAAAAGTAAAGAGAGTACAACGAGCTGTTTACATGAGCTATACCTACAACATAATAATTCAGAGAGGTTAAAGGTAAAGAATTTGAAAAAATGTGACATGCAAACACTAACCAATAACTCATAAAACAAGCAAAAAAATCAGTAAAAATAAAGATTTAAACTGAATTAACAAACTTGATTTAGTAAGACATATGTATTACATATGTATACATTACATCCAACAATTATAAAATCACACTCTTTTCAAGCACACACAAGCATTTAAAAAATGACCATTATCTTAGGCCATAAAGCAAAAGCAAGTCTTAAATCCCAAATGACTGAAATCATATACAGGTATTTTTCATTTTATTATGCTTCACAGATGTGTTTTCTTTGCAAATTGAAGGTTTATGGCAACCCTGTGTCAAGTCTACAGGTGCCATTTTTCCCCAAAGGCATTTGCTCATTTCATGTTTCTGTATCACATTTTGATAATTCCCAAAGTATTTCTGAACTTCTTATCATTTTATTTGTTACAATGATCTCTGATGTTACCATGGTAATTGTTTTGGGGTACCATGAACTGTCCCATATAAGACTACAAACTTTATAAATGTTGTATATGTTCTGAATGCAGATGTGATGTAAATAGCAAAAGAACTAGAAGAGGGTCCTGAAGATATGACTGAACTACTATAATCTCATGATGAAATGTGAACAGCTGAAGAGTTACTTTTTACGGATAAGCAAAGAAAGTGGTCTCTTGAGATAGAATCTATTCCTGGTGAAGACACCTTGAAAACTGTTGAAATAACAATAAAGATTTAGAATATTACATAGACTTCACTGATAAAGCAACAACAGGATTTGTGAGGACTGACTCCAATTCTGAAAGAAGTTCTATTCTGGGTAAAATGCTATCCAACAGTATCACAAGCTACAAAGAAAGTATTCATAAAAGGAGGAGTCAACTGATGCAGCAAACTTAATTGTTCTCTTATTTTAAGATAATACAACAGCCTGGATGCCTGGGTGGCTCAGTCTGGTTAAGTGTCCAACTCTTGATTTCAGCTCAGGTCATGATCTCAGGGTCATAAGATTAGGCCCCACATCAGACATCAGGCTCAGTGTGGCATCTGCTTGAGATTCTCTCTCCCTTTCTCCCTCTGCCCCTCCCCCAGCTCACATTCTCTCTCTTCCTCTAAATAAAATCAATAAAATCTTTAAACTAGAAAAGCTCCAGGTACATCTAAATATTCCCTGGATCAGAAATCAGAAAATAGGGGTGCCTGGGTGGCTCAGTGGGTTAAGCCTCTATCTTTGGCTCAGGTCATGATCTCAAGGTCCTGGGATCAAGCCCCACATCGGGCTCTCTGCTCAGCAAGGGGCCTGCCCCCCCTTTCTCTCTGCCTGCCTCTCTGCCTGCTTGTGATCTTTCTCTCTCTCTCTCTGTCAAATAAATAAATAAAATCTTTAAAAAAGGGCGCCTGGGTGGCTCAGTGGGTTAAGCCGCTGCCTTCAGCTCAGGTCATGATCTTGGGGTCCTGGGATCGAGTCCCACATCGGGCTCTCTGCTCAGCAGGGAGCCTGCTTCCTCCTCTCTCTCTGCCTGCCTCTCTGCCTGTTTGTGATCTCTCTCTGTCAAATAAATAAATAAAATCTTAAAAAAAAAAATTAAAAAAAAATCTTAAAAAAAAACCCAGATATTCTTAACTAAATGATAAAGATATTATATGTCAAAAAATGTGGAAGCATATCAGTAGTTGCCTGGAAATGGGGGAGAACAAGAAGAATGGATCCCAAAGGGGCATGAAAAAACATTGTGTGGGTGATGGTGTTCATTATACTCATATACTGTGTATTTGTGCAAAACCTTATAGAAACTTAACTATTTATCAGAATCTTTCATTATCATTCAAATCCAACTAAAGTGAAAGTGAAAGAATGCAAGTATATACAATTACAAAATTCATGTTTTTTAAAATCTCTGACTTGTACTAAAAAGGAATAAAAGGGTTGACTAACAGTATCATTTGTTCCTTCTAATGCAAGGATATATTCAATCTGATGTCAGTTTGAACTAACTGTGTTTACAAATTACTTATTTTAAAATGTATGCATTTTGCATAAAAAGCAGTTTCATAGATAAACTAAGAAATCCCAGTAAGATCAGGAATTAGAAATTTAAGATTTTAATCTTTAAAACTGCATCAAAAATAAGAGCACTGTTAAATTTTTAACATATCACATTATCTGTTATAGATAGGATTATCAAATATCCTTCCTAAAAATTTGCATCGTTTTACATGTCCAATCAAGAATATCAGACTGTGTTCTGTTTTCCATGAACCTTTTATTAATAGGGCTGAATAGCTTTTCATAAACATACTGACCTTTTGCTAACTCTACTCTCATTGGTGCACAAAAGATGTCCTTTGCACTACTGTTCACAGCAGTCAAATAAAGGAAGGATGATGTGTGTTAAGAAATGGCTTTAGAAGGGGTGCCTGGGTGGCTCGGTCATTAAGTGTCTGCCTTCAGCTCAGATCACGATTTCAGGGTCCTGGGATCGAGCCCCGCACCAGGCTCCCTGCTCAGCAGACAGCCTGCTTCTCCCTCTCCTTCTGCTGCTCCCCCTGCTTGTGCCTTCTGTGTTTGTCTCTCTCTCTCTCTCTCATATCAAATAAATAAATAAAATCTTTAAAAAAAAAATGGCTTTAGGGGAGTGCTTGGCTAACTCAATAGGAGAGTATGTAACCCTCTCCCACTCAGGGTCATGAGTTCGAGCCCCAGGTTTGAGGTAGAGATTACTAAAAAAATAAATAAACTTAAATGTCTGAAGGAAAGGAAGAAGGGAAGGAGGGAGGGCTTTAGGCATGCCTGGCTGGCCCAGTCAGGACAGCATGTGACTCCTGATCTTGGGGTCATGAGTTCAAGACCAACCCTGACCAGAGAGCCTACAAGAAAGAAAGAAAGAAAGAAAGAAAGAGGGAGGGAGGGAAGGAGGGAAAGAACGAAAAAAGAAAGGGAAAGGAAAGGAAAGAAAGAAATGGCTTTGTAAAATGACAGATATATACTAGGTCTTTATGAGAAAGATCGAAGTATACGGTCTAAAAAAGTGAAAACCACATTAGGCTAAAGGAGCAAGTTGCAAAACATTTTATATCACAAACTCACTTCTGTGATTAAAAGCAAAAATTTGCATGTATGAGAGAATTCATATCCGATTATTAACAGTGGCTACTTCTGGGGCTGGAGGGGTAGGTGGTACAGTGAAGGCGGGGGAAAAGAGGACTTCTTATCTTATATTCTATACTGCTTGATTTTATGACAACAAACATGTATTTCTTTTGTAATTAAAAAAAATAAGCAAAACAATATATTAAATACCATGCAATGAAGATAACCTGTAACTGTTTTATAATTCTTCACATTTTAAAAAGAATTCCTGGGGCACCTGGGTGGCTCAGTGGGTTAAGCCGCTGCCTTCGGCTCAGGTCATGATCTCAGGGTCCTGGGATCGAGTCCCGCATCGGGCTCTCTGCTCAGCAGGGAGCCTGCTTCCCTCTTTTTCTCTCTGCCTGCCTCTCTGTCTACTTGTGATTTCTCTCTGTCAAATAAATAAATAAAATCTTAAAAAAAAAAAAAGAATTCCTATAAAATGTTTACAAAAGTATTTTAAGCTTTAATAACACTCTTCAGATCATTAAACCATCATCTTAATACCTGCTAATGATAATGTGTATCCGGTTTAAGGCCAGTAACTGTCATACCTACAAACAGTTGAATGAAATAACATTTTCTACTACAGATCTCATAATGAATTATGTTTCACCTTTTTTTTTTTAATAAAGTAAGCTCTACGCCCAACGTGGTACTTGAACTCACAACCCCAAGATCAAGAGTTGCATACTCACTCAATGGACTGAGCTAGCCAGGCCCCAATTACGTTTCACACTTTTTTGTTTTTTGAAGATTTTGCTTATTTATTTGACTGAGAGATATCACAATTGGGCAGAGAGGCAGGCAGAGAGAGAGGGAAGCACTGTTGAGCAGAGAGCCCAATGCGGGGGCTCGATCCCAGGTCCCTGAGATCCTGAGCTGAGCCGAAGGCAGAACCCACTGCGCCACCCAGGCACCCCGTATGTTTCACATTTTTTTTTTAAGATTTTATTTATTTATTTGTCAGAGAGAGAGGAGCGAGAGCAAGCACAGACAGACAGAGTGGCAGGCAGAGGCAGAGGGAGAAGCAGGCTCCCTGCCAAGCAAGGAGCCTCCTGTGAGACTCGATCCCAGGACGCTGGGATCATGACCTGAGCTGAAGGCAGCTGTTCAACCAACTGAGCCACCCAGGAGTCCCTGTTTCACATTTTTATTATTTTTTTTTTAAAAGATTTTATTTATTTATTTGAGAGAGAAACAGTGAGAGAGAGCATGAGCTAGGAGAAGGTCAGAGAGTGAAGCAGACTTCCCATGGAGCTGGGAGCCTGATGCGGGACTCGATCCCGGGACTCCAGGATCATGACCCGAGCCGAAGGCAGTCGTCCAACCAACTGAGCCACCCAGGCATCCCCCTGTTTCACATTTTTAAATGATGCATCCAGACTTCTGCTTCTGGCTATGACAGCTTAGGTGGTATCAGAACAATTATAAAAACCAGATAAAAAAAATTTTTAAGTGTTTGAATGGGAATCACAAAAAGATCAGCTCTATGTTCATGGGTTCCTTATTCCCTTGCTGCATTTTCTGACTTCAAAGCAGAACATAGAGGCTAAGGAAGAAATAAGAATCGTAAAGCTTGCAATCGTCTTGCGGGGCTGATGACACAAAAATTGGAATTCAGGCCACCAAAGCTGCCAGGATTCAAATGGCCAATATCCCAGAGAAACTGAATGACAAAGTCTAACATTCTTCATTCAAGACATTTTCTGACTTTTCCTTCAAGACATTTTCCTTCAAGACATTTGCTGACACCTAGATTTTAGCAGTTTTATGATGGGAGGGAACTAAATACTGGATTTCAGGGCCCAGAAGGGAAGGGATAACCTTAGTAAATACCCTTGACCAAACTAGAAACCAGGAATAAGAACAGCTTGGAAAAAACAAACAGATTCAACCAGATCAAGACAATCTCACTTAATGAAAGAATGAAAGCTTTTTCTTTCAGATCAGGAATAAAACAGGATGCCTGCTTTTGCCATTTCTAATCACATAGTACTAGAGGTTCTAGTCAGAGTAAATAGGCAAGAAAGAGAAATAAAAAGCATTCAGACTGCAAAGGAAAAGTAAGTTTCTCTATTCACAGACAAAATACAAAAATCTTATATGCAGGAAAATCTCAAGGTTCCCCCGGCCAAATTGTTAGAATAAATGAATTCAGCAAAGTTGTAGGATACAAAATCAATGTACAGAAATCAGTTGCGTTTCTACACACTAACAATGAACAACTTCAAAAGGAAATTAACAAAACCATTCCATTTTCAGTAACATCAAAAATAATATAACATACTCAGGAACAAATTTAACCATGGAAGTGAAAGACTTGTACACTAAAAACTAAAAAATGTTGTTGAAAGAAGTTAAAGAAGATAGAAACAAACAACAAATAGAAAGACATGCTTTGTTTATGGGTTAGAAGTCAGTATTAAGAGGTTCATAACATCCATGGGGCAGGACAGCCCAGCTGGCTCATTCGGCAGAACATGCAACTCTTGACCTCGGAGTTCTGGGTTTGAGCCCCATGTTGGGTGCAGAGATTACTTAAAAAATGTTTTAAAACTTAGAGCTCCTGGGTGGATCCGTCAGTCTGCATCCTAATCTTGGTTTCAGCTCAGGTCATGATCTCATGGGTTATGAGACTGAGCCCTGAGTCAGGCTCCATGCCCTGCAAGGAGTCTGCTTGACAGTCTCTCCCTCTGCCCCTCACCCCACTCATGCTCGCTTATCGCTCTCTCTCTTTTTCTCTCAAATAAATAAAATCTTTAAAAATTTTTAAAAACTTTAAAAAAAAGTTCATAATATCCAATGCAATCTATAGATTCGGTACAATCCCACTCAAAAGCCCAACAATGTTGTTTGCAGAAATTTAAAAGTCCACCAAAAGTTCATATAGAATCTCAGAAGTCCCTTCAGAGCCAAAACAATCTTTTTTTTTTTTTTTTAAAGATTGTTTTCATTTATTTGATAGAGAGCACAAGTAGGGGGAGCTGCAGCAGCAGCAGGAGGACCCCACCAAGCAGGGACCCGATGAGGAGCTCGATCCCAGGTCCCCAGCATTACGACCTGAGCCAAAGGCAGACACTTATCAACTGAGCCACCCACGTGCCCCCAGAGCCAAAATAATCTTGAGAAAAGAACAAAGCTTCACATTTCCTGATTACAAAGGTAAAATAATAAAAAAAAAAAAGTGTGGTACTGGTAATATATCCAGAATATATTAAGAACTCCTATACTCAACAATAAAAAAGCAAAACACCCAATTAAAATATGGGTAATGGGGTGCTTCAGTAGCTCAGTCAGTTAAGCATCTGACTCTTCATTTCAGCCAGGTCATGATTTCAGGGTCCTGGGATCAAGCCCCATATTGAGCTCCATGCTCAGCAGAAGTCTGTTTCTCTCCCCTCTCTCTCTCCTTCCTTCCCACTGCATACATGCACATACTTCCTCTCTCTAAAATAAATAAATAAATAAAATCCTTTTTTTTTTTTTTTAAAGATTTTATTTATTTATTTGTCAGACAGAGATCACATGTAGGCAGAGAGGCAGGCAGAGAAGAGAGAAAGGAGGAAGCAGGCTCCCTACTGAGCAAAGATTCCCGACGTGGGGCTTGATCCCAGGACCCCAGGATCATGACCCGAGCCAAAAAGGCAGAGCTCTGCTTTAACCCACTGAGGCACCCAGGCACCCCAATAAATAAATCTTTTTAAAAAATGGACAAAGGACTTAGACATTTTTTCTAAGATATATAAATGGCCAATAAGCTCATGGAAAAATCACTAATCATTAGGGAAATACAGTTCCAAGCCATGATAAGACACCACTTCATCCCTATTAGGATGGATACTAACAATAAAAGAAAAGAACAAGATATAACAGATGTGGAGAAACTGCTACCCTTCTGTACAATTGATGGGAATGTAAAAAGGTGCAGCTGCCACAAATAAAAAGTATGTTGATTCTTCAAAAAATTAAAAATAAAATTAACCATATGATCCAGCCATTCCATTTTGGGTATATATTCAAATGAAGTGCAATAGTTTCAAGGAGATATTAGAACACCCATGTTGACAGCAGCATTACTCACAACACTTAAAAGGTGGAAACAACCGGGAAAGCCTGGGTAGTACAGCCGGTTAAGTGTCCAGCTCTTGGTTTCGGTTCAGTTGTGATCTCAGGGTAATGGGACTGAGCCCTGTTTTGGGCTCCGTGCTCAGCAGGGTCTGCTTGAGATTCTCTCTCTCTCCCTCAGCCTCTGCCTATTCATAGTGCATGTTCTCTCTAAAATAAGTAACTGTATCTTAAAAAAAAAAAAAGTTTTACTGACATACAAATGGATAAACAAAATGTGGTGGAATATTATCCAGCCTTAAAAGAGAAATTCTGAAACAAGCCACAACATTGATGATCTTGAACATTATGCTAAATGAAACAAGTCAATTATAAAATAGCAAATATTGTATGATTCCACTTAAATGAGATATCTAGAATAGCCAAATTCATAGAAACAAAAAGGAATATAATGGTGTAGAATGATGGTTGCCAGGGGCAGAGGGATGGGAAGAATTAGTTATTTTAATGGATACAGAGTTCGGTTTTCTAAGATGAAGAGTTCTACAGATGGGCGGTAGTCATAGTAGCTCAATAATGTGAATATGTACCAATGAACCATACAATTACAAATGGTTATGATGGTAAATTACATGTTACCATCTTACATTATATGCATTTTACCACAATTAAAAGAAAAATTGATCTGGCTGTATTCTGTCTGTCTTCTCCCCCTAAGGAAACAGAGAATTAAATTTTTCTCTAGAATAAACTAAAATTAAGTAGAAACTCCTACAATCTGAGACAAATTAAGAAAGATCTGAGTAAGTAGAAAAATATATATTCTTTATGAATGAGAAAGTTCAATTTGCTCTCCCCAATGGAGTCAGTGCAATACCTATAACAATACCAGCAGGTTTTATTGTAGGACTTGACAAGTTGATCCTAAAATTCATATGAAAATTAAACAGACCCAGAATAGGCAAAATCATTTTTTAAAAAGAACAAAGATAGAGGACTTATATTACCTAATTTCAAGACTTAAACAGAACAGAACAAAGAGTACAGAAGTTCAATAGGGAGAGTTATCTTTTTATTTTTTATTTCTTTAAAAGATTTTATTTATTTATTTGACAGAGATACAGCAAGAGAGGGAATACAAGCTCTTTCTGTGACAAATAAATGTCTCAGAGACAAATATTTGTCTCTCTCTGACAAACAAATAAAATCTTTGAAAAAATATATGACAATAAAAGAAAAATTCAATCAATAGAATTCATCAAAGTGCTTGGCTGGCTCAGTCAATAGAACATGTAACATTTGATCTCAGGGTTGTGCCCCACATTCAGAGTAGAGTTAGCATACATACAGACAGACATGCATAAATTGGAATTCACTGAAATTGAAAACTTATATTCATCCAAAAAAAAAAAAAAAACACAACCCTAACAACAATGAAAAGGCAAGTGACAACACTGGGTGAGAGTATTTGCAAAACTATTTGACCAACAAACGCTTGTATCTGGAACATATATAGAACTCTTAAAATGCACTAAGAAGACAAACAAACCCCTAGACAAATGGCAAAGGTTCTGAATAGACAGTTGACCAAAGAAGAGATAAGGATGGTAAGTAAATATGGACATGAAAAGATGTCTGACATCATTAGCTATTAGGGAAATGTAAATTAAAACGATAATAAGATACCACTAGATAATCACTTGAATAGTTAAAATTTAAAAGTGTTAGCATTTAAAAATAACAAGGATATGGAGCAACTGGAACTCTCAAACACAGTTAATGAGAACATAAAATGGTACAACCACTTTAGAAAACTGGTAGTTTCTTTAAAAATTCTCCATTTACCATATGATGCAGCCAATGTATTCCCAATTATCTACCCAAAGAAATGAAAGCATATGCCCACAAAAAGGGCACAGATTGCTTGTATATTTTTAAAACACAATCTTTTATATTGGAAATAAAAATAAAATTGCCAGAATTTCTGGTCTTGCATATAATAAGTTCAGAAGTTGCCACTCCATCCTAACAACAAGTAAAAAGCTAAACAAACTAAAAAATCAACAACTCTCCATAAATCTGTCAGAGACGTGAGGTCCCCTGGGTAGCTCAGTCAGTTAAGCATCTGCCTGCGGCTCAGGTCATGATCTCAGGGTCCTGGGATGGAGTCCCCATATCAGGCTCCCTGCTCGAGGGGAGCCTCCTCGTCCCTCTGCCTGCCGCTCCCCCTGCTTGTGTGCATGTGCATGTACTCTCTTTCTGTTAAATAAATAAAATCTTTTAAGAAATAAATAAAAATTCCAGGAGAACCGGTCATGGGGGGACTCCCATGACAGTCTTGTGAGTTTTACCTCTGAGAGTTACCAGGTCCTAACAGTGAATATCAGAGAAAAATCCCCTCATGCTTCTGGCAGGAGGAAAGAAAAAGGAGTATTCTGAAATACGATAGGGCGTTCTGTTCTCAACAAACAAAACCTGTCTTCAAGAAAAACTATTTTACCAGAGCTTAACCTGCTGGGTTTTGTCAGAGCCTAACCTACTTGGGGAAAGGGAAAGAACAAACTCCAGCGCCACCAGCCATCCTGTCCCACCAGTGGGGGAGAAAACCTGAAAGTACTGGTGAAGTTCACAGACCAGAGACACCAAAAGATTGAGACCTAGTAAGAGATTCATACATACTCCCCTTACCCCTTCACCTCACCACAGCATTATTAAAGGCCTATTTTACTGTCATTCCTTTTATCCAGTACATCATGTCTGCTTCTCAAAAAATACCGGAAAGCATACTAAAAGGCAGAAAATGCAATTTGGAGACACTAAAAAAGCATCAAAACCAGAGTCAGTTATGGAGGGAATGTTGTAAATCTCAGACTAGATTTTTAAAACTATGTTTAATATGCTAAGATCTTTAATGAGAAAATAGACACATCAAAAAGAGATTGATAATGCAAGTAGAGAGAGATTCTAAAAAAGAATTAAAAAATAAAGACAGAAATTAAAAGCACAGTAACAGAAATGTAGAATGCCTTTCATGCACTGATTGTTAGACCGTTCAAGGATGTAGAAACAATCTCTGAGCTTACAGACATGAAAAAAGAAACCTCCAAAACTGGGAAAAAAAAAAAAAAAAAAAAGACTGGGGGGGTGGGAGGGACCAGAACAAAATATCCAAGAACTGTGGGAAAACTACAAGAAGTATAACATATACACAATGGGATGACCAGAAGGACAAGAAAAAGAAAGGAACAGAAGCAATATTTGGAGCAATGACGGCTAAGAATGCCCCCAAATTAACATCAGACACCAAACCACAGATCCAGGAAGCTCAGAGAAAACCAAGTAGGATAAATGCCAAAAACTCCAAACATAAGCATACCATATTCGAACTTTGGAAAAATCAAACATAAAGAAAAAGTCTTGAAAGAAGCCAGAGGGATGGGGCGCCTGGGTGGCTCAGTGGTTTGGGCTGCTGCCTTCGGCTCGGGTCATGATCTCAGGGTCCTGGGATCGAGCCCCGCATCGGGCTCCCTGCTCCGCAGGAAGCCTGCTTCCCTCTCTCTCTCTCTCTCTCTCTGCCTGCCTCTCTGCCTACTTGTGATCTCTGTCTGTCAAATAAATAAATAAAATCTTTAAAAAAAAAAAGAAAGAAAGAAAGAAGCCAAAGGGAAAAAACACTTTATTGAAGAGCAAGATAAGAATTAAATTCAACTTCTCAGGAGCCACGCAAGCAAGAAGATAATGGAATGAAATATTTATTTATTTATTTATTTAAAAAAAAAAAAGATTTTATTTATTTCACAGAGAGAGATCACAAGTAGGCAGAGAGGCAGGCAGAGAGAGATGAAGAAGCAGACTCCCTGCTGAGCAGAGCCCCTGATGCGGGGCTTGATCCCAGGACCCTGAGATCATGACCTGAGCCGAAGGCAGAGGGTTTAACCCACTGAGCCACCCAGGCGCCCCTGGAATGAAATATTTAAAGGGCTGAGAAAGAAAAACTAACTAGAATTCTGTATTCTTCAAACTGATCTTTCAAAAGTGAAAGAGAATGTTCCTCTCAATCTTGCTGTGAACCAAAACTGCTCTGAAAAAATTAAGTCTTCAAAAAAAAAAAATGGGGAGAGGAGCACGTGGTTGACTCAGTTGTTAAGCGTCCAATTCTCAGCTCGGCTCTGGTCATGATCTCAGGGTCGTAAGACATAGCCCCACGTGGGGCTCCATGCTCAATGTGTAATCTGTTTAAGATTTTTTTCCCCTCCCTCCCACTCTGCTCTTCTGCCTGCTCATGTTCTCTCCCTCAGATAGATAAATAAATAAATAAATAAATAAAATACATTTTTTTAAAAAGTGGGGAGAAATAGATTTTTGTCAGACAAACAAAAATTGGGGGAATTTGTTGCAAGTACATATGCTTTTACAAGATATGTTAAAAGAAGTTCTTTAGAGAAAAGGAAAATGACACAGATTAGAAACTTAGATCTATATAAAGAGAGAGCATCAGAGAATAAATAAAAGAAGGTAAAATAAAAATGTTTATGATTGCTATTTTTAATTGATCTAAAAGATAACTGTTCAAAGTATCAATAGTAACAATATTTGATTATGTTGGCTTCTGTGTATGTTCATGCATAAGTGAAATGAATGACAGCAATGAAACAAGGGATGGTAGGAAGAAACTGGTCATATTTTGTTATTATAAGGTACTTGGTACTACTTGTGAAGCATTATGGTATTATCTGAAAGTGACTGGATTAATTATAAATATATATTGCAAACTCTAGGGCAACCACTATAAAAAACTTTTCAGATTAAAAGTAAAGTGACAGAAAAAGATATACTAACACTAATCAAAACAAAGTGGGAGTAGCTGCATTAATTTCAGACAGAGCAGACTTTAAAGCAAGAGAACTTAAAAGGAACGTTACATAATGAGAAGAGGGGTAATACTCCAGCAAGACGTAAAAATTCTTAATGTGGATGCATCTAATAATAAAGCATCAAAATACATGAGGCAAAAACTGACAGAATGGCAAGGAGGAACAGATGAATCTACTATTAGAGCTGGAGACTTTAACAGCCTTCTATCAGAAATAAACAGTGTCAGCAGCAGAAATCTGTAAGGATAGATTTGAACTCAAAAGCACCACCAACCAATTGGGTATCTGTTGACGATTTCATCAAACAACAGCTTGTGTTACACATTTTACTCAAGCTCATTTGGACCATTCACCAAGACAGACCATATTCTTGGTCATAGATACACGTGAACTAATTAAAAAAAAAAAAAGAAAGAAAGAAAGAAATCATAAAATGTCTGTTCTTTGACCACAAAGGAATTAAATTAGAAATCAGTAACAGAACTATAGCTGGAAAAATCCTCAAACAATTAGAAATTAAATAATTATAATACTTCTTTTTTTTTTTTTATAATTTTATTTCTTTATTTGACAGAGATCACAAGTAGGCAGAGAGAGAGGAAGGGAAGCAGGCTCCCTGATGAGCGGAGATCCCTGCTGATGGAGCCCAATGTGGGGCTCAATCCCAGGACCCCGGGACCATAACCCAAGCAGAAGGCAGAGGCTTTAACCCACTGAGCCACCCAGGTGCCCCTATAATACTTCTAAATAACACATAGGTCAAAGAAGAACCCTCAAGAGAAATCTTTAAATTGAAGCAGAAAGAATACTTCCTAACTCATTTTATGAAGCTGCATTACCCTACTATCAAAACAAAAGACACATATAAGAAAACTATAGACCAGTGTCTCTTAGGAACATAAATACAAAAATCCTCAACAAAATATTAGCAAATTGAATCCAACAATATATAATAAGAATTATATGCCATGACCAAGTGGGATTTATCCTATTATGCAAGGCAGTTTCAACACACAAAAATCAATCAATGTCCTTCATCACATCAACAGTCTATTTTTTTTTTTTTTTTTTTTTTTTTTTTTTTTTTTTTTTTTTTTCATCACATCAACAGTCTAAAGAAGAACTATTACACAACTATCAGAAGATGCAGAAAAAGCATCTAACAAAATCCAATACCCATTCATGATAAAATTTCTCAGCAAAGTAGGAATAAAGATGAATTTCTTCAACTTGTGATAGAACATCTACAAAAACCCTACAACTAACATCATATTTCATGGTGACGAAGTTCAAGCTTTCCAGCTAAGATGAGGAACAAAGCAAAGATGTCTTACCACTGCTTTTCAACATTGTACTGAAAAGTCCTAGCTAATGTAGTAAGACAAGAAAAGGAAATAAAAGGTATACATATTGGGATAGTAGAAATAAAACTGTCCTTGTTCACAGATGATGTGGTCATGTAGAAAATTCAAAGGAATCAGCAAAAAAACTCCTGGAACTAATGAGCAATTATAATAAGGTTGCAGAATATAAGATTAATATATATGTCAATCACTTTTCTATATACCAGCAATGAATAAGTGGTATTTGAAATTGAAAACACTTTATCATTTACATTATCATATTCAAAAACAAAATACTTAGGTATAAATCTAACAAAATATATGTAAGATCCAGGAGAAAAACTACTAAATTCTCATAATAGATATTAAAGAACTAAATAAATGGAGAGATAATCCATGTTCATGGGTAAGATTCCATATTGTCAAGACATCAGTTCCTCCCAACTTGATCTGTAGATTCAATCCCAATCCCAATAAAAATCCCAGAAAGTTATTTCATGGATACCAAAAAACTGATTCTAAACTTTATATGCAGGGGTGTCTGGGTGGCTCAGTCATTAAGTGTCTGCCTTCAACTCAGGTCATGATCCCAGGGTCCTGGCATCCAGCTCTGCATCAGGCTCACTGCTCAGTGGGGAGCCTGCTTCCCTCTCTCCCACTCTCCCTGCTTGTGTTCCCTCTCTTGCTGAATCTCTCTGTCAAATAAATAAATAAAACCTTTTAAAAAAACAAACAAAACAAAACCCACAGCATGTATAACACCAAGAGTGAACCCTAATGTAAACTACTGACTTTGTTAATGAGGTGCCAAGGTAAGTTTCACTGACTTTAACAATTGTACTACTTTGGTTCAAGATGTTGATAATGAGGAAGAGAAGGGTGGGTGGGACAAGGAATACGGAGGAAATCTCTGTACTTTTTACTCCAAAGTGCTCTGAAAAATAAAGTTTATTAGTAGGAAAAATAGAATCAGCATTTTTTTAAAAAGAGTTTTATTTATTTGACAGAGAGAGGGAGAGAGAGAGTGTGCACACAAGCAGGGGGAGCAGGCAGAGGGGGAAGCAGGCTCCTGCTGAGCAAGGAACCTGACATGGGGCTCAATCCCAATATCCTGGGATTATAACGTGAGCTGAAGGCAGACACTTAACCGACTGAACCACCCAGGTGACCCTAAAATCACCATTTAATTCAGAAAACAGGATGCCCTGAAAGTTACCAAAGACCTGGGAAAACATCTGGTTCCTCAATATAGCCCAGAGTAGTGGTTAGCTTATGCATTAACACGAAGAACAATAGCACATAATAGACTTTATGTTTGAAATCCCCAAAACTCAATATACTCAGGACTTGTAAATAAAGCAGAGGCAAAATAAAAACAAGAGCTCAGAAATAAGGCCACTGTAGTGCCCAAAAAACTTTAAAAGCTTCCTGAAAAGAGGTATTCTGATTTTTTGAAAGAATATACCACTGGAACATGTACAGCAAACTAAAATAACCTGCTAAATATATTAAATAGTAATATAGCATATTATACCCCAGTTTCAATTAAGAATCTAGAAGACTCTCAAAAGGCTTTTTGCTCTTTTTAACGAGACAGCTATGCTCAAGTCTTATCTTCATGTCCAAGTGATAAAGAATATGCGTAACACACAGTTCCCTGGTAGGTTGCAAATTCAACAGATGTCACTATAGCCCCAAAAAATGTTGTTGGCCTGAAAAGTTCTTTAAAATTTGAATACATTTAAATATTCTTTAATACTTTCTTTGGTCTGGCCTCTGTCCCAACATTCTAGCTTTGCTACATCCAGTCCAATTCACTCGTGTTTGTTATTTCCTTAATCCCAACCATAACTTTGGTTTGAGGCCCCCTACCCTATATTGTTATTTGTATTACTAAACTTATACTTTGATTCTTTCATTTAAAATCTTACGAAGTTCTGCATCATATTCCAATACATTTGTATTAGAAATGAGTATTTCCCCTTCTCTTTCAATTTTCCACATTTCAGAGCTAGCACTTAATTAGTCATGCATGTATTTTCAGAATGATGACAAAAACAACTCTTGCAAAGAGATGGTGGTTTAATGCTATTCCTAATCTACATTTAACTGCATGACGATGGAATATATATCACTGATGGGCTTATAAAGGCCTACTGAAGCTCATGATAAAGGCCTCTGATTGAGTGTGAGGAACGATTCCTTTTTCTCAAGTTAATAGTTTTGCTCAAAATTGTTACCATTTGTCAGTATTTCTGACTAGCTGCTTCATCCTCTCATTAAACACATACATGCACTCATCTGCACACTGAAAAATGTACCTCTGCTTCAAGAAGAAACGTGTTAAGATTTACATGCCTTGCATGGATAAGGCAGGGTGATGCTAGTGGATCTGAGGCTAGAATCAGAACTTTGAATGGAACAGGGAAAATTTCTTCCTTACACAGCTAATGCTACAAACATACCTGAGAGAGTATACTAAGGGAAAAGTTAATACAAACTTTCAAATGATCAATGTCCGTGTGGTTATGCCCAAGCCATCTATTAATGATAAATTAAAAGTCTCGTTACCTGTCAGGACCTGAGTTCAGGCACTCCTGCGGAAGCTGGTGACAATACTAACCCCTGCACTCACTGTGTAGGGAGGTGCACTCCTTGCACTGGGGCTTAAGTGCTAGTGATTTCACCAACCCTTGAAGTGCAGAACAGTAAAAAAACAGTTTTCAGCCGTTTTTCTTACTGAGTTCTCATTTTTTAAATATTACAAAGATCTCAATTAGGTTTTAAAATAAGTTATTTTTGTTGAAAAGGCAGTGCCTTAGTTTAAAGAGACACACGCCAATAGGTCTTTCTGGGTCACTGCACAAACCACAAAACAGCTTCTTTTTCATCAATTAAATATTTATACAAAGAAGCAACAACTTCATGACTTCGAACGACTTTCTGACTTTACCGTAAAGTACCAAGATTTAGTGGCTACACATATGTAACTCGGTCTTATAGGAGGCAATCATAAATATTAATAGGTACTGTACTAAAGGAGATCAGCCAAGTTAAAAAATGGTAGCTTTCCTATTGACTCAGTTATTCCCCTGTCAAACCATACCACCCTGGAAGGAGCTGGCAATCAAATTTGCAACTACTAATTTCTAAAGAACAGCATGTTGTACTCTTCCATACAGTAAAAATCAAGAAATGCTACTATGCCCAAGGATAAAATTACACTGTATGTGTATCTGGAAGGCCAAAACTGTTTGACTGAAATCTTAAAATGCCACATTAATACAATTTCCCATTCTCTTATACTCTCAAATTAGATGAGCTTACACATGACTCTAGGTTTTTCCCATTGCTGTAGGAGAAATGAGTTGAAAAATACCCCTTAGCTAGTTTTGAAGAAAATACTTTATGTACCTAAAAAAGAGTAATGTTTTATCTGAATCTCTCTCCAAATCCCCTTCACTTCTACAAGCTTTCATTTCTCTTCTGACCCTCTTAGAACACAAACACTGCTATTCTAACTATTAGGAGCTTGGCACCATTCAGTTATGCATACTCAAAGCATTTGAGTTCTCTGAATTCTTTCCTGACATTTTAGTAGAGGATGATAAAAACAAAATTTATAAAAACAAAAAAAAATTTAGTAGAGGAAGATAAAAACCTGAGCTGAAACCATGCCAACTGGAGGGTGCGAGTATATTTTACAATCTCTTCCTATCTATAGTGGCACCATTTTAAAACTACATCAAATTTAAATGTTCTCTACCTACAACAGAGCAAGCTTGCCTTGATATGCTTGGCTAAAATGCTGACATTTTTCTTCACAGATAAAGAAACTAAATAACCCCTCTCTCATTTACCCAAACAATTTTTTAATGTTGGCACTCATCCAAAGTCCATTTGAAGGATGTGTTCCTCTAGCTTAAAATCACAGCAATTTGATCTCATTTACAAACAATTGAACAATAAATACTTTTTGGCAATACTCTGCTCAACTGCTACTTTTGGGGGGGTCATTCTATGGACAAGATAATTTAAGAAAAATTCATGAAATAAAATAAATTCATGAAAAAAGTATTTATTTTTCCTTATATGCTTCTTTTCAGTGTAAAGGAGAGGTTAAGAGCAATACAAAATATGAACTAAAAGGCTAAATTTCTAACTTATTTGATATCAAATGAAAAGATTTTCTTTTCTTTTCTTTCTTTCTTTCTTTCTTTCTTTTTTTTTTTTTTTTAAAGTAAGCTCTACGTGCTAAGTGGGGCTTGAACTCACAACCCTGAGATCAAGAGCTGCATGCTCTACTAGCTGAGCCAGCCAGGCACCCTGATAGCAAAAAAAAATTTTCTGACAGGAAGTCTCATAGTAATGAAGACTAACCAAAAGATCATTCTGTCAAAAGCAAAAAGCACTTCAGTTCCAGTATTAATACACTTGTGACTTCATGCCAAATATGACAACTTTTTAAAATGGAGCTTATGTGGGAATAAGATTTCAGGCCAAAACAGACTACTCAATTTAATCCCTTGTTACAATTACAAGGTCTAAAATAGTTCTCATTTTAAAGATGCTAAGTGAGTTCCCAGGCATTCTATATATTTCCTTTTAACATATTCTTACTCTGTAACTAACTTGGTCATCTAGCTTCTAAGCTCCACATTCCATCCCGCAGGACAAATATTTTTCTCTCAATTGTGAATAAGATTCATTATTGCAATTTTAATCTACTGTTCAAGAGGGAAATAAAAAATCTTTAAGAGGGCGCCTGGGTGGCTCAGTGGGTTAGGTTAAGCCGCTGCCTTCGGCTCGGGTCATGATCTCAGGGTCCTGGGATCGAGTCCCGCATCGGGCTCTCTGCTCAGCGGGGAGCCTGCTTCCTCCTCTCTCTCTCTGCCTACTTGTAATCTCTCTCTGTCAAATAAATAAATAAAATCTTTAAAAAAAAAAAAATCTTTAAGAAAACCAAATATGAACTAAGCCACCTTAATAAACCAATCTTTCATGTTCAAAGCACTTATTTTAAAAATATCGCTTCAGTTTTGGGTGCCTTGGTGGTGTGGTCAATTGGGCGAGTGACTCTTGGTTTCAGCTCAGGTTGTAACCTCGGGGTCATGGAATTAAGCCCTGCATCAGGCCCCACGGTCAGTGCAGTGTCTACTTGGGATTCTCTCTGCCCCTCCCACTCAAGCTCTCTCTCTCTCTCTAAAATAAATAAATTAATTTAAAAAAATAACTCTTTAGCTTTATATGCATGGTATTATATTCATTTTACATTTATGGAAATGTAATCTGCCTAGGGTTACAAAATACGTTAATGTTTGAAGTAGAATTAGAATGTGGCATCTCCTTTATCTCATAGTACAAATTATTAAAATATTTTCCACGAACATCTAAAAATGTTTCCTATTTCTAAAGTAACAAACACTGCTACCTTAATCTGAAAATGTATATGCCACCACACATACATGATACACACAGAGAGATAGCAAATTAAATGGAAAACAGCTCTTACCTTCATCTCCCTCTGGTGCATATGAAGCTGTAATAATGTCAATATCAGCACAATTCATCACAATCTGATTGGTTGCCTGCCTCACCTAAGGGAAAAAGAAAAACCAGCAGTGTCAGAAATAGCCAAGATTAATAACATGTACATCTTCATCTTGGCCTAATGTATGTCACAGGGCATTTTTTTAAGCCCAGACATCACTAAAACCTAGACTGAGTATTTATACCTAAATGGTAAAAAATAAATGAGTAGTTTTAGGTAATCTAAGGCAATTCACATTTTCTGAATTCTATTAAAAGCAACCATAAACACTTAAGTATTTTAGACTTTAAACATCTGACCAATGAGCTAAATAAAAGCATTTTTCCTACTTAAGCTTTTATTTAAAACAATGAAAACTTTCCAAATTAAAAATTAATTAGGAAACATTTCTTATATATTGCAATTAATTATGTATTTCAACCTACACATCAAACCCATCATAAGACCTTCTTTAAGGATAGAGGAAGAAAAGTGGTATCATAAATCATGTCAAAACTTCGTAAAGCACTCTTTAAATTTTCTTCTCTTATCAAAGTAACATTTTGAATATAAGACACTAATGACTCACCACCAAGATTAAATAAACTTTTTAAGATTTTGTCTTACTTACTTCAAATCCCCCCCAATAAAATATAGATATAATGAAAGCTCCATCCTCGCTTCCTCATTACATGGAGATAACCACTCTCCTAAGGCTAATGTAGCTCTTTATCATGTGTATATATAGTACTTCTGCTACATATATAAAGATCAGTAAGCAATGTTTTTAGTTTTATACAAACAGTATCACCTTTGCACCTGCTTTTTTCATTTAACATTTGTTTCTGAGATGGGAAATGTAGACAGATATAGATCTAATTCATTAATTTTAACTCCTATATAGTATTCCATTATAAAAATAAACCAATTATTTATCCATTTCCTTCCTAAAGGAAGTTAGGTTGTTTCCACTTCTTTTGTTTTTTAAAATAGTGCTATAGGGGCGCCTGGGTGGCTCAGTGGGTTAAAGCCTCTGCCTTCGGCTCAGGTCAAGATCTCAGGGTCCTGGGATCCAGCCCCACATCAGGCTCTCTGCTCAGCAGGGAGCCTGCTTTCTCCTCTTTCTCTAATGCCTCTCTGCCTACTTGTGATCTCTATCTCTGTCAAATAAATAAATAAAATCTTAAAGAAACATAGTACTATAACAAATATCTTGGTCCATGTTTTCTTATGCATATTTTTCTTTACCAAGAATATCCCAATTATACTCTACAGTAGTTTCAATTAACACTCCCATGAGCAAAGAGTGAAGAAATAACCATGTTCCGGATGCCTGGGTGACTCAGTGGGTTAAGCCACTGCCTCCAACTCAGGTCATTATCTCAGGGTCCTGGGATCAAGCCCTGCATTGGGCTCTCTGCCTGGCGGGGAGCCTGCTTCCCTCTCTTTCTCGCCTGCCTCTCTGCCTACTTGTGATCTCTGTCAAATAAATAAATAAAATCTTAAAAAAAAAAAAAGAAAGAAAAGGAAAGGAAATACGATGTTCATCATCCTCTAAAAAACTTAAAAATCGGGCGCCTGGGTGGCTCAGTGGGTCAAAGCCTCTGCCTTCGGCTCAGGTCATGATCCCAGGGTCCTGGGATCGAGCCCCACATCAGGCTCTCTGCTCGGCAGGGAGCCTGCTTCCTCCTCTCTCTCTGCCTGCCTCTCTCCCTACTTGTGATCTCTGTCTGTCAAATAAATAAATAAAATCTTTAAAAAAAAAAAACCAAAACTTAAAAATCTTTGACAATCTGGTGGGTATTAAATGATTTTCCACCATTGCTTTAATTAGAATTTTCCTGATTAATTGTAGCACTGGTTAAGTAAGCATCTTCTCTACTTGGTTTCTTTCTCCTTTTTTTTTTTGCCATTGCTTTTTCTCTGCAAATTGTTCATTTATAACCCTTGCCGACTTTTCAATTTGGTTGTAGACTTGATTTTATATACTTGCTGCATTTAAACAGAACCTCAGATTCATTTTCAGACCATTCATTTGAATGATCTGAATGTGGCAGTTTTGAAGAAAATAATTTTTCTATCCCCTTCAGCCTCTCCCTCTCCCTCAGTCCCTCCCTGCTCACGGGCAGACACTTTCCCTATCAAATAAATAAATAAAATCTAAAAATAACAAAAGTACAGATGCCCTAAATCACAAACAAATGTCTACAGAGGCCAGCGAAACAGGTGAATAGAGTAGGCCAGGTGAAGGCTGTGGATAAAGGAAGGGGAAGTAGTCATTTCTTGGAGCTAACCAATTATGCTATATTGAAAAGCAGACTCCATATTAACAGATCTTCCAACTACAAAAGAACAAAAAACAAAAACAAACCCCACAAGGGCTCCTACTTGGCTCTTTTGGTAGGGCATGTGCAACTCTTGATCTCTGGGTCTGAGTTGAGCCCCACACTGGACAGAAAGATTATTTAAAAAAAAAAAAAAAAGCCACAAATTCAGATTTCATATACGATCTCCCAAATTGTAACTGATGGCAACTAACACAAAATTTGCAAGAACACTGTGCAGTCCAAACAAAACCCACAGTAGGTCAATACTGCCTCGAGATCACTAACAGAACACAGAACCAGGTAAGGAAACAAGAGTAATATGTCTGTATGAAAAAACCATACCAAAGAGTAATCATTTTATTAATAACCAATAAATAAACACGATTAATCTCGAACTAAAATTACCTGACCTAAGTTACAGATATATATTAGTAAGCCTGTAAGAATGGCTAACACATAATGTGAAACTATTTTGGCTCATTAAAAAAAAAATCCTTTTCAGAGACTCGCTACGTCAGTTGGTAGAGCATGAGACTCTTGATCTTGGGGATATGAATTCAAGCCCCACACTGGGTGTAGAGCTTAGTTTAAAAAAAATCTTTTTTCATAAATCTTTCTGTTTCTAAACAAAAATGTCATTCGATGAACTTTAAAAAAAATTTTTAAGTGGCAGGAGCACCTGGCTGGCTCAGTCCATAGAGCATACAACTCTTTTTTTTTTTTTTTTTAAAGATTTTATTTATTTATTTGACACAGAGAGATCACAAGTAGGCAGAGAGGCAGGCAGAGAGAGAGAGAGAGGGAAGCAGGCTCCCTGCTGAGCAGAGAGCCCGATGCGGGACTCGATCCCAGAACCCTGAGATCATGACCTGAGCTGAAGGCAGCGGCTTAACCCACTGAGCCACCCAGGCGCCCCGAGCATACAACTCTTGATCTTGGGGTTACATACAGACATTACTTAAAAATAAAATCTTTAATTAATAAAATAAATCTTTAATTAAAAAATAAATTAAACTAATCTTTAAATATATAAATAAATAATTTTTGTAAGTGGTAATATTCCTTCACACCATTTACTTCATCAGGAACATTCCTAAGCAGTAACAAAACCTTTCTGTCGCAACTGGACATTTATAGCACTACATTTGAACAAATAAAGCAAAAATGATCCCTGTGCCTATTTATAAATTCACTTTTAAAAAATTCAGCAACACAGAGAAACGAAGCACTTAATGAGGCTGGGGTGGGCTGCAGGGAGGTGTCTCCAAAAAGTAAAAATGAATAAAAACCTTCCAGAATTTGAAGTTTATGCCAACAGGATAATAACAGCAGTTTAGTTACACATCTTCAACTTTATTGAGGCAAGCATATTTTCATTCAACAACATCTACAGTGAATTTAATGGTAACCAAGCAGTTAATCTGCCAATGTCAAGATAGCTGTACAACACTACATATGCCAATTGACATTCACCTCACTACTACTTAACATTCTGAGGGAAAGAGTTTGCATACTTTGGAAAGGCACAGTCTATAACATCCATTTACAAGTACATTCTAATTCCTCCTTTATTTAGGGGAAACCCACCTGTTTATACTACTGAGTTAAGCCGTTTGTTGAATAGCTAATAATTTTTTTTTTCCCCCAAGACGCTGCCATTTCTGGAAGGGTGGGAGGGAAGAACCAAAGGAATAAAAATACTTATCTTAGTAACAGAACACTACTCAAATTTTAAAAATCTCACTGTATACTCTGCCTCATCTTAACCATGTCCTTTAAACAGGATAGAAAGTGTTTGTTTTAGTACTTAGTACCTGATTCACAGTAATCAGTTAATAGATATTGTTATTAAGACACACACACAGAGGGGCATGTGGCTACCTCAGGCGGTAAAGCATGCAACTCTTGATCTCAGGGTTGTGAGTTCAAGCCCCACACTGGGCACAGAGTTTACTTTAAAAAAAAAAAAAAAAAAGGCATACATAGAGACCAAGATTAAAAGTGCTGTAATCAGGGACGCCTGGGTGGCTCAGTTGGTTGGACGACTGCCTTCGGCTCAGGTCATGATCCCGGAGTCCTGGGATCGAGTCCCGCATCGGACTCCCAGCTCTATGGGGAGTCTGCTTCTCTCTGACCTTCTCCTCGTTCATGCTCTCTCTCACTTTCTCTCTCTCAAGTAAATAAATAAAATCTTAAAAAAAAAAAAAAAAGTGCTGTAATCATAAAGATGTTCTTCCAAATATCATCTAACAGCATTCACCTAACAGTTTATAAAGTGTCTATCAGAATGACAGAAAATTTAAAAGCTTTGTGCTACATTATATAGTACTTTGGATGTCAGCATACATGTACAGATTTTATTTTATTTTTTTTAAAATATTATTTATTTATTTATTTATTTGACAGAGAGTGAGATCACAAGCAGATGGAGAGGCAGGCAGAGAGAGAGAGAGAGAGGGAAGCAGGCTGCCTGCTGAGCAGAGAGCCCGATGCGGGACTTGATCCCAGGACCCTGAGATCATGACCTGAGCCGAAGGCAGCGGCTTAACCCACTGAGCCACCCAGGCGCCCTGAGATTTTAAATACCTACATAGATTTAAGTGCTTCAGTGCCACACTGTAACACTGCTCTTTTTTATGTTTTCCCCACAATAGCACTGACCTGATGATTCACTACATGAATTCTCACATCTAACATCACCATTAGTGATATTTTCCACTACCAAAAATACAGGTAATAATTCAAAGGAATTTCAGCATTAAGATCTTCACAGTTTGCAAGCTTAAAATAGAAGCAAAATGTTAAAGTAGGCATATATATCGTGTAGATAACAAGCTCACTTTCAACATCTCCATTTGATGCTACTAAAGAATGGAACACAGTGTTTCCTTTCCTTGTTTCAAACCCAGGGTTAAGTCCTCTAGAGCCCCATACAGACTGCACTGCAACTCAACCAAACACCAAGTAATGGCTCTACTGAAGAGCCAGCTTGACCACTGGTAACAATTTTACAATGGAAGTTTCCTATGAGTTAGGAAGGCAGCAATGTGAGATTTTTTTTTTCCCCTGAATGAGTCTTTATTATGATCACTCAGAAATACATCTTACGTACTATATGACCCAAGAAGTTTTTCTGTGGTTACCAAAGCCCTCAGATTTTAGTAAAAGAAAATCTCCAGTGTGACAACTCCAAACACCAGTCTGAAGCCTGAGACACTTTGCCTTACAAGCAATTTCATTGTTAAAATTTTGAAATAATCATTGTCTTTGTGGAATAGGGCTGTAATTTCTAGAGACAATAAGGAGCAGTTAATTAGTAAACACAAACTGAGCCAAGTTTTCTAACAAAAGAGAGTGAAAAGAGCAAGATGCAGAAAGTCAAATGTAGCACCCCAAATGTAAAAATGTTAAACATACAGAACATTACTATTTATTGCTTATGGCTACTTACATACGCAATAAAACTACATATATATAGGCATAATACTCATCTACCTAGAGAGAAGTTACCTCTGGGAGTAGGGCTAGGAAGAGATGGAAATGGACTTTAGTGGTATCTGTGGCATTTTATTTCCCAAAAAACACCAGGCGCAGTCTGAAGCAAATGGGGGAAAACTTTAATATATGCTAAATCTTTGTGGTGGGTTACTTTTCTGTATTTCTAAAGTATTTCCTAATTTAAGTAAAATTTTAAAGTAATTACAAGTGGCCAAATAAACTAAGAGCTACATACTTAAATGATGTTCAAAACTGTATCTCCAAGATCTGGAGAATTAATCTCAGTTAACAAGAGAGCTATCAAAAGACTCAGTCCTTTGCCACTGACTCACATATAGATTAGAATAAAATCTATTTTACAATAAGAACAGGCTCATTTATGTAGCAAAGTTCAGAGAAGTTTCATAATTTACTACTCAAGATCACATTTGTCCAGATTGTATCGATGGACAATATCAATTATTCAGAACCAGGAAGTTAAAAAAAGAAAAAGAAAAAAGAGCCTGTTTAAAAGCCAAAATAAATGATACAAAGTCCATACTATAAAACTCATTCCCTTCACTCAGAAGAGAGTCCATCAAACCCACACTTAGAAATTTCTTTTAGAGGTCACACAAGCTTTTTTCTGGTTACTTAGACCTCTTCAGATCAAGCTCAGTAAGATAGAAGAGGGAATAAATTGCACAATAGGCAGCAACAAAGCACAGTAAGCAGCAAGAAGTAATCACCCAACAGTAAGAAAAACAAACAAATATGAAACTAACAAATTATAGTGCCCAGTTTGGGGTAATCTGTTGTTATAGGTACTAATGACAGATATCCAGAATGATATCCAGTATTTTTACAAAGAAAAAAAGAAACAAGACTCGATTATAAGAAACTAGAGTTTAAAAAAATAATACATTTTTGGAATATTTCCATCCAAATCAGTAAATATTTTTTAAAGTCTAAGTGCCTCAAAGGATAAGATTCATTTATCTGGAAAGTTCACTGTAAAATTCATTGCCAGATGATAGTAGATAAAGCTCAACATATAAAAGCTTCTTATATTGAGGTGTTTCATCATACATACATTTCAAGAAACAACAGAAGATCTAAACAAGTTCAATTTCTTATCACCAATCTTTAAAATTTAATTTCTTAAGACCATGTAGTGATCCAGCAAAATGTGGCACAAATTATTGATTTTACCACTTTTTAAGTAATTAAAAAAACAACCAAAATGACTGCATAGAAAATACTCAAGGGGTGCCTAGGTGGCTCAATCAGTTAAGCATGGGCTCTTGATTTCCGTTCAAGTCGACTTCTTGGGGTCAGGAGATCGACCCCATGTGGGGCTCCACGCTCAGTGCAGAATCTGCCTAAGTTTCTCTCTCGCACTCCCTCTAACCCTGCACACTTACACTACCCACTCCCCAATAAACAAATAAATCTTTAAAAAAAAGAAAATATGCAAAATTGGGGCAGAAAATTCCATAACACAGGATTGACAATAACATGCATTTAGGTGCCAAGTTTTAGCCTGCCAAATAAACTACTATATCTGTAACTCTCCTCTAAGTGCCAATTTAGTCATCACCAACATGAATATTTTGTTGGCAAAGGCCAGGGATTGTCTACTATATCCTGACTTCTGGCCTTGAAGGATGAAGTTAATTTCTTTGGCACAGGTTAAATATTTCCATAAGAGAAAGTCCAATTACTGAATAAACCACAATGCACTCATAACAAGGCAGTGTAGCCACTCACATAAACATCTTATCTATTTTTTAATTAATTATCCACAAAGCAAGAGAGTCAGAATTCAAAATAGCTACAAAAATCCATTGAGCTCAAATATCCTGATGTAAAGGGGGAGTGCATGGGAGGGGTGACAATGTCCCATTTCTCTAGGCCCATGGTAGTAGCACTTTTGCAAAAGCTGCTGACCTAGACCACACACACTTATGTAAAAGACAACTACTTATAAAGTCAGTGCACACTGACTAATTTCTTCACCATCCCCAGGAGTCCACACCCCAGACCAGGTTAAAAATCCACTAAGTTTCTAATATGTAACCTGTACAAATACTCTGGGCTTATCATAAAATTTTGCAACTCAAGCAACCAAGCAACTTGTATACTTTGTGTAATGTGATTCCAACTGTTAGGAAACTGACCCAATACCAGTTACAAATCTAGATTTCTAGAGATACAATCCTGTCCACATTTTTAGATTTTCACAATAAGATACCTTATAATGCCACAGTTTAGTCTTACTGCTCCAATCCATGGATCTCAAAAATATGAATATATGCTTCTTTACTAATGTTAACTTTTCACCAACCTGAATTCCTTTATTCTTCCAAAGGTGGCAATGTGTACAATTAAAAAGTCCAATCATTCTTTAATAAAACCTGTTAGAATTCACTCTACTGCCATCTTTCATTTGTGTTGCCCTCTAGCCTGAAAAGAATTTCTGGAAACAACTGCTTTGAAAAGCTCCTGTTACTAAAAAAGATTTATTTCCTTACACCAAATTAACAATTCCCTGTTCATGTCTAGTACATTCCCATGTGCTCCCTCAATGGCCCGAAGCAGCCTTCCACATATTTCTCATCACTTTGGAAAAACAAGGAGAAAAGGGGGAAGGAGAAGCATGTCATTGTCTCCTGCTCTGTCCTAACACTTAAATAAAACCGTCACTTCCTAATAATCACTTAAAAATCTTTATTGAGGGGCGCCTGGGTGGCTCAGTGGGTTAAGCCGCTGCCTTCGGCTCGGGTCATGATCTCAGGGTCCTGGCATCGAGTCCCACATCGGGCTCTCTGCTCAACGGGGAGCCTGCTTCCTCCTCTCTCTCTCTGCCTGCCTCTCTGCCTACTTGTGATCTCTCTCTGTCAAATAAATAAATAAAATCTTTAAAAAATAAAATAAAATAAGATAAAATAAAAAATAAATAAAAATCTTTATTGACAATTTTTTTTCCTGAAATTTTTCCCTAAATAGATATCTCTCAAAATCATGAACCGGTCACACCAGCTAATAAGGTAAAGAAATAAATGATTTTTTTTTTTCACATCTTAGTCTTTTCACATAATGCGAACTCATTCATCACAGGTCCTTCTTCCCCAAGGTTTGCCAAGTCACAAGACACACTACTGTTTACAATCCCTCCCATCTGCCCCCTGCCAATATATATCAAACACTCTAGTCACTTGGCTTAAACAAATCATCTACCAAATAACCCTCTCAAATCCTAATTTAGACTGAAGATACACTCACTCTGATTCATATTCTCAATGGAAAATTTTTAAATCACTTGACTTTCCAAGGGTTAAGTTTTGCCTTTTGATGCAGCTGGACCCTAGGGCCCTCCTGTTTTCACACAAGCACTCCATATATGACAGTATACTTTTTAATTCTACACTTTCAGACATAATTTCAATCTGAGTACTCAGCTTTCAAAGACAACTTCAAACTTTCAATTCATTCCAACACTATACATTTCTTTCATTTTACTGCTATATCCACCCTGTCTTTAAGGTTGAGGCCTACTGGTTTTTCCTGACTACAGTAAAAAAGACATAATATATTTACCACTCTTCTCTTTAAAAACAACTACTAAATAGTTCCCATTTTTCACCAGACTTCACATAATACATCATATAACAAGGTATGTCAGAAATGTCTATTGTTTGGGACCTCTGTAGGGCATCAGTACTAACAGTCTCCGAAATCAAACAATACTTCAGATAACGTGGGGGGGGGCATGATTCACCAAAAACTGCAATGAAGAGTAATGGAATATTTTCAACAGTGGTATGCTAAAACTAGCAGCTTCTTTCAGAGAAGAGTACTGCTAAGCAACCAGCGCCGTAACAATAAATCCACCTGGCTTCACAGGCGGCAAAGCTAGGAAGAGGGGAGGAAAAGCAGAGATGGGGTCCTCCTTCAGCTTCTCTAGAGGTTAGGAGAGAACAAAGTCACTGCTGCACTGTCACTTGAGGGGAAGGAGGAGGGGGCGGATCATCTTGGAAACCCAGCCCCTGGGCCGGAGCAGGCGGGGAGAACTCAGCAAGGCTGCCTGGGATTAGCATTCTCCTTCTCACCCTCTCCCCCCCTTCTAGAATCTCCCCTCCTCGCTAACGCGCGGCGGCCGGAGTCCCAGATGACCGCCCCCTTCCAATGTGTCCTCCGTGGGGCGTAGGGAGAACCAGAGAAAATAACTGAGTCAGGAGGCTGAGACAAGAGCGTGGACTCCGATGACCCCTCTGGCCTCCTCCTACAGCCTCCAGCCTCGCCCAGATCACTACCAAGCCCGGAAGGGCCGGGGGTCGGGGAGGGGAAGCCCCGCACAGGTGTGCTCGCCGGGGCTGGGGGTGTGTGGGGGGGTGCCCCTCGGGCAGGGCCCGCCAGCTCCCTCGCTGCTCCCCGCAGCGCGGCCCGGGTCCCAGCCCAACAGGGCAGAGCACATCGGCCAGGGCGCCCCGCGGCAGCCCCAGAGGGGCGCGCCGGTCCCCGAGCCGGCCTCGCCAACCCCAGGCCCGCAGCGTCCAGGCCGGCCGGCCCGCCCGCCCTCCGGGCCGGGCCCCCAGCCCAGCCCGCGGCCTAACTGCTTGCCCCGCAGCTCGCCCCCGGCGCCCGAGGGTCGCCGTACCTGGGCGGCGGCCTCCAGCTTGCCCTCGAAGGTGAAGTCCAGCAAGTCAGGCTTGAGGCAAAGGCTGTAGTTGATGGGGGAGACATCGGCAGGCAGCCGCTCGAAGGGCCTCTTCTCCGGCATCGCGGCGAGGCCCAGGCTGTGGAGGCGGCGGCGGCGGCGAGAAGAGCGGCTGAGGAGGAGAAGGAGGAGGGGAGGAGGCGGAGGGCCGAGGAAGAGCAGGCGGCGAGCGAGGGAGGGGGCGGCGGCTGCCAGCCACATCCACCGAGCGCGGGCGACCGCCTGAAGAGAGCGACCGGGGAGCCTGGGGGGGTAGGGGGGCGGGGGCGGGGGAGAGACCCAGCCGGAGCGCTCGGGGCCGGGAGGGAGGCAGTGCGGGCGGGCTGGCTGCCTACGGGGAAGGGGGCGGAGGGGAGGGCAGGGGAGGAGGGCCTGCAGGGAGGGGAGGAGGCGGTGGCGGCGGCAGCTGCGTGCGCGGCCCCGCTGGGCGGGCGCGCCCCCGCTGGTGTGCGCGCGCGCGCCGGGATTGGGGGCGGAGCGGTGAGGGCGCTGCCGGCTTCGGGGGAGGGTGCGGGGTCGCGGGCGCGTGCTGGGGGCGGGAGGCGGCTCGCTGCGCTGCACCTGTCCGCGCCACTGGGGAGTGCCGACTCGTGGCGGGCGGGAAGGAGCCCAGAAGGGTTTGAGAAACAGAGGGAAGGCGTGTGAGGACCCCCTCCAACTCCCAGCAGTATTTGGAAGTTGAAGCCTGTGCAACTGGCCCAGGGTAAAATGTTAAAATATAAATTCAGAGCGAAATCCCACATTGGATTTTTACCTCCACATCAGCAGAAAGCCCTGACTGGAGGCTCTTTGGCAGTAATTATGCCTATATTAAGTAGCAACTTCAGGAGATGGTTATGAAAAAATTTGTCAGAAAACCTTTAATAATCCAGGTTTCTTAAACCAATGCGATCTGAACCTTCGAGGTAGTGATTTCAGAAGTTAGGAAGATTTTTGTTTCCATAATTTAATGTTCAAAATAAGGTATGCTTCACCCTTTTCCCGTTACATCTTTATTTCTGCTTTTTTGAACTAAAAGACGTTTACAAATTATGGCCTCTTTAAACTAGCTGTGGTTTCATCCGTCAGTGCTGTAGATAACTCACAAGTTGGGGTTATATACATTTTAACAAAATGTGTTCTAATTATATATAAATATGTAATACATATTTATATTTATATGTATTACATATTTATATTTCTTAAAGTGTCAAGGGCAAGAGATTTATCCATAATCCCCATATTTCTTTATAGACCTTCTCATGTAGAACCTTTGAATTTCCAAAACTCAATGCTGAATGATACACGGGACCAGCACTGTACAACAGAAATATAATCAAGCCAACCAAGTAACTTTAAATTTTCTAGTACAAAATAAAAAAAAGGAAACAAGTGAAATTGATACATATTTAATGTAACATATCCAAAGTATCATTTCAATATGCAACCAAATGAAAAATAATGAGATTTTTTTCCATAGCGAGGCTCTGAAATCCAGTGTGTATTTTTTTTTTATTCCAGTGTGTATTTTACATTCATAGCACATCTCAATTCTGACTAGCCACATTTCTGGTGCTCAGTTGCCATGTGAGACCAGTGGCTGTTGTCTTGGACACTGGGCCTCCCTCCTAGTCCTCGGAATCCTGAATACCTCTTTAGGACACACTGAACAACTGCAATCATTTCAAACTAAGATGTGAGATGGGGCCTTTTGTTACATGCAGACCACTTCTAGGTCATAGAAATAAGAATTTTAATAATATGTTAATCAAATTAATATTTGAATAATAATGTATTGAGTGCTTGCTAGACACTTTTCATATTTTAATTCATTTAATCCTTTCAACAACTCTTTTAGGCAGACACCATTATTCCCATTTTACAGATGAGAAAACAAGCACACAGAGATTCAGTGACTTGCCCAGGATCATACAGCTAATAAATGGCAGAGCTGGCATCAGGACCCAGCCCTTTTTTTCCCTCTCCCGAAAAATTTTGCAGCAGCTTCCCTATTTTTCTCTCAGTTTTGTTTTATTTCAGTCCATCTGTATCTCGGCTTCCTACAGAGTTATTCTCATTATACAAGCACCCGTAAGGTTCCCTCTTGTCTGTTAAAGCGTATTTGATTTATAACCGTTTAGGGCACTCCGTGAACTGTCCTTAGGCTTTTTTTTTTTTTTTTTTTTTTTACCCTTTAACCTAGATTGTCACGTCTTAGAAAGCTCACCTGTTTGCCATTTGGCCCTTACAGTTTGCTCATTTTCTCTTCTCTACCGTTGTCATGTATTATTGCTGGAAAGACCTCCTTATCCTCTTGGATATCCTCCTTATCCCCTTCCTTCAAAACTCACCTTTTCCAGAAAGTCCTCATTGACTAACTCTACTCAGCTGCAATCCTTTCCTGTCAGTTCCCAAGTACTGGTTTTGGCTGATTTATTTGTACTTGTTCTGTAATTATACTTTTTTTAAAAAAGATTTTATTTATTTGTTTGACAAAGAGAGAAAGCACAAGCTGGGGAAGTAGAAGGCAGAAGGAGAAGGAAAAGCTGGCTCCCTGCTGAGCAGGGAGCCCCATGTGGGGCTTGATCCCAGGACCCTGGGATCATGACCTGAGCTGGAGGGAGACACTTAACTGACTGAGCCACCCGGGTGCCCCCCTGTAATTATACTTTTAATTTGTTTTATATGGATTTCTTTTTAAGACGTACTTCTAATCCTTTATAAGTGTCAGAACAGAGCCCTGGTCCAAGTACATCTCAGTTATTGACCCAGCTAACCCATTGACCAAGAGAATATTTTACCCAGTCTGCAGCCTTTCCTTTATGTACAAGGTGTGTGTCCCACAGAGAAATTATGTGAACCTAAGACTAGGGGTAACCTTTTTTTTTTTTTTAAATAAATTCCAGAAATGGTTTAAAAAACAAAAGGAAAACCTAAAGGCAGCTGCCTGATTCAGTCAGTAGAGCATGCAACTCTCAACCTTAGGGTTGTGAGTTCAAGCCCTGCATTGGTCAAGGAGCCTACTTTAAAAAAAAAAAAAATTGACAATCACAAAGGCCATAGACTTCATAACAGCAGTAGATGTCCCCCTGCTGAGGAAAAAAGGAACTTACTTGGCCCTATCCCTAGTCCCATGACCCAGGACTTTCCAATGAAGCAAGTCAGGAATGGACCCAGACCTACTACCTATAGATTTGGATTGGGGAACGGAAGGTTGTAGGTACAGTTCTCATAAAGAAGACTGGCTAGCGATCAGATACGCTCCAGGCAGTCTTTTCTGGAATAACCGAAATGAAAAACACAGGTCTCTTGGAAATTCATTTGCCTCCATGGTGTTTCAAAAGGAGGTGGGGGTGGGGGTGTAGTGTGCACCCCCACTGGGTGGCACAGTCATTTAAGGACTGGCTCAGGTCATGATCTCAGGGTCATGAGATTGAGCCCCAAGTCAGCTTAAGAGTCTGCTTCAGTGACTCTCCCTCCGCCCCTCTCCTATGTGTGCATGCATGCGTTCTCTCTCTCTCTCTCAAATAAGTAAGTCTTTAAAATAAAAAAGGAGGGCTCCTGGGTGGCTCAGCGGGTTAAAGCCTCTGCCTTTGGCTCCAGTCATGATCCCAGAGTTCTGGAATTGTGCCCAACATCGGGCTCTCTGCTCAGCAGGGAGACTGCTCCCCCCCCCCCCGCCACCTGCCTCCTGCCTACTTGTGATCTCTGTCTGGCAAATAAATAAATAAAATCTTTTAAAAATAAAATAAAGGGACGCCTGGGTGGCTCAGTTGGTTGGACGACTGCCTTCGGCTCAGGTCATGATCCTGGAGTCCCGGGATTGAGTCCCGCATCGGGCTCCCAGCTGCATGGGGAGTCTGCTTCTCCCTCTGACCTTCTCCTCGCTCATGCTCTCTCTCACTGTCTCTCTCTCTCAAATAAATAAATAAAATCTTTAAAAAATAAATAAAATAAAAAAGGAATGGGGGGGATTGAGTAATGTCTCAAGGTCATTAGTCTTACTTCTAACAGATTTCTAGGTTTCTCTGTTTCACAAAGCCCTTGAAAATCTAAATTCAAAATCCCATGCAAATTGCAACTTCAATAAAAACTAATTAAGAAAGTAAAAACTAAAGTCATTCTAGGGTCACCTGGCTGGCTCAATCAGTAGAGCATGTGACTCTTGATCTCAGGGTCGTGAGTTGGAACCCCACGTTGGGTATAGAGATTACTTAAATAAAGAAATCTTAAAAAAATAAAGTCTTTCTAATCTTAGGTACTTTTGTTTTTAGGTTTTAGGCACTAACTAGTCTCAGAGTCTGAGGACACAGTCCCAATCTTATCACTAACTTTATCTATGGCCTAGAATAAATCTTATAATTTCCTTTCTGTGCTTTCCCCATTTGTAAATCAGTTAAGTGCATAATGCACACTTTCCTCAAAAAAATTATGTGACCTGTGGTTCAGGAATTTCTAAAAGAAGGCTTTCATGTTCTTAGTGTCAGAATGGACTTCATAGCAGGAGTGCTAGATAAAGAGTTAGAGTAAGGGATATGTAGAACAAATGTAAATCGTTGAAAGAGATGTTTTAAAGCAAAGAGAATATAAAGGAATTGGGAAAGGAAGCCAAAATATTCATGGAGGAGGGAAACATATCCTGGCTGTGGTACACTAAAAAGGGAAGAGAAAGATGTGGATGAATTTGGGAGACCATTACAAAACCCACCGTATTAGATCAAAACTAAGCATAGCTGTTAATATATAGCCTTTCTGACTTAGAAATTATGGCCTTCAATGTCAATTTCAAGCATGGAAATTATAACTGTAATTTCACTAATGTGAGTCTTACCTGCTGATGATAGTGAGGGGGTTCCGAAAACCAGGGACACAGAAAGCTAGAAAGCAATCCATAGGAGGCTGATGCCATGAGATCCCAGCTTTGACTCTTTGTAACTTAAAATGGCTGTTGGAATGACTGTTGGAAAAGTGGGGAGTAGATGGAATGTTGCCTACCCCTCCTGTGTTTTCCATGAAGGGAAAGCAGATTAATTCCATATGTTTTAAAATGTATACTATATTTAAAATAGTGAATATGATACTGATGGATACTATATATAACAGGTGATGTGTGTGTGTGTGTGTCTGCATATGGATCTAAATACAGCTGACTCTTTTTTTCTTTGAGATTTTATTTACTTGAGAGAGAGAGAACATGAGAAAGGAGAGGTCAGGGGAGAAGCAGACTCCCTGCCGAGCAGGGAGCAGGATGTGGGACTTGATCCTGAAACTCCAGGATCATGACCCTAGCCAAAGGCAGTCACTCAACCAACTGAGCCACGCAGGCACCCCTAAATACAGCTGACTCTTGAACAATGCAGGGACTGAGCCACAGACTCCTGTGAGTCTGCATGTAACTGCATGTAACTTTCAACTCCCCCCAAACTTAACTACTAATAGCTTACCATTGACTGGAAGCCTTACTGATACCAAAGTTGATCAACATGTATTTTGCCTGTTGTGTATATTACATACTACAGTTTTACACTAAAGCTAGAGAAAAGGAAATGTTAAGAAAATCATAAGGAAGGGGCACCTGGGTGGCTCAGTGGGTTAGGCCTCTGCCTTCGGCTCAGGTCATGATCTCAGGGACCTGGGATCAAGCCCCGCATCGGGCTCTCTGCTGAGCAGGGAGCCTGCCTTTCTCCCTCTCTCTCTGCCTGCTTCTGCCTACTTGTAATTTCTGTCTGTCAAATAAATTAAAAAAAAAAAAAGAAAGAAAATCATAAGGAAGAGAAAATACACTTACAGTACTGTATTTATCGGAAAAAAAAAATCCATGTATAAGTGTACCCATACAGTTCAAAGCTGTGTTGTTCAAGGGTCAACTATACACATAAATGTCGGTGGCAAGAGGATATTATGTCCATCCAAATGTGGCCAAAAAAAAAAAGGTCCTCAGAGTCAGAAAGAGTTCTATTTCTCTTGGTATCTTTCCATCAGGAAGTTGAAAAAGTCATACATTTCCACCTACCTTTCTTCTTTCCTAGCTCTGCCCAGCTCCCCCCCTCCCCCGCCAACCCGCCCATACTTCTACTTCCTTTTCCCCAAGCACTACTCCAGGATTAGTTACCAATCCCAAATGACTGACAGCTACACGACTAAACCCAAGCCCTCTGTTGGTGGTCTTCGTATTGCCATGAGCCTCTCTGGCGGTGTACTCTTAGGAAGGGTTAGCCACCAGTCCAGCAGGAATAAGAGTTTGTGGAACTGACATCCTCTGCCGCAGGCAAGAATGCATATGTCTGGGACTGATGATTCGTGAGTCTCTGGAATGCAACAACATTTCTCATGGAATCCCAAGTCCTTAAAGGTTGGAATGTTCTGGAGCTGGCACACCAGAATTGACTTAGCAATGTTGTTGCCTTGACTGCACATCTAGAAAAATAAGTGAGGGTTCACGTTGAACGAGACTGGTGGAGTAGCCAAGAGGATTAGAAGTCTCAGCAGCCTGGCCATCAGTCAGCCTCAGTTTCTCCACCCTTGGCTCTAGTTCTGTTTGCTTTTCAAATCCTTGACAAAAACAATGGACACCAGGCTTCATCCTCACTCAATACCTGATGCCATGCTCACCAAAGAGATTAATAATCTCAACCTCTGTCTTTCCCTAGATTAAGGGTGGGGTGAAGGAAAGAGACCCAAGACATTAAGACCTGCCAATCTGGGGGAATCACATCCTGTAGAGTGAGATTTTATGAGAGTGATTTGCTTTGGAGTTTTAGCCACATATCTTAAATGAGTGAGGATAAAAAAAATCTGCTGCTGCCAGCCTTCCTACAAAATTTGCATAGGAACCAAGATTAATAAACTCTTAAGAAGTATAGAGAGAGCTAGAAATTGGCTTGTGGCCTGATATGCACAGAACTGAACTGAAAGTCATCTTGTCCCCAATAAATGAAGAACAGCAGAGAGACTGTAAGGCGTGTATCTAAGCCTCTTCCATTTTCAGATATTCTATATTTTCTGGGAAAATAGTCTCAGCGTGGAGACTAGCCTTTGGGGATATGGTGCCTTTTTTTTTTTTCCTCCCCAAATAAAATCTATATGGTGACATCTCTGTATTGTGGATTGACTCAGGAAGAAGCCAAAAAGAGACAAAGCAATTCAAACTGCTCATATTCTTTCATCCTGGGAAGCCATAGCAGCGGATTTCTAGATATGATCTATTTTAGCTCAAAGTGCGATCACACTGTATAAAATATACATTCACTGAGAATAAGACATAGCAGATACCCTAGGGACCTGACATCAGGAATTAGGGCAGGCCAAAAAAAAAGAACAAAACTCTTTAGGCAACAAGGCACAATTCAAACATTCAAGAAAGATTTCTATTTGTCCTGCCCTGAACGTGCATTAACTATGACATAGAGACCACAATTTTAGGAACTCTGCAGCAGGAAGCCCTGAACTCTTGCTGTGCCCTCTCCTGATGTGTCTTCGTGACAAGAGATGCCAAAACAAGACATCTTTGTTTAGCCTTGTGTACTTTTGCTAAAGTGATTGATGACTGTCTTATGTCAATTTAAGAGGACATCACTATATGGCGGGGCTGTAACAGGATCAAAGGAAATGAGAACGTGCAGGGCAGAAAAAAGTCGCTACCTCACAGAAAGACTGTTCTTACTGTCTGAGGGGGCAAATCACTTTCTTTAATCTATAAGCCCCTTTTGGGGCGCCTGGGTGGCTCAGTGGGTTAAGCCTCTGCCTTCAGCTCAGGTCATGATCTCAGGGTCCTGATCTCAGGGTCCTGATCTCAGGGTCCTGGGATCAAGCCCCGTGTCGGGCTCTCTGCTTAGTGGGGAGCCTGCTTCCCCCTCTCTCTCTCTGCCTGCCTCTCTGCCTACTTGTGATCTATCTCTCTGTCAAATAAGTAAATAAAATCTTTTTTAAAAGTTTATAAGCCCCTTTTAATTTTTTCCAGGATTTAGAATACTGTGGGTTCTAGCCAGGCCAGATTCAGATTTGAAGTTTACAAATTAGTTGTCCTGAAAGCAGGCACAAGTTTCATTCTCCTAAACAAGGAAATAAAATGGTAAACTCTTTAAGACTTTTGTTTTCCATAGCTTCTCCCTATTCATGGTAAAGGGACAGAGAAACCTAGTAAACCAGGTTACGAACACTAGTATTTGACCTTAAATTTTAAGGCTAGGCAAAGTAAGTTGGAGAAGAGTTCCTTTCGGCTCTGTTCTTTTTTTTTTTTAATTATTGGTAGAGGGGGTTTCAAATAAAAGAGGTTCAGAAACCGGCACAGGACAGAGAGAGGTACAGTACTATTTGTCCAAGTTTACCTGCAAAGCCGTGATTTTAAATCCACAATGAGAAGCATTTCTGTCGGTCCTGTCTCCTCGCCAAATATCCTCGCCATCATGGGTAACTGTCAGAGGACAAGTGTTGAAATATTAGGGAGATCACAGGTCCTAGATTTTACAGGACTGTCCTGATTTCACATATTCTCTACTGTTGTTATAGCCATGTAACTGTCCTAGAAATTCCAATATTCTGGCATTGGAGTTTAAAGAAAAAGAAAGAATTGTGTGTCTGGGAGTCAAGGAGAAGAGGGCACCTGATAGTTGGTGTCAAGGCCGGGTGACAGGAAGGAGACAGAAAGATCTGATTGCTAGAATAACGAGGTAGCTCAAATGATGGTAACAGAATCCTGTGCTGCCAAGCATCAACTGAGGCTGAAAAGAATACTTTCTCCATAAGTGTTTATTTTAATTAATTAATTAGTTAATTAATTAATTAAGAGGAGGATTTTCGATGTTTTTTTCAAGATTTTATTTATTTATTTATTTGAAAGACACACAGCAAGAGAAGGAACACAAGCAAGGGGAGTGGGAGAGGGAAAAGAAGCCTCCCTGAGGAGCAGGGAGCCTAATGCAGCGGAACTCCATCCCAGGACCTTGGGATCATGACTTGAGCTGGAGATGGCCGCCTCCGTAAGTGTTTAAAGATTTTTTTTTTTAATTTATTTATTTGACAGACAGATCACAAGTAGGCAGAGAGGCAGGCAGAGAGAGAGAAAGGGAAGCAGGCTCCCTGCTGAGCAGACAGCCCGATGTGGGACTCCATCCCAGGACCCTGTGGGACTCCATCCCAGGACCCTGGGATCATGACCTGAGCCAAGGCAGAGGCTTTAACCCACTGACCACCCAGGCACCCCAAGTGTTTAAAACAAACTCCGCAATGTTGCTGTTTTCAACCCACCTCTAGAGTACCAGTACTCCAGCCTCCATCAGAAGTAGGCTTCCACCTTGGAAGCATAATATATGAGACCTCTCAGACACAGAACTAGTCTTATAAACCAAAACAGTATGAAAGGGGTGGGGGAATAACTTCCTTAGAAAAAGATATTTTCATGCGGCAATTTTGAAGTCTTCAAATCGCTTTACAAAGTCAGGTCTGTTCGTTCCTCACTTGGAAAAGCAAACCTAGCAAATGAGTTCTCTGGGTTTGCACATCCATAGGGTTAATCCTAGGCTCTCAGCCCTTACGCAAACAAACCGTACAGCCCCAATAGCAAATACAGGCTGTATTTAGTACAACTAGTTCATTACCGCTTTAAATAATGGGAAAGACGTTTAAATGCTTTTTGCAGTATTTTTCAGTGTGACAGAGAGAGTAGAGATCCAGGAGCACAAGAAAGATTCAGTTCTCCTTTTCCCACAACTACTAACCTTGGAATTCCATGTAGGAACCCTGAAGACACATTAGCCCCAGCCAGGTTGGGTATCTTGTTCTGCAGAGCAGTAGCGTTCCCCGGGGCTAGGGTTGCCAGAGAAAATATAGGATGCCTAGTTAAATTTGATTTTCAGATAATACATAGTTTTTTTAGTATAAATCTGTCTCAGATATTTCGTGAGACATGCTCATACTAAAAATATACAATATTTGGAGGGAATGCTTATACTGAACGCTATTCATTGTTTCATCTGAAAGTCAAATTTAATTGAACATCCTGTATTTTTATTTGCTAAATCTGGCAAACCCACCAAGCAGTCTACTTTCAGATTTTAAAGATGGCCACCAAAGGCTTTTGAACTGTTTGATTTTATAAAAGGGAATTTTAAAATAGCTCTGTGTGTTTGCAAAAATCTTTTTTCTTGAGAGTTGATTGGCATTCTGTCATGTTTAGTGTTTTGGTTTTGTTTGTTTGTTTGTTTTGTTTTTTTTTAAGGCTCTGAAACCCCCAAACGGATTCTCTCTCTCTCCCTTCTAATTTCTGTGTACCCTGAGGTATTAACCTTCATGGAAAACAGGATAGGTTCATACCAACGAACTCCATCAAAAAATCAGCTTGTCTCTTCAGACATTTCAAATACTTTAAATACTTTTTCTGAGATTAAATACTCATGTTCAAAATACGGTGGGGATTGTGCCATATTTTATAAGAGAAATTGCTTTGAGAGCGGTGTTGGCAGGACTGTGTAGAATGGCAGCCAAATGCTGATCTACCAGCCTGGGAACCCGGTAATGGTTTCTGACTTCTTTCTCTCACCACTGTTACTATCTTGATACACTTTTAGTGTTTCCACTCACCTGCAAATGATGCAGGCAGACATTATAGACCCAATTCTGCCACTCCTGTAGTTATCAAATCTTAACCATTTTAATGGTGGAGGGGAAAAAACCCCGCTGTGAAGAATAAAATATTCACAAGATTTTAATCAAGGAGTATCCCAAGAGACTCTCACATTTTACCATAACCTAGCAGAAGGAAATCTTTTCTGTAATTAATAATAATTTGGGTCTTTAGAAAAATCATCTCCACTTGCTTATTAAACATTTATTGATTATGTGTGTGTGTGTGTGTGTGTGTGTGTGTGTGTGTATGCTCCTCTCGGTGTATATAAGCTTTTACTGAAGTAAAATTTACATACAATAAAATGGGTAAATAATTCTAAACTTGCAGGTCAGTGCCTACTGACAATTGTAACCTCAGTGTAACCACCACTCAACATAAGACAGAATCTTTTCATCACCCTAGAAAGTTTCCTCATGGTCCTTTTCGGTCAATCCCCACCTCTGTCCCCAGTTCACCCAAGCAACTACTTCCTGGTTTCTGTCACCACAGATTTGTTTTGCCTATTGTTGTACTTCATATCAATGGAACCAGTCAGTATGTGTTTGGGGTGTGTGCGTGTGTGTATACACACACACACACTTCTGGCTTCTTTTATACAACCTAATGTTTTTGATCTACATGTGTTATATCAATGGTTCATTCCTTTATATTTCTGAGTAGCATTATAGGACTATAATATATTTATCCCTTCTCTTATTGATAGACATTGGGTTATTTCCAATTTGGGGTTATTATAACCAGGGCTAGCTATGAGCATTCTTGTACCATTTTTTGGTAATATGTCTTCATTTCTCTTGGGTAAGGATTGGTTAAGGATGGAATTGCTGGGTCATAGGTTAGATATGTATTTGACCTTCTTAGAAGCTGCCAAACAATTCTCCAATATGAGGGTACAATTTTGTACCCTCACCACCAGTGTATGAGAGCTCCACTTTTTCCACATCTTCACCAGCATTTGGTTTCATCAGTCTTTCTTCAAAGCCCTTTGGGCTGATGTGAAGTGGCATCTCCTTATGGTTTTCATTTGCATTTTCCTGATGATTACTGTGTTGAGCATTGTCATAGGTTGGGTTCCCTTGGAAGCAGACTCTGAGAGGGAGATTAGTCAGCAGGAGGATTTTTCCTGGAGTGTACTTAGGCTCAACCCCTGTGACATGGAAGAAAAAAGCATGATTAGACAGAGGAAGAGCTGAGCTCTGATGTAGTCTCAGAGGTTTCAGCTAACCCTAGAGAAGCACTGAAACTGGGATGACCCTTTAAAAATATTTTGAGTTTGGGCAAGGGCCAAATAAATAAATAAATAAATAAAAATAAAAAAAGAAAAGACAAAATGAAATCAGATTACGTTAATAAGACATAGCACTTCTCAAAATCCTCCTTTCTCTTTTTTTTTTTTTTAAGATTTTATTTATTTATTTGACAGAGAGAAATCACAAGTAGATGGAGAGGCAGGCAGAGAGAGAGAGAGAGAGGGAAGCAGGCTCCCCGCTGAGCAGAGAGCCCGATGCGGGACTCGATCCCAGGACCCTGAGATCACGACCTGAGCTGAAGGAAGCGGCTTAACCCACTGAGCCACCCAGGCGCCCCCTCCTTTCTCTTAATACCTTATGCAGAGGTTGATGGTTTGAAACTTCTCTCAACCAGCCCCTTTTCTCCTGCTTCCCCCTTGCCTGCCTTCCTTTTCCCATCATTTCTTCCTCCCCACCCACAGAATGTTCTGAGAGGATTCCTGTCATGTTTCTGTGAATATCTACCTCTCAAATGTCAATTAAATTAAAGCTGTATCTAATTTTCCCCAGGACCCTCATTTTACTCATCTAGCAGCAAAACATTCTTCTTGCCATGTGGGAGAGAGGAAAGTTGTGAAAACTCATCCTTACTGTATTTTTTTCCTTACATATAAATCACCCATATGAGCAAACTTATAGATAGCTATAACCCCCCCCAACACATGATTGTTTGCTTAGACTAAATGCCTAGAGTAAAACCCTGAATCAAAGAGCAAGACCATTTTTTAAAGGATTTCATCTATTTTTATTTTATTTTATGTTCATCTATTTTTTGCAGTCATCTCTACACTCAAAGTGGGGCTTGACTCATGACCCCAAGATCAAGGGTCACATGCTGTTTCGAACAAGTCAGCCAGGTGCCCCCAGAGTGTGAATATTTTAAAAAATATTTTATTTGTTTATTTGTTTGAGAGAGTGAGAGAGTTGGGGGTGGGGCAGAGGGAGAGGGAGAGAATCGCAAGCAGACTCCATGCTGAGTGTAGAGCCCAACTCGAGGCTTGATCTCCACCAGGAGATCAAGACCTGAGTTGAAACCAAGAACTGGACACTTAACCAACGGAGCCAGCCGAGCTAAACATTTTTAAGGCTCTTAATACACATTGCCTAACCGACCTCCAGAAATGTACTGATTTATACCCCTTCCAGCATTATATGAGAGTATCTGCTTCCACACCCCCAGAGTGTTATTAGCTCTATTTTCTTTTCATCTGTGCCAATTTGGTAGATGAAAATGGTACCTCCTCGCTCTTTATTTTGCATTTCTTTGAAGTGCACTTGAAGAATTTTTTTTTCCTATTGGCCATTTTTATTGCTTTGGTGAATTGTTGTGCACTTCATACTCTATTCTGTCACTTCCGCCCCCAAGTATCACATGAAGCAGATGTTACTATTCTCATTTTTGAAAACTGAGAAGTGCGTGGATTAACTTGCCTGGGCTCTCAGCGGCTGGTAACTGGCAGAACCAGAACAAGAACCCAAGTTTGCTTGACTTTGAACCGGCACTCTTTTCTCCTCCACTTCTCGTGATCTTTTTCTGTGAACTCCAGGGTTGATAGAATTCAACCCAAAGAATGGTTGGCACAAGAAAAGACTAGAGCTCGGGTTCCCATCTCACTCTTCCCTAACACATGGTGCATAACTTGGCCCTGTGCAGTGCAGACGAGTTTTTACCCCCTGTTTCATTTAAATATTAAAAACTTGGGGTGCCTAGGTGGCTCAATGGGTTAAGTATTAAAAACTTATGAACATAACTTATTTTCTCTTGATGACTATCAGAATCTTCCGGTTTTCCAGCAGTGTCAACCAAATTCTTTATCTGTCTCTAGAACCTCTCAAAGCCTTAGTTTCTTCAATCGTAAAATTAAGTGTTGGACTGGATCATCTTTAAAGTTCTTTCTAGGGGCCCTTGCGTGGCTTAGTTCATTGGGCATCTGTCTTCGGCTCTGGTCATGATCCCAGAGTCCTGGGATCAAGCTCCACATCGGGCTCCCTGTTCAGCTGGGAATCTACTTGTCCCTCTCCGTCTGCTCTGCTTGTGGTCTCTCTCAGTCTCTCTCCCTCAAATAAACAAATAAAACAAAATATTAGAGTTCTTTCTTTTTTCAAGATTAAAAAAAATATTTTATTTATTTATTTGACAGAGATAACAAGTAGGCAGAGAGGCAGACGTGGGGGAGGTGGAGCAGGCTCCCTGCTGAGAAGAGAGCCCAATGCGGGGCTCGATCCCAGGACCCTGGGATCATGACCTGAGCCAAAGGCAGAAGGCTCGATCCCAGGATCTTGGGATCATGACCTGAGCGAAGGCAGAGGGCTCAATCCCAGGACCCTGGGATCATGACCTGAGTCAAAGGCAAAGGCTTTAACCCACTGAGCCACCCAGGAGCCCCTTTCAAGATTTTATTTTTAAGTCATCCCCAACATGGGGCTTGAACTCACAACCCCGAGATCAAGAGTTGCTCGCTCCAGCAACTAAGCCAGTCAGGTACCCCAAGTTCCTTCCAAGTCTTAAATTACATTTTCCTATTAATTTTCTGTAGAAAAAGTTAGTATGCTCCCATCTATCAGATTTGGCTAATGAGGGCTGCATCTAACAGTTTGTGAGGTCTAGGAAATTCCCCTTAATAGTAATACATATTGCAAGCATTGAGAAAATTTTCAAAGTTTCTTTCTGCAAAATATCATATACTCAATATCTAAATCCAAGTCAGGCATGGGAGATCAGTGTTTAACATTGGATGTTTTGTGTTTTATATTTATATTATAATGTTCAAAAGGCAGGTATAACATTTTAATATTTGTCAACTTGCTTTTACAAAAGTAAATCCTAAATTACTACCAAAAAAGAAAAAAAAAAAAGAATGCTTTTTTCTTTCTGTCCTTCTCACTGTCCTTTCCTTTCCCCTTGATATATTGCCTTATTTTCCAGAGGATGTTTCTCTCTCTTTTTGTCTCTCTGTTCCCTGGGTTGGGATATCCGCCCCTCCCCACCCCAGTTTTGTTTCCATGGTCACATTCTCTGTTTCTACTTTTACCCTCTATCACTCTCTAGACTCTTTGCCATTTTCCTTGTTTTACTGTTCTTTACTGTTCTCTGTGTTCTTCTCTGTGGCAGCTGCAAGATAGCCATAAAGCCTGGCTTACTTTTAACAGATTGAATCTCCTTGATTGCTTCTTCTGGGGTTTGTAGGTTATTCCGTGAAAATGAAAATCAAAGGTCAGTTACACAAGACAAGGCATCACAGACTCATTTCGAGCACTGATAGAACCTCAATTAGTCCTGCACGCCCTGTGGACCGGCCCATCGCATTGAACTAAATGTTCCTAACGAGGGACATTGACCATATGATGTAATGTTATTGAACATAGCATGGATTGCAATATCTATAAGCCTTTTATTATGTATATTTGCCGGTTTCCAGGTTTTATGACCACTTGTAGTTCATCAATGGATTTTTTCCTTGCCTTTTCTCTCTATGTTATCCATATCTTCATAAGCATCCTCTTCCTTAGAACTGGCCCTTGTTATAACGATTTAACTTTGCAGACGGAACCAGACACTTAAGTGTAGTCTATTGAGAACCAGAAGTTGTAGAACAGCTCAGTTCTATTTTGACCCTTCTGTGTATCTGTCAAGGGCCAGAATTTCTGTTCCAATTAAGAGGAGGAAGTTACTCAAGAGAGGCCCCTTAGCAACACTCAGCATCCATTTAAAAAATAGCCTATAAGCCAAGGACGTTTTACTTTTCCGAAACAGTCTGAGAAATTATTAAAAACAATAAAATATGTCTCTGCAGAGTACTACTTCCTGAGGCCTTTAAGTGTTTATCTGTTGTTCCTTTCTTTCCTTTGTTCACAAAATCATTAAGAGACAAGAATTTATTATTCCCACAGCGCCAAAGAGAAACTGGATGTGCAGATCCGTTTTGAATTTCCAAAGCATTCAGTCGGTTGGGCCAGATCTGAAACCAGAAACTGGGTCTCTCTGCTGGCTGAGTCTCTCATCCCGAGCTTTTCATCCTCCTACCAGAAGCCGCCTGACTCGTGTAGAGGATGTGACTTGGCTTATTCATCGCTCTTGGAAAATGAACCTCTCTCTTCCTTCCCACCTTTTACCTCTTTAAAAAAAAAAAAAAAAAAGGTCAATAATACCCTCACTTTACTAAATAAGCAGGAGAAAATTTATAAAGAATCTGTAGCAGCCTGGGCGCCTGGGTGGCTCAGTGGGTTAAGCTGCTGCCTTTGGCTCAGGTCATGATCTCAGGGTCCTGGGATCGAGTCCTGCATTGGGCTCTCTGCTCAGCAGGGAGCCTGCTTCCTCCTCTCTCTCTGCCTACTTGTGATTTCTCTCTGTCAAATAAATAAATAAAATCTTAAAAAAAAAAAAAAAAAGAAAGAATCTGTAGTGGCCTGCCATCGGAAATGGCTCAGGTGACAGCCAGCCACCTGGATGCAGAGAAATGGCTCTAGTCACTGGCAATTTGGGTAATTGTTCCACTAGCTGCCATCACAATTTCTAGGAAAACTGCCAAGAAAAAGCAGGAATTCGCATTTCATAGAACCCCCTCCCCCACGTTATTATGGACCTTGGAACTTTTCCCCCCATTGCCCCTTGCCCTCTTGCCTTCATTCCCCTGCCCTCCCCCCACTGCCAACCCCCCCCCCCCACCATTCCAGATAAACTGGCAAGGTATTTGACCTCACCTGTGTTTGAAGAACTCAGTACTCATGGAGGTGCTTCCCTCCGGTCAGAAATCCTTATTGAGACCGAGTTCATATTTCTTTTCCTCATCTAGGATTGTTTTCTTAAAATCAAAACTCCCAGGGACAAGTGCCTTGTCCATACTTTTCCTTTCACTTCTTGTCCTCTCACTCTAGGCAATACACTCAGGTCCTTAGTACTGAGGTACTTCTCACACGGAAGTAACTGGCAATGGAAGCTTATCTTCACCTCCAGAGCATGTGACTCATTTATGTTGTACCCAAACACACCACAGTGCCTGGCCCATTGTTAGGACTCAATGAATGATTGTTGGATGGAACTTGCCTAAATTGGCCTTAGGCATCTCCTGAATTTCCCAGTGTGCCGAGTTCCAGGGAAAATGAGACTCACTAAGTCAACTGCTCCCTTCCTGTCTGGGGAGACCCACCCAGAGACCAGAACGGGGTCAGCCACACCTCTGCAAAGGGAAAGGGCTTGACTGATGTCCCCTTCTGCCTGCGATCCCACCCCATACTTTTTCCTCTGCTGCAGGTGAAGTCAAGCAGTCCTGAAACTTGTTTTTTCCAGAGCACAGCTGCTAATAGAACAGGCTGTGGGTAGGGTTCAGGGTAAATACCAGAGCCTGAATTGTATCATGGGCATTGCTAAGAAAGGTTAGAATTTGATGAGGATCTAAATAGGACTAATCTCCCAAGAGGGTATCTATCTGTATGCAGGGGTTAAGAGCATGATCTCTAGAGGTCTACCATCTAGGTTCAAACAGTTTTTGTACTTTTTAAACGGTGTGACCTTAGAAAAGCTACTTAACTTCTCTATACCTCAGTTTTCTCACCCGTGAAGTAGGAATCATAATAACACCTGCATCATGTGGTTGTTGAAAGGATTAAATAGTTTACTACATGTTAGTGCCCAGTATTGTTATGCCTAGGGAGGATGGCTTTGGATGGTAACAAGATTACCCTGTTGAGGTTTGTGTGTGCAAATACAGGGCTGGGGCAGAGTTAAGTAGTAGGGTCTGGAGATAGCAGAATTACTTTGCACAAATGATTGAGAAGAATTTGGATGTCAGGGTAGGGGAGCAATCACAGGAGAGCGTAAGGAGGAGAAATGAGGGAGAAGGGGAAAATTAAAAGCAACTTCAATTTTTCACTAATACCAAGACATCTTTTAAGAATGGGCATATTTAATTTGAAATTCCTGGTGTTGCTGGGATCTAAACCACCACTAAAGTAAAATGGTACAACTCCTTCGAGAACAATTTGGTACTATCTAAATTAAAATGTACATATCTTTTGACCCTTCAATTCGATTTCCAGGAATCTATCCTACCTTAGCACTTGCAAACAGATTCATGGCCTCTTTGTTTGTGATACCAAAAGCTAAGAACCACCTAAGGGCCTATCAACATAGTGTATCTACAAAATGGAATATTATGTAGTCACTACAAAGATCAAGACAAGGTTATAATACTATTCACGGAATAATACCCAAGCTAAAAAAGACAGTTCTATTGTAGGCAGAGGGGAAGCACCCAGGAGCCAATGAGAGAAGCCAAAGTCCAAACTAGAGTCTATATTCTTGAGAAATATACATTTACTAGAGTCTATATTCTAGAGGAATATACATTTCTAGAGGAATATACAGAAATCAGTACATTTCTGGAGGTCCGTTGGGCAATGTGTATTAAGAGCCTTAAAAATGTTCAGCTGGGGGGCGCCTGGGTGGCTCAGTGGATTAAACCGCTGCCTTCGGCTCAGGTCATGATCTCAGTGTCCTGGGATCGAGCCCCACATCGGGCTCTCTGCTCAGCAGGGAGCCTGCTTCCCCCTCTCTCTCTGCCTGCCTCTCTGCCTACCTGTGATCTCTCTCTCTGTCAAATAAAATAAATAAAATCTTAAAAAAAAAATGTTCACAAAGCCTCCACAAGAGTTGCATGGAGGAACAATCCCCATTACAGCAGCTGGGGAATTAGCAAGAGGGTAGGTCTTTGATGATTCCTTTAAAAAACAGCTTGTGCTTATGACTATCCATATAGAAATTCGTAGTTGTGTGGTGCCTCGGTGGGTTTGGTGGGTTTAATGGGCCAGGGGAAGATCAGAGAAAGGTAGTAAAGGAGCAGGAAGATGAGGCTAAGAAAATGAGACAAGGGAGTTGTGGTTAGATAATCAGTTAGGTAGATTTTTAACTAGCCTTTCAAAGGATACTGAACTCAAAGGATATTGATCAAAAGATTGATATCAACAAAAAGAGCCCTCTCTGTCCTATTAAACATTTTTTAAAAAATCAATAACTTGCATGATGATCTAGCTGGGAAAGATAATTAATAGGATGGATGATAGCAGTGAGATTTAAAATCATCTTGACAGATTGGAGCAAAGAGCCAACATTGACAAGATGAAATTTGACAGGGATCAAGTGAAGACCTACATTTAGGTTTTAAAAAAACAAAATCAATAGTACAGGAAGTAGTGGTACTGGTTTGACAGCATTTTATGTGAAAAAGGTTTAGGACTCACCAAACCCAAGGTGGTCACAGTTTCATGAAAAAACACAGTGTCATATCAAGACAGGTAATCATCTCATCGTGTATTAAACTGCGCGGTTCTGGGTGCCCCATATGGAAAAAGACATCTATGAATTAGTATGTGCCCACTTAGAGAACAGATTGGAGAAGAATCCGGTAACTTTACCAGGGGAGGAAGAATTAGTGGAGTTCAGAGATATTAGATATGTGGAAAAATAATACCTGTCCTTGGTGTGCCTGTGTGGCTCAGTCGTTGTCTACCTTTGGCTCCGGTCATGATCCCAGGGTTCTGGGATCAAGCCCCGCATCAGGCTCCTGCTCTGTGAAAAGCCTCCTTCTCCTTCTACCACTCCCCCTGCTTGTGTTCCCTCTCTCACTGTGTCTCTATCTGTCAAATAAGTAAATAAAATCTTTAAAAAAAAAAAAAAGCTGTCCTCAAAAAGATTACTTTGTCAAGTATAAGGCTAACAATAAGAAATTGACCATGTTCAACCATTTTAATCTATAAAAATGGCAATTTCATGTGAATCAACCTAAGTAGAAGAGGATGTAGCCTTATTTTATAATGTAGCAGAGAGCCAATGAGAGTCATTGGGTGAAAAGGGGGAGCAAATATAACATCAATATAGAAAGGCATTTATTACAAACTGATGCTCGAGAGGAGAATGAACTGCCTTGCCCAATTCTGGGTTCCCTGTCACTGAGAGAGCCCAGGTGGAGCTGGGTGACAGTCTGTTAGGGATATGCAGAATTTCTGTATTTTGTGGGAGATGCTCTGTGATCCAGCCTGAGTCTCCAACCTCTACAGCTAGTTGCCACAGTACAGGGACAATGCACCAGATTCCTGAGCGCCCTGGCCACGTTGCATTCTGAGTCATCCATACGGGAGAGCGCAAAATTGGAGGGGGGAGGTGCATCAAGAACAAAGAATAAAGGGAAAATTCTGAGGTGGGACAGCCAGGACAGATACCCACACATGAAAGATACAGGAATGGGAAGGAAAATAAATCCTGGCTAAGGGTTAGGAGGAGGGGGTAGGTGTGGTTCCGCTGGGCCAGGATTTTAGGCTTGAAGATGTGATATTGAGATTATGGAGCTTGGGGTTATAACCCTGTAGCTTTCTTCTTCCCTCCCTGTGGCGCACTCTCCCTTCCTCCCCTGTAGGCAGCCCTTATGGAAACTCTGAAACTCTTTTTCTCTTTTCTTCCAGATGGGGAGCTCTGGCAGAATGTTCTGGCCTGTGTGCAATGACTCCGTTCTCTCTGCCAAGGGATAGAGCTAAAATCTGCTTTCTTGGAAACCAGCTAATGTCTTTAGGAAGCATGACCCTAGTTAGGGAGAGATTGGGATCTTTGACTAAAGGGGAGGGTAAGAAAATAATGTTCAGCATCCACTGGCAAAGTGATTCACAAGGATATTAGGATCTGAATACCAAAAAAAAAAAAAAAAAGATTTAAAAATGGAATCTTTGATCTTGAGATGTAACCTCACACAGACAACTGCATTGGTCTTCTTCGAATCTTAGATAACTAAAAGCGTTTCTAACAATCTGTGGAGGAGGCAACAAAATCTAGCTCGCATTTCCACGGGACAGATATTGAAAGGGACACGTATGAAGCCCAGAAGCACATTATAATTGATTTCCTATTGAACCCTCATGAATTTGGGGGTCATAAGAACTCCCGTAAAGTCCAGAAAGCCCAGAACACTGCTATAGGCCATCGGTAACTAGGCCGAGGGAAAGAGAATGGAATTTGGGGTGAGGTAGGCAACCTGACTTCAGTCCCTAAATGGGCCCCTGACTCACTATGTAGATAATGACCAGTCACTTCCTGCCTCAGTGTTCCAGGCCCCTTCTCCCCAGCCCCTGTCGCAGTCCGAATAAAATCAAAGACTGCTTTTCTTCTTTGTTGAGAAAGCGAAGCATGATTTGTTTCTAGAAAAACAATCTGGAAAATAGCCAACCTCTTCGTGTAGCAATATGCGATGATTTGATTCATTTTGTAACCAGTGTAGCCTCCTGGGTGCTACAACATAAAGCCAGGAGGACCTTTCTTTGGCGGGTCCCCAGACCGGGATGAAGTAGGTAGGTGGTCTGCTTTCCTCTTCTGTCTCTTCTGCCTTCTGGGATGACACGGTGCTGTTGCTAAGGAAGGCTTCTGGTGAGAGATTTGGAGATAACTGGGTAACACCCAGCTAGGTCAGGGAATGAGTCAGTGCTCAAGGACTCGATACCAACCTCTCCCACTCCTGCCAGGAAAGCTCTGGGTGAGACAGATGAGAGAGTCGCTGAGGGGCGGGCCTCCGGCCGCCTGCCCTGAGGCCTCCGGCTTGTGGTTTCACCCTGGTTTGCCCTGCAGCTGTAACGTGTCTCCTGACACGCAAGCCCTGACAGGCCTTCCCTCCCCCTTTCCCAGACTTCGGCTCTGACCCAGAAACAGATGGCACGTTCCACCCTAGAAGGGACTATGGAAGAAAAGAGAGGACAAGTGAAGAAGGGAACCAGGTGGAGAAGGGATGCTTCAGAAAACACAGGGCTTGGGGCACCTGGGTGGCTCAGTGGGTTAAAGCCCCTGCCTTCGGCTCAGGTCATGATCCCAGGTTCTTGGGATCCAGCCCCGCATCGGGCTCTCTGCTCAGCAGGGAGCCTTCTTCTTCTCTCTGCCTGCTTCTCTGCCTACTTGTGATCTTTGTCTGTCAAACAAATAAATAAAATCTTTAAAACAAAATGAAAACACAGGGCAGAGTGCAAGAGACTTTTGTCTCGGAGGTGAAGCCAAAAGGGTACCGTGGTCGGCTGACACGGGGGATGGGGGATGTAGTTTAGAACAGGACTGAGGGCTAAGCCTGAGGAGGACCCAGCAGCACCCGCCTGGAAACCTGCTAAGCCTCAAACCAAATTGGCAAACAGTGATATTTCTCACTTGGAGGTACTCAGCTCTGACAAGTCCATCTATCTTTCCTCAGCATCTTTTCCAGTTCATGGCAATTCTTAGAACTCTCCTCCAGGATGAGAGCAGTGTTAGTCACCTACTGTCTACCGGTCACGCTTCCCTATATGAGTTCACTCAGGGCTCCCAGCAGCCTGACGAGGTCAGTTCTATGATCCCCATTTCACAGATGGGTACACCCAGTTTGAAAGTAGTGGGTCCAGGTCTCTATCTATTGCCAGAGCCCTCATGGATTCCACTACCTCAAGCTGCCTTTGATTTGACATCAAATCAAATCAAAATGATATCCAAGGTAGAGACTTCTTAAGCCTTCCAAGGAGCAGGGAGGAGCAGACCAAGTAAGGAACAATGAGTAGAGATCTCTAAATCTTTGAGTGGAGGTACTTGAAAATCCTGGAATGGTTAGGATCGCTAGGCCTCCCTGCAGCCTGAGGTCCCAGTGCAGCCTTAGTACCCTCTAGTGGAAGTTTTCTGCATTCACACAGCTTCCCTGGTTTCAACCCTGAACTGCTGGGAGGGAAGCCCTCATTCAGTCCCTGGAGAGCGTCCCAGAAGAATGGAAGATACATGTTTTCTGTGAGGCGTAGAAAAAAGAATACAGGCTGGAAGGGAGGGGTTCTGAGCCCTTGGTTCACAAGGGGCTCTAAAGGGAGTCCATGCTGATATATATACTTGAACTCAGGCCTTTATATGATTAATAGGAGCTCAGTACACATCACATGGATTCAGCTTTTGCAGCTCTAGAAAGAGCCTACTTGTCAGTGGGCAAAACTAGTGATCAGAGACACAAAGTGACTTGCCTGAGGCCACAGGGGAAGTCAGTGTCAGCAATGAAGGGATTACATCCTTGTCTCCTGCCTCTCAACCCAGAGCTCTTTGTGCTTTATCACGCTCCTCTATTTGTGGGTTGATTTTAGCCATAAGTCGGTGTGCATATAAGGATATGAGGTCGTATGTATAACCAAAGAATTGCTTTTGCCCACAATTTACTTCCTGCCTGCAATCTGTAGACTTTGTGTTCTTTTGTTTGGCACGTTTATAGATCCCAGTTGTTGCCAAACATTACTCAAGGCACTGCTTTTCAAATTTGTGGACCCTTTCCCAGGGTGCCCCAGCATAAGAGGATAGGCTTCCAAGCCCCGAACCCCTTGGTTACAGTCCTCCAGGTGGCCCCCCTGGGGCGTCTTCCCGGGATTTCCGATGCTAAGGTGTTAGATTTATTTCTGTCTCCTTCCTCCTGCAGAGGTAATCCCTGGGCATGGAAGTGGGTTAGAAACAGATTACTCTGATCCAGGGGCTTTGCCCTCTCCTCCCTGAACGTGGCACGTGGGGGGGGGGGCAGAGGGGAGGGAGAGGGGAGCAGGGCATGTCACAAATAGCCTGAAATTCCCTTTTAGGATTATTGCTTGATTTAGCCAGCTGGAGTGAAAGGGGAGCAAGAGGCAAGGGATTAATTCTAGACCGAGCTTGAACAGCAGGCAACAAGGGCTTCTTTTCTGGCTGCACCCAATGAGCACTATCTCTTCTTATATATACCTTTAGAAATAAGGAGTCTGAGGAACGCAGAAAAAGGTAAAGAAAACGGCCTTTGTGCTCAGCAGCAGGATGAGTGGAAAAGAACAGCTAGCAGAAAGAAAGAAAAAAAAAGAAATGTGAGCAGCACAGAAATGAAGGGTCAGTTGTAGGCTTAGAAATTACATGCATTTCGGTGGTCTTAGCTTCAACAGATGTGAAAACTGCTGCAGTGGATACAAGCAAAAGTAGGCTCTACTCTGAGCAGGAAACCCAAGGTGGGGCTTGATCCCAAGACTCTGGGATCATGACCTGAGCCAAAGGCAGATGCTTGACTAACTGAGCCACCCAGGGACCCCTGTGGTTTAGGTATTTAATTATCCCCTTTCTATCAGTTAGAAAAAAGGGTTGAGCTAAGATGTAAATTCAGACACTACAGTGTTCTTTTTTTTTTCTTTTAAGATTTTATTTATTCATTTGACAGACAGAGATCATAAGCAGGCAGAGAGAGAGAGAAGCTGAGCAGAGAGCCTGATGTGGGGCTGGATCCCAGGACCTTGAGACCATGACCTGAGCCAACGGCAGAGGCTTAACCCACTGAGCCACCCAGGCGTCCCTCCCTATAGTGTTCTTAAGTACGATGTGAAAGCTATAGATGGTTAACTCTTGGAATGACAGAGAAGCTTTGCAAACATTGTTAGCTAAAGATTAATTAGAAGCATTTCTTAGTAAGTCAGAATTCTTGGTTTCCTCTGTCTCTTTATCTTGAACAACTCACTTATTTTGCTTTTCATGCTTTCGCTCAAGAGAGGGAAGTACAATATAAACACATGGCAAGCCTATTACTTGCTTCAATCCAAGTATCACATTGTTTAGTGTAATCAATAAATATTATAATCAGAATCTTCCAGTTCTCCAGAAGGATTTTCTTGGTTCAAATCAACTGTGCTTCTCCTAGAATGTAGGTCACCAGGCACAATTTCAGAAGTTCCAATCTGATGTCATCTGCCACTGGAAGGACAAAAAAAAACAAAAACAAAAACAAGAAAACCCCCCCAAAACCCCGCAAGTATATGTCCCACTGCTCAAGGGATAGCCCATTCTCTTTGGCTCCATTGAGAAATTTCAATAGGAAAACCAGGGATTCCAGGAATCCCCTATATTTGGAGAAACAGGAAATCAACTTTGCCTTCTGGGATTCTACTCATCCATCTATTGAATAAGTATCTGAGTGTCTACTATGTGCAAGACTTTTTTTTTTTTTTTTTGCAAGGCTGAGCTCCCAATCGCTTTACTCCTTCCTCTAATTGCTCTTATTTTGCCTTTCCAGAAATATGAACTACTAGGGTTGTAATATTCAAAAATATCCTTTCAGTGTTTGGTGTTAAGACAGCTCCAATTTTCCAGAGAGTTAATGAGATAGGAAGATAATATGAATTTTCCAAATGAGCAGCTATTAAAAAAAAAAAAAACCACTTACAATTCAGCTCAGAATGAAATTAATTGATATCAACTTCCCTTATTATTTCATTCGGGGTGATATAGAACAAGTTTGTATTCCCTGAAAAACTGATTACAGGGGCCCCTGGCTGGCTCAGTCAGTAGAACATGTGACTCTCAATCTCGAGGTTGTAAGTTTAAGTCTCACATGGGGTGTAGACATTACTTTTTAAAAATTTATTTATTTATTTATTTGAGAGAAAGAGCGTGTGCAGAAGCACAGGGAGCAGCAGGCAGAGGGAAGGGGAGAAGCAGGTTCCCTGCTGAGCAGAGAGGGGCTCCATCCCAAGACCCGGGGATCATGACCTGAACTTAAGACAGATTCTTAACTGACAGATGCTTAACTACATAAGGCGCCCCAGGTGTAAACATTACTAAAAGTAAAATCTTCCGAAAAAATAAAAAGAAAGAAATAAAATGGGGGGGGGGACAGAAAGAAAAGTAAAATCTTAAAAAAAAAAAAAGGAAAGGAAAAAAACTTATCAGAGAGCAGACAGAAGTGATCTGGGATGTACTAGCTACCATGTAAAGCCAATATAAAACTCAATGATGGGGGAAATAATCTCGGATAGACTATCTCAGTATTCTGTATTAATAACCACTCATTATGGAATGGAGCTTCCTCACTACGGTAGGGAGACCAGTTTAAAAAAATATCTCATTTATTTTCTGAGGCATAGAGTCTGTTAAGAAACAATGAGCTATCTCTCATTTAAATGCTTAGTAATATACATTCTTTCATACCTACATCTAGCACCTTATTTCACGTCGCTATTAATGTGTCATGCTATAGGTTCAGGGCTGTGGCTAGAATTGTGGGAACATTCTTACCCTTGAATAATTTACAGTATAGTTGACAAATTTAGATTTAAAGCAATACAAGCAATCATGAGACCCAAAAGTAATCTCTCTTTGACATCTGCAGCATTTTATCTGGACTTTCGTAACAGTTCCATTCCAGCCTGTAAACTCTTGCATATGCATACCACAAGTTCTTAGCTCATTGCAAAATGCCGTAGGTAAGTGCTCAATAAGCACTAATTGGCAGAATAAGATAAGAACTTACAGGTAAGTGTGGAAAGTGTTTGGCATTCAGCAATGATTTCGGCACTGGATTTTCCAGGATGACCCCAACGTCATAAATCCTTTAACAACCGCACTTGAAGCAGTACAGCATAGTAATTACGGCATCATTTCTGGATTCAGTCAGCGTGGATTTGAATTCCAGTTCTGACAGTTATTAGCCGTGTGACCTTAAATAAATTACACACTTAATTTCTCTGTGACCCAACCTCATAACTAAGAGTTTAACTCTTGTTTGTGGTGAGGAGAGATTGAGTTTATACATGCAAAATGCTTAGAAAATTGCCTGGCACCTGGTAAACATTTCTAAGTATAAACTATTATTTGGGATGATTAAAACTGCCTCTTTCCCAAAAGGACAAACAAGAAATATTTTTGTCAGTCCATGTGTCTTTTGCTTCAGAAACATAGTAGATATTATGTTTGTTCAATAAACACAGTAGGCATTGATCTCTTTAATTCGACAGAATTTTCTTCACACAGTTCAGATGGGGGAAAGGATCGCTGTTTAAGGTTACATAGCATGCTGAAGTCAGATCCAGATCCAGAAACTAGTCATTTTTGTCCTGTGATCAAAGTAGGCACTGAAGAAAAACACTTGTCTCCAAAGTGCAATATCTGTTCATTCTTTGGGGAATGCAAGCAAGGTGCAGCAACACCCCTATCTTAAAAGGAATGCTGCAACTCCTTGCGGCCATAAGGCCTCAAGCGCACGCGCAGCTCGCGCTCTAGCGCGCTCTTGGCGCGTGACAGCCGTGCTCTCCGCCACACCCACAACGCCTCTAAGTGCGCACGCGCACAGTCCGTTCTCTGACCACACGCGCTCCCCTACGACGCGCACGTGCGCGTTCGCGCCGCTCATACTTCAGCGGAGGGCGCGCGCCCTGGAAAATTCCACACCCGGAGAAGCTCCACCCCTATGCGCCCTCTCCTGTGCCCTCGGCTCTTAACGCTAGTCCTCCATCCCAGCGGCCTTTGCGGGAACAAAATGGCAGCCCCCATGTCGCGGGGGTTGTTTTGTTTATCCAAAGCTTTAGGATGGTGGTCTCGTCAGGTGGGTCGGGACCGGGTGATAGGATTCTAGGGGCTGGGACTAGAGCGTAGAGGGGAATACTCGTTTTGCAGTTGTCCTTGGTGGGCTTGGGCGATACAAATCACACGCAGTTACGGAAGAGTTTGAAGTAGACGGGACCCAGCTACTAAGCAAAGTTGCGGCGTGGGGAGACCCCCGTAAAGACCCCGAGGACGAGCATATTCTCGGGATGAAGTTTCTCTAGTTTGCTCTGGGTCTGTCTAGCGGGGAGGTATTAAACGGGAAAGAAGTCATGGTTTAGAAGCTGGGCTCGCTTCCTCCTGGTTCTTATGCACAAATTGAACAGTTGAAAGGAGGGAGTCTCCTATAGTCGCTGTACCTGACTGAGCAAAACTCTAGGTCAGAGAGAAGAGAGGTCTGGGCTTTAAAGATATTGTTGATCGGGGCGCCTGGGTGGCTCAGTGGGTTAAGCCGCTGCCTTCGGCTCAGGTCATGATCTCAGGGTCTTGGGATCGAGTCCCGCATCGGGCTCTCTGCTCAGCAGGGAGCCTGCTTCTTCCTCTCTCTCTGCCTGCCTCTCTGCCTCCTTGTGATCTCTTTCTGTCAAATAAATAAATAAAATCTTAAATTAAAAAAAAAGATATTGTTGATCTTTGGGGAGCTAGAATGGCAGAATGAAGTTTACAGTTGGGTTCCCAATAGAATGAGCAGGATGTAATCCAAGTAAATATAAGGGAAATGCCAACCAGAGGACTTTTCTTACCCTTTAATAATAGCATTCCTCTCTTTTCAGTGTTGGATTTATGTTTAAGTTCCCCATGGGACTGAAGGTTCTTTGAAAGCAGAAGCCTTGTTTTAATCAGCTCTGCATCCCTGGGACTTTGCATAGTTGTGTACAGTGGAACGGTCCAGAGGAAAGCCTTTAGGATGTTGAGTGGTGTTAGTAAAGGTTGCTTACCGGCTTCTAGTTAAGACCCCCATAAGTGTTTCCCCCATCATATGTGGCTTTATAATTGTTCCTAAGTCATTCTTTGGATGTGCCCTTCCTATCTGCTTAAGAGTTTGTTCAAGATAGATTTCTTTCCAGGTCACCTTTATCATAACCTTTTCCTGTCTTACAGCCAGTCCTGGTGACGCAGTCCACAGTTGTAGTTCCAGTGAGAACTAAGAAACGTTTCACACCTCCTCCTTATAAACCCAAATTCAAATCTGAAAAGGAGTTTATGGAATTTGCCCGGAAAGCAGGTGTGGTCATTCCTCCAGAACGTTTGGAGCGCCCCCTACATCTGGCCTGTACAGGTGAGGTGTGGTATTTCTTTTCTTTCTTTTTTTTTTTTTTTTAAGATTTTATTTATTTATTTGACAGATCATAAGTAGGCAGAGAGAGAGGAGGAAGCAGGCTCGTTGCTGAGCAGAGAGCCTGATGCGGGGCTCGATCCCAGGACCCTGGGATCATGAGCTGAGCCACCCAGGCGCCCCAGTATACCATATTTTAAATATATTTATTTATCTTTGGCAGAGAAAAAGAGCATACACATGCATGAGTGGGAGGAGGGGCTTAAGGAAAAAGTCTCAGGCAGACTCCCCGCTGAGCTCGGAGCCCTACTTGTGGCTGGATCCTACAATCCTGAGATCATGACCTGAGCCAGATTTAAAACTCAGATGCTTAACCGACTGAGCCACCCAGGCACCCCTCATGAGGTCATCTTTGATCTTGTTTACACACCTGTTCTTAGAATTTCTCCATTTTGTACAAGAAGAACCTGAGGCTCTGAGAGAAGACTTAAGTTACCTTATTCTGCTTTCTGTAATGTAACAGAGCTCCCTTTGCATGGAAGTTTACTTTATTAGTCTACTTTATAGCCATGGTACCTCTTAATTTTATATGACCTCAAAATGACTTTTTTCTCAATCTATCAATGGCTTCTTGTATTCTTCTTTCATTACAGCTGGTATCTTTGACACCTATGTTCCTCCAGAAGGTGATGCTCGCTTGTCGTCTCTTGCAAAGGAAGGACTGGCACAGAGAAGTGAGCGATTGAAGAAGAAGGTGGCATCACAATTGTCGTAGGTGTCTGGAACAACTGGGAATCGGTATTAGGACACAAATTTCTTGTTGCTACTTTAATCCAGCGAGGCCATCTTAGGTGAATTGGGTTGGACATAACTCCTTTGATAACTTGACTGTATATTTTTCTCTGTAATAGAATTTAGTTAATGTAGAAGAATATGGGCTTTTTGATTTTTAGCCTCTCAGCCCTCATTGGTCTTTTTGTCACATCAGTTGAGGGGGGTGACTTAGAAATTTGTAGAACACTTTTTTGATCACATATTTTAAAATTTAAAGTAATAAGAAAAGCATATTTTTATGGGGAGTACCTTAGAGTTTGAACTACAGAGAGTAAAAAGCTAAAAAGGGTCAAAAAGACAGACCTGTTTTTTTTTTTTTTTAAAGATTTTATTTATTTATTTGTCAGAGAGAGAGTGAGCGAGAGCGAGCATAGGCAAACAGAGTGGAAGGCAGAGTCAGAGGGAGAAGCAGGCTCCTGCGGAGCAAAGAGCCCGATGTGGGACTCGATCCCAGGACGCTGGGATCATGACCTGAGCCGAAGGCAGCTGCTTAACCAACTGAGCCACCCAGGCATCCCATGACAGACCTGTTTTAAGGAGCTAACTAGGTCTTAACTAAGGAGCAGAAGCCAGAACCTTCTTAGTCTCTCTTTTAGTTGCAAGGATGGAAATATTTAGTATTTGTCACTCAAAGGTTCTTTGGGATCATTTATAGATTTTGTGCAAAAGCATATTGAGTCTTTATTAATTCTTCATGTAGCCATAATATATTTCTCTAAATACAGATCTTATCATATCATCTTTCCATTAAACCTCTTCTGTGGCTCCCTCTTACCTGGAGAATAAATCCAGACTTCAGTGGTACTCACAACTTTTTGTAAATCTGGCTCTTATCTTCTGTTCCACTGTCATCTTCTTATTACACTTTTCTCATCCTAAACTTGAGCATTTCCAAACTAATTTCCAGTTCCTTGACGGTATTGTGCTATGACTCTGTGTCTTTGTGCATTTTTCCTTTGCCTTGAAAATGTTTTCTTCCTCCTCCTTTACTTGATAACTCTCATTTCTCAAGAACCAGTTGAACATCGTGTATGCTTTTAAGCCTTCCCTGACTCTTTCTGGAGCGGCCTTTACTGTAATTGTAACTGTGCACTTACACCTGCTATTTCTGATAACTGCACTGTGATGATTTCCTCTCACGTATTTCTGTTCAGGACTGTGAGCTCTTGGGTGGTCGGGTCCATGATGATGATGAACAGAGCACATGTGGTTCTATCATGGAGTTTTCATTTAAGGGAGGAAAACAGCCATTAAATACTGATTGCACACAATTAAATAATTACAGGTATAGTAAGTATGAGTGCTATGGGATCACATGACAAGGAAAGATAACTTGGTTTGGGAGTTCAGGGAAAGCTTCCCTGAGGAAATGACATTTAAAGCTGCGACCTACCTGTACCCCTGGGGCTAATAATACATTATATGTTAATAAAAAATTAAAAATTAAAAAAAAATTAAAAGCTGGGGCGCCTGGGTGGCTCAGTGGTTTAAGCCTCTGCCTTCGGCTCAGGTCGTGATCCCGGGGTGCTGGGATCGAGCCCCGCATCAGGCTCTCTTCTCAGTGGGGAGCCTGCTTCCTCCTCTCTCTCTGCCTGCCTCTCTGCCTCGTGATCTCTCTCTGTCCAATAACAAATAAAATCTAAAAAAAAAAAAAAAAAAAAAATTAAAAGCAAAATCACCTAAAAGCAAAAAAAAGAAAAAAGCTAGGATCTAAAGGATTTGTCGCAGTTAGCTAGGTGCATTCTAGGAAGACAACAGCACAGGCAAGGCTCAGAGGCGGAAAAAGTATGAATGGGGTATCAGATTTTGTCAAATGCTTTTTCTTTGTCTACTGAGATGATCATGTGATATTTTTCCTTTATTCTATTGATACATTGTATTTCATTAATGGATTTTTTTTTAAGATTTTATTTATTTATTTGACAGACAGAGATCACAAGTAAGCAGAGAGGCAGGCAGAGAGAGAGGAGGAAGCAGGCTCCCTGCTGAGCAGAGAGCCCAGTAAGGGGCTTGATCCCAGGACCCTGAGACCATGACCTGAGCGGAAAGCAGAGGCCTTAACCCACTGAGCCACCCACGTGCCCCACATTAATGGATTTTTGAATGTTAAGCCAACCTTGCATTCCTGGGATAAATTACATATGGTCATGGTATTTCTTATCCTCCAGTATATCTACCACTTTGATTAGATCAGAATTTCCTGTTTACGTTATTATAACTATGAAAATACCGTTGACAGTGGAGTCGCGCAGGACATTGTCATGGCTTTTCCTGCATAATACGTTTTTTTTCCAGGAGTTAAGTGTGGTCTTTTTTTTCCCCCCTCATTTGCTTATGGAATATCTGGTCATATAAATTTCTTCTCAGTGCATTGAAAGCATCAAGTATTTTATTAATTTCATCTTCAAGAAGAAATCCCTCCTGGCCCTTTCTTACTTGTTTCTATCTGGACTGATTGCTCTTCAGGCCCACTGTACATTTTGTACAGTGTACATTTACTTCTCTCATCCTTTGGATAAGTCCTTTTGTCTCGCCCTGATGTTGTTTTCCCTGTTTCCTGGATTTTACATCTGTCTTTCACGGTTTATTCTGTTATTCTGGTGGAGCACATTCCTCAGTAGCTTCCTGAGAAAGGGCGCTTAGTAGACACATGAGATCATTCATGTCTAAGAAACAGTCTTTTACTCTCCCACTTGATTTATAATTTGCCCACGTGTACATTTCTGAGCTAAAAAGAATTTCCTCAGTTAACAGCACTGCTCTGTTGTCTTTCTAACTTCTAATGTTTCTAGTTAGAAGCTTGCCGTCATTCTTACTCTTGAGATTTTGCGTAAAATCTGTATTTTCTTTCTTAGTGCTTATAAGATGTTTTCTTTAATGCCAGAATTCTGAAATTTCACTATGAGAAACCTTGGTCTTTCTTTAGAATGATTGATGTAAGTGTGAATTAGAAGGTCAACTTTATAGACTTGGCACATTCAGAAAACAATTATTGAATAAGTAGAGAGACATTAATGACAGTTAACGTAAGCTGTGAGTTATGGATAGTGTATAAAGTCTTTAGAAATGATTCTTGGTGTGCCAGCCTGGCCTAGTTGGTAGAGCATGCAACTCTTGATCTCAGGGTCGTGAGCTCAAGCCTCACGTTGGGCATGGAGCTTACTTAAAAGGCAGAAAAAGAAAGAAGTATTCTCATACTTAAGTATTCTCATACTTAATTTTACAGTGTCCGGAAGATAAGACAATATGATCCGAATTTTAAAATAAAGGACTTCCCTGAAAAAGCTAAGGATATTTTTATTGAAGCTCACCTTTGTCTGAACAAGTAAGTGAATTCTATGTTATACCTGTTATGTTTTCAGCAGCTGTTATTCTAGGCACAGATTTTTTTTCCTTTGGTTAAGAGTTCTAGAGTGATCTAGATAAGTCTCGGTGTGTGTTTGAGCCAGCCAGGCGGCCCTAGGTTCAGTTTTTAATGTTAATTTCATATCTTAGGAATTGTTTCATCATACAGGTGCCATAAATTCTGTGTCCAAATCTGAGTGTAACGTGGGCTTAGGATTTTAATTTTTTTAGTACCCCTAACTCAGCCCTTGATGGAGAGAAGCTTTATCTCTCTACTACTATTGTAGTCTTCCTTTGTTGCAGGTGCAGGACTCTATTTCCAACTCCCTGCTCTTTGAGGGTTCAAGGATTTAGGAAGAGTCTGTTCCCAGCCATCAGATCCTATTTCTAGATCCCTTTAACCATCCCATATGCTTTCATGATGTCAGGTGGTGGTCTTTCCATTCTGGTTTTAGCTCTCCTTCCTTTTAGCACCTAGGAGATTTACCTTTCATGTGAACTAGAGCATTTTAAAATGTGTATCTTTGTATATTACATTTCATCCAGCATTTCTAGATGTTTATAGTGGGAATAGTTTCATGTGCACTTAGTCCATTATGTTGCCAGAAATGGGTATCTTCCTTTTTTTCTTTCGGTGCAAGTCTATTATAAATGCTAAGTGAACTCCTAGACAAGGGAGTTTATTTCTACTGAAGATCTCTAGGCCAGGATAGTGAGGAGGAAGTGTTCACTGAGGGGTGCCAGGCCTGCTGGTTGCTGTAGTTGTCATCACCACTCAGGTTAGTCTGGTCTAGTCTAGTCTAGAGCTACAGTGGGGGAAATGACTTGCGGGAGATGACCTTTCCTGTTAGGAGTAGAGGTCAAGGGAAGCATGTGAACAGAACTAATCCCTTACCCACTCTGGGATTATTGGACAAGATTGTTTGAAGGAACAATGATTTAAACCTCCCAGGAGGTATAAACTGTGGGGAAAAGTCATGAATGTATATCTGAAAGACAGTAATTCATGCCTGACCTCAGGTTTATTTGAAACTCCTCAGCTAGGAACCTTCTAAAATCCTATAGATCCAGGAGCTGGGGTTTGCTGTCTATTTTCTTGCTATTACTGGGTAGAATCAGCATGACTTAGGTCACTCTGGTAGCAGCAAGGATTGGGGGAGGTGCAGGTGGGGTGGAAGGAAAGGACCAGAAAAGACAGCTGCTTGTCTTTTGGCTGGGTTCACAGACAGTGTAAGATGTAGGGCGCCCAGCTGATTCAGTCAGTGGAACGTGTGACTCTTAATCTCAGGGTTGTGAGTTTGAGCCCCATGTTGGGGGCAGAGATTATTTAAAAAAAAAAAAGTTGAAGGTGCATGGCCGATCCAGTTGGTATTGTTGGTGTGTCTGAGGTAAGAGGAGATGAGCTTTTTGGTTTTTTGTGATGGATTTGTGAGGGTCTCTTCCCCTTAAGGATGTGTGGTAATTTCTGAGAAATTTGTTTCTGCTCTTGAGATTCAAACATAACTTCACTCTGCATTTAGATTTCAGGGTCTTTTAACCATGTTCATCTTTGTGTGCTTGGAATTTAGCATATTACCTGACTTATTGTAGGCATGCAGAAAATGTTTACAAAAAGACTTGTCCATATTGAGGGCCATTTTTTAGCTTTTAGAAGGGGCATCATGAAGCAGGAGCCAGTGATGTTTATCTTTTTCTGTTTTAGCTCAGACCATGACCGGCTTCATACCTTGGTAACTGAAAACTGTTTTCCGGTAGGTCCTCGACTTCCTTAGAACTGTGGGATTCCTGAATGGGCAGATTCTAGACATCACCTTTGGTTTAAGAAGGATCAGTTTCACAAGTACAGGAAGTTAAAGGCAAAAGCTGAAGTTCCATTGTTTTGAGGTGAATGGTACTGACTTGGCTTGGACTTTGGTAAGGGCTCTGCAGACAAGGAAGGAGGAAGTCCCACAGCAAGCAATACTGAAACCTCAGGCTGTGGGGGCTGAGGTCAGGGTGTGGGCCATATTAGACAGCCCTCTGTGCACCTGCAGGATTTAGCGAGCATTCACGAAGCTTACATAGTGTGTTAACCGGGTGCTAGGTACTATGTGGTTCAAGAATAAGAACTTTAGGGACGCCTGGGTGGCTCAGGTCATGATCTCAGGGTCGTGGGATTGAGTCTTGAATTGGGCTCCTGAGCAGGGAGCTTGCTTCTCCCTCTCCCTCTGTCTGCCACTTCCCCTGGTTGTATGTGCACATTTTCTCTCCCTCTGACAAGTAAATTAAAAAAAAAAAAAAAAAAAATCAGCATTAAAAAAAAAGAATAAGAACTTAAGTTTCTATCCATTCACCCTCATCTCCCTATGGTCACATATAATGATCATATATGTGATCATATAATGATTCTCGCCAGCTAGCCTTTATATCTATGTAAAATCCCATTCTTCAGTGCCAGCAGGTGAGGGGGATAAGACAACATGTATGCAGTCAACAGGTACATGTGCAATAACTAACAGGTTATGAAAGTGTAAGGGAGGGGCATCTGGCCAGCTCTGTGGGTAGAGCATGCCACTCTTGATCTCGGAGTTGTAAGTTCAAGCCCCATGTTGGCTGTAGAGATTACTAAAAATTTTTTAAAAAGAACAGAGTGTAAGGAGGAGAGGATAATGGCGTATTAGATAAGCTGGCATTTTGGAGTGTGGTTTTCACTGATTTGAAGAAGGTTTCTTAAGAAAGTAGGTGGGTCTTGAGTTGTTAATTTGGGTGAATAGGATCTTTTTTTCTTTTTTCTTTTTTTTTAAGATTTAATTTATTTATTTGACAGAGATCACAAGTAGGCAGAGAGGCAGGCAGAGAGAGAGAGAGGGGAGGAAGCAGGCTCCCTGCCAAGCAGAGAGATCATGACCTGAGCCAAAGGCAGAGGCTTTAACCCACTGAGCCGCCAGGTGCCCCTGAATAGGATCATTTTGAGGTGGGCTTCCCTAAAGGAAAGGAAAACCCCAGCTGACCTGTTCTCCTCTGCCCTCAGGACATGGTCTGGGACATCACATACAAGACCGTCCGCTGGAGCTTCGTAGAATCCTTAGAGCCACCTCAGGTGGTTCAGGTCCGCTGTTCAAATTTGCTGAACCAAGGCAACATATATGGCCAGATCACTGTCCGTCTGCACACCCGGCAGGTAGAGGCACCAGTCTTCTTTCCTCTAGTTTTTCTTCACTCTCAGGTTGGGTACCTGTCTCTAGTGTCTTGGGGACGGCTTCCCAAGACTGGGCTCTAAGGAATGGTTCACTGTGGTATTCCTTGCTTGGTCAGCGTGCCCAGCTTACTGATAGATGTTAGCTCTGCTAAGACAGGTGTGAGGATACTCTCTCCCACCCATCCTGATCCTCCCTCCCCCACCTCCCCAGTCCTAGTCAAAAACCCTCCAGGAGTAGAGTGTCTATAGTTGATTACTTAATTATTCTAGATTTAGAATTCTGAAATACTTTCTCCTACCCATTAGAAGTTTTTGTTATGGTTGTTTTCAGATGGGTTGTGTGGCATTAAAAAAATTAAAAACAAAGAAATATAAAAACAAAACAAGAAACCAACTCTGAGTACTCACAGGTCAGATTTGCTTTCATCCTTGCAGACTCTGGCCATCTATGACCGGTTTGGCCGCCTGATGTATGGACAGGAAGATGTGCCCAGGGATGTCCTGGAGTATGTTGTGTTTGAAAAACACCTGGTAAATCCCTATGGGAGCTGGAGAATGCACGGCAAGATCGTTCCCCCGTGGGCACCCCCTAAGCAGCCCATCCTTAAGGTAAGGGTGATTTCAGAGAGCAGGGGCAGCACTTATGCCATCTTAAGCCACCCCTGTTGGGTTCCACCTAGTGGAGAGAAGGGGTGATGCAGCACCAGGAAGGGGAGTGCTCCATGGAGGAGGTGAGGGTGAATCTCTTCAGGGTAAGTCATGGGCTTGGATGGTAGGTAACTCAGCTTTCTGCTCTTTCAGACTGTGATGATCCCTGGGCCCCAGCTGAAACCCTGGGAAGACTATGAAGAGCCACAGGGAGAGGCTCCTCAGCTTCAGCTGTCCTGATTGGAAAAATGACTCTGGGTTGAAACATGGGTAATGAGTTGGCTGGATGCTGTGGAGTCTGGGAGCTATGAAGTCCATCATCTCTCCATCATGCTGTAGAAAGATCTACTTTGTCCTTTCTTGTCCTTCTTGGGTGTTTCCAGCCATCTCGGCAGCCATGGCTGATGGCTGGGCCCAGGTGGGTGGCTGGCTGATGCATACACAGCCATGAGCCCACTTCTTATTCCTTTTAAAATGGTATATCTAGCTTCTGAGTTTCCGTGGGAAGTATGTTTTGGATACCTTTTTTTTTCAGCGGCAGAGACCATCAGGAAGCAAACTGGCAGAATTTTCTTTTTAATTACAATGCAGAGATTAGAGTTTGAAATAAAACACTGTCAGGGTGTTGGACAAACTGTGGTGAGTTGTGTACCTGTCTGTGGGCTTAGACTAGAAGTAGACCAGAGGGGAGAAATGGAAGGTGGACTAAACTGTGAGTGATATGGCTTCTAAGAAATCCAGACGTGGGGGGCGCCTGGGTGGCTCATTGGGTTAAAGCCTCTGCCTTCGGCTCAGGTCATGATCTCAGGATCCTGCGTCGGGCTCTCTGCTCAAGTGGGGAGCCTGCTTTCTCCTATCTCTCTGCCTGCCTCTCTGCTTACTTGTGATCTCTGTCTGTCAAATAAATAAGTTTTTAAGAAATCCAGACGTGGGAAAAATAATTAGTGTTCATTGAAGGGTCAAGGTCTTTTCTCAGCTACTGACTAGATATACATCTAATCAGCATTTGTATTTCAGAGAAGATTGTGAATCGAGAGAAATTATTTATCCTTCAGCCTTTGAACTGTGTTCCTAATTATCAGCTGCATCCTGGTATGGTTCCAGGAAGCGTGGGAGGAGGCAGGGGCCACGGAGGAGGTGATACATCTGGGAAATCCATCTCTAAGACTTTGTTCCCTGATTTCTAGAACCTTTTAGAGATGGTGACTGTTCTTTCTAGCCCCTGCTGGTAAGGCAAATATACTAGAATATACGAGCCTGTTTTGAGCGAAGCAGCCTGGCCCCATCTTGTTCCTGAGTTCTAGCTGGGCTATCAGGAGGAGGGTGTGGGACTTCACCTGTTCGCATGTCCTGGCTGGTCTGAGGTATGACAAGGGAAATCACTTTGTACCAGCAGCAAGCTTGGCTGGTACTGTTACTTTGATCAATCCAGTGTGGACTCCCCTTAAAAAACAGGACCTTAATTATCATACTTCCTATTTTCCCTACAATTTTCTTTTAATGAGTCTGTCACTTAGGGTCAGGATTAATCTGTTCTGACTTTATCCTGAGAGCAGAGTCCAAAGAAACTAGAATCAGGTCAAGAATAACCTAACTCCAGGCGCCTGGGTGGCTCAGATGGTTAAGCGTCTGCCTTTGGCTCAGGTCATGATCCTTGAGCCGTGGGATTGAGTCCCACATCAGGCTCCCTGCTCAGTAGGGAGTCTGCTTCTCCCTCTTCCTGTCATGCTCCCCCTGCTTGAGCTCTCTTACTCTCTCTGTCAAATAAATAAATTCTTTAAAAAAATAAATAAATAAAATAACAATTCGGGCTGCCTGGGCAGCTCGGTCAGTTGAGCATCCAACTCTTGATTTCAGCTTGGGTCGTTATCTTTGGGTCCTGGCATCAAGCCCCAAGTTGGGTTCCACACTCAAGTGGGGAGTCTGCTTGGGATTCTATCTCTCCCTCCTCCTCTGCTTCTCTCTCAAATAAGTTCATTAAAAAAAAACAAAAAAAACACCTAACTCCTCAGTCTCTCTGAAACTACCGCGTCAGCAAGGCAGCCAACAGACCAGTCCTCACTGGGGAAAACTGATGTTTTTACAACAGCTGCTGAATGCAGACGCTGGGAACGAAATGTGTATGCCTAGGGGAGAGGCAGCGCTGGTGGGTTAATCCAAAGCAGCCAGTCTTGATCATACTACTTAAGTCTCAACCCGTTTGGCTTAAAATGTACATCAGTTTGTAGCATTTCCACTGAAGTGAGGTTTGGCCACATCCTATTTGCCTGAGCCCTGGATTAAGGCAAAATGAGAAGGCAAGTGTTATCAGCAGGATCCACAGCTGGGCACTGTGGAGTGAGGGGAAGTAATCCAGGGAGGGGAGGAGAGCAGAGAAAGGAAAAGAGCGCACTTACTGGGCACATGACCGACGGATTTCTCTGACTAGGTAAAAACAGTGCTTCAAATGAGCTGTTTCCTCCCACTCCTCCAGATGGGTCTCAGGGGTCTCCAGATAATCCGGAATAGCTGCTGAGCACTAGCTGCCATGGGCAGCCAGAGGATAAGTGCCGTTTCCATTTTCCCTTGGGATCAGATCCAGCCGAGTGAATGGCCCAGATGTAAAGGATTGGCTCGAAGGCCTGGGCTGAGTCCGTCTGCGGTGCCAGCCATGGAGCTGGGAACTGGGCTGACAATTAGCCAGACCGCCCCGAAGCCCCGAAGGCCGGAAGGCTGCAGTGTAGTTCCCTTGGGCTAACCCTACCTGTCTACTGTGCCTGTTTAAAAACGTTGGAAAAAGAAAATCACCATAATGAATAAGCTGGAGCTAACGTGAGTGATCAAGAAAAAACATTCTTTATTTTTTTCCCATGGTTTATTTCTCAGTAGGGGTTATAGGAACAACTTTTCTGTTTCCAGCGAGACCCGACCCAATGGACTTGTTCTGATGTGTGTTTAGCAAACTTCCCAACAGCTTAGAAGCAGCAAGGTTAACTAGCCAGAGCCCAGAGCAGCAGTACGCTTTAATTACTGCTCTGAAATCCCAGGGCAAGAGACCAGGTAAGTGGGAGGGGCTAGATAGGAGAACAAGGGCATCTGGTCCCTGAAAGACTGGGTTTTTCCATTCTTTGTTTTTGGAAATGGAGGATTTTGTTACTTTTTCTGGCAAAGTCTTAAAGCTGCCCAGAGTATGTATATGCAGACTCATATTTTCCCCCCATAGGGTATTTGGTCTCCTTGTTTTGTCTTTTTCTTCCCTGTGAATGGCATCAGGGTCCACGCAGTTAGAGGGCAGGCTTACTGTCATCTTCAGGGTCCCTGCCAAGCTCTGCCATGTCTAGTCTGCCTGTTTCCTCCCCCCTCCTAACCCCTGCCAATGCCAGGGCTTTGACCAGCGCTTTTCTCCTTCCTCACTTCCCTCTGATAGTATCCTCTCATTCCATCACTCTTCTCTAGGACCACTTAAGCAAGGGTAGCCTGAACTGAACTCACTTGAGAGGATAGAACCGAGCTCACTAAGAAGGCTTTGTGCTTCTATGATGCCCTTTCCCCCACCTTCAGGCCTTGAACCTGCCTGGTAGGGTTACTCTTTCTGAGGACAGTTCTTAGCGCCGGCCATAAACAGGGCTTGCTTGCTTTCTTGCTTCTTGGAAAGGCAACTGATGGCGGGCCTCTTGTTACTGAGCAAGTGATTTGGAGCCGTACTCACATCAGAACCAGAAACCCCTGGCTCCTGTTATACCAACAGCTGAGCGGGGTCCCTTTGATGACAGCCCTGGAAGGCTGGGAGGAGAACGAGCCAGAGAGGTGAACTCGAGATGGAAAACATGGGGCAGAAGTGGGGAGAAATCATCTGAAAAAGCTAGTAAGGGGCACACGCAGATGGAGAGGGTGTCTAGAAGGGAGGGCTCCCCCTGGCAGGACTTGGAGCCACTGCCTTACCTCCTATGCTCTCCATCTCTGGTGTTGCTTTGGATGCCACATGTTGGTAAGGAAGTAAGAGTGTTCGATTGGCTCTCCATCAGCAGCCAGCAGGGTGGGCATGAGGATCAATATGGCAGAAGGGGAGAGCCAAAGTCAAGATGGAAAGGTCCTTAAGGCATTTCAGAACCCTCTTGAGCCATTTAAGTTTTTCCCCAGACTTATCCTTGAACTTGAATTAAGTGACTTCTCAAGCTGCCTACGGTGACCTTCACAGCCTTCCTCAGTCCCTAATACTGCCAGTGCCTTGCATGGTTTCATTTCTTCTCAGAAAATGGTCAAGAAAGGGGGTCTTATGAGAAAACGTGGGCTGGGCCTACTGACATTTTCCCCCCTGACACTGGCTGCAGAAGCAGGTGTCCAGACACAGCTCGTGTTGAGTCCTCTAGCTGGATGGGAGGGTTCCCCTGAAGCAGAAGGTCTGGCCTTTGTTTTCAGGAGCAGGAACAAGAGTAGGAAGAGAAGAAGGGGTGAGACTCTTGGGGCCTGAGCTGCCCGATCTTATATAGTTTGTCTCAGAATGAGTTGCCTTCTGGCCTTGTTGGAGAAGAGAAGTGGCCTAGTGTCTCTGACTCGGCTCTTTGGGAACACGTAGGACTTGGAAAGGACCTTGGCTTCGGAAAACCAGCCACCCGACATTCGACTTCACGTGTTGGCATTGTTACTCACAGTCCCAAGGATAGACTGTTGGCGGGGAGAGTTCTTCGTGTGAAGCTGTAGAAACCCCTTCTCCTTGGTCCACAGTTAAGGAGGAGGATTCCTGAACCTCAGCTTCTTGGAGACTCGGCTCTGGGGATGAGCTTGTCCTCGGCCCATGTCCTGAGGCTTCTTGGAGTTCTCTGACACCTTCCGGAGTAAAAGTATTGCCTGCCTTACTCACCTCAGGGCGGGCACTTTTGCTTTCTGGAAGGGAGCTACCCGGAGGACTGTGGACTAAAAGGCATGGTGGGTTCTCAGGGACTGTGGGGAAAAACATTTCCTTCTGAGTTGCTGTTGAAGCCAGAAGGCCGGATTCCTCAGATGGCACTCCAGTTCCCTCCCAGTCACAGATGTCTGCCATGGTGCCCTTTATCTTATTCCCTTCTGGATCTGTGACTTCCCACTGACACACCTCTGCCATCCTGCTCCTTGCACGGCTGGCTCCCTGGGGACCGCATGTGGGATGGCCAGTGCTGGGAGCGTCTGGCTGGGGGCAGGGTGCCCCCAAACCTCTGCCTTCCTGGGGGCACACGGTCTCCTGCTCTCGGCTGACTTTTGCTGCTTCTTTGTAAATGTGTTCTTCTGTCCCTCCAGAGGCTGCCTTTTGAAGGATCACTTCTCCCCGCCCTCGGGACTTTCCGTCCACCTCTTGCCCCAGTCCTCCTTTCTCTGCAGCTTCCCTATTCACCTCCCAAGGGCAGATTTCCACTTCTTTAGCAGATGGAGCTGCTTCTGCTTCCCACGGACCCACTGCTGCCACCTTGGCCCCCACACTGCCTGCTGCCTCCGAACTGCCTTTACGCCTGTCAGAAGCTCGCGGGGCTGGCTGTGGAGACAGCTCCCCACAGTCTTGACTCTCCCAGGGACACATCGCCTCCTGTTTCCCATCTGCCCTCTCTGGCTTCTCCTGAACCGCCACAGCTTTGGGCTCTGGTCTTCCCGGGGCTCTATCCTTCTCCTCTTGAGGTGGCCCTTTTCCATCCTGGCTTGCCATCCCTTTGTCTGGGGCCCTTTCAGGCACCTCCCAGGGGCAGATGGCAGCTTTGGTGCTGCTGTCAGGTTTAGGAGCATCTAAGGCAGGAGCATCCCACGGGCAAACCTCAGTGAGCCTGCCCCCGACGCTGGCCGGTGTCTGAGAGCCAGCTGTAGGTTGGTCACGGCCCTGATGGTCAGGGTGAGAGACAGTGCCTGCCGGGGCCATGCTGTCCCAGGGACAGGCAGAGTGTAACTCATCCCTTGCTTTTCCCTCATCGTCAGTAGTGAATTCTCCTACTTTTGAGGATGGAGCTCTTTCTGGGGTTTTGTGTCCTGGGAGGGAGCCCGTCTTTGGGTCGTGTGTCAGGCGCCCTTTCTCTGCTGCCTCATCTCTCACTTCCAAGGAACGTCCCTCAGCCACTTCACAACTCACGCTGACGGATGAGTCTGAGACCTCAGGGCCCTTCGCCAAGGGTTCCCTCAAGCCCTTCTCCCAAGGACAAACAGCTTCCTGCTCTTGACTCTGTTTTGTCTCCCATTTTGGTATGTCTTCTCCCAAGGAGGTGAGTCTCTCCTTTTCTAGAGTTTTCTCCCCCTGCCCTGCTAAGTCACTCCTCCTCTCTTGGTCCAGTCCTGTCCCCGAAGCTCCTTCATTCACCTCCCAGGGACAGATCTTGGCTTTCTCACTGGCAGGGGCCTCTTCCACTTCCCAGGGACACACCTCAGCTGCCCGGCAGCCCACGTGGTCCAGTTCCTGGAATCCAGCTTTTGGTCTCTCTGTGCCCAGAGAGTCTGAATGCCAAGAGGAGCTGCCTGGATCCAAGCTTTCCCAGGGACAGGCCATCTCCCGCTCCCAGGCTGGCCTCTCTGGCTTCTCTGGAGCAGTAACAGCTGTCTTGCTGGGTCCAGGACGTGCAGAAAACTTTCCTGTGTCATTTGGAAATTTCCTAATGGCCTCAACTCCCAAAGCCCTTTCCTGCCCTGCTCCAGCACCCACCTCCCAGGGACAGACCTCAGCCTTCTCAGCAGACACAGTGTCCTCCATATCCCATGGACAGATCTCCACAGCTTTGCTTCCCACACCGCCTGACATGTGGAAACTGGCTCTAGGTCCATCTGCTTCTTGAGGGCCTGATTGTGGGGAGAAGCTGCCAGGGTCCACATTCTCCCAGGGACAGACTGCTTCCTGCTTTTGGATCTGTGTCTCAGGCTCTTCCCCAACTGTGCCATCTTTGATCCCTGACATCCCAGGCCCTTTCTCCTTGTCCTTTTGAGATTCTCTTGCTTTTGCTGTCTGGTCCAATGTCCAGTTGTCTCTTATTCTTTCATCCACCTCCCAGGGACAGAGGTCTGCCCTGGCAGGTGTTGTTACTTCCTTTGGCTGTGGCCTGAGATCTTCCCGGGGACTTACCTGTGTTGCCCTGCTTCCTCCCTTGCTAAGGAATTGGCCACCAGCTTTGGTTGAGGAACTGTCTAGACATGGGCGGGAGGGCCCAGGGTTTGAGGTCTCCTGGGGACACACTGACTCCTGCTGCTGATCCCTTTTCTGCACTGCCTTCCCAGCCTGTTCTCCCATCTCTCCAGGCTTTCCAGGGAAAGCCTGTCTGGAGGCTTTCCCCTCTTCCTGGAGAATATTTCCCCCTGCCCCCTGACTCAGCATTTCCTTCCCCACTACCTCATCACCTAGCTCCCAGGGACAGATCTCTGCTTTCCTGGCAGGAGCATCTCCTGCCTCCCACGGACACACTTCTGAGATGCTACTGCCCACACTCCCCGAGCATCCAGGGGCTCCTGGGGCCGGAGTGGAGACTGCTGAGGGGCCCCGGAAATCTGTCCTCTCCCACGGACAAAAGGACTCCAAGTTTCCACTCAGTTTCTGTTCTTTCCAGAAGGTTGCTTTCTTGGAGGTTTCCTGCTTTTCCTGGGGAAGCTTCTTCATGCCCTCCTCGAATGGTTTCCCATTCCCTCCCTCGCATGCCTCCCAGGGACAGAGCTCTGCCTTGGCAGCGTCAGCTGTACAAACTTCTGGGCCTGTACCCTCCTGCTGATGCTTCTTCACCTCTCTAGCCTCTCTCCTGCTCACTGCCTCAGACCTGCCCTTGATTCCGTCAGAGTCCTGAGAGACTGACCAGCAGGACGGACTCCCAGGATCGACACCCTCCCAGGGACACACGGCCTCCTGCGCCCTGACCAGCCTCTCTGGCTTTTTCCGAGCAACAACCACCACATTTGGGGGCTCTGACTTTTCTGAGGCTCTCCCTCTCTCTTGGGAGCCATTGAGATTTTGTTGTAATGCCCCCTTCTCAGGGGCTCCTTCGCTCGCCTCCCAGGGGCAGATCTGGGCCTTGTAGCCATGGTCAGGCTGACACACTTCCGACTGGGTGACTTCCCTGGGGCACATCTCTGCCATCCTGTGGTCAGCTCCGCCCAGGGACTGGAGGCCAGCTTTGGGCAGTTCCCGCCACCCAAAAGGGACTTCTTTTGCTCCCTCAGCACTTTTGTCCCCAACTGTGCTTTGGCTGGCTTGCCTCAGTGTAGCAAACTCTGCTTTACCTGCTCTCTCTCCTCTCTCCTCCCCTAGACAGTGGGATGTCCTCCTGCCTCTGTCTTCTTGTTCCCTGCTGCCCTCCCGGCGACAGACTTGAAGCATTCTGCTGGTGTGAGCGTTCTGTTGGTTCTGGAGGGATTCCTCGTCATCACAGGGTGCAAGAGCGGCCTGCTTACTCACAGCCTTGGGCCGGCTTAGCCTGGGGGACCTGGGGCAGGGCCCCACACCCTCGCCCCCCACTGCAGCTCTGCCTTTCTCCTCTGTCTCAGGACTCCCTTCCCCGCTCTCCTTCTCTTTGTGAGTGCTCCGGGAACGAGTCAAAGCTTTGATAGCCAGGCCTAGACTGTGCACGGAAACCTGCTGAATGGGGGTCTTGAGGCTGTGGGATTTAGAGAAGACCTTAGACTTATCCTCGTCACCCTCATCAGCTCCCCCTTGGAGGCGTCCCTCCTCTGTGGTCCCCGCATTCTCCCCTGTGCTCCTTTTCTCAACTGCAACAGAGAGGGCTCTCCAGAGCTTGGCCCGAGCTGGGGAAGGGGAGAGGCTGCTCCGCTCTGGCCCTGAGGGGCTTTCTTGAGCCACATTTCCTTTCTTGACTGGCAGTTCTGCATTCTCCCAGGGGCAGATGAACGGGAGTAAGTTGGGGCTTTGGGGGGGCACGAGGATTGGTGCCAGGACAGGGACTGGTGTCGGGGCTGGGGCTGGGGCTGGAGCTGGGACCGGGACCGGGGCCAGGGCCGGGGCCGGGGCCGGGGCTAGGGCTGGGGCTGGGGCTGGGGCCGGAGCTGGCATCAGAGCTGGAGCAAGGGTGGAGGTGGGAGACAGCATCCTTGGCTCTCCCAGGCCCGCTCCAGACAGGGCCATGATGGGTGTGGAGACCTGGTGCCGGACGGGCGGGTGAGGCAGCCTCCTGGCAGCCTCCTCCTGAAGCCTCCCTGTGGCAGCGGCAGCCTTGTGGGAGCCGTCCACACTGCGGCTCTTGGCCGGGGATGGTGGAGCTGACAAGGGGGCCCCTCGAGCTCGCTCCAGCCTCCTGGCTGACGGCCTCCTCACTGGGCTCGCCAAGGCTGCCTCGGCCTTCTTCCTCTCCTCCCGCTCCTTGGCCTGCCGATAGGTCTCCTCCAGGTAGGCCTGGCTGGCCACGAGCAGGGCCTTTTCCCTGGAGCCCGTCACCACACTGAGCGACTTCTGCAGGGATGTGGGCCGGGCCCTGGGGAGCCTCTCGCACACCGTCAGGTTGTGGGCGCTGGCAGACCTGAAGCCCAGGGCAGGGGGCCCCTCCACCGACTCCCGACTCTCCCTGCTTTCCCTGGAGGCCTTCTTGGCCAGCTTCCTGCGCAGCAGCGAGTCAAGGAGTGGTGGGTCCTGCTCCCGGCGGTGACCCTGGCGCTCGTGGTAGTAGGTGCTGTGGGACTTGCGCAGGGCTGGGGTCCCCTCGGGGTTTTGGAAGCTGGAGCTGAGAAGCCGGCAGCGCGAGGAGCCAGGCAGGCTGCCCAGGCTGGGGGACCCCGAGTCCCGGGAGTGCTGGCGGGCCAGGGCCTCCGGGAACTCGGCCAGGTACCTCATGAAGGAGCGGCCCAGGCCCTGGCGCGAGCTGCCCCGCTTCTTGGGCAGGTGCGGGTTGTTTGCAGCCATTTCCTTGGTCTTGTGGACCTCGAGCTGGGCGTAGAGCTTCTTCAGTTCGTCCTGCAGTGAGGGAGGTATGAGGAGAGCAGATGGAGCACGGAGCTCTCTCCAGGGCCTGACTGCCCTGCCTCCCGCTCTCCCAGCCATTATTTGGACCATTTTCTCTGGAGCATCTCTTCCCACCAAGCTGTGTCCCTTCTCTGCTTAGACAACCCTCAGAATCCACCTGTCTTCTCTGAGTCACATCTGCTTGGTTCTGAGGATGCGGGGGCACTCCTTTCTCTGTGATCTGACGGAAGTCACTTGCCTGGGTGACGGGAAGCCTGGGTTCCAGGCTGCTGACCCAGCATGTGCATGAAGGCTGTTTTATTTTTTTTCAGATTTTATTTATTTGAGAGAGAGCATGAGTGGGGGTGAGGGGCAGAGGAAGAAGCCGACTCCTCGCTGAGCACAGAGCTTAATCCCAGGACATGGGGCTCCATCCCAGGACTCTAGGATCTCGACCAAAGCTGAAGGCAGCCGCTCAATGGATTGAGCCACCCAGGCACTCCCTGAAGGCTCTCAGAGCCTCTGCTTCTATGAGGTAACAAGAGCTGGCTGCCCCCTGTGAGAGTCCTCAGGAGGGTCACCTGAGATTGATGGTGAGAAGTGCTCTATTTGGGTTCAAGTGCAGGAATGGGAATTTGAGAAACTTCTACTTTGGATTCCTCCCCAGAGCAGCATCAGCATAGGGACGGAGACTGCGTGCTGCTCCGCAAAGTAGGGGTACGGGCTGGCATTGCTGTGGCCGAGCACCTCCACACTCTCTGGCCTTCCAGCTCGACTGGGGCCTCGGTTCAGCCACTTTCCCGGAAGGCAGAGCCCAGAAGGGAAGGAGGACACGGGGAAAAAACAGGCAGAGGCAGCTAGGACAAGGACGAGTTGGGAGATGCAAACAAGTCAAGGGTACAGGGAGGCCCCAGGGGAGATGGAGGCAATGGACAAAATGGCTCCCTGAGGTTGTTCCCACACCTTGGATTTGATCAAACAACAGGCTGAGACCACCAGGTTTCCTTATTTCCTACCCACTGAGCTTCTGATCTGGGTTCCGTGACTATGACGCCCCTACACTGAAAAAGAAGGGCAAAGATGGTCTCCTGATGTAAGCAGGAAAAACTTCCCTTCTCTAAGACTGCCAGGTCCAGGGAATGGGTGTCCTGATATAGAAATCTCTGGTAGTCGCAAACCGCCTGAACTACACAGCTCCGTGGTTGGCCCTAGGGTCACCAAGTGCCCAGATGTCCTGTCCCTCACGACTGCCCCTGCTGGGTGGGAGTGGAGCGCCACCCACCGCCCTGCCTCTCACTTGCCAAGTGGCCTGGGTTTCAGGGATGCATGTTCTGGGCCTCTGGTGGTCTCTTCACTTAGGTGGTGTGTGAAGGCATCTGAACAGTCAGGGGAGGCAGCTGGAGAAGGGAAGGAGGAAAGGAGGCAGGTCTTCGAGAGAGGGAAAGTGAGGGCCAGGGGAGGGGCCTGCAGGATACATGGCCCAGGCTGCAGGGCAGCAGGGATCCTGGCCCAGTATCTAAAAGCAAGCATCCAAAGGAGGCGAGGAGGCCCGCACGTACCCGGATGTCTCCGGCGTCCAGGCTGCGCTCGCTCCAGGCTGAGGCGATGCTGCTGTCCAGGTAGGAGCCTGAGCGCTGCAGGTCCAGCTCATCCTCGTACACCTCATCCACCATCTCCTCTCGGGGAGGAGCCCCCGGCTTCTGGAACTGGCCAGGGTGGGTGTGACGGCGGGAGAAAAAGAGTCAGCTCGCCTCCCTGTTTACTCCTATTCCCACCTGCTCCGGTGAATCCATCTTTACTTGGGGCACCTTAACCCCCTCTCTAATTCGCAATTTCGAGGGCAGGAAGAGTTTTGCTCTCTGTCATCTTCCTCCTACGCAGCTGCCCCCACAATTCCTAGCCATGGCCTTCAGCTCCCTGACCTATCTCTCTGTAATTGTTTCCAAGTTGACTTTTCAGAGTCCACCACCCTAAACTGCTAGGTGTGTTACAAAGAGCTCTCCGGCCCTAGCTCTGATTTCCTTTGCCCTCAGGTGGGAGGCAGAGAGACACAGTCGCTTCTGTGTCTACCCCAAGCGGGCTCCTCCCACAGGCCCCTGCGGCTCCGCCCACTCTCCCCCAGGGGTCATCCTCACTCTGACCTGGAGAGGGCGCTGCGGCGGCGGCAGATCCACGGTGCCCTTACCAAGGGGCTGGGGTAGGCTCACAACCAGGAGAGGGGAGACCTCACCTTAGGAATGAAGATCAGAGCCAGTGTGGTGGTGACGGTGCTGTGGGTGTGGAAGAAGAAGAGAAGCAGGGTCCAGTCTGGGTGCAGGGAGGGAACCAGCAGAAACCTGAGGGTGTGAAGGAGGGAAACATCAGCTCTGGGTAACAGGGGCCTCTTCTCCCTCACCTGTCTCACTGGCTCACCCCCTAGCTCCAGTCCTGATCTCTGTGGAGCTTCTGGGTGGGCTGAAAAGGGCATTTCTCCTTCTTCTTGCCCTCCCAAGGATGTAGGTCCTACCTCAAGGCTCACATTAACCCCCACCTCTGAGAAGCCCTCCCAGACTACTCTTCTCTGGTCGCCTAGAGCACAGATTCGTGCTCCCAGCTCTGTTATGGATGCCCTGTGGGTTGATTCTGCCTTTGCCACACCGCCAAGTCCTTCTGAACGTTCACAGCGGGCCTGCTGCTGGAGGGGCTGAGGTGTGAGGGGGGAAAAGGCAGGGAGAATTGAGCATGTCTGGGAAGGAGCACAGTGGAGGTGCCGGACATGTGGCCTAGGACTAGGAGGAGAATTAGGAGCAGACACGCTTCCTCTTTTGGGGTGCTGTGTAAGACCTGGGGTGCAGGAAGGGTATCTGAGGGGCGGGCCACCAATGGCGGAGGGGCCTTTCTCCCCTGGCCGAGGCCTGGCTATGTGGTGAGGATGGCTGTGGGATGGGGTTCCTCGGGCCTGGGAGAGGCAAGAGTGGTGGGCGATGGGGAGGTGTGGTGGGTCGGGATGGGGGGCGGCCTCACCTGGCCGCGTGGAAGGCAGAGGAGAGAAGCAGCTCGTTGTGCAGGGCGATGCTCATGTAGCGTGGCTCATGGAAGGCGGAGGGAACGGCTCGGGTGGCGTAGCACAAGAAGCTGCCCCAGCACAGGAGCAGCACCTCAGCTGTAGAGGAGTGAGGGGCAGAGATGCGAGCACCAGCTCAGCAGCTGGGCGGTGGCCTCTCTCTGTGCCGGGTGTGCCAGGGGAGGTGGGGACTGGGGACAAGGCCAAGGCCAGAGGACCCCTGCAGGTGCAGCATGGGGGTCCCCGGTGAGGCAGGCTCAGCAGAAGCAGCTCACCCACAACCATGATGTAGTCCCAGTGGTCGTGATGGCAGAGGTAGAAGTGACGGCCCGCAGGAGTGTGGCCACGGGCCACCAGGGGTGCATGGCTGCCTCTTTCCAGGGCCCCCGCCGTCCACACCACCAGGAAGGCCAGCGCGAGCAGCAGGAGCAGCCCCAGCCGCTGCAGCAGCCGCCCATTGCTGAGGTGGGGGCCCCGCTGGGCCGAGCGAGACAGAAACAGCTGGAGAACTCTACAAGGGTGCGGGTGGTGGGGAGAGGCATAGGCGGAGGGCCAAGGAGAGGGGCCAGGTCTCTGGCCTCTGTCCATGGCTTCCCCTCCATACGTGCCAGTCCTCCTGTCCTTCCCATGGTTGGCTGCCTCCCTGCCCCCCCAAATGCTGCATCTGAGGAGGGCTATGGTGATAGGGGTGGGCCTGGGGTGGGGGTGAGGGGGTGGGGTGCACCGGGGAGTAGAGCTGGTAAGGGTCTGGCTGGGAAGAACTCCACCCCTTTCCAAACGACCTGGGGCTGCCTGGAGTAAGCAGCCCCAGAGCAAGGTCTTCCCCAGACCCTACCTATAAAGCTTGAGTATAATGGTGCCGTAGACAGTGGCAAAACCCAGCAACCGGACCCAGCGGAGAGCGATACAGCGGAATACACTGGGCTTGAAGTACAGAATGAAGACCTGGGGAGTACGGGAGGGGGACAGAAGTTGGGGCTCTCCCATGTACTTCCTCTTTCTGATCTGCTGCCCTTTCTAATAGCCTTGCCACAGAGGCATCATCACCTCCATCCCTCAGAGGAGCAGCTGAAGTATCAGAGAGGTTAGGTCATTTGTCCTAAGTCACACAGTAGGACATCAAGCTCTTTTTAGCAAGGACTCTTTGGCTTCAGAGGTCACCAGGCCAGCCTGCCATTTGTAGATATGAGTATGGAGATTTTGAGGTCTCTGAATCTCTCTAAGGGAGCAGAAAGGATGTAGAATTCTGGGGTTTGGAGGACACCAGGCAGGGATCACGTGGGGTCAGACTCTGGCCACAGACTCACAGGGAAGTAGAGCAGCAGGGATCCAAAAAGGATGGCTTCCAGCAGGACAACTCCAGAGGTTCTGATCCTCTGTGAACCCAGGAAAGAGAGAGGTGTGTGAACAGGGCAGTGGGAAAGCAGAGCCTGGACGATTGTGGGGGAGAATCTCAGGCCTGTTTTAGGGGTCACTTGATGGCCCTGGGCTAAGGTCTTATCCTGTAACATCAGCTCTGCCATCTTGGTCCACAGCCACACCCCCCCCCCCCCCAGGCTAAGACCAAGGTTGCACATAGCATCTATCCCCCAACCCCGCTCCCTGCCTCCCAACTCCTAGAAGGGGCCTGATTGCAGACCTGGGCTCCAGTCACAAGCTGCTGGAGCTAGAAGGATCCCACACATTCCCCAGACTTTGGGTCAGACTGCTTCTTTGTCTAGGTAACCCCTTCTCTGCCTGGAAATCAGTCAGTTGACCTTCAAGACTGGCTCAAATGTCATATTCTCCAGATGGGTTTTCCCAGGCCATCTCAGGCAGGACAACTGGGTCCTTTCTTTGAGCTCACATGGCAACCAACACACACTTCCATCCTCGCCTCTGTTGTGCTGTGTTGTCATTTTCTTTATAGGCCTGCTTCCTCCGTTTAACTGGGAGCTCCAGGGGAGTCTAGACCACGTCTCCCTAGTGCCTACACTGTGTTTTGAATCAAGTCCAATGCCTACACTTAACAGGCAACAAATCTAAGGCAATGGGGTCACTTGCCCAAGGTCACCTGGTGTCTTAGGTTAAGCATGAAGACCAGAACCCATTTCTTCTGAGTTCTCGTCTTAGGGAGCCTCTGGCCCCTAGGTGATACTGGGGACCCAAGGGATGGTAGGACACGTGTAGGAGAGGCGGGACTTTCCTTGCCTTGCTCCGGCGGCATCTGTAGGAGAGCAGCATGCTCAGGAAGACCGCCAGCATGCAGCAGGCCTGGCAGGCCAGCACGGCTGCCCGCAGTGCCGAGACTTCCTCCACCAGGCACGGCCTAGCGTCCCTGCAGCTGGTGCAGCCCTCGGCACACGGCTGGCACCGCAGCAGCCTCCCGGAGCTGCCATGTGGGGCCCCGAATTGCCCAGCAGGCTGGGCAGCACTCTCTCCCAACCCTATGAAGAACAAGATGGCTGCAAGGAGAGGGGCCCGGCGGGGGCATGCCAGCCTTCTCTCCCACAGGCCACCATAACCCTCTCCCTGCCCTCCTACAGTTGGTCACCCCTGGGGGCGGGCTGGGAAGCAGGGCGAGTGAGGAAGTGGATATTCCCAGGGAAGGACCGGGAAACAGAAAGAGGCAATGCCAGGCTAGGACTCACTGCGAGGCTCAACTTACATCAGACTGGCATGGTAAGGGCTCATTTTCAGAAGGCTCAGACACCCCCACAGTGGATCCTGCCTGCCTTGCCTGCTTCTCTCCACCTTCTGCCCTTGCCCCACAAGACCCTTGCCAGTGTCTCACCCCAGCATTTTCTCCCCAGATGCCCCCTCCACCCAGCCCAGCCTGACCCTCACCACGGTTAACATACCCCCGGAGCGGCTTGCCCCGTAGAAACCAGGTCGGCAGCGGCAGAGGTAGTGGCCGAGGACAAAGCCCTGACTGTCCAAGGGGACACACTGCAGGGATGACAAACAAGATAGGGGTTTATATGGGGTTTTCGCTCCTGGGAAGAGATGGAGGGTCCGCGTACCTTCCTATTCACAGCACCTGCTCCGTACAAGGGACCCACTTCCCCCACTAGAAGTCCTTCCAGTCCTTAGGAATCCTTCTCTCTCTGGAAACCCTACTCTATTCCCGTCATCACCTTTTTTCAACAAAGAGTTTGGGAAGAGATCACCCTTTTATTCTGAGAGGCAGTGACGGGAGCCTCACAGATCCCATGTCCCAGTGCCCAGCTGTTGCTACAGTGAGGCACCAGGGGAGGTGGAAGTAGGGAGAACTTGGAGTCCAATCACATCTGTGTGCCTACATCCTGTCTCAAAGGGTCCCCATCACCTTCCCTTTTTGGTTCACAGGTGGTTTGAAAAGGCCCCCACAGAGGAGAGGCTTCCCCTACCAGGGGCCATCTGGCTTTGGCACAGGACTGATTTCCCCAGCCCTAATGCCAGGCTAATGCCAGGCTCGTGGGATGCCAAGGCCGCCTCTTTATTCCACCTCCATCCCTTGATGTCTGCCTAGCAGGGGACGGAGCAGACCTTAGAGCCAGGCAGGGGAGATGAGCACATGGATGAGGTCAGAGCTGCTGGAGGCAGTGGTTAGGGACAGACCTAACAGTGGGATGAAGGAAGGGCTTCGCCCTGGGAGCTTCCACATCGAGCACCTGACTTCACCTAGAAAAGTTACACGGTGGTACTTCTGAAATCGTGGCCCAGCTTCCCTTCTTGCCAGGAGCATGAGAATGCGCTGTTCCCACCAGCGTCTGCACAATCAGGCCAATGTGTACGGAGATGTGCTGTGGCTGGGTTTAATAATGCACTGAATAATGGGAGCCCTTCTCCATCCCTGGACTTAGAGTTCCAAAAACATGTGCCCCAAAGAGCCACAGATGCCCAAACCCGCCCCACCTCCCAGCAGGCTGCAGGGCTTGCCTTGGCTTTGGTTCAGCTCAGGCACGACACGCGGTCAAGTGCAGCCGTGGAGCAGATTATTATTAGTTCACTGGCCTCCCAGCTTCTCAGTCCCAGGCTTGCAGGATTACCAGCCATTGTTTTCCATTATCCCGATCTCCTGCATCCATGGCTTTGAGTCTGCCAGCACCTGGCTTGGGTTCCCTCACCTTTACCAATCCCAGAGCTCTTCAAGCTCCTTCTTTGGTTAGAGTCCTCCCACATCCCAATCAACAATTACACTTAGGAGCCCTGTCAACATGGAGAATGTGGTCTAGGAGAAGGAAAGGGGATGATTAATAGGGACTTAAGGAGCGGTCCTGGGGGTGGATCTTAGGGCACCCAGTACCAAAAGGGGAGAGCAGACAGGGAGGCATACTGAGAATTCAAAGGAACAAGGGTGACTATCTCCATTGGAGGATGGGGAGCAGGCTGTAAGTGTCCTCACTTTCTTTTTTTTTAAGATTTTATTTATTTGACAGAGTTCACAAGTAGGCAGAGAGGCAGGCAGAGAGAGAGAGAGAGAGAGAGAGGGAGGAGGAAGCAGGCTCCCTGCTGAGCAGAGAGCCCGATGCGGGACTCCATCCCAGGACCCTGGAATCATGACCTGAGCCGGAGGCAGAGGCTTTAACCCATTGAGCTACCCAGGTGCCCCTCAATTTTTTTTAAAGGTTTTATTTATTTATTTGACAGAGAGAGATCACAAGTAGACAGAGAGGCAGGCAGAGAGAGAGGGGGAAGCAGGCTCCCCGCTGAGCAGAGTCTGATGTGGGGCTCGATCCCAAAACTCTGGGATCATGACCTGAGCCGAAAGCAGAGGCTTTAACCCACTGAGCCACCCAGGCGCCCCTCACTTTTTTTTTTTTAAATGTAGGTTCTACACTCAATGTGGGGCTTAAACTCAAGGTCCCTAGAGATCAAGAGTCACATGCTCTACAGCCAGCCAGCCAGGTGCCCCCTCACTTTTTTTTTCTATGTTCATGTTTTTTTATTATTCATTCAACTTTAAGTGCCTATTATGTATCAAGTAGGAGAAGTTGGGAACTTCTCAGAAATGACCATCAACATATCATTTCTGAATTTTCTTTTGTCTTTTAGTTTTTATTTTTTTATTGAAGTATTTTTTGGCTGTAAATGTCCTCGCTTTTAAATAGCCTGGTATAGGGGGCGCCTGGGTGGCTCAGTGGGTTAAAGCCTCTGCCTTCGGCTCAGGTCATGATATCAGAGTCCTGAGATCAAACCCCACTCGGGCTCTCTGCTCAGCAGGGAGCCTGCTTCCTCCTCTCTCTCTGTCTGCCTCTCTACCTACTGGTGATCTCTGTCAAATAAATAAAATAAAATCTTTAAAAATAAATAAATAAATAGCCTGGTATCTGAAGGTGCCTGGGTGGCTCAGTTAAGTGTCTGACTTCAGCCCAGGTCATGATCTCAGGGTCCTGGGGTGGAATCCTTGCTCAGTGGGGGATCTGCTTGTCCCTTTGTCCCTCCCCCCACCCCATGCATGTGCATGCACGCGCACACGCATGCACACACACCTACTCTCTCTCAATCTCAAATAAATAAATAAAATCTTGAAAAAATAAAAATAAAAAAAATTTAAAGCCTAGAATCTCATTTCTGTCTCTCTCTCATCACTAGGGATTCCCCTGAAGCCCTGAGGCTGATATGCTTTGGTTCAGTTGCTCCCAGGAGCTGGGTGGTGGCAGGGATGGGAAAGGGGAAAGGAGGCAGGACCCCAGGCGCCCCTCCCCCCACCATCCTCCTTATCCTTACCTGGGTGCTGTTGAGATCACACAGGTGTGTGTTGGAGTACCAGCCTGGCCCACTGGCACACTGATTGATGTCCACGCTCTGAAGGTCTATGTCCATCTGCACCTGCCCCCTAGGGCAGTGAATTGGCAGTTAGGGGTGCAGCAAAGGGTGCCAAAGTGGTCATGTGTCCTCAGGCCCCAGACCAGGGAGCACTGCAAGCTTTGCAAACTTTAGCAGAGCAGTTGCAGTGTGCAAGGACAGAGGGCACACCTGCATTCCATTTCTCCAGTGCTATTCATCCTCACTGTTTCTGTGGGCAACAGTCTTCTTCCCTGTAGGTTGTGCCCCAACATCCCTCTGCTTTTCAACATCCTAGCATTTCCTCTTTCTATTAGTGGGTAGACGGAGGGAGCATGTCAAGACATGTGGAAGCCAGGGCTCTGATGATCTGCCTGAAGGGGATTTTCACACTTCTCCATCACATGTATACACACACACACACACACTCGCTTGTGCGCGCGCTCACAGGTCCTGAACTCGCTATTAACCACCCCCTCACTCTGCCCAAACCAGATATGAATTGATCACAGCATAGGAACTAAGGAATGGAGCTGCCTGGCCCCAGAGCTCCCAAACTCTGCTCTGGGCTGTATGGGGAGAGCTGGCTAGAGGCCAGGCTGCTGGCTGGCAGGAGGGGAAGCCTGTTGGAAGCAATGAATAGGGACACAGAGCTGGAAAAACAATTTGAGTGTTGCGTGCCTTGCAGTTCTGTGCCCACTTGCTGCCTCCTCCCCACCAGGGTTCCCAATCACCTCTTTATTTCGGTTGAAGGAGGAGGTCAGTCATCTGAAGAGTACCAGTCAGGACAAGCAGGACTGGAACCCATTTGAGGTGAGAATATAGTCACTGAGAGTGACCCTGGGGACCTGGCCAACTCCTCGACAGAAGGAGCAATGAATGGTTCCCAAGCTTCCCCCCCCCCCGCCCCCGCCAAGAACTTTTCTTCCCTTGGAGAAGCCTCCTTTTATAGTTCTAGATTGCTTAAGAGCAGCAGGTTGGTCTCCTGGAATGCCCATGAGACTACTTGTGCATGGCCTGTCAGCTGTCATCCACACTAAGCCTGCTCCTGCCTTCTCCCCACTCCCCAGACCTGGGGGCAGACCTATGCCCAGCTGTACACACACATATGTCTATACCTACGTACAAGTGGGTTGATTCATACACACTGTGTACACTCACACCTGTATGTGCTAACAGACAGTTACAGATTCCCAGAGTCAACTGCAAATAGCTGAATGCAAATAGGCACATCTGTGCCCCCCCAGATACATATGTGTGTGCCAAATGGCCCACGCACAGCTGGCTGGACTCGGGCCCCCACCCCCACGTGCCTGCAAATGTGTCAAAGACTGTGCAAACACACTTACCTGACCTCTGGGCTGAGGTCTGGCTGGAGACCATAGAAGGTGGCAGAAAGAGTGACAAGCCAGCCAGGACGGAGCCGGCCCTCCTGGCACTCCAGGAAGGGAGGAGAGAGCTTCACATGCCTCATGTCCCCCACATAGCCATCCCCCTGTGGCCACTTGGGGCTGCCGAGGCTCCCGAGGTCATTGGTCAGCACTCGCTTCTGTAGAGCAGAGGTGTCCGGGGCCCTGGTTGGGCTCTCCTCCTGAACTCTGGTCCCAGACAAGTCCTGAAGGAGGGTCTCCTCCCCCATCCGTGTGGCCTGTAGGGCCAGAGGCAGGTGGCTGGCCCCTGGCGGAGGGTCAAAGGTCAGAAAAGCCCGGTACGCCCTTGGGTCCCCCTCGGCCACGCTGCGGACCAGTGCCTGGTACCACTCTACATCCTCCTCCACACTGGACTCGCGGATGTCATTGGCCTGCAGCAGCATGTTGAGGAAATTAGCAGCCTGGGCAAGGGTGCCCGCTGCCCTCCATAGGACTGGGGGGAGCCCTGGGCTGGCTTCGGCGCCCTGGGCTTCGTAGCGTTCACTGCAATTAGCCCCCGACAGCTGTCGGGTGTCTCCAGAGTAGAGAAAAGCCAGGGCTGCCTCGGCTCCTTCTCGGGGCACCCACAGGGGCCCAGACCCCGGTTGGACATGGGAGGACAGAGGTGGCCCAGAGCGGAGGGGCCGTGGACCTCCCAGAGCCCAGCTGCAGAGGAAACAGCAGCCCAGCAGTCCCCACACAGGGTGGAGCATGACCCCCGCTCTGGGGCCCATCCTCAGGGCAGCTCTCTGGTCCCTAGGGGTCCAGGCTGCCTGGGGGATCTAGGGGCTCAGGAGAGCCCAGGCTGAGGTTGGCTGGCTCCACGCCTCCTATCCTCGCTTTCTCTCTTCCTCTCTCCCTCTCTCTCTCACGCTGTGCTGTCTTGCCTGTTTTTCCTTCTCTCTAACGTCATCAGCTGGCTTCTGGATGTAGGCATGAGGGCTCTGCCCCTCCTCTCTCAGTGTGACCCCCCATTGCAAACCCTCTTAATCCTGGCACCACCCCTCTTCCCTCCTCCTCTCATCCAGCATCTAGGCTCCCTTCCCCCACTGGGCATCCCACATTGGCTCCAGAGAGAGAGATGAACGGGAGGGAAGAGAATGAGACCAGACCAGTCGCACTCTCCCTCCCTCCCTCCCTCTGCCCTTTGCTCCATTAGGAGAGCTGGGCAAATCCAGGATGGGGCGCCATAGCAACCGCAGATGAGCTTGTGCCCCTCTCTCCTCCCCTCTGCTCCACTCAGCCTCCTGGCAGCAATAGTGACGGGCATGATAAAGGGCCAAGCTGCAGCTCCTGGCAGGCAGCTCTGGCTGCCTGTACCCCCCTGACACGGTGCTTCCGAACTTGAATTTGAGATTGGGGGTGGTGAGGTGGGGGAAGAGAGCCTAATATAACCACAGCCAATCTCTGAGCAAACTGTGGCAGTTTATCAAGAGCTTCTTGTGTGCTTTATCTCAACGGATCTTCCCCACAAGCATGTATGGGAGGTCAGTATTATCCCCATTTCACAGATGCAGACACTGAGGCTCAGAGACTCACCTGAGATCACATAGCTCACTTTAAGTTGAGACTCAAGCCCAGAGCTCTGACTCTCCACACTGGCCCCCATCAAACTCCCATGACCCTGTTATTCAAGACTAGTTACCAAAGAGTGAATCGAGGCCCAGAGAGTTTAAAAGTTCCCCACCCCCCATGTCATTCATGACCTCAGCAGGTCTTCACCTTCCACTCAGGGGAGCCTCTCTTCTCCAGCACCACAGAGGTAACAACCCCAGCCAATGGGGTGTATGTATGTGTGTGTATTTGCGTGTACGCACGGGCGCTTGTGTGTAATGAGGACAGGGAGAAGAGAGTGAACAAAATTTTGCTTCTGCTTCACACACCTTCATTTTGTCATCCTAAATCCCGTCTCTCTTTATTGAGTTAGTACTGCCTTGGATCCAGAGGGTGTATTCTTTTTTTTCTTTTTCTTTTTTTTTTTAAGATTCCATTTATCATTGGAGACAGAGAGAGAGGGAGGTACAAGAGGCAGGTCAGGGCAGAGGCACAGAGAGAAGCAGACTCCCTGCCAAGCAGGGAGCCTGACACAGGGGTCGATCCCAGGACTTGATCCCGGGACCCCAGGATCACAACCCAAGCCAAAGGCAGATGCTTAACTGACTTAGCCACCCAGGAGCCCCAGAAGGGTGTGGATTCATGCAGGTAGCCATAGAACAAACCTCCCGCCTTCCTCTCCTGCCATCTTCCATCACTCTTGTGCTCTCCACTATCCCACTCCCAGAGATCTGGCCCCACATACATAAGCTGTCTCTTGGCTTCGTTCTCTCTCGCTCTGCCCACTCCCTTAAACCTTTGATGTCCCAGAGCACGGAGTGTATGCAGCAAGGGATGGGTGATGATTTCTAGAAACTCCCTTTGCTTTACTGGTGGGCTCTGCAAACAGTTCTGCATTGGATCCTAAGTGAGAACATCAGAGTGGGAGGGAGAGGAGGGGCTTGAGGACACCCCCCCAGCAGAACACCTATGATGGCAGAACTGGAAGGGCCTCTAGCTCAGACCTTTCTCTGATAGAGAAGGAAAATAAGACTAAAGCTGCGGGTGGGCATCGTTGACCTTCTCAAAGCCATGAAGCTGCTTGTGAGTGGAGTCAGACCTGTAGGACGCATGCATAGCTCTCTCCTCAGCCATTGTGATTCCGTGTGCTAAGAGAGAGGGATGGAGGGGAAAAGACACCCATTCCAAGCTCTGGGTCTTACTGGTTACTGTTAGTGGAGGGTCACGAACACACTGTATGAAGACATAATAATAATAATTGTTTTGATCCCCCAAGAAGCTTTTCATAATAATAACTACTAACATTTGTGTTGTGTTTTCGCATTTCTGTGTAAGCTTTCATTTAACCCCCACAAAAGCCCCTGGGGGGAATTATTAGTGAACCATTTTTGCCAATAGAACACAGGTTCAAAGATACTAGATTATTTACTCTTGGTCGTCCATCCAGGGAATGGTGTGAGTAGGACTCAGAGTAGCTGGAAAGCTCTAGAGGGGCAAGGATGGTCCCTGTCTCCCTTATCACTGCAGCCCCGAGGCCTAGCCCACCACTGAACGACCTAGTGATCTCAGGAGCGACTTCAGTTCTCTGGGTTTCTCTTCCCAAACCTTTGAAACTAGGGTCCTACCACTTCAGGGACCACCTAGATGGGCCTCAGTGAAAGAGATATGTGTAGACGCAAGACCCATTCAACAAATACACACAAATTCAATTCATACAAAGATAACACTTCCTTTACTTGAAGCTGAATTTTCCAAGCTTTTTCCCAGGACCTGAGCTCTAGGCCTCACATTTAAGGAAGTGGAGAAAGGCAGTATTCCTTGCCCTGCCTTAGAAAGAGCTTGGGGTGCCTGGGTGGCTCAGTCATTAAGCGTCTGCCTTCAGTTCAGGTCATGATCCCAGTGTCTTGTCAAACCCTGGGTTGGGCTCCCTGCTCAGCAGGAAGTCTGCTTCTCCTTCTCCCTTTGCTTGTGTTCCCTCTCAGATTGTCTCTCTGACAAATAAATAAATAAATAAACGAATAAATGAATGAATGAATGAATAAGCAGACATAAATAAATAAATAGACAAACAAACAAACAAACAAAATAAAATAAAATAAAGAGCTTGGATGTGTTGCCCTATGTCTCTGTGTGCTCTGGTGCTGGGGTGGTACCCTAGATGGGGTCCACACCAGGTGTAGACAGAGCGTCCCTCCCAGGCCAAGAAAGTAGCTGGACAGCAGAGGGCGCTCCAGAGCTACAGACCTCTCATTCGTAGGCTAATTAACCTGTTCTGGGGCGGGGGAGGTTTTCCAGAGACAGCCAGGTATCTTGAGCTGTCTTAAGCCTCTGGAGTTCTGTGATCCTGTAGCAATTTCTCTTCTTTTCTCCAGAATTCTGAGTGACACCTGCCAGGGAGCTGAAGGAGAGTGGGTGGTTTTGAATTCCACTTCTGGAATTGTGTGACCTTAGGTAAATAGCTCTCTGAGCTTCAGTTTCTTCATGGGCAAGGAAAGATGGTTTGTTGTGCAGAATTAGACATGAATTTGTATCAGGAGCCTCTTGCAAAGCATGAGGTTGAACAATCATCCCACGCTTCTATTTCAGTGGTCCACTCTGTGGCAGGAAGCATCTGTGGCACGGGAGGAGTCCATAATGGGTGAAAAACAGATCTGGCTCCTGCCCTTGTGGAGTTTACAGCCCAGTAGGGAAGACAAGATTTTGATCAAATAACCCCACAGAGAGATGAAAAAATCACAGCTATGTCGGAAGTGTGACAAAGCAACGGTCTGGGAACTGGGTGGGGAGGAAGTAAGGACCCAGGCAGGGAGAGTTCCCTGAGGTAGTGAGGAGTGAGTTCAACCTGGGGGTTTATATGAGTTTACTAAGCTAAAAGAGAAGGGAAAAAAACCTTTCAAGAAAAGGAAATAGCTTATGTAATGGCCATATGTGTATGAGTCTCATACAGGGCTAGAGGAACTGCAGGGGAGAGAGAACAAACTGAAGGCTGGTGGGAGCTGAGGCCAGACAGAAGCAGGGGTCAGATCACACAGGACCCCACAGGCCTCCTTAAGGAGTTTTCTCTTCAGCCAAAGAACGATGGGAAACTACGGAGGGATATAATCACCGGTTACAGACAAACTTCCATGTTATTTTTTTTTTTAAAGGATTTTATTTATTTACTTGACAGCGGAGATCACAAGTAGGCAGAGAAGCAGGCAGAGAGTGAGGAGGACGCAGGCTCCCTGCCGGGCAGAGAGCCCGATGCGGGACTCGATCCCTAGACCCTGAGATCATGGCCTGAGCAGAGGCAGGGCTTTAACCCACTGAGTCACCCAGGCGCCCCTCCATGTTATTTTTTAATGTTAATTTTAGTCTTAAGTAATCTCTACACACAAGGCAGGGCTTGAACTCATGACCCTGTGATCAAGAGTCACATGCGTGGGGCGCCTGGGTGGTTCAGTGGGTTAAATCTCTGCCTTTGGCTAGGGTCATGGTCTCAGAGTCCTGAAATCGAGCCCCGCATCAGGCTCTCTGCTCAGCCTGCTTCCCCGCCTCTCTGCCTGCCTCTCTGCCTACTTGTGATCTCTCTGTCAAATAAATAAATAGGATCTTAAAAAAAAAAAAAAAAAAAGAGTTGCATGCTTTTTGGACTGAGCCAGACACGCGCCCTGAAAAATTTCTGTTTTAAAAAGTTCTGTCTGGGGGTGACTGGGTGGTTCAGTCGGTTAAGTGGCTATTTTAGGCTCAGGTCATGATCCCAGGGTCCTCAGATCGAGGTCCGCATCGGGCTCCCTGCTCAGAGGAGAGCCCACTTCTCCCTCTCCCTCTGTCGGCTGCTCTGCCTGCTTGTGCTCTCTGTCAAATAAATAAATAAAATCTTAAAAAAAAAAAACAACCCACAAAAACTCTCTCAGGCTCCAGCTCTTCACTCCAATGCACCCTCAGGTACAAAATTGCTAAGTTCTGCTGGCTTATCCTTCCTCCTATCTGTTGCATCTCTCGACATCTCTCAGGGTACAATTTCAATGGTTTCCTAACTGATCTCCCTGCCTGCTATCTCCAGTCCAGTTGTCTCCCTCCCCTCCAGTCTATGATCCTCTACACAGCAAGCTTTCTCTAATTTGAGATTTACAGCATGTCTGCAAGTAAATGAAGCAGCCATCCTGATTCCTATTTTGCAGATGAGAAAACTGAGGTATGAAGGTGCTGTGGAGCTGGTTCATACAGGACTGTGAAATCTAACTGTTAAAATTTCAGGAATTCTGTAAGCCAGTTGTGAAACACAGCCACTATTCGAAATTAAATTATGTACACTTATAATTAAATTATGTTTAAAACAAAGGTAATAAAGGTAATTTTCAAAACTCATCACTTTCTAATAATTTTACTATTACTATTTACCTGTGTTCCTGGGGTTGTTATTCTATCTGCATGATGAAACTATTACATAAGGGTACTCTACTGTTCATCTCTAACTCTGTGTTCAGTATCTCTGTGTTCTGAAGATTGAAATCAGCCATGGTGGGAGTATTTACACGATGGATATCAGCAAATGCTACAAATCAGGCCCTTGATTTATTGTTTTGTTGATTATCTATATTTTAAAAAGTGATGAAGGAAAAATTTGTAATTCAGATTTAAATTTAATTGTTATGCCTGTAGCCATTACACCATGAATAGTACAAAAATTAAGGAAACATTCTTTTTTTTAAAAAAAGATTTTATTCATTTACTTGAGAAAGAGAGAGGGAGGGAAGGAGAGAAAGGACACAAGTAGGGGAGGGGGCAGGAGAGGGATAGGGAGAAACAGACTACCTGCCCAGCAAAGAGCCCCAAGGTGGGCTCCATCCCAGGACCTGGGGATCATGACCTGAGCCGAAGGCAGACGCTTAACCGACTGAGAAACCGTTTTGATTCAGCAAGCAAGTCACTCCCATAATTGACAGTTAAGACTGTCTTTTATTTTTTTCACTTTCCTCTTACACTGACGTTGAGGAAAACATCAACCAACATTCATGCGGCAATTCCTCGATTAATTGAAACCTTAGGCTGGCTACCCACACAAGAGTTTGACCAAAACCAATAAAAGGATTCTTGAGGATCAATTGGTTATATAGGATTTGCAACTGTGTACTATTGTTATCATTTGTAAATTGTGTCCTTTACATCAGTAAAATTCATAATAAACTTATGTACATATGTATATATATATATATATATATATGCATACAATGCCCCCTGCTTCCAGAGAGCCAACATTCATCAGCACACCGCTGACTCTAGAACACATTATTCATGTGTCATTCCACAGACATTTACTGGATGCCAGCGGGGATACGGTTAGTCAATGAAGAAATGACTTGGCCAAGGTCACACATCGAAGGCGGCACAGCCGAGATATCCAGATACTCCCCCAAGGCCAGGCACTCTCGGCCAGGACCAAACCAGGCTTTTCAGGGCCGCTCCCCACCACACCGGGGAGGGGCGGCTTCGGCCTCAGCGCCCGGGAAGTGAAAAGCGAGGGTCGGGACAGGGGACCAACGACCAGGCTAGAAGCAGCCCACCGCCAATAGCGGCCCAGGCTGTACTAGACGTCACGCTCCGCGGAGGACAGCGCGAGCACGCCCCGGGGAGGGGGCGTGGTTACGGCCTCCCGGAAGTGACGCCATCCGGGGGCGGTCCTCGGCGGCGGCGGCGGCGGCGCGCGGCCTGGGCTCGCGCTGGGCTCCGCGCGCCCCCCGCCCCCCTCTATGAGGCAGAGGCCGCGGCGGCCGTTAGCGCTGTCGCTCCGGGGGCCGCGGCGGGCGGGGCTCCGGCGGGGCCCGGCCTAGTCCCCACCCCAGCCCGGCTCCCAGCCGCCCGCCCTCCCTCCCTCTCCCCGATGCAGGGGGCCGAGCTCCGGGACGGCGAGGCGGCGGCGGCCGCCGCTTCGTACCGCGTCCTGAGCCGCCTGCTAGGCTATGGAGAGGCGGTCCCCGAGCCAGGCCCGCCGCCGCCGCCCCCGGGCCATGGTCCCCCGCCGCCACCCTTCCTCGCGCGGCCCGGCCCGCGGGGCTCCCGGCCGCCGCAGCTGATGGTGTTCCGCAACGTGGGTCGGCCGCCGGAGGAGGAAGACGCGGAGGCGGCCCCGGAGCCGGGACCCTCGGAACTGCTGTGTCCCCGGCACCGCTGTGCCCTGGACCCCAAGGCCCTGCCGCCGGGGTTGGCACTCGAGCGGACCTGGGGCCCGGCGGCTGGACTGGAGGCGCAGTTGGCGGCTCTGGGGCTCGGGCAGCCGGCGGGGCCGGGGGTCAAGACGGTCGGTGGGGGTTGCTGCCCGTGCCCGTGCCCATGCCCCCCGCAGCCGCCCCCTCCGCAGCCCCAGCCGCCTGCTGTCGCCCCGCAGGCCGGGGAGGACCCCACGGAAACGAGCGACGCGCTGTTGGTCCTGGAGGGCTTGGAGTCGGAGGCCGAGAGCCTGGAGACGAACAGCTGCTCGGAAGAGGAGCTCAGCAGCCCGGGCCGCGGAGGAGGAGGGGGCGGCCGGCTTCTGCTGCAGCCCCCGGGTCCCGAATTACCCCCGGCGCCCTTCCCGATGCAGGACTTGGTCCCCCCAGGGCGCTTGGGTAGAGGGGAGCCGCAGCAACCGCCCCCGCCCCCGCCTCCTCCCGGACCCCTCCGGCCACTGGCGGGCCCTTCTCGGAAGGGCTCCCTCAAAATCCGCCTCAGTCGCCTCTTTCGCACGAAGAGCTGTAACGGCGGCTCTGGCGGCGGGGATGGAGCCGGCAAGAGGCCTTCTGGAGAGCTGGCTGCTTCTGCTGCGAGCCTGACAGACATGGGAGGCTCTGCGGGCCGGGAGCTGGACGCGGGGAGGTGAGACTGGCGGGGGGCGCTGACTGACAGAACTTCCCTTTTCTTCTTTCATATCCCTTTTATTCTGCTGCGAACATGATTCTGACAATTCTTAGGATGTGCTTTTCATAAGGATGCATAGAGACGTAGGCCTAAAGGTGGTGACTTCGCCCATTAGGTCAGAGCTATTTGGGGGAACAGTTTTCACTCTTAGTTCAGTCTGGTGACATTTCTCAGCTGGTTAGCAGCCCCCCAGGTGGGAGAGGATTTGAAACCATCCTCCCACCCCCACCCTGGTCTGGCTTTTATAAAGTTTTCCAAGGTGTAGGTCTACCATTACTTCTGGTAAGGAGGTTGCTGGAAATGTTTGGTCTTAGGGGCAAAAAGTTGGTCCTGTAACCGTTTTGCTTATTATTCTCTCTGTGTTCCCCACCCCTTTCATGCTTATGCCTACAAATTATGTGACACACTTGTGCGGCTGTAGGCCAGCAATTGTTTGGGCATCTCTATTCAAAATGTTAATGTTTGCCTGGTTGGTTTCTTAGATAAACCTGGCTTATCTCAAGCCTGTGCTGACCATCGACTCTGAGGATAGAAAATAGTTTGCTCTCAAGCCGGTGTGAGTGTTCTAAGTGTGAGGTATAGACATGGGTGTGTGGGTTCTAGGCCAGCTGATGAAAATTCCAAACTTAGAGGTCGTTTTTTTTTCTCTGCATTTCTGAAGGGTGGACGGCACTCTGGCATACAGTGTTAGGTCTGTATACTAGTTTAAAAGCTGTCAACGTTTGTGTCAAGTGAGACTTCCCTTGTGGTAACTGCCTTGGTGGTTTGCACTGCCGAATGGGTTCTGAACAAAGATTGGAATTGGTTTTGGTGCCGCTCATATGATGGATTCTTGAGACACACTGGCAACCACAACCCAAGGCTGAAGAATGGGTAGACAATAGATTTGAGAACTTTACTTTGTACCAGAATCACGTGGGGAGTTTTGGGAAGAGATGAGTGTGCCTGAGGGCCCAAGAGTTTGAATTTCTACAAAGCTTCCCACATGACCCAGAAGTGTGACCTCCACTGGGAACCACTCATCCTTGGACTTCTTTCAGGGGAGTTTGCGTGCTCCCAAGAGAAAGGTATGGGGTCAGTTTTGACTTTGCTGCCCTTTCTGAACAGTTGGGCCAGAACATCATCTTGGGGATCAGACCCAACCCATATTTCCTGAAGAAGTCAGTAGGTTGCTGTGTGTTGCCCCCTCAGGTAGACCTATGTTTCTGCCTTTGCTTCCCAAGTGAACTTACGCTGGGAGCTCAGGTCTTAAAAACTGTGTGGCTTCCTTTTGTTGTAGGCTCAGCATTCGATGCTCTACTTCCCAGTATAGAGGAAATGTTCATCAGAGGAGGGGGAGGGCAGGATTGAAGCCATGGGTAATGACATAGGATAGACTGCTAATTTTCTTGTGGTCCGTCTTGCCTTTATTCCATATTGACCAGGACTTGGTCTAAGATTCCAGAGACGCCAAATACGAGGTGTGGCGTGAAATTAGCTGCTGTGTCTAATAGATTAGGAAGAGGAAAAGGCATTTAACATTATATGGCTTTTTGCTTTTGGAAGCAGAATTTAATGGTCATTGGCGGCTCTGTTACCAACCCTCACACTAAGCACAATACAGATTTCTGCTGCAGAGCAAATTGGGATGTAGCTCTGCAAAGAAGCTTAGTTCAGGGCACTGGAGAATTACATTTTTTGGTCCAAGGGCTTTCTCTGATGAATTGAAGAAGAGCTAGGTATTTGTGTATGAACGTTTGGTTGACTGCTATTAGGAGGCAGCGTGTTGCACAGAGAACGTGAACATCTAGGTTCTGCTTACAACTCCAGCGTCTGTGGAATGTAGCCAATTTTGTCTTCTTCATGCTTCCTCTTTTTTTTTTCCCCATCTGTAAAATGGGAGTGATTCTCATCTTGTTCCTGTCCTTGTAGAAATAGAGTGAAGACAAGAGAAATTGAGATGGAATATTTTGTGTTCTTGGAGAAGTAATAAGATTGAACTGGTATTTCTTTTTTAATGCTTAGGATTTGGTGCTGCTAGATTTGCTTGTTAGCTTTTCCACAGCTTACGATGTGCCAGTCTTGTTGGCAGCCTCGCAGCTGTGAGAAACTTGGTAAGTCTGGCCAGGGTAGTTGTGATTTCTATGGATCTGCACCTCCTAAGTGCACCCCATTGGGAGGAAGGATGAGTTTGGAATTTTAGGTTGTTCTCTTTTTTTTATTGGTAGGGGCCTGGAGGCTGTGAGAAATGTCAGTCTTTTGCCAGAAGGTATATGGCCTCCTGCCTTATTGTTGTTTGGAATTAATTACGGGTCTCTGCAGTCTTCGCTGTATAATTTGGGGCTTTTCAGTAACCTCTGGGTATGGTTCTCTCTGCCCTTCTCCACATCTACCTTTCCCACAGCTATCACTGGAAAGTACCTCCTGCTGTCGTATTATAAGGCTTAATAGTTTCCATGTTTTAGCATGAAGCAAACCTTTACTTCTTTTCAGATGCTTTAGAGTCTGGGAAATGGACCTGCCTGGATATACCAAGTCTTAAGTCTTCTGTGTGATAGCTTAGAGAACCCTTTCCAAGTGAAGGAAGAAGTGGGCCACCGACTAATCAGGTTTCTCTTCTGGAGAACTGGGCTAGGCCTTGTAACACACATATGTTGGAATTCAAAGAGCTGGGCTTGATGCCTGTGGGCCTTGGTGTGATATAGAATTGCTATTTCAGGAAAACCAGTGAAGTTCCCTTGTCTTTTTCACATATGTTGAGCTGATTGTCTTCCTTTGTATTTGCTGAGAAATGGCATTTGATCTAACCTTTTAAAATCATCACATAATACACACATGGTCAGAAATGGGTACCTTGTTCATTTCTCAAGGTTTGTTTTTTCAGAGTTAACAGTTGAGATTATTCCTGGCAGTCTTCGTAATTGTGAGGTGGGAAAATGGAGAATAGTTCTGTAGTGGTTTCCTATCTATTTGTTTGGAAAAAAGATGGAAAGAGAGGCAGGCTGCCTTGGCATTAGTCTGGGGCCCTGCTGTCATGGACAGACCCGGCAGACATGAGAGAGCCTTCTCTGTTTCCTCGGGTCTTTAGGTCTAAGGGAGTGTTTTTGAGAATAGTCTAACGTGGCGAGAGCAAGATGACTCTATGGTGTGTGTTGAGGAAGTTCTGACTGTGGGCTTGGGTTTTGGGTCCATACTCCGTGGATCTTTTTAACTCTTATGCCACAAAGTGGTTGTGGTTGGTTGGCATCTTTCGGAGTGAGCCACCTAAGTTCAACCTAAATCTTTGTCCATTGAGCCTGTATCTTTCATTCCTTCACATTTTTCCTGCTAAAATCATTCCAAGGTTTTAGACCTTGGACCACGTCTCTTGGCTTTTCCCCGGAAGTTCCCACCATAGGTTCTTCAGTTGGTGTATGATGGAGTTTTGGATCTGACCTTGCTGCACAGATGTCTGTGTATTGGAACTACAAATGAACACATGGTTTTTGTGCCTGCAGCACATGAACAGACACTGGCTTATGACGTGTTGAAATGGCACGGGCTGGCTGACTTGGCACTGTGTGCTGTAGCAGGCGCAGAGGTAAATTGTGGCCATCAAACCTGGCATTTGGACATCCGAGTTTGGGAGTTACTGTAGAAAAGGACATGTTTAAGTGTTAGGACATCAGTAGATGGGGTTTATGGACAAGGGAGAGTGAGGACATCATTATTTCGTGGTTTATATTTTAGGTTTCAAGGAATTTGAAAAGTGGCCAATGGTTTTATCAATGTGTTGACGGCCTGTCTAGTCTAATGCTTGTAACCCATTTTCTCCCACGGATCTGTTGCCGTCCAGTCGGTAATTTGCAGGGTGGCAGTGGACAGAGGCATTCTCTTTGTCATCTGTAGCACAAGCAGTGTGTAGCTGACACAAAGGACTGCTAGCCGCAAAGAAGACCTTTGCCTCAGGTCTTCTGCTGCTCCTGTCCTTTTCTGACACGTGAGATACAGCCCACCAGATCCTCCCCACCCTACTGCTCAAGTCTTTCTACTACTAAGATGCAAGTGGCCTACTGGCAGAGTTAAAATGACTTAACTCTGCACCCTAATGCTTGTCAGGGTGATCAGAGTGATCTGGGGAGGAATAAAATAACATGGGAATGTAGTATGGAAGGGTTAGTTAAAAATGTTACTGGAGCTGAATCATTCATGTTGCTTTCCCAAAACAGCCCATCCAGCTTAAATGGGCTTTTATCATTTTAAATGCTTCAGACCTACAAAAGGAGATATATAAAGTGTATGTACTATAATAATAATGAATTGCATACTTGGGTACCCACCACTAAGCTTAGCAAATAGAATATTATCAGTAGCTTTGAAGACCCCTGTGTGTTGCTTCCTGATTACATCTCTTCCCTCCCCCACGTAACCACCATCCTCAATTTTATGTTAATTGTTCCCTTGCTTTGTTTTTTATAGTTGTCTGGATTGGTCTTTTCAAGAATGACTGCCATTAGAATGCTCTCAGGATCCTTGAGACAGAAACTGCTTAGGATTTTTAGTTAGCGTCTACCCGAAGAGGGAAGGAAGCACTTGTTTTTATTATTAGCCTATCAGCCCCCTAGACCTTCTACCTCTTCAAGCTTCCTGCCCCAAGGCCCCCTTATTTTCCAGAAAAAGCCATCCTAGGGCTCTCAAATGGCTCTGCCCATGTTCAGATTCTGATGTATTTCTTTCTCCAGATCCTAGAAACTATGATTTTCTTCTGCAAAATGCCGGGGGTGGGGGAGAAGATGAGCCACAGTGAGAAGGCCCCCGCAAGATGTGTGCATTTGGGTACTGCCGTTCTTCAGTGCTTGGCACTGAAGAGACTCGTCCCCAGCATGGGCAGATGGCAGAGTAATGCAGCTTCCTTTGAAAAGAGGCAAACGGCCAAGTGGCTGAGGTGTGAACCCTTTGAGAGGCCAGTGCTTTGGGTTTCTGCTTACTGGGTTTCATGTTGTACCCACAAGTTATCAAATAAAACTCAGCTTGGAAGCCCTTCAGTCTTAAAGTTCATGTCCAGCAGAATTAACTTTCCATCCCAGCCCTCTAGAGCATTGGAACTAAGCTGCAGACTGTCACAGGCAACTTACATAAACAGAGGACTCCGTGGTTGTGTCTTGTTTTGACACAGCCATGTCTCTCCTGTGTGCGCCTCGGGTGGGGCAGGCATAGGCGGCGCCATCGTTAGATGAGAAGTCTCAGCGTGGAAGAAGTTGCAGAGGGAGCGTGAGGTAGGAACCCAGCATCTTGGCCGTTTCTGAGTAAGGTCTTCGCAATATGGTTTTGAAATTTTGTTTGGAGGGAGTCTTGAGAAGCTTAGACATCTGTGTTAAAACAAATGTGTAAAGATCTTCCAAAGTCAAATAATTTAAATAGGGTTTCATTTCGGATTTTCTATGCAGCTTCTCTGTTGGTGCATTTGAAGTTTTATTTGGTCCTTGGGTGAGAGTAATTTTGGAAGTTGAGCCAGGTATAAGACCTAGAGTCAGGCACTCAATTCGTGGGGTTTTTTTCTTTTCTTTTTTGTAAGTCTGGTTTGTTGCGGCATAGTTTATGACCACCTAAAATTCCCCCTCCCCGCCTTTTTTAGGTGTCTAGCTCTATTAATATTGGCAAGCCTGTACAGTCATATAAGCTCTGCCATAGTCCAGATATAGCATATTTTTATCACTTCTGCAAATTCTTTACCTTGTAGTCAATTCAGTCATCCTGAGGTAAGGTTTTTGAACTTAGCACATTTCTGGCCAGAAAGTCTTTGTCAGAGTCTTTTGGATTTTGTTCATTTCTCACTGAAAAGCCAGTTGCAATTGGTACAAAGTAAAGTTACCTGTGGTGTATCTTTTCACGGGAGATCTGGGTTTTCCAGCTGGCTCCCTGGAGCAGCATCAAGAAGCCATGGGGAGAGCTGTGTGACTGGCCACTCAGAGAGGAGAAGGGCCATTTTCTTTGGGACCCAGGCAGAGAGCCCTTAACCTGAGGGAGCCCCCGAACTAAGCTGATCGTTTTGCCCTATGGCTCGGGGGCATTTGTATAGAAAGCGGGGATCTTAGTGGTTTAACATTGCCTGTGCTTCTTGTGCCATTCTCAAGTCCAAATCTATTCCCTCGTTCCCTTTGGGACCTTCTGCACCTTGGGGCAGGGCCATAGGGAAAGCGTTTGCTCCAAAATGGCACCTGCTCAGGTCAAGAGCCATTGTCTTGACTCCCTTATGAAAATCAGCCTTGCATCTGTCTACCTTCCTCTAGAAATGGACTTGCTAATTCCCACTCAAGGTGTTTTTCTCTTCCATTATGCTGGATGTCAAGAGATCTAAAGGGATTTCTCATTGCTTTGTAGGCTGAACTTCAGAGCAAAATTTATTTAAGAAATTGCCTGAATTATTTCATTCTCCCCCTTTATGTTTTAGGCTTTGTTACAGACGTGTTGTTGACAGTGACTGGGATTTGTTTGGTTTTTCAGTGCATCTAGACTTGAGTGTCGTAGTGACTTAAACGCAAATGTGCTCATCCCCTCTCCTCCCTCACATTCTCTGTGTGCTCTCTCACCCCCTAGGAAACCCAGGTTGACAAGAACTCAAAGTGCCTTTTCTCCAGTCTCCTTCAGCCCCCTGTTCACAGGTAAGGGTGACAGCTCTCTTTTTCTTCTGACCTCTGAAAGCGGGAGTGCTCTAAGACCTGTCAGGGGGCGCTTACAGATGCTCCACAGAGCAAGCTTCCAGCGGGCCTGCAGTCACTTCCTTCATTCCATGTCCACTGGGGTTGGGGAGAGGCTATTTTTATGGTGTGGAATGTGTTCTTGACTTTGGAGGCTTTATAGTTGGAGGTAGAGACTGCTTGCTGGTAATTAGGTGCATGGCAGGTATGCAGTGCTCCGTTCAGGGTTAACGATATAAATTAAAAGTAGGAATTACAAATTTATAGGCTAGCAGTGCGTAAATGACTCTCTAGAAGTCATGCAGTTCCTGTTCCTGCTTCCAGGGGAGTTCGTGGATGATCTAATCAACATGATCCGTGATCATCTGGTCTATTTTTAAAGACTCTGGGCAAAGGGTATTACGTGAACTCTTGGCTTACCCATTTGTGGGCCAGGGGTTCTTGCAGCTGTTGGAGTTCTTCATTGTGTCTAATTTAAGTCTTTCCTCTTGCAGGAGGGAACACAGTTGCTCAAGTAGGGAAAGCGGTAGAATGTACTGCCTTCTCCTTAATGGGGAGCTTGTTCAGATAGGGAGCCTTTTCCTTATGTCAGTCCTGTATGGAGCTCCTGCTTGAGTAAGTGCCAGAGGAGGTCTCTAGCACAGTGCCTCTCGTCTCAGGCACGGAGTACTCCTCATTGTTTGTGGCCCAGCCAAAAAATCTGAACTTCAAACTCCTTTGGAGATTGTGTCCCTCGAAAAGATGATTGGAAGGATTATGAGTTAGGAATGGACATGTCCAGAAGACGTTCAGCGGGCTTGTGGGACCCCCATTACCACATGGACTGCCATGAGGTGTCCGAACAACTGAGCTGGTGTCTGTAATAGGCACAGGTGGAGAGGGAGGCCTCTGTTCTTACCCAACGTCCAGAATTAAAGAATTCTGTCCTGTGGCAGCATGTCTTTCTTGTTAATCATTGTTTCCTCTAAAGTAAGGAACGCTCACCCACATTTGTACTTTCGGGTTTGATGTTCCTGTTTCAGACAGCCTTCGCTCTTTTGAATTACATCTTTTTTTTTTTTTTTCTTTTGTAATTACATGCTTTATTTGAGTGCTGTACCTAGGGGTGCCTGGCTGGCTTAGTCGGTTAAACTTCTGCCTTCAGCTCATGTCATGATCTCAGGGTCCTGAGTTTAAGCCCTACATTGAGCTCCCTGTGCAGCTGGGAGTCTGCTGCTGCTCCTTCTTCTGCCCCTACTCCCATTCATGCTTTCTTTTGCAAATAAATAAATAAATAAAATCTTAAAAAATAAGTGCTATAGGGGCGCCTGGGTGGCTGAGTGCATTAAGGCCTCTGCCTTCAGCTCAGGTCATGATCCCAGGATCCTGGGATCGAGCCTCATGTTGGGTTCTCTGCTCAGCATGGACCCTGCTTCCTCCTCTCTCTGCCTGCCTCTCTGCCCGCTTGTGATCTGTCTGTCAAATGAATGAATGAAATCTTCGGGAAAAAAAAAATAAGTGCTATACCTATTGTCCAGACCCTTCAGGAAACGCACTTGTCTGGGCTCATGGCGTTGCTCTGGGCTGCTAGGCTCTCAGTTACTAAGCTATGTGATGAGTCTGGGTCCAGCTTCCCAGAGCTGCTGATGACTTTTAGCAGAGCTTTTTTTTTCTTTTTCTCTGTTGCTCCCTTCTTCCCTGCCTCCCCCCCCCCCTCTCTCTTTTGTTGCTTGTTTGTTTCTTTTTCTTTCCTTAGGCTCTATGCCCTATGGGGCTCTCACTCATGACCCTGAGATCAAGAGCCACCTGCTCTACTGTCTATGCCAGCCAGTGTGCCCCTTGCAGAACTTTTCTGCTTACCTTAATTAGTGCTCCAGACCTTTGTAAAAAACTGTGTTATTAGATTCTGAAAGCCCAACTCTTGGCCTTTTAGAGATATTGGTTACCTCATTTTCTTAACTGGGAAATAATAAAATTCTAGCCGAGGGGTTAATTCAGCCTCCTGAATGAGAAAAAGTTGATGGAAATAACACTTTAAGGGCCAAATTAGAGAAATCTTGAGAGTCTTCTCCCTGTGGGTCAGACCTACCAAAACTTGTCTGTCAACCTTTGTTATAAAATACCCTTTACCCTCTGGTGACTGAAGTAGAGAGAGGGTAGATGGGCTTGGATGGCAAGATGGAGGGTGTAAGGCAGAGAACGGAACTGCATGATAGCCTGTAAATAGAAGAAACTATGTGCCATCCCCCATCAGGTTCCTCTGGAGCTTACCTGATTTGGCTGACTGTGGAAGTGGTTCATTAGTAGGATTGTAAATGCATCTTTGGCCTTCGTAGTCTCAGCTCTTAGGAATTAGTTGATATGCAAAATGGTTGCTTCTCTTGTGAGGGAATATTCTGGAAAATCTAGATGTAGAAAGCCATTTGGGAAGAAGTTGAGGCCCACCTTGAGACCTTTATCTGCATTCAGGTTACCGTGCAGTTCTTATATTTTTCTGGCACTTACTTTCCATGTCCATTTGGACTTGCAAGCTGCTTACCTTCCTCCCTAAGGCAGAAATTGGTACACCTGTCTGTAAACATACATGGTGTGGGTTCCATTTGAATAAAGATCTCTTGTGAAGGTTACATAGTGAGCGGCACAACCACAATTAGTTGGCCTTTCCACTGTCAATCCTGTGTTTCTATCCTAAAGAATCTTTGACCTTTTACAGGACCAAGAAATGATAGAATTAAAAACTGACTTTCCCAGGTGTTTGGGGGTGACTCCAGCTCTGGGAAGCATTAAGATTTGAGGTTTTTGAGAGCCAGGGGAACCTCTTGCTTCCCTTGCTTGCCCTTCGCTTTCCTCTGCTTTTGGCCTCAGCTGTGGGCAAGGTGCTTCCGTAACGTGCTTGGTCCGTGAATCCCTCAGGTGAAACTGTGTCGCTTGTGGACGTGGACATCTCTCAGCGGGGCCTGACCTCTCCACACCCTCCAACTCCCCCTCCTCCTCCGAGAAGAAGCCTCAGCCTCCTAGGTATAGTCTCTGCCCCTCTCTGCTGCTTGCCCTAGTGGGAGGGGATGAGCTATATGGACCTGTTGTTCTTTTCCAGGAGCCAACATGCTCCTGGGTTTCTAATAATGACCCAATTATTCCCTGTCCCTTTCTCAGCACCCTTGTCATCTCCCTAAGCAGTTAAATGGGTCTCTTACCTGCATGCTGTAACATTTACTGTCCATCTGTTGATCAGCCCTGAATCTACAGCTAGTAGACTGCTTTCGGAACATCCTTACATTTCTGCTTTCAACAAAGGATACCAGATTAAGATGCTTGTTGCCCTCTGTGCAGAAAGACAGGGGGAAGGTCAGGCCATCTCGATCCAGAGGGCAGCCTGATGATCCTTCTCCCTCGCCTCTGCTTCCCCTCACTCACCGGTGCTCATATTTCTGAACCTCTTGCTTCTGTTCTCTCTTCTAGATGATATCAGTGGGACGCTGCCTACATCTGTCCTTGTGGCTCCGATGGGGTCTTCCCTGCAGTCTTTCCCCCTACCTCCGCCTCCTCCACCCCATGCCCCAGGTTAGCTTAGTATAGAGGCAAGCCTTGTAAAAGTTGGGAGTACAAAGTGATAGACTGTTGATGGATGGGAGAGGTCTATTTATGGAAATAATCGGATTTACGAGAACACTTAAATCTTATCCCCTTGGCTGGGCCAGAACTCCTTGGAATTGAGGCCAAGAACTGGTTTTTCTAACCCATTTTCCCTGTGGAGGTGAATCTGACTTTTGTTAGGGATAAAAGACTATTGAATTTTTCACCTCTTTGCTGCTGAGACTGCTTTGCAGTCTCTGAGTAGATACCATTTAGGAGACAGCCTTAATTTCCAAATGGTGAGAACGTTTAAAGTATTCAAGGTTCTCTGGTGTTTCTAAGCTTTCCGTATTTACTGCAGCCTTGTAAATAAGTACCAGCATTTAGTAGCCCACACCTGCTTTGCCAGTCTCCAGTACCCAAGGAGTAAAATGAATGAAATCGGCATTCTTTCCTACTTGCCTGGTAAAATCGTTCCCCTTCCTGGGCAAGTAAGCGAGTCACTATTTCCAAGGCTGCTTTACCGGCGCTTCACCTCGAGGTGGGAGAAGCTGGAATCGCTCTAGGCTGGTGAAGCCCCTGACGTAGTCACCTTAGTCAGGTTAGTGAGCAGCTCCCCCACCCCGCTCTTGGGGTCAGACGCCCCCACCCATCCTTCACAGCTTACACGAGCCCACAAAGCTTTTTGTTACAGTCCATCCAGCTCCTTCCCACTGCTTTGGCTTCCACCCTTTCCAGCTTAGCTTCTGATGCCTTGCCCCTCTTCAGTTAGCATCTCTGTTTGGGGGTAGGGAGGGTCTGCTTGTGGTTGGGAGCTGGGAGGGTGAACAAGTAACTGCCCCTCTCTCGCCCGGCAGATGCGTTTCCCCGGATGGCTCCCATCCGAGCCGCTGAATCCCTGCACAGCCAGCCCCCCCAGCATCTCCAGTGTCCCCTCTACCGGCCCGACTCAAGCAGCTTTGCCGCCAGCCTTCGAGAGTTGGAGAAGGTAGGCGGTGCCTGGAGACTGGCGGCTGGCCTCCTCTCCCACTCTCCCTCTTCTGTCCTGGGCTCCCCTTTTCTTATTTTTAGAGGAAGAGTAGTTCTCTTGCCTCTATATTTACAGTGCCAAAGCAGTGTGCTGCGATGATCAATTCCATAAGGGACGTTGGAAAATCGAATCATGGAGAAAAACATTTGAATGTGGTGAAGAACGGTCGTGGAGAACTGTTTACATAGGGGAAGCTGACTTTGACAGATTAACTGACCCAGTTCCCTCTTCTTTTCCTTGTAGGCCTTGGTAATGGGATTGTAGGCTTCGTTACTTTGGAGGGCTAAAAGAATGAGTCTGCTCTTGGTGGATAATGGTTAAGACACTGTTAGCGGCCCTTATCTAGTGAAATGTTTTGGAAGTGGTGGGAGGGTGGGGATTCTCCTGCAGTAAAATAGATTGTGCTGAAAATGTACCCGTTTCCTCCATGCTGTGAAGTACTTGACCACTTCTTGTCTTTGATAGTGTGGTTGGTACTGGGGACCAATGAACTGGGAAGATGCAGAGATGAAGCTGAAAGGGAAGCCAGACGGCTCTTTCCTGGTACGAGACAGCTCTGACCCTCGCTACATCCTGAGCCTCAGTTTCCGGTCACAGGGTATCACCCACCACACAAGAATGGAGCACTACAGAGGTAAGAGGTGCTGCTGTTTGCCGTGCTGCCGTTTGTGGAGAGCCTTCTTCCCCCTTTGCTGGTCACTACTCCTGCTGTTTGGCCTTTGTGTGGGAAGGTTTTATGGAAGTGGAACTACGGTTTGGGAGAAAAATCTCATCATGCTCCATTGAATGTTGTTATGGGTACTGGTTTCAGCCCTAGAAGGATTGTTGGAAGGGGTAGGGAGGAAGGTGATGGTTCTCTTGAAAAATACTTTCAGCATTTCTCTCCAAAAGAGGAGAGCCTGAACAAGATTGTTAAACAGAGCAAAGCCCATAGAACTCTCTCGATAGAAGGAAGAAATAACCTAGGACCATTCCACAAATTCTCCCAGCCTCTGTTCATAGTTAGACTTAACGAATGATGTCACTTCAACTTTCACCTCTATGTAGGTAATTGCTGTAGCTATAGCTAATAAAGAAAACATAATTAGACTTGACGTCAAGAGAGACTTCTATTATAATCCTATACCCAGAGAGGAGAATTTAGTGTTTACCCTGTGACCATCCTGTAGTGAATTTCTTTGCCTGAGAGTCACATTAGCTCCTCCTCCCAGACGGCATGGTGATAATTTCTTCAGGTCACCTGTGTGGTCTCTTAGGAAATAGCCATCAAAACTCAGAGACTTTGTGGGATCAACATGCTTTAGACTATCTGCCTTCCTGTCTCCTCCTCTGTGCTCAGCTGGTGCTGAATGCTGCGGTCACCTCTAGAAGCTGATTTGTTCAACCCTGTTGTCTGGATTGACTTTACATCGTGGCATTCTGTGTTTGACGTGGGCCAGAAACTCAGGTGGTCAGCAGTGGCCGGGCTGGTTCCTACATCCTTTGTCCGAATAACTCCCTGTGTCACAAACTTGAAAAGTGGAGAGAACTTAGGGGAGTTTCAGGGATCAGCCTCAAAAGAGCTGTGTTAGCTGCTCTTGCAGGCTCTTCTTGGCCCCCGCTGTGTCTTCTCTCTCAGCCGTGTTGTGCTGTATTTATTTGGTTTGCTTCTCATGTGAGGCAGGAAGTGGCATGTTAGGCCAGCATAGCTCTGTCCATGGCTTCCTCCATCCCCACCCTTGCCTTAAAGGTGCACGAAGAGAGGCCCATCAGTCCATAGACCTGAGAATTAGTTAGATGGCTGTTGCCTGCTCTCCTGCTATTTCCAAAGGCCAAAATCAAACCAGCAGAAAAACACCCTGCAAAGTAAAGCATTTCAGAATGAAGTATTTTTATAAGTATATGAAAATGATGAATGGCTTGGCCATGAGACAGGAAATACCTGACCTCTAAGGTCCCTGATAGGCGAGAGGCCAGTAAGGAGAGAACCTTCACATGGTGCTCCAGTTACTTTTTGTTCAAAGGGGCTTTTCTTCCTTGAATAAATGGAATTTTTAATGGGAGCCTGTGGGTCTTTAAGTTGGCAGTTGCAATGGAGCATTTGTCTTCATCTTTTTAAGTGATACTGTAAGAGTAGCTAGAGAGACTCAGAACTGTAGTTCTCTTGGATTCCGTCCCTTTTGTAGGTGATTCCTTTGCACTTAGTGCTTGAGTTTTTGGTTTGTTTTTAGTCACGGGAGTTTATATTCCCTTTTGCTTTTGGGTTTGGGGTGGGATCTTTGCAACATACCAGGGGCGGGGGTGGCTTTGGAAGTTAAAGAAGAAAAGACTAGAATTCGGTGTTTTGTGCCTAACACATGAATGAGTGAGACTTGCAAAACTACTCTTCCTTTCTTGGTTGACTGTTCTATGAATGCTTGAGCACAGACCTTCCTGAGGGGATGGCATTTCAATCGGCTTTTTCTGTGGCAGTCTTTTTTAATGGTCTGTGATTTAAGGATTAGTGTTTATACTAATGTTTTATTAAAGACAATTTCGATTTCTTTTTTTCCATTCATTGTGGAACATAGGGGAACAAGGCAGCTTCAGGGACCTCTGTCTGACTGCTTGCCCACAAATGACCCTCCCAGAATTGCAAATTGTTAAAATGTTCAAGTGAGCTTCCCAGATGCTTTAAAAGTAAGTTTTTACATCTTTATCTCTCCCTAATTTTCCATGGCAGGAACTTTCAGTCTGTGGTGTCACCCCAAGTTTGAGGATCGTTGTCAGTCGGTGGTGGAGTTCATCAAGAGAGCCATCATGCACTCCAAGAATGGGAAGTTCCTCTATTTCTTGAGATCCAGGGTTCCAGGTGAGGCTAGAGTTACATTACGTAGTTTCCTTGGGCATGATGCAGTATAGTATCAACATGTGTCCCCCTGCCTCCCGGAAAGAGCCATACTTCCTTGAAGTCATTTTTCCTGGCTCTTATGGCAGCCGCTCTTCCTGGAGTCCAGTGGTTAAGTCCCTGCTCCTGAGCATTAATCCTTTGACGTACTGAGAAGGAATCTGCTTCTCAGACCACACTGATGAGAAACATTGTGAATATTTAACCTGTGAATATTTATCATTCAGAGGTGTCCCCTGTCCCTGATCTAGGCATCTCACGCTTCCATGTGAAGCAGAGAGGCAAGAACTTGCTCAGGCTGTTTCTACGGGAACAGGGCAGGTAAAAGAGTATTCACTAGAAAGGCCACGGTGAGTGGCAGAGAGGCTGAATTCAGTGGCCATCTGCTGTGGATTTTGTCTGTTCATACGAAACTTGTTATTAAAGACTAAGTAGTTCTTGTGTCTTTTATCTCTGCCAGGGCAAATATAAAGACATCTCTCCATTTGGGAGCATTGGGCAGTTCCCATCCCTTGTCCTTACTGGTGTGTTATGTAGCCTTTCTGCCCACGAAGTAGGGAGCTGTCTGTATCATCTCTATGGAGCGGAGAGAAGGGGTGGTTTGGAGGAGTTTGTCTGCTTTTCTAAGGCTGGGGAAAAGCAAAATGACAAGCATATTAATTGAGGGATTTGTAAGATACAAACAGAACTTAAAATGAGAACTTCATGCATTCCCAGTGAATCAAATTAAGATTCTTAAACAAACTGTGTGCCAAGAAATTGCTCTAAAAAGAAGTTCCAGGGGAGCCCCAGGCAGAACATCAGTAACAGAATTGAGCCAGGTTACAGGAATGCGTTTTATAATCTTGGTGATTTAAATAAAGCATGACAGGGTGAGAACTGTATTAATTCTCACTTCATTTTGTATTTGCCTCAATGCCGTCAACATAGTTGGATCTTGTGCAGTTGACTTGGTTAAAGGGAAAAATTAGAATCCTTTCTTACAGGAATTGACTAGTAATTTTTAAAATTTGTGGCTTTTGGAGGTTTTTTATTTAATAAACATTTATTCTGTAACTCAGTATCAAAAATAAGCCACATTTCTATCTTTAGAGATCTCATAGCCTCAAAGAGAGGACAGGTAGGAAGAAAAAGGCAAGACCACATGTAGAACTCAGTAAAAGGCATGGCGGTTTGTGGTGGATGATTGACAAGGGCTGGGGGAAGCAGCTCTGTTTATGGGTGAACCAGGAGATCATCTCAGAGGATTCTGGAATCTGGAGCATGTAACTACCTATAGAGTATTTGAGAGACTTTGCAGAGTCCTAAACACTCTGCTGTAGCTCATTTCATTCTACAAATGTCCCCTGTTTGCAGAAATTTTAACCAAGATTCTTAACATTGGTAAGGGCTCGAAATTGTAGCAGTTGCTACTATTTATTGACTGTGTATCCTGTGCCAGTTACTTTGTCAGGTACTACAGGTCGCATTTCTTACAACAACCCAAAGTTAGCTAATAGATTGGTCTGTTGATAGGTAAGACTATTTTCATTTGCCAGTGAAGAAACTGAGGCTGAAAGGCTCCAATGGGAGGTCACTTAGCCTATCGGGGCTCAAGTCAGAGTTCAAACCCAGGCTCAACTGACTCCAAAGCCTGTGCTTTATCTGCTGCCAGTCTGTTACCAGGGAAAACTAATAGCAAGCAAATTGAAATCTGAGTTTGAGTAGATTTGTGGAGACTGCATAAGGAAGTCAGCAGTGTGTTTATTAGTGGAGGATGTCTTTTGAGGACCTGTGAGGAATGCTCCAGAGAGGATATCTATTTGCACTTAAAACTGTAATCAAGCTGAGAAGGCAAAGCAGAGTTCGTATTTGCTCCCAGACCGTAAGTGACCTCTCTTTGAAGGTTTGAGGCAAAAGCAAAGCCAGTATTCTCCTTTACCATTGTTTGCTGTCCTCCTTTGCTTGTCGTAGAAGTCTAGGCATTCTGGGAGGTTGATTCTGTGAGGGACTTGGCGTGAAGAAGAGGTAGTGATTAGCATTTGGGTTGAGCGTTCTCAGCCTGCACCAGTCAGTAGATTCTAAAAGGAGCCTGTTTGTTGAGACTTTGGGGTGATGATAACCCAATGTCTAAAAGGGTAGGTGTTATTTCGTTTAACCCTTACAAAATCCTTTAAAGGAGTATTTTTTTTTTTTTTTTTTTTTAAAGATTTTATTTATTTATTTATTTGACAGAGAGAAATCACAAGTAGATGGAGAGGCAGGCAAAGAGAGAGAGAGGGAAGCAGGCTCTCTGCTGAGCAGGGAGCCCGATGTGGGACTCGATCCCAGGACTCTGAGATCATGACCTGAGCCGAAGGCAGTGGCTTAACCCACTGAGCCACCCAGGCGCCCCCTTTAAAGGAGTATTACAGTCTCTCTTCTCTTTTCTTCCTTTCTTTCTTTCTTTCTTTTTGATACAGATTAAGAACTGAGGTACAGGGACACCTGGGTGGCTCAGTGGGTTAAAGCCTCTGCCTTCGGCTCAGGTCGTGATCCCGGGGTCCTGAGATTGAGCCCTGCATCGGGCTCTCTGCTCAGCAGGGAGCTTGCTTCTTCCTCCTCTCCGCCTGCCTCTCTGCCTACTTGTGACCTCTCTCTCTCTCTGTGTCAGATAAATAAAGAATATCTTTAAAAAAAAACAAAAGAAAAAAAAACCAAAAAAACCCTGAGGTTCAGTGGGGCACCAGGGTGGCTCAGTCGGTTAAATGTCCTTCTCTTGATCTCAGCTCAGATCTTGATCTCAGGGTTGTGAGTTCAAGTCTCACATTGGGCTCCATGCTGGGCCTGAAACCTGCTTAAAACACACACACACCAACAACAGCAACAGCAGCAACTGAGGTGCAGTGAATTGCAGAGCCAGGGTTCAAAGTCAGGTTTTCTTTCAGCTCAGCACTAGGGTGGGGTACATTAACAGGGCCTGCAAGCTGGTGTTAAAGGGATGCCAGGGATCATGGGAATCATAAAACTAGGACTAATAGAAAAGTTCTGGATGGTGGCAAATCAGAAGCAGAAGGAAGGAAATGAATTGAAATAAATGGAGTAAGTGGCATCAAGGGAGGGGACCCTTAGTAAAAATAAAAATGATGGCACCTAATCTTGGTTTCCGCTTTTTAATAGAGGAGCATGGTCGTAACAAAACTGAGGTCACTGTCTGCATCTCAGTCTGGTCCACCAGGCAGCAGTCTCAAAAAGAGACTGTGATTGGATTAGCACAGAACCCTTGATGCTGTTTGAGCCAAAACTCAAAAGTGAGTTGATCTCTCTTAGTTAGGAGGACCTCCATCATCTGTGAAGTGCATAAAGAGAAAAAACTTTTTTTTAAGCTTTCATTTTATTTTATGTTTTATTTTATTTATTCGACAGAGAGAGAGATCACAAGCAGACAGAGCAGCAGGCAGAGAGGGGGAAGCAGGCTCCCTGCCGAGCAGAGAGCCCAATGCAGGGCTCGATTGCAGGAACCTAAGATCATGACCTGAGCTGAAGACAGAGGCTCAACCCACTGAGCCACCCAGGCACCCTAAGATTTTATTTTTAAGTATGCTCTACATTCAACATGGGGTTCAAACTCACAACCCTGAGATTAGGAGTTGCATGCTAATCCGAGCCAGCCAGGCACCCCAATACCTTTTGTTTTTTCATCGCACTTTGAATTGCACAACATTAAGGAAATTGGTCTCTTTCGTAACCATCATTAATCTTATAATTATTTGTTCAGTGACAGGTATTCCCTGTGTCCCAGGGTTTCTTAATTCTGCACTATTGACATTTTGGCCTGGAAAATTCTGGTCTTCAGGGAACAGTTTGGTTTGGCAGAATGACCTGTGTGTGGGAATGCTCAGACTTGGGAAGAGATTTGTCACCCCCAACCTGGTGTTTGTTGGGGGGAGAAAAAACAGAGAAGTGGCCAGAAACTGGATTGGTGCCCAGGAACCCTGGTGTGAAGGACCAGAGGAAGGTTCCTGGTGGTCACAGTCCACCTCACCCTTTCCCTTTCTGCTGTCCTGGTGTGCGTCTCACATTTATTTCCATTTCTAACCTCTTCCGCTAACATGCTCTGGATGTGAGAGCTCCAGCTGTTTGCTGTCTTTGGGGCAAACAGGAAGTGGTCAGGCTGACCCCAGGGAATATCAGAGAATTAACAGGTTTCAAATTGCTATTTGTGAACCTAAGGCTAAAAATAACACAATTAAATAGGCAAGTATTTATGGTCATTAAAATTCAAGTAGGCAAACTATCAGATAATTTTATGCTACTTATTATCCTGATCTCTTTAAGCACAGGTCTGATAGTACTGTGTCTTTGGGAATAAATAATTAGATACGTAAATTACCTTTGTTTTTGAAACATCATTTGAATTTAGCATTATTACAACCCGCCCCCCAAAAGCTTTCTGTTTGCCATAGTTTAATTACTCAAGTTTAATTTACTAAAGAATATATATATTTTTAAGATTTTATTTATTTATTTGACAGACATAGATCACAAGTAGACAGAGAGGAAGGCAGAGAGAGGAAGGGAAGCAGGCTCCCTGCTGAGCAGAGAGCCCGATGCAGGGCTCGATCCCAGGACCCTGAGATCATGACCTGAGCCGAAGGCAGAGGCTTAACCCACTGAGCCACCCAGGCGCCCCAAGAATATTTTTTAAACATAGGAGAGAGAGGGTAAATTCAGAGGCCTTTGAACCCAATACCATTTTAAAACCACTTGAGTTTAAATATATTCAAGAGAGAAATCCATGTATGATGTATGTGTGTGTGTATGTGAGCAGAGAGGACCATTCATGAGGGTGCAAGAGGGCTACAGTGCTTCAAAGGATAAGCCCCAGAATTGAAGGGATAGGAGCAAGGAGAGGCCTGAGAGAGGCTGGTCATGAATCAAAGTGCTAGGGCTGTCCTGGACAGTGCCCTCGTCCGAGAGCAGAAGGGCAGATGCTCTGGGGAGACGCCTGAGGAACCCTCCTTTGAGGTTCTTTGGGCTCAGCTCTTTCTCAGACAGAGCAGATGCTCATGGCAGGCCGGCTTTGTGGGTTCTGTGCCACAATAAAGGTCTTTGAGCCCAGTAGGCCTCAGTTTCTTCATATGTGAAATGGGGATAATTGTGATACCTGCCTCAAAGTATAATTCTGAAGACTGAATGACTTAAATGTGTTAAAGTCAATCCTACTTACTTAGTAACAGTGTAATACATATTTTGACTTTCTTCTTTTTTAGAAAGTCTGTTATCAGTGACCATGCAAAGGCTCTGGGAGACAATCAGCAAGCTTTAATTTTTTTTCTTCTCATCCCTTCAAACAAAATTTTAAAATGTTTGAAATTAAACTCCTGAAACGGTAGATATGTTATTTTCCAACAAGTTGTGTCCTCAGAATTTCTTTTGATAGGACAGCGGCCGAGAAGAGAATTCTTTCAGAGATTTTGCAGCTCAGATTCTTTCTGAGAGCAGTTTGCTTATTTACCTTCTGTAGCCCCTTTGTTTAGTGAAACTAGAATATTCTTTGTTCCCCTGGACCAGTTTCAGTGTCCCTGCCATTGTGGATGTCTCCATTCTGTGGCACTGACCCCTGGGTGGGGCTGGAATTTTGCAGCACCGAGCCTGCTGATGCTGATGAAAGCAGGGGGTGGGGCTCCCGTCGGGCCTGGTTGGCATCAGGCAGCGGGCACTTTGGCACTGAGTGGTACTAATTCCAGCTTCCCCGAGCTACCATCATTGGTTTTCTTTTAAAAGCATCATCTTTTTTTTTTCCCCTGTTCCTGGATCCAGCCTAAAATTTCTGGAGCACAAGGGGCGGGAGGAGGCCAATGGGGTTTGAAGTAAATGGCAGGAGTGACGGGCTTGTAGCCTTGATCCCAGCCATTGCCTTCTGCTTACCAGCCTCTTAGCTGGAATTGGCTGGGGACCCCTCTGAGAAGCGTTTCTGAGTTCTCCCCTTCAGGATGCTTTTAGATGTGCCATTGAAGTATCCCCCCCTTTCTAGCAGGGGTGTGTTGATTCCTGCTCTTCACGGAGAGCCTCAGGCCTGGGATTGGCCACGTGGATCCAAGTAAAGTCTTTAGCTTGGCGGTTTTCACTGGGCTGTTCTGAAGAGCAAGACTCTCAGCTGTGAAGAGTAATGCTAGGGAGGCCCTTGGCAGAGGAGGATTGAGTCCCCTGAGTGAAATACAGTGGTAATGTTTCAGCAAATGGAAATCAGTTCTTTGTGGAAGGAGCTTTTGCACCCTACAGAACGCACATGAGAACTATAAGGAAGCCTATTTTCCCTTCCCTGGATTCGCTTCATAAGCAAATTGTAGTTAGCAGCGTTGTTCCTTCTGAATATGTCTTGGTTTTCATTCTTGAAGGACTACCACCAACTCCAGTCCAGCTGCTCTACCCTGTGTCTAGATTCAGCAATGTCAAATCCCTCCAGCACCTTTGCAGATTCCGAATCCGACAGCTCGTCCGGATAGATCACATCCCGGATCTCCCACTGCCTAAGTACAGCGGGCTCTTGCGGGTCGGGGCAGGGATGGAGGTGTCGTTAGAAATGTGAGTGAGGCCTGCCCGCTGATGGCACAGGCATCCTCCTTTCACTTCTCGTGTGTCTTAGCACCTAACTCTAGAAGTGTCACATGGCAGCTCGAAGGGAGGAAGGTGTGTGTGTGTGAGACTCCCTTCTGCAGTCTACGAAGAGTGGAATGGAGGTGGTAAGAGGGAGGGAGACAGAAATTTAACAAGTGAGAATGTGGCAAGTTTCTTAGGTCAGCTGAGGGTTTTTTGTGTGTTCCCAGGCATATAGGGGTTGAAGAAGAAGGAGGGCTTGAACAAAGGGGATCTTTTGCTTAAGGCCTTTGCAAATAACACTTCACGTGTATTCCTCTTTTGTTTTTCGTAGACCTCTGATCTCTTATATCCGAAAGTTCTACTACTATGATCCTCAGGAAGAGGTGTACCTGTCTCTAAAGGAAGCGCAGCTCATTTCCAAACAGAAGCAAGAGGTCGAACCCTCCACGTAGCGAGGGGCCCCCTGCTGATCGCCACCAAGGGTATGAGCTCACTGCCTCACTGTCTAGCAGAGTCTCTTCCTGGACGGTTACTGTCATGCACTCACCTCCCTCCCCCACACCCCATGCGTGTACTCCTGATCCAGGCATCTGCCCAGAGAGTCACGAAGTCTGATAATGGGGGTCCCCCAGGAGGCACAGACACCAAATGGGAGAAGAGCAGATAGACACGAGGGGCTTAAAATGTATTTGCCAAGCAATGTGCAAGCTAACCACCAAATATAAACAAGGAGGAGGACGCAGAAATGTAGCTAAGTGTGCAGCCTTCTCTCATACTTTATCTACCTGCTGTTGCACAAATGACATGGAAAAGAGGAAACCAAAGGGAAGGATAATGTCGTCAAAGAGAACGCAGACGTGCCTTTCATCGCAACAGGAATGCACTTCAGTGAGAACTCCCGAGGTCCAGTGGTTTGGAATGTGAGGGTGAGGAAAACAAGCTCGCTTTTCGAGTGAGGGTTCCACCTGGACCACTGAAGAATAAACGATCAAAAAGATTAAGTGAATTAGCTAAGGGATCCATTTATCTAAGAGGCTCTTCTCCCGTCACTACTTTAACTGAATTCTACTCATTAATTTCCCCATAAAATATCTTGGAATACTGGTTTGTGCAGATCAATTGTAATTAGTCTTTTAAACTGCCTTCTTGGAGGCACTGAAAGGTAGAGGTGAGTAGGGAACAAAATTGCCAGTGAGTCGTGAGTTTGGTGCTTTGGGTTACCTGCGAGATCTTACATTCTCACCGCCGGGCGGTGACCCTATCTGCTCTTCATGTAGGCTGTCCTCCTTGCGCACTGACTACGTCTGCTTCCTCTCCAGCCTTCTTTGTTCCCCAGCGCTGTCTCCCACACGAGACAAACTCGGGGAGAAACCCACAGGGAGACGGTCTGAGGATGAAGGGAATCTTCATCTCCCTACACTCTCTGCTCTCTTCGTAACTGGAGAGTGTGATGACTGGCGTCTGTGCCCCCATGGGTTTTTCTGGGCTGTGGCTAAGGTGAACCCAGCTGCGTGCCTCCCCTCTGAGTTCTAGAAGTCCCTGATTCTATTCTACGTGGGGGAAAGCTCGAGCTGGGTAACAAAGATTAACAAGGCGAGAAAGAATGAAAGAAGAGAGATCAAGAAATCCTAACTCTGGGACACTGCAGAGCTTTAACTTAGAGCATCCTGGACTCGGTGTACGTCTTGTCATATCTTCGATTACATGCAAGTTGTATCCCCTCGGAAGCGACTCCTAAAACATCCAAATGTTCTGATGGCTGGGGGTTTTCTCTGTTTGGCAGCTTGGCTGCAGTTAGGATGGGAAGGTAGGAAGGAGCTAGGGACGCACTGACACATGCCTTTGTGGAGGAATCAGGACCCACTAGTTAGAGCCCCTCTGTGGGTGTTGTGCTTCAAGAGGACCCCTCCCCAGCAGCACAGTCAGAGGTGGGCTTGGCGCGGGGGTTGGGGGGCAGCGCTCCCAGCTTCAGCAGGTGAGGAGTAAATGACTAACACGGAGCCGAGACGTTTCAGGGTGAGAGGGGCTTGCTAGCTGAAAGAAGTGTGAAGCAGGGATGGTTAGACTTACCCTGTGTGGCTCTGGGGGTAGGACAGGGGCCATGATGGATGTAGGGTGTTAAGGAGTTCGACTTCAGTCCCACTTCAGAAGAACTGTTTTACCAGACAGGTCCAGAATCGGAGTGGGTTTCCACAGGCCTTAGTGAACTCCCTACGGGGCTCTGCCTTCAGCTCTGTGTACTCGTTAAGTCCCAGTGTGGACCGGGAAGAGCGTGCTGGGCGAGGTGGTCTATGGCCCTGACCTCGCGGAGCTGCCGTTTTCATGAGGAGAGACAGACAGGGAGCATATAAAGAAGTGAATAGGCTAATGGCAGTTGACCATCTATGTTACCAGGAATAAAACCTGGTGGAGTTTAGTGATTAGTGGTGGGATAGTGGTGGTCAAGTTTGGGTGATCAGGGTAGGCCCCTGTGAGGAGATGTCATTTCAGCTGAGCTATTCAGATCTCAGCTGATCATCTGAATATCAAGGCAGAGCGTTCTGGGTAAGGGGGTCCAGTGAGTATAAAGGCCCTGAGATGGGAAGGGACTTGATCCGATGAGGTATAGGCCAGGGGTAGCCAACTGTCATGAGAATGGGGGAGGGGCGGTCATGAATTGGCAAAGGGTTGAACTGAATGAACTCTCAGGGTGTCTTTGATATGTGTGACACCAGGATTATCATCTATGGCAAAGAATAAGCATCTTGCTGTCCTCGCTCCTGATTTAGACCTTAGGGCCCCTTGAAAAAAAGGGAAGTGATGCTCGTGAAGGGAGAATCTCTATGTTGTAGAATTTGGCCCTTATGACTTCCTGTCAGTCAGGCTGATGTTAATTTGGGAATTCTGAGTGGGCCACTTGGTCTGTGCATGATGTTACCTGGGGAGTTTCATGTTGGAGTGCTTGGAGTCAGCAGACAGAGTGACAGGTGGGACGATGCCCTTCTTAAATCAGAAACCACATTGACCTTTGTGACTGTGTCAGTCCTCTTCAATAGCCAGAAGCAGCAGAGACCTGTGGCTGTTCCCAGCTGGGCTCACCAGGGGTTACTCCAGTTTTGTTCCAAGATTTTATTTAGGGGCGGGTAGGGGCATCAGACAATTACGTGTTTGCCTTCAGCTCAGGTCACGATCCCAGAGTCCTGGGATCCAGTCCTATCCCACATCAGGCTCCATACTCAGCAGGAAGTCTGCTTCTCTCTTTCCTTCTACCCACCCCCTACTTGTGCTCCTTCTCTCTCAAATAAATAAAATCCCCCCCCTTTTTTTAAAAGATTTTATTTATTTGACAGAGAGAGAAATCACAAGTAGGCAGAGAGGCAGGCAGAGAGAGAGAGAGAGGAGGAAGCAGGCTCCCCATGGAGCAGAGAGCCCGACGTGGGGCTCGATCCCAGGACCCTGGGATCATGACCTGAGTCGAAGGCAGAGGCTTTAACCCACTGAGCCACCCAGGCGCCCCAAATAAATAAAATCTTTAAAAAAAAAAAAAAGATTTTATTTAGAGAGAGAGCAGGGGTTGGGGGAGAGAATCTTAAGCTGACTCTGCTCAGTTCAGTCTCTCCACCCTCAGACTAGGATCTGAGCTCAAGTTGAGTCAAATGCTCGGGGCACCTGGGTGACTCAGCTGATTGGGTGTCTCCCTTCAGCTCAGTCATGGTCCTGGAGTCCCAGGATTGAGCCCGTGTCCGGCTCCCTGCTCAGTGGGGAGCCTGCGGCCCCCCGACCTCTCACTCTTGCTCTCTCTCAAATAAAATTAAAAAAAAAAAGAAAAGAAAAGAGATGCTCAACCAATTGAGCTACCCAGGCACCCCTTTTTTCTTTCTTTTTTTAGTCTCTGGAGCAGGTGAGCCTCAGGAAAAGAGTAGGGGGAAAAAGTGGGTGGAAAATTAAGGGGCAAGGGAAATAGAAGTGAGGCGATAGGACAGAATACATTTGTCAGTTATTTTAGGACCTTTTTTTGGCGTCCAAGTCATGGGCTAGTCAGGTCCCCCAGCAAGTGCTGTTGTTACATCCTGAGCCCTCCCCACAGTTTGTGGAAGCCTTTGGCTATCCAGAATTCTCCTTTGGGGCTGTACTTTTCCACCTCCAGAGGCTGGGCTCTTCTCCATTTGCTTCCACTCCATTGAGCTGCTCTCATTTTTTTCCTTTTTTCACCTAGGCATTTGGTTGCCAAGCTCCAGTTTTGAAGAACCAAATGAAGCTACTGTGGAAGGGGAAGTGAGGAGAAACGAGGGAGTTGGAAGGGCTGAGATCCTCCATGCGAAGACTTTGGTCCCCCTCGCAGCCCTGGGGCTTGGAAGAAGCACACGACCACACTCTGTGCGCGGGGCTCCACCTCGTCACGCCCAGCCCCTGCGCTACCCTGGAGCTGGACGAGCTCCTTGGAAAACTGGAAGAAGTCTCAACACTGTTCCTTTTTTAGACGTTTTGTTTTGGATATTTGCATTTCTCGGTATGGAAAACTTCCTTTAAAGGCAGCTGGGGTCTGTGCCCATTGGACTGGAAGTGGTGCCAAGGGTGAGCCAGGTTCAAGGGAGGGGAGGGGAGGGAGGGGATTGCCAGTGACGGTCATTCAGCTGGTGCCAAAGGCCGAATGTGAGTGTTCACCGTTGACCTTGAAGAAGGGAAGAGAAGGAGTCAGAAGTGCAAATCGAGTTGGGAGTTTCTGAGGGATGAGGATCCTCTTCTGTTTGAGCATGGGTAGCTTCAGTGGGAGCAGGGAAGAAGCGAGGGTGGGTAGTCTCGAATAGAAGATAGCTGAACAAGAACTGGCAGAGGGCCTCTGGCGGGGAAAGCAGGGACGCCTCACATCCTTTTTCTTTAAAGTTTAGGAACCTGGTTTCAGAATCACCTCTCATAGAAGCTGTGTTAGTTTTGTCATACTGAATTCCTCAGTTTTGTGACCTCAAGTCAGTCCCGTTCTTCCTCCACCCTCCTCCCCTCCCCTTGAAATAACTGTACATTTCACTCTGTTCATGGTAGCATCATTCCTGTTGCTTCTGCCAGCTGCCAAGGCAATCGAGCAATCGACTTTCTCATCACCTGAGAGGTTGAAAGCCCTAATCACGAGCTGCTAAAGTTAATGGAGCACGCTTCCAGATTCTTAATGGCAGACTGTACCCATGACTTAGGAGTCAGTGTTACTTACCTCCGTACGTCTGTCAGTGAGTGAGAGGGAATATGGAGAATAGGGAGAAGCAGAGCTCTCGTGCTAGCGCTCTTCCGAGAAGCTCTCCAGTGTCTCAGCCTTAATGGAGTGTCTTTGGATCAGAGAGGAGGAGAGCATTGGATCTCGTGTTTTTAGGTTTATCCCTGTTGTCCCACTTCTGGGATGGGAGGTAGCAAGGGCTTTTTTATTTTCCTGTGTTTTTTCTAGCAACCCAAACACTTTCCTGAGTCTGATCCTGTTTGCTCCCCCACCTTCATTGGGAAGTCTGTCCGGTGCTGATTTGGGAGTTGTCCACCTTCCAGACAGAAGTGAAGGAGTGGAGTGGGGGGGTGAAGCTCTGGTGTGGTTCATGGTTGTTGAGTTTTTCTGAAGTGGGCTGTTGTCAAGTCATATGATATTTTGAGTTTGCTTTTCTGTAGAGTTACTCTGGGGAGAGGTTTGCTGTTAAGATGTGAAGATTGAGCTGTTTGTGTGTTTACTGCTCTTTTTCGTAAATGTTCCATTAGCCTGCCTGGTTCCCCTGAGTTTATATCTGCCTCGTCTCATGAGATAAATAATATCTTCAGGTTTGTGGTTTCCTGATGGTTTGGGGTGAGGCCCCAGTGTCTTGGTAATTTATAGGACTGTCTCATCTGGAAGCACTGGCCTTCTGCCTTATGTCTTGCATGGAATGACCAGTCTTCTTCCTTATAGCGGAACAGAAAGGAAACATGCATTGTTATCTGTCTGGAAAGAGGGGGTCACAAAACGAGCTTCGTGGCATAAACATAGCCCACCTCTGATTTGTCATGAGGTACCTCTTTTCTCCTTGGATCCTGAAGACAGTGGTCCCAGAAATTGGCTGAACCTGTGAGTCTTGCCTCTTGAGGGTGCGTATGAACTTGCCGTCTTGCAGAACGTGCCCCCCAGCTTGAGAGCCCGCAGTCTTTTATCCATTGGGATCCTTGAGTAGCTGATGTGCAGCTCTTTGGGTTTTTTGGGCCCTTTTTCTTTTATACATTTCAGCCACCCATACTTTTAAAAAAATTCTTTTTTTATAGTGTGTTTTAATGCATTTGCCTGGCTCTGGGGTAGATACTGTGGGAAACACAAGAGGGGAAGGACACCATATCTGGCCTAAGGGAGCTTTTAAGTGACTGCCCCACGCACAGCAGCTGCAGAATGACTCTGTGGCAGCAAGAACCAAGGGCTATCTTTAAAGAAATTCAGCTGGGTAAGATCAGGACAGACCAGATGGTCTGGGAGAGCCCTATGGCAGTGAGGCTTTCGGGTCCTAGGCGAGGGTAAGACAGGCAGGAAACACACAACAGAAACATGGAAACAGCAATCTGCAGGGTGTTCTGAATAGGACACAGCCCCAGGTTAGGCGACGGTGTTGGTCACTCCTTTCTCAGGGCCTGTGGTTTAGATGGAAACTTCTAGTCATCAAGCAAGTCTCAGTGCTGAGGGCTTGTGAGGTGAAGTGAAATCCAAAGCCATAAGTTGGCTAGTTCCTGCCTGTGGCCAGGAGCCTCGCTGCTCTCAGCGCAGTCCAGGGAGGGAGGCAGAGCCCTTGCACCCCTTGTGGTACCAGGGGTTTCCACTGGACAATTCATGCAGTCAGGTCCAGAACCAAACCAGCTAAGGAGGCATGATCCAAGCTCACCACCATCCTTCTTTCTCCTTCTGGGAGAGCGTAGTATGCACACGTGTCCGTGATTTGTCTGTGTGCTAGTCATGGCCCAGGCTATAGCCTAGATCTTCCTCAGTAGAGCGAGGCAGTTACACAGGGAGAGACAGGCTCCATCGGGAGGTGAGGGGAGGAAGAGGCGGGATTGGGCAGCTGGCTGAGCGGCCTGCCTGGTCAGAGCGGGAATAGGAGTGGCTGCCCTGTCGCCAGCAGTCCCCTTCATCTTTCCCGGCTGGGCCCACTCCTCCTTTGCCAGTTCTGTGTCGTGCTAATCGAAGTGCAGTCCACAACTTGTTCCTTTTTGCTTGTTGTATTTTAAAGTCACAAACTGGAAAAGGTTCTCACCTCCAGGGACCCATCATCGATTTCACAACCCACAATTAATGGGTCCTTGCCTGTGTGCCCTTACTTGTTCGTGATTGATCTACTGTAACCTTCCTCAGGACAGGTGTGAACCACTGTGAGCTAAGTGACAACTACTGCTACAATTCGCTGTTGCTTGAAATTCACGTGCTGTGGCAGGAGCGCAGAATAAGGAGGGTGGGGCTTTGCTCTGAGGACTAGGTAAGTGGGTAATGGCTGGGAGTTTGGGACCGTTGGCGATGGCTTTGGCCCGGTGGCCAGCTTGTGCCTAGATTAGTGAATGTGAGCCACGGCCTACAGCGTGCAAGCTTCTGAGAGGAGACGCTCGATGGGGAGCTCGCCATTAGGGTTTCTACTCCTCCTCTCCTCCCTCTCCCCGGAGGCTGATGGTGTCAGCCTCCCTAAGGTTGGGAGTGCCGCAGAGACGGCTGCAAACCCGCCTACGGTGCACATCCAGGAAGAACTGGGGAGCCAGGAGGGGGCTGAGTGCTCACATGTCCGGGTATGAGAGGCAAAAGTAGAGCTGGATGCCCCGGGGTGCCCGCCTTTTTGGCCCTCACCCTACGCCCCCAAAAGGGCAAGACTGCTTGAAGCCCTTAGGTCCCAGCAGGAAACGGGGCTAGGCAAGACTTTTCCCTTAGGTTAGACCCTTTCCCTGCCCTGCTGCCTTTGCCTTGGCTTTGAGCCCTGGAAATGGAGGGCGAGGTGCTGGGGTCTGGCTCTCTGGCTGCAGGAAGGAGCTCTGAAAGTCAGTGTGCATGCATGTGTGTGTCCGCATGCGTGTCTTCATTTGCAGGAGTCTTGCTACCAGTTGGGGTGTTGAAAGCATCTCCATTGTGGGGAGACCTGCCATTTGTTTTCCACTTTAAAGAGAATGACATGCCCCCTGTCCCTAAGGGAGGAGCTTTTGAGTTAGACATTTTCCCTATGGGAATCCTCTTGGTTTGGTTTGTTGTGGGGGGGGGGGTGGATACTGATTTTTAGCTCTAATTGTCAACACAGCTGTTCTTACACTGAATTTGTGCTATTGCATACATGTAGCCATCTTTCTTTTCACTGCAGCAGTGTTTATCAGTAGTTCAAAATGATTTATTTGCTCCTGGGGAGTAAAATCTTTTTTATTAAAAAAGAAAAAGAAAAAAAAAAGGAGAAAGAAAGCAAAGTGTGGCTCCCTCCCCCCATGATAGCTGGAGGATTAGTGAGCCTCAAAGCTCAAGAAGGCAAAGTTGAGTCTGCCAGTCCCTGTGACTTACCCTGTTTTGACATCAGAGCCTTCGTGCTCAGCACAAAAGGACAGGAGGCCTTGAGAAGAGGGAGAGCAAAGCCTTGGAAGGAGTGAGGTGGGGTTTGGACCGTAGAGATGGAGGCACTGGGGGACTCAGGTGCTGCAGTTAGAAAAACAGAGTAAGGAATTGTATTAAAATACTGATTCTCTAATCTGCCAGGGAAAGACCTTTCTTTGCATACAGATTCCATACTGCCATTGTCATTTTCATCACTTCTTGACCTTCCTGGTAGGTGCCAGCCCAGTTTCTTCCTGCTTCCCGTGCTCTCTGTGCCCCTCTGCCATCCTTCCCTCTCCCATCTACCTCTAGGAAGCCAGTCCTGCACACTGAGTCTGTGACTTGCCTTCACGCTCATTTCATCTCGGTTAGAGGGTCCCTGGAACTGCTCCCTGCCTCCCCCACCCCCCGCCCGCCCCCGAAGTGCCAAGAGGTGCAAAGGGGCAGGTCAAAAGCAGCCAGCCGTGGTGGGAGGACGTGAGTGTCTGGTTGCAGCCGGACTGCAATCTTTGCTCCTGGAGAGGGTATGAAGAGAACCAAGGACTCTGTTGATCAGAACCCAGGAGCTCATACACTGCTCCGCCCGGCTCAGGTGGGGTGGGCAGGCTGGTCTGGCTCCTCCATCCCTGGTGCTCCCTTGAATGGGAACCTGCCCCCTCACGGTTCTGCCCAGCACCTTTTCCAAGGGACAAGCATGATCCTGGCACCGCTCCGTGGGCAGGCCGGTCATTGGGTTGCCCAGACTGGTACTGCCTGTGGCACGGCCACTGCTGTACATTTTTTGGTTGTTTTTAAGAAACTCTGTGAAGAGGGGTGTCGTTCTGGGCTCAGGGTGGCTGCCAGCCCTTCACCAGAAGGGGAGCCGCACCCCTGCAACCACTTCTGTCCTCATGTGCCGCCCCGCCCCGCCCTCCTCCAAGCCAAAGCGTGGCCTGGCTTTTGTCTTCCCATTTCGTTTTCCTCCTCTCTTCCCCCTTTTTGTGCTTAATTTATTAAAATAGTTGCTGTATAATTTATTTTCATAAACTATAAAAAATTACTAAATGGTTAAAATAGACTTGCAGGCCAATCTTAAATGGGGTGGGAGGGTCTGCGGGTGGGGTGGGAGAAGGGAAAGATGTTTTGATATAAACAAAACAAATGCACTTTGGGTGTGTTTTGGTATTTTTCTGGGGATAGATGGGTGGGTGTTGGGCTGTCCCTGTAGATTAGTTCCAGAACCGGGTGTTTGTATATACTGTATTAATAGGCATGTGTGACTCTTACAAAGGGACGTTAGTAGCTGCTGCAGGTCCTGTTTGGAAACCCCTTGTACAACTCCCAGTTTTTTGTAAGTGTCAGTGCGGGAGACATTGGACTCTTGTGTTTGTATCTCCTTTTTATGATTGCTGTACTGACCCATGTCTTTTTGGGGAGAGGTGAAAAGAGATTTGAAATAAAAATGTTTAGAAATTACTTCAGGTGGTTTGGGTTTGTGTTTGTCAGTCCTTCTCTCGTCTCCTGGACTCCTCACATCACCACCAGCCCCGCAGAGTCAAAGAACCCACCCCTGGTGACTAGGGCATCTCTTGTGATGGGAACCAAGCCGGGTGCCTCCAGAACTGGTCTTGTCAGAATTAGAGATGTTGAAAAGTTCCCCGGGCCCATGGCCATTGCTCAATGCTGCTTTCTCCTTCCCCGGGAAGTGCGGGAGAATTCCAGTGCCCGGGCATTTTTTGGGTTGGTGAGCCATGGGGTGGGGCTGTGGCTAGGCAGAGTGCACGTGTCCCTGCAGCAGTCAGTCCCCACGTTTCCTCGGACCGACAGGCGAGGTTTCTCATGAGTTTAACCTGCATCTTTCCTGTCTTGCTAAGCCTCTTGAACCATGCTCTTAGGAGAGAAAAGAAACTGTTTCTCTGACAACCGTGTGTACTCGGAGCCACTGGAAACTCCCTTCTTCACTTCCCCACCTAACCCTTTCCAAGTCCCCTACTTAGGGGGCCACTGTACCACCTTGGCACATTGAGGAGCACTTCCTGCAATTTCTCTGCATCCTCAGAGGAGCAAGCATGCTCCGTGAGCCAAAACCCAGTTTGGGGGAGTTGTGTTTTCACTGGACTGGTGGTAAGAGCCGCCCCAGGGGAGTCTGGGAAGCCCCATTGCCTGAGTCCCCGGCCCGTGTTAGGGTGAGACGGTATGTCAGTTCTGTGACAGGGTGAATTTCTTTCTTTTTTTTTTTTTTAAGATTTTGTTTATTTATTTGACAGAGATCACAAGCAGGCAGAGAGGCAGGCAGAGAGAGAGGAAGGGAAGCAGGCTCCCCGCTGAGCAGAGAGTCCGATGGAAGGCTTGATCCCAGAACCCTGGGATGGTGACCTGAGCCAAAGACAGAGGCTTTAACCCACTGAGCTACCCAGGTGCCCCAACAGGGTGAATTTTTTTTTTTAAGATTTTATTTATTTACTTGACTGACAGAGATCACGGGCAGGCAGAGATGCAGGCAAAGAGAGAGGCAGAGAGAGGGGAAGGGAAACAGGCTCCCTGCTGAGCAGAGAGCCCGACGCGGGGCTCCATCCCAGGACCCTGAGATCATGACCCAAGCTGAAGGCAGAGGCTTAACCACTGAGCCACCCAGGCGCCCCCAGGGTGAATTTCTGATGGAAGTTTTCTTCCCTTTTTGAAGGGAAGGTGCGCCAAGCTATGGAGGGTGAACGACACTATGAGGGAAAATGCTTAACCCAGAACCAGCAGTTCAAACGCCCCCTTGGCCACCGTCTGCACACGGTCTTCAGTCGTAAGGACCCTTGGCTCACACCATCGGTCAAGAGTGTTAGTGCACATCGTTTCAAAATAGAGGCGCAGATTTTCATAATTTCAGACGAGCATTGAGCATCGTTCACAGTCGAGATAACAACTTGTTAGGAAAGAGAGCTACAGGAGCCTCTGACTTGGGTGATGAAGTTCAGAGAAGGAGAGGCATTCTTTTGGTCACAGTAAACTCCAAATAAGTAAATCAAAGGGTCCCCTGCCCTCCTCTTCACCCCCAACACCTGACACCACCTACGTCACCCCCTGTGTTTCCCGGCCATTCTCTTCAGCCCGTACTTTGATTCTGTCCCCAAGCCTGGTCTGTGTCACACAGCAGGTGATGCCCCTCTCCTCTCTGTCCTGGCGTGTGTCCCCAAGGGTGAGGATGAGCAGGGAGAAGGGAGTTTTCAGTCTCTCTGGGTTCCCTCCCGCCTCACCTCTACTGTGAGCGTCCTGTGTCTCATGGTTCGAGGGCCTGTCGGTGCCATTTGGATTCTGGAGAACAACCTTTTCATCTGGCGCTCAGCCAAAGGCTCGGGCTTTGACTCCAGCTCTGAAGAGGCATGAGCTGAGTCACCGCTGGCCTCTCGTGGAGCCCTGTCCGAGAAATTTTTTCAGGAGGAGATTTGACCAGACTAATCCTATGCACTGATCCCTGTTTACGCTGTGACTTTGTCTGGACTCCGTTCCCATATCCTAATTTAGACGTCCCCCTTTCCGCACCTGGGCAATTCCAGAAACTTCCCAGCTGGTCTTTTTGCATCTTGTCTCCTCTCTCCAGTCCTTCTAAAAAGTCCTTCCCAAGAAAAGATGTGCTCAAGTCCCTTCCTTAGTTGAAAACCCTTCCTTAGTTGATGACTCATCCTAGAGCAGAAAAGCTTCCCTCCTCAACTTGGCACCCAACTGTTTCTCCTTCTCCTGCCACACAGACTGCAGTTTGGTTGTGACACACGCAGTGTCCCCCAAGGACAGCATCCCTTCTTCTGCCACTCCGCCTTCCCTCATGCTGGGGGACCCTTACCTGTCACACTCTCCACCTGGAAACTACTCCTTCAAGGGTTTGCTCCGGGACCACCTCTGGAATTGTCACCAGCCACTTGTGGCCCAAACCAATCCTCCTTCCTTGGCCATCTGTTTGTTCATGCATCTGCCTGCTTGCTCATCCCGACCTCTGGTCTGGGAGGGATGGAGCCCAGGTCCTGCTCAGTTCTCTCCCTGCCCCTGGGGCTGACCCAGTCGAGTACACTCACCAAGGTGGTGGCGGTGGTTGAGGAAAGGGGACATCAGCTGCCTTCCCGGGAGTGCTGCTTGCTCTCCCAGCCCAGCCAGCCTTGAGCTTGGATTTTCACCTTTCACACAAGGCAGCTTCCATAGGGGGTTCTTAACTACTAAATGTCAGTTCTCTTCAGAATTTCTCAAGAAATTGGAGTTTGGGTGGTTGAAGGAAGAGTGTGAATGATGTAACATGACTGTAACACAAGGTAGCCCAAAGGTGGGGTGTAGACCGCTTCCTCCTGCAACCAACAGTGTTACAGCACCAGGGCTGTCCTCTGGTAGAACGTGCTCCCCACGTAGGGTCAGCAGGCTTCGTCCAGCCACCCGGAGTTACACGGAACCATCTACCGTCCCTGGTGAATTCTCCCCCAACAGAAAGTCTGCATTTAAAAAGCTCAGCTCAGGGCGCCTTGGTGGCTCAGTAGGTTAAGCCACTGCCTTCGGCTCAGGTCATGATCTCGGGGTCCTGGGATCAAGGCCCACATTGAGCTCTCTGCTCAGCAGGGAGCCTGCTTCCTCCTCTCTTTCTCTCTGCCTACTTGTGATATCTGTCAAATAAATAAATAAAATCTTTAAAAAAAAAAAAATAAATAAATAAAAAGCTCAGCTCAGGGGTGCCTGGGTGTCTCCATTGGTTAAGCCTCTGCCTTCAGCTCAGGTTATGATCCCAGGGTCCTGGGATCACCTGCTTCTCCCTCTTACTCTGCCCCCCTGCTCCTCCTGCTTGTGCGCTCTCTCTCTGTGTCAAATAAATAAAATCTTTAAAAAAGAATCTTTAAGGAACGCCTGGGTGGCTCAGTTGGTTGAGCAGCTGCCTTCGGCTCAGGTCATGATCCCGGAGTCCTGGGATCGAGTCCCACATCGGGCTCCTTGCTCCGCGGGGAGCCTGCTTCTCCCTCTTACTCTGCCTTCCACTCTGTCTGCCTGTGCTCGCTCTCCCTCTGAAAAATGGATAAATAAAATCTTTAAAAAAAAAAAAAAAAAAAAAAAAGAATCTTTAAAAAAGCCCATGCTGGGCTTTGGGTCTCATCCCCCTGTGGTGTCACAGCCCGGCTTCCCCCACCCACCCCACCCACTTCGGAGAACTTGGTTTTGTTTCTGGGCCTTTATTCTGCAAATCCAGGGGTGATGAGACAGGTGGAGAACAGGCTATCAAGGCTACCTAGCTTTATACGGGGAGGTAAAACTAAGCGTGGGCAGGTCACCGCTGAGCCTGGGCGCAGTTTGGGATGTTCAAAATGGGACGGGACAATCTGGCTGCAGCCATCCTGTGTGGGAGATTGGAAGTTAAAATTTCCTGAAGTTTCTCTGCACGTTGGGTGCAGCGGTCACCCTCCCCCATGCCCTCGGGTCAGTGAAGAATAGGGCCATAGGGATCCGTCTCCTTTTCTTCTGGATCGAGGGCTCTTTCCCTGAATGGACACCATATGCAGAAGGCAGTACAAGCCCAGCTTTAGACATGAGCTCTTATTGCTTGTGGACAGTGGGTTCTGTGTCTGGTTCATCTGCTCTGTCCCCTGCCCCCATCCCCCCGGGGCTGTGCCAGCCCACTGACAGGTGCCCCCTGGATGTTGGCAAAGGCAGCCAGGCCAGCCCTAGAGGCAGCCCTGGGGTTAGGTCCTCTGAGCTGGAGTCACCTTCGCTGCTGAATGGGGGTGACCGGGGCTGGGGGGTGGACTCGACACCGGAATGGGGATTCACATGGGAAGCAACGTGGGCAGGGAGCGAACCCAGAATGCCTTGTTCAGTCTGTGGAAGAGGCATCAGGGGAGTGTGCGGGGGCTCTCAGCCAGAGCAAGGGTTGGTGAGCCTGACTCACTCTGACAAAGTGTTGGTGTTTTGTTTTGTTTTTTTTAAGATTTATTTATTCATTTTAGAGGGAGGGAGAGAGAGAGAGCAGGAAGGAGGAGCAGAAGGAGAGGGAGAGCGAGTCCCAAGCCAACTTCAAGCTAAGCTAAGCGCCGAGCCGGTCATGGGGCTCGATCTGATGACCCGGAGATCACAACTTGAGCAGAAACTAAAAGTAGGTCGCTTCACAGACTGAGTCACCCAGGGGCCCCAGGCAAACTTTTTTAAACTTTACACTCACCGTGAGACTAAGACACACTCCTAGAATCTCAAGGGGCCAGGTATGGGGGGTGGGGATTGGTAAGAAGCGGGGATGGAAGGTCTCAAATGCATCTGACGGGTCCTTTGTCCCCTCTCCATGCTCACACCCCCTCGTTCCCACGCTCCGGGAGGACCCCGCCCAGCCCTTGTAGACCTGTCAGAACACCCGCTCCCCCACTTGCGGGTCGTGTGATCTTGGACCGTCTATTTATGCTTTCTTAGTCTGTCTCCTCTTGTGAAGAGGGAAAGTATTTTTACTTACCCCATGAGTGAGTAAATGAGATAATGCATGTAAAATGCCTGGTACATCTTCTGCACTCAATAAATAGCCACAGGCACTAATTATTATCATTATTAGTGGCATTTTGAAGAGAGGGACTGAGAGCTTTTTGCCTTCTCTAAAGCAGAAGGAAAAATGGAAAGGTTTCAGGGCTGTCACCAGAGGCTGCAGCGAGGGGTGGGCTGGAGGGAGGAGGGGGGAAGGTTTCGGGAGGATAAGGCTGGGCAGGCAGGTGGGGGGGGCGGTGGGTGATGGGAACAGGTGGCACCGGGTGAGTTCTTAGGCTTTTCCTGCCACCTAGCGGCGCCTCTGGGCTATGCCACCCAGCTGTCCCCTTGGGTCTGGCTGGGCAGCAGTGGGGCGAGGCTGGGTTTAACATCCCAGAGCGCAGAACCTCCAGTCCTCTTCTGCTGCCTCCATTTAGTGCTCTGTCCCCTCGGAGACCCTGGCCTGGGCACATCCTCCACATGGTCCTAGCATGTGAAACAAGACTCCTTTCTCCAAGTGCAGGGATGGGGGAAGGCTTTGTTCTCTTGGCTCCCAGGCAGAATGAGGAGCTGGGGCAGACACCCCAGGAGCTGGCAGAGACCTCCCCCAGGCCCCACCCTGTCCCCCGCTGGCTTGATGGCCACCCCAGGGGAATGCCAGACCTCCCCCAGGCACTGGGGCCCCAGACCCATCTTGGTGTTTGCGTCGGGTTTTATTGAATTCTCTAAAGATGTGCAACCCTAAGCAGAGCCTGGGTCAGGGTTCTCCTGAGCTTTCCCATCCCACCTTCTCCAGAGAATTTTGCCTTTGTCTCTGGGATGAGAGGAGGGGGACAGAGAGCTGCAGCCTAAGTACCCTTCCACCCCCACGTGAAGGACCGGGTACGGGGGGGGGGGGGGGGGGGGCCTCTGAGCCAGCTCCGCCTCTGGGGCTTCTCATCTCCCTCCCCTAGGGGAGGCGCCAGCCCCTCCTAGGAGGCTGCATGGAATGATATCCTCCTTGCATCATGTCTAGCTCCTGCTTCAAAGGCAGCTGTGCCTGTTTGGTGAGGGGTCTGACCTTGGGTGAGGGGTTTTAGGAGGAGTCCGGGAGCTACATGCTGGGCTGGGGATCTGTAGCCGGCGCTTCCACAGGCCCCCCCCCCCGCATCTGCACACCCCCCCCACCCTTGATGCCCACTTTTCCTCTCAGGGCCTGGTTAGAGCCTCAGCTGCAACGGGGCCAGAATTGCATCATTCTTGGCTTTGTTCACAGAGCAGCAGGTGGAGGAGCGGCCCGCAGTCCATGCCCCCCCTTCCTGCTCATCTCCTTCCTGGGTAACCCTTCTCCTTCCTCCCTTCTCAGACTCACAGCACCCCCACTCTAGGAGTAGCCGGCCTTAACCATGGCTCTCAGATCCCCCCCCCCACCCCGCCTTCTCCTGCTCCTCAGGGAGCCCTTGAGGCTCCAAGGGGAAGGGAAGGAGGCTGGGGAGGGGTGGCTGGGGGGTAGGGGGCGGAGCAGAAATCAGCATCAGGAAACTGCCCTCCTCATTTCTGTTCCCCACCCAGTGGGAGGCAGATGCCACCCCCAAAGAAACACCTGGTTGTAGCCAGTATGGTGTCCCAGAATTTGGGAACAAGGTTAAAAACTGTCACCTGATACACGAAAGCTAATAAATAATCAACATAAGGTGAATGAACTCAGCTCTTTGTAGAAAGCACTCAACTTCCATTGATGGTTTATGTGTCTGTCAGTGGGCCCAGAATGTTATACTCCCACCCCAGTCTCCCACCAACCCTGTGAGGTGGTGCTGACATCACTCTTGGCTTATGGATGAGGAAGCTCGGAGCTCAGACGTGAGTGCACCACCCAGCTACGGAATGGCAGACATGGGACTTGAATCTTGGTCAGTCTCCCCCTGGTGGGGCTCAAAGCTTCTCAAAGAGATGGTTGGAAAGTTTGGTGCTGACCAGGCTGGGGCTTCCCCCCACCCCCACCGCCCAAAATGAGGTTTTTGCCCAAGACACTGTTTGTTTTTTTTTTTTAAGATTTTATTTATTTATTTGATAGAGAGAGACACAGTCAGAGGGGGAACACAAGCAGGGGGAGTGGGAGAGGGAGAAGCAGGCTTCCTACTGAACAGGGAGCCTGATGCGGGGCTTGATCCCAGGACCCTATGGGTCATGACCTGAACCAAAGGCAGATGCTTAACGACTGAGCCATCTGGGCGCCTCTGCCCAAGACACTTATTAAGAGACAAGACAAATGTCGTTTTAATCTTATGAAGGCGATTCAATAAGATGTATGTCAAGTGACCTGGGCTGGGCCCTGCCCCCTTCTACTGCTGCCCCTCTACGGTAAGGCTGTAGCTGAAGGTTCTGGGCCACGTGAGGAGGAGCAGTAAGAAATAAAGAGCCAGAGCCTGTCGAGGCCCTGGGCTTCCAGGAAAGAGGGAGAACTGGGAGGCTGCACACATGGATCTTGCAGTCCTCACAGGGACCCTTTGCTTATGGGGCTTCCTGAATAGCTTCTGGGTTTAGCATTCTAGCCACTGTGACTTTGGCTAGTAGGAGTCTATTTGTTAGGGCCCGCTCAGCATCTTTGGGGACAGACAGTTCTCAGCCTTGCAAAGCCCAAGCCCAGACTTTAGGTCTAGCCAAGCAGCAGCTGTTCCAGAAGCCCATCGTGGGTGGCTGCTGCTGCCACAGCCACCTCCTCCTCCTTGTTTTAACTTCCCAGTGGCTGCTTCATTCCTGAAAGACAATCAGTGGGAAACAACTAGGAAGAATGGACCCTGCCTTCACAGCCCAGGGCCCAGCTCCACCAGGACCTGGGAGAGGCGGGGTCAGGGTCTGGGGTACATGCATGCCGGCCATGAGCACTCTTCCCAGTCTCCTGTCTCTTTAGCCCAGGACAGGCTCCCTCTGAAGAGACAAAGGGCCCCATTGACCCCCTAGCCTTGTGACCCCACCCAAATCTGTCCTTCCCCTCCCCAGGCAGCCAGCAGGGCGCTCACTCATTTGGGTAGCAGACAGCGGCCACAAGGCTGCTGAGAGGGCATGGCAGGGGAGCCAAGAGAGGGGGCAGCCAGCAGGGCAGGGAAGACTGGGAGTGTGTGGTGAGTCCCCACCAGACCCCTGAAGAGATGGGCAGCCTGGGATGAAGGGCTGCCAGGACTCCTGGCTGTAGTTCCAGGAGCAAACAGCAAATACCCCACAGGGCCAAAGCATGGGAGGACCGGGGGAGTCCAACCTCAGCCCCAAGCCAGGCTGCCCCTGAGCTCAGGGCCTCCCCGGACTGCATTCCTGCCTCCCTCCCCCCAGTTTGTCCCCCACACCCAGCCTATAAAGCCCCCTTTGTCTGGGCCCACTGAGGATCTTAACTCGCCCCATCTGAGCTTCCCGCCCTCTGCCCCCTCACCCTCTGGTGCCCAACAAAGAGTCCGGGTGCAGTGGGAGGGGGTAAACCCCCCTTCATGCCAGCCTGGGCACTGGCCTGGGGGGGTAGGGAGTTGAGGCAGCCAGCCCCTGCCCACCAACGCTCCCACCCTGCTTCCAGCTTCAGGGCAGGTTAGTTCCCAGCCCTGTCTGCTCTGGACTCCTCACTCCTGGGCAGCATGCCGGCCTCTCACATGCCTGCTCATGTGACATCGCCCTCAGTGCCGCCCTATCCAGTCAGAGGCAGGACAGAGGGGCAGTGGGCCATCAGGAGCCACCTCTGATGGGGGGGGGGTGTCAGTGGGGAAGTGGTCTCTTTGACACCTCTTTGGTCTTTCCCAGAGTGGGTGGCTGCCCTGCCACCAGTTAGGTGCCTGGCTGGCACTGGGGGCTTCAGAGGACCATTCTGTGGCAGTGGGCCCGAGTTCAGCCCCTCCTCCCGCTTGGCATATGTCTAGGGCAGGGCACCCGGTAGGCGACAGGAATCTCTGTCTCTGCTCCCCACGCCCAGCCAAGGACCTCAGAACACATTTGAATAGAGGCTGGATCCTGACAGGAGGGATGATGCCTCCCCACCATCTCCTGTCCTCACAAGGTCACAGGATCCAGACCCCTGCTCACAGGCAGTGGGGGCGGGGGGGAGTGGAGGGGACAGTGGTGTGTCCCCCTGTGTCCCAGACTCTGTGGGTGTCTCTGACCTGCTCTCAGGCAACCCTGGAGGAGGGGCATCAGCCTGGAGACAGTGATCTGGGCCACAGGGTCAGCTCTGTCACTAAGCTGCTGTGTGGCCTCCGGCAAACCCTTCTGTGGCCCCTGTAACATGAGGGGTGGGGCCCTTCTAAGTCCTAAATCTCGGACATGAAGCCAGGGTCTTCCCTGGGACAGTGTCCTCTCTGGAAGAACGATGTCCCCAGGACAGGGAGAACAAGGTGTGCTGGCGGGGATGAGCCCCTGGATGTGAGCGGGTGTACGTTCTGTGTGTGTGTGTGACCGAATGCGCGCGGGCGCGCGCGCGGGTGTGAGCGCGGCGCCTCCACCCGCGGGTGGGAGGGGGCGGGGCGGGGCGGGGGCGGGGCCTGCGGGGCGGGGCGGGGGTCCCGGCGGCTGACAACCCGCGCTCCTCGCGCTGGGCGGTCGCCCGGCTGCCGCACCGACAGGGCGCATGGAGGGGCCGCCGCCCCCGGCGCCCCCCGGGGCCGGCGCGGCGAGGACGGCGTAGCGGACAGTAGCATGGAGCAGGTCGGCCGGCGCGGGGCGCGGGGGCGCGTCTGGGAGGGCAGGGCGGGGGCCGTAAGCACCAGGTGAGGGTGGGCGCGCCGCGGGGGAGGGGGTCTGGGGCGCTAAGGCTCCGAGTCCGGCGGGAGCTTGGGGCGAGGGATGAGGCTGGTGTGACACTGAGCTAGTGGGTACACACACACACACACACACACATGCACACGCACACACACACGGAGGCGCACACAGAGGGCGCGCACGCTGCTTCTCTCCCCACCCAGGAGAGCACCCTCCTTTAGAAGCCCCCCTCCGCACGCGGGAAGGTCTCAGCCCTTGCTAGGATCCTAGGCCTGAGGGGGCTGCAGGCCCTGCGGAATGAAGGAGTGACAGGAGACGGAGGGAGCTCTCCCACGCCAACTACCGCCGACCCCCTAGCGAGACCTCACAGCGACAGGACACAACCGTCTCCCTCCCCCACCTACACATGGAGGGTCTTCTCCCAGCCCGCCCCTCCCCACCCGGTTACAGCAGCTGCAGCAGCTGCTGCCACCATTTCATGGCAGTGAAAAGATGGGGTGGGCTGGGCAGCTTCTCCATATGCCCCCCAAAGGCAGACCTACAACCCCAGCCAGGCCCCGGGGACTTTCATTTACACAATCGCCATCAGAAAGGGGCAGGGGTGAAGACTCCCTAAGGCTAGAGAGCCTCACCTCCTCCGGGGTGTGCAGCAAATGGAGAAGGGGGGGTCAGTCCTCTTAGGTGAGTGAGGGGGGCCTCTATTTGGACTGGCAGTCAGTCTCCTGCTCTGAGAGGCAGCAGCCTGGGCGGGAGTGAGGGCGCTGCTCTTGAGATTGCCTTACTCCCTTCATAATCCTGACTTGGTAGGAGGTCTTGGGGTGGGGTCTGGAGTGGTGGGATTTTCTGTTCTTGGGTGTGCCTTTAAGTGCTGGGCTTGTCCGCACTCCTGGGCTCTTTGGGGCTGCTCCGCCTGAAGCAGTGGCCTGGGGCCCTGGGCTCTGAGACCTCTCCCCTTCAGACTGAGCGCAGACCCCCTACCTTTGGCAGAGGGGTTCTTGGGTTGACTGTGGTGGTGATGAGGAGGGGCGGGAGGCTGGGTAGGGGTAAGGAGTCAGGGGTGGGGGTGAGCCTAAGTTCTGGGGAGGCGAGAATGCTCTGGACATCTTCCCCTGGGGGCTGCGTGTGCTGTGTGGGGAGGATCTGTGGGCTGGTCTAGTCTCTAGGCCTGTTTGGGATCTTCATTGTTAATTTAAATGGCCAGTGGCAGAACCAGGCCTGGCAGGGAGAAGGGGACTCCATTCATCATTATCTGCTGTTGCTGTCCTCCACTCTGAGTATCAACAAGTGGGGGCTGGGGGAACAGTCCTAAATGCCACTGAATTGCTTACATTAAAACAGTGCATTTTACGTTATGTGAATTTCACCTCAATAAACAAAAAAAGGGGGGGGGTAGGGCTAGGGATCATTGCTACTTTCTGCCTAGAAAGTAGCTCACTGGGAGTGCAGCTCAGCCTGAATTGCTCCTAAAAGCAGCCCTCAGTTGCCCCCCCATCAGCCTTCTAGACCTCTTCTTGGGGTCAGCTGTTTCCCCTTTCCCAGAGGACAGACTCTGGCTCCTCTGTGCCCTGGCATGGCGGAGGGGAGGAGAGAGAAGAGAGAGTAGGACATTGGGCTCCTGCCCGCGCCCATCAAAGGGACACTGGGAGGTCTTGTATATCTGTCCTCTCTCTGGGCCGCTATGAAATCCCTGCTAGTGGTGGTGAACGGTGGCTGTCGCGGTCCTTTCTAGGTGTCCCAGGACATCTCTGCCAAGCAGCACAGCAGTCAGCCTGTCCGCTGGACTGTGAGTCACACCCCCCACCCCCAGCTGGGGATGCTGATGTTCAGCATGACCAGGGACGTGTCCAGGCCGATGTTAATGTCTGAAGGCAGCCCCAGCCCTGCTGGCCCATGGGTGTCACTGGCTTTCTGGAGGAGCCGGAAACATGGTGTGTACGGGGCGCTTCTGAAATCGGAGCTTCTTTCACCCCACCAAGGGAAGCTCCTATTTTAAGTTTCCCGTGTGCTGAGCCCTCTTGTAAAGCGAAGGATCCTTTTATAGTGCGAGAACCGCCCCAATGTGTCTGTGTGGTATGCGTGGATTTTGGCATGTAGGGTCTCTTAAAAGGGAGCATGCCTGGAATCTCACGGGGGGGGGGGTTGCCCAGATGGAGGGGCTTGCCCCCTGTGGTCAGTGCCCTGCCCCTCTTTTCTTCCCATCTAACTCCCCTCTCCCTCCTAGGCCTGGCTCAGAGCCAGACAGAGGAGAGGGAGCAGCTGCTGGGGATTTCCAGAGCTTCCAGGGGGAGGTGGGAGCTACCCCTCCCCTTCCCTTCCCCTCTCCTCCCCTTCTCTTCCTTCCCTCCATGTTTCCCTCCTCTCCCCTGCCCCTCCACCTCTCCTTGAAGGACACAATGGAGACAGGGAGGAGAGTGGGTCGTGGCCCCCCTGTGTGCAAGGCTTCCGTAGAAGAGCTGGGCGGGATCTGGGGGCCTGTGGCAAAAGCAGGACTGCAGGCCAGCTGCTGGAAGAATTTAAATGCCCTCGAATAGAACCTCAGAATTTAGCCTCCTGGATCTGGGAAGACACTACCGGGCCTAGCTACTCCTACAGATCCTGCTTCATAGAGCGGAGGCTTGGCATCAGACTTGACCAAGTTACTGAAATTTCGGACCTTGTTTCCTCGTTTATACAGTGGGGCTAATAATAACACCTACCCTACAGGGTGGTCATTGGGTGTAGATAAAATTGTGTCTGTAAAAAGCCTGGCACACAGTAGGCACTCAACTCATTTGAACACATCTTGGCAATGGGTCAGGTGACATCGTGGTTCTTGGAGGTCATCTGCTAGCCTTCTATACACAGTCCAGGCCACGGGACTGATGTCACGCCCCAGTATCACACAGCTGGGAGCCTGCAAGGGCAGGGACCCCAGCCCAAGGCCTCTTCCTTGTCCCCGCATCACGACAAACACGGTTCCTCTGAGGGGTCGCTGGCGGAGAATGGCAGGACTGGGCATCTCTTACCTATTCCCTGCCCTGACACCAGGGTTTTACTGGGTGTGGCTTGTTTGCCCGGCTGCCAGCCTAGAGAAGCCACAGCCCCTTGCTTCCACCCCTGAGCCAACTGTCCAGAGGTTTCTGGCCTGAGTTCCCAGCTGTTTGGCTGGTTACCTATGGCCCTTGGCCCCAGCCAGTCTAGAGGCTCTGTAGCTTCCCTCCTTGAGGGGTGTTTGGGTGGGATTCCTGAGGGACCTGGTGGCAGGGAGGAGGGTGGGGACTGGCATCTTCTTGAGTGGCCTGTTGCCCTACCCTTACACCATTAAAGATGCTCAGCGAGGTCTGCTCTGTGGGATGCCTGGGGTTTCTGCCAGAACCTGGGCACCCCCCCCCCCGCATCCCCTATCCCCCAGCTCTCAGCTTTGGGCCTCCTTCCTCTGCCACTTGCCCTGTGATGGCTTTCAAGGTCTTAGCCACACACCCAGCCTCCCAGGGCCCCTGCCTTCTGCCCTCATTATGGGAGGCCCCTCTTGTTTTCCTCAGTGCACTGCTTGTACAACACTGCAGCCCTGACCTAGCCATCCTCTGCTGTTTCTTGCTCTCCCTGGAATCTGAGCCCAAAGAGGGCAGGCACATTGACGGTCCCCACCACCGGACACGGCAGTTTACACGTAATCAGGGCTTAATAAATATCTTTTGCCTTGAATGAACTGGGCCCGCACATGCTTTAGAGGTGAGCATTTAGGTGGGGGTGGGTTGCTTTCAGGGGACAAGCAGAGGACAAGCTGGGTGCTGGAAAGCCAGAGTCACAGGAACAAACCTCTCCTCCCCATCCCCTCTAGTCCTGCCCTCCCGCCCTTCTCCACCAGAGGGTGCTCCTCCCCCTTCGGTGGAAGGACAGACGCTGTTCTCCAGGGTCACCACCCGGCCCACAGTTCCAATAACCCCCCTTCCACGCACTGTTTCTCCTTTTCAGCTCCCGGGGTGCTTTGAATCCATGATCAAGTGTGAGCTTCCAGTGGGGAGGCAGGCAGAGAGGGTCTTACTGGTCTCATATTGCAGAGGACGAAACAGGAGCAGAGCATGTCCTTTTCTTCAAAGACATACGACTAGGTGGACAGGAGGGGAAACTGACCCCAGGCCTTTGAACTCTGGAGTCAGTGCTCCTTGATGACAGCATGCAACTCCTAGATGGGTCCTGGGCCAGGCCTGATCCTGGCTGTGGACAGCTCTGGTCGGAGGACCCCTCCCTGACTGCCCCTCCCAACTCTTGCCTTAGCTGGAGTTGGGAAACACAGAGCCTAGAGCTTTGCAGCTTCTTCCTTCACTCAACTCATCACCCCTCCGTCTCTCTCCTGCCCAAGTCTCTCCCAGGGCTCCCCTGTGCTGCTAACTTTCTTAACAGGCCTGCCTCCACTTCCTCATCCCCAATGATGCTCTTCCTCACTGTGAAATCTGGCCTCTGCCTCCACCGGTCCCCTCTTTGCCCAAGGTACCCTCTCTGCCCAACACAGTGCCACTTCCTCGGTTCAGGAACGCCCTGGGTCTACTGATGACTTCCAAAGCTGTGTCTCCAGTTTAGGCCTCTCTTCGGAGAGACAGACCCAGAGTTTAAGGTGCTGGTCACTCTTCCACTTGGCAACACAGCTTGTGGGTTAAGTGTGTGGACTCTGGAGCCCAAATACCCGGATTCAGATTCTGGGTGGACTTGGGTGAGGTACTCAAGCTCTCTGGGCCTCAGTTTCCTTATCCATAAAATGAGGATTATAGTATCTACTGCAAAGCTCCTTTGTGAGGCTGAATTGGAATAACACATACAAAGGATGCACAGTGCCTGGCATGCCCCCTCTCCCTCAGAACACTCCAGATTTTTTCATCTCCTTCCCGCAACACCCAGCTGGTCACTAAGTCGTGGGGGCCTCTGATGTTTCTTGCCCCTGTCCTCATTCAGGGTCTCCCCCCGCTACCATCTCCCGACCAGCCGCATCTCCTTGCTGCCCGCAACCCCCTGTCTTTCCGGCTAGGTGGCCCATCGCCTCTTAAATCCCTGCCCCCTAGCCAGGCTGGAATCTAAGTGCCTCAGGCCCAGTCACTCCATCGGCATATGCCCCGCCCACGGTTCCTTCCTCATCCCTCCGTGCTTCCTGCCCACATATGTACCCTCCTTACCCTCTTCTTGGCTCCAGCCACATCACTAGAATCTGTTTTCTCCTGCCTTTGCCTATGATAGTCCTTTTCCCTGGAGTGTATTTAACCCCCATTCCTCGCCCCCCCCATCTCACCATGAAGCTCCAAAAAGCTCAAGGCCCCCTCATCCTGGAAGCTTTCCTCTGCTCCTTTTCGGAGATCTCACTACAGAGTCAGGATTGGTAAGACTAGGACCCCCACAAGGGAAAGAGCTAGGTCTTATCTCCGCACCCCCAGGGGCAACCTCCAGTCCCCCACCCCCTCATATATATTAAGATTCCCAATAATCATTTGTGAACTGAGAGGAAGGTGACTGGGCTGGGGGAGGAACTTAGAAAGAGGAGAAGTATAAGGAGGGTCCTCAGTGAGGGACCTCCCCCTCCACCCATGCTGGGCTCTACTTCCAGGAACCCCAGAGAAAGCGTGTGCCAGGCATGGAGTGGATTTGGGGGTGGGTGGTGGGACCCGGGAGTGAGACCCCGTGAGCCTGAGGGAAAGGACAGGAGGAAGAAGGGCTGGAGAAGATCAATGGGAGAGGGCCAGGACAGAATGGGGGTGCAGGTCAAGGTGCAGGAAGAGGTGGGAAGGGCAGCTGGGTGGGGGAAGAGCGCACTTTCTGGGAAGTGGGAGAGGGTGGGGGAGGTGAGCGCGGTGCATTGTGGAGGGAGGAATTCATCTGCTGGCGGGTGTGAGCTCATTTCCTCTCACTGCCTCCCGCTGTGTCTGAGGGCATCAGGCTCTGGAAAAAGTGAGCCAGGGGCACCCCAGTGGTCACCACCCTCCTCCGCCCCCCCTACAGCCGCAGTTCAGTCTGGACCCCCGGTGCCACTGCTCCCCCCCCTTACAGAGACAGCCCATTTGTTCTGAAAGGGGAGGACCCCTGAGCCAGCGTGGCAGCATCGGAACCCCTGGAGCTACAGGACAGAGGGAGGGAGAAACAGGAACCTTCTTGAAAACCAAGCAAGACAATACAGGCAGTATGATTCGTTACAGTTAGATAGCGGGAAGGACCTCTCAGAAGGGCCAGGGGCAGGGGGTGGGGTGAGGAGTGGGGTGGACAATTCCAGTTGCACATGACCTTGATGAGGCGAGGTGGGGAAGGAAGAGGAGTCATGAAGGGCCCTTCCATCATTATGAGAGCATCCCCTTTCCAAGGGCTGCCAGGGAACTGAAAAGAAATTAAATAAAACGTAAGATTTAAAAACAAGTCGGTATGTTCTTCCTCCGGCTCACAGGATTAGGGACGGCCTAGTGGGTGTCTGGGCCCCTCTTAGCCACTCCAAGACCCGAGTCCTGGTCCTGGGGAGACTTGGAGCTGGCGAGGTAGGCAGGCTTTATGAGGTCTTCTTGCCCCGAGAACGTGGGTTGATTCCCGTGGGTAGAGTCAGCCTTCCACTTTCGTTGCCTGCTTTATCCCAATCCCATTTGTATCTACCTGTGGCCTCTGCCTTCTTTTCTTCATAATCTGGGTGAAGGAATATGGGAGACCTTTAAATCTGCAAGAAGGCATGGGAAAGAGGTAAGCTGAGGCTGTAGGAAATACAGGAAGTAAGGATGTCAGTTAGACAGCAGAGGGACTTTTCAGCAGAAATGAGGGACTGAGGGACCAATTCTTCCTGGTACATCAGGAAATGGCCTGGAGGGGTCCTGCTTAGGGGCAAGGAAATAAAGAACTGGCTCACAACCTCAGGGGCTCTTGGGGCCTACCTTGGAATGAAACCCCAAAGGAAGGTTGTGGGGAGCTTGTGACTGGAAGGCCTGGCGCCATCTCTGCCCTCACTGTTGTCCACGGCAGAGCAGATCTATGGGCTGGTCCAGAAGCCTGAATCCCAGGCAGGCTGGCTGGCTGGGTGTCTGAAGGGCTGGGGGACCCACCAGCCTCTTTCTTCCAGTCTCCATTTCTCTGCCTTCTTGGGGTCCTGGACAGAGACTCTTGCCTGGGAAGAAGGCCCTAGACAGAGGGGTTAGAGCCCCTGAAGCTCCCACCTGCCCCTACCCTTGTCTGTCCTTGTCTCCACGAGTCTCTGGACAGAAGGCTCCCTAAGCCTTTTTTCCGTCTATCCCTCTCTTCAATCCTGGGTCACTATCTTCGTCTCTGACTTTCTTCTCCTGCACTCTGCACTGTCTCTATCTTGTCTCGGCCTCTGTGATGCTCTCTGTGTCTCGCAGCCGTTGTTTCTGACCACTTCTGTCTGATTGTGTTTCTCTCTGCTTCCCTTTCCTTTCCTTCTTCCATCCCTCTCTCTCCCTGTGCTAGCTCTGGGTTGGGTGCCCTTGTCCTCTTTCCTCCCCCAGCCAGGATCACCATCCATTTGGGCCTTGGGCCTGTTCCCAGGAGGCCAGCCCAAATTGTCTCCCTGAGACCACCTCTCTTCCCCAGGCTGCTCTGTCTTCTAGCTCCGCCGCCGGCGCAAAGCCCCGCCTGAGCCCCCTTTATCTGTCAGCTGCTCTGGGGAGAGGCGGCGGGTGCGCCCCGTCGGGAGCGCAGGGGGCGGAGCAAAGGGGCTGGCCCCCGGGGGGGGGGGACACTCCGCGCTCGGCCCCGCCCCCTCCGGCCCCGCCCCTCCCGGGTCCCGGCCCGCGCCCCCAGCAGTGCCCCGGCCGCAGAGCCGCCGCTGCCGCCCGATGAATGGAGTCGCCTTCTGCCTGGTCGGGATCCCGCCCCGCCCGGAGCCCCGGCCCCCTCAGGTGAGGTCGCTGGGCCAGGGGAGGGGGGCGGATCCAGGCGCTGCCGGGGAGCTGGCGCCTCAGGGCCGGGGTCGCGGCGCCCCCGCTCGGCGGGCACCGCCTGGGGCGCACGCCGCGGGCACCGCGGGCACGGCTGCAGGGAACCTGGGCTGGTGGCGGGCCGGGGGAGGGGGCCGGAGCGAGAAGTGCCCCGGGTAGGGGGGCGGGAAGGGGGAAGGCAGGCAGAGGATCGGGACGCATACGGGGCTGCCAGGGCAGAGGGCACCGACCAGGGCGGCGGTGCCAGGCCCCCCGCGGCCGGGCAGCGGGGGCGGGAGGCCCGCGCCTTTTGTCCGGGTTTTTCAGGCGGGGCGTCTGCCGCCGTTTCCTCTGCCCGACGTTTTCCGTTGGCGAGGCCCCGGCACAGCTGGAGGGAGAGGGAGTGGGGGAGGGGGTTCCCGGAGCGGGATGTCCTTGGCCACTGCAGCCGGACACCCCCCTCCCCGCGCCACACTCGCCCCCTGCCGGGCCTGACCGCACGATGAGCTTCAGGGAGCGGGTCTGTCGCTCCACTGGCTCCTGGGAGAAGACAAACGGGCCCCGGGACCCCATGGTCCCGAAGGCTCAGCTGCGTTCCCCTCCGCCCCCTCGGACTGGCTGTGGGTGGGTCTGGGTGCGGGGTGCCAGGGGCATTACTCAGCGCTGGGCTGCTTTGCTTGGGTTCTTTCATCTGCCAGCTGTTGAAGCTGGGGAGGGGCCAGTAAGGACCTCGGGGCCCCTTTGGAGCCAGCCCCCTACCTCCAAGCCTGGTTGACCGGTGCTGGAGTACCCCAACACTGCACCACCCTCCTTCCAAGTTCAAGGGTTGGACGCTGTCTGGCCAGTCCTTTCCCAGGTTGGAAAAGAAGTTGCCTCAGGGTCCAGGTTGCAGTCAAGGTCTGGGCTGAGGCCTCTTCCTCTCCTAACAAGGCTGGAGGACTTAGTGATGCTCTTCCTCAGCTGCCTCCCCCTCTTCCTCCACCTCATGCTGGAGCTGGGGTCTGGTGCTCTGCAAACTCTTTGAGACTGGTGTGTTTCTCAGAAGCTGGACATATGCTCAGTTCTCCCTCAGCCTGGAGCATTCTCTCTTCCCAGACTCTCCCTGCGCCTTTCAGCCAAAGTGTTTCCTAATTACAAACTTGAAATTCAGGATGGACAGGGGGTGGGGGTGGAGGTCATTAAGCCTGAGTCCCATGGATTCACAACCACCCCCAACCACACATACTTCATCACCACCCCCACCTTGTCCACCCCCACCCCAGGCCCAGCTCGGGGCGGATGGGGTTTGATTCCATGGGGTTCAACCCCCTCTGCCAGGTCAACAGCCTTATTCCCAAAAGTGTCTGCTCTTGCTGAGATGTGCTCATTGGCCTGCGATTTGAATCTCCATTACATAACCAGTCATTTCGCCTCCAAACACAACTCAAAGGCCCCTAGCCCCAGCCTCGTCCACTTGCTCCCAAGGTGGTTGGGTCCACCCTTACGTGGCTGGGAACTCCTGTTCCAGCATCTGAGGCCTTGCCTTCCCCTTGGGAATGGTAAGAGCAATAAATCTCTTTTACCTTCAGTGCTGGATTTCAGGACCTCAAAAGCCCTGTGGGTGGGCAGGGTGGGTATTTGGGTCTGAGACCACACAGAAATATTGCCAGGGATGGAACCTGGGTACCCTGATGAGATCTGGGCATAAGGCGAAGCTTTGGGGAAGAGGGTGCTGTTAGGAAGGTGGCTTTGGGACACCATGGGCAGTGGGGTAGGCTTTCAAGGATCCCAGTCCAGGCAGAGAAGGACTGGACCCAGGGAGAAGGCCTTGTGCTGGGCTGCCTGCATGGGGACCTCTCTGCCCCCTCATCAGACTTGCCCTGAGTCCGTGGAGAAGGGATGCAGGAGGCCCCTCTGGTTGCCCAGCGGTGCAGCGGTTTGCTGGGGATGGGAGTGGGATGAGGGATGGTGCTGGTTGCAGAACAGGGCAGGAGTGGGCAGGCGCACGTGTCCTTCATCCTTCATTGCAGGGAATACTTAGAGGGGCTGCCTGGTATGTAAGGTTGAAAGAGACTACAAAGCAGGAGAATGGACTAAGTGATAGGAGGAGGGACTGTAGTTACCAGTAGGGAGAGGCTTTCGAGCGGCAGCCTCCCAGCCTGGCCGGGAACATTCCACAAGGAAGTTTCTTCCAGGATAGTAGGGTAGGTAGATCCCCGTGACACTGGATTCCAAGCAGAGGAATCTGGAGAGATTCATAAGGGATGCAAATATATGCAAATAGACATATACCTTAGTGCCTGGAAAAAAAAATATGTGTCTTTAAGGAGGTGGGAATTGCTTTACTAATACACCTGATAGTTAAGATGTAGGTAGTAATGACTCTGGGCCAGGATTTATAAAAAATTACTTCCTTTAATCCTCACATCACCTCTGTGATGTACTGTTACTGTCCCCATTTAACAGTTGAGACCACCAAGGCATGGAGAGCTAATAGCTTGGCTTAAATCATATCACTAACAAGTGGCAGAATCTAGGAGGGAATGTGGCACTCTGGTTGGAGACTCCATGCTATTATCCTGCCATCCTGTTTTTTGAGCTTTCCCTGGTCCCACTGTCACTCCTGCCTTGATCAGGGTCCATCTCGCAGCTACAGCTCAAGAGCAAGGTGAATCTCTTGCTGGTTTGGAGCCTGGTTGCTTGTCTGGAGCCTGGCTGCTTGTAGTCACGCTGGGGCTGGGCAGAGGACTGGAGACCTCAGGCGGCCATCCAGTGTTGGTGGAACCAGCTCATAGACTCCCCCAGCATGCCCACCCCACCCCACCCCAGGCCAACCCATAGCCCTTGGACTGTGGCTCAGTTCATTGGTGTTTCCCTCCCAAAGGGGCATCAGCCCTGCTCTGTTGGCTGCAGGGGTTCAAAGGTGAGATATTGGCTTGGTCAGGGATTTGGACAAAGCCCGGTTTTAATGATCCTGCTCTCCCTCCCTCCCCAGAGACAGCCATGAATAGGGCCTGTGGGAGCTGGCTCTGCCTTTCCCCAGAACCCCCACCCCCTTCAAACAACCCGCCTTTAGATCCAGGCCCCCCTATTTCATGCGATGTGCCAGCTCTTCAGCTGGGCTGTGCCAGCCAGTACCAGGAGAGCATCTCTTCCCCCCTGCTTCAGTGGGACAGCAGGCTGATATGCCCTAAGGACCACACTTAGGGCGAGTTGGAAGCTTGGTGAGAGTGGGATTGTGACCTGTCAGAATGCGTCAGGACTAGAGGGGTCATCATGTTGAACTCCTTCATGCTCTAATGGGGAAACTGAGGCCAGGCAGTACCTAAGGTTAGGTGGCCCAGGAATGGAGGACATGAACCCGGGTGTCCTGATTTCCAGGCTCCCAGGTCTTGCTTTTCTCCACACTATTCTGTCCATGGCGCACCCTGCCCCCTGCCACCACCACCACCCCTCCCTCCGCCCGGTGCTGGGTTCTGGGACTGGGCCTTGGGACAGAGGGGAGGAGCAGGGAGGAGAGGACAATGTGCCCCGTTCTTCTCTGTGTCCCCAGCGGCCAGCACAGCGCCTGGCACAGGGCGGTTCTCCATAAATGTTTGTGGAGGCTGGGGAGCAGCCCTGCCCCTGGCCTCCCAGGGTGCCCGGCTCTCCCCCTGGCATTGTGACAGTTGGTCTGCACATTAGTCCCCTCTAACATCTTGGAGTTATTTGAGGATAAGGAAAGTAATAAAAGGAGCTACTTCCATAGTGCTTCCCACGAGGTAGGAAGCTACCGTATCACGGTCCCATTTCATTGATGAAGAAACTGACACAAAGAGATTCTGTGGCTTCCTAAGGTCACACAGCTAGTTGTAAGTGGCAGAGCTGAGGGGTGGACTGGGCCCTTCACCTCATTCCCAGCAGCCCCAAGGGTGTGGTGTTTGTCTTGGTGTCCACAACAAGGCCAGCCATGCAGCCAGTACTCAGAGAACGTTTGTTGACTGACTGGTTGACAGAATATGGAGAAACCACAGATTCCTGTAATCTAACTCTTTGGAAGTAGCTGGAGTTGGAGTCTTGGGAAGGAAGCCTAGAGGCACGACATTTTGTTATCTGTTGCGGGAGTGCCTGATCTAAACCCAGACAGGAAAGGAAAGCTCACACCCTCCTTGTTCCCCTGGAATTTTAAGGACATGGTGCTGAGCAATGGGCACATGGGAAAAGACTACAGGCAGGATTAATGAGTCTCGTTACTTTTTCATCTCTCTGGCCCTGAGATCTTCAGCCCAATGCATCACCTTGGATTAGTGAAAGAATCTGCCAGCTTCAGTTGGAGGTTCAAGACAGAGCTTGTCATGGTTCAAGGTTCTGGTTCAGGGCAGTGTCTGATTCAAGGCAGAGCTTGTCATGGCCACCCAGGCACCTTTCCTCCATGGGATGTTGTGGAATTTCTGGCCACCTCCAGTCCTAAGCCTTAGGCCCAGGGTCATCTCCTCCACCCTCCTCCAACCCATGTGCCCCTGGGCAGGGGACCTGTTTCCTTCTGACTACCCCTCTGCTCCCCACTTGCTGGTCTGAAATCACATCAGTTACCCGCCATGGCTAGGCCACACGTCATCTGCAGACAAAGACTGGCAGGGAGCTCTCTAAGGAAAAAGAAGACTCAGTGTGGAGGAGTCCTTCTTTTTTTTTTTTTTTTTTTTTTAAATTTTTTTTTTTTAATTTTTATTTTTTATTTTTTTATAAACATATATTTTTAAGGAGGAGTCCTTCTAATACACAGGCAGCCGTGACGGGTGAGAGGCCTGGGCCTGGCGTGGCCTGTTGGCACGTTGGGGGGCAGGTTGGTTGGGCCCTTGCCTCGAGCCTGTTGCAGTCCACATTTCAGCTCCACGCCTTTCTCACTGTGTGATGTGGCCCTCCTGACCAAGTTCTTTGTATTTAGCCTCTGTTTTCTTACCCCTGAAATAATCTTACCCCTGAAATAATCTCACTGGGAGGATGAAACAAGGTGATAGAGGAAAAGTGGCCGACACCTGGTAATCTCCACTGTTAGTAGCAACAATTGTCAAACAGATGAGAGTCAATGGATGGAAATGAGAATGACCTTCTTAGGGCACAACAAGGAGACGTCAGAGCCAATGAGCTGCTCCTGGAGATAATGAGGCTCCCATCAGTGGAGGTGAGCAGGCACAAGCTGCGCTAGAAAGAATTCAGGCATTGGGTGAAGTGTTGAAAGAGAAACTTTAAGCGCCCTGCTTTGGGATCAGTACCCTATGGTAGGAAGTTAGGGGAGCAGGTGAGAGCTGGTTCTTGTTGCAGGGTACTGGGGAGTGGGGGGGCAGGGCCCCAGCCTCCTGGGAACATGAGAGGTAGACTGCTGTGACTAGGGGACGCTGGGAGGCTCCTCTAAGGAGAGGGAGTCCAGGGAGGCTGCCTGGAGGAGGTGTGGAAGGGTAGCTGTGGTTCTGAAGGATGGGAGAAGAAGAAGGCCATTGCAGGCCTGGGCACGCTTGGTGTTTGAGGGGCAGGGAAGCCCCTAGGCTACCAGTCCTGAAGTCAGCTCCAAAGCTCCTGGCTACCCAATGGGGTATGGTGGTGGCAGAGGGGGACCTGCTGGCTCCCTGTCCTCCCACGCCTCAGCCTCTTCTTGAGGAGCCAGGCCTGCTCCCAGTGGCAAAGAGCTGTGGCTTGTAAAGAGCGGAACTGGGGAAAGAAAGACTTCTTATGTCCAGTGCCTTTGGGGGCGTCTGGGGGTCGAGGGAACAGTGGGGCTTTTGTGCCCAGCCTCCGGGAATCTGGCCGAGGAGGAGCTGTCTCTGGATCTGGCTGGGCCCTCAGCAGGCAGGTCCTCTTTGAAGTGACCCTTTCAAAGCTCAGCCTGAATCCCTGGGAGGGGAGACCGCTCAGGGCGGGGCTTAGGGATGACCAAGACCGGCAAGCCAAGCATGGAAAGACCCAGTGCCAGCCTCTTTGCGAAGGCAGGCTGGTAGGAGGGGTGTGGGCTGGAGAAATGTGGCCAGGCTGCGGCGGGGCGGGGGCATGTGGGAGCCATGTAGGAGGACAGCACTCCAGGGGTCTTGGCCCCCGAGTGTGGGTTAATATAGGGAAGGACAGAGTTCACCTTGGCCTTGTGCCTGGTTTCTATCAGTCCCCAGATTGATTACTGTCTGATTCTGGGCTCCTAAGTCCACAGCTGTGTCTTCCTTTTTAACTTCCTCAGGGAGCATGAGAACACCCCTTGGAAAGAATCTGTTGCCAGCACGGGACTTAGAGCCCCTGGGAGGAGGGACAGGGGCAGTCTGGCCTATTGGAGATTTTCCTGCTCCTGAGAACCCCCCGAAAGGCTGGAGTGGAGACCCCCACCTTCTACCACAGTTTCCTTCATTCTCAATGTGGAGGAAACTCTGTATTGTTCTCTAAGAGAAAGGGAGGGAGGGAGAGCGAAGCCAGCCAGAGAGGGGGCATCTTGGAAAATTTCAACTGGAGGGATCTTAAAGGCCCCCCTCCCCCACCAACCTGGCCACCTGGCCCCCGCCTCCACATTTGACTCATGGCAGAGCTGAGGCTTAGAGAAAGGCCAAGGCCAAAGTGAGGAGGCAGAGGGGGAGGGACAGTCTGAAGTGGGAGGAAGATGGAGGATGAAAGCCAGGTGGGGACAGGGCTCAGGCGGCTGAGTTGTATGTGATCCCAGGGTAGTGGAGAAGTTCCCAGAGTCTCTTCAGCTCGACTCTGCTATGATTCCATGAAAGGAGGCTGTTGGTGAAATTTTTGGGGCTGAGCAGTGGACAGTGGCACAAGACAGCCCAAGGTGAGAGCCCTACCCCACCCTGAGGCTCTTTTCTCGTTCATGGCCCCACGCCCTGACCTCTGGGCATCATGGCACTCTCTATACTCGAGAAGATTCTTCTAAATCTCCCTTTCCTCTTCTGAGGGTGTGGCCCCTGGTTCCTCCCCAAGAGAGGGGGAGGAGGGAGCTGAGCACCCCAGGCCCTGATGGGGGGCTGTGGGCGGTTCTGGTACTCTCCTGTATCTTGCACTGGCATCTGCAGAGCTGAGCCTTCATTAACTCTAATGAATCCTTGGCACCATGCCCTCCCTCTGGCCTGAAGTTTCTGGTAGGAGTGAGGGGACAGCTGGATTGAACCTAGAGCCCAGGAGGTGGAGGGGTGTCTGCAAGAGGGAAGTGGGAGGCAGGAAATGGGGGCCAAGCAGCAAGGCTGAGACTGCTGTGGGGAAGAAAAAACAGCCCCCCTTTCTTCCCCACTGGGACCTTTTCCTCCCAGATGCTTAGGTCCCCACCGTGCTGGCTGAAGGGTTAGCTTCGAGACTGGGTGTGGCCTGGGACAGTGAAGATGTTCCCAGGCTTGGCCTATACATAGAGTGTCTCTCCGCTCCCTAATGTCATGGGGGTGGGGGCAGGAGAAGGACCTGACTCCAGGAATTGGAAAATCAGACAGCGGCCAGATCTTAATGCAAACTGATCTTCTTTCATCTGGTGGCTATTTCCTATGTAGGGTCAGCGTTCACAGCTCTCTCTGTGGGTCTTGGGATCCAGATGAGTATATGACACAGCCCCTGCCCTTCATTGGTTCATTGTCTGCTTTTCCTGCCACCCAAAAGTTTCACGAAGATCTCATAACCACGTTATGTTTGTTTCTATACTGTCTGCAAGTCCAGAACATTCTTTGCTGCCCCTCGCCCAAATTATTAACATAAACGTGGCCTAGCCTAACTGGGGAGTCAGACAGAAGCAGGCACAAGGGAATGGCTTCACTGCGACATCATCTGAGTGTGAATGTGGTCATAAAGCTAGGAAGAAGGGTTTCATGGTGCAAAGAGTGTTGGGAGGGTAGAATTCCCACAGGGGTTTGTAAAAAACCAGTTGGTGATAAGATTAATCGCCTTTCTCTCATCTCCTGTTTCCAAACCTATCGTTAGGTGGAAGATTCTTTTAGGAAATTCCTTTTGATCGTTTTCAAGGGCCATCGTGTGGAGGTTGTATATTTACAGAGCCTAGAGCTGAGACTCCGAGAGGGGTAGACAACTTCACCAAAGGTCACCTAGCATCTGCATTTAAATCTACGTATTTCTGAATCCTAAGCCCGGCTTGCGGCTTGAGATCTCTGCTACATTCCTCCACAAGAGAAAAAGCCTGGAGGATACCCATCCCACTCTGGGAAGGTGGTCCCTTCCCCTGGCCCCCTCCTGAGCCTTGAAATCCAAGGAGGTGTTGATAGATATGGGCAAACCCCGCTGCCTCTTCTAAAGATGCTCCAGCTCTGAGGGAAGAAGGCTCCACTGAGGCTTGCCAAGGCTTGATAGGATGTCTTGGGGGGTGCGGGTTGTGGAGGAGAGAGAGTGGCATTCCAGACAGAAAGATCCAGCATGAGTAAAGGCAAGGTGTGAAATAGCCTGGCCTCTTTTGGCATCAATGAGTGCAAGATCGAGAGTAGAGTTGAGATTGTCAAGGCCAAGGAATGGCAAATCCTACCCCTCCCTGCCACCATCATGGCAGACCCCTCATGCCATACGAAGGAGCTTGACTTGCTGCCATAAATACTTTGGAGTCGTGGAAGGGTGTCAGGCAGTGGAGGCAGCAGACCAAGTGAGAGATGATGAGGGCTGAAACTGAAGGTAGGGGGAGAGGACAGGGTAGGAGTAGGACTTATCACCCTCTTCCCCTTTCTAGAAACTTGACATACCATCTCTTCCCCTTCTCTGATAAACCCTTCCCTGCTGTCTCTATTTTTTAAACTCCTATTCATCCCTCATTGCCCAGTTCAGATATTCTCCTTTGTAAGCCCCCAACCCTAACCCCATTTCCTCAAATATATGGGAACTTCCTCCTCTGGGCACTGGATCTTAAGCCTCACGAGGGTGTTGCTCCCTGCTTTATCTGCAGCTTCTAGACCAGGACTTGCTGATTGGATGTGCTGACTGATGAGCAAACATTCCCATAGCACTTAGTATGCATTGTGAGAACAACAACATAATAATAGGAATATTGGTGACAACTAACATTTATTTTTTTAAAGATTTTATTTGTTTATTAGAGAGAGAGAGCATGAGCAGGAGGAGGGAGAGGGAGAAGCAGACTCCTCACTGAGCAGGGAGCCCAACTCAGGGCTCCATCCCATGATGCCAGGATTATGACCTGAGCTGAAGGCAGATACTTAACCTACTGAGCCACCCAGGGGTCCCACAACTAACATTTATCGAGCATTTTGGTGCCAGACACTGCTGTGCCAAGCATTTTGCATACACTATCTCTCTAATTTTGCACAACCCCATAGGAATAGATTATTTCTGTTTTATAACTGTAGAAATCTCAGGTTAGTAACTAGTCCAAGGACACACAGCTAAGAGGTGGACAAGTTGGGGGTTCAAACCCAGATTCCTGGGGCTCCTGGGCGGCTCAGTGGGTTGAGCCACTGCCTTCGGCTCAGGTCATGATCTCAGTGTCCTGGGATCCAGCCCCACATCAGGTTCTCTGCTCAGTGGAGAGCCTGCTTCCCCCCACTTCCACTCTGCCTGCCTCTCTGCCTACTTGTGATCTCTGTCAAATAAATAAATTTTTTAAAATATTAAAAAAAAATCCAACCCAGATTCCTCTGAATCCTATTTAGGAATGCTTATTTATTTATTTTTAAAGATTTTATTTATTTATTTGAGAGAGAGAGAGAGCACAGAGGGGGAGTGAGAGGGAGACGCCAATTCCCTGCTGAGCAGAGAGCCCATAGGGGACTCCATCCCAGGACCCTGAGACCACAACCCGAGCAGAAGGCAGACACCCAACCGCCTGAGCCACCCAGGTGCCCCTGTTTAGGAAGGTTTAGACACTATGCTTTATAACCTTTTTGTTGCATGCCTGTCTCTTCATAAAATCAGGATTGTTTCATTAATTTGAAACAATCCTTTGTGGACTACTGAGCTCAGATTTGTTCAGCAATTCAGATGTGTCAAGCACTCAACAAGTCCTCTCAGGGGCCCCATTGACAACTGAGACGGCAGAGGCTTGGAGAGGGAAACCACTTGACTGGGGTCACAGAGCTGGGAGCTGATCTGAGTTCTCTTTGACTCCTCACCCTTGGTGACACCTACTCAGTAGTCCCAGAATGGGACTGGGGGCTGAGCTCTGAGGTTGGCTGACTCCTTTGGGGACACAGAAGGGGCAGGGCTAGGCCAGGGACCCAGTCTCCTGCCCCGAGGCCAGTGTGCTCCCTCATTGATGAGCAGAGGGAGTCCCGAGGCAGGCCTGAGGGCCTCGTAATTTCCCAAGTGCCAGCCATCTGTCAGACAGGTGAGCTCCAACAGGGCGGAACTGGCCTGGCGCTGGGGTGGGAGGGCCGGTGTCTTACGGCGGCAGAGCCTTACGGGGCCTTGACGGAAGAAGGTGAGAGGCCTCCACTGGGGTCAGGGCATCAGTGGGATATCAGCCATGGGGTGACCCTAAAGACCTCCAGCCGCCGGGGTGGGAGCGGTTGTGAGCCGGGGCCGGGCTTCGGCGCTGGTTCCCAGACCTGCCGAGACCAGCCAATCGGATAAGCGTGCTGCGCTCTGTTTGCATTGCTATTTGCATGACCACGCCCCTTCGCCCCGGCAGCTGGGCTTCGACTCCCCTGCGCGCCTCCCAGGCCCCCGCAGTGTTTCTGGCCCCTGATGCACGGCTGGCGTGGGCGGACTGGGGCTGGGGCTGGGGGCTGCGGGGCGGGCTGGGCCGACCTGGGCTGCCAGCCTGGCCGCACTATTCATAGCTCCGGCTGGCGTAGTTCGCATACTTGGCGTTTCTTACGTCTGGCTGGCCTGAGGCTGCCGCCTCTCCGTGCTCCTCCCTCCCTGCTCCCCTGTCCTTACCTTCTCACCCCCTCCTTTCCCGGCCTCTTCCCCCACTCCTGCCCCTTCGACCTCTCTGCCAGTCTTCAGAAATCTAGAGGTGGCCCAGCCCACAGGAGGAAACTGAGGCCCAGAGAGTGGGCGTGTCTTTCGACCTGGCCTCCAGGGAGAAACTGGTAGTAATGAGGCGTGTAATGAGGTGGCTAAGAGCCTGGGCTCTGCCCGCAGACGGACCTGGGCTTGAGTCAGAGCTGCCACCCCGCGGGACCCTGGCAAGTTCTTGAGCTTGTGGTCGGGGGAAGTTTTTCAGAAACAGTCAAGCTGAGATCTGGAGAAGGGATCTTGGGTTAAGAGAAGATAGGGGTGGGGGAGAGGGATCTGTGGATGTGGAGGGTCAGCCCTGCCTGGGTGGACAAGGGCCTGGCCAGCTGGGCTTGGGGGACAGAGGACACCGAAAGAGGATTGGAGCAGCTTCCCTCTTTTCCCCACCTCTTACTCCCTTATTCTAGTACCCCCACTTTCAGGATCCCATTCCCACTGAGGAAGGTGTGGGGTACAAAAAGATGGCCAGAGATCTGAAGCAGCCTCTGCCCTACATAGTTTCCCCCTGGAGACAGTGTTCTGGCCAATGTGGACTCTCTCTAAAGAGAGGCTCATTTATTCCTTCGCATTCAGAAACATTGCCACACACAGTCATAAATATATACACACTAACTCAAGAGTGATACAGGAATCTGACCCAGTCTGGGGTCCAGGGGAGGTGTCTCTGGGGAAATGACTTTTTTGCTGAGAACTACAGGGTGGATAGGAATTAATTAGGGTGTGGTTTGGTGAGGCAGGGAGGGAGCTGGGCAAGAGAGAACAGCATTCCAGAAAGAGCATGTGCAAAGGGCCTGAGGCTGGAACCTAAAGGCATTGGAAGTAGACCAGGGTAGCAGAATATGGGGGCGGGGGTGTAGTGTACATGCAACCTGGAGGCCTGTCCCACAGGGCCTGGTGGTCACAACTTTAAAACAATGAGTCTGGACCAGAGGAATGGTGGCAGCTTGGAAGAGAGTGGTGAACATGGTTAACTGCTGAAGGAGTCATTTGGGAAGCAGGGTCCTCTGATGGGTGGGATGTGGGGCTTTCTAGGCCGTAAAACCTCCAATTTGTTGATTCCCAGAATGCTTTCCCAGTAACTTTGTCAGGCCGGTATCCCTGAAGAAGTAAGAAAGGCTGAGGGACCTAGAGGCAGAAAAGGGCTAGGACCAGTACCAGTGGCAAGTGTGATGTACTCTCCATAGCAGCCTTCATGCTGGGATAGTGATCTCTCTCTCACTAACCCCATGTCTCCCATCGCTCAGTGCCCTGGCTCCAATCATTCCCTACCTAGTACCAGATAGGACGGGGGCTCTGAGGGGTTGGGGTGGCAAGTTGGTGTGTGTCACACTTGTCCCAAGAGGCTGCTCTGCTGTTCAATGAGGGAAGGCATGCATAGAGTGCCTGGCATATAGTAAGGGTTCGATCTTAATTTCTGCTGTGACATTTACCATGTCCCAGACTCAGGGCCAGGCAAGCAGCGGAGGGCTAGGATCTGGGGTTGGGGGACCAAAGCGATGCCATCTGTCTTCTGACTGCAGAGTCCAACCCCAAAACCATCATGGCTGCCTCGCAGACAGGAGCCAAGCAAGGTGGTTTGTCCCTGCAGAGCTACCATCCCCTGCACCCTTCCAGCTGCCTCTGAGGCAGCCTGGGCTGGATTAGGGAGAGGTTCAGCTCAAAGGCTGGGTGAAGGGATGACCTGGACGGGTTAGGCAGGGCCTGGGGTGAGGGGGTGGGTGGTTTCAGGGGTGGGGCTGAGAGCCTCTCCCTGCCAGGGAGCCCCAAGTACCCTGGGGGAGACTTTCGGAATTTGCCGAGACCTGCCCTGGGAGGGGATGTGGTCTCAGCTTGAGTAGGACGAGCTCTCCCCTGAAAGAAACCAGTGGGTGCACCTGTTGTCTCTGCCCAGGTGCTCAGACAACGGGAAAAGTTTCCGGAGAGGATTGTGTGGGGCCACAGGGAGAGTCAGTCCCAGAGCTCTCCTCCAGTGTGGTCCAGTGTGGAGGAGCAGAACGGATAGCATTTTGGAGCAGAGTCTTTGCAAGTATTCTTCTGCCTTCAGGAATGACTGCCTGCCCTGAATATGACCTAGACTGCAAAGGGGCTCTGGCCTCTCTCCAGTACCCCTTGACCAAAGGAAACCCTCCTTAAGGTCTCGCGGTCACTCCGTCCTTCTGCAGGGAACCCTGCTCTTCTGTACGAGATGGGGAGGGGTGATCCTGGGGCGTGGTAGCGGGCTGAGGGGCTTGGAGAAGGCAGTGGGGAGGGGTGGGTGGAGGGATGAAGGCACCCCGCCCACTCGGAGCTGTGAAGGAAGATAAGCATGCCGGACCTGGGCCAGCAGGGGGCTCTGCTGCACATGGGACCCGCCTGCATCTCGGACAAGAACGCGCACCCTTCAGTGGGTAGGGATGTTTTTCTTGGAGTGTTTGCATGAGAAAGCATTTGAGAATAGGGACTTGCCTCGGCGTTACGCCCTTGCGCACACGTGTGTGTGTGTGTGTGTGTGTGTGTGTGTTACAGGTGCTGTGTAAGTTGGGAACAGACGTGTGTGCTGAGGTGGGGAGGCCTCAAGGGGCGGGAACCCCACAGTCCGGCGGCTTTTGCTAGGGAAACTCTTCCAAGGTTGTGACGCCTTAGGATGATGTGACATCCCAAGAGTTGGGGTATCCATGGGTCCATCCATGCCAAGGACTTACTGGGTGCAAGGGTCAGACTCCCCTGGCACCCTGAGAGCTCCTATTCAGGCTACTAGGGCCCCAAAGGTGACAATAGGGACTCGGAGAAGGCATAACGGAGAGGGGTGGGAGAGCAAGGTTGTCCAGACAGGAGGTTGTCCAGCTATCCTGGGCAAACTCTGTGGGCAGGGCCTGCTCTTAGGCCCCCGGGGGAGACCTGTTCATTTGTCCCACCTTCTTTCAACAACGTCCTTCAGATGGGAGTTTCAATAGGACTTCATCCTTTCTGTGGTAAAACACATGTACTATGCAATTGACCATTTCCAGTGGACAGTTCAGGGGCATGAAGCACATTCCTGTTGCACAACCCTCCCCCTCACTGCCGTCCATCTCTCGGACTTTGCCATCTTCCGAAACCGAAGCTCTGTGCCCATTAAACAGTCCCTGACTTCCCCCTTTCCTTTGGCAGCCACCGTTCTGTCTTCTGCCTCCTGGCATCCAGGTAGCTCGTCTAAGCAGAATCATGTAACGTCTGTCCTTCTGTTCCCACCTTATTTCACTAAGCGTAACGTCTTCCAGGTTCATCCATGTTGTGATTTCCTTCCTTTTTAAGACCAAATAAATTGTCTCGTATGGATTTACCGCGTCCTGTTTACCTGTTCACGCACCAGTGGGTGTTTGGATTGTTTCCACCTTTTGGCTGTTGCAAATCTTGCCGCCACGGATGTGGGTGTACGCATACTGCTTTGAGTCCCCGTTGCCACTCCTTTAGGAGACATAGCCAGAATTGCTACGTCTATGGTAATTCTGTGTAATTTTAGGAGGACCAAGCCATACTGTTTTTCCACAGCAATGGCACCATTTTGCATTCCACCAGCAAAGCATATGCAGGTTCCAATTTCTCCACATCCTCCCCAGGAACAACTCATTTTTGAGAGCCTGCGGTGTACGAAGCATTCTAGTAGTACAAATCCACTTCTGAAAAGTTGTCCTTAGGAAGCTCTCAGGCTAATAAGAGAGACGTGGGACATACCCTTGAGCAGCCTCCAATCTGAGGGGAAAGACCCAGGCTGTGACCTCTGGGAGACCCTGGACAGATAATGGGATGAAAACACGAAACATAACAATGAAACCCTGTCTGTTCTCAGGGAGCTCCCAGTCTGATGGAGGAGGCGTAGCTTCTTCCCTCTGGGGAGTCCCACGTGGGCCCAGACACCAGAATGGATACATGGAGGGTGAGCACTGAGACAGTCAAGGGCCGCTGAGTGGAATAAATCAGGGGGTGGAGAGGGCTTGCGGTGGGCCCTGTCCCACTCCAGCCTGTGGTTGCCCGGGCAATGGCCCTCCTGTTTACTTTGTGGCTGGTTCCAGACTCACCCTTTTCTGCAAGTGCTCATTTCCCACCAGAAGGAAAGATGCTCTTTAGTCTCCCCTCTCTCTGCTGTCCCTGAGGAGGGGACTGGCTCTCCTGCTGGGTGGAGGCTCTGCCAGCCTGGCACCTTGGCTGTGTCCCTTGCCTGCCGGGGTCTCACGTTGCCTCCTTCCCCACTCCCAAAGGGCCAAAGTTCTGCTATGGCATTGGGGCCTTCTGCTGATGCCTCCCTGCCTGGGGGGCGCTGGGGCATGTGGAAGCCTGTAAGGGGCTGGCAGTGGGAGGGGGAGATGAAGCCCAGGTGAAGGGGTTCACCCGGGTCTGTGCAGACCTCCCTGAGTGTCTGCCCATGTTGCTGGGCCCGTGCGTACACTTGGTTGGGTTGTCGGCCTGTCTGACTGTGAGTGTGGCTGGATGGGAGAGAGTGTGAATATCCAAAAGACAATCAAAACAGTTTGCATTGCCTTGGAGGGCATTATGCTAAGTGAAGCAAGTTAAACAGAGACACATATTGTCTGGTCTCACTTATATGTGGAGTCTAAAACAAAAACAACAACAAAAACTGAGCTCAAAGATACAGAGAACAGATATTGGTTACTAGAGGCAGGGGCTTGGGGTGGGCAAAATGGGTGAAGGGTGTCCAAAGGTACAAATTTGGGGTGCCAGGGTGGCTCAGTCAGTTAAGTGTCTGCCTTCGGCTCAGGTCATGATCCCAGGGTCCTTGGGATCGAGCCCCACATCGGGCTCTCTGCTCAGCAGGGAGCCTGCTTCCTCCTCTCTCTCTCTGCCTGCCTCTCTGTCTACTGTGATCTCTGTCTGTCAAATAAATAAATAAAAATCTTAATAAATAAATTGTTATTTAATAAAAAGTACAAACTTCCAGTTATAAAATAAATAAGTCACAGGGATATAATATAGGGCATGATGATTCTAGTTAATAATGCGGAATTGCATATTTGAAAGTTGCTAAGAGAGTAAGATCTTAAAAGTTCTTAACCAACTGATTCACCCAGGCGCCCCAAGATCTTAAAAGTTCTTATCACAAGAAAGAAACTTTTATTACTATGTGCGGTGATAGGTGTTAAGTAGACTTAATGTGGTGATCATTTCGCAATATATACAAATAGTGAATCATTAGTTTGCACCCCTGAAACTAATATGTGTCTCAATTATACCTCAATAAAGAAAAAAAAACCAGCCCAAACCAGCTTGCATTTCTTGAACCCCTACTATGTGCTTAGGACCTGTGCTAAGGACTTTCTTTAAATTACTTTGTTTTCCCAACCTATGAGGTTGGCAAGGAGTGTCATTCCCATTTTACGGGTGAGGATCAGAGGCTCAAAGAAGTGAAATAACTTGCCCAAGGTCTCATAGCCAGGGAGCGGTAGAGATCCAACTCAGACCTAGAGGTCAAGGACTCCAGAAGTCTCCAGAGCCCGTATGCTGGCCCCTGAGCCTCTGGAATAACTGGGGATTCTGGTTGCTGAGGTCGTGTCCATCTCTCCTTGAGATGGCAGTGGGACTCCTGGGAGGGCAAGTGCTTCCTTCTCCCTTTCCTCCTCCAGCCTTCCTCGGCTCTGGCCCAGTTTGAGGGTAGGAGAGGAGCATATAGCAAATACCCCAACTCAGGGCAAGCCTGGCTCTGGATGGGGAGAGCATGAGGTCTGGAGAGACCCTTTGGACCACCCTCTGCTCCATAGGCTGGACTGAGGGAGGTCCCCAGGCCCCCAGTGACGCAGGGTTATGGCACACCGAGCTTGCTGAAGACGCAGGCTTGCTGGGCCGGCTCATCAGCTTGGCCTGTTAAGGCATGCCACGACTGCTTACAAGCAGTGCTGGGAACCAGGCCTCTGAATGGGGCAAAGGGGTGGAGGAGGACGGGGGGGGGGGGGGGGGGAGGCCACTCTTGAGCAGGGAGACTGGGGCAGGGGTCAGAGGCCCAGGCGTGGGCTGGGCTGGCATGCCTTGGGTATCACATTGCCGGCATGCCTGGGATGGACGGGGACTGGCGGTAGATTTGCTCTGTCTGTGTATGAGATCGTGGGGTGGTTATAGAGGTGAATATATGGGACCTGTCAGAGAGTCATAAATGGGGGAGATTCTCTCCAGGTAGGGGCACTGTTTGTCATGTTTTGGGGATCTACATCTGAGAGGAGGCACTAATTAGGCAAGAAAGAAAAAGAGAAAGAAAAGTAGGCAAAGTGACCCTGAGCTCCTCTCTCTCACTTCCTGAACCACAGGCCTTTAGTGCTATGCTTCTCTCTCTTTTCTTTTTTTTTTTTTTTTTTAACACCCAATGTGAAGCCTAACAAATCTACAACCTATGACCTTGAGATCAAGACCCGAGCTGAGATCAAGAGTCAGACACCTAACCAACTGAACCACACAGGCGCCCCTGTTTCTCCTCTTCTTACATGCCTTGACCCTTGGGCCCCAGAATGCTCTCCTCTTTCCCAGTTCCTGCTTGTCAGGCTGGCCCTACAGTCTTCTTCTGTAGCCCAGGCCATCCTCTTCTTGATGGTCTAACCCGTAAGGCCCCTGACCTTGCCCTCAAGCAAACCGCCCCCTCATAGAGAGATGCAGCTCTGACACAGGGACTCCCTTGGTATGTGGGGGTCTCCCTTGGTGGGGATGATGACAACGGGCTCAGGCCCGGATTGGAACTTGGGGGCTCCTAAAGGTTTCAGGGGCTGGGATGCTAGTAGAACTATGAGCACCCTGAGATCAAGGTGTGTACTTATTCTCCAAGGTGTCCCAGCCCTTGGCCAGGCTCTTGGCCCAGAGCAGGCGCTCAAGACATGGTTGTCGAATGGATAAACAAGAGGGGGAATAGAAAGAGATCTGAGTTAGTCTGGGATCGGGGTTCAGCTTAGTAAAAGTGACATCTTGAGTCAGGCACTTGCCCTCTTCGAGCCTCAGTTTCTGCATCTGACGAATGGTGGAACACAATCCCTGAATAGCCAACTTAGGGTAAAGGCTGCATGAAATCCAGTGAAAGTGCCTTCAAACAGTAAAGAATGATGATCTCATTTTGGAGAGAAGACTGGACGCCCTCCCCTTGGAGGCGCAGCCCCCGAGAGCTCTATCCCAGGGACCCTCAGCAAGATGAAGTTGAATGGATTTTGCAAGCTGGTCAAACTAGAGGATGATGGGAGGGACTGCTCAGCGGGGTAATTCCTGATTTGGGGGGAGGAAGCTGGGGAGGGTGCAGGGGAGGAGGACTCACACCAGGCAGGAAGGCTTGGAATAGAATCTCAGCACCGCCTGGTATTTCCCAGCCCTGGGCCCCATCCCCCCCCTTCTGGGACCCACCCCACATTCCTTTCCCAGAGGAAATGGGGGAGGGGGCTGAGAGGCTCCCCAGACCTGTAGAATCATCTATTCAAACTCTGTACAACCTTCCAGGCCCTACTGTGTGCTCTCCCTTCATGACACCCCTGTGGAGGCAGCTGGGCAGAGGGGGCAGGGTGGGGAAAGGGCACGTTTGGGTTGGAAGAGACGGGGACCCTCTTGCTGCCCAGCCAGGTTAGAGGGCAGGAAGTGGACATCATATATGGTTTATCATCTCCTAGGTCTCTGAACACAGGAACCCCGTGCTGCTTCTCTGCCTCGCCCCTCCCTGTAGCCCTCAGAAACCTCAGCAGTTTCGAGGGAAGTGGATTCCTGATAGACCCACAGCAGCACCTGTTGGCCATGAGAGGCTCCGTGGGGCATGAGGGGGGAGAGTAACCCCATTTCCTCAGAATCAGAGACTGGGCTTGCGGCAAGAAGAGAGGAAGCCAGGCAGCTGGAAGGACCTACTGGCTGCTTACTGGGAGAGCAGGCCGGACTCTGAAGGAGGACATCCCTGAGGCTCTTGCCCTCTGTAGGGGCCACAGTGTGTGACAGGGCTAAGGACGGCGTGTGGAGGGGCTCCCAGCTGGTCTCTGAAGGCCTGACCTTGGTGGGGGAGCAGACAGGGAGGCACAGGACTGACAAGGGCAGGAGTGACCCTGACCCAGTATCCTTGGTTTTCCAGTGATGGGGGGGGGGTGGGGGAGGCTGCTAATGGAGATGCCAGGTCAATGCTCCCCCTGACTGCGGTTCTTTCCCACTCTGCCCCTAAGCTCTCCTGACTCAGCGCCCGTGGCAGCCTTGCTCTTCCCGTCCGGCTTCCGCCAGGGTGGGGGTGGGGGTCCAGCTCCTGCACAGGGGGCCCAGCAAGCGGCAAACAGGAAACAGGAGAACAAAACCCGCTCCCTGGCCCCCACTCGCCTGCCTCACCCTCACCCTTCCTCCTCCCTTCCTCCTCCCTCCCTCGCTCCTGCCCAGCCCAGTAGTCCTCTAGTTTGCCTCCCTAGGTCTGGGGCTGGCCCCTTCCTCTCCTGCCCCTCCATCTCCCTCCCCTACCGCCTCCTACCCCAACCACCGTGATCCGTGATCCACCACCGTGGCTGTCCAGCAGAGGACACAGGTGTTGGGGTGGGGACGGGCAGGGGGAGGTACCCCTTCTGCAGGGCCCTCCCTTTGGTGGTTGCCACTCAAGGGCCCAGCCCTATGGCTCTTCCTCCCAGAACTCCGAGATAAGGGAGCAGGGTTGGGCTGGAGGTGCTCCCCTACCGCCACTGCCCTTCCCTGGCTGCCAGCTAGAATTTAGGTGTAAGATCCAAAGGTGGAGTGAGGGGCCCTGGGCTTGGAGTTCCTCGCTTGCCATAACAAGCTAAGCGCTCTTGGGCCTCCATCGCTTTCCCGGAATATGGGGTCATAGCCCGGGGCCTGGGCCACAGTGAGTGGCTATGGTAAAAAGCACCCTGGGAACCATCCAATAAGGCAGCCATGGTGGCGAATATGCACCTACTAGCCAAGGCCTCTGCTGGCCCCACCCGGGAAGGGGCCTGGGGAGAGAGAGCCAGGAAGGGGAGGCAAGCAGGGTCTGCCATCAACATGGGCTTCCTGTCTGACTCACAAGCTGGGGTGGGGGGTTGGCGAGCTCGGCACCCATTGTCAGCCTGGACGTGGCCCCTCTGGGTGGAACTAATGGGCAGGGGGTCCTGGGGAAGAGGGTTGCTCGCAATCCCCTACCAGCAGTGGTAGGGACCCCACCCGCAGCTTTAGGGGCTATCCTAAGTCTGGTGTGGGGTGTTAGGAGAGTCGGTCTGCTCTCAGTGCTGGGCAGTGTGTGTGTGTGTGTGTGTGTGTGTGTGTGTGTGTGTGTGAACGGTGGGGTACAGCACCTATGCATGGAATGTGTGTCTCTGGGCGATGTGTGCATGTTATCTAGCTGCCTTCCTGGGGGTCTCCTGGGGTGTGTGGCTAGTGTGTGGGTGGGTAGGGGGGGGGGGGGGGCGGGGAGGCGTCTGTCGTGCTTTTAGAAACACAGTGGGTATGTTTGCAAATGTGTGTGTAGGGGGTGTGGGGGGCATATTTGCGTGGGAGGGTGTCCAAAGCATGTATGGAAAGGTGTCCCCCCACAACACATATGTTAGGGGAACAGTGCGTTTATGTGGGGTCTGTAGATGGAGGGAGAGTGAGTGTGAGTATGTGTGTGGATGGGAGAGTAGGGGCTGTATAGGTGTGTGTGGGGGGGTCTGTACAGGGTGGGTAGGTGTGCTTGTACATGTGTGCCGAGTGAAGGTGTTTCTTGGGCACGTGAAGTTGGATGCACGGGTGTCCTGTCGAGTACAACTCTGCGTAGGTGTGGGCCTGGGCACCGTGTGAGCTTCTGTCGTGCGGGAGGGTGAGGGTGTGTGTGTACGTGTGTGCCCGTGGCCGGGGTGTGCGGCTGCGTGGGGGCGCTGTGTAGTGCCTCCCGCGAGTGTGTGGGTGTGTGTGAGTGTGTGGCATCGGGGCGGCCGCGCACAGGGGCCGCCCCGGAGGGGGAGGCGTCTGCCGGGCGCGACTCGCCGGCGTGTCCGGGCTCAGGCGCCTTCTGCGGCCGGGGAGGCGCGGGAGGCGCGGAGCTGTGCAGCCGTCCTGCCGCCGTCCGCGCGGGCCGTCCATCCCCTCGGGGCCCCTGGGTCCCGGACCCGCGGCTCCGGGGGGCGGGCGGGGACCCCCGGGGCCCGCCTGCCACCCGGGGTGCCGAGGACGCCGCCGGCTGGGCGCCGTGGAGCCTTCAGGGTCCCCTGCGCTGCGCGCCCCGCTCCGGAAGCCCGGCCCGCGGCGCCGTGTGGCCGGGGCGGCGGCCGGGCCCTGGGGCCACCGCCGGCTGCCGCGCTCGTGGGCAGCGCCGTGTGGCGCGTGGAGCGGGCGGGGGCCCGGGGCTGGCGCTGGGAGCGAGCCGTCGGCGTGGACTGCAGCGCCCCGGAGCCGCGCTGTCTCTGGCTGCCCTGCCTCACCCACAGCGATCTCCGCGCACAGGGGCCGCGCAGTGCCAGGGTGAGCGCCACGGGGCTGCGGGACGAGGGGGGCGGAGAGCTGGACTGGGGCCTCGTCCGGGTGGGTGGGGGGTGCAGTCGGGCCACCAGCTCCTTGGGCTCTTTGAGCTGAGTGCGACCTGCATTCTGGGACGGAGGCCCCGGAGTGGGGAGGGAGTGAGGAGCTGGAGAGATGTGGGCTAGGGTGGCAGGTTGTGGCTGGGAACTTCTCTGGGGTTGCTGGATGTGGACCTCCCAGTCTGGGGGGCAGCCTCCAGTGGCTCAAGCCTCTGGGTTTACACGCAGTGAAAGTATGGAAGGGACCAGGGTTGTTGGAAGAGATGCTGGGGCACAGAGTCCTGAGGAGTTTGCTGGGCAGGAATCCTGAGTCAGGCAGGCAAGGGTGTTAGTAAGTGGAGTGGAGGGCATCGTTTGGCCATCTCCCTGTTAGGGCAAGTGGGCACAGGGCACAGGAGGGCTTCCTAGTGGGCAGAGGAGTAATGAGTGATCTCAGGGAGAGGACTGACAGGCATGGAGATAGGGGGTGGGGACAGTGTATCTGCTGTCCGGGATCGACCAGGCTGGTAGGGCGTGAGTCACAGTGGGCATCGTGCCCAGCATGAAGGCTGTGCTCCCGCAATGACCTCTTTATGCTACTAGCGGGGAGGAGCAGGACTCCTGGGTTCTGGTTCCTGGTGTTGCTAACCTACCACGTGTTCTCTGTCTCACTTGTGGCCCTGGGGCCATCTTCCCTCTTCCCACCATCAGCTGGCATTTCTGGATGTCTCTATCTGGACCAGGAGAGTGGTAACCAGTGATGTCCCCGTGTCCCCCCGAGTCTCTCTCTCTCCACGTCCCCTTGTCTCTGTGCCTCCCCCAGAGAGACAGAAGAAGGGATGTGTGTGAGCTGAACCCCTTCCCCATCTAGTTGCTTTTCTATTCCCAATGCTGACTCCTTCTCTGTTCCTGTGTCTACCCCCTCACTCCCTGTCAAGACGAGAGCCAGACCCCGTGTTGTCCCAGGTCAGAGGGGAGGAGAGGAAATGTGTGCATCATAGCATGAAGGATTGAGGTTAAATCCAAGGAAGAACTTCCCACAGGGGCACCACCAGATCTAGCTGTTGATGGGGGTTGTGTGCTCTTCAGGCAGGGGTGTAGTGCCTTAGACGGCAGGGGGCGGGGGGATTCCCACATGGACATTCTCAGGGTGGAAGGGATGGGGGAAGGGAGACTGGGAGGAAGGAAAAGAGGAAAGGGAGAGGCAGAGACAAGGGAGGGGGTGCCCGTGGGGCTTGGGCCAAGAAGGGACCTGAGAGGAGAAGGCCTGCCCCTTGCCCGGGGTTACAGCCAGGCCCCCAGAGAGGGGCACCCCCAGGCCACTGGCTGCTCAGGGCTGGATGTGTGCTGGAGGAGGGGTGGGGGGCGTGTGGGGACCTGTCCCAGCCACTTCTCGTCACTGGGGCAGCTGGTGGCTTAAACCATAATCCAGGACACCGGCAAAACAATGGGCCCTGCAAAGAGCCTCATCTCTGAGCCTGGGGGGGAGAGGTGTGCAGGGGAGGCAGCTAACACTGGGGAGGAGCAGGGGCTTCGGTAGGAGCAGGCAGGGAAGATCCCCAGACCCTCTTCTCTCCCCCATCAGTTCCTTGCCACATCAGCAGAGATAGAAAATCCTGGGGATTTCTGACCTAAGCAGAATTCCCAGAGAATTTTCTCTTCTGGACTCTTCAGACAGCCCCATGGGAGGTGTGGGGCTCGGTGGAACTTGCGGGGGGGCTCTAGCTACAGGTGGAAGGAGCCAAGGGTCCATCTCTAGGCCTCCTGCCCCATGCCGGAATCCATGGAATGCCATGGCTGCCCGGACTGGGGAGCACCGCCGGGACTGGGGAGTTCTATTGCTTGGACCTCTCAGGGGAATGAGGGCTCACAACCTCATCTGACGAGCTTTCTAAATGGATATGATTGGAATGATTGCCCTGGCCTGGAGCCTCGCTCAGGCCCCTGTACCTTCCACCTGGCCATGTTTGCTGGGACTACATGAAGCAAGCCTCCCCCCTCTGTCATGTTTTTCTTTCATCGTCTGAGACCTGACAATCCACCCGCTCTCCCAAGTCTGTGTAACTGCGGTCCCACTTTCCACCCCGCACAGAAGTCCCTAGTGAGGGCGCCTGAGTGGCTCAGTCGGTTAAGCGTCTGCCTTCCGCTCTGGTTGTGATCCCAGAGTCTTGGGATCGAGCCCCACATGGAGAGAGAGAGCCTGGTTCTCTGTCTCCCATTCCCCATTCTCATACTCTCTCTCTCAAACGAACAAACTCTGAAAGAAAAAAAGAAAGAAGGAAAGAAAGGAAGGAAGGAAAAAAGAAATCCCTAGCAAAAGGGCTGGGCCCAGGTCTGTTTTCCACCAGAAGTGTGAACAGGCCGGGGCAGGGATACATGAATGAGTGTCTTAGTATCCGTTCATTGGAGTGGCAAATTTGAACTTTCTCTAGCTGTTAGACTGGGGTGGGGGGTAGAGAAAGGGACTTACTGGGGGGCGGGGGAGGGGAGTTCTCACCCACTAAGCCCACTGACTTTTTCCCTCTCCTCCCAGTTGCCTTTGTTCCCCGGAGGACTCCTACCTGGTGCTGGTGCTGGGAGGAGTTGGGGGTTGAGGACTGTTGAGGGTGGGGGTAAAGGGTTTCTTGCCCTCTGAGGTTTGGATGAGGGCCCTCAGATAGGTTAGGATGCCTGCAGTTGGGGGTTAAAAGCCCCAAGGGAGGCATCCTGGCTTTTCACCGTCTTCTCCAACTTGCCGTCCACCGCCCTGGTCACGCGTCTGTCTGACACCTTCCTGTCACCCACCTTCCCTCTCTGCGTCTGAGCAGGGAATCTGAAGAGAGAGCCCTCTCTCAGGGGGTGTCTGTGTTGTTGTCCCTCCTGCTCCAGAAGCAGACCTGTGTGCCTGGTCTTCAGACACCCTCTGCCAGGTCATCTTGGGGAATCCCAAGGATTGCATCTGGTCAGCCAGAGGGCAGTGGAGGGCCTCCCCAACCCCCCCCATCCGGTTCCCCTCTTGGATCCCCACGAATAGCCAGGCCTCTGGCTGGGCTCCAGAGCCTCAGGAAGTCCCTTTGGTTGTCTGGGGTCTGGGCTGCTCCCTTGTAGCTCTAGTCCCCCACCTGCTGTCGCTGCTGCTCCTGAAGGATGCATGTTTGCGCTCCCGTCTGTCGGCACGTGCGTGTCTGTGTGTCTGCAGCATATGCCCGGGGCCTGTGTTTGTATGTATGTGCTGTGCAAGACCCTGATTGTGTGCGACTGGGTGTGCACATGTCTATCTAATGTAAGCGTGTGTGTGTGTTTGCTCTTCTGTGTGTCCGTCCTTGTGCACCTTTGCACAAGAGTGTGCTTTTCTGGGTGTGTGCTGTTCTCACTGCAGGAGTGCATGCTGATGTGTGTGTGTGTGTGTGTGTGTCTCTGTGTGTCTCTGTGTGTGAGTGATGGTGCAGCAGGCAGCAGTGAGCGTGGACGGCAGCAGGCACTTCCCCAGCAAGCAGTCTGTATGTGCAGTTCCTGGAGCATAGTAGGTGCTCAGTAAACATTTGCCAAACTGACCTGAATGAGAATGTGGTTGGCTGGGGAGACTTGTTTGCCTGGAGGCAAAGGTGACCTGTGGGGATGGAGGGGAGAGAAAGAAAGAAGCAGCTTTGGGCTGCGGAGGGTGGGAAGGGAGTAAGGAGGAGGGGGAGGTGGGGAGCAGGGGAGGGGGCTTGGAACCCCCCAGGGCCCACGCCCCCCCCACCAGCTGTCCCCCATCTCTCCTCCTGGCTGCGGGAGGCAGCGTGCAGACTCAGGGGCATGGGCCACATGGCCACTCAACCCTGTCTCCCTGTGCTCCCACAGCTGCCTCTGGGCCCGAGAGATGGGTGCTCCCCGGGGCGCCCCCTCCCCTGGCAGGGGCCACGGACACTGCTGCTGCACAAAAGTCTCCAGGATGGCTTTGGCTTCACCCTCCGCCACTTCATCGTGTACCCACCGGAGTCAGCGGTGCACTGCAGCCTGAAGGTACCCCCACCTGGTCCCGCCAGCCCTGGCCCCACCTGAGGAAGCCTTAATGGGGGGAGGGGAGATCCCTTTGCCCCGCCCGCTCCATGGCTCATCTTCTGTGGCCTGGAGGGAAGGAGGCTCCCAGAGAGGCAGGGACAGCCCTGGCTGGGTCATTTGCATTGTGTGAGTGTGGACTAGCTCCCTAACTGCTCTGGGTTTGGTCTTCCCAGGAGAAGGGGTGGGTGGATGGTTCTGGGCGAGCCAGGACGCTCATGCCCACCGCCAGACTCTTGGCCCTTGGAAGGTGAACAACCTTCTATCTTCTCTGAAAGGTGGAGATCCAGGGACTCTGTGTTCTTTTTGGCTTCTAAGCTGGGTTCCTGGTTCCCCTCCCTGGCCCAAGCTCTTGGGGAGTTTGTCTCCACACACCTCTGGCACTCCTGGAGTGTCCCCGTCTGCTCTGGCCTGGGCTCTGTGCTCTGGAGAGCAGCGGGCTTCACGGAGGGTGCTCTGGATTCTAATCCCGCTAAAGCTTTTACCTCACTGTGGACCTTGAGAGGGTCTCCCTCTCCTCCGGGCTCCATCTCTCCTCCCACTTGACCACCAAAAGACCTTCTGGCCCTCACTTAAATGTCAGGCTCTCTGAGTCCAGGAACTGGGGCTGCAGCTTGGGCTGAGCGGTGGAGGGCCTCCCTGCCTGGGAAGCAGGCGCTCAGGGGAGGCAGGCGAGGGGGCCCCAGGCAGGAACCAGGGCTCCCCTGGAGGGCCCTGCTCCCTCTCCCACCTGTCTCCCAGCAGGGGAGGAAACAGATTTATTTTGGAGTCAGTGAACCCTATTCTCCTCTTCCCTCCGGGCTGGGACCAGCTGTTGGGGGCTGTCCCTTGGGGAGCTCAGTCCCACCTGCCAGAGAGCCAGGGCCTTGCCTGTGTCTATGAACTTGCTTGACTCCGTGTGTACAGCCGGGTGCGCATCTATTGGTCATGAGCATGTGTGTTTGTCTGTCTGTATCTACGGATATCTGTAAATATGCATCTCGTGTACACGGCCCCGTGCGCCCTCATCCGTGTGTGAATCTGGAAGCCCCTGCCTAAAGGATTCCCATTGGCTGCAGCCGTGCTTAAGAGTGTAAGCCGCAGGTGATGGTATATAAGAGGGAGGGGCACAGGCCCTCCTTGATGCCCAAGGGCCCCAGCCTCCTAGGTCCCTGGGACCTCCAGTCTTTGCTTTCCTTTTTCTCTAGAATGTCCCTCTCCCACCTTCTCTTGGGAGACCCAGCTGAGGGGTGAGTGGGACAGACACAGCCTGAGTGGTCGAGGCTGGGTGGTAGGCCTGTGTCAGAGAGACCTCGCGCATGTGGGGTGCTGGAAGACCACAGGCAGGGCTAGCTAGGGACAGGCTCCATCCAATTTCCAGATCTGCCCAGGGCTAGGAGCCCTCGGGGAGCTCAGCGGTCTAAATGCATCTGTCTGCCCCTGCCACCAGCTCACTGTGCTGTCAGCTCACATCAGCAGGCAGGCACGCTTCATGTGGGGAGGGGCAGGGCCCAGTCACCTTTCTGTCCCAGCTGGGGTGCCGGAGAGTCCTGGGTTTCAGCCCTACTTCTGCTACTGCCTCTGAGTGACCCTGGACAACTCATGCCCTGTCATCTGCGTGGATGGATGGATGGTCTGTGGAAAGTGGTAGATCCGATGACGCCCAACATCTCATCCAGCTCTAGTGTGCCATCCGGTGGCCCTGTCCTGTCTCCTGACCTTCTCTCCTCCCTCATTTCTGTTTCCTCCCCAAATCCATTCTCTCCTTCTCACTACTAGGCTGATCCCAGGGGCCTCCCTCATGGGTCTCCTGGACTCCATTTCTTAGCCCCGCTAGATGCTAGAATCCTCTTTCCTAACTGGTATTTCACATCCACTCTCTCCCACCCAGGAACCTTCACTTGCTCCCTCTTTCTGTCCTTTCAACCCCGAAAGCTTTCGTCTGACTTCTGGCACTTGCTGGTGTCACTTTCTTCCTCCCTCGGCTCAGCTGATCCAGTCCCACAAAGGCGCTCCTCCGCTCCCCACAATGCGCTCTCCCCTCCCTCCTCAGACTTGCCTTAAAATCCCTTCCCCCAGAGGGGTGCTAATCAGGCCTTCCCTTCCATTCTCTAAGAGCTGATAGCCACTGTTTGCACTTGTCCTCCCTGCTTATCTGTGTGGACCTGGATCCTCTCTGTGGGTTAGCCTGTTTGGAACTGCCTCCATTGGGCTTTGAGCTCCCCAGGGGTAGGGGTCATGGGTCCCCCATTGGATTGGGGGCTTTCAGATGGCCGAGGTACAAGGCTGTGGGATCAGCAGTCACGAGAGAGGGTTCGTGTTACTGGGGAACATTCCCTGGGACTTGATGCCCCCACTGACACCCCCCCCTCCGGGGGGTGCTGGGCTAGTTGCGGGAAGATAAGAGGGAGGCTGCGGGTGGGGGAGTTCGAGGGTCCCGCCCAGGCGGAGCTGCTGAGGGCTGGATGGAGGGCCCACACCCACCTCTCTGTCCCCTGCAGGAGGAAGAGAATGGAGGACGAGGAGGAGGAGGAGGAGGTAAGGAGTGGTGGGGGCAGGTCCTAGGGCTGGGGCTGGGGCCTGTCCTCCAGCTTCTGTTTCTCCCCCTCTACCCAAAGTCAGCCAGAATTTTGCTGTCCACCTGTACCCCCCCAACTGTTGTTCCAGTCTTTGCTTTTCCCTATGTCCACTCTGGATATCTTCTCTCTCTCTCTCTCTCTCTCTCTGGATCCTTCTTTTCTTTTCTCAATTTCTCTCCCTCTGGGCCTGCATTCCACACTGGGAGTTGGGGGTGCTCTGGGGAGCCAGTGGCTTTCTAAGACCTGGCCCCTGACCCCTGGCCCCTGGGAGTTACTCCCAGGCTAGAATGAGGCACAGACAAGGGCTGCAGAGCCAGGGGGCTGGCGGTACGTGAAGCTGACCAATGGCTGTCCTCAGGGGTAAAGATACTGGGCTTCTATTGGGTGTAAGGGGACCCCTAAGGTCTTTATCTTTTCCGATGAGGGCCTGACTCCCCTGGCTGTCACCCTTGCTAGCCCCAAGGGCCCCATTCCGCCACACAAGGTATTCAAGACGGGCATCCTTCTTTCTCTGCCACTGGGGCTTCTGTGGGGCAGCCATGGTGACAAAGTCTCCTTGAGTCCCCATCGCGGAGGCCCGTAGGGATGAGGGCAAGAGCCAGCTGACCTAGAATAGACCTATTCCTCTGATGGAGACAGCAGCAGAGGATAATTGCTGGGGTGTAATGTGTTGTCCAGAGAGGGTGAGCGTCCATCTCGGGAGCTGGAGGGCTCTGCTTAGAGCGCTGCCCTGGGGAAGGGCTACGAGGGAGGTGTGGGCATTGCGTATCTGAGCTGCAGGGCTGTTCATGGGTCTGTGGGTGTGGACGTTCTGCCCCCGCTGGCCAGGGAGCTCCAGGAGGGCAAGGCCCACATCCCTCTGTCCATCTGCCTGTCCTTATTAGTCTGCTTTCTGGCACAGTGCTGGGGCGCGAGGGGCATTTAAGGAGTGACCCTGTGTGTCTGTTTAGGTTTTCCTCCATGTGGGTTTTTGTTCTCCTAGGGGTGTGTCCTCTGGTCTCCCCCCACCACCCACCCGTGCATCCCCATCTCTGTGAACGTACAGGTCCACATCTGTGTCCGTGTGGGTGTGATCCTTCTGAGTGTATGTCCCCTGTGTGTGTAGCTGTGCATGGGTGTGACCTTCAGCAGCTCCCCTCCCCAGCTAACCTGGCTGATGCCCACCAGGACCCTCCCCCCGGCACCACCGCCTGGAGCCCATGGATACCATCTTTGTCAAGAATGTGAAGGATGACGGCCCTGCCCACAGAGCGGGCCTGCGCACAGGTGAGCTGCCTGGATTTCCCGGTTTCTTATACTTGCCTGGGTCTCTTCTCCCTACCCTCCAGTCAGGATGGGATTCTCAGATCCAGGCCGCCCCCTTGGCCTGCTCACACTGCGACCCTGCCCCTCTTTTCCAGGAGACCGGCTGGTGAAGGTGAACGGGGAAAGCGTCATTGGGAAGACCTACTCCCAGGTCATAGCTCTGATCCAGAATAGGTGAGCGCCCCCTGCCTCCCTTCTCCTGTAATAGCTCCCAGCCCGCTGCAGGAGGCCCTGCATCCCACCGCCTTGACCCCACCGCCTTGACCCCACCACCCGAGGGGGTGGGGGGGGTGTCCTGGCGACCAGGATCCCTGTTCTCCCAGACCCTGTTGCCTCCGCCTGGCCTGACCCCCTACCCTGTCTCTGTAGTGATGATACTCTGGAGCTCTCCATCATGCCCAAGGATGAGGATATCCTCCAGCTGGTGAGTCTAGTCCTGCTGTCTGAGGTGGAGGGCCCCTGGGGTCTGGGGGCACAATACGCCCCTTCTCTTTGGGCCTCCTTTGTGCATTGGACCTTTTGGGAAGCACATTAGAGTTTCGGGGGCAGCCCCAGCCTGGCATTGCCCAATCGGGGCTGCCAGGCCCATCCCGGGGCTGGGGCTGGTTGTTGCTTCATTCAGGGCTGCTGTCTGTGCTGGGGAAGGGGGAGGCGCTGGCCTTGGCAGGCCAGATTCCTGCCAGGGCATCTGAAAGGAGGGTGGCCCAGCGGGCCCTGCCAGACTGGCACGTTCTCATCGGCTCCCAGGAGCCTGTTTTCCACACCCCTTCCCTGCCTGGCCCCGTGTGAACTTGTCTCCTATAGCTGTGTCCCCACATACACGCACACACACATACACGCACACACACATACACACCACCCCACCTTTGAGTGCTGCTGTTCGTACAACACGCCACACACCACTCACTGCGCACACACAATACGCTAGATACACAGCCACACAACACAAACACCACGGTGTCTACCCTTCACCCCGCTCCCCCTGCGCAGTCACACACTGCCCCAGGCCCATGCGGCACCACACCCATGGCCACAACCCCACACCTCCTCAAGCCTCCTGGGACACAAACGTCACACCAGCACAACACACTTCGGGGTGTCACAGCATGTGTACCCCAACTTACCACCACATGCACACTCTGACATCACAGAGGCTTGCCATGGTCACAGCACGTGTGCCCACAGACACCACGGCCTGTTCAAGCCTGGTGTGCCAGCCCCGTCACCCACACTGACACTCTTGGGGTGCACAGGCCAAGTGCCCCTCCCCCTGAGCACTTCAGCAACACCCAGAACCCGGCCCTGGGCGGCCACACACAGAGCAGGCGCCCAGACTGCATGCAGGGTACCCTGCACTAATTTGTGTCCCTGTCTGCACACACACACACACACACACACACACACACACACACATATACACACGCCATCTATCTGGGCACCCTGACCCCAGTCCTGGCCCAGAGCCCAGGCCAGTCCTCTCTGCCCAGTGTCCAGTTTCCTGATCTCATGGGTCTAAGCCAGATGCCAGCTTGCTTGCCCCCAAGGTCACTGCCCCCTGGGAGAAGGCCGAGGGCCAAACCCAGAAGGCCCTGGGAGCCGCCGGGCTGGCCTCGGCCCTGGATGTGCTCGCATAATCCCTGTAATCACAGTGCCATGCTTGGCACCATGCCCCTCTGGGAACCTCCACCCTCTGACCTGGATTGTCCCCTGTCCTTCCTGGGGAGGGGGAGGTAAGTCTGGAAGCTGAGAGAGACGTGGATGGCTCCCCACAAGTCTCAAAGGCCCTGCGGGTACACTTGCCCCAGGCTGAGCCCTGCGGGAGTGACAGGGCAGGATCTAGGGCTCCCCAGGATCTCTCCCTGCCAGGGCAGAGGAGGGCTGGGGTGGGGAGAGGGGCCGCCTTGAGCTGCGTTAGCTGTGTTAGCCAGAAGTTCGAGTTCAGGCGGGCAGGCAGCCCCAGATGTCAGCATCTGGGGCCCTCTGCTGGCCCCCCACCCCATCCTAGGCCAGCCAGAGGGTGGGGCCCAGGCATTCCTGTGGTTGGGAGCCAAGGCTGGAGGCCAATGGGGCCGCGGCAGCTGCTGACGCCACCGCCGACGCAGCGAGGCCCCTCCACACCCATCTTCCCCTCCCTCCTCCTCCTCCCGCCGGCCGGAGAGGGGGAGAGAGAGAGAGAGAGAGAGCGCGCCAGCCGGTGGGGGCTGAGGGTGGCCACAGGGAGGGCAGCCTGGGGGTGGGGGGGAACGGAGGCTGGGCTGACGCTGAGGTCGGTGGGGGTTAGCCCCAAGCAGGGGGGAGGGCGGAGGCTGGCGGAGATGCTGCCGCCACCGCCCTGATGCGCGGAGCCCGGGGAGCCGGCAGGATGGCAGGAGGGAGAGGTACGTGAGTGTCCCTGGCTGGGTGTGTGGGTCTGAAGGGGGCTGAGTGTGTGTGTGGGGGGGTGTGGTCTAACTTGTCCTCATCACATGATGTGTGTGCCTGGGACCGGAGATAGAGTTATTTGTTGTGTCTGTGTCTCATTGTGTTTCGCTCTGTGTGTGTGTCTTTGGGTGTATATTTTCCGGTATCTCCTTGTGGTGTGGCACGCGCACGCGGGCGCCCAGTGTGTGTGTCTGTGTGTTTCACCCTCCCAACCTTTGATACTTCGCCCCGCGATAGCCCCCTCCGCATCGCCCCCCCCCCGCCCCCGCCCCCGGCACCCGTCAAGGGCCAGGCTAGGCCAGGGCCACAGGCCGCTGTCCCTGGGGGCTGCCTCCTTTTTTGGCTGGGCCTGGGCGCGGGCCCTGTCCCTCCTCAGCAATGCAGCGTCAGCCTCAGCTCCCAGTGCCAGATTCCAGGCCTGGGGTGGCAGAAGGTGGCCCAACGCCCCTTTGACAGTCTGGCCCCTCCCCCAAGCCTGGCCCAGAGTGAGCAAGAGGTGGGCAAGTTTCTCCTCACTCCGCTGGCTCAGGAGTCAGGCCCCAGCTCCCTGTCCAGGGGATGGAGGGACAGCCGGGCTTTCCCAGCCCCCTCCCATCCCCAGCCCACCCCACTGTGGACACACCCCTTAGTCGGTTTCCCTCTTGTCTCCGGCCACCTTGGCTGGTCTCTAATGGGGTTTTCCAGCTCTGCCACAGAGGGACCGTGGGCACTGTTGGATATAAGGAAGCAGGGAGGCGGCTGAGGCCAGCATGGGGGGGGGGAGGACCCCAGAAAACAGATGTTGGAATGTTTGTGGCTAAAGGCAGTCCTTGTCATAAGTCTTCGAGAAATCCTGGCTATTTCTCCAGTGAGAGAGAGAGAGAGAGAGAAAGACTGTGTGTGTGTGTGTGTGTGTGTGTGTGTGTGTGTGTGTGTGTGACTCTCAAAGGCCTCTAATTTCTTTGTTCTCTCCCTCCCTTCCCCCGACTCTCTTTGGAGCATGCCCTCCCTCTCCCACCCACTCAGGGCTTGGTCCTTTCCCTCAGTCCCCGTCTCTGGGGTCCTGACCTCCCAGGGCTACTATAGTTCTGCCCTGTGGGACTCGTCCCACCCTGTTCACCTGCCTCTGTGTCCCCTGCCAGGCCTACTCCCAGGATGCCTACCTGAAGGGGAACGAGCCGTATTCTGGAGAGGCCCGAAGCATCCCAGAGCCGCCCCCAATCTGCTACCATCGCAAGACTTACGCCCCGCCAGCCCGGGTCTCTGCCTGGGCCACTATGGTGCCTGAGCCCCTCTCAGCGCCGCCCAGTGACCCCCGGAGTCCTGCTGCCTGGAGTGACCCGGGGCCCCGTGTCCCTTCCACCACCCGCACCCATCCGGACAACCCTTCCTTGGGGATGAGCCAGCCCCGCCCCAGCCCTGGTGCCTTCCCCCGCCTCCCCTCGGAGCCCCGGACGCCCCGTGCCTTCCCCGAGCCTGGCGGCCGGGTGCCCCCCAGCAGACTGGAATGCCAGCAGGCCTTGTCACACTGGCTGTCAAACCAGGTACCCCGCAGGGCCGGGGAGAGACGGTGCCCTGCCATGCCCCCCCGGGCCCGCAGTGCCTCCCAGGACCGGTTGGAGGATGTGACTGCCCACCGCCCATGGCCCTGCTCCACCTCCCAGGGTGCCTTGAGCCAGCTGGGTCAGGAAGGCTGGCATCGGGCTCGCTCTGATGACTACCTGAGCCGGGCCACCCGCTCCGCCGAGGCATTGGGGCCGGGAGCACTGGTGTCACCCCGTTTTGAGCGCTGTGGCTGGGCATCCCAGCGTCCGTCGGCCCGCACGTCTGCCTGCTCCTCCAGGGACCTTCCTGCGCCCCAGGCCCAGCCCCCACCTGGCCTCCAAGGCCTGGACGACATCGGGTACATTGGATACCGGAGCTACAGTCCATCATTCCAGCGCCGGACTGGCCTCCTGCACGCACTGTCTTTCCGGGACTCACCCTTTGGGGGGCTGCCCACCTTCAGCTTGGCTCAGTCCCAGGCATCGTTCCCACCAGAGGCCTCCGAACCGCCCAGGGTTGTCCGCCCAGAACCCAGCACCCGGGCCCTGGAGCCTCCTACCGAGGATCGTCGCGACGAGGTGATCCTGAGGCAGAAGCCTCCCACAGGCCGCAAGGTCCAGCTGCCCCCTGCAAGACAGATGAACCTTGGGTTTGGTGAAGAGTCCCCAGAGCCAGAGACCAGTGGGCGAGTAGAACGCCTTGGCAAGAAGGTGGCCCCTTTGGCCACCACTGAAGATTCTCTGGCTTCCATTCCCTTCATTGGTGAGTGATGGTGCAGGTGGCTGTCTTGGGAGACTTGGTCCTGGGTGCTGGGCTGTACCCCACCCACCCGTCATCATGGGCAGAACTCTGGGTTGAGTGCTGATGGGACCAGTCTGTTTTCTCTGTCTGTCCATCCATCCATCCATCCTTCTGTGCTGTCTTGAATCCTTCTGTCATCCTTTCTTCTGTTCATTTGTCCTCCAGCCACCTTTCCTCCCTCCCTCCCATTCTTTCTTCTCCCCCCTTCTCTTTAGCTCTCTGTTTTTACTTCCTCCCGTCTTCCCTCCCCTCTCTCCCTCCCTCCCTTTTGTCTGCCCACCCACCCACCCATTCCTCAGTTTGCTTCTTTCCTGCTCCCTTTCTCCTCCCTCCCTTTGTTTGTTCGTTCATTTCTCCCTTCCATCCCTCCATCCTTTCTTTATTCTGCCCTTCCTTTGTTCCTTTCACTCTTCGTTCCTTCCATCCACCCTCCATCCGACAAATACTTCTGTCAGGCACCGAGCGAGGCTCTGTGCTCTCCTGGAGTGTGTGGTCCCACGGCAGGGACAGGTGATCAGATGATCAGATGATGGGACAAGAACAACCCCATGGAGTGTGTGTGTGTGTGTGTGTGTGTGTGTGTGTGAGATGGGAGTATAGCGAGCTCTAGGAGACAGAGAAGAGTGCCATGGCCTAGATTGGGGCGTGGTCACCAAGGAGAGAATCTTGGAGAAAGGAGATTAGGGCTGAGACTTGAAGGATGAGAAGGAGTTAGTCAGGGGGGAACGTTCTGGGCGAGAATAGACTGTGAAGTGAGAGAGGCCGGGTGCCCTTCCAGGCCATCAGAACAGGGCCAGAAGGGTCATGTCAGTCCCTGGGGAATTTGGACTTTATCCTTAGAGCAGAGGGGATGCTGAAGGTGTGCTGCCTGGGGAACAGATGTTGGATAAGGGAGAGGCAAGAGTGGAGAGGCCAGCTGATTCCCAGGTTTCTGGCCTTACTAGAGGGTTGTGCCTCACCTCCATATCGGGAATGAAAGTGAGGCTGAAACCACTCTATTGTCCATGAGGATGCAGGATAGGCTGGATCTAGGGGCTTGAGAGAAAGACCAGATGCAAGATCATGAGACTGGGAGCCAGGAGCCGAGAGATGGTCCCTGGAGCTGAGCGTGCTGAGCTCACGCTGTGTGAGCTCCTGGGAGTGAGGGGGAAGAGGGAGAGGAGACCTAGCCCCTGCTGGCCTTCGGTCTGAGCAGGCAGACACAGCCTTAGTAAAGTTCCTGGTCTGGGGCAAGAGGTAAAGCCTTTATTTTCAAACTACTCCAAGTCTGAGGGAGAAACATAGCACCTGTCTTCAAGGAGCCTCCAACTGATGAAGGGAGACCATCTTTATCCTTAAGAGACCCCTAGTCTAGGAGCCCAGTCTAGGGAGGGTGGCTCAGTCTCTGGCCTGGGTCACACCTCAGTGTAAAGAACCACCCCGTCTGGGAGGCAGGGGCTGAGCTCACAGTCTGGGGGTGTGGGGGGAGCCCTTGGCTACGGGCATATTGCTAGCAAGGCCTTGGAGGGCTTGAGCACTGGGGATGTGGGCTGGGCCTGGAGGTGAGGCTGGGGATGGGGTGGGCAGGTTCAGCTTTGAGCCACCTTTACCCACCACTCCCTCTGCTTGCAGATGAACCCACCAGCCCCAGTATTGACCTCCAAGCCAAGCATGTCCCCGCCTCCGCCGTGGTCTCCAGCGCCATGAATTCAGCCCCTGTCCTGGGCACCAGCCCCTCCTCCCCAACCTTCACCTTTGCCCTTGGCCGCCATTACTCCCAGGACTGCAGTGAGTGCTCCCTGAACCCCAGCTCCATCCTCTCCCTCGCTGTCTGGTCCTGGGTGGGGAGTCCCTGCTGGGCTACTGCTACCTCATGTCTGGCGTCTTCCTGCTGGCTTCTGCTACCCCCGGGGTCCCCTAGGCAGAGTCATCTCCTGGCCCAGCCCAGACGGGAGGGCTGCGGGACCCCACACCTCACCACCCTGCTGACCCTGTGGCCCACCATGGGCGGCTTTGCAGGCAGCATCAAGGCCGGCCGCCGTTCCTCCTACCTGCTCGCCATCACCACAGAGCGCTCCAAGTCCTGCGACGATGGGCTCAACACCTTCCGGGAGGAGAGCAGGGCTCTGAGGTGAGGACGGGCCGCGGCCATCCTACCTGGGGGTCAGCACCGCCACCCCCTCTGGGGGTCCCCTACACACCAGGGCGATGAGCTCCCTCCCTGAAAGGCTCCAGAGCCTTTGGATTTAGGGGGGAAAGTCCTAGCTGTGCCCCCCACATCCCTCACACTCCGTTCTCACACACAGGCGCCTGCCAAACCGAGTCCCCAGCCTGCGGATGCTGCGAAGCTTCTTCACTGATGGGGTGAGTGGTGAGGGCACGCATGGGCGACAGTGTCGGGGGGCTGGGGAGTGACTGCTGCCTCAGCCGCGGAGCCCAGTGACCAGACATGGTCTCCTCCAGCTCCCGTCTCCCCTTCTCCAACTGGGCCCGATGCCCCTGGTGTGGCGTCCGTCATCACTTAGAGACACCCACGCCCTTGCACGTGAGGCCATGGCCCTTGCCGTTCCCCCGTCTGGAACACCCTTTCCACACACTCCCCTCCATAGCCCCGTGACTCACTTGGTTACTTTCTTCAGGTTTTTCCGAGCTTTTCTGAGGGTTTAGCCTTCATCCCTGTCAGGTCATGCCTCCCTCCAGCTCCTAGGTTTTTCTCCTCAGCGGTCCTCCGGTGACACGGTTTATGCATCTGTCCCCTTTCTTGCCTGGGTCCCAGCTAGAATGTAAGCTCTGTGAGGACAGGGATCTCACTTGGCCTCCTTGCTCCCTGTGGGGACCTAAAGCTGCCCGCACTGGGTGGCATCGGGCATTATGTGTGCGGCATCTTCAGGGGACAGGGGACATGGGCAAGGAGGGGGACCCAGGACTGAGAGCAAAGGACAGGCTGGAGTTCCCAGGCTCCGCACCTGGGGATGAGTGGGGACTCAGTTCTGAGATGGCCCTCCCTCTTTGTGATTAGGGACAGACTGGAAGAGCCATTTGATTTCAAACCCTCGGGATCTGGGATCTTCGGTTCATTTGACACCTTGAGGCCATTGTCACCTGGTTTACTCCTTATCACTTCCTCTGCTTACTTAACTCTCCCTTGACCTGTCACTTCTGTTGCTGGAGTCATGTTGACACTATCACTTCCTCTGTTTAACTCCTTGTGGACATGACTACCTGCTCCGTGAACTCAGCCTCTGTTGATGTTTCTACTTCCTGTTTATTTAACTCCATGTCGACACAATCACTTCCTCTGTTTCCTAAGTTTCCTCAAGTCTATAAAATGACGGGAGGCTCCAGATTGGCTTTTCTAGTGTGGGGAGGCATGGGGTCGGCAGGTCATGGCCTTTCCTCCTTTCTGGCTTCCTCAGCGCATGCGTCCTGTGACCTCAGTGCAGTGGACCAGAGAGGGCAATCAGGGCCCCTGAGACCACACAGCACAGCAGCCTGCAGGGCTGCGCCAGGCCCATGGGGCTCCTGGCATGCTGGCACCGTGGCAATCCCCCTAAGTTGCCCTCCGTTGTCTCACTGCAGTCCTTGGATAGCTGGGGCACTTCCGAAGACGCAGATGCTCCTTCCAAGCGCCACTCGACCTCTGACCTCTCGGACGCCACCTTCAGCGACATCAGGAGAGAAGGCTGGTTGTATTATAAGCAGGTCCTCACCAAGAAGGGGAAGGTAAGGTGCTTGCTGGGATGAGATGGAGGTGGACGGAAGCTGTCTCCGGCAGAACTCTCCAGCTTCTGCACCCACCCCACAGCCTCTGGAGCCAGAGAGGCCAGCCAAGGCTGTAGCGTGAGGTCTGGAGATTAGAGGTCAGGAAGAACTTCCTGGGGGACCTAAAGAACTCATGAAAAGGAGGTTAATCAGAGAGATGGGCTCTGTGGTGCAAGGGGTCCGGTCAGCATGCCTGAAATTCGGACAGAACCATCCCACAGGGAGCCTTGGCTAGTGGATCACCCCAAAGATGGACACGGGGACTCAGGGAAAGGAAGGGAGCAAGGCCAGGGCGATTCTCTTAGGGGAGCTGAGGCCCCAAAAGAAGGCAGAGGTCAGCCTTTTCAGGGGTCTTGCAGGACAAGGAGCGATTTTAGTCTCTATCCTGAGGGCCACTGAAAGCTCCGGGGCCCCTTTGATTCGGCTTCCTGGGGAATGAATTAGAGAGGGGCCGAGCCGAGGCGAGAAGACCAAGTAAGAGCCACTGCAGCAATCCAGGTGAGCGATGAACATGGCTGGGCCCGAGGGTGGCAGGGAGAAACAAACAGGATCCTGATGCGAGAGGGCGGGGCCCCTGGGTCCTCGGGGTGGGGAGGCCATTCCAGGCCGGGTTGTGGCAGAGGAGGAAGGAGGAGACGCAGCCCAGGCAGATGGGAGCAGAGTGGTTAGCATAACGCTGGGCTTGGCCCTTGACAGCATCATGCCTTGCTGGGGCAGCTGGGATGACTCAGCTGTCTATGACTCAGTTTCCTCATCTGTAAATAGAGCTAACAACAACCCCTAGCACACATAACCCCATTGCTGAGGATTAAATGAGTTAACCTGAGCAAAAGTGTACCCAGGGCCTGGCCCAGGGAGCTCGTCTTCTGCTGTGGTTGGAATTTTCCGTCCTGCCTTTTAGGTGTCTTGTACCTGGGGAAGTCACACAGACTTGGAGTTCCTGCCCGGCCACTCATGGCCAACATCAGGCTTTGGGCAGCCCCTGTAACCCTGTGCCTCACTTTTCCAATCTTTAAGATAGGGACATTCTGGGTTATTCTGCACCCTGGGCTGGTGTGAGGGGAAGTGAGCCGGGGAGGCCAGGCGGGGCAGACATTCAGCACTGCCCTTGTCCAGTCCATGGTAATGGCGGAGTTCGTGGTAAGCTCCGGATTTGCGGTCAAGGTTCTGGGTATTTCATGGAGAGGGGGCCAGGCCAGTCCTGCCCTGCTGGGGCTGAGGATGAGCCGAGAAAGCACATGGTTGCCAGTGTGTGACTGTTAGAGGGGATGAGTGGAGCAGAGTGGTGTGTAGGAGGTGACCCCAGTCTAGGAGGGCTGCAGGAAGGTGTCCAGGAGGCTGTGACGTGAAGGGTATGTGAGAATCCACAAAGCAGGGGGGGAGGGGAATGCTCAGGCAGTGGAGACACCCTCCTGGATGGTCGGTGGTGGGGGAGCAGAGCGGAGGGTGTGCTAGGTGACTGCGAGCCAGGCCGAGAGGGGGATGTTGAGGTGGGGAGTCTGGCGCCTGCTCGCAGGACCTCACCCCCGACATGGCAAGCCTTTGCAGGGGTTCCAATGGGGGTGGGAGGTATGTGAGCCTAGGAGGCAAGGGTCATGCCCGTGACAGGAGAAGATAATGGCTTTGCCGTTGTCCAGGTGAGCGAGAGTGGGGGCCCTGACCAAGGTCCTGGCATGGGGCCGACAGGGAGGGACAATTTGGAGAGATTGCAGAAGGGATGGCCTGGGCTTGCTGATGGCTAGGTGGTGAGAGAGGATAGAGGAGGCAGCTGATGGCTATGGGGGTGATGGGGCCTTCCCCTGAGCCCCAGGGCCCTAGCGGGGCAGGTTTGGTGAGGGGTCACCTAGGAGGGAAGCAGGGACCAGCTGTGTGGTCTGACGAAGGGGAGCCAGGGTGGACAAAACCTGTCAGCCCAAAGTTGGAGCCCCTTGGAGGGCCTGGGGAGAACGACTGACTCCTGGCCACCAGGTAGCCTGGCCTCCAGCTCTGGATGGCTCCTGGCAGGCCCAGCACAGTGTCTCCTGGGCAGGGAGGGGAGCTGGCCTCTTCCTGCTCACTGATTCGTTCTAGAGGACAGGGCCTTCCACTCCTGGCATGGCCAGGACCTGTTTCCCTTGTCCCCTTGCTGCTGTGACCTGGGAGTTAGGGGAGGGGTCTTCAAGTCTGCTGCAGGCCATTATTCTGTCTGGGGAACCGATGGCCAGCCAGCTGTTATCTGCTCTAGCAAATCCAGTGTCTCTTGGGCGACCTCCATCTAGCCCCCAGCTCCTTTCAGAGGCTATTCTGTCGGGCAAGGGGGAACGGGTGTCACAGGTCCCTGCAGTCACAGACCTAGCGCATGAGCTGGACATAACCTTGGAGACCCGCTAGTGCACTTTTCATTTTACCAATAGGGAACACTGATGCCAAGAGAGGGGACTTGACTTGTCCAAGGTCACTCAGCTAGTTTGGTCTCACAGGGGCCCCTTGCCACCACCTCACTCTGATACAAAAAAAAAAAAAAAAAAAAAAAAAAAAAATCCCCTGGAGGGCCATGCTGTCTCCTGCTTTGACAGTCCTGCCTGGGACCAGCAGCTCTATGGTGGTGGGCAGGGCTTGTGGCCAGATGGGGCTGTGTTACTGCCGAGGAAACTCCTCACCTGGTTTGTTCGGAGGGCAGAGGCCCATGGTGGGTGAAGAGGAGTGGGTAGACCAGGAGCCCAAAGAAGGGAGAAGCCCTTGGCCCAATGGGAGGAGATGGAGCCCCTGCCTTCAGTGTGCTCCGAGGACGATTAATTCGTTTATTCAGTGAATTTTGAGGAGCTTTTACCCTGTGCCTGTGGGTGCTCTAGGCTCTTGGATGTGGCAGAGGAGAGATAAGCTCCCTGCCCCCAGGAGCTTACCACTTATTGGAGAGATCCATATCCTGTGTAATGGGAAGTTGCAGTAAGCACCCCGGGAAAATGAACTGGGTCACATGATGGCCTTTATGTTTGCAGGTAACAGGGAGCAGGCTTTAGAAAAACAGGGTCTGTGAAGGCCTCGCTGAGGAGGTGATATGCGTGACATTTGAGTTCAGGCCTAATGGGCAAGAGGGAGACCACACAGAAAAGTGAGAAAAGAAGTTCCGGCCAGAAGGAACAGCGTGATCAAGGGCCCCAAGAAAGGAAGCGTTTGGCCTGTTCACTAGAAAAGGCCCCTGTGTCCTAACACAGCGAGAAAGAAGCCGGTGGAGAAATCGAGTTTGGAGAGGGAGGGACACATCACAGAAGTTCTTAGATTTGATTGCAGTGGGCGGCAGGAGCCCAGGATAGGGTGCTGAGCAGGGGAGAGGTGGGATCTCATTCGCATTTCTGAATGGTGGCTGCAGGGACGCCTGGGGGCCTCCTTTGGTTAAGCATCTGCCTTTGGCTCAGGTCATGATCTTGGGGTCCTGGGATGCAGCCCCATGTCTCGGGCTTCCTGCTCAGTGGGGAGTCTGCTTCTCCCTCCAACCATCCCCGCTCTCATGTTCTCTCAAATAAGTAAATAAAATCTTAAAACAAAAAAATGACAGCTGCAGGGGCGCCTGTCTGGCTCAGGCAGTCAAGTGTGCAGCTCTTGGTCTGAGGGTCATGGGTTCAAGCCCCACGCTGGTTGGAGAGTGGATTATAGGAGGCAAAGGTGGGGACTAGGAAGGTTTGTGTAGTAGTGCAGGTAAGAGGGGTTGGTGGTGTGGACAAGGTGGTGTAGGTAGCAGGAAAGATGGAGACAGGTGGTATTTTGGAAGCAGAGCAGCTGTGCCCTTCTGATGGATTGGATGTCAAGGGCGAGGAAAAGGGAGGGGTCAAGGGCAACTCCCAGGTTTCTGGGCATCTGGGTGGATTTACTGAGCTAGAGAAGTTGGGGGAGGGGTGCTGTGGAGAGTAAGTTTGATGACAAAAAGCAAGTGGCCCATGGGGAGCAGGTAGTATGCAGAGCACCTAGGGGACAGCAAGTGGGGACACTGAGCAGGGAGGTGCAAGGCTGTGGCGGGGGGAGGAGGGATGCCAGACCAAGGATACAGTTGGGAATTTGGGAAGTACCATCAGCAGACAGACAGGATTTAAAGCCACAGGCACAGATGACATCATGGGAAAGGCGTGCAGGGACAGGGGAACCCAGGAGAAAGTTCTGGAGGCCCCCCCCCCCTTTAGGGCAGGTTCTCAGCCTCAACTCTGGTGACATGGGGGTTGGATGATTCTTAGTTGTGGGGGGGCTATCTTGGACATTGTGGGGGTGATTAGCAGCGTCCTTGGCCTCTCCCCACTGGATGCCATAGGACTTCCCCAGGTGTGACAACTGAAAATGTCTCCAGACAGATGTCCCCTGGGCACCATTCACCCCTGTCAAGAACCGTTGCTGTGAGGATGTTGCGGGGAGGGAAACCAGTGGAGGAGACCGAGAAGGAGTCATTGGAATTGGGAGGAAAAACTGGGACCCTGGGCGAAGCAGAGGCAGGGGCCAGGGATGAGACCTGAGTTGGCTGGCAGTGGGCACTGATGGGGTCCCGGATGACAAGAGAGGGTTTAGAGAAGGAAGGAGAAGCAGGCCAGGCCACATGTCTCAGAGGGGTTAAGGAAAGGGCTGGGGAGGTCAGAGAAGCTGCCACTGGCTTCAGCAACACAGGGGGCCCAGGCAGCCAGGATACTGAGTAGAGCCTTGAGCCAGAGGCGGAAGAGCAGGGAGATCAGGTGCCCATGGATGACTCTTGACCTGTCTGGCTGTGCAGGGGCAGTGTGTGGACTAGGAAAGGTTTACAAGGATTTTACCTAAGGTGGACCCCGCTGGGCAGCCAGCTTCTGTGGGGCATTGTGGGGGGGGCCGATGCCCCTAATGCTACTATTGAAAGATGCTAGTGTTGAAAGGAAGGTTGGACCCTCTGGAGGTGGGGGTTGCACCGAAAATGATGGGTGGGGCTGTCCAGGCAGGGAAGGGGCTGGGCAGGAGGGGTGTGTGCCAGGGGCTGGGACACCACCTCTGTGGCTGCCGGCAGCTCTCCTCTGGGCCCCTCTTCCTGGCCCCTCTTCCCCAGGCTTTGGGGTGGGGCGGGCTGGCCGGGCCTCTCACACCTGCCCCCCTCCCGTCTCTCCCCCTCCCCCTCTCCCTGTCTCTCCCTGCAGAAAGCTGGCGGCGGCCTGCGCCAGTGGAAGCGGGTGTACGCCGCGCTGCGGGCGCGCTCCCTCTCGCTGAGCAAGGAGCGGCGGGAGCCCGGGCCGGCGGCGGCGGGGGCGGCGGCGGCCGTCGCAGGTGAGGACGAGGCGGCGCCCGTCTGCATCGGCTCCTGCCTGGTGGACATCTCCTACAGCGAGACCAAGAGGAGGCACGTGTTCCGGCTGACCACCGCTGACTTCTGTGAATATCTCTTTCAGGCTGAGGACCGGGATGACATGCTGGGCTGGATCAGAGCGATCCGAGAGAACAGCAGGGCCGAGGGCGAGGTGAGGGCCCGACCGCCCATCCTAGGCCAGGGGTGGCAAAAAGCGAGGGGAGGGGGGCAGGGAGGCCCCTCACCTGCCAGTGTACCTTGTTAAGCTCTCTCAGCCTCAGTCCCTTGTCCATGAAGTGGGCTAACAGGAGTGTACCTCGCAGCTCCCCATCCCCCGGGCTTTCGTGTGAACAGAACATGCAGACGGTGGCTCCCAGAGCACCTGGCATCCTCCGGGTTCCCTGGCTGGCAGGAACCATAATAACTGGAGGAATGGCACTAATTATTATTATTATTATTATCATTATTATCATTATTAATTATTATTACCGCCTTGGGCGGGCTCTGGCACAGAGAGGTCAGCTCCAGGCCAACCTCTGATGGGGTATCAGGAGGCAGGGGTTTCTTCTGGAGGATATTACAGAAGGAGGTGCCCCTGGGCCAGCGGCTGGCACTGCTGACAGGGCTAGCCTGTCAGCAGGGCATGAACACATTGACCTTGGGAGGAGGCCAAGGGGATTGGCCTTTGGCAGCAGGCTGCACTGGTTGAGCCAAAGGGCTTTGGCCTGCATTTCAGGGTAATTTTAAAACGGCACCCCCTCCTGGGCAGCTGCGGCCACACACTAGGAGCCTGGGCCCGGGTGTCGGTGCTGCCTCGCCCTCTTGGCCAGGTGCCCACACCCCGATGCCCCAGCACACTGGAACAAAGTGACACGGAGGGCCTGAGCTCGGGCTGCTCATTGCCTGAGGATGGAGGGCCTGGGCCCTGGGCCATGTGTGCTCCTGCTCGGGCCATGGGGAGAGAGGCCCTAGTACAGAGCCCCTGGGCCACAGACCTGCTCTCCCTGAGGGGAGACCCATCTTCTTGCTGAACCAGGCTCTGCTCTCCTCAGAACATTACCTTTCCTCGCTGTAGGGAGGCAAGTCCTTGGAACTTATGGCCCCTGCTCTCGGGGAGCCGGCCGGGCTGTCCCCCAGCAGGGCCTAGTCAAGGGGTCCCAAGTGACCTTCCTTATTGCAGTCGCTGCTGTCATGGGGCACCTTCTCTGTGCCTTGCCAGGAATGCTATCAGTGCCACCTGCATAATTCTGTACCCCAGCCCTGAGGTTGCCCTATTATCTCTTCCGCTGCTATGGAAGAGACTGAGGCTCAGAGAGGTTAGTGGGTTACTCTAGGTCACACAGCTGGTGAGGGGGTGCTCGGGAGTCCAGCCCCGCTCTTTCTCGCTCTAGGGTGTGAGCCCTCCAGCCTGCAGGTGGAGGAGAGTGGGGGGGGGGGCGCGCGAAGTGGAGGCAGGGGCCAGGGATGAGACCGGAGACGGCTGGCTGTGGACACTGATGGGGTCTACTTTTTCTTTGCTCTCCTCCAGGACCCCGGCTGTGCCAACCAAGCTCTGATCAGCAAGAAGCTTAATGATTATCGCAAAGTAAGGTGAGACCCGGCTCTCCTAGACAGTCCTGGCTGGGGGCAGGGGCACTCGGGACAGAGGCCATCCTCCTGGCCCACCGCTAGGCCCGAGGGCAGCCCTCGAGTCCCCCTTTGCTGGGGGCACACAAGATGCTGGGGGCCTTGAGGCCACTGCTTCAGGGCTGGGGAGGGGGTCTAGAGCAGCAGGAGGCCAGGGCACGTGGCATGGCAGCGCACCCCAGATGAAGACTTCTCCTCTCCCCCTTTTCCTACACAGCCATAGCTCTGGGCCCAAAGATGATTCCTCCCCCAAAATCTCTCGTGGCCTGGGGGGCCTCAAGTCTGAGTTCCTCAAACAGAGTACTGCACGTGGCCTCAGGACTCAGGACCAGCCCGCAGGGAGCAAGGGTAGGAAGGTGTGGCTGCTGAGGGTGTGATGTGTGTGCGTGCATGTGGGACGGTGGGGCCTTGGGAGGAGGCCAAGGGTCAGCCCTGTGTGTGCGTGGGAGCTGTGGGCTTGTGTGTGTGTGTGTGTGTGTGTATGTGTGCTGGCCTATGTGCGTGCCTGTGGGTATGTGCCTGGGAGGGTCTGGGGGCTTTCAGAGTCTCAGGGCTGGAAGGGCCTGGAACCTGATTTCCTTCCATGACATCCCAGCTGGGTAGCCTCCAAGTGTTTGCTTGTGTCCCTTCAGGAGCAGGAGACCCATCTTCTCTGGAGGCATCCTTTTCCATCTTTATATACTTTAGGCTGGGAGAAAGTTTTTTCTTTGGCTATACCAGAATCTATGGCTCCTACCTTATTGTTTTAACCCTCGAGACCACATAGAAATCCTTACAGTACTCTGAGGCCTGTGTCCTCGGGAAAACACACCCTCATCTCTTAGGCTTTCTCTCAGGATATAATTTCCCATCAGCCCTCAGCATTCCAGTTGCTTCTCTGATGGAGCCCCCCTATTTCCAAACATGGGTGAGTGTGTGTGACCATGTGTGGTTTTTGCCCCTGCCCAGGCCCCCCCAGCTCACCCTGGCTTTGTCTGCCTTCCCCTACCCCAGATGACAGTGCCGCCCCTCCCAAAACCCCCTGGGGTATCAACATCATCAAGAAGAACAAGAAGGCAGCCCCTAGGGCATTTGGGGTCCGGCTAGAGGAATGCCAGCCGGCCATAGAGAACCAGGTGAGTCTCCACTATACTCTAGAGTGAGCAGCGAATGGGGGAGCCCAGGGTACCTAAGGCCAGAGCTGAGGGAGGTACAAACCAGCTCTCTATCTCGCAGACACAGCAGTTGGAGGGCTGGGGAGGCACCCAGGGAGGAGACAGCAGAGCTAAGGCAGAGCCCAGAATCCCCAGGCATGCAGCTGGTGCTCCTCCGCACACCTCGGCGAGGCTCTGGTGTTCTGTTTAACCCCCAGGCTGGAAAGGACTGGAGGCTGTGAGAGCCTATGTCCCCCCATTCCCCTACCCTGCACAGGGCTCTCAGCAGCAGCTCTGGCCTTGCTCTGCTCCCGCCTTGGCCTTCCCACCTCTTCCAGCCCACTGGTGGGGAATTTTACCCTTCGCCTTCTTAACATGCTTGCCCTGCCTGTGTCTCCAGCGGGTCCCCCTGATCGTGGCCGCATGCTGTCGCATTGTAGAGGCACGGGGGCTGGAGTCCACAGGCATTTACCGGGTGCCAGGCAACAATGCAGTGGTGTCCAGCTTGCAGGAGCAGCTCAACCGTGGGCCCGGCGACATCAACCTGCAGGATGAGGTGGGCACAGCGGAGGAGCGGGGCAAGGCGATGTGTGTGTGTGTGTCTCTCTGGTGTTTGTTGGACCCTGCAATGTGCCTGGCAGTAGGCCAGGGCCCCGAGACAGGCGAGGCGGGACCTGCCCTGGCAAGCTAGTCCTGGGGATGGGCATGACCCTGGCCAAAGCTGGATAGATAGACCCAGTCACGGACAGGAAGCCCTTGACGGCAATCCTTTCTGGGACTTTGAGGATGAATAGCCATTCACTAAATGCCAGTGAAAAGCCGGGTAGGGCCATTCCAGGCTGGGGGAATGGCTGGGGCAAAGGCGTGGGCTCTGATGGGTCGCCAGCAGCCAACTCACCTTCTCTGCAAAGGGCCAAATGGCAAACGCTCTAGGTGTTGGTTAGACCACTCGGTCTCTTCCTCCTCCTCCTCCTCCTCTTTCTTCACAGCCCTTTAAACATGGAAAAGCCCTTCTTAGCTTCAGGGCCATACAAACCAGGCCGCGGGCTGGTCTGGAGCCCTGGGCTGTGGTTTGCAGACCCCTGGCGGAGAGGGGGAGCATGTGGTATTTTCTGGAGCAGCCAGCACTTCAGGGAGGTGGAGGGCTGGTCAGGGGAGACAGAGGCAGCAGGGGAAGGAATCTTACAGCCTGACTTAAGGGCTCCCTGTAAGTTACATGTCAGTTACAGCTCAGTGAAGCTGGAAAAAAGCCAGAAATGTATTTCAGTGTGAACAAGAAAAATAACAAGAGTTTTTGCAGCAGCAGGGCCAGTGTTTCTCAAACTGTGTTCCCCAGAGGAGCTGTGGGGGGCAAGGAGCAGGTCAGGAGCCCCCATCCTGGCTTGAACTAGAGCAGTCTGCTTTGTTCTGTTTTTTTTAATGTCCGTTATTTTCATATTGGGTTTTCATGTTTGAGAAGAGGGGCTCTGCTGAGATAGATGTTTGGGAAGACCACAGATCTGGGCAGTGAAGTCCCATGAGTCGTGATAGGTTTTTGTGATACGCGACAGTCTTCCTGCCCTTGGGGAGGAAATGGGGAGACATGCCATGTGGGATAGGAGGCGAGAGAAAAGGCTGATCTGACCAGGGACCAGATTGTGTGATGAGGAAGGAGAAGACACTGAGGGCTGGCGCAGGCAGGAAACTTGAGTGTTGGAATCTTTAAAGATGAAAGTGAAGGAGGCAGGTGGACCGGAAGCTCATTCCGGCTGGGAACGATGACATTTTTCAAAACCCCAGAGAAGGGCCTGGGTGTCGGGAGAGAATGGACCCACCTCCTTCCTCCTTCCTGGACTTGGCAGTGGGGAGGGTAAGGCGCAGGGCAGGAGGCAGAGGGCTTTTGATGGCTCCAGTGAATCCTTTGATCTTGATTCCATGGGCAACGGGGAGCCAAAAGTGGGGTCTGCTCTAGCTTATGCCTGGTGGGTATGAACGAAGGAGGCGCAAAGCAGGGCATCTACAGGAGAAATTGCTGCTATGTGCGAAGTGCCAGGGGCCAGGAGGACACGGGGGTCCCAGGGGAATCGGGGGGATGGGAGCAGCTCTAAGAGCTGGCCACATGGGAGGGAGGAAGGGGGCGCAGGGAAGAGCCAACATTTGAGCTGGGGCTGATGGTATGTCTCTGGCAGAAACTGGGGAGTAGGGCTGGAGAAGGAGGATGAATTAGGGAGGGGGCCCCCCAGATTTGGGGTGATGGCCAAGAGTTGGCTGGAGAATGGGTGTAGTTGGGGCGCAAAGCCGGACGATGGAGGGAGCTGCTGGATGGGCAGAGGTGGGAGGTAGGAGGAAGGGCTGGGCTCCACATGGTTCGGAGGAGAGGGTACCAGTGAGGATGGGGCTGGGGGGTGGATACACGCACAGGGGAGGGGTCCAGAAGCTGTGGGTTTGGCAGCTGGGAGATGAGAAGAGCCCTGCCTCAGGGATAGAAGGTGACAGGGCAGGTGGGCAGAAGCTGCACTGGGTAGGGGCGTGTATGCACCGAAGCACATTTGCTGGGCCTTAGCCAGGGAGAGGCATGGCCAGAGCTGGTGGGCCGCCGGCCCAAGTCAGGGCCCAGAGTGTGTTGGGTGGGTGGTTTTGTCTCAGACGTCGGTCTCTTCCTTTGTTGTCGGACTGCTGAAAGTTAAGTGTTTGATTTTGTTTTTTGCTCTTTAAATTTTTAAAAAAGACCTTATTTATTTATGAGAAAGAGAGAGAGAGAGAAAGAGAAGGCCTGAACAGAGGAGAGGGGTTGAAGGAGAAACAGACTCCCCACTGAGCAAGGAGCCTGATGTGGGGCTCAATCCTAGGACCCTGGGATCATGACCTGAGCTGAAGGCAGATGCTTAGCGACTGAGCCACCCAGGTGCCCTGGAGGTGAAGTGTTGTGGTCAGGGTACCTGTAACTCCTCCTGAGCCCGAGGGGAGGTACTGTTTGTGGGATGGTGTGGCATTAAGCTGTGGACCCATTGTACAGAGCGTGCATATTGTGGAGCTGGGTGTCTTTGTGGAGAGCCTCACCTTGTTTTCTGGGCCCGTGTTACTCTGAGTAGTTCCTGGCAAGGCTGGTACCCTTGACTTACGCAGGGCGGTGGTGCCCCCTGGTGGTCGAAGGCCCAAAGACCCAGCCATGCTTCTTTCTTGCATTTGACAACGTAGAGACAAACCCTTTAGAACAGAGTTTCTCAATCTTGACACTTCCGGCAGAATAGTTCTTGGTCTCGGGACTTTGTCGTGGGCATCACAGAAAGTTTAAGAGCACCCTGGACTCTATCCGCTGGATACCAGTGGCAACCCCTCTCCCCCACTCGCGGAAACCAAAGTGATTCTAGAGTATCACCAAATGTCCTGAGGGCGTGATTTCTGCTGCTGGGGAGAACTACTGTCTTAGATCATTGAAGTGCTTGGGCTGATTGAGCTCACCGCGTGGCAGGAACACAGTGGGGGACGGGACAGACAGGATCCCTGCTCCTCATGGCGCTGCAGTCCTATCAGGCAGATAGGCAGGGACAAAGAGACGAAAGCATACAGCAGTGACAAAGTGTAGCAAGTGCCATGGAGGAAACAAAGGGCTGTTGCTCAGGTGACAGGGTGGTGGCAGCGGTGGCTGTGTTAGCTGGCACTGTCAGGGAAGGCCTTCCAGAGGCGGTGACCTTTGGGCAGGGTGAGGAGCCAGGCCTGTGAGGGTAGGGGAGGAAAGTTCTAGTGGAGGGAATCATCAAGTACAAAAGGCGTGAGACAGGAAGGTGCCAGGCGAGAGCAACTGCTATGTCATGGATAAAGGGGAAGGGTGTCCAAGGATGACTTTCTGCTAAATGGGGGACCCTGGGAGGCACAAGGGTGTGCTAGTAGGCCCAAAGAGTTCCAATCACCAAGGAGGTTTTGCTCACTTCTGTCCTGCAGTGGTGGCACCAAAGAAGGTAGCTGGTACTATCTATGGGTAGGCAAATGTTGGAGTCTGCTGGGCTTGCTGGAGCAGGGAGGGGCTGAGCCGGTTGGTCAAGGGGCCAGGACCTAGCTGGGGACTGTTCTGCCACCCGCCTCCCCCCCGACCCCCACACCATGAGTCTTCTTAGCCCGAGATCTCTGGTCTGGGCAGAGCTGCAAGTGTACCCCAGGGATGGCCTGGGCTGGGCTGGGCTGGGCTGGACTCTGGGGCTGGACTAGCATGGAGGCATGGGTGCCCCACTGGGCCTGCCTGGGGCCTGACGTCTTTGCCCTCTCCCCAGCGCTGGCAAGACCTCAATGTGATCAGCAGCCTGCTCAAGTCCTTCTTCCGGAAGCTGCCTGAGCCTCTTTTCACCGACGGTGAGTAGCAGGTGGCGTTGGAGGATGGAAGGAGGAGGGATGCCTATCCGTGCTGCGCTCCAATCGCTTTTTCAGTTGGATTTGTTGGTTTCAGTCTTCGGGTTTTTGTTTCCATGTAAGAGAAACACATGCTTGTCACAGTCTTGGTATAGATACAAGTAAAGAAAGCGCCAAGGTCCCTGTCCCCAGAGGTTATCCTAGCACTTTCTGAGGACTGGCTGCGTGCCAATCCAAGCTCCTTCCAACAGCTCCACCAGGTACCATTATCTCCACTGGTAACGAAGAGGAAAAGATTTGGCCAAGGTCGCACAGGTTGTACATGTCAGAGCCAGCATCCGGCCCCAGGCACACTCCAGAGCCCAGGCTCTCAACCGTTTGCTGAGCTGCTTATTGATGGTCTGTCGGGTCTGTTGTGTTTCCTCCCAGACCGTCTTACACACATGACGGAGACATACATGCAGTGATAGGGTTGGGAGCTGGGTGAGTTCGCTGATGCGTTGACAAATATGGAACACCTGGCTCTCCAGGGGAAAAAGCCTTGATTCTTAGTGTTTTTTCAGTTACCAGAGTACAAATCTTCCCACCGTGGCTTATTTTAAGTTCCTGATAGGCTGCTGTCCTTAACAAAAGGAGGCTTCAGGGGCGACTGGGTGGCTCAGTGGGTTAAGCCTTTGCCTTTGGCTCAGGTCATGATCTCAGGGTCCTGGAATCGAGCCCCACATTGGGCTCTCTGCTTGGCAGGCAGCCTGCTTCCCTCTCTCTCTCTGTCTGCCTCTCTGCCTACTTGTGATCTTTCTCTGTCAAATAAATAAATAAAATCTTTTTTAAAAAATACCAAAAACAAAAGGAGGCTTCTAATTTTGCGACTCATTCATGTCTGTACAAAGACCTCTACCTCATTCTTCTTTTAAATCAACCACATATTTGTCCATAGTCTGAATAGATTATGATTTGCCTAATCACTCCCCTAGGGATGGATATTTAGGTTGCATTCAGATTTTTGCTCTTACAAAAATGGTTGCAAAGACTTTCCTGAAATGTGTCCCTGCACACCTGGATCGGTGTCCTCAAGGTAGATTCCTAGACGTAGGATTTCTAGATCAAAGTCCTGGTTGGCATTTTGGAAGCTAATGTCAAGTTGCTCTCGGAGAAGAAAGCCCTACTTCACACTCTTGCCAACAGCTTAGGAGAGAATTTGCCTCCATGCACCCCCATCAACGCTGGATGTTATCAATATTTTACGTTTTTGTTAATTGGAAGAGAAATGTCATCTCATTGCTGTTTTCATTTTTGTTTCTTTCATTACTAGGGAAATCCACTATCTTTTCATTAGTTTATTGGACTTTTCTGTTTCTTCTAATTTCCTGTTCAGATTGTGCGCCCATTTTCCTGTTGGGTTGTCTTTTTCTGGTACTGATTTGTAGGACACAAGCTCTGTATTAACCCTTTGTTAGGCTTTGCAGATGTTTGCTCCTGATCTGCCATTTGCCTGTTAACTTTGCATTGTAAGGAATTGGAAACAATTATTTTTTTTAAAAAGATTTTATTTATTTGATAGAGATCACAAGTAGGCAGAGAGGCAGGCAGAAACAGGAGGAAGTAGGCTCCCTGCTGAGCAGAGAGCCCGATGTGGGGCTCGATCCCAGGACCCTAGGATCATGACCTGAGCCGAAGGTAGAGGCTTTAACCCTCTGAGCCACCCAGGCGCCCCGGAAACAATTATTTTAAGTGTAGTCAAAGCTGTTGGTCTTTAACAGATTCTACATCTCATGTTTAGGAAGGCTTCACAATTGTGGAGACATTTTCTTGTTTTTTCTCGGTATTTTAATGATTTTTACATTTGGCTCTGAATGCAGTTAAATTTGTTTGCATACTATGTGAGCTGGAAGTCGAAGATAACTCATTGTCCTAGGGACATTTATTGATACCTCCATTCTTCCCCCACTGATTTGAAATACTGCTTTTGTCCATAGTAAACATCCATGAGGCCTCTTCTCCTCCTCTCTGTGTCCCCATCCTTGGTCAGCTCTCCCTGTGAGTCCCACGCGGCTCTAGCAGTGTTGGGTTTTAAGTACATTTCAGTATCTCAGAGGGCACGTCCCCCCTCGTCATTTTTCCTTTACAAGTTATCCTCAGCTATCCTTATGCATTTACTCATCAGATGGATTTTAGAATAAACTTACCACGTTCCATTTTTTTAAAGCTCCTCTTGGGCTTCTTCTGGGGACATCTTGACCCAGGTGGGGTGGGCATCTGGAGGCTGATAGGGCCCTCCCTCTTTCTAAGTAACCTTTTCTTCTGACCTTGTGGTGTCTTTGTCCCAGACACTGGGGCAAGGACCCCTCTTCCAGTATCAGCATGCAGCTCAGGTCTTAATTCTTCCCAAACACACACACCTGGGCTAGCCCAGGTCAGGTGCACGCCTGAGTGTCGCAGTCATGGATTTGGTCACGTGGACATGAGGCTACGGAGCTCCCCCCGAACTAAAACAGTCTGGGCCTCCTCAGCTTGGAAGCAGCACCCCCTGAGAGTGGGAAAAGGGACTGCCTCCTGCCTCTCTAAAGAGTCTTCACTGTGTTCTAGACAAATACAACGACTTCATTGAGGCCAATCGCATCGAAGACTCAAGAGAGCGGCTGAAGAGGCTCCGGAAGCTGGTAAGGGGGCAGGGACAGCCTTAGGCAAAGGGCAGACTAGGCTGGGGGAGCGCCACTGCCCTGGGAGGCCTGGAGTCCAGTGCCACCAGTTCCTTCTGTGACCTTGGAGAGGCCCTTCTCCCCTCTGGGCCTCAGTTTCTCCATCTCTCCAACAGGGGTGGTTAGAGGGTGGTTTCCAGACCCCCGAGATACGGCAGTGGGAACCCCTGTGGGGTATGATGGGAAGGTGGGGAGACCCTCACAGCCCCGTGTCCCTTCTTGCTTTCCCCCAGATCCGGGATCTCCCAGGACACTACTATGAAACACTCAAATTCCTCGTGGGGCATCTGAAGACCATTGCTGACCACTCGGAGAAAAACAAGGTGGGCGGACGCTGGCATGAAATGTGGGGGAAGGAAGCATAGAGGGTCCTCTCAGCATACTCTAAGCTCCTCTGGGTCAGGTAATCCCAAGGTCCTCTAGGCATGCCCTCCTCCTTAAAGGTCATCTTGTCCCCACCCCACCCCTCTGGAGTTCTCCCGGGGAGAGCCATCTCCTGAGTTTCTGAGGGTCTCCCAGAGGCAGAGAGCCACAGTCCCGTTGTGTCTGATGGAAATCAATCCTTGGATCTAGCTCGAATCCCTTGCATTGCATTTTCCTTTTCTTTCTTTCTTTTTTTTTTTTTTAAAGAATTTATTTTAAGTAATCTCTACACCCAACGTGGGGCTCGAGCTTGCAACCCTGGGATCATGAGTCACACGCTCTACAGACTGAACCAGCCTGGCGCCCCACATTGCATCTTTATAATCAAGCCTCTATATCTTCTGGTTCTGCAGCAGGGAGAATGAATGGAGCTATAGGAACTCTTCCAGTTTTAAAATACCCTTAGAACCTCCAGCAGGCCCCTATTCCAGGGTCTCTCACTGTTAGCACAGTGTGGGTGAAAAGTTTGGCCACTGCCCTTGGCTGCCAGGCCTAGAGATGAGTAAGGCTGAAATCTGGCCTGCGCTCTACTTACCAGGCATCTCCATGCCCAACAAGGAGGAGTCTATCCCCTAAGCCAGGCATAGCCCCGGATGTGTTTGGGCCTTGGGAGTGAGGGGCCCACAGTGAGGGATGCCTGGGGGACTGGAGGTCAGAGCTCACGGGGGTGTGAACGCGGACCTGCTCTCCTCCCCTGCCCAGATGGAGCCCAGGAACCTGGCCCTGGTCTTCGGGCCAACGCTGGTGAGGACATCTGAGGACAACATGGCGGACATGGTGACCCACATGCCAGATCGCTATAAGATCGTGGAGACGCTGATCCAGCACGTAAGCAGCCATCTCGCTCCCACACGCCTTTGGGGAAGGACAGGCAGCATAAGCAAGTGCTCCTGGGATGGCAAATGCCCTTCAGAAGCAATGGGCTGCGTTTCCAGACCAAACAGGAACGGAGCCTAGAATCCTTCTTTCGAGGATGTTTCGTCCCTGAGCTTCCAAGATACGTGTGAGGGTCAGAGGGCAGAGGAAGGTCAGGGAAGATGCTGCTGGGTTGGCGAGCCACGGGGTGAGTGCAGGGGCACCTTTGGAAGGTGGCCTCCAGGAGAATTGTCCTGGCAGAAACAGGCAGACAGGTGGACAGGCGTAGGGGGTGGGGGCAGAGCTCTGCTTTGCCGGCCCCACTGCAGCTTCGGGGAGCAAAGGGTGATGCCCAGAGGAAGGGAGGGGAATGGGGCAGGGCAGAGCAAGGAATGAGGCCAGTTCCTGCACTTGTGCTCCCCTATGTTTTGGGCTGGTCTCCTCCTTTCTCATGGCTGACTGGAGGCACTGCCAGCCCCCTGTCTCTAAGGATTCTGGTTACTGTCTTTGATAGGATGAGAACCTAGAACAGCCAACAGGGGGCGCAGGAGGCCTTGGTCCTCCAGAGCCAAACCCAGAACAATACCGCCCCCTTCTGGGGAATTCAGGGATTTTTTTAAAATCAATTATAGATTTTGCATTTTTAAATTTCCCTATCTTCGGTAGATGGAACAAACCCCTTCCTGCCAGGAGAAATAATATTGGCATCTGGCCAAGGAAACGGGGTCCTTGGCCTCTGCAATGTCACAGATGCTTTAGGGAAGGGAAACCAGGTCATGCTACTTCTATCTTATAGATGAGGAAGCGGGTGCTCAGGCAAAATGACTTGCTCAAAGCCACACAGCTAATAAATGACAGCCCCATGACTGTAGGCCAGCTTTGTGTGACCAAGGTTTGTGTTTCCCTCTGCCTCTACTGGGGGGTCAGACTCCTGGGTTCATCCTAGAGCTGACTTGGCTGGCCAATTGAGGCGGGGTGGCAGACTTTGGTCCTGCTGACTGGCCCTGCCTGCTTATTTCCTTTCTTTATTGGGTGGTGAAGGCTCTGAGCCTCAGGAGGGAACATGGAAGCCTTTTCTCAGGCTAACACTGGAACACCAGCCCGGGAGCCTGCTCCAGAGCTGTGAGGGAAGCCAGGGCCAAGGGGCGGGGGCAGGGATCCTCAAGTGGCCTCGCTCTGGGGCAGCTTATCTCCCTTGGAAAAGTTCAGCTCCCCGGCCCAACAGGTAGCCCCTGGAGCCTCCGTGAGTGTGTGCTTTGGGCCAGTGCCAGTGCAGAAGAGAGGGAGACAGGCCCCACGGTTCCTAGGGAAACCCTTGGAAGCCCAAGGCCTGTGGTCAGCTGGGGTGCCAGGAATAGCACTCTCTGGGAGAAAGGAGGCCCAATGTGTGTCCATTTACCTCCCCTACACCCCCAGGAGGGGGTCCCCCAGCCAATGGCAGCCCCTCCTTTGGGCGGGGTGGCTGGAGGAAGAACACATCTGTCTCTTTTGCAGTCCTCTTCCCAGCGTCCAGCCTCATGCCTGGCAACATAGTAAACACTCAGGGTCTGCTAAGCAAATGAATGAATGGGTTGCTTTTGAGGTCCTACTCTTCTGGGCTTTCGCACTCAGGGATTCGTTCCTGGGCCCTCCTGGAACTGGGGCCTCTCCATTCTCTGCCTCCTTGGCACTTGGACATAATCAGCCAGGACAGTTGTCAAGGGCATGAGCTCCCCTCCCCCACCCCGAGTCCCCTGGAGTCCACCCAGCCAAGTTTGCCGGTGTCTCTCTGGTCCAGAGCCAGCGTAGTCGTGAGGGCAGGCCGGATGGGACTTCGGCAGGGAGCACTCCAGCTCTGGCCCTGAGCCTGTGGCCAGTCAGTGGGTGGTTGAACATCGCGGGAGACATGACCTCCTGCTGGGTTTCCGGCCGCAGCTGTCACCTGGCCTCCCTACTGGGGGCTCCCGTCCCCTGTGAAACTCTTGGACAGCAGCACTGGAAGGGGCCGAGCCCCATCCTTGTGTGGCACAGTGCACAGAAACGGGTGTGGAGAGAGGCACTGACATGCCCGGGGTCACACAGCACGATCGTGGTAGAGTGGAGGTGCGCAGACCCAGGGGGTCACCTTCCCAGTGGCAAGTCGCCAGCCAACCCATGACCATGTTCACTAAGCCACCTGAAACACAAACAAAGACAATGTCGAAGCATTTGTTCCTTGATTCACCCAACAAATGTGATGATCCCTCCTGCACACTAGCTCCCACCTCAGCACTAGTGACCTTGGGAACCAGATCATTCTTTGTGGGGGGCTGTCCTGTGCATTGGAGGATGGTTAGCAACATCTCTGGCTGGATGCCAGGAGCACCCGTCTGGTTTGACAAATGCAAATGTCTGTGTTTGCCAGATGTCCCCTGGGGGGCCAGGGGCCCAACTCACCCTGGTTGAGAGGCCGTGAAGCAGGGCTGGAGGGCTCTGGTTCTGGGACCAGCCGGCTGAGTTCATCTCTGCCTCTGTTCCTTGCCTGCTGTGTGACCTCGAACAAGGGACTGACTCTCTCGTCTGCAAAGCAGGAGAGTGGTTGTGCTTACCTCACGAAGTAGTCGGGAGGCTTCCATGAGTTAATAGCTGTAAAGACCCCAGATGCCCCCTAGCAGCTAGGACTTGGTGTGTGGGTTCGAGATCGCCATGCTTGACCTCACGGGCTTTACTCCACGCTGGAGCCCGGTGCACCTGCTGGGACCAAGGGGATGGAAGCCAGGCCCTGCTCCGAAGGAGCGTTGCCCAGGGAAGATGTCATTCATTTTCTGGGCTATGGCCAGGGAAGCCCCATGGGAGGACCAGACCCCGCCCCAGGTGTGGGGCTGGGACCATGGCTGGGGGCTCCCTGCAGTGTCTTCAATGGCCTCAAGGAATTTAGCCAGGCAGGGACAGGAGAACTCATGGCAGGCAGAGGGAACTGAGTGTACACCAGCTGGCGGGCATTCTTCCAGAGAACTCTGGGATGCCTGGAAGCCTCCTTCATACCTCTGGCTTCCCACGGCACTTTTGGGCACCCGCAAACACTGGCTTCTCAGGGCTCCTTCTACTCAGCCTGTCCCTGGGGACTGCACCTTTTTGTAATTTCAGCTAATGTCTATTCTACACTAGTAGTGTGTAGTACTGAGCGCTTAACATACAGTGTTTCATTATTTTTTAAAAATTTGAATGGGGGGCCACCTGGGTGGCTCAGTCAGTTAAGTGTCTGCCTTGGGCTCAGGTTGTGATCTCGGTGAGGAGTCTGTTTCTCCCTCTCCCTCTTGTGCCTCTCCCCCTGCTTGTGTTCTCTCTCTCTCTGTCAAATAAATAAATACAATCTTAAAAAAAATAATTTAAAGGGACAGGGTTGCTTGGTGAAGGTCCAACTCTTAATTTCGGCTCAGGTCATGATCTCAGGGTCGTGATGGAGCGCGACGCTGGGCTGCACACCGGGTGCGGAATCTCCTTGACCTTCTCTCTCCCTCCCTGTCCCTCTGCCCAGCCCCTCTCCTGCTCACAAGGCATGTGCGCACGTGCTCGCTCTCTCTCTCAAGACATTTATTTTTAATGGAGTTCTAGTTGACATGTGACATTATGTTAGTTTCAGGTGTACAACATAATGATTCGATATTTGTATATATTGTAAAAGGATCAGCACTGTTAAGTCTAGTTACCACCCATCGCCATGAGTAGTTACAGTTGTTTTTCTTGTGATGAGAAAATTTTTTGAAGACTTATTTATTTATTTGAGAGGGAGAAAGTGAGAGAGAGCAGGGGGTGGGAGAGGGAGAGGGAGAGAGAATCTCAAGCAGACTCCCTGCTGAGCACAGGGCCTGACATGGGGCTCGATCCCAGGACACCGGCCGGGCTCATGACCAGAGCAGAAATCAAGAGTCAGACGCCTCACAGACTGAGCCACCCAGGCATCCCTTGTGATGAGAAGGTCTAAGATTTATTCTCTTAGTAACTTCCAAATAGACAAGATGGTGATATCAACTATAGTCATCACACTCTATATTACATCCCCATGACTTACCTGTTTTGTAGTTGGAGGTTTGTACCTTTTGACCCCTTCACCTCCTTGGTCCTCCCCCCATCAACTCCTGGCAACCACCGACCTGTTCTCTCTGCCTCTGAGCTTGGATTTTCTGTGTCTCTTTGTTTTAGAGTCCACGTGTAAGTGAGCGCATATGATGTTTGACTTTCTCGGTTTGACTTATTTCATTTAGCATAGTGCCCATGAGGTCTGCTCCTGTGGTCACAAAGGGCAAGATTTCTTTCTTTTTATGGCTGAGGGGTATTCCATTTTATAGACATACCATGTCTTCTTTAGCCATTCTTCCACTGATAGACACTTAGGTCACTTCCATATCTTGGCTATTGTAATAATGAGCTGCAGCGAACGTCAGGGTGCAGATATCTTTTCTTGTTGGTGTTTTGTTTGTTTTTTTCCCCTTCAGATAAATACCCAGAAGTGGAATTCCTGAATCATAGGGCAGTTCTATTTTTAACTTTTTGAGGAACCTCCATACTGGTTTCCACAGTGGCTGCACCATTTTACATTCCCACCAAGAGAGTGTGAGGGTTCCCTCTCTCCCCCACATCCTTGCCAACAGTTGGTATTTCTAGTCTTTTTTTTTTTTTTATAATAGCCATATGGGATTTCATGTTAATTCTCACCACAATTCTAGAAGTAGATAGTCCTATTATGCCCATTTTGCAGATAAGTAAATAGACTCAGAAAGGTCATTTACCTGAGGTGAACTTGAGCCTGAGACAACTGATTTTAGATTTTGTGTTATTCTTTTTAAAGATTTTATTTATTTATTTATTTATTTGAGAGACAGAGAACACGTTTGTGTGCACACACGTGTGAGGGGGAGGGGCAGAGGGAGAGAGAGAAGCAGACTCTCCATTGAGGAGGGAGCCCAATGCAGGGCTTGATCCTAGTACCTGAGCTGAAGGCAGGTTAATGCTTAACAGCCTGAGCCACCCACGCTCCCCAAGATCTTGCATGATATCTTATTTTCTCTTCTCTTTCCTACTTCTCTTCTGTACCACTTATTTGGGTTAATAATACACCTGACTTCAATTAATAACTGAGGTTCATTGCACACGGTCATTATCAACCTGCAAGTCTCCTGTCTCCCCTTCATTTCTACCCACTCTGCTGCACCATAGTGACCCACTCTAATAGGTTAATATGTGTCCTTCCAAACCACTTCTTTATGCTTATTTTATTTATTTTTAAACAAACAGTATTTTAAAAAAGATTTTATTTACTTATTTGACAGAGAAATAGTGAAAGAAGGAATACAAGCAGGGGTAGTGGGAGAGGGAGAAGCAGGCTTCCTGCTGAGCAGGGAGCCCGATGCAGGGCTCTATCCCAGAACCCTGAGATCATGACCTGAGCCGAAGGCAGAGGCTTAACCCACTGAGCCACCCGGTGCCCCAAACAAACAGTATTTCTTTTTAAAGTAATCTATCTGTCCAACGTGGGGCTTGAACTCACAATCCCAAGATCAAGAGTTGCACGCTCTACCAACTGAGCCAGCCAGGAACCCCAGATATTCTGCGTGTTTTAATTTCCAATCAGTGAGCTTAGCTCCTTTGCTTGATTCTAATTTCTGTACTGTCAGGGCTTAGCTCAACTGTCTTAAGTGTCATTTTCTGTTTACACCATTTTCATTTTATTTCTCTTCAGTCTGTCCTACCTTGCTTTGGATGAATTGATTTTTATTTTCCTGATAGGAAGATTACACAATTTATACAGCCCGTCCTGTGTTTGATCACACAATCATAACAGCCCATACTTATGTTCCTTTTCACTGACAATTTATAAAGCTCATCAATATTCGTTGTCTTCCTTCTAAAAGCCAACTACCTTTGTGTACTCTCCCCTGTCACTGGTGTCTCCCTCTGTGTCCAAAATCTGTTGCATTTTGGAGATACTTTGTTTGTTTGTATATGTGCATGAGTGTCCTTGCTTGGATCGACAATGGACTTTTCTATGCTATTATCCATCCTTCTCAGAGCTTGCTGCTTCAACCTGGAGTCATTTCTTTATGTGTTCATGTACACAATTAAGAGAGTCTTTGTGCGGTAAGCATTTTGATGTCTTAGAATAGCTGTAGGTCATGCTCAAAGTGAGAGTTTAGCAGGGTATAAAAATCTAGGTTCCAAATTCCTACATTCATAGTCCAGCGATACAGCGAAAATATTGTCTTCTTGGGTCTGCTGCTGCCGAAAGTTCTAGTTTACAGCTGACACTTGCTCATTTGCAAGCAGTCTATTTTTGTTTTTCAGAAAACTTTTAAGGTTTCATCTTCAAGATTCTCAAATTTCACAAAATACATATTTGAGAGTGGGATTTTTAGTTTATTGTCTATGCTGTTTGGCATTTATGCGAAAACGCTTGCCAGCCTACCCCTCAGGGAGCCTCCTAACACGTCCCTCCAGACACTTCTCTTTCCTGGGGGGAGGAGGGGATTCCCACCCCCCCCCACCTCCCGCAGTGTGGTGCCCAGCATTGGGGAGAGGTGCACAGCGCTGGTAGCCAGGAAGAGTCTTCTCCCTGCAGTGGCCCCAGCCAACACTAGATGGCGCTGCTGCCCCCCATACTTGGGAGCCAGCCGCAGTGATGTGCCCTGGACAGTGTCTAGCGACAGCTGGCCCCAAATCTCTCCCTGAGCCGGCTCTCTATCAATCTCAGCCCCCTCCCAGTCCAGGCTGCATTTCCCTCCCCACACTGGGGTCCAGCCTTTTCTCTCCCCCAGGGTTTCTCATAGTCTGTGGAGTTGGGTCCTGGGGTTCATCACCCTCCATTGAGGACTTCTAGTAACCAGGCAAGAATGAGGTTGTTGAAAAGAGGAGGGACCCTCGCCTTGGTGCCCTCTCTTGTCCCGCTCCACCTGACATCGAGCGGGGTCCTCTGGACTGTGCAGCTTGTCTTCCCTCAGCCCCTTTCCACACCTGAGTTCACTTCCTTTTGTCTCCTCTGCAGTCAGACTGGTTCTTCAGCGATGATGAGGACAAGGGAGAGAGAGTAAGTGATGTGGGGGCAGGGGTGGGTCTGGTCTGAGGTGGGCCCTCATCCCAGGCTGGGGGCCAGGAGAGGGCAGACAGCAAGACTCAAGCAGGGCAAGGTCCCTGTCCGTGGGGCTTCCCAGTCTGGTGGAGGAAACATTGACCCTCTCTTCAGGAGCCTCTAATCTAATGGGAGACACAGTCCTTGCCTTCATGAGCCCCGGGTCTGAGGGGGAGATATAAGCCTTACCCTAAGGAAACTGAGTCCAATAGCAAAAGTAAACCCTACCTTCCCATCTTACGTGGAAGATACAGATCTTAGGAAGGTCCAGTCCAATGGGGGAGACCCGGCTCCTGCCTTCAGCTGAGAGAGCAGCTCCAGCCTTTGGGGGTTTAATCAAGGTGTTGGAGAAGGCACAAAATAGCCTAGTGGGGGACATGTAGGAGCTGCCCTCAAGAGTGCCTGACGGATGAGAGAGCCAGCCGCTGCCCTGGTGAGCCCTGGTCTGATGGAGGAGTCACTGGCCCCGCCTTCAAGTTACCCCAGCTTGCGGGACCACAGTCCAGCCATCTGAGGGCATGCTGGCTGACCGTCCTCCTGTTTGCAGACTCCCGTGGATGACAAGGAGCCTCAGTCAGTGCCCAACATTGAGTACCTCCTGCCTAACATTGGCAGGACAGTGCCCCCTGGGGACCCAGGTTCAGGTGAGTGCAGGGGCTCGGGGAGGAGGGGGTGGAGGTGGACTCTGCATTCTCCAGGGTCCCAGACGCCTGGCCACATGCCCAGCTTCCCTGCTCTGCCCTAGCGGGGCCCTTGCGGGGCCCTTGCCTGCCCCTGCCCCCTGGAGACTGGACTGTGGCAGGACCATCTCCGCTCCAGGGAGGTGCGGCTTGCCCGTGCGCCCGCCTCCGGGTCTGCTCAGCTGCCCCCAGGGCTGGGTAGGGGCTGTGTTCGCCCCCCTTCACTGGTTTCCTTCCTGAGCTTTTTATTTCTCTGGGGCTGTGTCCTTCCGGGCATGTTCCTCTTTTTAATTTTTCTTCCTTTTCTCCTTGCACCCCTCCACGCTCCTCTCTCTTCTCCCCGTGCTCTCCTCCCGCCCCTGGACCCTGCCCCCTCTTCTCTCCTTCCCCTCCTCCAGCGGACCTGTTGGAGATTTAAAGGGTACAGTGTGGCATGGCGGCCTCGGTCACTAACAGTGGCGGGTGATTATAAGAAGGCTGGGCAGGCCCGAGGGGCAGGCAGAAAGGGTCCCGGACTGTGAACACATCGATGTGACATACCAGCTCCCCTCGCTTGTTAACAGCTTACCCCGGCCCTAACCCTCCCGGCTGAAGGCCCCTTCTCAGGAGGAAGAAGGCGTTTGTTGGAGGCAGATCCTATCCCCTTGCCGGGAAGTCTGAGCACCGCAGGTTCCCCCCCACAAGTCCCCAGACTCTGGCCTTCTCTCTGTGCTGAGCCTGACTACTTCAGGTTGTCCAGAGGAGGAGGCTTAGCTGGAAAGGGGACCCAGCCTGTCTAGACACAGGGGGTATCACCCCCCCCCAAGCCCCGCTATAGCCACAGCTCCTGCCTCAGTTGCCTCTGAGGGCTGGCTCTTCCTGTGTCTAAAACCAGAACCCCTGGTCACTCAGCCCCTATGTCCTGTTTCTGGGCGCTGAGCCCTGTAGCAGAGCAGCCCAAGCAGCCCCTTCTTGGCTTAAGGCACTAACTTGTCCCACCCCATGGGTGAGTCCCCCTTCGTATTTTGACGGCTCCTGTCTCTGACAGAGGCATTCCACAGCACCCCTAGTTCCCAGAGGCAGGCTGAGGAGGGAGGCAGAGGACAAGGTGGGTGGGGGTGGCAGAGAGGAGCCCCCCGTTTCTTCTAATCACCTGCTGCCGCACCCCTGCCCCGTGTGTCTCACTGTGTGGTCAGCCGTCTGCTCTTCTCACTGTGTGCAGGGGAGGGCTGGGGAGGAGGGCTCACTTGCTTGCCAGAGAGTGTGGATTAACCTGCCCACTGCCCCATCAGACCCCGGGAGGTCCTTAGATCAGCCTGGAGAAGACCCTGCCAGGACTGGTTTCTGGTTCCTTCTCTATCCCAGTGATGTTAAGGGAGGGGGACCCAAGACCCATGGATGTAACAGTTTCACTCTTCTTCGTAGCTCTGATCATTAACAGGGGCCTTGCCCCATCAGAGCAGACTGAGCTGGAGTCTGGAGCTGGAACCCAGCAAGGCCTTAAGCACCAGCCCGCTCTAGCTCCTGTGTCCCGCCCCCCAGCTGCCTACCCCTGTACCCCATCGCACACGGGGTCCGCCGTCTTCCTCCTGTCCTGGAGTCGGGGTGGGTGGAGATAGATGTAGGTCCCACCTGTCTGTGCACTGTGTGGTCTCCCATTTCTCCAGAGCATCTGTGACTTGCCGTGTTTCATTGTGGTTTCTGTGGATTGCGTCTGGTATTCGGTATTTTCTCTCCAATACTTCAGAGTAACAGGGACAGGAGGGGCGGGGAGAGGAACTAGACCCAAAGAAAAGTCCCCCCTCCCACCCCTTGCCCCTGACCCTGGCCAGTGAGAGTCTAGGGACTGGCAGCCTGATGTCACTTCCTGCCTCATTAGCCGCTGACATCATTAGCCGCTCCATCCCTGTCCCCACAGGAAATGACATCAGAAGCCCATCACACTCCCAGGACCCGGGGAGATCTCAGGTGTCTGAACTCCCCGGTGTCTGAAGCCTCGGAAGAGAGGGAGTTGTGTTCATGAGACAGCCTTCTCCTGCCCCAATTTAACTTTCATTTTTCTTTCTCGCTTTCCCCAACAGATTCCACCACCTGCAGTTCAGCCAAGTCCAAGGTGAGTGCCAAAGCCATTCCGAAGGCTCTATCCCTGTCCAGGCCAGCCCGCTCTTTGCTTTTGGTCAGGGAAGGGGAAGAAGTGCTTGTGGCCCCTGAGGAAGGTTGCTGGTCCCTGGGAAGGCAAGTGGGAAAGACTGTGTGTACGAGGTCAGTGGAGAAGCTGCTGACCTTGGCAGTGCTGCGGGAGGCATCTGGGGGAAGAGAAGGCTCTGGCTTGGGAGATAGGCGGCCGGGGGTGGGACGGGGGCAGGCAGTGCGCCCAGTGGTCAGAAGCACAGCAGTCCTGGGTCTGAGTCCTGGCTCCAGCATTCCGTAGCTTCGGGACATCAGGCAAGTTGCTTAATTTCTTTGTGACACTCACTTCCTCACCTGTAAATGAGGCCTGGTATTTATCCCCATTTATGGGGATATGGGAACCAGCAGATATGTCTGCTACAAGTAACTAGGTTTTTTGGAGAGCCCAAAGCAAGCAGAAGTAAGGAAATAATAAAGACAAGAGCCTCAATCAATGAAATTGGAAACAGTGGAGAAAAATCGATGAACCCAAAGCTGATTCTCCGAACCAGCCCTCACAGTCAGCTAGTCCTGCCTGCTCCAGAGCCCGGCCTCTGACACAGAGCCCGTGAGGCCAGCACAGCTGTCCAGCTGTTAGAGTAGAGCTGGATGGCCAAGGGGGTTGTCTTAGCGTGGGCTGCCATGACAAAATGCCACATATGCCACATATGGGGTGGCTTACAAAACAGACATCTCTTTCGTCACAGTTCTTAAGGCTAGATGTCTAAGATCAAGGTTCAGCATGGTCAGTTTCTGCTGTGAGCTCTCTTCCTGTCTTGTGGATGGCCGCTTTCTCGCTGTGTCCTCACAGAGCAGAGAGAAAGCAATCGCACATGCTCCCTGGCGTCTCCTTGTGTCACAGAACTAATGCTGCCATCAGGGCGTGACTGCCTTCCCTCCCAAAGGCCGGGTCTCCAAATACACTAGGGGTCGGGGCTTGCTTTGGCAGATGGATTCGGGGAGGGGGACACAATTCTGTCCGCAGTAGTGGGTGAAATCACTAAACTTTGGTGATCAAACCAGACTCATTTTGGTCTGGGTCTCTAAGCACTGGCCAGGTCCCAGTGAGCCCAGGGTGCCCAACACCAAGCAGGTGCTCATTACGTATCAGATGAATGTACTAGGTGGCGGGGAGCCTGGGGGGCCCAGCTGGTTAAGTGTCCAACTCTTGATTTCGGCTCAGGGAAATTCTTGATTTCCCTGACTTTTGATTTCCTTGACTTTTCTGTACGTGCCCTGACCTCTGCCTTCCTGGAAGGGACCATTGCGACCTCACTGCTTCTGTAGCTAGCAGGGAGAGAGGATATTTGATCAGGTGGTCCTAGTGTCCTCTCAAGTCTCTCCGAGAGAGAGGTCTGAGTCTCTCGGGGTCATAAGATAGAGCCACATGGCGGGCTCTGCACTGGGCATGGAACCTGCTTGGGGGTCTCTCTCTCCCTCTGCCCTGCTTGCATGCTCTCTTGCTCTCTCAAATAAACAAACAAACAAACAAAAAAGAAAGAAAGAGAAAAAGAAGAATGTCCTGGACAGAAAGAAAGAAGGCTGCTTTAGTCTAGGACAGAGGCCCCTGCAGCCTCTCCACAGAACTTCTGACTGCACACCTGTGGGGCACTCACCGGGTCAGAAGACTGTGTAATGGGGAGCAGGTTCATTACGGTGACCCAAACCCAGCTCCATGTTACTTCCACCCATTTTCCCCTGCTCGCCTCCTGGCTTCCCAGGGCTGACCTCTTGACTTTTCTGTACGTGCCCTGACCTCTGCCTTCCTGGAAGGGACCATTGCGACCTCACTGCTTCTGCAGCTAGCAGGGAGAGAGGATATTTGATCAGGTGGTCCTAGTGTCCTCTCAAGTCTCTCCGAGAGCATTGGCCAGTCGAAGTGGCACTGGCCACAGCCAGGGAGCCCCGTGCCTCTGAATCCCGACTGCCTGGCATGTGTTGGCTTTCTCAGAACCAGCTGATGTGAGAGAGAGCACGTAGGTTGCGGGGGGCCACGCGAGGCATCTCTGGGTCTCCATTCAGTATTAGGCTGTGCGTGAAGCAGGCGGTGGCTTTGGAGGAGGGAGTCACAGGGCAGGCCATTCCAGCCCAGCAGGGGGAGCAGTTCTAGCCTCTGGGTCTGCAGGGCCTCCAGTGTCCAAGGGACTGCCTTCATCCCTTTTGTCAGTTTACTTGACATTTACTGAACGCCTGCTATGTGCCAGGTATGGCGCTAGGGGTCAGGGATGCAAACAGAAATAAGCCACAGACCTTACTCTCAAGGAACTCAGGGTTTGATGCAGACGATGTGGAAACAGACCCATCCTGATGGGAGAAGAGCAGGTGCAGCTGTGTTTTCAAAGGACAAGGCGAGGGCTTCGAGGTGGCCACATGGAGGACTTAGAGCTCACCCAGCAAGTAGGGTGGGCTGGGGGGGGGGGACAGCGACTAAGGGCTGCCAGTGTTAAAATGCAGGGGGGTCTGGCAGGTGGGCATCGCCCAAGTGAAGGCTGTGTTGGGGTTGGGGTTGGGGTTGGGTTAGGGAAGGCCCTAGGCTGGGGAAGTTGGGACCAGATTATGAAGGGCCCTGTGTCTGGGCTTCATTCTGGTGGGGGTGAAGGGGCCCTGCAGAGTGTGGAGGTGATCAGACTCCCGTCTAGTCTTAGAAGGGCTGATTGCTCTAGAGGAGGAGGGACTGGGGTAAGGGAAGGGTGGAGGCGGGGAATCCTATCAGGAAGAGGGCAGAAAGGTCCAGAGAAGGCAGAGTGAGGGCCTGGAAAGAGAACGGTGAGGATGGGCTGGGTTTGGGAGTCACTTCGGGAGAATCAAGAAGAAGCAGGGGAGAGGCAGGAGGCAGAGAATCCCCTCAAGGTGGGGAACATGAACGCAGGTGGCTTGGGGCCAGGTGTAGGGAGCATAGTTCAGTTGGAGATAGGAGAGTTTCCGGTGCTTGCAGACACTTTGCTGGAGACGGATTTGCCATTGGAAGAAGAGTTTTGGGGTTCAAGGGAGAGTTGGGTGTTGGCCAGTGACGGGCAGCATGGGATCTGCTGGGGCACCATGGAAGGCTAGGACCAGAAAACACCCACAGGACTTAGCAGCGAGAACGGGCAGGAAGTCGGCCAGTGTGGGGTTGGGAATCACTGTTCTGGAGCAAAGTCGTGTGGCCACTCCTGGCGGCAGAGCTGGTGGTTGGATTGATGTAGGGCTGCGGGTTGTGGGTGGCACGCTGATGGACTGTCTGAAATGCCAGCCCGTGGGCAGCCGTGGGAAAGGGAAGTGAACTTGGGCGGATTGCCCTGGAGAGGCCCATACATACGGGAGTAGGTGCAAAGGCAGATTTCCCAAGTGGGAGTGAGTGGCGATGAAGGGGGTAGAAGCTGCGGTCGGAGGGAGGTGCCAGCCAGGGTCTGGGGATTATCACCCAGGACAGTCTCTGTGAAATGGGTTCAAACTGTCAAGTGTATTCCCTCTCGAGAGGCTATTATCTCCAGAGCCGCGTCCACAAGGATTTCTCTAGCGCTGGGCATGGGGAACGGAGTGGAAGGTGGGCGGAGGTGAGGGACAGGCTCCCAGCTCACAGGAAAGAGCGGAGAGTCTGGACTGAAGCCAGAGCTCCCGAGTGGGTAGTGACGCTGCTGCCCACACAGCCGTCTGGGGAGACCGGTCCGGAGGCCGTCGGGGGAGGGGGCGCGGGGCTGGACCCCGGTGCCGGGGCACCTCCTGCATTCTGGCCTGTCTCCTGCGCAGGGCTCGTGGGCCCCCAAGAAGGAGCCGTACGCCCGGGAGATGCTGGCGATCTCCTTCATCTCGGCGGTCAACCGCAAGCGGAAGAAACGGCGGGAGGCGCGGGGGCTGGGCAGCAGCACCGACGACGACTCGGAGCAGGAGGTGCACAAGCCCGAGGCGCCGGCGCCGGGGGCGCGGGACCAGCCCGAGGGACCGCTGCCTGGCGCCGCCGACGCCCCCGCCGCCCCCGAGGCCCCCGGCCGCCTCAGCCCCCCGGCGGCGCCGGACGATCGGCCGGCCGCGGACACGCGCTCCATCGTCTCGGGCTATTCCACCCTGTCCACCATGGACCGCAGCGTGTGCTCGGGCGCCGGGGGCCGGCGGCCGGGCGCGGGGGACGAGGCGGACGATGAGCGCAGCGAGCTGAGCCACGTGGAGACGGACACGGAGGCCGGCGCGGGGCCCGGGGGGCGCCCGGCGCGCCGGCCGTCCTTCAGCTCGCACCGCCTCATGCCCTGCGACACGCTGGCGCGCCGCCGCCTGGCCCGAGGCCGCCCGGATGGCGAGGGCTCGGGCGGGGACACGGGCGCGAGCGCGGGGCGCGGCGGGATGCGCGCCGCGGAGCCTCCGGGTTCGGCCTCGTCCAGCAGCCAGGAGTCGCTGCGCCCCCCGGCGGCCGCGGCGGTGGCGGCGCTGGGCTCGCGGCCGTCGCGCATCGAAGCGCTGCGGCTGCGCCTCCGTGGCACTGCCGACGACATGCTGGCCGTGCGGTTGCGGCGACCGCTGTCGCCCGAGACGCGGCGGCGCCGGAGCAGCTGGCGGCGCCACACGGTGGTGGTGCAGAGTCCGCTGACCGACCTCAACTTCAACGAGTGGAAGGAACTGGGCAGCGGCGGCGGCGGCGGCCCCCCGGAGCCCGCGGGCCCTCGGGCACACAGCGACAACAAGGACTCAGGCCTCAGCAGTCTGGAGTCCACCAAGGCGCGGGCCCCGTCGTCCGCGGCCTCGCTGCCGCCCGGGGACCCGGGGGCCCTGCAGAGCCAGCCCTTGCGCCGCTCGGCCGCCTCGCGCCTCCATCAGTGTCTGTGACCAGCCCCCCTCCCCCCACCCGGTTCCCCTCCCCCAGCCTTCTCTGGCTTGCGCCTCTTCTTTCGTCCCCCCCACCCCCCCCCCCCCCCCCCCCCCGCTGCGTCTGGCGCTGCAGGCCGCGTCTGTCTAGTTTGTGTGCGGGGATCGGGAGGAGGTGGGCCGGCTAGAAGGCCTGGCTGAGCGAGGCGAAGGCGGGAGGGGATCCTGGAGGTAAGGGGAGGGGGACACTGGAGGGGACAGGCTGCTGGGGGCTCGGCGACAGAGTGGGCCCTTCTGCGTCTGCACTTAGAGACCCTTGTTGGCCATGGGACGCGGATAGGGAACCGCCAAGTCTCAGACTAAAGGAAAGAGGCGGGGTGATGCTGGCTCCTTTCCTCTGCCCCTGCCGTTAGCTCCTAGCTCCTCGCTGAGGGAAGGGAGTGTATATCTGTCCGGGGAGAGGAGATGGAGGGTGTCCACGGGGGGAGGGAGAGCCTTTGTGGCAGTGCGCTAGTCACCGTCAGGAGGTGTTTTGGTAGCAACTTCTGCCACTCCTGCCCCCTTTATTCCCCCACTGGCCACACCGCACACATCACAGCGGGGCTCCCTACCTTTGCTGCCTGGGGGATCCTGCCCTCTGCTGTTTGTCAGAGCCGGGGAAGGAAGTCAGGGCCACTCCACAGAGGCAGGATTGAGACTCTTCCCAGGCGTACTCCCCTCACCAGCTTTTTGCCAACCTGGAAACCACCCTCACTAAGCGTATTGACCATGGGGAGCTAGCTGCCAGCGCCCCCCCCCCCCCCAGCCTCCCTTGCCTGCCTTGTCCTTCTTCCAGCGGTGCCTGCTTCTTCCACAACTCAGGCACACAGACCCCACCTTCTTCCCTGGAGGAGGCGTAGGAAACCTCCCTGGTGTCTCACTCGCTCTCTTTCTCTCTCTCATTCTCCCTCCCTCCCTCTTTCTCACACACCACACACACATACACACCACACACACACACACACACACACACACACACACTGATTTATGGGATCTGAGCTGGGCTGTTCCTTCAGGATGGGCAGGACCCAGCCCCCTCTTCTCCCCACACTCCACACTCTGTAAATAGACCTCAGACCACCAGGCCTCCCCACACAGGCCCTCACTTATTCCAGGGAAGCCTGGGCGGGGTTGTGAACCCCATTGCCACGTCTGTCGGTCCTCTTGTTTTATGCAAAGATTTGCTGTAAAGTAGATTTCTCTCTCCTCCCCCCCTCATCCTTTTATTGTAAATATTGTCTTTAAATGTGTAACATATTATAAAGAATTTATAAGGATTTTTAAAGATGTTTTGCTCATTTAAAAAAGTGTTGTAACAGTGTTGGATAAGCCTCTGGCCCCACGTACGCATGTCTCCTTTCACTGTGTCCTTGACACACCTCTCTAGGCGACAACTAAGATTTCCTGCTTCTGAAAAGTCCTGTCTTAAAAGTATAGTCTCTATCTTGGAAATAAATGGCCTTCCTTGAGGCACGAATCAGCTGTGTGGCTTGTTTTGGAAGGAAGGAAGGGGGAAGCGCGGGGGATGGGGCTGGACTGGGGGCACCTATGCCTCCTGCTGGCTCTGTGGGTATCTTTGACATGGGAGCAAAATACAAGCCCGAAGGGTGGCTGACGGTCATTGCTGCAAGAGGTTTCCATGTGCTTTCTGGACTTCTCCAGAGGCAAGGTAGATGCACAGCATCTTCCTTCTCAAGACCTTCAGAATGGTCCAGAGCTGCTGCCCAGCAGACAGGAAGCTTGGGCAAGACCCCGGCCACTGATAGGCCCATCCCGACCCCGGGCATCACTCCAGGCCCAGGCAGTATCCAAAGAGAACAAGAGTGGGTTTTACCCATTGCCTTACCCCACACTTGTAAGTTTACAACATGGGATGGGCTTCCTTCAATGTCGTGGTGCTAGAGGTGCCTCTGCCAACTTCCAGGCTGCCTCTGGTGAGCCTAGAATCCTGCAGGAAGAGCAGGGGACTTTCATCCAGGAGAAGCTAGGGGAGAGCCCTGAAGCTGGGTAGAGCTCAGGCACTGAATCCTCCTTCCTTTCTCTACCCTCCCCCACCCCCAGGTTGTTTTTGTTTGGCAAATGAGCTCCACACGCTGTTATCTCCATTTTATGTAGCAGGAAACTGAGGCACAGAGAAGTGACTGAACCTGTCCAAGGTCACAAAGCTAATAAGCTGGTGGTGCCGGGATAAGTCTAAGACCCCACTGGGCCACCTTTGCAGGGCTGTAGTGGGCTTTGGTAGTAGGTTTTGCTCTCTGAAAACAAAGAGAAATGAAGACATCTAGGGGAAGGAAAAACAATTTGTCGTTAGCAGGCTTGCCCCAGGAGAAATACTCTTGGGGTCTTGAGGTCAAACATCACGTTGGGCATGGAGCCTACTTTAAAATAAAATGAAATTTCAAGCCCATAATTAAAAAAAAAAAAGGCATCTGCATAAAGCAATGATTATAAAACTGTGTCGACAGCCTTACAACCTGTACAGATGAGATCTGTATGACAGTAATTGTATGAAGGTGCGGGGAGGGAATGGAACTAGACTGAAGCCAAGTTTTTATACACTATTAAAATTAACTCAGTATTTATCCAAGCTGTATTGTTTATTTTTTTTAAGTTTATTTATTTATTTGTCTTAGTTATCACTCTACCCAAAGTGTGGCTCGCACCCATGACCCTGAGATCAAGAGTCACACACTCTCCATGTTCTGAATGAACCACCCAGGCAAACTACAAAAATCCAAACTACATCATGTTAAGTGAAGATGCTACTAATTGTAATGCCCAGGGGAACCCCTAGAAGATAACTCCAAAAAACACTGTAAATGAAACAAGGAACCAAAAAGATGCACTAGGGGCACCTGGGTGGCTCAGTCAGTTTAACAGCTGCCTTCAGTTTACGTCATGATTTCAGGGTCCTGGGATCGAGTCCCGCATGAGGCTTCCTGTTCAGCTGGAAGCCTGCTTCTCCCTCTCCCTCTGTGCTTTCTTGTGCTCTCTCTCAAGTAAATAAATAAAGTATTAAAAAAAAAAAAGGGGGGCGCCTGGGTGGCTCAGTGGGTTAAGACTCTACCTTCAGCTCAGGTCATGATCTCAGGGTCCTGGGATCAAGCTCCGCATCAGACTCACTGCTCAGCAGGGAGCCTGCTTCTCCCTCTTTCTGCCTGCCTGTCTGCCTGTCTGCCTACTTGTGATCTCGTCAAATAAATAAAATCTTAAAAAAAAAAAAATTAAAAACTTCAAAAATTAAAAAAATTAAAAAAAAAGATACACTAGAGAATAGCTATCTTAACCAAAGAGGGCAGGAATCAAGAAATACAAAACAAAAAAAGAAACCCGTAAGACATGAAAAAGATAGCAAAATGGCAGACATCGATCTTACCTTCTCAGGAATTACATTGAATGTAAATGAGGCAAACAGCCCAGTCAAAGGCAATGAGTGGCAGAATGAATTTAAACACATGATCGAACTACATGCTGTTTATAAGAAATTTACTTTAAGTTCAGAGTCTCAAAAAAGTTTAAAAGGATGGAAATAGATGCCACACCATTACCAACAGAGCTGGAGTACCTATGCAAGTTTGAGACAAAACTGGTATTAAGGAGACAAAAAGGACATTACTTGAGACAGAAGGACATTTATAATGATAAGAGGGTCTATCAGGAAGATAAAATTATTATGAATATATATGCTCCTAACGACAAAATTTGGAGCAAAACCTAACAATTGAAAAAAAAAGTAGACAATTCAAAATAATGGAGACTTCGATACCCACCTTCCATAATGGATAGAACAACTGGGCAGAAGATCAGTAACACTGTAAACCAACTAGACCAACAGATATCTAAAGAAGATTCCATCCAACAACAGCATAATACACATCTTTTTCAAGAGCACATGGAACATTCTCCAGGACAGATCATCCGCTAGGCCATAAAACAAGCCTCAATAAATTTAAGAGGATTGAGATCACATGAAGTTTGTTCTCCAACCACAGTGGAATTAAATTAGAAATTAATAACAGAAGGGGCACCTGGGTAGCTCATGTTAGTTAAGCATCTGACTCTTGATTTCAGCTGGTCATGATCTCAGAGTTATGAGATCAAGCCCTGTGTCAGGCTCCATACTCAGTGTGGGAGTTTGCTTGGCATTCTCTCTATCCCTCTCCCCTCCTCACCCCCCAATAATATGTAAACAAATCTTAAAAAAAAAAAAAAATTAGTACAGGGGCGCCTGGGTGGCTCAGTGGGTTAAGCCTCTGCCTTTGGCTCAGGTCATGATCCCAGAGTCCTGGGATCGAGCACCGAATCGGGTTCTCTGCTCAGCAGGGAGCCTGATTCCCTCCTTTCTCTGTGCCTGCCTCTCCCTACTTGTGATCTCTGTCAAATAAAATAAATAAAATCTTAATAAATAAATAAATAAACTTTAAAAAAAAATAGTACAGAAGAAATGTTTGGAAGTTCACAAATATGTAGAAATAGAAAACTTCCCTCCTAAATAATCAGTGGGTCAAAGAAGAAACCACAGGGGAAATTAGAAGTACCTTAAAATGAACAAAAGCCAAAACACAACATATGTAAGTACATGGGATGTAGCCAAAACTGTGTTTCAAGGGAAATTTATAGCTCTCAATGTCTGTATTAGAAAAGAAGAAAGATTTCAAGTTAGTAACCTAAACTTTCACCCTAAGATACTAGAAAGAGAAGAGTGAACTAAACACAAAGCAAGCCGAAAGAAAGACATCATAAAGATAAGCGTGGAAATAAATGAAATAAAAAATAGAAAAAATGGATAAAATCAATAAGACTACAAGCTGATGCTTAGAAAAGGTCATCAAAATTGACAAATATCTAGCTAGACTGGCCAAGAAGAAAAGAGACAGCTAAATCTCTGCCGATTTTATCTTTTCCAAGAAGCAACTTCTGGTTTTATTAATTTTATAATTTTTAAATTAATCTCCTTTATTTTTCTATTTTTGTGTCTCATTAAGAAAATGCAAATTATAGCCACAGTGAGATACCACTTCACACCCACTAGGAAAGCTTAAGTCGAGAGAATAGAACACAGCACGTGTTGGTAAGGACGCGGAGAAAAAGGGATGCTGGTGAGAATGTAAACTAGCACAGTTGCTAGAAGATAGTTCATCAGTTCTTCGGAAAATTAAACCTAGAATTACCACAGGACCTGGCAATCCCATGCCTAGGTATATCCCCAAGAGAAACGAAAACATACATCCACAGGGAAACTGGAACATGAATGTCTATAGAAGTAATATTCATAATAACCAAAAGGTGGAAACAAGACAATTGTCCATCAATGGATAAAGAGATAAATAGATCATGTCCATAAATGGATAAAGAGATAAATAAAATCAAGAGATAAATAAAACATGATAAAGAGATAAATCAATGGATAAAGAGAGAAATAAATCAAATATATACTATGAAATGCTGTACTGTTCATTCCATGAAAGGAACAAAGTACTGGTACATGTTACAACTTGGATAAACCTTGAAAAAATTATACTAAGAGAAGACACACGAAAGGTCACAGTTCCACAATTTCTTTTGTATGATACATATCTAGAGTGAACAAACCCATAGGAACAGATTAGAGGTTACTCGAGAATGGGGAGTGGTGGGGAATGGGAGAGACTGCTTAATGGCTATGGAGTGTTTTATGGGGTGATTAAAAAAGTTTGGAAACTAAAGAGAGCTGGTGGTTGGACAACATTGTGGATATGCTAAAGACCACTGAATCGTTAATTGTATGTAATGTGAATTTAGTCTCTTTTAAATTTAAGTTAAGGATACTCATAAATATGGTTGTATTAGAAATTGAGGTAAATACTAAATTTGGAATAATTTTGGAAGATTTTTTAAAAAGACTTATAGATATCTATTATAGATATTATAGATATCTATTGAGAGAAAGAGTGCAAGCAGTGGGGCAGGGGCAAAAGGAGAGAGAGACAAGCAGACATCCCAGGGTGGGGAGCCCGATCCTAGGACCCTGAAATCATGACCTGAGCTGAAATCAAGAATTGGACACTTAAGCATCTGACTGAGCCCCCAGGTGCCCCAGGTTTTTTTTTTTTTTTTTTTTCTTAAGAAAAAAATATCTTGGTGGGAATGTAAGTTGGTGCAGTCACAATGGAAAACAGTAGGGATGTTTCTCAAGAAATTTGAAATAGAAATACCATATGACCCAGTAATTCCACTTCTGGGTATTTATCCCAAGGAAATGAAAACACTGACTCGGAAAATTACATGCACCCAATGCCCACCGCAACAATTCCAATCTCAAAGAAGATGTGGTGTTATGTATACAATGGAATATTATTTGACAATGGAAAGGAATGAAATCTTGCCATTTGCAACAACATGGATGGATCTCCAGGGCATTAAGTGAAATAAGTGAGACAGAGAAAGACAAATATCATATGATTGCACTTATATGTGGAATCTCAACCACAAAACCCTGGCCAAACAGACAAACAAAAAATAAGCTCATAGATGTAGAGCACAGATTGGTGGTTGCCAAAGGTGGGGGATCAGGGGTGGGTAAAATGGGTAGAGGGGTCAAAAGGTACAAAATTTCAACTATAAAATAAGTCGTCGGGATCAGGCAGGGCATGATAACTATAGTTAATATTGTGTTGCATCTTTGAAAGTTGCTAAGAGTAGATCCTGCAAAGCTATCATCCTATGAAAACAATTCTGTGACTACGTATTGTGAAAGATGTTAACTAGTGACAGATGTTAATTACTGTGGCGACCATTTCACCAAGGACACAAGTGTGGACTCGTGTTGCCCACCTGAGACTAAAACAATGGATGTCAATTACACCTCAATCAAAAAAGAAAAGAAAAGAATCCTATTTATAATAGCATCAAAATTAATGAAACACCTAGGAATAAACAACAAAAGTGTCAAGCTTGTAGACAGAGAACTATAAAACATTGCTGAAAGAGAGATCTAAATAAATGGAAAAATAACCATGTTTCAGAGGACCTAACGTTTTTAAGATGACAATATTCCTTAAGTTGAACTACAGATTCAGCACAATTCCTTTTAAAATCTGATTTTTTTGTCTTTTTGGCAAAAACTGACAGCTTATCAAAAAATTCCTGTGGAAACACAAGGAACCTGGAACAAACAGTTTTGAAGAAGGAAACAGAATTGCAAGCTCGCATTTTTCAAACCTACAACCAGTCAAAACAGAGCAGTGCTGGTGTAAGGACAGACACTTATGTCATGCGAAACGTTTCTCTCTTTTTTTTAAGATTTTATTTCTCTCTTTTTTTTTTAAGATTTTATTTATTTATTTATTTATTTGACAGAGAGAGAGAGAGAGAGAGATCACAAGTAGGCAGAGAGGCAGGCAGAGAGAGTGGAAAGCATGCTCCCTGCTGAGTAGAGAGCCCGATGTGGGGCTCGATCCCAGGACCCTGAGATCATGACCTGAGCTGAAGGCAGAGGCTTTAACCCAGTGAGCCACCCAGATGCCCTAAAATTTTACTTCTAAGTAATCTCTACACTCAATGTGGGGCTCGAGCTTTACAACCCTGAGATCAAGAGTCCCATGCTCCACCGACAGCCAGATGAGAGCCCCACATGAGAAATGTTTCTTTGGGAAAACTCCTAATCTATTTGAGTTGAACTAAGAGGAATGGGGATTTTTCCTTGCCGTTCTGGCATGGGCAGGTAGAAGGACCATGAGAGCTAAGGCAGAGAATCTGGGGATTTTCAGTTAAATTTCTGGGACAGTGACCAGGGGGTAGGGGATGGAGCTTTCCACCAGGTGTCATTATGGGTAGTGTCCATCATTCAGTCCATGTCAGTGGGTGTCAAGGGAGCCTGTCATCCGCCAATGGGCACAATGGCCCTGAGCCCAAGGTCCTGCACCAAGGATTGGAAACTCTGGAATTCTTAAGCCGCTCCGAGACCCTAGAAGAAGATGCCCAGGACTCAACAGATGTGCAGACAGCGAGGGAGAAGATGAGGGCTTCCCAGGTTTCTGTCGGTAAAGCAGTCTCTTTTCTCTTCCCAAGGAGGATCGGACTCGGAGGCCAGCCGGTCAGTTCCCTGTTTGCCCAGTCAGCCTTGCCCATCCGTCAAAGAGAGCTATGATCCCCACGGTCCACGCTGTCAGGGGTAAGGAGACACTTGGTGGAAGTGAGCGGTATCATGAAGCATTAAGGAAGCACGGCTACTGGAAGGGTTAAGTCTTGGGTTTGAATTCTGACTCCATCACATCATACCTACAAAGGCGCTGAGACTCAGTTTCCCCTCCCTTGGCCAGAGGATTGTTAGCTAGAGTGAGCCAGGGAGGCATCGCTGCACCTGTCCCTGACTGATGGCTCTGCGCTCACTCGTCCTTCTCGTCCCCCATCTTTTCTCTGCAACGCAGTCAGAGGGAACTTCTGGAATAGTGTCCGGACATGTCACTCTCTTTCTTGAAACTCTTCAATCGCCTTCCCCGGCTCTGGGGGAAAATTCCATCTTGTCTACCACATCCCGCAAGATGGGGCTCCTAGGACAGGGTTTCTGCCCACCACTTTGGCCTCATGGCCCACCCTTTCCCCTCCTTGCTCTACGTGGGTTTCATCCATCTTCCAGGACGCACCTCAGGGCATTCTGCCTGTGCCCCTCAGCCACCAGCTGCCATGCAGCCACTCAAATGTGACCTCGGGACTGGTCACCTTCTTTGAGTGGTCCACATGACTATCACAGCCTGCTTCCCTGGGTGCTGTTCGCTGTCGGTCACGATTCTGCTGAGGTATCCGGGTCATGTGTTGGCTGGCTGCCCCCCCCTCCCCAAATGCTAAGACTCAGGCCCAGGGAGATCAAGCAGACATTTTGTCGGCAAGCAGACAGTCGGTCAGCATTTGAAGGGTATATGAAGGGCCTGGCGTGATTCCTGGCATGCACTTGATCTTCTCATTTGTTACTTGATCTTGAACTGTCAGTGAATGGGGTCATTCTAGGAGATGAAGGGGATTTTGGCCACTTTCCCAGCTTTCTGGGAATAGGATTCAAGAGAGAAGGCAAGACCTGCCCACCTTTTAAAAAGAATATAAGGGATGAAGTCTGTCTGTTGGAGGGTCTGAAGGGCTCCTCAGTAGGAATGGGGGTTGGGCCACTCATGGAGTTCCCATTCCTCCCACACGGTGAGCCGTCTTCAACCTCTAGTCTCCAAAGAGGCTACTGGCCTTTAGGGGAAGACAGTGACGGGGGCTTCTGTGAGTTCTGGAATAGTGTTGCTCTAGGACAGTGTCATTACTTCATAGGACAGAAAGTCTGGTGTTTGCTGGAGGAGGGACAGGAAACCCAAGAATACCCCAGGCCTCAGTCAAGCTGGAGAATGCTTCGAAGGGCCACCTCAAGAACCCTTAGAACATGCTGGAACAGTGGCACAGCCTTCAGAATTCCAGGAAAACCTGGAAAACACCATCAGGACATCTGGTCTACTCAACGGTGGAACAGATGGGACTCTGATGTGGTGACCTGGAAGGGTTCAGGGAGCTTGCTGGCAAGAGGGTCAGGGTCCAGGACTGCCACCCAACCAGGATCAAGGGTAAATCTCCTGTCAGGGGTCTTCCAGTTTCAGAGGACACCATGAGGTGAGAGGGGCTGGCAAGCCTTTGAGAAGGAGAAAGCAGAAATGCAGCATGATTAGGACTGAAACTACATCTGCGGACAAGCATTTTTCAGACTGTGGGTTTTGACACATTAGAAGGTCAAGAAGTCAATTTAGTGGGTTATGACCAAAGTGTTTAGAATTCAGCAGGAAATAGCAGACAGCATTGTATATAGTAAGTGCCCTTTCACTAAATGTGTATTTCTTACATATCTGTGTGTGAGTGAATTTTTTTAAAGACTTTATTTATTTATTTGAGATCACACGTAGATAGAGAGGTGGGGGAAGCAGTCTCCCTGCTGAGCAGAGAGCCCAATGCAGGTCTCAATCCCAAGACCCTAAGATCATGACCTGAGGCGAAGGCAGAAGCTTAACCCACTGAGCCACCCAGGTGCCAGTGTGTGAATTTTTTTTTTTTTTTTTTAATTTGAAAGCTGCTGCTCTTGAAAGAATGGGTGACATCATGAAGGATCATCCCATTGGAAGGGCAGGAGGCCAAGACCCAACCCAGGTAGGTAATCAGACTCTCCTTTGTTCTGGGGGTTAAAGCACTGGGTTTGGGTTCAGGCAGAGCTGGATTCAAGTCCTGACTCTGCATCTTAGTAATTGTAGGACACTGGACCTGTGAGCAATGCTGGCAGCTACCTCACTGATGCCAGCTGTCACTGGGGGTGGGGGGGCACAGTGGGGAGTTAGCATCCTACAGTTAGCGGTGTTTGCTCCAGGGTCCTGAATGATGTGGCTTCTCTTAGGTCCTTGGGGCAGCAGCAGCCAGAGGGGCTCCTGTTCCCACCCAGCTGCCCCCCAGTTACAAGCCTGAGATTCGCCTCTCCGCCCGATCCATCCCCACCCCTTCCACCTGCCGGTGAGAAATAATGAGGCAGCAGCCTATAGAAAGGAGATCCAGGAGAGGAAAAAGAAACAAGTTTTATTTAAGCCCCAAACACTCGGCTAGAAAAACTGGAAAGGAAAGAGAGCGGAGAAGTGAGAAGAAAAAGGACATTAAAAAAGAGAGACAGAAAACACAGCAACCCTTTTCCATTTAGAAATTGTCAAGTTACACTGACAGAGGTCACAGAATATCCACAGAAGCCATCACTGCTACACCAACACAGGCCCTACGGGGTGGATGGGGCGGGGTGCGGAGGCGGGGCTCAGCCCCGGGGGGGCCCCACCTGGGCCCCCTCTCAGAGCCTTGGGCCCGGAGGCTCCTGGGGAAACAGCATATTGTGGAAGGGGCGGGAGAGGAACCCCCCATGCGAGTAACACAGCACAGTGGGCAGGGGCGGGGGGACCAGGTACAGGGATCCCCCCGACGTCTTAGTTTTCTCTTGGTCAAGCACACACTGATGGACGGAGCAGCGAGGCGCATGCAGCTGGGGGGCGGGGACGGGGGCAGTGACGTGCTGCGGGCTTTGGGAGGGCCGGGGGCTCTGGAGGGGCGCCAAAGCGAGGGCTGCAGGGTCGATGGAACACACACGCAGGCACTCCCACACGCCTGGGTCTACACAACTGTGCACACGCACACGCCCACACATACAGATCGCATGCATCTCCACGTACAGTCCTCTGTCGGCGCATATGTGGCCCGCACGCACACAAGCCACGCGCAGCCGCGCATGTCTGCGCGCGCGCGCACACACACACACACACACACACACACACACTACACACCTTCTCATGCACCAGCATGCAGGTGGGCGCGTGCTGAAGCCCCAGCAGGAAACATGCACCGAGTGCACACGCCTCCCCGCACACACGTTGTCTTAGCTCACACCTGTGCACACACACACACACACACAGGCTGCGCGCGACTGCACACAAACGCCTCTCAGCCCAGAAATGGGCAGGAACCAAAGGGAAAGAAAGATGCAAGTCCCACTGGGCGCTCCTTGAGTCGGTGGAGTGGGGCCCACAGCTCCCTCCGTCTGCCCCTCGTGGACGGACACCTCCTCCTCCCCCCACAAGGGGACATTCAACTCAGGACAAAGACGGTGGGGCACACATTCAGGTCACAGGGGCTCCGGGTGGGGGCAAGCGAAAAGTAGCAAGCAAAGAGTAATGGAGTGGAGGGAGGAGGGGGCACCACTCCCCCCGCCCCTCCCAGTCAGGGGGTCTCTGTACAGCCAAATCAAACCAAACCATTTCACTGGACCACGGAAGCCAGGCCGATGTGCCCATCCTCCAGCCCCCCTCCCCCGCCAAAACAGCGGCCAGGGAGGGAGCGCCGCGGTTTTCTTTTTTTTTTTTCTTTTTTAAATATTTATATATATTTATATTACGTATATTATATATATATATAATATGTAAATATATTTTTAAAACAATATAAAATGTTAAGACACTTCACTTAAATGTAAAGAGTTGCCTGCAATTAAAAGTAATTGCATCATTGATGAGGTCCTTTTTTTTTTTTTTTTCCTATTTTCCAAGGGTTTTTTTTTTTTTCCAGGAGGGATTTTTTTTTTCCTCTTCTTTTGTTATTTTTCAAAAAGGCCTGCTTGCCTTTGTACAAAAATGATCCAAAGCTAGAAAACAAGGATGAACCAACAAAAACGAAACAAAACAAAAAGAAAATGAAGAAACACAACCCCAGTCTCCCTTCCCTCCCCAGCCCTCAATGGCTCCCCAGGCTCTCCCCAAACACTGACCTTCCCGCCAGGCCCCAGGGACTAGGAGGGTCTGCCCCTTCAATGGCTCCTTCTTTCTGTGCTTATGCAGGGAGATTACTCCCCAGCCCTCCCCTGTGCTTACCCAGCTTTGTGCTCCAAATAGGAATCCTGCTCCCCAGGGGCCCTGCTCTATCTGCCTCCTCATCCCCCACCCGCATAACCCCCCTCCCCACCTGCTGGCCCCTCACTGTGCCCTCTGGGGGGCCTGGGGTTGAGAATCAAAATTTGTTCTTCATCCCCTTCTCAGGACTTTCTCAAAAGCCTCGTTGGCTCAAGACTGCAAGGCAGTCTTCCACAGGCCAGGTCTAGAGTAGCTGGCTGCCTGGTCAGGCCTCAGGGACCCTCAGGGATCTCACCGGGGGTCACCAGTTCCCCATTTAAAATTCATCTCACCCCCTTACCTGAAAACCCTCAAATCTCAAAGAGGATGGTTAAAGGTCAAGTTGCTTGACCTTTGGGTCAGAGCTGCCCTCACTGCCCCCCCCATCAGCCCCTCTCTGTCCCCCCCACTTCCCTCACCACCAGACCCTTCCCACCCTCCAGGCCCCCAAATCTAGTTTTCTAGGCCCTTCATTCTTGCCCACCCTACCCCCATTAAATAAGTTAATGTCATTTAAAGTGCTAAATTAGGAAACCAAAAGTACCAAATAGCCCTCCTCGGGGCTGCCCTCTTTTAGGGCAGTGATCCCAAGGTCAGGCTGGCCGCTCAACCCACCGCCACCCACAACCCACCGTCCAGAAGGGCCCGCTCCTTGCTCGGCACAGGCCAGGCGGCTCCTCACCACAAGAAGGGAGTCCCAGGAAGCCAACTCCTTTCCAGGACACACAGATTCAAAGGCCTCACGCCTGCCCCCAGCCCAACCACCCCCCAACCCTGGTCTCCTTCCGCAGCCTATCCATCTTGACTCCAGGCCCACAGAGGCATGAGCAGCAGGGAGCAGAGCAACAGAGTTCAGTCACGGCGAGGTGGGGCCGCTCCAGGCCCAGAGGCTCCCTGCCAGGCCGATAGCGAGGTTGCTCCAACGTCCAGAGTTTCCTCCAGGAAGGTTTCCGAGGAAGGGGAGGGGGTGTCTCGCCGCTCCAAGTCTCCGTGGCTCAGAGTTTGTTCGGAGTGCTCTCAGGAAAGGACCTTAGGGTTCAGGGGCCTTAGGACGGATGTGGGAGGAAGCGTGGGTGAAGAGAAAAGGGAAGGAGGATGACAGGAGATGGACCATTTGGGGACAGGAAAACATGGGAAGGTGGTGTGTTTTGGTTTTTAGTTTTACTGTTTCGCTTAAAAAAAAAAAAAAAGATAATTAAAAGTGAATCATTTAAAAAAACCAAAAACACCAACAAGAGATGGGTGTGGAGAGCTGAGGAGGGCCACACCTGTGGCAAACCCTTCAGAGGACTCAGAGAATAGGGTAGGGGTAGGGTAGAGATGAAGGGAAGAAGAGCAGGGAGAGAAATGGCGGGGGTGGGGGTGGGGGGGGTGGGGGGGCGGGAATCAGGCTGAGGTGGAGGTGGGAGGGGGCTTCTAGAAGGAGATGGAAGAATTCCTCGCCCCAAAGGAAGTCAATACAGGGATAGAGGTTCTGGAAGCCGAGGGCTTTTCTGAGACTGGGCTTGAGGTCTCATTTGACCCGCTCATCTCTTTAGATGGTTTAGTGGCCTGGAACAAAAACAGGGGTCAGGGGTCAGAGAGAGGCTGGGAGATCCTTCATGCTGGCCCCCGGCTAAAGTTTTAATGAAAAACCTCCACAAACCCAAGAGAAAATTAACTGCAAAAGAAGCCACAGGGGCATCTGGAGAGAGGGATCCCCTGAGATGGGGAGGAGGAGGCCACAGTCGGGGGGTGCAGAATGGGGTGGGGGAAGGGCATAGGGTTGGACCCAAAGGCTTAGGGACAGGGCTTACTGACAGGAAAGAGAGCAGGTAGAGGAGAGAAACCAGAGAAGCACAGGGAAGGCCACACCCAGGAAAGGTAGACAGGGAGATGGGAGTGGGGCGGACGAGGGAGGAAGAAGTGAGAGGTTAGCTGCCTCAGGGGTGCGGGGCGGAGAGTGGTCCCAGCTTGGAACAGGTGGGCTCTTAGTCTCAACTGGCCAGAAGCCCAGCCAGGGCCTCTTCTGACCTCTACAGGAGGCTGATCCTAAGCAGGAGGTCTTATGGGGACAATGTGGGGCAAGTTGACGCTCCCAGGGGAGCACTTCTCTAAAGAACCCCCCCCCCCAACCCCATTCCACCCCCAAGCTGGAGGAAAAGGCACTCACTGCATTCAGCCTCTGGCCCAAGGCAGGAAGCCCGACTGCATCCCCTACAAGGGTTCTCCCAGCTTCCAGCTGCTCCTTGTGGGTTGTGGGTAATGGTGGGTAATGAGGGAGGTCACTCCATGATGCGCCCCGCCCTCTCCCGGCAGCTCTGCTAGTTAGACATTAAGCCTCGCCTCCTCCCACCCTGGCTGACGCTCTGTGTGGCTAGATGGGTTCTGGATGTCTCCATGGGTCCAGAGCCACCTGCATCACCTTGGGAGGAGGGCATATAACAAATGCAGATTCCAGGGCCCTGCTTCCGAATCTCTCTCTGGCTCAGGCTCCGGAATCTGCATTTCGGGCAGGCACCCTAGGTGACCCTGCTGCACACTTCACTTTGAGTGTCACTGGGATGGGGCTACACAGATGGGGTTTACTATTCGCTGTCCCTCCTCCTCCCCTCCCCACCTTGCATAGCTACTAGTGGGATAACCAACGGATGGGTCTTGATAAAAAAAACAGAAAGGAAGGAAGGGGGAGGGCTGGAAACTGCGCTGCCGCCCATCCGGCCACCTCCCACAGTAGCTTCGGTCTGGGCAGGGTAGCCCCACATCCCACCACCCAGTGAGCCCCCCGCTGCTGGGTGGGCTCTATCACAGTGGGGAAGGCACACGGTGCCTCCTCCAGCAGCCAGCAAGGGTAACAACAAGGAGACCTCAGGCAGCCTGACCGGCTGACCATGAACTCGCCCTTGCTGTTGATGGCTCCCATGCCGTCTTCCACGCAGACAGTAATTCATCTGGGTTGCGCTCCTCACGCCTTCAGCGCAGTCTAGCTTTTCCCTTTATGAAAATTAAGGCAAGAATTTCCGCATTTGGGTCTTGTAACCCTTTCCCTTTCCTGTAGCTGTTCATTTATACTCACAGAGGCTCCAGGGCCACACGCACAAGATCCTAGGATTCACTGGGTCCTTTGCCCAAGGGGCCTGTGCCAGGCCTGTCTCCTGGTCTCGGGGGGTCCCAGTACTAGGACCCAGGGACAGCCTCATGCCTTCTTACTCCCACTCCCGGTCACTAGCCCTGGGCTCCGGGCCTGCCCCTCCTCTCCCAGCCTTTCCCATTCAGAGTTCTTGAACCCAAAGGCAGGCGGGGAGGCCCCTGCTTGTCTCCTCACATCTCACAGCGTCCCAAGCCACGCCGGCTGCTGATTCCCTCCTGGCCGTCCTCTTTGTTCTTGACCCATCTCTCTAGTTAAAAGCTTTTTCTCTTCCTCCCTTTTAGCTTTTGTCAAGAGGCCTGGTCTATTCTGAGCTTTGGTCTTTGGAACGCCTGCCTTCCAGCCCTGTGCCGCCACCTGACTCCTGCATTCGCTCGGGTGACACGTCCTCACCCAGGCGATGGCTGCTTTCTCCCCCAGCCGGCGCAAGGCCTTTCCACAGGAGCCGCGGCAGTGGTTAGTGGCCTGCGCGGACACGCACCCCTGCTCCTTCACGGAGACGCGGACGGCTTGGGGCTGCTCTGCGAGCACCTGTTTGCTCTCTCAGCTGCCTTCCCTCCCGGGAGACTGGCCACGGTGACACGTAAGGCACCCCTCCGGGAGTGGAAGGAACACATGCCCGTCGTGCCCCGTGCTGCTGTCACTTCACCTCACCCCACCAGCCCTGTCCCGTCACTCCCAACTACATCTGGAGAAGCAGGACGCTGTCACCTGCAACTTCCAGCCAGGGGAGACTGGGAAGATTAGCGGGACCTAGCCGGCTGAGCCCCGCACCCCTACCCTTCCTGCAGGTCAGCGTCTGGTAGGGGCTCGGCGTCCTTCCACACTGTGACACAGATCTTCGCACAGGGACAGGTCACCTTGTGTGAGGCAGACCTTGCTGGCGCCCATTCCAGGCCCTTCCCAGTGCCGCTTCCTCCGCTGCCCGCAAGCCCTCCTTCCAGACGAAATCCTGCCTGAATTAAGCCCTGGTCTATCAGGAGAGGTTGGCCTTTCCCCAGCCCAAGGGGGATAGGTCCCGAGCAATTCACCCAATTCGAGCAATTCTGTTCTCCTTGCTAGTAACTGATTCAGGAACGGCAATGGGAAGACAGGGAAGGTGTTAGGAATTTCTGGGAAAGGTTCTCCTGCTTGTGACCGGGTCTGTGGGCCTGTGACCCCCCAGGGGAATGAAGGCAGCCATGCAGGGGGGCGGGTAGGATGACCGGTCAGCAGGACCCTCTTAGGAAATGCCCCAGGGGTGCAATAGATTTGCTAGCCACAGTAGAAGAGGAGGGATCCATGGTTTCCCATCTGCAGGCCCGGATGCTGGCCCCCCTGGGAACCTGGCCACCATCCTTCCTGTGGATCTCAAGTATGACCTCCATGGGCTTTCTCAATGGTTTCCCCTGATGTCTCTGTAGTATACAGCACTGCTGCAGCCGCATCTCGGAACCCTCCCTCCCTCCCCTCTCCGCTCCTATTTTGGTGTCTCTGGTCCTGGCACTTTTATTCTCCTTCCCCTCGTCCTGGTCAAAGGCAGCTCTGAGCCCCAAGTGTTAGAACTCCGTGGTGAGAGAACGGCCTCTGCCCAGCCCTCGGCTCTGACAAGTGTACAAACGGACAATGACGGGGACTGTCCTTCATAAGGCCCTTGGGGGCTTTCCCAGTTCCTTCCCACACCTGGTATGATGTGATCTCAGAAACCTGCTGCTGCGCTTTTGTCTCCGTTTTATAGATGAAGGAAGAGCCAGCAGAAGGCAGAGGACTTTGACCAAGTTCCAGCCTGAGCTAATGGGAGTGCGGTCCAGGCCCGGAGGACAGAGGGCCAGGTGACCCAGAGTGGCTGGAGCAAACTGAGAGTGTGGGGCACCAGGAGAACCAGGATGAAGGAACCCAGGATGGTCACAGAAGTGCCCTGGGCAGCAGGGGAAGGACTTCTGATTTTCTCAGCTGGCAGGGAGCAGCGGGCCTGGGTTCGAAGTTGGGGTTATGACATCATCAAAATCTGTGATTAACAAACACCTGTCCCCAGCCCGCATTTCTGGGAAAATACGTTAGAGGTGACAGAAGTGACAGGGAGACCCTAGAAGGACATGCATTTAGGTAATGAGCCATAGGATGATTTTTATCCCGGCTTCTTTAAGAAATGTCCATGGGGGGGCGCCTGGGTGGCTCAGTGGGTTAAAGCCTCTGCCTTCGGCTCAGGTCATGATCCTGGGGCTCTGTGCATCAGGCTCTCTGCTCAGCGGGGAGCCTGCTTCCCCCACCTCTCTTTACTGCCTCTCTGCCTACTTGTGATCTTTGTCTGTCAAATAAATAAATAAAATCTTTAAAAAAAAAAAAAAAAGAAATGTCCATGGAGAACATCTATTACTTTGTTAGGGAGAAGGTGCTTGGTAATGAAGGGCTAACCGAAAGGAAAATCGGGAGGCAAGGACAGGCCTGTGGCCCTGGCGGGGAGACAGCTGATTACCTACAGTAGGTGGTGAGGGAGGTTCCCCAGTGTGGGAGGGTGCCCCGGGTAGGGGTGGGTGACATTTTCTCAGGGGCAGGCTTGCGTTCAGAACAGAGCCCCGGGCAGGGACAGATGGCACCTGGTGCCCCAGGAGAGGAGTGTGTGGTATGAAAAGCAAAGAGGCCCAGGAGGGCGCAGGGCCCAGCGAGGTGAGGAGGCGTGCAAAGGACAGACACCCAGCAAGGAGTCAGGGGAGGTCAGGGTGAGGGCTGGCCACGGAGGAGAGGAATGGAGGGCCTACACAGCACCCCTGTGAGCATGTGTGTGTGCAAGTGTGTGTGGGAGGGCGGCTGCGGGGGGGGGGGATGGGGAGGAGGGCTAGCCCGATACCGGGAGGGAGGAGGGAAGGCCGAGTGGGCTGGGGACTGAATGGAGGGGAGGGCATGGAGGCCACAGAGGTAACAGAAGAGCCGGAGAGAGGCTCTGGGTGCCCCAGGCTGGGGAGTCGGGGGGAGAGATGGCAGAGCAGATACAGCTGAGGAGGCTGAAGGCAAGGTGTGTGTGTGTTGAGGGGGGATCAGGTAGTCTGGACACCAATCCATGCTGCATGACCATAGGTAAAGCCTCAGTTTCCCCCTCTACTGCGTGGGGATCAGAAGGACCTTCCTCAGAGCGATGTGGTGAACCGGGAACGAGAGGATGTATGTGTCTGGCTCAGGGAGCACCCCACGCGCAGCAGCTGCTGTTCTGGACACGAAGGATGGACACAGGACGAGGGGAACTCAGGCACTGTGCAGGCAGGATGAGGAGCTGAGGGTGCGATTTGCGCGGTGTGTCTGGGGACCCATGAGGAAATTGGTGGGCCAGCAGGGAGCTGGGGAGGAGAGCTGGTCAGGGGTGGGTGGGGCCAGGATGGCCCATCTCCACTGGTCCCTCCAGGGAACCAGCAGCCCAGGGCTGTCACAGGGCCATGGGGTGGGAAGTGCTTTGTGATTCCCCAGTCCTGTCCTGGTTCTGATGCCACCTTGCTGTGTGCCCTCGGGAAGCCCCTTTCCTTCTCGGAGCTGTCCCCTCATCTGTAAAGAAAGGAGCCTGACTTGCGATCACTAATTTCCTGCCTTGGAGCCTAGAACCTTCTTCAGGTCACAGCATCTGGACATTTCATGGTACCCACTCCCACCCCAGCACCCATGACAGGCCTGGCACATAGGAGCTGCTAAGAAACACTTACTGAACCAAATGAGTGCACATACGTTCTCTCTTGGTATCTAGGCCCAGGGACCACCCCGGACTTTCTGACCAGGCCACATAGTGGATCACAGGACAGAAACACTCAAGGGTGGGGTTGTCCATTCTACACTGGCCCCAAGCTGGCTGACTACATCTGACAGAGGGCACAGCACCCCTGCCTCCCCACTGAGGGGTCCATGGTACTTCTCCCTCTCCCCATTGAGAACAGTGGAAGCGACCAAAGCCCAAACACTGAAAAGCAGATGCAAAACTGGTTTCTCCCTCAGGTGGGAGATAGCCTGAGAGCCAAGAGGGAAGGCTGATGATAGTGGGGTCTCTCGCCTCCCCCAAGTCCCCCTTCCACCCCGTGTCTGGGAGCTGAGAGCAGTGGAAGGAAGCAGAGCAGAGGCAGTAAGACAAAGGGACATCGAAGCCCCCTCCCACACCCCCGGCCAGGGTGGGATGAGTCTGCTGGCTCCCCCTCCTCCAGGAGCTGTTGTGGAGAGGGTCTTCTCCACCAGGTGAGGGTCTCCAGAAAGGGGAGTGGCCTGATTGAAAATATATATTCTAAATGAGATGCAGGGTGCTAAGGGTTAGCAGGAGGAGGGAAAAGTGGCTCAGGGGACCAGTGGGGCCGTCCCGGGAGGAAGGAGGTCTCTGGGCGGCTGGCATGGGGGTGGCCACAGGAGTGCCAACAAGGAGACGCCGGGCACGCAGCCCACACAGCCCGAGCACACGTTCCCGCAGAGGAAGGGGAGGGGCCAGGAGGAGCCAAGCCCCGCCCCCACGGGGCCACGCCTACCTGCTGCTGAGCCTGGATCCTCATGTACTCTGCCCTCTGCTTGCCATGCTTGCCCTTGTCGGGGCTGCCCGCCTGGCCCTGCACTGCTTTCAGCCGAGAGGCCCCCGGAGTCACCACCTTCATGGGCGGCACGCTGCCACCACCGCTCTGCAGGAAAAGGAACAGGGTGGGGGTTGGACGTGGGATCACACAAAAATTCTAGGCCCTGGGTTGGGGTATCTGGGGCTTGAACCGCCTGGGTGGGTCCTTTGAGACCTGGAGACCCTCAGACCTCCCTGCCTCCATATCCTTGCCCAGGACGCAGGTCCACTCCCCAAGGCCAGGGTTCAGGCCTCCCTGCAGAAGAGGGGGCAGGGGCTCCCCAGCCATGTTCCCAGCAGCTCCCCAGCCAGAGCTTGGGTTTCCTTGAGCCGCCCAGGGCAGCAGGCACCCTCCTGAGGGAGCCACTTCTGAAGTGAAAGTCACTGCCATCACCCCTCCTCCTGGCAAGGGACCCTTTTCTGGGTGTCCAAGAGCAAGCCTGAGATTTGCAGGGGGGATCTCTGTGATGGCAGACGGAGTGGGACCCATACCTTCCTCTGAAAGGGAGGGTGTGGGGGGAAGTCTCCCTAGAGATGGACAAGTCCAGCTCCTCTGAACCATCCCAGGTACCACCCTACCCAGGACGACGCTGGGGGTTCAGAGGCGCAGACAGAGAAACCACAGAGGCACAGAGAGTCAGACAGGAGAGGGGGAAGGGAACGCGGGGATGGAAAAGGAGGAGAGAACTTTATTTGTTGGTTTATAGATACAGAGCAGAGGGGAGAGGACCTGGTCCCTGCCAGGGTTGCTTGGGCCGATCCCTGGGTAGGCCGGCTTCCCAGCCTCCCGGGGGCTCTGCCTGCAAACCCCACCCGGCGCAGGGCTCCCAGGAGGCTGGCGGGAACTGAGAAAAGGCCAGTGGGAGGAGGAGGCTGGCGTGATGCTCCTGCAGCCCCCCACTCCCTCCAGCTCTGAGGACCAAGAGATCAGAGCATGAAGGCAGGAGGAGAGGCTAAGGGAGGAGGCAGCCACCTGGGGACCGGGTGGCAGGGATCGGGCGCTGCTCGGGGGCCCCACGGCAAGGGCAGTGCCCATCTGGCTCAGGGCGGCTTCTAGCTCCCGGAGAGTCTCCTCCAGGCTGTCCATCCGCTGGGTGGGGGCGCCTCTCACTGTGCAGCCTAGACCTGCAGCAGGCTGGCCCCTGGGCTCCCCACTGCCGGCTTGGGCATCCTGTCTGGTGTCCTCGGGGGTCTTCTCAGGCTGGGTGTCAGCAATAGAGAGCTCCTGAGTCCCGTCAAGGGCTGGTCCCCAAGGGCAGGGGGCCTCAGCTCCTCCTTCCACTGGGCTGCAGCTCTCTATCCCCCATCTCTTCAGAGCTGTCCCTTCCTTCTCAGGTGCCAAGGGGCTCCTGGGCTGGGAAGCCTTGGCCACAACCTCTGGCAGGGCCCGGGCACCATCGCAGCCTCTCCCACTGCCAGCCAGGGTCCGGGGGCGCGGGGTGGGAGTTGTCCTGGGACCAACTTCCTCAGGCCTGGCCTCTGGTGGGGAGGGAGGGTTGGGGGTACACTCTGTCAAGATGATCCGGGGGACACAAAAGGCCCTGGGGCTTGGGGCAGCCTGCGGGGAGAAGAGAGATGAGGGAGAGTCTGATTCCTGCAGACCGAATGCCCTGAGCGGAGATGGGAAGTTAGACGCGGGTGAGCCCAGCCCCTTCCTGCACCAATGGAGAAACCGAGGCAGGGGAGGGCGGTGACTGAGTTTACTCAGCAAATCAGAGACAAAGCTGGGGCTAGAACTCAGGGCTCTTCCTACCCCCCACACCGGGCCCCCACTTTCTGGCAGAGACGCTGTTTTCCCCAGAAGCACAGACACCGGTCTGCCTCTCACTGCTTGTGTTAAACTCTGGGAGCAGGCCCACGGGCACTGCCAGGAGTGTGGCCACCTGTGCAAGGAGGTCACAATAGCATGGAGATGGTGGAGAATTCAGTGCGCTCACGTGTTCCTGGGCTTAGAACAGCGCCCCGCCCATTGTGAGCACGCGACCGATATTAGCTCTTTTTGTCAAATGGACCTGAGCAGTCTCTGGCCTCAGAGGCTGGGGCTGTTGTGCTCTTCTCAGGCCAGAGAGATCCAGGCCCCTCAGCCCCTACTTCTGGAGCTTTCCCAAGGACTTCACAGCCACAAGGGGCAGGGCTCATGTCCCTCGGCTGCACACACACTGTGCAAAGCTAGAGGACTGCTTCTGTGTGAGCAACCCCTGCTCCGGCTTTGGGGAGGTGGGGGGCCACTCACTACCCCCCAACTTGAGTGAATTCTGGTCTCATTCAGACCAGCAAAGCCCTGTGCCAGGCACCATCATATCTGTCTTCATCTTGAGTCCTTACTATAACCCACGACACGGCAAGCGCTCCTGTAGTCCCCACTTGACAGATGAGGAAATCAAGGGTGGGCGTCACGTGATTCTCCCAAGGTCACTTACCCACAACTAGCTAGTGACAGAGCTAGGATTTGAACCCAGGCAGTCTGACTCCAAGCCCTCTTTCCACTAAAAGAGCCATGAGGGGATATTGTGGGGGGGGGCAGCAGGACCTCCAGCCCCCCCCTCCCAAGGGTCCCCACCCAGCCCTGACACCTGCTTACCTGGATGGAGGTGGAGGGTGCAGACTGGGAAAGCAGAGAGGCGACCCACGCCTGCCCGGCTCCATGGCCCGATGGCATCTCAGGATGTAGAGGGTAAGCTGACCCGAAAGGCCGGCAGAGGGGCTCTGCCCACTGGACCCCCTCAAGACTGGCTGGCTCCCAAAGGCCAGACAGCGGCAGGGGCTCGGTGCAGTGGGCCAAATTGCCAAGGGCACGGCCAGTCCAGGGGGCACCCCTTGTGCACCGCTTATCCCCAGACGGCTCCTTGGACTGCTCTATGCCCATCCTTCGCCCAGCAGACGGTGTTGTCCACCTATCTGCTCCCCCAGCCAAGGAGTCAAAGCACCACAAGCCTCAAGCCAGACCAGAAATGAGGTGGCGGCCAGCACAGAGCTCATGGTGGGCTAAAGAGAACCAGCCAAGGTGGTGAGCATATGTATGGGGGAGGCTGCCCTCCTCAGAGCAGAGGCTCTCCTGCCCCAAACTGCCTGGGAAGAGGGAGAGATTTCCAGACCACCACCCCCAGATCCCCCTCCCTGAGTGCAGTCCCCTCAGGGTGCAGACAGCAGGTCCAATCCAACATTCCCAAGAAAAGATAAGGAGAAAATAAGTGCAGCAGGACAGCAGCAAGGACTGAAGTTAGAGAGAAGGAAGAACTTCCCAACACTGAAAGAAAGAACCAGCAGCCAAGGAAGGGCATGACTTTCTTCTACTCCAAGTTCCCTGACCACTGGGGCCATGGGAGAGAAGAGGGCTGTAAATGAGACTTTGGGGTGTCCTGGCCCCCAGCGCAAGGCATACATTCTAGTCTTAGAGCCCCACCAGGCCCTGGTGGTGGAGGAGGGCATTGGGGAGAGCAGGGACTAGACAAGGGCTCAGGACGAAGTCAGATTTTGAGTTGGACCTAAATCATGTAGCGAGCAGGATCCAAGCTCCAATTTTGGACCAAGACAAAACCTAGGCTCTGGGTCAGACGTAAACTCTGGCTGCAGCTTGGAACAAAATACCCAACTCAGAATGGAGCCTGTAAGAAAAATGCAGCCGGGGCAGGTGTGGGGGGAGGGTAGTTGCTGCCAAGTATCAGACTGCTAGAGCTGTGGAGGGGGCAGGAAAGTTCTGCATCTGTCCTTGGAGCTGGGGAGGGGTGAGTCCAGGCAGGGGAGGCTGTGGTGGTGGCGGGACTCAGGGAGGTGACTGGCGTGTTAGCAGGTTAGCGTGAGAGGTGAGGAGAGGAAGGTGTGGAGGCACAGGCAGAAGAGAGCCGTGAGAGGTGGGGGGCAGCCCGTTACCTTCCATGTGGGGCCCTGGGCTGAGCCCCCAGGGGGCCCCAGGTCCTGGGGTGCCAGCAAGGTGGGGATCGGCTGGCGGCGGGGCGTGGGGGGGAGGGAAGACACTGAGCTTCTCTCAAACACCTGGGGAGCAGAAGGTGGGGGCAGGTTTGGAGAAGGCGGCACAGGGAGGACAGGGCTGCTGGCCTATGGCCCGCAGGGAGGGACCGCAGCCTTACTCCTTGGCCCCTCACCGTGCTCACTGGCCACTCTCCCCTCCATCTTGTCTCCTCCTCCGGAAGCCTAGGTGGTCAGGGTCTCCAGCCCCCTGGGGAGGGGGCTGAAAACTCTTGAGTATGGGTGACTTACAGCACGGGGCGGGGGGCTCAAAGTACTTGGGGATCAGGGTGTTAAAGCACTCTGTTCTCAGAACATTCAGGGATGGGTGTGCCAGAGCCTAGGAGGTCTCAGGGCTGTTGTGGGGGTCTCAGAGACTGCAATAAAAAAGCACTCAACCCTGCAGAGAGGGACTTTAGACCCCCTCCCCCCATTTTACAGTGGCAGAGAAATCGAGGCAAGGACAGGTTCCCCTACAGGCCAGCCCTCAGCAGGAGCCCAGGAGCCCAGTCACCCCCTCCCCCTCCCTCCCTGGGGTCAGCTTAGTGGAGAAAGGGACAGGCCTGACTGAGGACTGGGGGACCAGGCAAGCCCCTGACCCACCTCTAGCTCCGCGATGATGCGGTCCTCATCATCCTCATCTTTGATGGCAGAGGCTATGATGGGCGGCGTGGAGGCGGGGCGGGCCACCTCGGACACGGTTCGGCGCAGCTTCACCTGGGGCTTCTGCACCTCCAGCTCCTCAGACTCCGCCTTCTGCAAGACCCAGTCCTTCCCATCAAGGCAAGGCTCTGCCCCCCTCCAGCACCAGCTCACCTCCTAGGCCCCATCAGGGCCAGACCACTTCCTGCCCCAGCTCCTCATCGGCCCTGCCAGGCGGCCCCCTTTCCAGGGCAAAGCCCAAGCCAGAGGCAGAGTCGCCCTTGGCCGCCAGCCCCCTTCTTTCCTTCCGTCCCAGAGGATCTTCACAGGTCACCGCGGGTATCCCACAGCTCCCGGTGAGGTTGGTACCTTGATGAAGGCTGAGTCCTTCTTGCTGGTGACCACCACCTCTCCCGTGCGGGTGGTGGTGAGGCCGTGGGAGGAAGGGAAGCTCCGGCGGGGCGGGGGCGGTGGGGGCGACTTGGAGGGCTTCTCCGTGCGGTACCGAGGCACTGTCAGCTCATCTGTGGGCAGCCAAGGAGCTGGGCATCAGGGGACCTTTAATCTTGGAGTCCGGGCACCCAGGGGGGGATCCCTGCTTCCTCCTCCAGGCAGGAGGGGAGGGGAAGGCTCAGGAAGAAGACACAGGCCCCTCCTCCTTCTCTCTCACCTCCCCACAGGCCGGGCACCCCTTTTAGTGTACTCAAAGTGCGGTCTACCGGGCCACGGATGAGCTGACCAGCAGCCCCAGCAGCACCCGAGAGCTTGTTAGAAATGCAGAAGCTCAGGCCTCCCCAAGCTGCAGAACCAGAATCCACATTCTGACGGATCTCTGGTGATTTCACGCACACATCCACGTTTGAGAAGCGTGCCCGAATACATCCCTTTCTCCCCTGCCTTTCAGCTGCGGCTCCGCACCTGTCTTCCTCTCTTCTCCAGCAAGAGATGGGGGGTTACACTTGTGACAGTCGGACACCACCCAACCAGGCTCTTCCTGCCCCTGTTTCCTTGGGGGGGTGCAGTTTCCAGGGCAACCTACAGAAAAGTCACTCAAACCCCACACTCCTCTGCCTTAGAGCCTCCATGGCTCCCCATGACCTCAAACCATGTCCATGCTCCTTGGCCCAATACCTTCCACGACTGCCAACCTTTCAGTCTCTGCTTGCTCCTTCCTGGCCGGAACCCCGTTCAGCAACATGGACTCACCCCTCCAGGCATTTGCACCCCCTTCCCTCTCCCTGAAATGCCTTCTCTCACTGGCCAGGGAAAGGCCTACTTGTTTTCAAGATGCCCAGGGGAAGTGCCGTGCAGTGGGAAGCCCTCCCTGCCCTCCCGGGTCATCCTGTAGGGCTATGCCCCACTCCTGCAGTTAGCACCGCATCCTGTGTCTGGTTCACACGCTGAGCGGGGCCCGGGACAGATTCCTTGACTACACTGAGCCTTAAGTGTCCTCATCTGTGAAATGGGAATAATTACTGTAGCCGCCCCTGGGGCTGCAGCAGAAGTATCAGGATTATTATATAGAAAGCATCTGGGGGCGCCTGCGTGGCTCAGTGGGTTAAAGCCTCTGCCTTCAGCTCAGGTCATGATCTCAGGGTCCTGGGATCGAGCCCCACATCGGGCTCTCTGCTCGGCGGGGAGCTTGCTCCACCCCTCCTCTGCCTGCCTCTCCACCTGCTTGTGATGTCTGTCTGTCAAATAAATAAATAAATAAATTTTAAAAAAGAAAGAAAGCATCTGGGATGGTTCCTGTCACATAATACATGCTTGATAAGCAAAAATGCTAGTAGTGCACCCCTTCTAAATTTTAATCTCCTTGAAAACAGGCAGTGTCTTTTCTCTTTATCGCCAGCACCCAGCACCCAGTAGGTGCTTGACAAATACAGAGAACAGGAATACATAAATAAAGGAATGATGACTGTTATTTCTGGTCAGATTTCTGCCTCCCCTGTGTGCTCGCAGCTTGGGGTTGCGGGGGGCGGGGCACAAAATCCACGTCCACGAGGACCAGCACCACTCTGGTCTCCGGGCCGCTTGGGTCAGAGAACACGCTTGGTCACAACGTGCAGGCGGTGGCTCTAGGCCCGGACTCGCTCCTCCTCCCTGTGTGGGCCTCTCAGCCACAGTCAGGGTGGTTGGTGGGAAGATCCCCAGATGGAGTCCAGCTCCGCCCTGTCCTCTGGGTCTCCCTACAGCAGCTAAGGGTCAGAGGGCTGAGGTCCCAGCACCTCCCCTCTCTGGTCGTCTGACTCCAGAGATTCTCACACCTGGGTGCCTCCCCCAACAACCTGAGAGTTCCTGAAGATGGGGCTCCCCTCCCCTGGGCTCTTCACCAGTCCCCTACCCACCCCCATACCTGAGCCCCTCCTTCCACTGGGCTCCGTCCGAGGGGCTGCCTTTTGGCCGTGGGGGGCCTTGGGGGGCTTGTGGTCAGGGGTGGGGGCCAGGCCTGGGTGGGCCTTGCTCGCACAGTCCAGGTCAGGGATGGCCTTCAGCAGCTCTGCCTGGGTCTCCTCCAGCAGCCGGTTGATGTCCTTGGCGCTGTACTGGGTCAGAGCGGCCCGCTTCTCCTCCCAGTCCCGCTCGGCAGCCTGGAGAGGAGGAGCAGGAGTCAGCCCTGAAGCAGGGGCTCCAGCCCCTTCCCCCAGCCACACATGCCAGGAAGGGAGAAGGAAGTCTGGTCCAGCCCCCAGGGGACCCTCAGACTTCTTGAGCATCCTATGCTTTCCCTGTCAGTCCGGAATGCCACCACCATTATATACTACTCTCTTGATAATACTTAGCCCTGTTTTGGAACATTCTATTCTGTTTCATTGACCACATAGTCTATTCTTAGACCTACACCACACTGCCTTGATTGTTATCATTTTATAAAATGTTCTTCTGTCTGGCAGAACTCATGCCATCATCAGTGTGTCTCTCAGACTTCCTCCTCCCCCAGGAAAGAGTACCCACTTGTTGGCACCTCCGTCTTGCGCGGCGGGAAGAATATGTGGGCCGAGCTCATGCACCCCACCCCGGTCCCGGCCCTCACACCTCAACAGACACGGCCTTGTCCACACTTCTCTTGCCAGCAGCATCCAGGCCTTTGGTGGGGTTGCCCCCCTTGGGCGTAGGAGGGGCTCCCTCGGCTGGCCCACTCAGCTCGTGGAGGTTCAGTGGAGGACTGGGGGGTGGCATTTCGAAGTCCAAGCTCTTGTTGAAGTCCGTCTCAGCAGTCACCTTCTTGGGAGACTGATTCAGGAGACTGTTGGGGGGTGGCCACACACCCTCGTCCACTTGCCTGGGGTAGGGAGAGTTGGGAGTCGCTGTGAGGCCCGTGGCTAGTGGCCCCATGCAAGGGAAGCCTGGCCTGGGGGAGGCAGGGTGTGAGGAGGGCCCTGGGATCTCACAGGCCTGATGGAGGGACCTGGGGAGGATTGAGCACATCCAGCATAAGAGAGAGCTGAGCCTACACCATGCCAGGGTCACAGGTCAGAGTGGAGGTACAGATCCATTGGTTATGTCAGTGACCTCTAGAGGAGTCAGGGTAAGGGGTTGGGCTGATCTAGCGAACTGTGCCCGGGTATGTGACCTCCAGGGAAATGGAAAGTCGGAGATAGGTCAGAAAGGGAAAGACCTGCGGATCTGGGCCAGCATGTCCGTGACCCCACGACAGCGCTTGAGGAGCCCATCCAGGCGCTGTGGCTCCTCCTTCAGGAACTTCACGGCCTCCACCTCCACACGCAGTACCACCCGCATCTTGCTCTGCAGGCCTGGGAAGTGAGCTGGGGGGGCCAGAAAGAGTGAGCTGGGGAGAGAGCAGCTCCAAGGACAGGGAGGAGGGGCCGCAGGGAGGGCAGGGCCTGGGAGTGGGGGTGGGGTGGCAGCAGGGACTCCTGCCTGGGACCACATGCCACACTCTCATGTCCTCGCCTCTGGGCTCACCCTTGAGCTCGGTCAGCGTCTCCCCGAGCTGCTTCAGCACCAGTGCCTTCTCCTCCAGCTCTGGGCCTGGCACCAGCCGGTGGTTGTGGGATACATCCCGCTGGATCTTCTCCACCGATTTCTCCAGGTCACTGCAACCAGAGAGAGATCCTCTGAGCCCCTCTGGCCCCAGCCCAGCACCCTGAAATTGACCAAATGGCAAGAAAGCAGGCCACAAGTCAGATCAAAATTCAAAGCCATCCACCAGGCTACATGCCTAAATGAAATCAGAAATGCCAAACCCCTAGGGGTGCCTGGGTGGCTCAGTGGGTTGGGCCTCTGCCTTCCACTGGGGTCATGATCTCAGGGTCCTGGGATCGAGCCCCGCATCGGGCTTTCTGCTCGGCAGGGAGCCTGCTTCTGCCTCTCTCTATCTCTCTGCCTGCCTCTCTGCCTACTTGTGATCTCTCTCTCTGTCAAATAAATAAAAAATAAATCTTAAAAAAAAAAAAAAAAAAGAAAAGAAATGCCAAACCCCAGAGATGAGACTTCAGATGAGTTCCCAAATAGGTGTCCTGGGTACACCTCCCATCCCTGCTTCCCTTACCCCCCACCCACCCCCAGCATCGTCCAAGTTCTGGTCTTTAGCAACATCAACCCAAATTTCTCTCCCAATAACTTGAATCCTCTGGTTCTCATTCTGCCAAGGAAGCAGCAGCGACCCTAGCGGCCTTTCTGAGAACTGCAGGCACCTGCACGTGCTGTGAGCTCTCCTCTTGAAGCGGGGCATAGCCGTGTCAGGCTACCTTTTCTCAAATATTCAGACAGTCAGCTTCTTTCCTTGAGGACAAAACTGCTTTCAACTGTCAGAGGGTTTAGCTGAGCTTGTGCCGTTTTAAACTCCACATCTTTCTAAAATGTAAGTCACACCAAGTCATTCCCCATTGTTGAACCCTACATGGATCCCCTCATCCTGAGGCTAAACTCCAAGCAAAGAAGGGCATGAGGGAAATAGGTGAAAAGTAGGCTCTCCAGTTAGACAGATCCAAATTCCAATATCAGCTCTGCCTCTCCCAGAAGAGAGATCTTGGACAATTTACATACTGTGTCCGGACTGCAACCTCCTTGTGCAAAAAATGGAAGTGGAAGAGTTATCACCACTAGGGGCCATTGTGAAGATTAAATGAGCTAATGCTGGGGCACCTGGATGGCTCAGGTGGTTAAAAAGTTAAGCGTCTGCCTTTGGCTCAGGTCATGGTCCCAGGCATCAGGCTCCCTACTCAGCAGGGAGCCTGCTTCTCCCTCTCCTTCTGCCCCTGCTCATGCTCGCTCTCTCTCACACGCACACAAATAAATAAATAAAATCTTTAAAAATTAAATAAATGAGCCAATGAAGATGGGAAAAGGGTGGCAAAGGGCCAGTCCCTGGGGGCTTCTCTTAATTTTCCTCCAGCCACATCCCCTGTCCTCATCCAGCTTGCTTCTATTTAGAACCGTCCACAACTTCTCCAAGGTCCTTGTATGTGCTGCTCTCTCTGGGACTTTATAATGCCATTTCCTCTGCCTAGAACACTCCGTTCACACATTCACACTCACACACAGGCACACATACCTGCACATGTGTGACTAAGACCCACTCTTCCCTCCGGTCTCAATGGGAACTGCTCCCCCATTTCCTACACTTGAGGTTAGGGGTCTGCTTCCTGCCTCACAAACCCTCAGAGCTCTTGCAAGCTGGGCTGTGTAGCTCCTGGCAGGCAGGGACCGTGTCTTCTGGATTCGTCTCCAAGCGCCAGCCCCTGGCCTGGTGCCTGGAGCAGAGTAAATGTCTGGTAAATAATTCTGGAATGAATGGGTAAGTGAAAGAAGGAACTGCTGCCCAGGTAGGTCATATCAGTTCTGTGATGGGAGTCACTGACATTTCTGACCCACATGCAAGACTTTACACACACCCTTGTCACATCCCATCTGCTGGAGTTCAGCTCAACAACCCAGGTGGGAACTTTTGAATCATAGTTCTACCACCCAACAGATTTGCTCCCCCTCAAAGCGCTGTGTCACTAGCAAATCTTATCAGCATGCCTATACATCTTCATCCAACTAGTGGATGAAAAGACAGACCACATTGGAGCAAGGACAAGATCCTGTGACTCAGCACTGCCAGCTGAAGCACTCTCTTGTGCTGAGCGCTTACTGTATGCCAGGTGCCACGGGCAGCCCTCCACCTTCATTACCTTATTTAATCCTCACCAAAAATCCTGGGCATGGAAGCCATTATTACCTCCGGTTTACACACAGACAGGAGCTCAAACACCAGACTACATTTCCCAGCCTCCCTTGCGCTTAGAAAAGGCTACGGCTCAGGTCCAGCCAATGAGATGGGAGTTGAAGGGGGACATGCTGCCTCCAGGCTATCCCATAAAGGCTTCCCACAGAAGCTCCTCCATGCTCCTTTCCCCTTCCTATGGGGTGAAAGGCAATGACCCTGTGAATGATCTCGGAAGGCCCATATTGAAGATGGTCAAACCTCTGGGTCCCTGAAGGACTCCATGGAGGAGGGTCATTCCATTAACCCACCCAGTACTGGTCTATGAGAAAAAAAAGATGTGTCCATTACTTTTGAACCATTATAGAATTTGTTATAGCAGTTACCCTAACACAATTATCTTTTGTATTAAAAAAAAAAAAAAAGACTCAGGGAGATGAAGTGGGTTGTTGAAGGTTATACAACTATTTTGTGGCAAAGCAGAATCTTACTCATGTTGACTTATGCCATTGGATCATGCCATCCCTGTCCCTGCTCCACCAGGCAGGAAAGAACCACTGATCTTCCCTGCTGTGTGTGTGGGACGGGCTGGCTCAGGGTGTGCCGGTTTTGTAAAATAGTCACTCCCTAACATCACTCTGTGGGGGAAGAGACCCTCATTTAAAGGAGGACTCAGGTAAGCTATCAGGAGGATACAACACTGCAACTCCCGGGCAGAAGTTGCGAGGTCCTCCTCCAGCTCAATTAGCACTTCGATTTTCTGATCATGAAACCTGCCAAAGTTTTGGGAGGGCTGATTTGGACAAGTTCTGCAAATGAGCCCCAGACTGGTCTAAGTTTAGACACCATTAGAAGAAAGTGGCTGGGCTTTCCCTGACCCAGGTTCAGTCCTGGAGGGGTGGAGAGCTCCGGGTCAGGACAGAGCCAGCTCTATAATTCCTGGGCCTCAATAAAAAATGAATTTTGCCCCTAGTTAAAAAGTTATTAAGAATTTCAAGATGACAACAGCAGAGGAGGGGGCCATGAGGAGTGTGGGGCCCTGTGTAGCTGTGCAGTTAGCGGGCCGACAAAGCCCATGCTGGCTTAGTCCAGGTTAGGCACCAGAGGCCAGAAGGTCTCAAGTCAGCAGAGGGTACCCCCTCAGGGTAATGTCTAGACAGAGCTCAAGTGCTTGGCTACAAAAACAGGTTAGAGAGCCACATTGAATGAAGCATGGAATTGGCCCTACCTTCCAGCAAGATGCCAGGGCAAGAAGAAGGAACGGTGCAAAGCAGAGTAAGCACAACCCTATAGGCGCTACAGCTAGAGTAAGGGTAAGGATGGGTCTTCTGGTCAACCTAGCGTCCAGGGATGCTATGGGAGCTGGCAGGGCCAGGGCGGATGCCACCTCAGGGCTGATGACCCTCCCCAAAAGGCAAGAACCCCCTTCAAAGTTCACGGAGAATCCTACCCGAAGCAATGGATTGGCCCCCAAGCTCTCTCTCAAGTGAGCAGCTTGAGCAAGGGGTTTGATAACAGGACAGAGGGTAGGGAGTCTATGTGCTCCCAGAGAACTGAGGCCCCCAAGAGGCAGAGGACCAGAGGCTCCAATGACAGAAGCTTAAATCTGTCCTTTTATCTCTTCTGCCTCTGTACTTTTATATTTTCTTTTATTTTCCTTTAATGTCTCAGTAAAGTTCCCTTTAAAAATCTCAACCCAGCTCCTCTGTGCCGAGTGAAAAGGATAGGCAAGGAGAGGACAGAAAAGTTGGGTAAATGGAATTCTCTGGGTGGGGTGGAGGGTGAGAGCTGCCAGTCTACTTGGAGATCTGACTGAGGTTGTCACTAAGCTTTCACACCTGAAATGATGGTATGGCTGCCACCAGCTTATTTCCAAATGAGATTGGCCCTTACTTCATCTCAGCCACAAGGGGTCATGGGAATCTCGAAGTACACAGGCTGTGTGGGCTCAAGACTGAGAAGTAGGGACCCTTCTCTAGGAGCCCCTTGCAAGCTGGGCTTCTCCGAGAAGCCTCTCCTGGCTCCCCAAGTCACTGGCCAGTAGAACCCAAGCAAGTTCTTTCCCTGGAAAGAACCGCAAAAATCTCAATACTGGGTACAGATAAGGGAGCTGAAATGCAGAGGAGGGCAAAAACTGCCCAGATCACATGATCTCTGGATGCTGGAGCTAGACCTCGGGTCCCTTTGTGCCCTGGGCCACCAAGAGGGAGGCCAGAGAAAGGAGTAGATCCCAGTGACTGACAAGAGAAGGCTGCTGTGGGGCGGGGGGAGCTCACTCAGTGGATGGACAGCAAAAGGCAGCTTCTCCCTTCCACAGTGCCAGACAATGGGATCTTGGCCAGACAGCCATTTGCTAAATTTGGATCAGAGGACTGTCTCCTGTTAACCCTTCCAAGTCTAAGCATTTGGGAGCTGGTGTTCTCCATTCCTCACTCTCTCTGAAAAAGCAAGAGCCTTGTTTCAGCAGCACCAGGACGGAAGGAAGGTTTCCCTTGGTAATGCCTGGTCTCAGAGATCAGGGAACTGGAGTGGTGGCAGTCGCGGCTACCCAAGGGTCACTCTGTACAGGTCATAGGGCAGAAGGAAAGCAGACAGAGGACAGGGTGGAATCCTGCAGCTGCCACATGAAAGTAAGGTTTCAGGTCAGGAAGAAGCCAGACTGTGGACCGTGAGGAAGCAAAAACATAGCAAAAGCAGGGCATCGAGCCAGAAAAAAAAAAAAAAAAAAGAAAAAGAAAGAAAGAAAGCGAAGAAATCAGGAATTGTGCCAGATGGTCAAAGGTTTGTGGGTCACAGAGAAATCAAGCCACAGAGGAGAAGGAAATCAGGCTTCAGAGCAGACCTGTGATTCAGAAGGAAGGGAGCTGCGCCTCCCAGGGAAACCAGGTTGCCGCCCAGGCCGCACCCCCAGCCCTCCCCCCTCCCCAAGCCTCACTTGAGCTGCTGGGTAATGAGCTCCTCGTCGTTGAGATAGCGCAGCCGCTCCTCCTCCACCAGGGTGCGCTGCCGCTGCAGCGGGTCCTCCTGCCGCCGCGCTGCCTCCGACACGCGCATGCTCAGCTCCGCCTCCGTGCCCTTCAGCAGCGCGCGCAGCGACTCCAGGTTTTGTAGCTGCGGGACGCAGAGGGACCCATGGACAGGGGTGGGCGGGGATGGAGGTGCTCAGCAGGGGAAGAGCTGGGGGGAGGCGGGCAGAGGAGAGCCCGACGCTGGGCGGGCTCCACAGAAAAAGCGGCCGCTGCGCTGCGGCCGTGAGCAGCAGTGAAAGGGCGGGACGGGGGAAGCAGAGGCCCAGGGTTAAATTCTGGGGAAGAATAGAGGCAGGAGAGCGGCACGGGGACAGTGGAGGGAGAAGTGCTAGCTACACTGGGGCATGCAGAACGTGCGGCTGCGTGGCTGTGGCCGTGAGCAGCAGCGAAGGGCTGTGATGGAAAGGGGCGGAGGATAAGGTTGCGGGCTGGGGAAATACAGAGGCAGGAGAACCGGGTGGGCATGTTTGGGGGCAGGAGGTAGCCGTATGTAGGGCCGTGATGACCGTGCGGCTGCATGGCTGTGGCTTCATCAAAGACTCGAGCTCTGGGATTTGATAGAGCTTCCGTGGCTGGCGCAAGATTAACTTAACGCTCGAACCCAGTTCTAAGGTCGAGTTGGGGCAATGACGGGGGTGGGTGAGATCTTATCCGCTGCCCAGATGGCAACTCTCTGCCCCCTCTCCAGCCTGTCTCTGCTCATTAGTCTCACCTGACGGGCCCCAAGGCCCACTCGAGGAGCGGGCACAGCGATGCCAGGCTCCTGACTGGTGGGACCATCTGCCAGGCGGGGCAGAGCGGGGAAGACTGTGCGGACTGGGGTAGGGGTAGCGGAGAGGATCTACGCGGAGGGCTTCCGCCCGAGAGGGGAGGGGAGAAAGAATGCTGGGCAGAAAGGAATTGGGATTGCCCTGAGGGAAACCGACAGGTGGAGGGGGCACAGTGGGGTGGACTGGGGCTCCAGGAGAACGTGATTATTCAGGGAAGGGGAAAGTGAGAGCAGTGAGGGGAACAAGGGCGAGCGGTGATTCAGCGAGCAAGCAGGAGCTCAAGGCAGGGTAATGGGAGAAAGGGTTCGCAGAGGGCCTTGGGAACCGCAAGGGATTCCGATGAGGGCGTAGGGGATGGGACGAGACTTGTGGGGAGGGGGTTCGGCACGAGTGGGTGGGGTCTATCGGGGAGGGGCTTGAAGGGATGGGGCACGGGGCAAGGCGCCAGTACCTGGAGCTTTCGCAATTGCTGAAGTTGGCTGCGCAGATCACTGGTGCTGTTCTGCAGGCCACGCAAGTGCAGTTGCATCTGCAAACGGCTGATGGCCGTGGGCTGCCCCGCAGGAGTGCTGCCTGCTGAGGGCGGGGGAGCGCCGGACACTGGGGTGGCCCCGCTGCTCCGGCTGCCGGACCCGCAGGCTGCAGACAGGGACCACGAGGATGGGAGAAAGGCAACAAACCTTGAGCCTGCAAGGGGCCAGGACAAGGTCCCTCCCACCCGTGATCCTCACAGTAGCCAGAGAAGCACGTGGCTCTGACTCCCTGACCCAGCTCGTGGGTCAGCCCTTCTGTGGGGAGCAAAGCACCAGGACAAAGCCATCTTGGGCTAAGGTCACTGCTCATTGATCCACTGAAGCCCAGGGATGTAGCTGATGGTTTAATTCCCACTTTGTGGATTAGGAATCTGAGGCTCAGAGAGGGCAAGTACCTGTGGGGGAGGGTCAAGGGGCCACTCACGTGCTGAGGGGGTGCCTGCTCCATTGGAGCCTTCAATCTTCTCGCTGTGGCACAGGGAAAAGATGGCCATCAGAGGGTCCAGGCTGACCCCAAACCGTCAAAGCTGAGTGAGACTTTAATGTAATCTCCTCCAGTCCCCTGATGTCAGGATGGAGTCCCAGAGAAGGAAAAGGGCTCACCCAGAGTCACACACTGAGACATTGGCAGAGCTGGGCTCAGCGCTGCTGCTGCCTACTTTCCCTTCCTCTTGCCCCAGCCATAAGCCCTGGCAATGGTGCTGAAAGAAGAACCTTACCTAGGGGTCTCAGGCTCCGAGCCTCGTAGTAGGGCACTCTGTACCAGGCCTGTGAGACTGGCAATCTGCTTCTCCATGGCCTCCATGCGCTCCCTGGGGAGGATGGTGGCTTTGAGCAACCCCTTCTCTGGGCTTGGGGTCCCTCTTGCCCAGCCCCTCATTCTTGAGATTGATAATCAGAGGAAATACTATTCCCTCCCCAGCCACCAGCACACAGACAATTCAAAGGGCCCCAATGCCAAAGGTTCAAGCCCACAGTCCCCCACCCAACATTGGTAAGGCCCCTTTTCCCTCTTGCCAGCCCCATCTCTCATTACTGGCTCTCTAATGGGCCCCACCGAGGCCTCTCTGTGCCTCTGCACATATTTTCCCCCTTCCTGGGCATGCCCTCCTCCCGACCTCTTCCTGAAGCCATTCCAGAGCCCCAGCAGCTTTAAAGAGTCCCTCCTCCCACACCACCTACACACCCTCCCAAGGGAAGTGCAAGTAATTTTTAGTGTGTCACCCCCACTAGACAAGGCAGGAACCAGGTTTGCCCAATTCAGCATCCACAGTGCCCAGTGCCCTGCCTGGCACACAGCCACAAGACAGCTGTGTGAATGTGAATTGCTTCTGCTCGTCTCTCAGCAGCACTGCCTGAGGACAGAAGGGATAGGTCAATGCTCTGGGTACCCTCTCCAGCCCTGCACCCTTAGGATGGAGCTGAATAATGCGTAAGGGTTCCCCAGCTTGGAGGCTACCTAAGGGAATGTGCCTCTCTCCCCGTCCCTATTTCTTAGCAGCACGCCCTCCCCAGTGGACTTCAGCTGACTGTGCTGGACAGCTCTCATGGCTGCAAACTGAGCAGGAAAAGTGCTATAAAGCTGGTTTAGCCTCAATTTTAGTTGGGGAAACTGAGGTTCAGGGAACAGATGCAAACCCAGGTTTCCAGAGACCTTATCTGGGGCCCTTTTATCTAACCCCCAGGTCTTGCAGAAGGAAGGAAAATGGCCTGTTCATCTCTCCAGTGCCTTCCCGGCCACATCCAAATTTTTCCAAGACTCCTCTGGGTCTACAAAGGACTCTGGGGCCTCACAGTCCAGGACACAATCCTGCCACACATTGTTCTCTCCATCCCACCCCCCCAAGAGCCCTGAGGCCTCCTGAGCATCCCTCACCTGGTCTCCGTGTCCTTGGCTGGCACCGGTGGCCCAAACCCAACCAGAGGGCGCTCCCCAGGCCCAGGGAAGAGCTCCGGAGGTGGAGCTCCGGCTGTCGAGGAGCCCCCGGTGCTGCGTGTCTTGCCTCCGGGGCTCTCTGCGAAGACCGATGAGGAGCCCGAGTCTTTGCGGAAAGACTGGCGCACTGGCGAGCCGCGGCTGGGCGGCCCGGAGTAGGGGCTGTGTGGAGGCTGGGGACCTCCGGGGGGTGCCGCCACATCGGCCAGCTTCTGTGGTGACGAGGGCGGCAGGCGGAAGCCATAGCCGTCTCCGTAGAGCGGACCACCGCCCGCCGCCTTGTACAGCGAGTCTTCCAGGTCGGACTGCAGCGCGGCCGCCGAATAGGTGCTGAGCGAGCGCACCGAGCCGCGCTTGTAGAGTCCGCTGGCCCCCGGGTAGGCGAACGGGTCGCCGGAGGCCGCGGCCAGGCTCAGACGGCCCTCGTGGAGCAACCCGTAGGGGTCGGCATAGAGGCCCTCGCCCTTCACCAGCACCATGCCGCCTGCCTTGCCTGCCAGGTCCTCGTCCGGCTTCACATCGCGCCGCTCCAGGATGGCGCTGGGGCTGGGGCTGACGCCCTGGGCGGCTGGGGCACCCCCCAGCCGCTCGGCCGCATGGTGAACCGGACTGCCAGCGTAGGAGGGCGGGCGCCCCCCGGCGTAGGAGAGGCGCGAGCGTGACGGCGAGCCCGACTGCAGCCCGGAGGGGAGCCCGGACGGGAGCCCCGAGGGGAGCCCGGACGGGAGTCCCGAGGGCAGCCCGGATGGCAGGCCCGGGGGCGGAGAGCTGGACGCTAGGTGCGGCGCCGGCGACAGGTTGTTGAGACGCCGTGTGGGCGATGACTCCCGTGAAGCATACACCATCTCTCTCTATGCAAAAGACAGTCCCAGAACCCCACGGGGCTGGTCACAAAGGGGATCCCTTGCACCTTGCTTTTGGAGACAACATCTTTCCCCCTGACGCTTAGGAAGTTCCTTCTGTTCTCTGCTCTCCTTTGTTCCTGCTGTATTTGGGCCCCCTTCCCATCAGGGCTCCCAGCATGGAGGAAGAAGTGGCAGATGGAGAGGAACTAGAGGAGCAACCTGCGGCCCACCCTCTGGTGAGGGTTGGGGAAGCAAGAAGGGAAACACTGGTTCCTGAGAGAGGCCCCTACAATACCTAGAGGCCTCTTGGAAAAATCCTGAATGGAGAGGAGGGGGCATGGCTGATGAGGGGAAGGACCCTCATATCCACAATTAGTGGAAGCCACCCTCTGTCTCAGCCTCTATGTTCCCTTCTCCAAAAACTGGCCCTGGTCCCTATTGACAAGTAACTAGACTCTGTACTCCTGGACCCCATCTGCCCAACTTCCCCAGTGCCCTGAGGTTCCCCAGCCATACCCGGAGGTCCCCGTTGGTAAGGTGTGAGCCAGGGAAAGCGGCGTAAAGAGGCTCCTTCCTATATATCTTGATAATACTTCGGTCCTGGATGTCCCTGGGGGGGAGATGCAATGGGTCACCATCCCTCAGCCCCGCGATAAAGAGAGGTATCTACTACAGGAAGAGGGTTGGCAAGAGGGGCCAAGAACCCCAACCTCTTCCTAACTTCTTGCTCAGTGCCTCGGACTGCTTGCCACCAACACACGCTCCACAGCCTCACCCCGTCCACGTCCTCTGCCTCGTGCGCCCTTGGCATGTTAGCTTAAGCCAAAAATGAGCCAGCATGGGTAGATGATTTCGAGGGGAGGTAGTGGGATGACGGAGGAGGAAGGAGAGGAGAAGGGCTGAGGCTGGGGAGGGAGAGACCCACGGAGTTGAGCGCCCCCCTAGAGGAGGAGCCTGGGGAAGCCCACCCCTCCCCCGGGGCCACGCCCACCGGACGTCCTCCAGCTCGTAGAAGACGTTGCGAGCCTCGTCTTTGATGAGGATGGCGGTGTTGGGCGACTTGAGCATGCCCATGGTGAGCTTCTGCGGGAACATGTGCGCGATGAGCGCGTGCAGCGTGTCCAGGCTGCTGACCTCGTGCGTGATGTGCACGCGCCGAGTCTCCTCCCCGAACTGCAGGAACAGCACCCCTGCGAAGGACATGCCACCTTCGCTGTCAGAGCCGCCGCCGCCGCCGCCACCGCCACCGCCGCCACCACGCCGGCTGGGAGAGCGAGGGGGGCCTTCGGGAGCCGCGCTGCTCCTGCAGAGGCAGGGTCTCAGGCCCGACGCGGGCCCAGAGTGCAGGTGCACCCACGCACTCCTCATGGTGCCGTCCCCGCAAGGCTCCTCCTCAACCCCAGGCAGGTGGGAGCCTGGCCGAGGGAATGGAACTGGGAGCAGAAGCAGGTACGGCAGAAAGGAGGGAGCCCTTGCTTAGAAGGATGAAGGAAAGGGGGGGCTGCTGAAAGGGGTGAGGGAGAGAAGAGGCTGGGAGAGAAAAGGACAGGGCAGAGGCTGCTGAGGGAGGGAAAGGGTGGGAGAGAAGCTGAGGAGGGAGAGGCCCCAAGGGGAGGAGACTGCCGAGGGGCAGGGAGGTGGGAATGCGGCGCAGGGAGCCAGGGGGTTTGGTTAAGGAGAGCTGGAGTAGTGAATGGGGTGAAGAGGGTTCTAGGGTGAGCAGAGCATGGGGAGGAGCCAGTGGCTGGGAAGGGGGTGGGCGGGGCTAGCGGTACCTGGCGAGCGCAGCTTGGTCTGGCTGGCGGAGCGGGAGAGGGGCAGGCTCTGTCGGAAGCGGTTCATCCTACTGAAGCCCAGGGGCAGCTCCGCCTCCGACATGGTCTCCAGCGACTCAGCCGAGGCGTATGACAGCTTGGCTGCCTGGTCTGCCAGCCCGGGCTGGGCTCCCTGAGTGTGGCGCGAGCTGCGGGTCTGCAGGGGCAGGGGTCAAACATGAGCCCCTTTGCTCTGCCAGTTCCCCCATCCAGGCCCAGGAAGCCCCTGCCAGCCAGTGACACACACAAGGGTCTCCTGCATTCCAGACTCGCTGTGTGGCTACAGGAGAGTTCCCCAACCCCGTAGGGCCTTGGCCTCCCTGGGACACCCAGCACGTAACGAGTGGGCAAAGGGCTCAGGCAACCTGGGAAGTCAGACAAGAAACCATCTGAGCGGGAGCCAGGGCACGCCTGCTATTTTAAGCTTCCAGAGAACAACAACAACACAAATTTGTCACTGAGGTGAGCAGCAGAATCGTTGAGCAAATTGGGGCATTAGTTCCAGACATTAATTAAGCGGCGGGTGTGTGAGCGGCAAATTTATCCTTCGTGGAGTTCAGAGGGTTGGGTGGGGGCAGGAAGCAGGGCCCAGGGAGGAAGCAAAGAGAACTAGGGGCCCCAGGATCCCAGCTCTGGGAGGTATGGGCCTCAGAGAGGAGCACTGTGTCCTTGACTTAGGGTGCCTGGCAGAATCATCCCGAAGCAGTTTCAAACAGATTCTGCCTACTACATGCAATGCACATGCTAAGCCTGATACGATCCACATGAACACAGAGCATATGTGCCTGACCTCAGCCCCTCCCTGCAAGGCACATGCTGCCACCCAGCCAACCATCCTGGCTTGTCTTCTAGAAAGGCCTCCCCCCGGTACCCAGCATGGCAGCCCCTTCAGGTGGCCCTGAAGCTACAGCTGAGGGTGGTATCCAGCTGGAGCTAGGGAAGGGTATCACCCAGTGACTGTCTCCTGCCCCAGGGACACCCTGGTCGCTCTCTCCTTGAGGGAGGGGTGGCCATGATTTTGGTTACACTTTATGAACTACTTTTGGCTGAAGACCGGGGCTGTCACCCAGGGCCATGGTTCCTGCCATTCTGCCCCAGCCCCTTCCCTCCATCCCAGGTACTGTCAGCAACGTTTTTATTCAAGGGAGAAGATAATAAGTCAGATCTGTGTTATGGACATTCCATGTTATGTATGACAGATACATGTATGGATTGTATATACATATGTTATCAAGAAAAAAAAAATCCTGTTGCCCAGCCATACTTTTCTATAAAATAAGTTGTCTGTTTTTAACAACAAATCACTCAAAACTATTAACCTTGGTTAAGTCGGGGTTGAAACAGCGTTTTCTCTCTTATACATTTCTCTGCTGGGTGAATTTTGCACAATCAGAATATATCACTTTTATAGTTAAAAAAAAATAAAAAGTATCTCTATAAAGGAGTCATTTGTTCTCCTCTGCTCCCTCGTTCCCCAAATCCTGATTAGCCCCTAATTAATCTCCATCTTCATACTAACTCAATTTAATGATCCAATTGGGTTAGCACTCTGGAAAAGAGAGCGTCTTCCGCTGATGGGCAATGTGCCCAGCTGTCCCCAGTGTGGTCTCAAAGGCTTGGGGATGCAGAAGGTCAGGTTTGGAGACCTCGGGGGAAGTCCAGTGTCAAGTACAATGCTTTGACCAGTGAGGGGGTTTGGGTCTGGGGAGGAAGGAGACAGCGTAGGAACGAGGCCCACATAGGGGTGCCTGTGCCCAGACATTGGACCCTGCAGCTCAGCTCTAGGCTGATCACCAGTGCCAGCCTCTGTCACCTTCAGCCCTGGAGCAGTGTGGGGAACCAGGTCTGGTGTGGTGGTCAATGAGGTTGCCAGGCAACCAGAAGGCCAGCGGTTGCCAGGCTGATGTGGATGAAGAGCTACAGAATTCTGGCAGAATGAGGCAGCTAGCCAGGAGCGAAGATGGTGGCCACAGTGCCAGGGGACACAAGTGAGGTGCCAGGAAGAAGATGGAACAGGGGCCAGAAGGGTGTGGGGGCAGGGAGCCTCGGGGCTGCTGACTGCAGAGAAGGTAAGACCCTGTCCAGGCCACCCCGGGGAGAAGAGACGCCCACATTCCCTGTCCCCTGCTTGTTCCACTCTCCATCCTGGCCCTCTGCGCAGCTTGCCATTCTCACAGCCTTTGTAGAAAACCCTCTTGAGAAGAGAGAAAGCCCATTAGCACTTCTCTTCAGTCCTGGGCTGAGTCAACAGGGCAGAGAAAAGTGAGACACCTAGGACCTCTGTCTACGAGCGAGATGGCAAAAGAATAAAACAGTAATTCAAGCATAGCTCTCCAAAGCTAGGAAGGAGCTGCTGGGGAGGCAGGGCGCACCTGGCATGGGAGGAATTCCAGCAAGGAGCCTATGACTCCCGCCAGAGATCAGGCAGAGGGAACCTTGAGTGGGGACAGTCAGGCAAAGATCTGAGGTCCCCAAAGGCTGTCCGTAGAATGGGACAGAATCACTTAGGAGCTTTTGAAAAACATTCTTTTCAGGGCTCCATATTCACTGAATCCAAATCTCTGGGGATTGGGGCTTGGGATTCAAGATTTCTGACAATTTCCCAAGGTGATTCTGATTTGGGAATCAAGTCAGTGTCGGTGGAGGAGGCTGAAGTCTGAAGGAGGCTGTGGGGTAAGGCTCGCCATGAGCCTGGCGCTGTGTTTAGGTCGTGCAGCATCTCATCTCTTCTATGTTTACAACAACTCTGTGAGGCAGACATTGTTGTTCCATTTTACAGAGGAGAAACTGAGGCCCAGGGGATCTTGCCATTTACCCCAGATCCCCCAGTGAGTTAGCAGCAGATTTGGAATTAGGTTCTCAGGCCCATGCACTGAGCTGTTACATCCTATTGCTTCCTCCAAAAATGTTGTGTGCCTGACATCCTGAGTCTATGATTCCATAATTTCTCTGCAAGGACTTCTCTCTGGGTGCATGCTCACAGATAAGATGCTTGGAGCAGGATGAGACCTCAGGAGCTGGGGATGGATGCCTCCCACCCCCATCACAAAGCCTGGGAGTTGGAGGGCCGGAGACTCTGGGACACAAGCGGGAGCCTAATTTGGTTCCGTTCTGGTCCTGGGTGCCAGAGACGGCGGAGGAGGTACTTGAGGGTGCTCGCCCAGGACTCAGCTGGATGCCCTTGGATGGGGCAGAGAGCTCCCCAGCTGTGGATTGTCCAAACTGTCCTGGGAAGGCAGGCAAGTGCTCATCCCTGAGCTTATCCCTCCACTTGGGCAGAGGGTTTGGAGTTCAGGGCTGTGAGTCTCTTGCCTGGCACTGACTAGCTCCCCGCAGTGCCAAGTAGGAAAGGGATGAGGGGCCGAGCAGAGTCATAAGACCTCCCTGGAAGATGAAGGCTGAGTCCAGAAAAGAGGCCCTCAACCAGATCATGGGGATCAGGTCCCTGTCTCAGAGTCAGCAGCCTCTCGGCATTGTGGGGGGGTGTAATTGTCAAGCAGCCTCCCTTATTCCCAAATGCACCCCCCCCCCGCAGTGTGGGAAAGCCTCACTAAGTACTCCCAGCCCAGATCCCCAGCAGGGATGGCCCGAACTCCCACTCTGGATCCCACGAACCCCTGGCAGGCGAGCTCAGACTCTCTCAAAGCAGCAGCCACAGCCTGCAGCCCCAAAGCCCGCCGCCCCCACCGGAAGGTCCCGTGCAGATGCACACCCCTGGGCAAAGCGTGTGCGGGGAGGGCCCAGGGCAGGAGAGCACATGCACTTGTCACGGAAGCAGAGGCACACGCACTGACCTTGAAACTCCAGTAGTTTGGCTGCTGATGGAAATAAGAGAAGACATGGTTATGCGGGGAGCTGTGCGGGGAGAGCAGGGGCGAAGGTGGGTTAGAGACCCTCTGAGTGCAGCCCTGGGACCAGGGCCCTCTGCCCTCCCAGGAACAGGAAAGAAGCAGTGCCTGGTACACCCCGTTCTCTACCGAGTCCCGGGCCAGCCCTGGGCAGGCTCCAGACTTGCTGGCAGGGACAAGGGAGAGCCCTTCCAGATGTTCACAAGCCATGCATCCTAGTCACGTAACTTGGAGAATCACAGGTAGGAAAGGTGCCGAAGACCATGACATAGGGAACTCAGGAGACACTGGCAGAGATGAACTGGAGCTGTGGGGTCAGAGAAGGGGCATCTGGCAGGGGAAACTTCCCGGAAGAGGTGACATTTGAGCTGGGTCCTGAAAAATGAGCTGCTGGAGATTGGGAGGAAAGGCATGTAGAGCAGAGGGATGGTATGGGCAAATGCCCTGGGGCAGGTGGGTAGAGAGTGTGTTGAGGAAATAGTCACTGGTCCAATCTGGCTAGGGTACAGGGTCTGGGAAAGTAGCAGAGTGGGCCACAAAGAGGGGCTGGGGGCAGCTGGGTGGGCTGCGCTGGACAGGCAGAAAACATCTGAGTGAAGCACAGTGGGGTCAGATCTGGAGTCCAGGGGGTGCTGGTACGGCAGGGAGTGGAAGAGGGAGGCTGGCGGCCAAGGCCAGGGCAGGAGGTCTTTGTAACGCAATGGCCCAGCATTACAGACAGGTACCAGGGGACAGGTACCAGTCACTTCACAATGTTGGGCAATGAATGGGGAGCCAGTATAAGCAAGAGGAGTTGTAGGGACTAGAAGTGTGGGCAATGTCCTAGAGCCAGCTAGAGAGAGAGGAAGACTTCCTGTTGTCCTAGAGTAGGGGACGTCAGGTGCCTCCTTGTTCACCATAACCTAGGGTTACCCTGTCTTCCCTAAAGACCAGAAGGCCCTTGCAGATGGCTAAGGACAAGGAAGGGAGCCCAGAGGCTGGGCTGGTTCTTGGCAAAGCTGTAGGCACCCTGCTGACCGGTGCCAGTCTTAGCAGGAAGACAGAGGCCGCAGATGGCCTGGCACTGGGGTGCCTGGCACAAGCAGACAGAATGCCCAGGCTTCAGAGCCACTGGCAGAGAAGAGGGACCCTGAGGGTCCCTGACAGGGGAAGGACATCACAGAGGGGTGTCCTGGGCCACCTGAACGCTTTTGGGGCAGAGAGGAGTTGGACAGGGGTGGAGTCGAGGGGCCCTGCTGGGATGGAGGGTTTACCTGAGTTAGACTTGTAGGCTGGGGGTAATGCCAGGCTTGGGCTGGGGTGGAGAGGTTCACTTACCAGTGCCATCCCCATCTGAGTCTCAATTCCCACCTCTCCCCCACCCCCCTGTGCTAGCATTGGCTTCAAGAGACACAAAAGATAGTCACATGCCAGGCAAGGGAAGGGGGCAGCAACATCTGTGCCCTGACCAGTGCCTAGAACAATCTCTGGACACATGCCACCCCCATGGGTGTCAGGGGATGCCCACGGGGGCTGAGGGGAGGGCAGGCAAGAGGCTGGAGTCACAGGCTCTCGCCACAGCTGCCTGTGGCCTTGGGAAGGGGAGGGGTAGCAGAGGGAGTGGACACACCTGGGGCAGACAGAGCCAGGCAGAGGGCACAGAAGGTTTATGCTGACAGTCCTGTCTGCAGGCCCGGCAGTGATGGACGGCTCTGCAGAGAAGGCCGCTGTCCCTTACCTACTATCACCATTATACCGTGTACACACCAGGACCCCCAACCAGTGCCCCGGAACACACAGGCCCCACACTGAGCACAGACTCTCAGACATCCTCAGATAAGGACACGGCCGGAGGTACTGCCCAGAACAACCAAGACACACTCACAAAGGGACACAAGCACTTGGAAAGAAGCCCTCCATGGTCAGAAACCACCCCGGAAGCTCAAAGAGATTTTCATACAGCAAGCAGCCCTGCTCGTGCACAAACACGCACCGGCCCTGGCCCCTGACTTGCTCTCATACACTCCGATTCCGCTCACAGAAACACGGGTACCATTCACACCCCTGCCAGCCTCCCCCAGAGTCACAGAAATGCCCAGAGACGTGGATACCATTCATACATATGTACACACACACACACACACACACACACGCGCGCGCGCGCGCGCACATATCCAGCTGCAGAAACACACAAAACAGTACCCACACAGTATACACACAGAGAAAAAGTCTCATCCCTCCTCCCCTCCACTAGCTGGGTCATAGTGCCTCTGGCCATCTCAGCGACAGCGACTGTCCCATGCCAATGATACCCCAGACATCAGGCGTTAGGTAGGTTCACTCCTGATTCAAGCAGAAGATCCCCCACCCCCACCCAATCCCCAGGGTCAACACCTAGGACTCAGGAGATGCGGATGGCTGAAGCCACCTTCGGCCTCTTGGAGCCTGGTCACAGTCACGCTAGCTGTGCCCTGAGCCTGGGCCTGCCTCAGACTCCTGAGGCTGGGCGGTCAGCCCGGGACAGGATGGGTCACTAGTCAGAGACAGGGAAGAGGACTGGGTAGCCTCATGGCCACGGGAAAGCCAGGCACCCTCCCCTAGAGGGTAACAGTGGGAGAGTCGCGGCATTTGTGCTCGGCAAAGTGGGGTGAGCCTGAGATCAGACTTTGGAGACTTTGGGCTCCGGCCCATAAAGCACACTGAGTAGATCCTAGCACCCTCTGCCTCTCTGGAAAGCGGGAGGAAAGATTCCCACCAGAAATGACACACACAGTCTCCTGGCAACTCAGTGTCCTTGTGAGGGAGGGACGGGGCGGTGGGGGTGGGGGGAGGAAAGATAGTGGGGAGAAGTCGTTAGGAATATCGTCCAACCTCTGTCTCTGTCTCTTTCCAGGGGACAGCCTGGGCTCACTGAGAGCAGAGGGCTCCTCCTGGTTTGCTAAGATGAGATTGTCCCCATCCAACCTCCCCACCCTTGACCCGGTGGTCTGTTCCTCTTGTGTACCTACCGCAATGCCCAGGTATGTAATAGGCCCTCAACAAATATTTGATCAGGAACCTATGTGAAGGACATAGGACCAGCCCACAGGAGGAGGGGGTTTGTCTCTAAATGCTTTTGTCTGGCTGCGGTCCTGGAGTTTCCCAGCACCAGGAACCCCCTGGAAGGAGGGGAAAGGGCAAGAAGAGCCCAAGAGAGGTTTGGCCCCTGAACCCTGCCCCGAACACCTCCAGTACCCCCCATACTCAAAGAGGGGTCTCCCCTTCCCAGAGGACCGTGGGAAGGTAGAAAAAAAGGTATGAATGGGAGAGCCCTTGCCAAGGGTAATCACTTGTAGGAAAGAGTCTTCCAGGAGCAGAGGGCAAAATGAGGTGTTCTAAAGGATTTGATGTGGAAGCTCTCTAGGGGCCAGGCTTTCAGAAATGAGGGATGGGGAGCTTCTCAGAGACCCAAGAAAGCAAGGCCAGGGAGTCCTCAAACTCCCTGGTGAAAAAAGGAAATAGCTTCTTTCCTCCGAGGGCTGAGGAGTTAACCCCCGCCCTTCCCCACCCTAAGTGCCCTTCGTGGGGTTCTCCCCGCCCCCTGCAGCTGATCCTTTTCTCCCAGGGGCGAGCCCTGGGAGGGGCGGGGCTGTGCCCCCTGGGAATCGAAGCGCAGTCCACCGAGTCTCTCCCCTCCTCGGGGCAGGCGTCCCCAGTAGGCTAGGTGAATGGCATGACCCCTCCTTGACCCCGAGCCCCGACGACGCATCCTCCAGGAAGGGAGGACAACCGAATGGGTCGCCCCTCCGGCTCCTGAATCCTCTAACTCCGCATGCACGGGCGCACACACCCACCTCTCAACTCCTGTGAACACACGTCCACAGCCGCCCCCTAGGCTGGGGCTACCTAACGTGCCCCCGCGTGGCCCGCCTCCCACCTCGACGCACACGCGTGACCCTCCCCCCGGGGGTGTCCAGCGACACCCTCCCCTCCGACCCTTCCCCAATGCAGAGAGTGTGGTGGGAAGGAGGGCTCTGCGGGATCCGCGCGGCCCCGGGGGCAAGGGCGCACCCCAGGAAGGTCATGACTTTCCGAGGTTGGGGGAGGGGGCGCCCGCCGCATTGAGGGGGGCGGCCCACGCGGAAGGCGGCGAACGCGGTGGGGGAAGGGAGGGGGCGTTTCTCGGGGACTGGGAACCGCAACGGCCTGCGCGCCTCCCACTCCCGGACCGCCCCCCGGAGCCGCGGAGCTGGCCCCATCTCTGTGCCCCGCCGGCCGCGGAACCCCAGGCGGCAGCCCTGGCCCCCGCAGCCGCTCCTCCTTACCTGTGGCCACAGGTGCATGCGCGGGGCCCCCAGCCCCGGGTCCCGCGTCGGGCGGGGGAGGGAGGGCTGCCCCCTACTCCCACCCGCCCGGGCTCTCCCCTCCCCCGGCCGCCTCCGCAGCCGCCGCAGCCGCCGCCGGTGCCCTTTGCTGCAATGCGAGAGCCGCCGCCGCCGCCGAGCCGGCCCGGGCCCCGGTCGCCCCGGTAACCGCGACTCCACCTGGCGCTGCGCGGCGCGCCGCCGAGCACATCCTCTCTCCGGCCCCCTCCCCCGGCGCGGCCCCGTCGGCGCAGCCCCGCCGCGGATCGGCGGAGGCTGGTGGCTGCGTCGCCGCGGTCACCCGATACGCCGGCCCGCCGCCCGGGACTCGGGTTGCAGAAGGAGGGAGGGAGGTTAGGCGGACTGGTGGAAGCGGGGGAGGGGCTGCGGCTTGGAGTCTAGCCTCTGATCCTCTCCCAGGGTCCTCTTCAGCCTCCCACTCCCAAAGGTCTGGCCTAGGCTTTGGGGGGAGGAAAATGGCCTGTCTCCCGACCTGTGACCCTCCGAGATCATAGCCTCTCCCCATCAGGGTCTCAGGGGGCACCGCTGCCCTACTCAGCTCTCCTGTGACTCAATTCCCAGCCAAGTCTGGGAGGCCTAGGACGCCTGAGCTTCCCTGGTAGCCTCTGATCCTGCTCGGCTGTGCAACTCTGGTATATGCTGACCCTCTCTGATCCTGCGCTTTACATAAAGGAGCCTCCGACTCAGCCATGGAGCAGTGTGATAAGCACCAAGCAGCAAGTGATGACAAGAGCCTATGAATGGCCACTTTCCTCTGAATCACAAAACCCTGGGGTCAGGGTCTTCTCAAACCTGTATGGAATTTCCTCCATCAGAGCAAATCCCGGATGCAGACAGGCTAGAGCCCCATGACCTGGGACAAGTGAGCTCACCAAGCTCATCCTCCCTTTTATCCGTCACCCCTACCATGTCTAGTGCCAAAACAGGTCATCTGGAGAGAGCCTCCGTCTGCCACAGGCACAGGCACACCACACCTGCTGCCCTGTCACCATCCCTGTCCCGGACCCCTTTTGGTTTCCACGTGCACTTGGCCACTCAAGACAAGTCTGTCCCATTTGCCATCCAGCCCTAGAGGGCAGACACATCTTTGCTCCCCGAAGTGCCGTCAAGATGGGGCTAAAAGCCAGGAAGGGAAGTGGGCAGAATGCCCTGTGGGTGATGCCAAGCGTGCCAGTCTGCTGCCAGACTCGAGTTACACTCCACTAAAACATCCGTGCTCTGGAGCCTTGTCCTCTCCTAGGGTGTCACGTCTTTCCTTCTAAATCTTGAAAAAGCCTGTCCTTGTCGCCCGTCCCCAGGGGCAGCAGGGTGTATGAAGCAGTGAAGCTGGTACCCATGCCACCCCTTGGATTCCCCATTTCTCCATCTCCTCTGCCTCCTACAGCTGAGCACCCTCAAGCCAAGGCCACCCTCAGGGTGTCTACCCCTCCCCACCGGCTGCAATCATACTCTCTGGTCCTTCCTCCCTGTTGGGGCCCCTGATGCCTTTTTTTCTCCCGTGACAATGTCCAGGCCTGAGCTGTGAGTCCAAGCCTTGCCTAAATGTGCCCATCTCTCAGCTGAGATTTGTCTTCCCAATAGGGGAAACTGAGGCTTAGTGAGGAATCAGGGAACAAATTCAGAACAAATGGCTAGATGCCAAAGTCCTCTTAAAAACTGGAAACTGGGCGGCTCAGTGGGTTAAACCCTCTGCCTTCAGCTCAGGTCATGATCTCAGGGTCCTGGGATGGAGCCCGCATTGGGGGCTCTCTGCTCAGCAGGGAGCCTGCTTCCTCCTCTCTCTGCCTACTTGTGATCTCTGTCTCTGTCAAATAAATAAAATCTTTAAAAAAAAAAAAAAAAAGGAAACTGAGCCTTGAACCTACCAAGAAGGGTGATAGACATTGTGAAGAACTTCCTGATGGTAAGACCTGAGGGGAAGGCTGGGTCTCTCAGAGATGGAAAGGTAGTGTTGGGGGCAGGCGGATATGAGAGTGAAGTGGTCTGTGGCAGGGGGCGGGTGGGAACAGAATACAGAGCGTAGGAGTCTCCTGAAAACCGATGGGATGAGGGGTGGAACAGGTACTCCAGTTTAAAGGAGAAAAGAAAAAAAAAAGGAGAAAAGAATCCAAAAAATTTTTTTCAAAACCTGAGTATTCCCCCTCAAAAAATCCCTTCCCCAAAGCTAAACCTTTGGGGAGGTAGTGGTGGGAATTAGACAATCAGGGGAGAGTATAAGTCATAGGAGTCTCCTGAAATGGGGGGCTCCTGTATAAGAGAAAGGGATGCAAAATTAAAATCCTAGATATCCCCCCTCCAAAAAAACGTCTTCCTCAAAGCCAAACTCCGCCAGGGGTTTGGGGGGCATGGGGGCAGTGGGTGACTCACCTGGGCCGGCTGGCCAGCCCCGGAGGGGGCGGAGTCGCCATGGAGGTGGGAGCAGAGGGAGCTGAGGAGGCACACGGGGTCCACGGTCCAGCCGCCAACCTGTGTGTGCGAAGGGGGGGACACCCCATTAGGGGGAGCGGGCAGGAGCCGCTGGGAGACTGTGATGGGGTGAGGAGGGACATTCCTGGGGCAAGCTTTGGCACAGAGCTCACACCCCAGAGGGACCTTGCAACACTGGCTAGTCCCTTCCCGAGACTGGATCTCTCAACTAGAGCCCCTGGTCTGTTTCTGGATGTTCCTTTTCTGTCCGACTGGGGCTCCCTGAGCCCCAGAAAAGTCCCCCTTCCATCAGATACTCCTGAATTCCTTTTCTTCACTTCTTGAATGCCTCCCTATACACTCGGCCAGGGAGCCAATCTTCGCCTGTCTGCTCCTCCGACTCCTCATTACCTCCGCACGGAAGAGGTCACCGCCTACTTCACAAAGACGGGGAACCATTCCGCAGGGGTCCTCATCCCCACGGGCCTCTGTTCTGACAGCACCTCGTTCTTTCCTGCCATCTCCCACTCCAGGGCCACACCACACCTAAGGCTTGAAACCCATCACCCTCTGATTTTCCCCATGGTCCTCTCCCGACTCAACATCCCCAAATTCATTCATCTTCATTCATTCCACAGCCATTCACCCCGCCGGCCCTACCCTTAGGTGCCCAGTCCTCCCCGGTCAGGGAACTGGCTGTAGGTCCTACCCACTCACACTCTACTGGAGGGAATGAATGAGTCAATGAACAAAGGAATGAATGTGTGAGCGAGTCGCTGTTCTCATACTCATCTAAGTATTTGCTGAGTGCCAATCTGTGTCAGCGACCATGCCGGGCATGTCTGAGGCCCTCCAACGCACCCACACCTTCCCTCTCAGGCCCACTGCCCCTGGAGGCCATCACACCTGCTGTCTTCACCTTTTCATGGCCAAACCTCCCAGACCAATCTGAGCGCCAGGTCGTGCTCATTCGCCACCTCCAGTCTCTTCCACCCCTGAAACCATCCATTACCTTGCCATACCATGAGAGACGAGGGGAGCCTTCTGGACCCACAGATCCCAGACAGTCCCGATGGCTGTTTCTCTCTCTCCCCCCTCACACCCCTCCCCGCCAACTTCGGAAGTGCAAGTGGTCGTCCTCCTGGGCCTTTCTCCTCTTCCTCATGATGGAGAGAATGTTCCTGGCTCCTCCTTGCCACTGTTGTGGCCCTCTCCCCTCTCAGACCATTCTGCCCTGGCGGCCGCACTTATGCCCTGGGTCCCTCAATCCACATGCTCAGTCTCTTCCTGACCCTGTTGTCCCTTCAGAGTCCTGGGCTATACACATGGCACGCCTAATGGACATCCCGGCAAACATTATCCCTGCTCTGCAAACTCCCCTCCCATATTCCTGTGTCCCATCCTCCAAATGTTTCCTCCCCACCCCCATTTCTCCCCAAGACACCGACATCTCCCTGCTGCCCAGGTTTTCTTTGGCTCCTCGGTCCAGGCAGCAAACAAGCCTTGCGCAGTCTTCCTTCCAATCTCCCATCCCTTTCCCTTCGTCCTCCCTAACCCACTCTCTTATCCCACTCCTCCCCTGCCTCCAGCCCCCCATTGCTGCCTCCTATTCACCATCCAGAAACAACCACAGCCCTCCTAGCCTCCATCATCTGACCCCACTTTTCCAGTCTGTCCCCACATCTCCCAATGCCTCCCACCCGGAGTCTTCAGCACCAGCCAGGTGGGCCTCTGTACCCAGCCCCAAACCGACTCCGGACCATGCTCACCTCCCATCTTCCCAGCTTCTAAAACAGCATTCTCTTCCTCAATGCCTGTTCAGACCCTTTTCATCCTTCTAAGCCTGGTTTAGGTACCTCTTCCTCCAGGTAGCCTTCCCTGACCAGGCTTGCCTACCTGGTCTCTCCCTCTCTAAACCTTCTCCCAACTGACTGTGCCCCTCCTACTTAAGCGTAACCATTCTTTCACAGGCTCCAGATCACAAATGTCCCTGCTCCCTCCTCCCAAGCCAGAGCACACAGAGGGAACCCACAGAGAGGGGCTCCCTGAGGGTGAGGGCCATATGTCCATCTACAACTCTCCCTTATTCCGATCAAAACTCTGTTCCCAGGAGGACTCAGAAGCTGGGAAAAGGCAAAAGCAAGACAGAACTGGAGGTGACATGGGGCAGGGAGGTGCGCCAATGTGTCCTTGTTCCCTGTTGTGACAATGGGAGTTGGGACACTCTTCCCCTTTCCCAGCCACATCCAGCAGCATCTGGAAAGGGGTATGGAGCAAGACAGGTGTGGGACACCCCCAGGCCCGAGTGAAATAGTGTGGATGGGATGTACCACCCTCCCCTCCTCCGCTTCTCCTGGAGAGAACAAGTGGGTCTCCGCAGCCATCAAGGCATCTTGCCAATGTGGGACTGTAGGCAGAAGGCTTGTCCCAAGAAAGAACTTTCCTACAGACAAAGTCATACATGGATAGAGAGGTGCATCCAGGAACCCAAGAATCTGGGAGAGGTTTACAAGGGAAGCTTCCCACCCCAGATAGGAGGAGGCAGGCCCAGGTCCAGAAGCAGGCACCCGGACTCTTCTATAGCCTTTCTGATGGCAGAAGAGAAACCAAGGCAGCCTCTAGCTCAAAGTCACACAGTGAGTCTTGGGGGGAAGGGAGGAGGAGACATGGAGGGAGGAGACAAGGCAAAAGGCCCCAGGAGTTCTGGGCTCTGTTCTTACAGCAGCTGGGGGCACAGCAGATCCAGCCTACTGAGGCTCCCAAGGAGGCCAGTCACAGAGGTGTCCCCCAGGGGTGGTCTCAACTCCAGGCGGGATGGATTTTCAGGCTCCGAACAGCCAGTCCCCAGGACTTTCCCCTCCCCCTCCCCACCACTTCTTTGGCCGCTGAGACGAATTTCCCACGCCTCAGCCCGGTCCAACGCCCCTCTGCCTCTCTGCTCCAGCCAGTGCTCTCAACTGCGGGACTGCACACAGAGGTCTGCAGGCTGAGCCCCCATCCGCTTCCTCCCCAGGCTCCAGAAAAGTCCCTCCACCCTCTTTCCCGCTCTCTCCTCTGATGCCGCACTGAATCAGAGTCCCGGGGGCAGGGGAGCACGGGGCCAGACCCCTCCCCGGCCCACAGCGGGCCCCCCACTCACCTGCTCGCGCATCCTGTCGGGCTGACCCCGCAGGGCCAGGGCGTGTTGCGGGTACTTGTTCTTCAGGTGGTCCATGAAGGCATCGCGCTTGCGGTCGGCATCCGCCTTCTGGAGGCCGCTAAGCGCCTCCAGGCTCTGGGCTGCGATCACCGTGTGCCGCCGCTCGGACGTGTGCACCAGCCCCACGTTGGAGAAGCGCCGGCCCCCGCCGCCCGCGCCGCTCCCGCCCCCCAGGGTCCGGTACTCCCGCGGGTACTCTGCATCATCCGCAGACAGCATGGGGGGGCTGCTCCGCTCCGGATCTGCGAGAGGGGAGAGGGGGCACGGCGGGGTCACGGGGCGCCCGGCGCTTGGGGCTGCCCAGCCCTCACCGGGTTGGGGCCGTGTCACTGAGGGGAGGGGCAGGCCTAAGGCGGGGCAAGAGGCTTGCGGGGGGGCTGAGACCAGAACGGGGCTGCCCCGCCCCCTGACTAGGGGACCGAACGGGGGGGGGGGCTCCAAGGAAGTTGGGGGGCAAGGGCGGGGCCCGGCTTCGTGCTCTTCTTTGGGTGCATTTGGAAAGGTAACGACTGCAGGTGAGCGGCTGTTTTTTGAGGCCAAGGAAAGGCTGGAACCAGGGGTCTTGAACACCTGGAGCCGTTCGTTCATCCCTTTCCTCCTTCCCACAGCTGGTGTGAACAGGTTAGGGAAGGGGCGTTTCCTTTAAATGGTTCCTGAAAGATGTGGGAAGGAGCCTGCCCAGTCTTCCTTTGATGAGCATCCTCTAAGAAGAGGGGTGTGTGTGTGTTGTGGGGCAGGGTGGCGGAGGGGGGGCGCGGGGGGGGGGGGAGAGACCCTAGCTTCCTCCTTCAGACTAGCATGCCCAGGACACACTCGTCCTAAAGGCTAGGGATTGGCTTGGAAAAGGGTCGGGACTAGGATACTGGGGGCAGGAGTAATGATGGCAAGGAGTTGGAGGCCCAGGGTCTGGGGCATGGGACCCTCTCTTTCCCTCCCTCCCCAGAGACAGACAGATGGACAGACAGGGGAGACTGGGCACAGAGAGGACAGTGAGAGAGAGATGGGTTTGGGACAAACTCAAAGGAGAAAGAAAGCAGACAGAACAGCTCAAGCCCTTCCCCTGGAGCCCTCCCCTCCCCCAGGCCTCCCACCCCTCAGTCTCCCTTCCCAACACACACACACACATACGCACAAGTTCAAGACCTTTAAGGGACGCACAGGGGACAAAGGACAGTACAGAAGCAGAAAAAAAGAGAAGGCCGGGGGTTGAGGTCCCCACACGGAATGCTGACTCCTTTTCCCATATGGCCACCATCCCTGAGCTCCTGGTCCCATCCTGCCCCACTCCTGGCCGAGCCTTGCTGTTTCCCACCTTCTAGCCTCGAAGATGACTTTTCATAGCCCAGAAGGGCACAGCGCTTCCAGAATGACACCCGTACCAGGTGCCAAGGGGCTCCCTACTGGGAGGCAAACGCAGTCTCCCAGGAATACCCCAGCCCCACCATCCACCAGTCTCCAGGCCACGCCCCCCACATATAGCCTAGATCCAGGGCTGTCAGGCACTGCTGCAGACAAGTGTACCCCCACACAGGGGCTGACTCGCGGGGCCAGTTGGGGCAAAGAAGAGGAGGCTAGGGATTCTGGGATCCAGCCATGTTCCATCCAGATGCCACGCCCTATTGGCCCTCTTCCTCCACACAGCCACTGCGCACCGCAGGAGGAAAGAAGAGATTCAGCCACATCTCAGGAAAAACCATCTCTCACCCAACACAAACACACATACCCACACTCCTCCCGAGGCTGTGGTTGAGGCATGTAGATCTGGGGGACAGAACCTTTGAGGACCTAACACCTGCCACCAAAACTAAGGGAAGAAGGGCTTCCACAGACAGAAGCTTCCATGGCTTTCAAAGGCCTGAATGACTGCCATCAACATGGCCATCAACACCCTTTGAGGGGGGAATCACTGTGGCCCCATTTCAGAGATGGGGCTGCCGAGGTTGGAGAAGTCCGGGGACATGCCCAAAGCCACAGTGAGTGGTAGAGGCTAGATCTGGCCCCAGTATCTATTAGCTTGGCCTCCTCCCCTCCCACCACACTTTCTCAACAACATCTATTGACAGAACAATGGCAACTCCACGGGGCACTAGGTGCTCATCTCTGTTCATCTGCTCCCTCCCCAGCCTGACACTGGGTCTGGGGTCCCTACTGTGCCCCCCCCAGGCATCTGTCCCTTTCACTGCAGTCACCCCCTCTGGCATGCTCCTCAAAATGAGGTCCAGATACACAAGACCTTGGGAGGAACACGGTTTCACAGTTTAATATTTATGCCTTTATTTTCATAAAGATTAGGAAAACCCCACAGACCCAATCCAACCATTGATTTCATGGATCTCATTCCTCGGGACAGTAAAGAGAGAAGGTTTCCTTTTAAGTAAACTTATATAAAGGTTCAAAGAGAATTAAGGAAAAACATTTTGAGCTAATATGGTGCAGCGAGTCCCTGATCTGGAGGAAATCCTCGGAGATGGCCCTTGCTTGAGTGGGGCTGGGAACCCAGGGACCATCTTCATGAAGGCCTAGTCCCTGTCCTTGAGAAGCTTGGCGGCAGTCTGGGGTCCCAGGAAATGTGGCCGGAAAGGAGTTCCCCGAATAATCATCCAGGAGAAGAAGCCAGGATGGGGGAGAAGAAGCCAGGATGGGGGTGTCTAGGCACCAGAGAAATAGCCCCAACCAGAGTCAGGGGTCTGCCTCTCATGACACTTAGCCTCTCTCTTCCACTTAACCTCAGCTCCTGTGGACATTTGCACTGAGCAGGAGGATAACTTCCACGGCCATAGCCCTCTCTTTGCCCAGGCAGGGGCAGATTCTGCCCACAGGCCTTGCTGCTGGAACCCCAGGCCTAGAGTCTGGCCCAGCCCCACCTGAGCCATAGAGACCTCCCTCATTTTGTGCCAACAGCCAGACTCACAGTACTCTCTAAGGGCTCTGGACACACACACACGTGCAGGGGACAGGTCTCCGGTTCTTATGTCCCCTCACCCCTGCCCTTCTGCTCTCTGGGACCCAGAAGAATTGCTCACCCCCATCCTTACCCTTCATGCCTACACCTCACCTCCTTCCCTGGCTCCTAGCGGAACATCTCAGCAAGTCTGGGCTGGGGCAAACGGAGACCAGCAGGGACTGAGGGAGGTGCGGGGGTCACACTGGTTAAAGGGGCAAGGCAGGACTGGCAAGAAGGGGTCCAGGCTGCTAGAGCGGGCCATGCGTGGAGCGGGAGCAGTCCCATGAATCTCGCTGTGGGCAGCGGGGGCGGGGGTGGACTACCAGCATCTTGAATGGAGAGTAGAAACAGGACTGTCCCTCCCTTCTTGAGGTCAGGGCTCAGCCCTCACTGACAGAGGGAGGAGTCAGGGGTCAGGCAGGAGCTGGATTCTGGGGGTGGCAGAGAGAGGGGCGGGCAGAGGCAGGAGAGACAGTCTGCTAACTCTGAGGGGCGGTGGGAAGGAGGGGCTTGGATCCGCAAAGCTCTAGCATCTCTTTAAGAACCTTCAAGTTCCTCAGCTTTATTTAACAAAGACAAACTAGCTAGGGGAAGGGGGGGCAGGGGAAGAGGGGAGGCTCCTGCTCTGTGCTTGTCTCACTCCGTTCTGCAGGGCCCCAGGGGACTGGGACGACAGACCTGGGCTTCTGGGCTCTGAGGCCTTCCTGTTACCCTTAGGAGAAGGAGTCCCGTGGCACTCAGAGGACTTGGGCAGGAGCTTCTCTCATGAGTCACAGGTACTCAAGGTCAAGGAGGAAAAGAACCCCAGGCCAGAGACACCCTGGGTTTCAAGTCAGCTCCTTCCCTGCGGGACCCTGGATTAGGCGTTCATTTCATCACTCTTTCCTCTTGGAGCCCGAGGGCACTAATCTGTAAAATGGGGATGTCCCCCCACTAAACCCTGCCCCTGTCTTACCCCAAGATGATGGAGGAGAGAGTGTGTTGTTTTGAATTAAAGGCATTCCAGGCACATGGGCTCTTGGATCCCAGCCGAACAGCCTTCCCGGTACCCCTGTGCCTGTTCCTGCCACCACCTAGTCCCCAGAGCAGCCCTGACTGAGCAGCCCAGTGCAAAGGGCCAGAGATCAATTCCAATTGCCCCCCCCCCGCCGACACGCGCAGCAGACACCCATGCTTCCCGTTCGGTGGCAGGGGGCGGCGAGGGCTCCGGATGGGCAGGGATCTTGATGGGGTGGCTGAGGGGACAGATGGGACAGAGAGGCCTTGAGGGGGTAAGCAGGGTTGGGGGATTGAAGGACTGTGAGCTGCAAAGGAAGGGCAGGGGTTCTCTGAGGGAAGGGGAAGGGTGGAGAGGCCTTGGAGGAGGAACTGAGCTGAGGTACACTGGGGAAGGGAGGTTGGAACTGAAGGCCCCTGGGGGATGGAGGCTGGGGGAGCCAGAGAGAGAAGCTGGGATCAGAGGGGTTGGCACCAGATGTGTGAGGCTGATCATAATTGTTGAGTAGGAGATCCAAACCCCAGAGAAGATGCCCGAGACTGGTGCAATCCAGCTCGGAATAAAGGGAAGGGAAAATGGGGAAGGGGGGGTCTGCCACCCTCAGCTCAGCCTTCCCCAGCTTGGGCCAGGGGGAAGGGACAAGTACATGCCTGAGGCTGGGGTGACAGGTGGGGGTGGGCGCCCCCCAGTGGCCGGCCAAGGATAAAGGCGCAGGCGCTTGGGTAACAGCGACATTGTTTGTTCCGCCAGTTCCAAATTCCACCTTTATTTATGAGCCTGATTTATTTTTATCCTCCTCTGCATTCTTTTACATGAGATCACTGTAACTCATGATAAAAATGAAGATCCCCAAGTTTCAGTGACACCATCTCATTAGCCACCAAAGCCCACCCCCACCTCGTGTCTTTACCCCAGATGTCACCACTCTGTCCTCTGGCTGCCACTGGGCAACATTCACACATGACATCATCTTCAGAGGAAGGGAATGTGGAGAAGGGAGAAGAAGTGGGGAGGGAGAGGGAAGAAGTGCAAGGAAGGGGAGGAAGTAGACGGAAGAAGGAAGATACAAGATCTAGAAAAGGTCTCTCTCTCTGGGGCCCCTGCTGTGAGGACCCCAAGCTCAAGACTCAGAGTTTAGGTCCCTGTCTCCATGTCTCCAGAGATCAGGAGGCTGGATGTGCCCTGAGAGGGCTCCCAGGTGTGCCCCATCCATCTCCTGGGCAGAGATGGGGGCTGGGCACCAGCTCAGGGAGCTCCCAGGTTCCCTGGGGCTAGATGTCAGATGCCATGGGGCCTGCAGGCAGGGCAAGAGAAGGGGTGCATGGCGATTGCTGGAAGAGTGGAAGGCCTGGCTCAAACCCTAAAGTGCTTTTTACACACACACACACACACACACAGGAGCACATGCAGCTCAAGGCTCCCCCAGTTCCCCCCCACCCCCTTATCTGCAGCCAAACAAGAGGAGCCCAAGTCACCCAGGAGGCGCCCCGAGGCGGCTGCCACCGTCAATTGTGCCTGACAGCTCCATCCTCCTGGGAGCCCCTCACAATTAGGAAGCACACTGTGCTGGGAGGTCACAGGCTAGAGGACAAAGGTCAAGCTTGGCAGAGGGTCCAGGAACCTGGCGCAGATGAGGTGCTCAAGGCTTGCCCCATAACCCACACCTCCCCTTGAAGAAAGCAGCCCCTCTGTCTTTGGGCGCCCCTGGCTCTGTGCTCCTCGCGTGCCTGTGGCCCTCAGCCCCTGCTGTCTGTCTGTGGGTCCCTGGAGCAGAAGCCCATCTGTGTCTGTTTTCTAAAACCATCTTTTCCGCCCCATACCACAGCAACCAAAGTCATTTTCCGGGCAATTGCCTTTCTGTAAACATTCCTGTGTAATATCCCCCCAAATTGCTAATGCCCAGCGCCCTGTTGAGTCTCCTTGTCACTCTAACCAGAACCTTGATGTGGGGGCGGGCACGGGAGGAAGGGCCTTTGGAGGAGAGGAGGGAGACGGACTAAGGAGGAGGGACAAGGCTTCATGTCCAGTTCCTGGCCCACAGCAGGGGCCAGGAACCCTACACCTCAGGAGAGCCTCTCTGAGTAGGGAGGGTGGGGGAGGGGAACCCAGGAGAGGGAGGCCAGGGAGGGAAGGGAGCCATCTTGAAAGCATGGGGCAGATGGTTAGACAATAAAGCTGACTTCCTGGTGTCTAGGAGAAGGGGCACTAGGGACACAGGGGCAAGGCCAGGCAAGCTGTCATCCCTCGGTCCCGGTCCCCGGATGAAGGTCAGCTCTCCTCCCCACCCCTACACCCAGGTGTCAGAGGGAGGACAGAGAAGTGGGAGGAGGCCAGGTAGAGCCCATCCCCTCTAGATGGACCGAGGCTTGGACACTGCAGTTGTCGGGGGATGGTGGGCAGAGCAAGAAGGTGGCAGAGTCAGGGTGGTCCTTGGCTGATGCCTCCTCCCTAGCCCCCAACACTGATCTCCAGAGCTACATGGGGAAGGGCCTGGGGCAAGCTGATTCTCCTTGCAGTACTGTCAGGGAAACTGAGGGTCAGGGAGGTTGAGTGATGTCACAGGAGTCACCATGCAGACTCCCTTCCCCTGGGCCAGGGCGGGGTAGGGGGGCAGGGAAGAGGGACACGAGGACTGTGGCCCACGCCCGTGCCCACAGAGCCCTTCCATCCCCATGCCCAGGGAGCTCTGCTACCCCAGCCCCCAGGGAAGCTGGGCACAGAGACTCAGGAGGGGTGTGAACAACAGAGCCGCAGAGGGAGCTGGGGAGGCAGGGGAGGGTGCGGGGCACTGCCCATCACAGCGTCGTGCAGGCAGAAAAACACAAACCAATTTGTGTAGATTTAAAACCCACCGAAGGCTACTTAGTTGGTAAACGAGTCGGAATCTCGGAATAGAATTAAAGGACCTCCTCGGGGCTGGGGGAAGGAGAGCTCACCTGCCTAGGAGGAGCTGTTGTGGGGAGGCTGGGTCCTGGCTGCTCCCAGCAGAGCTTCTAGGAGATTCCTCAGGGAAAGAGAATTTGAGAGGGAATGGGTGTTGGGCTCCTTGAAGTTAGGGCGGGCGTTGCCCCAGCCAGATGTTTCCTCTCCAGGATCTCCCTTCTCAGCCCTCCTTCTCTTGAACCTTTCCTGCTGATTCTGCCCACTTCTCAGGCTCAGAGCAGGGCCTGCCCCTCCTCCCCCAGGGGCATGAAGTGTAGAACCCTGTTTACCTCATTAGGCGAGAAGCTGCCTTGCCTTCTAGGCCTTTGCCTCCTCCCTCAGACTGGAGGCTTCTTGATAGCGGAGCTACCACTCCATCCAGATGGGTTGGGGAAATCGTCAGGCCATCTCAGGAGTGGGGTGGGGCCCCGGGGGGGCTCACTCAGGTCTCACTCAGGGCCTCTGATTGACTCGGGGCCTTGGCTCTGTGTGGCCGTGGAATCCTCTCCCCACAGCGGGCAGGAGTGACCTCTCTAGACTGTTCTGTGTACCTGTGCCTGCATCTTGAAAACCGCTCTCTACTCTTCCTCCAGCCAAATGCCCTTCACAGGAAGGAAACCAAGGCCCACAGAGTGGACCTGACCCAGTCATACCGGAGCTGGAGACAGAGTCAGAAGTGGAACCCAGGCATCCTGGCCCCCAGGGACAAGGATTTTTCCATTCCACCATGCCACTTCCCAGAAAGCAATTGCCAGGGGAGCCCCCCTGACCCAGGCTTCAGGCCCCAGGAGGACACAGACTAACAATCTCCATAGGAGGAATCGACAGCAAGGTGGAAAACATGGCTCTAGCATCCTGAGCCCCAGAGAGAAGAGCGAGCTGTCATGGTGGACCACACCCCCCAGGCATCCATGCCGGCCCCAGGGGATGCTCACCACAGAGAAATCAGGGGCCCCACATGGCACCCTGACCACACTCCTCAAACAAGACTCTCTCTCCCTTGCTGAAGGGCCACAGCCAGCTGCTTGCCCCAAGGTCAGGTATTCAACCCTCTCTCTTTTCCCTGAACCACCCCATAGTGGGCAAAGCTCTAACATTACCAAAAATCACTGAATTGGAGGATGAGAAAGCTCTATTCAAACCTAGCTCTGCCACTGACTAGTGTGACCTTGAGCAAGTTAGCAGCCTCCCTGAGCCTTAGTCCTCTCATTTGTCTGGGAAAAAAAAAAAAGACAGGAATGCGGGCTTTGCACTATAAAGGCGCCAGCCTAGGGGGCAAGTGGGGGACAGTTCCTTCCTGATCTGCTCTATCGCCTGATTTCCTTTCATCCCATCGTTGAGAGTTTTATCAGACCCAGCACTGTACGGTTTTGATTTTTAGCTGCTAATGAAGATCTGGCTAATTGACTTCCCTGGGAAGGGAGGGGGCATAGCTGCAGAGGGGAGCGCATCACCTTTGGTCTGAAGATGTTGCCAGAAAAGCTGGGACCGGACTTGGCCTTGGTGTGGGCCCACAAGATGCCCCATTGTTAGGCTAATTCCTGCGTGGCTTCTCCACCATCACACACCCCAGGAAGGTGTCCTTTCAGCTCTCTATCTCCTTGGAGAGGCAGCTGAGAGGAAAACAGGCTGAGAGGAAGGGAAGGAGCAAACACGAGGGAGGCAGGCTCCTGTCCCCCCAGCTCTGCCGCCATTCTGAAGAGGCTACAAGAGCTCCTGCTCTCCCAAGAGGGACTCAAGCCTCGGGGTGCTGTGGCCAGGGCAGCGACCACACACCTCCAGTTGCCTCCAGCTGAAAGCATGCCAGAGGGGGATCTCCTGTTCCCAGGGAGAGGGACCCCACTCTGTTGGAGGTGAGGGGCCGAAGCCCCGTCCATCACTCCCATCCTCCCACAGGGAAGCTGTCAGTACCCAGTGTTCAGCGAGGGCCTCACGCATGTTGGCAGGAGCCCCAGACTGGCCAGATCCCTCCATCGCCTCCTCAGAGACTCCATCCTTCTTGGGGTCAGGCTTTTCCTAGGAGGCCCTTCCTCTGCCAGCGCCCGGACATCTCCCTCAGCCACCAGAGCAGCCAGGGCCCTGGTCCACGCTCAGCTGCTCAGGGACACACTTGTGCTGGCTCACGCTTCCAGCCTCACACCTGTGCGCCCTGGTGCACGCCCATGGGCCCAGTGCCTGCTCCCCAACATGGGCCCAGTCACAACCTGCCTCACCTGCGCCCCCCACGGGCATCCACATGCCGAGGGGCACACCCAGGCACCGCTACGACTGGGGTCCCCACACAGATGCCACCTCGACTCCACCAGCTTCCAGCCGGGGGTCCTCAGTCCAGACCCCCTTCTTTCCTGTACACCCACTGCCCTGAGGGAGAGGCTGACCCTGCCCCCAAGGCATCCCTGAGTCTGTGGGCCAGAGCCTCTGTAGTGCCCCCCAAGTCCCTGAGAGGGCCATCCTGAAGCAGCCCTCCCCCTGGGTGAGGCATAGAGCACCTCAACACCCCCTCTGGAGGGAGGCCTCACAGAGAAAGGTCTAAGGAGGGGTGGGCTCTTCCCCAGGGCAGGACAGGGAGCCAAGCTGCCCTGGAGCCACAGACACCCAGCTGGGCAGGGGTCCCACAGTCCTTAAAGAACCTCCAGAGGCCCAACCTTCTCACACTTCAGCTGGGTAGAGTCCTCCCAACACCTGCCAAGGGCAACTGGAAGCCCTCCCAGCCTCAGAAATGCCATCCAGCCCGGGCTTGGATACCTCCAGGAATGGAGAACTCATTACCTCCTAGACATCAATCATTGTGTGGGGTTCCTCCTTCCCTAAAATGAGCCAGTGTGTATGCCCATGGTCCTCCGAGGGACCCAGGGGCAGGTCACAACCTCCCCGTTCAGAGCAGGATGGGGGTTTGGAACCTGAATCTCCTCTTCTAAGGTCAACAGTTTGGGTCCTTCCTTCCATGGCCTGGTTTCAGCCCCCACCCACCAGGCATCTGCTTGGCCTTCTGCTGGGTGAGCCCCATGTTGTCACCACTCTTCCTAGTCGGTGGCCTTCAAAACTCCTATAATGGTGTGACGAGGTCTGAGCAGCCCAGATGACCTCTTTCTGCTTCTGCCTTCCCCAGCCCTTCCCCTGTCCCCAGCGAGAAGCCAGGAGAACAGGAGTCCAGGACATACCCAGCCCTTGCCTCCTGTTGCCAATCTGAAGCCCCTCCTGACCTTGAACTTTGGGGGGCCAACTCGACTCCTCCTGCCTGGGGTGGGTGACTCTTCTAGCAAGATCAGCTGAACCTGCCTGCTCCTTCCAGGAGCTTCCATCTGTCCTCTGGTTCCTGGCCTCGCAAATGTGTGCCCTGGGGCTCACCCCTTCCACCAACTATATCCCCCCATGGCTTCAGTGAGGCAGAGGCAAGGTCTAAGCACCAAAGGGCGTACCTGAGAGTCTGCCTGGGTAGCCTGTTCCACCTGTAAGTCTCTGGTCAGCGGCCTGAGGCTCTTGATGCCCTGTATGGCAGCCAGCCAGCTAAGGGGTACACCTAGCCACTTTGAGGACTGGAAAAACCACAGCCCACACAATAATATCTGAGGCATATTAACCACACAGTGCTTCCTCCTTTCTATTCTACTTCCTCCTTCTCAGTGCTGACCCAGCCCTACTGCCAGAGGGTCCCAGGCTTGGAAGGAAAGGTTCCCTCACCCCCAGCTGCTTCCCTGCACTGTGCCCCCAAATCCGCATCCCCTGCTCGTGCGCTGGCTAATTCTGGCATCTCATCAGACAGTAATTACGGGGGAATCAGCAGTGCTGTCATCTCTGCAGCTCGGCACCTGTCACCACGCCACCATCCCCAGGCGGCTGGGATGGGACCGGAAGCTGAGGGAGGAGGACTGTGCTGGGGTGAGGGGCATCTGCTCCTTCTCTGCCTCTGCAGCCCTTGCCCCCTTCAACCCTACCTCCTCACGGGGCATGCAGCACATGTCAACTCTGTGGCTACCAGCCACCCAGGGCAGGGACCAAACGCATGTGGACGCGTGTCCCCAACCAAACAGAGAGCAATGACAGCAAGCCAAAGCTCAACTTTTCCCTAGCCCTTTCACATAGCTGTGACCTTGACCGAGTCATTCTACCTCCCTGGCTGTCAGTTTCCGCAATGACCAAGTAGGGAAACAGTGCCTATCTTGGGAAGATGGGAAGAATCAAGTATGTAAAGTATCTAGCCCCGTGATTACGTATCCACTCAACAAACTACACACCCACTCTGTGGGTCACCATGATAAGTGAGTCATAGCTTGGCAAAGATCACCCTGGGGCCACATTGGGGCAGAGCTATTTTGTCTGGCTGATGGTATCCTGTTTTGTTTCTTTGAATTTTCCTGTTTTTAAGGAGCATAAGCACTGTCCCTCATAGGGGACAGTTCCCACTGTTCCAACTGCCCTCGGCTTTGTGCATTTCCTGCCCCTGAAGGCATTGCCTTTGCTGTCCCCCAGAGCAAAAGTGGACCTGAGGTCCCATTGGATCCAGAACCAATGGCCGGAAGAGATTTGACAATGCCATGGGAATTCAGAGGGGACAAGCCTGGAGGTGGTCAGGAAGGGACACTTCAGGGAAGAGCAGAAATGGAGAGGATCAAGGGGGGTGTCCTGGAAGAGGAGTCACAGAAGCAAAGGTTCACCAAGGAGACAGACCAGGTGCGTTGGGAGCTGCTGGAGACATAACACATCTAATGAGGTCCTTCCTGATGTTGGATCTCGAGGCTCCAGACATGTCCCCCTCCTCCAGAACGGTTTATTTAGGTGGGCCTCACCGGCGAAGCCACAATACAAGACCAGCTCACAACCAAGTAGCATCTGCTGTCACAACCAAGTGACTGAGTCACTTTCCTGCCCTCATGGTCTTTTCCCCACATGGAGAGGAACTCCGCCCCAGCCAAAAGGAGGTCTGGAAATGGGAACGCCCTAACCTCCAGTCCCCCTCATACACCTTCCCCAACTCCAGGGTCCGGAGTCCCTGGGGTGCCCCAGGGGTGGAACCAGGAATGGGGTTGAGGAAGGGAGGCGTCGATGAACCTCAGAGTCAGTTCTCAGTAGCATAGACTCTGGAGGGACCGTGCGCGCAGGACTGCAGAGAGAAGCAGAGGGGAACCGCTCCACGTACAGCGTGAGAGACTGAGACTAGACCTAAGAGGCTAGAGAGCTTTAGGCAGAAGAAGTATTAGGGCTGAGGATACCATAATGGATTATCTATGTGACCTTGGGCATGTTATTTAACCTCTCTGGTCTGTCTCCTCCCCCATAAAACAGAGACCTTAGCATTGAGGACACAGGCCAGTGGGTCATAAGGATAAAATGAACAGAGCTTAAGCCAGCACATGGTTCATGTATTAATAAGTAAACATTCAGTAAATATTGGTCATTAGTATTTTCATTATTACAGGGGATGATTTTACCCCAAATTCAGCAAGGACTGAATGAACCCCCCCACCCCGCCTGGCCCTCACTCCCTTGCTGAATCGGAGTCCATAAAGGGAACCGGGAAGTCTCTTGTAACTGGAACCAGAGTCAATGGGGGCGCTGACCACACTGTCAGCCCCCACCCCTAATAATCCTTCACAACACGTTTCCAAAATCCAACCACATCTTAATCTGTTCTGGGAGGGTAGGCAGGACAGGGCTGCTTCCCCTCTCTACAGATGTCAGAAGTCTTGGAAGGTACTGAGCTCCCTGCCTCTGGGAGTATTCCAGAAAAGGGTGGACAAGAGAGGAGAGCATTCAGGCCCTCCTCTTGGTTCCCTGACGCCCCCCCCCCAGCCCACCGGGGTGGCTGAACCCCGGCCCCTCTGCTATGGGTGCAGGGAAGGGGGTTGGTGGCCCCTGTGACCAGGACTGGGGTGGGGGGCAGCGTTGGGCAGACAGGAAGGGCTGCAGTTTCAAGTGCTGCTGCCTCCTGTCAGCAGCCACAGTGGGGGGGGGAGGGGAGCAGCCTTGTTGCTCTTTTAGGAAAACGGTAATTTTAATTAAGAGGCAGACAAACGAGCGCTCTGCAGATTGTCTCAGAGCAAAGTTATTAAAAAGCCATCAAGGCGTCGGCAGCAGCCACAGTGGCAAGGAGGGCTGCCTCCCCCAGCTGCCCGCCCAGATTGGGGCTGAAGCATCCTTCAGAGAGATGGAGGACTGGAGGACGTTCAGTCTGCAGACAGCCAAGACCCAGATCCTGCAGCCCTGCTCCCCTAGTGGGGGGTGGGGGGAAGGGGGGCGGACAGAGCAGCAGCTGGACAATACTGAGGCTCAGGCTGCCCCAGGGGGCAAGAGGGCTCACACAGGAAGGGAACAAACAATGGGGCAATCCTTGCTGCAGGTGGGGCCTGAACTCCTGACCCTGAGATCAAGAATCACACGCTCTCCTCACTGAGCCACCCAGGCGCCTGGCAACCCTGCCATTTTCCAGGCAAGAACACTGAGGCTGGGAGAGGACAAGTGGCTTGGTTCCGGCCCACAGAGCTAGGTAATGGCTTAAGTGAGGATTTGAACCCAGATCAGGCTGTCTCTCAAGTCCAGGGCCCCAGACTGCTGATCCTGGGCAGCGAAGTAGGGTGTTGGCTCCCCAGGGCCTCCGAAGAGTCCTCAGCACAGGTCCCAAAACGCTGCCCAAGTCCCCAGGGACTTGAGGCCTCGATCACTGCTTACTCAGTGGGGGCACACTATGTGAGGGGTACCATTAGGTCAAGAAACACTTTACAGGGACATGAAGTAGAGAGCAGTTGCCGACCAGGGAGCAGGGGCAGACGGGGCGTCAGGGGACATGGAGTCACAGTCCTGGAGTAGGAGCAGGCACTTTACAGTCAGCTGCCCAAGCCACGGCCCGGGCTCCACAGCTGGTGAATTCCGCCAACTCCTTACCCTCTATCTGCTCAGCACTTAAGCAATGGAAGAACTCTTATCTGTCTTGGTCACTGTTGGACTCAGACCTTAGCCCAGGGCCTGGCACAAAGAAGGTATTCAATAAATCTTTATTGAATGAATGAACAAACGGACAAATGAATGAATGAACGATTGAATCATTGAATAAATGAAATAAGATCACAGGTTTGCAAGTGCCTATAAACTAAACAGAGCTGTATTGAGGTGGGATGTGGTCCCATGTCCCATCCCCCACCCTCTAGCCTCCATTGGAACATGGGTTTCCCTCCGTAAGAAGGGCCCCCTGCTCCTGAGGCCCTCTCCCCAGGCCCCCAGGCCCCCAGGACCCTCCTCCTCCCCTAGCTTCCCAGCCCAAGGAGGCTTTGTGGCCAGCACGCTTATGTACATGCACACACACACTAACTCACATGCACACATAGACACGTTCTCCGCCAGGCAAGTTGCCCTCCCCGGAGTCAAGTCTCTGCTGTCCCCTCCCCTGGCAAAGGCCTGGGCCCACCAGGGAGAGCCCCCCTCCCCCATTTCTGGCCATCTAGGTTGGCAAGAGACAGTTGGCTAAGGAGCAGTGTGAGGCAGGGCGGTGGGGGCAGGCCTCCCTCCTGGCTTACTAACCTGGAGACTTTAAACAGAGGGAACAGAGTCCTGGAGCCTTCCCTCCCGCTGCACGCTGGAGCCCTGGGTGAGGGACAGGAAAGGAGGAAAGTCGTGAATGAATGCCCAGAGCCAGAGGAGAGGAGGTGGAGAGAGCAAGGGGCCCAGGGTGGGGCTCCCAAAGTGGGATGGCTCCCAGGCAGGGGCCTTGGGCCATGGGGCTGGAGGGGGGCAGGGACAAGGCAAGGTGGAGCCTTAACAGCCATCCCTTTGGAGGTCGCTGGGAGGCTGGAGGTGGGGGCAGGAGGGGTAGGGACTGGGTGTTGGAAGAGCAGGGGCTGAAGGGGCAGAGACACTGGTGGGAGACAGACAGGAGGACAGACAGCAGGACGACACAGAAAACATGGGGTCCCTAGAATGAGGTCCCCAGGACAGACAGTCAACAAGCCAGGCCCTATTCTCCTCCCAGAAACAGAGACAGGCCCTTTCCTGGAGCGCCCACATAAGATCCCAAAGCATAGCACCTTCGAGGGCCCACCTATGTTGCCCACCCAAGGTCACCCCATCTTGGAAGGCTGGTAGGGTCAGAGTCAGAGGGGCCTGCCATCACCGCTCTGCTGACAGCCTTCTCCCAGCCCGAGACCCCCATCTGCTCCATTCACCCCCTAACGCTAAGGAAGCTCCCTCTTCCTGCTGCAACGAGGAAACGTATTTCACACGAAACCAGCACTCACACACTCACACTGTGCAGGACAATGGCACCTGTGCCCCTAATTGCTTGAAGGTCTATACCTCACTCCTGCCTCCATCCGCCCCCCACCCCCACGTTCAGAGTACAGGGCACAGCCCCCTTTCAGCCTTCATCAGGGCTGCAGGCCTCCCACCCCGCAGGGAAGTCCTTCTAACTGTAGCCTTTCCCCCTCCTGCTGCCTTATGGTGTATTGCCTTCCATCCTGGGGCTGGTGGCATAAATCTCCTTCCTGCCCGGAGGGAGACACTGTGGCTGGGACCCTCTCGGGCACAGCCTGCCCGAGGCTAGCTCAGACCCATCCACACCCACATCACGTCTGGCTGCAAGAGTTCTCAGCGCCCCCTGCCAATCTCATGGTTCCAATTTTCCCACCGATTACCCAAGACGCAGGCATCCCAGGGAGAAGCAGCTGTTGTACCCAGATGTGGGGACATTGACTGAAGGAAGAAACCAAGAATTCTCACTAACGGATCTAGCCCCAGAGGGTTTCCTGGACCAGGCAGTGCAGGTTGGAGTGGGGTGCGGAAGGGGCAGATGGACAGGGGCACGGAGTCCAGAGAAGTGACAACTCAGGGGGCCTACCTTCCTTCCCCGCACCTGCCTTCAGTGGCAGCTCCAGGGACCCAGCCCCAGATAAACTGAGGTGAGGATCTGGATTTCAAAAAACACTAAAGAGGTTTTCTCATGTATGCCCCTTCCTCCGGGAAGACAAAAACGACTTCGCCCTTTCAGTAATTCCTTGGATCAGTCATTCCTTGGACGTGAGGAGGACAAAGACAAAGCAATGACTATTTGTTAAAGGTTTCCAGTGAGCTAGGAACTCTACCTAAATTACCGCATTTCATCCTGGTACCCACCCTGCAAGAAAAACACTGTCATGGGCCCCAATTTACGGAGGAGGAAAATGAGCTTCAGAGGCGAAATGACTTGCCCCAAACCACAAACCTCTGTCTGACTCCAGAACCCGAGCTCTTGACCCCTGAGCTAAGCTCCCTCCCCTCTAACCTCCTAAGGCCTTGGCCGTCTCCCCTCTTCCCAGCCTGGGCTCCAGGATATATCATTTCTGAAGGACAATAAGTGAAAGAGAAGGCTTGGTTTCTGTCTCCTTCTACCTCATCCTTGGGGTGGGAGGCAGAAGAGGCTAGGTCTGGGCTGCGGATGGACCAGGGACCTGGGGAGAGGATGAACTGTTGGGTTCCGGAGAAGCCCAGACCCGGATCTCCTGAGCTTCATCTTTAAGTGAAGTCTGGCCCCTGGGGCAGGGGTAGGAGGTGGGAGGACTGCTTTCCTGCTCTCCCACCTCCTCCAGGAAGCCACTCACAGTCCCCTTCTAGTCCCCTTCTCCTTTTAACTTCCAGAAATCCCTGAGTACCCAGGCCAGGGAGAGTGTTAAAAGTCGGGGGACCAGCAAAGTGAAAATCCAAGTCAGTACTAAAAGCCCTCACTCTTCCTCAGAGCCTTCTCTCTTAGAAAGCGGCTGGAACACAAATTGGGACGCATCAGGCCAGCTGAGCCCCCACCCCCACTTTACCCTCCCTCGGTGGGGGTGGACTGGGCAGGGAGCAGCCCAAGAGAGCAGGCAGAAGGGCTGAGTGTTTCTCTGAAAGGGCTTCAGTGAGCCGTGGAATGCCTTCCCAATGAGATGGAATCCTTAATTCTTCCCCAATGAGGCAGATGCCGGTGCCTAGGGTGACGCCACGGATGCCCGCTGTGTCTGCAATTATCACTCACCCTGGGGGTGTGGGGAGGCAGCAGGACACCCTCCCACAACCACCTCCTAGGCTCGGCAGAATCATCTCCAGCTAGGCCTCTCCAGAGCAGCCTCTGGAGTTGGGCTGCTCTGCGGGGTCTCTGGGTCTGAGGGTTCCCTGCAGGGCCCTGGGTCTGGGGTCTCCAGCAAGCTCTACGGCTGGGGTGGGAAAGAAGCCAATGTGCTGGGATGGGGAAGTCTGCGGAGGCGAGGAAGGCAGGCTTGGGAAAAACCCAGCTCCTTTCCAATCTTGACAGAACTCCATGCCGGGACATGCAGTCAACTGGGCCAGGTGGTGGAGGCTACCGGGAACCAGAAAAAGGTTGTCGGGGAGAGGAGCCAACCTCGGGCAGTGCCTCTGAGGAGGAAAATAAGGACTGGATTATAGTCCCTGAATGGAATGGAATGTAGAAAAGCCAGTTCTGCCTGGATAGAAAACGTTGAGTTTACGATTCAGACAGCTGAATCCTCTGGCCACTCCCTTATCCAGCCTCCAGGCTGAGAGGGTAGACTTTGGGCAAAATGTGTCTTTGCAGCACAGAGGACTGTTTGTAGTGTGTGTGTGTGTGTCTGTGTGTCTGTGTCTGTGTGTCTGTGTGTGTGTCTGTGTGTGTGTGTGCGTGCCTGCCCTCACACGCATGTGCCAATATTCTCTTGGGCCAGTTCTCCATTTTTCCAGGTTTAGCTGGAAATTGGAAATATTCTTCCCACCCTCTTCATGGCAAGGCATGTTTTATCTCAGGAGAGAGGAAGAAGGTAGAGCTTGTGACAGCTGGAAGAGACCTTAGAGATTCTCCAGTTCCACCCTCTTTTTTCATACCAAGCACACTGAAGACCAGAGCAGGCAACTACTTTGCCCAAGGTCACACAGCAGTAGGGAAGGCAAGCCACCTGATCCTGGTCCCATGCTCGCTCTTCCCACTGCACTTCACCTCTTTGCTCTGGGGAATTGAAGAGTGACTACCTGGTCCCCTTTTCCTCCCCAGCAGGACTGGACCCCTCTCTCTCATGCACCCCTGTACCCTGTACTCAGCCAGCCATAACAGCTACAAGAGTTAAAGTGCATCTACCAAGTGCCTCAGGATGGCCCAAAGGTCATCGCAAAGGTCATGCCCACAGGTCCCCTGCCCTTAGGTACAGCACCAGCTTACTCATGTTCACATATACCTGTCATTGAGGTCAAAGACCACCAGAGCTCCCCACCTTGGAGTGTCCCCTCCCCCCACACACACCCCGGGAGGCTTTCTTTCCTATCTAACCTCTATTCCTCCTACTACAGCGTGGGCCTGTTTCCTTTCAAGCTGTCCTGGGCAAAGATAGGGGGGAGGGGAGAAGAATATTTTCTCCCCCCACCCCAAGCCCTTCTGTCTGCCCACCCGCAACAGAGCGGATGAGGGCAGGGCGTCCTCGGGTGGCTGGGCCCTGAGCCCAGTGCGTGCATGAGGCATGAGGAGCACACTGGGGGAGCAGCAGCCTGAGTGTGGGAGAAGCAGCTCTTCTGGGAATTGTCCCTGCAGTTTCTCATCCCCTGCAAAATCCTAAGTCTCAAGGTTAGGGGAGGGTCTTTTCTGGTTTCGGAGACTTCTGTTCTCTCTGCCACACCAGTTACTGGGTGTTTACTATGTATCAAGCCTTGTGCTGGACATTTTCTTCTATGATTACATTTAATCCTCAAAGCAATCCTATGGTCACAAACAAATCTGCCCCCTGGGACAGTCCCTTCCTAAGACTAAATCTAACCTTGATCCCTCTTGCTCCATTTCTGCTGGCCCGGTCCTCCTCGGCAGCAGAGGCCATCTCCGCTTCTGTCTTCAGAAACCCTTGCCATGACTCAGTGGCCCCACATTATCTTCTCCAGGATGCCAACCTTTACCCAGGCCTTGCCCCATGTGATGGGCATTATAGGGGCCAAAGCAACAGAAGCAGGACTGGGGGCTTGGATCCCTGACACTGGCCCGTGCCAGACAGAGCTCTGGTCAGGAGATAGGAGAGGAGGCTCTGGGGGCACTACCCCCCGGAGGTGGGGACAGAACCGGAGGCAGCAGATTCTCTCTCCCTCATGATGTCTGTGACCCTTGTAGGGAGCATGGGGCTTCACCTTCAGTGTGGCAACTAAGCAGGGCCCAGAGATGCAAAGAGCTAGCTAGCCTTCTCTGTGACCAGCTCTCAGGTCCAAATTGCAACCTACAAGCCCAGGGGACTGTGCAGAAGTGGGTAGGGCTGCAAGACACACCCTGATCTGCCCTGGGCTGTGGGGGGTGGGGAGCTGACACCGGAGGAGGGACTCTTACACCTGGCTGAGCATCTTGGCATCTAGAGGGTGCTCAGGTCCTGGGAATGGAGGAGGGAAACCCCCAAGCCAGCCTCAGCCGGGTTTCATACACTCCATGGTAGCCACAGGCAACTTCAGTAAATTCACACAGCACTTGGCTTCCCTATTTGAACCTTCTGTAGCAGGGGTGATGAGGGTAAGGATCCCCTCCATTGAGGCTACCCCCTATCCTGCCTCCAGCATATCTGGAACCCAGGGGCCAGACCCACCTCCTCAGGAAATGCTCAGGCCTCAGCTTCCACCCCCCTAGGAGATTCCAGCAGTGAAAGCATGGGCCAATGGGCAAGGGAAGTCGGAATGGTGGGTGGGACTCTGGTCCTTGTGGGTGGCACCTTCCCCCTTCAAGCAGGCACCATTAATATATGCAAAGCATATGCAAATCACCCAGAAGAGAGACACAACATCCACGGAATGTCAGAAGAGACCTTGGAGATGATCCAGCCCACACCCCCTCATTTCACAGGTGAGGAAAGAGGCCCACTTCAGGCAGGGACTTGTTCAAGGTCACTCGGACATTTGGGTGCTGAGGAAGAGTGGGAATGAGCTCCCTTTACTCAGAGTCTAATGCTCTTTCCACGAGAGTCCTGTCTTTTATATGGGAGGTCGACAAGATGGCAAGAGGGCACAGGGCTTGGATGGGGCTCCAGGAAGGCCTCCCAGAGCCCAGGGGTGAGGGGTGGGGCTAGGAGCCTTCCCTTCCCACCTCTGAGCTTGGAAACTGCTGGGGTATGAGGGGAAGAGCGTGGACAGGGCAACAGTGATGCCTGTGACTGTGGGTGACCAGAGGGGCGGAGGGACCAAGGCCAGAGGCGCTGGTTTCCGGCAGCCAAGCAGCAGAAGGCGGCAGGAGAACTGGAGTGTCTGAAGCCCAATGTCAGGGCAAGGTGCCCGCTGTGATGTGGGGAGGGGGATGGTTTCCTTGCTACACACACACACACTCCTCCAAGGGCTCAGCAGCCCCCTTCCGCTTGGACTCTGATATCTATGGCACCTGACAGACCATAATAGTCAACCCGGCCCCATCCCTTCAGTGGCTGCGACTGCCCTCCACCCCCCAACTTGGCTTCTCCCACCTTCCAGACAGTCCTAGAAAGCAGGACCAATGCTGGGGGGAGGAAGACAGACAGATGGGAGGAGAGCAGACAGAGTGAGCAAAGGGGAGACAAGGTTGGGGGAGAGAGACAGAACGAAGTGCAGGGCCGGAGAAACCAAGGGGCAGAGAGTGGGGAGGCCGGAGGAAGAAGTGGGGGAGACACAGGGGCAGGGTGGGGGGAGATGAGAGGGGGAGGGGGAAAGTGGGAGCAGCAGAGCAGAGAGAGAGGACTGCAGGCCTCTGGGACTGAAGCAAAGCCGGAGCCTGGGTATCGGGCATAGGAGCCCCACCGAGGCCTCGGGACTGTCTGGCAGGAGTTGGGGACCAAGCCCCTTTCCCTCTGCCCACCTCCCCAGCAATTCCTGGGCTGCCAGGCAATCATCCTCCTCTGCCTCCCTCCCTCTGCCTCTCTCCCTTGGGGCAGCAGCCAAATCCAAAGCCTTCATCTCTGCTTTTCAGAGCTGGGAATGAAAGAAGGGGAAGCGAGTGCAGCCCTCAAACCCGCTGACGGCCAGATTTTTATTATCTTTGCTCGAATGGGCCCTAGGAAGCCAACAAGGGATTCTTCAAAGAGCATCTGAGTGCCTCATTGAAGCCCGCACCTGCACCAGCCCACCCACGACAGGCAGTCAGAGTTTAGGGGGCACAAGCTGTCCCCCACCTCCCACCAAGCCCAGAGACCAGACTCAAGGCTGCCAGGAACCTCACCCTCAGCTCTCTGTGCCTAGGCAGGGGCCACTGGCTCAGGCAACCAGGCTCCAAGGCCACACCCAGGCCTGCTGGGCCTCTGAGGCAGTCTCTGTCCCTCTCTGGGCCTTGAGGACACAAGCAAAAGAAGAAACTGGATCTCCTTGCCAGGGCTAGAGGAGATAAGTGCTCAGGATTCCTCGAAAGAGAAGCTTTTATGGCAAGCCCTAGGTCTTTCCCCTGAACTCTCCACCTGCACCCCCCAGACCAGCCCCCTCTGCTGCCTCCTGACTCCCCCTTGCAGGACCCCACCCAACCACAGCTTCCCCTCCATTCCAGAGCCCCAGGCCCACCATTCAGTATGATCCTGAACCCCAAATCCCCCTCCCTCCATCCAGACCTTCAGCCCCAGCTCCCTTCTTTCCCTAAGACCTGACCTGGAGTGGGGGTGGGGCTCAAACAGACCCGGTACTTTAAAGAGCCCAGCCCCCTCCCTTCTAAGCCAAGGTTGGCACTGTGCAGACAGAAACCATGCCACCCCCACCCCCCAGGTCTGACCACACTGTTGAGATCGATGCCCGCAGCCAAAGAAGGAATCAATGGTTCTAATTAAACCCTTTTTCCAGGGTGGGTCCCTGGGAAGAGAGAGAGAAAGAGAGAGCGTCTGAGGCTCTGTATCCCAGCACACAACGCTGTACCCAGTACATCTTTAAGAAACCTGGAGCTCAGCAGGAATCAGGCCACAAAGACCCCAGACATCCCCCCCCACCCACCTCCTGCCACATTAGACAAGGAGCAAACAGAAGGCCTGGGGTGGGGGCAGGTGTCCTGATGGCTCATTCCCAGGGATCCTTCCCCTAAGAGAGTTCCCCCAGTTCCCCCTCTCCACTCAGCCCCTGAGGACCATAGTTGCTTCTTCCAGATCCCCAGAGCACAGGGGGGACCCACATCTCCATCCCAGCCCTGAGGGTCATCATAGAGAATCGGCCATCATGGTAAGGGCGGAAAGGAATGGGGCGGCTGGTGGGGGGGGGGCACTGGACAAAGACCCTCTTGTCCCCAAGGCACGGTGGCAAGAAGCCAGGGCAAAGCCTTTGCACTCGCTGCCAATGGTGCCTGGGTGCCAGGCAATCTGGGTGGAGGGTGGGAGGGATCTTATTCTTGCGACCCCCTCCCTTTACACCCCAAGCCTTCACCCCCAAGCCTTCCTTCTACACGAGGCCACCAGCTAAGTCTCTGCCCCAACAACTCTTGGCTCGCCTGGAGCCCTCCTTCCGGTGTGAATACCAGGCCCTGACACTTGCTCACAGTGGCCCCAACACCAGCCAGAACTAGCAAAAGCCTTCCTGCAGAAACCCAAACTGTCCCCCACATACACACACACACATACACACACACAACCGCACGAGACACCACCGCGACAGCTGCCACCAAGAATGACAGAGCTTCACATTTTCATAGTGACAGTTTCCATCAAATGCAGCATCAATTCTTGAAAACCAGCAAGAAGGATAGGGAAGGGAATGAGAGAAACTGAGGCATGAAGTTAGACAGCAAAGCAGTTGGCTCAAGGTCACCCAGACCAAGATACCCATAGTTGGGAAGAAGGTATCCAACCTCCAGCCCCACAAAGCGCTCAAATCCCACACCAAGGAACGTTTGGACCTACAAGTCCCAAGTCTGGTCAGCTATACACCCCCACCATGTCCTCATCTGTTTCCCCTTCCCCCAAAACAACAGTAGCTCCGACATATCCTGAGAAGTCTTCAGCCAGGAGCCCTCCGCCAGCGCCACCGAGGGGGAGGAAAACACTTCCCTTAAAGTTGGGGGCTTCAGGACCTCCTGCTTCCATAGTATTTGGAGAGAGGGAAAAACATCCCGGGACCTCCTCCTGGCAAAATCCTTGCTCCTGCTCACCTGGCTCCCCTCGGCCCCCGGGGTCCCTCGATCCAGCCTCCTCCCTAGGAGATCGGGCGCTGCCCTCAGCGGTCCTCTCCCACCAGGCCAGGGCAAAGCGCCGGAGGCACTGCCAGGGCTGCATGGGGAGGGGTGGGGCGGGGGGGCTAGCACTAGCAGCCACACACGCCCCGCTGGGCCCTGCCAGCCGAGCTGCGGAGGCACCCGGCCGGCCCCCTCTGCTTCCACCAGCATCCTGCTGCCCCCACCGACAGGACTCGGAGCTGGCCCCGGAGCTTCTGACGTAGCAGGGGGGTGCGTGGGAGGGGAGGGGGGGCTATGGCGCGTCCCCTCCCCAGCCCCGCCCTCTGCCCCTCAGCCTCTGGCGGTCCCTACCTCCTCACTCACCCAGGATGCTCTCCCCAGCTGGGGGCGCCCTCCCCTGCCCTCTGGCCTCCGCAGGGGGAGGGCTTAAGATCAAATAGCCCCTCCCCCAGCCCCTCCCCCTTATGGCCCCTCCCTACCCGCCAGCTGAGCGGGGAGCTGGTCCCCTGTTTCTGCAACTGCTGCCTAGGCTCGAGGTCTCCAGGGCTAGGGCCTCGAGGTGAGGGGGGTGGGGGGGTGGAATACAGACTTGTATCCTGGCAACACAGCTAACCCCAGAATGCACTCATCCCCTTCCTTCCCTGGGGGGCTGGCGCAAAGCGCCTACCACCACCGTCCAAGCGCGTTCACCCCATTCTGGGACCTGGGGGAAAGAGAGGCCTTTGAGGCTCCCCGCCACCCACTTCTCTAACCCCTTCGCCTCCCCACCCCCCATTCCCCGCATCCTCCTCTTCCACCACCACGGATGGACCACTCCCCTCCCCCACTCCTCTCACAATCCATCCCCCTTCTTCTCCCCACCCCTCCTTCCTCCAAACGTACCCCTTTAAATTTTCACCCCTCGGGCCCTCTCCCCCGGGCATCACGAGGCCCTCCCCGCTTGGTCTCCAGCCTCGCCAATTCCTGACCCCCTCTGGTCCCAGGACTCCTGTCGCTCGGGTCCTTCTTCCAAGCCAGCACGCCGCGGTCCCCTGCACCCCCCCCCCCGGCCACCTGCGCCCCGAGCATCCCTTGCCCCACCGGCCGCCGCCTCCCCGGTCCGGCCGCCGCCCCCGCCCCCGGCCGAGGGGAAAACACACAAAGAAAACAGAAATACCTTCCACTTAAGCATGGAGGCACATTAGGGAGGAGAGAGACAGGGACATGCCTTGGGACGGAGCGTTCCCCATCGGGCGGGGGCGCGGGGGGCGGGGGCCCCGGGCCGGCCTGCCTGGCGCTCGCCCTCTCGCCGCCTCGCGGACTCCTTGCTCGGCCCCAGCCCCGGGGCGCGGTGCCAGGCGGGCGGGCTGGGGGCGCGGGCCCCGCCGGGGTGGACCAGCTGGGAGGGCGCCGGCGGCCGGGCGTGTGGGTGCGCGCGCGCGCGGGCGTGTCACCGAGTGTGCGAGAGCGAGTATGTGTGTCTATGTGTGTGTATGTGTGTGTGTATGTGTGCGGGGGGGCGCGCGCGCGGGCCGGCGCGGGTGTGTCACTGCGGGCGGGAGCGCGCGCGGCGCGGGTACCCGCGTGTGGCCGGAACGTACAAAGGGCCGCCGGGGGTGGCGGGGAGCGGAGGAGAGGAGGGGGCGCTGCGCCTCGCGCCCTCCAGCTGCACGGCGGGATCCCGCGGCGCGCGGCCGGGCCAGGGGTGCGGGGCGCGCTCACGCTCCCCTCCACTCCACCTGCTTCTCCCACCCCAAGCCATCCTCGCACCACCACCACGGAGACAAATGCCTCAGGCCGGGGACCAGCCTCGGAGGAGAGGGGTGCACCTCGAGGGTGGGGGACTTCTCGGTCTCCGAGCCCTGGCTCGCCAGGGGATTAGGAGGCATTCGGGGAGGAACAGGGCAGGGAGGCAAGCGGAGCTGAGGGACCGGGTAACCACTTTTCAGCCAAGGTGACCTCCGAAGGCCACAGCCGCCCTTTGCAGGGAGAGGCTGGACCCTCTTCGGCCTCTGCCGGGGTCGCCCCCCTCCACCCCACTGCTTAGACTCCGCTCAGCCTCAGGGATCCCGTCCCCCGGCGCCCCCTGCTGGGCTGTGTCCTTGCCCCAGCTCCGGTTGCGGCCCCTCCTGCAGGCGTCTGCTGGAACTGCAGAGGCCAGTGCTAGGATTGAGGGGAGCCAGCTCCTCTGTCAAGCAGCACCCCAAAGGAGCGCGCTCCAGACCCTTCTCACACCTCGCTCGGCTCTGCCACGGCCACCTCCAAGGCAGCATGCGGAGCGCTAGCTCTGCCCCGCCCCCGCTTTATTCCCACCCCTCCCTGTCCCACCTTGGCCTACCTGTTGGCTCAGCAGACTCCGGCTCTGACCGGCACTGACCCTGACCTGCCCTCCAGAGCTGGTTGCTTGCTTCCTCTCTCCCGCCCGCTCTCTGTCCTGTCCCTCCTCTCGCAAACTGCTCTTGGAGAGGAGAAAGTGGACTGAGTCCCCTGCCCCTTTTCGTTACCTTCCCAAAGCCACTTTAGATGGAGCAAGAAAGGGGCACAGGAACTCTCTTCAATATAGGGCGCCAGGCAGGCAGCAAGACAGGAGAGAAGACCCCACCCCAAGTGGTGCAAATGACAAACCGGTTTCCCCACTTCCTGGTCTACCCAGGTTGCAAGCTTAATCTAGGCTCTCCCATTTTCCTGCCCACTCCCAGGCCTGCCCCTGGACCAGCCACATGCCTGGCTAGGGGCAAGTCCCAGATGCCCCTCAAGATTAATCTCCAGGTGCAGTAGCTTAGCCGGCAGGGCCAGGGCCGGACAGGGAAGGGGCCCTTCCCAGCTCCAGCAGAGCTAGCTCTGGAGGACAGCCAAGAGCCGTGTCTCAGACACACCGTCTGGGCACACGACCCCAGCAGTCGGCACCCTGACTTCTCCCATTCCCGGCCAGCTGCTCTCCCTCTGCCAACTGGACAGTGCCCATCTTTTGGCCTCAACGCACAGCGGGCACTCTTCCAGCTCCCTGCCTGGCTGTCTGCCCAGGATGGGCATGGGAGGCAGCGGGCCCTGTGTAGGGGAGGGGGTGATGTAGGGAGGGGTGGCTTTCCCCCCGACTGCTCGGACACCACCTCCCACGCCTCTCAGAGCCTCCAGGCTGGGGACTCAAGCTTCTGTGCCTCCATTCAGAAGTCTGACTCAACTGCCCAGACTCCATCCCTTCCTCTCCCTTCAGGTTTCCCCTAAGATGGGGTCTCTTCCCTCCCTCACTTTGTGCACAGCTAAGGAGAAAGGAATCAGCAAGTGCTTTACTCAGATTCTCTCATTTAACCCCCTCAACAATCCTGCAGAATGGGCACCTTTGGCCCCATTTCAGAGATAAAGAGTTGAGGCTCAGACAGGAATAGCCATGTGTGTCCACTCTAAGAGTAGCACAGCTGAAATTCAAACTCAGATCTGCCTGACTTCAAAGCTCTCAGCATCTTTCCCATCACCAGCAGCACCTTCTGTGTGCACTGCCAGAAGCCGGGGCCAGCCTCGGTGGATGGAAGAGAGCTGGGCTCAGGAACGTTCAGTTATGTCAAGGTTAAGGAACTGAGCATTAGCCCTGGATGATGACAGGAAAGACGCTTGCCCAGTCCCATGGAGATTTTTCTGCCCTTAGGATAAATGCCAAGAAGCCACTGGTTTGGAGACTGGATGGAGAGGCTCTATGAATCAGCCCCCAGAAACTGGGAAGAGTTCCAAAGGTGTCAGCAGGACAGTGCATCCATCTTTCCCCACCCTGACGTGACCTCCTGCATCAGGAGGGCTCCAGGATCCTGACGTGAGCCCAAGGCGGACACTTAGCCACTGAGCTAAGGAGCTCCAGGCACACAGGAGCTCACTTAAAAAGGAACACTTAACGTTTTTTTTTAAAGATTTTATTTATTTATTTGACAGACAGAGATCAAAGTATGCAGAGAGCCAGGCAGAGGCAGGCAGAGAGGAGGAAGCAGACCCCCTGCTGAGCTCGATGCAGGACTCTATCCCAGGACCCTGAGATCACGACCTGAGCCAAAGGCAGGGGCTTAACCCCTGAGCCACCCAGGCTCCCTGACCCTTAACATTTCTCATCGTCTGCTTAGCCTTGATTTCATTTGACCCCCTATTCCCCTGAACTACTTCATCCACACCCACACAACCCAGGACAGCTGGGTCCCATAGAGGGGTGAGAGGAGATACAGCTTCAGAACCGAAACAAAGGCCCTGAGACCCCACAGTGAGACAGAGGATGGGTGGATGGCATTGACCCTCACCCCCCCCCCAGGTCCTCTGGCCCAGCCCCCCAGGGAAGATCAGTTCCTGGCCCCCATCATATCTCCAAAGCTGGGGTAGGGAAAAGGTTGGGAAGCCATTGCCACTGATCAACAGTAGAGCAACTCAGGTAGTATTTCTCCAGCCCAGAGATGAGAGAATTGCTCCTGGAAGCTGGCTTGGTGCCCGGGCACAACCCGTGTGCCAGCTGCCTCCACCTGAGATGCCGCAGGTGCCACCCCACCCCCACTCGCAGTCCTCAACAGGTAACTTCCCTCTTGCCCTCCTCCCAGCCGGTGTCTCTGGGCACTGCTCTTGGTCGGGAGGAGGCAGCTGGCTCATATGAGGGATCACTAGGGCCAAGTTTAATGGAGCTTCTTACACTGTCCCTGCCCCCTCCCTGGCCTGTTCCTGGGAACCTGTGGGAGGGAGGTTATGGGGGAGCATGCTAGAGGTGAGAATTTTCGGCCACTCCTTCCCCAAGTTACAGTGAGAACAGGGAGCACACCTGGACAAACATCTGGGCAGGAAGAGAGACATGGGACCAGGGGTGGGCAGAGAGAGGCACTGGGGCCTCTGGGGAAAGGCACAGGGAAAAGGATGATGTGGAAATGGTGGCTGGGATATGCTGAACTGCTCACTCCGCCATGGTGGGAACCCCCTCCTCCCCCCGCCCCCCCAGATCCTAGAGAAAGCCCCCTGCCAGTCCCCTGCATTTCATGAGCCCCTTGGACCATCCACCCTCCAACAAGAGTGGCCCGCAGGCAGTGAGGGGACTGCGCTATGGCCCTGTACCTGAGAGAAAGTGACCAGGGGGGTGACCTGGCATTTGGAGCAGAAAATGGCAGGGGTGGGGGAGGTGAGGAGGAGGAGGAGGGTTTTAGCTCTGCCCCAAGCCTTCAAACCGTAGACTAGTGCCCCAGAGCCCCTTCCAGGTCTCTTCTTGCATTCCTGGCCCTCCCATTCCCCCTCCCACCCTACAGGAGAGGAGTGAATAGCAGTAAGTTTCAAAGGACCGTCCCTTATTCCCTGCGGTCCTCCCTCTCCAGCTTCTTATTGTAATGAATGCTAACGATGCTCCATAATTGATGCTCTCATTAGCACATCAAACCCACTTTCTGAAGAATGGAGAGAGAATGTGGGATGGGGGTTTCTCTGGGCTCCTGACTCTAGCCACCTCCAGCCAGAGAAATTCATCTTGGTGTTTCTAGCAGAGAGGGAGCCCGGGCTAAAGGACTTTCGGCGAGAAGCCTAGATGTCCCTCTGATGGGCAGTTTTCTGAGCCCAAGTCTCTGTCTTCCTGTCAGATGGCAGGCAAGGGTCCTACCTCCACCATCACACTGGGAGTGCCGAGTCTCCCTCATTAACTAAGGCTCCCCCTCAGGGTCGTGCAATGGTTCTTACACTAGAGTGAGGATCAGAATCACTGGAGGGCCTGTCAAAACAGGAGTTGCTGGGGCCCACTCCTGAACTTGCTGATTTAGTAAGTTTGAAGAAGGGCCTGGGAATTTGCATTTCTAACAAGCTTCCAAATACTGCTGCTGCTCTGGGCCCCACTTTGAGAACCAATGTGGGCCAGAGGGGACTTCTTGTTTTCCCAGTCCGCTGATGCAGCTTGCCTGGCAGCTCGACACAGGGCCTGACCCAGGGGGAGTGTCCAGGAGAACTTTGTGGCATGGATGATGGCTCTTCCCCTCCCAAAGCACCTCCCTGCAAACCAAGGCCAATTCCTGCCCCGATAGCTCCCCTGGAGACTCCTTTCTTCCCAGACTTTGACCTTTGATACTGAGGGGCAGAGACAACCGGAACTGGATCTCTCGATCCCCAGCTGCGGGCCACCATGCTCTGTGCCACTGATGTCAGTGCGTCTCCTGGGAGAAAGAAGGAATAAAGATGAAAGAGAGGCTTCTCAGCACCCCATCTCGCTTTGGGGAGACTTACTAGGGCCTCAGTGGGGAGAAGGGCTCATGGATATAGTCCGTGAACATGAACGTGCATGCCGCTCCCCACCCCCTTCCTTCCCACTCAGTCCCTGAGGCATAAGAACGGCAGGCTAGGGTGGAGGGGAGTGGACATTAGAGCAGGAATGTAACAATGAAAGAGGAAGGCAGATGGAAGCAGGGTGAAGAGAAAATGATAGACAAAAAACAGAGGGGAGGAGGGGCGTGAGCAGAAGGGGGAGGTAGAAGAGAGAGAGTGAGGGAGGTGAGAAGCTCAGGAAAGGCAAAGGGAAGAGAGAAGAAAGATGTGGAGGGACCAGAGTAGGGAGAAGGAGGAACAGAGTCTGTATCTATCCCTGAGAGGACATATTTTGAGCCACAGGGTCCAAGTGGACCACAAGCCCAACTCCTGAAAGGCCACACCTACCTTGGCTTTGAGGCTTTAGATTTCACCACCTTGACCTACATGCCTTGGTGAAAAAGGGAAAGGCAACCTCCCACACCCACATGCCAGCCAGCAGCCTCCCAGTCCTTCCAAGTAGCCTAGAAGCCTATGGTGGGCAGTAGGGCAAAAGAGCAGGGATCATCCTGACCTATTTTCCCCATGCTAGCTCCTGATAACCATTGCCTTGCCTTCCCAGGTGACAACAATCACCTGTTGAATAAAGAAAGCAGGTGGAACCCTCTCACACTTTGCTGGTGGGAATGAAAAATGGCTCAGCAACTTTGGAAGACAGTTTGGCAATGCCTCAAAAAGCTAAACATGGAAATAGCACGTGACCCAACAGCCTAAATGTTCTTCAGCGGATGAACGTGATCTATGCTTATAATGCAACATGATCTGTCCCTAGAAAGGACCCAAGTACTAATACTCGCTCCAACTCGGATGAATCTTGAAACACGTGCTAAGTGAAAGAAGCCAGACACAGAAGGTCACACACTGTACGACTCCGTGTATGTGACATATTCAGAAGAGGCAAATCTGTCGAGATCTGCCTTGGAGGAGGAGGAAGAAAATGGAGACCAACCCCTTCAGGAGTATGAGGTTTCCTTCCGGGGTGACAACGTGTTTCGGCACTTCGTGGAGGTGGGGATTTGCACAATATGGGGAGTGCCGAAATGCTACCGAGTTGTTTATTTTAATTTTATGTTACATGAATCTCACCCCCAAAAAAGAAAAAGTAGTCATGAAAGCAGGTGTTTTCTAGGGAGTTCAAGAAATCCATCCAACTGCAGAGCCTACCTGCGTGAGCCTTTCTGGAGTCACAGCCTTTCTGGGGCCCTGGCGCCCCAGGCATCTGCTTGAAAGACTCAGAAAATGCTTGTGGGACCCCCAGGATGCTGTTTTCTGGCCCCATGCTGCATCCCTGAAGCCTCCGCCCTGCCTGGCTTGCACCCCAAGAGAAGCTCCCTTTCCCCTTCTCACTTCCCCAGCAGGCAGCAAGCACAGAATAGCTGGGTTGGGGCCAAGGCGCCCCTTTGAGGCTCCTGACAAAGGTTCTGCATCCTCTCCCTAGATAAATGGGCATCCATGCCCACCACACACACACACACACACAAAAACACAAACAAAGAAACAAACACAAAAACAAAAACCTGTGGCCCTCCCTGACCTCTGCAGCCCCTCCAAGGACCCCTGGGGCAGGGGTACTCAAAGCATGGTCCCCACACAAGTGTGGCCACTGGTTCACGAGATGAGTACAGAAATAGAGAGAAAGCGTTAGGCAACCTTTCCGGGGATGTGACATTGCCACAGTGTCCAAGCACGTGATAGTTTTTAAAAAGTAGGTTCATAGTCAATTGGAAATTTAACAACAACAATAAAAATGTGTCTCACCCAGAGAGTTTGAGAAGGTACGCCCCTAAGCATCCATTCACTTCCCATTCATTCTCTGCCTGAGAATTTCAATACATTTCTTAGCATTTCTTAGCATGGAGGGCATTCAAGGCCCTCCATGATCTGTCCGCTAAATCTTTCCTGCCTTATCTCTGGCTACCTCCTGCAGTATCACACACTACACACACGCACACCCACACACCCCTACTTGTGTGCATGCGTGCCCTGTATCTCCCTCTCGCACTTTCGCCTTTGTCCATACCGTTTCCCCACCATAGGGATATTCTTTCCTTCTGCCCCTGTTGACACCTGACTCCCAATTCTAGGCGCGGCTCAAATAAATAAATAAAGCCTTCCCAAACTCTACCCCCCACCCCCGCCCTCCGCACATGCAAACAATCTAGCTGCAATTCCCTCTCCCCTGGGCTTTCCTAACACCCACTTAGCTTTATTTGCGGCTGTCCATCTCCCCCTCACAGGGCAGAGCTCTGGTCCCCCTGGTCCTCTCTGTCTTCTCCACCTTCCCGAGTGTCCACGCTGTGTGGATTCTGGAAAGTCTGCTGTCCTGATTCTCCCCGGTCTCTCCCGTGGCTGCTCTTGGCTGTCCGCTTGTTCCATGAGCAGCCTTCTGAGCCTCAAGCTCCTTCCCAAGATAGGACCCAGGACTCCATTCCACTCCCTGCCCCACCCCTGGCTTCACTCTCCTCCCCGCCGGGGTCGGCCCACAGCAATAACCACTAGTATATGATGGGGGCCAAAAATCAGTGGCCTCCAAGATTTCCAGGACTGGAAAAAAGTTAATTTGACTTATTTTTTGAATAGGAAATCCTATTTGCAAGTGATACAAAATTCAAAAGGGGCAAAAGGGAAGTACAGTGGAAAGTCAGTTCCCCCACCACTGCCTCTGCCCAGGGCCTCTGGGGTCCAGCACCAGAAGCAAACACCATCCCCAGTTTCTTTGGCCTTTCGGGACTTTAGCCCAGGTGTTCACAAGTATCTCCTCTGCGTTCTCTTACCCAAACGGCAGCCTAGGTTACACACTCAACAATTATAAACTGGACATTGTTCTACACCAGCACATATAAAGCTACCCTGTTGGGGCACCTGGCTGGCTCGGTCAGTAGAATGTGCACTCTTGACCTCGGGGCTGTAAGTTCAAGCCCTGTGTTGGGTGCAGAGATCATTTAAAAATAAAGTGTTTTAGGGGCGCCTGGGTGGCTCAGTGGGTTGAGGCCTCTGCCTTCGGCTCAGGTCATGGTCCCAGGGTCCTGGGATCGAGCCCCACATGGGGCTCTCTGCTCAGCGGGGAGCCTGCTTCCTCCTCTCTCTGACTGCCTCTCTGCCTACTTGTGGTCTCTGTCTGTCAAATAAATAAATAAAAATTTAAAAAAAAAGTCTTTAAAAAAAATAATATAAAATAAAGGTGTCCTGTGGATGACTATTTAGGCCATGTCTAGGGCAAAAGATATCCTGGTAATGACTTCAGTTCACAAAATGCAAGCTTATCTGTAGAATAAATTCCTAGAAGTGGAATAGCTAGATAAAGAGGATGGGTATAATAAGAATTTTAGATACGAACCATTATTTCTTCTTTGGCCCTGATGTATGAATCCATACATAGCAGTCCATCTTTCCCAATTTGGCCACTTACTTGTGTGCCTGCTGGGGAAACTGAGGCAGCTACTCTCCCATACACACACCCATAGAACCCCAAGTTGGACTAGAACCTGAAAGCAGAAGGAAATCCAGCTTCATCAGAGTTAGGAGATGTCCCAAGGGTCCTGGGCACCTTGAGAAGCAGAGGGAAGAAGGACGTGTCTTGCTTGAAAAGGGAGAAACTAGATAATGATCACTTTCTGGGTGAGGGAGGAGCTAAGTCAAAACACTGAAGGGGCTCCATGTCAGCAAGAGAGACTGAGATCAGCTCCCAGGGTAAACTTCCCGCCAGTGCAGGAGGGGTGCTGAGGGCCAGACACCAGCAAGAAGTGCAGTGTCTCCTTCCTCAAGAGAGCCTTATGCCAGGATGAAAGGGGTGGTGGCCCAGCCAGGTCTGCTGGGAGGGAGAGGGCTGGAGCAGGGGATCATTTAAGCTGCCGTGCAAGGGCACGGCCTGGCCAAGGTGAAGAGCGTGGGAACTGGATTAGTACCACAGGGCCCAGAGCTTGACAGTTTTCACAGCAATCCTGCGGTGGGCAAGCAAGTGTGATGAGGGGCCCCCTTTGTTGATGAGACAACCAAAGCCCAGAGAGGTTAAGACACTTGCTCAAGGCTTCACAGCTGCACCAGAACTTAAACCCAAGCCCCCACATGCAAGGATATGGCCTCCACTGCCTTGGCCCCCACTGCCTTCTGGGGCTGGAAGCTTCCCAAGATAGGTCCCAGGTCTCCAACCTGGGTCCCCGCACCAACTTCTCCAGGCCCTTTACACCCTCATTCCTCCCTGCCCCCCTCCCCACCAACCCCAACCATGCAGCCTAACAGCAGAACAGGGTGGGGACTGCTGGGCCAGGCTTGCAAATCCCTCTCCTGCCCAACAACAACAATACAGCAGGAGAGGAAGACAGAGGTGGGAACAGGTCCCAGACTCCCCTCTCACGTGTCCTCGCCCGTCTCAGTCCCAGACTCTCTCGTGATAGGAAAGTAGGCCAGTTTGGAATATGTCACAGATATTTTCGACATCCCCATCTGTACTATCGCTTTGCATACAGCCAAGTGGGGCAGAGCCAGAATCTCCGTGCTGGATGAGGGGTACGCCTGCTACCTCTGGGGCTCGGAACCCAAACACGGGGCTGCAAACATGCACAGGGAACCCTGAAGGGCATTGGGCACTGGGCACTTGTCCAGCTGCCTGAACAGGGTGGGACAAAAGACTAGTCGTATCTGCCTTCTTCCCAGAGGAACAGAAGCAGAACAGCTGTGCGATTTATGGAAAGGATCCCTCTGCCCTGTGAGCCTGGGGATGGAGCACTGAGGAGGGAGCAATTAGTCCTGCAGGGAAAAGGGGTCTGGGAAAGCTTTAGGGCAGATGTGACTGATACTTGAGCTGGGCCTTGAAAGGGGAGCAGAACTTTGCTGAGGGAAGATGTGGGGGGCTGGGGCACGCGGGTGGCTCCGTGGGTTAAGTGTCTGTCTTTGGCTCAGGTCATGATCTCAGCGTCCTGAGATCCAGCCCACATCCAGCCCTGCATCATCGAACCCCTCATCAAGCCTGCTATTCCCTCTCCTTTTGTCCCTCCCCCCATGCTTTCTCTTGCTCTGCAATAAAATAAATAAAATCTTAAAAAAAAAAAAAGAAGGCTACCTTAGCACAAATGTTTACCACTCCATCCTCCAAAATCCCTTTAAAATGACAGAGAAAAAAAAATACACTGGAGTTTTAAAGCAGATTAGATTAGAATAATGGCAAAACCAAACAGAGAATAGGAATGCATGATCCCATAAAGGAACTCACTAAAAGTGTGAATCTTCCGTAAAAGAACCATAGATTTCCTGCTGATGTCAGGAACGAGGCAAGTATATCACTCTCATCATCCTTGTTCAATATTGTGCTGAGGCTCTAACTAGTGTTCTAAGGCAAGGGCCCAAGGGCATCCAGAATTGAAAGGAAGAAGTAAAATTGCCCAAGATGGCATGGATTTCTAAGTGGAAAATCTGGTGGAATCTAAAACATAGCTATTAGAACTAATTATGTGTGTTTAGCAAGATTGTAAGTATAAAGTCAACATATAAAATCAATTGTTTTTCTATATAGCAATGAACAACTGGAAATTGAAATTTAAAAAATAATACCATGTACAATAACATCAAAAAATATTAAGTACTTAGGAAAAAGACTGGTAAAAATATTCAAAACCTATACACTTGAAACTACAAAACTTTGCTCAGAGACCTCAGTAGATGAAGAGGTATACTATGCTCATGGATCAGAAGACTTATACTGTCAAGATGTCAGTTCTCCCCAAACTGATGTATAAATTTAACACAATCCCAGTCAAATTCATAGCAGTCTTTTTTTGTAGAAATTGAAAAGTTGATTCTAAAATTCTTATGGAGGGGTGCCTGGGTGGCTCGGTGGGTTAAAGCCTCTGCCTTCAGCTTGGGTCATGATCCTGGGGTCCCGGGATGGAGCCCTGTCTCGGGCTTTCTGCTCTGCAGGGAGCCTGCTTCCTCCTCTCTCTCTCTCTCTCTCTGCCTGCCTCTCTGCCTACTTGTGATCTCTGTCTGTCAGATAAATAAATAAAATCTTCAAAAAAAATTCTTATGGAAATGCAATGGACTTAGGATAGCCAAAACAATCTCAAAAAAGAAGGTGGGGGTGGGGGGAGTTGAAGGACACTTTCCCCTGGCTGGCGGCACAGAGGCCTCCCATGGCTGGAGTTACTGTAAGAGACCTGAACCTGCAGGAGTTCATCAGAGCTCTGGCAGCCTTCCTCAAAAAGTTTGGAAAGCTGAAGTTTCCTAAATGGGTGGACTTGGTCAAGCTGCCTGAGTGTATAGATCTTGTTCTCTGTGATGAGAACTGGTTCCACAGATAAGCCACTTCCACAGAGCAATGCCTGTATCTCTCGGGCTGCACCAGGTTGGCTCCATGACCAAGATCTATGGGGGACATCAGAGAAACAGCATCGCACCCAGCTCCTCAGTCGATGCTCCAAGAATGTGGCCCACAGGGTCCTCCAAGCCCTGGAGGGGCTGAAAGTTACAGACAAGAACCAAGATAGGGGCCACAAACTGACACCTCAGGGACAGAGAGTTCTGGACAGAATCTCTGGACAGATGGTGACTGCCAACAAGAAGCATTAGAACAAACGCTGGGTGGGGGTGCCTGGGTGGCTCAGTCGTTAAGCGTCTGCCTTTGGCTCTGATCATGATCCCAGGGTCTTGGGACTGACCCCCACATCCAGCTCCCTGCTCAGCAGGAAGCCTCCCTCTCCCACTCCCCCTGCTTGTGTTCCCTCTCTCAATCTCTCTCTCGATCTCTGTCAAATAAATAAATAAAAACCTTAAAAAAAAAAAAAAAAAAAAAAAGAACAGGGGCGCCTGGGTGGCTCAGTGGTTAAGCCTCTGCCTTCAGCTTAGGTCATGATCTCAGGGTCCTGGGATCTAGCCCCGCATTGGGCTCTGCTCAGCGGGGAGCCTGCTTCCCCCTCTCTCTGCCTGCCTCTCTGCCTACTTGTGATCTCTCTCTCTCTGGCAAATAAATAAGTAAATAATGAATGGATGAATGGATAGGAGCACTAGGCTGGCTCAGTTGGAAGAATGTGACTTTTGATCTAGGTGTCATGAGTTCCAGCCCCAGGTTGGGCGTAGAGATTATAAATAAATAGATAGATAGATAGATGAGTTTTATTTTTTTAAGAGAATGAATAAACAAATCAGAACATGTTCATACAAAGGAACAGTACCCAGCAATAAAAGCAATGAACAATTGAGTCACATAATAACAGAGAATTCCAAAATGATTATGCTAAGTCAAAGGAGGGAGAGAAAATAGAGTACATTTATAGCGTTTGATTCCATAGAGATACCGAATCTAGAAAATACAAACTAATTAATCTGTAGTGACAGATAAACACATCAGTGGTTGCCTAGAGATGAGGGGAGAGGTTGGGGAAGGGCGGGAGTAATAGATTAAAAAGGGACAAAGGGAAATTTGGGGGGGTGATGGGTATGTTCATTATCAAGATTTAGTGATGGTTTCACAGGTGTCCTCATATGTGAAAACTTAAACAGTACATTCTAAATATGCATAGTTTACTTTATTATCAATTGTTCTTCAATAGAGCTACAGAAAGGTAAATAAAAAGAAGCCATAATCAGATAAAACAAAAGAGTTAATCTGGGGGGGAAAAGTGAAATTAGATATAGATTTTGGGAAAAAGCAAAATCATCTCTACATGAAGATTATATTATTATCTACTTAGAAAAGTCAAAGATTCCACTGAAACCTTATAAATCTTATCAGCAAGTTCGGTAAAATGGCCAGTTAAAAGAAAAATACAGAAAGATCAATTGTTTTCTTTTTAACCATGAAAAACCAATTTAAAAATGTTTAAAAATGATTTTATTCATAACAGCAATTACAACTATGAAATACATAGGAATACATTTTACCAGAGACATAGCAGAAGACTTGAGTAAATAGAGAGAGACATGTCATTTTCTCACAACAGAACACTTTGGTAAGGCTGTCAATTTCCTCAAAATTACTCTATACGTCCAATGCAACTTGAGTTTGAAATTCCAATCGAATTTTTTAACTGAAACTAGAAAAGATAATTCTAAAATTCATCTAGAAGGGTAAATGAGTACCAAGAGAAAAAACAATGACAAATAAGGAAAATGGGCTGAGTTGGAATTGCTTGCATTATCACTAATACATAATCACTAATACCACAAAAAAGAGGGTATTATAGTAAGACTAGGACTTGTCTTCACACAAAGTAGGTGCTTCACAAACATTTGTAAAATGATCAAGAAAATCAATAAGCTAACAGATAACAAATATCCCAGAAACAGTATAAAACCCTTTTTCATATAGTTAATGTTTTAATAAAAATGTTTATCATATATCTCTATTAAATATGTCCTTGATGTCCAGGAACTCCTCAAAGTCAACATGCCCTAGACTGACCTACCCCTACTTCCTCCCTCTCCAAGCTCCCCATCCCTATTCCTGCTCCTCCTCCTGCTTCACAGTTCTGCCAAACCGCTCAAACAGAAAAAGTGGTCACCCTGGATCCCCTTCTCCCCCTCACGCTCTCATTCAGTTTTACTTTCTAAGATATCGGTCTCCACCTCCCACCACAGAGGAATTTAGCACACGATAAAAACAGCAAGGAAGGGACACAGTGCTGGAACAAGTGGCTATCTATGGAAAAGAAATACTTAAGTTAAATCCATATATAAAAGTGAATTCGAGATGGGTTAAATATCTTGGTACAAAGAGTTAAACTATAAAACACATGAAAGAAAGGGGTGCCTGGCTGGTTCAGTTGGTGGAGCCTGAGACTCTGGACCTCAGGGTTGTGAGTTCAAGCTCCACGTTGTGTGTAGAGTTTACTTAAAAAGAAAAAGAAAAGGAGCCACTGGCTCAGTCAGTTAAGCGTCTGCCTTCGGCTCGGGTCATGATCCTGGGGTCCTGGGATCGAGCCCTGCATCGGGCTCTCTGCTCAGTGAGGAGCCTGCTTCCCCCTCTCTCCCTCCGCCTGCCACTCTGCCTGCTTGTGATCTCTCTCTCTGTCAAGTAAATTTAAAAAAAAGAAAAAAGAAAAGAAACCATTCGAAAGAAATATACAAGGACACTCTTTATAATTTAGGGATGGGAAGGACTTTTTATAAGACATGAAAGTCATAAACCACAAGGAAAAAATAGCAACAGATTTGGTTATAGTGAAAGCACCACAGAGTTAAAAACTGAATGCAAGATGGGGAGTATTTGCAAAATTGAAGACATAGCTGAGGTTAATTGCTATCCCCGTTATCCATTATCCTTTCTTCTAGCAACCATTGTCCCCCAACCCATATCCCCTGGAGAACCACTCCTCGCCTACTTCTAGGGCATGTGGTTTGATGGGTCTGGTCTGCCTCCCAGTTCCAGGATGAGGCACGAGACCTAAGCTTGACCATTCGGGGTATTCTATCCTCCCTCAAGCAAACGGATTTGTTTAAGGCAGGGTGTGTGATCTAAATGAGGGTCAAATTAGAGACCACACTGTGACTTTTCCAGTCCCTAGGAAGAGTTTGTGGAGAGTTCTGGAATTACTATGGCTATCTTGACTTCACATGGATGAGCTGATCTGAGAATAAAGCCAAAACAAAGGAAATCAAAGTCATGTACTGGTGAAAGATTTATGAAGACAAAGTCTGGACACTGGGACCTAGCTAGGCCTAAGGTCAACTGCCTCTAGGAATTTAGTTATGTGAGACAATAAAGACGTCCTGCCTTTTTTCTTCACTAAAGCTGGTTTGAGTTTTATTTCTGTCCTTTGCAAACCAGAGCAACTGTAATATTTAATCTATCCTTAAAAATATTTACTCAACTGTTGTTGAAGTGAAAAAAATTTCAGAACTATATATAAATGTTAGTTTGTTTTGTTTTGTTTTTAATTTTAAGTAGGGCCAATGTGGGTTTTGAACTCACGACCCTGAGGTTAAGAGTCCTATATTCTACCAACTGAACCAGCCAGGTGCCCCTTTTCTATTTTGAATTTTAAAATATATGTCTCCCTAGACATAGGGAGACATATATTTTATCTGTGGGGCATATATTTTATATGCCTGGGTGGCTCAGTGGGTTAAAGCCTCTGCCTTCGGCTCAGGTCATGATCCCATGATCCCAGGCGCTGGGATCAAGCCCCATATTGGGTTTTCTGCTCAGCAGGGAGCCTGCTTCCCTTCCTCTCTCTCTGCCCCTCTCTGCCTACTTGTGATCTCTGTCTGTCAAATAAATAAATAAAAATCTTTAAAAAATATATATATGTCTGTGCACATAAATAGGTTTGGAAGGACACATATGCACATACTATTAGTCTTAATCCCTAAGGGAGTAACGATGGAGGCCAAGGGAATGCAATTTTAAAATTATCGTCGGTTTTTTTTTTTTTAACACTTTTTTTTTAAAGATTTTATTTATTTATTTGACAGAGAGAGATCACAAGCAGGCAGAGAGGCAGGCAGAGAGGAGGAAGCAGGCTCCCCGCAGAGCAGAGAGCCCCATGCGGGACTCGATCCCAGGACCCTGAGATCACGACCCCAGCCGAAGGCAGCGGCCCAACCCACTGAGCCACCCAGGCGCCCCAATCGTTGGTTTTTTTTTTTTTTTTTTTTAAGATTTCATTTATTTATTTGACAGAGAGAGAGTGAGAATAGGCAGGGGGAGCGGCAGAGGGAGAGAGAAAAGCAGGCCTCCCTCTGAACAAGGAGCCAGACGTGGGGTTCCATCCCAAGACTCTGAGATCATGATTTGAACCGAAGGCAGATGCTTAACGACTAAGCCACCTAGGGGCCCTAGGAATGCAATTTTTACCCTACACATGAGCTTTATGATTTGAATTTTTCCAAAGAGCATTGAATCATTCAATCAACAAATATTTATTAAGTTCCTATCCTGACTAATCACTGTTCTAGGCTGGGGGCATAGCATTAAATAAAACAAAATGAAACCTTTGCTTTTGTGGTAAGGAGAGGTATTGTTATATTTTTTAAGATTTTATTTATTTATTTGACAGAGAGAGAGCACAGCAGGGGGAGCAGCAGAGGGAGAGGGAGAAACAGAGTCCCTGCTGAGCAGGGAGTCTGGTGTTGGACTCAATCCCAGGACCCTTGGATCATGACCTGAGCAGATGCTTAACTGACTGAGTCAGCCAGGCACCCAAGGCATAATTATTTTTTAAATAATATCTTAAAAATTAATTAATCCACGAGTGCCTGGGTGGTTCAGTTGGTTAAGCATCTGCCTTTCAGTTCAAGTCCTGATCTCTGGGTCCTGGGATGGAGCACCTCATACAGCTCCTGCTTATCAGGGAGTCTATTTCTCTTTCTCCCTCTGCTCATCCTCCTGTTCATCCTCTTTCTCTCTACCTCTCAAATAAATAAATAAATAAATAAAATCTTTTAAAAAATTAATTAATCCAACTCTTTCAGTGTGCCTGCATCCAGGCTTCTGAGTGTCACTAGACAAAAGCACACAACTGAGAAGATGAGGACCAAAGATGTTCAATAAATGTTCAATAAATGTTCAACAACAAATGTTCAACAAATGTTCAATAAAATCCACAAAGCCAAAAATTGGTTCTTTGCAAAGACCACTAAAATTGATTTAAAAATGTAGCAAGAGGGGCACCTGGGTGGCTCAGTGGGTTAGGCCTCTGCCTTCGACTCAGGTCATGGTCTCGGGGTCATGGTCTCGGGGTCCTGGGATCGAACCCCATATCGGGCTCTCTGCTTGGCAGGCAGCCTGCTTCCCTCTCTCTCTCTGCCTGCCTCTCTGCCTACTTGTGATCTCTGTCAAATAAATAAATAAAATCTTTTTTTAAAAAATGTAGCAAGAAAGATGAGAGAGAGAAAACATATAACTACTATTAGGAATACAAATGGAAGCATTACTACAGATCCTATAGATGCTAAAAAAGATAATAAGAGTGTATTACAAAGAACTTCATGTCAACATTTGAAGATTTAGATAACAAGAAATTCCTCTAAAAAACACAACTCACCAAAAATGTCACAGGAACATCCAAAAATGCCATAAAAATATTCTGATTTTTTGAGATCACAATAGGCCTACATATCTGTTAAAAGAAATTGAATCTTTAAAATCTTCTACAAAGAAAACTCCAGGCCCAGACGGCTTCATTGGGGAATTCTTCCAAACGTTTAAGGAAGAAATAATACCATCTTACACAAATTCAGCAAATAGAGAAAAAAAAAGAACATTTTCCAACTCATTTTATGAGACTTGACTAACCTTGATACCAAAACCTGGCAAGGATATCACAAGAAAGGAGAATTACAGCCAGTATCTCTCATGAACATAGATGCAAAATCCAACAAAAAAATGCCAAATCATATTTAGTAATTTTTTAAAAGGCAATTCATAGTAAAGACCAGATGCAGTTTTGTCCAGCAATGAAGGTTGACTTAATGTTCCAAAATCAACCAATGTAACTATGCACATTAACAAAATTAAGTAGACAAACTATCTGACCATTTTAATAGATACAGGAAAAGCTTTTGATAAAATTAAATACCTACTCATGATTTTTAAGACAGAAAACTAGAATAAAAAGGAATTTCCTCAATTTGATAAAGGACCTCTCAAAGAAACTTTACAGTTGGGATGCCTGGATGGCTCAGTCGGTTAATTGTTGGACTCTTTATTTCAGCTCAGGTCATGATTTCGGGGTCATGAGATCCAGTCCCACACTGGGCTCCATGCCCAGCATAAGATTCTCTCTCTCCCTCTGTCCCTTCCCCCCATCTCTCTCTCTTAAAAAATAAAAACTTGTAAGTTGACCTCATATTTAGCACTGCAATATCAAGTGTTGTCCCCCTATATTAGGCACAAATATCCTTGCAGCCTTGGGGTAGGCAAAAATATCTTAGGATAAAAAAAGTACTAGCCATAAAAGAAAAAAAAATTATAAAGTGGGCCTAATTAAAATAAAAAAAATTCTGCACATCAAATAATACCCTTACAAAATGAAAAAGTAAACTACCAAATGAGAGAAAATAATCGTAATACATGTACCTGATACAGAACTTATATAAAGAATGAGTAAATAACTTATAATCCAGTAATAGAACCACAAGCAATCCAATTTTTTTAAAAGGCAAAAGACTTGAAGAGGGTCGCCTGGGTGGCTCAGTGGGTTAAAGCCTCTACTTTCAACTCAGGTCATGATCCCAGAGTCCTGGGATCGAGCCCCGCATGGGGCTCTCTGCTCAGCGAGGAACCTGCTTCCTCCTCTCTCTCTGCCTGCCTCTCTGCCTACTTGTGATATCTGTCTGTCAAATAAATAAATAAAATCTTAAAAAAAAAAAAAAAAAAGACTTGAAGAGACACAAAAGATATAGGAATGAAGGGGCCCCGGGTGGTTCTGTGGGTTAAGCCTCTGCCCCTGCATCCCATCTCTGCTCCGTGGGGAGCCTGTCTCTCCTCTGCCTGCTGCTCCCCATGTTTGTGTGCACTTGCTCTTATCTCAAATATACCTCCAAAATCCATTTGACATGGATCGTAGACTTAAGTGGGAAAAAATAAAAGCAATAAAGCTTACAGAAAAAAAAAATCATGGGTATTTTCATGGCCTTGGAGTAGACGAAGATGTCTTAATCAGGATACAGTAAGCGCTAAACATAAAAGATTAATGTATCTGACTTATCAAAATTATGAAACTCTGTTCATCCAAAGACACTATAAAGTTGATAAAGGGGCACCTGGGTGGCTCAGTGGGTTAAGCCTCTGGCTCCGGCTCAGGTCATGATCTCAGGGTCCTGGGATCGAGTCCTGTATCAGGGTCTCTGCTCGGCAGAGAACCTGCTTCCCCCCTCCTCTCTCTGCCTGCTGCTCTGCCTACTTGTGATCTCTCTATCTCTGTCCAATAAATAAATAAAATCTTTTTAAAAAGAGAAACAAAACTATAGAGAACAAACTGAAGGTTACCGGAGGGGAGAGGAATGGGGGATGATAAAACAGATGAGGATTAAGGAATACATTTGTCAACGATGAGTACGGGTGGTGTATGGAAGTGTTGAATCACTCACTGTATTGCACACCTGAAACTAATATAACACGGTGCATTAACTAACAGGAATTAAAATTTGAAAACTTAACTAAAAAAAAAGAAAGTTGAAAAAGCAAACCACAGAATACATTAAAAAAAAACTCCTACTTATTAATTTTAAAAAATCATGCAACCCAAGTTTTTTAAAATAAGCAAAACATTGGAAACGACTTCCCAAAAGAGGATTCCAAACATCCAGCAATTACAAATGGGTGAATACAAAGGAATACACTTACGAGAAAGTGTTTGAATCACTAAGCATCAGGACGATGAAAATTATAACCACAAAGAGATACCACGGCGCATCTACAAGTATGGCTTACATTTTAAAAACGGAGAATTTATGAAGTGTGTAAATCGGCATAATCGCTCTGGAGAACTATTCGGCAGTGTCTATGCAAGATAGACAGTCTATCTTATGATCTAGCACAACTCTTAGGTACCTAGACAAGAAATATGAATGTTTATTCTCAGCAAAAAAAAAGTACAGTCAAAAACAGGAACAACCATCAATAGTGGAAGAGCTAAATTGTGTTAGAGTCATACAATGGCATTCTATGCATAAAAATGAATGAATTACTGCTACTATGACAATGTGGTTGCATCTCACAGAGATAACGTTGAGTGAAACCAGACACAAAAGAGTATGGACCAGGGGTGCCTGGCTGGCTCAGTGGGAAAAGCATGCACCTCTTGATCTCAGGGTTGTGAGTTCGAGCCCCACGTTGGGTAGAGAGATTACCAAAACACCACCACTACCACCACCGCCATCACCACCACCACCACCACCTACTGACCATATAATTCCATTAATATGAAGTTTAATAATAGGCCCCCCCAAAAGAGACGAATCTATAGTAATAAAAATCAGAAACATGGTTGGGGCTTCTGGGTGGCTCAGTGAGTTAAAGCCTCTGCCTTCGGCTCCAGTCATGATCCCAGGGTCCTGGGATCGAGTTCCGCATCAGGCTCTCTCCTCTGCGGGAAGCCTGCTTTCTCTTCTCTCTCTCTGCCTGCCTCTCTGCCTACTTGCGATCTCTGTCTGTCCAATAAATAAATAAATCTTTTTTAAAAAATCAGAAACATGGCTATACGTGAAGAGGGCCCCTGGGGATTTGAAATGTTTTCTATCTGGGTATAGGAGTGGTTACACCACATATCTATGGAAAAAAAAACATCAATTACTGATTAAATTACTGTCTCCACTTCACTTTGTGCATGTTATACCTCCATTTAAAAGTTTTTAGGGACACCTGGGTGGCTCAGCCCATTAAGGTTAAGCGTCTGCCTTTGGCTCAGGTCATGATCCCAGGGTCCTGGGATCGAGCCCCTCATCGGGCTCTCTACTCAGAGGGAGCCTGCTTCCTCCTCTCTCTGTCTGCTTCTCTGCCTACTTGTGATCTCTGTCTGTCAAATAAATAAATAAATGCTTTTAAAAATTAATTAATTAATTAAAAAAGAAGTTTTTATTTATTTTTATTTTTTTAAAGATTTTATTTATTTATTTGACAGAGAGACACAGCAAGAAAGGGAACACAAGCAGGGGGAGTGGGAGAGGAAGAAGCAGGCTTCCAGCTGAGCAGAGAGCTCAATGAGGGCTTGATCCCAGGACCCCAGGATCATGACCTGAGCCAAAGGCAGAAGCCCAAGCAACTAAGCCACCCAAGCATCCCTAAATAAAAGTTTCTGAAAGATAATAGTAAGGGCTGTCTCTCTCTTAAATCAATAAATAAAATCTTTTTTAAAAAGTAATAGTAGGACGCCTGGGTGGCTCAGTTGGTTAGGCAGCTGCCTTCAGCTCAGGTCATCATCCCAGAGTCATGGGATCGAGTCCCACATCGGGCTCCTTGCTCTGCAGGGAGCCTGCTTCTCCCTCTGACTCTGCCTGCCACTCTGTCTGCCTGTGCTTGCTCTCACTCTCTCTCTCTCGGACAAATAAATAAATAAAATCTTTAAAAAAAATAAAAATAAAAAAATAAAGTAATAGTAAAATGTTATTAATTACTATATGCTACTAATTTTGAAAATTTAGAAGTGGGTAACTTTTTTAAAAAGCACAGCTTATGAAAACTGAAACAAGAACAAATAAAAAATCCGACTAGTCCCATAGCCATTAAGAAAATTTAATCAGTAATTGAAAGCCTAGTCACAAATTAAGCTCCAGGCCCAGATGGCTTCGCCAGCGAATTCTTCTAAATGTTTAAGGAAGCGAAATAAAACTTACAACTACAAACTCTTCCACGATTAGAAAGAGAAGAAGAACTTCTCAATTCACCTACAAGGGCAGTGTAACCTTGACTTTGTTTTCTTTGTTGGTTTTTTTTTTAATATTTTATTTATTTGACAGCACAAGCAGAGGGAGAAGCAGGCAGAGGGAGAGGGAGAAGCAGACTCCCCGTTGAGCAAGGGAGCCCAATGTGGGGTTCGATCCCAGGACCCCAGGACCATGACCTGAGCCAAAGGCAGATACCTAACGACTGAGCCACCCAGGTGCCCCTGTAACCTTGACTTTGACATGTCATACGGAGGGGTACCTGGTGGCTCAGTCGTTAAGCGTCTGCCTTCAGCTCAGGTCCTGGGATCAAGCCCTGCATCAGGCTCCCTGCTCAGTAGAAAGCCTGCTTCTCCCTCTCCCACGCCCCCTGCTTGTGTTCCTTCTCTTGCTGAGTCTCTCTCTGTCAAATAAATAAATAAAATACTTAAAAAAAAAAAAAAGGAAATGTCATAGAGATATTACAAAGAAAAGAAAATTCTAGGTCCGTCTTTCTCATGAGCAGAAATGGGAAAAAATCTAAACAAAATATTAGCACATCTAATACAGTAAAATATAAAAAGAATAATACGTAACTACCAGTTGGGTTTATTCTAGGAATGCAAGATTGATTTATTATTAGAAACCAATGTTGTTCATCTCCTTACCAGAATAACATGCAAAACCCATATGATTATCTCAACAGAGGCAGAAGAAGAATTTGAAAAAATTCAACACCCAGTCATGATTTTTTTAAAAAAGAAAACTCTTAGCAAAGTAAGAAGAGAAGAAAATTTCCTTAATCTGATAAATGCCAAAATATCAGAAGCATTCCTCTGAGATAGGAAACAAGACAAGGATGTCTCTATCCCCCTTTTGTAACATTGTACTAGAAAATTCTACAAGAATTAAAAAGGAAGGTATTATCACTGCTATTCACACAATATACCAATGTATGTGGAAAAATACATATAATACAAATATGAATTCTAAATCAGGGCACCTGGGTGGCTCAGTGGGTTAAGCCGCTGCCTTCGGCTCAGGTCATGATCTCAGGGTCCTAGGATCGAGTCCCACATTAGGCTCTCTGCTCAGCATGGGGCCTGCTTCCCTTCCTCTCTCTCTGCCTGCTTCTCTGCCTACTTGTGATCTCTATCTGTCAAATAAATAAATAAAATATATTTTTAAAATATTCTAAATCAGTTAATAGTATTGGTGAAATCTTCTATATTCTTACTGATTTTCTGTCTGCTTATTTTATCAGTTATTGGGGGGAGCATTAAAATCTCTGACTATACTTGAGAAAATGTCTATTTCTCCTTACAGTTTTATCTGTTTTACGTAGTTTGAAGCTTTGTTGCTAGATGAATAAACCTTTAGAATTATGGCCTCTTGTGGAAATGACCCTCTTATAATGAAATGGCCCTCTTCATCCTTTGGTTGCAATCTTCGCTCTATCACCAATTTTGTCGAATATTATCATAGATTTTACTTACTGTTTTTCAAAGATTTTATTTATTCAAGAGAGACAGCACGAGTGGGAGGGAGGGGCAGAGGGAGAAGGGGAGGGAGGAGCAGGCTCCCTACTGAGCACAGAGCCCAGAACTCCGAGATCATGACCTGAGCTGAAGGCAGACACTTAACCCACTGAGCCACCCTGGCGCGGCCCAACATAGACTTTTCTATTAGCGTCCGTGGGGCATATCTTGTGTTAATGTAGCCACTCCAGCTTCCTTTTGATTAGTGTTAGCACAGTGTATTTTTTACTTTCACCTACTTGTATCTTTGTTCTTGCAGTGGGTTCCCAGGTGGGCGGGGGATGGGCATCAAGGAGGGCACATGATATGGTGAGCACTGGATGTTATGGGCACTGATAAATTATTGAACACTACATCTGAAACTAAGCATGCACTATACATTGGCTAATTGCGTTTAAATTAAATAAATAAGTAAATAATAAAGTGGGCTTCCTGTAAACAGTATATAGTTGGGTCATCCTTTTTTATCTGCCTTTTTTTTTTAAGATTATTTATTTATTTATTTGACAAAGAGAGATCACAAGTAGGCAGAGAGGCAGGCAGAGAGAGAGGAGGAAGCAGGCTTCCTGCTGAGCAGAGAGCCCAATGTGGGGCTCGATCCCACGATCCTGAGATCATAACCTGAGCCGAAGGCAGAGGCTTAATCCACTGATCAGGCCACCCAGGCGCCCATTTATCTACTTTTTTTTTTTTTTTTTAAGATTTTATTTATTTATTTGACAGAGAGAAATCACAAGTAGATGGAGAGGCAGGCAGAGAGAGAGAGAGAGAGGGAAGCAGGCTCCCCGCTGAGCAGAGAGCCCGATGCGGGACTCGATCCCAGGACCCTGAGATCATGACCTGAGCCGAAGGCAGCGGCCTAACCCACTGAGCCACCCAGGCGCCCCCCATTTATCTACCTTTTAATTGAGTTGTCTAGACCATGTAGATGGATTGTGATTATTGATGGTGTTGGGTTTAAGTCTACCATCTTGGTTGTACAACTGTATAAATTCCCTAAAACTCCAGTTGAAACACCAGACTCTGCTGAATTATAGCTCCTTGTACAATGGCCTGGAAACTCTTTCCAGGCAGTAGGCGGGGACAACTGTAGAATTTTCAGCTGTGTTTCTCTTCTCTCAGGGATCGGAGTCCTTGGCAGCCTGATTGCCGAAGTCCAAACCTCACTGCTGCCTGTTTGGTTTGTCAGTTGTCTCAGGTAGGAGGGTAAATCCATTCCCCATTACTCCATCTTGGGCCGAAGTTCAGATAATTTATTTTGGAGATGCGTGCCCCTCAACCCAGTAAAATTTCTTGTATTAATTTTTTGTCAATTTTCTGTCCTTTTCGTTGCTGTCTTGTCTTTCTGGAGCTCCTTTTAGTCAAATGTTGTGCCTCCCAGACTGGTCCACCCACATATTTCTCTTCTTGGGAAACCCTTAAGAGCGAGGGCTTTGTCAATTTTGTCTGAAGCTTTTCATCAGAATTAGAACAATGTATAATCGGTGCTCAACAAATTTCATCTTTTTGTCTTTTTGTGCTACTCTCTGAATGACTATTTTTGTTTTACCTTTCCCACGCTCTACTATATATTTAATTTCCAAGAAGACTTTCTTATTTTCTATGGCTTTTTTTTTTAACTGCATTCTATTCTTTTCTTTTCTTTTCTTTTATTTATTTATTTGACACAGAGACAGAAACTGCAAGAGAGGGAACACAAGCAGAGGGAGTGGGAGAGGGAGAAGCAGGCTTCCCTGCCGAGCAGGGAGCCCGATGTGGGGCTTAATCCCAGGACCCTGGAATCATGACTAGAGCCAAAGGCAGACACTTAATGACTGAGCCACCCTGGCATCTCCTATTCTTTTTTTTTTTTTTAAGATTTTATTTATTTATTTGACAGACAGAGATCACAAGTAGGCAGAGAGGCAGGCAGAGAGAGAGAGAGGGAAGCAGGCTCCCTGCAGAGCAGAGAGCCCGATGCGGGGCTCGATCCCAGGACCCTGAGATCATGACCTGAGCCGAAGGCAGCGGCTTAACCCACTGAGCCACCCAGGCGCCCCTCCTATTCTTTTTTTTAATAACTACTAGAAGATATTAATTATTGGGGGGTATGTTTAAACTGGTTTGGGTTTTCTTTTCAATGTTTTTTTAAACTTACTTAAGTAATCTCTATACCCAATGTGGGGCTTGAACTCACAACCTTAAGATCAAGAGTCACATGCTCTTCTCACTGAGCCAGCCAGGAGCCCCTTGGTTGATTGGTTGGTTGGTTGGTTGGTTGGTTTCATTTTTTTCTTTCTTCAGCTTTCCTTTTTCTTTTTCACTTTGTCTTTCTCTTTCATGGCGGAGAGGAGCACCATGGAAACGCACCCCACTGCTCTCACTCCAAGGGAGCATCTGCCACGAGGAGTGCTGTCAACTGACGAACTTTGGCTGCAAAGACTTCAGGATGAAATGCAGCGTTGAACTGAAGTGAGGACCCACTTTCCTCAGGCAACTCCAGCCAATTACTGAGCACGATGGAGGGATGAGCCCCGAGGGGGCTCTGCCCAGCAGGCTCCTCCAGTGGGCAGTCTCCGTTCTGAAGCTCTGGCTGGGACGCCTCCGTACCACGTGCTGAAACCCCCTCGCCCCAGTCCTCCTTCCTTCCCTCTCTTCTTTCTGCATGCCAGTCCCGCATGGCCATCTGAGAACTTTCCCTGTTGACTCCTGCTCCCTCTTCTGTGTGTTCTCCACAAGCACTGTGTCCGGAAAATCTGGGGAAATCTCATGCACTTTCTAAACACTTGGTGTCTGCTTCCCGGAGGAGTTTTCTTCATTTGCCAGATGACCCTTGCTCAGCCATGTGTATTTAAGGCCAAGAGCACTAAAAAACAAACTGGAAATTGCATCGGCACGAGTGAGACCCCTTTTTTTTTTTTTTAAACTGGTTATTTTGCTTTTTAGCGATTGGGCAAAGAACCAGCTGTTTCCCCAGGAACACTCCAAATGTTAGTATAGGGAATTTTTCTTTGAAGCCTAGTGTTTCTCCAGATAAGAAACTTCTGGTGTTCTGTGTGGATGTGGGAACCTTGTTTCTGCCTTTCTGTGCAGGGCAGAGGTGGAGGGAGCCAACGGTTCTTCCACCTCTGCCCTTCTGTGCAACCTGGGGCCTCCGGATTCCCTTTCCCCTCTCATCTTCTGTCTCCTTCTGTCCTGGTCGCTACATCTGTGACTCTTCCTCAACCCTTTTCAAAGCAACCATGATTTTGCTGAAATTCTCTGTCAGCTAAGATATCCTTTACCCTGTCCTTGTGGATTTATGCCTTCCCTCCTTCACTACCGTTTGAGTGAGCCCTGAAAAGGGAAAGGGGATACAATTCGTCCCCGTTAACAAGGGACCCCCACATCTGACTTACACTGTCCCACTGCCCACCTGGCTGCTTTGCGGAGAAGGGACTGTGGATGGGCCGGGAGCAAGAGCGTCAGTCAGGAGGCCATTGCCACAGCAGAGGCGGGCGATGAGTGTGAGTAGGCCTGGGATGGGGTCCTGTGGAGATGAAGAGAAGTAGATAATTCAAGACATATTTCAATGGTGGTTTTAAAAGACATCCATAAATTCTTAGGCTGGCCTTAGTGACTCATTCTAACAAAGAGACTACAGCGGAATTAACAGTGTGTGACTTTGGACACAAGATCAGAAAAGACATTGTGGCTTCCTCTTTGCTCTCTCTCTCTCTCTCAGATCACTCACTCCAGAGGAAGCCAGCCGCCATGTTATAAGGACACTCAGGAGCTCTATAACATCCACATGACAAGGAACGTGGGCTTCCTGCCAACCGTCAGCACGAACTCCACAGCCTTGTGAATGAGCCCCTCTGGAAGCAGATCTTCCAGCTCAGGCAAGCCTTCTAAATGTCTACACCCCCACTGGCATCTTGACGGCAGCCTCATGAGAGACTCGGAAGCCCTGCTAAGTCACTTCCGGATCCCTGGCCCCAAAAAAGCATATATTGTATGAGATAATTAAATGCTTATTATTTTAAGCCTCTACGTTTTGGGAAGTCATCTGTTACACAGCAGTACATAACTAACCAACACAGGGGTTGAGGGAGGGAGAAATCAAAGGCTTATTTTGGGTTTGGGGCTTGAGCAATTCGGTAGAAGACAATACCATTGACTGGAAGTAGGGAAGCCTGGGAGAGGAGAAGGACGAGAAATCACGATGTGGATCTTGGAATGCCTTTTAGACATTGGGAGGTATCAGGTAGATGTTGACTATTAGTCTCCAGGCTAAAGAGATCACTGAGGGTCCCTGGCGTGGGGCTTATGGGTAAAACCAGGGACACTCAGGGAGAAAAGTTGAGGGGTCCTGGACCAGGCTCTGGGGCCCTCTGAACTTTAGAGGTAGGACGGAAGAGAAGGAATCAGACAAAGGAGAGGCCAGCAGGGTGGAAATCTGGAAGCCAGTGGCAACTCAAAGCCAAGAGAAGAGAGAGTTGCAAGAAGGCAAGAGATCAGAGAGGGGACTGGCTGCAGAGCCAGAAGTTCAGAGGAGAAACTCCTCCTTGATGACAGCGACTTCAAAGAAACCAGACGTTGCCAGATCTGAGTGTCTACCAAATGCCTGGCACTTTGATGGGTTTTCCTGTTGAATCGTTACCATGAATCTATGAGGTGAATATTATTGGCCCCATTTCACAGATGGAGGAATGGAGGGGCAGAGAGATTAAATAATCTTGCTCAAGATCACACAGTTTGTGAAATGGCAGCAGCCAGGTTGAAATCCAAGCACGGGGAACACCAAAGGCCACAACCTTGACCATAAGGTTGGGGCAGAATGCAAGGGGCCTGACCTTTTTTTTTTTTTTTTTTTTTTGCATCTCACATTGCAAATTTCCTAAGTTTTTTTGTGCTGGGCCCCAGAGGGAACCTAAGCCAATGTGCGCCCAACAGGTAGCTGTTCCCCAGAGAGTGTGCAAAGAAAGTGAGGCGGGGCAGACAGAGGCCTCTGCGAAGCTGGAAAGGCAGGACAGGGCGGGAGATCTGTGCCTTTTTGACTTTAAAGGAGCAACATGCAAATGATATTCAAAGTGTTATGCAAATGATATGCAAATTTCATTTTCGAATGAGCATCTGTTCTTTTTGAGTCAACAGCTCAAGCACTTTTGGGTGAGCCCTCCCCAGCTTTCTCCCAGGGTTGCCCAGGGTCAGGATCCCTTGCAGGGTCTATGAACTAAACTGAAGAAGTAGCAGGCACCTTCTGCAGGACAAACTGGGCTCTGGACTCAAAGGATAGGGCTGCCCACCCCATCCAGGTGAGCTGTTCATTCATGCATTCATCTGACAAACACCTGTAAAGTACCTACTGGGTGCAGAGGCAGATGCTGTAGGCATGTAGAAGACTCATTATTTCTAACTTACGGGAACATATTCTAGTGGGGAAATGAATAGACCCAGCAAAGACCTCGGCATCAACTAACATCTAGACCAAGACTTCTCAATGCAGCATCTGGACATTTGGAGCTGGACTTCCTTGTTGAAGGGGATTTTCCTGTGCCTCCCAAGATGTTCAGCAGCATTCCTGGTCACTCTCAATCTGTTAGAAGCCAGAACCACCCCTACCCCCAGTTGACAATCAAAAGTGTCTCCAGACATTGCCAAATGTCCCCTGGGGTGGGTGGGGGTGACCAAAATCACCCCAGCAGCTGAGAACCACTGCTCAAAACCCTGAGGTCTTGCACCCCTTGGGTGAGTTTACGCATTCAAGGGAGCTTAGAGTTCACCTTCCAGGCCCCAGCTTGTTCCATGTTTTTGTACTTGAACCATCATAGAGGGCAGTCTTTCTCCAATTTTGCATCTCATTCCTTTCCGCCAAACAGGACTCTCCCTTGACACCCCAAGCCCCCACGCTGAGCCAGTGCTGTTACTCAGTCCAGCTCCCTGAGATTCTTGAGGAGCATTCAAGGTCACCCCCAAACTAAATGGCCCTGGCCTTGAGCCCTTCAGGTTTGCATGTCTGCTTTTTAGCATCATTCTGCCTCTTCTCCCCTTGTCATCAAGTTGTCACCTGTGGGACTGTCACACTCCTATCTCTGCCGGCCCCCATGCCTTTTGATTGGCAGCTTCCAAGAGTTAAGCAACTGAGATTTTGCAGATGAGTGTTTTTCTAGCTGTGCTTTGCCAAGCACTGGGAGTCCTACGGGGCCTTTCAGAAGCCCCTAGGGGGCGGCGGGAGGGGCAGGAGAAGCTTCCAAGAGGTAGGAGGTGCAGAGCAGACCGGCCTCCCCAGCTCCCCATGGGTGGTTCCATCACAGCAGTCGGACTCTCCCTGGTTTTGTTTCTCTCTGCTTCTGCATGATATGCTTTGGACAAAAAGTCCCCAGGTATAAAGGGCTTTTGCAAACCACTGACCTGGATTGGGGGCACTGTGAGGAGCAGAGCGCCCCCCAGCATGTACTATGTCTGCGCTTTGATGCATGGCTTCGTAGAGTCTGTTGTGGCTGTTTGGAGGCCCTGAAAGCTTCGTCTCCAGCTCCTTCCTCTCAGGCAGATGGTGGGGTATCACTTGACAGAGAGGCCAAGCCCTCTATGTGTTTGTGTGGGCAGAGCAATGGACCAGAGAAGCAGACCAGGCTTCCAGGCTTCCATATCAAACCATGATGCCTTTTCTTGGGTGGTGGACGCAGCAAACCCCAGGACACAAGGGGCCCTCATTTCCCAAGGTGGCAGAACAGAGAGTCTTTGCACTGAAGCGGCAACAGAAGGAACTGAGGCAAGACACCCAGAAGAACTTCCCAATTTGGTACCTGGGGGCAGAGTAACGGCAACAGTGTGGGGCAGGCAGCTCTAGGGCAGGAGGTTGGCCCAGGGGTAGGCTGAGAGCTCATCACACACACACACCCTCCCCCTCCCACCCCTTCCTGGCCCCTACCAGGGCTAAGTCCTTCATGCACTGATAAACCTCCAGGGCTTTAGAGGAGGGGGATGGGGAGCAGAGCCAGGGCCAGACCCCATCCTGCCCTCTCTAAGAAGGCCTTTCTGTAGGAGCCTTGCCAGACTACAGCAGAATGTGTGGGGATCTTGTTCCCAAGAGTTGGGGGATGGAGCAGGTTCTCCCTTCTCCTCCCGACCTCCAGGCCCCACAGAACTTCTGGACACAGGCACAATCAGGCATTTCATGCCTCTCAAGGGTCAGAATGAAAGGCCTGTGTCTGTCTGTGCTCCCCTCCCCCTGCCTTCCATCTTCAGATTTTTCCATCTGCCCCTGGGGCACAGCCTCATCTTTCCCTGCCTCTCTCCCTTCCTGCCCTCTAAATCCTTTACAAATATCTGGGAACAGGAAAGATTGCCCTCAATACCCTCTACTGCTTTCCACTAACTCAGGTCTCTGACGTGCCCGAGAGCGAGTGAAGATGCTGATGGGCCTCCCCTGTCACTCATAAGAGCCCAGAGAGCTCAATGACGCCAGAAGGTCGCACAGCACTGGCCGGACTCACTGGTGTCCTGCCTGTCTCCTCCCATCCACTCTGTCCACCTCCGCAGTTCGCCCTGGCTCTGGGCTGACTCGCCACTTCTCCATGGAACCAAACGACTTCTTCCCACTGGAAAAACCCCAGACGCTGAAATGACCTGGATGAGCCGTGGAACCTAAAACAGCAGGTTCACATCGGAGTTCACCCTTCCAATGGCCGGCTGAGTGCCCCAAGGAAGGAAGGCTCCTGGTGCAGGTGGAGAGGGGGCGCTGATCTCTGAGATGTTCTCCCCACCCCCACCCCCATGCCAAAGCCAGACAAGCAGCCAGGAACTGGCGTCACCATTCTCTAGTCCCCCAGACACTCGTCCCACCGCCACCACCCGTGAGCCATCGTTCCGGGGCCTGACATTCTGTCGGCTTCACACCACCTCCCAGGGCCCCAGCCAGGAGCGCTTCCTGGATAAAATATTAAACATGCAAATCTGAGACAGTGCCTTAACGAGCGACAGACTGCACGACCACAGCCTGGCAAACGAGACGCATGCCGTCCGGGGGTGGGGGAGTGAGAAGTATATATAGATAGAGACTTTAGATCTATCTGTGCAACGTGTGTATGAGGCAGAGAACAGCAGGCGTGGAAAACTACCACAGCAGCCTCCAGCTGGGGTGGCCTGAGGTCGGCAGGCGGCTGGTGGGGAGGGAGGGTCGGGAGGGGACCCAAAGCCAAGCTCAGAGTGGGGATGACAAAAGCCCTTTGTGCTTGGGCTCCCCTGGTGCTGAGGGGACCAGAGATGCATGCAGGGCAGGGATGCAGGCATTTCATTTTGGAGAAGGGAACTGGTTAGAGGCGAGGCCTCGGGAAGGAAGAAGAGAAAGGTGGGAGACACAGGAGGCAGAAGTTTCTGGAGTCCCAGGAAGAGCACTTCAATCCTCTGGGGGCCCCTGGGGGCTCTTTAATATGGCAGCCATATTGGTTTGGGCGTCTCAGAGCTCCCATGACATTGGGTCAGTGTGATTCTGCCTTGATCTAAACCAGCCAGAGGCTGACATGCTGCCAGTCAGCACTGGCTCTGCAAATCCTAGTGGTCCGGTGATGCCCAAAGCTTCCCCGTCAGAAGGTCTGGATGGGACCTAAAATGCTGCATTTCCAGCAAGTTCCAGGTGATGCCAAGCCTGCTGGCCCTCAAACCTCCATTGAGCAGCAAGGGTCTGCAAGGAATTAGAATACCATAAAGGTCACTTGGCTGAGAAGGACACAGAACCTGCAGGGGTCCCTAGGGGTCCGGGCTGCTGATGGAGATGGTGTCTATCCACGGTGTCCAGCCGTATACACGGAATTGCAACCATACAGGGCTGACCTGGACCTAAGCTGACATGGGTCTCCCAGCCCAGAGTGTCAGGTTGCCCACGGCAGGCCACACTAAGAAGGACTCCACCGGGCCAAGGGGGACACGGCATCTACAGGCGCTTGAACTAACGAATACAGAGCCCACATGGCTTTGGAGTATCCCGGAGCCCCATGAGGAACTAGACTGAGGTGCAGCCCCCCATGGCTACCCGGGTCTGAACCTACTTAGAGCCCACAAAGGATGAAGCTGACACCGGGATGGGTGCAGAGTAACCCGTAGCGCCTAAGTGTTTGGACTGATGGGGTGCCTGAAACAGAGCCCCTGACTTAAAGGGCCTCAGCGTGGGCCACAGACAGGGCAGGGGCTCTTGGTGGACTCCTGGGATGCAGAAGCCAGAAAGGGAGCCGGAGGGATGCTGTGGAGAGGAGGGGAGGGAAAGGGAGGGAAGGGGAGGGGAGAGGAGGGGGGAGGAGCCAAGGAGCCAGCTCTGGTGCTGCTGTGAGCCTGCTGGCCTCGGGCTGAGTGGTACTTGGCTGGGCCCCAGGGGGAAGGTGTTGAGAGAGAAGGTGCTGCTGCCGCCCCAACAGCTCAGATGGAGGAGGAAGCAGGAAGAAGCAGGAAGGTGGAGGCAGGGCCCAGGCGGCGGCAGGGGGCCCTGGGAAGGGGAGAACATGTCCTACCCAGAAAGACTCGGGCATTGGGGAGGGCCCCCTGCTCTATCCGGGGCCCCTGTCATTCTGATTCCCCACTCCCAGTACACACGGGGACATGCAGGGTTGTGGAGTGAGGGCTTAGAGACGTGGGTTGAAGGGTGTCCAGCACTGAGGGGGAGAAACAAACTCCCTGTCTCCCTGATTGGGGGACTTAGAGCCCAGAGGAGCAAGGATTCTCTCTCGATGGGATAGGAGACACTCTCCCTGCATCAGGGTTCCTGGGCAGAAGGCCCTGACCCTCCTGAGGGAGGTTGTACCCTCCCCCAGGGACAAGAAAAAAAAATAATAGAGGTTTCCCCTCCCTAGATCCCTAGCAAAGACCCCCCCCCCCATCAGTATCTGGACACAGACGCTCTCCATCTTTTTCTTAGTTAAATCTAGCCCTCACTCCCCCCATCTGACCAGACAGCCCCCCAACCTCTTCCCCACCCAGGCAAGACGCTATTCAGGGCCTACTTGCAGCTTCTCTTCGCCCCCAGGTGAAGGAAGAGAAGGGAGGGCTGTCGCCACGGAGTCTTGCTGTGGAAGGTCTGGTGGTATCAGGCAAGAGGGACACCAGCCTTTTCTCCAAGGGATAAAGAGATATTTTTCTTGACCAAAGACCCAGATGTCTGGCTCTCCCATCCCACAAGCCCCAGGCCAGGACACCTGCAACATGTCGGCTTCTGCCTTTCTCCACCCATTCCCAGTCCCTGTGTGGTAAGGCTCTCCCTTACTTCCACTTCATCCTTCGCATCGCCCCCCCCCCCCCCCGCCGCCTCTGCCCAGTGCAGCTGTCAGGAAAAGGCTGCAGGCTCCCAGGATCCCAAGGATAGCTTTCCCTGTGTCCTCTCCCTCCTCGCTGCCTGCCATCTTTCCCCATTCCGCCTGTTACTGCTGGAGAATCGATCCCTAACTTCCCTCCCGCCCACACGCTGACCTAGTTTCTGCCTCCATGCGGAGGGACACGTCCTCACACGCTCCTCGACACAGAGCCCTGCACAGCCAAGGGACAGATGCACACTCAGCGTGCTTGGGACCAACAGATGCAGGCGTGCCTCCCCAGACACACTCGGGCTCATGCACACGTGTGTGCAGGGCGGGAAACATCTCTCCGATTCAGGAACATGTCAGGGACCACTTCACGGACACATTCACAAGGCTCCCTTGGCCACAGGATCAAGGGACACAAGTGAACAGACTTACAGGCCCTCACAAGCCACAGACACAACTCCCCACAGGGCCTCCCCCGCTCCCTCTCCAGCTCCAGCTTGTAGAACCTCTTCCTCTAGGCCAGTAAAACACCAAAGGAGGCACATGGCTCCCCACGCTGGTCCTGTTGCTCTGCTGTCTCAGCCACAGGATCGGGAATCACCCCAAACCCAGGAGTGGATCCCCAGGATCCCCTCTTCCCTGCAGGTCCCTTACTTCCCCATGACAAGTCCCTGTATCTCCATGAAAGGGGTCAAGGGTCAGGGATACTTCCTTCCTTTTCTATGGCAACAAAATCAAGGTCAAGAGAGACGTGGTCTACAGACATCACAGGATGCGATGTGGGACAAAGCAACCCCCCCCCCATGAAGATAGATCCTTGAGCATCTGAATCCCTCATTTGTTCCTCTGCTAAAACAAAAACTAGATTACACAGATAGGGGAAGTGAAAGCCTTTGTAAATGGCGAAGCTTTGCCATACAAACGTGAGAGATCATTATTTATTCTGCCTGTCAGTGTTTGTTTGGGGGCACAAGGGATCTCCCTCATCAGCCTCCCAACAGCCCCGTCCTGTGCTACAGGAAGTCACTCAGCCCAGGAGGAAATGGGGACTGAGGCCCAGGGAAGACAGGCGAGGTGCGGAGGGAAGGCTCCTGCCACCATCTGCCCCGCCCACACCCCACTCTGGCTCTTAACTCCCAGAATGCCTCTCCAGCCCAAGTCCTGCTGTCATCCAGCGTGGCCTTGGGGGTCCTCTGCAAATCTGGAAAAGTAAGCAGCCTCTACTAGCCAACCCCCTTACCCCGGTTCCAAGCCCCCCTCCCTCCACGCAGTGGTCTGCGTCCTCCCCGCCACCTTCCATGCTTCTCCATTTTCTGCTGAATTCTTTACGCCCTCCCGTGGCTCCACTTCCTTTCCTGTCCAGCCCCTGGATCCATCCCTTCAGTCTCTCATTCCCATGCCTAAAATGGGAAAAATTCCCACCCTGAGCCTATCCCCCTGCCTGCTGCACCCTCTAGACACCAGAGGCTAAGGTCAGCTGGAAACAGCCCCCAGCCCCCCAAAATTCGGTGACTTTACCAGCTCTGGGTTTCCAACTGTCTCTGCCTTGTTAGCAGATTCCTTCTCTCAACTGAGCTCTGCCCAAGTCTCTCCCCTCCCTCACAGCACCCCTCAACCTAATCTCCTACTTCTCAGAGAAAATGGAAGCTCTCTAGAAAGTTCTTTTGCCTTCCTGCTCCCACAGCTGTCAACTTGCCAGTTTTCACGCTCATCTGCTCTTCTGTCTCTTGCGTGTGCGCGTGTGTCTGTGTGCATATGTGCATGAGTCAGAACTCGTCTGGGAGCACACATTTCCCTCCCATCCACCTGAGCTCATGGTCTCAGCCCCTGCCCTTCCAGAGAGGCCTCACTCCTGAGTGAGCTCATTCTTTTTCCAGAGTCTTCAACCCCCCAAACTCCCCCGGCTCCTCCGTAACCATGCTTGATATGAGTCCCCTTCTAGAATCTTCTCCATCTCTAGCCTTCACATCCAAGTTCCTCAAGGAGATGGCTGCACTTGCTGTATCTACTCCTTTACCTTCCATTTCACCCCAGCATGTCCCTGAAAGGGCTCACTAGTCATCAGTGACCTCCTCATTGCCAAGGCCAGTGGACCTTCCTCATTCCCTATTATCTGATCTTTGTGCAACATTCAACACTGTTCCCCTCTTTTTCTTGATGCACTGTCCTCCCTTGGTTCTTGTATTAGGATAAGTTACAATGTATTAATAGCCTAACACAATATAAAATTAAAATGAAATAAAATATGGGATGCCTGGGTGGTTCAGTTGGTTAAGCGTCTGCCTTTGGCTCAGATCATGATCCCAGGGTCCTGGGATCACGTCTGGCATCAGGCTCCTTGCTCAGTGGGGAGCCTGCTTCTCCCTCTGCCTGCCTTTGCTCCCCCTGCTTGTGCTCTCATGTTCTCTCTCTCTGGCAAATAAATAAAATCTTTTAAAAAATAAAATAAGGGACACCTGGGTGGCTCAGTGGATTAAGCTGCTGCCTTCAGCTCAGGTCATGATCTCAGTGTCCTGGGATCGAGCCCCCCATTGGGCTCTCTGCTCTGCGGGGAACCTGCTTCCTCTCTCTCTCTGCCTGCCTCTCTGCCTACTTGTGATCTCTGTCTGTCAAATAAATAAATAAAATCTTAAAAAAATAATAAAATAAATTGAAATATAATAAAACAGTAGCCTAGCTAATTTTTTATTAAGCTAATTAATGATATTAGTTGGGTTATGCTAAATTGTATTAGTTTGGTTAGGCTAAGTCATATTAGTTCAGCTAAACTCCTATAACAAAGAGAACAGTGGCTTAGGGGCACCTGGGTGGCTCAGTTAAGGCTCTGCCTTCCATTCAGGTCATGATCTGAGGGTCCTGGGTTCGAGCTCCACATCAGGTTCCCTGCTCGGCGAGAAGCCTGCTTCTCCTTCTCCTGTTCCCTCTGCTTGTGTTGCCTCTCTTGCTGTGTTTCTGTCAAATAAAAAAAATCTTAAAAAATAAAAAACAGTGGCTTAAAAGTGTAAAGTTTCTACCTTCTCATGTTCAGAGGGAACATCCCAGGGCAGTGGGGAACCGCTGGGCGGGCATTCTGAAACCCAGGCTCCTTCTATGGTGTTGCTGCACTGCCCCCTAGGGTGTCATTGTCATCCTCGGTGACACAAGACTGGAGCGGGGTGGCCACCATGCTGGGCTCCCGGCAGGAAGGGGAAGGGAGTGTAGAAAAGCTATATCCAGGGTCTTCAAGCCCAGGTGGAGAAGCGCCCATGCCACCTCCCCCTGAAACCCCACTGGAGGGAATGAAATCACATGGCCAAGGTCCACATGGCAGACCTTGAGGGAAGCTGGGAGGCGAGTCAGCTGGGCAGCCATTGAGCACAGATTCTGGTGGCCAACCAACCGTGATCCCAGAGCCTCCTTGGCCTCTGTCCTACCTCCCCATCATCCTTCTCACCTTCATTCATGTCCCTCAGGGTTCTCTTCTCTTGACCCACAGTGCCTGGTCCTTCTTGATTCCCAATCAATACGCAGACGACTCCAGATATTTCCATCTCCGGTCCATGTTTCCCTCTTGAGCAGCAGAACCCCCTGGGCACCAAGGCCAAAATCTGGGACCCAACCCAGACTCCCACACTCCTCCCTCTCCCTCACCGCACACTCAGTGCTGGCAATTCTACTCGATAAAGGCCTCTCCACGAGGACTCTGCTCTCCGCCTCCAGCATTTCTCACAGCTTCCAAGCTGGTCTCCCTGCCTCCACCCGCTCCCCCCATACTTCGCACCATCCTCCAGTGAAACGTGGGCATTTGTCAAGGCCCTAAGCCCTCTTTTCTTCTCCCTTTTCGCTCCTTCCCTGAGCCCCACGTCCAGCCTCCCAGCTTCCATTCCCACGGACACACACAAGTGTATCTCTAGCCCTCCCCTCTTCCCTGAGCATCAGACCCAAACACCCGCTTGGATGTCTCAAAGGCATCTTGGACTCCACGTGTTCAAACCTCAGCTCAGGATGTGTCCCCAGCCCCCACTCCAGCACAGTGTCCCCTGTCTCATTGTCAACCCAGTGTCTAAGGCCGGAGTCCTGAGACTTGCTATTGTCACTGCCATCTCCCCGACCCCCCACCTGACCCGCCCCACATGTGGTCAATGGTCTGTTCATCTGCTCCACTCTATGCCTGCGTCCCCACCCCTACTACCCTGCCCCCCCGCCCTTGCCTGGACTGAGATAGCAGTATCCTCATCAACCTGCCACATTTACCTCTGTTGCCATCGTCCGCTCTGAGGACGTGGTGATCCTCTCCAAACACAAAGTTGATTGCCAAAGCCCTGCTTAGACCCATCTCTGGCTCCCCAGTGCTCCGAGAACAAGCCAAAATCCTTACCTTGGCCCACAAGGCCCTGCAAGATCTGGCCCTTCCCCTGCACAGAGAGGCCTCAGTGCAGCCTCTCCCCCTACTCTAGGCCCTGGCCACACTCCGTTCTTGGATGCACTTAGCTCACCTAGACCTTGATCCAGCTGTCCCAGCCACCTGGAACACCTCCCTCCCCTCTCCCTGCCATGAACTCCTAGTCATCTTTCCAAGTTCATCAGGAGCACTGCTTCCCCAGAGATGTCTCTGCTCTCCCTGACTAGGGCACAGCCCGCAGAACCCACGCACATATCTTTCCCAGCAATTGTCTCAGCTGTGTGATTGTTGACTACGGTCTGTCTGTCTGCCACTTGCCAAGCTCCAGAAACCCAGGACCCGGCCTGTTTTGCTCACACTGTCTCTCAATGCCCGGCACAATGCCCCACACATAGTAGGAGCTTGATTACTATTTGTGGAACAAAACAGTAAATAAAGGAGAGTTTATGGCCACCACAGTCTGATTGGGACATCCTTTAGGGGCTCTTTGTTGCCTTCAGAATAAACTCCTCACCCTGAGACACAGGACCCTTTGTGATCTGACCTCTGTCTACTTCATCTCCTGTCAACTTGCATCCCATTCTGCGGGTAATATGATCTATTTTTAGAGTCCCATTCACTCAAGCTGCCCAGTCTGTGCTCTGACCTCAGCACTTCCCTGGCCTTCCTCATTTCACGAATTCCTATCTACCTTTGAGACACAACTCAGATTTCTCCTCCTCCGGGAAGTCCTCCCTGATCCCCCAGGGCTCCTACAAGCTCCATTGTTCCTCCAGCCTCACTAATCTCTATCTTGTCCTGCTGCACTGTGGCCCTTTGCTCCCTTGGCTCTCTCCCTTACTAAGCTGCGAGCTTTGGGGAAAGAAGTACAGAGTTTTAGAGATTTCTTATCTTATCTCCAACCCTTGGCCCATTGTCCAGTTAAGGCTCGAGTGGCGTTAGTGCCCTTTGCTTCTTTGACGCCCTGCGTCAAAATTCCTTTAAAATTGGGCCACACAGCTTTATACACAAAGCTGAAAACTGGACATGACCCAAAGACCCATGAACAGAATACAGAAATGGTAGACTCTTCACACAATAGAAATCCTACATGGCAATGAAAAGAATAAATGACTGCCACATGAAACAGCATGACGAATCCCGAACGTTATATAAAAGAAGTTAGGACCCAAACCTTTCACTTTGATGAAGGTTAAAACCATTCCCAGTGAATCTGATAGAGGCCACCAAAGGGGTCATGTCCAGGTCAGGGGAGTGACTGGGAGTGAGCCTAACAGAGTGTCCCAAAGGGCAAGACTAGAAATGGCTGGTGACCATATAAACGTTCATCAGGCCGGATTTTCATGCATTTTAAAGGAGATAACGGTCCCTCTCCTTTTTTAAAAGTGCTATAATTTTGTAATCAATCATGATGGCTAACAAGCCTCCCGTGTCTGAGTCACTTCTCACTGCAGAGTCCCCAGTTTTAGGTGGTGATATGACACACCCCGCTCCTGCAGCCCAGAAAGGGTAAACCCTCAGCTGGAGTAGACAGCACGTGTGTGGAGAGCCCACCCCCCAAGGAGGAAGCTGCATGTCCTCCTTTCTCCATGCAGCTTTAGGCTCCTCAGGGTCAAGTTCTGTGTCTTTGTGTCTCTGGCACGGAGCTCTGTGACTTCCAGATGTTGGTGGGAGGCTACTTCTGGTCTGAAGCTGGTTGCAGTGGAGGCGGTGAAACCTGGCAGCAGTGTGGTCTTTAAGAGCACAAACTCGGGGGTGCCTGGGTGGCTCAGTCAGTTAAGCGTCCAGCTCTTGTTTTCGACTCAGGTCATGGTCTTGGGGTAGTGAGATCAGGCCCTGCATTGGGCTCCCAGCTCAGGGTGGAGTCTGCTTGAGATTCTCTCTCTCACCTTTCTTATGCCCCTCCCCTCACTCACATGTATACTCTCTCTCTCTAAATAAAAATAAATAAAATCTTTAAAAAAAAAAAAAAAAAAGAGGGGCTCCTGGGTGGCTCAGAGGGTTAAAGCCTCTGCCTTCGGCTCAGGTCATGATCCCGGGGTCCTGGGATCGAGCCCCACGTCAGGCTCTCTCCTTGGTGGGGAGCCTGCTTCCTCCTCTCTCTGTCTGCCTCTCTGCCTACTTGTGATCTCTCTCTGTTGAATAAATAAATAAAATCTTTAAAAAAAAAAAAAGAAAGAAAGAAAAGAGCACAGGCGTGTCTGGGTGGCTCAGTCAGTTAAATGTCTGCCTTTGGCTCAGGTTGTGATCCCAGAGTCATGGGATCAAAGCCCCTCATTGGATTCCCTGCTCCACGGGGAACCTGCTTCTCCCTCTGCCTCTCTTTCTCTCTTTGTCTCTCATTAATAAATGAATAAAAACCTTTTTTAAATTAATTAATTAATTAAATTTAAAGAAAAAATAGCACAAATTCTAATGGCACAATTCTGTGTCAGCTGAAATGCTCTATACCTCAGTTTCCCCAGCTGCAAAATGGGTATAATAATAGTACGTACCTGTTAGTGTTGTTCTGCAGATTAGAGCAGTGACTAGGCATAAGGCACTTAGAACAGTGCCTGGCTCCAAGCAAGTGCCATGTAAGTGTTTGCTATGACAATTGCCATTAGAGGAAAACCCAGTCAGACGAGAATTAAATGGTTCCTCCACCGGCTGTGTGATCACAGGAAAATTAATTAACCTCTCTGAGCCTCCATTTCCTCACCCACTAAACAGAGAAAATAATACCCATCTATTGTTATGAAAGCAAGATAATGTATGCAAAGCACCTGACTTAGTCCCATGTACGCACATCCCTCTCCCCAGGCCCCAGCCCTGGGAGGCGCTCAGTTGCATGGAAAACTTATTTCCTTCCCCCACCCACCTTTCTCCAGCCTGGCATCACCCTCTGGCGCGAGCAGACAGCAGCATCTAGTGGACGGCTCTAGAACTGCATCCTTACCAAGTGCCACTCCCACGCTGCTGTACAATCCTTTAAATAAGCCCTTTAAAATACACACTCTGCATTAGGCAAGAACTCATTAGGTGCCTGGAATACAGGACACAGATCCAGGACCTAAAGAAAATGAAGCGAAAGATACAAGATGACGCTAGCAAGATGAAGGAAAAAAATCACAACTACAACCTTATCATCAACAACCTTAATTTTTTATCCTTAATTAAAGAAATTCCTTGGCACACTGGAGAGTGTCTTCTTGGTAAGTTTCTATGACTACAGGAGTGATTTTGAAGTGTCCGTTTTGTGTTAATAACTCAATTAAGGTCAAAGCAACAAAATGAAAGCTTAAGTCGGAAAGGTGATTCCCCCCTCCCCCTGGTGGCCTGACTTAGCTTCCCAGCCTCTCTGTGGAGAAGGGGAGCAGGAGTGTTTGGCTCCGAAGAAGCCCCTATTCTTCCGCCACACTCCACTATCCCTGTCCCAGACGTAAAAGAGTAACAAGGGTCTAAAGGTGACATGGATGACATCCAGCGGGAGGGATCAAAAAAGGCTTTGTGGGGCGCCTGGGTGGCTCAGTGGGTTAAAGCCTCTGCTTTCGGCTCAGGTCATGATCCCAGGGTCCTGGGATCGAGGCCCGCATCAGGCTCTCTGCTCAGCAGATAGCCTGTTTCCCTTGCTCTCTCTCTCTGCCTACCTCTCTGCCTATTTGTGATCTCTGTCTGTCAAATAAATAAATAAAGTATTTAAAAAATAAAAAAGGCTTTGTGGAGGAGACACCATTTCAAATGGGCTTTGGAGAAGGAAGGCAGAGAAAGAGGTGGGTGGCTGGGGAAGGAAGGCAATCCAATATGATGGGCCACATGGTGTATAAAGTGAAGAAACAGGGCCATGAGAGTTAGGGTTAAATCCTAGAAGGCCCCAAATGATAAGTCAAGGAGGCTGCATTTAATAAAATCTGGGGACCTGCTGAATAAGGAGGTAATTGGATGTAAGGGGATCAGAGGAAAACCGGAGATACAGAAACTAGTTAGGTGGCTACCGCAACAACCAGACTTGACATGGTGCCCACTGCACCCTGATGGAGAGGAGAAAAGAGGTACTGCAGAAGCCAGTGGGAGGTGGAGGTTCAGAAATAGACAGCAGTGAGTCAAATGAGAGGACCCGGTGAGGGATTCAAGGGGCTGAAGCTTGGGGAGAAAGGCAGAGCTATATCCAGAACGTGGGCTTGACCAGAGGGGGCTGATGTGGGCCGGGGGTGGAGGCACTGAGCTGGGTTTTCAATAAGGAAAGTATGAGTTGCCAGCAAGCACTCTGAGATCAGCTCAGGAAATGGGGCTGAGCTGGAGGGAGAGGAGGCTGGGACAGTAATTTCGACTCACTTAGATGTGCAAATGCCAAATGAAGCCTTGAGAGGGAGAGATGAAGGGAATCACATGGGGAGATGCGGGGGGCGGAGGGTGGACACCACCCGGACATCACGGGGCTCCCTGTATCTCAAAGCTTCCTGAGGTCAGGGAAAGAAGAGAAGGCACAGAAGACAGAGCAGGCACTTGTTACGGGAGGGAACTGGGAGACTCTGGCAAACATGCAGCCGAGGTCATGGAGGATCCAGAGGTCAGGATGGCCAGGAGGCAACCACTGGATTTGTGGTTGGGGGTCACCATGAGTGACCCTGGAAAAAGCCACTTCAGGGAGCAGAAGTCAAGCTGCAAAGATTTAAGAGGCAAGAAGCAGAGGGTATGGGGGTGGCTCCCAGGAGGAAAGAGGTGATGGTGAGCAGGGCTGGCCTTGGGTGAGGCAGGCATCTGGGGAACAAAATTTAAGGAGGCCCTCTCTCTCAGGGTCCTGCAGGCGGTCCTGATGAGGAAGGGCAGACGACCAGCCCCAGAGCTGTCGGGAGGTAGGGGCCCACAGAGACCAAAGGAAAAGAGGTCAGCTTCTCCCAGGCAGAAGCTAAGAAAACTCCCCATGTTGCCAGAGGGTGACCACTGGGAGAGCCTCAGAGGACGCGAAGTCTGTGTAGGGAAAGGTACAAGGGAAAACACAAGGGACAATCTGAGAGCAGAGGCTGGAGACACCTGAGGAGGCTGAAGGGCAGGCCCGAAGGGTGAGGAAACAGGACAGGGAGGAAGGAAGAGCCTTCCCGGTAGGGGGCTGAATGGTGGCACCCAAGAAGATCTGTCTGTGTCCTAACTCCCCTCCCTCTGGAACCTGTGAATGTGACCTTCTTTGGAACAAGGGTCTTTGCAGGTGTAACTACACTACACTAAGGTTGTCAAGAGGAAATCTTGCCGGATTATCTGAGTGGGCCCTAAATCCTGTAAGCGTCCTTATAAGAGACAGAAGAGGGGAGGGCCACATGTAGACATGCAGATGGGAGTGATGCGACCACACCCAAGGGGGGCAGAGGCAGGGAAGGGAGTCTCCCCTAGAGCCTTCTGAGAGAGCCTGGCCCTCCTGACACCTTAGTTTTGGACTTCTGGCCTCCAGGAGGGTGAGAGGAAAGATTTTTGTTGTTTTCTGGCGCCAAGTGTGTGGCAAATTGTTAGGGCAGCCGCAAGACAACTAATACAGTCCCCTGTTGTGCAGAATGACTGGAAAGCTTCTAGAGCAGCTTCCAGCCTTGAGTTTCTCCAAATTTAAACCATTCAGCAAGCAAGGGCAGTTGCAGGTCTGGCCAAAAGGTGTATTTTTTAACTCACCGCCCAGACTCCTTCCAGACTCAGGTTTAATGCTTCATGCTTTCCTTTCAAGGAGGAAGGAGGGAGGGCGAGCGAACAGCATCACATCCCACCACTCCCAGAAGTAGAGTCTGCCGAGGGTGTTCTGCGACCCACATTCCTCCTCCTTCCAGAGCTCGCACCATCCCAGGCTGGTGCAAAGGGCCAAAGCTGACCCGCACCACATTACGAAAAGCAGGGGGCTTTTTAAAAACAGGAGCCTGCCTTTCCGAATTTTTCCTTGCAAACAAGACCCCCTCTTCACAGCGAGTCTCTTCCCACCCCTCACCTCTGCCTTCTTCCTCTGCCTTCCCCATTCTTGCGGGGGCGGAGGGGGGCAAAATAAGATAGATACCCCTGAAGCACGGGATTGGGAGGCACTCTCCCCCCCTCCCCCCTCCTTCCCGCAACACAGCTGGAGGGGGGAGGGGAGGTCAGCAGGGTTCATAAAGGCCAGATGTTGAGGAGAAAGAGAGCAAAGCCCAACCCACGCCAGCCCACCCCGCCCCCACCCTCGCCCCCCACGCAGAAAAAAAATTAAAAGAGACGGTTTTTAAAACAAACAAAACTTTTGTGGCGCAAAACAGTTTTTCTCAAGAATCTGCTCTATGCAAACAATAACAACTTTTTACAAAGCATTTTCACAGAAAAGGAGACAAGTCCTTCCCCAGTATCATACGTGGGAACTGTTCCTCCCTCACCCCGTTTGGGGGGGGTGGGGGTGCTATTCACTAGTGTGGGCAGAGGGGCTCACTGGGTCCCTCATTTGTCGGGCAGACCTACCACCTCCCAGGTTCCCCTCACACCTCAGCTTGGAGTCTCTCTCAGCGCTAACCTCCCCTGACCTCACCTGGGTGGAGGGGAAAGCGATTCTACCCCTCTCGGACTCTAGGGGATCCTCCCAGCTGCCAGTTGTGGTCCAGGCCTACTTCTCCCCTCCCCCCCCCCCAAAAAACAGAACCTCTGACCTCAAAACTAATCCCCTGGCCCTGCCCCCATCGGATCCATCAGGTCCTTGACAACTCCCGAAATGCCTGAAGTTAGGGGAGGAAGCTGAAGATGCTACAGCCCAGCTTCCATTCAAACCCAAACGTTGCCCCTTCAAGCCCCACCAGGCCCTGGAGGTTGGGGCAAGAACCCTTTCATTGACCCCCTCTATAAGGAGCAGCTAGCCTCCTCTCTAGCCTTTGAGGGGGCTGTTTGGGTATCCAAAGAATGGACCCAGGCCTGCCCTCTACCTCCACCCCCTCCCATCCATAAATCGGTGGAGAGGACCTCGAAAGGCAACTTGTTTGGTCTGATTTTATTGATTTCTTCCACCTTCCATTACTTTCCCTGGGACAGTCTCTGGCTCTTTCCCCAGGCAAAGGCTGCGCTTTGGGAGGCGAGGAGGTCCTTCAGGCTTGCCCGTCCTATAGGAGAAGCAAGCTGGGGAGGGGGGCTGATGGATCCAGGGGGGAGGTCCTCTTTCACCCGTCAGACCTTTATAAACTGAAAGCAAACAGGAAAAATTGAAGAGAGAAACTCCAAAACTGGACAAAAGGGAAAGGCTAGTGGCTGAGGCTGAAGATCTGGCCAATTAGGGGTCACCTGCCTTGGTCAGAGGAGAGGGCTTAGGAAAAGAATGGGGAGGGGGTGATCTCCCCCTGGCCCAAGCTGCCCTCTTCCCCACGAAGGCTCCCTTGGGGCTTGGAGTGCTGGGGAAGGCCTGAGGGGAATGAAGGGTTAAAGGCCTGGATGGTGGGGGTGGGGGATGCCCCCAGGGAGCTGCCAATCACCTCCCCACCCCCACCACAGTCCCCTCGTCCCCAGGCTCGCCCACAGAAACAACCGGTTTGTCCATCACCAAGGTCTCTCTCCCTCTTTTTTTTTTTTTCCTTGTCTTTGAGCGGTAGCCTCCTTTGCTCCCCCTGGGGTGAAGGCCCTGCCCCCAGAGATCCGAGATGGAAGAAGGGAGGGATTGGAATCTATGTCATTAAGCCTTTTTCCGTTAAGCCTTCTCCTGACTCCAGCCCTTGGTTCGTCTCCAAAGGATGAGGGGGAGGGGGTGTCACCCCAACCGGTTAGGTGCTTGAAGATCACTGTCATTTGAGGTCCCTCTGACCGCAGCCCCTAAAAGGGAATAGGCAAATGTGAGAAACGAGGCCCCGTCCTCGAGCCCAAAGTTTGGCCGCGGCCCTAACCTTTCCCCTTTGGCAGAAGAGGTCTCAGGCTCAAAGTTCCTCCAAGTTGATCCCCCAGAATTTGAGACCTGGGGGCTCAGGGACAGCAGGACCTCCTATCTGCCACCTCCACAGCGGGTGGGCGGGCGGGGGCTTAGAGTCTCCCTGCAGGCGAAGCGAGGATGCCGGCCCTAAGTCTCCGTCCTCCCCCACCACCAGGGCCGGGGGGCAGGGGAAGGAGTCGAGCAGGCTGAAGGTGCTCGTGGTAGGGAGCGTCGGTGCCGGGCGGCGGGGCTGTGCGCTGCGATGGGGGGGCGGCGGCCGCCGGCGTTTCTTGGCGGTTCCCCGGGCGGGCGCTTTGGCAGGCGGCCGCTCTGGCCCCCGGCGCAAACTCGGAGTGTCGAGAGCGAAGCCCTTCGCATAACACCAAAGTTTCGACCGGCGGATCAGACGATCGAAATGTTCCTGGCGGAGATCGCCGGGCACGGCCGGAGGTCCGCTGGCCGTCGAGGGGCTAGCGGCTGGTGCCTCGGGGGCGGCCTGCGGGGGGCTTCCATCGCCTGCGGCCGTCTGGCCCGGCGCGGGCGGCTCGGGCGCGGCCTTGGGACCCGCGGGCTCGGTGGAGAGGCCCGCAGGTGGCGGCGGAGGCCGGGAACCGCGCTCCTGATGGGGGCTGGCGGCGGGGCCGAGCTGGAAGTCGAGACCCGAGGCGGGCTGAGGCGGAGCCGAGGCGGAGCTGGTCGGAGATTCCCGAGGGCGCAGGGGCGCCGGGCAGCGGCCGGGAGGTAAGCCGGAGCGAGAGCCGAAGTGCGGGAAACTGCCTCCTCCCTCTTCCTCCTCGCCGCGGCCCCGGCACACTGCGGCGTCGGCATCCTGACCGGCGAGGGAGTTCGGATCGCTGGACCGCCCGGCTGGGCCCGTGAGGTGCTTCAGGCCATCCGCGGCCCAGCCGCCGGTGCACACGGGGGCGCGAGGGCCCAGCAGCACCGGGGGCCGCGGCGCCAGCTCCCCAGGCCCCAGGCCCAAAGAGGACGCCCGAGGTTTGGCAAGGGCGCAGAAGGCAAGGGCACGCAGGCACAGTGGAGAGAACTCCTGGGTCCCCCGACGCGGCTTCCGGGGTGTCGGGGAGCAGGGAGACCCTCGCGGGGACGCCGGCACTGCGAGGCGGGGAGCGGGGCACAGAGTTTCCATGGAACCGTCCGGGGGGGTGCCCACTGCGGGGGCCCTGGCCCCAGCGGCGGTGTGCCCTGGCTGCCCGAAGAGCCCACGGGCGAGGGGAACATCGCCCCCCCCCTCGACGGGGAGGTCTCTGCTCACGGGCGCCCCCGACCCGCAACCCCGGGCCGCGGAGCTCTGGCTCTCTCCTCGATCTCGTCACGCGGCCCTCCCGGCGGCCGGACTCCTGGGTCCCTGCGAGTCCCGGCGCGGTCGGCCGCCTTTCCTGCCGCCGCGTTCCCTGCGCAGCCCCGGCGGGAGCCCCTCTCGAGTAGCCCAGGGCGAAGAGGCTGGGGAAACAAAGCGGCCGGCGGCCGCGGGAGGCGGGAAGGACCCCGGGCCCGGCACCCGGTGCCCGGGCCCAGGCGGCGGGGAGGGCGCCTTCCGCCCGCTCGGCTTCTTTCTTCCCCGCTGGCTCCCGGAGACCGCGTTATAGAGAACTGCCCCCTCGCTGCCCCAATACCAGCGCCGGGGCCGCGAGCCCGCCGCTGATTGGGCGGCACTACCTGTGACGTTGGCCCGGACCCCACCCCTCCGGCGGCACCGCCCCCGTCCCCATTCCGCACACAGACACACACACGTGGACCCGGCGCGGCGGCGGCTGGGAGGGAGGAAAAGAAGGAGCGTGTGCGGGTGGGATCGCGAGGGGGCAAAACGCGCCGCTGCACGTGGTCTGGTGGCGTCTGGCTATGCAGTTGTCGCAAAACAATTCGTTTTTCCCTTCGCAGTCACGGTTTTCACATCTGTAAAATGGGAATGTTCCTATCTACCCTCTTGGGGTTGCGCGAATAAACACATGAATCACAAAAATGGTGTGGAGGGAAAAGATGACTTGAGGCAATGGTTGTTGCAAGCTTGGCACGGCAGGGACTTCTGCGGGCGGAGAATGTTTCCTACCTCTCCGTTCTGGTGCCCTAGAACAGTGTGCTTGGCACACACGGGGCTCAAAAAAATGTTGAAAAGTAGTTAGGAATTCAGTGTGTGCGAGATGAACAAAGGAAAAAATAAATTCGGGGCGGTGGAGGGGTGGTATTATTACACCCACGGAAGACGATTGTTTCCATTTCTCTAATGAGCTTCTAATTACCCCTTGACCAAATACCGAGGGGCTGGCTTTTCGGCCCTTCCTAAATACCAAGACGCTGCCCTCTGAAGCTGAGCGACCAAAATGGGCTGAGGAATCCAGAGGAGGGGACCCCCAGACCCTCTTATCTCTCCCAAGGAGAGTAAAGCAAAGAAATATTGACACCCCCCCAAAAAAAAATCCTGATAATGAAAGACCACCTCCCCACAGCACATGCTGTCCGCCTTAACTTTCTTTAGTTTCTGCATAGCTTACTGCTATATGAAAGTCTGTGAATGTAGTTATTCTTTATTGTCTGTTTCTGATTAGTCTGGAAATGAGCCCATGAGAACTTTGTCTTAATCACAGCTGCATCCCCACGGCCTAAAACAGTACCCAGACATAATAGGTGCTCCATAAATATTTGTGAGTGAATGAATGAATCCCCGGAATATTTTTCTCTTGATAAAAATCAGGTTATTGGAATATGGCTGCTTCCCATCCCCAGAGATATAAAGAGATTGGTATGATAGCTTTGAGTAAGAATGTGGAAGTTGGGGAAGAGTGTCAGAGAGAGAATATCTCTTTCTGGAGCTGGGGTAAGACAGGGTTTCTGGAAGGGGGCAAATGATGTAGCTTGCATCCCTGCCCTCCTGGCAGTGATAACAGATGAATTGTTTTTCTCCTCATCATCAAATCACATTTGGGAGGAAAGGGATTTAGGAAGGTCTGCCTCCCCATCTCCCTCCTGCAGAGGCCCCAGACAAAGGCCCTGGGGTGGAGCCAGGATTTGAGGAACTAGAGGGCATGGTGTTCTATTGCTCCAAATACTCACGCCTTAGCATCTTCTGTAGAAGTCTTCAGGGCAGTTGTCATGAGGGGAGATCCTGGGGTCCTGCCAGGTCTACACCCCAGGGTTCCTGAGTGCTCCAAAAGCCTCAGCTCCCCTCCCCACCTTCTGTAACCTCCTTCCCCTGCCATACACAGGAGGAAAGTTCTGGGAGGTTGCACCTTCTGCAACCACCTCCCCCCACAACGCCACAAAACACCTACAAGAGGAAAGTTCTGGAAGGATCATGATCCGCGCAGCTGTCTCTTCTGGGAGTCAATGCTGAGAACTCTCAGACTGAGATAGCAGTGATAGATTTCTTTGGCTTGAGGGGCAGAGGGCTTTTGCTTCAACCCCATTGTACTCCAGCCTCTTTGCCACTTAGATGCCTGGGGAGGGAGCTTGGGCCCCACGTATGGGAACCTGAAATGGGAAACTCCTCTTATCTCCCATGGTCTCATTCATATTTGCATTCCTGTGCCTAGCACAGTGTTGACATAAGGAGAGAACACTCAAGATCCTCTTCAGTATGACTACATGACCAAATCTTACCCAGCTGTGCAGTTCAATGGCCTCTTCCTTCTCCCACTCCAAAAGACTTCAGTCCTTCAGATCTGAGTTTAGGGGCTTTACTGGGGATCATTACCGTTGGGAGTCCTTCCCTGGAGAAGGAATTCCCTCCACCTCCACTTTCCCTTCTCCCCATTCCTTGAATCAGACACCCCAGAATACAGCCCAGATGGGAACGCCTCTGTTGTGGGCATGGGAATACTTTACCAACAGTAGGGGTTAGTGTGACTATCTCCAGCTGAAAGGACCTGTAGTCATCAAGCCTCCATCTTCAGAGGGCTGGGACTGGGGGTTCCTGCTGTGCATCCCAGGCAGGTCTCTGAGGTACTCTGAATCTCAGTGTCCCTCCCGGTGTAAAGGGGACAGCAGTTGCTTCCTTACAACAGGAGGGTGGAAACGCGATGTGAGCGGCTTGCCCAGCTGTTGCAATACCCACTGCCTACGGTAGAGGACACTCGACCCCGTCCTCAGCTGGCGAGATGAGGAGGTGACACCGTTCTCTGGAACCCCTCTTCTCCATAAGGAGAAAAGGAGGGACCAGGCTGGATGCCGGGTCCTATCTGACACCTCCGCAATAAGGGATAGGAAGGGCCTAGAGAGACCTGGAATCCAGCCCTCCCTGCTCTGTGGTCCATCTGGGTCTCACCCAAAGGCCCCTGTTCAAGGATTTGGGAGCAGCTCCTGCTCAGTTGTCCTTTTCCCTGGAAAGAGGCACTGCCGGGAAGTGGCCCCAGAGTTCCAGCCCAGTACCGTAACTTCTAGAGCACTGACTGCATTCCAGTCTCTGTCTAGGAACTTTATGTTACGTAATCCCCATAACAATTCTAGGAGATAGGCTCTATTTTTTTTTAATTTTACATACCATACATAACCCATTTTAAGTATCCAAGTCAATGATTGTTATTAAATTTACAGGGTTACACAACCATCACCAGAAGCCAATTTTAGAACATTTCCTAAGAAATCCCTCATCTCCAATTGCTGGTAACTCCCCATTCCCACCCCCGGGCCTGGGTGACTAATCTGCTTTCTGTCCGTATAGATCTGCCTTTTCTGGACATTTCATAGAAACAGAATCATAGCATATGTGGTCTTTGCATCTGACTGCTTCACAAAAGCATAATGTTTTGGAGATTCGTCCATGCTGTCCCTTGTACTAGTGAGTCTGTTTCCTTTTTCACACCGAGTAGTATCCCGGTATGGACAAAACGTATTTTGTGTAGCCAATCACATTTGGGTTTCCACCTTTCCGTTTTCATGAATAGTACTGTTACAGACCCCGACACACAAGTCTTTGTGTGGACATAGGTTTTCATGTTCAGAGTGGAATTGCCAGGTCATATGGTAAACTTACACTTTTTTTTTAAGATTTTTATTTATTTATTTCACAGAGAGAGAGATCACAAGTAGGGAGAGAGGCAGGCAGTGCGGGGGGCGGGGGGAAGCAGGCTCCCTGCTGAGCAGAGAGCCTGATGCGGGGCTCAATCCCAGAACCCTAAAACCATGACCTGAGCCGAAGGCAGAGGCTTAACCCACTGAGCCATCCAGGCACCCCTATACTAACTTTTTAAGAAACTGCCAAACTGTTTTCCCCACTGGCCACACCATTTTACACTACTGTTAATATCCATGTTAAAGTAAGGAAAGTAAGGGACAGAGATTTTAAGTGACTTTCCCAAGATCACAGCTAGCAGGTGTCAGAGCCATGACTCAAAGCCAGGCAGAGAGGTCCCAAGACCACACTCTTAACCACAAGTCTACTCCCAGGACAACGAACCTAAAAGGGGACCCATTTCTTGGCCCACTGCAATGTGGCCACCACCATTTATGCCCATCTTACTTCCAGAATTCCCCAAGTCAAGCTCTGTTTCCACCCAGTGGTGCCGCATCCCCCCCGTAGCCACAAGCACACTACCCCCTCTGGAAATGTGTACCCATGATTAATAGCTGAAATTCTGGATTCAGTCGTATTCCTGACTCATCATCTTACCAGCTGTGTAGTTTGGGGGGCAAGTTACTTAACCTCTGCTTTCGTTTCTTCATCTGTAAAATAGAAATAGCATCTTCCTTCGTGCAATTCTTTAAAAATGCTTTTATTATGGAAATTTTCAAACCCCTACAAAATAAACAGAAGGGTACAATAAACCTCCATGTACCCAGCATCCAGCTTCAACACTTATGAACCCATAGCCCATCTTGTTTCATCCTTACCCCTACCCACTTCCTCCCCTACTCCCATTTTTAAAAAATCAACTTTACTGAGGTATGATTTATATAAATTAATGCACATTTTAAGTACATACTTCAAAGAGCTTTCATGAATGAATGTAACCATGAACAATTAAGGTAGAGAACATACTCTATTATCCTGGAGCGAATCCCGGACATCATACAGTTTCTTTCCTAAGTATTTCAATACATATTTCTACAACATAAGGACTCTTTAATTTTTTTTAATGTTTTATTTATTTAGAAGAGAGAGAGAGAGTACAAGCAGGGGGAATGAAAGAGGGAGAGGGAGGGGTGCCTGGGTGGCTCAGTGGGTTAAAGCCTCTGCCTTCGGCTCCGGCCATGATCCCAGGGTCCTGGGATCAACACCACATCGGGCTCTCTGCTCAGCGGCAAGCCCGCTTCCCCCCACCCCCGCCGCCTGCCTCTCTGCCTACTTGTGATCTCTGTCAAATAAGTAAATAAAATCTTAAAAAAAAAAGAACAGGCTCCCCACGGAACAAGGAACCCCACATGGGACTCGATCCCAGGACCCTGGTATCATGATGCCAGCCAAAGGCAGATGCTTAACCAACTGAGCCACACAGACACCCCCGGACTTTTTAGAAATAAACATAACCCCAGTGCTATTTGATAATAGTGACCTAAAAAGAATTAATGCTCACTCTTTAACATCCTCAAATAGCCAGCCAGCGTTCAAATTTCTGATTATCTTATATTATTTGTTCCTTTATAATTTGGCTTATTTGAATTAGGATCCAAAGATGGATTTTGAGGGGGTGATATGTCTCTTACGTCTCTTTTAATCTAGAAATTCCTCCTTTAACTAATGCTTGTCCTCATCAGTATAGTTGTCATTGTCCCCACCTGTCTTTTAACTCTTTTTATTTTCTCTTTATAGTTTATTCATTGAGATACTAGCTTTTCATCCAGAATTCCCACGGTCTGGAATTTACTGATTGCATCCCCATTCTGTCATTCAATCAAGCAACGCTTATTCAGAAATATTTACTAAGCATCTGCTACGTACAGGATTGCCAAATATAGCACCAAAAAATACAGAACATACTTAAGACTAGAAAAATTATTGCTTCTCAATAATTCCAATTTAACTGGACATCTGTGTGCCTGTTATCTGTGTGCCTGTCCAGGGTTGGAGGCACAGCGGTGAGCAAGGGAGACAACCCTCTGCCCTCAGAGAGTCTACATTCTAATAGACCAGGGGAAGCCAGGGAACAAATGAGGAGACAGTACTTCTCCTGGAGATTCTGTGAGGGTTAAATGAGAAACACTTAACTTTCCTGCCTGGTCCACTGGAAGCCCTTGATAAATGTGAGTATTCTTGGCAACAGTCTAGCCTTTCCCCCGTCTGTTTCTTCCCTTTTCCCACCCCTGCTCCACATCCCCCTGGGAACTATTCCAGGCTTGCCCTCCTCCTGCTCTACTTCCTCCACGTATCTAATGTTAGTTCATTCCTCTCTTCACCCCACAGTCACTGGGCACCACCCCCCCCACCCTTGAAGCAAGCCCCAGACCAGGCCCTGGGTACTCAGAGTTGATGGGGACATAGCTGATGGGGGAGATGGACATTCTAGGCTAATTTGAGAAGAAGCAACAGAGGAATGACCATGGTCCTTGGAACATTAAAGTCAGGGTAACCATACGGAAAGGAAGTCTTCTCAGAGAAGGTGATCTCCCACTTAGTTTCTAAAGGATGAGCAGGAATACCAAAGGAAGCATGAGAGAAGAATTCCAACTGAGGAAACAGTATGGGCAAGGAACAGAAGCAAGCAAGTGCCTGTCCCATGTGCTGCCAACTAGCAGCCATCAACATCTCTTTCTCCCTGTTAAGTAGAGGGGGCATCCTGGCGTTGGTCCCGACGCATCCGCCCTCTGAGTCATCCCTTATCTGTCTCAGGCAGCCCACTCCATCAGTGTGTCCCTCCCATTTAAAAGCCCCATCTTCCCTTGACCCCATAGGCTCTAGCCCCCATCCCTCTCTCCTCCCCTTCACAGCCAAACTTCCCCCAAGAGCTGTCTACACACTGTCTTCCGTTTCTCACTTCCCACTTGCTCCTCAACCCACTTCCATCTGCTTCCACCCCCACCCGCCACCGAAATAGCTGTTGCTGAAGTCCCGGGGCGTCCATCTCATCGAAACTGGCAGGCTCTTGTCAGTCCTCTTGTCTTGACCTCTCAACAGCATCCCACATGATTGGCCACTTCCTCTTTCTAGGAACCGTCTATAGTTCTTCACCTCCCGGGCACTGCTTTCCCGGTGCCCTCCCTCCTCCCTGACTTCTCCCTGGTGGTATGGGCGCAGGCTCGTTCTCCCTGCCTCAGCCCAGACGTCATGGGGTCCTCAAGGCTCTGGCAAGAATTTCTCTCCTTTTTCTATAGACGTTCTTCTTCTGTGCCCACTCCACGATGAGCATCCATCCACCGGGTCAGGGGGGAGCTCAGAAGATACTGCTCCTCTCAGCTCTGACCAAGACACTCAACTGCCCTCCCAGCCTCTAGCTCGGGAGTTCCAGAAGTTCAGCAAAATCAACCTGTCCCAGGCCATTAGCAGCTCACCTCCTCTGCCACACTTCCCACTTCCAGGGAATCGTAGCCCGGTGGAGGGCTCCACTCGCCACCCATTTTAACAGCTAGAAACTCAGGGCTCATCCTGGCACCTCCAAGGCAACGTTTTGGCAAGTCACGTAGCCATGTCTATTTCTGCCCACCCCGGCGGTCCCCCCACACCCCACTGTGCCCTCTGTATTGCCACCAGCTATCCTTCTAAGCCACAAACTGGATTGGGTTACTCTTTGCTCCAAACCTTTTAACGGCTTCCCACTGCTTTCCGGATGCAGAGTGAAATCATTCATTTGGCTCACAAGCAGGGTTACCTGGGTCTGACAGCCCTACCCACAGGTCCTCCTGGGGAGAGGGGATGAGTTCCCTCACCTTCCACCCCCATGTCCCCTGTGCCATTGTCTCTCCCTTCAGCTACCCAGGACTCCCTTAGTGCCTAAAGCAACAAGATCCCCCCTCTCCCTCCCTTAGCATATACTGTTCCTTCCAACTGCACACTTTCCCCCCACCTCCCTTCACCTGTACCAGGCCAATGCCCACTCCTCTTCAGAGCCCCACTGAATCATTCCTTCCTCAGAGGACACCTCTCCCACTCCTCCAGATACTAACCAGGTCATCTTCCATCTTTATTCCACCCCCCCCCAAACCTACGTATCTTCCTTCAAAGCATTTTCATCTGTTTGTCACTATTTAATCATTAGTGTGATGAACTGATTATTCACCTCTCCCCGCCACACTCTAGTTCATGTGGACAAGAAGTATGTTAGATTTTGCCTTAGCCCAGTGCTTAACACATTGTTGGCATGCAAATACATTTTTTTTAAAGATTTTATTTATTTATTTGACAGAGAGATTACAAGTAGGCAGAGAGGCAGGCAGAGAGAGAGAGGAGGAAGCAGACTCCCTGCTGAGCAGAGAGCCCGATGCGGGACTCGATCCCAGGACCCTGAGATCATGACCTGAGCCGAAGGCAGCGGCTTAACCCACTGAGCCACCCAGGCGCCCATGCAAATACATTTTAAAAGTCTTTTCTATCAGGCACATCTGTAACCTAGAGAGAAGCAGAGAATAGTAAAATAAACCCTACATACCCATTACCTAGATGGGTAATTACGTTAATAAATTTTTTAAAGATTTTATTTATTTATTTGACAGAGAGAGTGAGATCACAAGTTGGCAGAGAGGCAGACAGAGAGAGAAGAGGAAGCAGTTTCCCTGCTAAGCAGAGAGCCTGATGCGGGGCTTGATCCCAGGACCCTGAGACCATGACCTGAGCCGAAGGCAGCGGCTTAACCCACTGAGCCACCAAGGCGCCCCTATGTTAATAATTATTAGCATTTTTGCGTATTTATCATTTTTGCTTAAATATTTTCAAGGGACTTAAGAGTTTGCATGACTGTTCACCCCTAAATAGGAAATTTTTTAAATATACGTTATGACTGGGGCACCTGGGTGGCTCAGTTGGTTAAGCATCTGACTATTGGTATCTGCTCAGGTCAGAGTCTGAGATGGAGTCCTTCATCAGGCTCCACACTCAGCTTAGGGTCTGCTTGAGACTCTCTCCCTCTCCCTCCCCATATGCTCCTCCCCTGCTCTCTCTCAAATATATAAATTAAATCTCTTAAAAAATACAATATTATGATCACACCTTACAAAATTAACAATAATTCCTTGAGGGGTGTCTGGGTGGCTCAGTAGGTTACGCATCTGCCTTCAGTTCAGGTCATGATCCCAGGGTCCTGGGATCAAGTGCCACATCAGGCTCCCTGCTCAGGGGGAGTCTGTTTCTCCCTCTCCCTGCTACTCCCTTTCGCTGTTCCACTCTGTTTCTGTCAAATAAATAAAATCTTTTAAAAAATAATAATTCCTTAATATTGTCCAATACCCAGCCCATATTCACATTTCCCTGTCCCCCCAAAAATGTTTTACATTTGGTTTGTTCCATCAAAGATCTAAATCAGGTCCACACATTGCAATTGGCTATGTCTCTTAAGTCCCATTTAAATCTAGAATAACTTTTTCCCCCATGCCATTGAGTTGTTGAATTGCTGAAGTATTTTAAGTAAATTACAGACATCATGTCCCACCTTCTAGATTTCTCTGATTGCTTCCTTGTGGTGTTGTTTATCCTGTATTTCCTGCAAACTGGAAATTAGATCTACAGGCTTGATTAGATTTTGGTTGACTAGACTAGCAAAAACACCTCATGAAGAATCCTTCCCTCATATCACACTATGTCTGGTATCCTCAGTGTCTGAGTTCCAGCCTCAGTGATGGACCGCTGACTAGCAGGTCTGCATTGGTGAGAGCAGATTTCTTTATTGAGAAGTTGTGTTTTCTTCCTTTAGGGCCAGCAAGTAATCTGTGGGATGATATTTTGGAATGACTGCGGTTTTGTTTATTTATTTTTATTTATTTTTAAAAAGTAAGCTCTGGGGGTGCCTGGGTGGCTCAGTGGGTTGAGCCTCTGCCTTCAGCTCAGGTCATGGTCTCAGGGTCCTGGGATCAAGCCCTGAATCGGGCTCTCTGCTCAGCAGGGAGCCTGCTTCCCCCTCTCTCTGCCTGCCTCTCTGCCTACTTGTGATCTCTCTCTGTGTCAAATAAATAAATAAAATCTTTTTTTAAAAAAGTAAGCTCTGTTCCCAATATGGAGCTCAAATTCATGACCCCAAGATTAAGAGTTGCATGCTGTACCAATGGAGTCAGCCAGGCACATCATGAATGACTGTGTTTTTAATAAGTGAATGAAGTAGGTCAGTGTGGCTGAACAGTGGTAAGGACCGCAGGCAGGAACTCAAAGGGCTGAATGCCTTGATAAGAAATTCGGATTTTAGGGGTGCCTGGGTGGCTCAATCAGTTGGGTGACTGACTCTTGACTTCACCTCAGGTTGTGATCTTACGGTCTCGAGATCAAGCCCAGCATGGAGCTCTCTGTGCTAAGCGTGGAGTCGGTTTGAGATTTGCACTCTCCCTCTCCCCGACGTTCACACTGTCTCTAAATAAGTAAATAAAATCTTTTTTAAAAAGATTTCATTTATTTATTTGTCAGAGAGAGAGAGTGAGAGAGTGAGCAGGGGCAGACAGAGTGGCAGGCAGAGGCAGAGGGAGAAGCAGGTTCCCTTCCCTGCTGAGCAAGGAGCCCGATGTAGGACTCGATCTCAGGATGCTGGGATCGTGACCTGAGCGGAAGGCAGCTGCTTAAACAACTCAGCCACCCATGCATCCCTAAATAAATAAAATCTTTAAAAAATAAAACAGATTTGGATTTTATCCTATAGGTTGGGAAATTAAGGACATTTTTTTTAATTTGATAGAGAGAGAGAGAGATCACAAGTAGGCAGAGAGGCAGGCAGAGAGACTGGGGGAAGCAGGCTCCCACTGAGCAGAGAGCCCAGACTCAGGGCTTGATCCCAGAACCCTGAGATCATGACCTGAGCCGTAGGGCGGAGGCTTCACCCACTGAGCCACCCAGGCATCCCAAGGACCACTTTTAAGCGAAAGAAATCATGTGGTCCGACTTGGCAAGGGGAAGGGTGCGGAAGCATGAAGGGAATAGAGAACTAGCATTTCCCAAATGTTCAGCTTGAACTCAACTCCATGCCCTGCATCTGGCATACTTGATTAAAGTGAAACCTTCACTGTGTTTAAAACAAAAATCCTTTTTTGCAGATGAGGAAAGCAGAGGCATCACTCTCTGTCACTCACCCACAGTTCCTGCAAGAGATGGTGAAGACCGGATGGGAGTCGGAGACCACAACCATGGTTATTTGAGGGAGAATGAGCGGCTGGCCATGGGGCGGAGGGAAGGCTGAGGCTTCCCGCATATCATGGGTGGGATGCAGGAGGAGACAGAGCAGGTTGGAGGGGAAGATAATGAGCTCAGGCTTCCAGCTGCCCAGATGTCTCCAAGCTGCTCTCTTGAGAAATGGTGTTTATAACATGACAATGCCTATAATTTGGCTTCCGGCATGACTCGATAATTAGCTTAAGTTATCCTTCATTGGCATTTCATTCAAAGCAAGGACACTCTTCCATTCATTCTGATGAGACCTGTTTTCTGTGAGCGGTACAGTGGTGAGTGTGAGCCCAGAGCCATCCAGTCTCTCTCTTGGCTCAGCTGGGTCAGAGACTGAAGTTGGTGCATGGGCTGTCTTTTCTCTTGGCTAGTGCCCTCTGTCTCGGGAGCTTAGGGGTGTGGGCACCCCCCGGGATAGGGAGCTGTCTGAGGGTGATATTCTGGAACCTGAACATTCAGTGCCCAGCAGAAGCATAGCCCAGAGACTGGTTCCAAGAGCCACATGGAGGGTGTGGTGAGGAGGACGATGGTTAAGAGAAGTCAGCTGGGAGGCACCTGCTGACATTGGCCACAGAGATGTTTAGGACTGAAAGAGGGCCATGTTTCGGGAAAGTGTGATTTAAGAGGTGTTGACAAGGCTGGTTTTATGAGACTGGCTGGCTGACTCAGAGGAGGAGGGAGAGAGAGAGAGAAAGAATTAAGAAGGACCCTCACGTTTCTTTCTCAGGAGAGAGAGGCTATTAACCAAAGTAGGACAAGAGGAGGGGCGGGTCCAGGGACAAGCTGTCAGTTCAGTTTTGGTCTCGGTTCCCAGACACAAATAAAAGTGGGCATGGCCTGAGGAGCCAGGGGGAAGGCCTGGGACTGGAAAGTATCAGGACTAAGTCATGGGCGCCCGGGTCAGGGTAGAAACCACAGGCATAGCTATGCTCTTCCTGGGAGAGGTCAAGCTGGACCATGATTGAGGAGCTGCTGGCTTTAGTGATCCTGAGATGAACCAGCCAGGGGTCTGGAAAACTGATTCTGGCTTCTTAGGAAAAACAGAGGAATAGAAAGGATCACCTAGAGTTGGAGCCCTGGGGGCCAAGAAGGGAAAAGTACAGCCGTCTCTCAGCAGAAATGGGCCCCTGACACAGTCCCCCTGCCCCCAGGGCACTCTGGGCAAAGCCATCAAGAAGGAACCCCACCAGCCTCTGTTCTGGTCACTTGGATCCTCAGAGCAGATCACGAAGGCATCAGATGGGCGAGGCTTGGTTCCTGGGCCTGCATCTAGTGTCCAGGGCACAAAGACAGATGCTCAGAATTCCTTCCTTCTGTTCTTTCAGTAAATATTCATCAAACAGCAAGGGTGTGCCGGGCACAGTTCTAGTTCCTTGAGAACAGCAGCCAAATCCGAAAAAGGTCCTTGTCTTCATGGCACTTCCATCGGAGGGGAAACACTGACCACCACCAACAGATAGAAACATAGGAATGAGACGGTCAAGGACAAAGGAAAAGGGTAAGGAAGGTTGGGGCGGGGCAGAAAGGGCACAGGTGGTGGGTGTAAGGAAGGGGGCCCATGAGAGCCTAACTGAGAAAGCAGGGGCGTGCCCACGGCGCACGGGGGAACAACAAGGAAGCCAGTGTGGCCACAGAACAGAAACGAGGGGAACAGTGCAGATGAAGCCAGAGCGATTGGGGCAGCGGGCTCTGTAAGACTTACACGCCCCTGTTAGGAGCTGGGCTTCCCCCAGAGTATAGTGGGAGCTCTCTGGAGCTCAGGGGCCACGTGATCATCTTACAGCTTCATTGGACCACTCTGGCCACTGTGTAGGGAAGCGATGTCAGAGGGGAGAGGGGAGGCGGAGGAGCAATTAGGAGACCACCACAGTCACCCACGGGAGAGGACGATGGTGCAGATGGTGGGAAGTCATCAGACTCTGTGTGTGTCATGAAGGTGGAGCTGGCAGGATCTGCTGACAGAGCAGAGGCGGGAGCAAAATCAGAAATTCAGGTTTGGGGCCCGAACAGCTAGAAAGATCGAGCTGCGAGCACTGGAGATGGAGAAGGCCATGGGTGAAGCAGTTGGTGCTGTTGGGGGGTGGGGAGATTAAGGTAGATAGAGAGTTCTAGGGTAGATCACCCAGTGGGACGTTCCCCTGAAACAGGATGGGGGCACGGGACAGATGACAACCTCCAGAAAACACCTGTGACATATGGTGGGCAGATATGGGAGAGGTAGGTCAAGATAAAGAGACCCCCCCCCCAGAGGGAGGACAGGCAGGTCCCAAGAGAGGCTTAGCCCAGGCAAGCAGAGGCTTAAGCTCAAGGCGCTGAGGGTCAAGGAACAAAGAGAAGGATTCCAGAGACATTTCAACAGAAGTGGCCAGGCCAGTGGTGGAGAGTGGGAAGTCAGGCGTGACCGCAGGATTTTCAGTCCCAACTCCACCATCCAGCTTGAAGGCCTTCAGTGTCTGCTTCTGATTCCAGGCCTCAGTCATGCCAGTGAGCCCCAGGGCCTCACCCTGCCCCTGCCATGAGGGAGGTAAATTGTACCTGAAATGCTTCCACTCCCAGCACACACTCAAACCTGAACCCACACCCACATGGCTGCTTTCTCTGCTTTTGCGGAAGGCCACACTTGGGGAACACTGCTCACTGGAGGTAAGGGGCTCCCTCTCCTGTTCTCCATCTGAGCCCCCTAGACAGCAATGGCTTCATGTCCTGTTTCAGAGAAAAAACAAAAACAAAAACAAAAACAAAACAAAACATAGTGCCGGGTAAGAGAAGCCAAACACAAAAGAGTATGTATGGTAAGATTCCACTCTGAGGAAGTTCTAGAACCAGCAAAATGAATCCACCATGACCCACTGTGACAGAGATCACATCAGTGTTTGCCTGTGGCCAGAGAATATGAAGGAACTGGATAGGGAGGAACTTTCTGGGGAAATGGAAACGTTCTCTATCTTTATCAGCATGGTGGCTACTTTGCCAAAAGTCATCACTTACACAGTTAAGATGTGTGCATTTTATTACATGGGAATTATTCCATAAAAAGTTGATTTCAGGAAACAGAGCATGGTGGATGTTAGCTAAGCTTATGATGGTGATCATTTCACAATATCTACAGATGTCAAATCATGTTGTACACCTGAAAGTAATACAGTGTGAGCAATTATATCTTGATAAAACTGGGGACAAACCGAGAACTAAAAAATGTTCTACAGAGAGTAGAGGCTAACAAGCAGAAGTGTCTTATACAGGCATTCACCAGTCTCCTCCTTCACTTCCTCCCCCCAAGAATGGGGAAGCAGGGTGCCCTCTGGTCCACCCAAGCCTTGTGTGGGAGACTGTCCCGGAAAACTGTGGGCCACACGTCCCTGACCTTGAATTCTCCTCCCCTGCTGTCATGTCTCCCGTCAGCTCACAGCCCAGCCCCTAGGAAGGTTGTCTAAATTCACACTATGCCCCCTTCTCATGCAAGCCACTGCCACCCCCTCCACCCCGCTGGGCCAGCTGCCCCACTCTGAGACACCTACACCGCACAGGCCCCTCTTACCATCCCTCCTCCCCCCTTTCCATGACCCCATTTTCTGTGGGGTCCTCCTCCATCTCTGGTCACTTTGCATGCTCTTTGCCTGGCTTCTCTCGCTCTGCCCCTTCTTAAATGCCTCTGGCCTTGGCCTTCTGCTCTCTGCACCTGCACAGCCTCCCACGGTGAACTCACGCACACCAGGGCTTCGGTTACCGTCTATTGCTGACAATGCTCAAAGATGTCTGTGATATTTTTTCAGAGTATCAAGGATATGGCAGAAGAGGTTGACAGAATATTACGCAGGCTTCCAAAGCACTTTATAGTCTCTAAAGTGACATATATATCCAACCTTCCTCTGGGACAGACGACCAGACCCCCAGTTCAAGAAGCCCCCATCTGATTTCTTCAACTCTCCCAATTCTGCTCCTCCTCCTCCCTTCCTCAGGAGCTCTGCTGTTTAAGACAGAAAGCTGGGAGTCACCCTCCCAGTCCCTGACTACCACCTGTCCCTCACCCCCTTCTCTCTACTTCACCCTCTACACATCCTGTTTCTCAGTCCCCACACTCCAGTACACAGCCTCTTCCTCACTCCCAGAGGTGGTCAACCGTTCATCCATTCACTCATTCATTCATTCATTCATTCATTCAGCAAATATTAACTGAGCACCCATTATGTGTCAGACGCTGATCCACGGGCTGGGGATACATCAGCAAACACAACACATAAAAATCACTGTTCCGTGGAGCTGACACTGCAGCACTTGTGATCATTTCAGAAGTCACTCCGTCTTCTGCCTTTACCCTCAGACCTCCGACTCGCTACCGCCATTGGACTTCGCAACACCTTCATGTGCTCGGCATCTTCCACGGGATCTCTTGCTCTGGGGAGGGGCCAGGTGAGGTGCCTTCTGCCTCACTGATCCCATCCGCCCTCATGTCCCCTTTCCGCCCACCACCACCTCCACTTTCCACTCCTCCTTCACTGAACACATTGCCCCCCCCACCGAACACAGCGGTGCTCTCATGCTAGCATGGACACCTGCTAGTCCTTGCCTTGCCTTAAGTGCTTCTCTCACCTGGTGACCCAGCAAACTCCTGGTCACCTTCAAGTCATAGCTCTGACCCTGTCTCTTCCAAAGAGCCTTGCCCGACTTCCCCGGGCAGACACTGGAGCTCCTTCTCCAGGGCTCTCTGCAGAGCAGTCCGGCCCCCGCACCTCCGATAACATGTCACACTGTATGGTGTAGTTTGCTGCCCACCAGCCAGCCCTTCCTCTCCACCTTGAATGCCTGCAGGGCTGCAACCTGTTTCAATCCTTTCTGCATCACGGAAGTCTGGCCCATTATCTCACACATCAGTTGCAGCCGTCAACAAATGCTGGCGGGTTAAATAAATGACAGTGAATTAGTGTCACAGATAGGGAGAGATTTGGGGAGAAGGGGATATAAGACCTGAACTAGCTCCAGAACAGTCCTCTTACTGATCATTTTGACCCACCCCACGGTTAAAAGCGGGGTTCAAGTCCTGCTTCTGCGCCTGCTGGCTGTGTGCTCTCTGAGCTCTAAGCTCATTCCCTTCCCTATAAAACAGGAACGAGAACAGAACCTACCTCAGTGGTGTTGCAAGGAGCACATTGGAAATTTGGCACAGTGCCTGGCACACCAGCTCCATCAAAAGCAAGCCGTCATTATCATCATACTCACCATAGGTGTCTATCCTTGTCTCCTGACCCTCCCGTCCCCCTAGCACATTCTCCACTAACCCCTCCCTTCTCGCCTTCCAATCCATGCTTAACCCACACCCCCCAGTGCCTGGAATTTTCCAGGCTGAGGTCACCAGGGACCTCCTCCTTGCAGAACCCTTTCCTCTCTGGACCTCTCAATGGCATGTGACCCTGGCATCACTTCCTCCTTCTTAAAAGTCCCTCTCCGAATTCCATGAACGCTCTAGCTTCTCTGGACAGCCTTCTGACCCTCTCACTCCGGGTCCCTCCAGCCCAGACTCTGCTGATACAGACAGAAACCATCCACTGCCTACTGAGCATCTCGTGTGTGCCACAAACACGCGATGCCAGGGGGTCCAAAGTGGCTCCTTACCAGCTCCACCCCCCGCCCTCACTCCTGGGGTCTATCAGCGAGTGGACAGAAAAGCCCCATCAACCAAATCCCCAAGCTGCCCCTCTGAGAGTTATTTCCCGGGTCTTGCCCTACTCAGCAGTCCCAGTCCTGGTCTTAAGATCCCACCTTCTTGACATCCTCATCCCCAGTGCTCCACTCATCCCCTCCGCTCTGCTGGAGTCAGACCATCTTCTCTCCGCAGGGCCCTTACAAGTCTGCTACCACTTGCTGTTCAAGTGTGCTCTTTGGATCAACAATACAACATCACCTGGGAGCTTGTTAAAAATGATGGATCTCAGACCTGCTGAATCAGAATCTGCATTTTAACAAGACCCCCCAGGGATTCCATGCATTTTAAAGGTTAAGGATTGCTATCCTAACCAATCTCCCACCCTCCAGCCTCCCCCCAACCCTAACCAACTCCAGACTTGACACGCCATGTTTGCACCTCTTAAAAGCCCTTAGTGACTCCCCACTGCCCTTGGGATTAAGTCCAAAGTCCTTAGCAAATATGCAAGGTCCCCTTAATCTAGCGTTTGCCTTAAGGCTATCCCTCTAACCCTCCCTACTGTTTTCCTGCCACACCTACCACCCTGTGGCTGGCACAAGACACAACTTCAGTACACACTTTGCTGGTTCTTACCTCTGTGCCTTTGAACATACTGTCCACCCCGCCTGGAATGTTCTTCTGTCTTTTATCTGCCTGTACCCACTTGGTCCCAGCTGAGACCTTCTCTGACTCCCTAAACACAATTACTTCTTTCCTACCCATGTTAGCACTATTCTGAGCACCAGCACGGCTCTTTTATCCCTTAAGTTATTTCTCTATATGCCTGTCACTCCCACCATCCTTGGTGTTATCTGTGTCTCTCCTGTGGCCCATCCGTGAAGACTCAATGAAGTGTTTGCTAAAAGACTGAAGAATACAACGTTTTCAACTTCTGTTATGACAGCAATTATAACAGGAGGAATGGAGATTAGACTTCAGGAGGAACTGGAGGAAAAGGGGAACATAGCAGGGCAAATATGCTATTCATCTGTCCTCTCTCAGCCTGGAAACTTCCCAGGAGCAAAGTCATCAACCACAAAATGTTAACTGCAATGAGATTTTCAAGATCCGGTCACCCAACCAAATGCCAGAGAGGACAAGTGCTTTGCCCAAGGTCACACAGCTGGCGAGGGGCAGGGCTGGGACTAGATTCCAGGTAGCTCTGAGAAAAGACCGAGTAGATGGCTACTTCATCCCACGAACCTCTTCCTTTCCTATCCATCTTAGCTCCCTAACAGAAGTTCCTTTACAACCTAATGTAATCAAAGGGACCACTTCACTCACAGCTCTTAAAGCATCCTTCGGGATCTTAGCTGGCTGGAGCTGCCAAAGCCCCCACGATTGGAAGAGGGCATCCAACTATCCCCATGTTCCAGATTGGCAAACTGAGGTAGCCAGACTGTGTGTCACACTGCCAGCTAATGGCAGAGGCGGGATTTGACACTAAGTACTGTGCTGTTCCCGTAGAAAGATTTGAAAAGCCAAAAATCCCACCACGCAGAGTCACTATTTACAATAATCGTGACGGCTGGCCGCCTAATGCCTGGGGAATCCCCTAACTCCCACCAGTTCCCCTTTAAATCGAGCTTCTTTCCCTCTTGCACAGGATGTCTGACTTAGGAAAGAACCTGTACACCCGCCCTCGCACCCCAGGCAGGCCTGCTGGAGAGACCACCGCAGGGACATAACCTTTGACGGGGAAAACACCCTTCCCTATGCCCCACACTTGACAGTGTCACTGTTGACATCAGCCATAAGGTTGGAAGTAGCGATCACATTCTGAGATGGGGGTATTGAGGGTCGCGGAGTAGTAATTACTAACCGATGGTCAAAGCCAGTAAGTGGCTAGGCGGAGTCTTGAACCCACGTCTCTCTGGCCCCAGCCTTTCTCCTTCTATTCGGCCTCGCCAGGCTCTCCTACCCGGCAGGAAACCACCTGAAGCCTCTTACAGACTGGGTTACCTCGAGAAAGTAACTTAACCTCTCTGAACGCCCCAAGGTCAGAAGCTTTGCTTTCGGGAGGGAAAGCGAGACGCAAACCCAATGCAAACCCGCGGGCGCCGGCGCAGTTCCTTCCCGGAGCCCGGGGCTTTCTAATCCGGAGGGCGCGCCCCCAGCCCCCGGGACCCGCGAAACCCAGCGCCCGGCCGGCTAGCAGAAGCGAAACCTCAACACTCTTCAGCCTCCCCCGCTCGGTTCTGGGAACCAGAGAGCCAGGCTTCGTGGAAACGCGCGCGGCGGCAGCCGCCTCGGGCCCCGGGACCGCCCCGACCACAGCCCGCGGTCCCTGGCCGGGAGGTGCGGGGGCCGGCGCGGTCGGGCCCGAGCAGCAGCGCGACGCGCGCTTCCGCCCCGCTCGGCTCCGGCGGCGGCCGCGGCGGCCCCACAATCCCCTTCTGGCTCCGGGGACGGGCGGGGCGGGGCGGGGCGGGGCGGGCCGAGCGGGCGGAAATAATTTTCTGTTTGGTCCTCTCTGCCCCAGTCCCTTAGCCGCGGGACGCGCGAGTCGGGCGAGGATGCTGGAGGCGGGAAGCGGGAGCGGGAACGCGCTGCCCTGGCATGCAGAGAGGGGTGGGCGGAGAGCGAGAGAGCAGGGATTGAGTGCCTACTGTGTGCCTTAGCGCTTTCCAAAAGGATTTTCGTTAGATTTTCACTATGACACTTGCCAGAGGGAGTTAACGTCCCATATAGGAAGGACAAGCTGAGCCTGAGAGGTGAAGACAGTCGCTGAAAACTGCACAGCCCAGATCAGCGTGACACCCCCAAATCAGTGCACAGTTACTCCAAGGAGAGCAAGACGGACTTGAACCACTTGTTGGCTGAGTGCCGCTCTTGCTTTTTTTTTGGGGGGGGGTGCATAAGCACATAGTAGGTTCTCAGGGAAATATTGGAAGACCGGGAATAAGCTTTACAGTTCAGCCCTCGGAGTGCCCGCCGCGAATCCAGCCCAACCCGCGCGGAACCGGGTTTCTCCAGACCTCAGAAGGGAGCGTTTGTGATGGGCGGACATCAACACAGGCATTTGACCAATGCGTAGTGGCGGAACCCGAGCCCTAGCGGAGGACAGAGTGGGTTCAAGTCCCTGCTCTGCCGTTTTCAAGGCTGTGTGACTTCGGGCAAGTCACTTCATCCGCCAGAACCTCACCTAATTTGTTTATAAAACGGAATATTAACACCCATCCCAAAGGGTTATGGGAAGGATTAAACGAAACAGTTCCTAATACACTTACTAAACGCACAAGTATCATCGCGCGTTCACCTCACAATCTTCGGGCGGTCACCCGCATGGGATGAGAACCGGAGACAAAGCCTCGGCCGCCCCACGTTGCCCACCCCTGGATGCAGGGACCGATGGGCCTTCGAGTGACCCTCATCTTGCGAAACCCGAAACTTCGGCCACTTCGGCCGCGGTCGGTCCCGAAAGCAAATATTCAAATATTCCGAAACTGGTGCATGGTTAGGGCTGACATTTTTTGCGTTTGATTTTCTTGAAGTTTTATTCTTGTCAGGAAAAATAATTCGTTAAAAACTCCTAAGTGACACTTCTCTTCTGTTTCTTAACTTTTCGTATGAGCGAAGTTCACAAAGCCGACCAAGATACCGGCACTTGGCAGTCCTCGCAAGGATCGCGGTCCTCTGGCCCGCTCCGACAAATCTCTAGCTCTCGGACCCCTCCCCCCGTCACGGAAGCCGCGGAGACAGGCCTCCTCCCCGCCGCGCCCGTTTAGACAGAGCTTCTACGTCCTGGCAGCCCTCCGGGATTCTCTGGTCCCTTGCAGGAGCGAGGGGAGGTGGAGGGCTGCAGTCCGGAGTTTAGCTTCCCCGACCTCCCCAAAGCCAGTGTCGCTGGGATTAGGGAGTAAATCCCTGACGCCAAAGACCAGGTCAAGGACAAGTTCTCCCCAGTCCAACTCCCCCCCACTCCTGGGCGGGGATTCACCCCCCTCCTTCCCGGATGAAAGGTACTAAATAGACGCGAAGGGAGGGGTGGCGGCGGGTCCCGGCCCCTTGATGTTCCGGTTGAACAGGTGCTGGTGAAAAGGAGGCGGTCCCGGCGGAAGAGTCGGCCAGGGGGGCAGCGCGCAGAAGGGGGGGCAGCCTCCTCCCACCCTCAAGTCCCCCTGCCAGTCTTCCCCTCTCCTCTCCCTGGGCCCCTCCCCCGCAGGAAGCGTTCCCGGGCGCGAGGTCTTTGAAGTGTCGCTGAAGCCCTCAGGGCTGTCTTCTCCCCTCCGCCACCCCACCTCCCGCAGAGGGAGTGTGACCTTTGGTCCCTGAGGGCGTCCGCCCCCCTTCAGGAAGGAGGGGTCAGATTGCGTCCCCCTGGCCCACTCAGGTCTTGGGATAAAGCCATCGGGCTGACGCCCCTCACTTCTTCCCAGACCCAATTTCAGGGGCTTTAGTCCTTTCGGGGAGCTGTGTGTGAGTGTATGTTCTGTGGTTAAGTACGTGCCTAGAGGTCAAGTGTAACTGGGTTGTTTGCGGACACTTCCGTAAACGTGGGTCTCTAACTGGCGTGGGTCTCTAAGCGTGCCTGCGGGGGCCGGACCTGGGGTTTATGTCTCTCTGGGAGAGTCAGGTGGTGTGGCTGGATGAGGCTGGGGGTCATTTTGTGTCTGTGGGTGCTTCCGTGTGCCTTTAAAGGGTCCCAGTCCCTTTGCACGCCCTCCTGAGTCTATAAGCTGGATCGGAAGCTCCCTGAGGGCAGGAATCAATACCTGTTTTGTTCACTGCTCTATCCCAGCAGCTGCCCATAGGAAGCATTCAATAAATATTTGCGTAATGAACAAATGTCTGCATGGGAGAGTGTCTACCGTCCAGAGGGGCCTCTGAAGACAGAGCCCACGAGCGACCACCCAAACAGCACCCCCCAGACACGGAAGGGCGAGCGGCCCACGTAGTTCTCGATCGTTCTAGCGCCCCTTCCTCTGATCTCCACCTCTTGGGAGTTTCTTCGGAGTTGAAGAGTAGAGAAGACCTGGGCAGAGGGGATGGAGAATTGGAGAACCGGGGCCGAGACGGAAGGGCAAGCGGAAGGAGAGCTCAGGAGTAACAACCGAGGGCCACGGAAAGAAAAAGAAAGAGGGAAAATACGCGCGGAGCGAGAGAGCGAAAAGCTCCCTACCAAGCCAGGCTTTGTTCCCTGAACCTAAGACTTTACCCGGCGGCTGGCGGCGGGCGGGCCGGGAGCGAGCGGAGGCGCGCGGCCATGGCTGCCGCGGCCGGGCAGGGGGGCCGGGGGGGCGGTGCGTGAGCGGGCGGCGCGGGGCGGGCGCGGGGCGGGCGGGCGCCCGCGATGTGCCACTCGGCGCCTCCCCCGCCGGGCCCGGGCTGTGAGGCGGCCGGGCGGCCCTGGTAGCTGGGCGCGCGGCGCGGAGGGGGCGAGCCCGGCGCACTGGTCTCATTGTTGGCGGGGGGGGGGGGCCCGTCGGGGCATGAGGGCGAGAGCACGGCGGGGGGGGCGGCCAGACAGAGCGAGCGAGGAGGAGGAGGAGGAGGACGCCGAGGAGGAGGAAGGAGGAGGCAAAGAAAAGAAGCGGCGGCGGCGGAGGAGGAGGAGGAGGGAGCGAGGAGGCGCGCGGCCCCCCGCTCCCTCCCTCCCCCCCTGACCCCCGACCCCCGCCGGCCGGCCCCCCGCCCCAGCCCCGGAGGGAGCTCATGGGAGTATGAAGGAGATGGTAGGAGGCTGCTGCGTATGTTCGGACGAGAGGGGCTGGGCCGAGAACCCGCTGGTCTACTGTGATGGGCACGCGTGCAGCGTGGCTGTCCACCAAGGTACGGGGTGGCCCGCAGGGGGCGGCGGGACCCCGGGGGCGGCGCGCGCGGGGAGCCCCGGGCCGCGCCCTCCGGAGACCTCCCGGGGCTCGGGCGCCCCTCCCCCACCCCACCTGAAGGGAAGGGAGGCGTCGGGGGGCTCCCCCCGCCCGGTCCTGGAGGACCGGGTCAGGCATTGTTTTCTTGCCTATTGTTCCAGTCCCGCGCCCCCCACCCCAAGTTGAGGGAGTTTGGGGACAGACTAGGGGGCAGTGAGTGCACTCTCCGCGCCCCACACGGCCGGTGTCGGGGCTGCTGGGGGAATGTTTACCTGCGAGGTGTCCCCTCCCGCTCGGTTATTTTGGTCCCAGCTCCCGGAGGGAGAGGTCAAGGGGGGGTCATCCCCCCCTCCCGCTTCCGGATACTGGGAGGAGCGGAATTGGGAAGGGAGGAGAAGGGTCCCAGGGGAGAGGGGACTCCTAAAATCCTCCGGGAAGAGCTGCGGATAGGAGAGAGGTTGTGCAGGGGGCCGGGAATAGAGAAGAGGGAGGTTTGGAGTTTCCCCCAACAGCACATGGTTCGGGAGTTAACTCCTTGAGGAGTCTTGCCGAGGGCGCAGGCTGGCATCTCCCGCCTGTCTGGCTCAGCCAGCTTCCCCCTAACCCCTTCCTGGGACAACCCTTAATGCTATGGCTGTCCGGGCTTCCCACCGTTCTCCTATTGGTTACCTGCACTGCACCTGCCCTCCAGCCTTGACTTTTGACCTGTACCTATTATAGTCAGAGGCTTGAGATGTGGTCCCTGGACCCCCTTCTTCCCCACCTCTTCCCTGACTGGCCCTTTAAGAAATGCCCCCCCCCATAACAACAAAACGTGTTTGACTATAGTAAATGTTGTCCCTCTGGTTTCCTCTATCCCTGATGATGAGAACAGTTTCCAGGCAGGCTTTGGGGAACAGGTCCAGAAAGAGCATGGGGTGGGGGCGGGGGTCTTCTAGAACTTTAAGGTCAAGTACTCAGACTTCTTATCCCGGTTTGGACTACTTGGTTGTGTGGTCAAAGGCTGGCCATGTGCTGTTAGGCATTCCTTGTGATCTTGCTGTCTAGTGAGCAACTCCAAACGGGAACAGCTCCCCTCTCCTTTGGAGTCACCCCCTCCCCCGCTTGCTCTGAGAGGAGCCGCTGCTGACAGATTTCCTTGATGATTTTTCCACCCCCAGCTTGCTATGGCATCGTCCAGGTGCCAACGGGACCCTGGTTCTGCCGGAAATGTGAATCTCAGGAGCGAGCAGCCAGGGTGGTGAGTCTGACTCCCTCCCTGGTCCTGTACACCTGAGCATCTCCTCCCAGTTGAACTCGGGGACTCAGAGAGGCGGAGGCTAGGGTGGGACTGTCACACAGGACTTCCTGTTTCCTGTACATCTCTCACCAACCCCTCTCTCCCTCAGCTGATCCTTTACTCCTCCCCAACCCCCAGCACTGGGCCTTTTATTTTGTTTGTTGTTTGAACTTTTTATTATGGAGAGTTTTCAAAATGTACAGAAGTAGAGGGAATACTATAATGAACCTCGTGTCCCCATCACTCATCTCTGACAATTATCACTCACGGCCAACCCGTGAGTGATGCCCCCACACATCCCCCATAACTGCTCACTTCATCCTGGGGCCCTGTGAATGTGTTCAGGAGGGGCCCAGCTCAGCAGATCCCCCATCCCCTCTTGGAAAGCCCCCCCAAAATCCCTGTGCCTCCTTGCTTTGGCAGAGGTGTGAGTTGTGCCCACACAAAGACGGGGCATTGAAGAGGACTGATAATGGAGGTGAGGGGGGCCCTGAGCCCAAGAGCTCATTGGTCGAGGTCAGCAGGGCCCCTGAGTGGGATCTGGGAAGGAGGAGTGGACTATTATAGGGTGGCCAGGGTGGGGCTGGAGGTTGGGTTTTCCTTCCCTTGCTGGCACTAGAATCTGATGGGAAGGCTGTTGGGGGGGGGGGGACTGTGTGCTGTGTGGGGCGGTGAGGTGCCAGGGTCTCAGGCCGGCCCCCCACTGCCCCAGGCTGGGCCCACGTGGTGTGTGCCCTCTACATCCCGGAGGTGCAGTTCGCCAATGTGCTCACCATGGAGCCCATCGTGCTGCAGTACGTGCCTCATGACCGCTTCAACAAGGTCAGTGGGCCCAGCCTGGCCTGTACCAGCCCCCGCCCCAGCCCCCGCCCCACCCCACCCCCAGCCAGCAGTCCTGGGGTCCCTCCAGCTTTCTCTCCACTAGTGTAATTGGAGTCTGTCCAGCCAAAGGGGGACTCAAGAGGTGGGTCAGTGCTTTCCACTGCCAGACACACGCCTGTGCTCTGGAACTTGTGTGGTTGAGCGTGCCCCATGGCAGTAGTAATGCCAGGTCATGGACCTGAGCAAGCCTGTCACCTACTCATTCACTGAACGTGTTGTATGGAATGCCTACTGTGTGCCAGGCCTGGGCTGAGGTACCAGGCACATGGGGTCACTTATCAAAACAGATGTGCTCCCTGCTCCGTGGAATGCATACTTTTGTGTGGGAAGACTGTAAATGCCAGTAAACAGGCAAATAAAATAAATGCAGTTTGTGGTCAGTGCTGTGAAGAAAAGAAACAAGGTACAAAAAGGGGGGCTTCTGGATCCAGGGAGAAGGAACAGCATGAGCAAAGGCCCAGTGGTGGGAAGAAGCTGACTGTGAGTAAGGCAGACAGAGTCCTCAGCATTATAGGGCTCACCTTCCAAAGACTGCTGTCCTGCCTTGTAGCTACCAGCTCCACGCAGCTGCGTGCATTAATTACAATGAAATACGATTTAAAGTTTAGTTCCTCGGTCACAAGAGCCACATTTCAGGTGTTCAGTAGCCCGTGTGGTTTATGGCTACTGTACTGGACAGCGCAGTATGGAAAATTTCCATCACCGCAGAAGCTTTGATTGGATAGCACTGGCCTAGGATCCTGGGGAGAGGACAGAGCTGAGAAGGCCAAAGATCCCTCGGGTATGAGGGAGGAGGGGACGACTGTACCATGTCCCGCAGACATGCTACATCTGTGAGGAGCAGGGCCGAGAGAGCAAGGCGGCCTCGGGAGCCTGCATGACCTGTAACCGCCACGGATGTCGGCAAGCTTTCCATGTCACCTGGTGAGACCCCTGCCTGTCCCCGCTCCCTCCAGGGTTCCCTGGGATCCCCCGCCAGTTGGCCCTCGGAGTTCTGCCATGGACAGCTGTCTCGTTGGTGGTGATGGCAGCGATTCCCTTGGACGGTCTTGGCCTCCCGCTAGCCACAGTCCGGGAGGGTGGGAAGAAGGTGGCCCGCTCTGGTCTGCGGCCACACGCTTCTCAGGCTGACTCTTTCGCTTAGCGCCCAAATGGCAGGCCTGCTGTGTGAGGAGGAAGTGCTGGAGGTGGACAACGTCAAGTACTGTGGCTATTGCAAATACCATTTCAGCAAAATGGTGAGTCTTGTCCACCGGGCCGTGAGGGGGTCAGTCAGTCCTGCTTTCGAGAGGGCACAGGCTCTGGGCCAGGCTGGAGCCGGGTGCTGGGAGGACAGAGATGGATGGAGCCCAGGCCCTGCCATGAGGAGCTTTGCTACTGGTTAAGGAATGGGTTGAAGTAGAGCCTGAGGGCTGAGTCAGGCAGTCCATTCCAGAAGACAGAGCTCAGACCCTGCCTGTCAGAGTCTGGGAGGCTTCAAGGAAGAGGCAGCATTTAAGTGGAGTAGAAGTGGAAGCCTTAAGAGCCAACATTTGTGGGGATGACTGTGCTCTGGCCTCTGTAGGAAGCTCTTTACGTGTGTCGGTTTATGGTGTCCTCCCCGCAACCCTAAGAACTGGGTATACTGTATTTTCCATGTTACAGATAGTAAACGAAGACCTCCCGAGGTCTTGTACGAGGTCCTGTAACTTATCCCACAGCTGGTGGTGGGATTCAGAACACACAATTTGATCTGAAAGCTCCTTGGGGACGTGCCAAGCAAAGACAGAAAGAAATAAGTCCTACGTAGAGGGACTGGCATGGGCCAAGTCCTGAGGTGAAAAAGAACTTGGGAACAGAACAGGGTGCTCAGGGAGAATGAGGCAGGAGATGACCAGAATACTCAGGCAGGGCCAAAGCAGGGCCTAGGCTTCTGGGGCCCCAGGAGAGGCTGGAGGAGGGGTTCTACTCCATGGTTGTGGGGAGACCCACCTGCTGTGGAAACTCTGGGCTATCCTGGAGAGGGAGGCTGCAGCCTGACTGGGAATGCAGCTTGGACCTCACCCTGCCAGGCCACAGGCTTGTAAGCAAGAGGGTAACCTGATCAGATTTGTTTTTTAGGAAGATTACCCTGGCAGGCACTGTGAGGCTAGATCCGAAGCGCCGAGGCTGGCGGCTGGGAGACAGCTGCGAGGGGGCGGGGGGTTGCTGGAGGGATAAGGTTGGACTCTTGAACGGTTTCTAGGTAGACAGGCCTGCATGTGGGGGTGGCTGAGAAGGAGGATTTAAGGGTGGGACAGAGCATCCGGGCTCTCAGTGCTCGGGCACCTCGGCCTGCTATGAACAGGCGGGTACAGTGGGCTTCTGTAGGGGTGGCCTATGTCCTGTTCTGCCCTGGATAGTTCCAGTTCGAACCTGTCACCCTGGTGTAATTATTAATAGTTCCCCCTTTTGTTTTCAAACGTGTCCTGGTTTGGATCATAAATTATATGGTCACCTTGGTTTCAGGGTTTGATGACAATTTAGGACAAGGTAGGGAGCTCTGTGGGGCTAACAGGAGGGGCCTCGTGGGGATGTTCAGGTTTGGCGGCTGTCAGCTCCCCAGGCGGGGTGGTGGTGGCAGCCCTAAGGAGAGAAGGATGGGCTGGAATCCTCAGATGCCCACCAGGATTCGGTGGGGCAAGGTGTGAGGGGGACCATGAAGGGGAGAGTCTTGTGCTTGGCAAGGTAGGAGCAGTACCCACCACTGGGGAGCAACTGGCTTGGATGGGGCTTGAAATTAGTCCTTGGATGTGGCAACTGGGAGGCAGTGGGTGACCTCAGAGGGGATACCTGCAAGTCTGGGACAGGTGAAGCTACCAGGCAGGGAGCAGTCCTCAGCAGTGAAAGGAAGGAGGGGGAAGGCCCTAGCTGGGAGGAGAGGCAGAACAAGGATCATTTGTGGTTTTGCTGCCATGCATGTTTACTTTCCTCCACTTAAGGGCATCAGGTCCTTTGGGACAGAAGGACCCACTGTGGGTTTGATAGAGGGGGAGGGCCAGGATCAAGAGAGAATGGCTGGAAGGAAGTATCTGGAGGGGAGAATGAGGTGGAGTACAGGGGAGCAGGGCCTGCTCAGGGGTCCCCCATGTAGCCTCTACCCCACTGAAAGGTGGAACTGGGCTGTGGCTCAGGCTGCCTGAGATGGACCAGGAGGCCTTTGTCCTACCTTCAGTGGTTCCTTGCTAGGGCCAAGATGCCTCTAGCTTTTCTGGGCCTCAGTTGCTGAATCTGTGCATTGGATAAGCCAACCGGGGAAACTCCAGGATTTAAGACTAGAGGATGCCTTCTGCCAGGCAGAGCATCACTGAAGACACAAGGTCCTTTTAGTGACAAGCAGGGTGGGAGGGCCTGGCCCCCAGGATCATTTGACTTTCAGGAATCCTTTCTTTTCTTTTTTTTTTTTTTAAAGATTTTATTCATTTATTTGACAGACAGAGATCACAAGTAGGCAGAGAGGCAAGCAGAGAGAGACAGGGGAAGCAGGCTCTCCGCTGAGCAGAGAGCCCGATGTGGGGCTTGATCCCAGGACTCTGGGATCATGGCCTGAGCCGAAGGCAGAGGCTTTAACCCACTGAGCCACCCAGGCACCCCTCAGGAATTCTTTCTGAACCTAGCGAAAGGATGGTTTGGCAGTTCTTCTCTCTTCTTTCCCCAGAAGACATCCCGGCATACCGGCGGGGGAGGCGGAGGAACAGGAGGAGGAGGGGGCACAGGGGGCGGTGGCAGTGGCTTTATTGCTGGCCGGAGAAGCCGGTCAGCCTCTCCATCCACTCAACAGGAAAAGCACCCTTCCCACCATGAAAGGGGCCAGAAGAAGGTAAGTGCCTTCTCCCTTTCCTTCTCCTGCCCACACCCACAAACACAGAACTCTTTCTCTCTTTCTTTCTTTCTTCCTTCCATTCCTTCCTTCCTTTCTTCCTTCCTTCTTTCCTTCATTTCTTTCTCTTTTTCTTCCTTCCTTAAGATTTTACTTATTTATTTGAGAGAGAGATTGAGAGAGAGCACAAGCAGCAGGGAGAGGGAGAAGCAGGCCCCCCACTGAGCAGGGAGCTGGGGATGCGGGGCTCCATCCCAGGATCCTGGGATCATGACCTGAGCCAAAGGCAGACATTCAACTGACTGAGCCACCCAGACACCCCAACACATAACTCAAGAAACCACCACAAGGTGCCCCTGAGGCCTTGGGGCCTGCCCCGTCCTTCCTCTGAGGCCATTAAGGGCCAGCAGGGGATTGAGGAAGTGACACATGAGGATCAGGGAGGGTAAGATGAGGGTCTGGCTTCCCTGGAGCTCTTGGAGATAGGTTCCTCTGAGTCCTCCTCATGACATGACGTCTCCCAAGCCCTCGACACAGGGCCCTGCACATTTGGAGACACCCCCACTGTCTAGCCACGCAGCAACCTAATTGTCTGCATCCCTCATGCCATACACCCCTGTGTGCCTGGTTCTCAGCCCAGCTCCACACACAGCTCCACGTCCCAGGTGGACACCCTCGCAGGTGTGGGCTCCTGCGTGTGGTACTCTGTGTCCCTGGAGTGCTAATGGGACAGGCTATTTTTAGTGAGCCATGTGGAGGAGGGGGAGGGGCTGTTGGCTCCCAGAGCGCCCTGCCCAAACCATTCTTGTCCAGCCTAAGTCCCCCAGTCTCTTCACGGGAGTTGGGGGGGATGCCCACAAAGCCCCTCCCTGAGAGGGGCCTACCCCCTGCATGCTTGCAGCATGTGTAGCCTCACCCAGACTGTCCCTCACTATCCAGACCTGGTCACTTCTTCCTCCCCAGAGTCGAAAGGACAAAGAACGCCTTAAACAGAAGCACAAGAAGCGGCCCGAGTCACCCCCCAGCATCCTTGCCCCGCCTGTGGTCCCCACTGCTGACAAGGTACTGCTGCCCACACCTTGGGGGGGTGCGGGTAAGGCAGGGGAGGGAGGCAAATCCTGAGGGGTCAGAGTGAGCCAGGAACTCTGGGTGCCCCCCAGCAGCTTCAGGTCACTGTGCCTGTGTTCCCTACCCCGCCCTCCACTCCCTGCTTCTACCCTGTGCTCCTCAGACCCACCAATCACTGACCAACCAGGAGGGTTAGGGTGGGGAGGTGCTGCTGCCCTGCCTGCTGGCTGCCAGATGTTTCCATCTGCCTCTGTCCAGACAGAGAGCCTCGGCACCAGGCTCTTGTCCACGGGTATAGCACTCAGGCTGGTTCTCCAAGTTCTGGGGTTCATTGCCCCAGAGATTAGCTCCCACCTCTGCCCCCCACATCTGCCCCTTGGGAAACGACCCTGTTTTCCAAGCAAATGCCGTGGTGGCATGGGGCAGGCCCACAAACAGCACCCTGAAACCCCCACTCATCCCATCCTTCCCAGGCCTGCTATGTCAGGCCTGTCTCCAGAAATGGGCAACATCTGGAGGAGCAACCGGCAGGCCCTCCCCCAGGCCAGGGAGCTGCTAATCCAAGCCAGAGCGGGCCCCTGCCTTCCCCTCCTGCCAGCCTGCCTCCCCACCCCCTTACAGAAGGAGCATGGGGGCCTGGAAAAACTGCTTCTTCCTGTTGCTACCCCATTCACCTCCACTGCCTTCGGAGGCAGGCAGAGCTCTGGGCATCATCTTCGCAGGAGGCTCGGGTATTGGGTTTCCAGGGTGATGTTGTGGCAACCATCCCAGTAACCCTCTTCAGGCCTGCTTCCCAGGGCTCACCTGGAAAAGCTTGTCATTCATGCCCTCTGACCTTTCCCTGGGGCCTGCAGGCAGGTGGAAATAGGGCTGGAGATATGGGAGTTCCTAGCGGCCAGGTGTCCCCTTGGACATGTAGGAGACTTCTACCCATCCCCCTCCACCCACCCCTGCATTTCAGCTACCCCTCCCCCTTGGCCCTTTCCTCCCTTGCTTTCAGAACCACATCTGGCTCCCTTCAGAACTCCAGCTGTTGAAAAGAACAAAGAGGAAGACAGAGACCAGGACTTTGCCCAGGGAAGGGCAGTGCAGGGTGATTCTTGTCCCCTGATCCAACCTTCCTCTAGCTTTTATCCGGTTACAGAGTACCTGGTCTTCTCTGAGAGGAAGGGCGCTGTCCCTGGTGGTACCACAAAGCCCTCACTCTCTCCCTCACCACATGCCAGGGTCCCTTCTCGAACAGGAAGATGGAAGGGGTCTGTGGGGATTAGCTCATTTCATCCTTAAAATAATCCATTGAATTAGGTATTATATTAACCTAGTCTAATAAACGCAGAAGCCCAGGCACAGAGAGGTTAAATAACCTACCTTAGAAGTACACAGCTCGTAGGTAGGTGGGGGAGCGGAGATTTGAACACGGGCAGTCCGGCCTGAAGGCCCATACTTTCACATAGGCCACGGTCTCGGCAGTATATTCACAGCGGCTGCCAACACCTGACTTGGTTGACCCCTTACTCTGTATCTGGCCCTGTGCTTCTCGTGCCATTCCAAAGAGGCCTTGTTGGTCCTCTAAGGACCCTGAAGCTCAGCAAGGCTGAGAGGCCACACAGCATAGCACAGCCGTGGATGGTAGAGCCCCCCAGGCTGCCTGCCTGCTCTGCCTGACCCCAGAGCCCATGCTGCCCTCTGGGGCTCCCTGGAGGCCTCAGATGTGGGGACTGGTATTTCAAGGCAGTGTGGCAACTGTGGACATGGCCTCTGTGAGGACATGGTGCTCTGGATCTAAGAGGACAGAGCGACCAGGTTTGTCCCAGGGATTTAGGTGGCCTCGTGGGTTAAGGCCTCACAGACTTCCAAGCTGGATTTGGAAGGATGAGAAGTTTCCCAGGAAGAGTAAGGAGAGACTGTCCTGACAGAGGCTTGGCACTGCTGAAGAGCCCAGAGTGGCCAGGGGAGGGGGTTTCAGGTGAAGGAGTGGTGACTGGGGGGCTCGAGGATGGGGCCAGGCAGTGGTGCCTCTCCCCTGTGCATGTCATGGTCAGCACATCTGGGCTTCTGGGGCCCACTGAGCGTTTCTTAGGTGGATGACTGAACAGATGGGCACACGTGTACGGGCTCAGGGACTGTTTTCACTCCCCTCTGCCTCAGGTGAAGGACAGACAGACTCCCCTCTCCTCACACCCACCTCCCTGATCTGGGGTCCCCACCCACAGGTCCTTCCCTAAGCAAACTTGGACTCTGTTTGTAGCAGAGACAGCCCCGTTTGCATCTGCCACACGGCCAGGTCAGAGTGAGCCCAGACAGCTGGCCTTGAGCCTTCCCCTCTCCTCCTTCCCTCAGGTCCCCTCCTCAGCTTCCTCGTCCTCCCACCATGAGGCCAGCACTCAGGAGACCTCTGAGAGCAGCAGGGACTCAAAGGGGAAAAAGTCTTCCAGCCATAGCCTGAGTCACAAGGGGAAGAAACTGAGCAGTGGGAAAGGTGTGAGCAGTTTCACCTCGGCCTCCTCCTCCTCCTCCTCCTCCTCCTCCTCTTCCTCCTCCTCTGGGGGGCCCTTCCAGCCTGCAGGTGAGTGTGGGCATCCTGGAGGAAACTGGGGGCGGGACAGCCTTTGGCCCAGAGCTTCTCCAGCCAGAGCCTCTGCACACTGCTTTGCATCTCATTTGCTTCTTAAATTGGTTAAAGATGGGGGCTCCCCACCAAGCGATGCCTCTCCAGCCCCTCCCTCTCAGGCCCCACCCCTCCACTGCCCTGACAGTATTGGCCTGTCCCCTGCACTTGGGCCTTGAGAGGCCATTGTTAAAGTACTAACGCTAATGATAGCTCCTGTAATCTCTACAGTCCCGTGAGGTCAGCTGGGCAGGAGTTCTCTTTCCCCTTTATCACACATGGGAAAGCTGTGTGGGCGGGGGAGACGTTCATCCTAAGACATAGAGGCAGTGGCAGAGCTGGGACAGGAACCCAGTCTTCCCCAGCCCCCGACCAGAGCTCTCTCCAGCTACTGCAATTGCGAGGGCGGGGAGGTGGGGGGGGGCGCAGATCTGGGGCCCAGCTGTAATTCCATTTCCCCCTCTGTGCAGTCTCGTCCCTGCAGAGCTCCCCTGACTTCTCGACGTTCCCCAAGCTGGAGCAGCCAGAGGAGGACAAGTACTCCAAGCCTGCAGCCCCTACCCCTTCAGCACCCCCCTCTCCCTCAGCCCCCGAGCCCCCCAAGGCTGATCTCTTTGAGCAGAAGGTGGTCTTCTCTGGCTTCGGGCCCATCATGCGCTTCTCCACCACCACCTCCAGCTCAGGCCGCACCCGGGCCCCATCCCCTGGAGACTACAAGTCTCCCCATGTCTCCGGGTCCGGGGCCTCAGCAGGCACCCACAAGCGGATGCCCACACTGAGTGCCGCCCCCGTGCCTGCTGAGGACACCCCTGAGACAGGCCTGAAGGAGAAGAAGCACAAGGCTAGCAAGAGGAGCCGACATGGACCAGGTCGTCCCAAGGGCAGCCGGAACAAGGAGGGGACTGGGGGCCCAGCTGCCCCCTCCCTGCCCAATACCCAGCTTGCTGGCTTTACGGCCACTGCTGCCTCACCCTTCTCTGGAGGTTCCCTGGTCAGCTCTGGCCTGGGGGGTCTGGCCTCCCGCACCTTTGGGCCTTCAGGAAGCCTTCCCAGCCTGAGCCTGGAGTCCCCCCTGCTCGGGGCAGGTTAGTGACCCTTGGGCATCTCAGGCCCCAGCCAGTCTAGTGAGGGAACAGAGGCATAAGCATGCAATCCGAAGGAAATGTGATAGAAACTGCTCCAAAGGACAGAGATAAAGGATGGAAGAACTAGTCCCCTCTAATACACTCCATGATACCCATCTTCTGCGGGGTTGTAGTGGGAGAGATTGGAGTAGACTGCCAATAGGAGGACTCACCTATTAGAAAAGCCTGGAATCCTCCTGGCCTGGGCAGGGCAGTCTAATAAACAGGCATGTCAAACAGATGTCACACACAGGCAAGAGGTGACATCTTTGCAGCTAAGAGGATTAGACTGATCCAGGGGAGCATTCTCTCTGGGGAGGGGCTGCCCCAGCCACCTGACTGAGAGAGCGTTCTGGGGGAAATGGTAACTAAGCATCCCTGTGTGTCCTTCTTGTGCCTGTAGGCATCTACACCAGTAATAAGGACCCCATCTCCCATGGTGGCAGTAGTGGAATGCTGCGTGCTGTCTGCAGCACCCCCCTCTCTTCCAGCCTGCTGGGGCCCCCAGGGACCTCGGCCCTGCCCCGCCTCAGCCGTTCCCCATTCACCAGCACCCTCCCCTCCTCCTCTGCTTCTATCTCCACCACTCAGGTGAGGCCTTACCCTTGGGCTCCTCCATCCCTGGGCAGGTGGGGGACAGACTGCTGGGGATGCCAGCTATCCATGGGAGAGACTGAGAGATTAGGCTTGGTGGCCACCAGAATATCACCCTCTCTATGGCCCTGTCCTCCCCAGCACATCTGATCCCTCCCCCTCTGTGTACACATGGTTGTGCCCTAGATCCCAGAATAACCACCAGGCTGGACTATCCCTCCTTTCCCTCAGGTGTTTTCTCTGGCTGGCTCTACCTTTAGCCTCCCTTCTACCCACATCTTTGGAACCCCCATGGGTGCCGTTAACCCCCTCCTCACCCAGGCCGAGAGCAGCCACACAGGTACGTGTCTCTGAACCCATTTCCCTTTCTTCCCAAAGACCTGAGGGGCACCCATCACCTGCATGTCACCCCAGAAAGATGGGAGGGTTTTCTGGCTGCCCCCTCCCTCTGGCCATTTCCCGCCCTGGGGTAAAAAAAAATCCACGCATAACAAGCCAGGGTACACTTTCACGTTAAAAAAAAAAATCGTGGAGAGGACAGGACAGGACGCACAGAATTACTACGGCTCCATCTCACAGAAGAAAAAGGCTTAATGATCTGCTCAAAGCAGTTGAGAACCACGGCTCAAATTCTGGTCCTCACTCCAAGCCCAGTTCTCTGGTCACTTGCATAGTTCCCGGCTGGCCTCTTAGTCCTCAGAATGGGGCCTTTCGGTGCACCAGCTAGGACACCTGCGCTCCGGGTATTTCGGGTATTTCGGAGTTAAGGGGGAGGATCACAGGCGCCCCTCCCCCTCCCTAGAGAGCCAACCCAGCCCCAGAGAGCTGATTGGTGCAGAGACACCACCTGGCCGGTTAGGGGGCGGGGCTCACGCCCTGGCCGCCAGTTCAGGTAAACCTCCTTAAAGGGGCGGAATCCGACTCCAAAGTTAATGACCTGACAGCTCAGGGTGACTATCTTTTCCAAAACCCAAATTGGAATCCTGTGGCTCAACAAGGTTTTGCAGTCTAACTCGTGAGTTTATGAGTATGAGAAATTGCACAGGACTAATTACAAAAGCTGCAGTCAATAAGGGCAGGTTGCAGGACAGCTGACAGTCCACATTTATTACCTTGTTTGTAATCCTCCTAACATTCATTTTAGTGAGATTTAGTTTCCAGCCCAGGTCACATAGCAAGTATCAGATCCACATTCAACCGAGAACTGTCTAGACCCTGAATCTCTATAACCCTGAATCGTCCAGGAAAGAGATTGGGAGGTGGTTCTGAAAGAAGCCAGGCAGCGGCCGCCCTTCTGACTAGAGAAATGGAAAGAGACCAGACCCCTCCCATGGCTGTGCCTCCCAAGGGGCCAGGTTTCCAAGCCCGGGCTCCCAGCGCCTTCCAAGCTAGAACTGCCAGTCTGGGGTTGGGGGAGTTCCTGAGGGAAAGGGGTCTGCGATGAGGTCCCAGATCCTGCACCCACTTCCCAGGCGGGGACCGTGAGGCCGACGGCACCCCTTCCCCGCTGATCCCTGCTCCCCTTCTCCTTCCAAGAGCCAGACCTGGAGGACTGCAGCTTCCGGTGTCGGGGGACCTCCCCCCAGGAGAGTCTGTCTTCCATGTGAGGGAGGGGGCAGCGGCTTGGGGGAGGGGCAGGGAGCGGGGCTGGAGGGACTTTAGGGGAGGAGGGGACGGAGAGTCGGGCGCCAGGAGAGGGTGGGGTCCAAGAGGGGACGACTGGAACCCCTAAGGGGGGAGGAGGGACACAGGAATGGGGACGGGAGGTAAGCCTGAGCCCGATTTTTTCTCCCGACTCCAGGTCCCCCATCAGCAGCCTCCCCGCACTCTTTGACCAGACAGCTTCTGCACCCTGTGGGGGTGGCCAGTTAGACCCAGCGGCCCCCGGAACGACTAATATGGAGCAGCTGTTGGAGAAGCAGGGCGACGGCGAGGCCGGTGTCAACAGTGAGGAGGGGTGGGGCCGGGCTGGGAGATGTGCCCCAGGACCCCCAGACTCGGTCACCTTTCTCTCCGAGGTCCCCAAACTTCTTTAAGGTTCCGTCCCTTGGCCTCGCCCCAGCCTCAACTCTTGGCTACCCCAAGCCTTACCTCTAACCTCTGCTAGGCCGGGCTCTTGGACCCGCCACTTGTGCACCCCGCTTTCGGCCTCCGCGGCCTCCTGGCCCTTATATTATTGAGCTCCAACTTCCTCCCGCCTCGGCGCTTCCAGTCAGAGCCTCCACCCCCCAGCCTCAGGCCCCGCCCCTAGTCCTCACACCTCTGCTTCCCCGGGGTCCCGCCTCTCCCAGCTCACCTGAGTCTGGCTAGCAGGCGCCTTCTCTTTTAGGTCAGAGTCTGATTTCCTCCGCCAGGCCCCGCCCTCCAGGCCCCGCCTCCGGCTCTCTCGCCCCGCCCACTGCCCTCGCCCCGCCTCTCCAGGCCTGCGGGGCTCAGGCGCTCTCACCCTATCTCCGCAGTCGTGGAGATGCTGAAGGCCCTGCACGCGCTGCAGAAGGAAAACCAGCGGCTTCAGGAACAGATCCTGAGCCTGACAGCCAAGAAGGAGCGGCTGCAGATTCTCAACGTGCAGCTTTCTGTGCCCTTCCCCGCCCTCCCTGCCGCCCTGCCTGCAGCCAACGGCCCAGTCCCTGGGCCCTATGGCCTGCCTCCCCAAGGTAAGGGGACTGCCGCCCAGTCAGGGAGTGGGAGCCTCTGCCGGGCGGTGCCACTACAGGGCCCCGATTCCAGCCCTTGACCTCCTTCCCTGATCCCCTCCGCAGCCGGCAGCAGCGATTCCTTAAGCACCAGCAAGAGCCCCCCGGGGAAGAACAGTCTTGGCCTGGACAACTCTCTGTCCACGTCTTCCGAGGTGGGCGCCGCGGTGGGGAGGGTGGACAAGGGAGGGGCAGGAAGGGAAGCGCCAGGGCCTCCAGGTCTCATCTTCACCCTGCAGCGAGTGGAGGCTGGGCAGTGAAGTGATTGGCTGAGCAATTGGTTGACCGGTTCATTCCTTCTTTTATTAAATGATAATTATAGGTGTCTACTTAATGCCGGGCATTGGCCAAGCAATCAGTGAGCAAAACGGCCTGCTCCTGAAGCTAGACTAGCCATCCGAGAAAATAATCGTTACAAATCAGGGAAAGTGTGGAAATGGAAATAATTTGAGGTCAGGATAATTTGTGAGGCAGGATGGGGGTGGGATTCTTCTGGAGTTAGGGGATGGTTAGAGAAGGCCACTTTGAGAAGTGTTTGGGAAGGGTTTATTACACCAAACGGCACCTAGTAACCGCACTGTGATTGACGGTGTTACTAGGGAGCAGTCTGTTGTTAGGTCGTGGTTACTGTTGAAATCAAACAAACAACGTGGCTTATACTTGAGCAAAAATAATCGTTGCACTGATGAGCATTAATTGCACACTTGCCCTTCGAGATTGTGTCCTGCACTGACACTTTCAAAGCATCGGTTTGTTTAGTCCTCCAATGAGCTTATGGAATAGGTACCACTATTCCCCCCATGTTATGAGTGAGTAAAGTAAGACCCAGAAGCCAGTGAACTGTGGACACAGAATCTGAACCTGAGCTTTCCCCTCCAGCTGCTTGCTCTTCTCCTGTCTGCAGAGTTACTTAGCCTGTTTAAGAATCAGTGTCTTTATTCAAATTTGGGACTAGATAGTTCGGGGCAAGCGGTACAGCCTGGGTCTAGTCCACTAGCTGGCCACCACCACCATTCCTGTTGGTGATTAACAAGGAGTGCGAGGGGTGCTGGGCCCCCAGGAAGTGATCTGTAAATGTGATTTATGAAGACCATTTGGATTCTTAGCCTTTATCCCTGGGCCTTGCTTCTCCCTCCTGGGTAGCTCTGCCTGAGTGAGGTGGGGGTGGCCGGGCTCTGTAAAGATGCTGGTGGGTGCTGGGCCGGGGGCCAGAAAGGTCACGCTGGCCCCCTGCCCCTCTGACCCCTCCCTTCCCCCTCCCTCCCCAGGACCCACACTCAGGCTGCCCCAGCCGCAGCAGCTCGTCGCTGTCCTTCCACAGCACGCCCCCACCGCTGCCCCTGCTCCAGCAGAGCCCTGCCACTCTGCCCCTGGCCCTGCCTGGGGCCCCTGCCCCGCTCCCGCCCCAGCCACAGAACGGGCTGGGCCGGGCACCGGGGGCGGCGGGGCTGGGGGCCATGCCTATGGCTGAGGGGCTGTTGGGGGGGCTGGCGGGCAGCGGGGCCCTGCCCCTCAATGGGCTCCTGGGGGGGTTGAATGGGGCTGCCGCCCCCAACCCTGCAGGCTTGAGCCAGGCTGGCGGGGCCCCCGCACTGCAGCTGCCGGGTTGTCTGAACAGGTGAGGGAGAGCTCAGCCTGGGGAAGGGGATGGGGAGGCTGGCTCTGGGAGGGGCTCCCCCCAACACCCGCAGTCCCCCCAAAAGGAAGAATGTTCTCCAGTCTTACAGGGTGTAGAATCTAGTCACCTCTTGGCCCCAGGTACTCCCTACATGTGAGATGTGAGTGCCCTCTGGGTGTGCTCTCCTGGGACAAAATCCTTTCTTTCTTGCACCCCCAGTCTTGATTTCCCTTCTGGGAAAGTTCTTCCATCGAACTTGTCTCCTTTCGGGTGGTCTCTGAGCTTGCTCTGTTTCTCCATAGTCCTGCCCTAAAACCGCATAGCCCTCTTTCTCCTCCTGGGACCAGGGAGTCTGGGAACTTGGGAGGGGCCAGGGTGGGGGGAGGAATGTTTCCCTGCCTCTTCCCATGGTCTGTGTCTTGTCGCCCTGCCTCAGCCTCACGGAGCAGCAGAGGCATCTCCTGCAGCAGCAAGAGCAGCAGCTCCAGCAGCTCCAGCAGCTCCTGGCCTCCCCGCAGCTGACTCCGGTAATGCCCTCCCTTCCTGGCAGCTCCAGCTCCTGGGGGGCCAGGGTCCAGCTCAGAAGGGAGGGAGGGCCACCTGAGGCTGGACCCCCCACGGGACTTGTTGGAGCCGGGGGCGTGGAGAGGCTCAGGGTTGCTCTCAGGCCCAGGCATTGCAGAAGGAATGCTCACCGCCTAGTGAGATGGTCTGGAGGGTGGTGAGTCCCCAGTTCCGGGTGTTTTCAGTCCCAGCCCCAAGGATCTTCAAGGGGAGCTGCAGGGTCTGTGGCCGAGCAAGTGGACACCCCCTCACCCAGAGCAGCCCCTTTTGGGTCTGTGCTGTATGTTGGGTTCTGTGAAGATTTCCTCTTGGAGAAAAGGAGTTCTACCTTTTTGAAAGGAGGGAATTGGAAAACACAGAAAACATCATCGTCTCCCTAAAAAGAAACACAAGAAACCAATTCAGTTGGTTACCTACAGGGGCCAGATGGGAACAGGGGTAGGAGCAAGATTTCTTAAGGTAAAGCTTGAAATCATTTTGTTGGTGTTTGGAACACTGACAATGCCTTGCCTGTTCAAAGCAAAAATAAATGAATCTTAAAAGCAACAAAACAGAAAGAGGGGGAATTGAATACTATTGACCCAGCCGAGTTGTCTCTCAACTTGGGGTCATACCACCCCTGGGGGCATTTGTGGTTGTCATAGCAACGGAGGAACTGATGCAGCCAGGGGGTGGGGCCAGGGCTGGCAGAGGTCCTCCCTGCAATCTGGCCAGGAGTGCCCTGTCAACCAGGGTTGACTGACACTAAGGGCCACAACTGCTTTCTTTCTTTCTTTCTTTCTTTTTTTTTTTTAAGATTTTATTTATTTATTTGACACAGAGAGAAAGATCACAAGTAGGCAGAGAGGCAGGCAGAGAGAGAGGGGGAAGCAGGCTCCCTGCTGAGCAGAGAGCCTGATGGGGGATTGATCCCAGGACCCTGAGATCATGACCTAAGCCAAAGGCAGAGGCTTAACCCCGAGCCACCCAAGTACCCCTTTCTTATCCACATGGGGAGACTGAGGCCCCGAGTGGGGAATTGGAGACAGGACCGTGACTGTCCCCCAGGCCTCTTCCTTCAGGGCTCCAGTGGGATGGGCTGGGGCCCCGGGCCGAGCAGGGCATGCTGGCTGTGGGGACCACTGGCCCCTGAGCCGTCTGGCCCCCTTGCAGGAACACCAGACCGTTGTCTACCATATGATCCAGCAGATCCAGCAGAAGCGGGAGCTGCAGAGGCTGCAGATGGCCGGGGGCTCCCAGCTGCCCATGGCCAGCCTGCTGGCAGGAAGCTCCACCCCGCTGCTGTCCGCGGGTACCCCTGGCCTGCTGCCCGCAGCATCCGCCCCCCCGCTGCTGCCTGCCGGGGCCCTGGTGGCTCCCTCACTGGGCAATACGAGTCTCATGGCCGCAGCGGCGGCTGCTGCAGCAGTAGCAGCAGCAGGCGGACCTCCAGTCCTCACGGCCCAGACCAACCCCTTCCTCAGCCTGGCGGGGGCGGACGGCAGTGGCCCCAAAGGAGGGGTGAGTAGCCCCCACCCCCACCCTGGGCTGTCCTGTCTGCCTTCTCTTCCAGGTTGGGCGGGGAGGGAAGCATCCTAAGGAGGAAGGAAGCAACCCCAACGTCAGCCAGGCACCCTACCCCAGGCCCCAGGGCCTCTGCTTGCTCTGCCAGAGATAAACTCCCAGTGTGGGCTAACAGCAAAAGGGCTCCTCTGGGAAGACCAGTTAGAGAAGTCTGTTTCCTCTCTGAGTGGACCAGTTAGAAGAAGCTGATGCTCTGGGTGGGCCTTTTGGGGAAAGCCCCACCCCCCACTTCCTCTGAGGGCATAAAGTCGTTGCCCAGGGAGCCGGCCTTGCTCAGCTTGCACAGGGCACCTTGCCCTCACCGCCCCCCTCAAACACACACACACACACACACACACACACCCCTAGCCCAAGACCCCAGGGCAGGGGCTTCAGCGGGGCTCCATTGCTATACCCTTCAGCAGTGGCCTTGCCCCTGGCAGCTGATCCCAACCGGGTGTTAGAACCAGACACCTCCTAAAGCCCCAGCCTCCCTTCCTCTCTTTCCAGACCGCTGACAAAGGAACCTCAGCCAACCAGGAAAAAGGCTAAATCCACCCAGCCCCTCCTGACCCCCAAATGGAGGGGGCAGATCTTGGCCTGAGGGGTCCTACCTAGCCTGGAGCGGGCACCTGCACCCAGACACTGGAGAGCCCCAGCTCAGAGATCGTGCTGAGGCCTGGGGAGTGTGGGGTGCTCCTGGTGCCAAGGACTGAGCCGGAGAGGGATGCCCCCACCACTGGCCCCCTCTCCCTCCCCCCAACCCCTTTGTGAGGGGCTCAGAGGGAGGACAGGCTCCAAGTCCACCTAGGAGCCCCCACTCTCAGCAATGTTTTGAGGTCCTCCAAGAACCACATGGGCCATGGCATAAGTGGGGGTTTGGTTGGACCCCCCCACATAAAATGGATCAGCACTTGAGTGGGGAGAGATGGGGGGACAGGCCCTGGGCCTGCCCACCCGTGGAAATCCCTTACAAAAGAAAGGGTGGCCCTGCTTTACCTGCAGTTTCTCCCCAACTTGGGCAGAGGGCGGAAGAGATCTCTTGGACTGTATCTCCCCGCTCCCCTGCCCCTGCCCCCCAGCGAGGGTTACAGGCTGAGCTTGTGAATGCCCCGCAGATGAGGGAGCTGAGGAAGGGGCAGGATGGCACCAAACTCAGCCCATGCTTCCCCACCTCTCGGGAGCCCCCCCTGCCCCCCCTCCGACAGGATGGGGGAGGGCAGGGGGGCACGGCCCAGCCCCCTTGGTGCCCTGCCCCTTGTTTGCACTATTGGATTTAGGAGTGCGGAGGGTGGGAAGATGGAGCTGCCTGACTCAGAGAGCGTGTGTGCCTGTGCGTGTGTGCATGTGTGTCTGTGTGTGTGTCTGTCTGTCTGTCTGTCTGACTCCCCCTGGACCTGGGGCAGCCGAGGGCAGGGATAGGAGCAGTGCTCAGATGAGGCAGCACCAGAAGGGGGGTTCCCAGCTTTTGTTTGCACCCTCCCCACCTCACCAACTTTGGTCCCTTTCTGGGCTGTGAATGGTTAGCAAAAACCAGAACAGTACTCCAGGATTGGAGAGTAACTGGGGGCTGGGGGCTTTGAATCAGGGTAATGTCCTGCCTTTCCTCCCCCAGACCTCCACATGGTTTCACTGCCCCCTCAGAGCTCCCTTTCTCCCACTGAGAGTTAGCCCTGCTTCCCTGGCCCAGGGGGAGTCCCAGGGATCTGGGGGGCATGGGGCAAAGGGGGGGTGTAAAGTGCCACTTCTTTGGTGAAAACCTCCCTCCCAGAATTAGCCAGCTTGCTTCCCCGCACCCCACCCCCTACCCCCCCACCAACCAGGGGAGCCTTCAGCTGACCTGACAACTGTCCCCACCCACCAGCTATTTCCCCCGGGGTGGAGGGGGCAATTCTCACCTTAAAGAGCCCCCACCTGCCCAGAGCCTTTGATGGCAAAGGTGGAAGGGCGGGCAGGGCAGCCAGGAGAGGGGCGAGGATGAAGCCTGTTTCAGTTGCACTGGGGTTGGAGCCGGGAGAAGGCGTTGCCAGCTTTCCCTGATGCTCATGTCTCGTCAGTCTTTGCATGTGTGGATTTTTTGTGTGTGTTTCTGTTTGGGTTTTTGTTATTGTTGGTTTTTTTTTTTTTTAAATAAAGAAAAGAAGATGTGTATATTTTTGGCAACGACAGAAACGTAGTGCAGATATATTTTTGCCTGTGCTGCTCAACTGGTTTTTTTCTGATACTGAAAATAATATTAATATTCCTGTTGATAATACTTTGTAAGATGTTAGGGAGCTGATAAAGGAGGGGGTGGGCGGGAATCTTTCCAAGGCAATTTCTTAGGCACTTGCAAGGGCTTGGGGGTGGGGGGAAGGCAGTTGTGATGACCTCAGTAATACTCACTTTTTATTAATGCTAAATATCAATTAGAAATGGTAGGACTCAGCATCTTACTCATCTTCATCTATTAAGCTAATTCCCTGCCCCCAAACCACTGAAAAAAATTACCTTCAGAGGTTCTTAGAAGAGCCGCTCATTCACACTCACACCCTTGCCCAAGGCTGTCCCATTAAGAGCCTAAATCAACTTCTGTTTTGGATGCTGAGAGAAGCCGGTCAGCTCCGAGGCTGCTGTGGCAGAGAGAGAGAGAGGTCCCTAGGATTTAGTGCACTGGAACCAAGACCTCCCCCCTCCTTCCCTCCCAGCATCCCAGAGCCTGGGGTTCTCATCTCCAAGAGCCTATGTTTTTCCAGCTTTCCCCAGGCTGGGGTGCAGGCAGGTGAGGTTCGAAGAAGGGACCCAGGCTGGCTATGGGTTGCTGCTGTCCCTCAATTGGGGCGGGGGTGGGGCATGAGTGAGGCTGTGCATTTCCTTCTTCAGAGAGAGCTTTATAATAGGAAAGTTCTAGAGATCTTCAGGATCCCAGTGCAGGGGGAATGGCATTACCAACCTCACCCTCGTTTCCCAGCCTCTGTCCCTTTTTCCAGGATGAATTTGGATGAGGAGTGGGAAGAGACACAGATTCGTAGATCTCTCTCTGCCTAGCAGAGAGAAGGGATGTGGTTTACAGGGCGGAAATGGAGTCTGAAAATGCATGAGAGGAGCTTCGTGTGTCATCACACTCAGCGTGGAGGTGTGAGGGCTGTGTGTGCAGAACCCCTGTCCAGCTTTAAGGTCACAACTGGTGCATGAGTGTCAGAGCTGGAAGGGACCTATCTTTAGGGATGGTTGGAGCCAGTTGCTTGCTTCACAGGTGATAGCTCCAAGCCTAGGAGGGGCAGGGGCTCGGGGCAGAGCCAGGACCAGCCCTCAGGACCCTGGCTTCCTGGTCCTGGGCTCTCTCGCCCCCCACTGCGGCACCTCCATGTGGCTGTCTGTCTGTCCCTGTGTGTGTGAGTGCTGGGCTGGGCCCCGGGGTGGGAGGGCATCTATGTAGCACTGATTGTCTTAGCTCAGAGCTGATGGATCCTCTCCATAGACAATGACACTTTAAAGATTGCTTTTTTTTTCTTTTTTCTTTTTTTTTTGTTTTTCCTTTTTGTTTGTGTGTCTTTCCCCTCAGGCTCCTGGGTCTACCGCTGCCCTAACCTTGAGGCTGAGAGGTCCCCACCCATTCTTTTAGTGAGTTTTAGGGAAGCGCTCCAGGGAAGGACCTCGGCAAGTGAGGGGAGCCAGAGCCAGGGACCAGCTCTGAGAAAGGGAAACCTCCACATTTCCCTTTCCCTGAACTGGAAATGCAGACAAGCTTTTCAAAGGCACAGGCTCCCCTTGCCCACGTCCAGCATCTTCCTTGGGGTGTGGTGGGCCAAAGTTAGGAGTAGGCAGCTTGCTCCCAATTCTCCCTTATCTTAATTTCTTTTTCTTGGGGAGAGATGCCCAGAGGGATTAAGGTCACTTCAGTGGGGAATGTGGAGGCAATGGGATGCAATTCCCTGGCTCCTTCTGGTCACGTCAATCCAGATTCAAAGTGTGTCTAGCTCCTGACCGCTTTGACTTGATCTACTGAAAAGTTGGGGACTGAGGGGTGCCTTCATTGCCCTCTGTTCACTTCCTTCAGCCCAACTTGGGACTCAGGTGGCAGGACTGGAGACCCAAACCCGGACTCCCAGCCCCAGTCTCCCCCCTATCCATCCCAGCCTGTCTCAATGTAGCAGACCCTTCCTTAGGGGAGAAGGGAGGGGAAGCCGGAGTTTGCAAACCCAGGGGCTCCTTTTACATTCTTTCTAGAACCTCCTTTATATCCTCAGCCCAAAAGGCAATGCCCCCCTCCTTTCACTTCCAAGCCTGGAATTGTGCATAACCCTGATCTTGTATCTTTGTATAACGGATGTTATTTGTACGAAGGGCAGTTCGTAAACAGCACTTGTTCTTTTAATAAAAGAATGTTTTACAAAAAAAAAAAAAAAAAAAAAAATCCAAAGTGCCCTGCTTTGTCTGGCTTTACTGAAGGGAAAGGGAGTGGGGTGCCAACTGTGGAAGCCTGGGAGGGAATGGGGAGGGGGTCTGTTACATTTCCTTAAGCACTTAGAATAGTAGTTCACATACCAGTAAGCCCAAGGCACCCAGGTTCCTCCTGTTGAAAACTCATATACCTGTGCCCACCCGCAAGGAGGTGATGTGGGTGCCCGGTCGGGCAGCAAGCCGTTAAAAAAGCAACCTCCCTGGGCGATGAGCTGGAGCCGCATCGCTCCCCGGTAACCTCTGCCTGAGCCGAGGGCTCCCGGGAGGTCCCCGCCCACACCAGGAGGCGCGGGCCGGGAACGCCGAGGCCATGGTACCGGAGCGGACGCCGGACGGCCCCCTCCGCACCCATCCCCCGGAGGGTCTCCGAGCCGGCTGCAGTGTGTGTGTGGGGGGTGTCCTGGTCGGGCTTCCGCCGGCGGCGGCGGCGGCGGGGTGTGACAGGGAGAGGACCCGGGCCGCGCAGGTCCCCGCCCCCACCCGCGCCGAGCCCCTCCGCGTCTTCCGGGCGGCCGCGGGTTGGGCCGGCCGGTTGGGCGGGAGCGGGAGGTGACCCGGGCGCGGGGCGGAGCCGGCGCGGCGCAACTGCGGGGACCGGCATGGGCGGCAGCGTGGGGGCGCCCTTGCGGCCTGCGGCCTTGGTGAGTACCCCGACCCCGCGGCGTGTCCGTGCCCGCTGCCCACCGCGGCTGAGCGTCCCCAATTCCCGCTTCGCCTGCCGCCTGGCCGCTCTCCCTCGCTGAGCGCCGGCTATGTGCAGCCAGCGCCTCCCAGCACCTCCATTTCCTATCTTGTGACCCCTTTTTCTTACCCTCCTGTTTCTCCTACACCCCCCTGAATCCCTGGCGTCTCGTCCCTTCCAGAGGGATTCCCTCTGGAAATCCAAAGCTTTCCACTGACTTTTTTTTTTTTTTTGTCCCCTCTGCTTCCAAACCACCGTCTAGTCATGCCTGCATACCTTTCAGAAGCTCAACCAGAGCCGGTACATCTCCTCCTGGCTGGTGAGTACCCCATTTCCACTTCCCTCTGCCAGGCCCAGAGATGCCAAAGGTAGAAACCACAGAATGAACCAGAAGGGTCAGCCCCACTTCCCAGACTCTAACGTCAGAAAGCCCCTGCCTGTAGCCCCCTTCCTGGTGGCTCAGGGAAGGTGGGGGTAAACAGAGGGCACAGGGCAGGGAGCCAGGCATCTCTGCTGGGAATAGTAGTGCCTGATAAACACAGCCCCAGGTGCAGGTGACTTAGGGTGCCACTTAGGGTGGCAGGATCCCGGCCCTCCCCTTTCTAGCCCCGGGAGTGGGAGTCCAGGTGTGAAAGGAAGGCCGCTGGGCCCAGAAACCGGAGTGCCTGTGTGGGCTTGAAATCTTTTCCCTTGTCTAGAGCTCAGAGTCCTGGGGACATGTCCTTGTGGGGTGGCATCAGACCAGCCTCCTGCAGAGGATGCCTGCCATAGGCCAGGGCCACTAGGAACCTGGGAACAAGGCCATAGGCAGGAAAGTGCTTCCAGGGCACGAGCTGACCCCAAGCCCTTCGTCTTCCTTGCCGCAGACCGGATGGTTCCCCAAGACCCCAGCCAAGTCCGTGGTGGCCCAGAAAACGCCCATCAAGGTAGAGTTGGTAGCTGGAAAAACCTACAGATGGTGTGTGTGTGGCCGCAGCAAGAAGCAGGTGAGAGACCCCTACCCACCTCTCGTTGACATGGGACACCCCTGGCTGGGACAGTAGGTCTTTCCTGAGAGGTCCTGGCCAAGACCCTCCTCTTTTCCCACAAGTACCTGAAGGACTACAAAGGGAGGCTGGGGGTGAATGAACACTCAGGCCAGCGCCATCCACAGCCCTGAGCTCCCTGTTCTCAGCATCCACCCTCTGAGATGAGGCCAGGGAGACAAACTCAGTCTCACAGCCAGGCCGCTGGAGTCCCGGGGTTCTGCGCCCCTTCAGGTGCGCCCTCCTTGGAGCCCTCTGCTGGAAGCCCAAAGAGACCAAATTGTTTCTCTCCCCTCTTCTCTCCCTCTTTCCAGGAAGCACCTGAGCAAGAAGTTCCCAGGTCTTGGACCCCAACACTGGGGAGACCGCAGGCTCTCCTGCTCCCAAGTGCCCCTTGCCACTGTCTCTTGCAGACCCTCCCTCTCTGGGCTGCGGGCTTCCTCCTCCCTCTCCCTTCTGCCCCAGGAGCCTTCCTTTCAGCCGTTACCTGACCCTTATTCCCAGCCTCGAGGGTCCCTTTCCTTCCTGAGCTGGGCTGTACTGTGTGCCTCTGAGCAGCGCAGTGTGGTGTCAACAGCCCAGGTCCCAAGTCCTACTTTGCCACTGACTTGGCTGGGAACAGTCCTGGGGGTGGAGCGGCGCTCGGGGAATGCCAGCCACCCTGCGGCCTTAGCTCGGGCTGGCACTCTGCCTTCCTGCCTCTTGCCCTCTGGGGCAGGCTGCTGGGTTTTATTTGTCGACTTCTCTCATCTCTCCTCCCCCCTACCCTGACCTCAAAGGCAAGAGGCCTCCACTCCAGCTCTGCCGCTAACTAGCAAGTCAAGGCAGGCCTCAGTTTCCATGATCCAGTCTCTGCTGGAACAGCTTCCAGTAAGGATGGGGGAATGTTCTCCAGCACTGATTCACCCTTCCTCCCTGCAATATCCACTCCCTGTAACAAGCCCACTTGTTTCCCCGGAGCCAAACAAAATTGATACCCCAATTCGCAAAGCACTGTGAGGCATGTAGGTTCTCTCCCACGCAGAGAAGTTTTTACCCTGAGAGTATGTGGAAGGAAATGAATTGCATGAGCCAGTAGAGACTCAGAGACATTAAGGACAAAAACAAAAACAAAAACTATCAGTGTAAACACAGCTGATACCAAAAGTCCCACTTCACCTTGAAAATTTTATCCCGGTCTTCTGGGGTCCCCAGGGACAAATATTGTAAGGACTCCTACTTACTGAACACTATCTGCGGGCAAAGTGTGTAAGAACCACAATTTATTTCATAAATTCCTCTCATTCTCACACACTCTCACAGATGAGAGTGGTCAACTAGGGACCCAGGCAGTCTCACTTGGGAGCCCAGTCCCTAGACCCAGTGGCCTTCCTTCCAGACCTGCCCCACCCCAGCAGGTGGGGCTGGGTCTCTAACATCTCTTTCCCTCACCAGCCCTTCTGTGACGGCTCTCACTTCTTCCAACGCACTGGTCTATCCCCACTCAAGTTCAAGGCCCAGGAGACCCGCGCAGTGGCCCTCTGCACCTGTAAGGCTACCCAGAAGGCCCCGTACTGTGATGGCACCCACCGGAGTGAGCGGGTGCAGAAGGCAGAAGTGGGTTCCCCACTCTGAGGGACCAGCCCCAGGCCTCTGGTGGGCACCCCTTTTGTGGGGAAGGAAACGGAGTGCTGAGGCCAAAAAGGGACCACCCAGGGACCCCAGTCCCATCTGCTGGTTGTGAAGGGCTTGCTCCCAAGACCTGAGGTCTCTCAGGCAGCTGGGGACCCCACCCCTGGCTTATTACCTGCTGGTGAAAGTGGCATTAAACTCTTTACCCGCCCGGCACAGTGCTCTTGTGGTCACTGGTGGGGGGCACACGGTCTACCCCTGCTTGGGGCCCTAACCTGGGGTGAGACATCCGACTGGCCGCAGTGAGGGGGCAGTTCACATTCATTCCGTATGGGGCTTCTTGAGGCAGGTCGAGCTCAAAGACCAGAGACATGAGGTGGAGGCTGAAGGCTGCGCCCTCCCACTCCCTGTCCCCCATCCCTCAAAGAATTACAGCTTCTGGAGAGTATGCAGCATTTATTACAAAGCCGGGAGATACAAATGTCCCAGGGCGGGAGGAGGGTACAGTCACAGCACCTCAGACACAGGACAAGGTGCAAACACAGACAAACCTGATGGGGAGGGGGGGTCCTGACCCCGAACACCTAGGTTGCAAGGGAGTCTTGCCTCCTCCCCGATCGGATCTATGTACATTGGAGGAAAAACAGGTGGCCAGGGATCTGCTGGGGTCCGCCCTTCGCAGGGGACAGTCCACGGACCTCTCGGAGCCAAGGTCAGAGCTTACAGGTCTCCATCTTCTTGTGCTTTTCGCTGCCTCCATGGCTGCGTCCTGACTCGGCCTCAGCTGGGGGCGGGGAGGGGACTGGAGGGCTGCCAGCGTTCGGCACGATCTGGGGTCTGTGCTTGTGGGAGATGCTCCACTGCACTCCAGGCTCCTAGGTGGGACTTGGACATAAACCAGCGTGGCCAGTCGGGGGCTCCGGGGTGCAGACAGGGGCAGAACCGGGCCAAGCATTCACCTGGCTAAAGCCACAGTGGGAGCCACAGTGGGGTTTCAAGAGCTGAGGCCTCCCGTGGCCCAAAGCTTCTCTTCCACAAGATAAATGATGCAAAGGCCACACGCACGTTGGGGGGGGGGGGAGGCAGAACTATCTACTCTTTGCACAAAGTTTCCACTGCAAGAGGAGGAGATAATGGAGATGACATCTCTACCATGACTCGCTCCTCAGAACCAGGGGATAAACTGTATTTGTAAAAGGCACTGTCTTAGCGATTCTCTGGACATTCAACAGTGGGGGTGGGGGGCACTGGCAGGGGCAGGACAGCAGCCAAGATGGGGGGAGAGAGGCTAGACCCCATACACAGCCAGCTGGAGTTGTGCCTAAAACTTTGGGGGCCAGTAGGGCTCCCGGAACACCCCACCTGCCTTGGGAAACGAAAGGAGGATGGAGCAGAGCTTGACTGCCCCTTGAGTCCACCTCCAGGCACCCCCAAAATGAGAGCAGGGCAAATTACACAAGACCCCCTAAAAAAATGAACACTCCACCCCCCCACACACATACACACACACATAAAGTTTGTTTCCTGTGGCATTTAAATTAATCTGGCTGGCCCATAGAAAATAAGTATGTATATTTGGCTTTTCCTATGTACATATATATATAGATTTATTTATAAAACCTGCCCCCCACCCCTAAGGCGGGAGGAGCTGGGGAAAGTAGAAGAGGTGGAAAAGGGGCCCAGAAAAAGTGGAGGGGTGGAGAGGCATGGCTGGAAAAGGAGGGAGAGGGTCCCTTTCCTCAAGTTAAGGGGGGCACAGGAGCTCCGTTGACAGTCATCTTGCGCCCCCTGCTGGTGGAAGATGGTGTCTGCAGGCAGTTCGAGGTCCCCCCGTTGGCAGCTGTGGTGGCCCCACTGGCTGACGCAGGGGGTGTGGGGGAGGTAGGGTGGGTGGCCGGGGGCCCGTGGGAGCTGGGAGAGCCATGGCAGGGGGTGGCTGGGCTGGGCAGGGAGGAGGAGGTGGCCGGCAGGGTGGCAGGGCTGGGAGCCTTGTCGCTGACTGACTCACACTCAGATGCCCCGCTGGTATTGGTGCCCTCCGAGGGGGTGGGCGCTGTAGGCAAGGTGAGCCGCTTGCAGGCCGGCTGGACCCGATACTTGAGGGGGAGAGGGCCGTTCTGCAGGGAGAGGGGGCAGAGAGAGGCAGGGGAAGGGGAGGGTGTCAGGAGAAAAGGGCTAACCACCCCTCACCCTGCCCAGATAGGAAGAAAGGGGTCCAGGCCTTGGAGAGAAGGGGACAGACTGACCGAGTGAGGCCAGAGGTACAGCAGCCCAGAGACCCACAGACACAGAAAAAATGCGTAAGGCCAGAGGCTGGACAGGAGAGAGGGAAGCCGAAAAATTGAGGGGTGACATTTCCCCCTCCACAGCGACCCGACCCTCCTTCCTGACCCAAATTAGGGCACGTAATCTGCCAAACGACCCTCTTTTTCAGAGAGTGGTAGGTCATCACGAAATATGGCCTGGAGGCTGGTTGGCTGTGGCAGGCCATCCCGGACACGCCCAGCTCACGGGAAGAGGCCCAAATGAGGATTACTGGTCACTGTGCGGCCCCTACAGATGGACAAGACACCAGACCCCACACAGCTCCCCTCCCGCCCTGTACCCACCCAGCCCCGACCCGCTCAGCTCACCCGCCGCCATGGATAGATGTAGGCAATATCCATGAGGGTGTAGTATTCCTTCAGTGGTTCATCCTCGTAGAGAACCTCTACCTGGACGAGGAGACAGAGGACACCATGAACCCCGGTCAGGTTCAAGGCTCCACCCATTTGGCAATGAGGCTCAAAGCTAGGGGTGGGAGGTAGGACACTGGGAAGGAGGGACTAGCAGGTGTTCCCTTATTTCCCTGGGGTTTCATGGTGGGTTTGGCTTCCTTCCCGGACTTGTCCCAACAGAACTCCTGCCCACCAGACGGGAAAGGATCCAGAGAAAGCACCCAGGTCATTAACAGCCCTGGCCAACAGTCCAGCCACACAGCTGTCTGAGGCCCCTTACATCTCCAGCAGGTCCTCCAGAGATCATGGGCGCAAAAAAAAAAAGCCCCAGTGAGAGAGATCTCGCCGAGCACTGGCTCTCACTCAGGCAGTTTTAAAAGAAATACCAATGCTTGGATCTCACCAGAGATTCTGATTCAAAAACGGCAGGACATAAGTTGGGTTTTAAAGCTCCCTGTGTGATTCTGATCTGAGGCAAAGTTTGGGATCTACTGTCCTAGGGCCTTGACCCCCGAAGTGTGGTTCACAGACCAGTAGTACTGGCAGCACTAGGGAGCTGGCTAGACCTGCAGAACCTACCGATCAGAATCTACACTTGAATAAGATCTTTAGAGAATCACTGACAAATTCCAATTTGAGAAGCAACGTCTGAGAGCACCGTTAGAATCTCAGACTGGCCTCTTTCAGCCAGCTCGCCCCAGGTAAGAGCCCGTATTTTTGCACACATACCTCTGCCACAGTTCTGAGCGTGTAAGCACGCAGTGTGCACACGTGCGCACACGCACCCCCCATCTTGGTCCCATACGCCTCTGCACACGGGCTTCAACGAGGAAGATGGCCCCACCCTAATCTTGGTTTCGACTCCTCTTCTACTCGAACTCAGTCACACAACCACACAGGCCCTTGACGACACCCAGCCGGCTCAGAGAAACGGCTGGGATGCCCAGACTGTCAGACACGGCCACACACGGCCACTGAGTTTCTGAAAGGTCCTGGGGACTCACCTTGTACTTGCTGGGCACATCCATCTTGTTGCGAAGAAACTTGGCGAGATGCATGACAGTCATGGCCGCTGGGCATTGCAGGAATCGCACCCCCGTCTGCCGGAGGAGAGGCACCCAAGGGCTGGGGTCCACACCAGGCACTCACTCTCTCCCAGCCCACAGCCCACTCCTAAGCAGGTCCCCAGCACTCACCTTCTCCTTGTCCCCATCCCCATTCTCCAGAGGACCCTTCTTCTCCTCCCGGTCCCTGGGGGAGAATGAAGAATGACGCTAGGGAGACCCTGAAACAGGCAGGATCCCCTAGCACACACATCCAGAAGGGGGCCAGGGTGGGAGAGAAGGGGCGACCCAACCTAGGACCCCCAAAAGACCAGGCGTGGGTCTGACTTGCCTGACACCTTCGTAGAACTCGATGGAGAGGCTGACAATCTCATTGTCACTCAGAGCCCCCTTCTCCTGCTCCAGGACCTCACCGCGGTCCTCATTGGAACCGTTGGGGACTGTGGAAGGAGAGGGCTCTGAGGGGTTGGCCTAGGACCGGGAAAGGAGGCCCAGCAAGGACCCCAGGATCTCGGAGCTCAGTGGGGTGATCCCAGCCTACCCGTGGGCTGGGGCGGCCGAGAGCTGGGACATACAGGACAAAAAGCCCAGTGCACCCAGCCCGCGTGCCTGTGGCGGCCCCGTGTACTCCCGTGAACGGACAAGTGAACACACTCACCTTCAGTCAGGGGATATGCTGCATAGAAATCCCGCCGCCGTTTCATCTCATCTGGAAGAGGGAGGAAGTGTGAGGACGGAGCGCCAGGCAGGGGAGTGGGGGGCGCAGGGAGCAGGAAAAAGGCTGCATGGATACCTTTAAAAAGCCCAGGGACCAGTTTATAGACGATGTCTTGAAGGGTTTTGTCAGATCTGGAAAAAAAAACACATATAAAGTCCTATCCACGACCACTTCACCCTAATCTCCCCAGCCAGGAACCCCTCCTACCGCCTCCCTTCCTTGATGCAGGGCTCAGGTATCGGGGTCCCCATGGGCGTGGTCTTTACCCTTCTGGTATTTCTCAGCCTAGACAAGACAGAGGGAGGGGAAGGGCCTTGGCTGACACCCTGTGCTTCTCCTCAACCTGCCACCATGGCTACGGGATGCAAGGAGGGCCGAGGGACAGAGGACCAGTGTGGCAGGAGGGACAGTGCCCGGCCCACCTGATGCTCAGCAGCGGCCTGGTTTTATGGACCTGCACATCGCACATGGGACAGTACTTGTTGGTCTCCAGGTAGCGCACGATGCAGGTTTTGCAGACTTGGGGGGTGGTGCAGAGAGAGAAAGCAGAGTCAGAGCCCCCTTAGTAATCCAGAACCAGCTCCCCGCACCCCAATGGCCTCTGCTCACATTCAAGTCGCCCCTCCTCTCCACCTTGTCCCCACTGCTCAGCCCCTTCTGAGGCTCAGGGTGGTCCTGCTTTGCACAGACAGCAACCACCCCGTCTCCATCCCCGGGGGAGCATGTGCATGTCTGTGTCAGGCTGGTGTCCTGCACCCAGCAGAAAGGGAGTCCCGAATCTGAGGGAGCACAGCACAGAGCCAGCATGCAGGACACCTCCCAGGGCCCTTGACCCCCCTCGCCACCAAGTCCAGAGTGCACGTCAGGGGCACTGCACCTTCTGGGGTGGCCAGGGGCTCCAGGGGACCCCTGAGCCCACAGGTGAAAACGGAAATGGACCTTTAGGCTGCACCCTCCAAGTCTCCCCACCCCAGGGAGTCTTTCTGCGACCTTGGACCGCTGTCAGCGAACAAAGGGGCTCTTTGGGGCTGTGCCCCCACCACTTACAGGAATGCAGGCACTCCACGATGGTGGTGGCATCGATGAAATACCCCCCGCAGAGGGCACACATGAGGTGAGGGTTCAGCTCCGTGATTTTGATCCGTGTGGCCCGATGCATGATGACGGGGCGGGGGGCGGGGGCCTGGGGGGCGTCACCTTGAGAAAGGAGAATAGAATCAGAAACCCAGAGACCCAACAGCGCCTCCTACATTCCCCCCACGCCACCGACATCTGTCCCTGAGCCCGAGGCGCTTGCTCTGTCTGCCTGGTGACACGCATGGGGGCTGACTCCTCCTGGCCCCAGAGTGTTCACTGGGAGCTCACTGGGAGCGGAGGGAGAGGGGGGCTGTGGAGAGTTAGGCGACCTTGAACAACAAGGTCAGGCTCCTCCATCTCAAGGGCAGGAGCAAAGACTAAAGTTAGACCAAGTCTCCAGAAAATATAGGGAGCGTGAAAGTGAGAGAGAATGGTTTTTAAAAACATCTCTGGTCCCCGTCCATATTCTCCCAAGCGAGTGCACGGAGCTGAGGAAATCAGGTTCCCCTCTACCCAGATGCCAGCCCCGGCCTGTCGGCCTGTCGCCTCTACTCCAGCCCACTCCCTGCCAGCTCATCACTCTCCCCGCAGGAAAGCAGCCCTGGAAACATGGCAGGCACGGGCTGCCCTTAAGTTTAGAGGGAGCACCCCAGTGCCTGTCCTCCTAGCTTGGCATCCAGGCTGGCCCCGGAGCAGCTCCCCGGGGAATCCACCGCACGCTGGCCGTGCAGGTTCTAGACCTGGTGCTCAGGCAGGAAGTACCGAGGATGGTCTTACCATGCCTGCAGTGGGGAACACACAGCCCCAGCTGGACCCCAGAGTCCGGCCCCGGCAGGTCATGGCCAAGAGCCTGGGCTAAAAGGACTACCACCTTTCCCAGCCTGACAGCCCCCTGCACATGTCCCCCGGATCCGACACACATTCCAGGACCTCCGTCCCACACACACGCAGGGACCCACATGGGCACCGGCACCGTCTCCATGGGCTGCAGCCTGTCCACAGGCTGTCCAGTGACAGACCCCAGGTTCTCAAACCTCAGGCTCTGAGATGCCTGCCAAGACTGGGCAGAAAGCTCTCTCCATGGCAGCCCTGAGCACGCAGCCAGGCCTTGGCAGGGTCCGGGGAGGTCATTTAAGGCCCAACTCGGAACTGGGTGACATGCTTAAGTTCTTGGTATAGAAATCTAACCTGCACCTAGAAAGGAAGCCCCCCCCCCACCAGCCCCTCTTTCCCAGAGGAAAAGCCCAAGAGGTGGGGCTCGGGAGGGTGGCCAAGCCCCAAGGACTCCTTCACAACACACACCCTTCTCTCCTTTCCAGAAAGATTTCTAAAGCCACCACACTGGGTTTTCTAGGACCAGAAATTCACAGCCAGGATCAACAGTTTCTATAGAGACCCCAGGATGAGTTTGGCCAGGACCCAAACAGCCAACAGAGTCTGGCCAGAGACCGAAAGAGATGGAGAGACACAAAGGCCACACGTGGGAGAGACAGCAAGTCTGCAGGGCGGACAGAAGGAAATGAGCGAGCCCACAGAGCCAGGGCAGACACTGCGGCCAGGAAGTGGAGACCTGCCCTAAGGAAGGAAAGCGGTGCCTGTTCCATGGAGGGTGGCCCCTGCCCCCCGCGCAAGGGTTCCCCCTTCACAATCCTGCAGGCTTGCTGGCTACTCCACTGTTTGGTTGTTTCCATAGTAACCCCGTCCTTGGCAAGATGCCCAAATATTATTACAAGCATCCAGAAGAGAGAGCAAACTTCAAGTGTGTAGCAGCGTGTGTGCAATATCCATCGGCTGTGGCCGTGACATCTGGGCGCACAAAGGTCCTGTGTGCTACTGGCTTCCCATGCGTGTCTAGGTTCCACGGAATCTACGTGCTCACACACAGCCAACATTTTGGTTGACGCTGGGTGTCCACACTGCCACTGGTGCATCTCACACCCCCATCTCTCCCTCTCACATGTGCGCACAAGTACCTACACACACACACACACACACACACACACAGGTGCTTCCCCTGCCTCCATCACCTCATTCACACACTGGGTGCATTTTCAAAACAAGACACTTCCTCTGAAGAACTCCTATCCAGCTCCCACCAGGCAGACTGTGGCCTCCACACACAGTAGTTCCCAGGCAAGTGGCCGTGACCTTTACCCTCTCACTTCCCTTAGCAAGTGGGAGAACTCAGACCAACATTATCCCTTGGGCTCCTTTCTAGATGCAGGGGTAATGGAAGGAGCTGTGGTGCTTAGGGAGTGAAATTTTCCTCCTCCTCTGGTACAGGAACAGGCACCCTGGCTGTGCTCCCTCTCCCCACACCCTATCCCCAGGGGCCTCAGACTGCTACCTCTGAGGCTGGGGGTGGGGAGAAGCCCTGATTGGTTCTTTACCTGATTGCCATGGTTACCTGCAGGGCCCTGCCAGCAGGTGCCAAGAAGAAGGGTAAACAGGAGCTCAGTTCCCCCACTGCGCACCCCCCACCCCAGGCCTCAGGGCCCTACACCTGACACCCAGGTCCTCCCCAGCTGCAACTGGCCAGGTGTATTGTGGGAAAGACCTCGAAGAGGGGAGAAGGCTGGACCTCCAGCTGTCATCACTTTAGGGAAGAGGTTGGGAGATGGGAAACAGCCAGGGAGAAAGAGACAAAATCCTCGAAGAGGACATGGGCCATTCTGAAGTGACTTCCGTGGAGCTCTGGGGGGGTTTACCGGGTCACTCCCAAGGATATCACCACAGGGACCTGAGCACTGCTGGCAGCCAAGTCCTTTAACACCTTTTGTCCCCAAACCACTATCTTGGCAAGAGCATGATTGCTGGGCAGCCCGTGTTTCTGGTGTCCAGGCTTCCAGGTCTCGGCGACAGTGGCAGCAAGGGACCTTGGGTCAGCACCCATCCCAGCTCCTGCTGGCCTGTCAAGCCTGGCATTTTTCTTTGCCCTGCCTCAAAGCCCCTACTAATTAGAAACCACCACCCATCTCTCTGTTCTAGCTAGTCTTTTTCTGGAAGTTCCCCACAATTTAGGCCTCTCCCACTGTCAGTTTTTTTTTTTTTTTTTTTTTCATTTTCCTCTGCAGAAATAGTCTGTCTCTGATAACCCAGAGGTCTTTGCTCCTTCAGATGCTCTAAGGCAGGGTTCTCTGCTCTGCTTCCCTCCACATGAAATTAGCCCTACTCCCCCATTAGAAAATCACCAGGTCTTGGGAAAAGTCACTCAGGGTCACCTCTGGACACCTAGAACTGAAGTAGAAGGGTTCTTAGAAAGCCCCTTATCTGGGGTGCCTGGGTGGCTCAGTGGGTTAGTCGTCCAAATCTTGATTTCAGCTCAGGACATAATCTTGGGGTAGTGAGATCGAGACCCACATTGGGCTCCATGCTCAGCTTGGAGTCTGCTTGAGATTCTCCCTTCCTTTCCCTCTGCTCCTCCCCCTACCCTCATCCCTGCTCTCTCTAAAATAATAAATACATAAATTTAACAAAAAAAAGAAAAAGAAAAAGGAGGGTACCTGGGTAGCTCAGTTGACTTCATGACTTAAGCATCTGCCTTTGGCTCAGATCACGATCTCAGGTTCCTGGGCTCAAACCCGCATAGAGCTCCCTGCTCAGCAGGGACAAGCATGCTTGTCTCTCTCCCTCTGCCCCTTTCCCTACTTGCTCTGTCTCTCACTCATATAAATAAAAAAAAATCTGAACAAAGCAAGAAAGAACAAAAAGCAAGCATGCATCTTGTCCAGTCTTTTCACTTTCCAGATGAAGAAATTCAGAAAGAAGTGACTTGGCTAAGGTCACCCAGTAACACAGTGGCAGAAACTGCCTTTCTCCCATTCCAGTACTCTACACACTGCCCCCCAGGCCAGACTTCCCACTCACTTAAGAAATTAGTAAGCCTGGCCCAACTCTATCCAGGCAGGTAGAAGGCAGAAGGACTCCAGGGTACCCTAGAAGACCACTCAGTGAGCCTTCTGGGAGTGGTCAGAGTCTGGCCCAAACATGACCTTCAGCACACTTTCTCACTTTGAAGTAGAGAGAGAGGCAGAAACTAATCAGGTAGGAAAACTGAGGCTCTGTGGAATATACTGGGTCCATTCCTCTCCTAGCTGCATGTATCCAACTGCATGAGCAACGCGCATTTGTGTGTGGAAGGGGGAGTAGAGGGGTCTGCCCAGGGACAATGTCAACTTCTCCGTGTTCCCTGATCCTTGAACCTGGGACCTGCCCCTCCTGCCAGCAGCATCGACACATCCTCTAGTCTCCTGAAACTGGGCTTATTGTCCCCTCTCTGTCTTTCCCCGCTCAGCTTCCTAAGACCAAACAAAGACAAAACCCCAAAATATACACACAGAGCTACACACTGCCGAATACACACAGATGCACACAAAGCCAGACACACCCCCTCCATCTCTCACACAACACACAAGGCCAGACAGACACTTGGACAGACACACACACACCCATATACACACCAGGCTCACACACACACAGCCAGACCAGAGCCAGGCCCACACTGGCCAGATGCACAAGCCATCCCCACCCACCCCAGAACCACACAGTCTGACATGCCTGCCTGAAACCAGAGCTGCAAATCCACACTAACCTTCTGTGCATCCCTAGTCCACCCAGGGTAAATGATAACATAAGTCCTCCAGCAACAAAGGCAGTGCAGCTCCAACCTCCACTCTGGGGGCCAGAGGCTGAAGGCGCAGGTTGGGCATCTGCCCTGAACGGAAGATGTAGCCTCTTCCTGCTCAGGCTCTCTCCATTCCCATGGCAACAGCTCCATCAACCAAGATCTCTCTGGCAAGGCCAGGGGCAGCAGAGAGCACCGCCCCCCTTCCTGCCCACCCCCCAAAGACTTCAACTTGAACCCCACCCTTGACCCAGACACCAGAAAAGAGAATAGCTACACAGGGTCTTGATCCTGGGTCCCAGGGGTCACCTGGGGTCTGTTTCTGGCCTCCTTCCAAAGACAACTGAAAGACCTCAACCCCCAACTCCCAAACAGGGAACCCCTGGGAAAACCCCCCTACCCAAAAGCTGCAACAGAACTGGCTTTATGCTCCTTCTCCAAGTACTAACACCTTGGAAAAGAGTGGAGACGGGAGGAAGAGAAATTAGAGTTTCAGGAACAGATACAAACTGCAAGAGGCCCAGAGAAGGAGGCATCAGAACAGAGCGGGAGACAACCCGGAGACCAACCCCCTTCTTCCCCTCCCCAAGCGGCAGGGAGCCCAGGAGAGACTGAGGCATGTGTATATACGGGGAGAGGGGTTACTCTAAGAGACAAAGACCAAGGAGAAGCGCGGAGTAACACTTCCACAATATTTACAGGCAAATTCACCACCCCCAGGCCTCTTCCTTCCCCACCTCAAGCCATCCGGGGCAACTCTGGGCAGATGGGGGCAGTGGGGGAGGGGGAGACGCATGCCTGGGCCCACTGTGGTGACTGGAGCGGCAGGGGTGTCTGCCGGACGAGAGGTCCGACCCTCTCAGAGCCAGAGACAGGAGAGCCAGGCACCGAGGGGGCGGCCCGGCTATCCAGCAGAAGAAGGGGCCAATCGGTCAGACCCCTCCGGCCTCTGCCGGCGATGGAAAATATCGCGATAACTCTCCCCCCCAGCCCCGACAATCTCCATTCTACTCCCTCCTCCCGGGCTTCCCCCGGAACCTGGGTCAAAGGATCAGGGACCCCAGTTACCCGGTGGCCGCTCCTACCTTCCCTAGAGTCAAACTTTCGGCGGGGCCCAAGGAGGGGTGTTCCAGAGAAAGAGGCTCTGCCGAGGTGGTTCGGGGAGGGGGCGGGGCGCCCGGTCCTGGGCCGGGGGGGGGGGGACCCGCTGGGGGGAGGTGCCCGGGAGGCCCGGGACCCGGGCGAGGAGGAGCGCCCTCCCCCGGCCCCGGAGCAATCAGAAAGGCACGTCGCCTTGCTCCCGGCCTCAAGTCCCTGCGCGTCCACGACGCCCCGGAGCCCACGGAAGAAGCGGAGAGCGACCCCTCCCCAAACCGAAGGGGGTAGTGGGGCAGGTCCAGGGGCCGCTCTGGCCCGTGGGGTGGACGAAGGGGGCAGAGATACGGCCCAGCGCGCAGCCCACAGCCCCCGTGGCTGCCTCGGACCCTCCCCCTCGCTACCTCGGGAGCAGGTCTGCGAGGGGGCTGCAGCACAAAGAGGTGGTGGTCGAGGGAGACGCCAAATCTCTAAAAGGGGGAATCCGTTTCGGCCATCTTGGAAGGGAGGAAAGGGAAAAGGGGAGAGAAAAGGGAGAAAGAAAAGGCGGACGGGGCGAGCTAGGACAGGGGTTGGCGGGGTGGGGCGGGGACGCGAGCTGCAGGCCCGGCTCAGAGTCTCCCCCTCCCACAGGGGTGTGTAAAGAGGGATGGACCGGCCCCCCCACCCCATTCTGGTGGCGGGGTAGGAGAGGGAAAGGACAGGGAGTCTGCCTCCACTTACCTGGGTTCGGGGTCCGGTGGGTCTCGGGGAGGGGGGGATGGGAGGGAGGGAGGGAAGGGAGGGGAGGGGGGCCGCAGCCGTGTCGCTCGCTCCGGCGGCGGGAGGGGAGAAACCTACGGTAAGAAAGGAGTTTGTGAAAGCGGCTTGGGGTGGGAGGGAGAGAGGGGAGGGGAGGGGACGACGGGGGGAGGGGAGGGACCGGGGCTGGGGGGGTACAAAATGGCTTTTTTCCTCCAGACAAGAGTAGGTCCCGCCCACTACTCACCCACGTGACCTCATTCCTTCAGGGTGTTTGCGGAGCGGGGAAGAGGAGGAGGGGGGAGAGGCTAACTCGGCTACCCCCACACCGGGTGCCGGGCCCCCTAAACTGGGACGCGACCTCACTCTTCCCAAACAGCCCCTGACCCTGGAAGATGTATCCTCTTCTCGGTTAACCTCCGCAATGAACCCTACCGCCCCACAAAAAAAATGTGCGCGCCCCCCACCCCCTGACCCTGCGATCCCCGCCCCTAAGCTGGGGCGTCTGGAAAATGGTGAAATGAGGACTAGGCTGAAATGTGGTTCGTTCTGCAGTCCTACCCGCCGCGGCCTGGACCGAACGACGATGGGCTTGGGTGGGGGACACGACGCCTCCGGCCACGCGTTCAGGGTATTTTCATTCACTCTAAATGACACTCCCTTAAAATTAATAACTGCAACCGTGGGAGAAATCGTGTCCTCCCCACTCCCCTCGGCCCCGCTCAGCGGCCAGATCACCGGCTCTAAAAGGCAGTCCCCTGGGGCCCAGTCGGTAGAGGCGAGAGGTCCCACGCCTCCGGGAGGCGTGGGGGGATGTCGGTTTGCTGGGGTGGAGGCTGGCGCCCCTCGCGTGCTCGCGCAGAGAAGAATGCAATGCAACCCGGGCCGGGGGACAAGCTGAAGACGGGGACTCAGGTTCCGGGTCCGGGACACAATAACCCAGTCGAATGCGAGAGGTCCGGCTGGACTAGTAAATCAGGCGCCAGGGCTCGGAAGTGGGCCCGCGCTTTTCCTCCTGCCTTGCGCTGGTTCCCGCATTTTTCTCGGCCGCGCCGGTGCGCCGGGAGCTCTGCGCGGTTGGTGCGCCTCCCTCGCCCCGGCGGCGGGAGGAGCCGGGCGAGCGCAGAGGCGGCTGGTGCCAGTCCGCCTCCGACAGTCGCTCGCGACTCCTCCCAGCGCTCGGGCTCCCGTCCCTAGTGGCTCCCGCCGGGAGGGGAAAACGGGGAGGGAGGCTTGGGAAGGCGGGGAGGAGCGGCCGAGGCTGGCGCCGGGGGAGCCAATCGATACTACGTTACGGCGACGACCCGGGCCCTGCCTCATTAGGACGGTCGATTCGCTTATTCGTTATTTAAGATTTATTAGAGATGGTCACTGGCTCTGTCCCTCCAGAGAGCTCGATTATCCGGCCAGACGGGCCATTAAGCGCACTGACGGTGGGTGGCTCGAGAGGAAATTAGGAGACAAATCTGCAAGCTTCGGAGTGCCTGCCTCTTCCTCTTCCCTCCGCACTCGCAGCTCAGGCAGACCCGAAGCTGGGCCCCCCAGACTGAATGCTTTCACCCTTTGGCCAGCGACCAGGAGACCTGAGGACACTGGCCGCCAAGTGACCCCAGCTGCAGCCTTCAGCCCACACCGGGCGAATGGGGGCAGGGAGGAAGAGGATGGGCGGGAGAGATACCCTCCGGGGGTGGGTGTGTCTGAGAACGCGCGGGAGAAGGTCGGGGTGGAAACTGGTTACCTACACCTCTGTCTTTGCACGCGAAGACTAGGATTTTGCCCCCCCCCCCCCGCAAGAGGGCTCTTGGGGTGGACACACCAACTGTCCCTAGGGCAAGCCTGTTGCCAGCATCCCGAACTCTTCCAGGGAAGACTTGTGCATCCTCTACTGTCCCCCAATTGCCCTGCGGAGAGGCAGCGCAGCAGGGACTCCTGGTCTGTCGCCCCTGTCCAACTAGATGATCCTGGGGCAAGGCAAACCTGTAGGGGCTTCCTGAAGATCTCTGATGCACAATCCATATGGGCACCCAGGGTGTGTGTGTGTGGGGGGTGCATATCAGCTACTTGGAAGAAGGTTGATGAGTCCCCACTTTGGTCCTTTATCCTGGAGTGTTGCAGCAAGGGGGCCCACAGTGCTGCCCAGGCATCCATTCACTCGTTTCTCAATTACTAGCGCTAGTCACTAGCAAACCACAAGGCAGAGGGATGAAGACCCCATTACCCACTAAAACTTAATTTAATCATTTCCATCCTGGGCCGCAGGTCTCCACATCCCTGGCCTTTCTGCCTTGTCAGGAGAACTTCTAAGACTCAACCTTTCACACATCAGAAGTTCTTTGGTTTCCCTGCAAAAAAAAAAAAAAAGCACCTGTCCTGTACCAATGTGGAATACTGCACTAGCACCAGGGACCTAAAGCTGATGAGCTGGGTTTTTGGCTACAAGGAGCTCACAGGCCAGTGGGGGCTATCTAGCATGTCTCATTAGCTCCCATGGCACTGTGTATCCCCCTGGTTTGTCCCCACTAGCCCTGTGAGTGCCTGGTAAGTGGGTGGGGGTGGTGAGCCCTGGGAAAGGTTTTCAGAACAGGTGTCTTCTGAACCCAATCTTGAGGAGAAGCCAGGTAGCCTGAGAGTCCTTTGCTTAGCTCCTGGTGCTGGGATGTGCCCTGACTGCATTAGACACCAATGCTTCCCCTGCATTCTGCGCTAGTTGTAGTGTCTCACATAGTCCTCTAGCTGAAGAATCACCGTGTCTGTCACAGACTGGAAGCTTCCAGAGGGTAGGAACTTGGTAAATCTAATCAGTGATTTCTGGCACATGCCAAGAGCTACTGTGAAGATAAGATGTCCTTGAAGATGGTGACGATGGTAGGAGAGGGCAGTCCCTCTAGTGATTTTTTGGCCATCTTTCCCCATGTCCCTGGCTCCTCTCTCCCCAAGATGATGTCCTTTGTCAGTTTCTGTTTGTACTTCTCCATCCTCTGCCCTACTTCTCCGCCTGTACATCTAGAAAAAAATAGTTTTGTTGTTGTTTTCCTTTTTTGGAAGCTTCTCATATTAACTGCATCTCCTTTCCCTCCATTTTCTTCCTTCAGCTCACCCCGCCTACTTTTCTATCGTGTCCCTTTTCCGTCTCTGTATATCACAGCTGTGTTCTCCCTTTTTCACCTTTTCGCTTCATCCCCCAGTTTCTCCCTGCCTTTGTCTCGCTACTTTCTTCCCTTCCAAACGCAGTATTTCGACACTGTAACATCGATTGAGGCAGACAATGGAAAAACTGTCCAACCTCCACTGTAAATTCATTCTTAATCTTACGAAAAATACAACCTGAAACGTACACACGGTGAGACAAAACCCTGTCTTCGCCTTTCCTGAAATCCAGCCTGGGGGCGGGGTGGGAAGTAGGCGATGGAGGAAAGTGCTGGAGAAATTATCCCATCATTGACCGAACAAAAACGAATTTTCAATCACAATGATCCGCTGATTTGCTATAGAAAAGGAATCTCTGCCATTTCAAAGCGAAATTTAGCATTTTGCAGGTTGGGAGAATAACGCTTAGGTGGTTTTTTTTTTTTTACAGAAAAGGATCGCGTCCCTGGGTGGGCTCGAACCACCAACCTTTCGGTTAACAGCCGAACGCGCTAACCGATTGCGCCACAGAGACTACGACAGCCGCCAGCGTGGCGGCGAGCTGAGTCAATGGGAGAGAGCCTACGACGGCGCAAGAATGCAACCGAAAGCCTGCAATCAGGCGAGAGAAGTCAGGACCCGGGGAGAAAGGGAAGGGTCCCGATCGAGGGAGGGAAGGAGGGGGGACCTTCACGTCTCTCCTCCACTGGTTTTGGGAGGGGTAGTCGCCGGCTTCCTCTGGATCTCTCTTAGAAGAAGATAAGATGGGGACGCCCGAAACGTCCTTTTTAGGGTGACCTGAGTCTTGGGGATACACGAAGTCGACCTCCTGAGAGTCCCAAAAAGCGTAACTACCTTTGGTCTCCAAACCTCCCCCTTTATAGCCGAGGCCCTGCAGCCCTGCAGTACAACCGCGACGCCCTTCTCCTGCTCCTCCTCCTCAAAACATTAAATAAGTGTTGAATGCGCACCTCCCAAATACCAGGCACCGTTCTAGGCCAGTGAATGTCCAGAGCCTAGCCTAGTACCTGGCACGTAAGAGATGTAGGGATTTCTGGTGTGAATACGTGAAAGAAGCTAGCATGAGTCATACGCCCCATGCACACGTTCATAAGCTACACCACAGCCCTTCAGCAGGGATCGCGGCCCCTATTTTGGGCTTCACCCGCCCACGTGCACACAGGTCCCGGCCCCGGGATTTGGCGTCCGGGAGTCCGGGTCCGCCGCGATCCCAGTTTGCACCGCGGCGCCAGGCCCTTCCGCACTCACAGTGACTTTTCACTTTCCGCTTTCCCAGCCTCGGTTTTGGCTTCTCAACCAAACTCCGGGGCTGATGACTGACAGAGAGGCACAGCCAATAGGAAGTCAAAGTGTCCCGGAAGGGTCGGCCTTTCGGCGCACGCAGAGGAAGCAGCTGGAGTGGCTGCGCGGTGCGGACTGTAGCCGGTTGAGTGGGGTTGTGGTGGTCGTAGGTCTCACAACACCGCAGTCATGGTGAGATGGGGAGAAGGGAGAGGGGCACGGGGTGGGGATTGAGGTGGGGGGAGGGCGGCATGGGACGCTTGGGAAGCGGAGAGGGCCTGGTGGTCGTTCGAAGTTTGAAGGGAAGCTGACTACCGTGGGGCCCAAGGGGTTGTAGGCGGCTCCCCGCAGCTACACTGCGCTAATGTCAGAGCTGGAGTTCGGAGTATGCAGGCGCCTCGGGAGTGGAGGACGGTGAGGGCAGGAGCCTCGGGAATCGGGGGCCGCGCCGGGGGCTCTGGCCGCATTTGGCCCCTGGCGCTGAGCCCCTCCGCTCTGTCTACCGCAGTCTATTATGTCCTATAACGGAGGGGCCGTCATGGCCATGAAGGGGAAGAACTGTGTGGCCATCGCTGCCGACAGGCGCTTCGGGATCCAGGCCCAGATGGTGACCACGGACTTCCAGAAGATCTTTCCCATGGGCGATCGGCTGTACATAGGCCTGGCTGGGCTCGCCACCGATGTGCAGACTGTGTAAGTGTCGTGAGTCCCCGCCCACGCGCAGGCCTCTTCTTGGGCTAGCCTGGCGTCTTGAGTGGCCCAGATATCAGTCATCTACCAAGCAGCCCCAGTGAATCAGAGATCGGACACCGTAAGCCATACAGAACTGTATCCTAACCAACTTACACCGGCATTTACCCAGTGTCAGACTCGTAAACTACCTTACATGCGCAGCCTCCATTAATCCTCTTAGCTACATTACCAAGTTGCTGTCCCGTTTTGCAGACCAGGATACAGAGAGTCATAAGCGTTTCTTGCTCTTGTGCAACTTACGAATGTCATCCAGGATCTCAGTGCTGGTCTCTCTCAGGCTTGTGTTCAGTTCCTAAATAACTCCAGGTTTAGTTGGGAAAGGCATTCAGAAAGATAACTAACCCATGAGGAGCTGGTGCATAATAGCTGCTAGATTTGTCATCTAGTGGAAAGAGGCTTTGTAATTTGAGAGGAGGGGGAATCTGGGAAATGAAATAGGTCGCTCTTGTTTTGGTCCAGGTATGAGGGTTATTATTGTCCTGATGGGGTGGTAGTGGTGGGAAAGGAAAGGAAGGCATTTCTGGGAGTTGTTGCTGACCTGCTTTAGTGGCTACTTGGATATTGCCAGACTAAAATTAGTCATGCATTGAGGCTGAATCTGTGTCTTTTTTTATCTGCTACTAGGATCTAGATCGGTAGATGGCATGTGGGTAATCCAGAAATGTTTTAAGGATTTTATTTATTTACTTGACAGAGATCACAAGTAGGCAGAGAGGCAGGCAGAGAGAGGAGGAAGCAGGCTCCCCGCTGAGCAGAGATCCCGATGTGGGGCTTGATCCCAGGACCCTACGATCATGACCTGAGCCGAAGGCAGAGGCTTAACCCACTGAGCCACCCAGGTGCCCTCCAGAAATGTTTTAAAGATGATTTCTGTTTTGAGCATGTTGACTGAAATACAGAAATTGGGAGGGCTAGTTTTAGGGGAAAGGTGATGGCCTAATTTTAAAGGGACGGGGCAAGCCAAGTAAAAATGTCTTTCAAGGGGTGCCTGGGTGGCTCAGTGGGTTAAAGCCTCTGCCTTCGGCTCAGGTCATGATCCCAGGGTCCTTGGGATCGAGCCATCCTCTCTCCAGTCCAAGCTGGTCCCCTCACACATCGGGCTCTCTGCTCATCAGGGAGCCTGCTTCCTCCTCTCTCTCTCTCTGCCTGCCACTCCACCTACTTGAGATCTCTGTCAAATAAAATCTTTTTTAAAAAATTTTAAAAAAGAAACATCTTTCAAGCAGTTGGGATCTTGAAATTACATATCTCAGGGCTGACGAAGCACTGGTGATCTTTTAAACCTATGGGAACAGATTTTGGAGAGACAGAATATGTAGAGGAGAAAAATTAGCTGCTGTCAACAGCCGAACTGTGTATTTAGCGGTGGGGGGAAGAAGAGAGGCCAGAGGGAAAGAATTAGGATAGGGTTTTAAGAGGGATGCTGTGGGGCGCCTGGGTGGCTCAGTGGGTTGGGCCGCTGCCTTCGGCTCAGGTCATGATCTCAGGGTCCTGGGATCGAGCCTGCTTCCCTCTCTCTCTGCCTGCCTCTCTGCCTACTTGTGATCTTTCTCTCTGTCAAATAAATAAATAAAATCTTTAAAAAAAAAAAAAAAAAGAGGGATGCTGTGGTCACAGGTGGCAGGTCCTGCAGGAAGCTGGTGGCCCAACGAACAACAGTTCCTAAACTTAGTTCTTAGAAGATCAAGAGAGTAGTTCACTGTTGAGGGTGAAAAGCTTGTCAGAGAATTTTCTCTCTCATTTCCCTCGAAGCTCCCTCAGTCTCAAGAGCACATAACTTGGAAATTCTTCCTAGGTCTAACCCAGCCACATCCTGGTGGAATCAAGGTGACAGCCTTGAGTCCCCTTCCCTGCAAAGGTCCCCATCAGCCATCCTCTCTCCAGTCCAAGCTGGTCCCCTCACACCATTTCCTTTTCTGCAGGAGTGTTTCTCACCAAGTATGTATGTTGGGGGGCAGTGATAGCTAATTTTGTTAGGCTTCAGTTTCTTCACCTGTAAGAGGAAGCTCAGTCTGAGGCTTTGTTCTGTGTCCTTTGAGTCACTGCTTTGCTTCTGGCAGCTGTGGCATTGGTCTGCCCCCTGCAGGGCCCTGTCCTGGGCTCTGAGTTGTGGCGCTGGGGGAGGTGTGGCCTTTTTGCTTAGGCACCTTCCAGGCCATTAGTACAGCAGCTGCTGCTTCTTAACTTGAAGAAGACTTTGTAGTTTTCCAAGCACCTAGTTGTCTAATACGTTGTCTTACTGCCTGGTGATTTGTTGTGTACCTCATCGTATGGGTGGAAAAATTAATTGGGAGGATGAAGGCTTAGGTCAGCCCTCGCAGTCCATTGCTCTTTCTTTTCTGTTTTTTTCTTTCCTTCCTTCCTTCCTTCCTTCCTTCCTTTCTTTCTTTCCTTCCTTTTTCTTTTTTCTTTTTTTCTTTCATTCTTTTTCTTTTTTTTTCCCCCACTGCTCTTTCTGCTGTCCACTCCTGTCATTGTGTGTGCAAGTGGACTTCCGCGGGGAGTGCCAAGAAGCTGTGCATTTTATGGTACATAAATTGTTCCTCAAGAAAGAGAGGCAAGGGGCGCCTGGGTGGCTCAGTGGGTTAAGCCGCTGCCTTCGGCTCAGGTCATGATCTCAGGGTCCTGGGATCGAGTCCCGCATCGGGCTCTCTGCTCAGCGGGGAGCCTGCTTCCCTCTCTCTCTCTCTGCCTGCCTCTCCGACTACTTGTGATTTCTCTCTGTCAAATAAATAAATAAAATCTTTAAAAAAAAAAAAAGAAAGAGAGGCAAAATCCAGGGCGCCTGGGTGGCTCAGTCGGTTAAAGCCTCTGCCTTCGGCTCAGGTCAAGATCCCAGAGTCCTGGGATCGAGCCCCGCATCGGGCTCTCTGCTTAGCCGGGAGCCTGCTTCCTCCTCTCTCTTTGTCTGCCTCTCTGCTTACTTCTGATCTCTCTCTGTCAAATAAATAAATAAAATCTTTAAAAAAAAAAAAACAAAACTTCTTAGTTCCCCTGTTTTCAACCTCAAGAGGAGTATGAGAAAAGCAGTGTTCACAGAGCGGCATGTTTATAGGTGGTCGGTGTTGGACAAGTCTGAAACGTGAATGTGAGTCCGGACTTCCGGCAAGAAAATCACTAGGAGGGGAAGACAGGAGTCTTGGCAGGGGTGGGGATTATGTCTCTCCCTCCACACCTCCTGACCTCTGCAGAGTGGACACCAGGGGACATTCACTCCTGCATTTTTCTTCTGTCACAGGGCCCAGCGCCTCAAGTTCCGGCTGAACCTGTATGAGCTGAAGGAAGGCCGGCAGATCAAGCCCTACACGCTCATGAGCATGGTGGCCAACCTCCTGTATGAGAAGCGGTGAGTGGCAGTGTAGCCTGGGACTAGCAACTTGGGACCTTGGGACGGGCAGAAGCCTCTGAAGTATGGAGGGATGCCCATTCCTCCTCCTTCTGCCATTGCTTATTTGCAGGATGATAACCTCTTTGCATCTGTTTTCTGTGGGCCTGTCTGACAACCAAATAGGACAGAAAGGGCTGCTTCAGGAGGCAGGGAAAGCAAATAGCAGACAGATGTGCTTCCGGGCAACAGAATTAACCCCTCCAGGGGCACCTGGGTGCCTAGTGGGTTAAGCCTCTGCCTTCAGCTCAGGTCATGATCTCAGGGTCCTGGGAACGAGGCCTGCATCTGGCTCTCTGCTCAGCAGGGAGCCTGCTTCCTCCTCTCTCTCTGCCTGCCTCTCTGCCTACTTGTAATCTCTGTCAAATAAATGAATAACATCTTAAAAAAAAAAAAAAAAGAATTAACCCCTCCAAAGGTGCCTGGAGTCTCACAACCAGGAGCCACCCGTAGTCAGAGCAAATTCTGCTGGCACTAAATTCTCGGGACCTAGGAATTGGGTGTGTGAATTTTTGTCTGTTTTACTTGAAGACTTCATGACGAGGAAGGTAGATGCCCAGTTGCAGAATTCATTGCAGAAGCTGGGATTGAAGGAGAGCCCCACGGGAACTTCCGCTCAGCTCTGGGCTAACCTGGTGCCAGAAAGACAAGTGGAGTTCTTGGTTTCCTCTTTTTCTTTTTAAACTTTTTTTTTTTTTTTTTTAAGATTTTATTTATTTATTTGACAGAGACAGAGATCACAAGTAGGCAGAGGGGCAGACAGAGAGGCTCGATCCCAGGACCCTGAGATCATGACCTGAGCCAAAGGCAGAGGCTTTACCTGAGCCACCCAGGCACCCCCTCTTCTTAAACTTTTTATTTTGAAATCATTTCAAACCTTGTGGAAAAGTTACATACTTTTTAGTTCTCAAAACTAAAAATCTTTTGACATTTCCATGTCTGGAGCAATACTGTTACCTTTTTAGTATTATAATCTAAAAACCATAAAAGGGTTGCCTTTTTCTAGGTGTATGTTAATATCCTCAGCTGTGAACTGTCTGTCATGTGTGGTAACCATGTTTATGAAAATCCTGAATTGAGAAAGGCTTAAATGATTTTTTTAACTGGTTTATAGAAGGAGAGAAATGTCTTACACACTTGTAAAAATTAACTCATATTTAGATATATGTGTAATGGTTACTATTTCTATTTTTGTTTTTGTTTTAAGTAAACTCCAAACCCAGTGTGTGGCTTGAGCTTACAAGTCGGTGCAGAGATTCAGTAAACAAACTTCAGACAGAGTTGCATGTTCTACGACTCAGCCAGCACTCCGTCATGTCTACTAAAAATAAGAAAATACAGAATGGGGTCCCTATGTGGCTCAGTGAGTCTGCCTTTGGCTCAGGTCATGATCCCAGGGTCCTGGAATCAAGCCTGGCATCAGGCTCCCTGCTCAACTGGGAGTCTGTTTCTCCTCCTCCTTCCCGATCGTGCTCTCTCTCACTATCTCTGTCTCTCTTAAATAAATAAATAAAATATTAAAAGAAAAATACAGAACACTGAGGCTGATTTGGAAAATTCTAAGTTCTTACCTACGCAGGAGCTTTCTCTACAAGACCAAATGAATTCAGTGATTTTCCAGTAGGATATCATGGGCTAATGCTATGATTTCAAACTTGAGCAATGTACAAAACCTTTTTATTTTATTTTTTTAAGATTTTATTTAGGGCGCCTGGGTGGCTCAGTGGGTTAAGCCGCTGTCTTTGGCTCAAGTCGTGATCTCACGGTCCTGGGATCAAATTCTGCATCGGGCTCTCTGTTCAGCAGGGAGCCTGCTTCCCTCCCTCTCTCTGCCTGCCTCTTTGTCTACTTGTGATATCTCTCTCTCTCTCTCTCTCTCTCTCTCTCTGTCAAATAAATAAATAAATAAATAATCTTTTTAAAAAGATTTTATTTATTTATTATTTGAGAGAGAACCAGTGCAGAGAGGGACAGAGAAAGAGGCAGGAGCAGGTTCCCCCTGAGCAGAGAGTCAGACATGGGACTCAGTCCCAGGACCCTGGGATCATGACCCGAGCTGAAGGCAGACGCTTAACCAACTGAGCCACTCAGGTGCCCCCGTAGGAACCTTTTTAAAAGAAAAAGCTTCTCATGAATTCCAGAGAATCCATCCAGGTGCCTTTCTTTGTGAAACACTGCTAGTAAAAGTTACAGCCTTCATGTGGGATCTTGGCATCAGTGTGGCTGGAGACACAAATGCAGATCTTTTTTTTTTTTTTTTTTTAATGGTATTATTTATATATTTGACAGATCAGGATCATGACCTGAGCTGAAGGCAGAGGCTTAACCCACTGAGCCACCCAGGTGCCCCATAAATGCAGATCTTGAACTGTGTTGTTGTATTTAGTTTTAAGGTTGTTACCCAGATAATCTAGAATATTCTTATTTTTATTCCTAGTTATTGAGAGCCAGTATAAGACATGGATAAGTAAAGGCAAGACATCTTACTCGTTGTTTGTTTTTTCAAGATTCTGGGTTTTTTTATTTATTTGAGAGAGAGAAAGAGAGAGAGAGCCTGCGCATGCACAATTGTGGCAGAAAGAGAGGGGGAAGCAGACCCCTGCTGAGCACAGAGCCTGATGTGGGACTTGTTCCCAGGACCCCGGGATCATGACGTGAACTGAAGGCAGATGCTTAACCAACTGAACCACCCAGGCGCCCCACATCTTACTTACTGTTTCTGTTGAGAATAGTGGTCGTTAGTTTTTGAGTATTTAATATATAGAGATTCCTGAGATTAATTATTCTTAATTCTTAGGCTAGACCCTCAAGCTCAGGGTCTAAAATAGGTTGGAGAATCTCCTGTTTCTTGGAGACAGACATGAGAATAGCCGCGTCACTGAGTATCCTTTTCTGCCTTGACTGCTGGGAGACTCACAACAAAACTTTGTGTTCAGTCTGAGTGTCTTGTGTTCTGTTTTAATGGTTTCATTTTATTTTTCAGTATTTTTCTTATAAACTCCTTCAAAGCGGTTATCAAAAGGAGTGGAAGTATAGCTAGGTATATGAATAGAGAATGGAATGGTGGTAGGACTTTGGTTAGGATAGGGAAGATTAGAAGAAATCAGAATTCCCAATAAAAAGGAAGTGGAAGAGAGGGTCAGGGTGAGGGGCATAGGAAGGCAAGTGACAGAGAAAAGAAGTCTTCAGTATTGTCAGATGCCAGGAGGTGGGGAAGGGTGAATCAAAGCTGGCTTGGTCTGTAGAGTACGTGACTCCTAATATTAGGGCCATTGAGGTCGAGCCCTAGGGCATAGGGCCTCAGAATAGCTGGCCTTGGGGAAGCGGGTCTTCCCAAACAGGCCCTCTGTGCTCCTCCCCGGCTCTGAGCCAGGGCCTTGTCTGAGTAGGCCTGAGCAGGAAAGTGGACTTTCTTGAGTTGTGGTTTCTTTCTGCTCCTGGTCTGCACAGGTTTGGCCCCTACTACACGGAGCCTGTCATCGCCGGGTTGGACCCGAAGACCTTTAAGCCCTTCATTTGCTCTCTAGACCTCATCGGCTGCCCCATGGTGACTGATGACTTTGTGGTCAGCGGCACCTGCTCCGAACAAATGTACGGCATGTGCGAGTCCCTCTGGGAGCCCAACATGGTGAGTCGGCAGCCTGGAGCAGGACTGGGCTCTGAGGTGTCCCCCCGCCTTGGCTTTCAGGGAGAAATGTGTTTCCGTGGTGTGTAAGGAGAGTGAGGACTCAGGTAGGAGAGAAAGCCACAGCTGCTGGGCCCAGGAGGGTGTGCAGAAACCGCCTGCCAGGCCTTGGTGCGGGCCTCGGTGTCGCTGCTGGTTAGTGGAGGAAGTTCAGAGCTTGACTTCTTTACTTCCCCTTACACACCCCGCTTCCTTCGGAGGAGCTGAGGGGGCTTCCCACATCCAGGGAACCACCCCTCACTTCACCTTCTGTTAGGAGACCCCACCAGATACTTGGCTAACGACAGAGAGTTCTCCCCTTGGCTTTACGGGGTTCTCGCCTCCGTTCAGGGAGCGAACTTTGAACAAGGCATAGGGTTAGAGGCAGCTCCACAGAATGGGCTCTGGCGCCGGCTGTCTGGGTCGGAAACCTGGATCCATCTGTCACCTAGTTCTGTTCTTAGGTCAGACATTTCACCTTTTTGTGCCCCAACTGGTCCAGCTGGAAGTGGGGGATAATAATGTGACCCAGCTCGGGAGGGGCAGTGGGAGGAAAACGCGTGAAGACCCCACAGTGGGGACTGGCCGTTCTGCCAGCTCCGCTGGGTCCTGGGAGACCAGGCAATCTGTCGTCACTGGCTTAGTGCAGTCTCACAAAGCAGGACAGACTCCTGATGCGTGTTAGAATGCAGTTTGTCAGGAAGCGAGGAAGCGGAAGGCCTGGCTGGCAGAAGCAGCAGCCTCTGCGAAGGTGTGTGAGGAGTCAGGTGTGTTCAGTGGTGAGAGAGCGTTTGCGTGGCTGCTGGAAGGTCGCCGAGTGTGGGTGAGATCATGGTGGAGAGCACGAGTGGGCTGAGATTTCAAAGGCCTTGAATGCTGTGCCAGAGAGCTTGAACTTCTCCCTGGTACCCAAAGTCAAAGGCAGTCAGGATGCAGAGCCGCAGGTAGATGCCGCAGGCTGATTGTGGTCACTTGTAGGAGGCACTGAGTGAGGCCTGAGCGAAGATGGTTGCGGGGTAGCTGGTCTGGAGGATTGGGTTGCTTCAAACAGAAGTGAGGGAGGTGGAGACAACGTGGATGTGAGTTTTCTGGCCAAGCCAGCTAAGATGGAGGATGTAGGAGCAACAGGTTTGGAAGGAGTGGGCCCATGGTTGGACAGGTAAGTTTTGATGTACCTGGTGAGGCCCGGGAGGAGAGCCCGTAGACAGCTCGTAAAGCATGTGGAAGTCGAACAGGGATTTGCCTCATTTTACAGAAGAAGGGATTGAGCTTAGTAAAGGCATGTGTAACTTGCCCAAGGTCACTGCTGGTTAGTGAAGGAAGCTCAGGGCTTATGTTCTTCTTCCCTTTGCCTTACACACCCTGCTTCCTCTGGGGGAGCCGAGGGGGCTTCCCACATCCTGGGAACCACCGCTCACTTCAAGCATGGGTATAATCAGAGTTGGGGACCTTGAGCCCAGAAAAAGAGTTAAGGGGTCAAGCCAAGTTAGGGTCCAAGGCTCTGGAGCCAAGGCTTCTGTTTTGTGGGCAGGATCCGGAACACCTGTTTGAAACCATCTCGCAAGCCATGCTGAATGCCGTGGACCGGGACGCAGTGTCGGGCATGGGTGTCATCGTCCACATCATGTGAGTAGAGTTGGAAAGAGCAGAGAAGCTTTGCAGACCCCTGCCTTTCCCTTCCCAGACAAATACCTCTTCCTTCCATCCCCCTGAGCAGGTGTGAGGGAGGGAGGGCACTTGTGGCAGCCTTGGGATAGCAGAAATCCACCCTGGTTCCCTTGGCCTCAGTCAGGCGAGGCTTTATGACCCTGAGTCCTCCGTCCTCCCCCCAACCTGCTCACAGTGGACACTGCTTTCTTAAGTATCCCCAAAATCTCAGGGGCCTGTGTGGGGGTGAGCCACAGCAGAGCGACTGCATTGTTGGGAGCTCCAGGCGACTCCCTCCCCTCCCAGCTCCTGTTTCTGGGTGACATCCTGAGTCCCAACAGGGTGATACTCTGAGCTTCCGGAACAGAGTTTCCAACCTCTGCCATCCCCCATAGCCCCTCACTTGTCTGGAGCTGCCTCCAGGAACCTGATCCAATGAAGTGGAAGTCCTCCCAACAGCTCTTCTGGGGCACATCCCAAAATAAGCTTTTGGACCCTTTTGTCGTGGGAGAGCTTGCTTAATTATGACAAACAGACTGCAGCTGATACGGAGAATTGACCACTGGGCTCCTTTGTGTTCCTTGGGATGAAACGCAGCACACCTCCTTCCTGTGACTTGTTCTCTGAGCTTGGGGGGCAGGGGCTCCTGCCCTTCCCTGGAGGGCTGTGCAGTCAAGCCCTGAGTCACCTAGGCTCTGGTTGGGTCCCGCTGTGGGGGTCCTTCACTCGACTCCCTGTTTCCCCTTCCTCTCCTTCCTCCCCTTTCTCATCCCAGGCTTAGCAGACAGGCTATTAATCAGGAGCAAAACAGTTAAACCTAGAGTTGGCAGCACAGGTCTTTGTTCTGCATTCTAGAGTCATGTAGATGTTTTGTGACTTTCTCCCCCTGCAGTGAGAAGGACAAAATCACCACCAGGACACTGAAGGCCCGCATGGACTAACCCTCTTTTTTTTTTTTTTTAAATAAATAGTTTTTCTTTCACTTCTGCTTCTTTGTGTTTGGGTCTCCTACCAGAGATCTTTGTCCCCAGCTGGGGAGTTACAAAGAGCTCCTCAGGGCCCCGCGCAGCCCTTGGGTTTTCTCACGGACTTGCAGCGCCCTCTGCTGGTAGACCTAGCCTGCTGGGTGCTAGGCCTGGCAGTGCTTCACACATCCTAGAATTTAATCATGGTGGTGACTTAAGGCAGTTAATTTGCTCAAGGCCACTTTAGGAGCAACGATGGAAACCCATATTCCATTTGACCCCAAAGCCTAGAATCCTTTCCACTGTACTCTGCTCGAAAACTTAAATCTTTCATTGTTTCAGGAAAAAACTGGGCCAAGTAGCCACAAGTAATACCCTTGTGGTTAAGTGTTTCTTAACCTTGGCTGCATGTTAGTCACAGATACTTTGATTCCTTCCCTCAAGATTCTGACCTAACTAGCTTTTAAAGGCCTGGGCACCTGTCTCTCCTAAGAGCTTTTCAAATGATTCCAGCTTGCAAGCTGGGGTGGTAGCTTCCGAACTTGAGCCTCCGTCAGAACCACCTGGAGGGCCTGTTAGAACCGTTTCTGTTAGAACCTGCAGAGGGTCTGGGGAGTTTCTATTTCTGATTCACAGCTGCTGCTGATACTATACTGCCGGTCGAGGACCACACTGGGAGAACCCCTGGCTTCTAAGCTAAGCGTTTACCTAGAGAACAGGAGATACACAGAGGTGACTTAGGGGAGAGCTGGGATAGGTGTCGTAGGCATGTAGCTCCTCACCACTGCTGGTCTTACCCAGCTGGAGAAGTGAGGGGCAGGCGGTTTGTCCGCTTCTCGATAGGCACAGTAAGATCTTGATGGCGGACCCGCTCTGCTCTGGTGCCTGTGCTCCTTGCTCACCAGGCTGATCTGAAAGTAGGAGGCCAGTGTCCTAGCCTATAAGCTTTTTCCAAACTCAAGTCACACAGATTTTGTCCAAGCAACCTATGAAACTGGAACCCAAACCTTTTAACTCTGGGGGAAAAAAAAATTAAGGCTCATTTCTAAAGGACTCACCCATGACAGATATATACACAAAGCCTTTTGAGTTTTATTTGTTCCTTGGGCTGGAGATTCATCTTAACATGCATGCATTTTAAAACAGTAACAGGGTCTCGAACTGTTCCGAGCAGACATTAGACAAGCACGAGGGGCTGAAAATTCCTATTTTTAAAAAATGGAGGTCGCAGTGAGGAAACCGAGAAGTCACATAATTATGACGGGTGCTAGTGTATCCCGCTCCCCCACGAGGTCAGTCTAAGCTTTGTTCACACTTTCTGATGACAGTAATCTGACCTGATGTTCGGGTGTGCTGAGCAGCTCCGGCCCCCCGCTAAAGGCTGCTGGTTCACAACTCAAGAAACAGCTCTGTGCAGGGGAAGGGGGGTCCTCTGGAAGTTTCCTCCCCTGCCTCCCAAGCATCTCAGCATGACCCACTGGGGACAGCTGAGTCTCCTCTTCCCTTTGGAGGCACTATTCCTCCATGGCATGTCTCTTGAGGGAAGGTGGGCCACGTCCCTGCCCCCTGCAGACAGCTGGTGGATTTGGGGGCAGTTGTTCCAATGGGTTTTCCCTATGATTCCTGTGCTCAGGCTGGACCCACCCTCCCCACATTTCTGTCAAAAGGAAGTGAGGTCCCTAGACTCGGAGGAGCCCCAGCTCTAAGGCCAGAGCTGTAAAGGCTGTTGAAACACACGGTCCCTTCTGGTCCCTAACACTTGAGTAGCTCAAATGCTAGGGAGTGCTGAAGTTTTTTCCCTCCCAACCTGAATTAGTAAAAAGACAACAGGGGGTGGGGGGGGTGGGATTGGCTGCTGAGAAAAGTCCCGGGTCTTTGGTCCACCTCCCCGGGGCAGGTCCTGGCAGACTGAAGAGGGGAACGTCATTAGGGTAGGAGTCTGTAGTCCCCAGCCCTGAGCATGACCAGGGGACCAGTTTGAGGCCTAAAGCACAGGCAAGAGCAAGGAAGAGGAGGAAGGGAGAGGGAAGGAAGAGCTGCCTGTGGTGGAAACTTAGGGGGTGTCACTGAGAACAGCCACAGGGGCGACTCGTGGCACCCGCCACAGACCAGTAACCCCTGAGCTAGATAAGGAGAGACGGAGTGCTGCTTCAGCTGCTCCTGGAACTGCTGGCTTCTGCCCGGGACCCCCAAAACGCAGGGCACAGGGAAGGAGCTTGCACTGGGGGACAAAGACTCAGTGGTTCACTAAAAGGAATAAGGGCCAGAGGCCTTCATCAAGTGGTCTAAGTGGAGTTTCCAGAGAACCCTCGCTTGGGCTGGGAGGCCTGGGAAATGGATTTCTCAGCCATAGGCTTCAGGACGGGAGAAGCTGTGAGTGGCTAGGCGGTCAGTGGGGAACGGAGAGGAACTGCACACGGGCTTCCCCATCCAGGCTCCACCCCGGCAGTCCTGTCCTATTCTTACACTCTTGTTCTTGGGAGACCCCAAACTATTCCGGGGTGCTGGGAGACTGCTGGAGCTTTTCCTTGGGGCTCCAGAGAGAAAGGCTGAGCCTAGTCCCTTGCCCTCGGATGCTTTCTACAGCCTACAGAGGGGAAAGGTGGGGCTCAGAGAAAGGAATGGGGGCAGACGAAAGCTTGGGGACCAGTTCACTTTCTCCACGTTCAGACCACAACCCAAATATACCTGCATCATTACAAAAAGAGAAAACTGGTATAAAACAAAATAAACAGTTTTTGAACACCTGAATGCCAAAGGAATTAGAGGGCCAAACCCAAGGTTTTGAAGATAGCACAGAGAATGACCTTAAAAACCAAAAACAAAAAAACAAAAAAACCCCACCTCAAATCCACCCAACCACAGCTCAGGTTTTTGACCCAAACAACAATACTGTCAGAAAAACAAAAAGAGCATTTGAAACAGAATGCTATTCTCAAAATGTAAACAATATACCAGGAAAAAAAAAAAAAAGAAACCCATGAAAACACAAAAACTCAATGTTAAAGAAGTTAGATACCTGGTAGCTCATCTTTAACTGAAGGATCGTGTTACATTTTTCATACACATGATGGCAACATGATCAGCAGACCCAGCGCAGGAAGCTGCCGGGAGCCCAAGGCTGTGGCCGCGGCGGGGGGACAGCCCACCAGGCTCTGAAGACGTTGGGCCTCTTGAGGGGCAGATCCAAATTTTCATTCTTGATTAGGAGGTGGGGAAATCAAGTCCAGACGTTATTCCTACATAATCTCTTCCTAAGTCTGACTGGTTTTCTCCATGAGCCACTTTGTTCCAAGTTCTTGCCCAAGTCACTTGGTGGTCTCGCCCCTTCGTGGGGCCGGGGCTGTCTGATCTGTCTGCCTCTTCCAGAAAGGTTCCAGCAGTCCCAGTGGGCTCCAAGAATGTGGCCTCCCTTCCTCCCTGACCTGAAAGCTGTGGGTAGGGTCCAGACACGGTGCTGGTTCCTGCTCCAGGAGCTGAGCCTGGCCAGGTTTAGAAGGAGCCACAGGAAACCAATCCATTTGTTCCAAATGTTTCCACAGACTTGCTTCGCATGTGTGGGGTTATGTACAAGTTCCATCATATCTCATCCTAAGTCCCCAGTTCCGACACAGGGCTGTTTCCTTCCTAGCCAGACCAGACTGCTCTGACGGCGTCACAGGAGGACACGTGGCTCAGTCCTGAGTCCTGAGTCCTGGGTCACTCAGCAGCTGGGCAGAGGCCCTGAAGGACGCTCAGGACGCCACTCCTGAGGAAGGCCGGGGGAGGCCGGTCTGCGAAGGAAAACACCCCCAAAGCCCGGGGCAGGCGATCCCAAAATAAAGCCTCCAGACTGGACTTCGTGGGTTCCCTCCTCAAGTGACTCGGAAATAACTTCAGGCTTGGATGCCACCCTCCAAGGTGGTGGTGGGGTGCACCCCCTGCAGGCCACGACTGTCCGGGCGACAGACCCACAGGCACGGGGCCTCAGGGGCGTCAGATCGTCTACACCATGGCCCTGGTGTTTGAAGAGGCTTCTCTGAAGGGAGGGGCCCGGGCAGGCAGAGATGTGGCCCAGCGAGAAGCTCAGCTATGAGGGAGGGTGCCCCGGGGCCAAGGTCAGAGGGAAGTAAATGGATGGAGGACACCAGGTCTCATCTGACACCCAGTGGTGACTGGGGGTCCTGTTATCCGTAAAGATGCTTCTTAGTTCCTCTTGACCCAACAGGAGGCGGGCTTTATGGACAGGACGTGTGAAGGCCAGGGGCCAGGGGCATGGATGATGTTCACGGGGTTCTGTGAGAACCTGCCGTCCGACAGCCCGGCCGCGACCCCCACCCCCGACCATCCCAGAGGATGAACTCACGCCCCTGGGAGATCTCTCCTCATCCAAGATGCCTGGTGCTAATCTGGAGCCTTCCTTCGGGAGGACAGCATTTACATGGAGGAATCCGGTAACATTTCACTTGGATCCGAGGCAAAAAGGAGGACATTGTGCACAATACTCCATAACATTCAAAAGTTAATCCAGACAAGATCCAAAGCAGCAGGGCTGAGGTGTCTGACCTCCTGTCCTCTGGCAACGGAGCATGTGGACCCTTGGCCGGGCCAGTGGGGTGCCCCTTTAACGGAAGGGAACCCAGAGCAGGGCAGGGATGGGGAGGGTGACGGGGTGATGACACACATCATTATAAACACCAAACCTGGAGCAATGAGATCGCAGAGACGGAACCCACAGAAACCCACAAAGTCCTCTCTAGCCCCAAGGTACTGTAAAAGGTTACAAGGGAACAAAAAGGAAACCCCTCTTCGACCTGGGTCAGAAGGGGGGAAAATCAAGGAGCGGAAGGTGAGGTGCACCGCGAGAGCACGTGTCCACGCAGCACCTCCCCTCCCCACCCCCACTGGTCTTTCTGTCCTGGGTGCCGGCTCCTCACCAAAGCCCTCCCCTCTGCTCCCCACCCTCCCATCCAGCCCAAATACGCCCTCTCCCTTTTCCGACCCCGACCCCACATCCGGCTCTCTGGCTCTGGCTGAAGGTAGAAGGTAACTACGTGAGGATGTTGGACATGAACTCGTTGAAGCGTTTGGAGTACTGCTCAGGGTTCACGGTCGAGATCTCCGCCCCTGCCTGTAACACATAGAGGCTGACTCAGGTCGAGCTCCCCACCCTAACTGGGAGGCTACTGGGAGGCTCTAGCAGGGAGGGGCCTGGGGATTCAGGAGCCTCTGGCTTGGAGTGAGAACGAGGCTACAGCCCAGCCTGGCAGGCTGCCCGGAGGAGCGGGTCCGTCTCAGAGAGGCCGTGGCCTGACTCCTGATTCACAACTCCAAGCCTGTGCCCACTGAAGGAGCAGCAAGGTGGTGGGGAGGTGGTGGACAGACTCGGGATCTCTGGGCAGGGTCCCTGTTTGGAGACAGGAGCTTCAAGTCCAAGGGGGAAAAGGATTCTTTGGGGAGCAGCGTGGGCACTTGAACCAAGCTGCTAGCTGCAGTGACACCCAGCAGCCCTGGGGAGAGGAGCCAGCGTGCTCAGCCCCTGTGGCCTGCAGACCAGTGGGGAACGGATGGGGTGGACCAGCTGGCAGGGAGAGCAGCAGGGGTGCCCAGGAGGTGGGGGGTGTGGGGCAGCAGAGGGGGACTCACCCCGTGTTTCACTGTCTTGGCGGCGTGGGCAGCTTTCTTCTTCGCGTCGTACGGCGTGAGGATATCAATGATGGCCATGAAATAGACCTCCTTCTTGGGGGCGCCTGCAGGAGAGGGGAAGCAGGGTAGGAGGGGGTGGGGGAACAACAGAAAGAAGACAGCTTCGGAAGCCTGCACACCTGAGACCCAGACCCATCCCGAGCATTCCAGACCTGAGGAGAGGAATGCTACTGCAGCCCTTCTCAGAGCCTTCAGAGCTCTTCTCTTGTTTGTGGACCGTCTTCCTACAGGTTTAGAACTGTGAACCAGGGCCGAACTCAGCCTCAGACATCCAGGACAAGCAGAGAGGGGAAGGAAAACCTGACAGGGAAGGACCCCAGGGCCCCAGGAGCCAGAGTGACTGGCGGTGGCTCAGGAGGAGAGCCTGCGGGCAGGAAAAGGCCAAAGTCAGCAGAGAACGAGGCAGGGGTCCAGACACCCCGGGAGGCAGCTAAACAACGGGCCTGAAGGGATTGCAAGGGGGCCAGGGCTAGGCAGGGCAGACGCGGGCCCCTACTTACTTTCATGGCTTTTCATGGCATAGACGTCAACAGAGGGGTCGAACTCCCCGGGGCCGAAGAAGCGGGGGAAGCTGAGGAGGTTGCCCGGGCTGTCGGGAGGCGTGCCGTAGGAGCAGAGCAGATTGCCCCCCAGCCCGTCGTTCTCACACTCCTCGTCCTCGGCCCGCTCCTCCACCTCCATCTCCTCCTGCTCCGCCCGGTCCACGTCGTGGATGCCCACCAGTAGGCTGTAGTCCATGATCTTCAGTTGGGCCAGGAACTAGGGGAGGTGCGGAAGGAGAGATGGGAGGAGAGGTTACACTGGGCTTCCCTGGGGCTCCTGGAAAGGGGAGAAAAGGCACTCCCTTCAAGTCCATTCTCCAATTCTGAAACACAGGCGAGAACAAGCCATCAGAGTCTCTGCCTTGCGTGGGCTCGGTGTCTGGTGGGGCGGACGGCCACTCCCGAGGGCAAGGAGCTGTGGGAGCCCAGGGCAGCAGGGGGAGGGGTCTCCCTGGGGAGAGGAGGTGAGCCCGCCTGACGGATGAGGAGCGGTCCGGCAGGCAGGAGCTGCAGGAGGAAAGGCAGCAGGAAGGCCAAGAGAAGAGGCCCACGGGGTCTGGGATTGAGAGAGGCTGGGGCGAGTCTGAGTGAGGAACGGGAGGCTGCAGTGCACAGAGGCCCGTGGCCTTCAGGCCATAAATCACACCCACTGGGGGCCCGAGATCCGGTCTAGCAGGCTGGAGCCGGGATATTTTTTTATGATGAAGTGGGAAATAGAACAGAATATGTGAGAGGTCGCCGCGTGAAGTAGGTGGGACAGTGGTTCAGTTGTGTGTGTGTGCTAGGCTGGGAGGTAACACGTACTTCTCACTGAGGGCCACAGGCACAGTCCGAAATGCCACTAACTCAGCTTCCTTTACCAGTCAGGATAAGAACAGGGAGAAAAACAAAAAGGAAAGGGAACAGCCCTGAGATGAGCCAAGCAACACTCGAACCTTTTCCCGAAGGTCCGAAACGGCTGTGGCACAGGGTTCACACCTGCATGAGGGTCAGTGTCTTGTGATTCCCAGGCTAGGACTCTGTGACTTGAAGAACGAGAAAGTATGGGGCTGATCAGACGGAGCCAGCCAGCCAGAAATCCAGCTCAGCGATTACTGAGGCCGCAGTCACTGGTCAAATCCTCATTGAAGCGGCCTGTGACCATCATGCAGCACATGCTGGGCACTCTGCCATGGTCACCGGGAAACTGTCAGACAGACCACGGTGACCAGCACAGCCCCACACATAGGCCCCTGGGGTTCTAAAAGCAAAAGCAGCCCTGATGGGAGAAGATCTGCAGCCTCTCCTCTAGAGAGAAAGTTGGGGAGCACCATGCCAAGCACCTCCAGATGAGCCCTTCTCAAGATCCAAGGAGAGGGGTCTGAGGTCCCAGAAGAGAGAAAGGCTATGACCCACACCCGCTCCTATCCATCTGAGAAGACTCAGGAAGAAACAGGCAAGGGAAAACAAATGAAATGTGTAAACTGCCTTAACTTCCTCTCAGGAGAGTAGGGAGAAAGGGAGGACAGGGAGGAGAAAGACTCTGAACAAACTGAGAGGCAGAATAAAGGCACAGACAGAGCAGGCAGTGACGAAGGAAAAGCTTCCTAGAAAAGAAAGCCGTTTGCAAAATCTACACACAGCAACAGCATTCGCAGTGAATGAGTCCAAGAGCGGTGGTTAAATTTTGGTGCGCATTTGGTCAGATATTAATCTGGGTGCATCTGTGACGGTGTCTGTAGATGAGATTAACATGTGACTCAGCAAACTAAGTAAAGCAGATTGCTCTCCCCAGTGTGGGTGGGCCTCACCCAATCAGTCGAAGGCCTGAGTGGAAAGAAAAGGGTGACCTTCCTATGAGTGAAAGGGACTCCTCCTGCCTGAGTCCCTTGGAGCTGGAACATTAGTTTTCTCCTGCCTTCAGATACAGACTAAACATTGGCCTGTCTAAGATCTTGAGCCTGCTGGTCTCTAGACCGAAACCACACTGTCTGCTCTCCTGGGTCTCTCCAGCCTGCCAACTGCAGCTCTGGGGGACTATCAGCCTCCATAACTGTGGGGGCCAATTCCTTATACTAAACATGGGGCTACCTGTCTAACTATTTACCCATCCATCCACTGGCACCATCTACTGGTCCTGTTTCTTTAGAAAATCTTACCTATTACACCAGTTGCCCTTTGATGGATGAACGGGTACACATATGATGCAATATTATTCAGCCTTAAAGGGACAGCCATTCTGAAAGGTGCTACAACACGCATGAACCTTGCAGACATTATGGTAAGTGCAAAAGCCTGACACAAGAGATAAGTACTGTGTGATTCCACTTACATATAAAATACTAGAATAGTCCGGTTCACAGAGATGAAAAGTAGCATGGTTCTTGGCAGGGGCTTAGGGAGAAGGAGAAGTGGGGAATCAGTGTGTAATGGGGACAGAGGTTCAGTCTGGGAAGACAAAAGTTTCTGGAGAGGGATGGCTGTCACAACTGCGCAACACGGTGACTGTACTCCATGCCACTGAGCTGTGCATTTACAAATGGTTAAGATGGGAAATTTTATGTTATGTGTATTTTACCCCAATAAGAATAAATAAGAAAACACTTCCAAAAGTTTGTAGGATTTGGCCTTAATGAACAGCCTCCCAACTTATGGAAACAGGAGACACCGAGTTATCAAGTGGTCAGGTAACACATCTGCTATCTAGCACCTGTCCTCCCCAGAAGAACTTCTCTGCCTCAAGTCCCGCTCCAGCAGGAGGCCGCCGGGTGAGGGAAGAACCGGAGCCAGAGAAAGGCCTGGTTGGTGGCGCTCATGGCTGGCTTCCCTTTGCTCTGATGGCCAACACCCCCAGCCCCCAACGATGGGAACACCTGCAGAAAGGAAGTTTAGGGGTGTTTGAAAAAGGCGTTGGAATAGAACAGTGAGGGATCAAGGAAAACGTTCCAACTTGAGCTACAAAGACTACTGTTATGAACGTGCTGCTGGTGATGGAACCCTCACTGGCACCCACACCAGCCTTCAAATCACCAGCCTTCCTTTCCAGGAGTGTGGAAAGTAGTGAATTCAGTTTTTCTTTTCTTTTTTTTAAAGATCTCATTTTTAAGTAATCTCTATACCCAACACAGGGCTCGAACTCACAACCCCCAAGATCAAGAGTCACATGCTCCGCCTTCTGAGCCAGCCAGTCTCCCCATGAATTCAATTTTTCTTAAGGTTTAAGAGGCTCCTGCTCTGGGGACAATAGGGGGCCCTCCTCAACCAAGGTGAAAATGAGGGTTAGTGGGGCGCCTGGGTGGCTCAGTGGGTTAAGCCGCTGCCTTCGGCTCAGGTCATGATCTCAGGGTTCTGGGATCGAGTCCCACATCGGGCTCTCTGCTCAGCAGGGAGCCTGCTTCCCTCTCTCTCTCTCTCTCTGCCAGCCTCTCTACCTACCTGTGATCTCTCTCTGTCAAATAAATAAAATCTTTAAAAAAAAAAAATGAGGGTTAGTAAGTACCTCTACGTCCCGTTTCAGTTTTTCCAGGAAGTTCTTTTTACTTTCCTCTCCCACATGCAGCTTCTGCCCTTCATTAAGGAAGTCGTTGTCTTTGAACGTTGGCAAGTCCTTGGCCTGGGAGAGCAATAGCAGTGTGAGGCCGGGTGGCCGAAGACACTCACCCCATGAGGTAAGAGGAAGGGTCCTCACAGCACAGAGGGGCAGCCTGTCCCATCAATGGGTCAGCGCAGGAAGCCGCAGTCCCAGGCCTCAGGCAGGCAGGGATGGCAACTAGGTGGCAAACGTCAGGCAGGGAGGACAGCCCAAAGCAGGTCTTCCTGCTGAGCCTGGACTACCTCGGGACCCAGGCAGCCACACCCCAAGTGAGGCTGGCCAATGAGACAGAAACCGCCAGGCCTGCAGGACTGTGGACACACGGCAAGGCTGGAGCTCGAGGCCGAGGCCAAGGCCAGGCGGGTGCCCAGTGACACAGCCCCGACCAAGGGCGCGTGTGGGAACCAGGCTAGGGGCTGTGATGGAGGAAGGGCCAAGAAGACTGACAGAAGGTATTTCTGATTCCAAGCGACCCAGGCCACACTTGATCAGTACCGGTCCCAGCATACCTTCTCTTTGTCGCTGGCTTCTCTGGCAACAGTGGAGCCCTGCAAGGACAAGAGCCGTCAGGAGAGATCCAGCTGAGGCAAACTCCGCTGGGCGGAAAACACGCACCCATCTTTGGGGAGAGGCAGCACGTGAACTGAAGGAGGCTGGTTAGAACCCTGGAGGGGCCAGGAGGCAGCAGCTTGTTCACGTCCTCTGCCACAGACCGCTGACAGAGCTCTGATTAGGCCTGAGCTCGAGCTCTGCAAACAGGACTGTACCAAGACTCAGTCCCTGCCCTTAGGGACCTCCCTTCCAACAAGGGAGACCGGCATTAACAAGTGGTTACATGATTAACTAATCCATTAATCACACTGGTGCGAGGTGGAAAACGGTTGGACACACGAGAGCAGGTGGCACAGGGGTGGGTCTGGGCTGGGGGCGGGCAGCGGTCCAGGCTGGCTTCCGGCAGGAAGTGACATCTGAGCCGAGCAGGAAGAAATCAGGTGGCGGAAGGCAGAGACGGACAAAAGAACAGGGAGGGGAAGAGGCCAGGCGGCCGTGAGAGGGGCTGGGGAGGCGCAGAGCACAGACCGGGCAGGAATGGAAAGGACAGCACTGCGGCTGCAGTGGGGGGAGAGACAGGGGTGTGAGGTGACAAGTCAGGAAGCCGGCTTCCAGAACAGTGGAGCGCCGTGGCTCCCAGGTACAGGTGTGTTCCTTTCCGTGTCTAGAAATGTGCGTGTGCTATCAGTCCGCAGGGCCTGTCCCCCGGCAGCTGCCCTCGGAGAGCACACGCCCCCACAGGAGCTGAAGAACATCGACGGTGACATAAATAAGGCATGTTAAATAACCTCTTGTCCCTGTCACTTGGACTTCCAACAGCCTCTGACCCAGAGGAACTGGGCACATCAACTCCAGGGTCACCTGCCTGTGCTGAAACCCCTGCTCTCAGGCTTTCCCGTCATGGGGAAGCCTGCGGGGGGCGGGGGGGACAAAGCGCAGGAGGGCAGAGCCCGTTACCTTGAGGTCGTACTTGCGGTGTACAGTGAGGCGGTGGCTGAACACGTTCCTGGTGACCACCATGTAGGTCTCCACGCCGTCCACGGTCAAGCGGTACATGCCCAGGAATTGTGGCAAGAGCGTGTTGCCATGACACTCCACTATGAACTAGAGCAAAGGGAGGAAGGAGCGGCGGCTAAGGAACGATGGAAGGCGCGGGACGGCTGGGGCTCTGCCCAGGCTCAAATCCCCCTGGGGAGGTCCAGCCTCTGGGCCAGTCGTTTTCAGAGGGGTCCTGTGAAGTCATGGGGGCTCCTCGGACTTAACGAGGCCACAGCCATCCCCACCCCCAGCCAGCCCTGCCAAGTGAGAGCTTTGGGTCTCCTATTCCTGGGCCGCCACTGAAACTTCCATGTGAAACCAGATTCTACTGCCGGAGATAAAGTGAGGCAGGCCTGTGAGCGGGCTACAGGGGAAAGAGGAGCGGCTTCCCCTCTGCCAGAGTTCTTAGCCATGCGGCACCCCAGAGGTTCCACTGTAGCCCCGAAGACCAGAAGTCCCTTTTACCACCTCCTGGTGCCCCAGAGAGAAGGCAGCATTCTCAGGCACTAGGACCAGGGCTTTCGGAGAGCCGGCCGGAGAAAGGAAGCGACCCTGCCCAGCCCCTGGGGACCTCTTTTAGAAGAAATGCGGCAGGTGCTACGGGAAGCCACTTTCCTACTCTGACAAGAAACAGCTGTTCCGCGGGATCTGAGTGAGTGAAGAATGTGCCTTCACTCTTGCTTTTTCTCCTGTTGCAAGCAGGCATTTCAGCTCCACACCCAGCCCCGGGGAAGGCCAAGTGCTTGATTCTCAGGAGGCAGGGACCACAGCAAGGGGCCCGATCCCTCCCCAGGGCCTCTGTCCTCCCCAGCCACCCGTCCTCTCCCACCCAGGCTCGGGACTCACCATACCTGGTGGTATTTCTTTAGGATGTTGTGCATCTCGGCCACATCCTCACTTGACACGGTCTTGATGACAAAGCGTCGGTCGTAGGTGGTGAGGAAGCGCGTGCCACAGCGGCCCTGGCTGTCACTGTTGATGGGGGCGCTGCGCGTCACTGAGTTCTGAGGGATGGAGACAAAAGCGGGCTGATCTTGAGAGAGGAATGAGGGCTCTGACCTTTACTTGGGCCAACCACGTTGAGACAGGCGGGCCCTGACCCTCCCCTGGTGTCACGGGAAGTTCACTTCTCTCCCACAGGTCTTCCTGAAGGGTGACAAGAGTTGCTCCGGACCACCTGTTCCTGATCCCTGATCGGAGGGGCAGCGGGCTGGCTGCATCAACACTTCCTTCCTTCGGACCCCTGAGAATGACCCTGTCCACAAGATCCCTGCCCTGCCCTGATGCCCACAGGTAACCTGACCTTGCATGAGCCATTTCACTTCTCCACTCCTGAATTTCCTGACCTGGAACACAAGGAGGCAGTCCAAGATGGTTTTCCCAGTTTCCTGGGGTGACAAAGACAAAGCTTAGGGACTAGTCAAGATGTCCAGCATAAAGCAGCAATGGACAGTAGTCTCTTTTTCCTGGACGTACCCCGGTCCTGGGAAACCCTTCCCACAGCAGACAGGTGCTGCTCGCCTCTCTGCCCAGCCCCTCTCCCCTCACCTCATGCTCTTGCTTGTCTGTGCAGAGCTATGAGGCAGTTCTGGGGAGCTTTTCTGGCTCTGCCACTGCTCCTCCTCGAGGCCCCATTCCCACTGGGCTCAGAGAGCAGTAGAAGCCTCTAGAGGGGGTGGAGGGGGAGGTGTGAGTCAACCAAAGGGATGTGTTCACCAAGCAGACGCTGGGAGAAGACCTTTGAAAGGCAAGGCAGAGAGGAAGCCCCAGCTGTCCCTGTTCCCAAGCAGACACATGTGGGAATCTGCTCGCAGAAAGGCCTCCTCTCTGAGCCCTTCCCTCGGCTCTTACCTAGGGTCGGACTCTCTGCCCTCCCCCGGTGCCTCCTCAGGAGACCCTGGGGGAAAAGAGGGAGTGCCACCCTCACAGGGAAGACTCAAGTCTGAAGTCTAAAAGGGCACCCCCAAAACTGAGTGTCCCCCATCCAGAAAGATCGAGTAGGCGCTACAGCGGAGGGCCTCACTCCCCCAGCCTGGTCCTCCTTCCACAAAGCCGAGCAGGCCCCCAGCCTCGCTGGGAAGCATGCTCCCATCCATCCCTGCCTCGTTTCCAGGCAGCGGGCTCCGGCACTCCACGTGGTCAGAATCCCCTGCCTGAACACCGCACGCCCTGCCTCTTTTAGTCGGGAGCACAGTCACTTGCCCACAAGGTTATTAGAGAAAAAAATGCGGACACGGAGAGGATGTGGTGAGAGCGCGGAGGGAAGGAGCCACAGCAGAAGACGGCTGAGCAGCCTCGGGTTGCAACAGTGACAGGTTATCAGAAAACCTCCAGCTCCAATCAGGTCATGGTTTAGCTCCGGGTTCGGTCCCAACAGAGGGGACTGGAGGCACCTCCCAGTACCTCTCAGGCACAGCTGTTCTTGAGCTTTCCGGCCTCCGCATCCCTGTGCCCTCCTCTTGGGGAGAGCATCTTTGCGGGCCCCCCTCCAGAGTGGACGGGAGAGGAGAGGGGTCTCACCCAGGTGCCTCCTGCTCCTCGGGACCTACTCCGTGAAAGGCTTGCTAGGACCCGGCCGGGATGCTTTACAGTACTGCAGATTTGGATACCCGTTTTAGACCGCACTAGGCCGTGTGGTCCTTCCCCCGCACCCCCTTTCCCAGACCACCGCAGGTCAGCCGAACTTCGCACTGCTAGCAAGGTGAAGTGGAGAATTCTCCCACCGTCACCAGCAGGCTGCCTGCCAGTGGAAGAAGGTCCGCAGAAGGTGCTAGGTGGGGCAGTGACAGAAACCACAGCCTAGGAGTCAGACGGTAATGTCCCCAAGACTGGGTGGGAGGAGCGCTCCAAGCAGGCCAAAGGCTGCATCATCAGCCCTGAGAGGGGGCAGTCGCTGGCCACACGGGCCCCAGGGGAGGCAGCATGCACACCTGCCAAGGTCACACTCCCCTCCAAGTCTTCCTTTTCTACTCTGTCTTAACTGCTTTAAGAGGCCTCATCATTTGCTGGCAACAATACTCTCTTTTAAGAAGAAGAAGAGTTCCTGGGCTTAGACGGGGAACGTCAGACTGAGATGAGGCAGCTTCCACAGCCCATTCCCCTCCCTCTGCTCTGCCTCCCGGGGAGAGGAGACAGAGCACTTCTGGGCCCCAACCCCCCTCCCGGAGCCCGCTGGTACCGGGGAGAGACCCCCAGGATGGAGCAGGACAGGACAGGAAGACAGAGCACAAGAACGGGAGTCTTCCCTCTCCTTGTCCTGTGGCCTCCAGACCCCACTGCACTCCCTGACCCCTCCGACCACAAAGACACCCCATACCTGGTAATCCTGATCATCAATCCCAAACCTCTCCCGGAGATTCCGGAACACCATGGGGCAGTACTCCTTGAACTTAAAGCGGCTGGGGAGGTTCTCCCTAGGGCAGAGCGGAGAAATGTCTTTGTAACCCCTCCTCGTCCGCCTGATTCTTCATCCGAACTTTTCTGGGTTTGGGCCATAGGTCACCAGGATTGGAACAGTCTGTGGCGCTCAGAATGTAGGTTTCTAGGCCCCAGAAATTCTGGAGAGGAATCTGGAAATCGGTACTTTTAACAAACATTCCTGGTGATGCTGAGTGTGTTAAGAGTTTTAAATTTGGGGGCGCCTGGATGGCTCAGTGGGTTAAAGCCTCTGCCTTCGGCTCAGGTCATGATCCTAGGGTCCTGGGATCGAGCCCCGCATCGGGCTCTCTGCTCAGCAGGGAGCCTGCTTCCTCCTCTCTCTCTGCCTGCCTCTCTGCCTACTTGTGATCTCTGTCTATCAAATAAATAAATAAATAAAATCTTAAAAAAAATTTTTTTTTTCAATTTTTACGTCCCTGTGTTCATTTTGTAAAAATGAGTTGAGCTGTATCCTTAGGATTTGTGTACTTTTTCTGAGTGTACGTTCTCTTCTGACAAAATTTACACGAAAGGGGAAAAACCTCATCTGCTGAGAAGTGAGACGGAGCGTGGACCCCACTGCCCGAGGGCCGAGCTTACGCACGGGAGTGGCTGCGTGTGCACAGCTGCTGTGAGGCAGCTGGCAGTCTGATGGCTAAAAGGAGTGCCTTTTCTCAACCAGTTTTCTCCTCTGAGGAAGATTCTACCAACATGGCCTGAAGATGGTTACACCCACGAAGCCCCAGGCTTCCCTCCGGATGGAGGACGAGAGAGCTTTGGATTGAAGAGGTCCTCAGTCAGCTGACTGGGATCCCAGCTTTTCCAGAAGCCTTGTCTGTGGGCTGCCGGCACCAACTGCCACCCTTCCCGCTCCTTAGTCAATAAGCCACAGACTTCCAGGAGGGGAGAGGATAGCCCTGAAGAGTGGCCTCCTGCAAATCCTCTGTCTTTACAATGGTCCCCTTGCTCGGGGACACCCTCCAGGGACTACACTCCAGGATGACACACTTGGAGGGAATAAACAGCCGCGGCTTCTCCTGAAGGCAGGGGCCTCCTCTGCCTCCCCTTGGCACGGGCACTGTGGTCTAATAATTGGCACATCAACAGCCGTTGGGAGGACAAAAGGAATAAGGAAAGACAGAGAAGAGGCAGGATGCTCTGCTTTAGGCCAGGATGTCAAGGTGGAGCCTCACCAGAAGCCATGGACCCTGGAACAGGCGGTGGTGCGATGTCCCCTCCCAGGGCCCTGAGCCCTGGGACAGAGCCCCCTCCTTTCCTGCCTCAGGCCCAAGGGCTGTCTCTCCTTCCTTGGGGGTACGATACTGTGATGTGTTTGATCTCTGTTCCTGTCTGAGGCACAGAGCAACTAAAACCGAATTTCTGAAGTCATAAGAGCAATAAACATGTCTTTTTTAATTCCTAACAAGCCCCTTTCAACCACATCTGAGTTTATGTGAATAAGGTGACTTTTGGCGGAGGGGAGGGGTGCTTGGGTGGCTCGGTCAGTTAAGCGTCCGCCTCTTGATCAATCTCAGCTCAGGTCTTGATCTCAGGGTCATGAGTTCAAACCCTGTGTTGGGCTCCGCAATGGGTGTGGAATCTACTTTTTTTAAAAAAGGTGACTTTTGGAAAACCTCAAAGGTTCGGTGCTGGTTGGAACATTCAGTCCTACTCCCCTGACTTGCAAGGGAGGGGAGAGGGGCTGGAGGGTGAACCCATTACCAATTGCCAATGACGCATCAATCACACCTTCGCAACAAAGGCAGGGCTCTGGGAACTTGTGGGCTGCCGAACAGGTGCAAGCGTGGGGACGGGGGTGCACCCAGAGAGGGCGTTCCTGAGCTGTAGCCTTTATAAGAAACCAGTAAGCGAGTAAATAAACTGCTTTTCCAAGTTCTGTGAGCCGCTGTAGCAAACTAACCAAACCCAAGGGGGAAGGTTGAGGGAATGTGGGACCCACTGCAGGCTGGTCACTGACCCAGGGGACGACCTCAACCTGTGATTGGCATCTGAAGACGGTGCGGGAGGGGGAGCTTTGTGGGGCTGAGCCTGTGGGGCCCAACGCTGAGGCCAGCCACAGTATCGGCTCCCCGCCCAGGACACCCCGCCATCCCACACAACTGCTCCACGTGTGGAAAATCCAGGGAAGTGCGACGTGGTAGCGAGAGCCGTGAGAGCAGAGCACAAACCCAGGAGTTTTTCTTCTACACGGGTGGCTGGCTGCTTAGCTCTGAGGACAGAGGGCTTCTGGAATATGATGTTATTATTACATACTATGGCAGGGAGAGGCCACTATGGGGTGTTTTCAAACCGAGCTTCCCCTTCAGACTAACAGTCTGGAAGTGGTGGGGCGACAGAGCCCAGCTGAAGGGGTGCCAGGGACTATGAGGCCAGGGAAGGTGGCGCCGGGATGCGAGCGCAGAAAGGAGGGGGTGTGCAGCAAGCGCCTCCCCGGGGTGGCCTGCGGTGGGCTGCCAGAGCAAGGCCTCCCGAGGCCTTAGGGCAGGACCCACCTGCTCCAGGTAAAATGGCTGCTCCAGCCCAGAGTCGCCCTCCAGACACCAGTGTTAGTCCCAGAAGCCACAGTGAACAAAAGTGGGAGGAATTACTTTGGAAGGCGCCCCTGGGCACCGTGCTCAGCCTTGGACCCCGGCCAGGAACATGTCTGGTAGCTTCTTGCCGCAGATGAAGATCAAGATAGGGCCACCGCTGTCAGCCTCCCACCAGACACCAGCTCGCTGCTCCCTAACCTGGCCCCAGATGAATCACCCTGGGTCGGGACACACGCCCAGAGGGACCCTGGAGGCGGGCGGATAAAGGAGAATGACAGAATGACACAAAGGGAAGAGGCACATAATGAATGGATCTTCCCAGCCAGTGTGTCTGCCGGGAGAACCAGGTGTCGCTGTCACACCCTGCCAGGTGCCAGCTTGGCACGGCCATGCGTGAGTTCTCAGCAGCTCTCTGCCTTGAGGGAAAGGGCTGTCCACAGAACCTGAGCCCACTCAGGAAGCCACTTACTTATTGAAGAGATGATTGTCCACCTTGATCTTGCTGTATGCTTTGAAGTCATCTGGCATTAGCATGACAGGCACAGGGACATTGCTCAACTCATTGATCTGTGAAGCAAGGGGAAAGGGAGAGCTTCTCAGCCAGGAGGCCACCTGCCTCAGAGACACAAGATGCTACAATATGAACACCACCATCTCACCAAAAGTATGTCCGTGGATTCCCTCCTTGTCTTTATTTCTGCCCTTCTCTTCAGAGAAGTTCCCAGTCTCATCTCTACCTAGTACAGAGATTCTCCCCACCTGATAAACTCCGGCTCAAAAGGCACCTACTCCATGAAGCTTTCCATGATTATCTAGACCATAAATGTTCTCTCTGACCCTGGGATTCCTGAGGTCGTGTTTGTCTCCATCCTTTGGCCATCGTACAGCCTCCCTCACATTGTGGTATTAATGCTTATCAACCTCACAAGCTTGCTAGACTCTAAGTGAGGCCAAGATCGTATTACTTACTGATCCTTGTAAGCCAAGGTCATCTAACTGATCTCTGGAGGCTCCAAGGTGCTTGGCCCCATGGTCTGCATATGGCAAGTATTATATAAATATTTGTCAAATGGGGGCGCCTGGGTGGCTCAGTGGGTTAAGCCGCTGCCTTCGGCTCAGGTCATGATCTCGGAGTCCTGGGATCGAGTCCCACATCAGGCTCTCTGCTCAGCAGGGAGCCTGCTTCCTCCTCTCTGCCTGCCTCTCTGCCTGCTTGTGATCTCTCTCTGTCAAATAAATAAATAAAATCTTTAAAAAAAAAAAATATTTGTCAAATGTAGCAGTAAGTGGATCAATGAATAAATATCACACAACCTATGTGGGTACTGAGGCCTTCAACATTTTCCTACCAACTGTGGGTCACTCAAGATGTTGGGCTGGGGTAGGAAAAAAGCTGGATGAGTTTGTGTGGGTGTATAACTCATCTCCAAAGTAAAGGATTAAATTTAAAGCAAGAAGAAGAGGTAGGCATCTGGCCACTGGCTCACTTTTCCCCTCCTGATTAAAACAGGGCCAGCTCCTCAAGCCATGTCCTGCCTTTGGCTGACTGCACGAGATGGGATAGAGTGCCTTGCCCCACCACAAACAAACCTTCCCATTGGCTTTCATTCCCCTTCGGGGAGCTGGAGGCTGGCAGGGAGCTGGCTTCCCATTGGCACAGAGCTGAGAGCATGTCTCCTGCCCTTCCCTGTCCCCAGCTTAGCCAATTAGTGGTCTAATTAGCCGCAGATGTCCTCTCCCTTCACAGCGGAGTATTTGACATTTGACCCTCAACCCAGCGGCCACTAATGCATTCAGGATTTACAGAGGAAACCCTAGGTCTGCCTTAATGGATGCGGGGGAGGGGACGCACAGCCTTATGTCTCCCGGAGACTTTCCTTACAAATCCTATTATCTCAATGAGGCCCATGTGGCAGGGAGGGAATAACTGAGACTCACAGGAGCATAAATGGGGGGAAAGAGCATTTAATTTGCTGCCCCTTTCATGCTCCAAACATTTTTTTTTTTTAAGGTAGAAATGTCAGAGGATGGAAGAAGTTGGGAGTTAATGCAGGATCTGGGCTGGGGAACCACACTTTCCTAGAACTGGTGAAAAACCTAACTTGCTCCCGTGGAAATGAAGGTAGGCACAGGCATGTATATATCTGGGGAGGAGGGTGGCAGGGTATCAGCAGAAGCTGCCAGTGGGGCAGGGAGTCAATAAACTGCTGGCAAAAACTGATGGGCACAGACACCAGAGTATATCCTGCATATGAATTCCTCGAAGAGGGATCTCCAGTGAGAGCAATCCAGTAAGAAGCTGCCTGGGTTGGCCGGGGGCAGCTGACTGTAAAGAGATACGAGAGGTACGATTCTGGGGTGACACAAGTGTTCTGTTTTGTTTGGGGTGATCATTACATGATCAGATATACATTTGTTGAAACTCATCCAACTGGACACTGAAAATCCCCAGCATTTAGGTCTGTGGCAACCACCACACTGGCTTACTGGCCACAGGACAAAAGCCACACCATCTCCCATTTCAGGGGGTGCTTACAAGGGAACCCGACTGTGAAGTGCGTGCCTGTGGAGGAAACCATTCCGCTTCCTGGTTTTCCTGCCAAAAGAAACCATTCACGGGAGCTGTCCCGCTTCCTTTTTCCTGGCATATCTTGCTTGGCTCGGACAGCTGAAGAAGTTAAGAAGTTCACGGCTCTTGTGTCATCATCCCACTTTGCCAGTTCACACCTCCACACCAGAAAGAACACACCGCACTGGCTCGAAGTGCATGGTTTTATACCAGAACGTTCCAGGACGTACTACTCATTGATTCTGCATGAGTCTACAGTCCAGATTTGGTGCCAAGGCCAAAAGTACCAAATGCTGGGACGTCCAGGACGGAAGCCCTTGCCTGACAGGGTCAGCTATGCCGGGCCAGGTGAATTTTTCCAACGGCAAAATTCTATTCAAGAATGCCCCATTCGGGGGCGCCTGAGTGGCTTAGTGGGTTAAGCCGCTGCCTTAGGCTCGGGTCATGATCTCAGGGTCCTGGCATCGAGTCCCGCATCGGGCTCTCTGCTCAGCGGGGAGCCTGCTTCCCTCTCTCTCTCTCTGCCTGCCTATCTGCCTGCTGGTGATCTCTCTCTGTCAAATAAATAAATAAAATCTTTAAAAAAAAAAAAAAAAAAGAATGCCCCATTCATTAATTTGCTATAACTTCTGGTTCAGCCTACTTCGAATGGTTATAAGTTGGCAGATTTTTAGATTTCCCTCCATCTCTCTTCTTGACTACACAGCCCAAAAGCAGGAAATTTCTGAGAGAATTTTTGGTGAACAATCCATATATATGAACTATGTAGCCTTGTCCCTCATTTCTACAGGGCCCCATGCAGATGATTCACTCTAGGGATTAGCTGTACTATTTTTTTTTTTAGCTGTGCTAACTTTTATAGCCCCAAAGAGTTTTATTCGATTTTAACTGAACAAGCACTTACTGAGATACCTACCACAGGCTTTAGTTCATGTTAGGGAGGAGGAGGTACATGGCGGGCGGTGCACACAAGAGGAATAGGAGGCTTATCCTCTTATCGGGGAGATGAGACAAACCCATGACACACAGAAACTCAAAGTCAAGTGGTAAACATGTAGTGCGAACACGGGGACAGACACATCCAGAGCAACAGAGGCTCAGATGGTGAGGTTAACAGAGTCACACAGACTCCTGGCTCTCACACATCAGGCTAGAAACAGGGCACCTCATGCCTCTCCTGGTATTGCCAAGAGCACCTGACACTGGACGAATCTACAACAAGATCATGTTACACCCCCACTTAAGGCCCGTGGCTCAAGTCATCAACCTTGGGGTAAAGTTTTACCTCCTAAGCCTGGCATGGAAGGCCCCTCCTGACCTGGCTCAGGCACCGCCGAACTCTATTGAGTTTACTTCTACTCAGGGTAGTGAGGGCCTTACTCTACACATGCCAGGACAGTGCCAGGGCCGGGGATCCAGAAACGGGAAGACATGGGCTCTGTCCAGCTGGGAAAACAGCAAAAAATACAGCGCGACGAGTGCTATGGAGTTAGAGTACAGGGAGGGGGAGAAACAGATGAAGAAATTGGTGCTGCCGGGGGGTGGGCGTCAGAGAGCCGCTTGCTAGAGGAAGCTGAAGAGAAATAAACACACGTGAGAAAGGCCTAGGATGGTAGTTCTCAAAAAAAGGGAAAAAGACATGAAGGAAATCCCAGGCAGCGGGAACAGTCAGAACCAAGCCTCACAGCTGTGAAAGTATACTGCCCAGCTTAAGTACAGTGTGTGAGGGCAGTCTGGGGGGTGGCAGGGCAGGACAGAAGTGCTAGGGGGTGGACGAAGAGGACACAGGAAGAGCAGTGAATGGCCTAGTCTACTATCAATATTAATAAATAACAGCTGCTTCTTTTTATTGAATACCTGAAAGTGGCTGGGGCTTTCACATTACTATATATATCACAGAGAACACATATTCTGTGCTATTATTTCTAATGCTTAACTGCCACACAAACTGTTATTAATCTGATTTTGCAAAAAAAGTTTAGGATACCTTGCTCAAGGTCACACAGACAGGATGTGCTGAGTCAGGGTTTGCTCCCAGGTCTGTCTGGTACCCACAGCTTGGCTCTGCGTACTATGCTGTGTGAGCCTTCTTCTGGATAGCTACCTTGACTAAGGAAGTGTTCCCCCTTCCTTGCCTCTCTCCTAATAATCTGCAAGGAAAGTGATTTTGCTCATTTTATAGAACAGGAAAATGAAGTTCCAAAGCTACAAGAAGGGGCAGAGCCTGGATGTGAACTTAGATCTGTCCACTATAAAAATCTAGACTTAACTGCACAAGAAATGGGAAGTGCTCTCAGGTTCAAATCTGGGACCTCACATGATCAAATGGATGCTTTAGAAAGGCATCCTGGAATCAAAATCAAGCAAGGACTGGACAAGGCAAAAGAAGCAGCACTAAGACCATTTATGCGGCCATTATAAAATAGCTAAGGTGACAGACTGTGGCAGCAGGGACAGAAGAAAGGATAAAGCTAAGAGAATCCTTCAAGATCTGCCTAAACAACACCTCCTCTGTCACAGCAACCCTGTCTTCCTCTGTGCATCTTTATATCCCAAACAGCACATTCACTGGGGTAATGGTTTGCTCACATATTTCACTGTTGCATGAGGCTATGAGCCTCCAGAAAGAAGACATGATCTTATCCAGGCTTGTGCCCCTAGCACAATGACTGGCATATAGTAGGTGCATAATCAATGTTGGCTAGAGGGACAGATGGCTAGAAAAATGGGACTGAAGTATGGCTAACACCAGGATAAGGAGAAAAGAGACAGCAAAGCTGTTGTGACCATGCCAAAGACTCATACTCTGAAGGGTGAGAACAAAGGTTAAGTTGGCTGTGGAGGCTAAGACCTGACTTTTTTTTTTTTTTTTTTTTTTTTAAAGATTTTACTTACTGGGCCACCTGGGTGGCTCAGTGGGTTAAAAGCCTCTGCCTTCGGCTCAGGTCGTGCTCTCAGGGTCCTGGGATCGAGCCCCGAATCGGGCTCTCTGCTCAGCGGCGAGCCTGCTTCCCCTTCTCTCTCTGCCTGCCTCTCTGCCTACTTGTGATTTCTCTGTCAAATAAATAAATAAAATCTTAAAAAAAAAAAAAAAAGATTTTACTTATTTATTTGACAGCGATAGGGACCACGAGAGCAGGAACACAAGCAGGGGGAGAAGAACAGGGAGAAGCAGGCTCTCTGCTGAGCAGGGAGCCCAACGTGGGGCTCAAATCCCAGGACCCTGGGATCATGACCTGAGCAAAAAGCAGGCACTTAGCTGATTGAGCCAACCCAGGTGCCCTAGAAAGAGTCTGAAACCGCAGGGAGAAAGAAGAAACTTTATTTGGTAGACAAAGGGGAGTAACTAAGAGTTTCGAAGCATGAAAGTTCATGACTAAAGCGATGTTCCAGGAAGACGTGCCTGTCCTCTACTATCTAGCACAATCCTGGGCCAGCCCCCCTCCCCTTCAGCACAGTGCCCTTGTGGAATGCATATTCATCTAAGGATCACATTAAATACAACATATTCGGATGGGAAATCTGTTCGGTTTCACATCACGTAAGTGGTTTTTGGATTATCCACATGATTAACTCCAGGAGCCATCAGCATAAATAATAAGGAGGCTGACCAAGCTGAGTGAGAAATTTAGGAGCCCAGAATTCACTCTACGCTGATCCTACTAGAGATGAAAATTCAGTCACTAGTTCTAGTCTGCTGAACTTCTGATTCCAGAAACTTCTACTTCCGTGTCTGACCTTCATAGGCACCCAGGAGGCGTGGGCCAGGCATGCAGGTTCCCTGACTTGTCCTACGGTTCTGTGGGCGGCTCAGCGGCAGGCTGGCTAGCACTAACAGTCAGGTGTTACCTGCCCCCATCGGGAAACACAATGTCTTGAAAATCCCCAAGACCAAAGAAGTCCAAGTAAGAGCTCAAACTAGAGAGGAAAAGGGCAAGAACAGAGCCACAGGTGCCAACAAATTCAGTCCTGCGTTTATTCCTCCTTTTTCACACCACAGTTTTTCTTCTCTTCCTGTTCTCCGTGAGGTGGAAAGGCCTGGCGAAGGGCGGCCCACTAGAGCAGGAATATTTACTGAAGATTTTTAAAGTCGCAGAGCAAGAGAAAAAGGCAGGTAAAAGAGGTTCTGAGTCTGCACTATGCAAAGAAAATGCATGGACAGCATGGGGGGTGGAGTGTGGGAGAGAAGTGAGCAGACTTAAGAATGAATCTGTTCCTTACACCATACACAAAAATTAGTTGAAAATGGATTACAGACCTAACTGTAAGCACTAAAACTGTGAGTTAGGGACGCCTGGGTGGTTCAGTTGGTTAAACGTCTGCCTTTGGCTCACGTCATGATTTCCCTGTCCTGGGACAGAGCCCTGCATCAGGTTCCCCATACCCCGGGCTTTCTATCTCCATAAATCAATAAAATCTTAAAAAAAAAATAGGGCACCTGGGTGGCTCAGTTGGTTAAGCATCTGACAGCTCAGGTCATGATCCTGGAGTGCTAAGATTGAGTCCCGCATCGCATCGGGTTCCCTGCTCAGAGGGGAGTCTGCTTTTCCCTCTGACCTTCTCCCCTCTCCTGATGGCTCGCTCTCTCATTCTCTTTCAAATAAATAAATAAAATCTTTAAAAAACAAAAACTGTAAGAGTTTTTCTTAGAAGAAAGTACAGGAGTAAATTTTCATGACCTTGCGTGAGGCAAAGTCTTCTTAGATATGACACCAAAAAAGCAAGCAAACAAAGAAAACACACAAATTGGACTTTGTCAAAATTAAAAGCTGAGCTTCAAAAGATACCATCAAGAAAATGTAAAAGATAATCCAAAAAATGGGAGAAAATACTTACAAATCATTATCTGATAAGGGACTTGTACCTAAAATACACAAAGAACTCATAAATCAAGGGGTGCCTGGGTGGCTCAGTCAACTAAGCATCTGCCTTCAGCTCAGGTCATGATTTCAGGGTCCAGGGATCAAGCCCCGCATCACACTCCCAGCCTCCCTGCTCAGTGGGGAGTCTGCTTCTCCACCTCCTTCTCCCTCTGCCCTTCACCCTGATCCCTCCATCCGAGCTCAAGCTCTCTCTCTCTAAAAAAGAACTCTTGTAACTCAATAATGAAAAGTCAACCTAATTAAAAATGAGCAAAAAATGTTTTTAAAAAATTGGACAAAGATCTTGACAGACATTTCTATGACGAAAATATATAAATGACCGGAGCGCCTGGGTGGCTCAGTCAGTTGAGCATGAGCCTTTGCCTCAGGTCATGATCCTGGGGTCCTGGGACTGAGCCCCATGTGTGGCTCCCTGCTCCACAGGACGCCTGCTTCTCCTACCTCTGACCTACCCCCTGCTCGTGCTCTCGCTCTCAATCAAATAAATAAATAAAATATTTTTTTAAAAAAGAAAATACATAAATGGCCAATAAGTATAAGTACATGAAAAGGTACTCAAAACCATTTGTTATCAAGGAAACACAAATCATAACCACAATGAGGTAACACTTTGCACCCACTAGGGAGGCTATGACAAAGACAGACAATTCCAAGTGTTGGCAAGGATGTGGAGAAAATGAAACCTGGTCTTTATCCTGGTGTTAGCCATACTTCAGTCCCATTTTCTAGCCATCTGTCCCTCTAGCCAACATTCACCGTGCACCTACTCTATGGCAGTCATTGTGCTAGGTGCATAAGCATGGAACAAGCACCCTGCTGCTGGTAGAAATGTACAATAGTGTCGTTACTTTGAAGAACAGTCTAGTAGGTTCCTATTGGTTAGATACAGTTACTGCCAGCTGCTCCTAATCCTTGTGATGACCTGAGTGAAGGTTCACGCATACCTGGTTCCTAACCCCGCCAACAGGTCAGCAAGGCAGGTCTGCCTCCTCTGGTCTCCACACCCCTCTCAGAGGCAATCTTTTCTCTAACTCCAGAGCCCCTAAACTGTATTTCATCCACTAAAACACTGGTGTTCTCTCTTTACTAGTTCTCCCCTGACAGATCTAAAGTCTTCGTCTTCTTCTTCTTCTTCTTTTTTTTTTTTAGTTTTATTTGTTTAAGTAAACTCTAAATCCAACATGGGGCTCAAACTCACCACCCACAGACCAAGAGCCGCGTGCTACTCTGATTGAGCCAGCCAGGCACCCCGATCCAAAGACTTCTGACTTCTTCGCCTGTTTCCTGCAGTCTCCCTCCACAAAGTCCACTGGCTGCACCTCTTGGCCACAAGAGGAGCTCCTGGGATGACATGGTGGTCAGTCAACCATGTCAGGAGAGTCACTGACTTCTGCCCTCCATAAAGACATATCCATCCACCATCAGCCATAGACTATCATGCCCTAAACACTTAAAGGGGTGAGCAACTAAAGAATCAAAAAAATGTGCTATCTGAAGCCTCAGACTGCAAAAAGTGGCAAAAGTGGGCTTCTGAAGGAAGGCAACCTCCCAGGAAGCCTGGCAATACACCAAGAACTATGTAGTCCTGACCCCCTTGAGAACTGCAAGATTTTATACCACTCTTCTTTCAGGGACATGCCTCCATTTCCCAAATGCAGGACTCTAAAGTACCAGACTTTACACCAGGCCCTAATGAAGCACTAATGCTTGGGGCCAACTGAGCTGCGTCCACACCCGAGCGTACATAACAAGACCATCATCCCTACTATCATGGCACCTGGCTGAGAAACGGACTAGGGACCAGGAGGCACAGAAAGCGACACCTGCCATTCAAGCACCACCACGAATCACACAGCCCGACGTCCCAGACTGTGAGCTGCCTCTTCTGCTGCAGGCATGGGGGAGCTAATCCTCCAGCTGGAGCCTCCATTTCTCCATGTATAGAATCAGGGACCCAAGGTAGTTAGTGGCAATATTCCAAGGCAGGAGCTGTAAGATTCTCCACCAATTCTCTATATAGACAGGATGCTTTCTAGTGAGAAGCAGGCTGCAGGACAAAATCAAGGATTGACTTCCAGGCAGGGATACAAGGTCCACATTTTGATGACCCAGTTTCCCTCGAAATGTTGTCAGATGACCCCTGAGGCAGCAGGAAGCAGAAGAAACAAAGTCTACTGGACTACTACCCCAAAGTCGCTTCCAGGGGTCTAGGTACTAAACCCACGCTACTCCCTTACCCTGGCCAGGACTCTCACCTGAGGGAGGTTCCTGAAAACAGTAACCTGTCTGAGACCAAAACACCAACAAAGACCTCACCATAAACGTGCACTTTTCCGTATTAGATTGAAGCTCTTCACTCTCTGACTCAGACTAAGGTTCATGGATCTCCAGCCAACCCTCTCCAGAGGTTTGCTCCTTTACAAAGAAAAGCAAAAAGCCTTGCTGGCCCCAGGCCCCTCTGTTATCATTTGGTCTTGTGGGCTATTTCAAATGCTCTGAAAAGTCAGGGTGCCTGAAGAACTGAAATGCACAGGAAACCCAAGCCAATAGTTTCATCTTCCTCATTCCAAACTTGTAGTTGGTGAAGTTGGGTGTTTCAGGTCCTTTTACTTCCTTTAATCATTCCTGGTGTAGGGAGTCACAGTGCAAATGGTCAGAACGCAAGGAACAAGTGGTTGTAAAAGAAAAAAGAAAGACCCTAAACAAACAGGGCACAAAGTCCTCCAGCTTAAGCACCAAAGCTGGGCTCCAAATTCCTGATAGGACAATCTCAAAGCACCCCAAGGGTCCAGGGGACCACTCTCTCATCCTAACCTCCGACCATTATCACACCTTTCATGACCTTACAACAGAAAGCTCAGTAAAAGAGAAGTCAGCGTCTTTGACATGAACATCACAGGAGAATGCAGGAAGGCACATTATTTCTACTATGAAAAGTCTTCCTTATAATCAGGCCTCACCTTCTCTCAAATGGTTACATTCTCTCTTCTCCCTAACCCAGGAAGACCCTGGTAAAGTGTCTGTGATTCAAGGAAGCCTGTGCTTCTCCAGTTGATACATCTTGTTCGTGAAGAAAAAAAGGAAACCCAGGGAGGATTTCCAGAGTCAGGGGTGAGGAGGTCTGGAGGATGGGAAACTTCAAGCAGTCGCACCAACCAAATAACCAGAAATAGAGGAATATTCAGGCAGGCCAAGGCCACTTGCCCTGTCAACTGGACAGGGAGCTGGCAGCCAGTTGAACGAACAAGGGGGGAAACACATGCAACAAACAGGGAGAGGGGATGAGAGCGATTCTGCCGCACCCAGGCCTTCCCCCTGCGCTCCAGGGAGTGCCCGAAGCGAGCAAGCCCAACGTAGGAAGCCAGAGGGGCTGGAGGAGAGGGAGGGGGCGTCGGCATACCACTGTCGGAGACACCAGGCCTCGCGTGGCGCGCGGGGAGTGCACACCCGGCCGGGACGGCGAGCAAGGGTGGGGTGGGCGTGCAAGTGGCTTGGCGAGAGGCTGCGGGCGTCCTCAGCAGGACCCGCGGGGTGAGGGCCGGGCCTGCGGGGGGGCGTGGGAGCGCGCGGGGCCGCGCTCGGAGGGGCGCGCGCGGGGGAGCTGGTTACCGTGTGGTTCACCCCCCACATCAGGACGCTGAGGATCGGCTCGCTGGCCCGGAATAGCTTCACTTTCTGGCACACGAAATGCTTCTTCTTGGTCTTGGTCTTGCTGGCGCTGAGCGGCGCCACCGCCACCGCCGTGGTGCTGGTGCAGTTGGACGACATGCCCGGGGCGGCGGCGGCGGCGGCGGCGGCGAAAGGGGGGGGCGGTCGAGACGGCGCACAAGCCAGCGGCCCCAGGCCTCCCCGGGACCGATCCCCACCCCCGCTCCCTCAACGCGCCATGGTCGCGCCCGTCCCGTTACCTCCCCACCCCGCCCCGGTGGTTCCGTCCGCCCCACGCCCCGCCCCCACGCCCCGCCCCGCCCCGCGCCGCTCCAGGGAGCCGGCCGGCTCGCTCCGAACCCCGCCCCCGGGCGCCGCCGCCACCGCCCCGCTGTCACCAGGCGTTCTCCTCCCCGCCCAGGTGGTAGCGCCCGTCCCGGGGAGGTAGCGGCGGCCCTTTCCGCCCCTCCTCCCCGGGCCTGACAGGAACCGGGCTGGCTTGGGGACAACTCAGAGTCCCGCACCGGAACGGAAGGGGGAGGTGGGCTGGGGGTAGGGCTCGCCGTCCACCGCGGGAGGGTCCCTCTGTCCGCCCCCTCCCAAAGCCAGGGTTTGGCTCTTTCCCTCAACCTGACGTGCCAAGATGGCGGCGGCGCCCAGGCTCCGAAGGGGAGGAGGGGCGGGAATGCGAGGAGGGTGGGACGTACCATCCCATCCCGGGGGAGAGAGGAGGAACCCTGCGAGGGGAAAAGGAAGTCCTGCCGGGAAAACCAAGGAACGCCCCCTCGCTCCACCCAAGTGTGGATCTTCCCACTCCCCTGGGCCTGGCGCGCGCTCCACCCGCGGGTCACGCCCCCTTCCCCCGGGGCCAATGAGAGCCGCGGGCCCGGAGCCCTGGATTTTATGAATGGGTCCTGCACCCACCCAGCTGCCGATTGGCCTCCTCCCTTCAAAGGGTCGAGTTAAGAGACCTGCGGCACGTTAAGACACCTATCCTGCAGCAGAAAATTGTAATCGTCTTATTCTCTGGCACACTTCAAGACATCTGTGAGTGAATTGCCCACGCTTTGTTATGTAATTCCTCTTGGAAGAAGGATCTCCAAAGATTCGGATTTCCAAAGATTCGACACAAATTACGGGTCAGTATTGTTCTGTATGGGAATTCATAAATTCAGTACTCAGCACGTGGTTGTTCTTTAAACAGTTACAAAAATAAATGTAGCCTTTATTACCAAGTAATAAAATAAAAGACATAATTAGCATAGAGAAGGAGGATGAGGTGGTTAAATGAATAACAAGTGTGTGTTACTTCTCTCTGGGGAGAGACTGGGTTTTAAGTATTACAGTGCCTGGCATCTAAGTGCACAGAAATATAAACCCAAATTCGTTTTAAACAGAATTAGGGATTAGCAGAACAAGGAACTAGCCCCGCTAATATGTGGGTCAAGAGGGCCTGAGGAGTTCATGGGTCAAATGAGGGCTTCTGGTAAAAGAATAGAAAAGGGAAAGGAGTAAAAGCAAGAGACTGGTTCCATGAGTTTTGGGGGTTTTTAATACCTGACTAAAAAATAGTAGCAAACTCCTGGAAATCTAGAATTGTAATAAGATTACTACATGATTAAAAGGAAGCCATGAAATAAAACAGCTTCCATTTTATTTTAAGAGCCAGGGTGGGAGCACACTGGTAATTTGGTCCTAACTCCTAAAATCATTTGACTTCACAGCTGCACTGCCCACATGGGAGCCTGTAAGCAGTGTACAGGATAGATCCCCTGGATCCTATCTACAAACCCAGGCTCCTCCTAAACTAGCTGAATTCAGAGGGGGAAAAAAGCTGACCTGCATTAATGTATTACTCGGTAACAAGATACAATATGGTTCCATTATGTAGTAAAGTCACTTACCAAACAAGATGTTCTCACAAAGCTAACTTTTTTAAAAAGCATGTAAAAATTATACATTTGTACACATACACACTACACTTTTTACAGTTCAAAAGACAGTCCAAATAGTTCAACAGCTCATTTAGTGCTTTTTTGGATTGTGTCCCCTTCCAGATTCTTTGTCTCTCCTTGGATCTGCCCTAAGCTGACAGCATTCTGTCACATGATCTACTAAATCAAGAAAGATGTTCATTTACCCCACTAAGCACAGTCTATCTGCGCAACTCCGGAGAGAGGTTTCTGCAAGGTCCAGTCTACACTGAGGCACACAGTTCTCACAGCAGGGAAGAAAGTGGCATAAGAAGTATCATGACCACAGGAAACAGCCTTCCAGAGCAGGGTGAGTGCTCACACCTAGAGTGTCTAGTGCCCACCAATTAAAACCTACAAGGCACTCAGCAAAAGTTACTGAGTGTCCCATAAAGTGCGTTGCACTGGTTCTCAAAGGAAGTAAGCTGTTTCAGGAATCACCGGAAGAGAGTCACTTTGAACAGTGGTGCTTTGACAACTGTGCAAGAAGTCACTTGAACTCTTATAAAGAGAATTTTTAAGGGATCAGCAGCCTCCCTGGAAAATTCAGGAAAGCCAGCAAGAGAGGGGATAGCTTTCATCTTTTCATAAAGTTCTTCTCCAGAGCCATTGAGGTTCTCTGTAGAGAGTAGATGTTCCGTTTCACCCTATCCTCCAGGGAGGAGGAAGATGCACTCTCCAGCTTCATGCGGCTAGGAAGACAGGAGAATATCTGTGAGTAACATATTTGTCAAGTGGTCACCTATCTGGCAGACTTAGAAGAAAGAGGTTGCCAAACATAAAGCAGATGTAGAAACTTAAGCTCTTTTAAACTCATAGGTAACTTTGGAGTGGACTCCAATTGGAATTAATTTTTTTAAACCAACGTCCAACAGGGGAAAGTTACCTGTTTTGAAAAACCAGGTAAAGCCTCATTGGAAAAAAGCCTCCTGAGCCATGAATTCTTACTTAAATAGAAAGCAAGGAGATTCAATGAAAATACCAATCCACTTCTCCTTCCTTCAAATCCGAAATACCCCAGTGTCTAGCTAGATGCTGGGAGTAGTAACAAAGGTGGCCTGGAGGCTGATCTCCCCATTCTCACTGCACGGACACCGAAACACCAGGAACACAATGAATGAGTCCGCTGCCCAGTTGCCTCCTTGGGACCACAGCCATGAAAGCCATCAGGCAGCAAGAAGATGCACTCACTGGGGGGGCCTGGGTGGCTCAGTGGGTTAAAGCCTCTGCCTTCAGCTTGGGTCATGATCCTAGGGTCCTGGGATCGAGCCCCGCATCGGGCTCTCTGCTCAGCAGGGAGCCTGCTTCCTCCTCTCTCTCTGCCTCTCTCTCTGCCTGCCTCTCTGCCTGTCTGTGATCTGTCTGCCCAATAAATAAATGAAATCTTAGAAAAAAAAAAAGATGCACTCACTGGATAAACTTCCCATCCCGGGAGCCCAGCTTCTCCAGCCTCTGCTCCCGTTCATCATCCTTGGCGTGCCTCTTGAGGATGGTCAGCCTCTCTTCCTCCCGCCACTTAGCATTTTCCATCATCTCTTGACGTTTTCGCTCTAGTTCCTCTGATGAGAGCTTTCTGTTGAACACAAAAACCATCCTATCAGGTCTACTTCTCTCCCAGCAAAAACACCCATACACTACAGGGACAACAAGTTAGGTAGGACCCCAGGCTCTCCACCGCCCTGCTCTCTCTATGGAAATGCTCAACCCGGGGCCACCCTCAGCATGGGTCTCCTTCTTTCCTAATACCTTGGGCAGGTGGTTTCATCCAAATTTCAAAGACTTTCATACTCTCTCTTAGTAATCTCTGGAGTGGTATTTCTAAACATAAAATACAAAATATTCCAATTGTTTGCTCAACAACTTACTGAAGAACATAAAACTAAGTTAGCCATGTGACTGCTGACATCTACCATCTACCTACTGGAAATGCTTAGAAATCCATGGACATAGCCCAGAAGTACACCACTTTAGGAATAAGTTAGAATGCAGATGCCAGAAGAATTCAGGTCAATTCAACTTAATCTCAGAGAGTAGATAAGTCTTCTTTCCTGACACTCATGGCAAATGAAGTCAGAGGAAAAAAGGAGGTGGTGAAACTAGCTCAATCACTATTTAACAAGGTCAGAAATTCAAATCCATTGCTTCTCAAATGGATGTGATAAGCCCATTTAAAAGATCCCCTTTTAAGAGGAAAAATATTTGGTGGCGTCTCATTAGGGAGGGGAGCTCAATTTTGACACAGAACCTTAAGACACTAAAACTTAACATTTAGTTGTCTATAGTGAAATGACAATGCTTCATTTAAAAAACCCATTAAATAAAATATATAAAACCACAAAGAGAATGGGAGAGGAGAGGACATTGGATAAGAGATGTCTAAAAATTGTTGGAGAGGCGCCTGGGTGGCTCAGTGGGTTAAAACCTCTGCCTTCAGCTCAGGTCATAATCTCAGGGTCCTAGGATGGAGCCCCGCACCGGGCTCTCTGCTCAGCAAGGAGCCTGCTTCCCCACCTCCCCCACCCCCCCCACCCCCGCCTGCCTCTCTGCCTACTTGTGATCTCTGTTTGTGAAATAAATTTAAAACTCTTTAAAAAAAAAAAAAATTGTTGGAAGAGGGAAGCAGATGAAGGGGTAGCAACTACTTTTCACAAATTAGAGAAAACTTAGTCTCTTTAAGTGCCCAATACTAATCAGAAGCAAAATCCAGGAAAGGTTCAGAGACTGCAGGCACCAAGTAGCAGATGGCGGTAAAGTTGAAAACAAAGGGACTGATTTCAAGTCTATATGAAGAGCAATCAAGACACCCTGGGTCCTCATTCCTAACTTGGGGAAGCCAGTGATTGTTCTCCCAAACAATGACAGGAGACCCTCCAGAAAGGAGACCCTTCTGGTAGTTTCTAAAGAACTAAGCCAAACAGGAAATTAGGAGTTGCAGGCACATTGGGCACAGCAAAGGAAGCTGGCAGGGCCACCAGGGGTAAAAAGAATGTCTCCCAAAATGCCAGAAGCCAGAGTTAGAGCCATTGTCAGGGAGCCAGAGGGTTTTTTCTTTCTATAGAAAAAAAATTTCTTTTAAAAATTTTATTTATTTATTTATTTATTTATTTATTTATTTGACAGTGAGAGAGAGAGAGATCACAAGTAAGCAGAGGCAGGCAGAAAGAGAGAGGAGGAAGCAGGCTCCCCGCTGAGCAGAGAGCGCAATGCGGGCTCCATCCCAGAACTCTGGGATCATGACATGAGCCAAAGACAGATGCTTTAACTCACTGAGCCACCCCAGAGCCCCCCCAAAATTTTTTTAGGATGTATTTATTTATTTGAGAGAGAGAGAGAATGCAAACAGGGATAAGGGAAGAAAGAATCTCCCACAGATCCCTCACTGAGTGTGGAGCCCAACATGAGGCTTGATCCCACAACCCCATGAGCATATTCAAGAGTCAGACATTCAACCGAGTCACCCAGGCACCCCCATCTATAGAAATTTAATGGTTCTTGGCCTGAGTGGCTCAGTCAGTTAAGCATCTACCTTTAGCTCAGGTCATGATCCCAGGGTCCTGGGATGGAGCCCTGTGTCAGACTCCCCGCTCAGCAGGGCGTCTGCTTCTCCTCTGCCTGCTGCTCCCCCTGCTTATGCGCTCTCTCTTTGTCAAGTAAATCAATAAGATATTTAAAAAAAGAAAAAAGGAGAAGAAATTTATTGGTTCCTGACAAGAAAACCAAAGATACTGATATGCGTATCCCCAGCTAAAAACCAGTTCAAGGGGCGCCTGGGTGGCTCAGTGGATTAAGCCTCTGCCTTCAGCCCAGGTCATGATCTCAGGGTCCTGGGATCGAGCCCCGCATCGGGCTCTCTGCTCGGCAGGGAGCCTGCTTCTGCCTCTCTCTCTCTCTCTGCCTGCTTGGGATCTCTCTCTCTTTCTCCCTGTGTCAAATAAATAAATAAAATCTTTATAAATAAATAAATAAATAAATAAAAACCAGTTCAAACCCAAACTCCCACCAGTAGGTAAGTGCTGCCCACACACAATACAGTGATCTCAGCTTTAATTCCTTACTCTTACATATGAATAGACAGTGAAGTATCACCAAACATTTTTCAGAAGAGCCTCTCACAGGAAAGAGACCAAAGGAAAAGTAAATGGACTAAGATAAAGCACAAAACTTATTGAAAGTTTACAATTAAAAATGTCACTCAGAGATAATGAACGATATTACAATGATAAAATGAGAAAGGTTTTTATTTATTTATTTTTAAAGCTTTTATTTATTTACTTGACAGGGAAAGTACAAGCAGGGGGGGTGGCAGAGGGAGAGGGAGAAGCAGACACCCCGCTGAGCAGGCAGCCCAATGTGCAACTTGATCCCAGAACCCTGGAATCCCAACCTAACCCAAAGGCAGTCCCTTAGCCAACTGAGCCACCCAGGTGCCCGAGGAAAGTTTTTAAAATGGAACAATCAAACATAAAAGAGCTCCATTAGGGAAGGAGCTCCTGGGTGGCTCTGTCCATTGAGTGCCTGCCTTACTCTTGGTTTCAAGTGAGCCTGCGGGCTCTGGCTAAACAGGGAATCTGCTGGAGGTTCTCTCCCTCTAACCCCCGCCCCCAAAATAAATAAATTTCTCTAAAATAAGTAAATAAAGTCTTTTAAAAATTATAAAAGTGCTGTGTTGCCTGTAAAAAATTTTTTAATTTCAAAAGCAATGGAAAATATTAAATGGGAATCCCACAAGACCCCAAAAAAATTTTACAAGAAAAAAAGTCTTGGGCGCCTGGGTGGCTCAGTGGGTTAAGCCGCTGCCTTGGGCTCGGGTCATGATCTCAGGGTCCTGGGATCGAGTCCCACACCGGCTCTCTGCTCAGCAGGGAGCCTGCTTCCTCCTCTCTCTCTGCCTGCCTCTCTGCCTACTTGTGATCTCTCTCTGTCAAATAAATAAATAAAATCTTTTAAAAAAGAAAAAAGAAAAAAGTCTTATCCTGTAAAAATTGCTTTTTTTTTTATAAAAAAAGATCTTATTTAATTATTTTATTTTATTTTATTTTATTTATTTGACAGAGAGAGAAGATCACAAGTAGGCAGAGAGGCAGGCAGATGTGGGGGCGGGGAGCAGGCTCCCTGCTGAGCAGAGAGCCCAAGGCAGGGCTTGATCTCAGGACCTTGAGCCAAAGGCAGAGGCTTAGAGCAGGCTCCCTGCTGAGCAGAGAGCCCAAGGCATGGCTTGATCTCAGGACCTTGAGCCAAAGGCAGAGGCTTAAACCACTGAGCCACCCAGGTGCCCCTTTATTTAATCATTTTGAGAGAAAGAGAGCTCAGAAGCAGGGAGCAGGGCAGAGGGCAAAAGTGAGAACCTCAAGGACTTCCCACTGAGGATGAAGCCCTATCTGGGGCTCAATCCCAGGACTGTGAGACCATGACCTGAGCTGAAATCAAGAGTTGGACAATTAACCAACTGAGCCACCCCACCAAATTTTGGTGCCCCCAAAACTGCTTTAAATCAAGCACCTTAGCACAAAAGAGAAGCTTCATCTTTTCAGCTGTTTAGAGTCGTTTTCGACCACCAATTAAAAGAAAACATACACACAAAAGAAAACACACGCATTTAAAAATTCTGACAAGGGGCGCCTGGGTGGCTCAGTGGGTTAAGCCGCTGCCTTCGGCTCAGGTCATGATCTCAGGGTCCTGGGATCGAGTCCCGCGTTGGGCTCTCTGCTCAGCAGGGAGCCTGCTTCCCTCTTTCTCTCTCTCTCTGCCTGCCTCTCCATCTACTTGTGATTTCTCTCTGTCAAATAAATAAATAGAATTAAAAAAAAAAAATTCTGACAAAATTCCCCATTACAGCCATAATTTTTCTTTTTATCTTAATTCACCATCATCTTAATTACATAAAGCAACCTCAACCACCTGGAACACCAAACCAAAATGGACAATGAGATCACAAAATCTATGGACTAAAGTTTCTGTGCTTTTACTGCTGGGAGAGAGAGGTCTTGAGGGTTCTAACCCATTTAAATCACAAAATTCAATACAAATTCTAAGGGGGATAAAAAAGGCTGATAAAGTATGACCAACTAAAGTGATGACAGATGGCAAAAGGGACAGAACGACAAAGCAGGATCTGAAAAAGCATAGTCACACGCTGACCAAGAGCCTTAAAACACAGAAACAAATACACACGTTCATGAGCATTGACTGGAGGAGCAGAATGACCTCCAGCCCAGCTGAAAAACTGTCACCAAAGAAAGATGAAATTCTACAAAACATACTCTGGTGAGGCAAGGAAATATATAACATATTTTATAAAGTTGTCAGTCAAGATGAAAACATTTAAGAAAGTTTCTGTTTCTTAGAAACTTCAGGAATCAGGGGCGCCTGGGTGGCTCAGTCGTTAAGTGTCGACCTTTAGCTCAGGTCATGATCCCAGGGTCCTGGGATGGAGCCCCACATCGGGCTCCCTGCTCAGCGGGAAGCCTGTTTCTCCCTCTCTCATGCTATTCTTTCTCCCCCTGCTTGTGTTTCCTCTCTCACTGTGTCTCTCTGTCAAATAAATAAATAAATTTCAAAAAAAGAAAAAGAAAAAGAAACTTCAGGAATCAGGCAATCAAGAGTTAAAAGGGACTTGTAGGGTCTGCCTCTTTTTTAACATAGTGAATACAAGAGGTGGTGCAGACTCTCAGCTGTCCTCAACATTGACTGCCTGTTGAAGTCACTGGGGAGCCTTAAAAATACTGTCGTCTGCCCCCACCACCAAAGATCATGATGTCATAGGGCTGGGCTGTAGCCAGGTAATGGAACTTTTTTTAAGCTGCCCAGATAATTCTACTGTGCAGCCAACTTGTTTGGGCAGTAAAAGGAAGTTCACAAAAGTTGCCCGGCTCCTCTTGACTTCTATAAAGAGAAAGACCCCTACAGACAGTCTTTCGTGGGAGGAGCCAACTCCCCTCAGGTCCCAGGGCCGCAGGCCCCTGTTCTGTCTGACCCACTCCACACCCGGCTCCAACACAGAGTCCATCTTAGGGTGTCTGCCCTCAAGGACAGCACCCTGCTTCCCCCTCAGCTGATGCCTCAGGAAAGGAACACTCTCTAGGGAAAAGCTTCTCTGTGGAAATCTCTTGTGAGAATCAACATGTTTACAGATGTTCAGAGACAGTCACTTAATCAATTGTTCATCAAGGTATAACTATTACTTTGTCCTTTCAATGTGCCTTGCGGGGAAGGGAAGTGGGAGGTCAAGACTGTTATGACAAGAAGAATAAAAGTAGATTATCCACCTGCCCTGGTTTAAGCCACTCCTAGACTCGGGCCCAGAGAGTCTGCAGTTCAGGTCTGGGCCTCCTGACTCACCTGGTGTATCCAGGGGCGTGCCGCCTTTGGTAGACCTCCTTTTTAGGCGATGGGCTCTTAGTTCGGCCTCTCTCTCTTCTATTGACCTTAGAGTTGTGCCTGTGACAGACGCACAGAGGGCAGACAGGAGAAAAGCCTTTTCAACACAGGGGCTTTTATCATGTCCCTCAAATAATGGGAGAAAAGCTAACGGTCTTAGAATTATAATCCAAACTGAAGAGAACAGAGGGCAGAAGTAGAAGAAAAGCAAACACATAAAGATACATAAGATTTGATATTAGACTTACTGCAAAGATTCTACATAGATAAATCTGTAGTTCTAAGGACCTGAGATTTACACTGAGGCGGCTGGTGGAAGGAGGGCGGGGGTGGACAGATACACAATATAAAGGAGATAAAGCAAAGACATTTGGAAAAATTAATGAGCAGACATCAGTAAAAGCAAATACCTGCTGTTACCAGCCCCACATTTATAGGCCATTCCCAGCGAATTCCCACACTCACGCTTTGCTTGGCCTCGGGGACCGTGACCTTCTGCCTGGGGATCGAGAACTCCTGTCCCGAGTGCTCTTCTTGTTAGCATGTCTGGGAGGTGAGTGGGAGGAGCTTCTGGACCTGGAATAATTCTTCAACCCGTGCGTTCCCTTTTGCTTGGCCATCAGAGAACTCTGCGCTCCCTGGCTATGGTAGGAGTCCCTGATCTGTAGCATCAAGGAAAGGAAGAGAAGGTATTCATAGAAGCTCCAGAGAAAATGCAGTGAAACAAGGAAATCAATGAGCACTGTGGTTCTGTAAGAAGCCAAGCGGGTGTACTGCGCCCACCATACAGTTACCCCAGAGAAGCACTCGAACTTAGCAAAGTTCTCTGCAGAATCCCCTCAGAGCATGGGTCCCGGCAGCCACCTGCATGGCCTGACTCTTCACCAGAGCCCGGGCAGCCACAAGAGACAGCACGGAGATCGGGACCTAAGGTTAAACCTACTAAGGGGAAGAGGAATCTAGAGGGACATCCACCTGTCAAAAGCCATCAACCTAGAAGCCTAAAATGCCTGCGTTACATGGAAATTATCGGCAGAGGGAGAGGCCAAATGCCTAAGGCCCCACTGGTGGTATAGGGTCTCTGCTCAGAGGACCCTGAGCCCCAGCCAGAGGCTCGGAGATAAGGAATGGGCCAGCTCCCCGGCAGCCTCCACCCTGGCGGCCCAAACTCCTGCCTTCCCTCGTGATGTCGGGCGGGCTGCGGGAGATGCTCTCTGTCCAAACAGGCTCTCAAGCAAACACATTCTACAACCAGTTGTCACCCTCTGAGATGCTCACAGCCTTACCTGTAAGCCATATCCCGGGGCTCTGGACAGCACAGGGGAAGAATCTGCCACCTTCTTTTGAGATCTAAACGATTGAAACACATAGATTGTGTGTCACCTATACAGAAAACGCCTCAAGGCCCAGTTTCAATCTCACACTGAAGTGTGCTTCCTGCTCTGGCCATGACCTTTCCCACCGGTGCAGTCACTCGGCAGCGTGGCTGTCTATCTGCACTGTCTGCTGGAGGACGCGTCAGCACAGTCATGTTTTTCCTGTGAAAACCCGTGGGCCTGGCTTTTCAGCCCCAAAGCCTGAACACGTTCTCCTCTCGCCTCATGCTGCTATTCCGGGGACTAAGAGTGAGTCAGCAGTGACAGTGCTCACTGCTCCCACAGAGAAGACACACAGAATGGGCCCAGATGGGCCCATTAATGCATTTTTTTAAAAAAAGGAAAGAAGAGAAGGCTACATAAAATCCACTTCCGTCTGGGAAAAGTCACCAGCCCAAATGAAAGTCACATCTAGGAGGGCTATGCTGAGGCCTACAAGGTCACAGTCAGCTCCATGAGGGGCCTCACCCAGACCTCCAATGCGCGTGGGTGCTGGGTGATGAGTTCTGTGGGCCAGGGGGCCCACATGCGAGTGCTCACCCCTAAAACCCCAGTGCCTGGCAGCTCCCCACACAAAGCACAGTCCGTGACTATCCAAAGAATGAATGAGTCAGTGAGTCACAGCGGAGGGCCTGCCTCCACGTGCTCACCTCCCCCGGCTGCGCTCCTCCTCGCTACTGCAACCATCACTACTGGAGCTTCTGTGCTTATGTTTCTTGTGCTTCTTCTTCTTCTCCTTCTTTTTCTTCTTCTCCTTTTTTTCCAGACTCATCTGCAACTAGAAAACGGCAAAACATAGACAGGCAAGATCAGGGAGGGCCCTGAGGGGCCTGGTTCACACCCACACTACCTGACTCTACCTCTGGCTTTATGGCGGTCCGGGATGCCAGCAGAGCTTCCTGTCAACAGGAGGAGGGCAAGAGCTAACCAGGCAGTGCATGAGCACCCCCTGGACCCTGGGGCGGAATCTCGGGGGCAGGGCCAGGGAGCTCTTCGTAAACCATCCCCAGAGCCCAGGCCTCAAAATTTCCAATTGGTCAGAAGAACTCCAACTCCACTGAAAGCCATCAGGGACTGCAAGATCAATTTTTACATTTTCCTTACCAAATAACCCAAAACACAATCACACGGTCCGTCCGTGAATGATAAATGGGCCCTAGGGGGTTGACATCACGTGATCTCTTGAACACACCTAATGTCCAGGATTCCCACAGCATGTCCCATACACCTCATTTCTAAAAAAAATTGACCTCACATGCTGCTTTTCCAACCAAGTAACATAAAGGAGGGAATCGTTCTGCCTTCCCGCTCATGAAGTGAGAGTGAAATGTGAGAAGTTCTCAGGTTAAGTACCTACAGGATCCTATTAGTGCTTATTTGACGCACTACTTACCAATTCTTTGATTTTCTTCATTTTCACAGGATTATTCAACACCTCTCTTTTTTTCTCCTCCTCCTTCTTCCTAAAAAAAAAAAGGAAATGATAAAAAATCACGACTCTCTCTTTTGGCAAGGGAATTAAGTCATTTACTCTAATCTCCACCAAGTCTACACAGCGATCTTTTTTTCCAAATGCACATAGAAAGGCTCTGGGTGGAAAGCTGCATCGTGGTGTGGAAGCCTTCGGGCTTATTCCTCAAACCTACAGAAGGGACTGAATGCTGGGGGGCAAGGCCACGCTACGTCCCTCTGGTAGAGAAGAGCGTGTGTGGGCTATTCCTTGGTAGGCTTTATGCTCAGGGCTTCCCAGCTGGTTGAGTAAATAGGGGCATCCTGTGTATCAACTGGCCGCAGCATTTCAATGCCACCTATACTACTTAGCACGACAACCAGCTGGGAAACAAAGAGAATGGATTCCTCTTTCAAGAAGTCTTACTCTAGGGGCGCCTGGGTGGCTCAGTTGGTTGGTTGAGTGTCCGACTCTTGATCTCAGCTCAGGTTGTGATCTCAGCGTCGTGAGAGAGTACCTTGAGTCCGGCTCCACGCTCAGTGGGGAACCTGCTTGAGATTCTCTCTCTCTCCCCCTCTTCCTCTGCCCTTTTCCCACCTCTCTAAAATAAATAAAATCAGTCTTTAAAAAAGAAAAAAAAGGGGCGCCTGGGTGGCTCAGTGGGTTAAAGCCTCTGCCTTCGGCTCTGGTCTCAGTCCTAGGGTCCTAGGATCAAGCCCTGCATCGGGCTCTCTTCTCACTGGGAAGCCTGCTTCCCTTCCTCTCTCTCTGCCTGCCTCTCTGCCTACCTGTGATCTCTGTCAAATTAAAATAAATAAAGAAAGAAACAAACAAACAAAAATTTGGGCCCCTGGGTGGCTCAGTAGGTTACATGTCTGCCTTTGGCTCAGGTCATGATCCCAGGGAAACCTGCTTCTCCCTCTGCCTGTCACTCCCCCTGCCTGTGCACTCTCTCTCTCTCTTTCTATCAAATAAATAAATAAAATCCTTAAAAAAAGAAAGTTCTTACTCTCATTTATTGTTCATGAGGGTAAACTGGTCGGCGTCCATGGAAGATAATTTGGCAACACTTATCACAGCCTGTGTGCTCTTTAATCCTATAAATTCTTGAGAATTTCTGGGGCACTTGGGTGTCTCAGTGGGTTAAAGCCTCTGCCTTTGGCTCAGGTCATGATCCCAGGGTCCTGGGATAGAGCCCTGCATCAGGCTCTCTGCTCAGCAGGGAGCCTGCCTCCCCTTCTCTCTCTGCCTGCCTCTCTGCCTACTTGTGATCTTTGTCAATTAAATAAATAAAATCTTAAAAAAAAAAAACAAAGAATTTGTTACTGTAAGGATATAATCCAGGAAGGTCTCTACAAAGCTGTCCATATTATAACAATGAAAATTTGGAAACAAGTTAGGGCCCAATAAGAGAATATTAATCAATAAATTATGGTATATCCACACAATGCAGACATAAAAAAATAGTACTATAAAAGCACAGTTAATGACATAGAAAGATGTCTCCTATATTTAACTTGGTGAAAAAAAGGAGTTTATAAAATAATACGCATAATATCTATACATCAATGTTCAGAACAAACATTATTCACAACAGCCAAAAGGGGGGGGGGCCAAACGTCCATTGACAGATGAAGAGACAAACGGGATCTGTATGACAGAGTATTATTCGGCCTTAAGGAGGGAGGAGGGCGCCTGGGTGGCTCAGTCGGCTGAGTGACTGACTATAGACTTTGGCTCGGGTTGTGGGTTTGGGCTCTTCGTTGGGCTCCCCACTCAGCAGAGAGTCTGCTTGAGGTTCCCTCTCTCCCTCTGGCCCTGGCCCTGCTCTCCTGCACTCTCTAAAATACATAAAGTCTCAAAAAAAAAAAGGAGGGGTGGAAGAAATTCTGATACATGCTATATGGCGGATGAACCTGTGAAGACCTTATGCTGAGTGAATAAGCCAGTCCCACAAAAAGATAATCACTGTGCGATTTCCCTTATGTGCGATTCCTAGATGAGTCAAGCTCACAGACACAGGAAGTGGTATGGTGTTCCCAGGGGCTGAGGGAGGGGAAACACGGACTTCTTGTTTCATGGGTAAAGAGTTTTCGGTTTTGCAAGGTGAAAAACTCCTGAAAATGGGTGGTGCTGATGGCTGCCCAACAGGATGAATGTACTTATTGCCACTGGGCTGTACACTTACAGGTGGTTAAGACTATAAATTTTACAGGGTGCCTGGGTGGCTCATTTGGTTAAGTGACTGCCTTCGGTTCAGGTCATAATCCTGGAATCCCGGGTTGGAGTCCCAGGTTGGAGTCCCTCATCGGGCTCCCCACTCAGCAGGGTGTCTGCTTCTCCCTCTGACCCTCCCCATCTCATGCTCTCGCTCTCATTCTCTCTCTTTCAGATAAATAAACAAAATCATAAAAAAAAAAAGACTGTATATTTTATGTTAGGCTTTATGAACCACGATTTAACTAATTAAGAAGCTAACAAAATGGGATGCCTGGGTGGCTCAGTTGGTTAAGCAGCTGCCTTCGGCTCAGGTCATGATCCCAGCGTCCTGGGATCGAGTCCCACATCAGGCTCCTTGCTCTGCAGGGAGCCTGCTTCTCCCTCTGACTCTGCCTGCCACTCTGTCTGCCTGTGCTCGCTCTCTCTCCCTCTCTCTCCCTGACAAATAAATAAATAAAATCTTAAAAAAAAAAAAAAAAAAAGCTAAAAAAATGGGAGAAAAAATTTGCACATACATACACAGTATCATTACATACATCTATGTGGTATTTTTACCATGTAAATAACTTTTAAATTTTTTCAAAATTAGAACTATAAGCGACAAATGTTTTTTGATGTTCAACCTTATACATCTGAAATAAAATGCTGCAAATTAAACCAAAAAAATTAAGAGGCACAGCATGAGATGGCTCCCAAAACGCATCTCTACTTCAATATTACATATTAAGAGTTTTAAGGAAGATTCTAAGGTTTCTTCTTAAAGCATTGTGCTGTACCAAAAAAAGGGGTTGGGAAGTTAGAAGGCCTGCTCACCCACCTACCCCGCTCTGTACATAGCCCCAAATTCCCAAGAAGCTGCCAGCCTTTCTCACCATGCTTCTAACTCCTATTTTTGTTCAAAGGCCAATCTGGTCTGGTCTGGTCCACTTGCCATCTCTTATCATGTGGCCTACATAAGAAGCCCTTGAAGGATCCTCCTTCCCAACATCACAGGAACCACCAATGGAGACAAAGCCTTTTACAGGGCAGAAAAAGCCAAGAGGAAACCAACTGCGAAGTCAAGCAACACTGGGGGAAAAAAAAAAGCAAACCCTTCCTAGCCCGTCATCAGTACCTGATGATGAAGAGTGGGTCTTCCCGGATTTTGCTGGCCATGTCAAGAAGGGAATTGGCACCAGAAGGGGCAAAAATGGAGCCTGGGAGCAGTCCTGTCTCCGAAGAACAGCCTGCCTCCTTCTCCTCCATCTTCTCAAAAACATACTTGTCGATGGGGCGCCCCAGCAAGTACTCATCGCGGTTCACCATCCCGCCAGGACCCTGATACATCCAGTCCAGTTTTTCCTCTTTTTTCCTGGTTCAAGACAAAAAAACACAATCAAAGGAAATGTCAACTCTTACAGACCTACACATACCACTGAGCATGAGGGACAGAGGACTCCAGCTGGTAGGAGCCGGACCCGCTCTCCAGGTGCCTCGCAGGGCTACATCCTGTGCTCCATGTGGCGCACGGGAAGACCCGGGGCTGGTCGGCATGGAGCTCACCATTCAGTGGACAGATTGTTTCCACACGCTTGATGCCATTTCTGTGGAGAAAATTATCCCTCAACCTGGGGCGTGGACATTTGCTCAGGGCTTCTCAAGCCTCCTTTACGTAGACTATAGGTTATGCTTTTATTCTGAGGCAAATTGGAAACGATACACAGATTCTGGATCACCTCATTACCTAGAATGATATCAGTGACCGCATACGCATTTGTGTGGGGTGTGTTTGGCTGCGGGTTGTCACATGGGCACAAGCAGTAATTCTTCACTTGGGAAGGTAATGAGAAAAGACCAGAGGTGACTGAATAAGTTAACTATGCTTTCAAGCCAAAAGAGGGGGGGCCAACTTATGTCCAATGTTTGCCAAACAAATATTGCCCTGGGGTTCTGAGAGAAAAAAGTGGTCGGAAAATCGAAGGAACCTCACACAACAGACAGTAAAGGCTGACCAACTGCGGCTGACTGACTGACAAGTGCCTGTGTGGAAGGGCTGAAAGCACACTCACGCTGCAAGAGGCAAAGTAGTTTCATCAAAACAGTATTATCTGTAACATTAAATTCAATGTTCTTTGAATATGGCTTCTTAACATTTGTTTATTTATTTTCACTTAGGATTCTACAACAACTGTAAGCATAAAGAATGTTTTCCTAAGCTATGTCTTTGGACTTTTTTTTTCTTTTAAAGATTTATTTATTTGACAGAGATCACAAGTAGGCAGAGAAGCAGGCAGAGAGAGAGGAAGGGAAGCAGGCTCCCAGCTTAGCAGAGAGCCCAACGCGGGGCTCAATCCCAGGACCCTGGGATCATGACCTGAGCCAAAGGCAGAGGCTTTAACCCTCTGAGCTACCCAGACACCTGGACATTTTTTAAGATTTTATTTATTTGAGAGAGAAAGGCAGAGTGCACATGGGGCAGGGGGTAGGATAGGGGAGGAACAGAGATAGGAGAAGCAGACTCCCCACTGAGCAGGGAGAGCTACATGGGCCTTGTTCCCAGGACTCGGAGATCATGACCTGACCCGAAAGACAGACACTAATTGACAGAGCCACCCAGGTACCCTGGTTTAAAATATTCTTAATAATAATGTCCAGGGGTGGCTCAGTGGCTCCATCAGTTAAGTGTCTGACACTTGATTTTGGCTCAGGTCATGATCTCAGGGTGTGGGATCAAGCCCTGCATCAGGCTCTGTACTCAGCCGAGAGTCTGCTGGAGACTGTCTCTCTCCCTCCTTCCCTCCCCACACTCTCGCTCTCTAAAATAAATAAATAAAATCTTCAAAAAAATAATATTTTAAACCAATAACTGGGGGGCATAACCCTTTAGTTTTAGTTTGTTGGGTTTTTTTTTTTTTTTCCTATTAAAATGATCGGTTTGAGAAACGCTATAGAATTAAGAACTGAGGGGCACCTGGGTGGCTCAGAAACACTATAGAATTAAGAACTGAGGGGGCAGGGGCACCTGGGTGGCTCAGTGGGTTAAAGCCGCTGCCTTCGGCTCAGGTCATGATCTCAGGGTCCTGGGATCGAGCCCCGCATCGGGCTCTCTGCTTGGCAGGGAGCCTGCTTTCTCCTCTCTCTCTCTCTCTGCCTGCCTCTCTGCCTATTTGTGATCTGTGTCTGTCAAATAAATAAATAAAATCTTAAAAAAAAAAAAAGAACTGAGGGGCACCTGGGTGGCTCAGTGGGTTAAGCCTCTGCCTTCGGCTCGGGTCATGATCTCAGGGTCCTGGGATCGAGCCCCGCATTGGACTCTGCTCAGCGGGGAGCCTGCTTCCTCCTCTCTCTCAGCCTGACTCTCTGCCTGCTTGTGATCTCTCTCTGTGACAAATAAATAAATAAAATCTTTTTCTTTAAGTTTTTTTTTTTAGATTATTTATTTATTTATTTAACAGAGAGATCACAAGTAGGCAGAGAGGCAGGCAGAGAGAGGGGGAAACAGGCTCCCAGCTGAGCAGAGATCCCAATGCGGGGTTCAATCCCAGGACCCTGAGATCATGACCCGAGCCAAAGGCAGAGGCTTAACCCACTGAGCCACCCAGGCGCCCCTAAATAAATAAAATCTTTAAAAAAACATTTATTTATTTGACAGAGAGGGAGAGAGAGAGAGATCACAAGTAGGCAGAGAGGCAGGCAGGGTGGGGGGGAAGCAGGGCCCCCACTGAGCAGAGAGCCTGACACAGGCTTCAATCCCAGGACCCCAGGATCATGACCTGAACCAAAGGCAGAGGTTCTAACCCACTGAGCCACCCAGGCGCCCTTAATTTTTATTTTTACAGATTTTATTTATCTGACAGAGAGAGAGCACAGCAGGAGTAGCAGAAGGAGAGGGAGAAGCAGGCTCACAGAGCAGGGAACCTGATGCGGGACTTGATCCCAGGATCCTGGGATCATGACCTGAGCTAAAGGCAGACACTCAATGACTAAGCCACTTGGGCACCCCAACTCTGAGTTTTTAGATGAAAAGATACTTGGGGGGAAAGCCAGGTAAAATCAAAATGATCTTGGGGTATCTGGGTGGCACAGTTGGTTGAGCAAACGACTCTTGGTTTTGGCTCAGATCATGATCTCCAGGTCCTGGGATCAAGCCCATAGGGCTCCATGCTCAGCGTGGAGTCTGCTTGAGATATTCTTTCTCTCTCTCTCTCTCCCCCAGCCCCTGCCCCTACCACTCATGCTGTCTCTCTCTCTCAAATAAATAAATCCCAAATCTTAGGGGGGGGGGGGGGAAGCAAGATGATATATAGAATTTTTATTGTTGCTATCATTAAAGATATAGACCCGGTTCTCAATGGAGGCTGCCCATTAGGATCCCCGAGAGCTCTTAAAAGATGCAGATGCCCTTGCCTTATGTACCCCCTGCTATTCTTAGGGAACCACTCTCATCTTTAATCTTCCAAGAACATTCTAAAGTGCAAAGGTTGAGAAACACTGGTATAGACTGCAGTCTAGAACATGTAATTTTCTAGCATTTCAGTAAATACTAAAGCAACACTCTATTGCGAAGAGGAATTTGGACATCCAGGATAATACATGTACTGAGGTTTCTATTTGTTCCGAGTGATGCGTTATAAACATAGAAAAGATTATCTAACCCATGAAAATGAATCATTACATAGTAAAAGGATTCTACTGGCATTTTATAGGATAAAGTAAAAGCATCCCACTGTGCAAAGACCGATACAAGCATGAGACAGACAAGCAGATGATTAAAGACATCTGCAAGTAAACACCCAAAAAGAAGGACATCCGTGCTGACCTTTGTGTTTTATGTTGGAGGGTATGTGAGGGGGCCAAAAAAAAAAAAAAAAATCAAAAGAATATAAAATCAACTTCTGGTGCCTGGGTGGCTCAGTCATTAAGTGTCTGCCTTCAGCTCAGGTCATGATCCCAGCATCCTGGGATCGAGCCCCACACTGGGCTCCCTGCCCAGCAGGAAGCCTGCTTGTCCCTCTCCCACTCCCTCTCTTGCTGTGTCTCTCTCTGTCAAATAAAAAAGTAAAATATTTTATAAAATAAAATAAACTTCCTCCTATTCACAACAGATAAGCAGGCCTGAGGGTCAGCAAAGGATAAATGCTTCACTCCCAGCTCTGAAGCTGTTTGTCTATAGTCCCATCTCATTAACTAGAATCTGCAAAGCCCACATTTCTGATACATCAGGCATGCTGTGTAAAATCAAGCAAGATGTGTAATACTTTGCTGAATAAGAGTCAGAAGAGCATGTGACTCTTGATCTTGGGACTGTGAGTTCGAGCCCCACCATTAGCATACAGATTACTTTTTTTTTTTTTTCTAATTTTATTTATTTATTTGACAGAGAGAGAGAGAGAGAGAGAGAGATCGATCACAAGTAGGCAGAGACAGGCAGAGGCAGGGGGAAGCAGGCTCCCAGCTGAGCGGAGAGCCCAATGCGGGGCTCGATCCCAGGACTCTGGGATTATAACCTGAGCCGAAGGCAGAGGCTTAACCCACTGAACCACCCAGGCACCCCTGAATATGTGAAATTTATTGACATTAAATTATAATGTAGGCACCTGGCTAGAGAATGCAATTCCTGATCTTGGAGTTAATGAGTTTGAGCCCCATGTTGGGGACAGAGTTTACTTTAAAATAAAAAACAACACATTTTTAAAAATGTAAAATATGTAATTTACATAAAACATATAATGTATGTCTATACATTTAACGTAGTCTATGGTACTAGAAAACAAAATTTCATTCCCTTATCTCACTTGATGTATTAATGTCATAAATTTATTTTGTTCTATTTAAAAATCCTAAAACTGGGGCGCCCGCATCGGGGTCTCTGCTCCGCAGGCAGCCTGCTTCCTCCTCTCTCTCTCTTCCTGACTCTCTGCCTACTTGTGATCTCTGTCAAATAAATAAATTAAATATATAAAATAAAAATAAAAATCCTAAAACTATTTTTTTTTATTTTTTTTTAAAGATTTTATTTATTTATTTGACAGACAGAGATCTCAAGTAGGTGGGAGAGGGAGGCAGAGAGACAGAGGAGGAAGCAGGCTCCCCACTGAGCAGAAAGCCCAATGCAGGGCTTGATCCCAGAACCCTGGGATCATGACCCAAGCCAAAGGCAGAGGCTTAACCCACTGAGCCACCCAGGCGCTCCAATCCTAAAACTATTTTAAAACATTCCAAGTTTCACGCTTGAGTCAGAGTGGCCTTCTCCCCAATCCAGTGTCCTGAAAGAATGTGACTGTCACCATGCCTAAGTTCCATAATGCCACTTCCATGTGTAAGTTGTACATATACACACCACCCTGAATGCCACCGATCCTCCTGTCATAAGTATTAAGGAAAAGCCCTAGATGCCCAATGGGGACAGTATGCCACACACCACCCAGGAGACTTACCCACAAGGACATGAACAAAGAGAAGGACAGTATCGATTTCTTTGATTTTAGTCTATGTGTTGTTTTCATTAAATTTAATAATGTACTGTATGGGGCACCTGGGGACCAGGTCAGTTAAGCGTCTGCCTTCGGCTCAGGTCATGGTCCCAGGGTCGTGGGATGAAGCCCCATGTCAGGCTCCCTGTTGAGCAGGGAGCTTCCTTCTCCCTCTCCCCCAACTTGTGTGCTCTCTCTCTCTCTCTGGAAAATAAATTAATAAAATCCTTTTTTTAAAATGCACTATATATACATTTTATACTTTTCATCTTTCTCAGAATACATCTGCTGCCACCTTATTGTAGGAGATGGATAGGATGACGGTCCCCTGCTGTCCCTAGCCTATATTCTACATGAGGAAACTGAAGTAGGGTGAAATGGAGTGGGACGGTCCACCGTCATACAACTTTTACTGATAGGCATGATGCACCAGCTTCCACGAGACCTCACTGAGTCCATGAACAAACAGAAGCAGGACTGAGGCCCAGTCACACTCGGAGAGGTAGGATGGAAGCAATCGTCCTCAGGCCTGCTTATGAACCACCAGGCATGCGCCAGGCCTACACTAAGCCCTTTCCACGCTCTCTGGTCTGTTTCCCCCACAAACCTTGGGAATCAGGTACCCTCGCTCCGCTGGCTCCTCTGAGGTAACTGAGCCCCCAAACTTGCTCCCAGGGGACACAGTTAGGCTAGTACATGCAAAGCCAGCCTGAGGTCGGACTGACTGAGCCCAGGTCAGGCTGACTCCAAAACCCAAGCTCCCAGCCAGCAGCTCTAAGCAAGCGGGTGCGGGCCAGCCTCAGCCCCACCACCCGGCTGCAGCCTCAGCCTCTCACTCACTTGACAGCCCCGACGTCCTCAGCATAGCGCTGCATCTCCTCCCGGGCCCGCTCCTCCCGCAGCTCCCGCTGCAGCTCCTCAATCTTCTTCCGCTCAGCCTCATGCTTCTGCTCGGCCTTCCACACCTTCTCCACATTGCGAAGGGTCTGTGGGTGCCAGCTCTTCTTCAGATTCTGTGGTGGACGAAGGGGGGAGAACACAAGACAGGCGGTGGGCGGGTGAAGGGGGTATGCCCCCCCCCATTCCCTACTCATGCCCAAGCAGACATCTAAAGGCAAGATGTCCTGCACAATGGCGAGGTTGACACCCAATAATCTCTCACACATCTGGGGCGTTTGTTCAAGTATATAAAGCTTCAAGATAGGGGCTCCTGGGTGGCTCAGTCGTTAAGAGTCTGCCTACAGCTCAGGTCATGATCCCAGGGGCCTGCGATCGAGCCCCACACTGGGCTCCCTGCTCGGCGGGGGGCCCACGTCTCCTTCTCCCACTCCCCCTGCTTGTGTTCCCTCTCTCCCTTGTCTCTCTAAGTCAAATAAATAAATAAAATCTTAAAAAAATTACAAAGCTTCAGGATAGAACAGGCCTGGATTCCCTTTGAACACTTTCAGCTTGAAATGCTTATGGATCAGACTTCAACTGGCCATGCCTGAAATAAGGGGCAGTGGTGACAGTACAGGGGGAACGGGCAGAGAGGTGGGAAGGTAAACTCTGAAAGGCAACAGAACTCTAGTGCGTTTGGCAGGAGATGTTCATTTTTATGAACACATCTTCTGCTCCTTGAGTCCGGTTAGCCGGCCTTCACCTTATGTGTTTTACCTCCCCATCAAGTACCTCTTTCAACCTTCCTTCCCAGGAATCTCCCCTCAGTTCCAATTTCCCCTTCACAGGGCACCCTGAAGCACCTCAAGAATGCTTCTCCTCTCCCCTCTCCCCATAAGCCACTGTTCTGGTTCAGCTGCCAACCAGGGAAGGTTTCCTGGAAGAAGTGACATCTCATGACAATTACGATTTAGCCCAGTGATGTAGGAAGCAGGGAGGAGTAGGAGTAGATTTCCAGAGGGAACAGCACACACATCTACAGGCCCAGCGGTGAGAAAGAACATAGCACAAGTGATTCTGTGGGGCTAAAGAAGGCATGCAAGCTGGTGAGGAGGGGGGTCGAAGATGAAGCCAACTAAGCCATCTAAGAAAGGAACAGACTAAGAGCCTTATAAAGCATGTTAAGGGAGTGGGCTTTATCCTGTGGACAGTAAGAAACACTAAACAGTCACATGCAGGTGACAGGCATAACTAGCTATCGTGTTTAGAATGCACTGGAGGGGGCGCCTGGATGGCCCAGTCAATTAAGTGTCTGCCTTTGGCTCAGGTCATGATCCCAGGGTCCTGGGATCGAGTCCTGCATCAGGCTGCTTGCTCAGCAGAGAGCATGCTTCTCCCTCTTCCTCTTCCACTCCCCCTGCTTGTGTGCTCTCGCTCTCTCTCTCTCTCTCTGACAAACAAATAAATAAAACCTTTAAGGGGAAAACAAACAAACAAACAGAATGCACTGGAGAGGGCAGAGACTGAGGACCAGGAGATCAGTTAAGAGGCCTAAATGAGAAAACATACACAAAGTTCCTGTCATATAGAAGGTATTCAGGCAATGAGAGCTGTCCTTTCTTTCTTTTCCACCTTGTCCTTCTTTTCTCTTTATCAGGTTGCTCAGTCCACTACCCCTACCCCGTCTCTGGCCTTGTACTACTGGTCTCCCTCTCCCTCCTTCAACACAGGTAATTCTGCCCCCCAGGAAACATTTGGCAGTGTTTAGAGAGATTTTTGGTTGTCCCAACTGAAGGAGAAAGGTGCTAGTGGCATCCGGTGGCTAGTGGCCAAGGATGCTGCTGAACATCCTACAATGCACAGGACCCCCCACCTACCCACCCACCACCCAAAAGCAGAACAAAGAGTTATCCCACCCAAAGTGTCAACAGCACCAAGGCTGAGAAACCCTGAACTAGAGCTTTCCTGTCCCTAACTGCCATTACCTGAAGAATACACTAAATTGGGGCCCCTGGGTGTCTCAGTCAGTTAAGCGTCTGCCTTTAGCTCAGGTCATGATCTCAGGGTCCTGGGATAGAGTTTTCGAAATCCCTCCTTTGGGGGGGGGGGGTCCTGCTTCTCCCTTTCCCCTTGCCCCACCTCCACTCGTGCTCACTCAATCTCTTTTTCTCTCTCTCTCTCATAAATAAATAAACAAAAAGAATACACTAAACTGTATGAATCCTGGAGTCTTGGAAAACATTCTAACCAACAACACCTGACAAATTCCAATACAGATCCTGGACGGGTGGCAAAATTTGTTTGCTGATTCAGTCAGCAACACTTTAAAGGGGTTAGCGTTTTTCTGATCTTGCACCATGCTCTTGTAGCTCCTTTGCCCTATCTGGAGCTCAGCACCCTACAAATGAACTACTATACAGTTCAAGAGAAATTCCCACGTAACTTATATTAAGTGCTATAATTCAGAATACAGGGCGCCTGGGTGGCTCAGTGGGTTAAAGCCTCTGCCTTCAGCTCAGGTCATGATCCCAGGGTTCTGGGATCGAGCCCGCCACGGGCTCTCTGCTCAGCAGGGAGCCTGCTTCCTCCTCTCTCTGCCTGCCTCTCGGCCTACTTGTAATCTCTGTCTGTCAAATAAATAAATAAAATCTTAAAAAAAAAAACTTCTATAATTCAGAATACAGCTCTGTCACTACAGAGCACTGAAGGAGGAGTGGAAGTCAGAGACATGGATGTGAAAAAATAACTTCAGGTTTAAAATAGGTATGACTCAAAAATAAAATAAAATAGATATGGCTCAGGGGCAAAGACAATGGGGTACGACCACTCCTACTACAGCCCAAAACATGACTAAACTCCCAGCTGAGGAAGAGAGAAGTGTCCCAAGACAAGATAAACAAAACAAAGCCCGCGTGACTTGGTATCTGCCTCCTTTCATAGGCATGGTTCCACCACCTCCACCTCCTCCCGGGCCTTCCCAGAATTTCCAGCCGGGAAGGGCCCCAGCAACAAACACACAAACACCAGTCGCCACCGTTGGCGACACACGTCGCACACCTTCCCAGGCCTCTGCCTGGTCCCTCCGTGACCCCAGAGATCGGGCCCCTCTCCGAGGCTACAGCTCCCTTCGTACGAAAGCACGGCCGTGTAGCCATGGTCACCCACTTCCACACCCTCCAATTTCCGTCCCCAATCCGGGTCGGTCCCTGGTTCCGTCCTCCCCCGCCCAGGTCTCCCTCACTTACCAGATCTCCGCCCCCCATGACAGCGGAGAAGTTTCGTCTCTACGCGGACCTGCAGGGATCAGGAGGGATCGAGAGGAAACGCAGAGAAACAGCTCAGCTGCTACCTGGCTGCCACTTTTACTGCCCGATCCAGAGCCCACTTCCGGGAGGGCGTCCTATTACTGCGTCGGCGTCGCAGGACGATGACGTTCAGCACTTTGTCGCGCAGTGCGGTGTTAGCGTCACGGCTAGTCTCACAGCGTGGGGCCCAGATCTCGCGGCGCCTGCGGTCCGGTTTTGGGCACCTCTGTTGGCACCTCACCGGGTTTCCGGAACGCTGTGTTGAAACCGGGCTGCCCGGGCCACTTCGAGTCGACTGGGGCTCCGCCCCGCCGGCCTGTTGCCATGGCAGCGCGCCACGACGTTCACCCCGCACCCCCTAGGCGCCACTGCCAATTTGCCTAGTTCGCCTCCACCCAGCCCTTCCCGCCCACACCCGCCTGTAAGAAACGCTTTTCAAACCCACACTCCTGTGCCAGCTCCACTCAGCGTCCGCTCTTACTCCCAGCCTAGCTTATCGAGGGAAGTAGAAAGCGTCCCGCAGAAATTCCATCGGCGTCCCTGCACCAAACCTTTATTATTTTTTTTATTGGCTGAGGCCCACCCACATTAGACTTTTTCTATCCAAAAGGCGGGGCTCAAACTCACGACCCTGAGATCAAGAGCCTGCTCTACGCACTGAATCAGCCAGGCGCTCCTTCCTGCACCAAACCTTTAGAATCTTCCAGCCTCTCCTTTTCCTTTCCCTTCACTTATGCTGGAAGAGGCGTCCTTCTTAAGTCCTGACGCTTCATCAGCTCTGGATCCGACCCCTTACATCTGGGATTACAGATACCTTCCTCTATCCCGTGGCGCCTTCCGGACTGGTCCTTTGTCATCAGCATTTTTTTTTTTAATGATTTCATTTATTTTTTAGAGAGAGAGAGAGTGAGCTCGAGGAGGCAGAGAGGGACAAGCAGACCCTGAGATGCCCAGCATGGGGCTGGATCTCAGGACTCTGAGATCATGACCTGAGCTGAAACCAAGTCGGCTGCCCAGTCATCTGGGCCACCCAGGAGTCCCTGTTTTCAGCATTTTATTTTTTTTTTAAAGATTATATTTATTTGAGAGAGAGAGAAAGTGTGAGAGGGGAGAGGTTCGAGGGAGAAGCAGACTCCCTGTCGAGCAGGGAGCCGGGTGTAGGACTGGATCCCAGGACTCCAGGATCATGACCCAAGCCATAGACAGTAGCTTAACCAACCATCCACTCAGGCACCCCTGTTTTCAGCATTTTAGATGCACTCAACTGACCGTCTAAAAAAAAAGAATTTGGTTAAACAACCATGTCTTTCCCCCAGCTACTCCACTCTCTCTCTTAACCAAACTCTAAATTGGCTGCCTCCACTCAGGAGACAAGATGCCTCCCTCCACTTCATCTTCTGCTTAAACTCAGTCCTCCACTCAGCTATTTTTCCCCCATGATCTTGAGTAATCCCCCTCCCCATACTTAAATCAAAAACCACATTGCAGGGCGCCTGGGTGGCTCAGTGGATTAAGCCGCTGCCTTTGGCTCAGGTCATGACCTCAGGGTTTTGGAATCGAGTCCCGCATTGGGCTCTCTGCTCAGCAGAGAGCCTTCTTCCCTCTCTCTCTCTCTCTGCCTGCCTCTCTGTCTACTTGTGACCTCTCTCTGTCAAATAAATGAATAAAATCTTAAAAAAAAAAAAGCCACATCCAATACTCATTTGACCTCCCCTAACCTTTGAAGGTATTGAGGACCACACTCCCCTCTTCAAAACACTTTACATGTGACTTCTCTGTACCACTCTTTAGATTATTGTTTTATTCTCTAGTCCCTCCTCAGGGAACATTTTGTTTCTACTTCATTTTGCCTCTTCATCTTGCTCTAGGTTCTGTCTTGGGTCTTTTCACACTAAATGCTCTCCCTGGGTGATCTCATCTACTCATAGGGCTTCAGTTACCATCTATATACTGATGGATCCCAAATTCATTATCTCCAGTCATATTTCTCTCTCAAGCTCCAGGGTTTTAAACCTAACTAGTAGATGTTCCCAGCTGGACATCTGGGAGGCACGGAAACTGAACTCATTGTCTAACCTAACCGTATTCCCCCAATGCAGCTCTTTTCTCCCCTGTTACCACTGTTTCTCCATTTCAACATCATTCAAGACCTCTCCCTCACCTCCAACATCCAATCAGTCAACAAGATCCCCGCTGCTAAAAGTCTAACGACTACCCACTTCTCTGTCACTATTCACCACAAGCCTGGTTCAGGTTCCATCATCCCTTCTCTTGGAAGTGTCATTTCCTCACTTTCAGTTGAATCCCTTACCCATCTATGTACTCCTTTATAGCTAAGAGTGATCTCTCTCAAATGCAAATTAATCCCCGTGCCCTAAAACCCGTAATACTTCCACATTATTCCTACTATAAAGGCCACATTTTAACATATCTAGGCCCTTCAGGACCTGGCCTTCTTAACTCTCCAGCTTCATAAGATTCCCTGCCCCTAGGGTTCCTGGGTGGCTCAGTTGGTTAAGTATCTGCTTTTGGCTTAAGTCATGGTCCTGGGGTCCTGGGTTCAAGCCCTGCATCAGGTTCCTTCTTTGGCAGGAAGCCTGCTCCTCCTCTGCCTGCTGCTCCCCCTTCTTGTGCACTCATGCCATCTCTCTGACAAATAAAACCTTTAAAGAAAAAAAAAAAAAAAAAGACTAACCTTTAAAGAAAAAAAAAAAAAAGACTTCCTACTCCTTATTCACTGTTCTAGAGCAACCCAGGTGCCCCTTCACTCTTTTCTATAAGGTTTTTATCAGCATGATGTTTGTGACATTCATTCATCTTCTATCAGTAATACATTCCTTGTTATGGATGGGTAATATTTCATTGTATGAATAAACCACAGATTTAAAAAATCATTTTCCTAATAGCGGGCCCTTGTCCGTTTTTAGTTTTGCCTATTATGAATAAAGTCTCCATGAACATTTCTATATACGTCTTTTGGTAAGCATGTGTTTTCATTTATCCTGAGTAAAATCCTGGGAATGGAATTGCTGGGCCGGAAGGTCAGTCTACTTTAGTTTTGTACAAACTGCCAGATCTTTTCCTGAAATGGCATACCATTTCACATTCCCACCAATTAAGAGTCTGGTGTTGTCAGCCTTTATAGTTTTAGTCATGCTGATGCCAATGTGTAACAATGTGATTTCAGTTTGCATTTCTCTGATGACTAACGATGTCAAATACTTTTTCATGGGTTTATCCGTGATTTTTTTTTTTAAGATTTTATTTATTTATTTGACAGAGAGAGATCACAAGTAGGCAGAGAGGCAGGCAGAGAGAGAGGAGGAAGCAGGCTCCCTGCTGAGCAGAGAGCCCGATGTGGGGCTCGATCCCAGGACCCTGGGATCATGACCCGAGCCGAAAGCAGAGGCTTTAACCCACTGAGCCACCCAGGCGCCCCTATCCGTGATTATTATTCATGGATATATGTATCTCTTCCTTTGTATCTCTTCCTTTGTAAAATGTCTCCTCAAATCTTTACTCCATTTCCTCTTTTTCCTTTTCTTTCTTTCTTATTGGCCACTTGGAGTTTGATTTCCACTTGGTGCAAGGCACATGGTTACAGGGTGTCACAAAGACTTACGTGGGGCTTGGATAGTAAAGGGGATGGGGATTCTCTCAACTTCCTTTTTGGTGTTTTGCTGTTTTGCTCTAAAAGAACCCAGCTGGTTCCACTTGCTGCAGCCTGGAGTCTATGGGAGGGGAGGATCTCTGATGAGCCCAGCACCCCTTGAAGCATGGCAGTGGCCGCTCAGGACTGGGACCCATTGTTGGCTTTGCCAGGTTGGCCACCAGGCTGCTTCTCAGGGTCTCCAGAGCCAAGTTACAGGTGACCCTGCCACTGAAGGCCTAGGGAGAGTCCCCGCTGGGGGTAAGCTTGTGGTCAGAGGTTGCTTGACCTGCCCCCATCACCCACACTAGCCCCGAGGAGGGTGGACACACCATTCTGGGAACTCCAACATGGTGGCCATGGATGGGAGAGTGGACTTCCTGCAAAAGCCGCCAGTGTCCCATTGCCCTGGGTGCACCTTGGAGAGACCTGCGTGGTGGGGTATGGCTTCCCCAGGATCGTCTGCACTCGCATAAGACCTGTTACTGGAAGTGGAGCCCTGGGTGTCATAGGGAACAGTCGCGGATGGCCACAAGCAAGCCGCTGGAGGGGATGGCTGCCATGCTGTACCTTGTGGGCTGGTGGAAACCTCTGCAGGGAACCTTCGCGGGCCTCGGTGCGTGATCCCAGGTGCCAGGGAAACTGGACCACAGAGCCCATCTGTGGGGGAGACCAGAAAAGCCACCCTACCACCCCTGTGTGCGGGGCCTTTATCCCATTTCTTTCTTTCTTTTTTTAAAAGATTGTATTTAGGGACGCCTGGGTGGCTCAGTTGGTTGAGCAGCTGCCTTCAGCTCAGGTCATGATCCCAGCGTCCTGGGATCGAGTCCCACATCGGGCTCCTTGCTCAGCAGGGAGCCTGCTTCTCCCTCTGCCTCTGCCTGCCATTCTGTCTGCCTGTGCTCGCTCTCTCCCCCTCTCTCCCTCTGATAAATAAATAAAAAATCTTAAAAAAAAAATAAAAAAATAAAAGATTGTATTTATTTATTGGACAGAGATCTCAAGTAGGCGGGGGGAGGGAGCGGGGAAGCAGGCTCCTTGCTGAGCAGAGAGCCCTATGCAGGGGCTCCATCCCAGGACGCTGGGATCATGACCTGAGCCAAAGGCAGAGGCTTAACCCACTGAGCCACCCGGGCACCCCGCCTTTACCCCATTTCTTAACTGGGTTGTTTACAGCCTTTTTACTTTTGAGTTGCAAGACTTCTTTATATATTCTGGACACCAGTTCTCTGCCAGATCTGTGTTTTCCAAATCATTTCTCTCAGTCTGTGGCTTGCCTGTTCTCAAAAGGGTCTTTTGACAAGCAGACTTAGTGAAGTCTCATTCATTAATATATTCCTTTATGCTTTTTGCATCCTCTTACTAAAGAAAAATACTACACATAACACTAATTAAAGAACAGGGTAAGGAAGACTTTATTTAGGTTGGGGGGAGACTATTGCATAAGTACCAGTGGGGCCTTACCAGGAGGGGAGAGAGGGACCTCAACTCTGAGAACAGCATGGCCATTTATAGCCAAGCAGCAGGGCAGAGGGGTTGGGTGGAGTGGGTGGAAAATTACTCAGAGGAAACATCAGGGGCAAGGGGAGGGAACTTCTGGCTAAAGTATATGTGCTGCCGAAGCGAGCACGAACTTCTGGCTAAAGTGACTTTACAGGATAGTGACTGATGGCAGGCCAAGACAATCAGACTTCGCCTACAGGACGGTGGGGTGTAAGGAACCGGATCAGATACTGAGCATGATCAGATCTGATCCTGGCTGAACTGACTTAGCAAGATTTCTGCAAACATTGGACAATGCAGCCCTTGGCCTCATCACCATCTTCTTGGAAACCTCTGCGCCATGACAGCCAACTGGAGGAAGAGGCAAATGAGCTTAAGCATAGGAGAAGATGAGGCAGAGGTCCAGGAGACTGCTCGCTTGCGCACCCTTCGAGCCATAGGAGCAGAAATAAGGAAAGCAAGAGGCCAGAAACAGTCCATCAATTGATGGACTATACGCCTACTTTCTAGAGCTTGACCTAATGGGTAGAGACTGCCCTTCCCCATCTGATCTCAATGACCACCTTTGAGAGACCCACCTTGCTCGTTCCAAAACATTCTGTGCTGGCCTCCACAGCAACATATACTAAAATTGGAACCAGAACAAGTCCCTTTTGGTCCTTTGTCCTGGACCTGTGACTTTCAGGACTTAATGCTTTCATTTGTGGCTGAATGTAACGTGGGTACAATAACTCATCTCTTCTGCTGGTCTTCGCTGATGGAAAAAAAAAAAACAAACTGGACAAGGCAGACAGGAACTCAGAAGTCCTAAAGTCAGGGCCTAGTTGAAAAAGAGCTCAGGAGAGCCCGTCCAAAGTTTGATCGTGGAGAGAATCTCTTGGTCACTCACTAAGATGCCTTTGCCAACCCTCAAGACAGAAAGCTATTTTCCTATGTTTTCCCTTAGCTTGTCTGTGATCCTTCTTGAATTGTGTTGAGACAATCATTTAAGTATTGGGCAGGGCAAGACCATTTGAAAAGGGGAAACCTGTAGGTACAAATGTGTGTAGGTGGTTGTCACAGGCATCAGTACTCATGGCAACTCTACTCCAGGCCACACACAACCAGGAAGAGGCTGTCACGCCAATCAAAATATTTAGGAAACAAAGAGGGAGCTGCAGAGCATGCTAGCCTCCCATTCACTGACCTGCACTTTCTGTGTCTGGATCATTAGCCCAGAGCATCTGGCTGGTTCCCTGGTTACTAAGAAGTGAGCCTTCCTGTATTCTAAAGAGCCTTTCATAGTATAGGCTTCAGGATGTCCCTGCAGTCATAGTCCACTGCAGGCTTAACCAGAGTTACCTGCCGAGCAACGAAAGCTTCTACTCCTGTTCTAAAAAGGTCACCTTGTGTTCACTGTTGCAATACTAACTTTAAAACATGGCCTTTTAATTACAAGGGTGAGAAGGCGGCGGTGGCCAGGTGTGTTAAAAGCAATGTCAAGGGGCGCCTAAGTGGCTCAGTGGGTTAAAGCCTCTGCCTTCTGCTCGGGCTCTGGTCCCAGGGTCCTGGGATCGAGCCCTGTATTGGGCTCTCTGCTCAGCGGGGAGCCTGCTTCCCTTCCTCTCTCTCTGCCTTCCTCTCTGCCTCCTTGTGATCTCTGTCAAGTGGATAAATAAAATTAAAAAAAAAAAAAAAAAGGCAACGTCAAATATCGTCCGGGCATGTGTTTGTCAAAACAGGGACACCATAAAGAGGGCAAGAAACTGAAGACAGCTTTCATTTGACCAAATGTGTGTATTGGTAGAATTATGTCTCTTGTGTCACTGACAACCGCCATCCTTTTTTTAGAAAATTTATGTATGTATTATTTGAGAGTGAGAAAGTGCTAGGGAGAGACAGAGGGAGAGAATCTCCAGCAGACTCCCCACTGAGCACGGAGCCTGATGCTAGACTTGATGTCACAACCCTGAGATCATGTCCTGAGCCGAAATCAAGAGTTGGATGCTTAAAAAAAAAAAAAAAAAGAGTTGGATGCTTAACCGATGGAGGCCCCCAGGCACCCCGGACAACCGCCACCCTAAATAGAGCTCCTGGTATGTGTCAAGCACGTGGTAGGCATCCTGTATATCAGCTACTATGGACAAATGAGTGAAGGAATACAAGAATGCAAGAAAATTCTTTCCTGGCTACTGTAAAGAGAGAGCATATATGCCAAAGTGCTCTCTCCTAAGAAATTTCAGCCCAAGAGATAAGCTACATGCATACACATTAGAAAATTCATATATAAATAATTCTCACAGAGCAATGAGTCTCTATGGATCATTAGGTATTTATAACCACTCCCTCCCAAAACTCTTAAAGTGTATAACTCTTAAAGATAAAGAGAAGACAGAAGAAGGAACATAAGGAGAATGCCCAACAGTTTTCAAAGATGGAAAGGCGGAGTGGTGGGTGACTTCAGCAGAGCAGAGGAAGCTGAAACCCAAGTGTTAGCTGAGGCAGGGGTTCCCAAACCGAGGTGCACATTAATGTCACCTAGGAGAGAAACAAATCAGAAGGTCTAGGTCCCACTAGGCATTAGTAGTTTAAAAAATGCCTCCCAGCAGGGCGCCTAAGTGGCTCAGTTGTTAAGTGTCTGCCTTCAGCTCAGGTCATGGTCCCAGGGTCCTGGATAGAGGCCCACATCAGGCTCCCTGCTCAGGGAGACTGCTTCTCCCTCTCCCTCTGCCTACTGCTCCCCCTACTTGTGCTCATTCTCTCTGTGTCAAATAAACAAATAAAATCTTAAAAAAAAAAAAAAATCTCTCCAGATATTTTGGCTCAGGTCATGATCTCCATGGATCAAGCCCCGTGTCAGGCTTCCTGCTCAGTATCTGCTTGAGGATTTCTCTCCCTCTCCCTCGACCCCTCCCCCCTCAAATAAATAAATAAAATCTATATTTATTTTTGAGAGAGAGAGAGCGAGGTGGCAGGGGTGCAGAGGGAGAAGCAGACTCCCCGCTGAGCAGGAAGCCTGATGCAGGACTTGATCCCATGACTCCAGAGGCAGGCAGAGAGAGAAGTGGAAGCAGGCTCCCTGCTGAGCAGAGAGCCCGATGTGGGGCTCGATCCCAGGACCCTGGGATCATGACCTGAGCCGAAAGCAGAGGCTTTAACCCACTGAGCCACCCAGGCGCCCCAATAAATAAAATCTTTAAAAAAAATTAAACATAAGAATTATATATGATCCAACAGTTCCACTTCTGGGTATACACCCCAAAGAATTTAAAGTAGAGACACAAAAGTTATTTGTATACCTGTGTTCCTAGAAACATTATTCACAATAGCCAAGGAGGAAGCAACCTAAGGGTCCATCAATGGATGGATAAACAAAATGGGATATATCCATACAACGGAACATTATTCAGCCATAACAAGGAAGGAGATTCTGATGTGCTTCCCTACTAGGAACTTGGAAAACCTTATAAGTAAAATAAGCCAGACACAAAAACCAAATATTGTAGGATTCTACTTACATGAGGTACCTAGAGTAGTCAAATTCATAGAAAGTGGTTGGTTTTCAATAGTGAGAGCTATGGAAAGGAACACAGAAGAGAACTGATTTATGCGTGAGGAATCCTGGGGAAGTGGACTTCCTGAGAAGAAAATTTGGCATCACCAGGAAGGGCAGAAGAGTGAGGAGCAAAAGGAAATTTTTTAAAAAGATTTATTTATTTGACAGAGAGAGATCACAAGTAGGCAGAGAGGCAGGCAGAGAGAGAGGAGAAAGCAGGCTCCCCGCTGAACAGAGAGCCGGATTCGGGGCTCGATCCCAGGACCCCGGGATCATGACCTGAGACGAAGGCAGAGGCCTTAAGCCACCCAGGCGTCCTGCAAATAAGGAATTTTGGTAAAAGTCTGTATACAGAACAGTTAAGATCTTCAATCTTTATCTCCAGTCCTATGGGTGAAAGATCCGTTAAAGAGACTGGATCTGTGAAGCCCCTCTACTTCTAACTGGATAGCCAGGGGCTTTCAGAATAGCAGTGGGGATGCAATGTAAATCTGCATATTGAAAAGTGAAGTCACCAATTCCCTTCTTTTTCCTTGTTTTGCTCCCAAAATGCCAGCATCAAGGAGATATCTCAGGCAGTAGACCTCAGGGTTTTGGGGTTTTTTTTTAAGATTTTATTTGACAGAGAGAGACACACAGCAAGAGAGGGAACACAAGCAGGAGGAGTGGGAGAGGGAGAAGCAGGCTCCCCGCTGAGCAAGGAGCCTGATGTGGGATTTGGCAGGACTCAAGGGACTCAATCCCAAGACTCTGGGATCACGACCTGAGCTGAAGGCAGACTGTTAACGACTGAGCCACCCGGCGCCCCAGATCTCAGCATTTTCCTATGGAGAAACTAAATGGCCCAAGGAGTCAGGAAGGATGGTGACCCACAGATATAGACATTGGGAAGTTCCTAAATGAAAAGGCTAGCTCACTGTTGGAGAACCTACAAGGGAGTTCACCAGTCAACAAGCCCTAAGAACAGAGCTTCCAATGGCCTTAACCTATTGGAGGTCCAGTTTTTTGGTGAATGCCCTCAACACCAGTCCAAAACCAAAGGAAACAGTGGCAAAAAGAAGGGGGGAAAGGCAATACTTGGATTAGAACACTTCAGAAACAACCGCAATTTTAAAGAAACAAGAGGAAAAAATGGTATCCATAAAAATAGAACAGGATGTAATTTAAAAAAAAAAAGCAATTGGGGCACACGAGAAAATGAAAATCCAAAAGCCAATAAAAAAGTGGAAAGACTCGGTTGGGCATCTGCCTTTGGCTCAAGTTGTGGTCCCAGAGTCCTGGGATCCAGTGCTGGCATCAGGCTCCTTGCTCAGCAGGGAGCCTGCTTCTCCCTCTACCTCTGCTTCTCTCTGTCTCTCATGAATAAATAAATAAAATATTTTTTTTAAGTGGAAAGATAGTGTGAGGAAATCTTAAAAGTACAACAAAAAGACAAATGAACAGGAGGAGGGAAAAGATAAGTCCTTACATGAGCAAATGACGGAGAAGAAATTATTAGACATAATAAAACTTAAGGTAGGAAATGAATATCTAGATTGGAAGAGATCACCGAGTAAGTCATGGGGAAAAACAAAAAACAAAAAACAAAACAAAACAAAACAAAAAAACCCAGAACACCAGGAACAAAGAACCTAAGATTTTACAGAGAGAAACGGATCACATACAGGAATAAGAGTGACATCAAACTTACCAAGAGAAGTTAGAAGACCATGATTTTCAAACTTCTGAAAACAAAATTCTCAGCAAAAAATTATGTTCTCAAACTATCTCTCAAGTGTTCAGACAAAATGTATTTTCAGATCTGCCAGAACTCAAGCATCTTACCTGGCATATATTTTTTCTCAGGAAGCATCTCAGGGTTATTCTCCACCGTATAAAGGAGGAAACCAAGAGAAAGGGAGACGTTACCCAGGAAACCTGGAATCCCACACCAAGGAGAGGGAAAGCGAATTCCCAAGGCAACAGGTGGGCGACAGGTCTCAACAGCCTGCCTGAAGCGGAAGCAGGGAGGGTGTCGGGAAGACTGCCTTGAAAAACTTCATTTGAGGGCGCCTGGGTGGCTCAGTGGGTTAAAGCCTCTGCCTTCGGCTTGGGTAATGATTCTGGGGTCCTGGGATCAAGCCCCACATCCGGCTCTCTGCTCAGTGGGGAGCCTGCTTCCTTTTCTCTCTCTCCCTCTCTGCCTACTTGTGATCTGTCTGTCAAATAAATAAATAAAATCTTTGGGGCGCCTGGGTGGCTCAGTGGGTTAAGCCGCTGCCTTCAGTTTGGGTCATGATCTCAGGATCCTGGGATCGAGTCCCGCATCGGGCTCTCTGCTCAGCAGGGAGCCTGCTTCCCTCTCTCTCTCTCTGCCTGCCTCTCTGCCTACTTGTGATCTCTCTCTGTCAAATAAAAAAGTAAAATCTTCAATATAAAATAAAATCTTAAAAAATAAAAATAATAAAAATTCACTTGAAAAGTTTGGACCAGGGGAACAATTGTGCTGTGAGGCTGTTAAAGGATTGAACAGAAAGAAAAATACACGTGTGAAAAAATGAGGTAATTATCTTCCAGAGAAAAAAAGTTTTCAAGAAACCAATGCTATTGTAGTATATATAAACTCAATTCTAAATAGTATTTCCCGGATCATGAATATAATAATGTGACATAATGTGGACATAACCGATTTAAAACAACATTTTGATCTAATTTTAGCAAATGGGAAGTCAAGGGGTATGACAAGGCAAATCCTCGACAGAACTGGAAATTTTTGCACCCAAACACCCCTCCAGTTCTGGGGGAGTATCTTGGGTCTTCAAACGCGGTGAGGCAAAGCGACCCCCTCCCCATCCTGGTGCAACACTGCACATGCGTCAGACCACGGTTCAGCCAATCAGATGCCTCCTCCACTTGGCATTGGGAAAGCGGAGGAACTGTCCTTGAGATGCAGGTGCAGCTGGAACAATAGTTACGCCTGGTGATGAGTGCCCTGAGCTGGGGGCACCAGTGGTGGACGCTCCCGAGATGAGACCTGAGCTGGATTTCCCTCCTCAGCCGCCCTTCATAGTTAACTGCTTTGTGAATTAAGTTCTCCAACCCTCTATCGGCTCTGCAAGTGTCCACCATACCTGCATTCCTGCTTTGCCTGGCCAGAGAGGATATCGGTTCCATTCCAAGAACCCTGACTTGCACCATAAACTACTAAGAGGAGTGAGACGCCTGGGTGGCTCAGTCCATTAGGTGTCTGCCTTCAGCTCGGGTCATGATCTCTGGGTCCTCTGATCAAGTCCTGCATCGGGCACCTTGTTCAGCCGGGAATCCGCTTCTCTCATTCTCTCTCTCTCTCTAAAATAAAATCTTTAAAAATAAAAAATTTTAAAAAAATACTAAGAGGAAAAAAAGTGCCCCTAACCTTCGAGAGAGAGAAAATTGCTCAGTGTCATAAATAGTATTCTTCAGATCAGGCTGAATGTCCCTTCAAATTGTAGGAAAGCTTCAGTTAGAAATTAGTCTAGATAAGGTGAGTAGGTATTTTTAAAAGACATTTCTTCTTCGAGTTACAAACTTGTCCCCCCCTGACTGCTGTGTGTGAACATGCCAGTTTCTAGCGGACACAGAATTCCCTAAGGACAGGGGCCTGGTTTCAGGTTTTCATGCACAGCTGCCTTGTATTATACTAAGTTCTCAAAAATACATGTTGTATGAACCTCTTTATCTGTACTCTCATACATCAGATTGCTAAATTTGGGTTCATAGCTCTGACACCTAATTTTTTATCTTATTTCATTATTAAAGAGTTTTGAGAGAGCACAAGCAGGGGTGAGGGACAGAGGGAGAGGGAGAAGCAGAATTCCCACTGAGCAGACTCAATCCCAGGACTCTGGGATCATGACCTGAGCCAAAGGCAGAAGCTTAACCAACTGAGCCACCCAGATCCCCCCTCACACCTAATTTTTTTTTAAGATTTTATTTATTTATTTGACAGACACAGGAAGAGAGGGAACACAACTAGGGGGAGTGGGAGAGGGAGAAGCAGGCTTCCTGCAGTGGGGAGCCCAATGTGGGACTTGATCCCAGGACCCTGGGATCATGACCTGAGCTGAAGGCAGACACTTAATGACTGAGCCAGCCAGGCACCCCACACCTAATTTTAGATTTATAGTTTCTTTAGGGACTTTGGCTTCATTGAAGCCAAGCTGGGTCCTCCAGGGATTTCAGCTAAGAGTCATTTGAAATATAGGGAAAACTAGTAGTGTTTCAGTACAAGAATGAGTTGAGAGTTCCTTGTCCTCTCTAGTAACTCTGGCTGGGAGTTAAGAGGTACAGTGCATTTCCTTGATTCTATTCAATGGAAACAAACAAACAAAAAATGTAGGAGTAAGGGGGCACCCGGATTTGAACCGGGAACCTCTTGATCTGCAGTCAAATGCTCTACCCCTGAGCTATACCCCCAACACCCTACTGTCCTTCTCTTCCTTGTCCACTTGAGGTGACTCAGTAGCATCAGGTTCCACCCATGCTAGAGCTCTGGCGAGCTTTGTGTTCTAAAGCTCCACCTTCTTTTATATCCATCATCTGCTTTGGCTTTTCTCTTGGCCACCAATAAACTGGGTGGGGACACTTGAAAAATGACATCCTGGAAACTAGCTGAAAAGGAAATTGACAGAGCGCCAACAGGGAAAGTGTTCACAAGTACCGTGTCAGAAGTACTATGGCAGAATCCAGAGGCTAAACGGCAACCCCAGATATCCCCTTGTTCACTCCCTCTTGATGGACTGTAGGATGGGAAGGAGAAGCAAGATGTCAGTTATTTGGAATGGGATGACTTAGGAAAATCAGGAAATCCTTCTCAGGGCAACCAAGCACAATCTCTTGGGACTAACGCACCCGCTCCATTCTTGATGGGCAAACATAGCCAGCTTCTAGCCTGGGTGCTGCCCAGGGCGGAGCTTTGTGGAGGCCAAGGTGTGCAGTGTCGTCCTTCTTCTGGCAGGGGCATGGGGGAACGGAGGTTTCCTTTCAAGCATGGCACTGGTGGGCATGGAGTGTAAGGGAGCCTGAGGACGCCCTCTCTCCTCCCACCTCCTCTCCAAAGGCTAGAGAAGCTGAGGTAGACAAACTAGCCAGTCCCCTCCCAACCTCAGGGAAGAAACACACTCGGAGGCACAAATAACATCACTGCTTATATAAAAATAGCTTTAAACATCTGTCCTCTATTCAGGTCAAGGGGTGGGAAGGGAAGAGACGCTGTTAGAAGAGAGGGAATGGGGTGACCTCTCCAAAGACAGACGGGTGCTGACGGAGGGCTGGCGTGTTCCGGCGATAGCCAAACCGACCGTTGAACCCCTTGATCGTTTTCAGTTCAGCATTGTAGTGGTCGTGGCCGGTCACCTGCTGGAGAGAATGCCCTTGGGGGGTAGAAAGAGAGGCCTGAGCCCCCATTCAGCCCCTCTTGCTTTTCCCCTGCTCCCACGGGGCTGGTATATAATGTACTCCCCATGCCCCAGCTGAACCCATCTTCAAACGTCTCAAGCCTCTTGATTAAAAGCCAAGGGTTGATAAAGTCCAGGAGACAGCTTTCTGGAAACCAAACTGTATACCGGGAGGAGCGTGAATGCTATGTGCTAAGACAGGAGGGGCCAAAAACTTCTGGGCTTGGCTGAACTTGCCTCACTCCCAGGAAGACTGAAAACATTTCACCCTTGCTTCGGACCCATGTGGAAGAAATGGATGAGCTCAATTTGGCCAAATGGTACAAAGGGTCACATGACTAGAGCGTGGCCAAAGGGTGATGGAATTGGGGTGGGAGGAGGGTTCACACTGTCAGAAAAACCTCTCTCCACCCTTCCTTTCCTGTTGCTCAACAGGGCCTGGAACAGGAGGACACAGCCTGTTCAGGGAGCAGGGAGGGGAACATGGGCTTTAGAGTTGGAAAGAGCGCAATTCCAATCCCCGCCAAGCCCTCCTTGGCCAGTCACTTCACCTTCCTACACTCATTTGCCCAGCTGGAGGGCAGCGGGAGCATGGGCATATAAACCGTCTGACCTACAGCCGGTTAGCTCAGTCACTACATAGAAGCATGGTGATGCCATTGGCGTACGTCTGAGAAGCAAAGCTGGGGACGCAGTCCCAAGGCCTCTCCCCTGCCCCCCAAGCCAAGGGTCTCTGTGGCCTGATTTCTCTCCCTGAACCAGGGACCGCACACCACTCTTCCACGGGGTCCATGCCGAGGCTGGAAAGCCAGGGGCACTTGCCTGCTCCAGCCCAGTTCCTCCTGTTCAGGTATCTCTGTCCTTCTCCAAAGATGTGGAAATAATCCACTATCCAGCCATCTCTTCCTGTGCCGCCGTGATCCTGAGTGTGAGAGAGAAAACAGAAGATGGTCCGCTACCGTGCTAAGAGGGGCACACTCAAAACTCCCTTTGGTTTTGTTGCAGGGGGGGTTACCAGGCCAGATTAAATATGAAACACAGGGGTGCCTGGGTGGCTCAGTGGGTTAAAGCCTCTGCCTTCGGCTTGGTTCATGATCCCAGGGTCCTGGGATTGAGCCCCGCATTGGGCTCTCTGCTCAGCAAGGAGCCTGCTTCCCCCACCCACATCTCTCTGCCTGCCTCTCTGCCTACTTGTGATCTCTGATAAATTTTTTAAAAAATCTTAAAAAAAAAAATCAATATGAAACACGGATTGACCCATTGTCTCTCAGAGAGGGGCAGCGTAGGCGGGCAGTTCAAGGCTCAGTGTCTGCTGCCAGACTGGTTACAATTCCAGCTCTGCCACTAACGAGCTGTGTGAGCCTGGGCCAATGGCACAGCTTTTCTGGATCTCTATTTCCTCATCAGTGAAAGGAGTGTTGCTATAAGATTTGAGACAAATAAAGGGCCTGGCATAGTAAAGATTCTTTAATTTTTTTTTTAAGGTTTTATTTATTTAAGAGAATGAGCAGGGGGAGGGGGAGCACAGGGAGAAGCAGACTCCCCGCTGAGCAGGGAGCCCGATGTAGGGCTCAATCCCAGGACCCAAAGATCATGACCTGAGCTGAAGGCAGGTGCTCAACCAACTGAGCCACTCAGGTGCCTAATTTATTTTAAAAATAAGCAATATCAGGGCACCTGGGTGGCTCAGTGGGTTAAAACCTCTGCCTTCGGCTCAGGTCATAATCTCAGGGTCCTGGGATCGAACCCCGCATCGGGCTCTCTGCTCAGCAGGGAGCCTGTTTCTCCTCTGTCTCTGCCTGCTGCTCTGCCTACTTGTGATCTCTTTCTCTGTGTCAAATAAATAAATAAAATCTTAAAAAAAAAAAAAGCATATCATGGAGCAGCTGGCTGGCTCAGTCCTCAGAGCATCACTCTTGATCTTGGGGTCTTGAGCTCAAGCACCACGTTGAGGCAGAGTTTACTTAAAAACAAAAACAAGGGGTGCCTGGGAGGCTCAGTGGGTTAAAGCCTCTGCCTTCGGCTCAGGTCATGATCCCAGGGTCCTGGGATCAAGCCCCGCATTGGCAGGGAGGCTGCTTCCTCCTCTCTCTCTCTGCCTGCCTCTCTGCCTACTTGTAATCTCTGCCTGTCAAATAAATAAATAAAATCTTAAAAAAAAAATCATTATCTTTATGTAAATGAAAATACCCACCACCAACAGCTGTGATGGTTAAACTCTTATAAAAGGGAACATAGTTTCAAAAGTGTGCATACCATATTATTTTCAAGCTTTTATTTTTTTTTAATTTTTTAAGATTTTATTTATTTTATTTTATTTGACAGACAGAGATTACAAGCAGGCAGAGAGACAGGCAGAGAGAGAGGGGAAGAAGCAGGCTCCCTGCTGAGCAAAGAGCCCGATGCGGGGCTCGGGTCCCATCACGACCTGAGCCGAAGGCAGAGGCTTTAACCCACTGAGCCACCCAGGCGCCCCTATTTTCAAGCTTTTAAATACTCAAGTTTTTCTTTCTTCCTCCCACACTCTGGATCCTTCGGTCATAAAAATTATGCGAGTAGAGTGCCCGCACACACTCCAGCATGGGCATGGGACATACAGACGTGTCCACGCACATGCGATGCACATCCAGGCACACACACAAACACCAAGGCCACACACACACACACACACACACACAAAGACAAAAACCCAAGATTTGTTCTCAGAACAACCCCCATTAACCCCACCTGTCCCCTCCACATACCACTGTGACAAATGTACACAAATACTGGAGGCAAAAGTGTTGAAAAAAGTTGCAGTCATCAGCAAACATTGACACATCTCCCACTGCTGGTAGGACTCTGCGGAGGAGAGGCAACACCCACAAGGGGAAAGGCCGGGAGAGAAGAGAGGTCTGCAGAGGTCTGGGAAGTTTTCCTTCCCATCGGCTCACAGGAAGTCCCATGGAGCGAGCCCCTCTGTCATTGTGACATCACCAAAAGAGGACACCCCGCCTGGGGCATCTAGGCTTTGCTTTGTTTCGTTTGCTTAAGTCACAAGGATTTTCGAGCTTTTAGAGAATCTGTGGCATGTGATCACCCCAAAAGGTGGGTCCGTGACGTCAAAAAGGACAATGAAACTGGTTTGGCAGAGGCAGGCTTCCAGCCCCATTCCCTAAGGCTTGCAGAGACCCAAAATGAGATCATTCTCAAACGCAGGGCTGGAAAGTGATTCTGTGAGCTCAGGGAGCTCAGTCCCTGTCACCTGCCTGCACCAGTTCACCTGCCTGCACCAGTTCTGGGCTTTGATTAAGAAAGCCCAGGGGGGGGGACGCCTGGGTGGCTCAGTTAAGCGGCTGCCTTGGGCTCAGGTCATGATCCCAGCTTTCTGGAATCGAGTCCCGCATCGGGTTCCTTGCTCAGCAGGGAGCCTGCTTCTCCCTCTCCCTCTGCCTGCCACTGTGCCTGTGCTCACTCTCTCTGACAAATAAATAAATAAATAAATAAATAGATAGATAGATAGATAAAATCTTTTTTTTTTTTTTTAAAGATTTTTATTTATTTATTTGACAGAGAGAAACCACAAGTAGTCGGAGAGGCAGGCAGAGAGAGAGAGGGAAGCAGGCTCCCCGCTGAGCAGAGAGCCCGACGCGGGACTCGATCCCAGGACCCCGAGATCATGACCCGAGCCGAAGGCAGCAGCTTAACCCACTGAGCCACCCAGGCGCCCGATAGATAAAATCTTTAAAAAAGAAAGCAAGCCGAGGGTGGGTGGGAGCGGGGAGCCCTCCCTAGAGATAAGATGCCCGGATTTGGGAAGTCAGGCCCCACCATCAGGGTCAAGCTTTGCAGGGCAGCCCGTGGGATAGGGGCCCTAGCCAATAACCTGTTCGGTTTTCCGCAGAATGGGTGGAACCACGCGGCTCTGGAAGTAGCGGTGGGCGTGGCAGTCCTGCTGGGCGTTGTAGGGCGGAATCGCGGACCAGAGCTTGGGCCTCAGGCGCTCATGGGCGCGGGCCACAGAGCTCACCGCCACGCCATCCAAGATGAAGCTCTTCTCCAGCCGCAGAGGACACTCGCAGTAGTACGACATCCCCACCACTGCAGCCCCCAAGGACCTTTCTGCTGGGACTGCAGGGATGGGGTAGGGGCTCCCCTGCGCATTAGTCGCATTGTTACGTGGTGGTACGTTGTCAAAGACTCCAGTGACACAAACCGTATTGTGTCTGAACAGGGTAGGCTCTTAGGGCTGCCTGGTTAAGTTGTTCTCAAGGCCCTGGGGGCGAAGGATGACTTAAGACACCAAGCCAGAGGAACCGGAGACTGGAGAAGGTATTACGGAACTCAGGTGGTGTGCGCGTTGGGCTAGCCTCCTCCTCCTCCCCACCGTACTACCCTTCCCAAACTCAGCTCCGTTGAAAAGCTTGTACCCAGAATGGATCAGAAAGAGTTCAGAGACCATCTACTTCCAACTCTCATTTTTAGTAATTTTAAGTTGAAGCTCAGAAACACTGAGATACTAGTCCTCCTTCTGTTATAAAAAATAATAAAAATGTAAAAATAAAATCTTTAGGGCACCTGGGTGGCTCAGTGGGTTAAGCCACTGCCTTCTGCTCAGGTCATGATCTCAGGGTCCTCGAATCGAGTCCCGCATCGGGCTCTCTCCTCAGCAGGGAGCCTGCTCCCCCCCCCCTGCCTGCCTCTCTCTCTGCCTACTTGTGATCTCTCTCTGTCAATAAATAAATAAAATCTTTTTAAAAAAATAAAATAAAATAAAATAAAATCTTTAAACAGAACAGGGTTGCCTGGGTGGCTCAGTCATTAAGCGTCTCCCCTGTCAGGCTCAGGTCATGATTTCAGGATCCTGGGACAGAGTCCCCACTGGGGCTGTGTGCTCAGGGGGTCTGCTTCTCCCTCTGCCCTTCTCACAGCTTGTGCTCTAGTCTTTAAAAAAAAAAAAAAAAAAAAAAGCTAAAACCAAAAACCAGCAGGTTAACACATTACCACATTACTTTCCTCTAGCTTTTTTTTTTTTTTTTTTTTAAGATTTTATTTATTTGACACACAGAGATCTCAAGTAGGCAGACAGGCAGGCAGAGGGAGAGAGGAGGAAGCAGGCTCCCCGCCAAGCAGAGAGCCGGATTCGGGGCTGGACCCCAGGACCCTGGGATCATGACCTGAGCCGCAGGCAGAGGCTTTAACCCACTGAGCCACCCAGGTGCCCCATCCTCTAGCTCTTTTTATGTACAATTGTCAGGACACAGCAAACCATGAACAATAATTTCTAGTCACCAGTTACAGGTGATTTTTACTTTTTATTTCCAAATTTTCCCCCTTGAATAACCTTACATAGATGCTTTACACATCAAGGTGCCTTACTCAGTGCTCCTCACACCAACTCTATGAGGTGCTATTATCATCCTAACATGAGACAAAAGGATAAAGGAAATCTTTTATAGTCACTATTACATGAAGGCACATTTTTTTTATTTTAATTTTTTTTAAAGATTTTATTTATTCGACAGAGAGAAAGATCACAAGTAGGCAGGCAGAGAGGCAGAGAGGCAGGCAGAGAGAGAAGGGGAAGCAGGCTCTCTGCTCAGCAGAGCTCCATCCCAGGACCCAGAGATCATGACCCAAGCCGAAAGCAGAGGCCTAACCCACTGAGCCAACCAGGTGCCCCACATGTTTGTTTTTTAAAGATTTGAGAGAGACTGTGAGAAAGAGCACAGGAGCAGGGACAGAGGGAGATGGAGCAGACTCTCCATAAACATGGAGCCCAATGTGGGGCTTGATCCCAGGACCCTGAAATCATGACCCCAGCAAAGCCAGGCAATTAACCGATGGAGCCACCCAGATGCCCCAAAGGCACATGTATTAATTAGAAAAAGGTTGCCTCTATGTATATACAAACCCCACTAATTCTGGCAAGTTAATCCTGAGCATGTTTCTATTCCATTAACAGGTAAATTCCTTGGAATCTGAAGTTACAGAAAATTAAGTCTATAGTTTGAGCCCATTCTATTAAAATTTGTAAAGAACCTGGACAGAGCTTGGAAGACAGAAGACGCGGGGCAGGAGCAGGGGGGGAGGTAGAGGGGAGGCTCAGCCCTCGTACCTCTTGGAGAAATTTCATATATAGAGTTAACACAAGGGGATAAAAATGATTAACTTTTTAAAAGATTTTGAGAGTGAAAAAAGCAAGCACAGCTGGGGCTGGGGGTTTGGGGAAGAGCAGGGAGCGAGGTCATGGGATCATGACCTGAGCTGAAGGCAGATACTTAACCCACTGAACCACCTAGGCACCCCAAAAAGGATTTTTTTTTTAAAGACTTTGACAGACAGAGATCACAAGTAGGTAGAGAGGCAGGCAGAGAGAGGAGGAAGCAGGCTTCCTGCTGAGCAGAGCCCGATGTGGGGCTCGATCCCAAGACCCTGAGATCAAGACCTGAGCCAAAGGCAGAGGCTTAACCCACTTAGCCAACCAGGCACCCCCCCAAAAGGATTTTTTTTTTTTTAAGATTTTATTTATTTATTTGAGAGAGAGACAGTGAGAGAGATCATGAGTGAGGAGAAGGTCAGAGAGAGAAGCAGACTCCCCATGGAGCTGGGAGCCTGATGCGGGACTCGATCCCAGGACCCCAGGATCATGACCTGAGCCAAAGGCAGTCGTCCAACCGAGACACCCAGGTGTCCCCAAAAGGATTAATTTTAAATGGAGGACCCGAGGGCTTCAGGTCACATTAAAAACTTCAAATTCACCAGGTTGGAAAATAGGGTAGGAGGACATGTCTGTTTTAGATTCCTGGTCCTAAAACCAAAATAGCCTCTCTAGACAGCCCTGGTTCTCCATCCTGGCTACACCTTGAAATTTCTTGGGGGGGGGGAGGGGGGCGTGTCTTTAGAAAGTACTGATGCGTGGGTCCTACCTCCACAATCTGACTTAACTGGGTCTGGGATAGTGCCTGGACACACTCTGGCTGAGAACCACTGATTAGATTAGTACATTCCATTCTGAATCTTGGACAAAAGGGTAGTCATCTTACCATGTGCTAGGGTCCACACATAGTCTAATCCTCAGCCTTACAAAGAACACATAAGGTAGAGTATATTCTGATACTAGATGTGTGAACACAAATCTAGGCTGAAAAGCCTGTTCCAACATCTTTAGGCCAGACTATTGACCCAAACCTGCTGAGCACTCATTTTTTCCATCAGACCCCAAATTTCACATACATCACTTCTCATGGTTTAGAAAAGCACAATGTCCAATGCTTTCAGGCAGAATTTGCCAAGGTTTACACCCACTGTGCTGGTTCATTACATTACCTTTCATTCCCAACTAAGGTTTTGCAGATACATAGAGCTATCCTATCAAAATGTTTTTTTTTTTTTAAAGATTTTATTTATTTATTTGTCAGAGAGAGTGAGCGAAAGCAAGCATTGGCAGACAGAGTGGAAGGCAGAGTCAGAGGGAGAAGCAGGCTCCCTGCTGAGCAAGGAGCCCGATTCCTATCAAAATGTTTTGATACCACGCAGATACTTTTATTAACTCAATTGCCTTCCACAAGAGCAAATTAACATGGTAATCATGTGTTAGGTTTTACAAATACAGCCATTTATGGGGCGCCTGGGTGGCACAGTGGGTTAAAGCCTCTGCCTTCAGCTCAGGTCATGTTCCCAGGGTCTGGGATCGTGCCCTGTATCTGGCTCTTTGCTTGGCAGGGAGCCTGCTTCCTCCTCTCTCTGCCTGATTATGATCTCTGTCAAATGAATAAAATAATATAAAAATCTTAAACAAACAAACAACAAATACAGTCCTTTATGTGGTTTACGGGAAGGATACCTGTAACTCAAGTGTGCACACACACTCACACACCTGGGCCTTCCCCACATCACTCAGTGAACTCCGTTTGTGTCCACCATCTGACCATTCACCATCCCGTATCTTAAACTAAGCACAGTGCAGTTACCTTGGGTAACCTCTCAAATAGTAACTACTACCTGCAATTTACTTTAAGAACTCTGAACACAAATAACTAAGTTTTCACAGCAGAAATGGGAAAGTCTGTAAGTTTCTGTAATCACAAAACCAAGTACTGCACTAAGCAATTTCATTTTACAAAAGGTTTGGGGTTGTCAAGAAGAGTGACAGGTAGAAAAGAACAGAAAGACAAATTTCGGGAGCAAATAATTTTTAATTTTTTTTTTTAAACAATTACACCAAAGAATCATGCAATGCTGCCAGCATTGGATGCAATCCTGGGCCACAAGTCTGCACACTCCTTTGCGACTGGTCCTGTGATAGCAGACCCTACATAAAAAAAAGAGTGAGATGACAGATAAGATCAGATAGACCCAGAGGTTAAATCATCCCATCTGGAAGACTTAGGCAACACTGTGGGGTTTCTTTCTTACCTTTCATTTCACCTTTATTGTTTACTATGACCCCCGCATTATCTTCAAAATAGAGAAACACACCATCTTTTCTCCGGTATGACTTTCGTTGTCGAATTACCACTGCTGGATGTACTAAGAGGGAAAACAGGACAGTAGTCACTAACCTGTCAGGTCCCAGTGCCACCACAAGAAAGCAGTTTACATCTCACCTAGTTCCCCAACACTTCCCACTTCAACAGAATGCAGACTCACCATTTGCTTTTCATTTCCTAAAGTGTGAGAGACAGTGCAAATACCACTCAGCCCTTAAGGAAAGACCTTACTTCAAGGGAAAACTGCCTGCACTTCCTACAAATATAAATCTGTACTCTTCTTAAAACAATCAGCAACACTAGCACGAAACTTGCTAAGCACATTCTATAGTTGTTCCCACTTCACCCAACAGGTGGATGCTGTTAAGATCCTAGTATCACAAAATGGGACCCCCTCTTGGATGGAGTAAGTAGAGGCCCAGCTATTAATGAACTCATTAGATATATTCCATCCCAGTATATATCAAAACCTCCAAGAAAGCACATACCTTGATCTAAAAATTACTGCTTTTCAGAGTTTACTGGCATTAAATATGCACCGTGTTAGATTTTACAAGAGAAGTTCATTTACACACCAATTTAACCAAAGAAAACCTACAACAAGGTATGCATATATGTCTACACACTCCTTGAACCCCAGAAGTACATCCAAGATATTGACCACACACTCTACACCTTATCTCAAATGCCTAACTGTGGGCACATGTATTGTTGTATTAGAGCAAAAAGCTGGAATTAGGGCGCCTGGGTGGCTCAGTGGGTTAAGCCGCTGCCTTCGGCTCAGGTCATGATCTCAGGGTCCTGGGATCAAGGCCCGCATCGGGCTCTCTGCTCAGCAGGGAGCCTGCTTCCCTCTCTCTCTCTGCCTGCCTCTCCATCTACTTGTGATTTCTCTGTCAAATAAATAAATAAAATCTTAAAAAAAAAAAAAAAAAAAAGCTGGAATTAACCTATGTATTTCATGGCAAATACACAAAACAGAACCACTTAAAAATGATTATGTCGGGGCGCCTGGGTGGCTCGGTGGGTAAAGCCACACTGCCTTCAGCTCAGGTCATGATCTCAGGGTCCTGGGATCGAGTCCCGCATCTGGCTCTCTGCTCAGCAGGGAGCCTGCTTCCTCCTCTCTCTCTGCCTACTTGTGATCTCTCTCTGTCAAATAAATAAATAAAATCTTAAAGAAAAAAAAAAGATTATGTCTATCTAATTTTTCACATGTAGGACAGTATCTGTGAAGCAACGAGTTATGGGAAGGCTGTGGTCCCATTCAAACAGTAGTTTACAAGCTAATTTTTTGCATGTAACTCAAAAAGAAAGGATGGGGCACCTGGTGGCTCGGTCAGTTAAGCATCTGCCTTTGACTCAGGTCATGATCTTGGGGTCCTGGGATGGAGCCCTGCATCGGGCTCTCTGCTCAGTGGGGAGTATGCTTCTCCCTCTACCCCTTCCCTGGGCCTGTATGCTTATTTGGTCTCAAATAAATAAAGTAAAAGCTTAAAAAAAAAAAAGACACAACAAAATATTAACAGTGGTCATCTCTTGGAAGTTTGAAGGTTGGATAATAGAAATTTAATTTCTATTTCCTATGTAATTATGTCTAGGGATGCCTCGGTGGCTCAGTGGGTTAAGCCTCTGCCTTCAGCTCAAGTCATGATCTCAAGGCCATGGGATCGAGCAAGGAGCCTGCTTCCCCCCTCTCTCTGCCTACTTGTGACCTTTCTCTGTCAAATACTAAAATAAAATAAAATAAAATAAAATTTTAACTTTTGAGGAACAGTTTTCCTCAAAACTTAAGTTAAATTTAAAAAAAAAACCTACCAGCACTAAAATGAACCCTTTCCAGACCTTCATCTACAGCACTTAAAAGAACTGAAGTCAGACATCACCTGCATGCAAACCATGACCATCATTAGCTTAGACTCTGAACAAGTTACTTAAACTGACATTCAAGTGTTCCTTTTGTAAATAGGGATAACAGTTACATTTCCACATTCAACATCAGACACTGCAAATACAAGAATTTTTTTTTTTTTAAACAAGGACAGGGATCCTGGCTATCCTTGAGGCCATTATTATTTCTATATGTAAGATGGCCTCTGATCAGGGTTTTTTTTTCCCCCTCAGAAGAAATCTCCACACCCAACATGGGGTTCAAACTCACGATCCACCTGAGATCAAGCTGCATGCTCCACTGACTGAGCTAGCCAGGCAGCTCTACCTGATCAGGTTTTTAAGAATGAAATACACATGGGGCGCCTGGGTGGCTCAGTGGATTAAGCCGCTGCCTTGGGCTCAGGTCATGATCTCAGTGTCCTGGGATCGAGCCCCGCATCCGGCTCTTTGCTCAGCGGGAGCCTGCTTCTCTCTCTCTCTCTGCCTGACTCTCTGCCGACTTGTGATCTCTCTGTCAAATAAATAAATAAAAATCTTTAAAAAAAAAAAAAAAAAAGAATGAAATACACATTGAGGGGTAACTGGTATTTACTGAGAGCCTTCTCTGTTGGACCCTCATCTACTAATAACCATTTATTTTTTTAACTAGAAAAAACATTTTTTAATGTAAACTCTATGCCCAATGTGGGACCTGAACTCATGACGTGGGGATCAAGAGTCACATGCTCTTATGACTGAGCCAGCCAGGAGCCCTTACTCATAACCATTTAAATTCTCACAAATGACCAATCTAGCAGATGAATATGGCCACACACAAATCCAAGACTCTGGACTTCCAGAATTGCTCCTTTCCACATTTCTGTCTGTTATATGCAAGTCTAAGGTGAGAGAACGTATTCATTCAGCAGACACAAGGACAAGTAAGATTAATTAAGAGCTGGCAATTCACTATCTGGTCTGTCCCACCACAACCTGATTGAGACCAACAACACACCCTGCTGCCATCTCACCAACAGTGACAGTGGATTGCTCTGCCCTTCTCTGACAGCTTCCCAGGCCACAGACCAGACCCAGCAAGTGTTCTAAGAGGAGAGCCTGTCCAGTTGCATGTAGATCCCAATCTACACATCAATTAATCAATGCTTAATCACAATGCTTGGTACTCCACGCCCTCAAGTCGGTATTAAATGTAAACAAAGATTTCTGACCACCCCCACCAAATCATCAGCGGGTGGCAGGGGTGCTTGTACAGGCCTACAAGGAGAGACTGCAGTATGTAGCCAAGACCTGTATTTGCACTGTCCATCAAGAGATGGCTAGGACTTCTCAGAAGAGCAAGATACCCTAGATCAGAGACAGACTACTTAGGTACAGGAGGGAAGTTCAGGAGCTGAAGTTTAGTGCATGGAGTATCAGGAGCTCTAAAGCCAGACAGACAAATCAAAGTGCCCAAAACCCTCCCCATCAACTCATACACCTAGGGGGATTAAGTAATGAGCAGCTCCTACTTTAGTTTCTACCAGAAGACATTTGGAAGCAACCATGCTTAACTTTTGACAAGTCACAATTCTGAGTTAATCATAATTCTGAGTTAATCTCTTCTATAAAAACAAACAAAAATCATTCTTAGGGACGCCTGAGTGGGTTAAGCTGCTCCCTTCAGTTTGGGTCCCAGTGTCAGGGTCTCTGGATAGAGGCCCACATCAGGGTCCTTTCTTGGCAGGGAGCCCGCTTCTCTGTCTGCCTCTGCCTGCCACTCCCCCAATTGTGCTCTCTCTGTCAAATAAACAAATAAAGCCTTATTTTTTTTTTCCTTAAATCAGGAAGCATAGGTTTTTCTGTACTTACAAAGTGTTAGGTCAGAGGCCAAATGCTCTACATGCTCAGTTTATTACCCGAATCTAACAACCACTTGAGAAAGTATTCAAGGATCATTCTTCCCCTTCAAATCAGTAGTTCCAGAAAAGAAAACTTGCCTGACACCTGGTCAAGCTCTAAATGCCTACCAAAACAAACAAACAAACAAAAACAAACCATTTACTGGGGTGCCTGGTGGACCAGTCAGTAGAGCATGCGACTCCTGATCTCAGGGTAAGGAGTTCAAGTCCCTCCTTGGACTTAGAGATTACTCAAAAATGGAAACAAATACAGCAAGACCGGGTAGTGGAGAGCACTTAAGACAGCAAAAGCAGCAGAACTTCGATTGCAGGTATTTATCTCACACTGCCCCTCCAAGGAAACTGAGCCTTCAGAATGGTAAAATTATGATTCCATTTTCCAATAAAGGGAAAAATCCCTCAACCGCTCACCAGTTAAGGAAGATTCAGCGTTTCTACTCACCCTTCTTTCTGAGCTCTGGTTTGCCTTTCTTCACTGTGGCCATCACCATGTCACCCACACCCGCAGCAGGAAGTCTGTTCAATCGTCCCTTGATCCCCTTCACAGAGATGATATACAGATTTTTGGCTCCTATTGAGAATGTAAACAGTGATTTTTGGGGGGTGGGGTGGGGACCTGTGTAACGTTTCCCCGGCACTTCCAGAGCCTCTCCCTCAGCTCACACTCCCAGTTAGTACCCCCCAACCAAGGCGGAACACCTTGTCACACCACCGATTGAAGCAAAACAACACAGCACGCTGCTGCTTCACCCAAAAGCAGTGTTTTTACTCTGCCCTTTCTTGACGGCTCAGTGGGTCATTAGTCAAGGCCCAACGAGTGCTTTTAAAAGGGGGAGCCTGGCGGAGTGCAGCTGAAGGTCTCACCTGTGTTGTCAGCACAGTTGATCACGGCGCCCACCGGAAGACCCAGGGAAATCCGGAATTTCGCACCGGAGGACCCACCACGTCCTGTGGGTAGGAAGGAAAACAGGATAGGGGTCACTGACTAGCCATGGTTCCGAGTTTCCCCTCACACTCGCACATGCTTTGGGCAACGGTATCCTCCAGTCCCTTTCTCTGGGACTCCGCCTACCCCTCCCCACGAGTCACCCGGTTCCCCATAGCGAACAGCCAATTCCTCACTGTTACCGCCCTTACGTTACGGTTAAGGGGCCTGAGCTACTCAACCCTCACTCCACCTTTTGCACCACGTAGTTCTCCCTGCAAGGCGGGAGATCGCACAAGTCGTCCACTCTGGGGCCTCAGCCAGTCTCACTTCAACACCATTACTGGAGTGCTAGGCGCAGAGGGATCCCGTCGGTTTGGTCTAAACTCCTGTCCGGATGCTGCCAACTCAACTCTCCAAGCACCCCCCCGCCGCCACTTTCGGCGGCCCTTCCAGTGCTCTCACAGCGCCCTCCTCTCCCTCTCCGCCCCAGAGAAGAGCAAAGCGCCCCAGCTGCCCATGGCCACCGCTCCGGGAGAGGCCCGCAGTCACCCCGCGACAGATGGCAAAGGATACTCAAAAGTCAAACCCTCACCTCGCTTCGACATCTTGGACGCCGGAAAGAGACAAAAAGGAAGTAGGTACAAAGGATTCTGGGATATGAACTTTGATGCCCCGCCCAGCCTCGTCACGTGACCCAGAGTTTGCGCAATCCTCCTCTTCCCCCCCCACCCCCGCCCCGCCCTCCGCAAGCACGCTGTCTTATCACGTAGTAAGTCGTGGACGTCGGGTTGAGTTCTCGTTGGGAAGTGGGAGGTGTGGGTGTTGAGGGCTGCTGGAGGAAATGACGCCCGGAGTCTCTTCTTTACGAGCTCTAAAGTTGTAGGGGATACAGAAACATTGGTTAATTTACCCAATAACGTCTACTGAGCACGTAGTATGTGTCAGGAACTTCGCTGGACACTCGAAATTAAGAAATGATTAAAAGGGCCTGTGTAGGAGCCTCAAAGAACACAAGAGAGTGGGGTATCGAGCGAGAAAGAGCTCTGAATGGTATCTTTAGGATGTGGTATTGGAAAAAAATTGTGTTGAAAAAGATTAAGAATAAAAATCAACAACCCCCACCCCAAAAAAGGATGTGGTTTTGAGTAAGTGCCATTTTAGCACTACAGATAATTCCATTTATGTATGTTTGGTCCCAGACTCATTTGTATTTCAGATATCTTTGTTTATCAGTTACCGTTTCGCGGCTTCAACCTCCTCTTCTGGCTTTTTTGCTTTTGCCGATGCATTCATTCAAACATACATTTATTGCATTGGTGGTTCAGTGGTATAATTCTCGCCTCCCATACATTTATTTATTTATTGGGTGCCTACTTTATGCCAGGTACTATCATGGGTATACATTAGACTGCATCAGGGAAAAACGCCAGATCAACATTTTTGCCCTTAAGGATTCTGCAAGGGTGGCAATGATAGTGGATATTCCGCACTAAATAGATACAATAACTGCAGTGTATCAGATAAGACGATGATGTGTACTATCGAAAAGTAAAAGTATCAGGTATCAGGAAGTCGGAATAGGGGCGAATTGCGATTTGAAACAATATGGTCAGGGTGGGCTTCATGGACGAAGTCGATATTAAAGCAAAGACTTTAGGTGAGGGAGTTAACAATATGAATGTCTGGGAAGAACAGGGGAGAGAGTCATCAGCCAATTATCTGGCCCAAGGTGGAAGTGTGCCTAAGCAATATGAAGACCAGCAAGGAAGTGGATGTGACGGGACAGAGTAAGTGAAGGGAAGAGTCTCGGGTGAGAAGGTCAGAAGTAATGGAATGAGATTGTGTATGGCTTTGTACTGTGGACTTCAGCATTTTGGGACTGGAATGAAGAACCGTTGCCCCAGGGTAAGCAGAGGGACATGATCTAATATTTCAGAAGGGTCACTCTAATTGAGACTAGAGTGTGGGAGAGGATGCAAAGTTGCAGATAAGGAGATGTGTTAGGAAGCTCTTGAAATACCCAGGAAAGGAATGATGGTGCTTCAGACTACAGTGGTAGCAGTGGAGGAAATGTGATATGGTCAGATTCTGGATATGTTTTGGAAGTAGAGCCAACAAAAGGCAAGGTGTGGAAAAAAATGAAGGAGTCAGATGTCTCCAAGGTTTTAGGTCTGAGTTGAAGATGTCATTGCTATCAACTGGGATAGGGAAAACTATGGAAGGAACAGATTTGTGGTTAAGAATAGGACATAAGTTGGGGTGCCTGGGTGGCTCAGTGGGTTAAAGCCTCTGCCTTCGGCTCAGGTCATGATCCCAGTGTCCTGGGATCGAGCCCCGCATCGGGCTCTCTGCTCAGCAGGGAGCCTGCTTCCTCCTCTCTGCCTGCCTCTCTGCCTACTTGTGATCTCTGTCAAATAAATAAATAAAATCTTAAAAAAAAAAAAAAGAAGTAAGGGTAGGGGTGCCTGGCACCCCTATGTGGAGGGTGGAACTCTTAATTGCAGGGTTGTGGGTTTGAGTCCAATGTTGGGTGTAGAAATTAAAAATAAAAAATCTAGTGGCACCTGGGTGGCTCAGTGGGTTAGGCCTCTGCCTTCAATTCGAGTCATGATATCAGGATCCTGGGATCGAGCCCCACATTGGGCTCTCTGCTAGGCAGGGAGCCTGTTACCCCTCTCTCTCTGCCTGCCTCTCTGCCTACATGTGATCCTTCTTTCTCTCTCTCTCTCTGTAAAATAAGTAAATTTTTTAAACCTTTTTTTAAAAAATTCTAGGGATGCCTGGGTGGCTCAGCCGATTAAGTGGGTGCCTTTGGCTCCAGTCATGATCCCAGGACTCTGGAGTTGAGTCCCACATCAGACTCCCGGCTCAGCAAGGAGCCTACTTCTCCCTCTGCCTGCCGCTCTCCCCCCTTGTGCTCACTCGCTCTTTCTCTCTTTCTGACAAATAAGTAAACTTTTTAAAAAATGCAAGACAAAAAAACACTGAAAAATATTTTTAAAAAATAAAAAAAAGAAAAATCTAAAAAAGAAAAAAAAGTAAGGGCAAATAAAGACCACGAGCTAAGCTCTGGGGCACCTCAACATTAAGACGTCTATAAATCTGTACATTTATCAACCTCCCTTACCACTCTTAACATGCCTTCACTTGATCCTGCCAGCTTCTCTAGCTACCAGTTTTTCACGCTCCTTCACTTCTCAACCAAATTCCATGTGTTTCTCAATATGTGATTTCTTTACCAAATTAGTCTCTCTTGGTAAATGGAACTGCCATCCATCCGGGTGTCCCATCGGAGCCTCTTGTCCAAGTTCGTTTCAGTTCGTCTCCTAAACATTACAAGGGTGTCTGGCTGGCTCAGTGGGTAGAGATGTGACTCTTTTTTTTTTTTTTTTTAAAGATTTTATTTATTTATTTGACACAGAGAGAGAGAGATCACAAGTAGGCAGAGAGGCAGGCAGAGAGAGAGGAGGAAGCAGGGTCCCCACCAAGCAGAGAGCCCGATGTGGGGCTCTAACCCAGGACCCTGACATCATGACCTGAGCCGAAGGCAGAGGTTTAACCCACTGAGCCACCCAGACACCCCGAGATGTGACTCTTGATCTCAGGGTTGAGTCCCATGTTGGGCATGGAGATTACTTAAAAAATAAAAAGCCTGTCATATCTATCCTCTTTTATCTTCTCTAATACTGCTCTGGTCCATGTCTTACCTAAGTTACTTCAGAAGCCTCCCAGCATACCTCCTGACCTCTGTTTCTCCCTCTACCTACTGACTATTCATACAATGGCCAGGAATAATTTTTCTGAAATACAAACATTACAACGCTGCCCTCCTGAAAATCCTCCAGTGGTTCTAGGGCTCATAGAATCAACGGTTAAAATCCCTATCATGGCCTGCTAGGCCCTGATCTGGTATTGCCCTATCTTGTCAGCCTTGCCTTACACCACATTTGCTCTTGTTCTCATGAGCTAACTTTTTTTTTTTTTTAAAGATTTTATTTATTTATTTGACAGACAGAGATCACAAGCAGGCAGAGAAAGCATGGTGGGGTGGGGTGGGGGAGAAGACTCCCTGCTGAGCAGAGAGCCTGATGCAGGGCTCAATCCCAGGACCCTGAGATCATGACCAGACCAAAAGGCAGAGGCTTAACTTGCTGAGCCACCCAGGCATCCCGTGAGTTAACTTTTTTGTCGACTTTTCTTAGCCTGATGCCCATGCTCCTGACTACCCACAGGCCTCATGCATGCTTGGAGTACTCTACCCTGCCTACCCTTGTCATGTACAACATGTCTACTGATTTTTTTAGATTTCAGCTTAACTGTCTCTAAGGGAAATCTACCCTGACTCTCTTTCTACGTCATAAGTCTTAACACACGGCATTTTTCTCTCATATCTTTCATACTACTTATTACAGTTCATAAATATATATTTGAAGATTGTTTGTTGAATCAGCCCCCCCCCCAAATAGTCTATAACTAGTCTATAAGCTTCATAAAGGTTGGGTCCACATCCTTTTGTTCAACAGTATATCCCTAGCTCTTTGCACGGAGTCTTGCTCAATAAATACATGTTGAATTGTTGCTGAACAAATGAAGAAATCAATTTTTTTTTAAGAAATCAATCTTGATCATCTCCATATGTCAGCATCCTTTCATGAAGAAGCTTTCCTTCGCTTATGGCAAAATTAGAAATATTTGGAAAATACAGCATTTCTTATAAAGCTACATTTGCTCAATTTAAAGGACTGCTTATTATTCTGGAATTATCTTCTTTCATCTTTTTTGGTGTTAAAAATGTTCCCTACAGGGGCGCCTGGGTGGCTCAGTGGGTTAAAGCCTCTGCTTTCAGCTCAGGTCATGATCTCAGGGTCCTGAGATCGAGCTCCGAGTTGGGCTCTCTGCTCAGCGGGGAGCGTCCTTCCTCCTCTCTCTCTGCCTGCCTCTCTGTATACTTGTGATCTCTGTCTGTCAAATGAATAAATAAGATCTTTAAAAGAAAAAAATGTTCCCTACAGCGCTCTTATTGGCTGCCCATCCTTCCAATGCTATTGTTTTTTTGGTCATTTCAATGGGAAATCATTGGTCTCTACTTCCTTATTTCCTACATGTACACATTCCTTCTCTGTAGCTTATGACTGAAATTATACTAGAAATGATATATATTGAAAATTTTTACTAAAAAGGTCACCATGACCTACTCATTTTCAAAATCCAAATGTCTTGGGGCACCTGGGTGGCTCAGTGGGTTAAAGCCTCTGCCTTCTGCTCAGGTCATGATCTCAGGGTCCTGGGATGATCTCAGGGTCCTGGGATCGAGCCCCAGGTCAGGCTCTCAGCTCAGCAGGGAGCCTGCTTCCTTCTCTCTCTCCTCTCTCTCTGCCTGCCTCTCCATCTATTTGTGATTTCTCTCTGTCAAATAAATAAATAAAATCTTAAAAAAAAAAAAAGAATGTGACTTCTTGGATCCCCCCAACAAACCTGTGATATAGGTATTATTATCATTCTCATTTTACCAATAAGAAAATGGAGAAATGAAAAGGTGAAGTCATGTGTCCAAGATCACCCAGGTTGTGCAAGGCAGAGCTGGAATGCCACTCCAAACCTGGCTGATTCCCAAGCACAGTCTCTAAGCCACTATGCTCTTTCCTCCTGTATTTCCCTGGGTGATCACATCCAACCAGATGGCTTCAGTTGTCTTTTTGCTAACCACTCCCCTGTCTCTATCTCCAGCCCAGCCATTTCTGCGTAGCTCTCACCAATGTATGGAAATGGTGATTGGGAAACCACCCCACAGGCACTTCAAACCTGGCATGTCCAAAATATAAATCCTCATTTTACCAGGAAATCTGCTCTTCTGACTGTATTTATTTATTTTTTCTTCTTTTTTACTTTTTAAAGTAAACAATGGGCCCCACACAGGGCTCAAACTCACAACCCCAAGATCAATGATTGTATTCTCTACCAACTGAGCCACCCAGGTTCCCCTATATTAGTCTTCTCAGTTGGTGCTACCACCAGTGTCTGACCATAACATTCCATTGCTTAAAACCCTGTGCTGGCCTTCTAGTGCTTATAGAATAAAATCTAAGCTCCTTAGCACAGTATGGGCATCTCTTCCTGAAATGGCTTACTTTCTCTCTGGCCTCATCTTCAATCACCTTTCCTCTTATACTTCATTCTTCAGAAACACCAAGCTACTTAGGATTTCAGGACTCGCTTTATCCTTCTGTTCTTCAACATTGTACTCAAATGTCATGTCTTCCCTGTGCCATTTTGCAACCCCAGGATGCTCTCTCCTGAGCCATCTCTTTACTTAAGAGTAGAGGTTCTCAAATATTCATCTGAAGCCCCCTTAACATTCTTAAATTATTGGGAACCCCAAAGAGTTTTTGTTTATGTAGGTTGTATCTACTCACATTGACCAGACTAGCCATGAAAACTGAAATGTTGGGGTGCCTGGGTGGCTCAGTGGGTTAAAGCCTCTGTCTTCAGCTCAGGTCATGATCTCAGGGTCCTAGGATGGATCTGGTCCGTGTCGGGCTCTCTGCTCAGCAGGGATCCTGCTTCCCCTTCTCTGCCTGCCTCTCTGCCTACTTGTGATCTCTGTCTGTCAAATAAATAAATAAAATCCTTTAAAAAACAAACTGTGAAATATTTAAGCATTTGTTAATTCACTGAGGATAATAAGTCCACTGCCTATTAAAAAATACATAACATCTTAACATGAAAAATACATGTTTCCAAACAAAAATAATTTAATGAGAAGAATGACTTTGCTTTACATGTTTTTGGAGATCCCTTTAATGTCTGGCTTAATGGAAGACACCTGGATTTTCATGTTCCCACTCTTTTTTTTTTTTTTTTTAAGATTTTATTTATTTATTTGACAGAGAACACAAGTAGGCAGAGAGGCAGGCAGAGAGAGAGAGAGAAAGAGAGAGAAGCAGGCTCTGCATTGAGCAGAGAGCCCGATGTGGGGCTCAATCCCAGGACCCTGGGATCACGACCTGGGCTGAAGGCAGAGGCCTTAACCCGCTGAGCCACCCAGGGGCCCCCATGTTCCCACTCTTAATCTGTCGTGATAGCACACACTGTGGCAGCCTTAGGAAAGTTCTATTGTGTACTCATGAAAAAACAAGAAACAGATCGTGTAGTCTTATGAAATGAGCTCTTCTCTTGCTACAAAGGGTCTCGGAGAGGTCTAGAAGAAATCCCCCCAGACCATATTCGGGAATTGACCCGGACAGAGAACCCTGGAATGGTTGCAGACATTCTCACCTATAGAGTAACTGCACTGTTTTCACATTGACTCAGGTGTCAGAACCTGGAATCCTTGGTGCTGCAGCTTAACACTCTGCAGAACAGACAGGAGGATGCTTGCTTGGTTAGCATCAGCATCTCTTCTCTCTCCTGGTCTGGAGGGTGGTAGGGCTTAAAAGTGAATACAGTAGGGGGCACCCGGATTTGAACCGGGGACCTCTTGATCTGCAGTCAAATGCTCTACCCCTGAGCTATACCCCCTCTGCTGGAAAAAGAGGGATTATACTTTAATTGTAGTGTTTGCTGACCAGTCCTTCAGTGATTAATAATAGTTTAGTACCTGTGATTGACTGTTTCAGGCTTCCCGGGGTGATGCAAAGATCCAAAATGAGATTTCAGAGGGATTCTGGACGCAAGTGGCAGGGGAGGAATGTGAGGCCTGCTCTGACCCAGGCTTGAAGGTTCTGTGTAGGTGCATGTGGACGGGATTCCCTCTTTCCATCAACTATAGGCTTTTCTTACCTATGGCGTCTGGGAATTCTTCTGTGCATTGCCTGCATCCCAAGCTGTCCTAAATCCCCAGCCCAGTGCTTTGTGCAAGAGAGAAAACGCTTCCCCTGTTCTTCTTCAGACCCTCTCTGCTCCTGTACCAGAAGAACCTCTCTTGTCCCCATTCTCTGCATCTTCTTCAGTCACTTCCTCTCCCTTGGTTTCTTCAAACATCAACAGGTTTCCCCTACATCGGAAAGCCCTTCTGTTGCTTTGTATAGCTGTGGTCGCCTGCACATTTCTTTCTTGCTACCCATTTTTAAGAAAGCCAGTGACTTCATTTCTTTCAACATCGTCGACCTATCTCTGCATTCTGCTACTCGACATTTCCCTTCCTGTCAGCAATCCCCCCTACCCCCCACCCCCACCCCCCGCCCGGACTACATATCTTGGTTCCCCAACTGGATTGTAAGTTCCTTGAGGGCAGGGATCACTTTGCATTCCTCTTTGTTTTCCCAGAGTAGCTGGCACTGTTGCCTGGTTCATTACACGCCCTAGTTGGTACTTGGCAAACCAAATCAGTCCTGATTAAACTCAACCATCACATTACACCCAGCTAGCACCCAAGCCACTGAATTTTGCTGGACAAGAGCTCACAAGGCCCGCATCAACTCATCAATCTCAAACAGGCTAGGCTTCCCCGTCTAGTATTCCTACACCACTGGCTGACTAGGTTCATGTTCTCAGTCTCCAAAATGTCTATTTCACATATTTTCTCCTGTCTCCAACCTCCCACATCTTATCTCTCTTCACTCGCTTTGCCAAAGAGCTGGCCTCTTTCTTCCATTTTGGAGAAAATCGGAGTCAGTCGGAAGCAGTGGTGTGCTGGTAAATGGCTAACAACTAACTGGCTTCAAAGGACATGGTTTATAGCATTTGCTAATTCCCATGATGCAAATATCCCCACCTGCCAATTTCAAGCTACCACAGGGAAGTCAACTGGCTTTTAAAATTCCTGAAAATCCAGTCATCAGTTCTCAGAAGCAGCATGAGCCAAGTCTAGCACACTTCTGGGATTGACTTCCTTCTTCCTCAACACTCCACTGTATACTGACAACACACGGAATTACATTTCCAGCCCAGACCTCTCCCTGGCCCCCAGAATTCACTGGGTCTTCAACTGCATGCTTACCATCCCGTCTTCGATATCTATGGGGCATCTCACCCTTAACATGTGGAGCCATACGAGCATGTGAGGTCCATGAGGGCAGGGCGTGATACTGTCTTACTTTGTGTGTAAGAGTTTTAAAAAGAAACTTAATTTTTTTTTTCTCCTCTAAGCTTCCTCCTTTCCCAGTGTTCTTTATCTCAGGAAACCACACCACCATCCACCCAGATGGGGGACAAAAAAGAAGAGTCGCTCTCAATTCTTCTCTTTCGCTCTTCTTCCTCAAGCCATCCAAAGTAGAGGAAGCATGTAACCCCCCTCCTGTGGCCCATTTGGAGGCCCACACTCCTCTCCAGCTCTGCTGTTCCCATGGCAGTAGGCTAAATAATGGCCCTCCAGATATGTCCATGTCCCCAACCCCTTGTGCATCTGTTAGCTTATAAAAGACAGATGTGGTTGCAGTTAAGAATCTTGAGTTGGGGAGATTATTCTGGGCAATGTGGATAAGCTCAATGGAATCACAAGGGTCCTTCTAAGAGAGAAGCGGAAGGATCAGAGTCAGAGACAGAGAGAAGATGTAAGGATGGATGTGGTGGGGATCAGAGGGCGAGAAGATACTACCCTGGACATGGAAGAAGGGGCCATGAACCCAGAAATGCAGGTGACTTCTGGAAGTTGTGAAAGCCAAGGGAACTGAGGCTCTCCTAAAGCCTCCAAAAGAATACAGACACGTCAACACCTTGAGTTTAGCCCCGTACATTTGATCTTGGAATTCTGACCTGCAGAAGTTTAAGATAATATTTTTGTGCCGTCTCTCACCTCCACTATGCAAGAGAATCCTAACCTGTCTCTCCGTGTCCATCTTTTTCTTCTCCTTTGTGGTAAGAACACTTAACATAAGATTTACTCTCTTCACAGATTTTTAAAAGATTTTATTTATTTGTTTGTTTGTTTATTTATGAGAGAGAGACTGTATGTGTGTGTGCGCACGCGTGTGGGTGTCAGGAGGGGGAGGCGGAGAGGGAGAGCCCGAGAATCTAAAGCAAACTCTCTTCTGAGCTTGGACTCTGAGGTGGGGCTCAATCTCACGACCCTGGGATCATGACCTGAGCAGAAACGGAACCAAGAGCTGAACGCTCAATGACTGAGCCACCCAGATGTCCCTTCGTAGATTTTTAAGCGTACAATACAATATTGTTAACTATAGGCACAATATTGTAGAGCAGAGCTCTAGAACTTACTCCTCTTGTATACCTGAAACTTCATACCCATTGCTTAGCAACTCCCCATATTTCTTTCCTCATCCCTGGCCACCACCATTCTATACTCTCTGCTTCTATGAATTTGACTGTTTAGATACCTCATCTAGGTGAATTATTCAGTGTTTGTCCTTCTGTGATTGGCTCATTTCACTTAGCATAATGTCCCATGTCGTCAAATACTGTAAAATTTCCTGCCTTTTCAAGGCATAGTAGTATTCCATTGTATGTATTCTTTATGTCCCTTCTTGGATCCCTATACATCCAGAAGTGTGGGTGATGATTTCAACCCCCCCCCAAAACCATCCGATGGCTGCCTTTTAATCTATTTGGAATAAAATCCAAACTCCTTACCTTGGGTTACAAGGCCCTCACTGGCCCTGGCTACCTGTCCAGCTCTTTTGAATTGTCCTTCCCCTGTCCACCTCTCCTCCCACTCTGGCTCTAGGGACATGGCATTAGTCTTGCTACTTAGAAAGCATGTCTTCCCAGGTAGCCAAGTGTCCCTTTCATGTCTTTCAGATCCTAACTCTCCAGTTTCTGGTTTGTCTTCATTAGATTTTTAATTCGGTGTGAGTGAGAATGGAAAATATATTCTGCATCTAAAGGGGAATAGTTGCTCCATAAAAAGAGAGAGCGACCACTAGAAAGTATAGCCAGGGGACGTCTCCCAGTGATGTCCTGCTAGCTGTTGTTTGTATTTTTCTTAGAGAGACCAGAGAAAAGGATTCCCTATCTAGTTTTGCAAAAGATTGTTTTCTGACTTCTTTGGGTAAAGAGATGGAGTCTGTTTTGGAAAAGGCAGATTGGTACCTGACTTCACATGTTTTCAAAATGTCACATCTTCAATTGGTATTTTAGCTCTGTTCCTCTTACTAGAAAATTCAGTATTACCTAGCAGGAAGAAACAAACTTCCAACAAAGAATTTTCAAGATGAAAAATTTAGGATTGCAGTAAAGAGAATTTAACAAGTTCTTGCCAGCAGAGGGGGTATAGCTCAGTGGTAGAGCATTTGACTGCAGATCAAGAGGTCCCCGGTTCAAATCCGGGTGCCCCCTTGGTTACCTTTACTGTTTTTCACAGTTGTTCAGGTGTGACCCCAATATCTGTAGGTTCTGAATAGCTGTGTGACCCCAATATCAGCAGGTTCTGAATACAAAACTATTTGGAATCCCCGTCTCTTCCACTTGGCTGATTTCTCCTGGCAGCTACCTCTTCCTTGTACCTGAGAAGCAAGCAGTTAACATCCCAGAGGTTGAACAGTGATTATTACTCTGTCCAGTCTTATGATATAACTCAACGCAGTGCCAAGAACCCCACTTGTGGGTGAAAGATGGGATCAAACTATTTTCATCTCTAAGACTGAGATCTATTGGTTTAATGTTAATTACAGGTTGTTTTGGGGGGCAGGGCGGGGCAAACAGCGGAGTGCCCGGTGAGGAAGGTAATATTATTTAGCCTTATTCATATTCTGACAGAGGAGACTCGGAGAACAGAATCTACATTCAGAAGGTTCATTTACGTGCTTGAGAAGTTTAAGTCCCAGCGCAGACAGAAGACAGGTCAAAAGTATATGGTTTTCTTCTTCTTTATATTATTCAAAGGGAGGGCTTTGGTCTGACAAAAGTGCAGGTGGTAAGCCTGAGGCCTGGTGTCCAGAAAAGGGGTGAAAAGCTGGCTATTCCTTGGGATTGGCCTCTGCTCAGTCTCCATGTCCTGGCTTTTAACGCCTCCCACAGTTATGAGAGCCATGGGGAAAAATGCAACGGAGGATTCCCCAGGGGCTCCCAAGGATGACACAATCAGATTCCGGGTTTAAAATATCACAGCTGCCCCCTGACCCAGGCAGCATGTCTCTCCCTTTCTCCTTTATTTTTCCTTTTTTTGGGCAAAACCTAGTCGAGGGGGCCACCCTTGCTGCTTTCACACATCGTTCCCCGTGACCCAACAATGGTTAACTCTCAGTCAGGAAGCCAACGGAGATACATGGCCTACCTTCAGGTTGTGAAACTCCATTGCCTCCTAGTACTAGTTCAGTGGTTCTCAAAAGTGTGGCCCCTGACCACCAGCGGCGGGAGCCCCCAGGAACTGGTTACAAATGCAAATTCTTTGAAGTACCCCTCCAGGCTCAGAAACGGGACTCAACAAGGTCTTCTGGTAATTCTGGCTCACGCTGGAGTTTGAGAGTCACCGCATCCGTATATATCCGTTTGCATCCGGACGTAACTATTTTTGTAAATTAAAATGAGCCGGTGGGTGTGCATTCGCCGTTTTAACATTCTTGAAGCGCGTTCCCTCTGCCTGTGTCAAGAACAATAGGGAGGGGTGAATACAGCAGGTCCATGACACCTTACTTTAAGAAAGAAACTTGAAGTTGGGGAAAGGTTGTGTTTGCGGGTTTCCCTCTTTTGATCATACACCTCCCCCATCGGAAACGGAAAGCCAAGTTGGGGGAGTAATCCTGTCCTCCGACCCGGGTGCCTCGAACTGCCTGACACACTTGAGGCTGCAGGCGGCTGCCGCAGAGATCGTGACAAGTCCGGCGCGGATAATAGGGAGCTGCAGGTTTTGAACGATTTGTGCGCGCACGCACTCCTTCAGCTGGATACAAAGCAAAATCGAAAGCTTTCTGCTAAGGTTAGGAAAATGAGGAAGGCATTTGTAAATTAAGTCAATTTTGGGTTTTTTTTTTCAACCTAGGATCTAATTCAACAGTAAATCCAATTCGCGAAATGTTCATCTCAAGGTGAAGGAAAAGCCAGGAAGGGGGCACCCGGATTTGAACCAGGGACCTCTTGATCTGCAGTCAAATGCTCTACCACTGAGCTATACCCCCACGCCGATGCTGCGCCCGGACACGGCTCTTTTGGGTACTAAAACACTGCTACACGGGAGAGAGTAGGGAGTAAGACCAAGGAGAAAGGAATGAAGGAAGGAGGGCCAGGCGGAAAACAGAAGGTATCGGGACCCGGAGAACCCCAGGAGAGCGCAAGGCAGAGCGCAGGGAAGGAAGAACCGGCCAGGGCTGCCCCGCGCCGCGTCCGGGCTGTAGGGACGGGTTCCGCCCTACAAATGTGAGAAAGGATGTGGGGGAAGGGAGGCTAAAGGAGGGGCGGGGTAGGGGCTTTCCGTTCCGTCCGCAGGTTCACGCCAGGTATCGACCAGCACAAAGGAAAGTCCCCGAATCTGGTGAATCCAATCCCGCGTTCGGAAGGGTTCCAGCCCCCACCCTCGACGGGTGCGAGGAATTGGCCCGCCTCTCGCAGCCCGGGCGCCCCAGATGTGCAGCCACACCGGCTGCGCGCCGCCTCCAGCGCCAACGGGTCCCTGGCCTCCGGGCGCGCTTCTCGCGGGCATCTTCTGCTAGAGAGCGCCCGCGGACTGGGGACCCTCAAGACGCACCTAGGCGCGCGCCCCGGGCCCCGCCGCCCTCCCCGGAATCCGCCCCCGCGCAGCCCCACGTCGCCCGGGAAGCGCGCTGCCCGTGCGCGCCCCTGCCCGCGGCCGCGGCGCGTCCCCGCCCCGGTGCAGCCCCTCCTCCCCGCTGTGTTTATTAGGGGAAGGAGGGCGGAGGCGGAGGCCAGTTCCTAGCTCCAGCCGCCGTCGCCGCTCACTGAGTAGTTGCACCCGCGGCCGCCTCCCGCCAGCTCGCTCCGGGGAAAGAGAACGCGCGCGAGCTCGGGCGTCCCCGCCCCAACCCTTCCCGGAGCCATGAATCCCAACTGCGCCCGGTGCGGCAAGATCGTGTACCCCACGGAGAAGGTGAACTGTCTGGATAAGGTGAGCCCCAGGATCGGGAGGCACGTCGTTGCAGTCCCCGAGCACTGCTTCGGATTAGGGGAGGAGAGAAGGGCCGGGTCTGTGCCGCCTCATCCCCACGATCCCGGGAGGAGGGACGGAGGGCGGTGTCATGGGGTGTGGGGACAGACCCCAGCCTGGAAACCGGGAGATCTGCGGCGCGGCAAGGAGTCCACGCGTGGCGGCAGCCACTAGTGGCGAATAGTAGAGCTCTGTGCCCTGAAGCTGGGAGGACGGAAGAGGAGTAGGGTGGCCAGGCCCCGGGGTGGGGGCTGGGGGGTGGGGGAAGGTTAGGGGTGCAGTCCCGCCCCCAGGCCGGGAGAGTGAGAGGAGACGGCCGCTCCCTCTCCCCGCCGCGCTGAGCGCCAAGTAGGCGGAAGCGCGGGGCGCTGGGGGAGGGGGCGACGGGGGGGCGGGGCAGAGGCTGGGGGGCTCAGCGAAACCGTCAGCTCTGGCCGCAAATGGCCGGACTTCAGGGCCTGGAGACCGGGGGCGGGGGCTATCCGCGGCGAGTGTTGCATCTGGTGAACTGGGCTTTGAATAAGGACCCAAGCCCCACTGCGAGACCCCTCTTTTTTGGACGACTTGCACCCCCCTCGGTGGTTCCGCGCTTAATGGATTAGCGGACCTCCTCCATAGCTTCCCAGCCCCCACCTCAAATTAGAAGCCAACTCCCGGGGTTGGGCCGCCCAGCCAGAGCGGGGCGGGGTCGGGTGCTGGAGTAGGGTGGGTGGAGGGTGCTTTGCAGAGATCTCCTGAAATTGTGCTCAGAGCCTGAGACCGGCGTGTAGAACAAAGAGCTAACTTTTCAAAGCAGGTTTCCCCAATGGAGGGTGGGGTTGGCTGAGTTCAGGGGAAGCCAAGAAAAGGGGGAGGTGTTAGGGAGAGGGAAAGGTGGCCTTCTAGAAATTCACAGTCCCCTAGGGGCTCTTACGCGTTGCCCCCCTCATCCATGTTGGACTTGTTCATCTGGTTGCTATTATACTTCTGGAGGGGGGTGAAGAGTAGAACTGGGTGTTTCCAGCAGTTTGGGGTAGGATCTGGTCTTGTGAGCTCCCTAAGATCCTAAGGCGATGCCTCCCCTTTGCATATTCTTTCCACTCTGCAGGAGAAGTCTCTCTGATTTTGTCTCCTTCCTTGGCAGGCCTTTCACTCACCTCCCAAAGCTGACCCCAGATCCAGATACCCCTCTGATTTGTCTGAACTGGTAGGGGTTGAGGGGCATGGGATGGAAGAGGGGTGCAGAACCCTGGGGCCAACTTCATTGAGCACCTGGAGCCAAGGTTTTGTTTGGGAAAGGATAGTTCATTGGCTTCTTTCTGTCTCTTCTCTCCCCCTTGGGATTGGAGCTTCCCCCATGATCTTTAGCCTCTGAGTCAGGGCAGTGGGAGTAGGCCTGAAATAATTTTGAACTTGCTCTTGGAGGAAGGAGATACATGGGCATATGGGATACATGGGCATATGTATGTGTTTCTGCTGTTTCATTGTCTTTCCTGGATTTGGCTGGGCAGAAGAGGAGGGCCATATTGTGGGCATAAACAGTGGGGGTGTTGAGCTTCCCAAAGACCCTGCCAGCTTCTGGGGGGCAGGACTTAAGCTTGGAGGCACAGGCTGAAGAGCTAACTGTCCTTGCACACTGGGGTTTCGCCTACTTTGGCCTCTGCATCTTGCATTTTGGCCTCTGCATTCCATGTGCCGCAAATCCCCCTTCCCCCCTATTCTCTCCATAGTCATGAACTGGGAAGAGGCTGTAGGCTCTTTCACCTTTATAAGGCAGAAGCTATATATAGTGGAGGGATTGCTAGGCCGGAAGTTGGGAAACTTGGTCTTAGTTCTGGGTCTGCTCCCACCAGCTTTATGAATGGCTTTAGGCCTCAGTATTCACCATCTGTCTTACGGGTATGAATGATGTCATTTCGTTGGAGGTGGAGCAGTGTACTAAAGTGCCTGCAGGGGATGTGGTGCATGCACTCTGTGTCCTGCCTGTCTTTCTGGGATACTCGGTCCAGCCCGACATCCATCTCCCTTATAAAGTCTTTTGGTGCTGGGTGCCAGAGGTGAGGGGGTAGGGATTCTATAAGGTGCTTCTCCAGGGGTTCTCTTGCCCTACCTAGAAGAAGACTTTCAGGTTGGGTTGCCCTGGGAAGTGGAATTTGGTTCTTCCTCCTTTTTAGAGCCCTCCTTACAGGTGATGGCCTTGGGGAGACCAAGGCCCCCACCTCCACTGAGCAGCAGGCCTAGAATATTCAGGTTTAAGACTTAATCCTCCCAACTCTCTCTATGCAGTAAGGACAGGAGCTTGGACTAGGGACCTGGTGCCCAGATGACAGACTTGGCAGGGGGAAGCATTCCGTCTCATAGGTGTGGTTGCTAACCAATTTCCCAAGGCCTCCCATTTACTATAGGAGAGAGTCAAATTAGACGCATTTCACTATGATTTCCCTATGGTACATAGCTCACCTTGTGACCCAGAGCACAAGCAACGTCCTTGCTGTTATCTTTTTCTTCTCCCTGAGCTTTATCTCTCAAAGGCTTAGGTGGGTAAAGGCTGTGTCACCTCTAATGGCCACCCTGCCCCCAACCTGTCCCCAACCTGCAGCTTCCAGCATGCTTTGCATGCTGAATAAATATGCATTGCTGATGATGGCATTTGAGGAGGGAGGTCAGAATGTGCTTTCCCAGAGGACTTCTAGGCTTAGGGTTGGGGGAGAAATGGGGTGACCTCATTCACTCATTCATTCAGCAAATATTTATTGAGCACCTGCTTTGTGCCGGGCTCTCTGAATGGTTGCTGTGGGGCCTTTGGGGAGGAGAGGAGTCTGTGACTCAGAACGTCCTCGACGTTTGGAGAAGGTTGGAGTTTTGTCCTGGACCCTGCTGGGGAAGCATTTATATCTAGGGATCTGTACTGTGGAGGATGCTGTCCCCTGGCTTACTTTGCCAGGACCCTGAAAACTGGTGGAGACATTCAGGAGGGGTAGAGGATTGGTGGACTGTTGGGTCCACTTGGAATACCTTGGCCAGAGGGAGCTCTGCTCTGGTGGTCTGAGCCACCCCACCACAGGGGGCAGCAAGGTAGAAGGTGGCTGGGCTAGATGTGAGAGAGGACAAGTCAAATAGCCGTGGTGCCCCACTTTCCTAGCTCAGCGCACCCCACGATCTTCGTGACCATCCGTTCATAGTAGCTACTACTGACTGACGTGCCAGGTTCCGTCTTCACAAAACAGATGTGATTGCTCCTATAAATTATGAACCCTGTCCATGGAGGCTCCGACATCATGTGGCTGTTCCCCCTCAGCCAGAGCTGGAATTCAAATCTAAAGTTCTTTGTGCTCAGCTTTTCTGTCTGTTCTGTGTTCGCAAAAGGTACTTTGATTTACACCGTCTCCTAATGTCCTTAGTGGTCCACTTCCTGACCCCGGCCTGAGGAATGTTCTGGGCCTGGGCTCCTGTGTGGAGCTGGAGCACTGGGAATGGTAATCTCCCCCTCAAGAATTGGGGAGGTACAGCGAGGGTCTGTGCCTTTAAGCCAGTAGCCCAGGTGGCCAGCAGAGCTAGGGTGGTGACCCCAGCCTGGCCAGGGTATAGCTGGTGTTGCTCCCAGAGGAGGGAGGCTCTGTAACCCTTGGCAACAGGAAGGGAGGGGACGGCTTCACCCTCTAACCCTGACTCATGGCCACCCCGGGTAGCCTGGGCTGGGCGCAGAGGGCAAGGTGCCAGGCTGCAGGCACAGTGATCTGAGGTTCGCCACGTCCCGCTCCCCCAGAGCTGTGAGAAACCCTTCCGCCCCTGCATGGTGCTTCCAGAGAGAGAGGCTGGCCCAAGCCTCCACCAGTGTGGGAGATTTGGCTTCTGCCCGCATCAGCCTCCATTTGCCTTCCTGTGGAATGGGTCTGCAGTGGAACGGATGGCAGCTTTGGAGGTGCAGGTGGAGGAGCGTCGTGGGCACCTCCGGAGCCTGGAGAGGGGGTGAGAGGCTTCTAACTGGCCCCCCCCAGCTCTGGTTTTTGTGACAAGGGAAACAGTACACTTCCTGCAGGCAGCAGGAAGGATTAGAGCAGTACCCAGAGGTGTACTTTGCTCCCCTGAGGCTAGAGTCTCAGGCATGCCTCTCTGAAATCTTACCTGGGGCCTCCAGGAAAGGGTGGGGGATCTCTGGCTCTGGGCCAGGGCAGTCGGAGCAGGGGAGGGAGGCAGTTAGGTCATCGTGGGGCTGTACTGACTGATTTCCCTGCGTCCTTCACCAGACCTGATGGAAACAGGGATGGGGTCCCCTTCATCTTGGGATCCCCTTGGGGTCCGCAGCCCCAACTTGGCCCCCAAGGGCCATCGTCTGTTCCCCCTTCCACTTCTCCCCTCCCCTGTCCAAAGAGGACACAGTAGTCGGAGCTACTGGATTTTCTTTAACCTTGGAGTCCTCCCCTAGAGGGAGGAGGGAAATGACTGGAAGCGGCTCTCCCTGCTGGGCTTGGAGCCTGCATCTGGGTCACCCTGTCCCTCACATGCCCCCGTCGCGCACCTCTGTGAGACCACTCTGTGGACGGGGAGCCTGAGATCAGTAGCGCTGCTGGAGGCCGTCAGTCCACCCTCCTTTCCATGATCCCGCTCCTGAGCCCCCCACTGCTTCTCCAGTGACGGAGTATGGGGTCTCTGAGGGTGAGGGGGGATGAACCGTCTATGGAAATGGGCGCCTTCCCCTCCTGGGGGCTCCCCTTCCTCCAGAAGACAGCTGGGAGGTTTCTTGTGGCAGTCCTGTACCCCCAGCCTCTCCAGTATGCCCTGCCCCCTTCCTGAGGGGTTCCCCGCCCCCCCCCCCCCGCGGGGACCTGGCCATCTCCTTCTTGCCCTGTGTCTCCCCCAAGTCAGTCAGGAGGCAGCTTTGGAGGTCCCCAGTCCTAGGACAGTGCATATTCCTGCGTATGTGTGTGTGTGAAAGTGGGTCATGGTCCGGATTCCAGAGAATGTTTTTCCTGGCAGGCCCCTGAGGGGGTGGCGGGGAGGTAGAGGCCCAGGCAAGGGGCCTGTGCCGCTAGGCAGGCAGAGGCCAGCAGACTGGGTGGTGACAGGGCTGGGGCACTCTGCCAGCACCTCCCAGGCACTGGGGGAGAGAGGGGGGCTGTCACTTGGGGGCACTGATGGGGGGCCGGGACTACCCCGGTCTCGTTTTCCAGCCAGGTTGTGTGTGTATGGGTTTCGTACTGGGAGGAGTCAGGGCTGGGCTCTGGGATAGGCCCAGGTGGGGGTAAAGGCCAATCTGACAGCAGCCATGCCTTTGCTTCCAGACTTCCTGTTGGCCTTCTTCCCTAAAGAGTGGATCTCCTACCACTTCATTTACTCCTCCACCTTGGGCCAGTCTCCTTGATAGGGAAAGTGGCTCTTACCCCCAGATTATCCCCGGTCTCCGGTTGAGGGGGGCCAGGGTTGAGGAGGTGGTATCCTAGCCTCTCAGCTTCCATTTTTCTGCCCCCTCCTCCAGAGTGACCCAGGAGCACCCCTTGGCAGGGCAGCACATTTTGAAGAGCACTGACTAGGGGGATTTCCTTGACACAGGGCTGAGAGTCAGCTCTGTGCTGAGCACCTCCAGAAGTCTCCCCCTAGGCCTTTCCCTGGCTTCCGGCTTCCTTCTCTGAGGGGTCAGGAGTGCCTTCCTCTGACCACTAGGAAATGGGGCAGAGAGGGGCCAGCCAGGTCAGCAGATAGCCTAGATTCTGGGATCCTGAAAGCTGGACTCCAGGTTGGTATTGATCTCTTTCTGGGCTACCTGGGGCAGGATCTCTATTTCCCTGGCAGGGGATTGCCTGCCAGTGAGGATCAACATTTCTCAGGATGGGGGCACTTCTGTTGCACCGGTTGCTCCCCTCGATTGTCCCACCCCATGGTTTGCTCCCTTCATTCGCACATGCACATGCGCTGTAGCTGTGGTTGGGCCAGTAGAGGCACCCCACCCCCTGCCTGCTCCCCAGCACACACAGACCTCCACTGGGAGCTGATGAGCCCCTGGGGGTGGGTTTATACCTGTCACAGTGCCCAGCACCTAATGTTCCAGAGGGGCCAAGCTGAGTGCTTGTGCTGAGTGCTCTATAGGTGATCTCTTTTTTTTTTTTAACATTTTATTTATTTATTTGACAGAGTGATCACAAGTAGGCAGAGAGGCAGACAGAGAGGGAGGGATGCAGACTCCCTGCCAAGCAGGGAGCCCGATGTGGGGCTCGATCCCAGGACCCTGAGATCATGACCTGAGCTGAAGGCAGAGGCTTAACCCACTGAGCCACCCAGATGCCCCTGTATAGGTGATTTCTCATTGACTCCTCATTGTTACTGTTCTCACTCTACAGACATGGAAATGGCTTAGAGGCCTGGGCCCTGATTTGATGTCCCCACTGTGGCATAAGCCTCCAAGCAGAGCTCTGTAGTGCCTCCAGGGAGAGCGAGCCCCTGTGGGGGCCTCTCCTACCAGTTCCCTGGCTGGGGCTGGGAGAAGGGTGAGGGAAGGTAGAAAGGGCATGGGTGTGGTGACCAGAGCTTGGGGCACTCACCCCACTGTGGTCACAGGGAGCCCCAAGGAGGTGGGAGGTGACAGCAGGAACAGCCTTGTGGTGGGGGTGGGGCTGGAGTGGGAGTAAGGCTTCCTGCCCAGGACATGGCCACCGGGCCCGCCCCCATTGGCTTCTTTAGACCTTGTCAAGGCCACGGAGCTGCCCCTTCAAGTTCAGCAGTGATGGCTTCTTAGCAACTCTGGTGCAACTTTGCATCAGCAATGAGGCTTCTCCAGCTTGCGGGGGGAGTGGGGGCAGCAGAAGTGGTCTGGGGGAGGTGGAACCAACCTTCTGGGGGCCTTCCCCCCCCACTCACCCAGCATGTCTGCCGGAGCCTGTGACCCGAGGCTGTGATCCAGTCCCTGGGACGGAGTGCTCCTTCTAGGGCCCGAGTCCCCCTTCTCTGAGTCCCAGTGTCTCACAGCTGTGCTCCCTCTGCCTCTGTCCCCAGTTCTGGCACAAAGCATGCTTCCACTGCGAGACCTGCAAGATGACACTCAACATGAAGAACTACAAGGGCTACGAGAAGACCCCCTACTGCAACGCGTGAGTTCCCCCCCCCACCCCCTACTGCATGTGTGAGTCTCCCCCCCCTCCCCCATCCTCCCTCCTGTTCGGGGATATTGCCCAGCACTACCGCAGGAATAAGCACTCATCACCTTTAGTCCTCACCTGGGCAGGATGAAGTAAGGGCAGCTCATAGGCCCGTTTTACAGGGAGGGAAACTGAGGCTGGGGAAGGGAATGGACTTGCCCACAATGACATGGCCAGTGAGAGGCTGGTTCAGACCCAGTAACCATGCTGCTCTCTGCCAGGCAAGTGTGTTCCCTCCACTGCACCCTACTGCGAGAGAGGGGCTCTTGAGGACATGGTGCTCTGCCCTGTTGTGTTTGCCTTCCCTCATTTCTTTCTCTCCCCTGCCCCCTGTCAGAAGGTCAGCACCCTAGGCTTTGGGGGCTTCTGGCTGTAGCCCTTTCTGATGTTCGCCCCCTGAGAACTGGGGGCAGCCTGCAGGGGCCGTGGCCCCAGGGGCAGATCTCTTCCCTCCTGGCTATAGAATCCTTGTCCTTCCCATCGGAGTTGGCTGGGGCTCTGTTCCTGCTGCACTGGGACCTACTGGGTCCTGCCACCCGTCCTGCTGCAGGGAGGTAGGGAGAGGTGGGGTATGACTCTATCCGGGACACCCTCTTCCCACCCTGGGCAGTTCCAGAAAATTTACCGCCTTCAAGTTGACCCCCTGTGTAGCAAGTGTAAACTCCGCGTGGGGGCTGCCACGTGTGTGTGACCTCACGGCACCCTTGGCAGATGAGGGCTTTAGAAGGTCAAGTCACTAAGTAGTGGCAAAGTGAAAATTCAGAAAAAGCCAGGATCTGACTTGAGTCCTGGCTTTTTCTCAGTCAGGAGGCTCTTCGCAACTCAAGTTCGCTAAGGAGGGGAACCATGGGACTTGGCTAAAAGGTCTGGGGGGCTGAAACCCCTTTGAAAGGCTGTCTCTTGCTTATAGCACCCCAGTCGCCTCTTAACCCCACCGTGTCTTGTCCCTGGGCAGCTTGGACACTGTCCCTTCTGGGTGAGACTGGGGCACTGGGAAGGTTGCCCCTGGGTAGAAGGAGGGTCACAGCCTGGTCCTGGCTCTTCTGCAGCTGCCTCTGCTTTTCTATTAGCTTCCACGGATCCTCTCCCCCCCACACCCCCCCAAGGGAAATGGGACATTCTTAGAATTCTTAAGGGCTCACACAAGCCCTGATTCTCTGCCACTTCCTCCCTCCGATGGGGAGTGGGGTGGGGTTCAGTGAAGCCAGAGGCCAGGGGCAGTTTAACCCCTTCGTGGCTGGACCACATGAAGCTGGATTCTGGGCCCCAAGGCTCCTTTGGGGGCATCTGCTGAGCCTCTGCCCCTCCATGGCCGAAGTGTGGCAGAGCCCCAAGCCTGGCGTGGGTGGCAGGGATTGATGCTTTCTCATGTCTCTGGCTCAGACTCTAGTAGCCTAGAATTCAGTGAGCGATGGGAGTTGGTGAGAGAAATCAGAGGCTTGTCCTTGTTCTCTCCGTATCTTCTCAGCCTAGTGCCAGAGTCCCAGCTTAGCTGTTCTACCCTCTCCCAGAGAGGTCGCAGTAAGTGGGGTGAGGGCTCCTGCAGGTGTTGGGGTCTCCAGGGAGGGGCAGAAGTTGAATCTCTTCCTGGGTGCTATTTCCCCGAGGTTCTTGCCACCCCCCTCCCCACCCTGCCTGAGAAGCAGGTTGGCCCCTCATTCCCCCAGTCCTTTCTCACTTCAGCTGGGAGGGCATATGCTGAGCAGTGGGTCTGGCCCACACACCTGATCTGGTGAGTCCAGGAGAAGCCAAATGTAGTAGGCCTGGCCTGCAGGAAGTACCCTCTGCACCTGTCTGACCTTCAGTTTCTCCTCTGTTATGGATGCCAGGTGTCTTAGGGATGTCTCAGGGATGCTGGCCCCTAGACCAAAGAGGGCGAGCCCCTGCCACGGGCCAGGCCCTGTGCTGACATCCCCTCTCATTCCCTCCTGTTTCCTTTCTGCCTCTGGCCCCATCCTTCAGTGGCATTCAGGTTTCTAAATCTTGGGGTTTCCCAGGGGGTAGCTGTGCTCTCACCCCGCTCCCAGCTTTGCCTTGTAGACCTCGGGCCTGGCTTCCTTCCTTCTCAGCTCCTCTGGGTCTTCCCCAGAGGGGCTGCTGATCTCTCCTGGCACTTGGCCAGGGAGTGGGACCGTGCCCCCTCAGTGGGTGAGGGTGTGACTTTGGCGTGCAGGGAGGCTTCTATGGTGTGCCTATTTTTGGCCAGTCCCTGAGCCAGAATCTTGCAGGGGGAGGTGGTCAAGAGAGAAGAAGGCTGGCTGTCATTCCCTGGTGGCTTCTCAAGACTGAGATTTTAAAATGTTCCATAAAGTGACTGTGAGCAGCAAAAAGGCCTCTTCTGTTTCTCTCCCTGCACCAGACTTGTTTCAGGGTTAGACAGGAAAGAGAACTCAGGCGAGAGCTTACAGCCAGCCTGCTGGGCGGTCAGGGGCCCCTACAGATGGGGCCTTAATAAACACGTGCCTCATGCGTATACAGACACACATGCTTGGGTGTGGGGCCGGGGAGAAATGCCAAGGAGTCAGATGGAATGGGCGGCGTGTGTGTTCACAGCTCCCAGGCACAGCCACTGCTGTGGCAAGGGAGAGGTGTGCCTTTCTGCTTTTGCACAGTGGCTGTAGGTACAAGAACCACCCTCAAATGCTTTTGCGAAACTTTTAGGTAGGTGGGGTGAGCCTGCTGGCTCCCTTGATTAAAGGATTATTTATGCCCTCGGTTATTTGTTTTGTAAACTATGTTTTGTGTAAGGGGGGCTGATGTGTCCACACCCACAAACCTGCCCCTTTGTCTCCATGCACATAGTCCCGGAATGTGGAGGTCATGGGTGGGTGGGGTGCTCCTCCTTGGGAGCCAGGAGTTCACGGAGGCCGCACACGCCAGGCAGAGAGGGGAACCAGCTTTGGGGGGTGTTGAGTGTGGGAGTGGACATGGGCCGGGGAAGGAAGGGAGGACACTCAGAAGCACCTTCCCCACCTCTTCACTGACTGCAGATTTCCAGATCCTTCTGTCAGTTTCCTTGAGCTGTAAGGTGAGGGGCTGAAGAGGGTGGATGGAGATGGCTGACTCTGGAGAACAAGGGACTGTCGCCCTGCTCCTTCCCTCCGGTGTCCGAGTGTGGGCCTGTGCTCCTGGGGTTGCTGGCTCAGAATGTCTCTGGGTTCTAACAAACTGTCCGGAATCCCAGCTACACTTAGGGAGGGGGCATTAGTGGGTAAATCGGGGACTAGGGCCTGGAGTTTTCTACTTCCCTTTTTCCTGCCTCTGATTGGGAACAGTGGGATCAGACGTCCCAGGGAGCAGGTGCAGCGCTGACTGGGAGCGGGAGTGAGAGGGGTGTGTGTGATGTGTGTTTGGAATGGAGAAGGCAGACTCAAAGGGCCAGTACCACTCAGAGAGGTCGGGGCCTTCAGGGACCTCAGGGATTGTTTCCTAACCGCCCATTTTAGAGATGAGGAAACTGAGGCCCAGTGTTTGCATGCCTTCCCCACCTTGGCAGAATCATTTCTCTTAATGTACTCTGCCATCAGGGATGGGTACCAGCTTTGAGTTTTCATCCAGTCTCTCATGCCTGAGGACTGGTAAGTTCTTCTTCATGTCTGGCCTTGATCTTTCTGGCTGCTCTTTTTTTTTTTTTTCCCCCTCTGGTCAAACAATGCTTCCTTGTTGCTTCCTGTCCCGACCATTTCAGCCCCTCAGGCCTGGGGGACGGGTGAGAAACTGGGTTAGAAAGGAGCTCCCCCCCCAACATGGGCAGTTTTCCCAGCAGGGGAATCAGCAGCTCCTTCCACAGGCAGGATGTAGGGGCTGGTTTTTTTTTTTTTTTTTCTTTTGGTAAAACCAAAGGCTCCTTGTTGCTTTTGTTGATGTATTTTTGTTCCTCCCTGAACAAAAAGCTGTGGTTTTTGAAGGGGTGTAAGGCTGGAAGGGGCCAGGTTGCTTGTAGAAAGGGGGAGCGGGCTTTCAGGATCTCTGGTCTATTCTGGTTCTGGCTCTGCCTCTGGAATGCGGCTGAGGGCAGGAGCGGAGCAGGGCTGTGTCCTGTAAGCTATCCCTGTCACCAGTGTGTCTATAGCGGGAGCCTCACCACTTCTCAGCATCCTCCCTGCCTTCCTTGCCCTTCTGAACAGGAAGCTGACTCAGAGGTCCTTAGGGCAAACCCAGGAGAGGCAGAGGACCCACAACCATGCAGGTCACTCTCCCCTCTTGAGACACCTGCTTTAGAAAAGTTTTTTTTTTTTTTTTAAAAGATTTTTATTTATTTATTTGACAGATCACAAGTAGGCAGAGGCAGGCAGAGGAGGTGGGGGAAGCAGGCTCCCTCTGATGCGGGGCTTGATCCAAGGACCCTGAGATCATGACCTGAGCTGAAGGCAGAGGCTTAACCCATTGAGCCACCCAGGCGCTCCTGCTTTAGAAAAGTATTGAGTAAGTGGCTTCTGACTGTCCACCAGCCTTCTGACTCCCAGAGGGTCTCATAATGACCAAGCTTAGGAACTGGTTGGGCTTGAAAGATAAAGTACTTTGCTCAAGACCCACCCTGCCAAGTGCATCTTTCCCCAGAGCTCTGGGAGCTAGCGGTCTAGGGTCCATCTGAGAGAGATGTCAGCCTCCCCCTAGATGGCTGGGGCCCTTGTGGGGAGGGGGAGTGCCCTAGGCAAGGTCTTTGTCCTTGACACTGAGCATCAGTTTCTTTATCTGTTAAATGGGCACGATGATAATGCCTGCCTTTTCTAGCCCAAAGCCTTGTGGCGGATTTCAAGAGAGACGGGGCACAGGACATAGTCTTATCAAGAAGTCACTTGGTGTGCCTGTCAATTCTCCTAGAGGTCCTCGCTGCTGCCAGCCGCTGCCTGATTGGCCTGCTGTTCCCTGTCCTTGCCCTCATAGCTGCTAGATCCCTTTCCGTGGTCTCCCGCTCTACCCCCAAAGCTTCCCCTCCTAGTGGACTTGGGCTGTCTCCATGCACTTCTCCTCCCCAGAGCAGCTGATGGCAGTTGTCAGAAGTGGGGAGGGACATAACTGAGGGCCCACTGCTGGGAGAAAGAAACAAGGGGCTGGGTGCAGCCTGGCCCACAGAAGGGACAAAGAACAGCTGCACTCTGTGCCGAGCTCCAGGTAGGGTTGGAACACCCAGTTCTTCCCACCCTGGCCCCGGGCTGTTGGTGGGGCTGGGGTCCCAGCAGGGTCACTAGCTGAGGTGGTAACCCCTCATGACCTCAGTGGCCTCAGCGCCCTGCACTGGCTTCCACGCACATCTGTTCATCCTGACTGGGATCTGCGGGTGATGGGTGGGAAGAGCTCCAACCTGAGAAGATGGGAATCCCTGAGAGAGGGATGGATAAGGTAGAATTTCCAGCAATTATCTCTGGAAGCAGGTCAGATCAGTTGCAGGCTTCTTGGAAGGCAGTTGTGTGGGTGGGGGAAGGGCACAGCATCCACATTTGTGCATCCTCACCCCCACCCCAAAACACACTCGTGGCACCTGTCTTCCTCACTGACACTGTCTGCGAGGATCCTGAGTTTGCAGCCTCCTGGTGTTGCCCTCCTGGGTGTCCTCAGCCACCCTCGCGTCTGCGCCTCTACCCCCCACCCCCACAGCCTCTCTCTGTCTGCTTCTGCTCCGCTCTCCTGCCTGGAGCTGAGGATGGGGTTGCCATGGGAACCTGAAGCGCAGTGAGCAGGGGAAGGGAAAGGCAGGGTTGTCTCGTCAGGGGCCCAGGGCTGTGGGGAGGGGACAGGTTTGACCCAGCAGGAGGAGGAAATATCTGCCTGCCCTCCTCTGGTCCAGGGTTGGGGTCCAGGAGGCGGTGGGCTAAGAGATTAGAGGTTCTGGAGCTCCTCTTTAATCTATTTAATCTGGTGCAGGATTAAAATCTTCCCCATCTTTCCCCCTACCTTCCCTCCAGATTAAGCTGCGTGAGCATCTAGGCTGGTCTCCTCTTCCCTTCTGATGGGGTTGGCTGTGGGGGGCTGAGATCTGGGGGTCATGGTGGTTCCAAAGTGAAGGTTAAACACCTGACTGTCCCATCCAGAGGCCCTTGCTGCATGTTGCAGGGGTGGGAGACTGTCCTGATACTGCTCTGGTGCAGCGTCAGAGACAAGGGACCCACTGGCCCCTGTATCTCAGAGACATGTGCCACTGCGAAGGGCCCGTCTCTGTATTCTGTGGGTGTGAGGAACAAAGGAACCTCATAACTGCAGATTGGGGGGGGGCATGTCATCCGCCTGTGTCGGGCTGTCCTTGGGCCACCAGAACTGGCACTCCATGTTAACCTTGGACATTCAGGCAGATGGGAAAGCCCAGGTGTGTAGACTGGCTTGGGAGCACGTGTGTTTGCTGCCCGCCACCCTTCCCCACCCAGAGCTGAGTGACATCATCTGGAAACTGACCAGAGCTGCCCGGGAGGTCTTCCCCTTGGTCCCCCTGCTTTAGGAGCCCACCTCTCTTCTCTGCCAGTGATGCTCTCCTCTCCACACTCCCTACCCCGTGACACCTGCAGTACCTGCGGACACCTTCCACCTTCTAAAGGGCCCCGATGTGGTGGGAGGGTCCTGTCTCGAGGCTTCCCTCCTAGGCCATCAGGGCCAGCCAGTTCTGCTAGAGATCCGAACTTGGATCCCTCCTGCCGGTCTCTTTCTAATCTCCAGAAACAGACTCCCAGTGGGCCCTCCCTTTTTCTGGAACTGCGGAGGAATTTTGAAGGGAGCACTTGTGCTGTGGGTGGCCGAGCTTTCCTGCGGTAGCCTTAGCCCCGCCAGCTGTAGGCACCTGTGTTTACTTTTCTGTCCTCTCCCTCCCTCGCTGCTGGAGGAGCAGAGGGCTCAGCCTAACTGGGAGGCAGGACCCAGGTGGAGCAGTGGAGGCTGGGGGAGGGGCACAGCTGGGAGCACCTGGGTCCTGGACAGTGAAACTAGCCCAGGAAGAAAAAGGAATGCTGAACTCACCCAGCGAGTCCGCGGCAGGGCCAGAGCCCAGCTCTGTGTCCATTCTAGTCACCCCCCCCACCACTGACCTTGGTTTAGTTCTGCAAACCCCAGTCCTGCCCTTCACAAGTGGTGGCTCGGGGAAGTCATGAGTTCACAGGTAGCTCTTGCTCAGGGCGCCTCCCCTCTCCCCCCAGGAATCTTCCAGCTTTGGTGAGCACACAGTAGGAGGCCACCTCTAGGGCCTGTCGGCCAGACCAGCCAGGGTTGAACTTACCTGGAAGGAGGTGCTCCATTGCTTACCTGAGGACAGTCTGTGACGCGGCGATCTGCAGGTGGTCACGGTTGTGGTGAGGTGTCCGTCACCCAGGGCTGCAAATGGCCAGACCTCAGCTCCTGCTCAGAGAAGCCGCTAGCCAACCCTTGAGGTATCTGGAGCCCATGTGGACCCGCAGCCGTTTCCCATTCCAGCACATTCCCACAGAGCAGTGACTCAGGGCTGCCGTTCCTCTAGCTGGTTTGCTGGGGACCTTTGGCATGACCAAGGGGGACATGAGAGACTTGAGTTCTAGTCTTGACCCAGCTTTAGTGCCTGGTGGAAAATCATTTATCCAACACACGTTTGTTAACACCAGGTTCTGTTTGAAGGAGTTTGGGATAAATCTGTGGACAAAAGAGACCAGAACCCCTCACATCATGGAGAAGTAGAGAGAAGACAAGAAACCAGTGATAAATAAATGAATTATGAAATCAGCTAAGTGCTAAGTGCCTTGCATCACAACACTGTTTCCTCTTCTGGGAATTGAGGGGACACGACCTGCCTGATCCTGGAGGTCACTGTGGGTTTCCCTCTAAGGGCTGCCCTAGCTCCTGTTACCTCCAAGCCAGTCCTCTTTCTGGGGCACAGGCTCCTGCTCTGCCCTGTGTCTGGGATCAGGAGGGTTTGGTTCAGGATGCTGGGCCCTGGGGACATGGGGTACAAATTTAGACGCCATGACTTACTGGCCCCGTGCTTTGGCCACATTGTTTAACTTGTCTGAACCTCAGTTCTCCCTTCTGTCAAAGCAGGAAAAAAGGGCATTTGTGGGGATTTGATGAACTGAGACACTGGGCACAGATCAACCATTGTTAGAGCGTTACCTGTCACTTGAGGGCCTCAGGCTAATTTTCTGATGTCAAACCAATGTCTCACCTACCTTCCAGTTAAGTAAGACCACGTTAGCCCTTCATAATACCACTCTGGACTGTGTGCTTTTTCTCTCTTACCACCTCCTCCAGGAAGCTCCCCCACATCCCCTCCGCCCCCCGGATATGCATGTCCCATTCCCTTTTACTACTATTTTTTTTAAGTTTTTATTTTATTTTATTTATTTTTTTAAAGGTGTTATTTATTTGAGAGAGATCACAAGTAGGCAGAGAGGCAGGCAGAGAGAGGGGAAAGCAGGCTCCCCACTGAGCAGAGAGCACGATGTGGGTAGGGTTTGATCCCAGGACCCTGAGATCATGACCTGAGCTGAAGGCAGAGGCTTAACCGACTGAGCCATCCAGGCGCCACTAAGTTTTTATTTTAATCACCCAGTGCTCATCACAAGGGCACTCTTTAGTCCCCATCATGTTTTTCACCCGTCTCCCAACCACCTGCCCCCTGGTTAGCTAGCCATAAGTTTGTTCTCTGGAGTTAAGAGTCTGTTTCTTGGCTTGTCTCTCTCTTTTTCCCCTTTGCTCGTTCTGTTTCATTTCCTTTCTCCTTTACTTCTGTCTCCACATCCCTCCTGCCCTTCCTCTGCTTGGTTGGTCTCCATTTCTACCTTTAGCTGGATGCTTTGTTCTGGCTGCCGGCTGGTGGGGCTGTCCTGGGCAGCCCAGGCCTCTCAACCCTGCTGGATGCTAGATTCTAAGACATGGATTCTCTCCAAACAAGGGCCATCTGAAACCCTCAGACACTGTCCCCAGGGCCTTCCATTGGCTCAGGACAGCTCTCCATGGCCAGCCAGCCCCTCAGGTCTGATATGTTTTCCTGGTTCGGCCCCGGCCAAGTCTGAGACATGCTTGCCCCCCCTCAGCCAAGGCTGGTACACATCGTGGTCCTGTTGCTGAACAGGGCAGGGGCTGCCCATGGATAAGAGGAAGTTTCCAGGAGACTCAGGCCTGTGAGAAGCCCAGAGGTTCCTACCCCTTCCCCAGAGTGACCTTCACTCTTTCTTTCTGTTCCTCAGACACTACCCCAAGCAGTCCTTCACCATGGTGGCTGACACCCCGGAAAACCTCCGCCTCAAGCAACAGAGTGAGCTCCAGAGTCAGGTGAGGGGGCGGGGCAGGCCCTACGGCCTGGCGGGGAGCGTGGGGTGTTGTAACCCCTGGGTTTGGCAAGGGCTGCTTCCTTCTCCCTGCTGTGGTTACTCAGCAGGGCCGAGGTGCTGAAATCCTGGCATTTGCCATGTCTCCCTGCCCCCACCCCTGCTCCTGGTTACTTCATATTTCCTGACCTTATCAAAGGAGTGGAGGAAGTGGGTTCGGGAGGTATGGGTGTCTGACTCTCTCTGCTCCAGAAATTTCTTGTGGGGCCTCTGAAGCCCGTCTCCTTCAAGAAGCTGTTCCCTTCTCCCTCCTTTCCACTCATACCCCTCCTCAAAGGAGAGGACTCACCTCTCCAGGCTCATGCCATCGGAGGTCCGCCCTCCCTTTATGGCCATGTCTCCAAAGCCCCTCAGAGGGCAGGCTGCAAAGAGGGTCTCCCCTGGGGACTTGTCCTACCTTTGTCTCCTTGGGCCTGATTTTTGGAGCCTGTGCTTTGTGGGGAGTGGGGTACATGCCGCTGTGTTGGGGGGGAGATGGGTTCTTGTCCAGGCAAGACTCTGAATTTAGGGGACAGTGAGGAATAAGCAAAGAATCCAGAGCCCTGAGCCCTGAACAGGACATTCTATCTGGAGGTCTGGGAGGGCTTCTGGGACCAACCTGGCCTGGACTTTCGAGGGAATGGGGCTTCTACAAAGACCCCTTGAGGGACTTAGCCAAGTGGGCAGGGTGCCCAGGGCCAGGAAAATGTTGCTGGCAGAGGATCCCTCTGGGGCCACAGGGGAGAATCTCTCCTGATCCCCCTGGAGTGGGCTTCCTGCTCTCTGGCGTTTACAGGACCTCTCTAGGTCCCTGTGTCCCAGGAGGTCCTGTGAAAGAGAACCAGCCCTGTGCTCTCTAGGGCTTTACCTGTGTCCTCTGGCAGCTGGGAGGAAGGTGCTGTTTCTGTGGTACAGATGAGGAAACAGCCCAGAGACATGAGAGGACTTGCTAAGATCATACGGGGTAGCAGCACGGGTGGGAAGACTGTTGACTGCTCCGGTCTTGAGTGCCAAATGCCTTGGGCATCTGAGTGCCCTTAGTTCTCACGAGCCTGAGACCTTGGCAGGATCACCCCCACTCCAAGGAAGAAGGAAGGGATCCTACGGACTTTGAAGGCCGGTTTGTCGAATCCTGAGACTTGCGTTCTTTCCAGTTTTCCACCCAACTCCCTCAGGAGAACTTATCTCTACCTTGATAATAAACACGTTAGTTCCTGGTGCTGCTGAGAATTATAGCTTAGTACAGTGCTTATAGTTACTTTTTGCCTCATTTATCCTTGACCCCACTCTGGGTAACCATCAGATGGGGGAATGCAGGCTTTGCCTGTTGACACGCACAGTGAGTGAAGTTTCAGGATCCGGACTCTGGTTTTTCCACTCCCAAGTACAGTGATATTGACCATGTACAGTCCCGGTGAGGTGTGAGGCGTAAGCCTCGTGCGTGTCCCACAATAGCTGGGAGCAAGTAGGGGAAGCTGGTTTTTCCCTAGGCGGCAGCTTGCAGCTGCCAGCCCGGATGCTGACCCTGCCGGGCGTGAAACCCACAGTTGGCGGGGAGCTGGTATGGACACCAGACCTTGCCTGCAGAGAAGGGCACGGGTGGTCCAGCTGGCAGGAAGAGGGGCTGAGGCAGCCCTGGGGCCTGGACCGGGTCTGCACAGGGAAGATTTTGGCCAGACTCTAGCTGGCTGCTGACGACCACCCGGGACTCCCTCATCCTGGAGAGGCGCCCCCTCATCCTGGAGAGGGACCCCCTGGGGCCAGAGGTGGAGGGGGCTTTGGGGAGTGTGCAGGCCACAGCATCTAGGGTAACCTGGACTCACTCCACAGCTTGAGAGGGGCAGTCAGACCCCCAAGTGGTGGGGGCCCCAACAGGGGAACCTGGAAGAAGAGATGTGGGAGGGGCTGTCAGGTGTTTGGAAAGGTGCAGCTCCCAGAGGTGTGTGAGAGTGTGTGCACACACTCAGGCAGAGGCGCGCGCGCACACACACACACACACACACACACACCCCTACTCTCAAGAGGAGAAATTCAAACCCTGTTAATTCCCTTAGCTTTTGTCAGTCCCACAAAGGCACGGCTGTAGCCCTTTTCTGGCCCTGGAACCAGATCCCTGAGGGGCGGGGTATGTAGGAGGAAGCAGCAGGAGCTCAGGCTCCCCTGTGCTCCTCAGGCCCTCTCTGCCCCACCTCTGCTCGCTGCTCCCCGGGGTCTGGACTTCTGCTTGCTTCCTGGGCCTCCAGGCCCCTGTCTCTGGTTGGCAATTTTGGGCAGTGCCCAGGAATCTGCATTTTGACTGCCCTGGTGATTCTCATGAGCCTTTTGGACTTACTTTGTGAGACTTAGAGCCAGATTTGAGAGGGGCAGGCAGGAAGCTGGGGCTCACCTTGCTTCTGCTCTGAGCAGAGGGGTGGGGGCGTTAGGGAGTCAGGGCTCTGCACTGAGGACACGGCTCTAACCTGCGTTGGCCTCTAACCTGCATTGGGCTCCTGGGCCTGGAAGCTGGGGTAGGCAGCAAGGATAGAGGCGGGGGCCCTGTCTTCTTTGCAAGCGTGGGTCTGTGGTCTGAGCCTGGCTGCTTTCCTCTCCTAGCTTTTTTCAGAACTCCCTGGTAAAATGGAGACAGCGAACCCCAGTTGCCTAGTGGTTGGGGGCTGTGCTGATGGCACTGAGGTTTGGAAGAGCTGAGTGGGCCTGTCCGGGGGTGGTGACAGGTTCTAGTTCCTGTGGCTCCTGTGGGGGCAGGGCTGGCTAGAGCAGCTTGTGGCTGGCGGGAAGGGAAGTGGGAGCCTCCTCTGCCTACCGTGCCCCACCCCACCAGGGTGTCACTTGGGCTCTTTCCAGGGCCCCTTCCTGACCTGTATGCGTGTGTCCCAGCCCTCCTCAGTCTCTGGAAGCTGCCAGTGCTAGTTCAACTTTATTTGTTTTCCTGTATCTAGATTGGTTCCCAAAGTGGTACTTTGGGTGTCTAGGACACCTGGAGCCTCCCCTGTGGGGGAGGTAACCACAGAACTGACCAGAAATGACCCTGTGGGTGGTCCTGCCCAGGCCTGGCTGAGGCAGGGAAGCGTAGGCTGGGGCCCCAGCTGCATCCCCTCCCCAAGGCAGCTCTCCCTCCCCCAGCTCCCAGCTGAGTAGAGGCAACATCCATGTGGCCCCCAGAACCCAGGCAGAAATTCAGGGAGAATAAATCTCTCTTTCTTGTTTTCTTGCCCCCATCGTCCCCCCTGTGGTGCTGTACAGTCCCAGGCATTGGACAGTGTGGTCTGTCCAGCATACTTGGTGTTACTCTGACCTGAGCCTGCTAAAGGTCAGATCCTGGGTCCGCCACCCTAGCTGTGTGACCTTGGGGGGGGACACTGTTTCACCTTCCTGAGCCTCAGTGCCTTCATCTGTAAAATGGGGGTTACCTTTTTCCAAAAGTTGTTGTGAGGATATAGCAGATGTTATGAAGGACCTATAACATCATTAGGATATAGAGGATTTTAGTGTGGAGTAAGCATTTAGAGCAGTTCCTGGCTAGAGTCAGTACTCAATCAGTGTTCACTAGTTAACTATTATCTTAGAAAGGGGAGGAAGTAGAGCCTGGGCTCAGTGAAGCTGGGGAGTAGACACTGACCTTTTGATGATTGCTTCCAACTGATCTTCTTCATTCGCTCTCCTCCCCATCTGTGTCTTAATTTTCAAGCTGGTTTCTTTTCTGTTAGAAGGAGGTAAGTTACACAGTATGTGGGCCTGGCATATAGTAGACACACAGTAAGCACTGTATTTTCTTTTTTTCCCAAAAAAGAAATGGCACTGTATCCCCCCCCACCCAAATTTTCTGGTTTTGTTTTGTTTTATACTGGTTTATTTATTTTTATTTTTATTTTTTTTTAAAGATTTTATTTATTTATTTGACAGAGAGAAATCACAAGTAGACGGAGAGGCAGGCAGAGAGAGAGAGAGAGGGAAGCAGGCTCCCCGCTGAGCAGAGAGCCCGATGTGGGACTCGATCCCAGGACCCCGAGATCATGACCTGAGCCGAAGGCAGCGGCTTAACCCACTGAGCCACCCAGGCGCCCCTATACTGGTTTATTTAGGAGAAAAAATTTTTTGTTCAAGTCATGATCTTTGCTCTTATGTTGGGTCAGCAAAACAGTGACTTTCTAAATTGTGCTGTCTGTTTGATATTTTGTGTCTATTCAAGTCCCCCATCATGCATGCCACAAACACTTACTTGTACCTACTTTGCTGGGATAAATAATGTACAAGATAGACCCAGGGAGTTATTAATAAACACGTGTAGAGAAAGTGGAGCCTCCAGGGCCCTGTTTGGTGGGTGGGAGGAGCCTCGGCCTCAGACCTGGCCCTGCGTGGGGAATTTCCAGAATGGGCGGCCCAGGCAGCTCCCAGACATAGAGTCATCTGTCCCCAGAGCAGAGTTGCCCCCTGTCCCTACCCACAACTGGGTTGAATGACCTTAGGCAGGTTTCCTCCCTGAGAGACCAGCCCCCACCACATCCTGCTGAGCCATCCCAGGTGAAGGCAAACACTCCTGCTTGGGAGACCAGAGAACCCTGAGAGAGGGGCTCTGGGCAGGGGCCTCCCCTACACTCCCTGGCTGTCTACCTTTCACTTTTGCCACCCACTCCAGCCCCAAAAGGCCTCACAGAGAATCTTCCTCACCTTGATCTTCATAGTTGAGATCTGCAGGTACTTAAACATGATCACAAACTCCAGAGCTGGGTAGGTGTTTAGAGATCAGCTGGACAGTCGTCCCCCCCCCAGCTCAGTCCAGAGAGGGGGACGGATTTGCCTAGTGACACACAGCCCTGAGGGGCTGACCTCCCTTCAGCCCTTCTGCATCCCGCTTCCACCCCAGCTCCGCCCTATCTGGTGGCCTGTGCCAGGAGTGAAACACATTCTCCTTCCCCAGCAGGGAGGGAGAGGCAGTTCCTGAGCCTGGGAACTAGCTGACATCATTGTAGTGTCGCCATGGCAATTATTCCCCTGGATTAGGGACCTGACCCTTACAGGGCCAGGAAGTGGAGGAAGGAGTGGGGGTCTGGCACGTGGTCAGCACTTGAATGTTGACAAAGCACTTCCACACTTGCCCTCAGCAGCAGATGTGGAGCCCGGCCTTGCTTCAGGATGCTCCAGGACTCATTGACTGTGTTCAAGCCACTGTCTGTAGTTGGCGCCACTGACTGGAATGGGTGGTGCTATCCCCATTTTACAGATTGCAAATGGAGGCTCGAAAGGTGAAGTCATTTGCCCAAGACCGCCTGGCAAGTGCGAGACTGAGCACCGATTAGGACCAACTCCCTCTAGCTGTTTGCCCATGCTTGGCATGGGAAGCCTCCTCCCCATATTTTAACTGATTCCTCTTACAGCTCTTTTATGGATGGGGAAACCGAGGCCAGAGGCCTTGGATTTGGGGCTTGTGCATCAGGAGCTGTATTTTTCTGACTCCAGTGCCACCTTCTCCCTGATGCTCCTTTCCCAAAGAGTCTCCCTGCCCTCAGCACTAAAGGTCACCACGCTGTTCCAGGGCTTTCTGGAAGAGTTGATGCTGGGGGCAGTTCTGGGCCCTTGGGGGTGGGTCAGTCCATGTATTACTGTGTTAACTTGCAGTCTGGATTAGAATGAAGGGGCTTGTTTAAAATAAATAAATAAACAGGGGCGCTTCTGAGACCTTGTAGGATCGAGAACACCTTGGGTGGATAAGCTGGGCTCCAGAGGATGAACAAGGACCTCTGACCCCTGGGCGGTGTGCCGAGGAACTCGTGGGTGTGGCCGGATGAACCCGAGAGTGTTGTCCTGGGTTGGGTCAGGGTGCAGCTCAGCGGTGTGGGCAGGTGACTCCTGACTCCACGCCTGCGAGCTGCCTGGGCATCCTATCCTGGAAACTCCCGAGGCCCTAGGCTTCGTGTCCTGGGCTGACCTGCTTCTAGGACAGTGCGCGCGCGCGCACACACACACACACACACACACACACACACACACACCCGGAGGCAATCCAGGCAGCTGGTGGGGCTGGAACAGCTGGTGGCTCAGGAGCGGACAGTGAAGTCTCTGGAAACCAAGGAACTGTTCTGTGTCCCATGGGTGTTTCTAGCCTCCATTCCATTCTTTAAAACCCCCTGGGGAGAATGAGATATTTTTCATATTTCAATTCCATTAGCGTTCGGGAAGTCCTTTCTTAGGTCTGACTCGAGTCCCTCTGGTACTTGAGTTTCCATGAATTTCTCAGGAGAGGAAGGCAGTGTTGGAGGGTAGGGTTCTTTCCCAGAGCTTGGAACCCTGTTCCGAAGTCCTGTCTCTGCCCCCACCGATGTCATCTACTCATGTGGCATTGACCTTAGAAGCAGGCCGGGCAGGCTCCAGGAAGCCGCCGGGCCCGTCAAAGGCTCATTGATGGAGTCCTTCCGAGTGGCTGTCTCTCCGCCCTCCCTTCCGGGTGCCGGCTTTGTCACTTGGCACAGCCTTTGCTCAGCTGGGCGCTTCCAAGACTTCTCCGGGTTCTTGGTGGGTCGGGCCATATTCTGGCTAGGGTGAGGGCTGGGGCAGCCTTTGGAGCTCTGGAAAGTACCTTCTTCCTATAGCTTTCACATAAGATAGGTTAGCGGGGAGAGGTCAGGAGTCAGGCAGCCAAGAGTTTGCACCCTGGTGATTCTGGACTTGATTTCCAAGCTGTATGACCTTGGCAGGGGGTTTTGCCTCTCTCCGGCTTAGTTTCTTTATCTGCAAAACGGAGCTTGCAGACTTACTTGTGATAATTCATGTAAAGCACTTGGCACTCAGAAGGCACTGAATACATTTCCATGGGTTATTGTTAGTAGTCAAACACTTTTTGGCTAAGCCTCCTGCTTTGACTTCGGGGTGCGGGGGCGGTGAACGTCACTGCAGGGAATTTCTGGTCAGGGTCTCCATCCTGGCTGGTTGTTCCGTCAGAGGTGGCCGTGGGCAGGAGTCCTCTGCTGCCCCTGTCTTGACGCTAATTTTTCTCCCCAACTTGGTCCTCCAGGTGCGCTACAAGGAGGAGTTCGAGAAGAACAAGGGCAAAGGGTTCAGCGTGGTGGCGGACACGCCCGAGCTCCAGAGAATCAAGAAAACCCAGGACCAGATCAGTAACGTATGCTCCCTTGCCTGCTGTGGGACCCCCACTGCCTCGCGTCCCCCGGCCCACCTGGGTGACAGCTGTCACGAAGGAAGGAAGGGTCTAGGCTTCCCACTTGCCTTTTTTCTGTGCACCCCCATATTCCCCCATCCCACCCTGGGCCCACATGGCACTTCTACTGGAAAAGCACTCAGCTTTTGTACAGGGAGGGCCTGTGTGCTGAAGCTCTCCCCACCCTCTCTAAAGTGCCCCCCCACCGCGGCTATGGTGGGCGTCAGGGTCCAGACAGACTGTTTGTCAGAGCACAAAGGTCATAACTGGGTGGCTGGCTAGGTGGGGAGGGGCCGGCCCCCCTTTCGTCTGTCTCTGGGTGCTGATACTGCAGTATTTCCTCCCTCCCTCGGCCTCCACCCCCACCTCGGCTTGCTCTTCCTTCCTGTGTAAAAACCCCAGCTGGCTTTGTTGGCTGGCCGGTCCCCCGGGCTAGAGATGGTCGGCGTGTCTGGAGGTGGCGGCACTGGGTATAGAGCGTGGGTGGTCGATCTCTCGGGGCCGTGGCACCTGTGGCCGGGGAATAGGCATTGGTATCCTGCCTTGCAGAGCCACAGACCTGCAGTCTGTGTATCTGAGTTTGCAGGGAAGCTGCCTGGGGCGGGGGTGGGGGGGTTGGGGCACATGCTATGAACCTGGGCTGCGGGGCCCCATGGCCCAGGGTCCCAGGGCACAGAATAGCAGTGTGTGCCCAGCCAGTCTCGTTGGGGCGGGCGGGGGGGGTGGTGGCGGCGGTCCTACAAATGAAGGCCTGGGCAAACGGTTGTCTTTATGACTAGAACAGAAAGGAGTCGGCAGGTTGCCCGAGGTCACTTGGGGTGGAGGGTCTGGGATTCAGGCAGGCTCCCCTGGGGCACCCATCTCCCCGCCCCCCCCTCCCAGCCTCCTTGGTGGCACTGTGCTTAGAGTGACTCTGCAGTGGCTCGCATGGGTTCCAGGGCAGGGGCTTAGGGCCAGGAGAACCAGTCAGGTCCAAGTCAGTGGCTTTTAGACTTTGCAACCTACGATACAACATACATTTCACATGATGACCCACCAAACAGGCTTGCTTATTTATTTAGAGAGAAAACCGACTCAGAGCTTTCCTTGAAGAGTCCTTGGAGAGGATTCAGATATTTTCTGTTCTATTTTATCTTGTAAAGATGCTTGCTGCAGACTTAACTAAATGAGTAACTAAGTGGGTTTTGCAACAAGGCCGTTGACCTACGGTTTGAAATTTGTGGCTTGAGGAAATGGAGAGCTTCCCTTGGGCTAGAAGAGCTCAAATTCACCCCCCCACCACCCAGACACACACACTCTCTCTCTCTCTCTCTCTCTAGTAAAACCTGTTTCAGTTGCTTTATAAGCCAGGGTCTGGCCTCGTACCCTAGAGTTTCCCCAAGGATGCTGCCCAGACTCTTTGAAGGGTAAAGAGGGTTAAAGGTCTGTCTTCCAGCTCTCCACATGACAAGTGGGAGGGAGGGGGAAAGCCTTGGGCAGTGGGGAAAACGTGGAATGGCTCGCAAAGCTGGAGTCTTGACTCTCCAGGCCTCTGTGGTGTTTCCATTGCAAGGACACATGCTCTCATCTACAACCCCAGTTCCCCGGCACATTTACTCATTTCTTCCAGCCTGTGGCTTTTAGAGGCAGAAGACAAGCGAGCCCAGTCATCCCTGCCTCCCTTACTGGAAGGCTTCCAGAATATTCCATACCCAGTTATTGGAGGTGTTAACATGTGAGGAGCTCTGGTAACTGAACTCACTGTGGCCAAGACATCTACACCTAAGGTGATAACCATCTTATCATTAACCACAGGGCTGCCATTAGCTGATTGCCCTCTGCTCGGAGGTGGGGGAGGTGGCTTGAACCTGACGGGGTTCTGCTTTTTGCAGCTTTAGCTGGGATGTCTGAGGTGTGACCACAAAGCTGGAGGGCTCTCAGTTTTAGTGAACCCAGTTAGTCTGTCAGATGTGGCCTCAGTAAATGACTGTACTAAAATCACATGGGAGAGGTTTTTTTGGTCTTGTTTTGTTTTAAAGATTTTATTTATTTATTAGAGAGAGAGAGAGTGCACACACAGGGGAAGAGGAGCAGAGAGAGAGAATCTGTGGCAGAGTCCTGGACTGAGCACAGAGCCCGATGTGGGGCTCAATCTCACAACCTTGAGATCATGACCTGAGCCCAGACCAAGAGTCAGGCACTTAACCAGCTAAACCACCCAGATGTCCCGATGTGGAAAGGTTTATTGACAATGCAGGCCCATAGGCCGGCTCCTCATAGGCTGCCTAACTCAGCGTCTCTGGGAGCCCGACCCAGGAACCAGCATTTTATTTTGTTTCATTATTATTATTTTAAGATTTATTTATTTGAGAGAGAGTGCAGGGGGAGGGGCAGAGGGAGAGGGAGAGAATCCCAAGCAGACTCCTGGCTGAGTGGGGAGCCCGACGCGGCTCCATCCCATGACTCTGAGATCATGACCTGAGCCGCAGTTAAGGAACCAGCATTTTAAGCAACGTTCTGGGGAGAAGCTGCATTCTGGGGATGCTCAGTGAAGTTTAAGAGCTGTTCCTTAAAAAGCTTGAAAAAGCTTTCTCAGGGTGCCTGGGTAGCTTGGTCATTGAGCGACTGCCTTTGGCTCAGGTCATGATCCCAGAGTCCTGGGATCGAGCCCCACATCAGGCTCCCTGCTCCATGGGAAGCCTGCTTCTCCCTCTCTTACTTCCCCTGCTTATGTTCCCTCTCTCGCCTGTGTCTCTCCCTGGCAAATAAATAAATAAAATCTTTAAAAAAAAAAAAAAAAGTGCTTTCTCAAGCCTTAAGTCAGGGATTGCCAGGCCTGGCCACATCCCCGAACTCTCAGGGAGCTCGAAACCATGCTGAGAGCCATTGTGAGGTTGTCCCAACCTCCAGAAGAGTTGGGCGTAAAGATAGTGTTTAGAAGAGAGCCACACCTTTTGCTTAGTATCCAAAACAATGTCCTCTGTGTAGCTGGTCACTCACTTCCCAGGTTAGCACCCGGTGACCTCCAGCTGCTCCCGGAGAGGTCAGACCATCTTGTGAAGGGATGAGATTGCATCCCCAGAGGAATAATGGTTAAAGGCCTTGGATGTGTGCGGTCTGTCATCTGTCAGATCAGTGTGGTCAGTACAGTTACCATCTCTGTAAAGGCAGACCTGTCCACTTTCCTCACTGTGGCTCAGGAAGAGGTAGGGGATAAAGTTTGGTTGAAAAGTTGGGCCATTGTCTGGTACTGAGAATGTGTGAAAGCTTTTGAGGCGGGGTCCAGTAAGTTGTACTTTTGGGGGAACTGTGTCTTGGTTAAAGGCATGGGAAGGGTTGGGAGGTCAGGGCTGTGTGCTCTGGGATGCAGCGTATCCTTCTGGAAGGACCTTTGGTCCCAAACGCCAGTGGCTCTAATGCACTGGGAAATTTTCACGGCTGAGCCCCTGCTAAACAGTGGGGGAGTTCTGGTTTTGTTTATCTCCGTATCTTCTTATATATTGATTTTCTGTATACAACCCTGGGTCTTTTTCTGTGAAACGTAACACCCAGTAACACTGAGGGAACACCTGTGCTCACTGTGCAAGTCAAGAAACATTCCTGAACTCCCCCCGCCCGCCACAACCTGAACTCCTCTTAGAATAGAGTTTTGTGTTTTTTTTTTTTCTTTTAAGATTTTATTTATTTGACACAGAGAGAGAGAGAGAGATCACAAGTAGGTAGAGATAAAGGGGGAACCAGGCTCCCTACCCACAGGTCCCAGGACCCTGAGGTCATGACTTGAGCCAGAGGTAGAGGTTTAACCCACAGAGCCACCCAGGTGCCCCAGAATAGAGTTTTTAAAGTGCTAAAAACCTAGCTCTCATACAGTGAGCACCTCTCTTATATTTCACTTAACTAATTATGCTGGAGGTTAGGACAGGCAGATGTGCTGCCTAGTCAGTGAAAGAAAGTGCTGGATACAATGAGACTGGAACTGGTTAGTACTCTACTGTTATCTGCAGAACTCGGTAATGTTCTACAGGACCATAAAACCATAAACTTCAGGAATATCTTTGCCATAGGAAGAAATGCTTTGCGTTTATATCAGTGAAAAATAATGAGCAGGGCGCCTGGGTGGCTCAGTGGGTTAAAACCTCTGACTTCGGCTCTAGTCATGATCCAAGGGTCCTGGGATCAAGCACCACATTGGGCTCTCTGCTCAGCGGGGAGCCTGTTTCCCTTCCTCTCTCTCTGCCTGCCTCTCTGCCTACTTGTGATCTCTGTCAAATAAATAAAATCCTTAAAAAAAAAAAAAGAAAAATAATGAGCAGCGCATATTCTGGTTAAGTTGGCTTCACTCTTTAAGGGCTGGGCCTAGTCAGTAGTTAAGTAGTAACATCAAACAGAAATTCCATGCCCAGGGTCAGATGACCTGGACACAGGCTTGTGGAACAACGGGAGTATAATTTTTGAGAGTGTTGCTGTGATTTATTTTTTCTAGTTAAATTTTATTTTATTCTTAAGATTTTACTTATTTGACAGAGCACAAGCAGGGGGAGCGGCAGGCAGAAAGGAGAGGGAGAAGCAGGCTCCTTGCAGAGCAGGGAGCCCGATGTAGAGCTCGATCCCCAGGACCCTGGGATCATGACCTGAGCTGAAGGCAGACACTCAGCTTAACAGACTGAACCACCCAGGCGCCCCTCTTTTTTCTAATTTTAATATGTTACTGTGTATTACTAAATGCTATAGTTTTGTTTTTCCTGTTTCTGAACATATACTAGGTATTCTTTTTGTGTCTTCCTTCCTTTGGTCAACATTATGCTTAAAAATTCATGGACATGGGCGCCTGGGTGGCTCAGTGGATTAAGTCGCTGCCTTCGGCTCAGGTCATGATCTCAGGGTCCTGGGATCGAGTCCCGCATCGGGCTCTCTGCTCAGCAGGGAGCCTGCTTCCCTCTCTCTCTCTCTCTGCCTGCCTCTCCATCTACTTGTGATTTCTCTCGTCAAATAAATAAATAAAATCTTTAAAAAAAAAAAAATTCATGGACATACTTGCATGTAGCTAACGTGCCATTCTTTTTCTTTGCTATATAATATTCCATTTAAAGCTTAATACATTTTATTGATACTGGTGTAGGATTTGAGATTGCTTCCACATGCTCTGGACATCCGCATACATATTTCTTGGGGTTCCTGTGGAGTGGAATTGCTGGGTCTTAGAGTTTATGATCCTTCACTTTATCAGATAATGCCGATCTGTTTTTCAAGTGGGTACTGATTTTCCCTCCAGCCAGCAGTGATGAGTTCCCATTGCTTTGCCTCCTCACTTAGACTTGCTCACTTTAGCCATTTTGATTGTGTGTAGTGGCATCTTACTGTGGTTTTAACCTGCAGTGATTTCTCTGATGACTAATGAAGGTGAACACAGATTCACATTTGTTTTAAAAACAAAATACTGTTAGTCTGTAGTAGGGAGCAGTATTGCATGGTAGTTGAGAAGTAAGGATGCGATGTGAGAGCTGGATTCTGCTAACTCCACCTGTTACGTGGTTTCCCCATCTAGAAAACTGGGGGGGGGGGTGATAGTGATGCACAGTCGTAGGGCTGGCTGAGAAAAGGAAATGAGTAATCCATGTAAGGACACACAATCAGAGAGTGGGAGACATTAAAAAAAAAAATTATTAAAAAAAAATAGACTCTGGTTGGTGAGTTGATGATTCCATCCAGAGTCTGTGTTCCCTTGTGGCCTGTGATGTAGAGTCATGTGAGAGTGCGGTGTGGTGTCAGACCTCCGTTTTCTACCACAATCAGGAGCAGGGGTTCAGAAAACAGATTGTGGGCTAGCAGAGAAAATGGGGTTCTGTATTTAGCCATGGAATGGACCCTCCACTGGTCACCCCCGAGTCCTAGCCTCTCAACCCACGTGCACTTGGATCTTCTGGGCATAGAACAGAGTGCTTGGGGGCCCATGATAGTTCCTTATTTTTTAAAAGATTTACTTATTTGAGAGAGACCGATCGAGAGAGAGAGTTGGGGGGAAGGGCAGAGGGAGAGAAGCTTTTAAGCAGATTCCATGCTGAGCGCAAAGCCCGACACGGGGCTTGATCCAGTGACCCATGAGGTCATGACCTGACCCAAAACCAAGAGTGGGATGCTTAACTGACTGAGCCACCCTGTTGCCTGTGACAGTTCTTAAGCTGAGGCCCTAGGTGACATCTCTGGGTTTATGGTGACCCCCATTCAGGGCTCTTGGAAGATTAAATTCTGCTGATGTGGAACAGGGACGAGCCAGATGCTTGGAGTCTGGAAAATGTTCTTTCCCTTTCGGATAGGCTAACTCCCTTCAGCGTGCCTTTTGGCTTCTCATGCCATTCGGTAGGCCGGCAAAGACAGCACACAGTTTTCTCATTTGCTGGGGAAGGGAGGGAGAGGTTGTGGAGAGTGGTGGCGTCTTCTCCCAGTGGGCCCAGGCAGAGGAGCTGCACCCCACTTTCCCTGCCACGCTGCCTCGTCTCCCCTCAAAGTTAGGGTGACCTTGGGGTCATCACCCCCACTCAAGTGAGAGGTGCACCACTCACATTTATGCCCAAACCGAAGCTGTGAAGTGGGGTGAGGGGTGGCCTTGGGCACGTGGCCCCCCAGCTCCGCACCTGCCCCTGGGTGCGGGCCTGTCCCCTGTGACTCTGTCCCTGTGTCACCAGTCTCGGCCCTTCCTGAGTAGTGAAAGCTCTGTCTTGGGAACTCATTGAAATTCTGAGCTCATGTCCATCTTCTGTAAAGTGGGAACGAAAGTGTACCTGCCCAGTGTGAAGCGGGGATTATCACCAGGGCCAGGGGAGATGATGGTGGAAAGAGCCTTCAAGCACTCTGCGTGAGTCGCTGAGCAAATGGGAAGGTTCTTGGTATTCACACTAACAGGTGGTGTGTACATCGGTGGTGGTGGGCAGGCTTCTGCTATTTTCAGGCTGCCACGACTCCATCCACCTGGGGCAGCTGGCCCTCATTTAGAAATATTTATCCTGGGTAGTGGTTTTCTAAGCACCAAGAGCGATTTTAGCAGCCGCTCATGGAACTGCACGCATGTCCCTACTTGCTTTTAGCTCTGGAGTCTCGTTTGGTTGCTGGACCTGGTCTGGAGCCTCAGGACCTCCTGGGAACAGCTGGTACAGTTTACAGATCAGGAAAGTGAGGCCCAGAGCGGTGGGGAGTCTCCCAGGGTCACATGAGTAAGCAAAAAGCTGATGACCTTCCAGGGATGAGGCGTGGGAGGGGCACCACTCTTGTGCTGAGGGACCGAGTCTGTAGGACACTGACTGGGAATAGCTCTAGGTGTTGGCTTCTGAGTATGGCAGAGGAATTGGGACGGACGTACCCTCTCCCCCAGGGCTCTCTGTCACCCCTTCACACCCAGAGAAGGCGGCTGCCATGCAGGGAAGCTGGGCCCCCAGCATTAGGGACAGGTGTCCCCCCAGTGCAGGCCTTTGTCTGCTTCTACGCATGTGCTCTCCCTCCCCTGGTTACTGGCTCCCGGGGTCAGGTCTCTTTTCTTCCACAGAAAGTAAACACAGGAAGCTCACCCTTCTAACCCCTAGGACAAAAGTCGGAAGGGCAGTTGCCTTGTGAGCCTCAAGACCTCAGGAGGGGTGGCCTCGCTCCTTGTCGCCGCGCCCTCTCTCCAGCCAGTGGACAGGAGTCACCGAGGGAGTGGGGCTCGGGGACACTCGGCTTTGGCTCTTGTCTTCAGAATGTTAGAGCAAGGCACTGGCCTTAGGTCTGAAAACTTCCCTCCTGGGTGCCCTTCTGAGCAGGAGTTGAGGGAGCCTGTCGGTATTTAGTCTGGCCAGGGTTGGCTGCTTTCCCCTAAGTAATATGGTCAGCCCATAATACACTCAGCCCATCTCACCATTTGGGGGTGAGTCCCTGCTCTGGCTCGAAGGGAAGGGGCAGAGAAAGGAGGGGCTCATCAGGACCCAGACTCCTAGGTGAGATGTTACCCCCGCCCTGCCCGTCTTCCCAGCTGGGCCTCCCAGCCGGGCCTGCAGTGAGCCACAGATGCTGTGCCCTGTTCTCCTCGGCCACACCTCTAGACCTTTAGCCTGGGTCTAGTAAACGTAAGCCCTGCCTGACCAAGTGTCAGTTCTTGCCCTCCTGGCAAAGCGAATGCCACTGAGTAGAAGAGAAGGGAGCAGAGCAAGTGGGAGAGGATGGCCAAAAGGGACTGCCCTGGGCCGGGACAGCTCCCATCAGGCCTTGGGGTTCACAGTCACTGGTTCCTTCTGCTCCAGAGAACAGGGCAGGGTTTGCTCTCCTCCCTCATTTAGCTTGTCAGTGCCTTCGTTTCCTTCTTGTCGGTTAGACAGGGACTGTCGTATATCCCTCTCCCAGGTGCCGACAGGCTAAAATGGGCCTGGGAGGTAGAACCCAGCACAGTGCCTGCCACCCAACAGGTACCAGTGAGCAGACATTCTTGTCGTCCTGCGGCAACACCAGAGGTGGGCTCCAATGTCCTATTTTACAGAGGTGGAAACTGAGGCCCAGCAAGGTTAAGTAGCCACAGGAATCTGGTCCCGTCTGCCTATAGCCCTTGGGGAGTCTCTCCTGTCCTGGGAGATCTTAAGTGGCCACAGGAAAGGAGCTTTGGTTGGTTTGCTGTGAGTCCTTTACCCAGCGCTCTCTGCCACTGCAGATAAAATACCATGAGGAGTTTGAGAAGAGCCGCATGGCCCCCAGCGGAGGCGAGGGCATGGAGTCTGAGCGCCGAGACACCCAGGAGCAGCAGCAGCCGCCCCACCACATCCCAGCCAGCGCCCCAGGTGAGCAAGCCAGTGCCCCTATTTAGGCAGAGGGCCTGAGACCAGGCCAGCTTTGGGATGGGGAGGAGGTTGGCAAGAATTCCTCTCTATACACACACACACACACACACACACACGCACGCACACACAGACATACACACACACACACACACACACACACCCTCAGGCCGCCTGCCAGTGGGGCAATGAGCACCCGGGTCAGGGTCCATGCCGGGTGCCAGCATGTTGGCAGAGGTATAGCCCCTGTTGTAGAGTGTGCAACACCAGCAGATGTACATGTGCAGACAGATGAACCTTTGAGAAGTGGTGTCTGAGTAAGGTTGTGGGGGGTGGAAATGCATGATAGGGGCTTCTTGGGGGAAGGGAGGGGGCCGAGGGAGGGATCGGATTTCTGAGCCTTGTCTCTCCCATCTTGCAGTTTACCAGCAGCCCCAGCAGCAGCCAGTGGCACAGTCCTATGGTGGCTACAAGGAGCCTGCTGCCCCGGTCTCCATACCATGCAGGGCCCCAGGCGGGGGCGGGGTAAGTAGCTGTGGCCAAGTGGGAGAGGTCCTGGAGCCGCGAGGTGGAATGGGGGTCAGAAGTCTGGGGAAGCCAAAGGTGGATGGGCCCAGAGAAGGCCTTCGTGGTCACAGCTCCTAGATTCTCCTTAGAAACCCAACCTGGAGGCCTGGTTTCCCCAGATCTTTGACCCCAGCTCCTTTTGCCCTCTGCAGGTGATAGAGACCTATGTGGTCAATGCACCGAGCCCTGGGCTGGGGTTGGGGCCCAGCGCTCCAGCTCTGGGTGTACATTGCACAAGTCACCTCCCCTGCTCAGTTTCCTGCCTCCTGCTCCCCACTCCCCATGAGGATGACCCCCAAGCCCGACCACATTCTTTAGATCTCAGTCCTGTCTCCAAAGGGTCCTCCTAAACCCCCCAATGTCACATGGGTCTCCCCTGACACATCTGTCACTCCCCACCACTGGTTCTCTTCAGAGCACTTTTGGCAACTCAGAATGTTCTGTTTGTTAACTTGTGTCTGTATCCCCTGCTGGGTTTGCAGCTCTGTGCGGGCAAGGCCGTGTCCTCTTGGTTCAGCGGCTCTGAACCAGGTGCAGAGCCAGCGCTCAACGATGCTGCCAAGTCAGTGATGAGCAAAATAGGAACTGGGGCAGGACCAGGCTTACTGTGCTTAGAGTTAAAGTCCCTGGTCTGTAAGTTCTGCTGCCTGTCCCACTGAGGGGGCTGCTGGAACCCCCAGCCTGAGCTCCTGGCTGCGTTCAGCTCCTCTGTGCTGGGTTCCTGGGAATTGGAAGTAGTTCATGGAGGAAGAAGTAGGAGACACTCTACTTAGAGAAGTAAAATAGCCCTGAGATACCTGTCCTCCTGGAGCCTCATGCCCTGGACCTAAGGGGATAAACAAGGGAGTGTCCATGCCACGGGGCTGCTGGGCAGGACTGAGAAGTCACCTGCAGGGTAAGATTCCAGATAGACCAGCCAGTCCTTCTAATACTAGCTAAACCTGTTTTGGACACTAGGGATTTGGCACTGAATAAAAGACCACCTTCCTGCTGTCTTGGAGCTTATATTTCAGTCAGGAAGACAAATAAGGAGGCAATAAATAAGTAGGTAAATCATATAAGGTCGGATAGTGGCACATGCTGGGAAGAAAAAGCAGGATGTTGGGAGGGAGAGCCCCAAAGTCCTCAGTAAGATGAGAGAGTGAGTGGTTTAAGGAGAGCAGCAACTGCAAAGGCCCTGGGGCCAGCAGGAAGGCCAAGGCAATTAGAGGGGAAAAAGGTAGGAGATAAGGTCAGATCAGGCAGGGACTTGTAGGCCACAGGAAGGCCTTTGTGATTGGTGAGCTATGCAGAGGGACGTTTTTGATTTCTGTTTTTAAAGGCTCACGGGTGGCTCTTGAGAAGTGGCAGCAGAATGTTGAGGGCGGAAGCAGGGAGACTAGGGAGGAGGCTGTCGCGGGATGCAGGCGTAGCTGGCAGCAATTCAGCCCAAGAGATAGAGGCAGAGGCGGAGTTGGTGATAAGAGACCAAGGTCACTTTGTGGGGCAGGGTGTAACCTCTTACCCCACATACAGACTTCGGTGCTGATGGGAGCTATTTTCTGTGGCTTGAAAGAAAGTTTGCAATTTGGTGCTGGCTGGCTGGGTCCATAGAGCATAGAACTCCAGATCTCGGGGTCTACGTTAGGTGTAGAGATTGCTTAAAAATAAAATCTTTAAAAAAAGAAAAATCTGGTGCTGAAGGAGGTGGAACACCGCTGAAGGACTTAAAGCCGGGGAGTCACATGATCAGGTCTGCAGTTTGGAAAGTTCCCCCTGAGATCACAGTGGATGAACAGATCAGAGGCCTGGGCCGTATGGGGTTAGAAAGAAGGGCCGGGCCCCAGGCTGACCGCATCCCCACTCTTGCAGAAGCGGTACCGCGCTGTGTATGACTACAGCGCCGCGGACGAGGACGAGGTCTCCTTCCAGGATGGGGACACCATCGTGAACGTGCAGCAGATCGACGATGGCTGGATGTACGGGACCGTGGAGCGCACTGGCGACACGGGGATGCTGCCGGCCAACTACGTGGAGGCCATCTGAACCCCCCACCCAACCCGCCCGTCTTCAGTGCATTCCACTGCATCACATCTGTCCTGGGCGGACCTGTCCACCCTTCAGTGTCTGTTTTTTTAAATCTGCGACAGCTTGTTTATTCTCACCCTCCTCCAGCTTCTTTTGCCAACTGAAGCCTTGTTCTGCCACTTTCGCGGGTTCTTCTCTGGCAGGTTTTTCCCTTGACCAACTTCTTGGTGTTCTCTCTGGACGGAACAGGTGTGGACCTCTCTGGGGGAGGCTGAGGCCTGGGGAGCTGGTCTGGAATGGCAGACCCATTGGCTCCCAGGCCTCTGCCTTCTCTCTTTTCTGCCCGCCCCTCCACCCAGACCTTCCTGCCCTCCTCACACACCCCAACTTTCCAGGACTCCCAGGGGAGGGGCTCCGTACATTCCGAGATGGGACCCCACCACCCCTGTCCCTGGGATGGGCTTTGCCTCTGCTTCTCAAAGACAGGGCTGCCAGCCCTCTGAGGGGGCCCCTCACCACCCTCTCCCACTCTCAAGGACCACAGAGGAGGGGAGCGTTCCCGCTTCGGGGTTCATTCATCCCTCCCTGCATGTGTTCCTTCTCACACTGTGATTTCGCTCTCCTGCCCACGCACAGGGGCGGGGGCGAGGAGCTCCCTAGGAAGCATGGCTTGGGTCAAGTGCTCGCCTTTCTTACTTTCAGGGACAGCTGCGGGAAGGCGGGGGGCAGGGTGTTCTCTCCCAGAGCCCTTTGCCTTCCTCCTCCCCTCAGTCCCCAGGCGCCCTGGCTGGCTCCTGCACCGAGAGCCAGCCCCCCTGAGCTCTGGGTTAGGTGGGTCCTACCCCCTCCTCCCCATGGGAAGATGTCTCAGGCCTCCCTGCAGCCGCCCGTCCTCGGCCCAAAGCCAAGTGGACTGGAACTGTGCAAAGCCACAGAGCCTTTGCGCCTCTCCAAGACTCCGCCTGTGGGGGAAGGAGCATTTCTGTATCTGCGGCAGTCAGGGTCCAGGCCTGTGGGAGTCTCTGGGAGGACCCCAGTGGGGGAGAAGTCCCTGGTGTCTTCTTTGGCATGAAAATTCCTCCTTTCCTTCAATTGCCAAACGGTGGAAGCCCACCTGCCCCCTTTCCAGGGTGCTGGGCAGAGGTCAGGGAGGGGGGTAGTTGTGGAGCTGGCCGGGCTGATGCGGGGGCCGGCAGCTTGCTGGGGTGAGGGTGGGGGCAGGCTCCATGGCTCTAGGCCTCTTCTTCCCCTCCCATCTCTGTCACCCCTACCGGGGGTGCCTCGCTACCCCCGTGCCCTCCCCCTTACTAACCTCAGGCCCCCTTGAAGCAAAAGGAGAAGGTCCCAGGGCTTCAAAACTGGAAGCACAGACCCCGGGATGAGGAAGGGAAAGATGGTGCTATTTCCAAGTCCCTTCTCTCGCTCGTTGGCAGCTGTGATGACCCTTGCTTGGCTTCATTCATCTCTTCTGGGCTCTTCTCTACACATCCTGGGTCTCCCCCTCCTGTCTTCCCCTCAGGCTCCACAGTTGACATCTTCGCCTCCTTGTTCCTTCAGGGGAGGGGGGACCCTACAGGCAAATTTCAGCAGTCAGGTCCTCAGTGCGTGGGGGTTGACGTTGGAATATCTTCCCCAAATCGGAACAATGAAGAAATGACCATTGGGGGTGGGGAGAGCCCTGCCTGACCCGTCTCTCTCTCTCTCTGTGGCCCCAGCCGAGGTGAAGGCAGTTGGAGGGTCTATGTTGGGCGATCTGGGGGGATGAGGGAGCCGCCCATTACCTTTCCTCTTGATCTCAAAGCACAGCTTGGATTTGGGGACCAAGGTCGGAGACGCGTCCTGTCGTTGGAGGACCTGTGCAGGGAGAGAGGGGAGGAAAGCCTAGAGGAGCAAGAAGCAGCCTGTTCTCCCTTTGCTTCGTTTTCCTTCCACAACAAGGCAGGCCAGCCCCTGGAATCTCGCTGCCAGCCCCCCTGCTCCCCCCGCCCTAAAAATAGGGGACCTTTTCTTACACACCCCCAGAGAGAAGGACTGTCATACTGGTGCTGAGGGACCAGGGGCTGCTAAGGCATCCTTGCTCCTTTCCAGAACCATCCACCCCTACTATAGCACAGAGCCGGTGGCTGGGTCAAGTCCCTGGCCTTCTCGTACAGTTTCCAAAGGTCTTTGGCCAACCTAATCCCAGGAAAGAAGATGCATCAAAGCTAGAATGTGAATATAACTGTAGTGGACCAATAAGAAAATGCAGGAAGTCCATTGGTGAGAAAAGTGAATTCTGTCATACTGCTTCCTATTTTCTTCCTCATGTCCCTCCAGGGAAAACGACTTTATTGCTTCATTTCTGCCTTTATCCTCTCACATATGCACTTTTGGGCCTTTTTTTTTTTTTTTAAATAGCTGGAAAAAAAAAAATACCACCCCACAAGCCTGTATTTAAAAAGAAACAAATGACCATGTGAAATTTGCCTCTGTCCAAACATTTCATCCGTGTGTGTGTGTGTTTGTATGTATGTGTGTGTATGTGTGTGAAGCCGTCCGTTCATCTTTTTATATGGGGTGGTTGTCTTTTCTTGGTCTGTTCTGGTCCCCTCCCTCGTGGGCTTGTGCTTGGGATCAACTCTTTCTGGCCTATTAACGATTCTCAACATTTGACTTGGACCACAACAAGTGAATCTTTCTCCTGGTGACTCAAATAATAAAAGTATAATTTTTACCTGTGGACTTGGTTTTCTCTCTGGCTCTGAAGTGTTGCTGTGTGTGCACGTGCAGGTGTGTGTGTGCATGTGCACGTGTGCCAAGTGTTCAGGGCCTTAGCCTGGCACCCTCCTGAGAATCCTGATGCCCTTCAGGGAGGGGATGACTGGTTTGAAAGCTGTCAGCCTGGCGCGGCAGTCGGTTCTGGGATGGGGACTTGGCACCTGCTTCTCGTGCAGAATTTTCCAGCCAGTTGGCTCCTGGCTGTATCTCTCTGCCCAGCTTGGTGACACTCCCAAAACATCCCTGAGCTGTTATTTCCCTCTTCCTGTCTGACCTCCTGAGTTACGCACCTGTCTCTGCACGAGCCAGTGCCTTCCTGGGGCAGGGGATGGATCTAATTCCTCTAAAGCCCCAGGGTCTGTCCTGGGCCAGACCCATTGCTGCTCAACAAATCTTTGTTGCCCTAATGCAGCAGCTCAGCCCCGGGGCACTGTGCCCTCTGCCACTGCCCAGCATCTGGAAAGAGCTTGGTGCTGTGTGAGGATGGAAATGATGGAGGGACCATCTGGGTGGGATAAGACTAGATGAAGCCATCTTACCAGCCCAAAGCAGTATTCATCAGCTGGGTACCGACGGATGGGGTTCTGAAGCCCAGGGGGGCTGTGATTTGGCACAAGTTGTATAGCATGTTGCTGGGCCCAAGGTCTCAGGACCCGCAGCCTCACTCCATTCTGCCTTGCCACAGTGGGCCTTGCGCCCCTGCTCTCCGCACCTCACATCTTTGTCCCCACCCACTCCCCCGCCACTCTGTCCTTTGCTCCAGGTGCCCTGGGTCTGATCCCCCATCAGAAGGCCCGGTGGCCTCCCTTCTGTGGCGTTGGGAAGGGGACCGTGGTAGAGAAGGAAGCCATCCAGCTGCCTTGTGGAAAGGGGCATTTCCCACTGTGGGCACGGCAGGAGGGCGCTCTGGCTTTGGGAGAGCCATGGCGGAGTTGGAAGGGCCCTTCCTGAGCCTTGGTCACAGGGAGAAGGACAAAAGTGGGTCTGCAGGGCTGGAGAGGTGTAGGGAGTGTTGGAGGCGGGGGTCGGCTCGTTAAAGACAGGATGGACACCCACTCCCTCTCCAAAGGAGCAGGCCGACTAATATTCTCCCAGCAGAGGGGTTATGAGTTGACAAATCTGGCCTCCTGTTGGCCTGCCCTCTCTCGTGTGCGGAGCTGCAGTCCTCCCTCTCAGGAGGCTTCATTCACCAGAGCCATCGGAGGGGGCAGTCTGCCTGGAAGGGGTGACCCCACTCCCTGCTCACAGAAAGCTCTGGGCTCTACCTTCTAGGCACAGGCTGGTGAGAGCAGTTTCCAGACCCCCTTCCAGAAGGGGCCTCAGTTCCCTCCGCAGAGCCTGTGCAAAGGGTCCCTAATGCCCTCATTCCCCTGACCCCACCCTGGGGGCCTTCAAAACAACTCTTTAGGGTGGAACTGAGGACACCAGGCCTCAGAGATGACACGGGGAGTGTTTTCAGTTTACTAGGGAATAATTAAGATATAAAAAGACATAAAAACAACACAAGACAGAACTGAGTACCCACCATCCAGTTAAAAAAAATAAAACATTTGTTCCCCTCTCTCCTCAGAAGGCATCACTTGATTTGCCTACCTAGACTCTCTCCCCGCCCAGGGACAGGCCTAGGAGCCCACACCGCGCTCTTTGGGTAGAACACTGCGCGGAGCTCTCGGAACAGGACACAGACGAGAACGAGGACGAGGGTCAGGACCACGAAGAGAGACGGAGTTAGCTGGAGAGACTCCGGGGCTCCCACTGTGCACGGAGGGATTTGAGCAGCGTCGGGAGGGCCGAGGGGCATGTCGGACACCAAAGGTGGGCCAGTGCGGGAAGGGGCGGAGGCGAGAGAGGAATATGGACTCCAGAGTGTGTAAGCCTCCTTTTCCATCTTGGACCACTAACCCCCCCCCCCCAGTGAAACATCAGTCAAGTTCCTGACCGACTCTGAGCCTCATCTGTGCAAGAGTTGTAGGGAGGCTGAACTTAACAACCGGGGTGCGGTAAAGGAATCCAACCCCAGAGAGGCCAACTGGGACTCCCACGAGACCCCTGTCTATGTCCCTTCACACCGCGACCTTTACAACCCGCCCATGGCCCCCCCTGGCCCGACGTCCAGCCATTATTTTTCCGAGATAATTGGCCACCAACGTGTTAGAGGACAAAGGCAGAAGGAGAGCAGCCAGGAGGATGCATTCCTGGGGGATCCGGATAGAGATCAGATCTCCCCCTCCGTCCCTATCATGCCGGCTCCATTTAGATACGAAGGGCTGGGATTGGGTTCCTGCGGAGAAATTGAGCCTCTGCGCTTCGGCCGGCTCTAAATCGAGCAGTGCCTTGGTTACCCGCTGCCGGGCTTCGTGATTGGTTGGCTGGGGGGCGGCGGGGGGTTGGAGGGGAGGGAGGCTGCTGATGGAGCGGCAGCATCCCTTCGTCTCCGGCCCTGGGAGGGGGAAGGGAAAAGACGGAGCCGTGGAGGGAAGAGGGAGCCATTTCTCTCCCCGGGCTGCAACCTCCGTGGTCACAGCTCACGTTTGCCCGGAATCCAGAGGCTTCCCCAGCCAAGGACTCCATAATGCTGGATATTTTCATCCTGATGTTCTTTGCCATCATAGGCCTGGTCATTCTGTCCTACATTATCTATCTGCTCTAGGGGCCTGCAGCTGCGGCGGGGAGCCCTCTGAACCCAGCGCAGGATGAAGCTGACCGCCCGAGCATCCTGCTTTGCTGACGCACCGGTGGATATTTGCTTCTGGTCGTTATTCCGGGTATTGATTCAAAAACAAAATTGAAAGAGATCTTATTATCCTATTTTGCCCCCCTCCGATGCATTCCTATAGCCTTTCTCAGACCACTCTGCAAAGAATAAGAAATGCCAACTTCTTTCTTTGAGACCTAATTTAAAATAACAAGCTTTTACAATGAAACATAAAACCCACAATGCAAAGCATTTTTAGAGAGAATGGATTGGGAGGGGGGTGCGGGGGGGTGGGGACTATTATCTCCTAGTAGGTGCTCGGACTCCAAGCTGTCTGTTGTTCCCACCCCATCCCCCTTGGTAATTAAAGGTAAAACACATCTTTATATGTCGGCAGAGTGGTTTGCAATTAAGCTCTCATAGTTGCATTAATTAATTAGTGTCTCATTTTCACCGGAAGATGAAGTAGCTAATGAAATGTACTTGGGTGTGGGGTCTGGGGGAAGACGTCAGTTCTTTCCAGCTGTGGGGTTTGGTGGCGAGGAGAGAGGAACGCATTCATTTGTTCATCCGTAGCCAATACGGGGTTGCTGAGAGCGTCCTGGGTATTCCCATCTGAGCCCTGTTTCTGGGTTTCCTGCAGCTCCTGGTCTCCAGTCCAACCAGAGGCCTCTTAGCAGCAGCACCGGTCCTGCTACCCGGCAGACCTCTTCCAGAGCTTTCCGGATATGGTTAACCACTGTCGAGCAAGGGGCTTTTTGAGCTCCGACGCAGAGGCCCTCCGTGGGGACCTCAGGAATTCGTGGGCACGCCTGGCAGATGCTGTGTGCGTTCCAGCTGTGGATAGAGGGTGTTGAGGACACCTAGCTGAAATGTAGACTCATTAAAGTTACCATGGAGAACTGCTCAGATACTCATCGTGACAGCCTTTCTTTAGGTGTAAATGCAACAGATGATGCTAAAATATGTTCTTTCCTTTCCCTCTCACAGGCAGGGGGCCCCTTGTAAGTTCAAGAGCACATTGTATATCTTCATCTCTGAAATAGTCACTTTGACACTGTCTTTACAGACCGCAGTGTGAGCTTGTGTGGTGGCCCTTGTCTTGCTCCCCAGCAAGAAGGAAATTGTCGTTTGAATTTTTAAGATTTATCATTTTTTCCCCCCACTCCATACCATTTGTGGCCCAGCTTCTCATTTCAAGAGAGAAATAGTTATATATATATAGTCCTCATTCTTTGTGACTGGCTGAATTATAAATTGTTGAAATAGGGTAGCTATACCTCATCTTACTTGTTATTGGGGGGGGGGGAATCTGTCTCTCACTCCCAAATAAATGTCTTTTATATTGTCAAATGTTCCTCGTCTGGGGGGGAAAAAACTTTCAATATATATATATATATATATATATATATATATATTTTTTTTTTTTTTGAAGGGGTCTGATTAGGGTTGAAGGAACCATATATTGTGGAATCCAGAGTAGATTTGGGCCCCAAATCTGTGGTTCCTGTTCCCGTGAAAAGTCCATCGTAACTGTTCTACGTTTGACTTTCCTTGCTAGCTTACAAATAAACAAAGAGAAAGATTAACTTAAGAGTTTTGATTTATGATATTGTATTCAATTTCCATGTCTTAAAAAAAAGTAAAATGGAGGCACTACAACATATGATCCAATTAAAATGGAAACTTGCATTTTAAAATTCTGGCCAAGGAAAAACACTGCTCTAGAAGCATTGTCTTGGTAACGAATGACCTTCAATAAGTCACTTAACCTTCAGGGCTTCTGTTTATTCTGACAAATGAAAGAGTTGGACTAGAAAATTGTTACTTATTTATTATGCTATTATTTATTAAATTTTAACTTAGTTTTAATTTTAAAATTTCCCTTTCCATTGAAAATTCTACAATTCTAGGATGCATTATCATTAGAAACCACACCTTTGAGAGCAAAATTCTTATGGAACAAACTTTTAAGTTTACCAGTAGTTCGCTTTTCTGCTCTCTCCGCATGACATTTTATAATAAAAACTCAACTGCAAAACTTTTTTTTTTTTTTTTGGCACCACCAACCACACTGCCAGGAGAAAATGACAGTATTTACTTATTCCAAACATTTGGCAGTGACAATTTGCCCAAGTTGTTTAGGGGATATTAACAAAAGCAATGCTATGTGGTGGTATGTAACAGCAAGAGGCAATTTGACAAACACTACACTGATGTAGGAGGCATGGGTCTGAACATTAATATATTCAGGGATGCGGGCACCTCGGTGGCTCAGTGGGTTGACCCTCTTCCTTCTGCTCATGATCTCAGAGTCCTGGGATCCAGCCCCACATCGGGCTCTCTGCTCAGTGGGGAATCTGCTTCCCCTTCTCTCTGCCTGCCTCTCTGCCTACTTGTGATCTCTGTCTGTCAAATAAATAAATAAAATCTTTAAAATATATATATATATATATATATATATATAATCAGGGATGATCTCCAGTTATCTGGGGAGTCCTTGACATGACACTAAAACATTCCTCTGACTCTTTGGCGTTACTTCGTGTTTCAAACTAAAATTTTCTCTACTTCAAGGCGAATGTCAGTGTCTTGGAGGGGTCCAAGTTACACAGTTAATTATAGTAGTATGGACCTTCACGGTTTAGTCTCTAACCAAGTTCACTCTGAAGACTTTTATGAGGTCAAGGCTCTTCAGCCTATACACATGCATAGCTGAAATCACTAAACATTCAGTGAAAACAAGCAGGCAGTTTCAGTTATACCTCATTGATACATATCACTGGTATTGCATGTAATGAAAGGACATAGAAAGAGTGCCCATATTACCTGTGAAATATTATGGTTTAAAAAAGTAAGTGATTATGTTTTGGAAGAAATTTTAGGACTTTGTGCCCATCTCCATGCTATAATATGCCAGTTTATAACAGAGTTTTATGGTGTTCATCATTTTGATACTTTTTTTAAATTTCACATTTAAACTATTTGTATACTGGCGTATATTAGCATTCTCATACATAATAAAACACGGAAGAAAGTTACTTCTATAATATGAAGTTGTATAAATTTTACGAATCTGTCATATGGCAATCCTGTACTATAGAGTAGATATTGTACTTGGCCCATATCGATGCATTAAAAACATCTCTGAATAATTGTAGGTTACTTAGAAAAAATTAATGTGGCATTACATTAATTCCTGCTTTCCTGACAAGAAATAGAGATTTTTATGGGGAAGTGATGTATTTTATTCCAGGAGAAAGAGGATATATTTTGGGAAATGTTTAAATAATGGAAAGATAAATGTTACTAAGTTTTGAGCCACCTAAGACTCATTGTTCTGGGTATACAGAATCAAATCCAAACTTTCTGAGTTTGCAACTTGGCATGACATGATTTATTAAATTTCAGAAAATGTGTTTGCTTTTAAAGGGCTTAAAATTAGCATTATTCAGACTTCAAATCCCCTAAAAGTATCATTTTAATTTTAAATTACTCAAAAAAAGGAATTTCCTTTAAGAAAAGACTTAGCATAGTTGAAGTGGAGAATTGTAAATTACATGATTTGGCTTTATGACACTCCAAATTTTGCTAAACCTAGAATGACCTATTCTAAGTTAGTTTTGTCCCATCTATTTTAAACAAAAAACCGGGGCGCCTGGGTGGCTCAGTGGGTTAAGCCGCTGCCTTCGGCTCAGGTCATGATCTCAGGGTCCCACATCGGGCTCTCTGCTCGGCAGGGAGCCTGGTTCCCTCTCTCTCTCTCTCTCTCTCTGCCTGCCTCTCCATCGACTTGTGATCTCTCTCTGTCAAATAAATAAATAAAATCTTTAAAAAAAATAAAATAAACAAAAAACCAAAATCATTTATAAAAGAGGAAACAGAAAAAATGATTGACACAACTTCCATTATGAACTCAAAGATGCAAAGGCAGATACATTTAGACATATTTAAGAACTTCTTTTTTCTTAGAAAAAGAGAGCTTGTGGTCATGGGAAATTGCAGGTAATCCACAATACTTACTTACACACTTTGTTTTTTGAAACTGATGTTAAACGATGGTAATTATAGTATTTGGAACATTAATTGCTTGGGAATTTGGTCTCTGAATTAAATAGGAGAATAGTACAAAACACTGTTCTACTTACAGATTATCGTTCAATTTATGAATTGTTGCTAGTAAATGAAATTATTTAACTAATTAACTTATGTACTGTAATACTAAGCATAAATAAACATAAATCATATGGCTACCTGCAACATTATATTAGGATGTTTTGTGTTTTCATCATGGTAGAGCTACAACTAACAGCTTAAATAAAAATAAGTTCCTGGGGCTCCTAGGTGGTTCAGTGGGTTAAAGCCTCTATCTTCAGTCAGGTCATGATCCCAGGGTCGTGGGATTCAGCCCTGGGCTCTCTGCTCAGCGGGAAGCCTGCTCCCTTCCCTCTCTCTGCCTGCCTCTCTACGTACTTGTGATCTCTGTCTGTGAAATAAATAAGTTTAAAAAAATCTTAAAAAAAAAATTTCCTCCATAAGAAATAAAGGAATTATACTCAATGACTGGCATAATAACAAACACTATACAAGTCAGAATGTTTCTAATTTAAATTTTATTAATATGAATAAATAACAAATTAAATAAAAGTTAGCAAATATTAAGGTATCAAAGACATTTTGCCATAAATACAATACTTTAAAAATAACAATGCATATTTTTCAATTTTATACATATCTCTAAGAAAGCCTTTCGAGGGCTAAGCTGTTTTTTTTTTTTGGTCTCTGTTTACTTGAAGAATATTCTGGAATTATATTTGCTCTCTTGATGAAAAAAAAACTGTGTTCTTGGTACTTCAGCACTTTTTATTTTAACTTAGAGAAGACTATCAAATATAGATGTCTTTTGGGTCATCTTTCCTATCTTAGTGATGTTTCAATAAACCAAGGAGCGTATGTCCATGACCTGATTTCCTACAGTTTTCACTGCTAGCTGCTAGTAGAACTGAAAAGAAATCTGTAATCATATAATCGAGTACTGTCCTATTCACTTAAAGAGACTGAGTCTCAAGTAATAATCACACGAAGAGATAAAGGTTTGTTTTTATTAACATAAGATGGTTCTTCCAGTTGCACCTTTCCCTGCACACCTCATGCTTGCTCTAATCTCCACTTAAGGTGGATGACTGTCCTGGCAATAAAAATCTTTGTTCTTGTTGGAAGAACAGGAAGCATGAACTAAGTCATCAAAGGACGGGGAAAGTGTGAAGTCAGGTGTCTATTGTTCATGCTTTGGAGAGCAGCCTGATAAGCAACCACTTGAACTTCTGGAATGATTAAGCTGCTTCCCCAATACAGTAATTTACGGCCTGCATTGTGAATATGATAAAGAAGTTGAGGGATCAGAAGGGCATGAGGAGAAATTATTAAAAAAAAAAAAGTATTAAGGATAGATCGTCCATGGTTTCTTAAGGCATAGAGTATTTATCACAAGATATAAACTTTAAATTAGTTTCTAAGAAAAGAAGTGTCCTCAGTTTATTAGTACGGTGTGTATGTGTCTAGAAACAACAGTATGATAAATATAACGATGTAGCCATGGGCTTGCTTTCTAAGAGAGGTAAAAATCAGCTGCAAATGAAAGGAGATTGAGGGAATCACTTTTAAAAGGAATAAAAGAGCTAGACGATCAGGTCCATCTTCTAATTTAGGAAAAGATATAGGATAAATTATCTGACTTGTTAGCAGCTCACATTGTTATGACTGTTCTAAAGTTAGTCATAAGTGGACAAGCTCTTAGTAATTTCAGGCTATGCGTTTTGCTAATACTCCTTGTTTGGTGGTACTATGAGTGTCTATTCTGTCAATTAAACATTGACACCAGTGACAACAACATGCACTTTTGCAAATTAATCTCCCAATTAAACATTTGATATCACACTTTATTCCTGACTCCATTTGGAAAACAAAAACAAAACAAAACAAAAAAACCAGGCTTCTAAATTGAGGAAATTGCAAGTTTGGTTTCAGTGTTTTTATCTATTGATAACTGAATGAAGTCAGTTTACTCTTTATTGGTAGTGAGACAATATTATTTATCTACTGCACCCAAAGAATGAATTCAATTTTTTTATATTCCAAATTTTGGAGGAGGGTGACATAATTCACAATTATCCAGGATAATATAATAATATGTGTAAAAAAATTTTATAGTAGCAGTCATGTCAGTTCAAGTGTACAGGAGACTTAAAATCTGGGTCAAAAACGTGTAAAGTTAAACCATGCCTCTTTTGTAAACCACTGTGGGGACTTGGATAATTCAAGGAATCTTCACAAAGCCAAATTTCTTTCTCTAAGAGAATGAAAATATCTATTGAGTAAAATACTAAAAATATTCAGTATATATTAAAATTTTTACTTTTTCCTCTACTCTTCTTTCCCTGCCCCAACTAATCTAATGGGTATACTGTCGATTTGGAATCACCAGTGTTTTGATAAATATATGGATTAGGCTTTCCAGAGCATGTACAGGAAAAAGAGTGTGTGGGGGGAGAAAATGCTAAAAATCAAGGTATTATTTTGTATTCTGGTCTTCGCCAATTTTTAATCCTTATACTTTAGTTGTGGGTGAATTCTTAAAATGAGAGGAAGAAAAATGAAACCAGGAGAAAAGCAAGAACTTTGTTTCTGCATGAATATGCAAATACTAAACTCTGGAGAAAAAAAATTTCTGCCATTGATGAAATTATAGTTGGATGATTCATCACGGAAAGGTAGTTAACTTCCAATATTTCAAAAATGAAGGTAAGTGCCTTTGTTACTGAAATATAGTAAAATCTTTTATCACAATTTATATTTTCCCCCAAATTTTCACTCTTCCTCTATCTTATTAAACTCTTGCCAAACACTTGAGAATTTCCCACAAATTACACAATTTACACCCCACTTCTGTGGGTAATTTCCATATTTTCTAGTGTCTCTTTCCTTCCTCAGCTGCAGAGGTGAGTTAAGTCAAAGGCTTAGAAAAAGAAAGCCATCCTCTAAGTAGTCCAGTAGGAATGAGTATATCTTCAGCAGAAATAAAATGGTCAAACCCAAGGAGAAGAAAATGGGAGGGCCCCAGCCCCTGATTTCAACTCCATGAGACACTGTTCATTTCTATTTTAATAGTAAAAGTGGTGGGTAAATGCTAGTCAGACTGAAATAGTCTGGAGCATCTTTGGAATGCATTTACTGGAGTGAAACCCCACTCTCTCAGGGCCGCCCTCCCTATGCACGCTGCTTCCAGGTTCCCTCAAACCCCACTTTTGAAGAGAGAGAGGAAAGCTTTAGGAAGAAGTGCAAATTATTTGTGAAGATTGTTCTGGCAGCAGAATGGGTACTTTCTTTCATTTTATATTCTCCCTTATTTGCAACATTTTACTCTAATCTCCAGGAAGGAATAAAAGATGACTTAATTGTATTAAGACAACATATACTTTCCTCTTTTTATAGACTTTTGTCTTAAAGAAGGAAATGTGTGTGTGTGTGTGTGTGTGTGTTCGTATGTATAGAAATATACAGACATACTTATATACATATGAATATATACACACACTTCCTTTAGTTTTTGATCTGTTAGTTCACGTAAAACATCAACAAAATATAATGTTCTATGCCATAAGGTGGTAAAAAATGTGATTTCTATGTGCACATTCCAAAGCATCATATTACAGTTCTTTATAAAGCATACTAGGTTATGTCTACACGACCTAGGCAAAGTGAACATATAGAAGCCACTTAATGAATTTGAGTCACCTCTACTTACAAAACAGAATTTTCCCTTGCTTCCAACATCTAACACATACAGGTTGGCCCCCAATTGGGCACTAATGCTCTATGTAGTTGGGGGTTATGTTTACCAAAATCTGGAAAGGTACAGCTTGTTTTCTGGAGAAATCTCAATACACTCTTGGGTTTGCCTATAATTTTTATATTAATAATGGTACAAGCAATTGCTTCTAAAATTCTGTGCAGCTTTGGAGTTTTTAGGTTACTTAGGTCATAAAAAGTCCCATGGATGCTATTCTTTGACTGTGGAAAAGTAGCACCTCTTCCGATTATTTCTTCCGTGAGGTATTCTCGAAATGCAAGACTTCCTGAGTATTTAGGTAGAAAGAGTATTCATGCTCAAATACAAGACCTCCTTATGGAAGTTTGCCTGAGCATGCACAAGATGGAACAAATTCAGAAAGCTTCTGTCATCTTCGTCACGGTCTCCTGTACGCCACACACAGGAGTGGACAGTAGAGAAAAGAAAATGACAGTTAATTTTTTAAATAAATGATTTATTTGGAATAAGATGTTCCAATTTCCCCTAATAATAGGTAACAGAGGACTAGTCAGTGATCTTTACTAAGTCAAGGAACTGTATAAGGGCACTGAATAAGGAGTCAGAAGAAAAGGATGCTGCTCTATGCTTTACTGCCTCTAACTCTATGACCTTGGGCAAGTCAAGTACTTTCTCTAAGCCTTAGTTTCTCATCTGTAAAATAGGGTTGATTATCATGTTGGCTACTTAATAGAACTATATAATCATATGTGCTGAAACTAAACAATATAGGGCATTATTATGATGATTAGGGTGGTTGGGAAGTGAGCAAGTGAATGTTTTGCTGTGCAAAACTGGAACTAGCTCCTTTCAGAAGAGACTCCTCAACTTTAGGTTTTCCATTAAAATCCATGCAAGATTTTAAAAAAGTAGCAAAACCAAAAGCTAAATATATCTTGTGGAAAAATAAACAAAAAATGCTTCTTCTATTCTTGGTTTACAAATGAAAGTCTACATGGAATTCGCTGTTTCAAGTGGAGACTAGAATGCATTGTAGTCACACCTGTGCACCGTCTACAAGCACACTCACTCACCGGACATGATCGACTGGAGCATTTCCATTATAACACACGCGAATGCATTCGCCACACTCTGCAGGAAGTTATTTCTTTCCACGGGAGTGCTAAAGACTTTACAGACTTTTTGCATCATTTTAACTGCCCAATCCATGCAGTATAATTCTTTCTCACAAACCTGATTTCGATATAAAAAGAGTAATGGTAAAGCTTCATGTGAAGAAAACACTGGAATTTAAAAATGGTATTGACAATGATGGTTTATGACTTTACAGAATTTATTACACATGACATCATATTGAGTTTGTAAGTGGGAAATGCTCCTACATCTAACTTTCCTTTCCTTTCAAATGGTACAATTTTAGTGGAAAAAAGTGTGATGTAAATAAAAGCTTTGTCCAAGATTATCACAGCATATTATTCATTATGGTAAGAACTAATATTACAAATAATTGTTAAACATATCAAAAATAAAACTTCTGCTCACTCATTCATGCAGTTATTATTTATTGAGCAGATGCTAAGAGCTGGAGATACAATGGCTAAGCCATAAAGACAGGGCCTCTATTTTCCAGGAATCTAGTAAGGGCGACAAACAGGCAATTTTAATAGGCAAGAGAACTATGATCTTATTAGTTCTCCACCTTGAGAGTTGTACAGAATATCCATTACTTAAAAGATAAAATATTTAGGGGGCACTTAGGTGGCTCAGACAGTTTGGCAACTCTTTGGCTTGGGTCACAGATCCCAGGTTCCTTGGTTGGAGCCCTATGTCTGGCCTCTCTGTTTGGCAGGGAATCTGCTTCTCCCTCTCCCTCTGCCTCTCCTCCTGCTCATGCTCTCTCTCTTCTCTCTCTTGCTCACTCTGTCTCACAAATAAATAAATGAGATCTTTTAAAAATAAAGGATAGAAATATTTATTTATTTATTTATTTTTAATATTTTATTTATTTGACAGACAGAAATCACAAGCAGGCAGAAAGGCAGGCAGAGAGAGAGAGAGAGGAGGAAGCAGGCCCCCCGCTGAGCAGGGAGCCCGATGTGGGACTTGATCCCAAGACCCCGAGATCATGACCCAAGCTGAAGGCAGAGGCTTTAACCCACTGAGCCACCCAGGCACCCCAAGGATAAAAATATTTAAAGATTACATGTTAATAGTTAAAGCTGGCCAAAAGGAAAAAGGTGTATTTACTAACATTCTAAATGGTCAATTTAATTCATATAGCCAAATAATATACAGTATGAAAACAAACCATATATATAAATAAATAAACCACATATAGTAGTACAACATTTAGTTATAATGTAAACTTAACAGGAAAGGTTTGCTGACTATGTATTATGTGTATGGCACTGTTCCAGGCACTATGAAACAAATAAGTCACCTAGTCCTGAATGTCAAAGAGCTCTCGGTCTCTTCTGGGAAACCATTTACCCCACACATAAAATGTTCTAAGAACACTAGTAGTCGGGGCGCCTGGTGGCTCAGTGGGTTAAAGCCTCTGCCTTCAGCGTAGGTCATGATCCCAGGATCCTGGGATCCAGTCTTGCATCCAGCTCTCTGCTCAGCAGGGAGCCTGCTTCCTCCTCTCTCTTTCTGCCTGCCTCTCTGCCTGCTTGTGATCTGTCAAATAAATAAATAAAATCTTAAAAAAAAACCCACTAGTAGTAATTGAGTAGTAATTGAAGATGAAGATAAGACAAAACTGAGGCCACTTAGAGAAAATGAATGATCAGCACTGAGATGTTTATTAGAGGTTTTCTAGGAGTGTCAATAAAGGTGACTTGCTATAGTGCTGCCAAAGTAACCTCCAAACACTTAAAACTTACCATGGCTCTCAACTTCCTAAAACTTTTCAGCAGCTCCCTATTAGAGGATATGTTTAAGACCCGCAGAATGATTGGCACAGCCTTCCTTACCTAGCCTCTCCCTTCTTACTGCCCTTCCTCACCGCCTCCTCCTCTGCACATTTTACTCCTGAAATAATACTGAGCGGCTTATGGTCCTGCAAATACATGCAGTTCCATCTCTCTCCCTCTCTCTCTCTCTCAGAGGCAATCTGCTTAATTACTAAAATAAATATTTACACTGTGAATGTAGTTAATTTGATAGCTTTCTTCAGTTTCACATTTAAGAAAAGCCACAGAAGTTTTATTCATGTTTTAAGCTGTTGCTTTGGTAAAGATTCTTGTATCTACTTCATAAGAAATGCATTACATCACTCATTCCTCACAACAGTCACCTGGAAGACTATTCTAGTGCTTCTGAAGCACTGGCTGGGGTGGCATCTGTAACGGTAGGCAAATCAGTGAGATTTCTATGTAATGTATGCAGGTACATGTTAGAATAATTTGCACACACCCACCCACCCCTCATCTCCCAGCAAACTAAACTCCTCCCATTCATTTTCCAAAATCTATTTCTGGGGCGCCTGGGTGGCTCAGTGGGTTAAGAGCCTCTGCCTTTGGCTCGGGTCATGATCTTAGAGTCCTGGGATTGAGCCCCGCATCGGGTTCTCTGCTCAGCAGGGAGCCTGCTTCCCTTCCTCTCTCTCAGCCTGCCTCTCTGCCTACTTGTGATCTCTCTCTGTCAAATAAATAAATAAAAATCTTTAAAAAAAAATCTATTTCTGCTGGGGCTGGGTAAGCCTTGTCTGTGCTATATTCACCCAGTATTGGCTCCCCTCTGCTACGTCTGTTTGTATCTTTTTAATACACATATATTTGTACTTATCACACTGAATTTATTTATATATACCTTGAGAGATCTCAAAAGACCTTAAGGAGGGTGCCTGGGTGGCTCAGGGGGTTAAAGCCTCTGCCTTCGGTTCAGGTCATGATCCCAGGTCAGGCTCTCTGCTCAGCAGGGAGCCTACTTCCTCCCCTCTCTCTCTCTCTCTGCCTGCTTCTCTCTGCCTACTTGTGATCTCTGTCTGTCAAATAAATAAATAAAATCTTAAAAAAAAAAAAAAAAGACCTTAAGCAGCTTTTGGTTGGAGATTTGTTCCATTAATTTCCATACTCTTGGAATCTCACACGGTGTTAGGCCCACAGTAAAATATTCAATGTGTTTAAATGAATGAATATTAAATATATCTAATGTTTGTTTGTTTGTTTGTTTTTGAGAGAGAGAGAGCAGCATGGAGGACAAGGCAGAGGGAGAAGGAAAGAGAAAATCTTAAGCAGGCTCCACATCCAGTGTGAACCCTAACGCTGGGTTGGATCTCATGATCCTGAGATCCTGGCATGAGCCAAAATCAAGTGTTGGATACTCAACAGGCTGAGACACCCAGGGGGCCCCCTTTAATGTTTTTTTTTTTTCTTTTTAAAAAGATTTTATTTATTTGACACAGAGAGAGTGAGAGCACAAGCAGGGAGACAGAGGGAGAGAGAGAAGCAGACTCCCTGCTGAGGAGGGAGCCCAATGCAGGGCTTGATCCCAGGACCCCAGGATCACGACCTGAGCTGAAGGCAGCTGCTTAACCGACTGAGCCACTTAAGCACCCCTGCTGCTTTATTTTGAAAAACATTTTAACTATACAAAAGTAGAGATAGTAGCATAGTGAACCCCCAATATCCATTCCCTAGCTTCAGCAATTACCAATCTGTCTCCTCTCTACTACCATTTACTTTCACATCCTCTCCTGCTCCCCAATGATTATTTTGAAGCAAATCATAAAAGCTGTTTTTAAATGGAATCTTTAAAAAAGAATATAACTCAACAGAGCTGTATAATGAAAATATGGACATTAAGTGGGGTGAGATTAATATAAGGAATGATTCCAAATATGATATTACATTATATATATTTTTAAAAATTTAAATATACATAAAATAGATGTTTAAGGGTGCCTGGGTGGCTCAATTGGTTGAGCGGCTGCCTTTAGCTCAGGTCATGATCTCAGAGTCCCGGGATCAAGTCCCAAGCCCCCATAGGGCTCCCAGCTCTATGGGGAGTCCGCTTCTCACTCTGACGTTCTCCCCTCTCATGCTTTCTCTCTCATTCTCTCTCTCACATAAATAAATAAAATCTTAAAAAAAAAAAGATGCTTAAGTACTTATTCTTTCAAAATGTTCTGAACATATTTCAGTTCCTTCAGGGAAGCTCCCTGGTAAGTCAACTATAATGTTAAACAACTTGCTAGAGAAAAGCTTGTTTTTTACTTACCAAAGCCAAAAAGACTATCAGCTTTGCCAGTTCAATGGCCCGTCCATTCACAGCTTTACTCGCCATGAAAGTGAAACAGATGTTGTTTCCACTTAGGATTAGGAGACGTGCATTATTCTCTAGGAGCCACTCACGGGGAACCACTTTTATTAGAGGAAGAACAGTTATTTAGTAAGAAATTACATAATAGCTCTAGTAAACATCATTAAATACATGCAATATTATATTACCTTTTTGGAAATACAACTAGAGCCAAGGGAAAAGCACAGAAAAAAAATGCTATAGTTTTGCATTTACTGCATTCAACCAGAAACAGAGATTATTGCCAAGTTATAGTGGCTTTTACAAATGTCCTAGCAATATAGTCAAAGCATTTCTCCCACACACAGATCAAAAGGCAAGGTGATCTAATTCTATGTAAGCAAAGAAAACTTATAACCTTTAGAATCTAAAGGATTCTGCAGTAATAGAAAAAACTGTTTTCCTTTTGAGCCAATAGGAGAGGGCTCTCTTCTTACACAACCTAGGAGATTGTGAGAATTTGGAACTTGCAAAATGGGAATAACTGAGCTGATTAAATTATGAAAATTTCAAATAATAATAAATATATATTTATTGGCAATTGGAGAAAAGGAAATTGATTATATGTATTCTCTTCAAACATATACCAAACTCTTCAAATATTTTAGAACATTTATTGATTTCAAATAGGCAATTCATTTGTTACCTGTAGGATTATCCTTACAATTTTATAATTGTATTCTAAGAATACATTTCTACTACTCTGTGTGGTAAATATGTACGTTTACCTGATAGTTCATCTACAAGACTGATAACATCATCTGCTGTCCACTCTTTGGTGCCTGTGTCATACAGTAATTTAATAGCATCAGCCAAACCTTTCAGGCTGGATTCATCTGTAGGTCCTTCTATCATTTTCTGCCAAACCACCTGTCCTGGATAATTGAAACAAAAACTAGGCTATGACAGAATAGTTGGCTTTGTGATAAAGATTCATGGATTGCTTAAAAAGGAAATTGGATGGCATTACAGAATCCCATTGCTTATATATGCTACTTTCACAATGAAAAGTCAATTCTGACAACAGTATAAGTGTGAACGTCTCTGATTGATGTGACGAAGTTTAGCAACAATTGCTACATGAAGTAAAGAAAAGGTAGTTTCACCAAGAAAATAGTGCTTCTAGTTCAAAGATAATGCTACTCCTATAAAAAAAATTATAATGGGACGCCTGGGTGGCTCAGTAGGTTAAGTGTCTGCCTTCGGCTCAGGTCATGATCAGGCTCTTTGCTCAGTGGGGAGTCTGCTTCTCCCTCTCCCATTTCCCCTGCTTGTGCCTTCTCTCTCTCTGTCAAATAAATAAATAAAATCTTCAAAAAAATTATAATAAACAATTAATGTAATCTTATTAAAATCAAATGAAATCTGATATCCTTCAAAAAGAGAGCATGCTGTATTTGAGTGTCTTCCAAACATTAAATATATCAAAACACAGTAATCCAGTCAATTTTTGAATCTTTACCTATGAGCAATTCTCCTTGTGAATTACACATAAAATTTAATCCCAGATTGGCTTCCTGCTGCTACTTTAAACTGGTTAACTCCTGATATAGGTAATGTGAACCAAAGAACTGCATGCTAATTTTAACATTAATCTAAGCCAAACTTAATTAAAAAGGCAAAAAAATGTGCATAATCATATTATGTACCCCAAATTAGACAGAATGTCAATTTAACTTCTACTGTGTTTTACAGATAGTATTATTCCCTTCCAGCAGCAACATAATCTTGAGGTAAGGTAATGTTTAGAAATGAAAAGTAGTGATTTTTAGGTACACCAGAGATGACAGGAATATATTTGGTAATGGCATGTAGTCTTGAAGCTTAAGCTATGCATAAGCTAATGTAGTATATATCTATGAAATCATGAAACACATTTTAATCATCAGGAATGAGGAAACTAAGGAGGTATAAAAAGATATGCTTCCTAAAGTAGAAGTAATTAACATTTTTGAAACATACATCCCTAAAAAAATGGATGCTCACCATCTTGAGGAGATACTGGTCCGAAGATGATATATAATAATCTTGCCTGATTCACCATTGGCCATGGTTTTAATATACGTGTCAACCAAAAAGCAGAATCACTCCGATGTATCCAATGATCAAGCAGGACGTTCCTACAGAACAGTCTTATCCTTAACTCCAGTTTTCGGGCACTTCCTATGAAGACAAAAAAAATTGTAAACCATTCTTCCTAGAAAGGCTGAAGTGCATATTGGATATGCACACAGTGGATATGGTCAGTGATAGACATCTGTAATATACTTTGTACTGAAGTGTTACTTCATTTTCTTTTGTAAAATTTTAGATTATTAAGGGACTATTTTTTAAACAATTTTATTGAGATAAACTTTATATATCATACAATTCAGTGGTTTTAGTATATTCACAGATATATACAGCCAGCACCAAGTCAATTTTATAACATTTTTATCACGTCAAAAAGAAATCCCATTCTTTTTATTATTTTTTTAAGGTTTTATTTATTTATTTGACACAGAGAGAGACAGCCGAAATAGGGAATACAAGTGGGGGAAGTGGAAGAGGGATAAGGAGGCTCCCTGCTGAGCTAGGAGCCCAACACAGGACTCATTCCCAGGACCCTGGGATCAGAACCTGAGCCAAAGGCAGACACTTAATGACTGAACCACCCAGGCACCCTAGAAGTCCCATTCTTTTAGCTCGCACCCCCATCCCTCCATTCTTTACTACCCCTGGACTTAAGTAATATTGGTCGCTTAATCTATCCTCTGTCTCTAAAGATTTCCTTTTCCTGGACTTCATAGGAGTGAAATCATGTAGTATGTGGTCTTTTGTGACTGGCTTCTTTCCTTTAGTACGTTTTCAAGCATCCATGTTATGGAATCTATCAGTACCTCCTTCATTTTTATGGCCAAATAATATTTCATTGTATAGATATATCTCATTTTGTTTATCCATTCACCTGCTGAAGGACATTTGGGTTGTATCCCAAATGTTGTATCCAAAGGTCTATTACAAAAAATGGCTATTACAAACAATGCTGCTATTAACACTGGTGTACCAGTTTCTGTGTGGAAATATGTTTTTCATTTCTCTTGTGGATATACCTAAGAGTGGAATTTCTGGGTCATATAGTAACTCTAAGTTTAGTCATTTGAGGAACTGCCAGACTGCTTTCCAAAACTGCGGCACCATCTTATATCTGGACAAGCATATTCTTGTCTTACCAACACTTATTATATGACTTTTTGATTCTAGCTGTTCTAGTGGGTATGAAGTAGCATCTTGGGTTTGTCTTTTTAAACAGACTTATCAAAATATATGTGATTTACATGCCAAGAAATTCACTCATTTAAAGTGTATAATTCAGGGGCAACTGCATGGCTCAGTAATTAAGCATCTGCCTTCTGCTCAGGTCATGATCCCAGGGTCCTGGGATTGAGCCCTGCATCAGGCTCCCTGCTCCATGGGAAGCCTGCTTCTCCCTCTCCCACTTCCCCTAATTCTGTTCCCTCTCTCCCTGTCAATTAAATAAATAAATAAAATATTTTAAAAAATAAAGTGTATAATTCAATAGTTTACAATCTATAATAATATTGAGGTGCCTGGCTGACTCAGTCGGAAAAGCATGAGACTCTTGAAGTTGAAGTTGTGGGCTCATGCCCCATGTTAGATGTAGAGATTACTTAAATAACTAAACTTAAAAAAATCTATTATATTGGGGTGCCTGGGTGGCTCAGTGGGTTAAAGCTTCTGCCTTTGGATCAAATCCTGCCTTTGGATTCCAGGGTCCTGCTACTGAGCCCCGCATCGCATCAGGCTCTCTGCTCAGCAGGGAGCCTGCTTCCCCATCTCTCTCTCTGCCTGCTCTCTGCCTACTTGTGATCTCTGTCTGTCAAACAAACAAACAAAATCTTTAAAAAAAAACCTATTATATTATTAATTTTTAAAATTGTGGTAAAATATAAATTTATTTATACATATATAAATATATATAACACAGTTTGCCATCCTAACCATTTTAAAATGCTACAATACAGTAGCATCACTTACATTCAATTTGCAGTTCAACCACAAGTGTTTATTTCCAAAACTCTTTATTACCTCAAATAGAGGTTATTAAGTTAGTAAGCAATAACTCTCCATTTCCCTTTGCCCCCAGTTCCTGATAACCTCAAATCTGCTTTCTGTTTTTATGAATTTGCCTGTTTGAGATACCTCAGTTACGTGGAAACACAATATTTGTCCTTTCGTGTCTGACTTATTTCACTTAGCATGTTTTCCAAGTTCATCCATCTTAGCATGCTTTAAAACTTCATTACTTTTATGGCAGAAAAATATTCCATTGTATGAAGAGCCAACGTTTGTTTATCCCTCCCTCTGTTTATGAACACCTGGGTTGTTCCCACTTTTTGGCTATTGCGAATAACACTGTGGTGAACACTGGCATATGAGTATCCTTCCAAGTCCCAGCTCTCAATTCCCTTAGGAACACCTAGGAGTGAAATTGCTTGGCCATATGATAATTCTGTTTAGCTTTTTGAGAAATGGTCAAGTTTTTTTCCATAGTTGTGGCACCATTTTACACTTTTATACCATTTATGTTCTACTTACTTGTAGATAAGACAAGAGTAAATGGAAAATCTATTGATAAAAGGCCATACGAAATAAGTACCCCTTGATGTATTAAGCCAGGTAACACAGCAACAGGAAAGGCTTTACAGAGGAAGTCTGGAAAACTGGGTCTTAAAAGATGAAGAGAGATGGTATTTTAGGGAAAAAAAAAGAGAGAGAGAGAGAGAATGAACAAAAGATATGAGGTAGAAATGTGTAAGAGATATGTAAGAGTGAGGGAAGAGGTAAAGACTATTCTATGTCAAGCAGATACAGAGAATAGTGGGGAATAAATTTGAAAAAATAGACTGGGATGAGAATGTAAAAGCCAGTATAAACAGTTTGGACTTTATTTTGATGACATTGGGGAGCCAATAAAAGTTTTTCGTCCAGGGAGAGATATGATAAAGTAATTTTGTTATTGTTTCATTAGACTCGAATCCGCCTTTTTGATCCATAATTTGTTTCATAATAAAATATCTCAAGCCAGGGCGCCGGGGTGGCTCAGTGGGCTAAAGCCTCTGCCTTCAGCTTGGGTCATGATCCCAGGGTCCTGGAATCAAGCCCTGCATCCGGCTCTCTGTTCAGCAGGGAGCCTGCTTCCTGTCTCTCTGTCTGCCTCCCTGCCTACTTGTGATCGCTCTCTCTGTCAAATAAATAAATAAAATCTTTAAAAAAAAAAAAAGGAAATATTTCAAGCCATCAGAAAAGCAGAGATTCCATAACAAATACTGGATACCGGTCACTTAGCTTTGTCAAGGTTTAACTTTTTCCTATATTTGCTTCAGATTTTTAAAAAATAAGTAAAACATAGGTATGGTTACAGCTTCTTATATATCACTCCTGATCCTCTTCCCCTTCATCCTTAGAAGTAATCACCACCTTGAATTTGGATATTGACCCTCTTGTACAAGTCAGGGTTCTCCAGAAAAAATAGAATAAACAGGATGTATATATATATACATATACACATACACACACACACACACATATATATATGTATATATATACATGGAGAAGAATTGATTTTGAGGAATTAGCTCACAAGATTATGGAGGTCTGGAAATCCAAAATCTGCAGGGTACGCTGGCAGACTAGAGACCAGAGAAGAGTTTCAGTTCAAATCCAAAGGCAGTCTGCTTGGTAGAATTTTTTCTTGCTTGGGAGGTCAGTCTTTTTCTACTAAGGCCTTCAAGTGATTGATGAGACCTACCCTTATTATGGAGGGTAATCTGCTTTACTTAAAGTCTACTGATTTAAATGTTAATCTCATCTAAGAAATAACTTCAGAGAAACATCTAGAATAATGTTTGACCAAATATCTGAGTGCTGGGTATTGACCCAGCCAAGCTGACATACAAACTTAACATCACATCTCCTAACTATATTCTTATATTTAATACAGGTATATTACCATAAAGAATATATAGAATTATTTTACATGTTTTTAATTTGTATATAAATAGTAACATGTTCAAAATATCCTTTGGTTATCTTTCTCTCAACTTACATTTTGAGATTAATCCATATTAATACATGTGGCTTTAGTTCATACATATTAACTACAATGGTTTTAACTGTATGGATATTTTTTTTTCAAGGTTTTATTTTTTATTTGGCAGAGACAGAGATCACAAGGAGGCAGAGTGTCAGGCAAAGAGAGAGAGAGAGAGAGAGAGAGGAGGAAGCAGGCTCCCCGCTGAGCAGAGGGCCTGATGTGGAGCTCGATCCCAGGACCCTGGGATCATGACCCGAGCCAAAGGCAGAGACTTTAACCCACTGAGCCACCCAGGCACCCCAACTGTATGGATACTTAATTCATTTTTCCATTCTCCTGATGAGGGGTATTTGGATTGTTTGCAGTTTTTCATGCTTACATGCTGTAATGCTCATTCTTACACAGGTCTCCTTATGCACACTGTAGGAGTATCTCAGCGTGAAACTGCTAGATTGTAGGAGTCCATAATTTTAAAACTATGAAATATCCCATATACATAAAGGTTTAAAGAATACTATAATGAACAACTTTGTATCGTCCATCCAGTCTTAATTAATAAAATATTATTCATACAGCTGAGCCCTCTGAATACTTCTTTCTCTAATCACATGCCTCACAATCTAATTCAGTGTTTATCTTCTCCTTACATTTCTTTGTCCTTTTACTACATATGGATGTCATGATTTTCTTTTTTTTTTTTTTTAAGATTTTATTTATTTATTTGACAGACAGAGATCACAATTAGGCAGAGAGGCAGGCAGAGAGAGAGAGAGGGAGAGGCAGGCAGAGAGAGAGAGAGGGAAGCGGGCTCCCTGCTGAGCAGAGAGCCCGATGCGGGACTTGATCCCAGGACCCTGAGATCATGACCCGAGCCGAAGGCAGCAGCTTAACCCACTGAGCCACCCAGGTGCCCTGTCATGATTTTCTTTTAAACATACTTTCGAACTCTTGCTATTTTTTTTCTATTTTAGTATCTGTATAATATTAGCTGTGAATTGTAGTTTTTTTTTTTTTTTTTTACCTGGTTTGCTGCAGACAACGGTCTGCATCTTGCGGGAGAGATTAGTCAGCTCACATAAGAAGTTATACACACGATGGCACTCGAGTCCATCCCAACCTGCCGTTAAGGTCTGAGAATAATAAAATGAAGGAAATATTACAGATGTCCTGACCACCAAATCAAAATATAAGTCACCACTAGCTTATGAGCATGATCAAGGTGATGTGCAATTTTTATCCACTATGAAAAATTCAAATTAATAAGAAAATATACATAAACAAATCCTAGAAATGCCCCCAAACCCAGTTTCTTTTTGGTTGTCAAGGGAGTATCCTTTCAGACCACTTTCAAGTGGTGCTGAATCCTGAACCCTGACAGTATGGGCAAAGTAACAAAGACCAAAATCCTAGAGCACAACATTAGATACGTGGCACAGCCATACCGTGGTTTAGTTTTCAACAGAATCCCTTTGACTTCCTCTAGTTATCATTTATGATACTGCTTACAAATGAGAATGATCTCATCTTAATGTGACAATTATGAGCAATTACTAATAACATTCTGATGCGAGTGAGCAAAAATTTTTTATTACGACAAAGTTTAATATTTATCTTTGACCCAACCAGAATGTACAGTTAAGCATATATGAAAAGGAAATTCAAATGGCATGCTAATCTATAGTTAGATTTTGAAAAGGTTGATTAATCATATCAATTTTTCTTAAAATAGTTGATCTGGATTTTAATAGTTTACGAATTAATCACATTCCCTGTGCAAGCACGTAGAAGAAACTGCTAACAACAACAGTTACTTTTGTTGAAGGCAACTCAGTGGACCATGGACAGGCCCTGATGGTAGACTTCCTTTTCATTTTATACAGGTTTGCACCTTTTGAATTTTAAATAAATATATGTGTTTATATTACCTGTCCTTCCTCCCCCCAAAGCAAAAACATATCTTAAAGAGAGATGGTAGGAGGGCCTACGCTACTGGAATCTGGGCACGCAGATGGTGGCTGGCAGGCTGGCGTATAGAGCAAAATTGTAAACTTTGCAAGGTATTTTTTTTTTTAAGATTTTATTTATTTATTTGACAGAGAGAGAGAGATCACAAGTAGGCAGTGAGGCAGGCAGAGAGAGAGGAGGAAGAGGCTCTCCATGGAGCAGAGAGCCTAATGTGCGGCTCAATCCCAGGAGCCCAAGATCAGGACCTGAACTGAAGGCAGAGGCTTAACCCACTGAGCCACCCAGGCACCCCTGTAAGGTTAAGTTTTAAATAAGTTATTGCAGTTGATCCTTGAGAAAGGCAGGGGTGAGTGCCTGAGTGGCTCATTCATTAAGCATCTGCCTTTAGCTCAGGTTATGATCCCAGGCTCCTGGGATCACATCCCACATCAGGCTCTCTGCTCTTTGGGAAGCCTACTTCTCCCTGTCTCACCCCCACTGCTTATGTTCCCTCTCTCTATCTCTCTCTGTCAAATAAATAAAATCTTAAAAAAAAAAGAAAAGAAAAAGACAGGGATTGGGGCACTTACACCGCCCCCCAGGCAATTTTGCTTACCTAAAACTTAACTATTAATAATAGCCTGTTGCTGACTGCAAGCCTTTCCAATAATGTAGTCAATTGACATATATTTTGTATGTTATATGTATTGTCTACTGTATTCTTACAATAAAGTAAGAGAAAAGAAAATGTTATTAAGAAAATCATAAAGAAAGAAAATCATAAGGAAGAGGTAATACACTTATAGCACCGTACTGTATTTATTGAAAAAAATCTGTGTATAAGTGAACCTGGACAGTTCAAACCCATGTTCTTCAAAGGTAAACTATACATTTAAACTGCTTAAAACAATATAATAGATTAATAATATACCATTAATATTGAATAACATAAATAATAGTACTAATCTTCTTTGTTTATAATAAAAGATTAGTCAAAAACTTTAAAAAAACCAGGTAGTTGATTTCTTTTTTTATCAGCTTGAGATCTAATTGACATATAACATTGTGTAAGTTAAATTATATAATGTCATGATTTTACAATTGTACATACTGCAAAATAATTACCACAGTAAGGTTAGTTAACACATCTACCATCTTCCAAAGCTTTAATTTTTTTTCTCTTCTAAAAATCACATCTTAAATAACTAGCAAAAAACTAAAAATTCATTACATACACACAAATGTGTGTGCACCTGCGCGTACCACCCCACAAGATTTCTAGTCTTTATAACTGGCTGGAAACTTCAAGTATATTGGTATTGAGCAAATAAATGTTTTGAGAAATTCAAGAAAAAAAATCGGAGGTGGCAAACACACTGTTAGATTAATACTTCCTCAAATCTTTATAATTTTATTTTGTTCTCTTTTAGATTATTATTATTTTTATTAACCTACTGAAATGTAGACTACATGCTTTACCTGTTAACACTTCAAAAAAACATGCCTTTTCCTCTTTCATTTAAAAAAAATGTACCTGTAAAAATATGCCATAACATGGTAATCCTAAACATTGGATAGGAACTGCACAGCCATTGAATTTAAAACAGGAAACCTATAAAGAGAACAACTATTAATTCCTCTTTTACAATGGAACTGTACAATGATTGGACATTCAAATATAAAGGAAATATGCAGGAATATTTTTCACTATTAATTGAAAATAATGAAAAGGCTAAATAACTAGCATTGTGTTACATAAGTAAGGTCAAAATAGAAGTATAAAACCGAGTGTCTTAAAGGAGTTCATAATTTATTTAGAAGAATAAAATAGACGCATGTGAAATTATTTTGATAATTCAGGTTAGAATATACATAGATGTGAAAATGACTAAATACACACTATATTAGACACTGTGAAAGTAAAAACGATAAATTTGGGAATGATCAAAACAGCTTCTGAAGCATGTGAAAAAAGCATTGTCTTAAAGTAGGATTCAAATATAAGGAATGAAAAAGATAGGAAAGATAGGTGAGGGAAAAAATAAGGATAACATTGTGCAGTGGTAGGAATGAAAAACTTTATGTGGAAAGAAAGATATGACATACTTAACTGGGCTCAGTGTAGTAGGGAGTAAGATTGCATTGTCAGGAAGAGCCCTAAATACCAGCTACAGACTTTGGACCTTATCTTGCTGAAATTAAGTAGCCACTGAAAGATTTTTAAGTAAGAAAATTAACTCAATGAAAGGGATTCTTTAGGAAGAATAACCTTGATTCAGCACACAGAATGTCTTGCAAAGTAAAGAAAGATAAGGCAGGAAGATTATCTGAGAAGCTGCTCTAATAATATAGACCTGAACTCAGTGCAAATACTGACATGAAAAAAAGCGAATGCATCAGAAACAGTTTGCATACTATTGAGTGTAGAACTGAACCATCAGTGTAGGATGTATGTTTGAGTTTGTATATTGAAAATCAACACTTATACAGAGATTATGCCCAAACACATGGATGCACATTCAAGTCATAAATTACCATAGAAGTTTTATTTTTTAAATGTTTTAAAGATTTATTTATTTTAGAGAGAGTTAAAGAGATAGTGTGCGCTTGTGTGCATGGGGAGGGGGTGCTAGGGGCAAAAGGAGAGGGAGACGGAGAGAGAAACTCAAGAAAATTCCCCATTGAGGCCTGAGCCTACTATGGGGCTCAATCCCACAACCCTGAGATCATGACCTGAGCTGAAACCAAGTGTCGGACGCTTAACCAACTAAGCCACCCAAGCACCCTCAGAAGTTCTGTTATTTTAATATTAAAAAAACTTTCCTGGGGCACCTGGGTGGCTCAGTAGCTTAAAACCTCTGCCTTTGGCTCGGGTCATGATCCCAGGGTCCTAGGATCAAGCCCCACATCGGGCTCTCTGCTCAGCTGGGAGCCTGCTTCCTCCTCTCTCTGCTTGCCTCTCTGCCTACTTGTGATCTCTATCTGTCAAATAAATAAAAATCTTGGGGCGCCTGGGTGGCTCAGTGGGTTAAAGCCTCTGCCTTCAGCTCAGGTCATGATCCCAGGGTCCTGTGATCCAGCCCCACATCGGGCTCTCTGCTCAGTGGAGAGCCTGCTTCCCCCTCTGTCTGTCTGCGTCTCTGCCTACTTGTGATTTCCCTCTCTGTCAAATAAATAAATAAAATCTTTAAAAAAAAATACTTTCCTTGTTTTCATACATTCATAAACAGTAAGAGTAAACATTCAGAAATTATTTCATTTTAATAAAAATCTAAATCACCACTTTAAAGGATTTAAGGATTCTCATGTAGGTTAAAAAATACTTTTATACTCTGATAACTCTAATAAACTTGAATGATATTCTTAATTATACATAAAAATTATTTTATGATAAGTAAAAGACTACTACATTTTGGTGTTTTATAATCTCTGGATACTTGGTATAGTATTAGACTATCATCAATCAGTTATTAGTATTAATTCACAAAATTCTACTAATTGAAGATGGATCTAAAATGGTCCATTCATAGCTTGTTAAAAAGCTATAACAAATAGCTTTATTAGAAATCAAGATTGTGAACCAGTTGAGAAGTGTGATCTTACTTCTGCCAGTATTTTGTGAATGTACTTTAGTCTTTCCCTTGTGGGCAGCAGCAACGTACATCTTTTAAACAGCAGACCTGAAAACATAAAGAGACACATGAAAAAAATGACAATGATACAATTAATGTAACAGTACCTGTAAAGCACAGCATACATTTCCTTGAAAGTCAAGTACAATAAATCACAGTGGACTGTGAGCTGATATTATTCTGAAGAGGAAGTTTGGGAGCAAGGGTACCAAACACTTAGAATATATGGTGTTTACCAAGTAACTGTGATGTCCACTAAGTGGTATAAAAATCTTATAAAAATGATGAAATTGATATTATAAGATAGATATAGAAAATATTTAGATTAAAAAAGATACAACAACAGACACAAAGATGCACTAGTGGAACTGTATCTTTATTCTACAGAAAACAGATTCCAATATTTCTTGAAATTAAAATGTTCACAAAGGAAAATGCTTTAAGAGTTGTTAATGTAAAACATGGAAAGAATGAGAAAAGCGATTTTGTATTCCTTTCTCCATATAAAAAAATTTTGAATCATAAGTACTTAAAATTTCAGAGGTTAGAAGTTATTTTCACTCACAGAAAGTATTCAGTTTGGATGAAATATCTATTCCTTCCTTCAAAGATATCCTTTTATGGGGCTTACATGTTAAGAATGTATAGAATTTTGTGTTCAGATATTTTAAAAAAGAAAAAAAAAACCCTTCAATTTCCCAGTGAGACATGTAACTTGAACTACAGTGACAGAAGTGTATGATCGGTTTCCTCTAACTTTATGTGTCTGTTTTCCTAAAATGGCAATCCATTGTTAACATTCCTATAAGGGCAATGCTACTAAAAATAAGATATATGATAGAAAAATAAATACCTGAATATCATGAATTTCTCTATTTTTATCTTCCTTGCATTTACTTTTTTTTTTTTAATGTATATGATAGCTACTTCAGATAATTCCATAGAATCTATGGGAATCCAATTTATTTTTAGAAGTTGCTATGTTTGGACAACACATGACCAGAATTGAGTTTGAAATATAAACCCTCTGTATTTTTGTACATAAAAAGACATTTTCAATGTTTGGTTTTTAAGCTGAGTTCTTTCCATTTCATGTTTTGGCATCCAGTCCCATGGCAGATCATAGCTGGGGAAGTGTAAGCTATAATTGTATGCTGGTTGCTTTTTCTAATGTAAAACTCCTATTTTTGAGGATTGCAATTTACCATAAAAACCAATACTGGCTGACTTATTTATTTTTTTAACACAGGTGCTCTGCTATACCCTTTAGAGACTAACTTAAAATTTCTTCCCACTAAAATAGAGTCAGATGTAATGTTCTTTTCACACTGGCCATCTGCTCTGTTTTATATGAAGAAGCAAATTAAAATTTATAATCTTCAGAGCACAGAATTCTGAAAATGTTATTTTAATGTCTGAAAACAAGAACGGATCAGATAGGAAAGGCAACAAGAGAAAACATAAGTACATCAAACATTTACCTAAATAATCAGTCATAAGCCAGGTGTCTGCACCAAAACTAAGTGGAAGTTTGAAATCATTATGTGAATAAAAATGTGTTTAAAAGCTGGCTATTGGGGTTCCTGGGTGGCTCAGTGGGTTAAAGCCTCTGCCTTTGGCTCAGGTCATGATCCCATGATCCCAAGATCCCAGCCCCACATCGGGCTCTCTGCTCAGCAGGGAGCCTGCTTCTTCCTCTCTCTCTCTGTGCCTGCCTCTCTGCCTACTTGTGGTCACTGTCTGTCAAATAAATAAATAAATAAATCTTAAAAAAAAAAGAAAAAAGAAAGAAACAGAGCTGGAATGCAGACTTAAGAAAAATAAATAAATAAATAAAAGCTGGCTGTTAAGATCAATACATATTTGTATTTTTCACTGAATTATCCATATAATTATCTTTTTTTATTATCCATATAATTATCTTAATGGTTGTTTGTTTCTTTAAGTGATTGAATCTTGGTTAGGGAGAAAAAAAATTCTTTCAGATCAAAACCATAAGATAAGCTCTTTTACTGTACCACTTATTCTACAACTAAGGATGTTTGAAAAAAGATATTTACGATGACAAGTAGCAAAAAGTCACTGCTATGTTCTGTTACAGGCTTTACTAAGTCCAACTACAAATACTGAAACACATAACACTGTAATCAGATTACATACCTTTCATTTAGTCTTATGAAACTAAATCTAATTAATAGTAATCTTATTAATTTATCAAATATACTTTTATGTATTTATATACACGTATATAGTCTTATTTTATTATCTTAAAGCTAGGCTTCCTTGTGCTACTAAAGGGTAATAATCATTTAACTTAACTAGTATGCCTTTATTTAAAAATTGAAAACATCACCTTAATTTTGGGCTTTATTGCCATGTTTTGGTTAATTATAAGGTAGTTTCATAATTAAACTGGTGCCACTAGTCAAGTCAAAATTAGAATTTTATTTGAGTACATCAATGAATGGGGTAAAAGACATAGATGATTTTAAATCAAGGGAATGGGGTGCCTGGGTGGCTCAGGTCATGATCTCAGCGTCCTAGGATCGAGTCCCGCATCGGGCTCGCTGCTCAGCAGGGAGCCTGCTTCCTCCTCTCTCTCTGCCTGCCTCTCTGCCTACTTGTGATCTCTCTCTATCAAATAAATAAATAAAATCTTTAAAAAAAATAAATCAAGGGAATGGATTATATGGAATTTCCTTTGATAAGACTAATTTATTATAGTGTAATGATTTATTAATAAATGTGTGGAGTACTTTTAAAAAATTGTTTCTGATAAGAGAATAAGTGATCTTCCACAATAATGTGTTTACATTTCTTTTCTATTTTAAGGACTGGATTATGATTGAAAGAGAAAAGAAGTTTAGAAAAAAATTCATTAGATACCCAGGAAGTATAGGAAGTACATCAATTTCACTGGAAAGTCACCTAAACAATAAGAAAAGGTGACACTATGCACATGAAACCACAAGGACTGATACTTTACACTAAAGCGCATTCTCTCATCTTTAAAGATAAGTATAAGGGACTATTATGGAAAAGTCTTCACACTGAAGAATTAAAGCATCATAGAAATAGGCACATTTTAAGAAATATCCCCCATTTCCCACAGGCCCTACGGAATTCTTTAATAAAATCCCCTTAATTAAGTGTAGTTCTTTACTTGTTACAATTCTCATTACATAAATTACCTAGAGATCTGTAATGTTCCAGTATGGCAGAGTCTTGTCTCTTGCTAGGCAGCTCAAGGTTATGAAAATCCTGTAGTAAAAGTCTTTTGCTTCCTGACGAGGTTGAAATATAATTAATAATGTGCTGGCTGACTGTTTTGGACACCATGCTTAGCATGCTGATATCCTTCACTACCAAAAGAAATACATATACATATATATATAAATAGCTTAATTACAAGAACATCATTATTAGTACAATCTATGAATTTATAAGTTAGCTCATCAATAATATACTAAATAATAAAATACATAAAAAAGTGAAGGAAAAGGGGAAATTTTTAAATTGTTTTAAATCTCCTGTTCAATGAGTTGGAAATACTTAGGGATGTAACAGTTAAGTTATAATTAGAGGCATACTTTAAAGAGTTTGAATGCCACACTTTCTTCATTATATCCCTTACCTAATAATGATGAAACCAGAAAACAAACATAATGTAAATACCATTAACATTCTAGCAGGGTCCAAGATGATACAGTAGTTCTTGCAGGGGAAAAAAAAAAATTCAAGCATCTATATAGCCTACTCATAGTTCCCAGACCTCACCTGATAAATATCTTAAGATTATTTGGAATATTTCCAATGGCAAGGCTTTAAAATTTCCAAGCGTTGATAAGGGCTGAGAATCTGAGCCAAGGGTGTTGGAAAAATAGCTGCTGGGTCGACGATTACTACGTCTATATTTCTGGTTGGGAATCAAAGTGAAACTGGTATTTATTTTAGATGCCATCCTTTTTCTTATGTAATGAATTTATCCTGGTTAGAAAAATAAAATACAAGAGACAAAGGAGAAAGGAAATTATAGCAACAAAGAGCTGTTTTTTAAAATGGAGAAACTGATACCTTGTTGGTAAATAGCTATCTATCTATTTACAAAACTTTTTTTTTAAGTGATTTCTACCCACATCGTGGGGCTCAAACTTAGGACCCCAAAATCAAGAGTCACATGCTCTACTGACTCAGTCAACCAGGAACCCCTCTATTAACAAAACTTTTAATATAATGTCTAATTAACAGAGCTCCCACCAATTAAGAGTGTATCTATTCATCTCAAATGATATGAAATGTTTAAAATTCTTTTCCCTCTTAGCCAAATATTCTAGAAAAAGAATTTTAGTAGAGTAAGAGACATGTATTTGGATGAGATATAGTCTAAGAAAATATGCAAAGTCTTTAAAAGATTTGACAGAAAAAACCCAATATAACAAATTCAAAACATTCAAGATCTGTCAATTAGTATGTTGCTTTTATAATCTTTACATTTAAAAAAAATCAAAATATCATTGTAGTTTCAAAATTTTGTAGTGAAGCTTTTCTATTTCTTTCAAACTGAGTATTGATATTTTCTTTGTTGGAAGCAGTAAAAATAGAGACAAGAAATAGAAATTCTAACTTTAGAACATTTAAAATTTATAAGTTCTAACAGATTAAGAAGATTGTATTACTACTACCAATTATGTGCTGTGCTGTATAACACAAATAAACAGCGAAATTAAAGTCCTGTAAAATTAAAAAGATTAGAATAAATGAACAATAATTTTCCTCCTAATTCCACTTTTGGTTACTTATAATTCTTAAGAAGGGCCTACACAACTTGATTTTGAAATGAACATTTCTTAGAACTTATTAAAATCACTGATAATTTACTTACACCAAAAAATAATTCTTAAAAAATATTCCTAATAGGTGACTTTGTGTCACTATTGCGCCAATTCAGAAGACATTGTTTTTTGTACATATACCCATACATGTACATAAAACTACAACTCTAAGCCTGTTTCTTTTTTTTTAAGCCTTTCTGTTTCTGAAGTAACAACTAAGACATTTCATCAAAGAGTTACAAATATATCTGACCCAAATGCATATTCTCCTTTTGTCACAAACTTGCTAAAATCACATTGTTACTTACTCATCTAAAAGGTTACATATCAACTTAAAATCAGTTATACTTTGAAAACATGGCCAAGAAATTTAGTTCTCAGTGAAAAACATATTGTGAACCTCCTTTAAAACCATAAAACCAGGGACTCCTGGGTGGCTCAGTTGGTTAAGCAGCTGCCTTCGGCTCAGGTCATGATCCCAGCGGCCTGGGATTGAGTCCCACATCAGGCTCCTTGCTTGGCGGGGAGCCTGCTTCTCCCTCTGCCTCTGCCTGCCACTCTGTCTGCCTGTGCTTGCTCTCACTTCTCTCTCTATGACAAATAAGTAAATAAATAAAACTTAAAAAAAAAAAAAACCATAAAACCATACCATAGCACTTTGCTTAAGCATTCCATGAGCACTTCAATTAAAAGCTATTTTAAAATAATCATTAAAATTACACAAGTAACATATTGCATTGTCAAAAAAAGTTTACAAAGTACAGCAAGACAAAAAGAAGGCACTTAAATTCACTTAGAAACTGGTTTATATCACTCCAGAATTATATATATCACAGCTATATATAGAATATATATATATATATTCTGACAAAAAAGATCACTGTTCATACTATTTTGTAATCCGCTTTTTTCAATGATAAGGAAACTATCTTATTCTATGCCAATGGATACTTCTGCAAGTATATATATTTTAAAGGCTGCATGTAAATAAATGGAAGAATGTTGATCCATGAGGTTGTTTTTAACTTTCACAGTAGGCACTTTAAAGTATTTTCATTGTAATAAAATTATCAATCCGGCCTAGATTTGTCCGGCCTGTGAAGAACATGTAAAGTGGAACTTAGACGGGGCCTTTGGGTTCTTCAGAGACTCACTGACCCCTCGGAGCCCCGGGGACTTCAGTGTCAACCACTAAGCGTATATATTTAAACCTCTGAGGATTAAAACTCAACGGGCCCCTTCTTTTAACACCGAAGTCTCCTCTTACAATTCCTTATTTTCCTCACTGGAGGAGAGCTGGACGACGTGGGGCGGGGGCATACAGGCTTTTCTGAAAATCCCGAAAGTGTAATCCCAAACTATTTCCGGTTTTCTCCCTCCTCCCCCAAGAGAATGAGAATCATTGACCAAAATAATAAAGTTTCCATGCCTCCGTTCCACCCCATTCGTTGTTGACTGGTAAAGGGTTTGGGGGCCTTCTTGGCTGAACTTCCCCCCCCCTTTCAGAGAAAACCGTCCAACAGCAATTCACCACAATTTCTATTTTGTTTCAACCTAAGAAAACCCTAGAAGAGACCCACTCCTGCTAGGGTATGGGCCCCAAACACCTCCAAAGAGCTAAACCGGGGACACCATAAAGCAGAAACTGGCCGATATACGAATCAAACCACATGGTGATGCATTTTTTTACCCCCTTCAGTCAAGGAAAAGATGAAACTATCTCAAGAAAGTACTGGGGGAAAAAAAGTCTCTTTTTACCACAGATTTTGACAGTTTTCCGCCTAAGGACTCACAGGCAAATGGGACTTAGCTGTTCTGCCCCACCATCCTCAAATTTCTTAATGTTTAAAAAAGAAAATTTCTCCTCAAGGTTTTCCCGCGGGGTTGAGGGCGGGTCCAGCTCCGGTCGGCTCCGGAGCTGCGTTCCCGCCTCCCAGGCGCCCCCGTGGCCTCAGGAATATTTTAGAATCCTCCCAGGAGCCCCAGCGGGAAGGAAGCCCCGCCCCCTCGTAAATAGTAAGCCGCCCACCCCGGCTCCCATAGTGCCCTCCTCTCTCATGAATATTTTAGAACCCTCTCAGGAGCACCACACCCACGGGAAAGAGACCCCGCCCCCTCATGAATATTAAAAAGCTGAGCACCCATAGTGCCTTCCTACACCATGAATAATGAACGAGGATGAGGTCCTCGGAGCCCAAACCGAGACGAACGCGACCCTTCGCTCCAAGTTGAAGACAGGAAGGGGTGGAGCCGTTAGAGTCTAGGGGAGGGGAGGGTGCAAAGGAAGAGCCCGTACCTGGCGCGCCGGGCGTCTGCTCCAAACCACTTCCTCTCCCTTCAACCTAGTTTTGAGCCCATTTTTAGTTCCCCCTGCCCCCACCCCAGAAGGGTAAATTAGAGAGCTTTCATCAAAACTTCTGTTGGAGGAAACCTCCAAACATTCTTTTTTAAACCTATCTGGGTTCCTAGAATCAGACGAGGATTTGTACCTCCAGCCTCCCAAGATGGAGTCCAAGACAGAACTTGCTAGCTTTGCCCTCTTCCCTTGAAAATGAGGTCTTACTCATTTATTCATTCATTCAGTAGCTATTTATTTTATTTTTTTTAAATATTTTATTTATTTATTTGACAGAGAGAGAGATCACAGTAGGAGAGAGGAAAGGAAGAGATCACAGAGAGAGAGGAAGGGAAGCAGGCCCCCTGCTGAGCAGAGAGCCCTGAGCCGAAGGCAGTGGCTTAACCCACTGAGCCACCCAGGCGCCCCATTCAGTAGCTATTTATTAAAGCCTGCTCTGGGCCAGCTACTGGAGTGGGCCCTAAGGACACAAGAGAGAACAAGGCACATGTATTTCCCTGCCTTAATGGAGCTTATTAGTCTAATGGGAAAGATAGCATAAACACACAGTGTTATGGAGTATATAAGGCAGCAGAGAAAAAGATGGTATGGAAGCGGGGGGGGGGGCGGGGGAGGGCTACTTTAAATGAACTAGTCGGGAAGGTCTCTTTAAGGAGATTACACTTAGGGTGAGCGCCTGGGTGGCTCAGTTGGTTAGACGACTGCCTTCAGCTCAGGTCACGATCCTGGAATACCGGGACCGAGTCCCACATCGGGCTCCCAGCTCCATGGGAGTCTGTTTCTCCCTCTGACCTTTTCCTCTCTCATGTTCTCTCTCACTGTCTCTCTCAAATAAATAAATAAAATCTTAAAAAAAAAAAAAAAAGGAGATTACACTTAATTGGAGAACTAGTGGAGGAAAAGGAACCAGTCAGGAAAGAGCTTGGGACAAAGGGAACGGTAGGAAAGATTCTGGTACATTGTAGGATTTGTAAGGCTGCCTGGCTGAGTTTAGTGAGTAAGTAGGAGAGTAGCATCATGGAGACCATGGAGAGGTAGGCACAGATGGGGTATGCAGGACCTTATATAAAGGCCTTAAAAGAGGCTCATTTTAGAACCCCTGTAGGCTCTATATATTCGAGCTTTGGGGGACCCACTCTACTTTATATCCACATTGTTTATATTAAAATAAAATACATAAATGACTACATAATGATTAACTTTACATTTAGGATTAGTTGACATATTGTTATATTATGTAGTCACAAACATTGATATTTGATTTTTTAGTTTTTTTGGAGCTAGTTCTTTTTTTTCCCCCATCTCAAACATTTTTTATAGGTTCATGAAGATCTTAGCCCCAGGAGCCAGGAGCACCTAATGAGTATAAAGATTCTGAGTGGTAAGCAGTTTACATTTTATTCAAAGTGTCATGGAAAGTCATGGAGGAGTTTTAAGCAGAGTGATATAATCTGATTTATATCATTGAAAGATTTCTCTGGCTTTTATGTGGAGAATAATTGAAGCTAATAGAAGTAGAAGAGGGGAGATCTGTTAGGATGTTGTTGCCTGACTAGAGAGTAGTGGCCCTGGAAAGATAGGTTTGAGATATATTTTGGGGCATAGAAGTAGCTGAATTTGCTGATGGATTAGACATTGTGTGAGAGAAAGGAAGAAGATATGAATGATTCCCAGGCTTTGGATTTTAATGAATGGGTAGATGTTAATCCCATTTATTGAGATATGCAAGTGGAGAGGAGTGTTTCTAGCAGAAAATTCAGAGCTTAATTTTGCAGATAGTAAATTTGATGTGTCTAGGAAACTTCCAAGTAGACCTATCAAGAAAGTTGTTGAATTTACGAATCTGGAGGATGGAAGAAAAACTCTGGGCTGGAGATACACATTTATGGACACTGAAAGATTGGGAAAAGTAGGACAAGTTCTTAGAGGAAGTTAAAAAGGAGCCTCTGGTAGAGTAAACAGCAGAAATCCAGGAGAGAATGGAATCATGGAAGCTGGAAAATAAATGTTTCAAGAGTGAGGCAGGGTCGGTGGTGTTGAGTGCTGCTGAGTTCCACAGGTTGTCTGTTAGATGAGTCCTACCCGTGTCCACTGGATTGGCAATCCAGTTGATGGAGAAGTACGTTGGGTCCATGTTGTCGTTTCCCATCTCAAGAATGTATAGTGACTTTGCCTTGCCAGCCACATCACATTCAACTCTCTGCCATTTCTTCAGTGTTCTCTATTATTTCTTTCCCTCTACTTGTTCATCCATTACATTTGACCCAAGCCTACTTTCTGCCAAATCCAGTGGTAATTGCAGGGTAAATAGAGTTTCTGCCTTCTAGTGGCTAAGGGTCACAAGCACCTGACCTGGTCTAACATGTATTCTCCTCCTTCCCAAGGAGACAGACCTGCTTCTTCTGTGCGGATGAGGGGTTGGGGAGAATGGATGGGAGAGGTTTGTCCTTAGCAGATTTACCCCCACCTTCTTGAGTTGAAACTTCCATCAAATATGATTTATCAGGGGTCACCTAGGTGGCTCGGTGGGTTAAAGCTTCTGCCTTTGGCTCAGGTTATGATCCCGGGGTTCTGGGATCGAGTCCTGGGCTTTCTGCTCAGCAGGGAGCCTGCTTCTGCCTACCTTTCTGCTTACCTGTGATATCTGTCAAATAAATAAAATCTTAAAAAAAAAAAAGATTTACCAGGGTAAATCATTGGCCGTCTGGCTCAGTCAGTAGAGCATGTGACTCTCGATCCCAAGATTGTGAGTTCCAGGCCCATGTTGGGTATATAGATTACTAAAAGAAAAAATTAAATAAACTTTTAAAAAATGATTTCCCTCCTTTCTAAATCTTCTCCTGGTCCTACTTTAAGATTTGCACCTTGCATGAAGCTTGTTTCTTCAGTAAGTATGCTTTCCCTCCTAAACACAACTGTGAATTCCTTAAGATGCCTTATGTCTCTTTTATATCCTTCATATATGGAAGAACAATGGATACAGGGATGAATCTACCATGAGCCTCCTGCTTGCACAGACCCCTTCCAAGATCCTGCACTTGATTTTGTAGTCATAAAGAGCAAGAAACATTGAATACATGTTTGCTGGTGGACTCCAAATTAACTAACTTCAAATATTTATTGATTTACTAAGCTTGTTTTATTCATTGGGATTTCTATGAAGATTTTAGTTACTGATTGTATCATTCCCTTTCCCAAAAGCCTTCAGTGGTTCCTTGTTGCCTCTAATTAAGTAGAAACTTCTGAACCTGATCTTCAAGGCCTGTCTCAATGAGGCTGAATTTTATGTCTCGAGGTAACTCCTCAAACTCTCCTTACTTCCGCAACACTGACCCCCTTGTTGTCCCCATAGTGGTATGGTTCATGTTGATTTCTCTGCTGTTTCATCCCCATCTTCAAGCTCTGATATTTCTCTGATATTTCTCAAGCCCCATATTTCTCTGATTTCATCTCCATCTTCAAGCTCTACCTTTTGACAGCATAAGAATAGACTTTATTATTTTGTTTTTTAAAGATTTTATTTATTTATTTGACAGAGAGAGATCACAAGCAGGCAGAGAGACAGGAGGAAGCAGGCTCCTTGCTGATTAGAGAGCCCAATTCGGGGCTCGATCCTAGGACCCTGGGATCATGACCCGAGTTGAAGGCAGAGGCTTTAACCCACTGAGCCACTGAGGAGCCACTATAAGAATAGACTTTAGACGGTTGCTTCTGGAAGGAGTCCCAGGACCAAGAGCATGACCTGAGAGCTTCTTAGAAATGTAGACCCTCAGCCCCTGCTCCAGACCTCCTGAATCAGAACCTACATTTTAACAAAATCCACAGTCTAGTTTGAAATGTATGGGCTTTGGCCATTTCTCAGGCTATTTCCTCTAAGTGTCTTAAACCTTTAAAAATCCCTATAATGAGAAATGTTTTTCCTCCTTTGAACCTTCTTCATTCTGGTACTGCTCTCTGGGCGATTCATTCTGCCTTGAGTCATGGTTAATTCCGTGAGCTCTTTGAAAGCACTAACAATGGAGTCTCCACTTAGAGATGAGTTAGTTCCCTTGGTATTTCTCTCTATGCTTCTGCTACATCCTGTATACACGTGTATACCCACCCAAACCTACATGCTGCTCTAGTTGTTTTACTTGATACTCAGAATTTTGCAAGGATCCAGCTATAATTTGACTCCCAGATATGCCACGTGTGGGCAGGGAAATCATTTGCAATTATTTTTATTAAGGAAATGAGCATCTCACCAGTATGTCAAGACAGTATTTTTTTTTTTTTTTTTTTTGGACAGAGAGAGAGATCACAAGTAGGCAGAGAGGCAAGTAGAAGGAGAAACTGGCTCCCCACTGAGCAGAGAGCTCGATGTGGGGCTCAATCCCAGGACCTTGAGACCATGACCTGAGTCGAAGGCAGAGTCTCAAGCCCCTGAGCCACCCAGGCGCCCAACAAAAGTCTTGAATATCATTCCCTTTACTTTTGATTGATACCATATGATAAAATTATATCTTCATCCCTGAATTTCAGAGTAGGTGGAAAGCTGGCCAAAATTATTCCAAAATAGCTGGTTACCTGTAACATTCCATAAAAATTTGGGGGAAGGAAATTCTCCCAAATTTTTATTGGCTAAAACAATATGCTGGTTTTCTTCTTAAACTATTAATTGAAGGGGCGCCTGGGTGGCTCAGTGGGTTAAAGCCTCTGTCTTCGGCTCAGGTCATGATCCCAGGGTCCTGGGATCAAGCCCCGCATCAGGCTCTCTGCTCAGCGGGGAGCCTGCTTCCTCCTTTCTCTCTCTGCCTGCCTCCCTGCCTCCTTATGATCTCTTGTCTGTCAAATAAATAAATAAAATCTTAAAAAAAAAAAAAGAAAATATTTCACAGGTCCCCGTGCCCTATGAAAAATAGGAGATTCCATTACTATATAAGAAGGGGAGAGCAGGGAGCATCTGGGTGGCTCAGTCGGTTTGCATGTTGGATCCTTGGTTTCTGCTCAGGTCAAGATCTCCGGATCCTGCGCATGGCATCTGCTGGAAATTTTCTCTCTCCTCTCCCTCTGCTTCTGCCCCCTCAAAGTCTCTAGAAGGAAAAAAAAAAAAAAAAAAAAAAAAAAAAGAGCAGATATCAGTGTACAACAGCAGTCCCTGTACAAAATGTTAGCACATTTTCCATTTTTGGTACATTTTCACTGCCTTTTCCATCTCTTTATCAACAGTTTTTAATGTGTAAGTTAATCTAACAACAGCCTAAGGCAATTTTCTGTTGGTTCTTAATAGAGAAGACACATAATTGGCTTATGTCTTCTATATAATTGAATGTAATTAAAGCCACCTCTACCTTCCCTTCCTTAGAGTAAGTAATTTTCCTTTCTAGTTGGATTTCCTTCGAGTTTCCAAATCCTATTCCATCCTTCTGAAATATGTTTTGTGTTCTGTTGATGTTGGTTTATTTTGGTCCCTAAGTTTCTACCCTTTTTTCTTACTAAATCACAATTGTCTGAATTGAATTGAAATATAGTGATTTTCATCCTCTACTTTTATACATTTATTTCTTTACACACCAACAGTAAAGTCCAATGATGGATTCTTTTCAGCTTTTGTCATCCTTTTTTATTAAAAAGATGGATATTTTATTTTTACTTTTTATTTTTAAAGACTAGTCAGCTGAATCACAAAAATTGCTAGCAAAAATAATAAGGCAGATCCCAATGATTTGCAAAGGGCCGTTGAAAATACTGACTAACAAAAAATAAAACTCCATTTAAACTGAGGGTATGTGGAACTAGGGGCTGTTATATGGAGTCCTCGAGATGTGTCACAGTGATAAAACATCACCCCAAAATAGGCTTTGGCAGGAGAATGGCAAGAAATTCTTCACTTTCCAGACAAGGACACCAAGGTCCAAAGAATTAAATGTCTTACCCAAGATTTTCAATGCCAGCATCTTGGCATGAAGCCAGTTAGAGGAATCACATGGGATCTTGTCCATTAATATGTTGGCCATAGTCATTTTTGCATGGCAATATAAAGGGAGCTGGAATTAAGTTATTTTTTCTTTTCTGCACTTCTGAGTTTTCCAAGCTCTGTACATGGAGCCTGTGTTACTTTTTTTTATCGGAAAGAATATTAATAATATGCACTCTTGTCTATTACGGTACCATAAATGGAAGGATTGGAAAATAGTTTGGGGTTTAATGAGTTTTAACGTTTTAATGAGAATCATCATAAACTGAAAGATGGTCATAAATAAATGTATCAAATATCCAAGCCTGTTGATAGTTCTGTCTGGGAAGTCACGAGGCAGGAGTAAATGGCATAGCCATTAATGGACATCACCTCTTTTTCCCCCAGATCTTTTCCTGATCTCCTTTCAAAATAAGCCCTACCTCAAGGTTAATTTTTAGAAAGGAGTGAGAGTCTGCTTTTTTTTGCCTTTCAGATTACATCAAGCTTCTGGCAGGTATACAACAAAACCCTGAGATAATGTGGATTCAGATATGAAGGGACTGGCTTTTGGCTCCCACCCTGTGAAGCTGACTCAAGCCCAGCTGGCAATATATTTAGTCCTATATTTTATATTTTATGATTGAGTTATTCAGACTGCCCTTTTAGCATTATGATGGGAATTCTGGAAAGCGGTTTTGTTTTAAAAATGAAGGCCAATGAGACATGGGCTGAGAGCAAATACCTTCAAAAGACATACCTTATAAAAGACTATTATCTGAAATATACAAAGAACTTCTAAAACTCAACTCTAAGAATACTAACAACCCGATTGAACAATGAACAACAAGAACTAAAGAGAGAGCTCATGGAGGAAGATACACAAATAGCAAGTAAGCAGATGAAAATATGCTCCACATCATCGTGTTGTCATCAAGGAATTGCAAATTTCAACAACCTTCTCAGGACACACCTATTAGAATGGCCCAAGTCCCAAACTCTGACAACACCAGATGCTGGTCGGTATGTGGAGCAGTAGGACCCGTGATTTATTGCTTGTGGGAAGGCAAAATGGTACAGCCATCCTGGAAAGCAGTTTGGTGATTTCTTACAAGCCCGAACATATTCTTACCAGATGATCCAGGAATCATGCTCCCTGGTATTTACCCAAAGGAGCTGAAAGCTTATGTCACGCAAAAACCTGCACACGATGTTTATAGCAGCTTTATTCGTAACTGCCAAAGCTTGCAAGCAACCAAGATGTCTTTCAGTAGGTGAACAGATAAACTGTGGTACATCCAGTCAATGGAATAGTTTTCAGTGCTACAAAGAAATGAGCTATCAAACCATGAAAAGACACAGAGAAAACTTAAATCCATACTCCTGAGTGAAAGAAGTGAGTCTGAAAAGGCAGCCTATTGTATGACTCCAATTATGTAACATGGGGGAAAGGCAAAAACGATGAAGACAGTGAAAGGACCAAGGATTGCCAAAGATTGGGGAGGAGGGAGGATGGAAGAGGCAGAAAGAGGATTTTTCGGGTAACGGAAAATATTTCATATGATATTATCATGGTGGATACATAGAGTGCATTTGTCAAAGCCCATACAACACCGAGAGTATGTACAACACCTCATGTGAACTGTGGGCTTTGGGGGCAAAGATGTAGCTGTATAAGTCCATCCATTTTAACAAGTGTACCACTCTGGTGGGGGAAGGCTGTGTGGGGGTGGGGCATGGGCACATGGAAACTTCTATGACTTCCACTCAATTTTGCTGGGAACCTAAAACTGCTCCAAAAAAATAGTCTATGTGTAAAAAAAAAAAAAAAAAAAAAAAAAGTTAAGGCCAGCACTGAGTCCTTATTTTAAAAAAATTTTTTTAAATTTTAATTCCAGTATAATGAATATACAACTCAGCCTTTAATTTGGGAATTTTTTTTTTTCCAGTTAAAAAAACTAGACTCCAGGGGTGCCTGGGTGGCTTGGTTCGTTAGGCATCTGCCTTTGGCTCAGGTCATGATCCCAGAGTCCTAGGATTGAGCCCCACATCAGGGTCCCTGCTCAGAGCGGAGCCTGCTTCTCCGTCTCCCTCTGCTTGCCACTCCCCACTGCTTGTGTTCTCAATCTCTGTCAAATAAAATCTTAAGAAAAAAAGAAACAACTAGATTTCAGATGTTAAGCAGTCAGATTTTTAAAAAATGTATTCTGAATTGTGTGTGCTTGTAGGACTGTAGGTGAGAACTGTATTTGTCTTCCTGAGCAGAAAAATTAAATGTTTCAGAAATCTTTAAAAGATACTTAAAAAAAAAAAAAGATACTTGAAGAAAAATGCCTTTTTTCTGTTCTATTAAATACCTTTTATCAGACCTCACGAATGCAACACTAACGGCAATGTTTTGTTTTGTTTTTACTAACGGCTAGTATTAAAGCGAATTCCATGTGAGCAGATTTGGCAGGACAATCATTGCAAAACACTGGACAAGTAGAAAAAATATGTCCCTGTGGGAAAACCTAAGAAATTAATTTCCAGATGGTCAAAGTTCAGGCTTGACTCATTTGGACTGTTTTACAAATTGAAAACACTGAAGCTGGGAAAACTCAGAAAACTATAATTCTCATTAATTGACTGAAATTACTAAGTAAACAAGCCTGGGATCAAGGGTACTGGCTGGTTACTGAACAGAGCACATTTCAAGGAGAAATGGGCGCTGTAATTTTTCCAGCAGGTGGCAGCAGAGAGCTGCATAAAATTTTACTATGTCTCTCCTCCCACCGCTAACATCCCCCCGCCCACCCCCGCCCCCCCGGAAATCCCAAAGGTACGTCAGTTGTCACAAAACACCTTTTCACAGATAAGGAAACCGAGCTCCAGAGAGATTATCTGACCTTCCTAAGGCAAAACTCTGCATTAAAATTCCTTGAAACCTGTCAGGCTATACAGATCTCATCTGTAATTACATTTCATTGCCATGCAAACACATTTAATTAGATATAATAAATATTTCACATGAAATATTAACTTTTGATAAAAAAGGCTTTGGAATATTTCCGGAACTCTCTCTCTCTCTTTTTTTTTAAGTTTTTATTTTCATTCCAGTTAGTTAACATACAGTGTTACATTAGTTTCAGGTGTGCAATGTGGTGATTCAACACTTCGGCACAACACCCTGTGTGCCTGCCAAGGGCACTCCTTAATCCCCATCACCCATCTAACCCCTCCCTCTCACCCATCTCCCCTCTGATAACCATCAGATTGTTGTCTATGATTAGAAGGCTGTTTCTTGCTTTGACTCTCTCTTACTTTTTTCCTTTGCTTGTTTGTTTTGTTTCTTAAATTCCACCTATGAGTGAAATCATATGGTATTTGTCTTTCTCTGTCTGACTTACTTGGCTTAACATTATACACTCTAGCTCCATCCGTGTCGTTGCAAATGGCAAGAGAACTCTATCTCTTTTTGATTAAAATCTTTTTTTTTTTTTTAAAGATTTTATTTATTTATTTGACAGAGAGAGATGACAAGCAGGCAGAGAGGCAGGCAGAGAGAGAGAGGGAAGCAGGCTCCCTGCTGAGCAGAGAGCCCGACGCGGGACTCGATCCCAGGACCCTGAGATCACGACCTGAGCCGAAGGCAGCGGCTTAACCCACTGAGCCACCCAGGCGCCCCTTGATTAAAATCTTTTTAAAAAGCCATGTGAAAGCTTTCTGGTAGAAAGTGCACTGAGAGGGAGAAAGCACAGATTGGGGAAGCAGATTTGAATTTGATTCTTCATCCATCCCATGTCTGCCATCTAACCTTGAGTAAATTACCCGAGCTTTGTGTTTACTTATAAAATGAAGTAATAAGACAGGACCGTGCCATAGGACTGTGGCAAGGTTTAAATGAGATCTCACTTGTAATGTATTTGGCTGATCTGTAGCAGACATTCGGTGAATGTTATTTGCTTTTTCTGCCCATGCCAGGGTACACAGAGATGGAAAGACTGACTATGTCATTACTATGCCTGCCAGATAAAATACAGTGGGTTAAAGCCTCTGCCTTCAGCTCAGGTCATGATCCCAGGGTCCTGGGATCTGCCTACTTGTGATGTCTGTCAAATAAATAAATAAAATCTTTTTAAAAAATTACAGGACACCCAGTTATATTTTAATCTCAGATAAGCAATAAACACTTTTTTTCCTCAGTGTAAATATGTCCCTGATTCTGTATGCTACATACTCATCCTAAAAAATTACTCGTTACTTATCTGAAATTAAAATTTAACTGGGTGTTCTGTATTTTTCCTTGATAAATCTGGCAGCTCTGAGTTTTAAAATCTCCTGATTTATTACAAAATGAAGAAATGCCAAATTGGTGTTAAATTCGCACTAAATTTTTATTTTATTTTATTTTATTTTATTTTAAGATTTTATTTATTTATTTGACAGACAGAGATCACAAGTAGGCAGAAGCAGGCAGAGAGAGAGGAGGAAGTAGGCTCCCTGCTAAGCAGAGAGCCCGATTGGGGCTCGATCACAGGACCCTGAGATGGTGACCTGAGCCGAAGGCAGCGACTTTAATCCACTGAGCCTCCCAGGCACCCCTGCAGTCAATTTTTAAACACTTACATTTAATAAATTAGAATTCCAAGCAGAAACCGCTTTGCCATATGACTGCTGGTCCCAAGATAACGACAGGACTCATAACAACTGTTCATTCTCAGAACACCTACAGGAAGTACAGCCTGATATGGAGACACACACTTAAAACAGCATAACAAATGTTTCCATCTTTCTTGTATGTCTTTGTAGCTGTATTGTAATCTCATTTGGAGACGAGGTCAAAGAGCTAAGTTTGAGGTCTTTTATGACTGTGAGGGCTCAGCCAAACAGCCTCTGGCCCCCTCATGATAAGCCCTACTCACTTTCTGATAGACTAGAGATACTTGGTACTTTATCCTAGAAAAATGTTTCCTTTGTCAAATATGACAGGATCTTTTATGTGGTTGTATTTTCCATGTTTTTTCTTTGTTGGTGTTGGGAAAAAGGCAGAGGAAGTTAATGGGCTGGGCACAGCCAAGGGACATAGTGGCCCAGTTTCCACCCTGTAAGGAACTGGAGCTGCGGCAGAACTTTAATACAGCCCAGAGGAGGGCGTGTTCTCCTTTTAACCGCCTGCATAAAGGAGAGTGATCATTTATTAAGCTCTGAAGCTGTCCGTTCATCACATCACAAGACCACGGTGGTTATCCCATGGCACACAGAGGTGTTAGGGAAGATATAGCCTAGACAAGTAGCCCAATGAAATAGCTGGCCTCAGGGTTAGACACATGCCAGATTTACAAATAAAGCTGAACTTTATTTTCTCTCTCTCTCTCTTTTTTTAAAAGATTTTATTCATTTATTTGACACAGAAGGAGAGAGTGAGAGAGCAAAAGCAGGGGGAGCAGCAAAGGAAGAAGAAGCAGACTCTTGGCTGAACAGGGAGCCTGATGCAGGAGTGGACCCCAGGACCCCGGGATCATGAGCCGAGCAGAAGGCAGACACTTAACTGTCTGAGCCACTCAGGCGTCCCGGAAAGCCAAACTTTAAAAATCTACACCTATACTTAGGTATATTTGCAAAATACATGTAGGGAGTCAAGAATTGTGATTTAAGGGATTCCTGTGTCTGTCCCACCACTCAGTTTTAGAAAATAAAAATCAGCATGACCTCTGAAGTTCCCTAGGATCCCCTTCTAGGTCCCCTCCCTTCCCTCCCCGCTCAGAGGTAACCGTTATCCTGAATTTGTGCTTACGTATCTACTTGCTTTTCATTATTGTTTTAGCACTCGTTTATTTATTTTTTTTTTTAAAGATTTTATTTATTTATTTGACAGAGAGAAATCACAAGTAGGCAGAGAGGCAGGCAGAGGGGGGGGCAGGCTCCCCGCTGAGCAAAGAGCCCGACGCGGGGCTCAATCCCAGGACCCTGAGATCACGACCCGAGCCGAAGGCAGAGGCTTTAACCCACTGAGCCACCCAGGTGCCCCTAGCACGCGTTTATATGTGCTTAAACTTTTACGAGAAATACGGCATGCATACAAAATCATGCATGGAAATCTATGTTTCTTTAAAAAAGCAACAATAAAATGAACACTTGGGGATCTATTTCCAAGCCAAGAAAGAACATTATCACGTCCCAGAAGACTCATGTGTGTACCTCTCCAACTGCATCTCCTGTTTTTATCCCAGAGACTAGTATTACCTGGAATTTTGTGTTAACCATTTATTATTATGGTGGAATATACATAACATTTACCATTTTAACCATCTGTAAGCGTCCATTGCATTAAGTACATTCCCACTGTTGTGCAACTGTCACCATTACCCATCTCCAGAGCTTTTTGTTCTTCTCAGCTGAAACTCTGTCCCCATTAAATATTAATTCTCCATTCCCCTCTCCCCTCAGCTCCTGGCAACCACCATTCTATTTTCTTTCTCTATGAATGTGACTACCATAGGTTCCTCATGTCATACTTCAGCATGCAGCTCCTAAGTGTATGGACATTTTCCTTCAAAAATACAATATATTATCACACCTGAAAAAAAATAAATAATTAGTTGATTTCTTAATATTAAATCCATTACACCTTCCTGGGATAAATCCAACTTGGTAATAACCTATTATCTTTTTAAACACTGCTGACTTCGGTTTGTTAGTAGTTCACTTACCATATTTGCATCTATATTTGTGAGTGAACTTGGTATATCATATTCTTTCCCCATCCTGTCCTTGTATGGTTTTGGAATGTTGCTTTGGCATTTTTCTACGGATGTCCATTAAATTAAGCTTGGTGATTGCACTATTCAAATTTCATAAATACTTATGGATTTTTTTTTTTTTTTTTTTTGCTTACTTGGTGTTTTGGTCATTGAAGGGTGGTATTACTTACTATCTCCCATGATCATGGCAGATTTTCAACCTCAACTTTTGGTCTGTCAGTTTCTACAATGTATTGTTTTGTCATTATATGTATAGTGATCTAATAATATTTTTACCTAATAATATATATTTTTTGCTTTCAAGTACATTTTGTCTGATACTTACAGAGTTATATCAGCTTTCTTTGACTTAGCATTTGCCTAGTGCATCTTTCCCATTCTTTTTATTTCAGTCTTTTTGTATCCTTATGTTAGGTGGGTTTTTTAATGAAATGGATAGAGCTGGGTTTTTCTCCACTCTGACAATCTTTTAATTTGTAGCATCTATTGCATGGCACATTGCTAATAAATTATTTTTTTCTTTATTTTATTATTTTTTAAAGTTTATTTATGTAATCACTACACTACACCCGAAGTGGGGCTCAAACTCATGACTCTGAGATCAAGAGTCACATGCTTTCCTGACGGAGCCTGCCAGGTACCCCTAGTTTTCTCTTTTATTTTATTTTTTTTTAAAGATTTATTTATTTGACAGAGAGAAATCACAAGTAGACAGAGAGGCAGCCCAGAGAGAGAGAGAGAGGGAAGCAGGCTCCCTGCTGAGCAGAGAGCCTGATGCGGGACTCGATCCCAAGACCCTGAGATCATGACCTGAGCCGAAGGCAGCGGCCTAATCCACTGAGCCACCCAGGCACCCCTAGTTTTCTCTTCTAAATTGCTGTCTACAGTTGACCCTCCAACAACATGGGTTTGAGCTATGTGATTCCACTTACACACATTTTTTTTTTCTTACAGTACAGTCCTGTAAATATTATTTTCTCTTCCTTATTTCTCTCTCTCTTTCCTTTTTTAAGATTTTATTTATTCATTTGACAGAGAGAGACACAGTAAGAGAGGGACCACAAGCAGGGGGAGGGGGAGAAGGAGAAGTGAGCTTCCCAGCTAGCAGAGAGCCTGATGCAGGGCTCCATCCCAGTACCCTAGGAGCATGACCTGGGCCAAAGGCAGACACACCTAGTGACTGAGCCAGGCACCCCTCCTTATTATTTTCTTAATAATATTTTCTTTTCTCTAGTTTACTTTATTGTAAGAATACAATATATAATACATATAAAAATGAGTTTGTCTTTTTTTTTAAGCAACAAAGGTTTATTTCTTGGTCACATTATATGTCCAATGCCAGTTGCTCATTTAGTGACTCAGGGACCCTGGCAGGTAGAGGCTCCTTCTCAACACATCCGTCCATGACCATCACAGCAGAAGCGAGCACTGGATGATCTCACGCTGGAAATTATATATTCTAGCGTAGAAGTGACACAAGTCAAAAAATAAGTGTTGGGGCGCCTGGGTGGCTCAGTGGATTAAAGCCTCTGCCTTCGGCTCAGGTCATGATCTCAGGGTCCTGGTATCGAGCCCTGCATCAAGCCTTGCATCGGGCTTTCTGCTCGGCGGGTAACCTGCTTCCCCTCTCTCTGCCTGCCTCTCTGCCTACTTGTGATCTCAGTCTGTCAAATAAATAAATAAAATCTTTAAAAAAAAATGTCAATCAACTGTTTATGTTATCACTCAGGTTTCCAGTCAACAGTAGACTATTAGTAGTTGAGTTTTTGAGGAATCAAAAATTACACGTAGAGGGTGCCTGGGTGGCTCAGTGGGTTAAGCCGCTGCCTTCGGCTCAGGTCATGATGTCAGGGTCATGGGATTGAGTCCCGCATCGGGCTCTCTGCTCAGCAGGGAGCCTTTTTCCCTCTCTCTCTCTCTGCCTGCCTCTCTGTCTACTGTGATTCTGTCTGTCAAATAAACAAATAAAATCTATAAAAAAAAAAATTACACGTGGATTTTTGACTGCATGGGGAGGGGGTCAGCACCCCTAAGTCCTGTGTCGTTCAGGGTCAACTGTATTTGGTTCACTTCATGTTTCTTCCTCTATTCGGATGGAAGCTACATATTCTATTCTTAGACTTCGAGTAGTTGATCTAAAAATGTATCTTGCCTCATTAACTCATCCAAAGTGTATCTTCATTCTTTCGCCTTCTTCCAAACACTGTAAGGACGTTAAAACACCATAACTCCCATCACCCATCTTCTGACTTCTGTGTTACTGGGCCGTGTGTTTGAGTTCCTTCTTGCCATTTCGTTTTTTCTGTAAAGTTTTTATCACTTGCAGCAGGGAGTGGGCTTGGTCCTGTAGGCAGCTGTTTTCTTCCTGGTAGCCGGGACACCGCTCAGGTCTCTTGCTTCCTCTGGGCGCAGATACGTGCTTCTACTGTTTTCTTGAACTTGAAGGCCTGCCTGTCCCTGGAGACCTTGGGCAGCTCCATGGCATGCAGTTCATGTACTATTTCCAGCAACACTGCACTTGGATGACATCCCAGAGGAACGTGGTGTGCCCTATGAGGCGCCCGAGGCCACCACTATGTGTTGGCTTGCTCATGCTCTTGGTTGTCTCATGCCCCTGCTGGAGATCCATGGCCGTGGAATAGCTCAGAACCACGGTGGGATCTATACTGCAGCCCCGGGGGCCAGAGGCGGCAGATAGCCTTCTGTTAAGTTTTCAATGTTATGGGGCTTTATTATAGTTTTATACAGTCAATGGTTGATCGGTAAAATAGAATTATTTGATTCATTGTTTTACCACTTCTGTCTCTTTTCACTCCTTCATCTCATTCCTTCCATCTGAGATTACTTTTCTGCTGCTTGAAATACATATTTTGAGGGCGGCCCAGGAGGCTCATTTTGTTAGACATCTCTGACTCTTGATTTTTGGCTCAGGTCATAATCTCAGGGTGTGAGACTGAGCCCCGCCTTGGGATCCATGCTGAGTGTGGAGCCTGCTTAAGATTCTCTCCTTCTCCCTCTGCCCTTTGCCCCCCACCAGATTGCATGCACCTGTTCACACATTTTTCTCTCTCTCCAACCACCCCCCCAAAAAAACCCAAAGAACATACTTTGAAATTTCCTTAGGTGATGCTCTGGTAGAAAATGTTTTTAGTTTTTATTTGTTTGAAATTCCTTCTTTTCGCCTTTGTTCATTTTTTTTTTTTGAAGATTTTATTTACTTATTTGACAGACAGAGATCACAAGTAGGCAGAGAGGCAGGCAGAGAGAGAAGAGGAAGCAGGCTCCCTGCCGAGCAGAGAACCCCATGCAGGGCTTGATCCCAGGACCCCGAGATCATGACCCGAGCCGAAGGCAGCGGCTTAACCCACTGAGCCACCCAGGTGCCCCCATTTTTTTAAAACTATGGTCACACCCAATGTGGGGCCTAAAATCAGGACCCCAGAGATTAAGAGTCCTGTGCTTTATTGACTGAGCTAGCCCAGCACCCTTCACCTTTGTTCTTTATAGGTTTTCAGTGGGTATAGAATTCTAGGTTGATTTCAATGTTTTCTTAGCTCAGTGAATTCCATTATCTCTTTACTTTTATTGTTGCTTTTAAGATAACAGCTATCAGTCTAATTGCTGCAGCTTTGAAGTTATCTGACTTTTCTTTTTGCATTTATGGTCTAGAGTCTGTCTGTGGTGTTCCGCAATTTTATTATGATGTGTCGGAATGAAAATATCCTTTTATTTCTAGTAGAGATTCACTGTGATTCTTGAATCTGAGTATCCTTCCATTTCCCAGTTCCTTGTCACACTGTATTCAGCCTGAATCATTTCTTCAGATGTCTTCTAGCTCTCGAATTCCCTCTTCACTGTGTCTGTCTGCTATTAAATCTGTCCACTGAGCTTTACGTTTTAATTATTACATTTCTCATTTCCAGAATTTTAAAAAAGATTTTACTTATTTATTTGAGAGAGAGAGACTGAGCCACCCAAGTGCTCCTCATTTCCAGAATGTTACTTGCTTTCTGCAAACTGCTTTATCATTTTTGCAGTCTCATTATTTACTCTTCTGAATGCCTTTTTTGGTTCTTAAAAGCTCTAAAATAGTTATTTTATATCAGGTTTCTGATAATTCTTTTTTTTTTAATGTTTTTTTTTTTTTTAGATTTCATTTATTAATTTGACAGAGAGAGATGGCAAGTAGGCAGAGAGGCAGGCAAAGAGAAAGGAAGAAGCAGGCTCCCTGCTGAGCAGAGAGCCCGATTTGGGGGGCAGAGGCTCATTCCAGGACCCTGAGATCATGACCTGAGCTGAAGGCAGAGGCTTTAACCCACTGAGCCACCCAGGTCCCCCTAGGTTTTCTTTCTTCCTTTCTTTCTTTAAAATATTTTATTTATTTATTTGACAGAGATCACAAGTAGGCAGAGAGGCAGGCAGAGAGAGGAGAGGAAGCAGGCTCCCTGGGGCTCGATCCCAGGACCCTGAGATCATGACCTGAGCCAAAGGCAGAGGCTTAACCTGCTGAGCCACCCAGGTGCCCCATCCCCCTAGGTTTCTGATAATTCTTACATCTAAATATGTAAATCAGATTCTGCTGTCTGTGTTTCAGCTTTTTTTTCTCATGCTTCCTAGTTTCCTTGGGTTTTATGATTTTCACTGGGAGCTTACATTTCTTAAAACTTTACCTGAGGGACTTTGGGGGACCCTGAGATAAAGACGAGTTCATCTAGAGAGGATCTGCATTTGCTTCTCCCGGCACTTCAGGCACTTGGGACCCCTTTCCATTAAATTTCATCTGAAGGCTTTTCTGACCAAACAACTAACACGCACATGGGCTGCGAACTTGTGTGGGGGCTAGCTTGGGGTATATATCCTCAAGAGTTAGTTTTGCTTTCCTGGGGTACCAGGAACCAATCAATCATTGGTTGATTGGCAATTGGCACTTCTCATCCTTAAGTGCTCCTTAAGTTGGCAATCATTTTGGTTGCCAACCCTCCCAGTGGAAGCATGAAATTTCCAGATCTTCCTTGATTTACAATGGGGTAAACTCCGCGATAAACCCTTGGTAAGTTGAAAATATTAAGTCGAAGATGCATTTAATACATCCAACCCACAGATCCTCATAGCTCAGCCTAGCCTACCTTAAATGTACTCAGAATACTTACATTAGCCTGCAACCGGGCAAAACACAAAGCCTATTATTTTATAATAAAGTGTTGAATATCTCATGATTTACTGAATACTGAACTCAAGGTGTAAGACGATGGTATGGCACGGGAGGGTTGTCAGTGTATCTATTGTTTACATGCCTGCTTGCCCTGCCCGGCCTCATGAGAAAGCATCCTACTGCATACTGCTGGCCCGGGAAAACACCCCAAAATGCAAAATTTGAAGTATGGTCTCTGTGGAATGTGCATCAATAATATTCTTAAAGTTCCTCTAGAAAAAGTTCCTCAGACCTTTATGTGTCAAACCTTCTGTCATCTCTATATCATTTTCCCCTCTCAATACCCTGTCCTTTGAGTATGACACCTACTCACTCACTGAGTTTTAGCATGTGAACCTGATAGCTTGGGCTGATGAAGAATTAGGTAGCATTAGAAGGAGAAAAAGATTTTAAGGGCTGCTGAAGTCTGAAATGGTCACTCAGTTTTGGATTTTGCTTTGTTTTTGTTTCCTTTTGTTTTCCTTTATGGTTTCAACTTCAATTTTGAAATACTCCTAAATAGACCTGCTGTTTATTTTCCTTATTAACATTTCTGGTAAAAAGAACAGTTTAATGTTTATCAAAGGGATACTTTGAAGGACAGCATGATCACATGGGATGGTCTCCATTTTTAGCATGTCTGGTTTCAAAGCATGTCACTGAAACATTTTGAACATCTGATTCTCCACCTTTCATCAAATAACGTGCTTTATTTTCTACAAATGCACTGATTATTGCAGCCGGAGTCAAGAAAACATGTTAAAGAGGAGACGAGATGGCATAACCCTCTCTCTTTCCACTTTCTTTTTCTCACTTTCCTTCTGTTTCCTAACCGCTTCTCTGACCAGCCCAGGGGGATCTCCTCTCCCCCCTGAAAGGGAATGATGATGGTATTCTAGTCCTCCATAGCATTTTCCCAGAATAGCCGCTGGGAAGATCAGCATCTTCTGGAATATCCTTTTCTCCTTTTGTTCTCTGCTACCTCTCTGGCCTCTCCTTCTGACCCGCTTCTCAGGGAACACTTCTCATCCTTAAGTGCTCCTTAAGTACCGATGCTCCTGTTGGCCGTGTAAGAGACCATTTTTTCTCCCCCAGCCAAATACCCCAATCTGTGGTTTGAACCACTCCCTTATGTTGTGACGCACAAAGCTAGATCTTCAGGTCAGCCTCCCCAGGAGCCCTGGATCCCCTATCCAACCACCTACGGAGCATCTCCACCTGGATATCCATGGGCTTCTCAACCTAATATGTCCTGAACTCAACACCCCACTTCCAACCAAAATCTGCTTCTCTTCCTGCTTGTGTTCAAGCTGGAAGCTGGGAGTCATCCTAGACCCTCCCATTTCCTTATTTCCTCCTCCCCTTCCTCCTCTAAGGCTGGCCAGTTTTTTTTTTATCACACACATGGGAATATTCCTCCCTCTAGTCCGTTACAAAGGCTGCAGCCCCATCCAAGCTGGCTTCATCCTTCCTTGCCTAGCCCACTACATGTACATTTTAACTGTGTCCCTGCTTCCCATAGTATCTTGCTCTAATCCATCCTCCACACTGCTTCCAGGGGTCTTCCAGAGTGATTGTGTTAGAACGCAAATCTAATCTCCTTCCCTTGCTTAAAACCCTTTGGAGGTACTCTCACCTTAAGGATATGACTAGACGTCCTCAGGTAGCATGCCCCGCTCCCCCACCTTGCCATACCACCCCCGCGTTCCTGCAGAGTGATTTGCTCTCAGCTTCCGAAGGCTCCAGGCTCTTGCAAGACTGATCTTCTCTGCTGGGAATGCCTTTCCCCTTGCCTGCCTGCTTGTGCGCCAGCTCATTCCTGTTTAAACTTCCATGCCCAGCTCAACATCACCAATTCGGGAAGGCCCCCCTTGGATCCTACCCCTGCCCTTGGGTCCTCTCCTTTTCTCCGTCTGAGCACAGTTATGGCTGTCTGAGCACAGTTATGGCTTGGAGCATATTGGTTAGTAACGTGGAGGTCAGTTTCCTGGGTTGTGAGCTCCCTGAGGGGCAGGAGCCCTTTGCACTCTCTTTGGGATCTTTAGCACCAAACAGTGTTGGCCCAGCCCGTATTTGATCAATAAGTGTCTCATGGTGGCCTTTCTGATTCTGAGTTCTTCTGTTGATTAGATGTGTGATCTTATGTGAGTCATTTAACCTCCTCGTGTTTTAGTAGAGAAAATCATAGGCCCCTCACAAGGATTAAATGAGATAAAACACATTAAAATGCTCTGTAGATGGCATTTCATTGCTTTTCAATGTAAGGACTTACCTTTATCACTTATGTGCTGCTTTGATTGGTAGACTTTTTAAAAATACCAGCTCTCTTGAATTTCCCCCTCCTCTCAGGTTTTGCTCTGCTCCCCCAAATGCCCTCTGTCACCTTCCCGTACACCCCACTTCTTCTTTCTCTCCCGCCTACAAGTCTGTTCTCATCTCACCCATTCCCAAAGCCCGTCTTCCTCCAGCCCTCCTCCCTCCCCGCCTTGGTCCTTCCTTTCTTCTTCCCTTGGCTGCCAGGGCCCTTCCAAGAGCGCTATCGCTGGCCGCCTCCGGGCTCTCACCGCCCACTCCCTTCTTAGGAGGCGCCATCTGGATCCCTCGGCGGCAGCGTCATTGTCGCCGCACCCTCGCCCCTAGGAGGGCTCTTGTGACCTCCTGTTGCCAAATCTCGCAGGCTCGTTTTCAGACCTCATCCCACCGGACCCCTGAAGCATCTGGTCCTGCTGATCACCTCCCCCTTGAAACGCCCCCTCGGCAGCGCAGCACTTCCCTTTTGTGTCTCCAGCACTTGCTTGTTCCCTTCCCGTGGGGCTGGCATTCCTCGAGCCTCTGCCCCCGGGCCTCTGGTCTTCTCCCTTCCCAGCCCCGCGATCTCACCCACTCCCACGGTTACCACTGGATCCTCTCTGCGGATGCCTCGGCAGCCTGTATTTTGCATACCTAGCTCCTTCTGGAGCTTTCTTTCCATGCAGATGGGACAGCTTTGGGAGGCGCCTGAAACTCCAAGTGTCCAAAGTGGAAAAAAAAAAAAAAAAAATCGTCCTTTTACTGCCTTTTCCCGCCATCCTGCTTCTTCTCCTCGTTCTTATTTCTGTTAATGGGCCCTTCATTCTCCTGGTCATCCTAGGTTCCTCCTTTTTGCTTTCTTCCCACTCACCAGGCCCCAGATGCTCTAACTGGCATATCTGTGGCTCCCCCAAACCCCCACCTTCCCACTTCTAACTCCTCCACTGCTACAGAAAGTCCTCCATGGCCTCTCCCCAAGCTATCTTCATAGCATAGCACGGGCTTGGACTTTTTCTTCCCTCCTTCCTTCCCCCTCTCCATTCCTTTTCTTTCAACAGATATTTATTGAGCACCTACTATGTGCCAGGCACTAATATTTAATGAGCACCTACTATGTGCCAGGCCCTGGGAAAACAAAGAATGCAGTGCAGTCCCACTTCCCAAGATACGGAGACCCAGTCAAAGGCTTATTTCAAGAGGCCTACGTTCCAGCCCGGCCATGATAAGCAAGCAGAAGAGTGTATACCCTGGGCCTTCTAGCCGGTCTCCTGGCCTCTGTTTGTTCCCTTCATCCCAGTCCATGATACTTGCTGTGCCAGAGGAACATTCCTAAGGTATGGTGACAACTCTGCCAGGTCCCTTCATTAGCTCTCCATTGTCTGTATTTGTCCTCAGCTTGTACTTATGGATTTTCATCAGGCGCCCAGCCTGTGCCTCCAGATGCATCCCCATGGTCTGTCTTCCCCTATAGCCCTCCCTCTGGGTGGGGTTCTTGGAGCGCGCTCTGTTCCTGCCTCTGTGCCTCTCTGCTTATAGCTCTATTCCCCCATCACCTCCGCCTGTAAAAATCCTAACGATAGGTCTGTTTTCAGCCCTGAATCCAGGAGGCATAGCTCTCCTCCCTTGGTGCTTCAGACCCCTTGTCATCCTCACGGTGTGCAGAAAACCAATGGTCTGGTGAGCAAAGCCTGTACTGGAGACACAGAGAGCTACAGCATCACCCCGCCTTCTGGGGTCAACAAGCAACCCCTCGAGAGCCATCACCAGCAGCAACCAGGCTCCCACAGTAAGGGAGGGACAGCCCGGAGTGGTTAGGGGGCAGCTCCCCCTCAAGGAAAGAAGAATGCAGATGGAACCAGAGCCAGGGACCCTGTCGTGGTGAAGAGAAGTTGAGAGTAGACCCAGTGTGTGGCTTCTCTAGTCTGTGGTACATGGCGTGTAGAGCACAGCTCACAGAGTCCTGGGGAACATTCTAGTGTTTTTAATTAATTAATTCATTTGAGAGAGAGAGACTACAGCAGGGCGAGCAGCAGGGGGGGAGAGAGGGGGGAAGCAGGGTCCCTGCTGAACAGGGAGCCTGATGCGGGGCTCCATCCCAAGACCCAGGGCTTGATCCCAAGACCCCAGGATCATGACAGGAGCTGAAGGCAGATACTTTACTGACTGAGCCACCTAGGCGCCCCCTGGGGAACGTTCTACATGTCACATGCCACCAGCGCTTTCCTGAGTTCTCCAGGTCACGCATTACTGCCATCAGAAGACCTTTCAGCTCCCACGATGTGTTCTTTTTACATCTGCTGTGGCAGTTGGTGTGTTCCGCCTTGGAGATCTGCTTGCTTGTGTGCTTTGTCTTACCTACCCTACTAGACCTCTCAGGATGGGGACCGCAAGCCCTGTGGCGCAAGAAAAGGAGGTTAATAAAGTATCTGCAGACTTCAATACAGAGACATTTCTTCCGCTGCAGTATAAAGCAGGAACTATTCTCGGTACTTCCGGGGTGACTCACAGGGTGATTTACACACGCACGTGCGCGCACACACGTTCTCAAGAAATACTGCTGATGGTTGAATCCAACCCTTGAAGGGATTATATATAGTCCCTTCCAGAATATTTCAATTCAAGATGAGATTCCAAACCACATGGAAATTTGAACCACAAAAATCAAATCAAAATTTAAAAAAGGAATCAAGCATTAGGTTCCTGACACATCAGAACTCCTAGGTCAGGGTCTGATACACAGTAGATGTCTTGAATAGATGTTAACAGCATTTCATGTGCCTAGGACAGCCAACACAATCAAGGGTTCCGAAAGAGACTGGTCAGGTGCCGTTTTCTTTAGCTAGATGCTACCAGAAGTAACAGGCAGAAAAGGTCTGGCCATGTGGCCGGGTGGGTGGGTCCACCCACCCGGGTGGGTGTTGGGCTGCCAGATGGGCGTTCTTGGACTTAGCCGGTAATGACCGTAGTCTCCCCACGTATGGCGAAACGCCACAGGCAGCATGGGAATGCGTCGCTTCCCCCTGGGGGCGATGGAAATCTTGCAGTTTTTCTGGAGATTTCTGTGATCATCTCACCCAGGGTCAGTATTTTAATGGAGTCAAAAGCACAGATTCGGAGGATTTTTCTCTTTTAGAAATACAAACGGAAAATAATGGATAAAATGACATGAGGGCCGGGACGCCTGGGTGGCTCAGTTGGTTAAGCAGCTGCCTCCGGCTCAGGTCATGATCCCAGCGTCCTGGGATCGAGTCCCACATCGGGCTCCTTGCTCAGCGGGGAGCCTGCTTCTCCCTCTGCCTCTGCCTGCCATTCTGTCTGCTTGCTCTCTCCCCCCCCTCTCTCTCTGATAAATAAATAAAATCTTAAAAAAAAAAAAAAAAAGACATGAGGGCCAATGTTTACTTCAGAATAACACAATAGGGGCACCTGAGTGGCTCAGTCGTTAAGGATCTCTCTTTGGCTCAGGTCATGATCCCAGGATTCTAGGATCGAGCCCCGCATTGGGCTCCCTGCTCAGCAGGAATCCTGCTACTCCCTCTCCCACTCCCCCTGCTTGTGGTCCCTCTCTCACTGTGTCTCTTAAAAAAAGAAAAATACCCTAATAAATGAGGATGGGTGAGCACAGAGCAGCAACAGGGGCCCCATGTTGATGATCATTAGGACCTGGTGTTGGGTAGGGGGCTGTTCATGGCACTAGTTTGTGTTGCTTTTTTTGTATGTTGGAGACGTTCCATAATAAAAATTTGGTTTTGTTGTTTAAAGCACAGATTTTATAGCATGGCAGACCTGGGGTCAAATCCCCTCTCCGCTATTTTTTGGCTGGGTAATCTGCTCATTTAATTCTTCCCAACCCACTTCCCACGTTTCTAAAAGGCTAATGAGAATAAATCCTGGTTCGCTAATGTGAAGCAAGTGTACAAAGTCCTTAGGGCGAAGCCTGGGACGTGGCTGACAATCAGTAATGCCACTCAGGGTTTGCTTGAGCCTAACTGTGCGGTGACACCAGCTCTCAGAGTGGGTCGTGGCTGCTGGCAGACGGCAGGCCTGTCGTCTTGACCGCACGGAGCCTGCCACAGCTTCACTACTCGCTCTGGGGATCTGGGGATCAAATGATAGGCTTCAGGCCCTTTACTCAAACTCCTAAAGGACATTTCTTTTATTGTTTTTTGATTTCGAAAGCGGCAAGGAGAGGAGAGAAGAGGCCATGCTAAGGTCCCATCGGCTACAAATGTTCTAAGTTCACAGCTCTGTTGTCACTGTGAGGAAGGCAGACTGGGAAAGCAGACCCCTGAAGTGCAATGTTAAGGGAGTGGGGGGATCCCTTTTGCAGATCCCTCCTCTTGTTTTCTGTCCTCAGCTTTCAGCCATCAGCAGGTAGCCAGCATTTCACAGGCTGTCCTAGGACTTGGGATCCTCTCTACCTGGGCACATTTCAGGACCAGGCTGGCAAAGTGGCCCCTTTACAGGATTTCTGCCAGGGACATGTTCTGGTAAAAGGAGAGTGAGATCACAAGGAATTCATTTGCATCCCAGATTCTTTCTCTTCTCTCTTGGCTTCTCCACTACCTGAACCCCTTGTCCCTAACCCCCAGCAATCCCCCCCCCCCCCCCCCCCCCCGCCGTAGCGTTGCTGAGCAAATCTGTCAAAGCCGGGCTAAAAGCTTGCCTTTTCTAAAGAGACAGCATTCAGCCTTTACCAGATGGGAACCTGTCAGCACAGCGGGCAGATAATTACCCTTTCAGCGGTGGGAGGCCTTCCCATGAATGGAAATTCAGACATTTGAGGCAGCTGAGGCCCCACAGCCAATCAGGGAGGCTGTTGGTGCACATCAAGCAAGGGAGGTTTACCCAGGTCAGTCTGCGGGATGGACTGGGCAGTGGAGGTGGTGGGAGCAGGATGGAGGGCAGATTAGGGCTCCTGTCCCCACATAGCAGTGTCGAATCTGCGGGACCCACATCTGAGCTCTCTCCGTAGAGGCCTGTGCAAGCCAGCCTGTCCTTTTGGCCAAATCTCAACTTGGCTGCCTCCTCTCTGAGTATCCGGAATTCAAGGACAGGACTTAGGATGGACTGATTTCTCCTCATTTAGTGGAGGAAAATCCTAATAAGCAGGTGGCCAACAATGGGGCATGCTGCCAGGAAAGGTAATGAACGCCCCATTGCAAGAGGTATTCAAGCAGATGGTAGCTGTCTGCCTTCCAGGAATACTACAGAGAGAGATGGCCTGACATGGGTAGGAGTTCAGCTCCTATACCCTCTGTCAAAGGTTCAAAATAGCCAGAATAAAACCAATGAAGCGCTGATGCAGTAAATAGGAAAAATTTATTGTGCACACACCAAAAAGGCAGTTTGCAAACTGGGAGCACTTGAACCAGAACATGGAATGAGGCTCAGGAGTATATTGCTATAAAGCAGCTTATTACAGTGACAAAGCGGTGACTGTTTATTCTTCACACTGATTGGTTACAGTACAATTTTCAGTGTCTCTCTCATATCAATCTGGGAAACAGTTCAAGTTTTGCTTATCATTTCCAGAGGTACAAGCAAGAAATAATCCAGGTCAAGTTAGCCTTGCATAATAAGCTAAATTAAGCTTTGTCTGCATGACTAAACTGGTTCTGTCTGCTCAGGGAACCTTCCAGACTTTCTACACTTGATTTTAACACCTCCCAAAGGCTTCTTACCTCCATAGGTTCTCATGGGGACAAGAGCATGAATGTGGAGTTGTCATAGGTCCAGGGTTCAAGTTCTGACTGTACAGTTAGTTGAATGAATATGAGCAAGTCACTTAATGCCTTTATTCAAAATAAATTATATAGGCATATTTTCTTTTTCTTTTTTTTTTAATTTTATTTATTTATTTGACAGAGAGAGAGATCACAAGTAGGCAGAGAGGCAGGCAGAGAGAGAGGAGGAAGCAGGCTCCCTGCAGAGCAGAAAGCCCGATGTGGGTCTCAATCCCAGGACCCTGAGATCATGACCCGAGCCAAAGGCAGAGACTTAACCCACTGAGCCACCCAGGTGCCCCATAACTCACCCTTTTTAATAGCTATATGATTAGCTTCTTTAAACCATAGCTTCCTAATCTGTAAAATGGAGTAATAATGAGATCATGGAAATGATTCAAAGATTGAATGAGGGAACATACATAAAGTGCTTAGCACTATTGGCATCAAAAGCACATGGATGACAGACCATTATTTGAAACCAGTGCTGTCCAACAGAAATAGAATGTCACCCTCATAGGTCATGTAGAATTTTCTAGTAGCCACATTAGGGGAGTGAAATTAATTTTAATAATTTATCTAACCCAACACATCCAAAATACTATAATTTTGACATGTCATCAATACCAAAATTATTGAGTTATATTTACAGCCATTTTTCCAGTATTAGATTTTTAAAAAGATTTTATTTCTTTATTTGACCCACAGAGAGAGATCACAAGTAGGCAGAGAGGCAGGCGGTGGGAGAGGAGAAGCAGGTTCCCCACTGAGCAGAGAGCCTGATCCCAAGACCCTGAGATCACAACCCTAGCGGAAGGCAGAGGCTCAACCCACCAAGACACCCAGGCACCCTCCAGTATTAAATTTTTAAAAGTCCAGCGTTCCTGGGTGGTTCAGTAGGTTAAAGCCTCTGCCTTTGGCTCAGGCCATGATCCCAGAGTCCTGGGATCAAGTCCCGCATCCGGCTTCCTGCTCAGCAGGGAGCCTGCTTCCCCCACCCCCGCCTACTTGTGATCTCTGTCAAATAAATAAATAAAATCTAAAAAATTTTTTTTAAAAATCCAGAGTTAAGTTACACTTACAAGCACCTCCCAGTGTGAAACAGCTCTGTTTTAAGCGCTCAGACTGAAGAGGACAGCCCAAAATGTTCTACTTCGGCTCTCCTTCGAGCTAGGGTAACTGTCTGAGAGTTTAGTCTGGTAACCAATTTAGGCCTTAAATGCTGACTAGACTCTCGTCCCCTGTTTCATGCCATCTCATCTTTCTCACAGACATTGCCCTAATATCATAAATACAACCAGCTCTGATTTTCTGTGTTTCCACAGCTCTTGCTTGGAAGGGCTCCGGGTAAGTTGCCCAAGAAGCGAGTTTTGATTGACAGCCTTGAGAATCCAACCATGAGTAAAAGCGATGGCCTTCCTTCTTATCTTGTGGTTGAAATGCCTGTGAGATGCTTAGTCTCATGGGACCATAAAAGATTTTGCTCCATCAGCTCAGCTGTCCTTGCCATGTGGGACATGTGGGAGGGCTACTGCCCGTGTTCTGGTCAGACAGAGAGGCATTGGGGCCAGGGAAAACCATCGGGGCTTGGAGTTTTATCCATTATTCTTACAACGAGATGCTAGTTTCCAAGGAGGGAGAAGAAGGCAAGCTGAGGACAAACGTAGGTTGGCACTGGACAGCCTCCCCTAACCCCCACTCCGGGTGGGATCTGTGTGATTAACTTCCAACTCTCTCTTTTTTTTTTTTTTTTTTTTTTTTTAGATTTTATTTATTTATTTGACAGACAGAGATCACAAGCAGGCAGAGAGGCAGGCAGAAAGAGAGGAGGAAGCAGGCTCCCCGCTAAGCAGAGAGCCCAACGTGGGGCTCGACCCCAGGACCCTGGGATCATGACCTGAACCGGAGGCAGAGGCTTTAACCCACTGAGCCATCCAGGCACCCCAACTTCCAACTCTCTTAATGTTAATGCGTGGCTAGAGGGAAAAACAAACTTAGTCTGATGATAGCCATACCTCCAATATCCTGAGGGTCTTCTTGGACAGATGAAAATCCTTGCGAAGTGTGGCTCAATCAGTTAAGGGGTTAAGCATCTTCTTTTAGCAGCTCAGGTCATGATCCCAGGAGTCCCCCCAACCCATGCTCAGTGGGGAGTCTTCTTCTCCCTCTGCGCCTCACCCACTCTTGTGGGCTCTCTCTCTCTCTCAAATAAATATATAAAATCTTAAAAAAAAAAAAAAAAGCTGGGAATGCAAGCTGGTGTAGCCACTGTGGAAAACAGTATGGAGGTTCCTCAAAAAAGTTGAAAATAGAGCTGCCCTATGACCCGGCAATTCCATTACTGGGCATTTACCCCAAAGATACAAATGTGAGGAACGGAAGGGGCAACTGCACCCCAGTGTCCATTGACAGAGGAATGGATAAAGAACATGAGGGCTATACATTCAATGGAATATTACACAGCCACCAAAAAGATGAATCTTGCCCTTTGTAGCAATGTGGATGGAGTTAGAGGGTATTACGCTGAGCAAAATAAGTCAATCAGAGAAAGATATCATATGATTTTATTGATACGTGGGATTTGGGAAACAAGGCAGAGGATCATAGGGGAAAGGAGGGAAAAATAAAACAAGACAAAACCAGAGGGGCGCCTGGGTGGCTGAGTGGGTTAAAACCTCTGCCTTCAGCTCAGGTCATTATCTCAGGGTCCTGGGATCAAGCTCCGCATCAGGCTCTCTGCTCAGCAGAGAGCCTGCTTCCTCCTCTCTCTCTCTCTCTCTCTCTCTCTCTGCCTGCCTCTCTGCCTACTTGTGATCTCTGTCAAATAAATAAATAAAATCTTTAAAAAAATAAATAAAATACCATTTCTTAAAAAAAAAAAAAGACGAAACCAGAGAGGGAGACAAACCATTAGAGACTCTTAATCTCAGGAAACAAACTGAGGTTTCTGGAGCAGAAGGGGGTGGGAGAGATGGGGTGGCTGGGTGATGGACACTGGGGAGGAGGTGTGAATTGTGGTGAGCGTTGTGTATTGTGTAAGACTGATGAATCACAGACTTGTACCCCTGAAACAAATAATATATTATATGCTAATAATAAAAAAAAGAAAAAAACAAAAACCAAACAACAGCAAATCTAGCACATTGAAAATAAAAAAAAAAAAAAAAAAAAGGGAAGAAAGAAAGAAAAGAAAAGATAAAAAGTAAGTCCTTTTGGACATCTTCCTTTTTCCTTACCTCTCCCAACCCCAGAATATATAACCAGCCATTCCGCAGCTCTGGTGCAGCTTCTTTTCCTGCCCAAGGGGTCCTGTCCCCATGCTTTCATAAGATTACCTTTTTGCACCAAAGATATCTCAAGGATTCTTTCTTGGCAGGGGGTTGGTGGGGGAGTGCTCCAGACCTTGTCTGCCTTGGGAACCTCCATCAGTTTCAAGCCTGGCAACCAGGAAGCACTCTGAAACTCAATCATCCCTGAGATACTGAGACAAGGGTTTTGCAAGCTAAGATCGGTCAGTAAGAAGCATGGTTACACTTGCACAGAATGCAGCATCCTGCTGGGGCTGGGGCTAGGGGAAAGACAGTCCTGTGTCCCGAAGGTCCCCAACGGTGTGAGCCTTGCCTTTGAGACTTGAATGCGTGCAAATGTTCTGGAAGCTGTAAAGCCCTCCACAAGGGATCCTTTTATTCTGGGGGGCAGTGAAGGCGGGAGAGAAGCCTCGTGCGGGCCCAACGGAGGAGGCGCTTTGTTTCACAGGGGTGTAGGAAGTACGAGTGGCCGTGGCAGGGAACCCCGCGCCCATTCAGGTTCCTGCAATCTATGGGGTAGATCAAATCTATGTCAGATCTATGGAGTAGCCTGAAAAGAAGGAACTCAGACGGAATAACAGAAACCACCTCTGTGGTGAATACTTCTTGAACGATCAGACCCAAGTAGCAGAAGGGGGAGAAAGCCTGGAGAAGGGCCCATGGGCCTCAATGATCCTCTGAGGTCTCAAGGGTAGTTCCTTCCCCAAAGGGCCTTTTTGGGAAATCATCTCTAACGAAGGGAGAAATTCTTTTGTAGCCTTTCGGTGCCTGATTCTAATCCACCCTGGGCCGTGATCCCACCCCCACCCACGCCCCCACAGTGTTTATATCTCAGAAAGTGATTTTCCCCAGAAACTGAGAATCTGAATGACGAAGACCAGGCCGGGAAGGAATTCGTTCCAGAAATGCTCCCAGTGCCTCTGGCACTTTGCTCTGCATTTCTTCATTTTGTGTCCTTTTTTTGTGCCGGGGGCTGACTGTGAGTCATCTATTTGGGTGCCTGAGCCCTGCAAGCTAATTTGTGCTTTTGTGCCAAATCACCAGAAACCGGCAGACCCAGCCCTGGGGCGGGCAATGAGTGAGAATTGCTTCCCTGTCTAAAGATCCATTGTCCTGCTTCTGGAAGCTGCCAGAACATCAACCTTCTCCCCTGAAGGAGAGGAAGCCGGCCAAGGGAGAAATGAGGATTCTAAATTTGGGTCTTCTGGTTATTCTGTGAGCCTACGGATAGGCAGTCCCCTCCTTAGCTGGGCTTGAAGGTTATCCCACCCCTCCCCCTGGGGTCTGCTAACCTGCAGCCCACCTGAACCCAAGGCTTGCAAGAGAGTCACCGCTGGACTTTTCTTGGCTTTATGTGCCTTTGAAAGAAAATGAAGGTTTTTCACCTTATTCCTTTCCATCAAAATACCTGTGAGAGTGATTTCTCGGGTAAGGAAGAGAAGGGTTTCTGTTTGGGTTAAGAAGCATGTCTCTCCTACATTCGCCCTTTCTACAAATAGGCAAATGCCTATGGAGTGCCAGACCTCAATGTTGGGACTTTATTAGTTTAATCTGTTTTTTTTTTAATTCCAACGTCATTAAAATACAGTGTTATATTATTTTCAGGTGTACGATATAGTGATTCTGATGAGGGAGCAGGAGGCTGGCTGAGGACAAAGCAAAAGCTGGCGCCTTGCACCCCCCCCCTTCATCCGCTCCCCTCCATAGGTGTAGCATTCCTCAGGCACCCCTGACTGCCATAAAATGATAAATAGTTAACTTGAGCAGAGATCACAATCCTACAAGACAGGAGTCTCCCTTGGTCCTAGGTTCTAGAACTTCATCAATTCAACAATTCTATATATTACGATAAGTACACTCATAAACCCCATCATCTGTTTCACCCATCCCCCAACCCCCCTTCCCTCCGATAACTATCAGTTTGTTCTCCACTGTTAAGAGTCTGTTTCTTAGGTGCCGGGGTGCCTCAGTGGGTTAAGCCTCTGCCTTTGGCTAGGCTTACTAGGGTCCTGCTTTCCCCTCTCCCTCTGCCAGCCTCTCTGCCTACTTGTGATCTGTCAAAAATAAATAAATAAATTTTTAAAAAAGAGTCTGTTTTTTGGTTTGTTTCTTTTTTTTCCTTTGTTCGTTTGTTTCCATCCTTAAATTCCACACGTGAGTGAAATCATGTGTTATTTGTCATTCTTTGCCTCATTTTGCTTAGCATTATACCCTCTAGATCCATCCATATTGTTGCAAATGGCAAGATTTCATTTTTTTATGGCTGAGTAATATTCCATTGTGTATACACACTACATCTTCTTTATCCACTCATATATTGAGGAATATTTGCATTGCTTCCATGGTTTGGCTATTGTAAATAAAGCTGCCGTAAACATAGGGAGTGCATATCTTTTCGAATTAGTATTTTTCTATTTTTTGGGTAAATACCCAGTGGTGGAATTACTGAATCCTATGGTAGTTCTATTTTTAATTTTTTGAGGAACTGCCATCCTGTTTTCCATACTGACTGCACTAATTTGCATTCTCACCAACAGTGTGCGAGGGTTCCTTTTTGTCTATATCCTTGCCAACACTTATTATTTCTTGTGTTTTTTATTTTAGCCATAGTGTGAGGTGATACTTCATTGGGATATTTTTAAAAGATTTTATTTATTTATTTGACAGCAATCACAAGTAGGCAGAGAGGCAGGCAGAGAGAGAGAAGGAAGCAGGCTCTCCGCTGAGCAGAGAGCAGATGCAGGTCTTGATCCCATGACCCCAGAATCATGACCTGAGCCGAAAGCAGAGGCTTTAACCCACTGAGCCACCCAGGCACCCCTTCATTGTGATTTTGATATACGTTTCCCTGATGATGAGTGATGTTGAGCACCTTTTCATGTGCCCGTTGGCAATCTGTGTGTCTTCAGAGAAATGTCTCTTCATGTCTTCTGTCCATTTTTTAATTGGATTATTTTGGGGTTTTTTGGTGTTTAGTTGTACAAGTTCTTTATATATTTTGGATACTAACATTTTGTCAGGTATGTCTTTTACAAATATCTTCTCCCATTCAGTGTCTTTTTGTTTTATTGATTGTTTCTTCTGCTGTGCAGAAGCTTTTTATTTTTATTTTTATTATTATTATTATTTTTTAATTTATTTATTGGACAGAGAGAGAGATCACAAGTAGGCAGAGGCAGGCAGAGAGAGAGGAGGAAGCAGGCTCCCTGCCGAGCCCGATGTGGGGCTCGATCCCAGCACCCCGGGATCATGACCCGAGCCGAAGGCAGAGGATCAACCCACTGAGCCACCCAGGCGCCCCAGAAGCTTTTTATTTTGATGTAGTCCCAATAGTTTATTTTTGCTCTTACTTCCCTTTCTTTAGGAGACATATCTAGAAGTCGCTGCTATGGTCCATGTCAGAGACATCATCGCTTATGTCCTCTTTAAGGATTTTTATGGTTTCAAGCCTCACATTTAGGTCTTTAATCCACTTAGAGTTTAATTTTTGTGTGTGCATATGGTATAAGATAGGGGTCTAGTTTCATTCTTCTGTCTGTAACTGTTTGGTTTTCCCAACACCATTTGTTGAAGAGACTGTCTTTTTCCCATTGTGTATTCTTGCCTCCTTTGTTGAAGATTAATTGACCATATAATTGTGGGTTTATTTCTGGGCTCTCTGTTCTGTTCCATTGATCTCTGTGTCTGTTTCTGTGCCAGGACCACGCTGTTTTGATTACTGTAACTTTGTAGTAGATCTTGATATCTGGGATTGTGATACCTCCAGTTTTATTTAGAGTAATCTGTTTTTAATTTAGGTTTAACAGGAACTAGAAGGATAAACTCAGTGCCTCAGCTGATCTCTTACAAAACAGTAAGACTTGAGTATTGAACCCTTCAAAATTAATCACCGAGGGAAGTTGTCAGGGGTTGATTTCTGCAGGCTGAATCCTACAATATCCCTTTCTCGTATTCTTTCTTTCCCCTCCTAAAGAACATGAAAATAAGTCTTTTGAAGATAAATATAGAAAGCTAAGAATGGAGAGGGAAGAGAAGTTAGTTTCAGTGCCTGTTTTGGTCAGAGTCACAAGAGCCACCCAGTTGCAAGGATGTCTGTCAACATCTATCCCCATCCTGGGGGAAGTGGGACGCTTTTGGAGAGGAATATGCTGTCTGCTGAACAGATCGCCAGCGGAGCGCCTCCTTCTGGTGGAAACCATACCCAAACATAAAGGCAGCAGAAAGTGCCAGAAAATCCCATCCCCAGGCGCCACTCTCCCCACCCCACCGCCACCGCCCATAATGAGTCCCGCTGTGGTTAGTAATTAGCAAGTAAAATCTAGCAAGAAAAAAAGAAGCCAAGGTCTTCTGCCGCGCGAGGTTTGTCTCCAAATACTGGAATGTTTAATCCTCACAAAAGCCTGATAAGGCAGGTGCTTCTATTTTCTTCCTTCCTTCCTTCCTTCCTTTCTTTTTTTTTTTTTTAAGATTTATTTATTTGAGGGAGAGAGTGCAGTGTGCAAGTGGGGGAAGAGGCAGAGGGAGAGAGACTTTCAAGCAGACTCCCCACTGAGCAGAGAACCCAACATAGGGCTCCATCCAATGACCCTGAGATCATGACCTGAGAAATCAAGAGTCATATGCCTAACCACCTGAGCCCCCCAGGTGCTGCCAGGTGCTACTCTTTCTACCACTTTCTTTTAACTAATGCTGCAGGCAAGCAAGGACATCAAGTCATTGTGTAAGGTCACAGAGGTGATATATGGCATCACCAGTGTTCAACTCGGACTTGATAACATTAGAGCCCTTGGGCTTACCCACCATAGGTGCTAGTCCTGAGAACCAGCAGCCTGGGGGCTCTCAGGCTTTCTGTGTGGTTGTGGGCAAGTCGTTCCTGACCTGCCCGGCTTTCACAGGCCTCGGTTTGTCCCTCTGTAAAACGAAGGGATTGGGGAAGTGGACAACGCCATTCTTGTAGCCTGGGCTCGGCTCATCTAGACAAGAACACCTCGGGTAACAGCCTCCAAGGTGTGTGGCTCAAAGGGTGGCAGGAGCACCCCGAGAGGGTTTGTTTCTAGAGGGCTAACATCTAGCAAACTAGGGGTCAGTCACTCCATCTGTGGGGCCTCAGAAATTCAGCAAATTCCCTCATGTGCTTTGCACCTCAGTGGCTGCCTTGTAAGGGAGAGCTAACCACAGACCTGCCTCACAGGAGACAACCCAAATAAATCTTGTGACACACCGCCTGGAACCTAGTCAGCACTTAGTAAATGTGAGCTGCTACCCATCCCTTCGTCATCTCAGAGGATGAAAGTAAATAGATCAAGGCTTTTGTAAGAAAGTCTGGCTAATTCCCAGTTTTGTTAGTTTTGGTTCCTCCTTCAGCATGAAGAGGGCTGAATACTCATCTCAGGAGGCAGGAGGAAGAGCAAAGTCAGCTGGGCAGATGTGGCTCAGTCCGTAGAGGAACAGAGAGTGGTGTGGGCAGCTCGAGAGAGGGGACACCGTGGGCCCTGGGCAGCCTGCCTTTTAGGCCTTGAGGAGAGGTTCTGGAAATGACTTCCGGTTCCTGGGGCGGGGTGGGGGGGGCAGCAAGGCAAAGGGCTCTCCATTCGGCACTTGACTGACCACATCTGAGTTAGTTGAGAGCCACTTATCTGTGAATTCAAAGTGGGATCTAAACTAAGGGAATTGTGAGGTGGGTCAGTGGAAGAGAGACGGGACTTGTTACTTCTGGAGGATTTTCGGCCTTTCCTCAGCTGTGCACAGGGAGCCTTATATTATACCTTTTGGACCCTTGATCTGAAGAAAAAACCTTTGAAGAGGGCCGACTGAAGCCAGAAGGGGAGGTTGGATTGTATGACTGGGAGTGTATATGCTGAAATATTATTGGCCTGCATTCAGATAGTTCCTTTTCGGTGCTTTTAACTTTGTGGAAAACTGTGGGCACGATTTACCTGTCTCTAGGGACGAAATGTAAAAATGTCTTACGAACATCAGAAACCTCACCCCCCAAAGACTGTCTCTTTGGTTTCAGCAGTTCAAGTGAGGATTCCCCCTCCCCACTTCCTTGCTCTCTCCAGTCCCACTGTGGCAGATGAAGTCATCAGTTGTCCTCCATTCAAGAAGGAGACTAGCACAGAGGCCTGAGCTTCGGTTCTGTAAAGCTTTGTGGAGAGTGCTTCCAAATCTTCGTGTGAGGGGGTCCCCGAGTGAGCTGGAGGCGGGGGGGGGGGGAGGCAGGAACAATGAGGACTTTTTTTTTTTTTTTAAGATTTTTAAAGATTTTTTAAGATTTTATTTATTTATTTGACAGACAGAGATCACAAGTAGGTAGAGAGGCAGGAGGAGAGAGGAGGGGAGGCAGGCTCCCCGCTGAGCAGAGAGCCCGGATGCCGGGCTAGATCCCAGGACCTTGGGATCATGACCTGAGCTGAAGGCAGAGGCTTTAACCCACTGAGCCACCCAGGCGCCCCCATTGAGGACATTTTTAAGCTCTTGGGACTGTGTAAATAAATACCTGACAAGCTCACAGTTTCAGGATCCAAGAACAAGGACCTGAAGTCATCATTGTATGTCTTTGCGAGCCTCTCTACAGGCCTGGGAGGACTCTGTGACTCCACAGTCCGCTTCCGTTCTAACTGTGGTTGGGCAGCTCTGGCACCACCTGGTCGTCCCCAGGGAACAACCTCAGCTGGGAATCCAAAGCCCTGGTTTTGGAGATTGTCTAGGCGACTTACTAGCCGTGTGACCTTGGACAAGTCACTTGATGGTGCCTGACGCATGGTAGGTGCTTCATGAGTATGGATCAAATTAAGAAATAAACAAGTAAACCCTGTCTGAATCTCAGTTTCCTTATCTGGGAAATGGGGGAATAACACCTCCCCAATAGGCTACACTCATGTAAGTAAACTTGCCTCCTAGAAGTGCTTCCCAGACTTTCTCGGGCCTCACATGAGTTACCTGGGGAGCTCCTCAAGCACAGATTCTGGGTCGGATGGGCCTAACTTCTGCATTTTCTGCTAATCCTTCGGGGATGGTGATCCAGACCACACTTGGAGTAGCTACATCCAAGACCCTAAAGTCCTTGAAATTATTAACCTTATCTTTCCAGCCCGTGGAATCTGGACAGACTCCAAGGCTAGACTAACCAGTTGATCCCAGGGCGCCAATCCTGGAGGGGTTTCCTGGGACGTAGGACCCTCAGTGTTCAAACCAAGAAAGTTCTAGGCAGACTAGAAAATTTCGTAACCCCGTCAGGATAATGGGCAGGAAAGGGTTGAGCTGCTGTGTGAACTGGGGGAAGAATAAAAAAGCAGGTGAGGTAGTCAGCTAAGGAGAGGGGCATCTTCCCACCCAGAGAAGTTGGGTGACTTGGCCCACATCACACAGCTTCTCAGCGACAGGGCTTCTACTGCTCCTGGCTTCTAAGCAGTTAGACACCTCGGCACTTTCTGCACTAGTCTTTGCTGCCTTCTGCAACACATTCCTCCTCACTCGGCAAACACAGTGTGTTTATTTATAAACCAGCTTGTTTGGAACCTAAAATTTGGCGCAGCTGATTTTGGCTGTGAGGGGTTCAAATTTTTCCTCTCTTCGTTTTGGTCTGCTTTGTTTTGTGTTTTGTGAACGAAAAGCGCAAAGTAATAAAAGCACAATGAGGCCACTAGAGTGGTTTGACTGCGAAGCCTCCAGAAATGTGGCAGCCTCATCGCATGCAGATGGATTTTGTGTCTCTAGATGGTAGATTGGAAACCCACGAGGTTTACTTCCAGGGATTTACAAACTTCAAATAAATAAAGAGCTGGGATCTCTTTCCAAGCTGTTTCTCCTGGAGGCAAGATGGGAGGTTGGGAGAAGCAGCCAGGATGGGGCAGGTTTCTGGAGGCTGCTCCTAGGCTCCTTAGTCCAGTTCCTGAGAGGAGATGGACTCCGTTCATCGGGCCAAGGCAGGAGCTGCAATTTGCAGAACACACTCGGAATTCCTTTTTTTTTTTTCACTCAGAATTCTTGGCATTTTATTTTGCACACTGCTGAAGTCTTAGAAGAAAGTGGCTTTTATCCCCCCCTAAAATTTTATTTATTTGTCAGAGAAAGAATGAGAAGGCACAAGCAGGGGAAGTGGCAGGCAAAGGGAGAAGCAGCCTCCCCGCTGAGCAAGGAGCCTGATGTGGGGCTCGATCCCAGGACTTGGGATCATGACCTGAGCCAAAGGCAGCCGCTTAACCAACTGAGCCACCCACCCAGGCCTCCCAAGGTTGCTTTTTATCATTAACACTGAGTATAAGTTCAGGTTTTTGTTGGGAGGTGGAGTGGGGGGAAAAGCGGGTGTAGACAGAGACACACAGAGAGAGAGGCAGAGAGGTTGGCTGCATTTTCTCTGACTCTACCTGGTGTGGATTCCCGAGGCCACAGAGTCTGCCGGCAGCTCCCCATCAGTGCTCTGTGCAAATCTGTCATCCTTTCCAGGACCAGGAGAAGGGAGTCTTAGCCTTGTCCACAATCACATGAGTGATTCAGTGATTCAGTCCTTTCAAAATGGTGAGGTTGGGGCGCCTGGGTGGCTCAGTGGGTTAAAGCCTCTGCCTTCGGCTCAGGTCCTGATCTCAGGGTCTCAGGGTCCCCGAGTTGGGCTCTCTGCTCAGCGGGGAGCCTGCTTCCCCCTCTCTCTGCCTGCCTCTCTGTTTGCTTGTGATCTCTGCCTGTCAAGTAAATAAATAAAATCTTTTAAAAACAAACAAACAAACAAACAAACAAACAAACAAAAAACGGTGAGGTTGGGGGGCAGCTTTTGCCACTGCCTTAAACCTGAGGAAGGTATCAACTTCCTCCGATGTTTTTGGCAATACAATGCACACGTGTGTGCACACCTCCATGTGCATATACACATGGGGATACTGTGCACAGGGGAGTCCTAATAAAACACACGAACTGAAAAATTTGCTTTCTGTGGTCCATAAAGAACATGAACAGTGACCAAAGGACACTCTCCACCTCGGCTCTAGGCTGAGACCGAAAAAGTGGCCTCCAGCATCGCAGGCCTGCTGCGGGGAGCGGGTGGTACCTGATTCTGGTGGGAGGGAGATGGCCAGTCACGTGAGCTCGGAAACCCCATCTGCATTCCTGGTGTCGGGGTTGATGGGCGGGCTCCTATGTCCATGTTCTAGAATCAGAAACCCTGAGACCTCACAGGACACATCCATGCCCCTGGGTCCCCAGATGAAAGGAGCATAGGAGGTGCTCTCAGCCTGACCCCGGGCCCCCCTCATGTCCAGCCTCTGTGTTCCTCGTTCCTCTTCTTTCCCTCATGCTGGCTCTTTTAAGAGTTCTGGTATAAAGCAGAGCTTCCCTGAGAAGTTCTCACTTCTGAGTGCAACACAGAAGCCTCCAGAGCCCTGTTTCACAGGCTTGAGGTTTCCCGTCGCAGTGGCGAACTTTCATGAATCCCACCCTCCCACTCAGCAATGAGATCACCGTGAGGACACGCGAAGGCCCCGTGTGGGAAAGGTACTGCCAGTCACCTGCTTTCCCTGGAGACTGTGCGTGCTGGTGGGGCGGAAGGTCCTGGGCAGCTGCACGCCCTCTGGGGTTGACTGTACACATATGTGCAATATGACTTGGCCTTGTTGGACTGCCAGCCAGGCGTGGAAGGTTGACCGCAAGACCCCTGTGTCTCCTTCGGGTCACTCATTCCCCAAGTGAGCCTCTCTCTCTAGCTACCCGGTGAGCCTGCTCTAAATGTTGGAGTAGAATTCCAACATGTGGGAGACCCTTCTTGTCTCCAGTCCTAAGGGTAGCTGGAACCAGGGTTAACTCCGTGAGATGCCAGGCTCTGTATCTTGGGAGCGCTGGGCTATCTGTTTTGGGTCGAGAAGTCCAAAGACTTAATATCCAGTGACACATCTTTAGCTCTTTATGCTGTAAACGGGCTGCCTGCTGCCTTGACCACTGTCCTTGCTGGGGTCAGTCAGGCTCACTCTGACCTGGCAGAGAAATCTCGAGCTTTTTCCAGCTGCAGAGGTTACGGCAGAGGCCTCACACCTGCCTACCTTCCTTTCTTCCTCCCTTCCAGATTTTATTTAAGAGAGAGCACAAGCAGGAGGAGGGGCGGGGGGGGGGGAGAAGCAGACTCCCCACTGACTAGGGAGCCTTTGGTGGGTCTTGATCCCTGGACTCCAGGATCATGACCTGAGCCAAAGGCAGATGCTTAACTGACTGAGCCACCCAGGTGCACCCCCCCCCACCTTTCTTCCCTCTCAATGCTCTTTCCCTTCAGGATTCCAGAGCAGGGGGACAGAGCTCCCACTGGGAAGAGGCTTGCTGGAGTCTAGGAGTGGGGTAAAGGGTGCTGTGCCCTGCATTTGGCCACAACAGGAACTGCCCCACTGGCCAGTTTCAACCCATAGAGGTCACAGACACTTTGCTATTCAGGCAAGGGCAGAAATCACCCTCCTGCCGGCCGGGAGTTCTGGGAGCCCAGATCATTTCAGTGCCTGGCTGCTCTTCTCTCATTAAGACAGCTCGGTTACAGACCTTTCTGTCCTTCAGAAGCTTGGAAAGAACCCTCTTCTCCTGGCTGAGCTCTTTTCTGTGTCTCACATTCTGACTCTCCCCATAGCTCTTCCTTGTCTGGTTTATGGAAAAAAAAAATACACACACACACAGCTGAGGTCCAGCATGTTTCCCACGCAGACTATCAATACTGCCTTCACTGCCGATAAACCACGAAGCATCTGGAAAACCATGGGTCAAGTGTTTGGATGTGTCTGGTTATTTGCGGACTCGCTACCCGCCACCTCAGGAGACCTGGTCCTTAAACTGACTTCTTTCTTTTACAGTTATCTCCAGTGATGTGCATAAAAGGGCGTGACTCAGTGGGGATTGATTAAACATTTATTTGCTGCTGATATTCTTTACTCTGAATGAGGTTGAGCTATAGATTTTAATTTTAAAATTCTCTTCAGAAGCAACCCCAACTCATCCCTGGGACAGAATTCCCTTAGAACCAGGTGAAGTTTGGGAGCCTAAAGGCTTTGTTCCAAAAGCTTCCAGCAGAGCTGGGCGGTTGGAAACGACTCTCCAGATCAAGGTTTTCCACAGAAAGTCCCTCCTTCCCACGCCAGCTTCCTCTGTTCCCATCCCTTCCTGCAGTTTTGCTCCTTGACAGAATCCAGCGGAAGTTCCCTGCGGAGTAAGTCTCTAGAAGTCCTCCTACCACCCTGGCTATAAAAATCCAGCTCAGAGGAGAAAAGGTACTAGTCTGGTAGGCCCTGCCTTTGAAGGTACTTCCTGGCGCTGACAGAAGGACAGGCTGCGAATACCAGGGACTCGACACCAGGGACTCGACACGTGCCGTCAGAGTCTGGAGCCCCACACCGAGATGCACCCATGCCCGGCAGGGCTGGCCAGGCCAAGTCTGGGCCGCCGTTGGGGTAAAGCCCATGAGGCGGCGGGTGGCGCACACGCTCCACGTAAGACTGGTTCTCAGCAGAAAGGGTAACTCTAGGGAGTAAGGCCTAAAAATGCAACTTTCCCCCAACAAGTTCTTTCCTCTCCTGGCATTTGGCTTTCCTCCAGTGACGACATGCCAGACAGAGCCGTCCCTGTGTTTAGCAGATGGCCGGAACGTCTTCAGACTTCCAGTGCCGCCGAGGCTGGGGCAATATACACTGAATCCATAGCCATGAGGACCAGCTCTGGAGTCTATGGACCCTGGGATGTGGCTCCAACCTAGAGCCTTGCTCTCTGTGTCCTGCCGAGGGGTGTTAGGTGCCTCAGGTGGGAAGGGCCGCTGGGGCAGGACCACCGGGGGCGACCATTGAGAGACCCTCACATCAAAACAGGATGAGATTGGGTTGTTGTCCCTTAAACACCTCATGGGGTTGCTTTCCGGGCCCCTTGCTTCAGTATGTGGTGTGCAATGGGCAAACTGGGGCTCTGGCCCCAGAAGCCAGGGTCTCATCTCCATCTTCCCAGCCAGGGCAAGTTCAGAGGAAGCCGAGAAAAGTCACTTCACCGCTTCGCTTCCACTGATCTTCTTTGGGGACCCGGGTCTTCTTTTCTATCCTTCCAAGGGGAGGCCCGGTGCCCTCAGCACTGCTCAGCCTCCACGAAGCCCTCCTTCTCGTGGCCCGAGGGCTCGACCTCCGTGTAGGTGGAGTGGTTGGGGTGGTTGCGGAATCTCACTGCTGGCCAGTGGTGAGGTCTCCGCTGGGGGGGGGGGGGGAGTATGACGCAGAGTCAGTGGGGGTGCCCGCACCCACCTGGGACCCCCCCAACCTGCCCCTCCCCCACCAGGGACAGTGCTGAGCACAGAGACTCTCTTCTCAAGGGTGCTGGGGGCCTCCTGTGAGCTAGGCGGAGTTCAACCCCTGTCCAGAAGACCCCCCGACCCCCCGGCGGTGATCTCTCCACTGGTAGGAGCCTTGCTGAGAGCCCAAGGAGTCTAGGAAGAGGTCCTTTTATCCCTCATGGCAAGGACTCCAGAACACAGGTGAGAGCCTTTAGCGATGTACCTAGCGGACTCCTGAGACTGCAAAAAGTGAGGCTGTGGGTGAGAGAGGGAATGATCTGGGAGGCTCTGGAACTGCCAAGAAAACCCTTCGGACAGGGTAGACCCTGCAGACAGCTGGGGACCTTATGAACATGCACCTTCCTGGGCCCATTTCAGACCTGCCCCATCAGTGTTTGTGTGGCTGGGGATCTGCAGTTCCCCGGCGGTGATACCCAGGGAGGCTAAAACTTTAGGCTGATGGGTTAGAGCTTACAAGAAACAGGGGCTTCTAAACAAAGAGGAGGAGACCCCCTGCACCTCTGGGTGATCCCTGTCTGGGAGACCTACAGAGGCAGCCTGGCTGGACCACACGCAGAGTTGGGGAGGAGCGGAGAGCAGAGGACAGGACCAGGAGCTCGTGAGCCCTGTGGCCCAGGGAAAAGGGGGCTCTGGCTCTTCTGAATTCCGAGACATTCCAAACCCTAGCACCCTCAGTGAAAGCTCCCAGAGAGAGCAACTCATGATTACTATGTCTTGTCGATTCTGACCTAAGGCAAAGAGGCAGAGATCTCTGTTCCACTATGGCTTGGAGTAAGCAGCCAGCCTAGAATTGGGGGGTGAGAGACCACAAAGCGTTAAAGACTGGCTGCACAGTCCCCAGTGATTTCTCTTGCTTTCCTCTGGGGGCTCTTCTGGTTTCACCAACAGGGGAGCAAAAGGCAGATGGGCGTTCAGCAGGACAGGAGGGGGGCAGCACTCCTGGGGGAGAATGAGGTGGGGGGTTGGTTAGGGACTCAAAGGATGGAGTCAAAGATGGTTCCTCAGGAAGGAACAGGAGCCAGGCAGGTGGGAGGGGAGGGATGAGGTGGGGAGGGGCAGGTGCCCCACGGCTTCGGAAATGCTGATGCGGAGGCAGACAGTGGAGCTGGGCCCAAATCCTACACTGACCTCGATGAAGAAGAGCGCGGCATTGGAGGTGGGGTGGCCGTTGATGTAAATCCCAGCCAGGACAATGGCTGCCACCAGGAGAACCGCTAGCACGATGCCCACAATGGTGCCCAGGTGCACGGGGGGGCCCTTGGTCTTGGGGGACAGGTTGTTCTGAAGGCCTGTGGAGAGACCGTTAGGGTAGGGAGTGGCTACCAGGGAACCAGGAAGGGAGGGCCATGAAGTCCTAGGTTCTGGCAAAATCTCAGAGGTGAAAACCAGCAGAAACTTCGGGCTGGCTTATGACATAGGTTTAAAGGTGGGGCAGGAGTGGGTAACATCGTGAGTGTGGCATTCACGTTGCACTGGGCAGGGCTCAGGTGGTTTACCAAAATCACTTAAAAGTTGCCTAAATGTCCAATAAGTATCAAAGAGAAGTTCTCTCCAATACCCGTGCCACTTAAATGCTTTTCGAGAATTCTCATAGGTTATGTGATGGTGAAGAGTTTTGGATCTGAATATTCCTCCCTGATTGAAATTCAAGTTCTATGGCTTATAAGCTGTGTGACCTCGGGAGAATTACATACCACTCCGGTAGAACAAGGATCATAATGATTACAATAATAATTACCTAATCTTAATGATTACAACCCTAAGGGTTAAAATAGATCATTCACGTCAACTGCTGAAGACCAGGGCTGATGTCTCAGATGACCTCAGCTATTTTGATAACAAAATGACCATATTTTCACCTGTCTGTCACTGTCTGCTACCAGACTGTGGCCTCCTGGAGGGCAAGGACAGTGTCTTCTTACTCATCTCTGTGTCCTTAGCTCTTAGAAAAGATGGCGGGCCCCATGGTAGGAGTTCGATAAAAGAGTGAACCTAGTCCTCTGAGGGCTAATAAACCAGCAGGCAATCTCTCAGAACATTCTGAGCATTTGAAATACATTCCACGGGGGAGGCTGACTATTGCCATAGACTATCAAGCTGGAAGGTCATCTAGTCCGGCCCCTCTCTTGGATGGCTGGAAATACAGACAGGTGAAGTGATTTGCTCAAGGACAGAGTCAGCCAGCCGCTGACAAGCCGGTATTCCCATATTACCTGGGGTGGCTACTTGCCTCTTCTCCCTACCCTACAGGGATGTGCAGATAATGGAGTAGAAAAGACTGATGAGCACATAAGCAAAAGAAATGCCAAATCCTTTCCTACAGGTGTCTGGGTGGAAGAGGAATCAGCAGGAGGTGGGGACTCGAAACACACATCCCCATCACTGTCCTCCCCATCCCCTCTCCTCTGCCCTGTCCCAGGGTGGGTGGGGGTGTGGAGTTGGAGTGCACTGTTAGTGCCCCCTACCTGCCAACAGGTGAGGTGACACACCCCCTGCTAGCCTTCCCGATCCTGGCAGTCAGCCCGCAGAGACACGGGTGATCTGATAATCAGGGTTTGGGCCGAAGAGCGCACAGGGTGCAGAGTGAGCGGAACATGGTCAACGCACACTCACGCCCACCGCCCACAGAGCGGTCATGGCTTTGTCTCTGGGGGGAGACTGGATCACCATGTTGCATCAGTAGCCTCTCCCCGCTGTGAGAACCCAAGATAACAATGTCACTGCCCCTGGAGTTTGGAAGGCATTTCCAGTTCCCCTGTGTGGTGGTGTCACAAGAGCCCGAGTTGGCCCAGGGCCAAGAGCAGGGGAGGAGGTGGGACATGTCATGTCACCAGATAGAGAATATCCTTGTACTTAATCTCGGGAGCAAAGGGCCCCAATTTCCAGGGCCCTGTAAAAAGTGAGGTGGACAAGTTTTGTGTACCCTTTGCCCATGCAGGCAAGGAATCCAAGGCAACTCGATGTGGGAGAAGCTGTGCTCCACCCCTCACTGACGGTGAGGCCCAGGGGGACAAGAGGGGCGGCCAACGGTGACAGGCCCCACACTGCCATGCCTGCTCTAGCTCAGCTCTTCCTTCCTCCTCTCGCTCCTTTCAGGGCAGTGAGTAGTCAAGACAGACCTCCAGGAGGTATCTGGCTGATGAGAAATGTCTAGAGGTAGACACGTTCCTTCAATCTAAGTGGGCTAGGGGCCCAGGAGCCCAGCCGGAGGTCTGGAAAGCTCAGGCTGCTGTCACTCCCCTCCCCACCCCACATCAGAGCCAAAGCAAAGAGGCCAGGGGACTGCTGCTCCCTCTTGAGGGGCAGGGTGTTTCTAAGAGGCTGTGGACATGATAGAGAGTGGCAGGAAGCTCTGTACTCACCCTCTCCTCCTGCATAGGGATTCAGCTTGGTGTCATCTTTGAAGAGAAGGAGAGAAGGCGTCAGATCAGTGCAATCATTATGGTCTTGGTCACTTTAGGTTCAGATGGGATTTTTAGGGAGGTTTAGTCTAACCCCACATTTTTTTTTAAAAGATTTTATTTATTTATTTGACAGGCAGAGATCACAAGGAGGTAGAGAGGCAGGCGGTAGGGGCGGGGGGGGGGGGCGAGAAGCAGGTTCCCTGCTGAGCAGAGTGCCCAATGTGGGGCTTGATCCCAGGACCCTGGGATCACAACCTTAGCCGAAAGCAGAGGCCAAATCCTTGCTGACTTGGGGCCTTTGCTCCTGAGCCACCCAGGTGCCCCCAACCCCACATTTTATGTGGATTTAAAAAAGATTTTTTTGAAGACTACATTTTTAAGTAATCTCTATACCCAATGTGGGGCTCAAACCCACAACCCTGAGATCAAGAGTCTCACGCTGTACCAACTGAGCCAGCCAGGTGCCCCAATCCTTCATTTTAAAGGCAAAGAAACTAAAGCACAGGGAGGGGAGGTGCCTTGCTTCAAGTCACACAGCAGTGTCATGGTGGAGGTCCACAAGCAAGCCAACTTTTCCTAGTCTCGTGTTCATTCATTCAAGCAATATTAATTGGATGTTTACTATGCAGTTGAGCCCTGAGAGTAGGCACTGGGGTTCAACATGGTCTCTGCCCTCAGGGAGTTAACAAGTCGGGGAGAGGGAGTGACAATTAAAACCCAGCATAATGAAGCTCTGACTGGGGGCCTCACCCAGATAAAGGGTGTCAGGACGGGGAGGCGAGACATGGGCAGGGGGAAAGGATTCTAGACAGAGGAAAAAGCATGAGCAAAGGCCCCGAGTCAGCAAGGATTTGGCCAGTTGGGAATAAAAAGCAGGTCAGTATAGCTGGAGGGTGGAGAGGGTGTGAGTAGGGGGTGGTGAGAGATGAGACTAGGGGCGCGGCAGGCTAGGAGGGGCTGAGGAGGGGCCTGTGTTCCAGGTGCAGATCTGCTTGAAGACCTCCCCCTCCTCACCTGTGCACAACTTGGAGGAAAGATGTCTACACTGCAAGGTGTGTGTCCTGTGGCTTCCTAAATCAGTTCCTATGGTTGACCCTCCCTGTGGCTCTTCCCCACAGGTTGTGTTGGGGGCTGTGGCCACAGCAGCTTTTCTCCCACTCAGCCATGGCTGGTTCCCAGCCGCCATTTTGCTGGGGGGGGGGGGGCGGCATGGAAGGCAAAGTGGCTCCCTCAACAGTGAACTGCACTAGAGTCCCGGGAAGACTCACACAGTGAGGAAATGCATGTGGTAGGTGTTGACTGAGTGGTCATTTTTCTGAGTCAGTTGTCACTTTGTTTTTTTAAAGATTTAATTTATTTATTTGAGTGAGAAAGGGAGAGGGAATGAGGGGTGGGGAGGGGCAGAGAGAGAGAGAGAGAGAGAGAAAAGCAGACTCCCTGCTGTGCAGGGAGCCTGTTGTGGGGCTCAATCCCAGGATCCGGACTGGAGATCATGACCTGAGCTGAAGGGTAGATGCTTAACTGACTGGACCACCCAGGTGTCCCTGAGTTGTCTCCTCTTGCTGCTAGTGGTGTGTTCTGTTCTGTTCAGCTGCCCATCGCATAAGCCCTTCTCTTGCACACGCTTATTCAGGGTGAAGGTCTGGCTTTCCTTGGAATGAAATGCACAGGTTTGTGGCCGCTGCTTGCCACCCAGAGGTCATTCTGGTTCTCTTTGGAGGAGCGCTCAATCGCAAAAAAAAGCACAACGAAATCCAGCCCCCACACCTCCTGTGCACCCAGCCTTCTCTGCTCCTGAGCTTGGCTAGTGCCAGAGGGGTCCCCGCACTATCCAGCAGCCCGCTCCCACTAACTCCTCTGCTCTCTGGCTCTGCGCTGGCAGGGTGGGTCCCTTTGGCTGTCTCCCCTTCGTTCCCATCTCCCTGTACCCTAAGATAGACCGTGCAGGACAGACTCTAACTCTTGGACTGGATTACTCACTTCCTGTCTCTTCCTTATTCTTTTTCATTTAATTCATCTGAGAATAAATGCTCTCAAAACCTGCACCGTACCCCACTCCCTGTTAATCCTGGACCATCTTAGAATAATGGGAGCTACCCAATCTGCCTTGCTTGTTCACCCCTTTGCTATTTTTTCCAACCCCTCAAATCCACAAAGACCTTTTTTTTTTCTTTTTCAGCACTGGGATGTCTGGGTGGCTCAGTTGGTTAAGCATCTGCCTTCTGCTCAGGTCATGATCCCAGGGTCCTGGGAAGTCCCCATCAGGATCCCTGCTCAGCGAGGAGTCGACTTCTCCCTCTGCCTGCTGCTCCCCCTGCTTGTGTTCTCTATCTGACAAATAAATAAAATCTTTTTTTTTTTTAAAGGTGTTTTTTTTTTTTTTTTTTTTCAGCACCAAGAAAAGCAGTCAAGGGGCAAGATCTCCGCTTTCGAGCCAAATGAGACCTGACTCCACCTCTTCCTGCCTGTGTGACCCTGGGCAAGTCACCGACCTCCCTAGACCTTAGTGTCTTCTCTGAGAAATGGAGATATAACAGAATCAGCATGCAGGGTTGTCAGGAGGACCAAGTGAGTGTTGATGCCTGAACAACGTTAGCCCATGGTCAGGCCCCTCAGAATGTTAGCTCACAGCGCGCCTGGGTGGCTCAGTTGTTAAGTGACTGCCTTCAGCTCAGGTCATGATCCTGGGGTCCAGGGATCAACCCCTGTGTCGGGCTCTCTGCTTGGCGGGGAGTCTGCTTCTCCCTCTGTCCCTCACCCTGCTTGTGTTGTTCTCTCTCTCAAATAAACAAATAAAATCTTAAAAAAAAAAATGTTAGCTCTCCTATTATTTGCTCCCTCCTCTAGGACTTCCTTCTGGCCAGACCCATGGGTCCATTCTCCCGTTCTTTAGGCTGTAGTGAGAAAGGCAGGGGGCACCGTGGAAAGTATATTCCACCACTTACTTTGCAGGTAACCCCAAGTAACCAACTTCGCCCCTACGGGCGTTGGTTACCCGTTGGCCGTTTCCATAGCTACCAAATGGGATGGTGGCTGAATAATATTTTAAAACATTTGCCTTTTTCTCTTCTCCTTTCCTCTGTTGTATTTGCCCCTTTCAAGCAGGTACATGGCTCCATGGAGGCGGGACAAGCCCATGTCTTTCTGAGCCTGAGGGCAAAAGGCTAACACCTGGCAGTGATGTATTAAAGAAGGATGAGAGAGAAAAATCCGGGAAGGGTCTGCACCGGGCTTCCCCAGATGCTATGTAGTACCTCTGGGTGGACAGACCTCTGGCAGCTTCAAGAACCCCAGGCCTTGGGATGGCAGAAGTCCCTGAGGAGGGTGTGGGGGGGCAGCTAGACCCTGGAGAGGTGGGGATGGAGCATCAGCATCCCTCCTGAACACAGCTGCCCCACTCCGACCCTCTGTCCACACCAGGTCCCAGGGCCAGGAAGCCGGGCTGAGGGGCACCCCTCCCGCTGAGCATGGTTGGAGGAAAATCAGGCAGTCTTTCGCTCACGTCTGAGTGTGTGGACTGAGTGTGTGGACAGCTACAAGGCTGCTAAGACCTCCCGGATTCTGTGAGGATGGCTATTAAGATGACCTGAGGCGGATCATATGACATTCCGGGCCCTGGGCTGGGACGTCTGTCTTCCCCTTGCCACAGTGAATCCATCCCACCGTCCTGACATGGGCCAGCACCTGGCTCTGCCTCTCCCCAGGCGCCCTCCTCCGTGAAAGTTGGGCCATTCCTCTTCCCCGAGACAACCCCTGTCAGGGATGGTTGCTGGGGCCCCAGGCCTTCCCCTCCCCGGGGCTTCTTCCCCCAGCCGCTCCCCACTCCTGGCTCAGGCCTTACCTTCTGTGGTGAGGCTGTCGATGAAGAGTGAGGAGGAAGTGGTGGTGAGATCTCCATCAAAGGGACTGAAGGAGCTGTTGGGGGAGGCCGAGTAGTGGCCTTCATCCCGGAAGTCCTCACACGTCCTGCCCTCTGCCTGCAGGACAGACCCCGCACCGCTCTGCACAGAAGCCTCACTGCCCGCCGTGCAGAAAAGAGCCCTTACTTGGGAGGGCGGAGGGGGACCCCTCATCCCTCAGCGGCCAGAAATCTTCAGATGCCGGTGCACGGCTCAAGGGTGGTGAGCTGGGCCCTGAGGGCACTTACAACTTCCACTTTATCCTGAAAGTGCCTGATCTATCTTACAAGGCAATTTAGCCAACTGCGGCTTCCGATTCTTCCTCGAGGAAGGAGCGGAGATGCCAATCTTACACAAATAAAGCAAATCCGTACGTTCACCACAGCCAGCGTCCCAAGTGGGCTGCTGGACAAGATTTGTTTTCAAGTCATAGGAAGCTCCTCCGGCCTTACTAATAACAGAGGAGGTGGTGAGCGCACAGACTGGGGCCTGGGGCAGGCGGTTTATGTTTAAATGTGGGGTCTTGGCACTTCTGTATCCCACCCATTGCGCGGGGCAGGTCAAATCATGAAATCTCTCTGTGCCTCAGTTTTCCGCTCTGAGCAGGTCGGGGGGACCAGCCCCCAGCTCCTGGGCCTGTTCCGATGAAATCAGAGCAAGTGTGGGCAGTGTGCTATGGGGGGCTCACATGGCATGAAGGGGTGGAGAGGTCGAGGGAGACGCCCAGATAAATGGATCTGTCTGGGTCGGGATAAGGTGTAAGAATAGGACGCTCCCCACCCAGAATCAAAGTGTGGAGCATTCTGGAAAACTCCAGCAGCGAGAAGGAGCCTGTATGGGATCCTAAAGGGGAGGTGCCTGGAACCATCCTCTTCCCTCCCAGAAAAGCTTGCCTCCAGAGAGCCCTCCAAAATCTCCCAAGTCTGGCCTCACTGGCTCAGGGCAGTCTGAGGGGCAAGGCCTGGATGGAGGGAAGAATTCCGCCAAAAGCCAAAGACACCTTGTGGAGAGCTCCTGGGGGACGGGCCTGCCAGGGCAGCCCTACCGTCCCCCACAAACTGGCTTGCTGAAGCTTCTCACCTCCTGGGCACAGCCGTAGGCCAGCCACTCCTGGCGGTAGCGGTCAAAACCACTGGAGCATCTGCAAGGGGACCAAAAGGTAAGAGGTGTGAAGGACTGACAGAGAAGCCCTCCCCTTCTTTCCCCCGGTCAGTAATAGCTCTCTGATGATGGTGAGGAGGGGGCCGACCTCCCAGGGCTGAGATGATCAAGACCACGGGGCAGGTGCCCTCCTCAGCACCAGGCAGCTGGGGGATCAGCAGTCAGACCCCTCTTCCCCAATTACGCCAAAGGAAGGGAAGGTGTCTGTGTCATCTCTATCCCCTCCTTCGGACCCAGCTCCCCAGGACTAAGGCCACATCTACCCAGATGTGTGTGTATAGGGCATTAGATGGACTGCATGACCTCAAATAAACTTTAAAATTCTCTTGGCTCTAGGCTGCTATGAAATTGCTGAGCACCAGGGAAATCACACAAATGTCTTCTTGGAAAAGCCTCGCTTATTCATAGACAGTCCTCCTCCATCTTTGCAGAGGGGCCTGAACTTGACAAGGAGAGGCTGGGCTGACGGTGGACGTGAACAGAGTTAGCCAGTACCTCCTGTGTGATCATTAAAGGGCAAGAAGGAGGGTCTTGCCAGAGGCTAGGAGAAATTTAAAAAACTGGCTGGTCAGTGTCCCAGGAAAGGACGCTGGAAAGGACGCTGTGCAGCTCCGCTGGGCTGGGAGAGGCCGAGTGCCTCCCTAGGGAAGGGGTGGGGGTAGGAGGATGAACCAGAGAATGTTAATGTTCTCCATGGCATCAGGCTCCCATTTCCATTCTTCACTCTGGTGCCAGGGGAAACCAGCGAGCCCTGCTCTAGCTCTGGGACATCTGCATGGGAAGAAGCATCCCATGAGCCACCAGTGCTGAGAGAGAATTCATGGTTAGTTAACTTTCTTCCCTAGCATCCGCCCACCCCGCTGCCGAAGACCTGGTGAGGCAGAAGGTTCCCGAGCACTGTCAGTGCTTCCTTCTGAAGATGCCTCCTCGGGCTCTGAGCTGCTTCTCCCCTCAGGCTCTGAGCAGCAGGGGGAGCGGGGACGCACTAAACCATCCCCACCCCCCCACTCTCAGGTCCTCTGTGTCCACTACTTTGGGGCACGGAGGATTAGGGGTGTGTTAGGGGCTGGGAGCTAAAGTTCCTTTTGAAGCCAAACTAAAGGATTCTTTCAAGGGCTGAGACTTTGATATAGGCCTAAGAGCACCACATTCTAAGCCCTGAGCCAACCAACCCAGACGCAGAGAAGGGCCTGAGATATGGCCACTATTGAGCGCCTCCTGAATGCCAAAGGTCACCCCAGCCATGTGCTATTCCTGTCCTGTTTCAGGGGACCCTCACAGTGACCCTGAAAAGCAGGGATTATGGCCCCTCATTCCCTGGGCCAAATCCTGGAGTTAAGGTCACCCCTTAAGGGGGTGGGTTGGGGGTGAGGGTTGGGGGTGATGTGGGATGAAAGGAAGACACCAGCCATGGTAAGTGAAATTGTCTAAATCAGATCCAGCCCCAGCGCAAGGAGGGGAAGCTCTGGGAGGCTGCGGAAGGCAGAGTGGGTGGCGAGGAAGGGGAAGCTGAGAACCCACAGGGTGATTGCAAGCAGCTGTGGCGGGGGAGAGTCCCTGGTGGCTGGGCCCTCGGCACCAGCCCTGCCTCCTGGCTCTTTGGGGACCCGGGGTCAGCTCTCAATGGATGCCAAGACTCCAGATGGCTGGCAAGGAGGGCTCCATGCTGGGGTGAGCCCAGGCCCACGAGCACTGGGGGACAAGACTTCGGACCCACATCAGCCTTGCCTTCTCACTGCTGGAGCTTCTGCATCCCAGAGCTGACATGACCACAGCAAAGGCCGTGTCTGCACTTAAGGCCTTGGCCTCCCCCAACCTGACCAACCCTCATTAAACGGTCACGGTCTCTGGGTTTGGGCGTATGTGTTAAATGGGGATGTGTCCATGCGAGGCTTTTGCTTTCATCTGACCCATTTTGAAGTTCTCATGGCTCAGCTTCGGTTGGACGCTGAGTCATGTAGTGGCCGGCCAGCCCCAGGATTCCAGGGCTCATTTGAGGTGATCTGGGCTATCTCTCCACGCTGAGACAGTGGCTCGCAAACTTGAGAGGGCCAGAGGGGGACCATGCTGTAAAGCCACACACCAGGAGGGACCAAGCTGGGGTCTGCCCTAGGTATCCTCTCTGAGGCTCCATGTCCTTCGTGCACGGGGCCCTGGACACTTTGCAAAAATGCTCTTGGGTAGTTGAGAAATTAAAATGATGGCATGTTCCTCACCCACTTTTCCCCGGGACCACATCACCACACAGCCCATTTTATGGGGAAATAAATTGAGGCCCCAAGAGAGTGAGTAAGAGCACAGCTGATGGGAAGAAAAACACCCTGGAGCCCCTCTCCTCCTGGCCTGGGCTATGCCTTGTGCTGGGCAGGCCGCCTGCGAGGGCGGCAGCTTCTATTTCTGCACCAGGATGTTTGAAAGGAGCAAAGGAAATGCTGACAGGTGCCCCACAGCTGCGTGGAACGCAGAGACTCTGTAATTTGCAATTTTCAAGACTGCCTCCGAGGCTCTCGGAGTTCACAGGGCTTCCCACTCTCATGAGAGCCCCAGTCCCCAGAGACATTTTCCCCCCTTCCTGCTATTTATTTATCTTGGACAGGAGAACAGGGCTCAGATTCTGAGTCTAATCTGTGAGGAAATGATTTCAGAACAAGGAGTGGAAGATGAGTTGATTTAAGAACTTTATCCCTGAATCCAAATCTCTTCCGGAATTTTCCCTAGTTCCAAAACCAAGCAAACACAGCTTTGTAGCCTGCCCTAACCTTCCACAGATGCCTGCAATTTCCATAGCCCCGAATTTCAGGAAACTCCGTTGCAGCCTGACAAAAGATCTTCAGGAGGGGTTTTGGGGTCAGGGGGATCCCATCCAACGGCAATGGGACTTTGGAGCCGGGAGGTCCCACATTTGTTTGCAGGTCAGGCACTGTGTTGAAATTCAGGCTCCTGGGCGTCCCTCCCAGAGACCCTGATCCTGCGGGGCCTGGGCCGGGGCCCAGGAATCTGCATATTTAACCAGAGCCCTAGCTGAGTCTGGGATCCTCACAGCTGTGGATCGTTCTCGAGAAGCCCTGCCCTAGGATGAGCCAACTCTTCCGGGGTGTGAGGAGGAGTTACAGTTGGTGGGATCCCTGGATAGTCTTCTGGAAACCTAGCATCACCATAGGGACCCGGCAGGTCACCTTGATTGGTCTCAGGCCTTAGGGACTCACTTCTGTGACATTCTCGTCCCAGGGGGCACAGTTGACTGGCTAGAGATACTCTCATGGTGGCAGTGAGGCAGAGAGTCGGGGCCAGGCCACCCTCTGCCCCACCTCCACAGTCCACCCGTGGGCCTCAGCCTGGGCACAAACCTCTGGAGGACATGGCACCAGCTGCAGTTGAAGGTCAGGTCCGAGGACACGCAGGCGTCACAGCTCTGATGCTGCAGGCAGGCTGCAAGAGAAAAGGTGACTGTCCCCCAGCTGCAGACCCTCCGTGGACCTCCACGGACCTCCAAAAGGCACAACTCTCCTCGGTGCCAGGCCTTTACAGAGTTTCGGAGTCTCTGACTAGCAGGGACCCTGGAAGTCATTAATGCCACCCTCCCTCGCATCCAGCCCCGATTCTTCTGTCTGTTTCTCCCTCCTCCGCTTTCCTCCTTCCTCCTTCGGTTCCCAGGGGGCTGGGCCCCGAGCTGGGACTGGGGTTTGCACCGTAAATCCTGGTGCCTGCCTTCTTGGGCCTTATAGTCCTCTGGGTGGACAGACACTAAATAGATCATCAAACAAACATAACTATGTCATTATCATCATGATGAGGCTCGGGAAGGAAAATCACAGGGGCCTGGAAGCGTGGACAAAGGGATCTCACCTAGCCTGGGAATTTACACTGCTGGGCTGTTGCCCACAATTACAGGGTGGAAAAAGATTCTTTGTCTTAACTGAGATCTGTTTGACACAGAACACTGTATATGTTCAAGACGTAAAGCATGTTGACTTGACACCTTTATATTGCACTCTGATTGCCGTTGTAGGGTTAACTATGAATGCTACTGAGTCACACGGTTGCTATGTCCTCTCCTGGCAGGAACAAGAACTAGTCTTCCAACAAGTTTAATGTTTTTTTTAAAAAATTCATTAATTTATTTATTAGAGAGAGAGAGAGAGCATGAGCAGGGTGGAGAGGGAGAAGCAGGCTCTCTGCTGAGCAAGGAGCCCCATGCAGGACTCGATCCCAAGAACCCGAGACCACAAACGAAGTCAAAGTCAGATGCCTAACCCACTGAGCTACCCAGGCACCCTGAATTTAATGTTTAGAATACACTTTTGTTGGCTATAATCACAGAAAAGGATGTTTATGATGTTCTGGTTTGCCCCCCGCCAGTGCTAGCTGGGAGCACACCTTCCATCCATGTGGAAGGCCTGGGGCCAGAATCGTCCCCTGGTCTGTCTCCACCTCCTCACTCACCTCAGCAGAGCCTGAGCGCTGCGTCTGTGGGGGGTCAACCAGTCTTTCTTGATTCCATCCCTTTCTTCTCCCTTCCCACTTGGAAGTGAGCTACCCCCAGGGCTATGTGGGTCTCTCTGCTCACTTGGGTTACATCTCACGTGGGGAGTTACTGAACCTCGCTGTGTCTCAGTTTCTCGTGTGGAAAAGAGGGACCCTGGTGGTCTCTGCTGGGCAGACGTGCAGTGAGGATGAAATGAGGCGACCCGGGGAGAGGGTCTGTACGTGACTTGGGCTGGCCCTGCGGTGAGTCCTGTGAATGCTGCCCGTGGTTGACTGTGACCTTACTCATGCCCCTCAGCGTACCTACCAGGATTCATCCACTCATTCATTCATGCTCACGTTCATTCTTCTTTGCTTTTTAGAGATTTGTTTGTTTGAGAGAGAGAGAGAGAGCGAATGCACACGTGAGCAGGGGAGGGAGAGAGAGAAACTCCAAGCAGGCTCCCTGCTGAGTGCAGAGCCCAATGTGGGGCTCGATCCCAGGACCCCAAGATCATCACCTGAGCCAAAACCAAGAGTAGGACGCCTAACCGACTGTGCAGCCTGATGCAGTCTTTCAACAGATATGTATTGAGCACCTGCCACAGGTAGGCACGGTCCCAGCTGTGGAAGCTGCAGTGACGAATAGGGAAAGACAGACAGATGCGCTCCTGGCACAGAGCCTGCCGCTAAGTGCAGGAGATGCCCAACAATACCCAGACAACAAAGTCTGCACTAGGGTTTCTAGCACAGGCTGAGAAAACAAGGGGCGCAGAACAGGGAGGCGGGGTGACAGTGTGGGGGATGTCCTATTTGGGGAGGTTGGCAAAGGCCTCTGAGGAGAGGTCGTTTGGGCAGAGATTGAGAGCAGGGAGGAAGCAAGACTGGAGGCCCGCCTGGAGGAGGAGGAGGAGTTGAAGCAGAAAAGCCCCTGAGCGCAGAGGCCGGGGAGGAGCATATTCCAGCGGTGTTCCCAGCGGCCACCAGAACACTAACGGGCTGCATGGAGTCGACAAGCTGAGGGTGATGGGAATGGGGGGGAGGGACAGCTGGGGGCTGGCCTGGGGCAGGGCAGAGCCGGAGAGCAGAGGAGTTAGAGGGAGCAGGCTGCTGGACGGTGCGGGGACCCCTGTGGCACCAGCCAAGCCCAGAAGCAGAGAGGGCCGGAGCGCAAGAGGTGTGGGGGCTGGATTTTAAGCATTGTTCGCTTGAGATTGAGCGCTCCTCTGAAGAAAACCAGAAAGACCTCTGGGTGGCGAGCAGCTGCCACAGACCTGTGCATTTCATTCCAAGGAGAGCCAGGCCCTCACCCTGAATAAGTGTGTGCACGAGAAGGGTTCATGTGATGGGCAGCTGAACAGAACAGAACACACCGCTAGCAGCAAGAGGAGACAACTGACTCAGAAAAATGACCACTCATTCAACACCTACCACACACATTTCCTCACTCTGTGAGTCTTCCCGGGACTCTACTGCAGTCCGTTAATGAGGGAGCCACTTTGCCGGCCATGCCACCCACCCCAGCAAGATGGCGGCTGGGAACCAGCCATGGCTGAGTGGGAGAAAAGCTGCTGTGGCCACAGTGTGTCACTTTCAGTCACTGTGAGAGGGACGGGCTGTAGGTGGCACTGTGTCCTTTCAAGAGAATGGAACTCTCCAGCTGTTTTGTCCCCTTCTATACCCAGAGGGCCCAGAACAGCTCCCTATCACAGATGGATGGTAGGCAGTTAACCAATGTTTGTGGAATCCATGCCTGCGTGATTTTGTTATCCCCATTTTACAGGTGAAGGAACTGAGGCTTAGAGAGAGTCACAGAGTTAGGAGTGGTGATCTGGGCTTGAACTGAGGTCTGAGGGAGCCAAAAGCCTGAGCTCTTAGCCTGGAGGTCCCACAGGGGGCTTCCCTGCCCCAGCTCTCACCCTCTGCCCATGCCACCCTCTTATGGTGTCTTCCAGAAGAGACACCAGGAGGAACTGGCCACAGAGTACAATGGCTTGGAGACAGGCCATCCACAACCTCTGGACAAATCTTGGGTAAGTAAACTGCCCCCCCCCACCACCACCCAAAGGTAAGAGAGAAATCCTTCATGGTTGGGGGTGGGGGGTGCAGAGTTTTCTTGGAACCAAGTTAACCGGCTTCCAGGGGCTCCAGGCAATTGCTCTAGGCAAACTGGCCATGAGAAAAAGGTCTGGGAGCCTCTGTGGGATAGGTATACAACCCACTGACCTTTATTTCTCATCTGCATTTCAGATGTCCCGCGAGCTATTAAATGCTTACGAATTCACTGGAGGGGTGGAAGTGGCTGAAATGTAGAGTGTCCCAGAAACGATTCTCAGGATGCTTCACTTCCGCCCAGGCAGTTATCTGCCCTTCGATGTCCTTGCTCCTAAGTGCAGTTTCTTCAAGTCCTGAGCCTGGAGGTTTGCCCTCAGCAGTCCTTGAGGAACCCCTGCTTCTCAGGCCCCAGGTCTCTCCTGCCTAAGACAGAGGGCAGCTGCGGTGGGGGTGGGGCTGTGACCTTCAAGGGGTTTGTGTCCTGTGACCCCATGGTGTCTGTGTCCTTTTTCTTTCCCAGGGGGAGACACCTGCTGAGCCCCGCTGAGACAGGTCTAGTGTTCAAGAACTTTCCTCCTCCCCTTCTTCTTTCTCCACTGCCCCCGGCTTCCAGAACCTCCAGGGAAGAGGAAGCCAGGGGAGGCAAGGCAAGAAACACCCCAGAAGGCAGGGAGAAGGCCATGGACTCAGAGGGAAGCTGGTAGGTACTATGAGACAGGAGAGGACATTCAAACTCTCTTTCAAAAATGCAAGAACAGGGGTGCCTGGTTGGCTCAGTCGGAGGGCATGAGCTCCTTGATCTCAGGGTCATGAGGTCCCACATTGGTTGTAGAAATTAAATAAACAAATAAACTTTAAAAAATAAGAAGAAAGTAAAAGTGCGGGCTGTGAGAACAAGAGTGCTGTCCTTTGCCTCGCTCTCCCCAGCTGCCCTGACCATATCCCAAAGGGCACCTGACCCCGATCCTGTGGGGTCCACAGCAACAGCTGGGGCCTTGGTCATGGACCTCAGCTGTAGGTGAGTGGGGCACCGGGGAGGGCCGGAGCCGTGGTTCTTGGAGGACTGCTGGCTAAATCGCTTTATTGCCTCCAGCCTGTGAACTCTGGCATTACTGCTCCTCTAAGGAACACATGACAAGAAATGTAAGGACCCATGGGTGCCTGGGAGGCTCAGTCTGCCTTCTGCTCAGGTCATGATCCCGGGATCGAGCCCTGGCATCTTGGGCTCCCTGCTCAGAGGGGAGTCTGCTTTTCCCTCTTCTCTCTGCCCTTCTCCCCTACTTGTGTGAGCTCCTTCTCTCTCTTTCGCAAATAAATAAATAAAATCTTAAAAAAAAAAAAAAAAAAGAAAGAAAGAAAGAAATGTAAGGATTGATTCACTCGGTTCCTGGATTACCTTTCCTGGGGGCTCAGTCGAAAAATCCTCAAGGATACACCTTTCCTGGTTTTAATTGTGTGTTAATCACCACAGGTATCCTGTTTCAAGTACAACCACGCCCAGGATGCCAGCTAGTGTCAGCGCTGGCATTAATGTCCTCAACTCTACCTGCCATGCTTCTGACCCTGACCTTAGCTCTGGGAGGGAAGTGATGTGAGGCCCATGTGACAAATGAGAAAGGGCAGCCCGGAGAAGTAAGGTGGCCGTACCCACACAAGGGTCAGTGGTGGGCCTGGGAATTGAACCCAGATTGTGTGACTCTGAAGCTCTTTCCAGGACAGTGGAATGCTCTCCCTTGGCAGGGACGATCCCTACTCACTTGGCATTGGGGTGAACTCCACGGCTGATGTGCTGGTGACCTTGCTGGGGTCCAGCTCCACACGATGGTATTCGAAGATGGTCCTTCGCCGAGATTCTGAAACAGAGGCAGAGCCTGTCACTGGGAGCAGCGCATGCCCAGAGGACTTTGAAGTTTGTATCCAGAGCCGGACAGATGGGCAAGAGACTCAAGTGAGTGGATGGGGGCGGGGTCAGGATGCAGCCCCTAAGGGCAGGAAGTAAACTCATCAACCTTGGACAATGATCTCAAAGCTGCAGGGAGACAGGAGGACAGGAGTTCACCCTGCAAGGAGAGCTTTGAATTGTCGACAGGTTAAACAACCTAACACAGAGGCCTGGCTGCTCCTGAGGTCAAGACCTAGGAGCTCCCCTGCTTCTGCACAGCTCTGTGCCTTCACAGCTGCTGTTCCCTTGACCCATATTGTCCTTCCATGCCTTCTCCCCTCCTCTAGCTCACCCTTCCACATCCAGCTCGGGGCCACTTCCTCTGAGCAGCCTTCCTTCACCAGGTCCCTCCTCTTCTCTACCCAGGCCAGGCACCCTGCTACCCCTGCACACCCCAGGTATGTGGCCCCCGCTGTCTATTTGGGGGGCGGGGCCGTTAGACAGTGAGCATCGGGTCCTGAACTTGACCCACAGAGAGCACTCTGCAAATGTCTGCAGAGGCACAGGCTGAACTTGGGAAACCTCTCCTGTCCAGAATGGAAGTCAGAGTGAGGCTCAGGGCCTGGGGCTGGGCTTATATTACGTCTCAGTCCCTGCAGGGCATTGCTTTCAAGAAACCTGAGTTTTGATTCAAGTTCCGCTCCCGGTTGGGCCTCAGTTTCTTATTTATGATGTGGAAAGGCAGAAACACCTGCTACAACACATTTGGGAGGAAAAACGTACAATTGTAGAGGAAAGACTTCTCCTAAAATGAAAATCGATGCTCTGATACTTTCCACCACATCTCCACACCCACCTAAGAACCATGACATGGGGTTGGTTTCCTTCAGCTCTGAAAGGCCGTCAGCCAGCCACCGAGCTTTGTGAATGAATTTCCCTACAAGGAGAAGGAGCCTTGTTGTGCTCGGCCTGTTCAGCGCCCCTTCTTCTTTTTGGAAACAGCACTCCCTTTGAGGGAACTACCCCTAGTCCATTCCTACATGTGCTTGGCCCTGGAGCTACCATCTTCCCCATGACTCTACCTCCCTGGCTGCACAGTGATTGGTCCAGGGCTGGGCATGTGATGCAAGCTGGACCTATCAGAGACCTTCCCTGGGACTTTTCAACTGTAACCAAAAGGCCCTTTGCTTTTTGGTAATGAAGCTCAGAAAATGCAAGCTCCAAGTCCATGAACAGCCACAGGTCCGATCTCACGCACAGACTCATAGCAGTACATAATCGTGGCTCTCCAGCCTCTGGTGCCCCCAGGACCTGCCCTGGTCCCTGTCTCCCTGGCTCTCAGTTCTTCCTTTGGTTCTTTGGGCTGCTTCATATCCCCTCTTCCACTTAAGATAGTTTGAGCTGGGCTTTTGTTCCTGGAAGCCAAGAGCAGGCAGGGATGTAACTTTCCTCTCTCAGATGAAGGTGGTTTGGAGGAACCTTCCCCAAGGTGGCAGGAGAACTCATCAGGCCCAACTGTGAAAGGAAAGGGGTCATGTGTTGGGCGCCCTCTCCTTAGTCCTCCTCCTGCATGAAGAATCTGCTCAAAAGAACATCTCATCTTGGTTTCTATCATGGATTTATCTCTGATCTTGGAATCAATGCCTCCTACTTAATCCCTGGTTGAACCCCACTGGGTCTGGTGCTTCTCTTCCCATACCACACTGCTGTGTGGCATAGCAATGATGGGCGTGTCGGCCCCAGGAACATTCCCAACCGCGGAATGTCCTGGAAACGTAACCCTATGCAATGAATGCATCCTGACTGGTGGCGTTTGCTGATTTCTGTGGTGTACACACGCCCCATGCGGATTTCAAGCTACCAATTTGGAGTCACTGAACACAGCATCAGGAAGAGACATGGTCACTCTGCTCTCGTGATTCTATACAAGGGTGCCCACCACACCATAGCTCCTGGTTTCTCTGCAGTTGTCCTCCACATTCGAGGCTTCGCTTTCGCAGCCTGAGACCCCACCCCCCACTCCATCAGCCATGCCGCTCACCTCCCCCCATCTCCTCACCAACAGAGGGTGTGGGTACAGTACAGTAAGATATTTTGAGAGAGAGATCACATTCACTTTCACTTGACTTTTATAACATGACATTGCTATCATTGCTCTGTGTTATTACTAGTTAGTGTTGTTAATCTCTCACTGTGCCTAGTTTATAAATTAAGCTTTACCACAGGTATGTAGGTATAGGAAGAAACACAGTATCCACAAGCTTCAGGGCTGCTCATGGTTTCAGGAAGCCACTGGGGATCATGGAACCTGTGCCCGCAGATAAGGGGGGGACCACTGTATTTGTGCTTCTAAAAGGGCAGAAGGGAAACATTTTCAGTAAAAATAAATACTTAAGCCAACATCCCAAAGATGGAGGAACTGCGTCCTTATTTTTGTCCTAAGCAATCCTAAGTCTGAAAGGGAAGGGGCCTAAAGGAAATCCTCATAGTTCTCAGGCAGGCAGTCACTGCCCGATGTCTACAGGCTTACCAAGGTCCTAGGGAGGAGAGACTCTTCCATCAAAAGCTGAGGGATGAGGCTCACAGAGCCCTGTACACATGCACGCACGCACGCACGCACGCACACAGACGCACATATTTATTTTGGTACAAGAAAGGGCCGTTGCCAAGCAGGAGTGGAGTCTGGAAGAGATTGGGGTGAGGAAGGTCAGCTTTCTGTCATTTTTTGCTCAGTTTTTAATCTTTAATCTTTCATCAGGGCCTGTATGCACTGCAGGGCCCTTCCCAAGTAGCACCAATTGCACTGAGAAGGTGGCCTAGGATAGGAGTGAGCCTAGGGGATGTGAGACATCTAGATGGAGGACACCCAGACTGCCTTCCACAACTCTGTCCAACACACCTCCCCCAAGAGCTATCTCTTCTTCTGAAAAATCACCCCTTTGAGCATTAAAATGTAAGGGGGAAGAAAACAAAGGGAAATTCCAGGTCTTCCAAGGGGTGTGAGACCATGGGATCTATAATCTGTGGAAACCTTTCTTCCTTTATCTGCTTCCTCTTGCAAGACTCAACGCAAAGGACACGCCCTCGAAGGCTTCCCCGCCCTCCCCAGCACCGTCGGTGGCCCCTCCTCTGAGCTTCACAGCTTCCTGCACGTTGTCCAGGATCCCCTGTTACACCCTCCATCAGTATTGACTTTGATCAACACCTGCCCCACCGTGCTGAGCTCTACCACTCCCACCACCCAGCCCCTAGCATCAGCCCCTGCACATAAAAGGGCCTCAAAAGAAATGACTGTGAACGAATGCGTGGATTATAGGTAGTCACCAAACCTCAGCAACGTATTTATAACTTCAGTCCACAGCCTACAGGAAAAACACCCTTCCTGCCCAGCCCACCAGACTATGGCCTTTCTCAAAAGGGGAGCCCAATGGGCACTGTAGTCAGACATGCCCCTTCTGACCTTAGAGCTCAAAGGAGGGGAGAGCTGGCTTTCCGGATTCCCCACCTGCAAGGAGGTAGAGGAGTGCTTGACCCCAGGGTGGGAAGGAAGGAGAAATGGAAAGAACAAGTGAAGTCAGGTTGGGCATGAATGAGGGCATGAACTTGTCGAGGAGGCCGACTTCAGGGATAGAGACACACAAGCAGCAGCCATGGAAGGCAAGGTTCCCAGCAAACCTCCCGCCAGAATCTAGGGATGGGTCTCCCCACCACCTGGGCTGGGGAACCAGAATTGGGGGTGTGTTTCAAGGGAGGATGCAGCCAGACGGGGTCAGATGTGCTCCAAAGCCCATCATCGCCCTACCGCAGGGCAGGGAAGAGGAGTGTGGTAGAAAGGGGGATGAGAGTGGGTGTGCGGAAATAGACCGCTGATTAAAAATATTTGCTCACTTCAACTGCCAACGTGTACTTGTTTGAGTGTATGGCTTGGGTAATATTTTATTTCTCTATAAACAGAACTCTTAATATCCCTGCCTGAGTTATTTGCTTTTGGATTATCTCGCCAACATCTGGGGCTCGCCCAAGGACGATGACGTCCATCTGCACGACCAACAGATCCCTCCGGAAGCAAGACAGAGGCCTCCTCAAAGCCACATTTCTGGCAGTTTGGGACGTTCTGTTTTTATCTCTGCCTCCACTCATCAAAGATTCAGAAATACTAAGATCCAGACACGGAAAGCGCTGCTGCCCAGACAAGAAATGTTAGCGGCTCAAAAGAGAGGTTTACATGTCCCATTTTGTTTCAAAACCAGACACCAGCGGGGAAGGGTTGGATTGGCCAGAAGAAATCAGACTGACAAGTCCTGCCACAAAGTGCAACCACTCCAAAAATGGGTGGCTACAAGATTAAAAAAATATAAGATGGCAGTTTTAGAAGAAGTTTTCATTTCTTTGTTCATGTACTTCTTTTTTTTTAAGGTTTTATTTATTGATTTTAACAGAGATAGAGAGAAAGCATAAGCAAGGGGAGGGGCAGAGGGAGAAGCAAGCTTCCCGCTGAGCAGGGAGCCCCATGGGAACTCGATTCCAGGACTCCGGAATCATGACCTGAGCCAAAGGCAGCCACTTAACGAACTGAACCACCAGGTGCACCAAGAACGAGTTTCTTAAACAAATGAATAGAGGAAATTTTATTGACTGCTGGGGGCCCTCGTGGCCAAATAAAGAGCAAATGAGCTACCTTGTATGTTTTGCGTGCCTCTGCAGAAAGCCACTGCTAATTGCCCATAGATCTTGTCTCTGCATTAGGCGTGCTCTGCAGACTCTGCTGCAAAGCCTGTGTAACAGTTTATGTAAGGAAGTAATGGTAAGAAAAATTCTGGTTTTTGCAGCATAGCCTTCCCTCAATCCCAGAGTGAGACTGTGCTGAAGTCCCCCCACCCCCAAAACCGAGGGGTGGGAGGAAAGTGGAGCCTGGGGAAGGAGACAGTCTCGTAGACCAGCCCATGGGCTCACTGCCGGGGAATTCTGGAATAGTGGGGAAACCAACCTCCACTTCTCATTGCACTCCAGGCGTGGAGGGGCTTGGGTACTAGCGATACCATCCTTTCTGGCGGCGGCATCCCAGGGAGGCTTGGACAATGGGAGCCTCAGACAAGAGAGCTGTCCCTGAATTTGCGTCTCCCTGAAGCCACGGTTATTTGGGATTTACTGTTATTTGCAGCTCAGCCTAATCCAAACTAATTCCCTACTTGTGGGTTGAATAGCAGACCCAGAGGAATCTGACCTCTCAGCCACATCAAATCCATCACTCCCCAAAGCAGAGGTGGTGGCCCATTTAGAAACCCAATGAAGGGGGCACCTGGGTGGCTCCGTTGGTAAGTGTCGGCCCTCAGGTCATGATCCCGGGGTCCTGGAGTTGAGCCCCACATAGGGTTCCCTGCTCAGTGGGAAGCCTGCTTCTCCCTCTCCCACAGCCCCTGCTTGTGTTCCTTCTCCCGCTGAGTCTCTCTCTGTCAAATAAATAAAATCTTTAAAAACAACAACAACCCAATGAAGGCCATGGGTGCTGTCCCAGAAAAAGGCTGGCATCTGAATATGGCCCCCCCACACCTCGATATTCCTCCTAAAGTCTCTGCCCAGAGCCAGGCTAAAAACCTCTGACAAAGAGAGATGCAATTAATTAGTATGCCCCTCCACCACATCAGGCCCCTGTTCTCCCTTGGGGTCACCAGAGTGCAGAGGACCAGGTTTCTGCGGCACCCGTTCCCTCCAGAGGCTCCCGCCCCGGCCTTATTGCACATTTGTTGAGCGCTTGCCCTGCCGCGCGGGGCACTGAGCTAAGCGCCAGGGCCACGGTGAGCCCCCCAAGGAGCTCATGGCCTGCTGGGGAGAAGGGGTCTGAGGAAACCAGGAGTTCTGCTGCAGGGAGGAGACAACATCAGAGCTGGACCAATGGATGAGGAGAATTTTGCCAAGTGGCAAAAGGGTTGAAATGGGCGCCGTTTTAAACAAGAACTATGTCATAGAGAGAGGCCTGGGTGGCTCTGCTGGTTGGGCATCTGACTTCGGCTCAGGTCATGATCTCCAGGTCCTGGGATGGGGTCTCATATTGGGATCCCAGCTCAGCCAGGAGTCTGCTTCTCCCCCTGCTTGTGCTCTCTCTCTTTCTCTCTCAAATGAATAAATAAAATCTTAAAAGGAAAAAAAAAAAAAAAGAACTGTGTCATAGCGATGTGGACGGCCCTTGGCACGTTTGGGGAACAGGGCACGCAGACCAGTGATGCCCCGACAGAGAGTGGTGGCTGATGGGTAGGCCGTGCCAGCTGCATGGGACCTTGAATGCCGCGCTAAGGATTTGGACTTCATGCTGCTGCAACAAGATGCCAGAGAATGACATGATCAGATCCAGCGGTGACAAGAAGGAATGAGGGGAGGAGGGAAGGAGATGAGAGGCTGGGGGCTGCGGGACTTTGTCTGGGGGCCGGGTGCCTGCGGGCGGACAGGCAGACAGGACAGCTCAGCTAACAGCACCTGGAGTCCTGAATCCCGCAGCTCCCACGCCAGGGAGGCCCCGCCTCCTGGAGCAGGCGCAACTGCCCTCCTGTTTTTGCAGGTGGGTTGTGCTTCCTCCCCTGCCCCTCTTCCCGCCTCCCCACATCTCCCTGGCTTGCCCTAAGACAGCCTTTCATTCCAGAATCACAGAGAAACCTCAGATGCAGACACTCCCTGGGGGATCTGACTTCCTTTAATTCACCCTCATACAACAGCTGGATCCAACACACATTTCCTGAGACGCTGCCAGCCCACAAAGCCCTTTGAGAGAGGCACGGATGAACCAGACGGGTTCCGTAAGGCACACGGGCGCGAGGACCGGGACGCTAAGAACCGCCCATCCCGCAAAACAGCCTGGGATCTGCGGCACATCAGGCTGCGGGTGTTTGGGGAGCTGAGGAGAAAAGGATTCACCCTTCTGGCTGGAATGGGCCTAGATTAGATTTAGAAAGTCTCAAACGACCCCACGGTTTAAAAAAAAAAAGGAAGACCTGGGTTTCAGTTCTCTCTCGGAGCTGTGTGTGTGATCACAAGCGAGTCACCTCACAGAGCCTCTGTGTCCTCATTTAAAATACAGACTTCACTTGCAGTGCTGGGAGGTTGACCAAATACGATAAAACTGAGAGCCTGGGGATGGGATTATAATCAGCGTGGTCATCAGGCAGCCTCCAATGTGGCCCCCACTGGCCTGCCTCCTGGTACTGTTGCCCTTGGACTCCTGTTCTGAGTGTGGGCTGGACCTAGTGACTTGCTTCTAACCAGTAGAATATGGCAAAAGTGATGAGATGGCACTTCCAGGATTAGGTTACAAAAAGACAGCCCTTAGGTCCTGCCCACCCCCTCCGGCTGTCTTGCTCACCTGCTTTGGTGGAAGCCAGCTACCATGTGATGAGCTGTCCTACGGGGAGGTCCACAGGGCAGGGACAGAGGGGGCCCTCCTCAAGGAAATGAACCCTGCCCACACCCATGGGAGAGCTCTCGCCAGCTCCACCCCAGTCAGCAGCGGAGATGACTATACCCTGGCAAGCACCTTGAGAGCCGCCGGGGCAAGATCTGGATCGTGGGAATTTACTTGCGGAAATACTCACAACGGGGAGTAAAAATAGCTACTTGCAAGAAAATTCACAGCAGCCTTATTTCTTGTGGCAAAAGTGGGAAACAGCTGTAAAGCCTACGTGGGGGGAGGGGTTGGTTAAATTAAGGTAACATCTGTGTGACAGGCTATCAAGTAGCCAGTAACAAGAACGGAGTGGGAGCTGGTATGGTATGATGGACAGGATATACTTCGTTCAAGGGTAGAACAGTGGCATCATATGCCATCATTTGTGTTAAATAACCAAACATATGCTTGCTTACCTATAGGCTTACAGCTCTGGAAATAACCCAGTAGTAGGGTTGCCTCCAGAAAGGAAAACTAGGGACAGGGATCAGGTATGGGAGAGAAACCTATTGTTTTTTCTTTTTTTCCCCCCCATTTCTCCCAAAACCTAATTGTTTTTATAAAAACTTTTTTTATCTTTTGAGTTTTAGACCGGGTACATTTATTCGTGCAAAAATATCACCTTATAAATTGGGATAAAGAAGAGCATTCATAGGGACGTCTGGGTGGCTCAGTGGGTTAAGCATCTGCCTTTGGCTCAGGTCATGATACCAGGGTCCTGGGATTAAACCCCACTTTGGGCTCCTTGTTCAGCAGAAACCTGCTTCTCCCTCTGCCTCCTGTTCCCCCTGGTTGCACTTCTTCCCCCGCCACTGACAAATACGTAAATAAAATCTTAAAAAAAAAAAAAAAAAAAGAAGAGCCTTCATAATAACAGAACAGTCATTTATGTTCATGACAAAAACCTCAAAGGTAACGTGCACATGGGTGAAGTTTGGGAAACTGCCACTGTAGCACGTGATTGTTTTCCCACTAGCTGCAAAAGCCACGACTGTGGGCGTGGCATCTGACCAATGACACACCAGTGTCAGGACATGCTCCTATTTCTGCACTGTTTGCTCCCCTTCCAGATGTCCTGCTGGGTTATCAAACACCGCATCGTGTGCTAAGGGCCAGCACAGAAAGATATCCTAATGCAGGACTTACAGACTCCGTGCACCAGACATCGGAGGGAACGCTTCGTGTGCATCATAGCATTCACCTTCACAGTCACTAGGGGGCACGAACTACTTATATCCCCAACTACAGATAAAGAAATAAACTTTAAGAGGATAAGTGACTTGCTGGAGGTCAGATGCTTGTGGGGAGTTTGGACTCCACGCTTCCCACCCCAGAGCCAAGCCCCTCACACTGGACTGAAACTTGCACATGGAAGGTGCTGATGAAGGCTTATGACAGGAGCCCTGGTCCCTTCCCTCGGATTTCCGTTAGGGACAGAGGCTCTGCTCAGGTGATGAGTCCCTCCATGACTTCCTCTTCATTGTATCTCCATAGCACCCAGGACATAGTGTCGAGTAGAAACTCAGAACATGTGTATTGATTGAATTCAACCAACAGATGTAGGAAGGATACTTCTCTCAGAACCCCTGGAGTTCCCCGAATGGTGGTGCCTTGCCTCTCCACAGGGAAGCCCTTTGGTGCCTCTCACCCACATCCTCTCATCCAGCCTGGGACGGCTAGGGTGGAGTTCAGAATATCCCCCAGTCCCATCAAGTACGGGTAGGGATAGAGAAGAACAGACACCAACCAGTCTGCTCCTGCTTGGGGCCCCGCAGGTTAGACAGAAGGACTTTGTTAATGTTCTTGTTTAAGATTGTATTAATTTATTTGAGAACAAAAGAGAGCATGGGATGGGAGAGGGGCAGAGGGAGATGAGGAAGCAGATGCCCCACTGAGCTGGGAACCCAACACGGGGCTCGGTCTCAGGGCCCTGGGATCATGACCTGAGCTGAAGGCAGAGGCTTAACCGAATGAGCACCACCACCACCCCCCACCACCAGGTGCCCCTAGACAGAAGGGCTTTTTTATACACAGCATAACAGAAGAGGTCAGGTTCAAAAGCATTGGAGCCAGGGGTCTAGAAAAAGCAGCCGGCCTGCCTGCCGTGCCTTCCCCAGAAATGGGAATCCAAGACCCTCATGGCGGTGAGCAGGGGTTAGAAGCAGGAGAGAAAGAACTGTGATTCCCCCAAAATATCAGAACTGGAAGAGGACCAGGAAGGAAAAAGCACCGTTCCAGCTACACACACACCCCATATTACAGAAGAAGCCACAGAGGCTAGAGAGATCTGATTTGCCAAAGGACAGTTAACAACGTGGCCAAGACCAGCTTCCTTCCCCTGAAGCCCCCTGTGATGCTCCTATCACCTGGGATGGGGATGTCCTTATAGTTGTGTTCTGTGAGGACTCAAAAATCTTAATTTGGTGTCTGTGGAGATTTTCTAAAGGGACGGGGTATTGAGTGGCTCTACTTCCCCTCCAAAACTAGAGCCACACCCCCCACTAGAGATTTCACTGGGGGAAAAAAATGGTTCCTCTGCTTTAATGAAGAAAAGTTGGAACTCATTATGCTCCATCTTCCCTCCTTCCTGCTTGGCTCTCTGTCCTCCATCCACCCCCTCCACTGCCCATCCCCACCCGCCTACAGCCTGGGTCAGCTGGAGCTCGGTCCAACCCCCACCCACCCCGTCCGAGAGCTCCGCTGGATCCCTAGGGACTCACCTGGGACATCCGGGGAAGGGTTGAGAATCATGAAAGCATCTGACAGGCCTGCTTTGACGGGGTGCTGGGAGGAGCTGATTTCCAGGACAGGCATAGGGATCTGTGGCAGGAGAAAAAAGGCACCATCTACCCCCCCCCGCCGCCCCCCAAGCACCCCTGGGCCAGCCTAGAGCTCCCCTCTGATCTCCAGATGTATCTGCCTGCTCAGCAGCACCTCTCAGAGGACTCAAAGACATCCCAAATCCAATGGTCCCCATCCAAATTGCAAGTCTCTCCCACAACTTCTCCAGCACATTCACTTTTTCTTTGCTCTTAGTGGATGGCACCTCCATGCAGGCCAGAAACCTGGGAGTCACCCCCTTTCGTCCATCTCATCCACCCTCCACCGAACACATCTCCAAATCCTATTAATTCACCTGCCCTCTGGCTCTTAGATCTGTCTAGTTCTCTCCATCTCACGCCACCTACTCCAAGCTGACATCTTTCTCTGAAACCATCCCGCAGCCTTCCCTCTGAGCCACCAAGAATCTGTTCTCCACTCTGAAGCCAGAGTGACCTTTCTTTTTTTTTTTTTTTTAAAGATTTTATTTATTTATTTGACAGAAATCACAAGTAGACGGAGAGGCAGGCAGAGAGAGAGAGAGGGAAGCAGGCTCCCCGCTGAGCAGAGAGCCCGATGTGGGGCTTGATCCCAGGACCCTGAGATCATGACCTGAGCCGAAGGCAGTGGCTTAATCCACTGAGCCACCCAGGTGCCCCCAGAGTGACCTTTCTTAAAGGCAAAGCTGGGTGTTCCCCTGCCCTTGCTTGTCCCCTACATTCTCCCCTCCAGCCTTGCTTTCTTCCAAGGCTTTGTACCAGCCATGCCCTGTTCTGCCACAGGACCTTTGAATGTGCTTTTCCCTCTCCTCTTGGCTTCCTGTTAAGGAATTCCTTTGCTTCCTGCAGATTTCAACTCTTCCTCAGGGAAGCCTCCCCTGACCTCTGCTGAGATAAAAAGCCTCATGAAAAAAAGAAAAGGGGGAAAAAAGCCTCATTAAAGGCACTCCTGACACCGGGCACCTCTAACTTAGGAATACTTGTCACAGTGGTGATTCTACACTTGTCCCTGCAATTACCATCTATCTCCCCAACCAGACCTACAGCTCTAGAAGGGCAGGGCCTCCAGCCATCTCATCAACTGCTGTCTCCCCAGCACCAAGGCCTACGCCTGGCACATTTGCAGGTTCTCTACAGATAGTTGCTGAATGAAAGACTCCAAGACCCAGCTGTCTCCGCAGCTAAGCTCGCTCACCTCTTTGTAGCCAAACACAATGCGGCCATCGTGGTGCAGAGCTGCCTGGAAAGTGAAGCTGCCCCTGTCCTCCCGGCCTTGGAGGTAGACGTGGTCCCACTGAACAATAAAGACTGTCCCTGGGGAGGAGAGGAGAGAGCCGGCTGGCCAGGGAGGCGGGCCCCGCAGCAGCTTTGGAGACCAACACAGGTGTGGTGGGGTGCTGGGTGCTCAAGTGACAATCCAGGGAGAATAAGACACAATCATGGCCTCTAACGCTTGTCACCTCTGCTAAGAGCCAAGCACTTTTCTCTTCCTATCTCATCAGATCCTGCTAGGTGGCAGGCATCCTGTCCCCATCTTAGAGATGAAGACAGTGAACACAGGAAGGTGGGTAGCTGCCTTGCTTTGTGACCGTAAGCAAGTCCTTGTCCTCTCTTGGGACTGCTCTAAAGGGGCTGACTAAGTGAGCCCCTGAGCCAGGGGGCGTTTGTAAACTCTGAGATCTGGTCTCACCATTGTCAAAGTAAGCGACTGTCGAATTCTCAGAGTAGCCGGGGTTGAAGTTGGCCATCAGAGGCGCCACGTACTGAGTCGCTGTGAGCATCCGATGGATCGTGTCCCCCATGAAGATGAAGCCTGGGGGAGGGGGGTTAAGGCAGAGGAATCACCAGAGAAGACCTAGAGGGGTGCCTTCCTTATGCGGAAGGGACAGTGCAGAGGGAGCTGGAAGCGAATCTTTTTTTTTGGAAATGAATCTTGGACCTCTCTGTTCCCCACCCTCGCCTGCTGGGCTCTGGGTCTAGTGTGTACAGAGCAAAAGGGCTCCAGAGCAGAGAAGGCTCTCCCTGCCCCTCCAGGTAGGCACAGACTCCCGCCCCTCCCTGTCCCTGGGAAAGTGCACAGGAACCTAAGAGAGGCTCCTCTTGTCAGCCAGGAGCCTGATCCCAAGAGCCAGGCTCTCAGGGAAGTCTCCTCTCTCTCTCATTCACAGACTGAAACACAGGGACCACAGGGATTGTCCAGGCTGGCTGGAGCTGGCCGAGACACACACACACAGACACACACATACACACATGCACACACACACACGCAAGTCAGCCAACGTCGGGGGACGTGGTCCAACACACACACTCGTCTCCCTCCTGAGACTGGGATCCCAAGAAAGAGCCCAATGCGGGACCCTCCACTGCCTATCCGTACACCCCCGTCTCCACTGAACCTTTCCAGGTAGGTCCCTTGGGTTCTGGCTGAGATCTCCAAACCTCCCCCAGTCCCACCGACACAGCCTTACCTCCAGTTGCTATGGTGATCTGCCGCAGAGGATGCCCGTAGAAAGGAAAATCAAAGGACAAGACCACTCTCTGCAGGGCATGGGAGAGAATCAGCATGGGCCAAGCTGTAGGCCAGGAGGCTGGGCACCCACACTGCCCCATGCTTGTCTGGACAGAGCAGGGAGCAGGCATGTCCAGGACAGGCCGCCAGGACCACGGGTGGGCACCTTAATTCAAGGCAGCACCCCGGCTCCAGAGTTCCCTGGAAAGCACCTCCCAGATCATGGACCTCAGGCCACAACCCTGCCCACCGACCAGGCACAATGCCTTGGCCCCCAGCCTCCCAGCCCAAGGCAGCCCTGCCAGGGACTGGCCTACTTACCGAAGCCTGCCGGTGGGTGTTGGAGAGGATTCTATGGACCTTCACTTGGCTCTGGTTGGCCTTGGCCACATCCACCCACAGCTCGCGGCTGCGGGGCTCGTTGGGGCCATACAGACGGGACACATAGTAGTTGTGGTTGTCCTCCTGCCACCACCCGAGACAGAGAACACAGGAGGTATGAGGAGTCGGGCTGGCCAGGAGCCATCCTCTGCCCTCCCCAGGAAGTTACCGCCCTCCCTCGTGCGAGCCCTGTGGCCTTGAGTGCTGGTTTCGGCCTGGACATCCTGGGCCATGGATCATGCCCAGGCCAGACCTCAGCTTGGTGCATCAGCAAGAAATAGCCAGGGCAGCTCCAAACAGAGCTATGGTCTTCAAGGAGCTCCCAGACTGAAGGGGACATGTAGTCTCTGCTCGGGGTTACCCTGCTTCAGGGAAAAGAAAAAAGTGGATCTTAGAAGCCCCCAGTCTGAAGATGGAAAGCAGAGAGGTGCCTCAGTGACTCAGTCCGTTAAGAGTCCAACTCTTGGTTTCAGCTCAGACCATAATCTCAGGGATCTCAAGATCGAGCCCCGCATTGGGTTCTTCTGGGCATGGAGCATCTCTCCTTCTCCTTCTGCCCCACCACCCCCCTCAGAAAAAAAATCAATAGATAAATTAAAAAAAAAAGATACAGGTAGACTCTTGATCTTAGGGAGCTGCTAGTCTGATGGAGGAGGTAGGCCTTAGGCAAGTAGGACACACAGACACAAACCCTTGAGCAGAGGGAGAAATCGGAGCCCACATGACAGTCACCAGAGGCTGAGAAAGCCGAGAGAAGCAGCTGTGGTTCCTCTGAGACATTTCTAACCTCTACCATGAGCCCAAAGCAGATAAAGAACAAGCCAGAATACAGCCAGCTGGAAATTAGTTCTGTAAAGCCTCTCCTGCACAGAAGCATTTAGGGCCAGGATTTAAAAGAGGGCAGGAAACAGTTATCAGAAAGGGTGGCAGAGCCCGGGTAGGAGGCGATGTTGTAGCATTTCAACCCATCTGGGAGTGCCAGCCACAGGGAGAAGGAGGCAGAGCCGGCTGGTGCACTTGGCTGCGGCTGAGGAGATGGGGCTGCTGACCCGTGAGGAGCCCTGGACGCAGCGGGTCATTAATCAGGCTGTCCAGCGGCCGCGGCTGCAGACACAGCAGAGCAGACAGACCATGTTCTCCCTGCCAACCTGCCAGCTGCCCAGCCGGCCCTTGCCCTGGGCCCAGCATGAGCAGGGACAGGGGATGCCTGTCCTCTCCAGCCGCCAAGAGGCAGGCTCTGCTCTTCTGACAAGTGACGTGCTCTGGGGACCTGGGGTCAGGGCAGGGTTGGGGGAAGATGAGCAGGAGAAGCAGGGTGTGGCAGGGGAGGGGGGCCTCCCCTCCAGCCTCCTGATCCCCCCCCAGCCCTCCACCGGCCCTCTGCGCGGCTGTCAGACAAATCTAAGGCACATGCAAGGCCCCATCACACTGCTCACAAGCCTTCTGGGGCTCCCACAGTCCTCTCCTCTAAGACCAGACATTCCCACAGGCGAGGGCTGCCTTTATCGATGGGGGTGAGGCACGGGGGATGTGCTCAACTGGAGGATTTGCCGATGAGTCGATGAGTCGCAGGGCACAGCCATGGTGGGAGGGGGGCCTGCCCCTCCCCCGTGCCACAGCTACCATTGTACATGCTCGTGACCGGAATGGGATCATGTTACCAAGCAAAGCAGGACAACAGCCCACAGAGAACAGACCTGGGCAGGTAGGGTGGGAGTCAACCAAATGCAGCTCCCACGTAGGAACTGGAGCAGACCCGTGTTGAAAAACGGCTGCTTGGAGGCTTGGAGAAGGGTCTGGTTTCTATCACCTGCTTCCGGGGACTCATGCGGTGAGAGCTTTTGCCAAACCTCCAAGCGTCAGAAATGAGGGCCCCCCCAGGCAGAAGCCACACTCTGCCGTGGGTCGGAAACCCCAAACAGATGCTAACTTGTGTGTCTGCTGCCTCAGCTAAGACGGCAAAGGGTGGAGTGAGGGGACGCGTCTCCTGGGCCCCATCTGAAACCAGGTCAGTCTCGCTCAAAGGCAAAGGCTTTTCCTTGGTCTGTTGTTTCTCGGATGTTTAAGCAACTGTTCCCACTGGAAGGTAACATGGGCTGCTTTTTAATCATTGGTTAAACTCTCTCACGTCAGGGGTGCCTGGGTGGCTCAGTCAGTTATGCGTCTGCCTTAACAGTTAAGCTCAGGTCATGATCCCAGGGTCCTGGGATGGAACCCCGCATCAGGCTCCCTGTCGGCAGGGAGTCTGCTTCTCCCTCTGCCTCTGCCTCTCTCTCTCTAAAATAAATAAATAAGGGGCAGCTGGGTGGCTCAGTGGGTTGGGCCTCTGTCTTTGGCTCAGGTCATGATCTCAGGGTCCCAGGATCGAGCCCTGCATGGGGCTCTCTGCTCAGCGGGAAGCCGGTTTTCCCCTCCCTCTCTGCCTGCCTCTCTACCTACTTGTGATCTGTGTCTGTCCAATAAATAAATAAAATCTTTTAAAAATAAATAAAAAACAAAAAAAATTTTAAAAATAATAAAATAAAATAAATTAAATAAATAAAATCTTTAAAAAAGAAATAAAGTCTCCCCCATCAGAAGGACCAGCGCAGGTCCTTTATGGGGCACAGAGCTGAGGGGAACATGTGTCATGTTCATCTTGTCACCCCAGCACCTCCCTAGTGCAGGGCTTGGCACCTGGCATATGGCAGGTGTTAGGATCTGCCTGCTGAATTAGTTGAGTCACAAGGATCCTGCAGCTGCTGGGGCCCGAGGTTGTGCTGAGAACATGTGAGGTGGTGACAAGGACAACATCTTCCCTCAGCACTGAAGGAAGGGTGAAACACAAGCCCATTGTGAAGGACCCAGCTGCCTCCTCTGAGAATCCAAGTCTGTGGAAAGCCTTCCAAAGCTGGCATGTCCTGCTCGCATGTGGAAGTCCCCTGACGCCTCAAGCTCTTCCCTGAGGAACTGAAGCTAGAGAGGGAGACACTTTCCAAGCAAGGAAGAGAGACCCTGGCTCCGCTGAGCAGCAGGTGGACGTCCGTACCTCTGTGTCATCGGGGTGCTGTCCTAAGTGTGACTTCTTGTCCACAGAGAGGAGAAGGAAGACCTTACATGCACTTGGCTTCAATAAATATATGTTGAGTGAGTGAAAAAGAGACTAGTGTTGACTTGGGCCTGGAGAGAAAGAAAGCAGCCTTGGTTTCTGACTGCTTTCCTGGACTCTGAGTCAGCCTGTCTATCATCTCTGGCCCTTGGAGCCCACGGTAGGGCTCTACCTCCTCACTGTAAACCTTCCTCCTGACACAGCTCAAATAGGAGCTCCTTGGAACCAGAAGGGCACTAACCAGAAGAGGCTTGCTCCTGGGGTGATCAGAGGGTCTTCCAGGGACACCCCAGACTGTCCTTCACCAGCACAGACAGTGAGACTCTGATTGGGAAGAAAGAAGTGAGAAACCCAGTTTCTGGGAGAATTTTCCCTGATAACACCCAGGCTGCCATGTTTTTCTTCTATAAAGTTAAGCACTGCTGGCTTCTTCTTCTTTTAAGATCTTATTTATTTAGGAGAGAGAGAGAGAGAGAGTGTGTGTGTGTGTGTGTGTGTGTGAGCGCACAAGTTGTGGGAGGGGAAGTGGGAGAAGCAGACTCCCCTTTGATCAGGAAGCCCAATGTGGGACTTGATTCCAGCACCCTGGGATCATGACCTGAGCCAAAGACAGACGCTTAATGGACTGGGCCACCCAGGCGCCCCACTGCCGATTTCTTGACTGACTATGGAGTCATGTGGAAAGTCACCAACCTAGCGGGCACTTCCCATTTGTTACTGCGGACCCCTGCTCACGCGGACGCCAGCACCAGCAGTTTTGATAGAGAAAGTCCACCCATGACAGAGATGGATATGTGCTTCCCCATAACCATTCTCTCCTTCTTCCTTTAGTTTCCATTAGGCACGTGACCACCCAGCTAAGACTACGTGTCCCAGCCGTCCTTACAGCTCAGTGGGGCTACATGACTATGCTTGACCAATGGAAGACCAGCAGAACAGTCGTCCTCAGTAGGAATGGGCAGCCATCTTGGACCACAGCAGAGAAGGCACATGTTGCAGAGGCGAGAGCAGCAAGACGGAGGGAAGCTGGGTCCCCAACACCATGGAGACAGTACCTCACCCCCCACTTCCTTACACTTACACTATTACATGTGGGAGAATAAACTCGTGCCGAAGCCCCTCATGAGTTGGACATTTGTTATAGTAGCTGAATCTGCGTCCTAATTAATACAAGGAAGGTCCTGAGAGGCCTCCTCAGGCCGGTCAATCTGAGGGCTTCCTCGCTGTCATCCATGTACACGCATTTCCTAAAAGGATTTAGAGGCTGTGCCTGATGGTGAACTTGTCCCAGGAATTTACCCCGTTCAGGCCCGTCAGTGTGTTGGGCCTTCAGTCCTTGGGGCAGTCCCGTTCCCCCTGAGGGCAGCCTACGGCTTGGAGGCCAGAAGCTATGACGGGGTGGCCTCACAGCACAGAGGGTCAGGGGGCATAGCCTGAGCCAGACTATTTGGCAAGTCCACCAAACGGAACTGTGTTCCCTTGAAATCAGTGCAAGAAGCTTTGGTCAGTAATCCATGTTCGTTCTGGAAGGCGGCATGCCATGGATTTCAAACCTTTTTGGTCATGAAATCTTTTCTTCCAATTAACCTTCCATGGAAGCTCAGTACATAAATCATATCAAAGTTTGGCCATTCTGGGGGAAGGAAAGAAGGGCCTGGAGCCCAGCCTGCTGGGTTACTTCCTCTTCCACCACCCTCCACTCCACGGCAGCCAGTGCAGGGAAGTGCCTCTGTGAACCCTTAGGGTTCCATGGAGTGCACTTTGAAAACCACTGCTCTGGAGTCAGGTGCCCGGGCTGCGAAGTCAGACAGACCTAAATTCAAAACCTGGCTCCAATTTTTCACTCTCCTCTCAGCTTGAGTCCCTCCTCAGTAATCTCGCACGCAGAGTTCTTGAAAGGATTAGACAAAACCTACCCACGTACACTCTCAGCCCAGTGCCCGGTCCACAGTCGGTGTTCGCTAAATAGGAGCTATTACGATGATTTTGTTGGACCTTTCCAAGAAAGGTTTTGCTTGTGGAGGCTGCCTCCTCCAAACCAGCCCCAGCCCCATCCTGATCGTTTGCTGTTACAGTGTCTCTTCTGCCTCAATTATTCATGCCTGGAGCCTGCCAGGCACTTCATTGCTGACAGCGGGGCGGCATTTGCCTTGGCTGAGCTCAAGACGTTTCTGGACAGGAGCTCCGGCTAAGCTGTCACCATCGGCCCGTCAACTGCCAGCCAACTGGCAGGTGAAAATGCTGGGGCAGGCCACCAAGGGCACCCTGCAGGGCCTGCTGGAGAGGTCTGGCCAGCCAGGCTTGTCAGGACGGGGCTCTAGGCAGCTGGGTCCAACCCAGGAGGTGCTGATGGGATTGCTGGGGGAGGCGGCATCCCGTTCCCTGACTCCACCATCCCACGAAGCCTTACAAGACCCATAGGGATGTTCTCCAGATCCCTGCGTCTCAAAATGTGCCCCCAGGGACCAGCAGCACCTGCATTACCTCGGAGTGCCTTGGAGATGCAGAATCCCGGGCCCAACCCGAAGCCTCAGGGATCAAAGTCCAAATTTGAATGAGCTTCTCAGGGGATTGATTCTTCACACAATAAAGTTTGGAAAGCACTGGTCTAGAGGCACGCCCTGTCTGGACCAATATGTCAGGCATTTTCATCCGTAAGGAGATGGTGTGTTAAACCCTTGGACTCCAAAGGCAGAAAGACCTGGGCTCTTGTCCTGGCTGTCACCCACTAGCTGTGCAACCTGAGGCAAGAACTTCACCTCTCTGTTCCAAGATGGTATTAGAAATATTCACCTCTTGGTATAGGTGGGTGAATTCCATGTCAAGCCATAGAATGAGGTCTGCAATCAGAAAGGACTTCCATAACATGGCCTTTTATTCGTATTTTCCCTTACCTCATATAATAATAATATTCTCCATCTGCCCTCTGGAAGTATTCAAGCCTCAGGTTAAAATAAACCCACACAAAAAACGTGTCATCACAGAGTGCAGAAAGCGGGTCTATCCTGGAAAGGGAGAGGACCCAGTCCAGACAAAGAGGCAGCGAGATCCACACCGAGGGTCCAGGGTAAAGAGGTGTCGGGATGGATAAAGCAGACCTAGGAAGGCCCTGGAAATGGGGTGTTGGACCAGGCTCAGAAAGAGGGTGGGGACTAGACACAGCATTTCTAGACACAGCATTTCTCAGTGCCCCCAACACTTCATGGAAATGGAAGAATCATCCACTTTCGGTAACTCCCTATGGGGAGGAAATATCAGCCAACCAGGGATTTTGAGAGCATAAATATAGATCCTATCACCACACAGAATCAAGACAAGGCAACATAAAAACAAACACAGACCTCCCCCATCCCTCAACTGGTCCCATGTGGCCACATTTCCTTCTAGCCTTTTCCATATGTATATAACTTTACATGGTTATAATCCTGTTGTGTGGACTGCTTCTGTCAGGTTTCATGATCTCTAAAGCAGTTTTTGATGTTGAACTTGGTCTTTTAACCATCACTTAAGAAAACCCACAATTTTCTCAACTATTTCCTTATTGTTGGGGCATTCAGGTAACTTCTAATTTTTATGCTCTCATAGATACTTCTGTGGTGAACTTATTAATGTACTTTCCATCTCCAAGATGGTTTCCCCTACTTTAAAGCTTTAAAACTTCTGATACAAAGCAGTGCTTCTCAGACCCTAATGTGTATGCAAGTCACCTGAGAATCAGATACTGATTCGGCAGGGCTGGAGTTTCTGCATTTCCTTTTCTTTTCTTTTCTTCTTTTTTATTTTTTTTAAGTAATCACTACACCCAGCGAGGGGCCGAAACTCACAACCCCAAGATCAAGAGTCCTATGCTCCTCTGACTGAGCCAGCCAGGTGCCCTTCAGTTTCTGCATTTCTTTTTAAATTTTTTAAGACTTTATTTATTTACTTGACAGAGGGACAATGAGAGAGGGAACACAAGCCAGGGGAGTGGGAGAGGGAGGAACAGGCTTCCCGCTGAGCAGGGAGCCTGATGCGGGAGCTCTATCCCAGGACCCTGGGATCCTGTCTTGAGTTGAAGGCAGACGCTTAACTGACTGAGCCACCCAGGCGTCCCTCTTCGGATTTTTAGAACAACTCCATGAGTCATTCTCAGTCCCACCTTATAGATGAGGAATCTGAGGTTCAGAGCACATCCGTGACAAGGATACCTAGTATCTGCCATACCTGGGACAACAGTAGGGTGATCAGTATCCTAATTTGCCTGCTATTGGAATTTCCCAGGACAATGCAAAACCCAGGAGCATTCTGGGAACACCAAGGTGATTGGTCACCTAGACCAGAGTCAGCTAATGTTTATTATTCCTGACCCTGTGCCAGGCCCTTAATGTAGATTCCTGTAGAATATCTTTACAATTACATTTAGACAATAGCATCCCCATTTGACAATGAAGAAAGGTTAAGAAATTTGCCCAAGACAAAAAGACAAACAACCCAATTAAAATGGGCAAAGCGGCAAAGGACTTAAGTAGACATTTCTCTGAAGAAGATATACAAATGGACAACAAGCCATGAAAAGATGCTTAACATTATTAGTCAATCAGGAAACACAAATCAAAACCACAATGAAGGGCTCCTGGGTGGCTCAGTGGGTTAAGCCGCTGCCTTCGGCTCAGGTCATGATCTCGGGGTCCTGGGATCGAGTCCCACATCGGGCTCTCTGCTCGGCAGGGAGCCTGCTTCCTCCTCTCTCTCTGTCTGCCTCTCTGCCCACTTGTGATCTCTCTCTGTCAAATAAATAAATAGAATCTTAAAAACAAAACAAAAAATCACAATGAATATCATCTTACATCCATTAGAATGTTCTAATTTTTTTTCTTTTTTTTTTTTTAAAGGTGATGTTCATAAACAGACTTGTAAAGAGATAATGCCCAAACAGCTATTGTAAGCTGATCAGAGCTGGTTCTAGCAAACTAATTTGTAGACGTATATTATTGTCCTTTTTTAAAAAATATTTTATTTCTTTATTTGACAGAGATCACACGTAGGCAGAGAGGCAGGCAGAGAGAGGAAGGGAAGCAGGTTCCCTGCTGAGCAGAGAGCCTGATGTGGGGCTCAATCCCAGGACCCTGGGATCATGACCTGAGCCGAAGACAGAGGCTTAACCCACTGAGGCACCCAGGTGCCCCTAGAATGTTCTAATTTTTAAAAAAGAAAGACAGTAACAAGTGTTGGCAAGGATGTGGAGAGTTTGAAACCTTCACACATTGCTGGGGGAGCATAAAATGCTTTGACTACTGTGGGAAACAGTTTGGAGGTTCCTCAAAAAGTTAAACATAGAGTTGCCATTTGATCCAGCAATTCTGCTCCTAGGCATGTGGCTCAAACAGTTGAAATCAGGTCCTCAAACAAATACATGTACTCACATTCACAGTGTCAATATTCACAACTGCCAAAAGGCAGAAATAGCCCAAGTGCCTATCAACAAATGAATGAATCAGCAAATTATATATATCCGTACACTGGAATAGCATTCAGCCATGAAAATAGATGAGACTCAGAAACATTATATTAGGTGAAAGAAACCAGACACGAAAAGTCATATGTCGTATGATTTCAGTTATATGTGAGACATCAAGAAGAGGTAAATCTATAAAAATAAAAACAGAGATTGGTTCTTGCTTGGGGATAAAGGAAGGGGAGATGGGAAACAACTGTTTAAATGGTACAGCAGTTCCTTCTGGGGTGATGAAATATTCTGGAACTAGATAGAGGTGATAGTTGCCCAACACTGTGAATGTATTAAATGCCCTTCATTTTAAAATGGTTAATGTTGGGGCACCTGGGTGGCTCAGTGGGTTGGGCCTCTGCCTTCAGTTCATGTCATGATCTCAGGGTCCTGGGATCGAGCCCCTCATCGGGCTCTCTGCTCAGCAGGGAGCCTGCTTCCCTTCCTTTCTCTCTGCCTGCTTGTGATCTCTGTCTGTCAATAAATAAATAAAAGTCTTTAAAAAAATAAACTGGTTTATGTTATGTGGGCGCCTAGGCGACTCAGTTGGTTAAGTGTCCAAGTCGTAAATTCATGAATTGTGGGATTAAGCCCCATGTTGGGCACCATACTTGGCAGGAATTCTGTTTGGGATTCCCTCTCTCCCTCTGCCCCTCTCCCCATGTGTGCACTCTCTCTCTCTAAAATAAATAAATCTTTAAAAAAATAATAAAATGATTAATATTATGTTATATAAATCTCACCTCAACATGAGAAAAAGAAAGAAGAAAACCAACCAACCACCAACCTGCCCAAGAAAAGGATCAACAAGAGTAACCGTTGTGGGAGATAGATGTCCTGGGGCTGAGCAGCCACGAGGTGTCCTTGGCACCCGTACTGAGCCCGGAGCGGGTGGGTGAGGAGATGACAGGACCAGAAAACTCGCATTTTGCTCCTGAATGTCAACCCTGTGAGATCAGTATTTACCACCCCATCTGGGAAATTCGAAACTAGTGGGGACTGCAGGGATTCCTTAATTGAGGGGTTCAGCATCCAGCCCAGGGTCAGGAAACTGGTACCAGCCAGTGCAAAGGTTGGGGCCCAGTACTGCTAGATTGTTTCCATAGCACTGGAGACTGGACCCTTGGGCTCCACATCCTACCTCCCCAAACACCTCTTCCTCTTACAAAACCCCTTATCTTCTCTCTTCTCTTTTCCTGAGCTTCCCTTCCCTCCACCCACATTACACACTACTCCTGGAATTCTCCCAGGTTCAGCCTCCTCACCTCATCCCTTCCCCTGAGCCCACTGGCATGGTACGGTCTTCCCACGAGCACAGCTTGGTCACCAGGTTCTGGGCTACGAGTCTGTCTGTCTGTGCCATTCTCCCCCAGGCCCTTCCATCTGGGGAGGAGGTCTCCTAGAGGTCTCCTTTCAGGAACTGCCTCCTTTGGGAGATTATAGAAATCAGGCAGGTATTGCACTCATTTGTCCCTCTTGTTGTCTGCCATCTTGGACCACATGGTACCTGCCTGGACGCAGGGTCCCTCAGCATCCCTGGGGCTCCCCATGGTGGGGAAAGAGCAGGGAAGAACTTCTTGGTCAGAGAGGAAAGAAACTTAGGGAGGTGGGGCCCTAGGGAAGACTGGGGTGGAGGAGAGGGTCTTTCCTACCATGGAGAGAACTATTCTATTAAAGGAGAACCTCCAAATCTGAACGTGTTAAAGCTTGGTTCCTCCCAGACTGTGGGCTTGATCTGAAACAGAGAGCCAAGAAAACCTTGGACTAGGATTGGAAATCCCCAGGATGGAAGAAGAACTTTGTCCAAGGCTTCCTTTCCCTTCTAGCCTCTAAGAATAAACTGAGCCACAACCCAGGGTCTCTGACTTAGTGTCTCCCCTCAATTCCCAGTCCACCCCCTCCAAAAAAGTTGCCAGTGTTCCAGGGCCTCAGAATTGGTCTTGGTGGGAAAATCTCTGGAAATCTTGGTCCAGACAAGAGTCCTAGTTCCACTGGGGCATGGTGGTAGAGTGGGTATGAGAATAAAATCTAAGGAGAGGGCTTTGGCCAGGAGCCTCAGAGCTGCCAGCTCACCCTGGCAATGCTGGCTGGATGCTCAAGGCCTCAAAGCCAGCACGTCTGGTTGGACAGAGCACTGTGGTGAGGTCGTGAGCCCAGGGTGCTGGGCAACAGAAGCTGAGCTGAGGACCCCAGTCAGGCATCTACCCTGAGTCTACCCTGGGCAGAGGGGCCAGGAAAGAGGGATGGCTAGGGAGTCTGGACAGGGATCTGGGGGGAAAGGGGATGGGAAGAAAGTGTTGAGCCAGAGGAGGCAAGATAGGAAGATGGCTAGAGAGACTGGGCAGAAGGCCGGAGCCAGAAGGGAAGCCCATGGCCTGGAGTGTGAGAGGCCTCGGGGGTGGGTATGTGGGGCAGCAGAGGGAATGGAAGCCCACCTGCTAGGCCCTCGGCCCCTTGATATGGCCCCAGAGCAGAGTTCCTGGTGAGACTCAAGAAAACCTTCTGAAACGGACCAAACCGAATCCACTGAAATATCCTCTTCCCACCACTCCCCACTTGCCTAACCCTTTGCCACCAAGTCTTAGTCTAGATGGGGTTTCCTCTGGTCAAATAGACTCCAGGTCTCAGAGACACTGAGCAGAGACTCATGAAGAAGCAGGTGTCTCTGGGGCCCTTTGCTGGGCTCCGGAGTGGCTGAGGCAGCCCGCTGTCCGGGGTAGGGTGGGCACACAGCGTGGACGAGGGCGGGGGTGGGGCGGGGTTTGAGGCCCAGCTGTGCTGAAGGGGGTGATCCTCAGTGACCCCCATCAAACACCACTCAGTGGGTTCCAGGAGAGAATGGAGCTCGGGGCCCCATGGAGGCCCCCGGCATGAGGTCACTTGGGTCGCAGGTATGGGCCCCCATGTTCTGGTGGTATGTAGCTCTGCCATTCTCTTATGTGTGGGAACCCAAGAGTAGAATAGAGTTGGGGTCCTTGGAGGCACTGAGTCCAAGGACGGACCCTAGCATGACCTCTTCTCTTCAACAACCCCGTCTTCCGAGATTTCCAGGGAAGGGGACATCCCTACTTCCTCTGTTCCTTCAAAGGAGGCCCTCCTCCCTTGTGCCGGGCACCCATGGCAGAGTCTGGAAAGTCTCGGGCCTCACAGGGCTTCCGTTCCACGGGGAGGACAGGCAATATAAACAAATAATAGATAATTCGGTGCAGGAAGTGATAAGTTCTATGGAGCAAAACAGTTTGTTCCCTCAAGAGCAGTCACAGCCCCGCAGCTGTGAGAAAACAGCCATCTCTCTTGAGTCTTCTCTGTACCAGGCTTAATACCTGCAAGCTCCTTCAGCCATTCTGGACTCCTCTGGTTTCTAGATAACCACCCAAAAGGGGGCACAAGCCCCTCAGTGTATGGTGAGGCCAAGAAATGCCCCACACGATCTCTAGAGCCCTAGCTCTTGATCCGGGTTTTCTGTGGGTTTCCATTGGTTTCCACTAACAAAGTCAGCTTTCCCACCTCCGTCCTTGGCAGTCCCTTCACACTCCTGACTCATCTCCAGCCTACAAGCCGTGAGGAGCCCCGCATCTTTTCCTCATGAACTACTGCTAAGCCCCATCTCTCCCACCTTATTTTAAACTCAAGTGCCAGGATTTATATTTATCCTGGTAGTTTCATCTGGCGTGAGGCCGACTATCACTCAGCCTGCCAAGGCTGTCTTCCGGATCCCAGTCTGATATCCGAACTCTCTTCCAACTGAGGTAGAAGTCTGATCACTCCTGTCGCTCAGGCAGAGCTGGGCTCAGCCTCTCGGGCACTCAAGAGGGGTCTCTGGCCAAGGGGGCCTTGCTCCTTCACGTGGGCTCTCGACGTGTGGCTGCTGAGGGGGCCGCAACACTCCTGGGTCATCAAGGTTAGCCATGTGGTACCTGAGAAAGCTTTGTGTTCTGCTGGTCATTCTAGTAACTGATTTTAAAATTCCTTTGACATATTACAGATCAGAAGTTCCCACACCTATATGGCCAGCAGAATTCCATGGGAACTAAAAATTTTTTTTTAAGATTTTATTTATTTATTTGAGAGAGAGCGAAAGCAAAGAGAGATCACAGAGGGAGAGGGAGAGGCAGACTCGCTGCTAAGCCGGGAGCCCGATGCAGGGCTCATTCCCAGGACCCTGGCTGGGATCATGATCTGAGCAGAAGGCAGACACTTAACTGACTGAGCCACCCAGGTGTCCCTGTGTTGTTTTTTAAGTTCTGGGGTTATTGAATCTATATTGGTTCTTGCTGATCCCCACTGCCCTTTCTGAATGCCCACAGACAATGGCTTCCAGAAGTCTGCATTTCTGTGGCTCTTTGGTCAGGTCCCCTCTGCATGGACTGGGACATGGCCCTGTAACCCTGGCATCTGGCCCAGAGAAAGTATCAGTTCTTTAACCGATAGTTCAACAAACCTGGGGGTAGGGAGGGTAGGGAAGGGTGTCCAGGGGTCCCCTTACTCCCCTTACCTCTCCTGCCCTGGTCTTCTATTCCATCATCCCACCATGGCTCCTTGATTCTCCAAGATCAGGGAGAAGGGGAACACAGGGCAGAAGGGGAATTGAGTTGGGGCTTTGTTCTCTGAGGTTCTAGCAGGTTCCATCTCAGAGAGGGATGAGGTAAGGTGGTGGGGCCCTGCCCTCAGGTACTACATTTAATGTGGCACCAACAAACCCAGCCATAAACATTGACAATTTAATCATGCACTATCTTAAAATAGAAATGAGGGCCAAGAAATCCACAACGAACAAAATATCAAATTGTAAATAGACAGGATCTGTGCTAGTGCCAAGCCATGACAGAGCCCGAGGTAAAAGGAAAAATAAGTCACGGAAACGATGCAGAAGGAGGGAGAATTCAACCCATTTATGACCCTGCTCCCTCCCTACCAGGCTGCTGGTTGGCTCTGGTCCCTCTTCAGCCCCCACTTCAAGGGCTAGTAAATGTGGCCCCTCCTCCTGGTTTGGGTCCCCACCCTCCCTGCCTGCTCCAGCTGGGAGCTCTCAGCTGCTCCCGCTCCTGCAGTTCCCAAAGCACTTTACCACCCCCTGCTGCTTTCCTTCTCTCTGCCCATTCCCGGGGAACCGGTCCCTGCATTGCACGCCCCCACTGGAAAGAAAGACAGGAAGGAGTGAAGGAAGGAAAGAAAGAAAGGAGGGAGGGAGGAAGGAAGGGCAGAGCAGGAAACAAATTTTTTTAATTTCAAAAAAAATTTTTTTTAATTTTTAAAATATCCTAAGATAGAAAAAGTATTACATCCGTGACACAAGCACAGAATGTTTGGGGCGCCTGGGTGGCTCAGTGGGTTAAGCCTCTGCCTTCAACTCAGGTCATGATCTCAGGGTCCTGGGATCAAGTCCCCCATCGGGCTCTCTGCTCAGCAGGGAGCCTGCTTCCTCCTCTCTCTCTGCCTGCCTCTCTGCCTCCTTGTGATCCCTCTTTGTCAAATAAATAAATAAAACCTGAAAAAAAAAAAAAAAAAAAAAAAAGAAGGCTGAAGTGTGCCTGGGTGTTTCAGTCAGTTAAGTGTCTGCCAACTGAGCCCTCCATCAAGTTCCCTGATCAGCAGAGAATCTGCTTCTTCCTCTCCCTCTGCCCCTCCCTGACTCATGCTCGTGTTCTCTCACTCTCTCTCAATTAAATCAATAAAATCTTGGGGCGCCTGGGTGGCTCAGTGGGTTAAGCCTCTGCCTTCGGCTCAGGTCATGATCTCAGGGTCCTGGGATCGAGCCCCACATCGAGCCCCACATCGGAAGCTCTGCTCAGCAGGGAGCCTGCTTCCTCCTCTCTCTCTGCCTGCCTCTCTGCCTACTTGTGATCTCTCTCTGTCAAATAAATAAAATCTTAAATAAATAACTAAAATCTTAAAAGAAAGAAAGAAAATAAGATTGCGAAAATCTTCCAGAAAATGGACCACCACCACCACCAAGCAAGCTATGCAAACACACAAAGGCAAAAGGCACAGACAATAGGAGAGAGAAGGAAATTCAAGGATCAGTCCTTGATGTGGACATCTAATCAAGGGGAATTGTGCAAAGAAGAGAATAGGCAGAGAGAAGACTGTCAAAGAAATAAAACAAGAGGACTTTCCAGAACTGGTGAATGTAAGTCCTAGATGGTAAGAGTGCAGCACATATCCCGTGTAGTGGGGAGATTTTAAAAGAGCCAGAGGCAGGGCACATGACCCAACTTCCAGAATACTGGCAGCATTTACAACCTCAAACGCTTCCAGAGGTGGGGGGAAAGCAGTTATAAACAAAGAACAAGAGTGAGGACAGAAAACCTCTCAATAATGACATTGGAAGCCAGGAGATAATGCCTGCAAACTTCTGAAAGAAAATTATTTTTAATCTAGAATTCTATATTCAGCCAGACTATCAATCAAGTATGAGGACAGAATAAAGGCATTTTCAGACATGCGAGCTCTCTAAAGAATTTTCCCTCCTGTGTAACCTTTTTCAGGAAGCTAAACAAGCAAGGGGGAGAGGCAGGGAAGAGAGGACACAGGGTCCATAGAACAGGGTGCCCAACACAGGAGACAGACGAGGGGGGAGGGTTCCAGTGTCAGAGGGGAAGGAGGCCCCAGGATGACCTCTGTGACCTCCGGGCGGTTGCGTGGGGGCAGCAGCCAGCGTAGGTCAGAGCAGGACAACAGGAGAGAGGTTTCCATGGGGGTGGGGGGGTGGGGGGAATAAAAACAGATTGGTTGGACCACACCAAAGTTCTATTTGAGGCCAGTGGGTGTATAAGAATATATAACCACGGTAAGTACAGTAAACTAAGCAAAGGGGGTTCGGGGCAAGGATCCAGGAAAACCAAAAATCATATAAGAGAGTAAACAATGATATTACCCTGATTGGGTTAGTGGCGAACAATATTTACATGATTATCATGCTATAAAGCAGAGCATATGGATTTAACAAAAATATTGAGAGCAGGATGACACTCGAGGGAATATATAAAAGACAAATCTTCATCTACACAACAGGTAGGCAACAGATAATGTCTAAATGAATTAATCAAGAGGAAGCAGCACAAGCAAATTACTTAGGAATACGGTGGTAACCGCCAGGAGAAAAGGCCTCCAGTGGCGCCTCTGGAGCAAGGGGAGGGCAGGTACAGAGGGGTAGGGCGGGGCAGAGGGGCGGGGCAGAGGGGCGGGCAGGTGCAGAGGGGCGGGGCAGAGAGGCGGGCAGGTGCAGAGAGGCGGGGCGGTCTGCCTGCTTTGTTCTCCGATCTTAGCAGCATTTGATCTTTTTTGACTACCTGCTTGCACTCCTTTGATGTAAAAAGATCGTTCTTGAACATAAAGAAATGTACGCGAAGAAGCACATCCTGTTGCTTCTCGTTTCATAGTTTTTCTGCGTCCTAGGAATTCAATCTCAGCCATAGGCGCTTATACACACGGCCAGGGGCACGCTCACACGTGTACGGCCACACACATTCATTACTCACACAGGCACAGACAACCCACGGTGGCAGACACACAGGCAAGCGTACGTAATACAGAAAAGCCCTCAGACACACGTGCAAACACACGCACACATGGTGATCGATTCACCCACAGACACGGAGTCCCCGCCAGGCTCCTGGAAAGAAAGCCGGTTGGGGAAGAGGGCCAGACACCGCAAGGACAGCGCCTCCTCTGGGCCTGGCCCCCCCTGGCCTCCCTTCACCATCACAACCCCTCCTCCACAGGCAACTGGCCCCAGGCAGAGGAGGTTCTCTGCCCCAAGTTTCACACTAATTGTCTTCTTTACTCTGTGCCCTGCCCGGAAGCTAAGCAGCCTGAGCTTCTGCAGCCATTAAACCTTTGGGGCTGCGCTGTCTGTAAATGGTGCAGAAATGCAAAGGGGGAGGGGCCTGAGCTGGCTGGCAGCTGGGTGTGACTAATAATGCCACCTTCATTCAGCTTTTAGTGGAGGCCACAGGCAGTGAAAAAGTCCAGTGCCAGGAGTCCTGTGCACAGGCTGTGCATCCTTGGGCAAGTCACTTCCCCTCTCTGGGTGCACGAGGAGGAAGGCAATCTATGAAGCTTTGAGATGCGAAGAATTTATGTCCCAGGCTGGGCCCTGCTTTCATCCCCTCCCCTGGGATCCCTTTCTCCATGCTGACATCCAAGGTCAATCCCAAAGAATATGTGATTTGTGCATCTGACAGGTACACATAGGGCACCTGGGGAGCCCCCCCAATTCCACTTCCCTCCCCTTCCACGTTCCTCCAGCACTCACCACCACCCTGGTCCTGTTATCAGGCAGTGTGTCAATGGCCAGGGTGCCCCCGCCTGGCTCTTGGCTCAGCTGGGTCCTGTCTGACTCCAACACCTGCCCAGGGCTCTCTCGGGCTCTCCGACTCCAGCCCTGCGTGGTCCCCTTGGCAGCCCATCCAGAGCCTCGGCCTGCATCCTGACCTGGGAGAAGGAGACAGAAAGCTGAGTCCCAGCAGTCAGAGCAAAGGTCCACGGAGGGGACCAGCCAATGTACTCTACGGAGGCCCCAATCCCAAGCCGTCCCTGAGTATAGGGACACCCCATATGCACTGAGAGCCTCGGGCCAGCTCCACACTTCACACTCTGCGCACAGAACAACTCTAATCCCTCACCCCGGCCCTCCACAGTAGATACAAAGCTCTCCCTTTTGCAGACAGGAATCAGGGGCTCACAGAGGTTAAAGATTGTCACACCTTGGGTTAAGGATGGAGATAAGTTCCAAACCTCCAAAGAGGTAATTATGCTCAACTTCCACGGCACGCTGGAATCATCGGCAGAGCTTTAAAAATTCCTCCTGTCTGGGTCCCACCCCTGAAATGCTGATATAATTGTTCTGTAGTATGGTCTGGGTATTAGGAGTCTTCTTTTTTTTTTTTTTAAGATTTTATTTGTTTGATAGAGAGAGAGAAATCACAAGTAGGCAGAGAGGTAGGCAGAGAGAGAAAGAAAGGAGGAAGCAGGCTCCCCGCGGAGCAGAGAGCCCGACATGGGGCTCAATCCCAGGACCCTGGGATCATGACCTGAGCCGAAGGCAGAGGCTTTAACCCACTGAGCCACCCAGGCACCCCTGGGCATTAGGAGTCTTAAATGATCCCCAGGGGAGCTTTCTCCAAAGCCCTGAACAAAACTCCGTAGACAAGAGTGAGAACCATTGCTCTGGAACATTCCAAACCAGTTCCTTATTTCTCCATCATAGAATCTCACCTTCCAGGGGACTCCATGGGCAAGAAGCCTGAAAGTAGAGCTCTTTTAGTTCAGGGCTTCTCAACATTAGCACTGTGGACATTCTGGACTGGAGAATTCTTTGTTGTGGGGGCTAACCTGAGTGTTCTAGCAAGTCCAGCAGCATCCCAGCCTCTGTCCACTAGATGCCAGTGCATCTCCTCCCAGATGGTGCCGATCCAAGATGTCTCTGTGATGGGGACCACTGTTTAGTCCTGCGACTACCTCCAAGCCACTTGGGCAAGTCCCTTTCTCCCTAAAACATGGAGCTTCGCCACCATTAAGGATGGCAAATAGGTTTCATCTCAAAAGTCCTCTCCAATCGATTAGCGACAGCCAGGAGCACTCTCTAATTGAGACAAACTCGGAAGCTCCATCTCCGTGTAGCAAGAGACATTGTCATGATCAATTAACAATGTCTTCCAGGGCACAGGATTGGGAAGACGCTGCACACTGGCCGGTTAGCAGCCATTCCAATCATTCTCTTCTGTCTCCTCTAGGTCGTTCAGTGCATTCCAAATGTCACAGAAATCATGCTTTTCCTTTTTTGGAAAGATCTGTGCCCCCAAAGATGTGCCTTATATTGTCACTGCAATTGTCATACCTACTATGGATGTGTGTGTGGGATACAGATCACTGGAGAGGTGGATCTGGTATTTCCTGGGATATTCATCAATTCCAGGCCCACTCCACGTCGGACGCCCTTCTCCACCTCTGCCTACTCTAACCCTCCCCAGAGCTGCTAGATACAACCCTCTTTCCTAGAGCACCGATGATGTAACTACGTGCCTCTCTGCCTGGTAGACGAGTTCCCCCAGGACTGTGCCCATCTTCTACAAATACGGATCCTCAGTGTCTAGCAAACAGTAGGTGCCCAATCATTGTACAATTGAGGACACGATACTAGAGGTAAGTAACTCTTGGGAGTCAGCAAGGACAGAGGTTGAGACAAGGCTTGGCCAGCACCAGGCCTGGGGCTGGGGCCAGGACTCCGCTGTGGGGCCCTGGTTCGTCATTAGACATTTTATCCAATTAAGTCATTCTTGGCTGCTGGTGCCTGCTGGACCCTTGCCGGCCCCCTCTCACTTCTCTGCCCCTAATCGCAACCAGATGCTCTGGGGAAGGTGGGGAGAAGGGCGGTCCCCAGGCCCCTTCCCCAAGTTGCCCACTGGCTGAGATGGGCCTGCGCCCAGAACTGGGAAGGCAGTGTGCCCAAGGCTCAGACCCCAAGACAGGGCTGTCTTGCTCCTCTCGGGTGGGGCCCACAGCTGCCTCTGGAGATAGAACCGTTTGTGCTGGGCTGCTTTGCCCGGCTCCCCGGGTCGTCTTGCAAGCAGCCCTTGAGCCTGGGCGAGAGCCAGAACAGGAAAGGAACGTGTACAGAGCGAGCAGAGGAGCTTAACGGGTCTGGAAGGGGGTGCAGAGGATCTGGAGGCATCACTATCCTGCAACAGAGACAGAACGGTACTTGAAAAGTGGGGGTCCAAGGCCCAAGAAGAGGGCTGGAAAGGGGGACCCAACCAGCTGTGGGGTCAGGGAAGGGACACCTGCACCCACAGGCTGTGTGACCTTGGACCTGTCTGTTGACCTCTCTGAGCTTCCGTTTCCTCAGCATGAACACGGGGATGACAGTCATGCCCATGAGCATCAAATTCAAATGTCAAATGAGAAGTCTTTATAACCAGAGAATTTGGGGCTCAGGTCAGAGGCAAAGTGTCCATGAAGGCAGGCAGGGAAGGGGATGGAGAAGGAAGCCCAGGAAATCCGCCCTACCCTGGCTCAGCCCTGAGTCTGACCCTCTCAACCCGACCCCCACCTCTGTCTCCCTGCCACCCCGCCCCCTCCCAGTTGGCTGGGACAGGACCTCACCCCCTCAGCCAACACAGCTGGTGGCTCACATGTGTGTTGCACGGCCCATGTGCCTGTGCACACACAGCCTTGCCCCAAGGCCCTGGCCCTCCTCCCCATGCGCTCACACATTGTTGCCAACAACCACCCCCACCCCCGGCCCCAGCTACTCTCTGCTCTACCTTCTGTCCCTCCCAGCACCCGGTTTACACAGATGCATGCATGTGAGTCCAGAAGAGCCCAGAACACCCACTCCTGGGTCCTGTAGCCACCCGTCCGTTCACCCACGGCCCCAAGTCGCCTGCCGTCTAGTGGGCTGTCTGTGCCGTAATAGGGAAAATTAAAAATGACAGCTAACTTTCCGAGAAAGCTTAGTCAGTGCTAGCCCTCTTCCGAATGCTTGAAGCCCATGAACTCATTTACTCTCTGCAATACCCCCTTGGGATGGCTGCTAGGTTGGATCTATTGTGCGAACTGGGAGCTGAGGCGTGAAGGTGTCATGGAATCTCCCAATGTCACACAACTAGTTCGTGGCAGGACAGGTGCACAAGAGGAGCCCCCCTTGACTTCCAGGAGGGCTGACTTCAGGGTCTGCTCAGGCCATCGAGAGGGCAACAAGAGGGGACCAGGAGCCCCAGGCTGTTTCCTCAGATGCAAGGACATCCCAGGGAAAGCCTGGCATACAGGCTTGGCTCACTGGGGACCATCGCGCCCGATCTCAGGAGTCCTATCTAGGAGACCATGCTCACCCCTCAGCTCTCCAGCCGAAGGCCCTTTGTGACCCCATCCCTGCTGTCTCCTCCAGCCTCCTGTCTCCCTAAAGCCTTCTCCAGGACCCAGCCTGGCTCCCTCTGGCCACAGGGCCTCACACAGATGACTTTCCCAGCCAGGACCACTCTGCTCCATAAATGAACCCTTCTGACGAGATCCTTCAAGTGCCACGAGATGGCACCTCTTTCCAAAGCATCCCCCGACATCTCTCCCCTGTCACCCCAAACGCTACCTGCACCGTCCCAGCCCTGATCCCCACACGTAGTTGCTGCCTGTACTTCTGTAGGCTCCCGGTTCCCCACACAGAGCCAATGCTTGGTAAGCAGGGGTGGAGGACGGATGGAGGGAGCGATCCAGGGAGGTAGGGGGGAAGGGGCAGGAGAGAGAAGGAGGAAAGGAAGAGAGGGAGGGAAGGAATCTTCAAAAGCCCCTGAGTACTTGAGACCCACAGGCTGAGAATACCCTCCCCCCCCCCCCCCCCCCCCCCCCCGGGGCGCAGGCAGCAAGAAAAGAGCACAGGTTTGGAGTCATACAAGCTCGGGGAAGAACTCTGAAACTAATGCTTACTGACTGTGACACTGGACAAATTACATAAGCTCTCTAAGCCTCAGTTTCCTTATCTGTAAAACGGGAATGATAAAACCTACACTTGCAGTTGTTTTCGAGTCCTTAACAAAATGACGCGCGCAGAGCCCCCAGCAAAGTCCCCTGGCCTTCTTTCCTAGGGGCTTGAGAGAGTCTCCAGACCCTGAACTGAAATCCTGTGTCCCAGTTACAAAGCCCTCAGCGGCATCCTCTTGCTGGGAAACCCACTGAAGTTCTCACCGAGGACCCTCCCTTGGGGAGAGGGAGGGAGGCGCAGGGAACTAGCAGGAAGGGACCACCAAGAGGAGAAGAGGAAAGGAGAGAAGAGCTTGGCTTTCTGTGAGTTTCTCTCAAAGGGAGAGTCTGGGGTCCGTGACCACCTCCTGATTCGCTCACTCATTCAGTGCACACACATTGAGGCCCTACTGTGTGCCAGGCTCTGCGCCGGGTGCCAGGGCGACAGTGAACAGGTGGACACAACCCCTGGGCCCCAGAAGATTCTAGTTGGAAAAGACACGTAAATGAATGAGTGAATGGATGAATAAAGTGGTGGATGAGACAATGTGACATGCTGATGAGTGCAGGCAAAAGGGTTGGGCTTTATTGCTTCCCTGAGCAGAGCCATCAAGATGGGCCTCTCTGAGGATGTGGCCCTTGAGCTAACCAACACCTGGACTTGAAGACCAGCGTCCTACAGCCTGGGTGTGTTGAGGGAGGGGGCAGAATCATGGCTATAGGGACCCTAGACATGAACTGGTCCAAACCTCACTTTATAGAAGAGGAAATCCAGGTGCAGAGAAAGGAGGCAGTTGCCAGCGTGGCCAGAAGGATAGATGCTGGGCCTGATCTCCTGACTCCCAGGCCAAAGACAAGCCCTCCAGCTGCTTCTTCTTTCTCTATTTTAGGCAGCTCCCCCTTGGGCCAGAGCCTGCTGCCCCTGCCATGCCCCATGCATCCAAAGGCCATCTTCCTGTCTGTCCATCTGACTGTCTATGCAGTCTTTCCTCACCTCCCGACTATATCTTTGGCTTCTTCATCTTTCTCCTGCTCCTGTTCTAATGCTGGAAGAAGTTTCAAGGCTCCACCAAACCAACCAACCCATCAAGAGGGAGGGGAGATCTCAGTTCCCCTGTGAGGCGCCCCCAAACCCCACCCCACCCCACCCCCACCCCAGAGAGCTTAGAGTCTTGGGGCTGGATGGCACTCCTTCACATCTAGCTCCCCGATGCCCTTTCCCCAGGTCCCAGGGCTCCACCACTGATCCCAGCCAGGTTGTCCCTCCTTGGGGGCCCTCCTCTAGAATGTCCTACCCCCCACACACACACATCTCTTCTTCCCAGAAGACACCCCCACCTCCGCCTCCACCCAGGCCTTTCCTCCAGTGCAGCCAGGCCTGGTGGAAAAAAAAAAAAACAAAAACGAAAAATACTGGACTGAGAGTCAGCAGCTGCCCCCTCTGGCTTCCCAAGCACTTCCTGAAGTCCAGCCCACCTCTCCTGCCACAGAGAAAGTCCATTTTTTCCTGGCTGAGTCTCTGGCAAAGCCCAGAAGACAGGGTGTCCTCGACTTAGAGCTTTGATTCAAGTTTCTGCCTGCCCCTCTCTTTCTGGCCTCCTCAGGCGTCTACTACCCCAACTGGACTCTGAAGAGGCAGCTCTCAGCCAGGCCCAAGGCTTTCCACCCTCCTCCACCCCCCAGCACAGGCTCCTTATCTCCCAGTTCGCTTTCCCCAAACCTCTCTGTGGTTCTCCCACCTCAGTCAGGGGTCCAGAGCCCTCCCTCATCATCCTAGTCACATCCTGAGTTCAGAAGGTCTCACCAAGTTTGGGGTTGCATAGAACCTCAAAAACTGACCTGGCCAACCTCTCCCTTTTATACAGATTTTTTCAATTGCCAGTTACCCACATATATCATAACAAATCTGAAAAGGAAAGACAATCCTTAATAGGAAAAAAAAGAATCTTTCATAAACCCACCAAGAATCAAAGATTTTACTTTCGCCACTTTAGAAGTGGCGAAATAGGCCCAGAGAAGGAAAGTAACTTGCTCAAGGTCACACAGCAAGTGAGATGTGGGGACAAGAAGCCAAGTCTCGGGCCCTTCTCTGTGTGGTCTCCCTGAAAACTGGTGCTTCTGTATCACCGGCCTTTTGCCACACCAACTTCCACTGCTCTCTGCCTGCATTTCCACCACCATCACCCTTCCTCACCCTCCTTCTCCACAGGGACCCAGGCCTGTCTCTTCTACACACAAGTCCGTTGAAGTCAAGAACACAGTCACAGATGCTGTGCCTGGGGCTAGCACACCCCAGAGACACAGCAGCCCAGCTACAGCATCTCCCAGGACAAGCCCATGACCCTGTTCCATCCCATTTAAGGGACACCTATGTCCCCAAGGCATAAAGTTCTATCTCCTCAATTCTTGCTGTCAAGAGGCTAGACTGCAAATTACCCACCTCCCAACCCCAAGAAGTCTGGGTGCCTGAGGAGATAGGAAGGTAATATAAAATTGCATGCTGAACACTGCTTTGTTTTGTTTTGTTTTAAATAATACAAGAGACTCAAGGTAGACCTCAGAAAGGACTTCCAGGTGGGAGAGATGACTGTGGAGCACTAGTGTAGGGAAGAGGAGTGTGCCAAGAGGAGCCCCCTGCTCACTCCCATCCAGAGCCAGAGCAGCTGATGGCCAAAGGCCACCAGGACAGAAGAGCAGGAGTGACAGGAGGGTCCTGGAGACTGGGGAATGGGGGAGCAGCAAGTTGCTTCTTCCCGAGCCCCATAGGGTTCTCCAGGCTCCAAACAGGGGGAGGAAGGCAGTGGGACAGACTGCTACAGAGCTTCCTCTAGGAGAGATGCTGGGTCTCCACCATCCCTCTGGCTGCTCCCACCCAGCCCCCAAATGTGAAATGGATTCAGACCTAACCCAGGTCAGCTTGGGGCTGGGGTGGGACCTGGGGGGTGGGAAGAGAAGATGGCAAAGCTGGGGCAGGAGGCACCCCAGACTCTCCGTCTCATCGGAATTCAGCCTCCCTCAGTGTGACGAGGGGTCCCTATGACTCCCCTACCGTCCTCTTTGGGGCCAGAGCCCATTGCCTTATGTAGCCCCCTCTACTGGGGTCCCTCTGGTGTCCTTCCAGGAGGGAAGGAGAGGCGAGGGGCATTAGTGTCTGATGCCTCCACCCTCACTCACACACCCGATGTGTTTAAGAAAGTGGGTCCCTGTCCACCTTTCACAACCTGAAAGGTTCCTGGCCCTCCGCGGACAGTCCCCCCACCCACCCGACAACGCTGGCCGGTGGGTACTTGGCCTTGCCCACGCCCGCCTGCCTGCTCCGTCCCCGCCCCCCGCCCACCCCGACCGACTCCGGCCAGTCCTACCTGCTCCGGGCGGGGGGCTCAGCGCCCGGGCAGCCTCCCTGAACACCAGCACCAGGAGCCAGAGCTCTGCCCGCATGGTGGGTGCCAGGACCCGCCCCCGGCCCGCTGCGGACCGCGGCCCAGAACAAGGGAGGGGCCGGGCTCAGGCGGCGCAGTCCCGGGGGCTGGCGCGCCGAGTGGTGGGCGGCGAGGAGGCGGCGGAGCGCGGGGCCCGGCGGGGCGGCGGGAGAGGCGCGGGCGCGGGCCGGCGGCGAGCGAGCAGAGCGGCGGCCTCCCGGAGCGCGGACGGGGAGGGGGCGGGGCGGGGGGGGGCGCGGCGCCTCCCGAGCGCTCCCAGAGTCTTCCCCGGTCCTCCCAGCCCTCCCGGAGCGCTCCCACCGCGGAATTGGTGGGGGGTGGCTGGGGGCGGAGTAGGGGACAGGGCGGGGGACCCTGGGCTGGGAGAAGCGGCCCCCCACCCCGCACCTTAGCTCCTGCCTCCCCTCCCCTCCTCACCCCCACCTCCCCGCGGAAAGCCGCTGAGACAAGACCGTGGACGGGGTGTGTGTGTGTGTGTGTGTGTGTGTGCACACCCCAGGAAGGGACAGGCGCCCCTTTCCTCGGGCGGTGCACTCCTGCCATACGCACCCCCTCCTCCAGCTCTACCAGGCTTTCTGACTTTCTGGGCTGTTGCTCAGAGTTCTGTGGGTTTCTGATGCCCATCCCCACCCCAGGAATCTCCCTTTGCAGCACAGACCACCCCCGCCCCAGCTTCTCTCGCCAACAGAGGCCTGAATGCCACTCCCCTCCCCGGGGTTCCTCTCCCTTTTCCCCATCACCGCCGCCCTCCGCCCCCAGTTCCTAGCACCGTCTTTCCCATCAGCCTGGTGGACACCGTGGTAGAGGGCAGCCCGGACCTCCCCTTAACCCCAGAAGGTAACCGAGGCCACCTTTCTCTCTGGGGACCCCAGGCCTGTTCAGGGTCCCAGTCAGTCCTCAAAGCCAAGTCTACCCCTCCTCCCCCCAGCACGAAGACATCTCACCCCACCTGCCACCACCTTATGACAGACTCTGGGGAATAGATCACCTTTTTTTTTTCCCCCCTTTTCTTTCAGGACAGAATAAAAATACCCACAATTTAGGAGATTTAATAGACGGCAGGGAATCAGGTCAGGACACGAAGGTGCTGATTCCCTCCCCTGACCTACTTCGTGCGGTGGCAAGGAGCTGGAGCACTCGGGGGTGGGAGGATGAGGGATGAGGGGCACCTGGTTTCTCACGGGGCTGGGGCCTAGGGACTGGACAGTCACGGACAGGTAGGGGATGGACACGGAGAGCTCTTGAGGGAATTCCCCAGGAAGAAGGATACGCGCGTGAACAGAAGAAGTGTGGGCTGGAAGGGGGGGGTGTTCCCTGACACTGAGGCCAAAGACAGAAACTGAGAAGGGAAACAAGAACCAAAGCCCCCTAATCTCTCAGAATCCCAGTTCCTCCTTCCTCTGGATGCAGGGTCCCAGAAACGCTCCTCCAGCCCTAAACGCTAATCCTTTACGGTAGGACAAGGCAAGGCCTGACTGTAAGTTCTTCTTGTTGTCTAACTCAAATCCCGACTCTTAAACAGGAATAGGCCGCCGCTTCCAGCTGCGGCTTCTTGCTGCCCTCTAGCGGTCAAGTGGGGAGCCGCGGTCCGTTTTACACGGTCTCTTTAAAGGCTCGGATTGAAAACAGCAGCTTGGAAATAATCCCAAGCAAGAGACGTGTACATTTTTTTAAATGTAAGATTCTGGAACTTGCGCACCCATCAGAATCACCTGGAGGGCTTATTAAAAATACAAATTTCTGAGCGCCACCCTCCTCAGGTTTCTCATTCAATAGTTCCGGGAAGAAGTCGAAAATCTGCATTTCTAACACATTCCCAGGTGGTGGTGCTAGTCCGGGGACCACATTTTAGGATCCATCGCTTGAGAATTCTCGCTTCTTGCACTGTCTCGCGTCTTTCTTGCACCAATCGTCGTCTGCTCAAAAGATGGCGAAGGCAATGTCAACATAAAATGAAGGGAGAAAAAGACACATGGAGACATGGCCCTCTGTGGCCCAGTGAAAACAGGTAAGCAGGGGGCACCCGGATTTGAACCGGGGACCTCTTGATCTGCAGTCAAATGCTCTACCACTGAGCTATACCCCCGCTGCTGACGTTTGGGCGCAGTAACCTCTTAGTCCTATGACTGCGCAGGCGCTGTGAAGAGTTCGTGAAAAGAAGTCGTGTCCAATGTTTGCAAAAGTTGGAAACAATATAATCTCAAAAGATTATTCGCCTGAACGCAGAACTTGTTTCCCGAAGCTCTGAGCTTAAAATTTCTACTGAATGGTGTAAGCAAAATGGAGTCTGGAAATGGGAAGGGAGATCCCTCGAGATCCTTCGAGATCCCTGGTTTCGGGGACATTCCCTGCGCCGAGGTCCCCCTGTTTTGCCCTGTCGGAGCCCCTTTATTGCATCTTGGCTCCCCTCTCTCCGTCCTGCACTCTCAGACAGCGTTCTCTGGGTCTCCTTTCCCCAGCCCAAGCCAGGACCTTAGGTCCTGGGCCTCCCTCCCCGGGCAGAGCCGTTGGGGTCGCTGGCCAGGCCTCCCTGATAGTGCGCGGGCCTCCGCCCTAGCACTTCGGGAGTGCGCAGTCTGGGCTGTCCACCTAGGGTTAACCAGCAGCTTCTCGCCCTCTCACTGCTTCCCACCCATAGACGCACGCGCGGGCTGGGCGCACGGATCTGCCGGGCCAACACTCCATCGTCGCCTGCCTGCAAAACAGGGTGGCAGGCCCCGACATCGCATCTCGCATCCCCTCTCCCCTGCCACGGCACTTTGAGAGATGGACTACTGGTTAAAAAAAACACGAAAAAACCTGGGTTGGAGAGGGGGCACCCGGATTTGAACCGGGGACCTCTTGATCTGCAGTCAAATGCTCTACCACTGAGCTATACCCCCACCATGCCAGCCATGCTTTCCTGGAATAGGTTTCTGTAGTATAAGGAGAATATTAAATTGTTTCGATCCGACAACTGTGTCAAAGTAACTTCACGAAAAGAACAGGTTGTGGGCTAAATGGGGATAGCTAGAATTGCTGAGTGTTTTCCCACCATTACACCTCAGGAAACCACAGGATTAAGGACTCCTGGACCTTCTATAATTGTGTCCAGACTGTCCCCAAGATGTCCAGTGCTGACTTGGGAAGGAGAGAAATCCATGGACTCCAGAACCGTCTCAGGTCTTATGGCGTAAAAGCAGGGCTCCCTGTGTTCAGATGGACAGCCTGGGTTTCCATCCTGTCTCCAGCTCTACCTCCAGAGGACTCCTGGGCTTCTCCAATCCCCAAGGGCCCCTCCTCCCCTCCTCCCGGAGTCAGCATCAAGCCCCGCCCACCTCTAGATCCAGGTAGAGCCAAAGCTCCCAGTCCCAGCAAGGCAGGAGGAGTCAGTTACGTGGCAGAGGGTGGGAGAGCCCAGGACCAAAGAACCAGCCAGTCTCCCTAGCCCAGTGGACCCTTGGGCAGTACCCTTGAGCAGTACCCCCTCCATTTCCCAGGAGGATTTCCACAGAGCTGATGCCTTGTACAAAAAACAAAAGCCAGTTTGAAGCACAGGTAGCATAAATAAGAAGTGAGCAGTCTTCAACAGCATTTATTACTCTTTTATAAAAATTCTAAAACAACTAAAAAATCACTACAAAAGACAGCCAAGATAGGCACGGTGTAGGAATTGGAGACATCTGGGAGGCGTGGGATTCATACTGGAAGGACTGGAGGGCAAAGGATGGGATGGCTTAACTCTCAAAAGCTGTGGTCCAAGCCAGCATCTCAGAGGGAAGGGAAAGGCATGGGAGGAGTGGAACTCCCCGCAGTGCGAGGGACTGTCCCCGTCTGGGATGTCCCATCCTTCCTCCTCTCCCTTCCCACCAGTTTTTGGCTCTGTCCTCCTTCCCCTGCGCCTGCCCTCTTTGCCTTTCTGGAATCTCCTTTGCTCAAAGATGGCAAAGGGGCCAGAAAACTGGGGTGAGAATCGCGGGATAGGAGGTGGGGTTCTAGGAAATAAAGAGCATTTCCAGGGGTCTCCTACTTTATCCCCCATTTTTTTTCCCCTCAAAGAGGTTGCAGGCTGAGGGGACGGGGCTCCGCTTCCCAGTCCCTCAACACATCTAATGACTTGCCTGTGCTTCCAAAGACACCTGCTTCCCCAGGGCGAAGGGCAGCTCTTCTGCTGTCCTGTCTGCAGCAGGTCAGGGCAGGCAGTCTAGCCCTTCGGTGGAGGGATTAGGTCGGGTGGACTTCGGCAATCTCACTTCCTTAGCTGACCCAGCTCCCATCAGAGAACCGCAGAAAATAATCATCACTTGCGTTTTCCACCCAAACAGTCCAAGCAAAACCCCCCAGGGTTTCTGGTCTCTCAGGTCAGGACATCAGTTGGCAGTGGCCCGAGACTGCATCCACTGGAGCCCCGCGGGCAGCCTGCAGGGAAGATGGAAGAGTATATCCCACGGATCAGTATATCCCATGAGGATGACGGCCTCCAAGTCGCCAGCCCCAACCCAGAGCCGATGGATTAGATGTAACAACCAAAGTTAAATCCCTTCTCTCCATCAACAAGTATAAATGGATTGAGTACCCACTGCACATCAGGTCCTGGGCTAGGGGCCGGGGTTACTGGTGAAAACACAGACATGCCCTCCGGGGCCTAGAGTCTAGCAGAGGAGATGGATGTGGATTGGAGGAGGGAATGGCAAGGAACTACCAGAAATGCGTGGTTCCTTGGACCGACCTCCCTCCAGCCTCCAGACACCTGGGTTCCTAGCCTGCTGTGATCCCACTCGAGAAAGAGGAAAGAGAACTTTCCAAGACTGATGAGAGCCCCTTTCTATGTGTCCCTCACAGCCTTTGCAACATTTGCCCACATACTTTCAATCTCTCTTTCCCACTTGATCTTTTCCAAACACTTGCCACTTTTAACTTACTGTAGCTTTTTCTTAATTTTATTGTTTATTGTCGGTTCCCTCCCACCAGAATGTATGCCTTAACAGGGGAGGGGTTTTGTGTTTTCTTCGATGCTGTTTCCCTGGTGCCTAGAAAAGTGCCTGGCCCAGAATCAGTGCTCAATAGATGTTGAATGAATGACACCGTTTACTCTCTACAGAAACCCTGAGAGTCAGTATAATGGTCCTGGGTGTGCGCCTATGAGCCAGATTCTGACAGGGGAGAAACAGGAGAAGGTTCTGATGGTCAGCTGTTCATTGACTGGGCCAGACCCTGGACGTCCAGATGGGGAGCCACTAACCCTTCCCCGGTGAGGGCACAGCAGCCCTGGATATGCCACGGGTGGTCTTTGATGGCGGTCAGAGTGAGGAACTGAGAGATCTCCAAGGTGGTCATGGAGTTCTTCATATCCTGCTTGTTGGCAAAGATTAGGACGGAAGCATCTCGCAGAGCCTGTAGACAGAGGAGCCCAGCCCCGTCAGCCTGCCAGGGCCTAGCTTCCCATCCCCCTGCTCCCTAAGTCCTCCCTAGCCCCCTGCTGTCCCTGCAGGAGAAGCCCATGCCCCGTGGTACCCGACGTGGGGCAACCACACTCGCGGACACGGACATGTTGCAGATTGCCTGCCTGCCAGCTCTGTGATCCTTACAACAGTCCCATAAGGCAGAAATTTGGTGATCCTCCCCATTTTGTATTTGGAAAAACTGAGAGAAGTGAAGTGACTTGTCTGAGGGGAGAAAGTCCCACAGTGAGTGAGAAGGGGGGTCACGACCTGGACCAGTAGCTCTGGCTTCTGCGATCGGTTGTGCTGAGGGCGTTAGGGCCCTTCTTCTGGGAGAAATTAGCCCTGTCCAGACAGCTGGGGTAGCGGCTCTCAGACACGGGGGACTCAGGAACAAAGCTCAGAGAGGCTGAGTGAGTAGGCTGAGGTCCCACAGCTAGTCTCCCCGGGGCCCTCTCCCAACCTCGGAAGCCTTACCTCGTGGGCCAGCATCTTATATAGCTCCTCGCGAGTGGTCAGCAGCCGGTCCCGGTCCGTGCTGTCAATCACGAGGATGACGAACTGGCCAGCAGAGGGCAGTGGTGAGTCGTGGGCTTTTCCGGCAGGACCGTGTCTCCCGCCCCCTGTGCTCCCGACCGGCCTCTACACCGCCCTGATGTTAGCCCCACAGAGAACTGGTCTGGTCTCAAGCTCTCACTGCCCTCAAGTCCCGTTTTCATTCCCTTTTCTATCCACACGGTGGGGGAACACAGCACGACTCGGATCGCGTGCCAGAGGCGATGCTATGCCGTGGGCGTTGGGGTCAGCATTCGGGTCCCAGCACAGCCCTGTGCCCCTGGACCAGGCTTAGCACCATTTACAAATGAGATGAGCTCAGCGAGAGGGCAGATCTTGCCCTAGAACCCACAGCTGGTGAGTGGTGGTGCTGGAATTCGTACTCGGTCTCACTCTGGGAAGCAAACCACTTAATCCACGGGTGCCAGAGTGAGAAAGGAAGGCCCTTGGAGACCAAGGGCCTACGCCACACAGGGCATCACACAGAAAGCTGCCAGCAAGCAAAGCTGCCAAGAGGTATTCACAAATTTTAACAAAACACTGCTGCATTAAGGATTTGAAACACATGTGTTAGCGGTTTTGTTTTGTTTTGTTTTAATTTTCACAGCCATTGGGGTAATCATTATTACAATCTCCACCTCACAGGTTCGGGTAACAAAGGCTCAGAGAGGGGAAGTGACAGGCTCAAGTCACACAGCAAGCAGCCTTCCAGGCCCCTCCTGCCCCAGCATGCCACTCACCTCGGTGTTGGAGTAGTATGCACTCCAGGTGGAGCGGAGAGCCTCTTGCCCCCCTATGTCCCATACAAGGAAGTGAGTCTTCCGCAGAACGATCTCCTCCACGTTGCTACCGATGGTGGGAGATGTGTGGACCACCTCATTCATCAGGCTGGGGAGGGAGAAGAGACCAGCAAGAGCTCAGCCCATTCTGCTCCCCGCTCTGGGTCCCCCAGCCCTCGGTTCCCCAGTCAGGCTAGATTTAACTCAGAACAACTCGGCCCAGGGTGGCCAAGCCTCCGGTCACAGGGGAGTGCAGGAGGGAGTGGGACTGAGCCTTGTCCTGGCGCGGACCCCAGATATGGGAGTCATATTAGAGCCGTGTCCTCAAACAGCAATATGCAGCTGGATCACCTGGGAGTTTTGTTAAAATGCAGAGAGAACACACACATTTTTATATGTAGGGGGCATCTCTGGGAGATCTGGGAGTCTGGGTTGATTGGGAAACTTAGTTTTCACTCTGCGTGCTTGTAATGTTCGATGCTCTCTTTTCTTCTGGTTTAAGATAAACATTTGCGGGTATTTCTTTTTCAGGGGAAAATTTTCCTGAGTAAATACTCTGGAGGTTCCAAAGGGGGAGAGATGCCATCCACAGAGTGGATATTGGGAAGAGCTCCGATGGATAATTACTCAGCACACGTGCCCAGACCCTTCTAGATGGGGAGCTACGGAGCTCAACCTGACTCAAAACTGGCCCTCCCCTTTGGGTTTGAAGAAGGGGAGAAAGAGGGAAAGGTGGGGTGCCTGAGTTAAAAGGTGAGACCCACCGCTAGGGGGAGCGAAGAGCAGGGAGGCAGGAAGTCAGTTTCTGACAGCCTCTGGCCTGCAACCAAGTCTGGTAGGGGTAAGGGGTGGAGATGGTGGGGACCATTGGGGTCGCCTATACCGGGCAAGATTCGAATGCCAGGCGAGCGGCCACAGAACTGAAGGGTCACCATGCTGGGAAGATCACATAACTTCCCCCCACGATCACTCCTCCTGGCTACTGGAAAACCTGGGAACCCAGGGAAGGGTGATTGGTCCAAATGTCTGTCAGTCTGGAGGAAAGAGCCAACCCCCACCTCTTTCCACCCGAGAGTCACTTACAACTGGTAGAGAATGGTGGTCTTTCCCGCGTTGTCCAGTCCCACGATGATAACCTTGTGCTCTGGAGGCATCGGGTGGGGGGCGGGGAGGGAGGGCAGGGTCAGGGCCAAACTCAGTAACCAAGGGTACTTGATGCCCCACCGGGGTTCCCAAGAAGGAGACGAGTGTTTCCAGCGAGCTGGGAGACCTCTGCTCACTGTACCATTTCTGCTTCCCCGACCAAAACCCAACAGGACATGTTTCCTCCCCGACCCCGACACAAGCGGTACTCCCGGACAGTGGAAATGATTGCTGAGCCTTCCTCGCTCCACATTTCCTGAAAGGCGGTTGTCCGAAAGGTCCGGGGCGCCCTGGGCTTGCCAAGAGAAGGGGTCTGGAGAAAGAGCCACGATCGCAGCCCGCGGCCCCTTTTAGCCAGGAGGACGGAGGCTCGCTGAGCCCTGCGCCCCGGTGTGCACCGAAGCGCGCCACCCGCGAGGAGCAGGAGGGGAGGAGGCGGGAAGGGGCTAGGAAGGGGGCCCCGGAGCTTGCAAGGAGCGCCCACGCAGGATCTTCGGAGCCCGAGGTCCCCCAGCGCATCCGCCCCGACCCCGGATTCGGGGAGCCCCGGGTGGGAGCCGAATCAAAGCAGTCGCTTGAATGAGCTATGCGCCCTTTACCCTGGTTCCCGAAGACGCCCATCAACTTGGCGATCAGTTGTCCCATGGCGCGTCCCCGGCTAGGGAGGGGCAAGACTCAGCGACCTTCGGGGGCCCGGGTCGAGCCAGGGTGCTTAGAACCCCGCCCCCGGGGAGGGCCGAGCGAGTTTTGCCTGTGAGGTCACGGAAGCCCGACGAGTCACCTGCGGGACCCGGGAATCCCCTGGGACACTGGCCCCTCACGGGTGCTATGAATGTCACAACGACAGCGAACAGCCTACTTGTCTAGAGCCCTGGAGGTGCAAGGAAAATGGGGTCCAGACTCCACATCCCTCCCCCCCTTTGCCCTGAGGAAACTCTAGAGGTTCTCTGGGTGACCTGCTCCCTGACTGCATCAAGGAGGCCCAGCACAGTGACCCACTACCAGGTCCCAGCTGTCCCTTCTCCCGTTGTCATGTCTGGGCACCAGACTGAAGCAAAACCCTCCGTTCTGCACCTGCCGGCTGTGTGGAGCAGAGGCATCACTGATCCTCTCTGCTGGGAGAATATTCCAGCCCTAGTTGGATCTCCAGCGGTTTCACTAGAGATTTCACTAGGGCCCTTGCAGACCCACTCAAAGTGAGTTCCCTTAGGGAAGGGTGGGGTCTCCCTCCCTTTTGGAGGTCCCTTGGTGATAGGCAACTTCTAGCTTCTAGGAGTAAATCCCTATGGCTTCTACAATTCACTGGCAAACCACTGCTCAGGCACAGCTGCCAGATCTGGGGGGTGGACATCTGAGGATAGGGACAGAGCAAAAAGAGAGATCTTGCAGCCAGAGACCCTACAGAGGGGTACCAGATGCCAAGAGCCAGCAGGAGAGAGCCCGAGCCAAAGAGAGCAGTGCTGGAGGTGAGAAAGGGACGAGGAGACTCTTTTAGTTGTGAATTTCCTTCTTTGCTTAAACTGGGAAAAACCAGAAAACAAAAAGAGAAGTGGGAAGGCAAACCCACCTCAGGCTGAGGGGACAGTTAGGAGAGGTCAGTTATCACACAGCAGAATCAACTCCCTCCGCCCCCACACTGCCATGGTCCTCCCGCAGCGCATTAGTGCTCCCCTCCACTAGGGGAAAACCTCTGATTGTCTCCCTCCCTCGACTCAGCACAGCCCTCTTCACCGACATAAAGCCCAGCCCAGAGCCTGGCACTCCACAGCTCATAAACCTTCAGTGAGTCCCTAGTGCCCACTGGATTTAGATAAGCCACCTCACCTGATATTCACAAGTCTCCATGAACAGCCCTCACCTGCCTTTGCAGGTAATCGCCCACCTTCTGCGTCCACTGGTCCTTGCCCACACATGCCCAGCTCCTTGCGTCATGCTTTTGCTTTTGTGTTTCCTCCACCTGAATGTCTTTCACCTTCTCAGAAAGGTGGATTCTTAAAAGCCTTTAGCCGCCTGCCATAGAAACCACCGACTTCCCAAGCCCTGGCCTGGTTCTCCAGACAAATGGGGCTACCCTAACACTGGAGACCAGCCTGTTTCCGCCAATCAGCCCTGAGGCCAAGAGGGTGGGGGTTCGGGTCTTGCTCATCTTTGTTCTCCCCCACCACCACCACTCCCGACCTGGTCCAGTGCCTGGGACCGTGTTGCTACTGGAGTGAAGTACAATGAGTTATGCTAGAGCCTGAGAGATGGTGTTTCAAGCATTAAAGAAGTATGAGCACAAGTTGAAGAGGCATGAAGAAGGCTGGGAAGTCTATGGAGAGAGCAGAGGAAAAACAGTCAGCTAAATAAGGAATTCTCACCTCAACCGCTTGGTTGGAGTTAGAGGGAAGGAGAATTAACTACCAGAGCCCATTTCAGCCCCAGGAAAGAAGGAACGCTGGGTGCAGTAGAATGGGGGTGCAGAGGGTGCTGGGGGAAGCAGCAATGCTTTAAGCACTTTAACCATCTGTTTCCTGGGTGGGGGGAGGAACCCCTTAGTGCATCCTGCCCCTCCCTCCCAACTACCACCACCAATTGCAGAATTGAAAGTGACATTCTGCTAGCTGGAGCACAGTCTGTCACAGACAAGAGCTGCCTCTGCTGCCAGGCCTAGAGCTTGGGTCTTAGGGGGCATTCATTCATTTATTTGACAAATATGAGTCAGGAGTTAGGAAATGGGCCAAGCAGACAAAACAGACCCAGTCTGGGTCTTTTGGAGGCTTTACCGTTTAGTGCGAGAGATAAATAAACACCAAAAATAAACATCAAAAAATAAAACCAGAACAAAACTCTGAGAGACAATATGTAGGAAGGCACATTTTCTTGAGGATGTGATTATTGGCGCTAAGACAAGATTTTTCTCTAAGGTACCACCTGGAACAACCATTGTTCCCGGGCCGTGGAGGTCCCAGATCAGCTTCTGTGATTTGTTGGAAGATGGGAAAACCTTCAGCCACACACTGGACTGAGGCCTCTCTGGCCTCAATTCAGAAGCTGGACAGAAGCTACAGGTCAGGGGCACCTGGGTGGCTCAGCTGGTTAAGCAGCTGCCTTCAGCTCAGCTCATGATCTCAGGGTTGTGGGATTGAGCCCTGCATTGGGCTCCCTGCTCAGTGGGGAGTTCTCCCTCTGCCCTATCCATGCTTGTGCCTCCTTTTCTCTCTCTCTCAAATAAACAAATAAAATCTTAAAAGAAGAAGAAAAAGAAGCAGCAGCAGCTACTGGTTCAGTGGTCCCCGACAGGAGGGGTCCCCAGCGCCTCAGTTCCCAACTCCCTGAGGTAGTAGGAACCCCAGTCCCCCAGTCTCTCTGGATCTAATCCCAGCTGACTTTATGGTTGTTGAAATCTTCACATGCTGACAACCACCACCGTGCTGAATGAACATCAGTTGAGGGCTTGTGGTTACCAAAAGACAAGAATCTCTCTTTCTTCATCTCTCAACATCTCTAAGTCACCTAGAAATGCCCCCGCCTGCCAGTTCCGGGAAAACACAATTTCAGGCAGAAGGCACATGAAAAGGAGACAAACATACTCAGACACCTGCTTCTTCCTCCCCAACCCTCCTCCCCTTGCAAAAGCCAGAGCAGGGGAATTGGCACAAGACTTGGGGCTTACAGGCACCGCAGAACTTGAACTCCAAAGATATGAGTTCAAGTCCTTGCTCCATAGCCATGTAACTGTGGATGTTGCTTAGCCTCACTGAACTTTATCTGTAAACTGAAGTTAATAATTCCTGCCATTGATTCAAAAGGTCGGGGTCCACCCCCAGATGGAGCTTTCTGCCATTCCCTGATTCTCCAGACTAAGCACCCAGCTGCCTTTTGTTCTCCTCTTGGGTGTCCTTCCACAGGCACCATAGCCTACCTTGTCCAAAGCTTGACATTGTTTCTGCCCCTAACCTGGTTTTTCCGGGTGCCTGGGTGGTCCAGTGGGTTAAAGCCTCTGCCTTTGGCTCAAGTCATGATCCCAGGGTCTTGGAATGAGCCCCACATCGAACCCCGCATCAGGTTCTCTGCTTAGCGGGGAGCCTGCTTCCTTCTCTCTCTCTGCCTGTTTCTCTGCCTACTTGTGATCTCCATCTGTCAAATAAATAAAATCTTAAAAACAAAAACAAAAACATGGTTTTTCCACCTGTTTCCTCTATGTCTGAGAAGACCATCACCCACAGTTGCCCCCAGACACCACCATCTCTCTCACTGGCCACCACCAATTGCTCTCCAAGAGCGCTGGATTCTAACTGCTTGCTGTCTCTGGCTGCCACTGCCTCCTTATCCATCCCACTGCCTTGGCCTAGTGCAGCCCCACCTTGTTTCTTACCCGGAGGACCACAGCTGTGTTCAGGCTAGCCCCTCCAATCTATGCTCCAAACCACAACCAAGACAACTTTGCCATTGCTGCTTACAAGCCTTCAATGTCTGCCCAGCGGCTTCAGGACAAAGCCCAGACTCCCATGATGACTCAAGGCCCCCTGTGATCTACTCCTGCTGACCCTTCTCTGACCACCGCCTTGAGAGCACACTTTGCTGGTGAAGTACCAGGAACATACCATGCATGTCACCTGCTTCCTCTGCCTTGAACACTTACTCCCTCCACTACCACCAGGTTAACTCTTAACGTCACTGAAGCCTCACCTCCTCTGAGAAGCCTCTCCTGACCTCCCCAGACTAAGGGAATTTCCCTTCTACCGGGTTCCTGCAGAACCCAGTGCTTCTCCCAGCAGAGAGCTCACAGTGCTGTCCAGAATGGTCTGTGGCTCCCTGGTATACAGTAGGTACTCAATTAATGTTCAGTGAGTAAACACAGGAATAAAGGATTGACTGCTTTGAAAGGCAGTGGGGTAAGAACACTAGGCTGGGAGGCAGAGACTAGACTCCAATCCCAGCAGTCTTTGCCATCAACTCCCTGGGATCTTGGGCCAGCCACCTGACCTGTGGACCTGCCCAGTTCCTTTCCTTGCACCTGCTAACCTCTCACCTGGAAGGTCTGGATGGCTGCTGCCCTCTACACTCCCCATCCCCACATGCACTTAGGGCAAAAACATTCAGGTGAGGGACCCAGGAGCTCTAGTCCTCCAGGTCCACCACCCCAGAAACAAGGAGAGTGGAGAAATGGTTTGAGTGCCACGTGAGGCAGGATACACAGGCCAGCAGTGACAGCAGTCCGGGGTCCACATCCTGCCAGCTGGTGATGACAGAACTGACACAGACACCTGCTGACTTTCTCACTCTTGATGTTATCAGGCTGGGGCTGGGGTGGCCCCCATTCCCTGCCCCCCCCAAAGTAGACATCTTTCATCCCCCAAAGCTGGTCAGCTAGGACATCAGTGGAGAAGGGCACCAGACGGAACTCAGGAACTCAGCCACTCTCTCTCAGGAGGTGCTGGTCGGCAGCTGAGCCCACAGGGGCAGAAAAACTGGATCTCACCCACTGAGTAATGCCTGCAACACCCCACTTCACCTCAGTCTCCCATTTTCTCAGGCTCTACTTATGGGGGAACGGGTAAGACTTGGGGCTGATGGGAAGCTGTGGCTGAAAGTGGCCACATAGCTCCCATCAGCCTTGACCGTGATGCTTGAGAGAGCTGCAAAACAAAGCACTCTATCCTGTTGAATAACCAGCTCGGGGCCCAGCTTCCTCCCACACCCGCCCCTTCACACTCCCCTGCATGCAGCTCCCACGGGGGCCAGGCTTGCTGCATGGCAGGAACGAAGAACCAGGCTCTGGAGGCGGCTGCAAAGGACATGACGGCGGTTTTATATGTGGCCAAATACTTCTAGGGGAGTACAGATGGACAGACAGACAGATGGGGGCACAGGACACCAGACAGGGAGGGAGGAAGGTTGGGCAGTGGTGTCTTCTAACCAGTGAGTGGAAGCTGCACCCCACCCCCAGTGGGGGGGTGGGACAACATTGGCACAGGAGGTGGCGAGACAGGCGTGAGGGGCCCATCCCTGAGGCGGGCAGCTGGGCAGGGCCCAGTCCTCGTTGGCACAATCGGCTCTCTCTGGCCCAGCTGGGTGCTGGGGAGGGGCAGGGCTGCTGGGCTGGAGGGATGCTAGGCTGAGGAACACTTGGGAGGCCGGGAGGATACCAAGGCCTCTCCTGGGGGGAGTGGACGTGGGTATAGGACAGGATCACAAGAGGCAAATAGAACAGCAGCAGCAGCCAAGCCCCCCAGGGGAGATCCGAGGTCCCAAGATGACCCCTGGGGTGGTGATCACCTCTTGGGCACCAACCTGCAGGGCCTCTCCCCTGGGGCCTCCGGGTGATAGTGAAGGAGCAGTTTTTTGGTTTCAAAATGAGGCGGACTAGTGTTCCACGGGTGCCATACCCAGATGAAACGGGGTCGGGAGCTCAGACACAGAGGGGCCTCCTCTTCTGATGGCAGTAGGCAAGGGAGGTTGTAGGCAAAGCTCATTCCTGGGGTGGGCAAAGGCCGAGGCATGGATGTGGAGGGGTGGGTAGCAGGGTCTCTGGCTGCCCGCTCTTCAGGGGTCCGGGTCGGGCTCCAGCAGAGGTCAGGACATTTGATGCCTGCGCTCTCTACCCAGACAACTCCCCAAGACAAGCTCCCCATGGGGCTTCCATTCTCTACCTTTTACCCACCAGACAACGGTGCCAGGAAGCTGGGAGAGGGACCTGGATCTGGGGTTTGGGGAAGACAGCCCTCATGAGAAGGAGTCTACACTCTCCCTCTCCAGGAAAAGCCCCCTCACCCTTCCCAAATACTCCAGGTTGGGGAAAGAAAGGGCTACCCCATTTAGGACCCCCATATAGAGCCCCAAGTAGAAAGAGTTAAGGAAGTGCACCTTTTCTCTGGGAGTGAGGGGAGAGAGCCCCCTGAAGCGGGGGAAAGGGGACACTGCAGAAAGGTGGGCATCCCCCCATGCATCCACATCAGGGAGGTGAAAACCTACAACCAGGCTTTAAGGGAATCCTGGGAGCTAGGATGCTACCGCAAAAGAAACCCCAAACATCCGGTGAAGGCATCTGAGAGGGAGGCAGCGCCCCCTGGAGGAAAGATACACCCCCGGTGGCGAGCCCCTCGGTCCCGTACCTCCCCAGGGCTCAGAGCCCTTCCCCACCCCCCACCGCGTGGCCTCTGTTTCTCAGCGGATGTAGACACCTCGCCCCCAGCCTTCCAGCTCATTCTTGTTGCGCCCCAAAACGGGACCCCCACCCTCAGCGCAGTAGCGGGCCTTATTCCGGCCGCGGTTCCGGTTGTCGGTCAGCTCCTCTTCATAGTCTTCTTCCTCATCCTCCCAGGATCCCTGCCGGGCCGGTGGGGTGCTGCCCCCTGCAGGGTCTCCAAGCCCTGGGCCCTCTGAGGGGTCCGTTTCCATGTCCACACATGAGTCTCCCAGCTCCGTGTAGGCAGAGTTTCGGTTGCCAGGAGTGTCGGCATCAAACGTGTCTTGGCGAGACAGTGCCCGCAGGGTGCCTGCCCGGCCTGGTGGGTGGCTGCTGGGGTAAAGGCCTGGGGGCTGGCCCAGCTCCCCGGGGTACTCGTGCACACTGGCGTGCTCCCCGGTGGCCCGCTCCAGCGACTGGTCCCCGGAAGGAAGGTAGGGTCCCTGGTTAGCAGACGGACAGCACACACCATGCAGATCAGGCAGGGGTGAGAGAGACACAACAAAGCAAGGCAGGTTAGTGATGGCACCAAGACATCCAGCCTGGCTAAAGGGGGTGGGCAGCTGGGCAAAGGGCTCTACAGCCCAGCCAGAGGACAGACCTCAGGGCCTTTGCTCCTCTAAAAAGAAACCTCTGGATGTCCACCCAACCTTTGTAAGACATGAGGAGCCATGAACTCTTCAGGTAACCATGGTAGAAAGCCCATGAATAATTAGTCATTGCTTCCTCAATGCACGTCATTAATGCTGTCTTGGGCTAAATCATCATTAACAGCTCATTAGCATTGCCACTCGTTAGTGGTTGATTCAGTTAGTCACTGCTCCAGTTTTCCAAATATACTAAGCGGACTGCAGCTTGAGCTCACTAACCCCAGCTCCTTCAGCTCAAACCAGACCCTAATCACAGGCTTCCACAGGCCCACACCTCCCCTCTCCATTCCCTAGCCAGAGGACAAAGTCTCCAAAATTGATAGGATTCCTGCCCTGACCCCAGCAAAAAAACCAAAGCAGTAGCCTGGGGAAAGCTGGCGGGTCTCTACCCCCAAACCCCTCCACACACAATCCCCTCCTCTTCCCCTGCCCCCAGAGACAATGAGGTGGCCCAACACCTTCAGCTCCAAATGCCACATAAAGGTGATCTGATGGTCACGGCCACCACAGAAGCAGCTGGGTGGGTTGCAAGAAGGCCTGGGTTCTAGTGTCATCCCCGGTCACTTCAAGCTATGTGACCCTGAGCAAATGACTCTCCTCTCTAAGGCCCAGTTTCTCTGTGGTGGTATGATGAGGATTAGACCAAAAGTTTCTAAGCTGTTCTCTGGTGACCCAAGGTGGCGGGAAGGGCACAGAAGTGCTTCAGGGGTCCCTGTAGAGGTGAAATGGAAGCCAAGCCACCAGCTCCCTCCGAGCAGAGCAAGGACACTATATACTGAGCCTCCTTAGAAGTTTCAATGAAGTTAAACAGGGAGCTACTGTATGAGCCAGCAACTTCCCTCTTAGGTATCAATCCAGGAGAACTGGAAATGTATGTTCACATAAAAGCTTGTACACAGGGGCGCCTGGGTGGCTCAGTGGGTTAAGCCTCTGCCTTCAGCTCAGGTCATGATCTCAGGGTTGTGGGATTGAGCCCCGCATTGGGCTCTCTGCTCAGCAGGTAGTCTGCTCCACCCGAGCCCCCCACCCCCCGCCTCTTGGCCCACTTGTGATCTCCCTCTCTGTCAAACAAATAAAAAAAATTAAAAAAAAAAAAAAAGGAGTTTCAATGAACAAATGAGCTCTGTTACTGAAAACAAATCTGAAAAGCAATGGTCTTAGAATGATTTCATGGCTTTCTCCTGGCTCTAATCTAGAATCAAATACTTAATGGTGTGAGCTCAGAGATGGGAAGCAGCTCCCAGGGGAGGAGATCCAGCCTAGGGCAGGGCCCCCATAGGAGGGCCTTTCCTGGAATCTCTTTCACTGGGAGAAGGATGGAAGGTAGGGCATCAACTCACATAAGATGCTTCATTCTGGGTCCCCTCTCAGGAAACTCCTGGGATTAGGGCTCTGAGAGAAAGGACAGTTTCTCTGGGTTAAATGGCTCTGCTCTGTGGGAACGGCCTGGGGCTGACGGGCCTTGCTCTGTTGGGTCTAAAATGGGGGGGGGGGTGTGCCTGGCTGGCTCACTTGGTAGAGCATGCAACTCTTGATCTCAGGGTTGTGAGTTTAAGGCGCAACTCTTGATCTCAGGGCTGTGAGTTTAAGGCACACTTTGGGTGTAGAGTTTACTTAAAAAACAAAACAAAACATAAATTTAAAAAATAAAAACAAAATGGCTGTGAAGTCCAGTGAAGGAAAATATCAATCTTCCATATGTTTTTCTCCTAATCACCTGTCTTATAATAATACCCCAATCAGGCCTCATATCCAAAAGCCCTTAGGGCAGCAGCTGTAGTCCTGTGGGACAGGCCAGGCCCAGGGAGGCACCACCCCCCCATCCCATCAAAAACCACAGACACCAGAAGCTGCCACTCACCACATTTTTTACAAAATAAACCTCTTCCCTTCTTCCCCATGTTTCCTGAGCTCCAATTCCGAGCCTTGGACAGGAGGGGAGATGGGTGGGACACCTACATGGCATGCTCCTGCTGCTGGGGCACGGACCTGGCCAGCTGCGAGGCCTCCAGCCCGCCCCAGAAGCTGAGATTTCTCCTGAGTGAGGTGAGCACCTGTACCTGGAGGTTGGAGACGGGGGCAGGGCTGGCGGCCAGAGCTGCAGTAGCCATGGTACGGTTCAGCAGCGGATTGGGCGGAGTGCTGCTGGGCGGGTGTGTGGCCTTCCAATAGGCTTCCAAATATTCGGCCAAGTGCTCGCAGGCATCCTCCAATTGGTTCTCGTCCAGGATGATGTCAAACATTTCCTGTGGAGTCGGGGTTAGGGGCGGGGCTGGGATGAGCCGGGCGTGACCGAGGGGGTGAGGGTGTGGCCTGGGTGCAGTGGGTGGAGTCAAAGGGTTGAAGGACAAAATTAAAAAGAAACCTCTGGATGTCCAGGAAGAGGACGACTCTCAGATATAGACACTGGCAGAACTACAAAGGGTCCTGGCACCCAGACAGTCCAACCCTCTCGTCCTAGATATAAGGCAACCAAGTCTGGAGGCCGACTTGATGCCCCACACAGAACTGGGCTTCTGGGGCTCAAAAGCCATCTCTGACTGACTGTCCGGCGCTCCTTTCCCGGAAAACCAGTTCACTCCCATAGACCCCACCCTGGTGCTCCTGGTGACTCTGTCTCTCAGGCAGGCCAGAGGAAACAGGAGAACCCAAATATCCCCCCTTCCCCGGGGTCTGGGCACTCACGGGGGGGCACTGTGCCAGCTTCTCTGAGGCCGCTATTTGGACATTGAGGTGTTTGGATTGAGACTTCCCTCGGGACTTGATGAGCCTCTGAAGTACCTGGTTTGGGGGGAGAGAAGAGGAGCTAGAGGGATCTCGCAGTGCACCAAGTCAGAGAAGCAGGTCAGGGTTGGGGAGGGAGGGAGGGACGCTAGATGACTCTCAGCCCTGACCACCTCTTCCGAAATGACCTCGCCAGGCCTGTGTCCATCCTAACACAATGCTCAGGCTCTCTCCCGGGTCTCATGCCAGCCTCTCCTGGGAAGTGGCTCTCTGAAAGGCAGTGATTCACCTTCCTGATCCCTGTCACCTTTACAGGCACCCGCACGGGAACAGCAGCAGCTATCTTTGATGGGACACTTGCTGCGAACAGGCGCCGTTCTGCGCTTTCCACATGATCAGCTGGTTTAGTCCTGATAATATCTCATGAGGGAGCCACTATTATTATTCTCACCTCCACAGCAGTAATGATAATGGTAATAATAACTAAACAGAAAGCCATGACCTTCACTAAATGATCAAACTTAATGTCACCAACAGCACAACGGACACCTCAAGCATCTTGAAAGACACGTCACGCCAAAATGCAAAACCTAAGCCTCATCACAAGCATACATCAAGCAAACCCACACTGAGGAACAGTCTACAGAGTCTGTGGTCTGTACTCTTCAAAAACGGCAGTGTCGTAAAAATCCAAGAAAGGCTGGGGAACTGTTCCGGTTTAAGAATGTGAAAGAGAGGGGTGCCTGGGTGGTTCAGTGGGTTAAGCACCTGCCTTTGGCTCAGGTCATGATCTCGGGGGCCTGGGATTGAGCCCCAAGTAGGGCTCTCTGCTCAGCGGGGAGTCTGCTTCTCCCTTTCCTTCTGCCCCTCTGCCTCCCACTGCTTGTGCTCTCTCTCTCTCTCTCACTTGAGTTCTTTCTCATTCAAATACATAAATAAAATCTAAAAAAAAAAAGAATGTTAAAGAGATAAGGCAACTAAATGTAACACGTGATCCTGGATTGAGGGAGAAATTGCCATAAAGAACATTATTGGGGCAATTGAAAAATGAAGGACTAAAATATTTCTGGAATTTGGCAATTGTACTGTGGTGATGTAGATTAATGTCCTTGGTTCTTAAGAAACACACATTGAAATACTTAGGAATAAAGACATGGTATGGTATCTTCAACCTACTCTCAAATGATTCAGAAGGAAAAAATATATATAAATACACATATACATAACACATACATAAAGTAAACGTGGCAAAATGTTCACAATTAGTGAATCTGAAGAAAACTAAGTAATATACTTTAAATGGCTGAATTGAATGGTATGTGAATGATCTCAATAAAGCTGTTAAAAAAATTACTGAATCTGAGTGAAGGGCATTCAAAGAATGGCAGTTCCTGGTACTATTCTGGCAACCCTTCTCTAGATTTGGAATTATTTCAAAACAAAAATATTTAAAAAGGGGGGGGGGGTGCCTGGGTGGCTCAGTCCAGCACCTGCCTTTGGCTCAGGTCATGATCCTGGGGTCCTGGGATCGAGCCCCGCATTGGGCTCCCTGATCGGCAGGAAGCCTACTTCTCCCTCTCCCACTCCCCCTGCTTGTGTTCCCTCTCGCTTATCTCTGTCAAATAAACAAAATCTTTAAAAAGAGAATAGAAAAGGGGCGCCGGGGTGGCTCAGTGGGTTAAAGCCTCTACCTTCGGCTCAGGTCATGATCCCAGGGTCCTGAGATCGAGTCCTGCATCCGGCTCTCTGCTCAGCAGGGAGCCTGCTTCCTCCTCTCTCTCTGCCTGCCTCTCTGCCTACTTGTGATCTCTGTCTGTCAAATAAAAAAATAAATAAAATATTTTTTAAAAAGTAAAAAAGAAAAGAAAAGAAAAAGAATAGATATAGTGTTTAGTAGGTCCGGGTGTTTTGCATGCTTTTTTTTTTTTTGCACCTATGTCATCCTCACAACCACCACATGAGGATTCCTATTTTGCAGGCGAGGAAATAGGCACAGAGAGGTTAGGTGACTTTGCCAAAAGAGCACAGAGCGAGGAGTAGCAATGCTGGTTGATTAACTCTGGGTGCCCTGGTTCCAGAGTCCCTATCTATCCTTCACCTCGGTCAGTGCCCCTGGGAGAAATGGAAGGATCAGTCACTTCCCAGCTCACAAAGTGTTTTTGTATCCATTAACTCATTAGATCTTTTCAACCACCCTAGGGAGGACTTCAATCCTATCTTCCCCTTTCTACTCCTTAGAAACTTAGGACTCAGAAAGGTCAGGGTATCTGGGTGTTGCGCTCATAGGGTGTGTTCCGAAATGGGAACAGTTTTTTTTTTTTAATATTGTATTTATTTATTTGACAGAGAATGACACACCAAGAGAGAGAACACAAGCAGGGGGAGTGAGAGAGGGAGAAGCAGGCTTCCCACAGAGCAGGGAGCCCAAAGGGGCTCGATCCCAGGATCCTGGGATCATGACCTCAGTAAATGACTGAGCCACCCAGGCGCCCCTAAAATCGGAACAGTTATCACCCTTGGTTGTCAGTCATGAATCAGACAGAACTCGGGGCTCTCTCCATCATTACCTCAAATCCCCTCAACAATAACAAGGGAGGGACTTTAATTCCCATTTTACAGGGGAAGAAATTGAGGCTGAGGCTACATAAATCCTCCAGAGATCCCTAACTCAGTAACAAAACAACAACCAAAAAAAAACCAAAAAACAAAAAAACAACAAACAAACAACAAAAGTGAATGAATGAATGAATGAATGAATGAATAAGTCAACCAGGGCAAAGGCTTGAACCTAAGCTGTTTTCTCACTTCAAATCCTTCACCTGAACTTGCCCTCCATGTTTCTCAAATCCCCACTAACGCCTAGGAGGGGAAACTCACAGAGCTGCAACACAAAAAAGAAGTAAATCAGCCTTCCTACCGATTCATCTCTATCAAGGTCCAAGTGAGGACAATGCAGCAAAAAGGGACAAAATCAAATGACAGAAAAGACCTCCCAACTCCCAAGTAGTTGGGTGACACTGTGACCAAAAAAAGGCACAGTTTTCTGGACCAAGGCCGGGAGGTCAACCAGAGTGGAGACAGGGGGCTGGCCTGCATGACCCTACAATGATACTTATACCCGCTAATACATAATGGGGCACATTATACCAGACCCTTTGCTAAGTGTTAAGCATTCACATTAGGTTCGATTTTCACAAGGTCCATTTGATGGAGTTTTACAGAGGAGGAAAATAAGGCTCAGGGAGATTGGGTCACACAGTTAATAAGCAGTTGCTGGGACTGAAAGACAGGTCACCCAACTCCAGAGCACTCTTGTCCCCACTAGGGTCAGGCTCTCATACCCACCTTTGGAGAGGTGATCTTAATGTAAACAATGATGGGGGCCAGTGAGGTCTTGGAGAGCTGGGCTGGGTGGTTGATGGTGTCAGCATCCAAAGCGACCAACTGAAGGGTCCGGGCCAGCTCGAAGATTCGCTCGATCTCGCTCTGAACCTCAGCTGCGGGGCGCAGAGTCACGGGGAAGGGGGAATGTAGGGGGGCCTCCCCAAGAGGCAACGGACAATCCAGCCCTTCTGGAGACGCACCCCCTCCACCCTCCCCTCCCACATCGCAGGGTGGGCTCACCCAGGCTAGAGCGTGTGTTGGAGCGCTCAATGATGATGTGTTTGCTGGGGTTGTTGAGGACCGAGCGCTTAGCCAGTGAAATGTCTGCTGTCACACGAGTGATGGAGATCCTGAGGGACGGAGCAAGGGGAGTAAGAGGTCAGGGTGGGCTCGAGTGCTCTGCCCATGCCCCCAGGCTCCAGGCCTTCCTCCTAGCCTTCAGTCCAAGGAAGCCCAGGATCATCATTCAAGCCCACCCTGCCCATCCCCAGTAGCAGAGGACCACAGTGGGAGTGGGGAGCCAGCTCCCAGGGTCTTACCTGCCATCAAATCGATGCTTCAAGAAGTCAAATAAAGCTTTCTGCATCATGTCTGTAACCTGAGGTTGGGGGTTGGGGTGGGGGAGGAAGTCAGGTGTTTAAAGCCACTCAGGAAGGGTAGACTACTAAGTACGTACACCCTCACATTCCATTTTCTTATTTAATTCCTGAGATAAATGGGCCCCTGGGGGAGGTGGGGGGTTCCTTCTGGGTCTGAGGAACTTCCAATGGGGTCTCTGATTCCAAGGGTTCTTCTAGGTGGATTCTCTGGGAAGACCCTTCCAGGGGTGTCTTGGGGGAGGCAGAAGACTGGACCCTTCTGGGTCTCCCTGTGGGTCAGACCCCTTTGGGGGCTACTCTGAAGGTCTGTAGCCCTCTGGAGAGATACCCTGGGAATCTGGGCCCTTCCAGGAGATCTCCCTGGAGTTTGAACCTTTCTGTAGCATCTTTCTAGAGGTCTGGGCCCCTCTGGATCCACTCCCCTCTATGGGCTCCTACCTCGTAGCCCTTGAGCGACGGTCCCACCAGGACGATGGGTCTCATGGAAGGTACCACGTCATAGGGGGGCACATGCTCTGTCTGAGGTGGAAGCAGGGAGGGGGAACCCCACAGTGGAGATGGCATTAGCCCCTCTTCCGCAGCCTCCAGGCTCCCCCATGCATCCTCTCCTCCCCCTGCTCCCAGAGCCCAGATGTGGGGGATCAGGAGGGATGGCCAAGGAGAACCAGGGTGAGGGAAATGGGGGGGTGGGTGGGGAGGGCACGAGAATGGGTGTTAGAAGGTCCCACTAGCTCATCTCAGGGGGTGGGGAGGGGGACACAGAAAGCTGTGATACTCACCGACTTCTGCTTCTGTTTGGCTGGGTCCAGAGATTGCCAAGAGTGGGGAGCGGGGGAGAGAGGGGAGGGCACCCAGGCAGGGGCAGAGGGCAAGGAAGGAGCCAGGACAAGAGAGGGAGGGAGAGCGGGCAGACGAGGAGAGATAACAAGGCATGCGTGTTAGTGACAGACAGAGCCAGAGAGAGGGGACGGGACCCCGTGCCAAGGGGGAGCCAAAGATGGCCCAAGATCAGGGCTGGGAGAAGGACTGACAGTCAGTCCAGTGGACTTGGGAATATTCCGACATGCCCTTCCCCTTTCTGGGTCTTGGGAAAAGTTCTGGAAAGGGTGACAGCCCATAATTTGGTCCCCATCTCCTGCCTCTAGCGCAGTCCAACCTGCCCATTGTAAGCGTTCCTTAAACTGTCCCACTGTACAGCCAGTAGACCCCCATATGCCCACCCTAGCCCCACGGAGTCCAAAAAAGATAAAGAGGGGTCACTTCCACTCTCCCCATCACACGCGGGGGTGGAGGGCAGATACAGAACATCCCAATTTCATTACCACCAGCCCCTGCTTCTCGTGGTGCTGGGGCAAGAGGGTACAGCCTTCCAAGGGAAGGGGTGCTTCAACTGCAGGAAACATCCCTTCCTGGGGGTGGGCCAGGGTGGACTGGTGCGTTAAGCTGGACGTGCCTATTCCTGGTGCCATGCCAGCCTTCCCTGCTCCTTGGTAGGAGGCCATGCTCCCCAAAGAATCAGGCCAGAGCTGCATCTGAATCTGTTCTAGCCCCTCCCACTGCCAAAGAGCTGGGCCCTGACCCCCTGCCCTCTTGCCAGAACCCAGCAAGAATTACCTTCTTGAAGAAGGGGATGCGTTTGCCATGGGGTGGCGGGGTGGTGACACTGCTAACACTAGTCTTGGCAGAGCCGCTCTGCTCCCCAAGCTCTGCCTCCTCGTCCTCTAGCTCTAGGGGGTCTAGTTCAAAGGCTAAGTTAGTCATCTCATTACCTGGACCGCAGTCAGGAGAGAGGAAGGAGGCGAGGTGGGGAGGAGTGGATGGACATGGAGACACAAGTACAGAAGGCAGGGATGGGATGGGGAAAAAAGAAAGAAGAAGAGGTGAATGGAAAAGAGCTAGAAGAAATGAATGGGGATGGGGCAGGGGAGTCAGGCAGAGAGATGGAGCTCCCAAAGAAAGGGGAAGGAGAGACATGAGAGAATGGGCTCCAACAGGCCCAGCATGAGGGGTGTCCTACTCTTCACAGGGGGCGGTGGGGGGAGGGGGTACTGCTGGGTGTGTTTGGAGGATTCAGGACTGGGGCGCCCCCTACTGCATGGAAAGAAGGGGACAGGCAGTGCGGAGACCACCCCACCCAGGAGCTCCCCGGCCCCACTCCCGCAGTTCTCCAAGGTGGCAGCAGCTCTTACCACTGGCAGGGGGCGTGGGGCGGCGGGTGCCAGTCACCACGTCTCCTAGGCTGGAACTGGAGTTGTCACCTGATTTGCTGTGTAGGCAGAGAGGCAAACGGAGCTGTGAGCGGAGGGGTGGGCGTGAGGGCGGGGGAAGCTTGTTCTCTCACAGGCTGCCTGCCCCCCACTCCCCTTGGAGATTCTCCAGCCCCACGGGTGACACCCACAGGCGGCTGGGCCCTCAGGGCAAGTGGTCAACCCTTGTCCCCGAGTCCCAGTTGGAGGGCCCCCTTGTGGTCCCCAGCTAGACACCTGGAGCTGAGGCGGTTCTGGCGCAGCTTCTGTTCCTGCAGGAGGCGCAGGCTGTCCAGCTTGACGGGGCTGGGGATGAAGCCAACCTCACAGCCCTCCTTCACCAGTCGTCCAATCCACCAGTCGTTATTATATTTCTGTGGACAGCCACAGCAGATGGGGTGGGAGAGAACAAGAGGGAGCTTGGAGGGGCAAGCCAGCAGCCACCCTAGGGGGAAACCACCCCAGGACCTGCCAAGCCTCTCCAGGGGGTGGCACCCCCCCTCACGCCACAAAGAGCCAGCCCCCAGGTCTCAGAACAACCCCAGGACCTGTATCCACTCAGGCCACAGATCACCCTACCCCCAGCAGGTCCTCATCCCACCATGGGTTCACCGTGCCCTGGAAAGGCAGGAAAAGGAGCAAATGCTGACACCCACATGTGCCTGCACTCTGCCACTCCCCTTACAGATCTCATCCCAAACCCTCTCGATAGCCAGCCGTGTGACCTCGGCATCGCCACCCCATTTTACCAATGAAAGTTAGAGGCTCAGAGAGGGGAAGAGATTTCTCTAAGGTCACACAGCAGATTCAGCCAAGTTCTGCTAGGCTCAGAAGTCTTTTTCCACTAGAGCTCCGGCTGCCCCTCTCCTGGTACCCGCTACCCGCACCCCCCTCCCACCCCCACCCTTCCAGACACCGAGTGCTCTCTCCACCTCTTTGATGTGCAGGAAGTCCTTGGGCTCAAAGGTGATGGCCACTCCCTGCACTGGCACCTCATCCCCAGGAGATGGGTTATAGCCGACATTTGTCCGCACAGCAAACGCCACCGGCTTGGTCTAGAGGTGCACAGGGAGAATGACAACAGGAGGGTTAAGCCACAATGTACTGGGATGGGGATGATGTGGAGATTTTCTGTGTTGATTGTTAGAAAGTATACTGAATGGTTTAAGTAGGTTTTTCTTTGGTTTGGTTTTTTTTTGAGATTTTATTTATTTATTTGACAGACAAAGATCACAAGTAGGCAGAGAGGCAGGCAGAGAGGAGGGAGGGGGAAGCAGGCTCCGTGCCAAGCAGAGAGCCCGATTTGGGGCTCGACCCCAGGACCCTGGGATCATGACCTGAGCTGAAGGCAGAGGCTTAACCCACTGAGCCACCCAGACACCCCTGGTTTAAGTAGTTTTCCTGTCTATATGTTAAATTTCACAGCTTAAAAAAAAAAATAGAATTTGGCCTTCTCACAATGGAGGGAGCCACTAGGGATTGGACGTAGTAGTCTGGAATGACATCTGGAAAGAATATTAGTAATAATAATAATAACAACTGCAGCTACATTTATTGTGCCAGGGCCTGTGTTACATGTTTTACAAGCATTACCTCATTTATTCACCACAAAAACCTTAGGAAATTAACTGCTAGGAGCTCCTGGTGGGTTCAGTCAGTGGAGCACATGACTCTTGATTATGGGGTTGTGAGTTTGAGCTCCATATTGGGTGAAGAGATTATTATAAAAAAACAAAAATTAAATTAAATCTTAAAAATTTTTTTTTAAAAAGTGAGGGTCACCTGGGTGGCTCAGTCATTTAAGCATCTGCCTTCAGCTCAGGTCATGATCCCAGGGTCCTGGGATCGAGCCCTGCACGCAGGAAGCCTGCTTCTCCCTCCCCCACTCCCCCTGCTTGTGTTCCCTCTCTCACTGTGTCTCTCTCTGTCAAATAAATAAAATCTTTATAAATAAATAAATGTTAACTACTATTATTATCTTCATTTTAATGAATGAGGAGACCAAAGTTCAGAAAGGTTAAGCAGCTCGCTTGAGATCACGCAGCTAATTAGGATCAACCCAGGACACACTGGACTCCAGAAAGAAGTGGAGAGTCTCAAGTTCCTATTACGACTGGCAACACTATTAATCACCTATTATACTACACATGAAGGCAAGTAGTATAGCCCACATTTTACAGGGGTAAGAGAGGGGCCCATCAAGGCCTTGGGGTATACCAGCTGAGAAGTGTCAGGGCCAAAACTTGACCCTGGGTCTGTTCAGCCCATCTCTAAGGCCTGGGGTGGGGGAAATAGCGCCAGCACAGCCCCCTGACTCTGAATTTCTCACCTTGGCTTTCTCGAGCTGGGCTAATGCCTGGCGCTCTGCCTCCTTCCTTAGGGCTTCCCGGTCCTCCTCCAGAGACACATCAGAGTCCGAGGGTCGGCTGGTGTAGGACTCTGCCGAGCCCTAAAAACAGATCAGGCTGACTCAGGGCCCACACTGCCTGCCGGCTCCTGGGCCTCGGAAGGCACAGAGGGGCCACCCCTCATGGATCCCTCAAGCCCCAGCCACCCCAGCGTGATGCCACAAGGGCTAGGAAAAGGTGGTATTTAGATGAGAGGAACAAGGGACTGAGATTGGCAGGCCCCTGGGAAAACTGTGGCCCCAGGAAAGGCGACAGCAGCAAGCAGGGGGTTAAAGCAGGTCCCAGGACAGCTGCTTGGGGCCCAGGGAGGGGTGGGAACCTGATAGGGGCATAGAGCAGGGGAGGAGTGCCAGGGGACGAGTCTCCACTCCCTGTTCCTCCTTCCCTCCCCTGTCCCCAAGACCACATGGGCTGAGACAGACTCAGGAGAAGCCCACTGAGTCCTTCCAGGGACAGTAGTCACTAGCACAGGCCTGAGCTCTCTGCACCATTGGCAGCGGGCTCTGCAGGATGGGGCCACCAAAAATTTTGCTATCTTCTGCTCAAAGGTGAGAGGAGATAAAATCCTACCTCCCTAGCCAGAATCAGAGGAACCCCAATCCTCAGGCTCTTACAAGATCTAAAAAGAGAACCCAAGATTCGTAGGGTAGTGCAGGCAAAACAGGCAAGTGAAGAGCAGAACATTGGGCAGGCCTTGCTCTGATACTAGGGCTGCTGGCTGCCAGGGTCTCAGCAGGTCCACAAGTCTAGCTATGCCAGGAAGCTGGCCTTGACCATGTGGACCATCCCAGAGCACAAGGAATTCCCTCAGGGATGCAGGCACATGGGTGAGACCCAAAGTGTCAATGAACATGCTTATTCACGGGCGTGCTTGGGTGTGCAACTTCAAGTGCATTTAGGAGGGTGTTCTCCAGTATGTGCTGGATATGCACAACTGAATGTAGACAGGTGCACCTAAGCACGGCCGGAAAGGCAGGGGGCACCCTAGGTGTGAATGTCCCTGACTGTGTGGGGCACATGAGGGCAGGAGCCAGGAGGTGTAAATCTACACAAATGGGGTGGTGCGGGGACAGGGGCAGGAGGGGATGCGGAGGAAGAGCTGGACTAACCCATGTCGGGGGTCCTTCCTGAGGCCATGAAAGGGTCACTTGGCCAGGAATGTCTAGGGGACCTGGGAAAGGGAGAAAACAAAGTCCCAACTTCCCCAGAGTGTCCTGTCATTAGCTAGGGACGCTACCCACTCCTTTCCCAGCCAAATCACAAAAATGGGAGACTTGTGAAGGTGCAAGATTGGGGTGGGGGTGGAGTCAATAATAAGAGCCGGAAAAGACAAAAGTGAAGGAGGGTGAAAACCAGCTCATCTCCACTCTCCACCCATCCTGATGAGAGCACTAAGAATCAGGGAGACAGATGCCCAGAGAGCCGGAGAAACAGACCCAGAGATAGCATGGCAGACAGGCATTTACTGATCCTTACAGAGATGTGTGCATGCACACGCGCATACACACACACACGCACGTGCACGCACACGTGCAGACACTCACGCGCACCCAGTAGACATATCAGAAATGGCAGGAGCAGGGTAACAGCGAGGAGGCAAGGAGACAGGCTAGAGTGAGGGTTCCCCCCATCAGCTATCCCTCTGGGCCTGCTCCCACCCACCCCGATTCCCATCCCATCCCTAGCTCACCACTACGAGGGTCCGGCTGGGCGCCTCCATCCCGGCGCCCTCAGTGCCTGGCCCTGCCGGCCTAGGGGGTGGCCCAAACTGCCCGTTCCCCCAGGGGGCTCAGGTTACAAGCAGAGTTGCTACATGTGCAAACTGCTAGGGTATATTTAGCTCAGAGATGTGGCAAGGCCTGCCCCCCCACAACTCCCTGCCACCTACTAGGGGTCAGAGCTAGGGAGCTGAGAGGAGGAAGGAATGAAGGCTGGGGGTCTGATGCCCTTGGGGGGGGGGGCAGGGGCAAACACTGAATGAAGGAACCAAGGGCTCTTTTCTGTCAAGAGGAGTTACACCGAGCATAGCGTCATTCCTCCTGGCTCTGGCCCTGGCCCAGTCCTGCAACAGGAGGGATGAGGAAAAGACTGAAGAAAGAACTTCCTGTCTGTGTGCTTAGAAGATGCTGGGATGAAGGGCTCCTTGTCTGACCCTCTCAAGTCAGGCCCGGGCTCACATGTGCCAAGTGTTGTGGAGACAGAAGAGTCATAAAGGGCCTCATTCCACAACCTGGAATCAGTCGGTGGGTGTGCCTGGCACCACCCTCTCTATCCAGCCCGAGGAGGTGGGGGACTGACCTCCCTACTGTCCTCTGCCCTCCTATGCCCTGCCTATTTCCCCTTTTGGTGTACTCCCTTTGCTCGTCTGATCCCAAGGCTCTCTTGCCTTTTTTGGGTACCAGGTTTTGTTGAGATGCTCTGTAGTCATAGCAACCACATGGTTCTCTGGCTGCCTCTCCCTGAGCCTGAGATGGCCTGGGGTCGAGAGTGAGAGAGGAGAATGACATCTTCCTGACTGAGAAAAGACCCCAGAAAGCTATCCAGCCTCCTGCAGCCAGGGGTGCTGGGCTAGAGTCCTCTCTAAAACCAACCCCCTCCTGCCCTGACCCCCTCCAACACACTTTCTCTTTGCATAGTCAAGAACAGTCAGCTGGACGGGCAGGAGGGCGCTTCCTCCTTGCCATACCTCACCAGGGCTCCAGGGACCCAAAGGACCTGGCTCCTTATCTCTTAGGCTCTGCCTCTACCCCACGCTGTCACAGGTTCTGGGGGAGGACATGGAAGCAGACAGCCGGCAGGGGGAGTGGGTGACAGCCCGAAGCAAGCTAGAAGGAGGCAGGCCAGGCTGTCCCTGAATGAGATGACGCAGGCAGGCAGCAGGGGCTGGTGCCTGGAGCTGGGGGAGGGGCAGGGCGGGGGCTGAGGGAGTGGGTGCAGGCTGACAGTGTGTGTAGGAGAGGTCACCGGGGGAAGGGTGATGGGGTGGTTCCGGCCAGGTGACAAATGACAGGGGGAGGGTGCCTGGAGAAAAGCCTCAGCCCCAGCTCACCAGTGCTGGTCTCCACCAAGCAGCCCACCTCCTTCCTCTCAGCCCGGCCTCCCATTACCTGGCGGACAAAACTGTTGGACGTGGTATCCGAGGACGTGCTCCCATCCGACCTTTTGAACCGCCCTTTCCTCTTGCTGTATTTGCCCTGGGGAAGCCAGGAATGGACAAGAGTGGAATCAGAAAGGGCCGTTCCCAACCCTCATCCCATCAGTCCCTGAGCTACAGCCAAGCTGCCCTGATCTGAGCAGCCCCACCTCCCCCATCTTCTTCCAGAGATAGTACAGCCCAGGGGGAGGGAGGGCCCAGACCACAGCCTTGGGGTGGGGGGACAGTGGGAGAGAACCTTAGGAAGCACACCCAGAAACCCCCAAACCAAGCCAGAGAGACTGGGAACAGGGAGGCGCTGAGAAGCTGGAGACTCATTAGGCAGCAAAGCTAATTAAGATGCTGGGCAGGCTGCAAGAGTCCTCCAGGGAAGGGAGAGGCTGCCTGCAGTGTGAGGGGGGCAGAGAGAGCTGGGGAAAGTCCCCCGCCCTTTTCCCCTCCGCTGGAGCAGAGGGGGGCTGATTGTGCCTGTGGCCCCCAGAGTGACAAGGAATCGCCAACCTGGGCCCAGCTTGGCTTATCCTGAACCCGAATCTTGCCTTCATTTTTCCGCAGAGTGGGGAGGGGAGTGGCAGCTCTCAGTTCTTGGAGACCCAAAACCAGATTTCTGGGGAAGGGGGGCGCAAGAGATGGGGCATGGAACTGTATTTGGAAAGGAAACATCTAACCCCAACCCAGCCCAGAGTCATGGGGGCAGGTTTGACAACACAGGCCCCCTCCCCACCAACACCAGCTGGACTGTTTCTCTGGCCCCTCTTCATCATCACAGTGGTCACACCTCTCCCCAAGGGGGAGAGGACTCAAGCTTCTACTCTCTAACCCCTGGCAGCCACTGCCCATAGCCAGTTCCCACCAGGCTGCATCAATCTGAATGCTCCTTGGCCCTGCCCCAAGACAAGACTAGGACACAGCCCCCACAAGGCCCGGGGGATAGGCTAGCTCAGCCTCACTGGCTGGGCTTGGGCTTGGGCTTGGGTGTAGCAGACACTGCCTGACCTCTTGAGCAGCCACACATTCAGGTATTTCCAGGCCTCCTGTCAAGGGGGCTCGTCCTTGCCTTCCCTAACTCGCATACACACTTGGCCCCAGGCCAGTCCAGAGTGTGTTGGGGAGAGATGATGGGGGGTTCAGGCCCTCCAGACCCTTGCTCCCAGCCCCTATCCTAGAGTTTCTTTGCACAAGAAGCTAGATAAGACATAATCAGACTGAGGGCTCTGGTTCCTTGGGCCTGAGTACAAGAAGGAGCATGGGTAGATGGGAGAGAAAGGTACCTGGGAACCCTTCAAAATTCCTCCCTCCCAGCCCCTTCTCTCAAACCAAACACACACCCAACCTCTAGGACTGAGGATCCTTACAAACTTAAGAGAATCCTCCAGTGAGCCCCAGACTCTCTTTCACACCATCACCACCACCCCAGGATGGAAAAAGGGAGTGGCACCCAGAGAGACAAGGGACAGCTGAAAGGAAGGCCCCGGTCAGCTGCCTCCCAGGCTCCAAGGGGCCTAGGGTGGAGAAGAGAGGTATTTTTAGGTCTAACCTGACCCCCCCAACACATGACCATCAACCACATTTTCATGGTGGTTTCAGTTGCTCCAGGCTGGTCACAGCAAGAAAAGAGTTAACGGTATCCTACCCTTGGGATGTTGCCAGATTGGAGAATGGCCTTGTCCTAGAGAAATCCCTTGGCGCGACCACCCTAGACTCTGACCAGTCACCCCAGACCCTGCTGGTCACTCCGTGGGCCCGCACCACACCCAAGAACACCCCTTCCTGGGGATAACCCGAGGCACCCACAGAGTGTGACTGGGGGTGGGCCGCAGACAACCCCCCAACCCCCAGGTAACAGGGCTTTCTCCCCTCCAGGACAGTGAGTTGGCATCCATCCAACTTTCCAAACTTTGGAGGCGTTTTCTAAGGCTGGGGGGGAGGGGGTGGAGAAGGAAAGATAACGTGGGTGTTGGGGGAGGGAAGGCGGTCCAACAGGAGGATGTAGCTGAGGTGCCAGGATGGGGGCCTAGCCCGGGGCCGGCCCCTTCCCCACCCTCGAAAGGCCCGTGTCTGCGGCTCCGAAGGCCTGCTGGCACCGCCCTGACCACCGCCTCGGCCATCTCCCAGTGCCACCCCCGCCCCACCCACCCCCGCCTGGCGCCCCCCGAACGTGCTCTGCGTCGCCCCCTTGCTTGAGCTCTCTCTCTAGCCTCCCTCAACCCCTGGATGCCCCGCCAGCACCCCCACTCTCCAGCCCTGGAGCCAGTACCAGAGCAGCAGGGACACTGACGCGAGGGAGCGGAGGCGAGGGTGACAGGCGGCCCGACCGTCCCCTCCCCGCTCCGCCAAACCGCAGCCCAACTCCAGGCCAAGCGCCCATCAATCATTAACCGGCAGGGACTGGGGGCGCGCAGGCGCCCCTCGCCCCTACGCGCCGGGCACAGAACTCCTTCTTCCCCGCGTCCCTTGAGCCGACCCCACAAGGTCCGCGGGAGCGGCCCCTTGTCCTCGGGCCCGGCCACCACACCTCACCTGCGGGCTGGGGTCGAACACCTCCATGGGGATCTCCTGGGAGGGTGGGTAAGGGCTCCGGGACATGCTGGTCTTCTGGACCATGGAGAGGAGCCTCCCCTCCGGCCGCCGGTCCGGCCCAGCCGGGCGCCCTCAGCGCATGAAAGAGGCCGTCGGAACCGAGAGCCGCGTAGCGCAGCCGGTGCCCGCTCCAGCCACCTGGCCCGGCCTTCGGCTGCCCTCTTCCTGCCTCGCGTCCCTCCTCCCGCTCTCTCCTCTGCCGCCGCCTCCTCCGCCCCTGAAGCCTCAGCATCTCCCCCCGCCCCCTCTGCTCCCACCTGCCCCTCCCTCCCTCCTCCCGCCCTCCCTCTGCCCGCCCCGGCCCCGCCCCTCACAGCCCCTCCGCGGGCTCCGCACAGACAATAGGAGGGCGGCCGGAGGGAGGCACGCCCCTCCCGGCTCTGGAGGTGGGTCAGCGCCAGACTCCAACGGGCTTGGGGTGAGAGCGGCCCACTCTGGGTCGTGGGGTCGGGTGGAAAGTGAGGCCTGGCCTTGGGGCAGGGACCGGGGACCGCGGTTTACCGTTGGATGCCGAGCGCCGCTGGAGGTGAAGTTTGGATTGGCACGCCGCCCCCCCACCCCTCGCCCCACGCTTCGGTCCCAAACCGCTCTCCCTTCGCGGGTCTGCCCATTCCACTCCAGTGTGGGCCGCCGGAACTTCTCTCGTTGATCCTGGGACCCGGCTTTAACTCCTTTCTCCCCAGTGTGGTCACAGGCTGCCTTGAACCAAACAGAAAGGCCCCTCTGCCTCCAAAACGACGATGCCCTCCGGAGGTGGAGGCAGAGTCTGAGACCCAGGCTGAGGTTGGGGTGATGAGAGTGTCCAAAGGGAGTCCCAACACAGAGAGCAATAAGAAATCCCAGGGACCCAGGAGTCTTCTGGCTTTTTCCCTTATATCCCCCCAGACCCTTCCAGAAGGCAAGGTGCCCGTTTCTTGGAAGAGAGAGGAAAAAGGAGGGAGAAATGTGGAGCTGAGAGAGTGACTAAAACCAGATCTAGAGACTTTTGACCTAGAATTGCTCCCCATTCATCCTTGATTTGGGGCCAAATATCCAAGGCCTGGATCCCACCCACCACCACCTATAGAGAGAAAAGGAGTGAGGGACTCTGGAAAAAACTCTGGTATCAGGGCACCTGCCTGGCTCAGTCCCTTGAGCATGTGATTCCTGATCTCAGGGTGGTGAGTTAGAGCCCCACCTTGGACATAGAGATGAGTTAACAACAACAGCTCTGGTGTCCATTTGGTTCAGGCTTACTCGGTCATGTGGCCCTGGACAAGTAACACTTATATAAAATGGGGTTGCTGGTACCGTAGTGTCTTTGTCTCCTGGGATTATTAGAAGGATGAGGGAGAATGAAATCAAATGATCGACTGCTCCCGTGTTTGGAGATGCTGTAAGGTGCTGAACAGAAGTTTCTCATGGCAGGAGGAGTTATTACCTCTCTACCCCTTGCCCTGGTCCTCAAAGAGGGAAGATGAGAAGCAGAATGGACAAGCTTTGCCCAGGTTCAGTGAGCCTAATATAAAGCCTAGCCTGCTGCCTCCTAGTAGAGGAGAGGCTGTGGAATACACTGATTCCTCCTCATCCTGGGTTCTACAAGAGGATGGCCAGCTTAAATTGCTTCTCTGATCCCATTACTTTGAGGGAGAGTAAGAATGAAGTACATCAGCACTGTGCTATGAACAGATCCAATCTTGAGCAGGGTTTCCATCTGTCCCTTGGGCACAAGAGAGCCTGGTGTGACAGAAAAGTGATGAATATTGAAGTCAGAAAGACCTGGATGTTCAGTTTCTACTACCTCAGGGCTCAGCTGTAAAATGAGGACGACACTATCCGTGTTGTTTTGAAGACATGGCATGAATTTTGCTTTGCTCCCCCTCCTCTCTTCCCTCAGCTCCATTTAGCATCCATTAAAGTTCAGGTGATGGAGATGGGTGCTCAGCTGAAGCCAAACAAGGAGATAGAGCTGGATTCAGATCTAGGTTTCTTGAACCCCAGAATATTCTCTTTAGGTTTTTGCATTGGGTGTTTCAGAGCAGGAGAAAAGAACTGTGGATGGCTCTCTCTTCCCATTTATTTTAATCTTCACAACTATCCATTCAGTCAGCCAATGCACTATTTCTCAAATGCTTACTATAGGTAAAGTTCCATGCCTCCTGTGGTGCACATACAGCGAGAACCAAACAAGACTGGTTCCTGTCACCAAGGAGCTTGTCTTAACATCCTCTTTTGCAAGTTAATCCATGTGGTCTTCACAAAAGATGACAGGAATATTAGGATTAGGTACACTTTTCAAAGGAGTGGACTGCACCGCTAAGAGATTAAGGACCACAGTGGCGCAAAAACATAAACTATGGCGAGCTATAAGTCGCCAGGGATTCCCAGTGTACGGGGAGAGTGACTAAAAGGTTGCTCTTGACTGATATCTCCCCTCGTTGTCTTCTCTTACTCAATTCACTAATACTTTTTCGCTAAGAAACATCACCCCAGAGAATCCACACAGCCCCCAAAGACTAGGCCACTCCAGCAAAACTACTCCGAGCCTGCGCCATCCAGCCGTGACTTCCGGCTTCCACTACCCACGTGATCAGATCCCCTTGCCGCGCATGCCCAGTAGGAAGTCGGACTATACCACTTTGTCCCACCGAAAGGCTCTATTTCTACATCTTTTGAGTTTAAAAACGATTCCCGAGATTAGTATTATATTTCTCGGTCTTCATAGAGAATAAGAGTAAGTTTAGCGTGGTAGGGGATGCCAGGATGGGCGGGGAATACGGGTGAGAGCGGAGCAGGGGATGGGCTCTCCCCTTCACAGATAATGGGAGGATCCCCGGCCGAGGGAGGTCTTTCCTTTCAGCGCTGCGGCCGCAGCCATGAGGTGAGGGCGAGTGGGCCTCTGATTTTGGTTGATCCGCGGTGCCAGCGGACGGCAGGACTTGCTTCCGTGGCTCCGGGTGGGAGAGATGAGGTGGAGGCAGCCCTGACGCGGCCAGTCCCGAAGCCTAGGGTGGGCCGGAGCGCCCTAGGCCCCGGGGGAGTGGGGCCGGGCATGGCGGGGCGGGGGGGGGGGCGTCCCGAGAACGCTAGGCCGCGGGCAGAATGGGCCCCGCGCCCCATATGGTTCGCGAGCGACTTTTGCTCGGACAGTGGAAGGGCCGCGGCGGGGTCTAGGCTGTGGCCTCCTTACTCGCTGGGCGCCCCGGAACGGAGCCGAGCTCTGCTTCCATGTGACGTAGGGCCGGTCTCGCGTAGGCCTCGGGCCTCAGACTGCTTAGAGTGAGGCGATCCCTAGCACTTTAACGCCTTCCGCCCCGTGGACGGTTCCTAAGAAAACCAGGCTAGCGGAATGGAAGTTTGTTAAGAAAATTCTAAGGCTAGCTCAATGTAAGTTTGTTACTGAAAGAAGACGAGGAAAACGAGCCCACGAAGCAAAGGATTAGAGAGCAAATCAGACCCTCTGGCCTCGGATTCTTAGACCTCAGTCTCAGTGCCAGAAAGGGCGTAAGGCTACTTTTCGTCCAGTTTTATCCATTAGCCTCATTTTGTAGAGGAGAAAACTGAGACGGAGAAGTTAGGCATAGCTTGGACTTTGTTCTCTTTCCAGGGCGGCCAGTTAGTTGTCCCTGCAAGGAACGCACAGCACAAAAAATCCTGCTATAGGAAAGCCTCTTAATATGGGGATGGAGGGCAGGATGTTGTCCTAAATCACTGAGTGCTTACACGCATCCAGTTCCTGTGTTCTATTTTTCACATCATTAAAAGATTGGAAGGTATTGCTGGGAAGGGGCTTCCAGGGCTTGATAATGTTTTCTGTTTGTCACAGTATGCTCAGGCTTCAGAAGAGGCTTGCCTCCAGTGTCCTCCGCTGTGGCAAAAAGAAGGTCTGGTTGGACCCCAATGAGACCAATGAAATCGCCAATGCCAATTCCCGTGAGTTCTTCACCCTATTGCTTAGGAGATGAAAGATGTCACGATTTTATTGACTTAACAACTCTACAAAAGCTCATAGTTTGGAGTCTTCTAAAAATGGAGGGTCCCAGAAATATGGTAGAGGTTCTCTATGTGCCATTTGCCAAAATGACAGGATGGAAGTTAATGAAACAACCCAGTTTTGTATTAATGATTATTGCTAACGTGGATATTGTTTTGTAACTACGTGAAGGATTTATGAGGAGGTGGTACAGGGACTGGGAGTAGAGATGGCCAAGGAAATGCTGAAGGGTGGACTGGGAATACCTGGGACCTAGGGCTTTAGTAAAGGCCTGTTGGCACACAGTTTTTCAGGGCAGTTAAACATGTTAGTAATGCAGATAGCGACATCTCTACATTACTTCCATGTAATGTTATACAGAAAAAGGTTCAGTCATTTTTGTTAAAGATAGTAAGACAGGCTTTATTCGGGACCATTCCCACATGTGTAGGGACTACTGCCCTGGAATTTTACGGCCGGGGCGGGGTGGGGGGGTGGCAGATGTTGCACTCCAGTCTAAGCGTAGCATGGACAAATGGACAAGTGGGAATTTATTGCCAAGGTGGATGGTATGAGGGATAGAAGATGACTAAGAGGGGGTGGGGCAGGGGTGGTGGGATTCTGGCTAGACCTAACAGGAATGTTGCTAAAGATGGGCTGGGATGGTCAGACATCACCTGGGGAATGTTGGTGGATGGGGAACCTAACCTTTTATCAAAGGTAGGGGCTTGTGCTTAAGCAGGGTTCTTACAACGACTAGAATTTTTTTTTTTTAAGATTTTTTTTATTCATTTGACAGATCATAAGTAGGCAGAGCAGCAGGCAGAGGGTGGGGGAAGCAGGCTCCCTGATGGGCAGAGAGCCAGATGCAGGGCTAGATCCCAGGACTCTGAGGTCATGACCTGAGCCTAAGGCAGAGGCTCAACACAATGAGCCAGTCAGGTACCCCCAAAGATTAGAATTTAGAAGGACATGCACAGATGGGTCTAGTAGGTTGTTCACGAGCCTGATGAAAAGCTTGGTCAAGCAAAGAATGTTGGTCAGTATTAAGGAATTTCTTAGCTAGTTTTTTTTTTTTTTTTTAAGATTTTATTTATTTATTTGACACACAGAGAGAGATCACAAGTAGGCAGAGCAGCAGGCAAGAGACAGGAGAAGCAGGCTCCCCACTGAGCAGAGAGCCCAATGTGGGGCTTGATCCCAGGATGCTGCGATCATGACCCGAGCCAAAGGCAGAGGCTTTAACCCACTGAGCCACCTAGGCACCCCTTCTTAGCTAGTTTTAATTTGTGACATTGTAACATGTGCTCAGAATATCCTAATCTTGTTTTAGACCAGTAGCTAATAGGTGAGACCGGATTTGAAAGACGAGGCCATACCTGTAAATTCTTGATCACACATCCTCAGATATATAAATTTGAGTGTGCTGTAAAACATGTAGAAAAATTAGAAGTTTTTTGTTTTTTAGCAAAAGAGAAATAAGCAGAAGTTCCAATATTTGTAGCATTTTTGAGACCACTGGGCCAGGGATGTGAGTGATGTTTCTGGCCTATCTTGTTCGGACTCTGGGTTATGACTGGCATTTGGGAGCTAGGCCCTACCCACTGACTATAGATACATTATTTTCCCAGGTCAGCAGATCCGAAAACTGATAAAAGATGGGCTGATCATCCGGAAGCCTGTGACTGTCCATTCCCGGGCTCGGTGCCGGAAGAACACTTTGGCCCGCCGGAAGGGCAGGCATATGGGCATTGGTAAGTGTGTCTTCCCTTTTCTCTGAGACTTAAATTAGAGTTGCCTAAGTCTAGACTGGGATATATCTAGGATCTCTTTCTTTCCATTTTGTCTTCTCATAAGGCCTCTTCTTATTCCAAGATATTACACGTATTTTCTCTGTGTACCAACTCAGAAAGTTGACCCTAGTGTTGGAGTTGAAGGTATTGGTAGAAGGAGGTCACATTTATTAAATACCTACACTATGCCAAGGATTCTACTGGGTACTTGAAAATGTGGTCCAGTAAGTCCTAAGACCACTTTCTAGGGTTAGGATGATTTAGGGAGATGAAGGTCACAGATTTAAAGCCTCTTCTAGCTTCCCATACTGCCATGCTGCACACCCTGTCCTGGGCACATTCTGCATGAAGTGGAGTAATTGCCTTGTTGGTGCTGCTTTAAAATGAACAAATGAAAGAAATGCTTAGGGTCATCATCTGTAAAATGAAAATATGCTACTGAAAATGAGATCAAGCACTTGGCACATGACAGCAAATTGTCAGGTGTTGAAGAAATTGGCAGTTGACCTTGTGACCAAGCAGCTGGCTCTTGTAACTGACTCAAGACCCAGTGGCACTGCAGTGGGCTTAACTCCCCTTCCCTGCAGGTAAGAGGAAAGGTACTGCCAATGCTCGAATGCCAGAGAAGGTAACCTGGATGAGGAGGATGAGAATTCTGCGCCGGCTGCTCAGAAGATACCGTGAATCTAAGAAGATTGATCGCCACATGTAAGCACACCCTCTTCTTATGGCACGGAGACCCATTTGGTGCTTTGACAGCTTGTTCTCTGCACAGACTCACCAACTGTCTCATTGGCCTTGGGGAGGGAGCCATGTGTCTTAGGCCTTTCAAAGAAAGTTGTTCCATTCTGTCCTGTGTCTTCTCTTCATCTCTCCCGACCCCCCAAATCCATGTACAATATCAGGATAGCCCAAGAATTGAACTTAACTTGCCAGGCAAGCTCTTTCTGGAAATTGCAGGAAGAGTCTTGGTTTGGGGGAAACCGTCCCCACAGAATAGAGGAGAGGAACCCTGCATCCTTAGGGACCTTATGTAGAGGGGCAGATGCCGGGCCAGCTTCTGCTCACATTGCTGTGCAGAGCCTCTGAACCTTTCTATCCTGCAGGTATCACAGCCTATACCTGAAAGTGAAGGGTAACGTGTTCAAAAACAAGCGGATTCTCATGGAACACATCCACAAACTGAAGGCAGACAAGGCTCGCAAGAAGCTTCTGGCGTAAGTTTATTCAGAAATTGGCCTCTGTCATGGGGGCAGGATCTTTGATCTCGATTATAAGGGTTGTTCTGAGACCTTTAAAATACACTGCTGCCTGATTCTGACTTGCACGCAGTCTGTCCAGGAAATAGCCGTTGAGTTAGAAATCCCTGCTCCTCTGCGGTACACCACCTACCCTCATTGCAGGGTGGGGACTGTGGCTTAGTTGAAGCAGGAGCGCATGGTGGACCCAAGTGACTCATTCCTCAAGCTGACTAGGCTCAGTGGGAGGGGCCTGGGCATGTGTTTCTGTCTTCCCAGCAGCTCGTTTATTCTCAAACTGACCCATCTTCCCTTTTCCGTCATCCAGTGACCAGGCCGAGGCCCGCAGATCAAAGACCAAGGAGGCTCGCAAGCGCCGTGAAGAGCGGCTCCAGGCCAAGAAGGAGGAAATCATCAAGACTCTGTCCAAGGAGGAAGAAACCAAGAAATAAAACTCCCTCTCTTTTGTCTGTACATAGTGGCCTCGGCAATAAGACAGATCAGTTATTCAATAAAACAAACTTTTATCTGCCTCTCTGCTTCCGAAGTTTCTGGCTGCTTGGTGGGTCTTCACTATTGGAAGGATTAAAACTGACTGCACACTGAGGATTGGGGCACAGGCCCTTTGTGGGATGCCTGTTCGTGTCCTCCTTGGCTCCTGGCCTCTGGTTGTGCTTGTGTGCATTTATGGGAGTGATGGCGTTTCTTACCTTGTTTTAGTTGGGTATAGGGCTGATCTGAAGGGAGGGAAAGAAGGACTTCTCAAGTCTCCAAAATCCTGTGCTTCAGAACTGCCCTTCTGGGTGCCGTAGGCATCTGGCTTTGGCTTGCGTCATGATCCCACAGTCTCTCGGGATCAAGTCCTGCCTCAGGCTCCCTGCTCAGTGGGGAATCTGCCTCTACCTCTGACCCTTTCCCCTCTGGTTAGCTCGGGCTCTCTACCCCAAATAAAATCTTAAACAGAAACCCTGTTCTTTGCAGCAGAAAGTGGGTAACAGGTCAAAAGTGGTCCCAGGTGTTGGTTGGGAACCAACAGAAGTCTTGGTACCAGTTGTCACTTTATTTTATAAAGCATCGAGACACTGCATGTATTTCTCAGCTTTCCCCTGAGGTTGAGGGGCAGGGGGATTTCAACTACCACCAGCCCAGAAGCTGATGCCACCTGGACTCGACTGCCGACCCCTGAAGCTGCTCAGATGGCCTTGAGCATTCCAATTTCTAGACCTTTTCTTTCCAGCCAAGAGGGATTTTACCCTGATGACCTTAGAAGAACACACTTCTCCCTCTTCCTCTGTTCCTCTCCCTGGCTTGTCCTGTCTTGTGTCTCTCTCACTTGCTTTGCACTCTCTCAAATAAAATCTTAAAAAAAAAAAAAAAAACCCGCACCTGATCTTGGGGTTCTGAGTTTGAGCTCCAGGTTGGGTGTAGAGATTACTAAAAACTTTTAACGTTTCTTTGGTTTCTATCCATCACATAGGGCACAAAGGAAAAGGCTTTTATCAGCAGAAATTGGAATAAACACTTGTTGAAGCCATTGTGAGTTGCTTAATGAATTTGTATCCCCTTTTACAAACAGGAGTAAGTTTTATTTTGCCCACTTAGCTGGTAGTGATAACCGCCAATACATGTTTCAGTGAAGGATCTGCTCTGCGAGTCCTGGTCTGTGAGGCACTTTGGCGTTGACATGGGTTCTCTAATCCCCAGAACATTGTAGAGTTATTTTCCATTTTGTAGATGTGGAAAGCAGTGAGGTGATGTGCTATTCACACAACCTGCATACTGGGGATGGGAAAATGGATTCAAGATGTTTAGAAAGTAAGATAGGACTTGGTAGGCACTGTGGGGGCCAAGGAAGAAGTGACTTGATCCCCAGGCCTCAAACTTTGGGGGACTGGGCAGGTGATGTTTTTGGTGGTCAGGGAGGAATCAAGTGATTTAGGGAGAATGGCTAGAAGAGCTTTGCATATATGGAGTGGGGTCGCAGTTAGAAGGACAGATGTTCAGATGGGAAGTGTCAGCCAGCCAGTTAAATACAGGGGTGTCAGAGGTCTAGCCTGGGGAGAAAAGTAGCAGAGAAGGGGCCCCCTTCTTTAGTCCTCAGCATAGCTAGGTGCATGCCTGTCCTAGTTTCCTCCCTGCCCCCCACCCCTCTCCTGACCCACTGGGGACTTGAGGGGATGTGCTGGGCAGATGTTCCCAACTGCACGTGCATGGGGAAGACAGGACTGATAGGTTCTTGGAGACACCAGACCCCCTCTCCTACCCCGCCTTTAGGGTCCTCATCCAGTCCAGACAGGGTGGGGCAGGTGGGTGGCCCAAGGCAAGGCAGCTCGGACTCAGAAAAATCCAGAGGATCTTCACCCTGCTCACATGCATCAGAATGGGATTTTTGGGTTCCCTGTTGCCACTGTAGCAGTCTGTGTTAACTATATCCTTTAGTTTGTGCTGTAATCCTTTGCAAGTCCACGTTGCGGGGAGGCTGCGGCCTAGAAGGGGAAGGACCTTCACCAAGCTTCCAGCTCGGATCATGGGATACCTTCTTCCCAAGCATGGCTGGACCACAAGAGGAAGGGCATGGTAGGCCACCCTCCTTCCACTCCCCATATCTCTCTTCCCCTCCCTTCCAGGCAGTGGAGGGATGACAGGAAGGAGAAGAAGGTTACCAAAGGGACCCTCCACTAGGCTTCCTGGGCTTGCAACTCGAAGCCAGTTTCCGCCCTTGACCAGGAGATGGCGCTGTTCTCCTGCAGGTTGCCGGAGGGGTAGGCTACCGGTTCATTTTAAGGGTTGTTTTGGAAGCTGTTGGGGTGGGAGAGAAGGGGTCTGGGTTTTAGGAGACTATCTCTTGGAAAACCTCGGGTTTAGTCACTTCTTTCTGGAGCTCACCGCAGACCTGGAGGTTGCTTCTTTTCACCATAGGCCTCCAAACCCTCCCCAGGGCAGGGTAGGCGGCAGCCTCAGCAGGCAGAGCCCCCGAGAGTAACCGCTGGATCTCGTCCAGGTCCTGGAGCCTAGGGTCGTTCCGATGGAAAGATAGGTCCATCCTCTCAAAGTCACAGGACTGGTCCCACCACATAGTTCTGCATATCATTTAAAGGGGCTCATGGCCCTCAGGGAAAGCCTCCCTGAGAAGTCTAATTCCATTTTGGGGGGAGGAAACTGAGGTCTGGAGAAGCCAAGGACTCCCCAGGATCCCAGCATGGCATGGACACTAGCACCTACCGTTGATCCTCCTGACGTGGGAGGGTGTGATTCAGAGTAGGCAGCCACACAGGGACGAGGCCCACAGCTGCTGCAGGGCCACGTGGGCAGGAGAAGGGAACTGGGGTCCTTGGACCCCTTCCCGGAGCTCTCTCTGAGGCTGAGAGACAGAGACCCCCAGGCCAGCTCCCTGCCAGCCCAGGGAGGCCAGAGGCTGGACGTCCACCCTGCCTCCCTCGCACTCCTCGGCAGAGGTCCCCAGCCTGTCCCAAGCATTGGGGTGGCATGTGTTAAGGATGGGGGGCGGTGAAGAAGGCCGACAAGAGGGCGCGCCTGGGTGGCTCAGTGGGTTAAGCCGCTGCCTTTGGCTCGGGTCATGATCTCAGGGTCCTGGGATGGAGTCCCGCATAGGGCTCTCTGCTCAGCAGGAAGCCTGCTTCCTCTTCTCTCTCTCTGCCAGCCTCTCTGCCTACTTGTGATCTCTCTCTGTCAAACAAACAAATAAATAAATAAATAAAAGAAGGCCGACAAGACCAAAGGGAATGGGACTAACAAAATGGGTGAGGTTGCACAGACAGGTCTCCCTCTGTCTGTGTATCCCCACCCCCACCTCTGATATCCATCTCTCTGCTCTTTTAGGCCTCTTGTCTCTGGCTTCCAGACTCCCCCTCTTTTCCCATCTCCCCGAAGTCTATCCACAGACCATCTATGCCAGGTTAAAGCGCAGGCTGAGGTGGAGGGAGGGCTCGTGGGTCAGACAATAGAGCCAAACGGGGAGCAGGCACCAGCAGTTCCTGGACATCCTCTGCCAGAGGCCAGGGGTATCGCTGGCCCAGCCACACCCCAGAATGGCACAGAGGAGGGCAGAGGCTATCGTGGGGGCACCAGCTGTTCCCCGCCCCCAGGCAGTGAGCGTGCTGGTAGTGGTTCAGCCACCCGAAAAAGCTGCTGTACTCAGCAGTGCGGCAAATGGGCTGGGGAGGAGGCGGGGGTCCAGGCCAGCTGCCGGCTGGGGGCAGGCACAAGCGGAGTGTGCAGAAAGCTTGGCTGAAAGGCTTTCCCTCTCTCCAGTGGGGTGGGCTTTTGTTCCCCAGAGCCCCTGGCTCAGCGTCTCGGGGTGTCTCTGTTTCCATCTTGTTGTTCTTAGGCACCCAGGGACCCTGGTCAGGAAAGAGCTGAACTGGGAGGCAAGAGCCATGGTTTCTGAGACTGGCCTGCTCACCAATTTGCTGGTTGACCTTGGGCAAGTTACTGATCCACTCTGGGCCTCAGTGTCCTTCTGTATAAAAGAGGCAAGGCAGGGCTGGATAAGTTCTATGACCTTGAATATGCCCCCTAATAACTCTGTGCCTCAGTTTCTTCATTGTGAAAAGGGGAGAGAACCCCTTGCCTTGCTGGGTCATTGAGAGGATTACATAAAGTTCCCGGCATGGTTCTCCAGGCACAGCAGGTGCCTCTTTAGCCAGTTCTCCTCTCTTGAAGCCCCTGGACTGGGTGTGTGACCCCTTTTTTCATACCCATTACCAGGGGTCCTAGAAAGGAGTGGTCATCCTCCCTCTCCCGCTCACCCACCTAGCTCTAGGGCCTTCCCTGGCTAAAGGGGCCCCAGGAAAGCTCCGCGTCTGGCCCTACCTGGCCGCCCTCGCTTTGGGTGGGGGGGGGCAAGAAGGCAGAAGCGCTGGGTGCCGACCAGGAGGGGCAGCACACGCTCCCGCATTCTGGTGGCACTGGCGTGGCCCTGGCCCCCCCGCAGCCCGCCTCTTTCTCCCTCTGCGCTCCCCTCTGCCTATAAATAGCACAGGACGTGCCTGCCTTGGCTATGACGCGGCCAGGCAGGCGGAGGGGAGGGAGGCAGCTCTGCCGCGGAGCAGGTGGGCGGCGGGCACTGGTGCGGGAGGGGCGCTGCCGCCAGCCCCCCGCGTGCCAGGCTCTCCATGACGGGCGGGACTGAGTCATCTCAGGGGGGCCCCACTGTCGGAGACTGTCCGCTCCGCCGGCCTTTCTGCCTTGGGTTTGCGGGAGCTGCGGGGGCGAGGCTGATCTCGGGGAAGGGGATGTCTCGGGGGCCAACAACGGCTGCGCGGAAATGGTGCTGAGGCTCATGGCTGGGCGCCCGTCCCCTGCGGACGCAGGTGTGCATCGAGCCAGAAAGTGACCGCAGCTGCACCCTCTCCCCTTCCAGCATCCCAAAACATCCCACCCCACCCCACCCCACCCCTGCCCTGCTTTTCTCTCGAACTCCTCCCCAGATCCCCCATCTCGCGCTGCTGCCCAGAGAAGGGATTAGGGAAGCATGGGGACCCCTGCCACGTCTGGGTCTATCCCAGCTCCCCTCTTCTCAGAGATCCACAAATTCTTCCCCCTCCAGGCTTGTCTCCTTTTGGCACCTCCAGCCCCCGCCCCACTCCTTGCACCTTTCCTTCCTCTCTCCCAAGCAGACACGCGGAGCAGACAGATTGGGACAAGAAACATTTATTTAAAGGGTCTAGGGGCTCAGCAACGCCCCCGTAGACCCATCATGCAGCCTCGTGTACCGTGGGCATGGGGCCCGCCCCTGGGATATTGCTGGGGGGACCCCGTGGCAGCAAACAGGGCAGTGTGGCTTGAGCCCCCCATGGACGGGGAGAAATGGGGCAGGGGCCAGTGGTAGGAGGATGTGTCCCTCCTACTGTGTGGGAGGGTGTGACTGTGCCCAGGATGGGGGCTGGCATTGGCTGGCACGATCAAGGGCACGAGAGGAGGCTCTGAGCTTAGGGGGAGAGGGAGGTTGGCACCATAGAAAAGCAACCCGCCAGGGAGGGGTCCTCTTCATGTGTGTGCCTACCCCACACTCATGGTGCCCACCCCCTTCCTTTCCTGGTGGCCAAACAGAATGATGGGTCTTGACAATCTCCCACTCCCTCTTCCTCCCAGGACTCAGTGTCCAGGAGAAGGGCACAGCTACAACCAGAAGAGGGACTCTTGCACAGAAAGAGGGGTACCAGTGTTTCCGGCAAGGCCCAGAGGAAGGGGGTGAGGAAGGGCCATGTGGAGGTTGGCCCTGAGGGTGGGGCTCCCAGGGCTGGGCCCTGTGAGACCTGGGGCAGAAACTAAGCACAGCTTCCCTGGCTGGTCAGTCCTGCTAGCTGAGACTTCCAGATTCCTGACAGTCAAATGAGGGTTCTGACCAAGCATGGGCTGGTTTTTTGTTGTTGTTGTTCTCAGTTAGGTTTCTGTGGGTAGGATGCTACTGAGTGTCCTTCCCCAGTGGGCAAGGGCACCACGAGGCCGCTCTGTGCTGACTGACTGTTCTCTTTGAGGAGACGGTCTCTGATTTACCGTGCTTTCCCCAGAACTCGGCCCTCTCCTCCTCTGTCTGCCCGGGGTTTCAAGTAAGGGGAGAGATTCCCGCAGAACTTTCCTGAGAACTGATGGAGGGACAGAGGTGGTGAAACCAGGAGTTGGACTCGGGATCCTCCCGCAGCTCTGAACCGCCACCTGACCCTGGGCAGAGGGCAGAGACCTGGGGGACTTGGGAAGGCACCTTCCCAAGGCCCCACTTCCTTCCAAAGGGGCAGCCGCAAGGTCACGCACGTAGACCCAAGCAGGAGCTCTGCGGGGCGAGGGGGACAGTGTTGGGCATGCAGAGGTGGTGTGGGTGTGGGAAGGCTCTCTGGACAAAGCAGCGGGAAAGTTCCCCAGGAACGCCCCCCTCCCCAGGGCTGCATTCAGCGTGGCAACTGGATGTCCGGGCATGGGCTGGACCTACCTGGAGTTTCCCCATTCCCTCCCACTTTCTCCTCCTTCCTCATCCCCAAGTCCCAGAGGAGCAACTCCCTCAGGGCAACTTGGGACCCAAGAAATAAAACCTTCCTCAGTGCAGAAGGCTCCCAAGTCCCGGGGAGTGGCCCCTAGGAAAGAGGCAGAGGGCAGATGCCTTTTCCCCTCTGGGGCCAGAAGCAAGGGCCAGGCATGGGCAGGGTGGCATCTGGGTTCTCTTGGCTTCTCTCAGATCTCGGTCAGGGCGTCGGCTGGCACCAAGCCCCGCTTCTTGCCGCTGCTGACGCGGATGAAGCCGTCAGCATCCTTGCTCCTGCCCACGCCCACACAGATCTGAGTGGGAGAGACAAGGAGCCGAGTCCCGGCTCTGCCTGCAGCCCTGGCCCTGAGTCCTGCTGATGGCTCCCAGGGGGCCACCCCAGGGACTGATGGGACCAGGATCAGATGTGGTTGGAGACATCAGCTGGGGTGACGGGAGCAGATCCCATGAGGGTACTGAGCTCAACAGACAGCGAGATCAGGACATCAGCAGATGCTGAGCAGCACTTTGGGGCTGACCTGTGAGATCAGCTGTTCTAACGCCCCAGCTGAACTCCCATTTCGCAGGGGAGGTAAGGGGAGGGGAAAAGGCTTGCCGGAGCTTATACAACAAGCCAGAGGCGTAGCCAGCATTCAAACCCAAGCCTCCAGACTCCTCACCCAGTGCTCTTCCCCTCCCCCAAGCTGTCTCGAACCCAGTTCAGCCCCCTGCCTGTGTTGGCCACCAGCCCCAGTCCCCAGCAGGAGATGACAGGAGGGCCCTGCAGTCCCGCCTTCCTAACCCTCCTTCCTTCCCACTGCCAGGCTGGAGGTGTCCTTCTCCAGGGCGTTCATGCCCCGCCTGGCGCCCCTTTCCTGCCCACCTCTCCAGCTGCTGCGGGGCCCAGGAACTCACCTGGTTCTCCTTGAGGCTCATGTACCCCTGTTCCTTGTTCCCAGAGAAGGGTTGGCAGCAGCGCCAAACGTTCTCGCCTGGCCTGACTCGCTGCACAAAATTGGCTGGGAAGAAGCCAACCCGGTCGCCAATCTTGCCCTGGGGATGAGGCTGGCAATGAGCTCCCATGCCCACCCCCCAACATCGCTTCCTCTAGACTCGCTGCCCGTTCAGAGCCACTGCCATCAAACTCCAGATCCTGGGCTTCCTGTATCCGAACCCCCAGAGGGTGGCTTCTGCGCCGGGAAGGGCATGAGGTGAGTAGAGGGACAAAGGCAGGGAGGGTCAAAGTGAGAGCAAGTCCCAAGTGCTGGTCCTAGGCTTGGTGAGGGCCAGTGGCTGGAGGAGGGGAGGACTTTGGGCCTGGAGAGAAGAAGGTGAGGCAATGCCCATTGAAGGTGGGGAAAGGTGGGGTGCCTACCAGGGTCCCTCTGCTCCCCACCCTGCCAAGTCACCTTCCACCAGTCCTCGTTAGAGTCATCCACCAGCATGATCCGGTCCCCAGGCCTGGGAGGACAGAGCTGGGGTTGCAAATGGGCAGGAGGGACCTGCCCTTTCCACATCTTAATGATCTGGGGCCCCCAGATCCCCAGCATGCCCCCACCCTGCAGCTGGGGGAGCATTCTTGACGCCCTCAGAGGACCCTGTGACCACAGGGACAGCAGACACTGTAGGGCAGAGCCCGGGTCGGGGGCAGGAGAGAGGACATCAGCACCAATCTCTTTTGGACTCTGGGCAGTCCAGCTCCTCTCTGGGCTCAGCTGTCTCATGCATGCCGGGAGAAGGTTCCTGAAGATCCCCCTCACACTCGTATTCCAAGGTCCGGGAGCGGGGCCCTGAACTGGAGCTGGGTGGCTGCCTGGTGGGGCCGGACCACAAAGAGGACTTACTGCAGAGCCAGGTCGTTGTTCTCTTGGGGCAGAAACTTGTAGAGCGCGACATAGGAGTACATGGGTCCCACGTCCTTCCGCAGAAGGGGTTTGGGGGGCTGTGGAAAAGCTCTGGGTCAGTGATGGGAAGAGGACCCTCTCCTCATTCCACCCACTGTTCACTGGCCCTGACCTGCCTACCCTTGGTGGGGAGGGGGGGGTTGCTAGGGATTGGGACACAGTGCCCCTGGGTCCATGACGGGGAGAGGTCAAGTTCTCCTATCTTCCGGGTTCATCTCTGGGGGACCAGGCCAAGGATGGAGCAAGGGAATACTCTCTGTGCCTTGCTGCACCTTGCTGCGCCCTGGAACGGCCCAGTCTTGGGGAGCTGGCACGGGAGTGGGGACAGCAGCATTGGCTCCATGGTGGGAGGGGGGCTACCCCCCTTTCCTGCATACTCACCCTGGCATTGCCCATCCCCGTAGACTGAGGATAAGTGATGGAGCAGTGACACCCCCACTCACCATGCTCGCACCCACCTATGAATCAATGACAAGAAGAAGTAACATTCCCTTGCCATCTGGCCTCCCAGGGCTCAGTGCCCGCATAACCTCACCTGTTGTCCGGGGCTTTTCTCCTCCGGTCCTGACCCTTCACTCTCAGCTGGGGCTGTGAATACTAGAGATGCCAGGGCAGGGCAGGGGCATGAGGCTGCAGGGAGTGGCCCGCCCTGGGCTCCATTCCCTGCCCCTAATCCCGACCTCCTGGTCCTCTGGTCCCACCTCCACTCACCACTCTCTCCAGGGGCCTCCTCTGAGCTGCGAATGCTGCCTTCCCCATCTTCATTCAGCTCATCCCGCTCACTCTGGGGACACACGGGGGAAGGGCTCAGCCCCTGGACCCTCACCCTCAGAGACCCCTGCCTCCCAGGCTCCCCTTGGGTGCCCTACATACCAGGCTCCGCGTGGGGGACTCAGAAGTACTGCTGAAGCTGGAGCGGTTCATCAGGGCCAACGAGGTGCCATAGCGCAGGGTCTCATAGACGGGGTCTACCTTGCCGCTGGCCCCTGCCAATGAGCCACTCTCAAGGCCTGGCACCCGGCAGCCAACCTTGCTCTGCCCCGAAGTCCTGTGTCACTTTCACTCCCTTACAGCCGAGACATCCTTTCTCTTTAACTCCCTGCCTCATCCTACCCCAGGACCCTCTCTGCCCACACCAGTCTTCTCCAGTTCCTCTTGGAATGCCTCCCCATCCTTCGTATCTCCGGACACCTTCCCTCTCTCCCTGTGGAGGAGGACAGTGCCTGCCTGACTCTCTAGTCTCTACCCTTCTCAGTTCAGGCATTCATGAGAATGGTGATTGATTGCCGATTTGTGTGATTAGCTCTTTCATGTCTCGCTGCCTCACTAGACCACGAACTCCACCTTCTTCAGTGCTGTGTCCCCATGTCTAGCATGATGCCTGGCACTTAGGAAGTGTCCCGTAAGATGTCTGTTGAAGGATGAATGAATGAAGGAATGAATGGGTACCCCCTCATTGAGGACAAGGGCATTCAGAGCAGGGAAGTGCCAAGGACTGGCAGTGCCACCTGACTCAGGTGCCCATCTAAGGAATGTGTGGGTTTCTCATCACACCCCTGGGATGTGGGATCAGAGGCCATGGGGGAAACACTCACCAGTGGGTGGGGACTCTCTGCTTGTGACGCAGGCGGGGGGTGGCTCATGCACCAGGAGCGGGGAGCTGAAGTTGCGACGGAAGGAGGAGGACTGTGGCAAGAGGGAGCAGAGAGAGGGCATAAGGGTATAGCTTGTCCTTCCCTGAGCCCCAGGACCACCCCATGGGAGGAACCGGCCTGGAGGGGGGCACTCATTCCCCTCACAGGCCAGTCTTTGGGGGGAGCACCCACAGCCAGCCATGGTCCCCACTCACCGCCTTGCCTGGGCATTGCTGGCGGGAGATCTCCTCAGAGCACCAGAGGTGGACACTCACTTTGCACGTCTTACATCGCAAACCCTGCTTGGAGTTTCCTGGGAAGAATTTGGGTTCAACAAGGACAATTAGGCCAAGGAGGGTACATCCAGGGGCAAGAAGCAGAGCGGGCAGGTGGGGCACTGGACATAGGAAGGGGCCGGGCAGCCTTGTGTCAGCCTGGGGACCGCGCGCCTACCCCTCATACACTCGCAGCATCAACTGATGCCCAAGTTTTTAGTAAACGCTGCGACCCTGGGCACCTGCCCACCCCCAGGGTTGCCCGTTGGTCCACCCAGGGTGAGGGGTGCAGTGAGAACGGAGGCCCTAAGTAGCAAGAGCCCAACATTGGCCTGGGTATACTCTCCACCGCCCCCTCCCCCGACCCCTTTCTTTGACACTGCAGGCACGTACCCACAATGAGCTGGTGGCATAGCTCACAGGGGCTAGCTCTCTTGAAGACATGTTCCTGGAAGCTGTGCAGTCTTACTGGTTTGAGTGGTGCCAGGGGCCGTGGGATGGGGCAGGGGGAGGGGGCCGGCGTCGGGACATCCCCGTCTGTAGATGCTGGTGGTGGGGAGGGAGGGGGCAGTGGGGTTGGGGGCGTCAGCAGCACCTCAGTGGGGCACTTGAGCTCAGAGCCCGAGCGAAGGAAGAAGTTCTCCACACTCTTACTTCGGAGGATGGTCTTGAGGGAAAGCGAGCGCTTGAACCTCTGCAGCTGAGAGAGGAAGTGGGGCTGTAAGCAAAAGCCAGAGGGGACTGGCTCCCAGCCAGGATAGCTCCTCGGTCAGCCACAGCCTCACAGCCTCTAAGTACTAAGACAGAGGCTGCCCTGTTCCAGAAGGTGGTCCCAATCCCGGAAGCTGACAGGAACCAGGTAGGGAGCGTCCGTGAGCAAAGAAGGTCTGGCTGGGCAGGCACGGTTGGGAGTGTTGAGCACTGTGACAGGCTGGCCAGCCAGAGAGCAGCTGCTGGGGTCCCCTGGACAACCGGGGCTAGTCCACACGGCCAGCCCAGTGGGGCCAGGCTTTCCAATTTTTCAAAAGAAATCTAGACTTTTCTGTGAATTTAGATAGAAACAAAATCGAGGTTGTACTGCATTTTTTTTTCATTGCAGAAATGGTAGTGTACTATGTTTCCTACGCCTTGCTTTTTTCACTTAACAGTAAATCTTGGAAATCATTCCATACCAACGCATAAAGAGTTTCATCATTCTTGTTTATGGCTACACAGGATTTCCTCGTATGGGTGTACTATTTACTCAAGTTAAACAAAATAATACTTTGGGGGCCAAACAGACACACCAGGTCCCCAGTTTTCCACTGGTGTTGTCCACCAGGCTGGGAGTTGGGGAGGGGTCATCCTGGACCCTCATCCTCAGGGGCTGATTCTTCCTCCAAAATCGCTCTCCAGCCCATCCCCTATAATCACCTCATTGTCTCCACAGCCCTGCCCCAGTTCAGGGTCACAGTCCCCACCTCCACCCTGCCCATCTCCCCCTGCTCTCCCTACAGCTGCCAAAGAGGTGATCCTTGACTTGGTTAACCACTTTCCATGGCTCCTTAGGACATAGTCAAGGCCCTCGGCCCCGTCGGGAGACTCTGCGGCTCGGCCAAGCCTTCCCTTCCCACCCATGCCTTCCACCTGCAGCCCAGACACGGGGATTCTCAAACCCGTCCGTGTTTATTCCTCTGCACTTTTTTGATGCATTTGTCCTCTTCTCTGCCTTATCCAGTGAATATCCTCTTTATACCTCAGGGTTTCCAGTGACTTTTCCTCCTCTGGAAAGCAGTCTCTTCTTCTGCAGGAATTCCGTTGAGTATAACCGCTCCCTCCTCTGGGCCCCACTGCACCTAGTACCGACTTCCATTACAGACCCAATCTGGTTTACGTTGTCAGTTACTTCTTACTACCTCAGGACACTGGAGCCCCTTGAGGCCAGGGACAGTTGAATGAAACCCCCACCCAGAGCCCCAAGACATAGTAGCTGCTTGGTCAATGTTTGTTGATCAAATGATAGGCGAGTGCCTGGAATCCTAAATGGAACCCATGTTCTGGAATGCTGGGTTCATTCTGCAGCCAGCCCAGAGTTCCTTCCATTGCTCACCCCAACATATCCTTCTCACAGTCTGCCCAGAGTGAGGTCTGGAAACATCCCTACCCAGATCCTTGAACCTCTTCCCCTCTGGGGAGAGCCCCCTCACTCCTGCCCACTCCTTCCCAGCGGTGATCGGTAAAGGGGGCGGGAGGCCTGGCTTCAGGCTGGGAGAATTGGTCAGGGTTCCCAGCTGGCACTTCCAAGCAGCCTGCGTGACCCCAGGGAAGCTGGCAGGTGGCAAAACATAGGAAGAAGCAGGAGGGAGAGGGCGATGTTTGGGCATGAGGCAGGCCCCGCTGTGCCAGCTGGGAGCCTTGGGGTGTCTGGCACGCTGAGTTGCCCAGCTTCTTGCCTTCCAAACTCAGCTTCCTGTGTAGCACTGTAGGCTTCTTTGTGCATCTATGGGAAGGAGGGCCCCAGGCCCCAGATCCCTGGGTGTTAGGGCAGAGGTGGAGGCCTGGAGGGACAATTAATTAGAACACAAAGGTATTCTATGAGCCCACAGGACTCTGGGGGCTCTCAGAGGCCCAGAGTGTGGGGGGAGGAGGACCACCTACCGTTCTGCCCAGGGGCCAGAGCACAGAGCACAAGAGGGCTTTGGGATGCTGTGAGGGGCAGGGGCACAAAACTACTCCTGTGGTCTCAAGGCAAGTCACTTCACTTCCACTTTCTCAGCCTCAGTTTCCCCACATCCAAGGGGAAAGGGGCAGGACTAGATGCTCTCTAAGCAATGCAAGGCTCTGGGTCCAAAAAGTAAAAACAGAAAGCTATAATGAGGGGCTGTCCTTGTCAAAATACTGGGGTTGAGCTAGCACTCCTCCTGCAGGACCTTATGAAGACTGGCCCTTCCCGCCGACACAGTGACAATGACGGTCCCACTTTGCAGATGAACTCACAGGTGCCTAGGAGTGAAATCACCCACGTGCTGTGAGTCTTCGGCTGCTAAGTGGCAGAGCCAGGACTTGAACAGTGGCTTTGGCTGTTGAGCCAAAAGGACCAGAAGAGTCCTGCTGCTCTGGGCTCTGCCTTGGCCCTCACTCACTCCTGACCCTCAGCGATGCCATGGTCTTGCCTGCCAGGTCAACCAGGAAATGTAAGGTTGAAAGGAATGTGCAAGATCGGCCACCTAGAGTAGTCCCCCGCCCATAAAATCGGCCCACAATGCCTTCACCACGTCCCCTGTGAACAGTTGTCTGACTGCGGGTCACCTCCTATGGCAGGAAGCACACCGTCTCCTGGGACAATCATTCCATCTTTGGGCAGCTGCAGTCGCAGCAAAGTGCTTCCCTATATAGAGCTGAAACCTGCCTCCCTGAGATCTTTTTGCCTATCGGCTCTGTTCTTCCCTTGGCTCCAGAAAGGGCCACTCCCTCTTATATGTACATCAGTCCTTCAAATATTTGAAGACATCAGTCCTATCCCTCCCGCCCAAGGCTGTTATTTCCATAGTAATCCCCACAGGATGAGATGTGTAGAGCTCCTTACTCTCCAGCCTCTGCCCTTTCCTGGTCTTCCCCTGGCCTGTGCCAAGAGCCACCTCTGCAGGGTACAGAGGTCTTTGGAACAGAATGTTCCCCAGCACTGGGGCAGCCCCAATTCTGCCCCCAACTTCCTGGTTCTGCTGGAGGCCCCAGATCCCAGGAGGGGAGAGAAGCCGGAAGGAATAATGTATCACCTGGGATGGCTGGCAGATGTCAAGTGTATGGCTGGACAGCAGGATGGGCGCACATCTGCCAAATGGCTTGATGCCTGTCCCCCCAAGAGACATCTGGCTTGGCTACTCAAACCTCATTTTGGCTCAGCCTGGTCAGGTATTCCCACTCTTGCAACTACTAGGCCCCAGAGAGGACTAACTCCCTATTTCCCTATCTCCCATCAGCTCTCTGTTTGATGCCCCCCAGTATCCCAGGACCCATTCCCTCGGAGAAGCTGCCATGTACCCTGGCAAGCTGACCCACCAGGATCCTTATTCTCTCTGGATGTCCCAGGAGATTATCTGGCTTGGAGACTGGACCTCCAGGCCCATTCTCCTGAATCCCTTCCCGGAGGCGGGGCCCGGCCTGCCTGCCTCCTCCCCACCTCCCCACAGACTGGATGGTCCCTTCATTTCCTCAGCTCCCCGCAGCATCTCCTCACTTCCCTCCAGCTCCTGAAAGGGCACTAGGCAGCTGGCGGTGGGTGGTGGCAGGCGTGGCACAAGCTGACTCAGATGGCGAGCTGGCATGGCAGGGTCTTCCCAAGGATGGCACCAAAGGGGGTGATGGTACCACCCTGTGGTAGGATGGCATGGGGACCCAGCGATGGCAAGGATGGTAGCAGGAAGGTCACTGAGTAGCTCAGGTGCAGGGATGTGATCCAACCTTAGTATGAGCAGGAGGCTGGACTTGGGCTGGCAAGGAATGCCCAGGGGACCCCAGCACTGATGAATGATTCTGGAATGTTGGCTTCACTGCCTAATGGACACCAGCTGCCTCTTTGTACCTGCCTCAAACTCTCCCTTCCCCCTTCCCCAAGTTCTATAGTCTGAGGACCAAGCTTCTTTGGGACAGGTTGAGATGCTGGGAGCTAAAGGGGCTAGTAGGGCCCTGAATTCTCCCCCTGCCCATGTCTGCCTTCCTGAACACCTCCATCCAGATCCCCAGCCCAGCCTCTGGGAGATTACAGTCCTTTGCAAGGGTGAGATTTAGGGAAGGGGGGTAAAGGGGCAGGGCGATGTATGCAATCCCCCTCCTCTTGCTCTTGGGATGTCCCTGGATCAGCCTCAGAGGTGAGAGCATTGGAGTCCTTGCACTGGGCGAGGGAGATGCAGACCTGCCATGCCCTGCCCTCCCCCTCCTGCCCTCTCCCTGCCCACACAGCTGAGCTTGCAGCCTCTGGGTTTGCTGAGACAGCACTGCCTCAACTCCTGCCTGCTTTTGGAGAGGTCTTAAGAAGGGGAGTAGGCAGCCCTGCCTCCTGTGGGAAGCAAGGCAGGGCCTGGAAGACCCCCATGCCCTTGGAAAGCAAAGGGAATGTATCCATAGGGGGCTACTACAAGGCAACTGGGAAGGCCAGGGATATTGGCACTCAGGATGGGGCTCAGCTCCTGGGACCCTCTGCTTTAAAAAAAAAAATAGCCATCACAAATATTCCAAGCAAGATCCTCCCACCCCAAGACCTGACTCCTTTCCTAGTAGAGACTTGGATCTCTGAGGTGGAGTTAACTCTGTGGTCTGAGAGACCAGAGTCTCATTCTCAGAAGGGGGCAGAAGAAGGTCAAGTTCTGATCTATAAACTGACATGGAGATGGAGTGGGTCTCACTGGTTTAGAGAGGAGGAGCTTCCTGGGGAGCCTCAGCCAAGTGCCACCCTGCCCCTACTCATCTACCCCTGGTCACTCTCTAGATGACCTTGACCTTGAATTAACCTCATATCCTGAGAGGTGGCCTGGACCGAATTAAGAGCAAGATGGGCATTGGAAAGAGCTATAGATGAGCTCCACACCTGGAAGGAGCCAAAGACCCCACCCGTTTTTTGTTTTGTTTTGTTTTGTTTTGTTTTGTTTGGTCTTCAGTGCCCCCTCCTCGACTGGATAAACAGGAGCAGGTGGGAACAAAACACCAGGGTGGAAGGGAGAAGGAAGGAAGCCTTGGACTGAAGTCTGGGGAGGAGACAGAGAGCACTCTTGACACAAGCCTCCTTTTATCTCCGCATCCCCAGCCCACTCAGTTCATGTTGCTCCCCGCAAAACTTCTTCTTGAGGGTCACTCCTGAGCACCTAGAACTTGGGGAGGATGTGGACAGATTAGAGGTGGGGGGAGAGCATTAGATTTAAGGGGTGGCCTCCCCCAACCCCTATAGCACCAGGAGTCTGGGCTCCGCCTGCCTTCACTGGGGAATAATTTATTCATTGCGACTCCCGCAGGAGTAACAATCATACATAATTAGAGTTAATTATGACATTCATTAATTACGATGACTTCTCTTTTTGCTTCCATCCGCCCCCCACCCCCGCCCCCTGTCCCGCTCCCGGGGTGGGGGGTGGGGCTGCCTGTCCTTCTGCTCTGGAGCCGCAGCAACAGTGCCTGGTCCCCGCCCGCGATGGCCAGCACTGCCGCAGCCCCCAGCGAGCACTCGGAAGCTACGCACCCCCGGGCCGCGGCCTCACGTCCCCGAGCCTAACCTGGCTGGAAGGGGGGAATGCGGGACTGCGGCGGGTCGGACAGGGACATCCAGAGAGGCTCAGAGATAAACATATATAGATGCCGAAAGAAAGCGGGAGAGACACCAAGACAAACAGGTTGTAGAGACATTTTCAGAGAGTCACAGGCAGAGAGGGACAGACGGAGCTACAGAGACCTGGCGGACGCGGGAGGGGTGCGCCTCGCACACACACACCGGCGCGTACACCGGCCCACACCCGCTACACACCGCTACACACCGCTACACACTCCCTCCGCTTTAGCCGCTCCGATTCCCTCCAACAAAGCCGAGTTACAACCTCCCCAGAGGGTCGCGGCAGCGTGTCCGCTCATCACGCGCGCAAGGGCGTGTCGTGCTTGTGTGATGGGCGCTCCCGGTGGCCCCTCGTCGCGAACCCACTCTCCCAGGTCACCACGCAGAGCCTTCGGGATCACACAGGTCCCGCTGCCATGACCCGAGCCCACAGCTGTGACCGCGTCGGGGAGAGGGCACCCGGGCTGGGGACGCACCCGGGCAGGGGTCCAGGCCTCTACCCTCCTGAGTTACCTTGGTTTCCTGGAGGGCAGAGATGGTCCCCGGGGGGGTGTGGGTGGCCGCGTCATCCGGTTCGTTCTCCTTCTCGCTCATTTCGGTCATGATTGGGGGAGAGGGGGAGAGAGGGTGCCAAGACCCGACGGCAGGTCTGCTGGGTGCAGGTGGCAGGTGGCAGACGTCTCTCTGGGACCCTGAGGCCCTTCTCCAGAGACTGCCCCCCAGTGAACCCCAGGAAAAATCCGCCCTGGCAAAGCGACCCCCCACTGCCGAGAGCGGGAGGAGAAAGTTCCCGGGTTGGCCAGTGAAGGGGAGTAATTACACGGAGCCGCGGGAGCCGGACGACCCCGGGAAAGAGGACCGAGGGTCTGCAGAGGATGCTGCTCCGAGCGAGGGGAGGAGGGAAGTGGGGACGCGGGGATGAGCTGAGGGAGGGAGCGACGGAGCAGTCTGTGTCCGGCCGGCTCCTCCGTCCTCTGTGCCCGCCCCCCATCCCTTTCCCCCTCCCCCCGCCGGCCCCGGCCCGGCACCCGGAGGCCCCTCCGCCCAGTCCTCGCCTTCCAACTTTGATTTAGGAGGTCGCCAGGTCCCTCCCCCTTCCCTCCGCTGCTCCCCCGCGCGGCTATGCTAATCAGCTTCTCAGCTATTGGCTGCCGCGGTGGCCAGGAGCGCAAGGTGGGCGGAGCCTAGGGGGGGCTCGATAAGATGGGGAGGAGCATGAAGGGTAAAGACGTGGGGAAGGGGATGGTTTTACACCGAAAGACCCTGAATGGGGAGCGTGACAAAGTCGTGGAAGACTTGGGAAACCATATTAGAGACTGGATGCGATTGAGGGAACAAGAAAAGGTTGGATCTACAGAAGGATAGATGAGAGTGACATCAAAGTTAGGACTTTCTGATAGTGAAGTAGTGGAAGAATGTGGACCCTTCTGCCCCATTAACTGGATGTGTCTGCTCTGGAGACTCCAATATAGGCATCCCTTGACTGTGAGGGGATGTCCTCATAGCCTTCAAGCAGAGAACTCTGCTCCTCAAGCAGAGAAGGGACAATTTAACATCATGTGTTAAATAAAGGCCAGACCTGACAATCCCTCCTTTGTGGACGCAAAGCAGGATTCCTCTGGGGCTTGGCCTTTGGAATTCAGCAAAGAAGGGACCTCAGTCCCCACAGCTAAGGTCCCCAAACGTCCCCAAGACACCTTCCCCTCCTAGTGACCCTACCACAAATGGAGATAGATCAGGAGGGACGTTGGTACTCTCCAAGTTGTCCCCTGCCCATTGGGCCTGAAGGTGTATCTCTTTGAGCTTTATCCCCTGGCCTGTCCAAAGAAAGGGAGGTAGATTGGGGGTTGAAGGAATCCTTCCTTGAGGGTGGGTGAAGAAACTTCTGGATCAAAGTCCCCTCCTTCCAGGGGCTCCTCTGCTGTGGGTGATGAGATTGGGGGGGGGGGAGGCTCAAGAGGGTTCTGCCTTTATGCCAGCCCTGGGGAACAGAGGCTGAACCCTGGGTCCCCCCTCCTGCAACCCCTGCATATAGCCATTCATGCAATCTCTGTCCTCCCAAGAGTGAGCTCACCATGGGAGCCCTGCTCAGGTTACTCTGTGCAGGAATAGAGATTTATTTGTCAGTGGCAGAAGTAGGACAAGGGCAGAAGTGAGGGTTTGTGGTTGTGGGGGCCTAGTCCCCTCCCTCTTCAGATCCACCCACATCAGCCGCAGACTGACTCTGGGTGCTAGCTTTCTTGAAAGACGCTTCGAAGGATCCTGGCCTCAGCCCTCAGACCAGTCTCCCCTAAGGCCCATCCATTAGCCAGCTTTCTGCCAGTGCCCTCTGAGTTGACGGCTGCTGTCTTCCCTCTGGTCCAGCCCAGGTTAGTCCAACATCCCTCCCTGGGCACTCAGACTTAGGGGTACTTGAAGCACTCTGAGATAGGGTCAACAGGCCCTCCATCTAGCTTAGCATAGGCTGGAGGAAAGAGGGGCCTCCTCTGTGTTGGAGACCTCCTAAGGGGAGGTACCCGTATCCCCCCAAACAACAGAGATTCTGAGTTTCTTAGACTCTAATACCTATATAAACACAAATTAACTGTGTGGCCTTAGGTAGGGAGCTAAATCTTTCAGAGCCTTGATTTCCTCATCAGCAATGCAGAGGCAGTGCCTACCTCACTGTGAGGAGAATGAATGAGGAAGCTCCCCTTAGCCCAGAAAAGACAGCAGGGAAAGTTGTTTTCTTCTTTCCCTCCTTTCTTGAGAGATAGGTCCATTCCCAGTGCTTTCTTAGAGAGAAGAAACAGCTTCCTCCTCTCACTTTCCTGTTAATTCATGGGGGAACCAACTCCAAAGGAGATTCTGAGAGGGAAGAATTCCCAAGGGAATCAGTGTTCCCGGTGACCCAGGAAAGCCAGAGAAGTCGGTGGGCCCTGGGGGCCCTTCTGGTCTCCGCATCAGAAGCCCAAGGTGGGGACTATGCAGAGAAGGCAAGGGGCTGGATCCCATGACCTCTGGATGTCCTTTCTGGCCCGCAGCCTTCGTGTTTCAGAGCAGTCTTTCATGAACTAAGCCTGAGTCATTGCCTGAGTGCTGACAACTCCCACTGCAGTGACTGGGGACAGGGCACAAGTAGCCGGGCTAGCTTCTGAAGAAGGAATATTCTTCCATCTCAGAGTCAGAGGGCAGATATGAGGGGTGGGCAGAGCCAGGTAAGTAGCAGTCACACCCTTCTGGGGGTGTGACAGAACTACTGGGTGCCTCTTAGTGGGACAGCCGAATGAGTTAAAGTGGGTGGTAGGCTCTTGGGAGCCTGGGGGCAAAGGATGGAACAGATGGCTCCATATCTGCACACAGCACCATGTCCAGCCCTTTTCTTCCTGCTTTGTGACATTGGGCAGAGACCTATCCATCTCTGGAAGGACTTCGGTTTCCTTCTTTTTAGATTGGCACAATTGGAATAGATTAGGTTGACATAGGGTGTCAGGTCAGAATGGGGGCAATAATTGTATATCTCTTAGTGTTCTTTTGAGGATTAAATAAATTAACATAAGTGAAGAGCTGGGCAGAGTAAGGGCAAAGTAAATTGTTTTTATCTGTCTATCTACCTGTCCATTTATTTAGGGATACTTAACCTTGAACTTGCAGGCAAGCTTCAAGGGGTTCATGAATCCCTTGAAGCTGTATAAAATGTTGGATAAGCATTTTCTGTGGGACAGCCTAGAGCTTTCACCTTCTCCTCAGAGAATCTAAGATTCCCGAAAGACTAAGAACCAATGGCCTGAAGGATCCCCAGAACCCCTCCACTCTGAGCGGATGAGAGTCTCTGATGGGAGGGATTGCTTCTCCTTCCATAAGGACTGACCTATTTTCTCCCTTAACACCACCTTCAGCTCAAGTCCCTCCCTGCTGTGGCCTCTGCCCCCATGAGTTGCCAAGCGCCACCCCCCCAAGCTGAAAACACCAGTGGTTGGTCTTTTTCTCCAACTTTAGAATTGGAGCTCCTAGGGTAGGGAGTCTGTCACAGTTGAGGTCAAGTCTGGTTCTCATCTCCCAGCTGAGGAGAGGAAGAGGGCCCAGGCTCCGCGTGGGGCAGGGGACACAGGGAACACAGTGAGAGGGCTGGCCTTGCCCAGTCTCCCCTATCTCCCCCTGCCAGCCCACCAGGGCCCCAGAGACAGATATTGCTCTAATGAGCTAAGGCCCATGGCAGGCATCAGTAATTATGATTTTATGGAAATGTAGAAGGCTCTTACGCAAGTGCCTGACACACTTCCTGGCTGTGGCATCTGGGACAGCCAGGTCCCCAGGGGCTGGAGGAGAGCCCTTCCACCACCCCTTGCTGTCACCAACCCCTGGAGCTCAGGACACTGGCATAGAGCCGCCCTCCCACTGCCTGTGGCACTGTCTCTAACACACTCTGGGGGAGCTGTTCCCTCCCCCTGTGCCCCAGGCTCCCCGGAGGGGAATGACATGGGCTCCAGTATATACAATCCCTGCCTACCCCCCACCAGGCAAGCTGAGGCTGTCCCAGACACCAGTTTACATGGGAGGGGGATAGTGACCTTGGGATTACGTGTCCCTCTCCTCCATGAAGAAAACCTCTCCTTCCTGAAAGACATCTCCTTCTACTTTCCTGGGGGCTGGGACGGTAGGGCTGACAGCAGTCTTGGGGCCCGGAGTCAGAGCCCCTGTCTGTACCCTCCCCAGGTCCTGTGCCAGTTTGCCCCCCCCCCCACCTCCCAAGCCTCTGATGGTATCCTACCCACCCACAAAGCATCTGTTACCAAGGTAACAGCAATGTCATCACTTTGGGGTGAGCGAGGAGGTGGAGCCCAGTGGACTGGTGGAGGGAGTGCGGCTGGTGGTTAGAATTTTGGAGAGATGAGCACTGAAGGCCCCCAACTCTGAAGGAGGATCTTTGAGTTTGGGTGGAGAGCGGCCTGGGCACAGACGGGGGCAGAAGGTTGCCGACAGCCCGTGGAAAAGAGGGAGGATGAAGTCTGGAAGCAGCTGGATCCAGTCCTTATAGGTGAGGGTGACTCCGCCTTCCTACGCTCGAGAAGCGTCAGGGTGGCGATGCCCAGGAGAAGCTGAGGCAGGGACCACGGAGCCTGCCTTTAACCCCTCCCTCAGGGTCCTGCTGGTTTACTTGTCTTAGGGAGAGGCATTGGGGCTGGGAGTGTGTAGACCCAGCCGAAACGGTGTGGGGGAACCTGGGGCCATCGTGGGTCCACACCGCCCCCTGCTGACTGCACAGAAATCTACACTGGGTGGCCTTCCGGGAGGGGCGTCTTTGAAGATCTCAATTTGATACATCTGAATCATGAGGTCCTACTAGGAGCCTCGAGTGGCTCTGGGCCTCAGGGGCGTCTGAGCTTTGCACTCAAGGCCTTCTTGTGAATCCTGACCCAGACAGTAAAATAATGCAAAGGGTTTCTCTGAGCCGACTTGGGGTACAGAGCGGTGGAGCCCATGTGGCAAGCTGATAGAGGCCATGGGTAGGCTGGAAGGCAGAGAGGCCAGAGTATTCCAAGCAGAGGGAACCGTCTGGGCAAAGGCAGAGAGGTGTGGGCAAAGGCAGAGAGGCGTGGAACAGAAGGGCCGGTCGTGGATGCTGTCCGCGCAAAGGGGAGAAGGAGGGGTGGGAAGAAAGAGGAGGTGGGGGCGGGGCTGACTGGCTCAGTCCGGGGAGCAGAGCGCGGGACTCTTGATCTTCAAGATCAAGAGTTCAAGCCCCGTGTTGGGGCTTAAAAATAAAAATCTTAAAAATAAGTAGACGAAAGTGGACAGACGGCCCTGAATGCTGAGCCTGGAAGCTGCGTTTTCCTGTGAAAAGTGGCTTCTCCAGCAGGCTCCCTGGAGCCCAGCTGAGCAATCCAGCCGTGCCTTGGAGGCATGGGGTGGGGGAGGGGGAGGGGAGAGCAGACAAAGTGGTTCAGTCAGAACTCGAAAAGAATTTAGACACATGGCTCTATATTAAATGTTCTGCAAGCCTTGCATTTGACTCCAAGAATATCCATGCTGGTTTTCCTGCCAGAAAAACGGATTTTAAGAACTAACTATCCTGTGCCAATGGTGCCCTGGAAGATGGACCATGGTTAGCCAGGGTTTTCCTCAGCCCAGTCTGAGAATGACACTGAGAGCAATGGAGGCTGTGGGGGGGGTTCTCCCCCTCTCCCCTGGGAGTGGTGCCATCATCCCAGTGTCTTAGGGAGATTGCCCTGGATCCCAAAGGCAGCAAAATGGAAACAAGAGAGTTGTAGTGAGCTTTCAGGGCCCTCTGGCCAAAGGTTTCACTATGGGAACGGACTGCTGTCCATTCCCGTGTCCTGTGTCTTGGCCTGGGTGGAAGGCATGTGTGCAGGACAGTGTGCAGGGGACAGTGGGGTGGCTCATGTTCCAGCCCATTCCTTGCTAGCCCAGAAACTTCAGCAACCTGCATCCCTCTGGTTTCCTAGTCCCTAAATGGGGATCATCTTACCTCCTGGGGGTGGTGGTCGTGGATAGCAGGACTGCCCCCCACCCCCATCACACGACCCTAAATCAGGGAAAGCTGCTTCCCCTGTCTGCAATGCCTTTCCCTCCCTGCTGCGGCCTCCCCGCTGCTTCCCAAGGGAGTTCCCAAGTCAGGTGGGACTCCTGAGTAGCCACACCTGCTGAGACCACAAACCCCGCTTTCTGCCCCTCCCACTCCATCATTAGCACAACCCTCCCGACCTGGTTCTCCACCTGTTAAAACCACCGCAGCCCAGCTGCTGTCACTTGCATTACTCATCCTCGGGGTTCGCAGCCGGGAGTGGAACGGAAAGTATTTTGTCCCCAGTTTGCAGCTGGAGAGCCAGAGCTTGGAAAAGCCCCAGGTCACAGTCATCCCTGGAATCCAGGTTCTTGGGTGGGGTACTTCTTTGGGACTTGTTGAATGAATGAATGAGTGCACTTCCCCCATCAGCCCTCTTTCTTTGGGGGAAGGGGTAGGCATCATTTTCTAGCTCTCCAGGTTGGAATGTTGTCTGGAGATTAATTTTAAAATTCCATACATATTTATCAGGCGGAATGGAGCATAGTACAGTGATTCAGAGGAGGGACTGTGACCCAAAGGGCCTGGGTTCAAATCCTGGCTCTACCTCCTCTTAGCTGTGTGACCTTTTAAAGTTTTTAAATTTTTTAAATTTATATTTATTTATCTGACCCAGAGAGACACAGCAAGAGACAACACAAAAGGGGAATAGGAGAGACAGAAGCAGGCTCCAATGGGGGCTTGATCCCGGGACCGTGGGATTGTGACCTGAGCCGAAACAGACACTTAATGACTGTTAATGACTGAGCCACCCAGGTGCCCCTAGCTGTGTGATCTTGAGATAGCTATTTAACCTCTCTGAGTCTCAGTATCTCTGTATAATGAGGGGAAGGTGATAATAGAATAAAAGAAAAAACCAGCCTCTACCTTAGAAGGTAGATTGGTTAAAAAGCACTCTGTAGTTGTAGTAAGCACTACGATTTATTAAATATTAATATATTAATAATATAATATTAATATTAAATTAAAAAAACTATTTATTAAAAAAACAGACCCTCAGGGCTCCTAGGCGGTTGGTTAAGCATCTGCCTTTGGCTCAGCTCATGATCCCAGAGTCCTGGGATCAAGCCCCACATTGGGCTCCCTGCTCAGCGGGAAGCCTGCTTCTCCCTCTGCCTGTCGCTCCCACTGCTTGTGCTCTCTCTCTGTCAAATCAATTAAAAAAAAATCTTTAAAAAAAAAACCAAATATGTAAACAGACCCTCTTCTCTTCTAAATTTTATTTTTTTTTAAAGATTTTATTTCTTTATTTGATAGAGAGATACACAGTGAGAGAGGGAACACACGTAGGGGGAATGAGAGAGGGAAAAGCAGGCTTCCCGCAGAGCAGGGAGCCCGAAGTGGGGCTCGATGTGGGGCTCCATCCCAAGACCCCGGGATCATGACCCTAGCCGAAGGCAGACGCTTAACAACTGAGCCACCCAGGCGCCGCGTCACTTCTAAATTTCAATAGATAAACCCATATGATGTACTAGGCACTGGGGATACATAGAGAAAGAAACCGCTACATTTAGTAAGGGCTTAATTATTACCTAAATTCCGTTTTCCCTCTACTCCACAGGGTAGAAGCATTTATCAACCCCCTTTTATAGTTGCCACATGAAGCTCAGAAAGGTTGTTACTTGCCCAAAGCCACACAGCTGAACTTGAACTCGGGGTTTATCTCAAGACAGATATTCTTAACCCCAACTGGTTGGCGTCTTAAGATTTTATTTATTTATTTACTTGACAAAGAGAGCACAGGCAGAGGGAGCGTCAGGGAGAGGGAGAAGAGAGCAGAGAGCCCTACAGATCCAAGGACCCTGAGATCATGATCTGAGCCAAAGGCAGACGCTTTACCCACTGAGCCACCCAGGAACCCCTGGCGCGCCTCTTCGTCCCTACCCTCAAGGGGCTTCCACTCTCTGATGGGGAAACAGACCCTGGACAAAGGGCACAAAGAAGAAACAGCATGTCAGACAACCGCTGTGGAGGATTTGGTGAAGGGCAGAGACAGGACATGGAGAAGTAAGCACCGGCTGGCTGGGCTGCAGGGAAGCTAAGAAGCAGACAGTACGTTTGAAGTGTGAACAGAGCATCCTTTTTTCCGAGGTGAGACCTTTTGGTGGTCGGAGTGGGACTGACTCTCTGTAGCAAAGGCTTAGAGCTGTGCCCGCGCGCAAACTCTAGGGGGCGCTGTTTGGCGCTGAGCTGGGCAGCCAGACGTGGCGGAGGCCTTAATGGGAGGCGGGGCCGCCTTCTGGGGTGGGGTTGTGTGTGTGTTCGCAGGCAGGAAGACCCCGCGGGGACTGCCAGGTTCCTTTTACATCATTTTGCGGGTTGCTCAGGACTCAGGACTTTTTTTTTTCCTTTTTTTAAGATTTTATTTATTTATTTGACAGAGAGAGATCACAAGTAGATGGAGAGGCAGGCAGAGAGAGAGAGAGGGAAGCAGGCTCCCTGCTGAGCAGAGAGCCCGATGTGGGACTCGATTCCAGGACCCGGAGATCATGACCTGAGCCGAAGGCAGCGGCTTAACCCACTGAGCCACCCAGGCGCCCAGGACTCAGGACTTTTGACCACCAATGTGGAGGCAACAGGGGGTGCCTAAGCCCGGGGTGGAGCGGGGGGCGGGGGGGGATTCCACCCGCCCGGATATCCTGCCCTGCGTCCCACAGTGTCCCACACTCGTGTGAGGGAGGCAGGGAGGGAGAGAGAGAGAATGTGAGAGAGAGAGAGAGAGAGAGAGAGAGAGAGAGAGAGGCTCCTACCTTGTAGCCACTCCATAACATTTTGTTAAAAGACTAGATGGATGGATGGGTGGATGGAGAGGGGTGGAACCCTTCTCTCAGCCCCTCTTTCATCGAGGGAGGGGTAGACCTCGCTCTCCGACTCTCCAGGTTGGAATGTTGCCTGGGTACAGAAAACAAAAGAGCACAAAGCATTTTGGTGGGAGGAGAAGGACTCCGAATTGTTATTGCTCAGCAATTTTTACAGCTGAGAAGTTGCTTCCCGGCTTTAGGGAACCCACAGGATATTATTAGGATTGGGTTATCCATGGCATAGAAAATGTAAGAGCAATTGGGGTGAGGAAAAAGAATTCATTAAACATTTTTTTACATGGGGCGCCTTGGGTGGCTCAGTTGGTTAAGTGTCCACCTTCAGCTCAGGTCATGATCTCAGGGTCCTGGGATCAAACCCCACGTCTGGGCTCTCTGCTCAGGGAGGAGTCAGCTTCTCCCTCTGCCTCTGCTCCCCCACTCCCCCACTCATGCTCTCTCTCTCTCTCTCTCTCAAATAAAAAAATCTTTAAAAAAAATTCTCCCCCGGGGCGCCTGGGTGGCTCAGAGGGTTAAGCCTCTGCCTTTGGCTCAGGTCATGATCTCAGGATCCTGGGATCGAGCCCCACATCAGGCTCTCTGCTTGGCGGGGAGCCTGCTTCCCCCCCTCTCTCTGCCTGCCTCTCTGCCTACTTGTGATCTCTGTCTGTCAAATAAATAAATAAATAAAATCTTTAAAAATTAAAAAAAAATTCTCCCCAAAAATCTCTCCCTGAAACTTTCTGTGTGTGTGGAAGTTTCTGGGACAGTCATGTCTTTACTTCCCAGGACCGCGCTTTGGTAGGGACACTGAGGATGCCCCCCAACTGGGGCCTCTGAGGATTAAACCCCCGTGATCAGATGCAACTCCATAGAATTTCCTTCAGTCCTCACTACCACACCGAATGGGAGGGAGACCCGGGAGGGAGACGTCCCGATTTTACAGAGGAGGAAAGGGGGTTCAGGAAGGTGATGCGCCTAAAGGGGCCCTGCCTTGAAGGGTCTCCCACCTCCCACCTCCCAGGGCCTGAGGCTCCACTGAGACCAGAAGTTTCTTTAAGGCCTCTTTGGCTCAAGAATGGGCCTTTCAGACCCTGTGCTCTGTTGGCTCAGGGGGCACAGTGAGAGTGAGGTGGGGGCTGGGACTGGCCAGGCTCCATCTGCCTCAGGCCTGGCTTTTTTTCCTCAGAGAGAGAGCCAAAGAAAACCAGGAACAGGCCCAACACCATCTGGAGGGGGACAGAGCTTGGAGACTCTGAGATGGGTGGAAGCAGGGAGTAGCCAAGGGAGCTGGGGAGAGGCAGCCTCAGGGGGGAAGCGTGAGGATACAGAGGTCTTCAGAGGTGGTGGAGGCTGAGTGGTGGGGGATTGGGTTCTGGAAAAGGGGTCCCACCTACTCCCCTATCTGGTTCTTCATGGTGTCCTCCTGGAAGGAGGTGGGGGCCCATACCATCCTCTAGCTTTTCTATCTCTGCCCCTAAAACAAGCCTCCACATCTCCTCTGCCCACCCACCACCCCTACACCCTGCTCCCCTCGGGCCAGGGCCGAGCCCTGTTGGGTCCCCTCTGATTCCCCTTCCCCTGGCCTTCCTGGAACCCCGTTCTGTCCAGCCTTGGAGGGTTTTGTGGAGACCTCTGGCCTTGAATCCAACTTTGGGCAATGGATGGGTTCTCAAAGTCTTGGGGAGCTTATCATGGGGATCTGGGGGACTCAGGCTTCTTTAGTCCCTACTGGCAGGCATATTCCCATCCCCTTTTTCTCCCGACTTCTATTTTGTCTGGCTTCATGGGAGGAGAAAGCTGTAGAGGACAAAGGGCCAGGGGCCTGGAGATGGAGGTGTTCTGCCTGATGTGTGTGAGGGGTACTCTTCGGTTTTCTGTCTCCCTCAGCTCCCCCTACCCCAATCACAAAGCCTAGAAAACCAGGGTCACACAGGTCTGGCCACATCTTTAAAGGCTGTGTCTGCTCTTTGGAAAGCACTCATCTGTTTATACCAACCACAGTGGTAGGGGGTGTGGGGGGGCTATCTGTGTACAATGACAACTGGGGCTGAGTGTTATTTGTCCATAAACACAGTCAGCTTGTGCCCCCAGGCAGAGAAAAAACAAAGCCACTAAGGACTGGGACTACTCTCCTACGCCCTGGGAGGGGGCACTCCCAGGCACACCCCCTCCTCCCCACCTGGGCAACTCTCCCTCCTAGGCCACCCAGAGAGTTTCCCAGCAATCTGGGCTGTGTTCTGTAAAGTGTGGTCCCCTGGCCAGGCAGCCCCCTGGAAAAGGACAAGTGTCCTATACCTGTTGGGGGAAGGAGAGGAGAAAGGGAAGGCACACCCCCCACCCCTGCCTGCCCTTGGGCTTCCTGATAGGTCCCACGTTTTCTAGAGCCCTGGATGCTCAGCCAGTAGAAGTTTCCTGGCCTTGCCCCACCCCTTTGTGGGTCTGCTTCTGTGCATAAAGGCTGGGGCCCCAGCAGGACGGTCCAGTGAATCTGGCCCAACCCAGTGCTGAGCTCTCTGTTACACATCTGGCCCTGGCTTTCTTTCCAAGATGCTGTTTTGGCATAACCAGCCAGAGCACCTATGGCCCAGTCCCTGGAAACTGTACCCAGGGTCTCCAAGTGGCTTGCTCAGGTAAGGGCCAGAACCCCTTTCCCCGGCCTCCAAGCATGGTCCTGGTCTGTGCGGCGGGGACAGCTAGGGCCATCAGGTTCAAGTGGAGGGGGATGGGCCTCCTGGCTCCGGTACCTTTGCAGGTGGAGGAATGGTCCACCCTATGAGGTGCGGATGCTTGGTAACACCAGACTGAGTGACGCTACTGCCTGGGCCTGGCTATTGAAGGTAGGTGCAACCCCCTCCCCACCTGGCCAGGGGCTAGGCATGACTGACCTTCTGGGCAGGAGGCGAATGTCATCCTTGTGATGTCACTGTCAAGTAGAACCCTCATGAGACCCCCTTTTATTTTTTATTTTATATTTTGGAGACCCCCTTTTACCTCGACCTTCACAGCCACACAGTGGTAGGCAGGCCTTATTGAGGAAAGAGGCCCAGAGAGGTTAAATATTTTCTCAAGGACACAAAGGAACAGATCTGGGATTTAGAAATACATTTACATAGCATTATTCACATGCATGATTCCTTCTCTCCAAAAAAATTATATATTTAGCTCCCATGCATTGCCAGAAACTATTCCATGAGCTAGGGATTCAACAGTAGAGACAGATGTGGTTCCCTTCCTCAGGGAGCTTGCATTCTACTGGGACAAATGCGTGATCAAACAAGTTATATGCAATAACAAATCAATTTACTGATTGTAAATTGAAAAGGGCAGCAAGAAGAGAAACAAGCAGAGTGGCTAGGAGTGGGAAAGGATTAACTCCCCCATTTAATAGATAAGGAAACTGAGGCTCAGGGTGTCTAGGTCACTACCTCAATGTCACAGCTAGTGAGTGGCAGGTGGGCATCTGGACACAGACCTTATGATCTAAGTGCTTATGACTCCTGAGGGTGGGAAGCAAGGTGGGGGCGAAGAATGGGATGGTTGGCCGAACCCAGCTGTGGGAATTGGTTCCCAAATGCCTGGGCACACTGACCTGTGAGCCGTGCCTTCCTGTGTGCCCAGAGTGTGTTGCGTGTGGTTTTCCTGTGATACACATAGCAGCAGCAGCTGGATGGGTACAGGTGGAGGTGGCCAGGAGACAGCATCCTGGACATTGGTGAATGGGGAGGGACCGGGGACCCTTTGGGTCCCCTTTCTGGCTTGGATGGCCATGTGGATGGCAAGGGCTGAGGCTTGCTCCCTGCTTGCTGCCCTGTGCCTGCAGATGTGCCCCTGTCCATGGGGGTGATCGAACCCCAGATGCTGCTCTCACCACTCAACACAGTGGAGTTTCACTGGAACCTCCCAATGCAGTTTGGAGTTTTAAGTTGCAAGTTTCAAGTATCTTGAAGTTTCAAGAGGATCTCCCTCTTCCGGTGGGTGAGTCTGAAGCTGGGACTGGGTGGAGGCTGGAGGTCCTTTGGGAGTGGAAGCAGGCCTGGTGGGAAAGGAAGGGGAATTTGGGTGGGGGTGAGGAAATAGTAAGAACAAACCCAGTTCCAGAAAGCACTTTGAAGATAAAATATGGCTAAATGTTTATTGAATCTCACCATAAGGAAGGACTTGTTTTTGTTTCTTCTTTGTGTGTGTGTGTTTAAGATTCCATTTATTTATTTGACAGAGAGCGTGAGAGATCACAAGTAGGCAGAGAGGTGGAAACAGTCTCCCAACATGGGGCTTGATCCCAGGATCTTGAGATTAGGGCCAGAGCCAGAGGCAGAGGTTTAACCCACTAAGCCACCCAGGTGCCCCCCAAGGAAGTACTTGTTAAACCTGAAAGCAATGGAAGAAGCTAGAAAACTCAGGATGCAACTTAGCTTCAAAAAAAGTAATGGTCTGCAATACATAGGCAAAATTCAAAGGAGGCATCAAATGGGAAAAATAGTTGTCATATGACATATGTTTATAGCCTCCATATATAAAAAGTTCTCATATATCAATAAGAAAAATAGATAAAAGCTCAATAGAAAAGTAGGCAAAGGATATAAGCAGATAATTTATGCAAGAAGGATACAAATTACATTTAAATGTAGACAGTTCAACTTCAACCTCAGAAAATGCTAATTAAATGCACACACACATATATATATATATATACACACACATATATATGGCAAAGACTTTTAAAAAGACTGTTATTGGTGAAGAAGTAGTCTAGGGAGGCACACAGCCTCTCTTCTGCTGTCTGCCTGCTGCTCCCTTGCGGTGTATTCAAACACTTCTAGCTCCTTTAAAAAAAAAAGAAGAAGAAAGATAGTAGTAGTTTGTGCACTCATTCTTTGGTAGAATGACACTTGGGCAAAATTTACTGATTTTATCTTCCTAGAATTCTACCCCATTTTTTTTTTAAGATTTTATTTATTTATTTGACAGAGAGAGAAATCACAAGTAGGCGGAGAGTCAGGCAGAGAGAGAGAGAGAGAGAAGCAGGCTCCCGCTGAGCAAAGAGCCCGATGTGGGGCTCGATCCCAGGACACTGAGATCATGACCTGAGCCCAAGGCAGCAGCTTAATCCACTGAGCCACCCAGGCGCCCCTCCATTTTTTTTTTTTAAAGACTTGTTTATTTATTAATTTATTTGAGAGAGAGTGGCGTGGGGGGTGGCAGAAGAAAAGAGAGTGCCGGGCAGGTTTCATGCCCAGCACGGAGCCCAAAGCAGGACTTGATCTCAAGACCCCGAGATCCTGACCTGAGCCGAAACCAAGAGTCAGATGCTTAACTGGCTGAGCCACCCAGGTGCTTGCCCCTCAGTGTTTCCATTTCAAGAAATTGATCCTACAACAGTGTTCAATAAGTACACAAAGGTATCTTGACCAGCTCTCCATAGCAGCACTCTTCCTCATATTCAAAGATTTTAAACAATCAAGTGTCTGTTGGAAGAGGATTGACTTTTACATAAGTTTGAGTGCAGACATACACTGGAAATTATGTAGCCATTAAAGTGAGGTCTAGGGGCGCTTGGGTGGCTCTGATGGCTAAGTGTCTGCCTTCAGCTCTGGCTGTGATCCCAGGGTCCTGGGATGGTGCCCTGTGGTGGTTCCCTTCTCAACCGGGGAGAGTCTGTTTCTCCCTCTCCTGCTCCCCCCCACCCCAACTCGCTCATTTGCTCTTTCTCGCTAATAAGTAAATAAATCTTTAAAGTAATGGCTAATGAAAAGAAAACTGTTTTCCTATAAGTAAAGAGAAAGCAGAAGACAAACTTGTATTTAAAGTTTGAGATTTCCATTTGATTAAAAAAAAATGTGTGTGTGTGTACACAAGTTGTTTTTCCTTTTTCCTTTCTCTTGCCCAGAGAAAAGGGAGGAAGAAAGGATCTTTGAGTATTAAGTGCTGTGTCTGAGAGGTGGTGTGATGGGATGCCTGTATTCCTTACTCTGTGTCAGAGTCCTCCACATTTTCTAGGTTGACTAGGTTTCCCTTTATAATCCAACAATATTGTCAAAAGTCCCCTGTGTGTCCCTCTTTTGAGTGCTCACCATGGTGTAAGCACCTGGACTGGAAGGTCAGGTGGATGTGGCACAATTTCACTTCCCTTCCTTGGTGACCTTGCCTGGGTCACATGATCTTTGTTTCCCCAACCTTTCAAGTTCTTCTCAGGATTGTGGGAGGGTTATAGTGGGGAGTGGGGGTAAACAGAGGGGAAGACCCTGCTGGCCCTTGGAATCCCAGGGCCAGGCAGAACACAGGCTGTAGGCTGTGTGGGGTGCAGGCTGGGAAGGCTTCCTGGAATAGGCTCTTTGATTTAGCAAATAAAACACAGGACACTCAGTTAAATTTCTATTTTATTTTTATTTGTTTATTATTTTTAAATGGATATTTTTCTTTCTTTTTTAAAATTTAATTTCTTTTCAGTGTAACAGAATTCATTGTTTATGCACCACACCCAGTGCTCCATGCAATACGTGCCCTCCATAATACCCACCACCAGGGTCCCCCAACCTCCCACCCTTTAAATGGATTTTTTAAAAAGATTTTATTTCTTTATTTGTCAGAGAGAGAGAGAGAGAGAGAGGAACAGACAGACCACAAGCAGGGGGGGGTGGCAGGCAGAGGGAGTGGGAGAAGCAGCCTCCTTCCTGGTTGAGCAACCAACCAGATGTTGGACTTGATCCCAGGACCCTGATCATGACCTAAGCCAAAGGCACATGTTTAACCAACTGAGCCAACCACGCATCCCTAAGTTTCTATTTTAGATAAGAACTTGTTAGTATAAGAATGTTCCATGGGGTGTGTGGGGGAGAATATCCCATAAAATATTTGAGATATATTTATACTAAATTATTTGTTGTTTACCTGAAATTCAAATTTAATGGGGCATCCTGTATTTTAACTGGCAGTTCTACCCTGGAATGGGACGTTTTGTCTTAGATAGGAGCAGAATTGCTTTCCTGGTAGAAGATTCTAGGGAGAACTATATTCAAGTGTGTTGGGGGCCATGATTAGACCGGGGAGGTGGGTCAGTGTGTTGGCTGATAAAAGAGAGAGATAGAGAGAGAGAGTGCGCACAATCATCCAAAAAGGCCTTGACTTGACTCTTTTTTTAAAAAAATATTTTATTTATTTATTTGACAGGCAGAGATCACAAGCAGGCAGAGAGGCAGACAGAGAGAGGAGGAAGCAGGCTCCCTGCTGAGCAGAGAGCCCAATGCAGGGCTTGATCCCAGGATCCTGGGATCATGACCTGAGCCAAAGGCAGAGGCTTTAACCCACTGAGCCACCCAGGTACCCCTTGACTTGACTCTTTAAGGGGCTCAGATCTAAGGGTCAGGAACTTTGCTTCTCATCCCATAACCATGGGGAGCTACTGAAGGATTTTGAGCAAGGAAAAGAACCTAATAAAGTTATGCATTAAGAAATAAACTCCAGTGCTCGCTTCGGCAGCACATATACTAAGAAATAAACTCCAGCTGGGGTGGAAGGTTGCTGTGGTGAAAGGCTGACAGGTGACAGGTAGGTACAGTTTGTAGGTGGACTTCTTTGAATGCGGGTGGGACCTGGAGTCACCCTGCTTTCTCTTTGCTTCTTCTTCACCTCAGATTCACTGCATCAGCACCGTGTTTGCTCCTTCCAAGACGGGTGGATAGAAACGTGTCCCACCTCCAGATCCACACCTTCAAGGCCAGCGACAGTGCACCTGCAACTCAACTGGCTGCCTCACCAAAGCGTTCAAGGTACAGGCAGGTCCCTGCCCCTCCCTCTCAGGACTGTCACCCTGCTTGGCGGCTGGGTGCACTCCCTCAGCTGCCGCCCCCTACCCTACACACAACGAGATGGAGCTTGAGCTCCTGCTTGCAGCCCCTTCCGTCCTGAGAAGGAGGCATGTAAAGTGGGGGGCTCTGAACTCCCCTCCTCAGTCTCCTGCAGCCCAAAGGAGCTGAACGCAAACTGAAATCAGACGGGGAGAGGCACAGTATCAGGCTGCCCCTGCGGGCCTGGTGTTCACGGAGGTGTGGATGTGGTGGTGGGGTGGTGGGGGGCGCCCAACGGAGGAGAGCAGCTTTGGAGGAAAGATTCTTATTGTACGTGTGGGTAAATTGAGGCCTGAGTGCCGTGGCTGCTCCACGATCTATTGTTACAATCCCCTGTGATTGCACCTGCTTCCTGCAAGGACAAGCCGCACCATCTGCTCCAGCCTCTGGGGCTGCCTCTCCTGGACCCACCATCGCCCCGCCACACTTGGGCCCCCTCTGCCTGGAGCACTTCCCTTCTTGCTGCTGCTTCTGGCTGGCGGCTCCTGGAAGCTTTCCCTGGCTCCCCCAGCCAGACAGGCTAGTTGACTCTTCCTCTGAGTGGCGTTTTGTCCGGGACTCCTAGGGCGTCGGGACCCTGGTCTGCCTCCCACCAGAAGGAGGGGAAGGAAGAGCCTCCGCTGGCCTCAGGATGTCTAGGCTGAACCTTGCGGCTTGCTTGCCCCACAGTGTTGACCGTGCCCAGATCCCAGTGCAGGGCCCGACTAGCCTCTCAGCCCTCTTGCTCTGACCTCTCCGCACTCGGGCAAGCTCCTGTCCCCAGAGAGGTGCGGTGGGGTGAGCGTGAAGAGCCCCTCAGCCCCGACATCTGGGGAGGGACAGAGTTGAGGTTGCGGCCAAGGGCAAGAGGCTCAGCTCAGTGCCCTTTGGGTAATAAGCGGGGGTGGGGTGGGGTGTCACGACCCTAGCAAGCTCTGCCTCCCAGGGAAGGGTGGGTGGGGCTGGGGGCCGGCTGCACTCCCCACTCTCTGCTCCCCCACGGGCTCTGCTCCTCCCCACAGTTCGCCTTGGATACCTTGCGGGGCAGCCCCGCTGAGGTACGTCTCCCCTTTCCAGTCCCCCCAGCCTCTAACTCAAAGCCTTCTCTAGGCTTCAGTGCACTCTTCCAGAATGGGGTGGGCCTGCCCCCTGGTGGACAGAGCTTGCATGGCCACAGATGGCAAAACTGAGAGGACAGGGGTTCTGGGCCAGCAGGATGAGGCTTCAGGCTCTCAGACGTGGGGCAGCCAAGGGCGGGGGGGGGGGGGGGGGGGGGGGTGTTTCTCCTGCCCCTTGTTCGCACTCTGTGGGCCCATGGTGATAACTGGACTGCCCTCCTTGTGCCTCGGGACCTGAACCCTGGGGCCTCCATCCTAGCCCCGCAGCAGTGGTTGCATCAGCACCTGTCCTCCAGCTACTGCAAGATGCTGACCAACTTCACTGGTGAGGCTGGGGTCTGGCGGGACCCTACCTGAAGGAGACTGAGGGCAGGAAATGTGCCTGTGGCCTGGCTTGCTGTGTGTTCTTCAGCTAACTTCTATTTAGGACTAAGAATTGCCAGACACTATGCCTGCCCGGCTCTCTTGTCCTGTCTCACCCACTGTAATTTACATACTACCCGTGAGGATAGGGCTCAGAGAGGTTAAGTGACTTGCCCAAAGACACACAGCTAACAAGCAAGGGGCAGAACTGGGGTTTGAATCCGAGTTTGATCCCCATTTCTGGACATACTGGGGCAGTCTGGAGACTAATGTTGGATTGTATCCCTTGCTGTGCTTGATTGCAGGCCTCTTCCACAGTGTGGCCCTGACTCTGCAGGCACTGATCTGCTGAAGCTTACCCGCCAGGATCTCGTCCAGATCTGCAGGGCTTCGGATGGGATCTGCCCTCTCAGTGCTCTTCGAGCAAATGCTCTTCCTGCTGGGCACTTTCTCTCTGTAGTTGTGTTTACCAACTCAGCTAATGGTTGTGACTCGTGGCATAGTCAAGCTGTAAGGTAACTTAAAGACCATTTAGTCCCACGCCCTCTTTTTACAGAAGAAGAAACTCAGCCCCCCCGACAGTGACCTACCTGCTTGAGATCAAGAACAAAGCTGGTAGGGATGAGCTAAAAGGTTAGGTTCCTGTGACCTCCTTTTTCTGGACCCATCCTACCCGCATCACTCCATTTCTGAGGACAGAGATGGATTTTTCTCGTCTTCTCTTCCCCCAGGGTCCACCATTCATAAAATGTCTTAAGAAATGAGTGGTGACCTCCCTCCCTGGAGACCTGGCAGGAGTTGGGATCCCTCCCAGGGAGGGGCTGTTAATTTAGGTGTGAAGTGTTGATACATAAACTTCCCGGCCCAGGCCCATTTGTCACCAGCTGACTGCATGTGGCTCAGCAGGCCTCTAGGCAAGAGAACGAGGTTCCTAAGAACCCCAGCTCAGGTGAGGTTCTGGTCTCTCTCTGCAGGTGAGATTCAGGTGTGGCTGCTCGGAACATCTTCTTGCCTGGGGAGAGGGTGATCCTCCATCATTCCTGGGACCGAGATGCCTTACCTGGCATTCCTCGGTCTTCCGTGACCAGATTAGTCCTCTCCTTCCAAGATGTCCCCTGGGATTATTCCTCCATGTTCCATTCCCTAAACCTATCATTGTCATTGTCGATATGTGGCATTAGAACATTATAATCCTACTGTATTAGAGTTTCAGTCATTCATATGCCTGGTGGCCCCCCTTTTTAAATTGGGGGCTCCCCTCAGTCTGAGGCCTCCCCAAAGCTGAGAAATAGGTGAGGATTAAATGGATTTATAAACCTTTTTCCTTTACTCCTTCCTGCCCCCGTCCCACAAGAAGCTAATCACCTTGTCCTCTCCTTCCTGGTCTCTGGGGCTCTCTCAGCCGCCCCCGGCCCCCACCCCCGCCACTGATTCCCGCCCTGTGCTGCTCACATCCTCAGGCTTTTATCAAGAGATCTCTCTAGATGAACTCAGCGCTGTGCAGCTGTCTGTGAAGCTGGCTGAGTTCTTTTTTCTGTTTGGCTCGAAGAACAGAACTATCCGAATGACCCCTTCTCCCTGGCAGGTGGTTCAGAATCTTGAGAATGAGTCATACTTTGTGGCTGTGGGGAACAAAGGTAGGGGTTTTAGAGGAGAAAGAAGTCTGGCAGGCCCTAGAAAGGGCAAGATTGTGTTTATTTTGTCTCCTGAATGGGACTAAAAGATGCTGTGAAGGTGTGTGTTCATGGGGGTGGGGTGGGGCTTGTGCCGTTTTTCCAGTCAGCTGGTAAACATCTGAATGCCCGTTTTGTTGGTGTCAAAGGGCCAGATCCCTGTGGCTGCAAGGCTGTTTGCCACTCAGGGAGAAAATGTCCCAGTTTCTAGGCCATGGAATAGAACAGAGAGGAAGGTAAGGCCCCCCTCTTTTCTGCCCCCGCCCCCCATCCTGCAAGACAGAAGATGCTTGCTGGACATCACCTGGCACAGAGCACCTCTGACCGGCTGCCCTGGGGTTCTCATTATTTAGAGATGCCAGCCCTCTATCCCTCCTACAGGACAGAGGGAGGCTTCCTCAAGTTGGGGGAGGAAGAACACCCGGCTGTGGGAGGTGCACTGCCCGCTGCTTGGTTTGGGAGCAGCAGAGAAGCTGTGGTTGGCTTGTCTCACCCCAGTGGTGCCTTTCTCACTGCTTTCAGTGCAGAATCTGGACGGCTACTTCCTGGTTCTTACCCAGGCCCAGGGGCACACGGCTGCAAGAGCCGGAGACTGACACCAGCCTGGTTCTTGGGGGCCCCACATTCACCAGAAGCCTTGTTTAAATCCTCAGCAGCTTCATCGGGCTCAAGGTGAAGCATCATGTCCAACCACTAGAAAGGAGTGGAGCAGCCCCCAGGCCCGTCTCTCTTCTGCTGGCCAAGGCCGTGAGGCACAAAACCTGCCCCTGTGGAGAAGGCGCCTTTGCCCCAAGCAGAGCCGCCCGAACACTGGGTGCAGGGGTTCAGGTTTGTTTAAAATTGTATTCACCCTTCGTTTTTCTTAAAATTAAAAGTTAATTTAAAAAGACATATATGGGGGCGCCTGGGTGGCTTAGTGGGTTAAAGCCTCTGTTTTCAGCTCAGGTCATGATCTCAGGGTCCTGGGATCGAGCCCCGCATCGGGCTCTCTGCTCAGTGGAGAGTCTGCTTCCCCCTCTCTCTCTGTCTGCCTCTCTGCCTACTTGTGATCTCTATCAAATAAATAAATAAAATCTTTAAAAAAAAAAAAAGACATCTATGTTTAATGTGTTGTTAATGCTTGCTCAGCTTTCTTGGTGTTTTGGTCCCTTTGGGGGGAAATGTTCTCTCCTTATAGATGAGGGCAAGGGATGGTGTCTGGGACACAGGAATAAATCAACTTGGCTGTTTTTTTTTTTTTTCTCTCTTTTTTCCCAACTAGTTTAGACAAAAGGTAATCACTAAAGCCTCTAAAAGACCATTCAACTATCAAACCACTATGCTTATTTAAAAGTTCTAAAGATGTAGGGGCGCTTGTGTGGCTCAGTTAAGCGTCTGCCTTCCACTCAGGACATGATCCTGGAGTCCTGAGACTGAGCCTCCAGTCCTGTCAGGCTCTCTGCTCAGTAGGGAGTCTGCTTCCCCCTTTTCCTCTGCTCCTCTCCCTCCCCCTGCTCATGCTCTCTCTCACTCGCAAATAAATAAAATCTAAAAGAACAAAACAAAAACCCAAACCTTCTAGGGGCGCCTGGGTGGCTCAGTTTGGTTATGCATCTACCTTCAGCTCAGGTCATGATCTCAGGGTCCTCGGATCAGACCTGCCCTGGATCACAACCTGAGTTGAAGGTAGACATTTGACGGACTGAGCCACCCAGATGCCCCTAAAAAATAAACTCTTAAAAAAAAGGGGGGGGGATGGGCCATATCTTATTCTGCTCTTTTTTTTTTTTTTTTTAAGATTTGAGAGAGCATGCATACACACTTGCGAGAGTGGGGACAGGGTGGGGAGGGTGGGTGCAGAGAGAATCTTAAGCAGACTCCTTGCTGACTCTGGCTCAGAGCTTGATCTCATGTCCTTGAAATCATGACCTGAGCCAAAAACCAAGAGTCAGAAGCTTAACAGACTGTGCCACCCAGGAGCCTGCTTATTTTTTTTTTCCATCCCTTTCCCTCTGAATATTATTACTATTGCTATTATTTAAGGATTTATTTATTTGAGAAGGACAGAGTGAGCGCATGCTAGCAGGGGAAGGAGCAGAGGGAGACTATCCAAGGCAACTCCCCTCTGAGCACGGAGCCCCACACAGGGCTAGAGCTCATGACTCATGAGATCAGAGCCAGCACCAAAACCAAGAGTCCAATGCTCAACTGAGCCACCCAGATGCCCCTTTTAGGAATACTAATAAAAATCCCAAACACTTGAGGGGCAGTTGGTTGAGCCTCCAACTCTTGATTTTGGCTCATGATCTCAGGGTTGTGGGATTGAGTCCCACATTGGCACCACCTGCTCAGCCCGGAGTCTGCTGGAGATTCTCTCTCTCCTTCCCCCTGCTCTCTATCTCAAGAAAAAAAAAAAAAAAAAAGGAAAATAAATCTTTAGGATGCCTGGGTGCCTCAGTTGAGTGTCTGCCTTCAGCTCAGGTCATGATCGCAGGGTCCTGGGTTCGAGTCCCATGTCAGGCTCTCTGCTTGTTGAGGAGACTGCCTCTTCCTCTCCCCCTGCCTGCTTGTGCATGTGCTCTCTCTCAAATAGGTGAATAAAATCTTTAAAAAAATTTTTTTAAATCCTTAAGGAATTTCAAACACTGAGAAGAGAAAACCCCATATGCATGGAGTGGAATACAGGCCAAGGTACCCTCTTAAAAATACCTGCTTAATTCCTTATTCATCATTTACCTCTGATCACGCCTGTAATTTCACAGGGCTCCCCAAGGGTGTTTCACAACAGGGTAGATAATGTGAGATTGAAATTCAGGTGCTGACTTGGCCACTGCTCATTTCCACCAAAAGGCCTGGGACCCCACTGCATTAACCTCCGTCTCTCTCTCTCAATCTAGGAGCCCGTAGCACAGACTCAACACTAAAATATTTGTTGATGCAAAGGAAATAAAAGCAGGTAGCAAGTATCTACCATGTGGTGTTATCTCTTTAATCTTCACACTGTGAAGTGTAGGTACTGCTATCTCCACTTTGCCAACGAAGAACAGAGACGGGAGAGGCAACCAGTTGAGGTCATTGTGTGTGGGAGAAGCCGGACACTCTGGCTTGGAGCTTGTGTAACTATTATGCTACTCTTACCATCATTCCTTCTAGTCAAGGAGAGGGCAGTGCTCTCCACAGATAGGGGACTCAGGCTCAACTGCTGCTGTCAATGAATTAAAACAAAGGTTTTTTAGAAACTCTGATTTGTATTATGTATTCTGTTTTTCTCAGAGACAGGTGGAGTTCAGGGTATTAAGTAAAGGTATTAAAAAGGTATTAAGCCTATTAAATAGTAAAGAAAGGGTATTAATTAAAGAATACTAAAAAAAAATAAGGATGCCTAAAAGAAGTGCCTTCATTCAGCCTCAGGAGCCTTTGCAGTTCTGGGGTTCAAGGAAGTTAAGAATCACAGCTCCAAGTCAGGCTATTTCCGCAGCAAAATGAAAAGTCTTCACAGCTTATTTCCTTTAATTACATCATAAAACAAAATTAGAACATACAGGAAACAGTAATAGTTACATAACAATTTACTTTATATATTTATATATAAAAAACATTTTTCTTTTAGTCCAAAGATTTTAAAGCAAAAGGAATCCTCTACTGCCACCTTGGATTTTATTTTAAATAACCCTCCCTCCTCCCATCCTCAAGCGCCAAAAGTATGGGGTGGAAGCAGTCACTTGGACAGCTAATGGAGCCTGGTGCTCAGTCATCAAGTCAGGACTGGGTCAGCCACAGGGAGCGGCTGAGCGCGCGGGGGGGTGGGGGGGTGGGGGTGGGGGTGGGGGGGGTGCAGGCCTGGCGGAGGATCAGCCGAGAGGCTTCAAGAGGCTTAGGCCACAGCAAGGTTTGGGATCAGGCCCTGCCAATCAACCATCCTCTGCCTTCCATCCCCTCAGGGGGAGAGGGGTTCGAGGGGGTTAGCTCAGGGATGGAACAGCCTGGTTTGAAGGTAAAAATGTCTCCCGCAGCACCATTTGCCCACCCAGCTCTGTCCTCAGGCAGTCAGGTGGGGGTGGTCCTCCCAGCTGTCTGCCCTCCACACAGGTCTGTGCTCTCAGGGTCACCGAAGGTGGGCAAGGCCGAGGAGAGCAGCCAGAAACCACCTGAGGCAGGTTACCTGGAAACAATTCCTAGTAGGAAAGAGGAGGCAGCCAGGATGGGAGGCAGCTGAAGGTTGAGTCATTAAACAGGAATGGAGAAAGGCAAAATGCAGAAGTCCTTTCTCCCCTGGACCGACCAATGGAAGGACTGTAACCCTTCTAACCCTTCGGACTGGGCAGTCACAGATCCTCAGGGGCCAGCTCCGAGAGAGCAGAGGCACAGTGCAAAAACACTAAGCATGTAGCTTCGGCTGAGCCCCGCCCCACGGGTCATGTGGGTTAGCATGGAGTTTGGGGGTAGGGTGAGGAGGGGAGTAAGAGAAGAAATCTCAGGCTCACCTCCTTCCTGCACTTATTAGAAAGTAACAGTCATCAGAGAAGCACAGGTAAGAAATTATTCTTAAGGGCAGGAAAAAACATGTAAACCCAGAAAAGCAGCAGCAAAGGTTTTTACAGGTCTAGCACTAAGAAAGAAAATCATTCAAGTCTTTGGGGGCGAGGCGGGTGGGAGGTAAAGTAATTAATCAAACCATGCCAGTTAGAGAGACTCCTTCATCAAGTTAGGATTTTCTAAGACTTTCGGTTGTCGTTCACTAGTGCCATAAGAAAAAAAGGACGGACGGGAGGGAGGGAAGAAGACAGAAATAATGACTTCAGGGGCTAAGAAGGGTTAGGCTAAGGTAAGAAACACATGTGTGTGAGCAGCAGTGAGACACAGATTTGAATTAGTGAAAGTAAGTAGTTAAGCAACAGTGACAAGCAGAACTTTGTGGGGCAAAGGTTTCTTCTTCCACTTTAATAAAAAAGACACCACTTCAAAGATTTCCCTGGGTTCTTGAGGTGTGGCAAAAGAGAAAACGTATGTGTCTGGACACCTCTCTTCTCCCATCACTTCTTAGGATGGGGATTCTCATTCACCGCCTCTTTTGGGGTGCCCATTCCCATCTGGTGACTCTGGTCGGGTGCTGGGTGGGTAGAAGCCCTCCATGCCAGTGAGAAGGGCATGGAGTTCACTGGATGGAGAGGAAAGCAAATCTACTCAGGCAGGTGTTTCTGCATATTCAGGACAGAGGCCTGTACCCAAAGCAAAGTGCCCCAGTTCCAGAACTGATTCTCTCCTTTACTTTCAATCTCATCTACCATTTTCCCACCCCAATTCTTCAAAACAAGACACTGAAAAACAGAAAATGGAGTCCATTGATAACAGTTCTGGTTGCTCATGGTTCTTTTTCCTAAAAGGGCAGTGAGACACCATGGCTGAACTCAACCCCTTCGAACCAGACTCCACTGAGGGCTTACTCAAAGAACGCATGAGGCAGAGATGGAAGCACATTACGGAATTTCTCTTAATATCCCACATATGAGCTTGTCCAAGACATTTTTTTTTTTTTACCCCCTGCTGAAAATTAAGTGTAACTCTGTTGGGCTCCAAAGATTCACTCAGACTCAGCTGAGAGGTTCTTACTGACTTTCCTAAGAGTCAAAGCCTTCAGAGATGCAGATCTGATGTTCCTTAGAATAAAAATGGAGAAGTAGAGAGACTGGCCTTATGAGGGGGAGCTGCAGAAGCCCTGCATGCAGAAAAAGCATTTATGTGCCTCAAATGAGTTTCTGGCAAGTAGAGTTTGTCTCAAGTGAGAGGGCAAGCTTAGAGCAGCATGTTCTTTGCTGGAGAACCAAGCTGTTCAGTTAGGGCACCTGGATATAGCAAATACAGCCAAATGTTATTCCCAAATTACCTGGGTTAATTATAGCCTACCAACATGGTCTTATATAGTTTTCTGTATCTTCCAATATTACAATTAAAGTTTATGAGAGAAATAAAGGTGACAGAGGCTTAGACTCCTATTTCCCCTCACCCTCACACTGCTTGAGCGTTTATTAGGTTCTTTGGTCCAAGGTCATTGTAAGGGGGAGGGTTTGCCTCAAGACCTCCAAACACACAGTCGTCTGAAACAAGTCTCGGCTCATTCACACTGCTTGGGTTTGAGGTGGTTAAAGATCCTAGAACTGGTGGGCAGATAGGAAGGCAATCTTTAAAAAAAAAAAAAGAAAAAAAGTTCTGGAAGCCCAAAGCATACCACTGAGAGAGTTCCTCAGCCAGGATGCACAATGGGGATGGAAACCTGATCACACCATGCACACAAGGAAGGAAAGGCAGAACAGACCTGTTTCCTTTAAACCCCTCCTCTTGTACCAGTATCACCTGTCATAAGCAACCCATGACTTTCAGCACAACAAACATTAAATGGCCAAGGGTCAACCACAATCCACACGCGTTCCTATTCTTCAAAACCACAGTCACCTAAAGATATACTGCTCACACAGGCAGGCAGGCAGTCCCCTCTTCCTTCCGGTGCCACTCATACTTCCCTACAACTTCAGACCAGGACAAATCCCCGCATACCTTGTTTACCCCTCATGATAAGAGTGGGCTATCAAACCGGTAACAAAGCATTTTACAAGGCAATTAGGAGAAATAAAGGAACCTGAATGCTATAGCATCAGAACTGTATAGAACAGTTCAAATTGTTTGGAAAGCCCAAAATAAATCATCATAAAAATATTTGCCAGGTGTCCCTCTAAAATATGTGCTGGAGGTCTGCTACATCAACTTAATGAATGTGGAAATTTACAAAAGCCATTTAAGAAATACATTCACTGAAGAGCAGAGGAGAAGGAAATAATTTTTTTTTTTTTTAAATATAGAGCACAATGTGCTTTCATAGTCAAAATATTGGGGGGGAAAAGGATAAAGCCTGATCCCCTTATTCCTCATATCCAACAGTATGATTTCAAATTTTGGTAAGCAAATGTCTAAGACCACCCAGTGAAAAATGACCTGAACCACAGAACAGTTAATGTATTCAAGGCTGCCCAGAGACTTTGCTTGCGTCAGGACAAGGGCCTTAAGAGGAAGTTAGAGACTAGAGACACTGAGAATAAATCAGCAGCATCATTGGGAGTAAGATGGAGGCTTTAAACAGAAGGCAAGGATGAGTACAGGAAGAAAATGGGAGCACTGCAAAAAAAAAAAAAAAAAAAAGAAGAAACTGGGATCACCTTGGTGGAGCCAGTGTAGAGGCCACAAAAGGTACTGATGTAGCAAATGATGCTGGAAAATGTAGAGGGAAAGGCTGCTTGGAAAAGAGGTGATCTGGATGTTTAATAACATTCTCCAAAGACACAGCAGTAACCCCTCCTGGCTACCTGTGAATCTATGCATTAGCTCTGACGTATTCTAACATATCCCAAATCTCTCCATTCACTCTGTATTTCATCATGGGAGACAGAGAGGGCCAGGGCTGGAGTCAAAGGAAGAGGCTAAGAAGCTTTTCCTAAATCCCTGAAGTCTTACTGAATTTTCAAAAGTATCCCTGATATTAAGATAGGATGGTGGGGCCCTTTCCACCTGACCAAAACTTACCACATTCTGGGTTCTTAAATTCCTGGTACATTTCATTAGCTGGTGTAGGTTGCAGACTGGCATAAAAAAAATCTATTTCCGTCCAAGCTTGAAGGGCCTTAAATTTTCTTGTGAAAGGAACAAGGCCCAGCCACATACACACCAACGCTGCATACTTCATTTTTCTCACGGGACTCTGCTCTTGGCCCATATAGGTAGGGATCACCTGACAAGTCCACAGGCACCTGCACATGGGTCCACTCTTTGAGATGAGAAACGGCATTTCCAAGATGTTCGTGTCCTGGTAATAGGGTCTTTTACATTTATGTACTTTTTAAGTAAAGAAATACTTTAATGGCCTCTACTGGTGGGCAATTTAAATCCATACTCACTAACCAATCAGGGTTTTATGGTCAATTTGTTCAGACAATACTAAAAAAACCTTAATATGTTAGAGCAGATGGCCCCTAAATATTTCTCTTTTTACTTTTGTCTGAATGAGTTACCTGGGGATCTGAATATTATCAACCACATCTGGAAGCATGTGTGCAAGTGTGTGCATCTGTATATGTGGGGTATAACCAGAAGGAGTCTCATTTTACAGAGTATATCCCTATGCCAACTATACTCCAATAAAAAAAATTAAGTATATTCTTCATATGATATTTTGAAAAGAGGATAAGGGGAAGGAATAATGAAAAATGAAAAGTAATTTGAGCTTTTAAAAGGGCATAATAAAAAAATAGGACTTAAAGTAAATTTAACATGCAAAATAATGGTGGACAGTACAGATTTCTAGCATCCTTTCATGGAACTGCTTGTGGAGAAGTCAGTCCTACTTTTTTCTTACATATGCTGGTAGAGCCAGCACCTGCAGCATTATAACAAGTCTTTTAACAGCCTGGATCATGCAGAAGATGATCTAAGATCATGGCAGACTGCACAAGAATGTCCTAAAAGACCAAAAAAAAAAAAAAAAAAAAGGTGTCCTATTAAAAAACCACATAAGGTTTCTAACTTTGGGCTTTAGAAATCTACTTCTTATACTTTAGAAACTGATTTTAGTTTCCTCATCCTTTATGACTTTTGGGAGGGAAGGAAGGAAGCCTCTTCTTTGACTCTGAATCATGGGCACTGAAAAGGCCTTCAGCTCGGCTACCCATGCTGGGCAGAGACACCGAACCCCCTGCTTCCTCTCAAAGCCTTCATCTGGTTGCCCTTGGATTTCCTTCATGGGAATCCTGGAGCACAAGAGAGATAGCATTGACAGGTTTTGAAATGGTTCTGGTCCTTCGAGGTGCCAACATTTGAGATACACCTTCAACACCGACATACAGTTGAGCAACTGTTCTAGGGTCATTCTCGTATCCCTGAAAGGCTGGAACAGGGGGAAAAAAAGAGAGAAACTGACCAGCTAGACGGCACAGCAACTCTAGCAGCACTCTTACTAGAACAAAACAACCTCACAGACACCAGTCAGCGATGGTACTGCTCACACCTAGATTTCAGTGAATATTTGACATGTCTAACCTTGGGTGGGGGGTGCTTTCGGGCTCAGTTTTGGGATCTGCCATTCCACTCTTTACTAATAATGCATTTATTTCTCCTTATTAAGTTAGTGGATTCTGATGGGAGGTACAGGGAGAATACTGGGCATATCATGCATATTATTATAATATCACAAGGTATAACAGAAACCAAAAGGCAAAGTTTGTTTTCATCAAAACAATTTTAGCTCAATTTCTTCTCGTACCATATCTCAGTTTTGTGACAGTTTCCCTTCGCACTGGCAAAGATTCAGGCAGGGTCCCCTAGTGGTAAAATTTAGAATTAAAAAAATATTTATTGATAATGTCTCTTTTAAAAATGTTTGGTAACCCCAACTAATCATCCAAAATGCACACTGTAAACACAGCAACAGCAAAAGAGTAACAATCGAGTGTGAGTAAGCACACAATGAACAGGTGACAGACTGAGCAAGAGTGCAGGAGGGAGCAACAAAGACCGAAAGACAGGTGCACAAGTGTGCTACAGAGAGTGACAATCTGAGTGAGTAAGTCATCACATTTGGACCACAGCGATTTCAGTGCAACCATTTAGGAAACCTCTGGGCCAAATACTTAAAACAGGAGGAGGAATGGATGAGCCTTCTTTGTGAGCATGCTCAGCACATGTTGGCATGGGAACAAGGAAGCACAGAAGCTCTGTAGTCATCTCATGATGGATGACTACCATTTATAGGATGCAAAGAAATTTTCTTTCTGGTCCCTGGATACAACATATATTGTTTTTCTATGCTTTCCTTGACCCTGGAGAACTGCAGTTGCTGTTCCAAAATCACCAAAGAAACCCCTTCACAAAATGAAGAAACTGCAGAAGCAGTAACACTGCATTTGCTGGAATGCCCCCTTCCCTCCGCCTTGCCTATGATTTTCTTCTTGGCATGTCCAACAGGAATGGTTAAGTTTCACCAATCCACTTGATAAAGCCAGCATGGGCTTCAGTCCCCTGGTCACAGAACTAGAGTGGGTGGCGGTGAGGGTGGGTATGCATGTTATGTGCGGCTCTGGGGATCTGGACGCTGCCCTCACTTTGTAACCCTTGCCCAGAACACTGGGGTTGCTTCCACTGGAGACTCCATTGTAACTCTAGAAGTGTCATTAAATACTCAGTTCACCAAGGCTGACCACCTCCATTGTCATAGGATGATGCAGCATCTGCAGAATCGCTGTCTGCTGCCCCCTACTGATGGGGGTGGAGTGACAGGTGCGAAGTAGGCGTGGACTTTAATATTGGGCAAATGGGTCTGAAACAAGACAGAAACATTACTAAGAAAGAGGGCTTCAACAGAAAGAGCAACATTGCTTTTCAGAAAAAACAAAGGGGCTAAGTGAACATGAAAGCAAGGCAGAGGCTGAGTACCAGTTAGGATGTTGAGAGGCCTGGGTTCTGCTTTCTAGTATTCTAGGTTGTTCTAAATGACTGAATAGCTCCTGACTTTGGTATCTGCTTTTTAATAATAAAACTGGGGTAAGACTTTATACTAATCTCTTAACCTGTCCCAAAGGAATTGCTAGTTGCATTCCCAAAGTTAAAAGAAACTGTACATGCTTAAAATGATTTTTTCCACGTCACTGTGGACAATGTTTCTTCTGATATTTTCTTAAAAACTCCATTATCCTCTTTTAACAATACACTGTTTTTACTACATAAATAGTTTCTGAGTTCCTGGCACACTCAAGGCACTGTGCTAGTTACATAAGGGAGTACAAAGATGGTCAACACAAAGGTCCTGCTCTTAGGGAACTTAACAGTCTAGACATAAATAGCTAAATTAAAATGGAAAAGTGCTAAGTGATGATTTGAGAACAGATAAAAAGTCTTGAGGACTCAGAGTTGGAAGAGATTCTGTAAGGAGGCCATCTATAGGAGAGGCTCTCGTTGGCCTGCGGCTCTCCTCTTTTGGTGTAGAAGGAATATGGCTGCAAGGCTCTTCCACAGCAGTTATGCTCTCAGTCCTCTAGGTCTGAAGGGAGAGGAAGAACTAAGACCAACTGGAACTAAAGATGAGGTTTGGTGCTCCTTGATGTACTCAGATGCCATATGGCCAACACGGATGTTTTCAGACACTGGTTGTAAGGGCCTAACAAAGCACAGTGCCTTTCCCATAGCAGGTGTGAAACAGATGTTCCAATAAATGTCTGTTGAGCTGAATAACCTAACATATAGATTCATTCATCCTTTTATAACCTCCTTGCTGGCAACCTGTCTTCTAGGCATTTGACGATGCATGGGTCTCTTTAGTATGGAGGATGGGGCTAAAAGAAAGCATTAAAAAACAAAAACAAAAAAACCCCAAAACCCCACCAAAAACAAACAAAAAACCCTACTTAATCCGCTTGTTGTCTTAAAAAAGAACCCCAGCAAAAGGGTCTGATGTGAAAGGAAATACAAATTAAATTCTTAAATCCCATTTAACTAAATATTTTTCTTTATGTTATTTCTTTCTTTCCTGAATCTGGCATGTGTTTTTGACTCTGGGCATGTTATTAAGCCCTGGACATTACGGGAGAGACTCTGCTGGGAGAAGACCTACTTTCTTCCTCTCAGTGGGTATTTTCCCACTAAATTTCCATCTGGAACAACAGGTAAAAACTATCTACCCTTAGGTTTGCTCTCCATTTTTTTTTCTCTTTGCTAAATGTCCAAGTCACAGAAATCTACATCTATAACAAAAACAAACACAAACAAACAAAAAGGAAATGGAAGAGGGAAAAAAAGAAAGAAGGAAAAGTGCCGAGAGCACCAGAGCTGGAGAGTATGTGGCCGTGTTTACCCTGAGTCTCTTGATCCCAGCCCGTGTGATCTGCTGGCAGTCATAGAGTTCTATCCGCTCGAGGCTGTGACAACTCTTCAAGTGCTCCAGGGAAGCATCTGTGATCAGTGGGCAGTTGTCCAGTTCAATCACCTCCAGCTGGTCATGGGCGCAGGCCCCATTCCCCAGGTGACGAATTCCATCGTCTGTGATCAGCTCACAGTGAGACAGACTCTGCAGCCAAATAGAGCAAGGAAGGACACTGGAACACTTCATGGTATTTTTCTAGCCACCGGCCTGTATACAGGCAGAAAGGAAACCTTCTGAGTTGGATTGTGATGTCTATGGAGCCGTCACCAGATCTACGCGGTGAAGTAAGAAAGCAAACTAGAGTTGCTGGGGTTCTGCTTTTGACTATCAGTGACTGACATTTCTGTGTGTGATTCTTTTTCAGAGAGGGAGCAGAGGGAGAGGGAGAGAGAATCTGAAGCAGGCTCCATGTTCAGTATGAAGCCCGATGCGGGGCTCAATCTCACAACTCTGAGATCATGACCTGAGCCAAAATCGAGAGCTGGACGCTTAACCTACTAAGCCACCCAGAAGTCCTTCTGTGTGTGATTTTAAATATACTGTGAATTCATGCAATGACTACGGAATAGTTCATGAACAAATCATGATATCCAAGCTCACATACAAATTTATACTTTTCTATAGGGATAAGAGGGGCTCAAGCTTCTTTCCTTTTTAAAAATACTTTAAAAAAAACTGGTTTAGGGCGCCTGGGTGGCTCAGTGGGTTAAGCCGCTGCCTTCGGCTCAGGTCATGATCTCAGGGTCCTGGGATTGAGTCCCGCATCGGGCTCTCTGCTCAGCAGGGAGCCTGCTTCCTCCTCTCTCTCTCTCTGCCTGCTTCTCTGTCTACTGTGATCTCTCTCTGTCAAATAAATAAATAAAATCTTTAAAAAAAAAAAAAAACTGGTTTATTTGACAGAGATCACAAGTAGGCAGAGACAGGAGAGGGGGTTCCCAGCTGAGCAGAGAGCCCAATGTGGGGCTTGATCCCAGGACCCTGAGATCATGACCTGACCCGGAGGCAGAGGCTTAACCCACTGAGGCATCCAGGTGCCCCTCAAGTTTTTCTTGAACAAACCTTCTGGAATTTGGACTAAATACTGAATACCTAGTACAGGGGAATGTCCAAACAGTTAACTAACCGAAGATGATTCCTATACCTGTCAGGTGTGGTCATCTCTTCACACAAATTCCTTCACTTTATCCATTTTCCTTGAATCCCTGGTTCCCCCATGTGAAACTCTGAACCCCCCGTCCCAATTCTAATTAGTAACATACCATAAAATACTTAGCCTGGACACAAAATAGTTAAGCAGAATGTATTCCCACAGTGCTACTGGAAAGAGTAGCAGAGAACACCCCTAGTAAAGCCTTGATTAATTCTGTTTTACAGGACCATTTAGTCTCAAGGTGAAGCAAATTGTATTTTGGGCTATCCTGTCTCCTGGATCGCTGAAATTTAAACATTATTCAGGCTGAAGTGTAATTCATGTGGGAGGGAGAAGTCATACCCTCCTTGTCACTTTTCAATCTCCAAGTACTGATAAATTATCCCTTGATCCTCTGTAAATTGGTAATTTTCAGAAATATGTTTTCCCAAAATGGTAGCCAGACACCAAGAAGAAAGTATGAGGTAGGTTTTGATTAAATTCAATGAGCACATAAAACTTTAAAAAGTCAAACTTACCAATACTTGAAGTCGAGGACAGTGTATAGAAAGTTGGATTAATGTGCTATCAGTTATCTGAAAGAAACACGTAAGTTTATTATAGGTATAATTCCAAAAAAGCTTCTTGGCTATACCTCATTCTTGAATATAACTGTATTTCTACACTGATATCCTGATATTAATCATAAAAATAACAGATCTTAAGATTGAAAGCCCTTCAGCTACTTGAACCTGTTCTTTGAGAACCTATCCAGGAAGGCTTGAAAACATCTAGTCATCTGGAGTCTTCCATCTTTGAACAGGTCTATTGAAAATTCTCTTTTGTTTCTGAAATGAATGAAAATCTGTCCCCTTGTTATTTCTACCCACTGGACTTTGTTTTACCTCCTTAGAACCACCATAGAAAAGAATTAAGAGACGCTGCTCCATTAAAAAAAAATTTTTTTTTAATGGGAAAATATCCTCAAATTATTAAGTATATCTGGCCTAATTTTATAAGCCTTGATAGAACTCTGATAAGCTGGGTGTCAGGTATTTTCCCAAAGACGACAGAAAGGGGGCTGCTGGAATTTGGGTTAACTATGAACATTCAAGAAGGAGGAACTCTTGAAGGAAGAACAGTCTTTTAGAGTTATCTTAGGCTGGAAAGTAGATCAGTGCTTCTTTTCAAATGTTCCTCCAACTCTGAAATGATGATGATGACCATAACACACAGCTTCACAGGGGCTAAGAAATGGTGGGGGATGGAAGGTTGGGGAGAGAAGGTGGTGCACATCACTGAGAAGGAGTAACACTGAAGAGGACGCACTGCACACTCAGGCATGTGTGAGAGATGGATGGATGTGACCAGGTTCTAGTTTAGTAAGAACAGTTGCTAAGGAGTGTCTGGATAACAAGTAATTTAGAAAAAACTGACCTCTATATAGTTACTAGTATCTTTATTTTTACCATTAAAAAGATTTACTAATCTATCTCCTTTTTAGGAGTCCCCCTTCAAAAATTTCTCTCTGATCAACTACCAATCTTGAAGCTCTTAAAATAGGTAATAAAAGAAACAGTGGCTAAGGCAGTATTTGGTCTGTCTGCCCAAAGGGCAGAGTTGGATCTCCAGGGCTAATATTATAAGGGGTCCATAGTCTCACTGAACTAAAAAAAGGTGGGGGCAGTGCCATACTGTTCATGTGATGGGGCTTTAATTATTTACTACTGTTATAACCCTGTATGTCTAAGGAAACACTTTAACATCTTTACGGCCTGAATGCTTGGACCTACTTTCTTTCCACTGGCAACCTTACTGATGGCATGTATTTTCCTAGTTCCTTACCATGTATGGCACGAGTACTTCTGCCTGGACACCTGGAGGACACCTCAATAAATGAAGAATCAGCACTGCCACCAGGCACTATACTACACTGGGACAGGGAACTGAATGTTTCGATGTGTATGTATTATGTAAGGTTTTTTGTGTTTTTTTTTTTTTTTTTTTGCCAGTCTCTATCATATTGTATCTCTCTTTTTTTTAAAGAATTTGTTTATTTTAAGGAGAGATGGGTAGAGGGGGGCAGGTGAGGGAGAGAATCTCAAGCAGACTCCCCATTGAGCTTGAACCCCAGAGTCTGCAAGCTGAAACAAAGAGACTCCTAACCAACTGAGCCACCAAGGTGCCCCATGATAATGTATTATTTTTAAACTTTTTAAAAAAGATTTTATTTATTTGACAGAGATCACAAGCAGGCAGAGAGGCACGCAGAGTGACAGAAAGGGGGAAGCAGGCCTTCCACTAAGCAGAGAGCCCGATGTGGGGCTTGATTCCAGGATCCTGAGATCATGACCTGAGGGGAAGGCAGAGGCTTAACCCACTGAGCCACCCAGCTGCCACGATAATGTATTTCTGAGTAGAAATCTACACTCTTACCTGAACACACTCTTCCAGGTCCATTTTTTCAAGCTCATGGCAATTCTACAGAATACAAAACCAAACATTATAGCACCAAGATTTAAAACATGGGAAAATTTAAAGCCAGAACACTAAGAACCAGTATTAAATACACGGACAAAATCTTAAGTTTCAGAGCTGGTGTCATTCTAATGTCACTTTCTGCCTTCATTAATCACACATTTTAAAAGGCCTTGATCACAGTGGAAATTTCTCAATTACGTATCTATTATCTTTTAAGTCCAAGGGAATAAATTTTCTGCCCAATAATACCAAGCTAATACAGAATCCTTCCAACCATAAATAATTTAATGAAAATTATCTCTTTGAAAGAATGGAAGGTAAACTGTGTGTCTTCATTGAGTTATGCCATGTGCTGCCCCCTACCCATTAGTCTTCCATCAGCAAATGTCCCTCCCCAGAGTCCATATATGCTAAAGACAGTATAATTTTGAATACTATCATTATACAGTGATTTATAAAACTATTCCAAGTATTTATTCTGGAGAACACAAAAAAATCTCTTAAACCACCTCCATTTAAAATCAGGTCTATATATTTCTTTCAATGTTACTCTCACCCACCAGTCACACACCAAATAACCAAGAAAGCTTTTCCACGAAGCATTAGGAAGGCCCTGCCTAGCTTACCATCTAATGAAAAAGTGGCAAATCAAGTCTCAAGAAGGAACATCATGGTCTCCAAGACACATCTGTATGTCTGTATTTCTAGAGCAGTTCACGTTCTTTGGGCCTGTGGCTGCAGCACGAGAAGGCTCAGGCACACTAGCCAGAGAAGTGCCCTCACACTCCACACCCTCCTCCACTTTGCTGCCATTCCACGTTTCCCTTGTTGCTCACTCTTGTGAAATTAAAAAAAAAAAATTATTTTGTAAAGAACCTGGAGAAAATAACTTACCCTGGCCAGAGTGGTAAAGCCTACATCTGTTAATTGAGAACACCTCGCCACTTCTAATATTCTGTTGAAAAACAAAACAAAACAAAACAAAGTGAAAGTCAAGCCCTTGTTTTCTGAAAACTGGGTTTACTAAAACAGCAAGAATTTAAGAAAACAACCTCCTAGTCCCTAAACACTGCATGATAGAGTGACATTAACAGCTAAGCAAGTCTGTATACAGATCTTGCCATTCATTTTCATGGAGTCATCATAAAGTGGTCCTGTAAATACCACATTTCAGGGTGACGCAATCAGAAGAATATAATAGAAGCTTGTAGTTAATGCCAAAATGCATTTAAAAGCCTTCTTGATGGCATACTGCTTACCCCCAGAGGGCAGCCTGCTCCTAGAAAACAAAGGAAATGGAGATAAATACTCTGCTTCAATTAATCTGTTGCTTAAATAAATTATTCTCTTTCCCCATTTTACATGTAGGTTCACTCAAATTTAAATAGCTTTTAAAAATACTATGGAGGGACTGGTTAATTACAGGCCTGTCCCATGTATGAAATTCCACACTTATGAAAAAAACACCCTAAGTGTCCTGCCTCTTCCCACAGGCTCCCAGGGAGGCCCAGCACAGAGCGGGGCTGAGCTGGCAGCCAGTCTCCTACTCAGGAACTGCTGAACACCAACCAAAATACTAACCACAGGACCTGGGAATCAAAAGTAGCTCTTTTTTGTGAAGAGTCTGGTGACATCTGCATGATAGTACCAAATAACATCTTCATGTTTGCTTACGAATTACTTACTACATGAGTTGAAACAAACAAAGCTATAATAGAAGAAATCATTATCAACCAGCAATGAGAAATGAACATCTAAAGGGAAAGCAGGATCTGACTGAACCTAACTTTTGATTCTGATATTTGAGAGCCTTTCTGTTCGAACAATAAAATAAACCGTGAAGGAGTAAGAAGCCGAACACTCCTTGCTTTAAAAGAGAAAAAGGTCAGGCGTAATATTTTTAGGGAGGACTCTTGCTGCCTCCTTAGCCCCAGGCCTCTGATAGTATTATTTTTTGACCAAGTCTATGATATATCAAGGAACTCTGATAATCTAGGCAACTTTTCTTTTAACAATTATGGTTAGGCCTCTGGCCAGGTAATAACAAAAAGCTTTAATAAATTTACATGGGTTTATAGTGATTATTATATGTGGTTTCCTGGGTTCTGGACCAGACTGCCTGAGTTTGAACCCTTGCATCCGAACTCACTAGCTGTGAGACCTTGAACAGGTTACCTGATCTCTCTCTGTGCTTCAGTTTTCTCATCTGTAATATGGAGATAGTAACAGTGCTTATATGCTATTATGGGGATTGAATGAATTAATATTTGCAAATCACTTAAAACAAGGGTTAACATATCTAGCATATAAGTCCAAGAAAGTCGTTTTAAGGACAAAAAAGGTATATGGGGATCATCCTTATTTATTACAAAACAGCATGTTGTGTGCTTTTACAGAACCAATATGGGTTTGAAAGCATGTGCATGCTAACACTGCATTCTTAGTAAATTATTCAGCCAATGCTTCTTTAGGCAAAGAGGAGGAACCACAGAGAAATCAGGCTTTCTCTAAAAGACCATGAACACAAAGGAAGTATTCCTGCAGGGCTATTTTTTTTTTTTTTTTAAATACTTAATGCTAAGTAGCTGGCATCATTACCACAAGGTAAATAACCACAGGGCAGGCCTTTAAAAACTTTCTTCCAGAAGGAATTATATGAAGTATTAATAAGAGAAAATGCCTTTACTTCATTTCTAAGTAGAAATAAAATGTGAATTTTTTTTTTCCTAGTATGGATAGCAAGAAGTAGGAAACAGGGAACATTACCCCTTGGTTTAAGCTAATTATACATATAATCAAGTGAGGTACAAAGCAAGCAGGTTAGCACCTAAAAGGGTAGTGACCTTGTAGTGTCTACCTTAAAAATCTCAAAGTTCCGAGCAATAAATTCGCGTGAAGAAGGCCTTTGTTCCTTTCCCGATTTTTTGAGCTAAACAAGAAATGTTTACCTAAGCCGTGGGCAGTTCTGACCTAGAGCATTCAGGATGGCATCTGTGATGTTGGAGCAGCCGGAGGCACAGAGGGACTGTAACTTATGGCACCCTCTGCATATAGTAATGAGACCTTCATCTGTGATTTGCTAAAAAATAAAAGCAAACCCCCCCATTGGTATTAGTAACTCAGCAGAAAAAAAGGAAAAAACGTTACCTCTGAAAATAAGCACCAAAAAGAAATAAACTAGTTTAATATTAATCAGGTAGCAAACCTAAAAGAAAATTAACACACTTTGTTTCTCCTTTTCAGTTCCTTTTGATTTAATGTGCTCATTTCTTTCTTTTTTTTTCCTTTAAGTAGGCTCAATACCCAACATAGGGTTTGAACTCACGACATGGAGATCAGAATCACATGACTGAGCCAGGCACCTCTGTGCTCATTTCTGGTGTAAACGGAAGAAGCTATAATGGGATTCTTTTAATGTAATGGGACTGCGAACAGCATGAGGTGCATCATGGGTTAGATTCAATTAAATTACTTTAAAACCCAGAAAACAGATAAGAATGGCAGTATAAACATATTTGCAAGTTCAAAATTGACACTGACATTGTTAATGAAAAAATAAAACAACCTGTGGATGACAGTTTCAACTTCATATCAACCACAGATCTTTTTCTTTCTTTTTTTTCCCTATTTAGTTCTTTATTTTAATTGTAATAGTGTAAAAAAAACTTAATTTATGGAGATAAACAGCTGTATCCAACTCAAACATAATTTTATATGTTTTAAATTATTCTAAAATTTGAAAAGGACACATCAAAATGTTACGCTAAAAAAAAAATGCCAATGTATAAACATCCTAACATGTTGGATGTGATTAGCAATTCAATTTGTCCTGCTAGATTCACAGATTTTGTGTAAGCCTCGTAATAAAGCTCCCTGTCATCTCTGTTCAATCAGTGTCCTTAGGTTGCCAGGAAAATTAGAAAAAAAATATTGAGCTTTAAATATTTACTGCTTAAATCAATATATTCTCAATATTGTATAACTAAAGCAAGATACAGATAAAAAAGTGGATGCAAAGGCAGATATAAGATGTATTGTGAGGATAAATTAATGAGGATCAACACATGTGGAAGTAACTAAAAAGGTGCCATGCAAGTGTGATGTATAGTTATAACTAAATGAGGATAACTGAAATGTAAAGGGGAAAGCAGCAATCAATAAACATGCATATGTACCAGGTCAATGAGAATTTGTGTCACATAAGATCAGGAAAGTATATTGTAGGACTGTGCTGCCTTTTCCTTCCCTTTTTTTTTTTTAAAGATTTTATTTATTTATTTGATACACAGAGAGAGAGCGAGAGAGGAGACACAAGCAGAGGGAGTGGCAGGCAGAGGGAGAAGCAGGCTCCCCACTGAGCATGGAGTCCAACGCGGGGCTTGATCCCAGGACCCTGGATCACGATCTGAGCGGAAGGCAAATGCTTAACCTACTGAGCCACCCAGGTGCCCCTGCCTTTTGCTTCTTAATGTTTTCAAGTCTTTAAGGGATTACTGAGGAAGAAAGATGAGAAAAGTCACATATAACAATTCTTCAAAGTTTAAAAATAATAAAATTTACTGAACTTCAATGTTTTCAACTTAGTCAAGAAAAAGAGAATGGAATGAGAATGTACTTTGGTCACGTCAACAGTTTTGGTCAGAAACGTGAAGTCTGGGGCACCTGGGTGGCTCAGTGGGTTAAGCCGCTGCCTTCCGCTCAGGTCATGATCTCAGGGTCCTCGGATCAAGTCCCGCATCGGGCTCTCTGTTCAGCAGGGAGCCTGCTTCCCTCTCTCTCTCTCTGCCTGCCTCTCCATCTACTTGTGATTTCTCTCTGTCAAATAAATAAATAAAATCTTAAAAAAAAAAAAAAAAAAGAAACGTGAAGTCTTAGGAATGAGAATCATTGCATCACATCCTACAGAAGGAATGACTTATGCCCTAAGATCTGGGTGAAGGGAAAGTGTAAAATAAACAGATGACAGAGCTGGTTCTTTGTGCTTACCGGCTGGGGTTTCTGTCTGCTGGAAGGGCCAAGGAAATGAAACTAAAACAGCAAACAGTAGGTATGGTATATATGTGTAAGTAACATATATCCACACAAATACATACAGAGCGTATCTGTGTGTATATACACATATGTAAGATCCAAAGATGCCGGAGAACAGTTTTTTCCTGTCACTGTAAGATGATGATTTCATGCTTACAGCAGTTGCGTAAGCTCTTCCTGTCAGGCCAGATATTTCAGTTTCATAAATGAAATTGGGCAGTTAGCAACTATGGCAATCAGAATTAAAAGGAAGCAGTGATCAGAGTTAAAAGGCGTATCATTCATTTAACTCAGTCTTTAGGAGCCTCCTAAGCAGATCATTATCAGCACCATCCCTTATGGGCTGGAAGGGGGGCTGCTTCAATTGCACAAAACATGGCCCTATATCTGTCACCTTTCAGCAACCACTATGGTCTCAAGTTTCAAGAACAGGAGGGAATGATGAGCAGAAGTTTTAGCAAAAACAAGGCAAACCCTCATCAAGTCTTTTTCATTGCCATGAGAGGCTTTCACTCCAAGGCAACACATATTTGTAATTTTCAAGGCAAGAGAGAAAAGATAAAAGTATATTGTTGATGTTCTAGGACCCTGAATAGTTTCAGCAAATTGAGCAAAATGCAGGGGTTTGGGGATACACACAAAAGAGGTGACAGTCTAAAAAAGCCAAATGTGAATTACAATACTACTTGGAAATACTTGAGTACATTTTGCTTGTCATCTGTTTAGATCAGTGGTTCTCAATAGTTATGACTGACTGATAGATCTTCATTGGCATAACTGCAATTAATTAACCAAAAAATATTCTAAGTACTAAAGTCTGTGAATAATTCACTTCTAAAGGTAGAAAAGGGGTGGAGTTCTAGTTAGCTTGTTTGGAAATCTGCATGGGCTATCTTTTATATTGTCTACGTCAAAACCCTTAGGAGTGAGTGTCCTTAAACATGCCAAGAATCGTATCTGTGTGTGTCCTGTTTCCCAGGGCTGAGGTGGAAAAACCACTGGTCTTAATGATGGAAGCTTGTACAATAATATTACTGCAATGAACTACTAATACAAAAGAGTTGTGGGAGGGACAGCTTACTAAGCAAGTCTGCAGGTTCAAGGTCACCAGTTCAGGACAGTGTGCACCTATGTACTTCAGAGCTTCATCTTCTAGCTAGAAAAATTAAAAAGACAGAAAAAAAAGATTACTGACACTGTTTCAAGAGATAAAGATATAGGAGTATACACATTTCGTCAACACATGCTAAATAAAGCCAAGCAAGCTTCAAAGGAACAATGAACCAGAAACAATGACCCATGATCAAATAAAGGCATAATTCATGTCATTAGTATGATTATCAGTATTTTTCATCAGTTCCAACCACGTCAAATTCACATGATCACCAAATCAAGGAAAAGATAAAATAAACACTGCCTAATGTTTATGGATTTCTCTTTTGATAAGTTAAGTATGCCTCACAGCATTCTGCTCAGGGATTATGAAGCTAAAATAATTTTCACACTTCTGTACTTCCTATATAAAAAGTTTTTTTTAAAAAACAAACTTTTGGGAGCAGAAGCTGAGAAAGGAATCCGGTTTATCTGCTGCTGGAAGATGAATGCCACACGTACAGTGCTGAGAACAGATGGCAAGTAATTGATTATAATGGTGCATTCCAATCAATATTTTTCAGGATTCCATAAATAACCAGAAGCTCAAGCTGTTGTTTTAAGACAGTCTTACTTCCAAAGCTCTGTTTCAAACAATGGAACTCCTCCCATCACAGTGAAGGAATAAGGGCACTTTTAACAGAAGCCAAGGCACGGTTTCAGTAACCATTAATAAAAGAATGTCACAAGAGCCTAACCCTACTTTGTCAGTCACTTCTAAACTCACTTCTGATTATTTCCTTCGAGACACTGCCATGTCAATTCTTTTTTTCTTTTTAATCACCGTAAAATAGAAAGATAGTAAAATTTTTAATAGCAAAATATGTTGGGATTTGTAATGTGACTGGCAGAAAGTAAACACCAACACTATAAAATGTAGGTTCTGTATACTTGGCACATTTAACCTGGCAGTTAACTGCTGCCTAACTAACTAACTAAGTGAAAACTGCTAACTAAGACTGCCTTCCTTGCCTCTCCAGTTCAAGGTCTCAGGCAGTGACGACATGGCAAGTTTTCTTCTCAGATTAAATTGTGTAAGATGCTTCCTGCCTATGGTGCATGCTCAGTGTGATCTTCTCTCCCTATCTTGCCTCCCCTCAAAAATTTTATCTTTGATCAGATGTTAATTCTTTTCATATATATACATATATATGAAATATATATATATATATATTAACTCTAAGGAAGACACTTTAATTTTTGGTAAGCATGTATCCTTGATTATTAATATACAACTACAAATTCCTCCAGCCAACATCTTTGGGCTGCCTACAAAGTTCACGGTTCTTCTAAAATTCACAAGCACTACAAGGAGTATTACCTGTGTGCAGCCTTTTAAGAATAAGGCCTTGAGACCCCCACAGCCTCTCACTAGTGCTTGGATGCCATCCTTGGTTACTTGGTCACACCAGGAAATGTTTAATTGCTCCAACAGTGGACATCCCTCACTTAGGACAAAACAAAATGAAACAAATATATGACTAAATCCAATTCCAAAGGCATCAAAGTCTCATTTTATTGGCTATTTAGTCAGGGAATGGCTACAGCCCCATGCTTTCCCACAAGAATACACTCATTTACTTAACATAGATTTAGAATACAGGCAATCTCACAACAAAAACAAAGCCTAGTTATCAATTTTGGTTGAGTTCATGTGGGACTATATCCTGAGGAGAGCTATCTCAAATCCAGCTAAACTAATAAGCACAGAGCACAGTACTGTTTTTCAGGTATATCAGACTGTTATGGAGGTTTATGCTTTTCAAATATATTCTTTTTGCACTTATCTCATGTTTAAAAGGTCTCTGGAAAGGAAATGGAAACTAAGTGACCTGTTCAAGTTAACAGAGTAATTAGTGAAGGGTTTAGATTCAGATTCTTTATCAAATAATTCTTTTACTTATCAAAGTAATAATGAGGAGGTTTAAATTCTTATTTAAAAAATTACAAAGGATCTATACATTTTCCTTATCTGTGAAGTCTCCTCAGTACAGTCTCCATAGGCTAAAATTAGGCTATACTGTGTTTGATCTCCACCTTCTATCAAATATCCATTTTATCTTTGATTTCACATTTGAACTATTCAAAAATCCCAAGCTCTATGATATTCTTTGGAAAATATTGCTCTAATTGTTTTATAAAATGAAGGCAGGGGATCTTGGTTCAAGTCCATTCTTCAACATTAATGGTATGACTTCAGACAAGTCACTTTAGGAAACCTGATTGAACTTCTCTTAATTCAAGATCAGCCATAGCCTATGCTCTTCCCAAATGGAAGCACTCACTTCTGTAATAGCACTTACCATACCGTACTATGTCGCTAAAGGGCAGCAACAACAATACCTTGTTTAGTGAGGTTGAATCACATTCAAAAATGTTTTGGATTTTCTTATCTTTAAGTGTCTGTCCTATCTGCCTCAGATGGTTTTCAAATAAATGAAATCATTTATGTGAAAATATTTTATAAACCATAAATGCTGTTATCTTATACTGTTTATTATCTCACCTGGCAAATGGCCTTAGATACATATGTACTCAGTATTCGTAAGGAAGGTCTAGAAGCCATTTTTAGATTACTTATACTCAACTAAATCTACATTTCTTCTTTTAATAGCTTAATTTTTACTATTTATGAACACAACCAATAATGGGACCATAATTACCTGTAAAAGACTGATAAAAAAGTAAAGATACAAAGAGAATGAACATTTCACCCTCCTTTTAAGGTATACTTTCTGTGATGTATTTTTAAAAAAACAGGTTAATATTAAAACAAAACGTACTGAGTGCTCACTCTATGCCAGAAACTCTCCTAAGCACTCTATACACATTAGGTTGAACCAATGAAGCTGTCTTTATACCATAAAAGCTGTTAAATACTGCCAACTTTGTATGGTTTGGCCTAATATTATCAAACAGTGATGAATACTGTTTAATCCTAAGAACAGAACTATGAGATGACAAGGAAAAGCTCACAAGGGTTATATTTGTTCAAGGTACCTGGATAATCAATCACCTGACTCTGAAGCGATGCTTTAATCACTAAGCTACGGTATGTGGTGGTTTCAGGAGTGGGGGCAACCAAGCTTGAGAGAAATCTAATCATTCGCGTATACGCTATACCAGTCTGTTCAGAAATCCTAGTTATCCCTAGGCATTTCATCTGAATGTGTCCTGTAATTTGGGCAAGTGATCTATTCTGAACTATAATACATACCCATAGAACACAGTTTCCTTCGATTCTAACTTTATTTCAGTTATTTGAAATTTTTAAAAAACTCAGTATTTGTTCTGGTTATTGGATACTCTTGTTATAAGATATTTACCTCAGAGCTTTAAGAGACATGTTTGTGATTGATGTACAGGAAGCCAAGTCAAGGTGCCTGAGTTTGGAACAGAACTTGCTAAGGCTAGTACATGTACTGAAAAAATGGAAAAAGGAGAAAATAATGAATAAACAAACAGGGACACATCTTTAGTAAATCATATACGATTCTCATTAAACCCAGGTGTATACATAAGAACGGTAAAATTTCCATACCCCAAATAAAAGCAGTTACAAATCCTGGGACCTTTCACGCTGAGGAAGAGGCAGGTGCCATTCACAAAGAAGAAAGGCTGTGCTGTGTATGAGAATTAGCATGAGGGGATGATGATGCTTCGTTCTCGTTTGGAAATGTTTTACAGCAAACTACCTATGTGCTCACAGGAGACCTCTATGCATTTTGCAAATACAGAAATACCAGAAAGCTAGCTTAGAACTTGCTAGCAAGTGGTGCAAAATGAAGACTGAAAACTGTCTCTGCTCTTTCATTTAAATCTCTACTCAAGATAATCTTTTGCATGGCAGTAATGAAATGGTTGGATTTTTGCAAAGTATATTGAAGATAGACTGATATCGGGCTTGAATAAGTTAGTTTATGTAATATCACTACCTACCTGTCCTTAGGACTTAAAAAAAAAAAAAGATTTATTTAAATTTATTTTTGAGAGAGCAAGTGAGCAAGTGTGAGTAAGGAGAGGGGCACAAGGAGAGGGAGAGAGAGAATCATTAAGCAGACTCGGCAAGCGTAGAGCCCAACATGGGGATCTACCCAGGACCCTGAGATCATGACCTGAGCTGAAATCAAGAGGTGACCAATTAACCAACAAAGCCTGCCAGGTGCCCCTCTTTTTTTTAAAAAATAGTAATCTTGGGGCACTCAGTTGTAATCTGGGTGGCTCAGCAGGAAGCCTGCTTCTCCCTCTCCCACTTCGCCTGCTTGTGTTCCCTCTCTCACTATGTATCTCTCTGTCAAATGAATAAATAAAATCTTTTTTAAAAAAAGATTTTGTTTATTTACTTGACAGACAGAGATCACAAGTAGGCAGAGAGGCAGGCAGAGAGAGGGGAGGAAGCAGGCTCCCTGTGGAGCAGAGAGCCTGATGTGGGGCTTGATCCCAGGATCCTGGGATCAAGATCCAAGCCAAAGGCAGAGGCTTTAACCCACTGAGCCACCCAGGCACCCTGAATAAATAAAATTAACTTACAAAAAAAAAAAAGTAATCTCTACCCCCAATGTGGGGCTTAAACTCATGATTCCAAAATCAAGAGTCATATGCTCCACCAACTGACCAGCCAGGTACCGCTTTATGAATTTCTTAAAGTCTCTTTTTTAAAAAAGATTTATTTATTTATTTGTCAAAGAGAGAGAGAGAACACAAACAGGCAGAGGCAGAGAGGAAGCAGGCTCCCCACTGAGAAAGGAGCCCTATTCGGGACTCGATCCCAGGACCCTGGGATCATGACCTGAGTTGCAGGCAGCCACTTAACAAACTGAGCTACCCATGTGTCTCTTAAAGGCTCTTTTTATAAAGATTTTTATTTATTTCAGAGAGAGAGAGAGAGATTAAGTTGGGGGCAGATGAAGAGGAAGAGGGAGAAGCAGACTCTCTGCTGAGCAGGGGGCAAGGGGCAGCTCAGTTCCAGGACCCTGAAATCACGACCTGAGCTGAGGGCAGACACTTAAACCCCCGGAGCCACCCAGACACCCATAAAGGCTCTTTCTCCGCAACGGTCAAGTTCTCATTTAATTTTTTAAACTTATGATGGAAAATTGCAAATATACACAAGAGTGAGAAATAAAAAATATACCTGTATCATCACTGAGCTTTGACATTTATTAGTATTTCACTATTTCTACTTCATCTATTTCCCTCTGCTTTTTGTTCCAGTATTTATTTATTTTTAAAGATTTTATTTGTCAAAGAGAGAGAGCACAAGCAGGGGGAGCAGCAGGCAGAGGGAGAAACAGGCTCCCTGCTGAACAAGGAGCCCAATGTGGGACTCGATCCCAGGCCCCTGGAATCATGACCCTAGCCAAGGGCAGATGCTTAACCAAATGACCCACCAGGCATCCCTGTTCCAGTATTTTATTTTATTTATTTTTTAAGATTTTATTTATTTATTTGACAGAGAGAGATCACAAGTAGGCAGAGGCAGGCAGAGAGAAAGGGGGAAACAGGCTCCCCACTGGACACAGGGCTCAATCCCAGGACCCTGAGATCACAACCAGAGCCAAAGGCAGAGGCCTATGAGCCACCCAGGCACCCTGTTCCAGTATTTGAAAGCAAACCCACACATATTATTTCACCTAGAATTATTTCAGGATATATTTCTAATAGATAAGGATTTTAACTCCTTAATATCTGATAACCCATCTGTGTTAAAGTTTCCCCAACTGTCTTATAAATGCTTTCGTCAAGTTGATTTGTTCAAACAGGATCCAAGCAGCAACCATATATTTTATTTGGCTGATATGTGTCTTAGGTCTTTGTGTAGACCTATGTTTCCATTTCTTCTGGGTGGATGCCTAGGATTAGCATTGCCAGCTCCTACACTGTGTTTATGTTTGACTTTTTAAGAAATTACCAAATGGTATTCCAAGGTGGCTATACTCTTTTACATTCCCACCAGCAATGCATGAAAGTCTCAGTTTCTCTACATCCTTGCTAACATTTGCACTCTCTTTTTCATTATAGCCATGTTAGTGGGTATGGACTGTAATCCTACGGTGATTTTATTCTGCAATTCTAAAATGAACACTCTTACTTGTACTTATTAGCCATTCATCTCTTTCCTTGGTGAAATGTCTAAGTGTTTAGCTCCCAGTTTCTTTTAAAAAAAAGATTTTATTTATTTGACAGAGACATAGCAGGAGAGGGAACACAAGCAGGGGGAGTAGGAGAGGGAGAAGCAGGCTTTCCACTGAGCAGGGAGCCTGATGTGATGCAGGACTCAATCCCAGGACCCTGGGATCATGACCTGAGTTAAAGAGAGATGCTTAATCAACAGAGCCACCCAGATTCCCCATGTTTCGCTCAATTTTTTTTTTAATTTTGATTTTATTTATTTATTTAACACAGAGAGAGACAGATCACAAGTAGACAGAGAGGCAGGCAGAGAGAGAGAGGGAAGTAGGTTCCCTGCTGAGCAGAGAGCCTGATGTGGGGCTCGATCCCAGGACCGTGGAATCATGACCTGAGCCGAAGGCAGAGGCTTAACCCACTGAGCCAGTCAGGCGCCCTGTTTAGCTCAATTTTTAACTGGATTATCTTATTAATTGTAAGGGTTCTCTATACCTTTTTTTTTTTTTTTAGATTTTATTTCTTTATTTGACAGAGATCATAAGTAGGCAGAGAGACAGGCAGAGAGAGAGAGGCGGGGGAAGCAGGCTCCCTGCTGAGCAGAGAGCTTGATGCGGGGCTCGATCCCAGGACTCTGAGCTCATGACCTGAGTTGAAGGCAGAGACTTGTTTAACCCACTGAGCCACCCAGGCGCCTCTATACACTCTTAATACATGTCTAATTTCCTTCAGTAATGTTCTGTCATTTTCAGATACTTCTTATATTCTTATAGAATTATGTCATCTGAGAGTATAGAGAGTTTTACTTCTTTCATGTTGGTATGCCTTTTTTTTTTTTGGGCTCATTTCATTTGGCTAGACTCTCCAACAGAATGTTGACAGAAATGGTGACATTTAACATCCCCACCTTGCTCTTCATCCTAGGGTAAGGATTCAGTCTTTTGTAAGTATGATGTTAGCAGTAGGGTTTTTAAAAATTTTTTTTAAAAGATTTTATTTTATTTATTTATTTTTTAAAAGATTTTATTTATTTTATTTATTTGTCAGAGAGAGAGAGTATGAGAGCGAGCACAGGCAGACAGAGTGGCAGGCAGGGTCAGAGGGAGAAGCAGGCTCCCTGCCAAGCAAGGAGCCCAATGTGGGACTCGATCCCAGGACGCTGGGATCATGACCTGAGCTGAAGGCAGCTGCTTAACCAACTGAGCCACCCAGGTGTCCCTTTAAAAAGATTTTAATTAATTTATTTGACAAAGAGAGAGAGAGATCACAAGTAGGCAGAGAGGCAGGCAGAGAGAGAGGGGGAAGCAGGCTCCCTGCTGAGCAGATAGCCTGATGTGGGGCTCAATCCCAGGACCCTGAGATTATGACGTGAGCCAAAGGAAGAGGCTTAACACGCTGAGCCACCCAGGCACCCCAGCAGTAGGTTTTTCATAGATGCTTTTGATCAGATTGAGTGAACTCCTTTCTATTTCTAGTTTGTTGAGGATCTGTTTTATTATGAATGCGTGTTAGATCTGTCATGTGTTTTTTCTGTATCTGATGATCTACTGTTACTTAACAAATCACCCCAAAACTGAGCAGCTTGTAACAACAAAAATTTACTATCGCAGTTTTTGTGGGACAGCAATTCAGGCACAGGCAACTTAAGCAGGGTGCCTGACTCAAGATCCTTCACAAGACTGTAATCAAAGTACTGGTCATAGCTGCATTCATCTCAAAGGTTAACTGGGTGCGAACTCCCTTCCAAGCTTATTTAGGTGACTGTTGGCAGCCCTCAGAAGATCCAATTCCAAGCTCGCTCACTTGGTTTTTGGTAGGTTTCTTGCTGGCTGCTGGCCAGACCTCAGCTCCTTGCCACGTGGACCTCTCCACAGAGCTACTCCCAACAGGGAAGCTTGTTCCCCCCAACAGAGCCAGAGCCCTGAGGGAAAGCAGAGCAAGACAGAATCACAGTCTTTTGGTAACCTAATCTTCAGTGTGACATCCAATCTCTTTTGCAGTATTCTATTGTTAGAAATGAGTCACTAAGTCCAGTCCACGTTCAAGGGAAAAAGATTACACAAGGGTGTGAGTACTAGGAGGCAGGGGTAACTTGGGGGTCATTTTAGAGGCCACCAATCACACTGAGATGATCATGTGGTTTTTGTCCTTTATTCCAGGGGGCAAAAAATCTTACCAGCTGCCTATTTTCATATGGTTCACAGGTCCAGAATGGTTTTGATGTTTTTAAATGGTTGAAAAAAATTTTTTAAAGATATATCTTGCAGCATGTGAAAATCATATGAAATTCAAATTTCACTGCCCAGAAATAAAGTTTTATTGGAGCACAGTTATGCCTTTTTGTTTATATATAGGCTTATGACTGCCTTTGGAAAACACTGCCAGGGTTGAGGAATTGTGACAGGTAACTGTACAGCCAATGAAGCCCTAAAAATATTTACTTATCTGGCCCCGCACAGAAAAAGTCTGCTGACTTCTACTATTCTACTAATTATTATGAGATATTAACTGATTTTCATATATTAAGCCACATTTGTATTTCTGGGCTAAATCCCACTTGATTATGATCCAAAATCCTTTCATAAGTTGCTGGATTCAATTTGCTAACACTCTGTCAACTATTTCCGCAGCTGTTTCTGAGGGCTCACAGTTAGGAGATTACCTTTTATTGTGATGTCTTTGGCAGCAGAAAAACACTGGCCTCATAGAATGAGTTGTAAAATACTTACTATATTTTATAAATCAGCTTTAAGACTGGTATCATCTCTTCTTTAAATATCTGATGGGATTCACCAGTGAACCCATCTGGGCCTGGGGTTTTCTGTATGGGATGCTTCTGAATTATTTACTGAACTTACTTGTTATAGATCTACTCAGATTGTCTTTTTTTAAGGCTAATTTGGTCATTGGTGTCTTCCCAGGAATTTGTCCACTTCACCTAGACTGTCTGATGTTAGTACAAAGTCACTGATGATATTCCCTTTAATCTTTTTTTTTTTAAGATTTTATTTATTTATTTGACAAACAGAGATCACAAGTAGGCAGAGAGGCAGGCAGAGAGAGAGAAAGAGATGCAGGAATCGATCCTAGGACCCTGGAATCATGACCTGAGCTGAAGGCAGAGGCCTTAACCCACTGAGCCACCCAGGCACCCCTAATCTGTCTTTTGAGTAAAGTATTTAGTCCTCTCCATCACTCCTGCTTTTGATAATTTATGTTTTTTATTTTCTCAGTCAAATTTTCTTGTCAATTTTGATTTTTTTTTTTTTAAAAAAGCTTTTGGTTTCATTACTGTTTTTATGCTTCATATTTTATTTTATTTTATTTATTTATTTTTAAAGATTTTATTTATTTATTTGACAGGCAGAGATCACAAGTAGGCAGAGAGGCAGGCGGAGAGAGAGAGAAAGGGAAGCAGGCTCCCTGCTAAGCAGACAGCCTGATGCGGGGCTCGATCCCAGGACCCTGGGATCATGACCTGAGCCGAAGGCAGAGGCTTTAACCCACTAAGCCACCCAGGCACCCTGCTTCCTATTTTATTAATATTCAATCTAATCTTTTTTAAAAGTAATCTCCACGCCCAATGTGGGACTCACTCCCCACTGTGAGGTCAAGAGTCACATGCTCTACTGACTGAGCCAGTTAGGTACCCCTACATCCTTAATTTTAAACCTTCCTTTTCTAACGTAAGCATTTGAAACTATATTTTTCTTTGAAGTATTTCCTTTGGTACAGTCCACAAGTTTCAAATGTTGTGCTTTCATTATCACACAGCAAAACATATTTTTTAGTTTTCTTCAATCTATTCTTTGACCCATGTTATTTTGAAGGGTGATATTAGGACAAGTTCATTGTTGCTCAAGTCTTCTAGAGCTTTACCGGTTTTTGGTCTACTTATCATTTACTATTTAATGTCCTCCATTTGCACTTTTCCCTGAAGTTTACATCATCTCATATTAATAACCGCTCCAAGTTTCTTGTGATTAGTGACTGTGATAGTATATACTTTCTCATCCTTTTACTTCCAAGTCCGTATTATCTTTAAGTTTTCTTGTAAATTCTTGAGCACATTTGTACTTGCTATTTTTAAATGTTTTATTGGTCTATTTTCTAACCTCTATCATTTCTGGGTCTGTTTCTATTGACTAGTTTTCACTCTGGTTATCATTTCATGCTTTTTTGCATGTCTTATAATTTTCGCTGAATGTGAAAATTCTGTATGCTGAGTGTCTAGGTTTGTTGCCTTCTTCAAAAAAGAATGATGAATTTAAACTTACTTAGCAGATCACTAAATTAGTTATGGGTCAGTTTGGTTCTAAATTTTTTTCTTTTAACCTTTACTGGGACAGGTTTAGGCTAGCTTTACTACCAAGATGTGACCTTTCTGAAGTCTGTTATTAAATGTCCCAAGGTATTCTCTATTTGAGGTAGTCAGAACTTCTCCCAACCTTATTTAAGCTCTGGCAATTTTTCACTTTCAAGTTTTCCAGTAATTGTTCTTTCCTTAGTAGATGTTCTTTGCCTGGCTCTGTGGGGTCTCAATATGTGTACTTACAGTTTACTATCAGCCAAATCCATGTAGGTTCCTATAGCCCTTTTTGAATAGATCCCTCATCTTGAGACAAAAATTCCAGTTACTTTCGCCTCCCTGAACTCTGATCTCTTACTCTTCAAAATATTATGTTTCTAAAGCAAAAATCTGGACTAGTGGTTATTTGATGATTTTAAGACAATAAGCTTTTTTTTTTAATAGGAGTGATAAAGTTAACATGCTTATGTTAAAAGTTTTTATCTTTTAGAAATATATACTTACAGGTTATATAATATGATGTTTAGGACTTTTTTCAAAATAAGAAAAATTTCACGATATAGATAAAACAAGACTGGCCCTAAAGTGATTAATTTTTCAATTATCAATTTGAAGCTGAGTGATGGGTTCATTATATACTTTTGTCTACCTTGGTATAGATTTAAAACTTTTTGTTAAAATTCGGGGTGCCTAGGTGGCTCAGTGGGTTAAGCCTCTGCCTTCAGTTTGGCTCATGATCTTAGGGTCTTGGGGTCAAGCCCCACATCAGGCTCTTTGCTCAGCAGGGAGCCTGCTTCGCCCCGCCCCTGCCTACTTGTGATCTCTGTCAAATAAATAAATAAAGTTTTTTTTTTTCCTAAAGATTTTATTTATTTATTTGACAGAGAGATCACAAGTAGGCAGAGAGGCAGGCAGAGATGGGGGCAGGGGGATGCAGGCTCCCCGCTGAGCAGAGAGCCCGATGTGGGGCTTGATCCCAGGACCCTGAGATCATGACCTGAGCCGAAGGCAGAGGCTTTAACCCACTGAGCCACCCAAGTGCCCCAAATAAATAAAATCTTAAAACAACAACAACAACAACAACTTTTTTGTAAGAATTCAAAAATCAGGGGTGCCTGGGTGACTCAGTTGGTTAAGCATCTGTCTTCAGTTCAGGGCATGATCCCAGAGTCTTGGGATTGAGTTGCACACTGGACTCCCTGCTCAGCGGGAAGTCTGCTTCTCAATCTCATGCTCCACCTGCTTGTGTTCCTTCTCTCTGTTAAATAAATAAATAAAATCTTAAAAAAAAAATCAAAAGTCAGTAGAAGTAATTTCTCTCTGTGTGGTTATAGCTCCAACTTGAGTGATTGGGTTCACATGTTTTTTTTTTTTTTTAATTTTTATTTATTTGACAGAGAGGGAACACAAGCAGGGGGAGGGCCAGAGGGAGAAGCAGGTTTCCCGATGAGCAGGGAGCCCGATGTGGGGCTCAATCCCAGGACCCTGGGATTATGACCTGAACCGAAGGCAGAGCTCAATCAATGACTGAGCTACCCAGATGCTCCATGGGTTCACATGTTTTATTTTGTTTTCAATTTTTAGGGACTGCTTTGATTTCTTTTGGACTTAATATTTTAATTATGTAAAACATTTACATAGCTAGCTATTAAAGTAAAACTATAAAATATGATATTTCAGAGTCTCCCTTTCATCTCTCCCTGTTTTCTCTCTCACTTATAAATCACCATTTGATAAATCAACCATTTGATTATCTTTCCATTGTTTCTTTTTTTTTTAAAGAGGATTTTTTTTTTTTTTTGGATAGACAGGGATCACAAGCAGGCAGAAAGAGGAAGGGAAGCAGGCTTTAACCCCCTGAGCCACCCAGGTGCCCCTCTGTTGTTTCTTTTTAAAAATGTAAATGAAGAGCAATATTTATTTATATTGTCTCCTGGCCCTACAAAAAGTATCTTTTTAAGAAGATTTTATTGACTTATTTATTTGAAAGAGAGAACGTGCACAAGTGTGTGCATGAGCTATGGGAGGAGAGGGAAAAGGAGCAGCAGACTCCTCACTGAGCAGGGAGCCCAGTGAGGGGCTATATCCCAGGACCCGAGATCATAACCTGAGCTAAAGGCAGAAACAACCTATTGAGCCATCCAGGCACCGCTACAAAAAACATCTTACACAAACTGCTTTGCAGTTCACTTTCTCTCTCTCTCTCTCTTTTTTTTAAGGCTTTCTACCTTTTTTTTTTTTTTAAAGATTTTTATTTATTTATTTGACAGAGATCACAGGTAGGCAGAAAGGCAGAGAGAGGGGAAGGGAAGCAGGCTCCCTGCTGAGCAGAGAGCCTGATGTGGGGCTCAATCCCATGACCCCAGGATCATGACCTGAGCTGAAGGCAGAGGCATAACCAACTTAACCAACCTCCCCCAAGTGCCACTGCAGTTCACTTTCTTAACAGTACGTCCTGGAGATCATTCCAGAATACTATATAGCTCCTCATTCCTTTTAATAGTGCTCTATGGAGTGATATTTGGATTGTCTCCCATCTCTTGCTATTAGAAATCCTGCAGTATTTAGGGCACGTGGGTGGTACAGTTGCTTAAACAACTGTCTTTGGCTCAGGTCATGATGCCAGGGTCCTAGGATCAAGCCCCCACATTGGGCTCCTTATTTGGTGGGGAGCCTGGCTTCTCTCTTTCCGTCTGCCTGCAGCTCCCCTGACCTGTGCTCTCCTGCTCTCTGTCAAGTAAGTAAATAAAATCTTAAAAAAATAAATTGCATTATTTGTTATTACAAACAATAAAAATGAATAGCTTCATATATAAATTATACCATATTTTCGTCAGTTTATCTTTGGTTTATAGGATAGATTCCTAAAAAAAGTATAAATCGTATGTCATTTGTCTAGATACCAAACTAGTCAGATTTTTTATCTCTGTAACATTAAGTATTCAGGAGAAAAAAATAAACAGGTAATTTATCTGAAGTAAAGGTGGACTACCAGTATAAAGTCATATTTAGGGGAGGGGTTAGATTTATTTCTCATGTTAAAGGGTTAAATCAATTCACAGAAATAATACTTGCTTACTATTACAAGTATTCTTGTGATTCTACCACAGTAGAATTAATAACCATAGTTCTTGTCTTTCAGACACTTTCTTATACTAAAAGTTAACAATGTTGTGACCTCAAAGAAAGGAATGAAATAAACTGTACCCTGTGTCTGGAGTGTCTTCCACTTTCCTTTATTAAAGCAATTATAAAGATCCCATCTCCATGAGGCCTTTTTTGAACAGGAACATTCCCTGAATAATCCTGGCCCCACCCTGTATAAACATGCTTCCTAACTGCTTCATTGCACCTTAAAATAGGAAACAATTTCCTTATGCAATTTTAAGTGTTATCTGATACATCTTATTACCAACAGATAGCCTGGAACTGAATTTGGGGAGGGGGGTGCTGAATGTTTTTTAAGTCTATCTTCCATGTCTCTTATATCTGTGATAGTAAGCTCTCAAGGATGAAGGACTGATTTCATTTATATTGTAACTGACACAGACATAGTACACTTAAAGGGTCATTTAATATATGCTCAATATTATTATAAGTTGCTTAATTATGTAAGATTTTATATCTTTTTAATAGAATTATCTGTTTACTATTTTTTTTTTTTTTTACAAATTTTATTTATTTACTTGTGAGAGAAAGAGTACAGGCAGGGAGGAGGGCAAAGGGACAAGCAGACTCCCCAGTGAGCACAGAGCCCCATGGGTTGGAGGTGGGGGTCAATCCCAGGATCCTGAGATCAGACCAGAGGCAACATCAATGCTCAAATGACTGAGCCATCCAGGCATTCCTGTTTACCTTGTTTTTTGAATGAAACCTATTAGTATTTTGAAATATAAATAGTCCTAGTAATTTGTATTATTAATATCTCTACTGCATGGTCTACAATTTTTAAGTTTCACTTTAAATATCAAGATAGAATTTGGGCCAGATTCCAAAACAAGTTTCTTACGTCATTTCCATTTTAATGTCTTTTCCTTTTAAAATATCTTCCCTCTGTAAGATGAAAATTTGCTAAATGTATTTAAGTGCCCACACTTAAAGCTAGTATAGGCAGGACACAAGGGGCTATGACTTACCCTTCTAAAACATAAAATACTTACGCATCTGTTGTCTTTGTACATCCATTTAGATTCAGTACTTCAATGTTCCTACAATTTTGTGCAAAAGTCCTTTACAGGAAAGAAACAAAGTTAAGTTAAAGATGTGAAAAGAAATGGGCATAATTCTAGGCATTACAAAAAATAATAAAAGATATTACTATTGGTAATACCGGATATTTGTACAAAACTAGCTCACATTACAAATATATTCATTTTCTACCACGAACTTTTAAATACTGACCTTTGTGTCAACCAAGGTTAAAATTAACCTAACTCTTAGTCAACACATTAAAAAAAAAATTTACTCAAGGCTCAAAATAGCCATTTATGATATGAGGAATCTGGCTTTTGGTGGGGATACTTATTCTTGTTTTACTCTCAAAACCATACATCCCAAAACTGGCTATTTTTGTGTTATAAGCAACATATGTATGTTTGGGTTCTGAAGAGCTTAAGAATATAAAAATTGTTTTAGCTTTTTCTGGGTGAAATAGTGCTGTTCCTTAATTCAGCCAAGAACATCAATTAATCAATAGTTACGTTCTTACCTTAATGCATTGTCTCCTACTCCAAGACACCCACGAAGACTTAACTTTCGTAAAAAGCCCCCACATCTTTTTGAAATATTCTCCACTACCCGGCCCTGTAAAAAAAGACAGGTAAACAATACAAAACAGAAAATTAAGGTACCACATTGTTTTTGAAAAGAACACATCTTTGTTTTTAAATAATTTATAAGCAAAGAAAAAGCTTCTACTTGTTTTCAAAATCTAATGCAAGAAAGAAATTCCAACTTACTTTGAGAAAACTGTGATCAACTCATCTACCTGAAACAGGCTTACACCCTGTATTATGCATTCTGCTATTTGAGAGACACTCTGCAGTTGAGGAAATGGTGCTCTGCACTTCCTAGGCTACTATACTAACGCAGACTGCCCTCCTGTAGCTACTGAAGGACATTAGCAGCTATCTTTATTGCTTCCGAATCCTCCCCCAAGTGTTTACTACAGCATTCTAAATACAGCGGAAAGTCAATGGACACTTAACAGAAGCTTGTTGAATGATTTTGTGGGTCATGTTGTTTTAGAAAATTTATATCCATATAATGTTTTAAATAATATATCCATATAAATGTTTTAAACATTTATATGGATATATTGAATGATTTATAGATATATAGGATATATATCTATACATATATAGAATGATATATATATTGAATGATTTTGTGGGTCATGTTGTTTTAAACAGATATTTATATCCATGAAGATTAGGCAGTTGTGAAAAACATGAGAATCCAGCAAGATATCAGTGAGTATTATTTTAAAAGCACTTTCTGGGGGTGCCTGGGTGGCTCAGTGGGTTAAAGCCTCTGCCTTCGGCTCAGGTCATGGTCCCAGAGTCCTGGGATCGAGCCCCGCATGGCTCTCTGCTCAGCAGGGAGCCTGCTTCCTCCTCTCTCTCTCTGCCTGCCTCTCTGCCTACTTGTAATCTCTGCCTGTCAAATAAATAAATAAAATCTTTAAATAAATTTTTTTTAAAAAAGCACTTTCTGTAGAAATGGAAAGTTCCATTTCTTTTTCTTTTTTTTTTTTTTTTAAGATTTTATTTATTTATTTGACAGAGATCACAAGTAAGCAGTGAGGCAGGGAGAGAGAGAAAGGGAAGCAGGCTCTCCTCAGGATCCTGGGATCATGACCCGAGCCAAAGGCAGAGAGAGGCTTTAACCCACTGAGCCACCCAGGCGCCCCGAAAGTTCCGTTTCTAATGGAAAGTTCATGTGAGGCTTTGAGAAACTTCTTATATGGATCCTCAAGACAAGTTCCCTGGAACTTAAAAATGTTTTAAATCTAAATCTCATTTTATCCTTATAATACAATGAGGAGCTATTGTTTTCACTCTTCTGACAAGAAAATCAAGGACCACAGAATTCAGGTTCATGTTAAAATAATTTAAGTTTAAGCTATTATCCTTCTCTCTTTTAGAGATAATAGGCTATACTAAGAGATGAAATAATGAGGAAGAAATGAGAAGGGGAAAAAAAAAATCTCTCCCCAGCAAAAATACTTCATTAAATGACTTTGGCTTTATTCTTTTTTCATTCTCCATAAAAATTGTCTGTAGGCTCCCCCAAAGCCAAATGCTCATCTTAATTAGAATTTATGCAAATACCATTCCCCAGAAAACTGTTAACTCTATTCATTCTTCATCTCTCTTTTTTTTTAAATATTTTATTTATTTATTTGACAGAGACACAGCAAGAGAGGGAACACAAGTGGAGGAGTGGAAGAGAAAGAAGCAGACACTCCACTGAACAGAAATCCAACGTGGGGCTCAATCCCAGGACCCTGGGATCATGACCTGAGCCGAAGCCAGATGCTTAACGACTAAACCACCCAGGTGCCCCTCTATTCATTCTTCAAAAAGCAAATATAGGGGCACCTGGGTGGCTCAGTGGGTTAAGCCGCTGCCTTCGGCTCAGGTCATGATCTCGGGGTCCCGGGATCGAGTCCCGCATGGGGCTCTCTGCTTGGCGGAGAGCCTGCTTCCTCCTCTCTCTCTCTCTCTCTGCCTGCCTCTCTGCCTACTTGTGATTTCTCTCTGTCAAATAAATAAATAAAATCTTTAAAAAAAAAAAAGCAAATATAAAGACTTCCTTAAAAGAGCAAATGCATGTTCACATTTCCACCACAAAAATAAAGAAAAAAATGTCTAGTCCTTTTAATACTAAATCATTTAGTATTCCATCAGTAAAATAGTTCTGCTTGTTCTCAAAATCTGAAGCTGCTGGTTCCCATGAAGTTCAGATGCACTGAAATTAATAGTTTCTCTCTCCAGGGAAAGGAGATTTATATGGTTGGGACTAATCTGTTCCATGCTGTAATTACATTCTAACATGAGAAATGGGGCCACACATCACATAATTATACCTCAATATCCCTCTGGAAATCAAACAGGTCAATCCGCTGCCAGTTACTGCCATCCAGAGCCAGAACATTCCAGGCCTGTTTTGAAGAAAAAGAGACAAAATGAGCAGAAGCTCAAGAGGGAAAACCAGGAATATTCAAGTTCACAATTCAAACTAATAAAAGAAATTGACCAAAAAACTTCTCAGCCCTCCACCATTAACCCCCAAAAGGTCTGCCTTGTCTCTGATTCATATTTTATTCAATTAGATTATATCATAAATGAACAGATACAGAAACCAGCAGCTGGGATGGGGGTGGGGGGAGGGGATGTCAGAAGAGGACAGTCTGATAAGTATCCTAGCCAGAAACTCTTTTCTAACTGGAAAATTTAGTTTTTGATCTCCAAATGAGATACTTCTGGAGATGAAAAACCAGTCTCTTACGCCATCCTTCAACGAAGTGCAAGATGAGGTAAAACCAAAGAGTAAAATACTCTGAATACGGCCATGTTCAATACACATAGTTGCCATCCACAATCACTTGGTCAGACTTGAAACTGATACAGTGACCTGGGACTTAGAAAAGACACCCTTGTTTCTTCACATTCAAGACAGAATCTTATTGCTTTCCTCTTCCTCACTGAGGCATGTTTCTCAACTGGTCATCTTTCCCTCTATCTTGAGTTGGTAGAAATCTTAAAACAGTGATCATTTAAGACTTCTCATACATTTCTTCAATTAAGCTAAAGAGAGGCAAGAATTTCTACTTTTCAGGATTAGAAAAAATGACTCCAATAAGATTTGACTTTGAATCACATTTTAATGAGAAAGCCTTTAAAAGTTTTCCTTATTAAAGTACAAACAAAAGTCTTAATATTATTGACTTATAAACTTAGAATATTATCTCTTACTACAATATTAGAATATTATCTATTACTACTACATGTAGTAGTAAGAGACTTCTACATGTAGACTACTACATGGAGTCAATACTGAGATACTAATAAGGAAACTGAATATCCTTGTAAGCCCCAGGGTGTCACACAATCTACCAGAAATATGTCAGGAGTATGAGGGTAAATAAAGTTATTACTCTGGAAACCTTTAAGGTTTTCTCAGGAGTTAATGTTGCTTTTCTTTTTGTGGTCTCATGGTTTCTTAAATGGCTAGCCATGTGAGACAAAAGATAAAATGCATGTTTACTAGATTCTTAGGCTTAATATACTTCTGGTTTGATTTGATATTTGTCATTTTCTTACTTTCTCCAGTAAGGAAACATGACAACCTGAGACTAAAATTAGGAATCACAAGATCCTTTCTAGAGTCTTTTTTTTTTAACTAATTCGTTAAATACTTTAAGTAGAGAACAATAGCATAACTACTGATGTACCAATTCTCCAGATTTAATGAAAACTGGGTGTTCTTTCCTTTAAGTTAAAACATTAATAGGGAAGAGGAAGCTACAAATGAAAATAATTAAAATTCGCTAAAATCAACACCCATGAGATGAGACTGCAACTAAACAAAAAAGTTAAGATACTGGCCTCGGTATGTTTTCAATGATGACCTCAGCTTCAGATGGAGATATTAAGGAAACCCTATTCATTTGTATCAGCCATATCCATAGCACAAATACAAGGGACAAAAAAGTCATGAAGAAAAAAATCACCAAAATATTACTGACCATTTCCAGAGTAGCTGATACACTGATTTAGTATGGCTTTTGGGATGCAGAAATTACCTTAAAGTTAGCAAGACACGGTGAATTTTCTATGGCAAGTTTCGTGGGTTTTTTTTTGAGGGGAGTAGTATTGGTTATTTGAAAACCTGTGCACAGCTACAAAGATAAACACAGTATGGTATAAACCTGTTCTATATCCAGCACTTAGGACCGTATCTCATACCCAGTAGTTTCTCAGTATTTATTAAATGAACAAGCAAAAAGCCACTGTCTGGTTTATTAAAAAAAATGATGATTGCCTGTGCTCACTCACTGTAAGTTAATCATTATAGATCTGTATTACAAAAGAGAAAGCAATATTCCCACAACACAGAATCTATTCTTTGTTAGTGGCAGCCAATAAGATTATGATGTTTCAGTTTTATCATAAAAATAGATAATTAAGTGAAATTAAAAATTGACTTTAAGAATGGAATCTGGTTTGCCCTATAATTTTAAAATAAATTATATTCTAGCTATTATCTTTTGAGGAAAGCAATACAGGGAAATAACATGAGAATTAGAGCCCTGAGCCTTCTGTGTGTGTGGGTGTGTGTGCACATAAAATGAACTAGAAAAACAATGAAACACTATTTTATTACAATTCTGAGTAGAGCCTATTCTTTTGATTTGCATGTTTAATATCTTTTCCTTAAAAATGTTTCCTCTGTTTGCATTTTACAAATAGTTAAGATTTCCAAAAAATTAAAGTTAGAGACAGTACAAATTGCAGAAGGCCACTGCAGAATTTGGGAATGCCATGCATAAAATACCATCCTCTGAAACATAACATACAACTAACATCTGAAGTAAACGGTTTGCCTACTAGAGAGGCTGACATCATCAGCATCAGGAAGGGGTACCCCTAGAATAATCTCAACCATTCTTACCCTGGAGACCTGAGCACAGCGACACAAAGTAACAACATCCAGAAAAGAAAATATCCTAAAAGAGAAGGAGACAAATTTTATTATATGATACGGTAGTTTCTCTTGATTTTTACCTAAAAATACCAATGTAAATACATATATGAAAAGGGAATTCTTTTCAACAAATACAAAAAGCAGGGGACAACTTACAATATAACGATGCCCACATAAAACATTGGAAGAGAAAGTAATCTTTTACTTGAGAATGTACATATTAAGCACCGCACAAGTTCAAATGAACTGGTATCAAGGGATAATAAAATATTCTAACTGATACGATTTGTTAAAATTTGTTAAAAGTAAAAAAAAAAAAATTTTCACACTTCTGGTCATCAAAGACGACTAGGGGAGGTAACTTTATAAAGAATTTTACAGTTATGAAGGAAAAAAGATTAAATAATATAGTAATATCTAAAAATTAATAACTATGTTAAATCTCTATATATTTAATTCTAATTCAGGAAATTATAAAACTCATCTAATCACTGTCAGGAAACACTGCCCAGAATTATTCTCAGTCTTATAGTTAACTATTAACTATATTTAACTAAGTTAAATATTTACTTTGTCGCATTATTATTATTTGAAATAACGGATTTGCTTAAAGTGTCATAACTCTCTACACTATAAGCAACCTGTAAAGGCAGGTCAGAGCATCCTGGTAATAAATGAATGGGTCACATCTATTTAAAGTTCTCTTTACTTATCAGCACCCTTTAAAGGTCAGTTTATTCTGAATAATAAGTTAAAATCTATAAGAGGCAATATAATATATAGCATGTGCTTCAAAGATTTAAATTTTGTCTTAAGAATTTTATAAATTCCTTGAGATAACTGGAGATATCTAGGATGTTACAAAAGGGAGGTCAGGAAACATTAATTTGGAGAATGAAGGCCAGATTTTTTCTTCCATAATACTTTAAGTGTTAAAACCTTCTGAATTAGCCTAAAAGAACAAAATTTTGTTGCTTAGTGATTAGAGGCTATCAGTCACATTTTGGAACTTGGAATAAACTCAGTTAATAATTACATCAGACAAGGGACACCGAGTGACTCAGCCGGTTAAGCAGGACTCGTGATTTTGGCTCATGTCATGATCTCAAGAGTCATAAGAGACCCAGCTCTGGGTTGGCCTCCACACTGGACGTGGAGCCTACTTAAGATTCTCTCTGCCCCCCACCCCCTCACATGTTCCCTCTCTCTCTGAAAAAAAAAATAAAATAAAATAAAAATAAAATAAAAAACTTAAATAGTTACATCAGACAAATAGTGATGTGCATTTTGCAAATATTTGGCTTTTTAATTTTTTTGTTATTTGGATAAAATATACACAACATAAAATCTGCTATTTAATCATTCTTTTTTTTTTTTTAAGATTTATTTATTTATTTGACAGACAGAGATTACAAGTAGGCAGAGAGGCAGGCAGAGAAAGAGGAAGAGAAAGCAGGCCCCCGGCTGAGCAGAGAGCCCAATGACACGGGGCTCGATCCCAGAACCCTGGGATCATGACCCGAGCCGAAGGCAGGGGTCCTAACCCACTGAGCCCCCCAAGGGCCCCTATTTTAATCATTCTTAAGTGTACAGTTCTGTGGCATTAAGTACATTCACACCATTGTGCAACCATTACCGTCATCCATCTCTAGAACTTTTTCATCTCTCCAAAATAAAACTCCATATATATTAAACAATTAACTCTTCAATCCCCTTTCTCCTAGCTCCTAGCAACTACTACTACTGTACTTTCTTTGTCTATGAATTTGGCTACTCTAGGTACATCATATGAGGGGAAACATATGGTATTTGTTCTTTTGTGTGATTTTTAAAAAAGATTTATTTATTTTAAAAGATTTTATTTATTAGAGAGAGAGAGAGAGAGAGAGAGAGGGTAGGCAGAAAGGCAGGCAGAGAAAGAGGGGGAAGCTGGCTCCCCGCTCAGCTCCAATGCGGGGCTTGATCCCAGGATTCTGAGATCATTACCTGGGCCAAAGGCAGAGGCTTAACCCAATGAGCCACCCAAGTGCCCCTAAGATTGATTTATTTTAGAAAGAGACCAAGCGGGCAAAGGGAGGAGCAGAGGGAGAGGGAGACAGATAATCTGAAGCAGACTCCACGTTCTCTGAGGAGTCTGCTGGGCTTGATCTCCCGACTCCAAGATCATAACCTGAGCCAAAATCAATAGTCAGACACTCAACCAACTGAGCCATCCAGGCGTCCCAGTATTTGTCCTTTTGTAACTGGCTTATTTCACTTAGCATGTAACATGTCACAGAATTTCCCTCCTAATGCTACATAATATTCTGCTGTAGGGGTGCATGAGTGGCTCAGCAGTTGGTAAAGCAGCCAACTCTGGTTTCATTGAGCCCCACCTCAGGCTCCCTGTTCAGTAGGGAGTCCACTTGAGATTCTCTCTCCCTCTCCCTCTGCCTCCTCATACTCTCTAAATAAACAAATCTGGGATGCCTGGGTGGCTCAGTTGGTTGGACGACTGCTCAGGTCATGATCCCAGAGTCCCAGAGTCCCGGGATCGAGTCCCGCATCGGGCTCCCAGCTCCATGGGGAGTCTGCTTCTCCCTCTGACCTTCTCCTCGCTCATGCTCTCTCTCCCTGTCTCTCTCTCAAATAAATAAATAAAATCTTTAAAAATAAATAAATAAATAAATCTTTAAAATAAATAAATAAAATCTCTAAAAAATATTCTACTGTACTGCATTTCACACTTTGTGTATCTGTCCCTAGAGGGAAGACTGGGTACCTTTCTTGTTCCAGCTAGCAGGTGGCCCTGCTCCCACCCGAATAACTGGCTTTTATACAATCAATCTCCCATCTTCTTCAATACAGATTACTAACCACTTCCAAATAAATATAGATATCACCAACTTAGGTACCTCAATTCCTAAAACAGTAAGTTTTTCTTATGCAACAAACATCCCTGAATTGCTAAAATGCCCCTGCCTTTTCCTGTCTTCTGCTATATGGTACCTTTATGTGGAATTTCATAATTGAAAGATCCTGTTTCTGTAAATTCATCACTAACCCCTGAGCAATTTGTGTAAATACAATATTACACCTGGGGGGACACAGGTAGCAACTTTACAGGTAACGAGCCTAGTTAGACTATAATAACCTTTTCCCCGCAAAAGGAAGCACGATACACAGACATGGAACATCAGGGTGAAGGCCAAATGCAGACCTAGGAGCCTCTGAAGCACACATCTTGGCAATCCTAATTCCATTCTTAAAAAGTACTGCCTGGGGCTCTGAATATTAAGATTCCAAATGAGTTCGGTTTTCACCTGAATTTTGACATTACAGTACATTAAAAAGAGAGAAGACAAATATAGCCACTATGCTCCTGTATTCAGTAAAAAGAGCTTGATCTCTCCAGTCCTGATTCGGCTCACTAGTTAGATGAATTAAGCCTCAGTGCTTAAGTCCCTTCTACCACTTCATACTAAATCCATCCATCTGAGTGTCCGCTATTATTTTGTAAACTTTGATTTCTACTTATTCTACATATTTGATAGTGGCGCTAATCATCTTTAGAAACCCAAATATATGGGGAACCTGAGTGGCTCAGTCATTGAACATCTGTCTTTAGCTCAGGTCATGATCCCAGGGTCCTGGGCTCCAGCCCCACATCAGGCTCCCTGCTCAGTGGGAAGCATGCTTCTCCTTCTCCCACTCCCCCTGCTTGTTTCCCTCTCTCACTGTGTCTTTCTCTGTCAAATAATAAATAAAATCTTTTAAAAAGAAAAAAGAAACCCAAATATAAGAACTGGTGGGATGGGCTGCCAGGGTTTTAGCCAGGGTGATTTTTTTTGGGGGGGTGGTGGTGAGGGGCTTAAAATGAACATTTATCCTTCCAAATATCATTATGTAAACTTTAATTTAAAAAAAAAACAGTACCTGTATAAATATTTACGTACAGCATCTATATAATAAGCCAACATAATAAAACTACATTATACTGAGCACCTTCCTGCTTTTCATCATCTTCAGACTAACTACCTTAGATGGTGTTGACAATGGTCCTTTTCAATACACTTTAACCTTTTACATAAATCCTCCTGAGATGTCTACATCTATAACCAGAATGGTTAAGTGATGCATGATAACAACACTTACTGTGGCAGGCATTTCATAATGTACAATTTGTCACATCACTATGGTTGTACTTTTTTCTTTTTTTTAAAGTAGGCTCCAGGGGCGCCTGGGTGGCTCAGTGGGTTAAAGTAGGCTCCAGGCCCATGAGGCTCCAACTCCTGACCCTGATAACCATATATGGTTAAGATCAAAGAGATAAGAAAACTGAGATGGAATGAAACCTCTGTTATTGTCTAAGGATGTTCTTGATTACTTCAATAAAAGCCTTTCCGCATCTCTTATCAAGAGACTACTGAATAACTGGGACTGGCTTTAGGCTGCCCAGGTTTAAGCAAAGTAAACCTCGCCTTCCACACACTTGATAAAGAATACCAGGAAGCAAAAAGACGTTATGGAAGAAAACAGGGTCTAATTGCACATAAAACACTGCTGTACAAACAAACAAACAAAACCCCTCAAATCCTTAATACTAAATCCCTGGAAGAGAACATGGGAACTGGCTGTTAAAATCAATACTGAATGTAGGGGCGCCTGGGTGGTTCAGTGGGTTATGCCTCTGCCTTCTGCTCAGGTCATGACCAGGGTCCTAGTGGAGCCCCACATCTGCTCTCCCCCACCCACCCCACTGCCTGCCTCTCTACCTAGTTGTGATCTCTGTCTGTCAAATAAATAAATAATAAAAATCTTTAATTAAAAATCATCTATAATGGGACGCCTGGGTGGCTCAGTTGGTTGGACAGCTGCCTTCGGCTCAGGTCATGATCCCAGCGTCCTGGGATCGAGTCCCACATCGGGCTCCTTGCTCCACGGGGAGCCTGCTTCTCCCTCTGACTCTGCCTTCCACTCTGTCTGCCTGTGCTTGCTTTCGCTCACTCTCTCTCTGACAAATAAATAAATAAAATCTTTAAAAAAAAAAATCATCTATACTGAAAGTAGATTTTGGGATATGGTTACCTACAGTATGGTTCTCTATAACTGGATAATTCCATTCCTGTAATGGGGATATCTATAAGCACAACTTTTTTGCAGAGTAATTTGACAGTGTCCATTAAAATAAAAAATATACATATTACAATCTACAGAAGCAAAAGTAGGAGTAAAAATGGTTTACAGAATGTTCATGGCAGCATTATTTGAAATAATGAAAAGAAACAAACAATACCTATAAATAAAAATGCTTAAATGTGATAGAGTCCACGAACTACTGTACATAGCTGCTTTCTGAAAGAATGAGGTAGAGGTACATAAACTGATCTAAAAAGAGATTAATGATTATTAAATGACAGAGACAAAAACAAATTGTAGAAGAGTATATGTTTTCATGTCTAAAAAAATATGGATACATGAAGACATGCATGCAAGTATTATACATATAATATATCCAGATATAAGTGGATATATCTGCTACCTTTGGAGTAGAGAATAGGCACTTTTTGTGTGTGGTGGGGGGGATACTGAAAGAGCAGGGATTAGCAGCCAGCTGTTTACTTCTTTGTATTTTTCAAAGTGTTAGGCTAATGGGAAATTTATATATTATTTGTTAAAAAATTTTAAAGGCACTAGATGAAGATCTCTGGCCACAAGATGTGTTAAGTCCTGCTGAACTTAGAGTAGATTTTTTTTTTTAAGATTTTATTTATTTATTTGAAAGAGAGAGTGAGTGAGAGATCACAAATGGGGGAGCAGCAGAGGAGAGAGAGAAGCAAGCTCCCCACTGAGCAGGGAGCCAAATGTGGGACTTGATCCCAGGACCCTGAGCAGAAGACAGACACTTACAGTGAGGCACCCAGGCACCCCTTAATTTAGGGTTCTGATACTTACTTGCCTACTGTCTGACAGAAACTACCCCAGATTTTCAAAATTGGAAACGTCTTATTCCTCACAGGAGACCATCAGTTTGCAGGAACTGTTCATTAAAACTGTATGCTAGTGTCTTTATTATCAAATTACAGATGCAGGTTTACTAGGCCCCTGCTCTAAGTGAGAGGACTTCAGGTACAATTTTAACATTACGGTTATTATCCATTGTCTGGTGGAGAATTCTGCTAAAAGCATTGCATGTTACCTGTAGCTATCATGGACAAGAGCTTTAACTCTTTAGACAAGAATCCACTACAGATTAAATTTTAAGAGCTCTCTATACATACTTGGTTATTAACGTGAACATAAAGACCACATCTTCCATATTCGAAGTGAATCAGAGTTGGCAGACATAACCACCATGAGATCAGAACATCTTAAATTAGGGCTGTGCATTTTGGCTCCTTTTAAACCTGAATCTCAATGCAAAAATGCTCCTAAATAAACCAGATGCACACCCCTGGCCATTAAGAATAGAATAATAAGTATCCTGGGTATTTTTTAAATGATCTTATTGTTACAAATCTGGAGAGGACGCATCAGACAACTGCTCTTCTATCCAGCTACTTACAGTTATCTATTTAACCACGATTATACTGAGCAGAAATTATGCGAACCTAATCTACTCATACCCGGTTATCCCATGTAGCACACCAAATTACTTAGTTCCTCAGGTGTAAGAGTAACAACTACTTAAATTATTAACTAGACTGAGTTGACAGGAAGGTTCTGTCTCTCTAAATAAAAGCTCTATAAGAATTTTAATGAGATTTTTTGTGTATGTGACTCTGTTGAGCAAATGGCAGTATCACCTTCTATGAAAACTTTCTAAACAAAAATCATCTTAGCTATGCTCCGCAGTACAGAATTTTGAGCATTTCATTAACCATTTTTTGACATGTTGGAAATTTTTACACGCTGGAAAGTTTGTAATTTTTCCTTGGGAAATAAAACTCAATGCGAAGGTAGGGTAGGGCTTTCCTGGGGTGAAGTCTTGGTTAGGCCTTTTATTTCCCATCAAAGGATGACAAATCTACTTGTTCACCTGGTCTGAAGTACAGGACTCAATCATCCATGCGCAGCTAAAGATATTCTGAATACAGGATGTCGTAAAAAATATAATCCTTGTGCTACCCTAATCTTATGAAAATTCCAGCTAAGGTAAGTGAGATTTATAAAAGACTGAAGGACATTCATGATTCCTTTAAGGATGCTATATTCTATCTGTGGTAAGCACTGTAATTGACTCTCCAGCCTCCACTTCAGCTCAGTTCATTAGTCTAAACCTGCCACAGAGATTGGTTCAGGCCTAAGCCAATTTGGGCTGATAAGATCTGAGAAGAGGCTTTATTTGGAGTATAAACGGCTGCCTATCTCTCCCCTCAGAGTGAACAAAGACACATGTTGATCCAATATTCACTGGCATCTATCCTATGCCCGTGAAGAAAAGAGCTTTTAGGACCAAGCTGATGCTGATTCTAGCAGAACAGACCGAAAATTGCTGATGACACTGTGAATCCCCTCAATCAATTAACCCTGGCATGTAGGCAGCCTGATCTTTTTATTTCCTTTTGCATGAAATAACTTCCCTTACTGTTTAAGCCCATTTCAGAGTTTCCATTACTTGCAGCCAAAAGCAACCTTGGATCAACTGGACTGTCAGAAGCATGCATTCATTTTTACATGTTATTATTTTGTTTTTTAACTATTACAAAGGTGCCAGAAGCCGTGACCATATGAAATCTGTGACTGGATTTTCTCCTTTTTTTTTTTTTTTTTAAATAGATTTTATTTACTTATTTGACACACAGAGAAAGAGAAAGCAAGCACAAGCAGGGGGAGTGGCAGGCAGAGGGAGAGGGAGAAGCAGGCTCCCCAATGAGCAGGCAGAGGCTTAACCAACTGAGCCACCCAGGCGCTCCTGTGACTGGATTTTCTATGTAACTTTATCCACAAACTATAAGCAGAGTCTCATTTGAGAAATATCTCTTAGAAAGTAGTGCTAGAAAGAGCTCTGATTTTATGGTATAATATATATATTTCTTCTTTTCTGTTAAGAATAAAATTTCAGGGCGCCGGGTGGCTCAGTGGTTTAAGCCTCTACCTTCGGCTCAGGTCATGATCCCAGGATCCAGGGATCAAGCCCCAAATCGGGCCTTCTGCTCAGTGGGGAGCCTGCTTTCCCCCCTCTCTCTGCCTGCCTCTCTGCCTACTTGTGATCTCTGTCAAATAAATAAATAAAATCTTTAAAAAAAAAAAAAGAATAAAATTTCATTTATGCTACCAAAAAATTCAAAGCTAAATGTGAGAATGACCCATAGTAATTGTGTAAACTCTTACAAGGCTACATGTGTTTCCTTTCTGGCTTTGGTTTTCTACTTCAAAAAAATATATGTCATGGTCCTCATAGTTCATTTTTATTTCTTATATTTGCTCCTGGTCCAAGCCATCTCAAGTAATCTGGAGACAAATTAAATTAATAAATAAAAATAAAATGGGTTTCAGAGTTTATAGCTGACATACTGATTTACATATATATTAGATTAAGAGATGCCTGAAACATTGCTACATCAAAATAGTTCAACTACCTTAATATAGAACATTTAAGCCAAGAGAAAGAATGTGTAAGAGTACAATTTTTTTTTAAAGATTTTATTTATTTATTTGACAGAGAGAGATCACAATAGGCAGAGAGGCAGGCAGAGAGAGAGGAGCAAGCAGGCTCCCTGCTGAGCAGAGAGCCTGATGCGGGACCCGATCCCAGGACCCTGAGATCATGACCTGAGCCGAAGGCAGTGGCTTAACCCACTGAGCCACCCAGGCGCCCGTAAGAGTACAATTATGTGGACATACAGCCAAACCTCAACATCCGCATACACAGCTCTTTTCCACACAGTTCTTACCACATTGATCATCAGGTGATGACATCTGGTGTCATGACTGAGCCTGGCTGGAAACCTGACCCAAAGGTTGCCATCTACAGGATACCCTCTAGGGTATATGATGTTTTGGCCCCAAAGCTCTTCATTTCAGTGTCAGAGAGGCTTCGTATTTTTTTCCTGTTTTTCTTTATTTCCACGGGCACCAGTAAATCCAAAAGGAGCTAAATATACACAATTTCTTACTCTTCTATGAATTTTAAATCATGCTGCTAAGCTTGAGAACTGTATATACATCTGCCTTTTGGCATCACCACCTGGATATCCACAGGTACCCGAACTGAACTAATTTTCATTATTTTCTGTCAATTAACCCTGTTCTTCCTCCTATTTTCTTTATCTTAGTGAGTATTCCCACCATCCACTTGGCAGAAAGCAAAAACCTAGGGCACCATCCTTGCCTCCTTCCCAATACCCTCATTTGCAACACATCAAATCAATCAGCAATATACTGTCAATCCCAGCTCTTAAAAATCTCTTGACAGAGCCCATCACTACAGTGGCATTCAGGCCATCAGTTTCGCCAATAAAGATTACTGTAACAATTTTCTATTTGCTGTTCTTCTCTTCAGCAAAAAAACGTTTTTGTTAAATAAACAAGTATGGACTAAATTACCTGCTTCTTCAATACTACAGCATTAGAGGTAACCACTGGTAAGCTAACAGTTATGAAGAAATGCCTAAAAAGTGGGGTCACTCTTAACAGACAGAAGACTACAAATCACCCACTTAAGAAGTCATCTTAGTCTACCCTTCATGCTATCTTTGGGACTGACCGCATCTAAAGGAAGAGATACCAGCATCAAAGAAAATATCCACAAAACCTTTGCTACAATAAATCACCAAGACTGGGATACGGCTGAAGAATAATTGAACATACACAACATAAAATAAAGCTGTAGATTGTATTTGTTTATCATAGGGGCTGAATTTTTTTTGAAGACCTTATTTATTTAAAAATAAGAGAGAGTGAGTGGGGGGTGCAGCAGAGGGAAAAGAAGACTCCCCGCTGAGCATGGAGCCCAATGCAGAACTCAATCTCAGGACACTGGGATCACCACCGGAGCTGAAGTCAGATGCTTAACCAACTGAGCCACCCAGGTGCCCCTGCATTTTTTATTTTAAATTATATAATAAATAAAAACGTATTATATAATTACATATTTTATTACAAGTGTATTATTAAAATTTTTATTATAAATTACTGTAAACCGAAAATATAGAAAACAATATATATATTAGAGGGAATTCACATTCCATGAAATTTACCCTTTTAAAGTACACTATTCAGTGATTTTTAGTATAACCACAATGTTGTGCAGCCATGGTCACTATCTAATTTCAGAATATTTCATCACTCCCAAAGAAACCCTACACCCATTAGCAGTCACTCCCTATCAACCCTCAACACAGCCCCTGGCAACCTCTATCTCCATGGAACGGTCTATCCTGGATATTTCATATAAGTGGAATTACATGGTATGTGGCCTTTATGTCTGTCTTCCATGGAATAAAACTCTAGTAAAATATAAAAATGTAAACCAAAATAGCAGACAACTAAATACCAAAGAATCAAATAATTTCCCTGAATCCTACTGAGTCTTTAGGTAAACTATTTTGGTCCAAAATAATGCCATTATAAAAAAAATTGAAGTATGTCTTAGTGTACTCAGTTTATAATAGCATTAAGAACATAACCTGTTTAAAAATATTTCTCCTTAAGGGTGCCTGGGTGGCTCAGTGGGTTAAGCCTCTGCCTTTGGCTCAGGTCATGATCTCAAGGTCCTAGGATCAAGTCTGGCGTCAGGCTCTCTGCTTGGCAGGGAACCTGTTTCTTCCTCTCTCTCTCTGCCTGCCTCTCTGCCTACTTGTGATCTCTCCCTGTGTCAAATAAATAAATAAATAAAATCTTTAAAAATAAATAATTAAAAAAAGATTTCTCCTTAAGATGGCTAAAATTTATCCAGGATACATTCTCCAATAGCCCTGGGTACCCTAGGGTATATTGCTGTTATTTCTACTATAGTAAACCAGCAGGTACAAAAGCATTGTTTCCATGAAAAAATCCATTCCAAGTTCAATTCTGTTATTTTTTTCTTAGTATCTCTAATGTATAAGGTATTACATGAAGATGTATAAGAAAACAGTCCCTGCTTGTAAGGTACTTGCAAAACAGTGAAGGCCTTAGATATGCAAATCCCTAGAAATGCCAGGAATTCTCTTCTTCACCAGCACTAGCATGAAATTACTTTCCACCTTGAGCAGGGACTGGGTTGGTTATGGGCTGGAGCAGTAGCAGCTAAGATTAAGAGGCAGATGCCCTTCAGTACAACTTGTTAACTTCTAACATTTGCAAAAGAAAATGTACCTTTCTTTCTTTTTTTTTTTTTTTTAAAGATTTTATTTATTTGACAGAGATCACAAGTAGGCAGAGAGGCAGGCAGAGAGAGAAGGTGAAGCAGGCTTCCCACTGAGCAGAGAGCCATCATGCGCAGCGGGATCCCAGGACCCCTGGATCACAACCTGAGCCTGACCTGAGCCAAAGGCAGAGGCCTTAACCCACCAAGCCACCCAGGTGCTCATGTACCTTTCTTTCTAAGTCACTAGTGAACAAAGAAGAGCATAATTAAGTGCCCAAATAAGGGCATCTCGGTGGCTCAGTTAAGCATCTGACTCTGACTCTGGTCATGATCTCAGGGTCCTGGGTTCGAGTCCCCCACTGGGCTCCATGTTCTGTGGGGAGTCTGCTTCTCCCTCTGCCTCTCCTCCAACTTGTGCTCTCTCTTGCTCCCAGATAAATGAATAAAATCTTAAAAAAAAAACCAAAAACTCAAATAATGGGCACTGAAAATAACTCCCATAGTTTTTTTCCTAGGCAATTCCTAGGTTAGATGTATATAAATTGGGGGCTATGTATTTTATTTTGTGGGTGATCCCAAATGTAATTTCTACATGTTAAAAATAAGGAGGATAAAATTATAACTGTAATATAAGAAAAAGCTTCAAATAACTTTTACCGTATTACTCCCCTTTTTAAAAAAAAGATTTTATTTTTAAGTACACCCAACATGGGGCTTGGACTTACAACCAACCCTAACATCAAGAGTCTCATGCTCCACCAACTGAGCCAGTCATGTGTCCCCACCTTTTTAACTAAAGTAAAAGGCTGTAACTCTTCTCTACAGTTCCTCAGTATATGTGATATTTTGTCACAAATACAAGTCATTTCATGGACATATTTGATGTTGGGAACAGGAAACGAGGCAAAGGGATGGATTAGAATCACTTAAAAAAAGATCTGGGGTGCTGGGTGGCTCAGTCATTAAGCGTCCGCCTTCGGCTCAGGTTATGATCCCAGGGTCCTGGGATTGAGCCCTGCATCCGACTCCCTGCTCAGCGCGAAGCCTGCTTTTCTCTCTCTCCCACTCCCCCTACTTGTGTTCCCTCTCTCGCTGTATCTCTCTCTGCAAATAATAAAATCTTTTTAAAAAATCAGCATTATAATAAAATAAAATATATGATCTCTTATATACATTATGTACATTATATACAAAAGTAAAGCAAGGGAAAACTAGTAAACAAAATCATATATAGGTACAAATCAGGTAGGAGAATTTAAACATTTAAAATTTTGATTCATATATAGAAAATGTAGAGTCAAACCGTTTAAACAAAAGAATCAATAAATTTACAAATTCAGATAATCCAGTTCCTTTACATACAGGAAAATTAGCAGTAAGTCTAAAAATTTTTAAATAGGTAAATATGACACACACACAACACCAAATTAAAATTAGCATTCAGACTTACCGCAATAGGAGTTCTTTGGGAAGTTTTTTATTGATTACAGCTTCATCACTATTTGAGAACATCTGCAAAAACAAAATCACTTAGTGTTACTTAACATTTTATTACATTCAACTCAAAGTTTAGAGACAGTCTTCTAAAAAGAGAGGTGAATAAGTATAGGGGATATTATAAGCTGAAGTAATATTTTTAGGGACTCTTTGGGCTGAAAAACATTTTTGAGACATTTAATTTGTTCCCTGTCTTTAGAAAAAATTAACAGCAATCAGAAGCATGACATTAGGTAGTAGGTATTATTTTAAGTATTTTTCTTTTTTTTTTTTAATTTTATTTATTTATTTGAAAGACAGAGATCACAAGCAAGCAGAGAAGCAGGCAGAGAGAGAGAGTAGAGGAAGCAGGCTGTCAGCAGAGCAGAGAGCCCGATGCGGGGCTCGATCCCAGGACCCTGGGATCATGACCTGAGCTGAAGGCAGAGGCTTTAACCCACTGAGCGACCCAGGCACCCCTTATTTTAAGTATTTTTCATGTACTAATGTACTAAGTCTTCATACTATTCTTAATCTTCATTTTCTTGTAAAGAAACAGAATTGCAAAAGATTTATGTGCTTAAAATCACATCACTGCACAGTGACCATTTAAAAATTAAGATGAGGTGATTCTCCAAATCTAAGTCATATTTACTTGTTCAAGGAGGTGTTTGGAAACCATCCTAGGATAGGGAACATTCTGATTTTACTTAACATGCAGAAAACTGGTAATGCTTCATGACCACCACCACATGCTTCCTTGATGCATGCAAGTGATCATTTAAGAAATTAATCAGATAACCCACAAGGGTTCCTATTATTTATTTTTTTAAAGATTTCATTTATTTATTGACAGAGAGAGATCACAAGTAGGCAGAGGAAGGCAGGGGGATGGGGAGAGCAGGCTCCCTGCTAAGCAGAGAGCCCAGATGTGGGACTTGATCTAAGACCCTGAGATCATGACCTGAGCCGAAGGCAGAGGCTCAACCCTCTGAGCCACCCAGGAACCCAAATTAGACAATCTTTCTTTCTTTCTTTTTTTTTTTAAAGACAACTACTTTCTTTTTTAAAAGATTATTAATTGACAGAGAGAGAGAACACAAGCAGGGGGAGTGGGAGAGGGAGAAGCAGGCTTCCCGCCAAGGAGGGATTCCAGGACCCTGGGATCATGACCTGAGCCACAGATGGCTTGGGTGGCTCAGGCATTAAGCATCTGCTTAATGGTGCCCCAAATCAGGCACTCTTATAGGTAAAGAGATACAAAGAAAAGGAGATGATATCTCTGTACTTCAGGAGCGCTAGCTCTACAATGAACATAGAAAGTAAGTACTTTATTATTAGAGATAAATGAAAGAGGTAATATGAGAGCAAGGGAAGAAATAACTAAGTCTCCCCACACCTGACATCTTAAAGGAAGACCAGAAGTTAATTAACAAGGAAAAAAGGGGAAGATAAGCTGTTTAAAAGCATGGACTCATACATGAAAGCCTTAGCATTTCATGATTCAAAGTAGAAAAAGTAAAGGGATAGGAACGTAGTGGAAAGAATGTACTTCCCCCTCAATCTCAGACATTCAAAGAGTATTTACAATAGACTTCAAAAAAGATAACTATTAACAACCTACCCTCCAGTTACATGGAAAGCTCTGTGACAGAAGGGACCATGACTTTCATATCTGCCAACATATTTCCAGGACTGAGCACAGGGCCCGACACATAGTAGGAACTTAGTACACTGAACTGTGAACAGTGGGGTTTGGTCATGAAGGAAACCTGTATACCAGGCTAGAAATATGAAATAATCCTGTAGAGAAGAGAAGAGAAACCTAAAGAAATTAAACTCTGGACTGGTAGTAAGGACATAAGCTAAGAATACATTGAAATTATAGTTCAAGAAAAGATGACGAGGGACGCCTGGGTGGCTCAGTTGGTTAAGCAGCTGCCTTCGGCTCAGGTCATGATCCCAGCGTCCTGGGATCGAGTCCCAGGACTCCTTGCTCTGCGGGGAGCCTGCTTCTCCCTCTGACTCTGCCTTCCACTCTGCCTGTGCTCGCTCTCGCTCTCTCTCTCTGACAAATAAATAAATAAAATCTTTAAAAAAAAAAAAAGAAAGAAAGAAAGAAAGAAAAGATGACGAGAGGGGCACCTGGGTGGCTCTGTGGGTTAAGCCTCTGCCTTTAGCTCAGGTCATGATCCCAGGGTCCTGGGATCGAGCCCCACGTCCTCGGGCTCTCTGCTCAGCAGGGAGCCTGCTTCCTCCTCTCTCTCTGCCTGCCTCTCCACCTACTTGTGATCTCTCTCCTTCTGTCAAATAAATAAATAAAATCTTAAAAAAAAAAAAAAAGAAAGAAAAGAAAAGATGACGAGATCTCCAAGGCTGGTGAAAATTAAAAAAACAAAACAAAATGGAGAAAAGAAGGATATTTGAAGCAGCAACAAGGACTTGGTGATGGAAAGCTGGACTCTATCAAGTTTCAGTGCAAAAGAAAATCTTGTAATAAAAGTAATGCTGTTGGGGTGCCTGGATGGCTCAGTGGGTTAAGCTGCTGCCTTTGGCTCAGGTCATGATCTCAGGGTCCTGGGATCGAGTCCCACATCGGGGTTTCTGCTCTATGGGGAGCTTGCTTCCCTTTCTCTCTCTCTGCCTGCCTCTCTGCCTAATTGTGATCTCTGTCATTCTATCAAATAAATAAATAAAAGCTTTTAAAAAAAAAGAGCTTAGCATTTCTAATATATAAATGATTGTCCTTGCTTCCCTCTATCTCTCTCTCTGCCTGCCTCTCCGTCTACTTGTGATCTCTCTCTGTCAAATAAATAAATAAAATCTTTTTTAAAAAAAAGTAATGCTGTTGAATGACAGTGACATGTTTTAGGAAATTATATGACATTAAAGAATAACCTGCTTCCCTATAATTTCTAACCATTAGTGGAAGCTATTAAAAAATCATATCCTCCTTCTATAAGGCAATCTTTCAAAATGAAGCTATCATATTTCCTTCTAAACAAGTTTAAGTTCTTCTCAAATGACAGTCTCTAAGATGCTACACCATGATCACTCCTCTCTGGGCACATTTAGAGAATAGAACACAGGGGGTAATTATAACTCATTTAAAAAGCTGAATACTTAAAAAAAAAAGTTGAATAATCAAAGGTTGATGACATAAATGACAATGTCTTACAAAGAAAACTAAAGTATCAAAAAGAGACCTGGGAGACTTTTCAGAGTTAGATAGCACACAACATGTATCTTAAGCTTAAGATATTTGGAAAAAAATTTAAGTACAAAACAGACTCACTCAACACCCAATCTACTAGACTCTGCCCAACTCAATTTCACAAAAGGACAATCATTTATATATTAGAAATGCTACGGGACGCCTGGGTGGCTCAGTTGGTTAAGCAGCTGCCTTCAGCTCAGGTCGTGATCCCAGCGTCCTGGGATCGAGTCCCACATCAGGCTTCTTGCTCAGCAGGGAGCCTGCTTCTCCCTCTGCCTCTGCCTGCCATTCTGTCTGCCTGTGCTCGCTCTCTCCCCCTCTCTCTCTCTGATAAATAAATAAAATCTTTAAAAAAAAAATGCTAAGCTCTTTTTTTTAAGCTTTTATTTATTTATTTGATAGAATAAAAGAGAGCACAATTAGGCAGAGAGGCAGGCAGAGAGAGAGAAAGGGAAGCAAGCTCCCCACAGAGCAGAGACCCCGATGTGGGACTCGATCCCAGGACCCTGAGATCATGACCTGAGCCGAAGGCAGAGGCTTAACCCACTGAGGCACCCAGGTGCCCCAGAAATGCTACGCTCTTTATCTTGTATACTCAAAGTATATTTATTAAATGCTACACATCTCGCCTCACAGGGCACTTTGCTCACTTGAATATACACAGTAATTAAACTGTTAGAAAATATAAACCCGAGATATGTAATTCACATGACTTCCAAACTCTAGATATAAAAAGGAACAAAAATCACATCCAACAACTAATTTCTTTTCTTGCATCAGTCTATATAAACTGAATGGTTTCAGCTCAGGTCACGATTCGCAGGTTCTAGGGATCAAACCCAGCACAGGGTCCCTGTGGGGTTAGCTTGTCTGCCCCTCCCTCACTGTGCATATGCACACACACTCTCACTCTCTCAAATGAATAAATCTTAAAAAAAAAAAAAAAAAAAACTAAGAAAAAAAAAAGACAAGTGGTGTTGTATCTGTGGAAGCATGAAAGTAAGTGAGGGGAAAAACAGTGTCCTCAGAGGATCTGGCAAACACCAGGCTTATAGGACATCTGTCCAGATTTACATATTCCCCCTCTCCCTTGTGGACATATACAGTCTACTCCAACATTCCAAGAAAGAAAAAGATCCATGGTTCAAAACCTGTGGTCATCTGGCCAATAGCATCAGCATCAAGTGGGACTTTATCAGAAGTACAAATTCTTGGGCTATACCCCAGACCCATTAATATCAAAAATGGGGTGAGGAGGTGGAAAGAAAGAAGGGCAATCTGCAGTTTAAGAAGTCCTTCAGGTGACACCAATGCTTCCCGAAGTTTGAGAACCAATGGACCAGATGAAGCAGATTGCAAATCTCAGGATTTAATCTAGGGGTGCCTGGGTGGCTCAGCTGGTTAAACATCTGACTTGGGATTTCAGCTCGGGTCTTGATCTCAGGGTCATAAGATTGAGTCCTATATTGGGCTCCATTCTGGGTACGGAGCCTACTAAAAAAAAAAAAAAAAAAAAAAGTAAAAAGATAGAATTACAGTTCTATAAAATAATCAGAATATTTCATTATTTGAAGTGACATAACAATGGAAGTTAGAAAATACTCCTAGAGGTAGACACAATAATTTTAAATGTTTTCTAGGAAACCCATATGGCTCCTGCTCCAGTTCATGGTGTTGCTGGTAAAATAAACATTTCAATATACGTTTTAGGTATTTTACTATTTCAGCTGAATCCAAACTTTGGTTTTTTCATTCAAAATATAAAGGCTGTCAAAAACAATTAGATCTAAGATATAATGAATTACAACACATTTGTGAAAAGATTTTAGATATAACTATAGTAGAGGAAGTGACTGTTCAATCACATGACATTCTTAGGTAATCTGGTTTCATATTAACACAGGAATATATCATTGTGTATTTTTTATAATATATCCACAAACAGTTACAAGGATGTAGTCATGGGAAGAACAAGAGAGTAACTAGATTGTTCTCTCTTAATTGTTTCATGGGAGAACACCATCCCCTGAACAGACAGACAGAAACTGCATAGCATTTATCTAGGGATAGAACATTCTTAAATATTCGGGTTTTTAAAAATCAAAGTGATGTGTTTTGTCATACATTAGCATTTATAGTTGCTTTGTATAAAACTATAATTGCTTTTCTATAAATTATATAGTGAGAAATGTAATGGCAGGTAGGTTAAATAAAAGAAACAAAGTACTTGCTCAACAGTGACCCCTGCTGGTTCAACTGGAGTATAGTTCCCAACTTCAAAAATTAAAAAGATCTGATTTAGCTCTATAGAAGAGTAACAGAACTCCCAACTTTTAGCTAGTATATGGCTGTATGGTAAGATGACTTTACTTCTCTTGGAAGCTACATAATGCCAGGTCATTAAGTTCTGGCCAACAGGATGGAAGAAAAAGTTATGTGTTTAATTCCAGAGTGACCTTCAAGAGAGAAGATGTGCCCCTTCTTACTCCTTCCTACTTGAGCTGCTTGAAATGTGGTTAGGATGACCGAATTCCATCCTGTATCATGAAGCTGAAAGCCACAGTTTTAAAGATAAGCACAAAACTAGAAAAAGCCTACAGATGACTGTAGAGACACCATGCCTCTGGAATTTATATGACAGAAAAAGAAACTTCTATCATATTTAAGCCACATTTAATTTGGGACTCCAATACATGCAGCTAAATTTACTTACATTATTTTAGATTTTAAGAGGTATCATCTGTTTTGCAAGATGAAGAGTCCTGGAGGTTACACAAACATTGTGAGTGTACTGTGCTCTTAAAAATGATTAAGATGGCAAATTTTATGTTATATGTATTTTTCCACAGTTAAATTTTTTTTTTATTTTTGTGTTTTAATACTTCTGAATTTAGGACAGTTAAAATTAATTTTAATTTTTTACAATTAAAATCAAAAGCATCTTTTATGGTTTATGACACATTTTATAATTCAAAGCAAGTTTTAACTCTATACAGTAAAGACCAACCAATGGAGGAAAACAAATAAAATAGGAAATTAAAAACCATTTGCTCCTTCTCAGCAGGCTCTGTGCTTTTGTTTATACTGTTTTCTCTAAAGCACCCACACAACCAAACTTGCCTATTCTATCAGTAGAAACAGACTGATGTCCACTGGACATGCTATCTATACCATGAAGGCTTTCCCAATCTCCCTAATAGGATGGGATTGTTTCTCTCCTGTGAAACCACAAAATACCAGTTCTAAGTTGGTGTAGGACTCCTTATATCAGACTATGAGATCTGAGAGGAAAGCACCTTTTCAGTTTAGTTCACCACTGTGTAGTCGGCAACCAACACAGAGCCCAGAAATTGGTGAACCAATGAATGTTATTTATACTGTAGGGATCTGGTAATACTCTTCTGATTATAAATCCCCATCAGGTTTCCATGATTTAATACTCTATATCTTTCCAGTTGTAATCTCTCTCTGTCAAATAAATAAATAAAATATTAAAAAATATATCTTTTTTTTTATTTAAAGATTTTATTTACTTATTTGACAGACAGGCAGTAGACAGAGAGGCAGGCAGAGAGAGGAAGGGAAGCAGGCTCCCTGCTGAGCAGAGAGCCCAATATGGGGCTCAACCCCACGACCCTGGGATCACGACCTGAGCCGAAGGCAGAGACTTTAATCCACTGAGCCACTCAGGCACCCCTAAAAAAAGTATGTTATCATAATCTATTTTAGATTATTACTAATTTAATTCTGGTAAAACAGAAAAACTTTGCTCCAAAAGAAATCTATTTCCCCCTCCTCCTTTTTGTTATTATCATATATTACATATATATCTTTTTTTTCCTTAAAATTTATTTATTTAGGGGCACCTGGGTGGCTCAATGGGTTAAAGCCTCTGCCTTTGGCTTGGGTCATGATCCCAGGAGATTTATTTATTTAGGGGCGCCTGGGTGGCTCAATGGGTTAAAGCCTCTGCCTTTGGCTCGGGTCATGATCCCAGGGTCCTGGGATCGAGCCTCGCATCGGGCTCTCTGCTTAGCATGGAGCCTGCTTCCTCCTCTCTCTCTCTCTGCCTGCCTCTCTGCCTACTTGTGATCTCTGTCTGTCAAATAAATAAACAAAGTCTTAAAAAAAATTTTATTTATTTATTTGACAGACAGAGAAAGCAAATGAGCATGGGGAAAGGCAGAGGAAAAGGGAGAGAAAACTTCAGCAGACTCCTTGCTGATTTCTGAGCCTAACCTAGGGCTTGATCTCATAACCCTGAGCTGAAATCAACAGTCAGACCCTTAACCAACTGTACCACCCAGGGGCCCCTACATATTTATCTTAAAGGCACAGTAATACAGTTTCATCATTACTGTGTTACACAAGTGTCTTTTAATTCAGCTGAACTAATATAAGAGAAAATTTTATTTATAGCCTTCTGTATTTACTCCTGTAATTAACTTTTACAGTGCTTTTCCTTCAAGTTACCATCTGGAACCATATCCTTTCAGCTTAAAGGACTTCCTTTAGTATTTCATGTAAAGCAGTGTATTTCATGTCTGCTAACAACAAATTCTCCATGTTTGCTATTCTGGGAATGTTTCTATTTTGCCTATATTTTTCAGTAATAGCTTTGCTGGATACAGAATTCACTTAAATTATTTTTGAAGGAAAATTCATATAAAATACACCATTTTAAAGTACAGTACAATGGCATTTAGTATTTACAATATTACACAACTGCCACATCTCTCTAGTTTTAAAGTTTTCATTCCCCCAGGATACCCAGTCCTCATTAAGTAATCATTCCCACAACCTACCATCCCGTCTCCTCCAACTCTTAGATCTAGCCAACCACTATTCTCCTTTCTATCACTACAGAGTTCCCTATTCTGGATACTTCACATAAAGCTTTGCACAGTGGCAGTAAAGTAGCCAATGAGGTTTATCCGAGGCACGATTATTGCTAATTGGATACTTCACATAAGTGGAATCATTCAATGCAATCTTTTAGGTCTGGCTTATTTCATTTTTTAGGTTTACCCATACAGTACCATATCTCAGTAATCCATTCCATTTTATGGCTGATGAATCTTTCATTGTATGGATATACCAAATGTTTATCCATTCATCTGTCAATGGACACTTGGATTGCTTCTACCTCTTGGCCATTGTGAATAGTGCAGCTATGAACATTATTTGTGCACAAGTAATTTTGTGAATATTTGTTTTCAGTTCTTTTGGTATCTATCTAGGAGTGGATTTTCTGACTTATATGGTACTTCTAACTTTTTAAGGAACCACCAAAGTGTTTTCCACAGTAATTTACCAATTTATACTGCCACCAACAATATAAAAGTTTTAAATTTCTCTACATTGGGGGTACCTAGCTGGCTCAGTCAGTGAGAACATGCGACTCTTGATCTAGGGCTCATGAGTTTGAGCCTCACACAGGGTGGAATTTACTTAAAAAAAAAACACAAATTTCTCCACATAATAGCCAATACTTATTTTCCCACTTTTTCTATTAATTATATTCATCCTAGTGGGTATAAGGTGCTATTTCATTATAATTTTGATTTGCCTTTCCCTAATGACTAATGATGTTGAGTTTATTTTCATGTTTGTTAGCCTTTCGTGTATCTTCTTTGAGGAAATGTCTATTCAAGTCCTCTGACCTTGTAAAATTGGGTTGTTTTGTTGCAACTGCTTTGTAAGGGTTCTGTAAATATTCGATATATGATTATTTAGAGTACGATTTACAAATAATTTCTCCCATTCTTTAGGTTGTCTTTTCAGGTTCTTGAGTGTCCTTTGATATGTGAATACAGAATTTTTTTTTTGAGATTTTCTTTATTAGAGAGAGCGCGTGAGAGCAAGCAGACTCCCTGCTGAGCAGAGAGCCTGATGCAGGGCTCAATCCCAGGACCCCGGGACCATATTCCGAGCCGAAGGCAGACCCCCAACAGGCTGAGTCACCCAGGTGCACCAAATATAAAATTCTTTTTTTTTTTTTTTTAAAGATTTTATTTATTTATTTGACAGAGAGAGATCACAAGTAGTCAGAGAGGCAGGCAGGGAGAGAGAGAGGAGGAAGCAGACTCTCTGCCGAGCAGAGAGCCTGATGCGGGACTCGATCCCAGGACCCTGAGATCATGACCTGAGCCGAAGGCAGCGGCTTAACCCACTGAGCCACCCAGGCGCCCCCAAATATAAAATTCTTAATTGACAATTTTTACTTTCTACACTTTGACTTGTTACCCAACTGCTTTCTGGCTTCCATTGTTTCTGGTGAAAAGTCTGCTGTCAATCGTATTGCTAGTCTTTTGTATATCATGAATTCTTTCTGTCTTGTTTTCCAGACTTTTTCTTTGTATCTGGATTTAAAAAGTTCAATAAAAATGTGCCCAGGTGTAGACCTCTTTGTGTTAGTGTTATTCACTCAGATTTTTGGATGTGTAGATACACATTTTTCATCAAATTGGGGAGATTTTCAGCTATTATTTCTTCAAATATTTTTTTCTATCTCTCCCATCTCCAACTACATATGTATTGCTGGTACAGTTGATGTCCCACAAGGTTATGTTAATTTTGTTTCATTCTTTTCTCCAAATTGGGTTATTTTACTGTTGTCTTCAAGTCCATGGATTCTCTTTCTGTGTGATCTCAAATTTGATTCTGAGTTTCTCTGCTGGTAATTTTTTCAGTTATTTTGCTTTTCAACTTCAGAATTTCCATTTGATTCTTTTTTATAAATTTCTATTTCTTCATTGACATTCTCTATTTGAGTCACTGTCATCATACTCTCCTTTAATTATTTAAACCTGATTTCCTCTAGTTTTGTGGTTTGTGTGTGTGTGTGTATGTTTTTAAGTAGGCTCCATGCGCAGCATGGAGCCCAGGGCAAGGCTTGAACTCATGACCCTGAGATTAAGACCTAAGCTGAGACCGAGAGTCAGAAACTTAACTGACGGATCCACCCATGCGCTGCTCCTTTAGTCTTTAAACATGTTTATATTAGCTGCTTTGGAAGTGGTAATTAGTCCTTCAGCTGCATATAATAAAGTATGGTAAGAAATACACTAAAGAGAGAACTGCAATTTGAAAGAAAAAAAAATTAGAAGATTATATAGAGGGCCTAGATAGATCTTGCTATACTGGAAAATGAAACTACTCCTCATCTTCTGTCTCTCAGGCCCTAAGATTCTCAAAATGAGAACTATCCACAAGGTAAATATCAGATAAAATATTTGGCTATAGGTTCCTTTTAAAAACCTCAGAAAATTTTGAAGCCATACCTAGCTGACTCTCTCAACTAGACAAGAAGCCCTCTAAGAAGCTTAAGGGAATTATGCCACAACAGCCTACAACCAAACTAAAGGCCTGTGTTAAAATGAGTTGTAATGGGGACAGAGAAGAACACAAATCAGATTAATAAAAAATCCTAGAAGGTTTTTTTTATTATTTTTAAAAGATTTTATTTACTTATTTGAGAGAGAGCAAGTGAGCATGAGTGGGGGGAAGAAGCAGAGGGAGGAGGAAAAGCAGACTCTGTGCTGAGTGTGGAACCCAACACAGGGTTGGTTCTCACAATCTGGAGACCATGACCTGAGCGAAAAACCAAGAGTCGGATGCCCAACCAAGCCCCCAGGGGCCCTAAAAATCCTAGAAATTTTAAGAGTATGTACCAAAAAAAAAAAAACCAAAAACAAAAACAAAGGAACAGAGACTATTCAAAATGTAAAGAGGTCTCTAGGATCCCAACTTTCTATAGGGAAGGAAGTCACTAAGAAAGATATTCAGCTTCATAAGACACTTCTTATGTAGAAGGAGAGATCGGTCTGAAAGCAGCATTAAGAGCCCGGAATGTGGTACCAAAAATCACAGAGAACAACAGATTAGGGAACCATTCCAAGGAAGCAGAACTGGGCCCCAGTCAAGGTACATTTCCTGATTCTGGAGTAGATGACCCTGACAACATGTGCCCAGCTAGATTTCCAGAACTGGTAAGAACCCATAATTGCTATGTGCCTCCTGTTATCTCCCCCTTTTTAGGGGGCATGTCTATTGTCATTACTCCATCCCGGTGACAAGAGTGTATATATTGTGTGTTTGGGGCAGAAAACTTTTCTTTTTAGTTCACAAGTCTCTGGATCAAGAGGAACTGCATATGAGGACCACTGGAGGGGATATTTTACATGTGATAAGAATGTGAATCACTGGAGTCAGAGGGAAAACCATGGTAGAAACTCACAATAATGGTTTTCAATAAATCTTAACTCTTTATGGCAATGCCTTTTTGCAATAGGATTTTCCTGTACCTCCCTTCAAAAGGTAGAGTCTGTTTTCTCACCCTCTGCATCTGAGTTGACATGGTGACTTAATCTGACTAAAACAATGTGGTGGAAGTAACAATGTGTGCAAGGTTAAGCCTTAAGAGACACTGAAGCTTACCCTCTTGAAACACTCATGCCACTACGTTAAAAAAAGGATTCAGGCTACCTCTCTGAATGATAAGTGACCATGTGGAAAAAAGAGTACTAGCTGACAGTGACACCCAGGTGTCAGACTGTAAGTGAGGCTATCTTATATCTTAGACACTCAAGTCCCAGTCATGCCACCAGACAACTGGAGCCTCATGAGTGACTTTTCCAGCAACCAGCAGAAGTCCTATTGGGCTGAATAATTAATTGTTTTAAGCCACTAAGTCTTAGAGTGCTTGTTACAGCAAAGGCTACAAAAACAGGCTCTTCATATAATGTTTATGACTCATAATTAGATTTGAGTAAAATTTGAGACATACAAAGGGAGCCCAACACAGGTCAAATATTTTGGTGAGAGGAAAATTTTAGTGAAAAATTAAGAATGAAATTTTAGGAGGCGCCTGGCTGGCTCAGTCAGTAGAGCATGCAACTCCTGATCTGGGGGTCATGAGTTCAAGCACTATGTTGGGCACAGAGATTACTTATAAATAAATAAATTTTTAAAAATAATAAAGAGCTCTTCCTCCTTTTTTTTTTTTTTTAAAGATTTATTTATTTGACAGAGAGAAATCACAAGTAGACAGAGAGGCAGCCAGAGAGAGAGAGAGAGGGAAGCAGGCTCCCTGCCGAGCAGAGAGCCCGATGCGGGACTCGATCCCAGGATCCTGAGATCATGACCTGAGCCGAAGGCAGCGGCCCAATCCACTGAGCCACCCAGGCGCCCCTAGAGCTCTTCCTCCTTAAAAATTTTTTTTTCATAAAGAAATCCAGAGTTAAAGCTACATAAGATTTTCTTTTCACTATTTTTTCCAAAAGTAATTTTTACTGATTATGCCATTCCTTCATTCAACTAACACCAGATGTTTTTCCAATTGGCTGATTTTCTTGCCAGAATCTAAGAGGAAAAACATTTTTGTATGCCTAAATAAACCTAAAACAAAATCAGTATGTAATTCCTCCACCCTACATCTTGTCCCTAGTAGAAATAAAATTGCATTTTAAATAAAAACTATTGCTAGTGCATAACCATCTCATAAGTAAATTTATCATAAGAAAGAAATTCCTAGATTAAAAACACCGAGGAAGGGATACACTTAGAGAACAGACACATTACTTAATAGGTCAAACTTTCTGCTTTGGACACCTTCTAACATCTGACTCAACATTCTGAGCTTTCTTTTATCCTGACTTCTGTTTACTAACCAAAATCTGTATCTACTACCAGTTCATTGCTCTCAGTATAAAGTAAGTATACACCTTTATTCTGTTTTCTGTTATTTCTTTCATTTATTCAGTTTTAACTAACTACAGCAACATTTTAGAGCCCTCACGACACCATGAACTTTGGTGATCCGCTCGGTATGACTGGAACTCATTTTGGAAGCTGCTCAATCCAGGAAATCTTCCATGCCCTACTGAAAACGTCTTTGGAGGTTATGAAGTGAAAGAAAAGAACTGATAACTCAAAGTAACAATATACTTACTTGTCCTTCTCTCTCCTCCTCCTTCACTGCCCCAGCCCCACCCCATCTACTATATAAACACTAAAGAACTAAGAGTAGATACAGCCAGGCAATAATGGGATCTGACTCAGGATTAGCAAGTATTTAAACTCTAATCTCATATTCCAAAACACCACAGGGATTGGTAAATCAAGGGAAAAGTAGAGTTTTATTTCCTCATGTACAAATTCTGGTCAATGTGCCAGAAACTGAAAACTGGCAGAAGCTGTGGAATTTTCCAAGACGTATGTCAGATAGTAATTTTACAATTCACTCACAAACACACATTCTAAATCATCTTACTGTTATGGAAATATTTCCAAAGCAATAGTATTTTAACACAGCCATGATATTTATTTGTAGAAAAAGCATTCTCCTGTTTTAGATAACACAAGAATCAAAGTACACAGCACCGAGGATATCCTAACTGCATGTCAGAAATATTTAAATTTAAAAGGAACCAAGAGAAACAATGTTAAATTAGAACAAAGACTCTTTAAAGCAGAACTGAAGAACTAACATCCTAAGAAAGTCATTCAGGGAAAGTAATACTAAGTTAATAGTTAAAGGAAATCTATTAGACTTCTTAGGCCATGATATGAGTCAGACAATGGTGCTATTATGAACAAGACAACTAAATAAAGGATGCATGATATAGCTAGATATTTGCCTGGTATTAATTAACTGATAAGTATCTGGAAAGAGGTCTCTACAATACAGTATATAATTTCATTGACTCTTTATATAAAAAAAAATCAACCAAGACCAAAGAACTGGAAAAACAGCACAGTCCTCCTTACCACTACATCCTATAGACTCTTCTAGGAGGTTCTGGTTGCCTTTCTTTTTCTAAATAGGCTTGACTTGTCAAATTTAGATTTATCTATTGACATCCTGCTGTGGAATATAAGTATTTAGTTTCAGCTTCTGCCTCCATTCTCCACATCCCATGTAATTTTATGGGTCTTCGTTTAAATCAAGAGTCAGAGTAAAAGGACTGGAGAGATACCAGTCAGTACTCAGCCAAGTAGAGCAGTAAGACCAGGTACTTCTCTCTGCAAATTAATGACTACCTCATTTTTTTGTTGTTGTTTTCTATGTATTTTTTTTTAAAGATTTTATTTATTTATTTGTCAGAGAGAGAGTGAGCGAGAGCGAGCATAGGCAGACAGAATGGCAGGCAGAGTCAGAATTTTCTATGTATTTTTAACTTTTCCTCAGAAGCTCCAACATCTGTCACATATCTATCAATATTTTCCATAGCTCAAATACATCAGATACAGTCTTTTTCCTGCAGCTCTATGTTCCCGAAACCCTTTGTTCTTTCTTCTGCTTCATTCTGCTCGGGGATGCTCTGGACTGGCTACACAGCTGTCATCTTGGGCTCTCCCTTACCTCTTCTGTTTGAATTCTGCTTCTTGAACCTGCTTTCTTCTTTCTTGCTATTTAGGGGCAACTTATGAACAACAACAACAAAATGCTCATGAGAACTAGAATTTTGGAGTCACCTGCACGTCTGAAAATATCTTTATTTCAGATTCACATTTGATTGATAATTTGGCTGGGAATAAAATTATAGGTAGGAAATCCTTCCCAATGAAGATAATATGAAGACACAGCTTGATGCATTTCTACCTCCCTCTGTTACTACTGTGATACGTAATGCCCTTTTGACTGGTCCTTTGAATGTAACCTCTAGTTACCCTTTCTGGAAGATTTTAGTAAAGTTTCTGTATCTCCAGTTTACCAAATTTCATAATCACACCTCTTGGGTCTTTGCCTTTTTTACTGTTCTTTCAGCATTTTCAATTTACAATCTATGACCTGGACAATGTTCTGGGAGATTTTTAAGGCATCATTTCTATTTTCTCTGTCCTCTCATATCTGAATTTCTATTAGACCACAAGGTCCAATAATAGACTATCTTGAATTTTAAAAGTTATTTTTCTCTTGGGGCGCCTGGGTGGCTCAGTGGGTTAAGCCTCTGCCTTCGGCTCAGGTCATGGTCTCAGGGTCCTGGGATCAAGCCCTACATCGGGCTCTCTGCTCAGCGGGGAGCCTGCTTCCCCCTCTCTCTCTGCCTGTCTCTCTGCTTCCTTGTGATCTCTCTCTGTCAAATAAATAAAATCTTTTAAAAAATTATTTTTTTCTGGTGGTACCTGGGTAGCTCAGTTGGTTAAGCATCTGCCTTTGGCTCAGGTCATGATGAACAGGGAGCCTGCTTCTCCCTTTGCCCCTCCCCCTGCTCATGTTCTCTCTCATGTTCTCTCTGCCTCAAATAAATTAAATCTTTTAAAAAGATTATCTTCTACTTCCCTCCTTTAATCTTTTGGTTCTAATTCCTAGGAAACTGTTTCAAATTTATCCACAATCCTCCCATTATTTGGAGGGGGGTGTAATTATAATATTTTCTATTTGCAAATGTTATTTCTTATCTGTTTCAAGATTTTCAAAATAACACCCTGTTCTTTTGAAGATGCAATATTTCATTTCTTAGAGATTAAAACCCTCTCCCCCCTAACCCCAGTTTTCTCCCTCCTTTGCTCTTTGCCCCCTCTCTTACTTGTTTGGCCTCCCATTTTATTTTAAAATATCTATCTATTTTGAAAGACAGAGAACGAGGATGCGTGCAAGGGAAGGGGTAGGGGGGAGAGAGTCTTAAGCAGACTCTGTGCTGATCTTTTGACTCTGAGATCATGACCTGAGAGGGGGAAAAAAAAACAAGAGTCAGCCACTCAACTAACTGTGCCACCCAGGTACTCCTGGCCTCTTATTTTAGAGGCTTCCTCAACTATCTGGTTATTCCTTGACTGTCAATTTCTATTCATGGCATTAAGAAGCTTAACGGAAGCTCATTTTTACTTTGAAGACCCACCAGTCTGTATGCAGATTTTCATTTAATTCCTTGGCTCCAAACCCCTATCCTCTTCATGCATCTGATGTTCCTGGATCCAGAACCCTCAGCTTCCATTTTCTTGGAGAAAAAAATCCCCAGTTTCCTAAAGGAGGAAGAAGTAGTTTGCATGATTCAACCACTTCATTTAAGACTTTCAAATATTACCTTTTTTGTTTTGTTTTGTTTTTTTAACATTACCTACTTTTAATCTCAAGCCTCATCCTTGTCTTTTCAGAGACATTTTGCCACCAAGTCTTGAGTCTCTGGGGAGGCTGTGTTGGGTAAACTCATTTCCTTGTCTCTGCAGACAACCCAGGATGTACCTTCCTCTGTTTGGCTAAATCACTTAACACTCTTCTATCCATTTTTTATCTTCTAAAAAATAGTTGAAATTTTTCATCTATGGTTTCTTCTTCTTCCATTCATTTTTGTCCTTGGGATCTTATGCCTCTTTTTATTCCTTTACTGTAATTTTGTACTATTTGAAGAGGAATGGAAATACATGTCCTCTCAGTCAAACCCCATGTTTGATCAAAACACTAGTTTTAGATGTTTTTGATAAAATCATTAAGCATATTTACTAAAATTGTGGAGACTATAAAACCTATTAGGCAATACCTTTGTTGAAAGAATTAGGATTCAGTATAATTTCTTTTTTTTTTAAAGATTTATTTATTTATTTGACAGAGAGAGATTACAAGTAGGCAGAGAGGCAGGCAGAGAGAGAGAGAGGAGGAAGCAGGCTCCCTGCTGAGCAGAGAGCCCGATGCGGGACTCCACCCAGGACCCTGAGATCATGACCTGAGCCGAAGGCAGCGGCTTAACCCACTGAGCCACCCAGGCGCCCGGATTCAGTATAATTTCTAAAGGACAGTACCAAGAGGAAACTAAATAGGGATAAGTTTAAAAAACCTTCATTTAGATTAAACAATTAGCAGTTACATAAATACAGAGCAGGAAATGTGGTTTCACAAAATAACTTAAAAGAGTCACTTATGTTACTTGCTGGAACAAATTTTATAGAAAAACTATAATTATAGGATACATTAAAGATCCCAAGATCAAGCAAGAAAACTATGCTACTGTATATGGTTGTCTCAGGTCATGCTCCAAGGACCCTTGGTTCAAATCCCACATTGGGCTCTTTGTTCAGTGGGGAGCCTGTTTCTTCCTCTGTCTGCTGTTGCCCCTGCTTGTGTGCGCTTGCTCTTGCTCTCTCTCTCTGACAAATGAATAAAATCGTAAAATAACAATAACATAAAATCTTAAAAAATAAAGTAACCAAGAGATGAAGATATAATACATCATTATTATATAACGATAAAGGGGTCAGTTCATCAAGAGGATATAACAATTGTCAATATTTATGCACCTAAATATATAAAACAAATAGCAACAGAACTAAAGGGAGAGATAAACAGCAATTTTATTTCTACTCTCTACAACAGAACTACCAGACAGGGAATCAATAAGGAAACAGAATATTTGAACAACACTGTAGACCTAATGGGCCTAACAGACATATACAGAACATTCCATCCAAGGGCTGCAGAATATACATTCTTCTCAAGTACACACAAAATCATTCCCCAGGACAGGGGCACTTGGGTGGCTCAGTCAGTTAAGCATCACACTTTGACTTAAGCTCAGATCATGATCTCAGGGTCTTGAGATTCAGCATCCCCTCTTTGGGGCTTTGTGCTCAGAACCAGAGTCTGCTTGAGATTCTCTCCCTCTCCTCACACATGCTGCATGCTCATGCACACACTCTCAAAATAAATAAATAAATAATCAGGAAAAAAAATCTCCAGGACAGAATATGTTAGAGCACCAAAAAAATCTCAACAAATTCAATAATACAGATGTTATATCAAGTATTTTTCTTGACCACAATGGTATTCTGATGTGTGTTTTCCAACACCATCAAGTAATTCTCCAATCCATAGCAGACACTACCTGGGTATCCTACAAATTTAACTTAATTCTGACACTATCTACAGGAGACAGTATCATATCCCATAAGTTGAGGGCTTAGTACCACAAAACAAGATTGTCCTACTTGAGATGCCAACTGCAAACCTAGGTTGTTACATGTGCTTCTAACTGGCTATAAATTGATGGTTCCCATGATCCCCTCTTCAGGTTCAATTTATCTGCTTGAGAGGTTCACAGAACCCATAGAAACACTAACTTGCATCTGCCAGTTTATTTTATAGATATAGGTGAAGAGCCAGATGAAGAGGTACATAGGAAGAGGTCCAAAACTGTTCTGAGCACAGGAGCTATTATCTCCATAAGAACTAGGGTGTGCCACTCTCTTGGTATGTGATGCCACCAACATGGAAGATCTCTGAACCTCACCATTTCGAGTTTTTATGGAGGCTTCATTATATAGACATGATTGTTTAAATCACTGGCCATGTACAAGTGATTCAACTCCTAGCCCCTTTATCTTCTTGGGGTTAAGAGAGGAGAGAAATGGGACTGAAAGTTCTAATCCTGTAGTCAAGATTGGTTTCCTTACCAGCCTCTATCTCAGAGGCTTACTAGAGACTTTCCAAAAACCACTTTATTAACATAAATGCAGTGTGGTTGAAAGTGGCTTGTTGTAAGTAACAAGATGCCATTTCACCTCTGTGGCTCTAAACTGAGGATGGAAGATCGAGTATTTTAACAAAAGAAGTTTCCATTGCTCTTATCATTTAGGAAATTCCAAAGGTTTGGGGAGTTGAGAGCCAAGAATTATGGACAAAGACCAATATATTTATTTATTATAAATCATAATATAACAAGTATGAAACTAAAAATCAGTCACAGTAGGAAAAACGAAAATTTCACAAAATGCATGCAAATTAAACAACACACTACCGAACCACCACTGGATCAAAGAAGAGATCAAAAAGGAAATCAAAAACTATTTTGAGACAAACAGAAATGGAAGCACAACATACCAAAACATATGGAATGCAGCAAAAGCAGTTCTAAGAGCAAAGCTTATAGCCATAAATACCTATCTTAAGAATAAAGATCTCAAACAACTAAACATTACACCTGAAGAAACTAAAAAAGAAGAAAAAAACTAAGCCCAAAGTTAGAAGGAAATAATAAAGATTAAAGCAGAAATGAAGGAAACCAACGGAAAAGATAAATGAAACTAAGACCCAGTTCTTTCAAAGGATAAACAAAACTGAGAAACCTATAACCAGACTAACTAAGGGTAAAAAGAGGACTCAAACAAATAAAATTACAGATGAAAGCGAAAATATTACAAATGATACCAATAAAAATGTAAAGGATTGTGAGACTACTATGAACAATTATACCCTGAAAACTTGGACTACCTAAAAGAAATGGATAAATTCCTAAAAACACATGACAACCTAATGTTAAAGTAATCAAATAAAAAGGCCATTAGCCTGAGGTGCCTCTAACGCCTTGGTATGGAAACCAAAACTTCGGCAGCCTCTGAATGCAAACCAAGACCTAAGCCAGAGTCAATGCACTGGAATCTGGGGAAGAAAAAACAAACACAAAAACAAAAACAAAACAAACAAACAAAAAAACACGGAAGAAAAATCTCAAACAAGATAACCATATAAAAGATAGCCACTTAAATAATTTCTTTATTTTTCTTCTGCATCTAATCTATAAAAACCTTGCCTCTAGTACTGTGGGTGGAACACTTCTAAAACATCATCTGGACAGGCACTCTGTGACTTTAATCAGTGTTTGCTCAAATAAATTACACAAAATTTTAATGTGCATCAGTTTATTTAACACTTCCATGACTGAATCATGAAAAAGTGGAAAATCTGAACATACCAATAACTAGTATGGAGACTGGATCAGTAAGTAAAAACCTCCTCCAATAAAAGTCCTTCAAGACCATGGGGCGCCTGGGTGGCTCAGTGGGTTGGGCCGTTGCCTTCGGCTCAGGTCATGATCTCAGGGTCCTGGGATGGAGTCCCACGTCTCTGCTCAGCGGGGAGCCTGCTTATCTCTCTCTCTCTCTCTCTCTCTCTCTTTGCCAGCCTCTCTACCTACCTGTGATCTCTCTCTGTCAAATAAATAAATAAAATCTTAAAAAAAAAAAAAAGACCAGACGGTTTCTGGGGGAGATGAACCATGAGAGACTATGGACTCTGAGAAACAATCTGAGGGTTTTGAAGAAGTTGGGGGGTGGGAGGTTGGGGGAGCCTGGTGGTGGGTATTATGGAGGGCATGTATTGCATGGAGCACTGGGTGTGGTGCATAAACAATGAATTCTGTTACAGTGAAAAGAAATTAAATTAATTTTTTTAAAAAGACCAGATGGGGGGCGCCTGGGTGGCTCAGTGGGTTAAGCCTCTGCCTTCAGCTCAGGTCATGATCTCAGGGTCCTGAGATCGAGCCCCGCATCGGGCTCTCTGCTCAGCAGGGAGCCTGCTTCTCCCTCTCTCTCTGCCTGCCTCTCTGCCTACTTGTGATCTCTGTCAAATAAATAAATAAAATATTTAAAAAAAAAAAATAAATAAAAAAATAAAAAGACCAGATGGTTTCACTGGTAAATTCCAGGAAGAATTTAAAGAATTAATGTCAATCCTTCTCAAACTCTTCCCAACAAAACTAAAGAGGAGAAAATACTCCCAAACCATTTCATGAGGCCAGTATTATCCAGTTACCAAAGCCTGATAAGGAAACTCTAAGAAAACTATAGGCCAGGAAAGCCTGGGTGGTTCAGTCCATGAAGCCGCTGCTTTGGGCTCAGGTTATGAACTCAGAGTCCTGGGAATGAGCCCCACATCGGGCTCCTTGCTCAGTGGGGAGGCTGCTTCTCCCTCTGCCTGCCTTTCTCCCTGCTTGGGCTCTATCTCTGACAAATAAATAAAATAAAAAGTAAAAAAAAAAAAAAAAGCCTTTAAAAAAGAAAGAAAACTATAGGCCAATACCCCTGATGAATGCAGATATAAAAATTCTCAACAAAATAGTAAACCAAATTCAACAGCACATTAAAAGAATCATACACCATGATCAAGTAGGATTTATCCCTGGGATGCAATGATAGTTCAATATACCATCAGTCAATGTGATATACCACATTAATATGCCAAATTAATAGAATGAAAAATAAAAATATGATCAACCTCAGCAGGTACAGAAACAACATTGGATAAAATTCAACAACCTTTCATGATAAAAACTGTCAACAAATCAGAAACAGACAGAATATACTTCAACAATAAAGACCATATATGACGGGGCGCCTGGGTGGCTCAGTGGGTTAAAGCCTCTGCCTTTGGCTCAGGTCATGATCCCAGGGTCCTGGGATAGAGCCCCGCATCGGGCTCTCTGTTCTGCAGGGAAGCCTGCTTCCTCCTCTCTCTCTCTCTCTGCCTGCCTCTCTGCCTACTTGGGGTCTCTGTCAAATAAATAAATAAAATCTTAAAAAAAAAAAACCATATATGACAAACCCACAACTAATATCACACTCAACAGTGAAGAGTTGAAAGCTTTTCCTCTAAAATAAAACACAAGACAAGGGCACCCCCACTCTAACTACTCCTACTCAGCATAGTACTAGAAGTCCTAATCAGAGTAATTAAGCATGAAAAAGAAATAAAAGACATACAAATCAGAAGAAAGAAGTAAAATTATCTGTTTGCCAATGACATGATCTTATATATAGAAAATCTTAATAAAGAAAACAATCCCATTTTCAACACCAAAAATAATACTTAATAAATGTTACCAAGGAGGTGAAAGATCTCCACACTAAAAACTGTAAGATACTGATGAAAAAAACTGAAGACACAAATAGAAAGAAAGCCCATGTTCATGGATTGTAAGAATAGTGTTAAAAATGTCCATACTACCCAAAGTGATCAACAGATTCAACATAATCGCTATCAAAATTCCAATGGCACTCTTTCACAGAAATGGAAAAAATAATCCTAAAATCCCTAAGGAACTACAAAAGACCCCAAATAGTCAAAGCAATCTGGAGAAAAAACAAAGCTGGAATCATCACTCTTCTTACTTTGAAATCATATTACAAAGTTATAGTAATCAAAACAGTATGGCACCTGCATAAAAACAGACACATACACTAACAGAACAGAATCAAGAGCACAGAAATAAACCCACGCATATATGGTCAACTAATATTTGAAAAGGGACCCAAGAATATTCGATGGGGAAAAGACAGTCTGTTTAATAAATGGTACTGGAAAAACTGGATATTCACATGCAAAAGAATGAAGCTGGACCTCTACCTTATACCACTGAGAAAAATTAACTCAAAATGGATTAAAGACTGAAATAAATATAATACCCAAAACTGTGAAACGCTTACAAGAAAACATAGTGAAAATGCTCAACACTGGTCTTGGCAATGATATTTTGGATAGAACACCAAAAATTCAAGCAAGAAAAGTAAAAATTAACAAGTGGGACTACATCAGAGCACCTGGGTGGCTCATTTGGTTAAACCCGACTCTTTTTTTTTTTTTTTTTTTTAAAGATTTTATTTATTTATCAGAGAGAGAGGGGGGCAGAGAGCAAGTACAGGCAGTCAGAATGGCAGGCAGAGGCAGAGGGAGAAGCAGGCTCCCCGCCGAGCAAGGAGCAAGGAGCCCGATGTGGGACTCGATCCCAGGACGCTAGGATCATGACCTGCGCCGAAGGCAGCTGCTTAACCAACTGAGCCACCCAGGCGTCCCTAAACCCGACTCTTGATTTCCCCTCAAGTCATCATCTCAGGGTAGTTAAGATCCAAACTTATGGAGCCTGCTTAAGACTGCCTCTCTCCTTTTCCCCTGCCCGTTCAAGTGCACTAGCTCTCTCACTCTCAAAAACAAAACAAAACAAAACAAAAACAAAAAACAGGTGGGACTATAAACTACAAAGCTTCTGTGGGGCGGGGGGCGGACCTGTGCTCTTAAGTGTCTGCCTTCAGCTCTGGTCATGGTCTCAAGGTCCTGGGATCGGGCCCATCTGGGGCTCCCTGCTTAGCAGGGAGTCTGCTTCTCCCTCCCTCTCTGCCCCTCCCTTATGCTTGTGTTGGTTCTCTCTGTCCAAATAAATAAAATCTTAAAAAAAAAAAAAAGCTTCCACAGGCTCCTAGCCGGCTCAGTCAGTAGAACATACAACTTTATTTATTTAGATTTTATTTACTTATTTGTCAGAGAGAGAAGCAGGCTCCCCACTGAGCAAGGAGCCCGATGACAGACTCAATCCCAGGACCCTGGGGATCAGGACCTGAGCAGAAGGCAGATGCTCAACCAACTTTATTAAACCTCTTTATTAAAGACTTTTAAAAAAATTTTTAAATATTTATATATTTTTTTAATTTTTTATTATTTATAAACATATATTTTTATCCCCAGGGGTAAATCTTTTATATTTTTAAAGATTTTATTTATTCATGTATTCGACAGAGAGAGAAAGGACAGCACAAGCAGGAGGAGCAGCAGGTAGAGAAGAGAGGGAGAAACAGACTCCCCACTGAGCAAGGAGCCGGACATGGGGCTCGATCCCAGGCCCCTGGAACTGTGACCTGAGCTGAAGGTACACGCTTAACCAAATGAGCCACTCAGGTGCCCCGGATATATATATACACACATATATATGTATATATAAAAGAATATAAAATATAAATATAGATATAAAATAAATATATAAAATATATATATGTGTATATACATATATATGTGTATACACACACACACACACATATATTTTTTTTGGAGAGAGAGAGAGACAGCACGTGAGAGCACAAGTGGGGAGGAAAGGGAGAAGTAGGCTCCCCAGGCAGTAGGGAGCCCAATATGGGGCTTCATCCCAGGCCCCCGGAATTATGACCCAAGCTGAAGGCAGACGCTTAACCAACTGAGCCACCCAAGTGCCCCTACAACTCTTTTTAAAATTTTTATTTGTCAGAGAGAGAGCGAGAGAGAGAGCACGCACAAGCAGGGAGAGTGGCAAGCAGAGGGAGAAGCAGGCTCCCCACCAAGCAGAGAGCCGGATGTGGGACTCGATCCATCATGACCTCAGCCCAAGGCAGACACTTAACTGACTGGGCCACCCAGGCATTCCAAGTATACAACTCTTGATCTCATGGTCATAAGTTCAAGTCCCACAGAGCTTACTTACTAAAAAAACCTTTTTAAATAAAAAATTAAAATGCTTCTATACTGCAAGAGAAATGATCAGCAAAATGAAAAGGCAACCTATAAAACAGGAAAACATTTTTGCAGACTATTTATCTGAAAAGGGGTTAATATCCAAAATAATACAGAACTCACACAGCAACAGCAAAAAAACAAATAACCCAATTTAAAAATGGGCACAGGAGGGGCACGTGGGTGGCTCAGTGGGTTAAAGCCTCTGCCTTCCTCTGCCTTCGGCTGAGGTCATGATCTCAGGGTCCTGGGATCGAGCCCCACATCGGGCTCTCTGCTCAGCGGGGAGCCTGCTTCCTTCTCTTTCCCTGCCCACTATGATCTCTGTCTGTCAAATATATAAATAAAATCTTTAAAGAAAAAAAATGGGCACAGGACACTAATAACACATTTTTCCAAAGAAGATATATAAATGACAGCAAGTGTATGAAAAAGTGTTCAGGGGTGCCTGGGTGGCTCAGTGGGTTAAAGCCTCTGCCTTCTACTCAGGTCATGATCCCGGGGTCCCCAGCCCTGCATCAGGCTCTCTGCTCAGCAGGGAGCCTGCTTCCTCCTCTCTCTCTGCTTGCCTCTCTGCCTACTCTCACTCTGTGTCAAATAAATGAAATCTTAAAAAAAAAAAAAAAAGTGTGGGGTGCCTGGGTGGCTCAGTGGGTTAAGCCTCTGCCTTCAGCTCAGGTCATAATCCCTGGGTCCTGGGATCAAGTCCCGCATCGGGCTCTCTGCTCAGCAGGGAGCCTGCCTCCTCCTCTCTCTCTGCCTGCCTCTCTGCCTACTTGTGATCTCCATCTGTCAAATAAATAAATAAAATCTTAAAAAAAAAAAGTGTTCAACATCACTAATCATCAAGGAAATGCAAATCAAAACTACAATGATACAGTCCTCACACCATCAGAATGTCTATTATTAAAAATACATGAGGGACGCCTGGGTGGCTCAGTTGGTTAAGCAGCTGCCTTCGGCTCAGGTCATGATCCCAGTGTCCTGGGATCAAGTCCCACATCGGGCTCCTTGCTCAGCAGGGAGTCTGCTTCTCCCTCTGCCTCTGTCTGCCATTCTGTCTGCCTATGTTTGCTCTCTCTCCCTCTCTCTCTCTCTGACAACTAAATTAAAAAATCTTAAAAAAAAAAAAAAAGACATGAGAAAACAAGTGCCATTGAGGATATGGAACAGAAATCTTTGTGTACTCTTGGTGGGAATGTAAAATTGGTGCAGCCATTAACAGTATGAAAAAACAGTATGGAGGTTCCTTAGAAATTTAAAAATAGAACCACCATATAATCTAGCAATCTTACTTCTGGGTGCACGCGCACGCACGCGAGCACACACACAAGAATATTATTCAATTATAAAAAAGAAGGAAATCCTCCCTTTTAAAACAAAATGGATAAGGGCATTATGCTAAGTAAAGTAAGTGAGAGAAAGATAAATACTGTATAATCTCACTTAAATGTGGTGGTTGCTGGGGTCTTGAGGGGTGGGGGAAATTGATGAAGGTGATCAAAGGGCATAAACTTCCAATTACAAGATGAGTAAGTTCTGCAAATATAATGTAGAGCTTGGTGAGTATGTTAACATTACTGTATTGTATAATTGAAAGTTGTTGAGAGAGTAGATCTTCAACATCTTTACCACACACAAAAGTTAACTGTGAGGTGACAGATGTGTTAACTAACCTTACTGTGGTAATCATTATGCAAAATATACACATACCAAATCATCACACTGTATACCTGAAACTTACATGCTTATATTTACATCTCAATAAAACTGGAAATTAAAAAAAAAAAGGGGGGGGTTGCGCCTGGGTGGCTCAGTTGTTAAGCAGCTGCCTTCAGATCAGGTCATAATCCCAGGGTCTTGGGATCGAGTTCCACATCAGGTTTCCTACTCAGCAGACAGCCTGCTTCTCCCTCTCCCTCTGCCTGCCTCTCTGCCTACTCATGCTCTCTCTTTATATAACTCTCAGCCAAATAAATAAATAAATAAACAAACAAACATCTTTTTTTATAAAGATCAAATTCCTTTTTTTTTTTTTTTTTTAGATTTTATTTATTCACCTGAGAGAGAAAGAGAGAGAGAGAGCGCACGCACCAGCAGGGGGCCGAGGGAGAAGCAGGCCCCCCTCTAAGCCGGGACCCCAATGTGGGGCTCCATGTGGGGTTCGATCCCAGGGCCCTGGGATCATGACCTGAGCCAAAGGCAGACGTTTACTGACTGAGCCACCCAGGTGCCCCATAAATATCTTTTTTAAACTGGGGGGGGATAAGGAAACCAAAAAGAGAACAGAAATTTAAAAATGTACTTTACCTAATAAGGATTACAGAATGTACTAAAACAGGCTTATATTTACGGTTTTTTCGTAAGCATTTAAAAAAAAGGATCAAAATTAAAATCAATACAGACTGTGGGGAAAAAAACAGGCCAGTGTCATTACTGTAGGTATAATCAACACAGGATTTAACCTAGATCATAAGCTTAATAACTCTGTTCTTTGGCAGTACGCTTGATCCTATCTCCCCAAACCAGCGGTGACTCCAACGCAAAATGAAAAAAGTTAAGACGGTGAGATTTTTCACAAATCTACATGCATTGTTAAATGTTGGGATTATATCCTTCATATTTGGTGTAAATTAATCCGTACTTCATTCTAAAATATCAATAGCATATGTTATGTTTTCTAAAATAATACTTGCAACCTTTTATTAGACCCCTCCCTCTTTAAAAAATCTTTTTTTTTTTTCTCCATTTTAGGGGCGCCTGGCTGGCTTAGTCAGTGGAATATGTGACTCTTGATCTCAGAGTTGCGAGTTCAAGCCCCACACTGGGCATGGAGCCTACTTTAAAAAAATTTTTTTTCCATTTTACTAATCCAAGGCTTTTGTAGATTCCCTAGAACTTTTGTTCTATGGGGCAGTTCTATAAATAGTTTGGTCATGAATGACTTCATGCAGTTGTCTGCCATCAACTGTAAAGAATGAAGAAAAATATGCTTACAGATTTCTTTTTAAATCAACACTGATAGGCATGAACCTGTTAATATATAAGCATAATTATTAAATTCAGCTATCTTTTCTTTGGGGCCATTTTCTTAATAGGAGGAAGATTGTTTAATCTTTTACCTAGTGGACAGAATTCTGGAACTAGGGGAGGGAAAGAGACTGGGAACTTCCAACATCCAGTGTAGCAGATCAGCCCCATCCTCCTCTGGGGCTTGGGGTCCTAGGTCCTGAAATTCTCAAATTCAATTCCTCCAAAGAACAGTCTCCTGACTTCTGTAAGGCTGATAACAGCTGCCCAACTATTCAGGGTGAAGGGGATAAATACTGAGAGGAGGGAGGTGGGGCAGAGAGGGATCCATCTCCCAGTACAGACTTTCAGACAACCCCCCTGTTCTCAACCTCCATCTATGGTATACAGTATTTCCATGCTCTGAATTCCTCAGACAGGTGTCCCGTGGACAAATCATGATATGTCTCTTGCCAGTATTCTCCTCTATAGGCACTTGGGTTTGACCTTCCTCTCCTCTGCTAAATCATTATTTCCTTCTGCTTTTCCTCTTCCCATACAAGCAGGATTACAGACATCTCATAGTTTCAGAGATGGGAGTTTATATTCCTGTTTTTATGTGATTTTCAAATGAGCCAGGAAATAATTTTACTTCACTGTCTTAAGACAAGAAAGAGGCGATGTCTGTAATCTTTCAAGTCAAATAACCTTGAAAATGAGCCAACTACTTACTGCTCAAGGGCTAAATGTTTACGTTTGATAATTAATTCCCAAAGGGTACCACAACTGAAATCAAGAACTCAAATACTCTGTTAAATTAGACTACTTCTTGTTTTCAAAGAGAGCCTAAATCTTCTCATCTCTCTGGCTTTTTATCTTCTACCTAGAAATCTATCTATTTTTAAAATGCTCTGCTCCATGGGCACCTGGGTGGTGCAGTTGGTTAAACGTCTGACTCTTGGTTTCTTCTATAAAGATTTTATTTATTTATTTGACAGAGAGACACAGCAAGAGAGGAAACACAAGCAAGGGGAGTGGGAGAGGGAGAAGCAGGCTTCCACCCAAGCAGGGAGCCTGATGCAGAGCTCGATCCCTGGGATTGTGACCCAAGCCAAAGGCAGACACTTAACAACTGAGCCACCCAGGAGCATGATGGGCTCCATACTCAGTGTGGAGTCTGCTTAAGATTGTCTCTTTCCCTCTCCCTCTGCACCTCCCCTACTTGTGTTCTCTCTTTCTTTCTAAAATAAACAAATCTTTAAAAAAAAAAAAAATGTGGGACGCCTGGGTGGCTCAGTTGGTTGGACGACTGCCTTCGGCTCAGGTCAGGATCCTGGAGTTCCGGGATCGAGTCCCACATCAGGCTCCCAGCTCCATGGAGAGTCTGCTTCGCTCTCTGACCTTCTCCTCGCTCATGCTCTCTCTCACTGTCTCTCTCTTAAATAAATAAAATCTTAAAAAAAAAAAAATGCTCTACTCCAATTTCATATCCTTCATGAAAGCTTCTTTGATCCTCTCCATTACAGAGGAATATGTCCCACTGCAGGTTTCCATGAGGAAGAACTTTTTTCTAAGCCCACCCCTGGCTTCTCTGTATTTCTTTACTCATAGAGATGGAATAACTTATCTGAACCTACCTGACTGGTTAATCTTAGAAGCGTGAAGAGCAAACTTGGTTCATCTGTGTTTGTACCTTTTCAAGGTTTGGAGCAAATGTTCTCAACTTCTTTAGAGAATAGACTCTCCCTTGTGTCAGAAGGCTTAATCCAGCACAGCACTGCTTGGAACCAGGAGGGCCTACCTAAAGAATTTAGGTTAAAAGGCAAAATTTGGGGTGCCTGGGTGGCTCTGTGGGTTAAAGCCTCTGCCTTCCGCTCAGGTCATAATCCCGGGGTCCTGAGATCGAGCCCCACACTGGGCTCTCTGCTCAGCAGGGAGCCTGCTTCCCCTTCTCTCTCTCTGCCTGCCTCTTTGCCTACTTGTGATCTCTGTCTGTCAAATAAATAAATAAAAACTTTTTTTTTCTTTAAAGGCAAAATTTGATTCATACACTGAAAGCTGTATCCTCCAACCTGGTCTCTCTCAGTAATTTAAGTGATATTTTGGCCCCTATCAGCCACTCCTATTTTCTGCATTTGTCTAAAAGTTTGGCAAGGGTAAGGCGGATGCTTTATTTGAGACTACTTCAGAAGTCCCAAAATTCTCTAAGTAGAGAAGTTCTCTTGCTTCCCTATAATCCATGGCACATTGTTTACAGTTCTATTACAAAGCTTACATTTTATTTAGTGTGTTGACTATCTTCTAACTCACTAAGCCAGTGCTGCAATTATTCGTCTTGACCTGTCTGGTCGCTCCCTGGAAGACTGGCTCAAAAGGTTTCTCTTTATTTTGCTGCACTTGAAAGGAACCTAGTACTAACGAAACTACACTACTTTGTCCAAAACATTTATAGTCAAATGTATTAGTCACACTGTCTGAGGGACAGATAGCAGAGCAAACAGCAGACCAATCAAAGAGGACTAGGGAGGAAAGGACCAGAGGAAGAGATGTCCGGAAGGGTGCTGAAAAGCCCCACCATATTCCTGGGAATCTAAAGGCCCCACACATGCCTCAGGTTGTATACATGCTCAAGAAAGACGTGAGAAGTCCCTAAGCTGTCACTGCTGGCTGATCTTAAGGGTGTGCAAAAACAGGAGGTGATGGCTAAAGTGTCTGGCTGAGTGTTGCAGGCATGTCCCAACATGTGCAAAGAGACTCTCAGCAATGACTGAAAATTTTGGTTGCAGGTGTTTAAGGAAATCTCTGTAAAATTGTTAGCTGACTACCACACTAATGGAACAGACGTATCAGTGGCTACACACGACAAAGAATGCACACTTGACAGAATTAATTCAGAGAAGACATTCAACAGACAATACTACCATAAGCAGGATCAACAAACCCTGGAGGGAAGAGAATGTGATTTCCAGAGTTGCCACATTTTAATATTCAAGATGTTCTGTTTTCAATCAAAAACTACAAACCATGCAGAAAAAGTATTTGCAAATCATATAGATGATAAAGGTTTAGTATCTAAAATAAAGAACTCTCGGGGTGCTTGGGTGGCTCAGTCAGTTAAGAATCAAGGTCGTTGAGTTCAAGCCCTGCACTGGGCTCCACAATGGGCATGAAGCCTACAAGAAAGGAGAGAAGAGAGAGAAGAGGAGAGGAAAGGAGAGGAGAATGGAAGGAAGGAAGGAAGGAAGGAAGGGAGGAAAAGAAAAAAGAAGAGAAAAGGAAAGAAAAGAAAGGAAAAGAAAGGAAGAATTCCTTCAACTCAACAATAAAAACATAAATAACCCCATTAAAAAGTGTGCAAATAATTTGAACAGATACACACGTGGTCAAAAGCATATGAAAAGATGCTCAATATCATTAGTCATAAGGGAAATACAAAAAAAACCCACAATGAGATACTACTTCACATTCATTAGGATGTTATAAGCAAAAAAGAGGGGAGGAAAAAGAAAAGAACAACTGCTACTAAAGATATGGAAAAGTCTGAACCACTGTACATGGCTGGTGGGAATGCAAAATGGTGCAGCTGCTGTGGAAAACTTTGGCAGTTCCTCAACATGTTAAACATAAAACTGCCACATAATCTAGCAATTCCACTCCTAAGTACATACCCATAAGAACTGAAAACAGATTTCAAACACATACTTATTCATAAGAATATTCATAGCAGCTGGAGTGCCTGGGTGGCTCAGCCGGTTAAATGACCAACTCCAGATTTTGGCTCAGGTCATGATCTCAGGGTCCTGGGATCAAGCCCCATGTGGGACCTGCTCAGCGGGAGTCTGTTTTTCCTTATCCCTCTGCCCTTCTGTCCTGCTCATGCTTTCTCTCTTAAATAAATAAAATCTAAAGAAAAAAAAAAATAACAGAGGAATATCTTCAGGGTATTAAGGGAAAATAAATGCAACTGAGAGCTCTGTACCCAGCTAACCTAAGGGGACCCCACCAGTTAGGAGAAAAGAAAGATGTCCCCACATATATAATAACTGAGTTCGCCACCCATACATCTACAGTAAAATAACTTAGAAAGGATCTACCTTCAAAGAAGAAAAGTGTACCAGGTACTTCTGCCTCTGCTTACAGTAGTGATGGACTACATTATTCTCATGAATTCTCCTAACAAGGACCACTAAAAACGTTGGGTGAAGTTATGTGCCCGGGTGGCTCAGCTGGTTAAGCCGGCTCAGGTCTTGATCCCAGAGTCCTCAGATGGAGTCACGCATCGGGCTCCCAGCTCCACAGGGAGTCTGCTTCTCCTTCTGACTTTCTCCCTTCTCATGCTCTCCCTCACTCTCCATCTCAAATAAATAAATAAAATCTTTAAAAATAAAATTGGGGTCAAGTATTAAAAATGACAATAATAATAATAGACTTTTTAAAAGCAGGGATTAGGAAAAAGTAGTATAAAGAACTATCAATCCAAAATCTAGAACGTGAGAGCCCGTACTCAAGAATAAAACTTGATGTCAATATTATTAGATAAAATTTAACTCAAGGACAGAATCATTAAGAATAAAAAGGAGGTTTTCCTTATAGAAGCAATTCACAAAGAAAATTTAACATTTGTTGAAGTTTACATATTTGACAACAGAGCTTCAAAATATATGAAGAACTGCACTACAAGAAAGGCTTGGTTTCAGCTCGGGTCATGATCTCAGGGTCCTGGGATCAAGCCCCGAGTTGGGCTCAGGGCTCTGCACTCATCACAGAGTCAGTTTACCGCTCTCTCTCCCTCTGCCCCTCCTCCCTCCACTCGCTAGCCCGCACTCGCTCAAATAAACACATCTTTAAAAAAAAAGAGGGGGAATAAACAAATTTCAACATGGCTGGAGAATTTTTTTTTTTTTTTTTTAAAGATTTTATTTATTTATTTGTCAGAGAGAGAGAGGGAGAGAGAGCGAGTACAGGCGGACAGAATGGTAGGCAGAGGGAGAAGCAGGCTCCCTGCTGAGCAAGGAGCCCGACGCGGGACTCGATCCCAGGACGCTGGGATCATGACCTGAGCCGAAGGCAGCTGCTTAACCAACTGAGCCACCCAGGCGTCCCTGGCTGGAGAATTTTAATATTCTTATAGAAACCAACAGACAGACAAAATGTTAACAGAGACCTCTAGGATCTGAGTAACACATATGTAACAAGCTTGATCAAAGAAATGTTTAATGAACTCAAACAACTTACACTCACTGATGGACATTATGTGCCCCGCACCCTTGTAAGCCCTTTTTATGTATGACATCATTTAACTCTTACAACTCTGGAAATGATTCTATGACTAGTTCCATTTCCTAAGTAAGAAAACTGAGGTGCAGAGATTAGATGTGTTCCTAAGTCACACAATTTTAAATAGTGATCTTTGCCAAAGTATGAACGGATGAAAAAATCAGCTTTGCCACAGTAAGACAGTGTGCTGCATGTTAGCAATTAGAAAAGATCTTGAGAAAATAATAGATAAGGGACGCCTGGGTGGCTCAGTTGGTTAAGCCGCTGCCTTCGGCTCAGGTCATGATCCCAGCATCCTGGTATGGAGTCGCACATCGGGCTCCTTGGTCAGTGGGAGCTTTCTTCTCCATCTGCCTCTGCCTGCCACTCTGTCTGGCTGTGCTCACTCTGACAAATAAATAAATAAAATCTTTTAAAAGAAAAGAAAAGAATAGATAATAAAATAAAATGTTTTATTGGACAAACACTATGATCCCTTTCAAAACTATCACTAGCCCTCTCGAAGTTTTCCACGTTTAAATAGACTTTTAAAATTTTTCTAGCTTAGAAATACAAGGTCCGGGAGCGCCTGGGTGGCTCAGTGGGTTAAGGCCTCTCTCTGCCTTTGGCTCGGGTCATGATCCCAGGGTCCTGGGATCAACCCCCCCCCACCCCCGCATTGGGCTCTCTGCTCAGTGGGGAGCCTGCTTCCCTTCCTCTCTCTCTGCCTGCTTCTCTGCCTACTTGTGATATAAGTCTGTCAAATAAATAAATAAAATCTTAAAAAAAAAAAAAAGAAAGAAATACAAGGTCCGCTTTCCCCTCCCCTAGGAGGAGACAATTAGTCCACTTTTCCTTCTCCACCTAAAAGTCTTTGGTTTCCTCTACTTAAGGGGGTATCTATATTTATATAAATAGACACAATTTTGAGAAATGTTAAGAAGATGGGGTATTCTGGTCTCCAGCCTCTGGCTCATAAGCACTTCTTCCTTTCTGCAATTCAGTCTTTTAAAAAGACAGTCTCATTTTAAAATCTTTTGTCTGTGATCTTTTTTCCACATCAAACCCAAGCATTCAATAAACAGAAAATTCTACTGTCTTCCAACACAGAATATTTACAAAAATTGATGATGCTCTTGACCACAAAGAAACATCAAACACCTATTATCATAAGTAACTAATATACATATATTATACACACTAAATCAAAATTAGAAATGACCAAGAAAACAGCACCTTAAGATCAATATACCTGAAGTTTTAAAATTCAGACAGGAAATAGTGGAGGGGAGATATGAATCCAGGTAGTCTGGTTCCACAGTTCTGCTCACTGAACACTAAATTATGGTTCTCATTATTGTGTTCCAAGTCAATATTTTCCAAAGTGTGATACTCACTTAGGGATCACCTTTATATTTCCTAGAAATGTAATTTTATGGGTCAGGTGACTTGCCAGTTTTCCAGGTGATTGTTAAGGAAACTGGACTTAGAAAGCCCCTTCTCTAAACCATGATTTTTAATCTAGAAAAAGCTCTGCTTTGGATTCCTTATAATGTGAGATAACAATCATCTTATTATTTAAGCTACTAAACAAGTTTCCTGTTAACTTGTAGCTGAGAGCATCCTAACTGGATACAAAAATGAGCACACAAAAATCAACATACTTCATAGCTTTCTAATGACAGTAAATCCTATCAGCTCTGCTTTCAGGATATATCAGAACCCAATTACTTCCTAAACCTCCACCACAATCAAGTTCACACAAGATACAACTATTACTTTTTTGAATTACTGCAAGAACCTTAAACACCAGTTATACAATACTTCTCCAAAAAGCAAGAATGATCCTTTCAAAACTTGAAATACAGCATGTTCCTCTTCTGCCCCCAAATCCCTCTGGCTTCCCTCATCAGAATAAAATTAAGAGCCAATGAGCCCATTCATGGTCTGCCCTGCTCTCCATCAACCCCTCTCCATTCTCACTTCTAACTCTGACCTCACTCCCTCCCACAGCAACCCAACTTCACCATCATCTGGCCACAGGCACCTACCTGGTGGCCATTCCACGAACACAACAAGCGCAATCCCTTCATATCTGCATTCCTTCTCCTATAATGGTCTTTCCTTGCTCCTTTTTTTAATTTTAATTTTTTTTAAAGATTTTATTTATTTATATGACAGAGAGAGACACAGCTAAAGAGGGAACACAAGCAAGGGGAGAAGGAGAGGGAGAAGCAGGCTTCCCACCAAGCAGGGAGCCCAATGTGGGGCTCAATCCCAGGAACCTGGGATCATGACCCAAGCTGAAGGCAGACACTTAAAGACAGAGACACCCAGGCACCCCTGTCATTTTTTTTTCCTTTAAGTAATCTGTTCAGCCATCATGGGGCTCGAATTCAGAAACTCAAGATCAGGAATTGCAGGCTCCACCAAGGGAGCATTAGGTGCTCTGTCCATGATGTCTCTAACTCTGCTCAAATGGTCACTTCAGCTGTCAGGTCTTCCTTAACCATTTTATGTAATTACGAACCATGCCCAATTCCTTTCCTCTTTTTCTTGTATTCATTTTTGTCCACAGTACTTATCAGCATCCAACATATTATATAATTACTTTTTTAAAGATTTTATTTATTTATTTGACAGACAGAAATCACAAGTAGGCAAAGAGGCAGGCAGAGAGAGAGGAGGGAAGCAGGCTCCCTGCAGAGCAGAGAGCCCAGGACCCTGGGATCATGACCTGAGCCAAAGGCAGACACTTTACCCTGCTGAGCCACCCAGGCACCCCTATAATTACTATTAAAACCAGTTTTATGTCGAATTTCCCTCACTACATTTTAAATTCCCAAAGGGCATTTCTTGCATTTTGTCCACTTTTATACCCTCAGCATCAATAGCAATCTCATGCATGTATAAATTACTCAACAAACATTTGCTGACTGAATTAGTGATTAGAAAATATAACAGAAAAAAGGTCCACTTATAATATTATTAAAAATGATAAAGAATGCAAAAATAAAAATGGGGTAAAATTGTAAAGGAAGAAATCTATACAAATGTGCTGGAAAAAGCTAAATATGTATAATGTTCATGAACAGGAAAGAAAATATTATGAAGTTATGAATTTCCCCAAATTAATGTATAAGGCCAATTAACCAGAACTGTGGTACTGGCAATAAAAAATAAATGTATGAATCAGAACACAGTTCAAAAACAGACCTCTGAATTAATTAGTTTTATGTTAAAAATGGCATTTCAAGGGGCACCTGGATGGCTCAGTTAGTTAAGTGTCTGCCTTTTGCTCAGGTAATGATCCCGGGATCCTGAAATCGAGTGTCTCATTGGGCTCCCTGCTCAGCGGGGAGCCTGCTTCTCCCTTTCCTACTCCACCTGCTTGTGTTCCCTCTCTCACTGTGTCTCTCTGTCAAATAAAAAATAAAATCTTAAAAAAAAAAGGCATTTCAAAACCAGTGGGGAGAAGATGGACTAAACCATGGTAGAATAACTGGGTATCCATATGGGGGGAAAGCTCATTTAGAACCCTATCTTACAAAATAAACTTCAGGAAGATTAAAAACAGATGAAAAAAAATTTTTATTTTTTAATTTTTTTAAAGATTTTATTTATTTATTTGACAGAGATCACAAGTAGGCAGAGAGGCAGGCAGAGAGAGAGAGAGGAAGGGAAGCAGGCTCCCTGCTGAGCAGAGAGCCCAACGCAGAGCTCGATCCCAGGACCCTGAGACCATGACCTGGGCCAAAGGCAATGGCTTTAACCCACTGAGCCACCCAGGCGCCCCTGAAAAAAAATTTTAATGTGACAAAATAAGGAAGGATATTTATAATCTTAGAATAAGGGACTGTTTTTTATATAAATACAGAAAAAATATAAGCAAAGAGACAAGCCCACTCAATGGAAGTTTTTGCAAATATGTAAGTAGACAAAGGGCTAGTATTCAATATCAGGAATGCCTAGGAAGAACACAACCCAATTTTTAACACTTGACAAAAGATAAAATAGATAATCTATGGAAGAAATAAAAGTGATCAATATAAAACATCAAAGACTATAACATAAAACAGTAGACACTCAACTTCAGTAGTAATGAGAATACAAAATAAAGCACTAAAATACAACTTTTCACCAGTCAACAAAAAATTTTAAAGTTGGGAAACATCATATTTTTGAGTGAAGGTAAAAAGAAACAAGTTCACTCATACACTATGGGCTGAAACATAAATTCAGAAGTCAATTTGACAATATCTAATAAATCTAAAAACATATTCCCTATGACCCCAAAATCCCTCTCCCTGGTATTTGCCATAAAGGAACACTTGCACATATACACCAGAAGGCATACATATGGGTACCAGAATATTTGTTGCATTTTTGTTTAATCTGCGAAGGAGAAAACCTAAAGGTCCATTAATAGCTAGCTTTATAAACTAGAGTATTTATATAATACTATGTAGCTGTTAAAAGAAATACATCTACAGATCTCTTAAGACATACTGTAGTGAGGCGCCTGGTGGCTCAGTTCGTTAAGTGACTGCCTTCGGCTCAGGTCATGATCCCGGGGTCCTGGGATCAAGCCCTCCATCAGGCTCCCCACTCAGCAGAAAGCCTGCTTCTCCCTTTCCCACTCCTCCTGTTTGTGTTCCCTCTCTCACTGTGTCTCTGTCAGATAAATAAATAAAATCTTAAAAAAAAAAAAAGACATACTGTACTTAAAACTACAGAATGACAGATACAATATGAGATTAATTATGTAAACACATACACAGAAAACTAATGCTATATAAAATCATAATAAAAGGTGTGCCTAGGTGGCTCAGTCTGTTAAGCGTCTGCCGTCAGCTCTGGTCATGATCACGGGACATCCCAGGATCGAGCCCCACGGTGGGCTCCATGTTCAGTGGAGAGTCTGCTTTTCCCTCTCACGCTGCCACTCTACCTGCTTGTGCTGTCTGTGTCTCTCAAATAAAATCTTAAAAAAAAAAAAAAAGCACATACATGAAGAAAAGCACAATAAAAGAGTTATAAGGATATTCGCAAAGTTTAAAACTGGTTCTTATTCGTTAGGTAGACAGGATCGGGATTATGGGCAATGTAAGAGGAAATTTTTATGATACTTAAAATGTTTTAATATTTTAACTAAGAATTTCTTATTGCTTATATAAACTACATAAAACTTACTAACTTAAAAGAGGGAAAAGATGCTAAAAAACTTATGTCTAGTATAATCTTGTTTATTCATAAAATATGAAGATTATCATACATAATAGATGCATAATTTACAAAAGTATATATAATAAACAATTAACAATGATTACCTATGGAGATGGGGGGCAGAGGAATTACTTTTCACTTGAAACTCACTTTAAGATAAACAGAAAATTATAGTTTCATTTCTCTTCCAGGAATAAGTAATTTAATTGAGCCTCTATTTTCAGTCCCAAATTAGACCACAGGCCTTTAAGACAGAAGTGGCCAGAAACATGTCCCTGAAATACACTGAACTTAGGGACCTGAAGTTAGTTTAGGACAGCCAAAGAGGCTGAGGCTAGTTTCCCTTGGCTACAATAATGGGAACACTTCACAGAGCACACCACTTAAACAGTCACAGGCCAACTCAGCTGCTATAAATAAAAACTACATACAGGAAAGTTTACTGAGCTAGTTTTGGTTAAGTGTTACTTTGATTTCCATCCGATGCTTTCCTTTTCTAAGGGTACTACTGATGGGGCGCCTGGGTGACTCAGTCGGTTAAGTGAATGCCTTCAGCTCGGGTCATGATCCCAGGGTCCTGGAATCGAGTCCAATGTTGGACTCCCTGCTTGATAAGCAGCTTGCTTCTCCCTCTACATCACTTGTGCTCTCTCATGCACACTTGCTCTCTAATAAATAAATACTAAAAAAAATTTTTAAAAAGAGTACTCCTGGCACTAAGCATAACAATTACCTACAAATACTATTTGACTAGCTAATGTTCATCCTGAATGTGTATCCAGGCTTAATTGCAGAGAAGAAAAACACTGAGTGCAAATGTGGAGCCTATATATTCTCCCCTAGTTCCCAGACTAATACTGCACTGAATCCTACGGTTTATCATTCTCATGTTAATTCAATACCAATACTGTCAACCAATACTGTTACCAACAACACCCACAAAACCCCAGTCACCTGACTATACCCAGAGCATGTAAAACACAGAACAAAACTGGATCCTATGTAGGTATGTAGTATTGTCAGGACTAAAAAGGTATAGGGTGGCTGGCTGGCTCAGTTAGTAGATATTTCAACTCAGGGTCATCAGTTAAAGCCCCACACTGGGCCTAGAATTTACTTATTAAAAAAAAAAAAAAAAGACTAAAATGAGTTAATTACACATTTCATTTTAACATGTATTTGATAATGGTTAGAAGGGTCAGATAGATCCTGACCATAACTCTAGAACACCTTGTATTTTCATGGGTGAGATACTTTTTTTTTAAAGATTTTATTTATTTGTCAGAGAACAAGCAAGCCCAAGCCGGGGGAGCAGCAGGCAGAAGGAGAAGCAGGCTCCCCACTGAGCAGGGAGCCAGAGGATGCGGGCCTCGATTCCAGGCTCCTGGGATCACGACTTGAGCCAAAGGCAGACGCTTATCTGACTGAGCCACCAAGGTGTCCATGGATGGGATCACTTTTTTTTTATGGGATTATTTTTAATGCAAATTTTACATTACTGAAATAAATAGAGATGCCTGAGTGGCTCAATTCAAAACTGAGGAAAATGCTGCCCAGACTTTGTAAGTCAAACCAAAGAATACTTGTAAAGGCTTAATATGAAGCTTCACAAACTTATATTCAAGGTTCTACAAATACTTATTGAACTGTTTTAAAAGCTCACTCCTAGTCTTCACAAAGAATTACAGTAAAGAAGGTAATCAACTCAGTTTTATTAGACCATATGGATTATATACTAAGAGCTTTTGGTCAAACCGTAATTTACACAGGTACCTTGATATTCTTTACACAGAATATTTGTTCATGGCTGTTTAAGGGAGTTATTTAAGTTGGCTAGTAAGTATGGCTACTAAGCCAAAGTACAGGTTCTATTCCCATACTTTGTAATCCCTCCACACAATTAGCTTTGCTCAGTTTCATGGCCACAAACTCAAGTGTTAAATCAGTTCTAACCAACATCTTATAAACGCCTGTTATGGATCAAAAGAGGAATAATGAGGGCGCCTGGGTGGCTCAGTGGTTAAGCCGCTGCCTTTGGCTCAGGTCATGATCTCAGGGTCCTGGGATCGAGTCCCGCATCGGGCTCTCTGCTCAGCAGGGAGCCTGCTTCCTCCTCTCTCTCTCTGCCTGCCTCTCTGCCTACTTGTGATTTCTCTCTGTCAAATAAATAAATAAAATCTTTAAAAAAAAAAAAAGAGGAATAATGAATAAATTGTTCAAAACAACTGATTCTTGTCAGCATACACTAGAGACAAGTATAACAGACTTCAAGTCAACTGGATTAAAGTTCTGGCTTTTATACTTAGCTATTTAATGTTGGGAAAATAACAGCCTTTCAGAGCATCTGCTTTCTTATCTATAAAACAGCAGAGAAATATCCTCCATCTAACACACAAGATTTTTTTTTAAGTTCAAATGAAATCATAAACGGGAACGTGTTCTTTAATATGTAAAATACTGTATCAATTTGTTACTTGAGAAGTTCAAATCTCTCTCCTACTGAAGGAGGGGGTTAGTAGGATGCCATATATATATATATACACACATGCTGAAAATATATATATATATATAAACTTTTTTTTCTTCAGCATTATGCAAAGTCATTCATAAATTTCTTAAGGAGATTTATTTATTCCCTGAAAAACAAATGGAGCACCAGTGTTTACCGACAAACTATACAATGAACTCCTGGAACTACTGGCCAAAGTGTTACTTTCCTGTTGTTATTCTTTTTCTAACCGTGTTTAATTTCTGTTTGAATCTCAGAGGAATGTCCAGCTTTAGTGAGGAGCAGTGACTCTGATTAGCTCTATTATTAGTGGTGCTACTGTTTTGTTTGCCTAAAGATGGGTCAGCAAACTCAAAGAAATTACTAATAAAAACCTGCCTATCTTTTCCCTTAGTCCTTTCTTGTAAATATGCAGAGAATGTCAGAAAGAAGGGTAAGTAATTCATACCTGCACTCTTAATTAAGAGTTTACGCCTGACAGTAAAGTGCTAATATTTTTAAAAATCAGGGTCAATGAGTTTTGTTTTCTTTTAAATGCACTATGAATGCTTTTCATGAAATTGGTTCTTGTCACTCTTCAATACCTCTAACCCTGCATTTAACAGAACCTACTAATTATCTTTCTTCCTAACTAGACTATAAACTCCCTGAGAGACAATGTTTTAAACGCCTGTTTAAAGGTACCAGCTTTGTACCTTTAACACCTATCAATATCTGACACACAGTTGGTAGCTAAGTAAATTTTGTGTAGTACTGAACTATCAGCAGTGCACCTTGATTTTTTATACTGAGATTTTCTGAGCCCTAGACAAGGTCAGATAAGCTTGCCTGAGCTCACAGATGTTTCTCATAGCTTAAGAGACTGTATAGTGTGTCCTGGTGGTTTCGCTGGTGAAACTGAACATATCTGCTCATGTAAAACACCAAAGTAACAAATTAACTGTCTTTTAGGTGCTATATATTAGATACCACATCTTGTTTCCAGGACTAAAACACCTAGGATAGGACAGAAACCTGACTGGTGTACTGATTTTAAGATGACAAATTCATAGTATGTTAAATCTATTTCTCCATGGAGTCCAGGTTGCAAATACAAGTTACATTTGTATTCCTTATCACAGTATTTTTTTTTTAAGATTTTATTTATTTAGGGGCACCTGGGTGGCTCAGTGGGTTAAGCCGCTGCCTTCGGCTCAGGTCATGATCTCAGGGTCCTGGGATCTATGAGTCCCACATCGGGCTCTCTGCTCAGCAGGGAGCCTGCTTCCCTCTCTCTCTCTCTCTGCCTGCCTCTCTGTCTACTTGTGATCTCTCTCTGTCAAATAAATAAATAAATACAATCTTTTTTTAAAAAAGATTGTATTTATTTATATGACAGAGAGAGATCACAAGTAGGCAGAGAGAGAGGAGGAAGCAGGCTCCCTGCTGAGCAGAGAGCCCAATTCGGGGCTCAATCCCAGGACCCTGGGATCATGACCTGAGCTGAAGGCAGAGGCTTTAACCCAGTGAGCCACCCAGGCGCCCCTCACAGTATTTTTTTAACATAAACTTATATTATGTCTAAGGGAACTTCTGAAACTTGCATGTCAGATCCAAAGGTTTTAAGGAATCAGTATTGGGCAACTTCACTGGTAATTCTAACAGATGTTCAGGTCCTTCCTTATTTATTTCTATTGTGACATTGAGTTTCTATAAATGAAATTTAGTTTCACTTATTCCTCCTTAATAATGTCCACTTAGGGAGTACTATTAGAAAGAGTTCTAGGTTTTATCTTTTTTTAAAACTGAGCTATAACTGACATACAACATTATATTAGATTTCACCTTTAACTAACAATCTAGTTTGTATTAAGTTACGTAATACACATTTGAAATCTTATTTTAGAGCCCTAAAGACAAACAGAGGTAAGTGGTTTTTCCCAGGGCTCAGTGTAAGTTCACAACAGTGCCAACATTAGGTGCCTTGGGATCCTGATTCCTATATTTGGCCAAACTTTTCTGTCTGGACCAGAGACTGATGAGCTCAGAAGAAATTTATGTCACTTAGGGCCTATAATCTACCTTTAGAGGCATATAATCTACATACAATTATTCTTTCTTAAGAAATGTTTTGACCTCAGTGAGACTGCATTATTGTTGTTGTAGAGATCTAGATTTGGGAAACTTCTTTTGTGTACCTGTTAGCTCTGGCTAAGAATACTTTTAAGTCCCTTATCTTCCTGAAGTACTATTCATGAGAATATGTTAGAAAGTTACAGTATTCAATAGATGTTTTAACTTATCCAAGGAGAATTCCAAAACAGGTCAGGTTTCTTTCCCACAAACGGGTTGCAGAAATAAGTTAGGATGTGATTTTTTCCAACCTGGGCTTCTTTACATGAAGGACATGTAAACAATTTTCAAAAAGCTGATAAGGATGAGTGTGGGGAAAGAGTATCAGCAATGTAGACTTCTTTTTCAAAAATAAATACATCTCTACTTGTCTGTGTTCAGTCATGCCATAGCTTTATTTTCTACAAATCAGGGAAGGGAGAAAGACTGGTTTCTGGGTAAAAGCTGACTGATCTAGTGTTTTAAACGTCAACTTACCATTTGGTTCTTCTCATCTTCAGAGGCATTTACCCACATCTGCCTAACAATGAATACAATACTGGTTGCAGTATAAACTCCAGATTGAAACACTGCTAAATTACTACTCTTCAACTACACTGATTAAAATTCATAGGTGTTCCTGTTTCATAAACCCAACACATAAAACTGAATCAGATGAATAAAGAGATAACTAGTTACATTCTTTCCTTTGTAACAGAATTTTTCCTTAAAAAAATTAAAATAATGACTTACAAAAAGTCTTAATTAAAAACACTTCTACTTTGGGGTGCCTGCGTGGCTCAGTGGGTTAAAGCCTCTGCCTTCGACTCAGGTCATGATCCCAGGGTCCTGGGATCTAGCCCCACATCAGGCTGTCTGCTTGGCAGGGAGCCTGCTTCCTCCTCTCTCTGCCCGCCTCTCTGCCTACTTGTAACCTCTGTCTGTGAAATAAATAAATAAATAAAATCTTAAAAAAACAAAAAAAAAGACCAACACTTACAAAAAACAAAACACTTCCACTTTAAAGAAATATAATGAGAGTCGTCATTTACTGAGTGCTTACTGTGTGGTAGATTCCACAAAGTAATAAAATAATAGGCATTATTTACCGAGACCTTATTGTTCAGTAGACAACTTGCTAAGTGCTAACATTACAGAATTAAATCCCCACAATCCAGTCAAGTAGGCATTATACCCATTTTGGATATTGAAAATTTGAGACTCAGACAGATTAAATAACTTGCCCAAGCTCACAGAGATGGTTAAGTGGCAAAGCCAGGGTTTAAATTCAGACTTCAGAGTTTGACTCAGAGCTCAGACAAAGCTAATGCTCTTAAACAGATTCTCTCTATATAAATTCCATACATCCTGGGGCGCCTGGGTGGCTCAGTGGGTTAAGGCCTCTGCCTTCGGCTCAGGTCATGATCCCAGGGTCATGGGATCGAGCCCCGCATCGGGCTCTCTGCTCAGCGGGTAGCCTGCTTCCTCATCTCTCTCTTCCTGCTTCTCTGCCTACTTGTGATCTCTGTCTGTCAAATAAATAAATAAAATCTTTAAAAAAAAAAAAAAAATTCCATACATCCTAAGAAACTGAATCACAGCACACTAAACTCCAGGATATTATACAATCATTATATCCATTCCTTACTCCTCTGACCAAGATGTTCGTTTGGAAAGACATACACCAGCTTTTTCTCTAAGTGTCCACCTCCACTTCTATAAGAATTCAGCGCAAGAACAACCAGGAATCCAAAGTAGAATATGGGTTAAGATCACACAGGCTGTTTTGTCTTTACTAGCAGTTGTAAGCAAAGAAATGTAAGAACACTGGCAATAAAACTGAGTATCTAATCTCTAATCTGCAGCAAGTCAGGGGACTTATTTATAGAGAATCACAGAATTCCTATGCTAGAAAGAACTTACAGTTGCAGCAATGGAGGTCCACAAAGGACATACAGAAACCAGTACACACACACATTATTACATACATATCATTATATATACATATAATGCATATTTATAAAATACATGGATGTGAGTACTTATTTCAAAGTTCAGAACTGTATTATTTCCATTTGCAAATCCTTAAGAAATCCTTAAGAAATCACCTTAACACTTTCATCCTCTTTTTACTCAAATTAATTTCAAAATTAGAACATTAAAATGTATAAATCATCTGGTTCAAAAAATAAGTTGACAAAGAATTATTTAAAAACAAAACAAACAAGGGGCGCCTGGGTGGCTCAGTGGGTTAAGCCGCTGCCTTTGGCTCAGGTCATGATCTCAGGGTCCTGGGATCAAGTCCCGCTTCTGGCTCTCTGCTCAGCGGGGAGCCTGCTTCCCTCTCCCTCTCTGCCTGCCTCTCGGACTACTTGTGATTTCTCTCTGTCAAATAAATAAATAAAATCTTTAAAAAAAAAATAACATGACAAAAAAAGAATAATATTCTAACAGAGAACTCTGGAAAACTTTGTGGCTAACATTTACAGTTAACATTAAATTGTTAATTTGCAGGCAACTCCCCACTCACCCTCTCTGAAAGAGGAAAAAAGAAAAAGAAAAACATAACAAAACTGGCTCTTTGTTGATGAACTGTAATTCAGTATACACAGAGTTGGCAATGACCTTCCCCTGGGCCTAAACTGTCAACCTAGAGTGGCATATGCATAAGAATAGGCACTCTATATTTAAAAACCCGCCCTAATCTAGATAATTTACTGTTTTCTTTTTGCCTGTCTTCCCTGCCACATAAATCACCTCATTCTGCAGATAGTAAAGCAAATTCGAAGCACCCAGAGTACCTATACCTAGAGCTTCTTATTGTTACAAATTAGAAGTAAAACTGAAAATGCTTTTCCATTTTTTACTTTAAAACAATTTATGAAACTATATCTGCCTGCATCCTCTAGTTGATCAGGAAGCACACTAACCAACAAATACCGTAATAGCTGGCATATCTACTTATATAAAATCAGGCAGGCATTTGATTTATTGCTTACCTTCACCCCCATATTGTTAGATATGATTTCTGTCTTAGCAAGTAATGCACAAGATCAATTTTCTACTTGCTTTCACAGTATTCTATTTCCTTTTTAGTTTTTACTAGAAATTCCTGGGACAAAATTCAAGGACAAAAATGGAAGAAGGGGCGCCTGGGTGGCTCAGTGGATTAAGCGGCCGCCTTCAGTTCAGGTCATTATCCCGGGGTCCTGGGATCAAGCCCTACATCAGGATCCCTGCTCAGTGGGGACCCTGCTTCTCCCTCTCTCCCCTGCTCATGCTCTCTCTCTCATTCTCTCTGTCTCCCAAATAAATAAAATCTTTTTAAAAAAATGGAAAGGGGCGCCTGGGTGGCTCAGTGGGTTAAAGCCTCTGCTTTCGGCTCGGGTCATGATCCCAGGGTCCTGGGATGGAGCCCCACATGGGGAATCTCTGCTCAGCAGGGAGCCTGCTTCCTCCTCTCTCTCTGCCTGCCTCTCCGCCTACTTGTGATCTCTGTCTGTCAAATAAATAAATAAAATCTTTAAAAAAAAATGGAAGAAACTGCCAATATATATTTCATGATTGACTAAACTCTTGTCTACCATGATTTAATTGGTGACTTTAACCTCACAGCAACTTAAGAGACTGAGCAAAAATGACTTAAATTACATTTCTACCTGATTACCACTGTCAGATATGAGGCTTATTAAATTCAAGAGAATATCATAAAGTCAAATTGGAAGAAAAATGATTAGGGAATAGAGGCTACTTAACCTATTGCTATAACTCACACGTCTGCTATATAGTTATTAGATTATGTGCTGAAAATAGCTATGCAGCAAAGCCATTCTTTTAAAAGAAAGTCTTCAAAAGCTAATGCAAATATATTTTGGATTTATTTACATCTAAATACATACCTTCATTTTTAAAAGTTATATAATTAAACAAGATGAATCAAGCACAAATACCATGGCACAGTTCAATACCACCACCTAATGTTAGTTGCTATTAAGTTAAAATCTTTGATCAAATGGGTCCAAATGTGCTAAGACATAAAACTGTAAAATCAAGTTGTATGCCTGCATTTTTCTGAGTCAATCTTTGGGTAAGGGTCTGATCTAAGTATCCACCAAGTCTGGAACCAAGTAGGAAAACAGTATAAAGACAACTATGCACAAGCAGCTAAATTTGGTCAGTTTAAGGGCATTCTTTATTCTTCCTCCCTCCCTTGGATTTTCCTGGTGTAACGAAATATTTTATTTTGAACATCTAAAAATACCCTTCAAAAACCACAGTACTAGTTAGATTACTGAAAATTTTAATTCAGTTCCCAATGTGTCATAGGTTGGGAAACTAATCTAAGTGTTGGGTATGGAATCCCTGGCCTGTAACAAAAGTACTTAATAATTTGCAAGAAAAACAAGACCAAGATTTGAAGAGAAACACTTGGGAGATAAAAACAGGAGGATTTTATAAATTAAGATTAAAAAGTGACACCAACAATAACAGCTAAAACTGACAAATGACCTAAAACATAAGAATATAAAAATCTGAAAGTGTAAATACTTCTGAACATTTCTAATACTGATTCAATGAATGAAAATCTTCCATGCAGAAACAGATTACATCTAAAAAATAAGAACGTATGACCTTAAATATTAAGAACATACTTTGTAAAGATTTTGCCAAGTTAAAATTTTTTAATGACAATGGAAAACATAATTTTCAATGTGTAATGACTTACCTTACGTAGACTGTAGAAACATACATACATTGATTTTAAAATAATGAATTACTACAGTGAGTACATGGTAACAACATACCAAACTTTAAAAGGTAAAAAGGAGGGACACCAGTCAGTTAGTTAGGTGACTGCCTTAGGCTCAGGCCATGATCCCAGGGGCCTGGGGTATAGAACCCCACATTGTAGCTGCTCAGCAGGGAACCTGCCCCTCCCTCTCCCTCTACTGCTTCTTCATACTCTCTCTCTCTCTCAAAAAAAATAAAATAAAATGTTAAAAAAACAACAAAACAAGGGGCGCCTGGGTGGCTCGGTGGGTTGAAGCCTCTGCCTTCGGCTCAGGCCCTGATCCCAGGGTGCTGGGATCGAGCCCCACATTGGGCTCTCTGCTCAGCTGGGAGCCTGCTTCCTCCTCTCTCTCTGCCTGCCTCTCTGCCTACTTGTGATCTCTGTCTGTCAAATAAATAAATTAAAAAATCTTAAAACAAACAACAAAACAAGGTAAAAAGGACCCATAATTACACAATAAACATTAGTAACACTATTTTATTTTATTTAAGATTTTATTTATTTGACAGAGAGAGACCACAAGTAGGCAGAGAGGCAGGCAGAGAGAGAGAGAGAGAGAGAGAGAAGGAAGCAGGCTCCCTGCCTAGCAGAGAGCCCGATGTGGGACTCGATCCCAGGACCCTGAGATCATGACCTGAGCTGAAGGCAGAGGCTTAACCCACTGAGCCACCCAGGCGCCCAAATAACACTATTTTAAAAAACACAATATCCGAATAGGCCCCAAATGCCTAGACCTCTAATCTGGTCCTTGTATAATAATAGATAACTGCTTTCAAACTAATCTTTAAAGTGTTAAAAACAAAATCCCTTACTTTTACTAGTACACTTTCCCATTGCAAGGCTTTTCAAACATAATGAAGCAAATGGCTGTCACACACTGGAAAAATGTACATTTTCCACCTGAACTAATTAGGAAAAGATGGTCATTTACTATGCAGAATGTTCCTATTTATTTATTTGACACAGAGAGAGAGAAAGAGAGAGACAGTGAGAGAGGGAACACAAGCAGTTGGAGTGGGAGAGGGAGAAGTAGGCTCCCTCCTCTGCGGGGCCAGATTCCAGGACCCTGGGATCATGACCTGAGCCAAAGGCAGACACTTAACAACTGAGCCAACCAAGGGCCCCCAGAATGTTCTTTAGAAGATAAAACCTTATGAGAGAAAAAAGGTAATTACTGCGGCCTTAGCAGTACTGTGCAACTCTGCCTACAAACTTTAACAATATTGGAGTGGCTGTTTTAGGAGAAACAGCCAAGGAAATGTGGTCCTCCAATTTTCTTTTAAAAATTACAGATTCAAAAAAAAAAAATTACAGATTCACAGGATTCTGGAATAAAATGAACCACAACAACTGATTCTAACTTCTTTGTTTTTCAAAGGAGGGAAATGAGCAGACTGGAGAAATAAAAAGAAACGACCAAAGTTATAGTTAATTTGTGGCAAAAATTAAGATTAACATCCAGTTCTTTCAACTCCCAACACAGTGTATTCTTTCTGCAATACCAGATTTTATGATTTTTCTTGTTTTAGACAAACTTTCTTGATAAAATGAAGCAAATAAGTAGTACAATTTAATATTTAAGTAGGCAAATAAGTAGTACAATTTAATCTTACAGGCTGTAATTTTATACATTTATCAAGGCAGCAGTGAGGTATAATGAAAAAACAGTAATGAACAGGGATTCAAACTATCCCAATTGGAACTTATTTCCTAACTTTATGAATTATAACATTTCCAGGCACCGTTTAAACTGTCAATAGTATCTGTGATGTTGGTTAATGTTTTCATAATAGGTAACTAGACTTTTTAATGAACCCAAAAGGATAGAAATTTTACTCCGACAGTACTGTCATCTTATGATGGAGCTACTAAGACAACGATGAAATGGAGAGGCTTTACTGAAAAAAATCTAAACTTAAGATCTGAGGGCTAGCTTAGATATTTATACCTGTCTGTAACTAATCTGAGTGTTAAGGTAACACACATAAGGGCATCTGGGTGGCTCAGCTGGTTAAGCATCCAACACTTTTTTTTTCTTAAGATTTTATTTATTTGTCAGAGAGAGAGAGCAAGAGAGCACAAGCAGAGGGGATGCCAGGCAGAAGGAGAAGCAGGATCCCCCGCTGAGCAAGGAGCCTGGTGTGGGACACAATCCCAGGACCTCAGGATCAGGGCTTGAACAGAAGGCAGACCTTAATGGACTGCACAACCCAGGCATCCAAGCATCCAATTCTTGATTTTAGCTCAGATCATGACCTCAGGGTTGTGAGATCAGCCCTCCAAGTCAAGCTCCACACTGGGCATGGTGTCTGCTCCTGCTTAAGATTCTCTCTCTCAGGGGCACCTGGGTGGCTCAGTGGGTTAAGGCCTCTGCGTTTGGCTAGGGTCATGATCCTGGGGTCCTGGGATCTGCCCGTATTGGGCTCTCTGCTGGGCAGGAAGCCTACTTTCTCCTCTCTCTCTGCCTGCCTCTCTGCCTACTTGTGATCTCTGTCTGTCAAATAAATAAGTAGAACCTTTAAAAAAAAAAAATTCTCTCTCTCGCTTTCCCCCTGCCCCTCCCCCCTAAACTTTTTTTTAAAAGGTAACACGCATTATAGTACTTCAAATGAAGGACAACTTCATTCTTGATAGCAAAGACAAAATAAAATATACTGGATGAAGAAATGTAGGAAAGTAATTGTCCACACATTTTATGGGTATTTATGCTATGTTATGCTAAAAACAGAGCAGAAGGACAGAGAGCAGGTTCAAATCTTGGCTCCCCCACTTACTAGCTATGCAACTTGAGCACTTCTTAGGCCCCCGCTTTCCTCAACGGTAAAACAGAATTGTGAGAATTACAAGTAACTGAGGTAAAACACCTATCTCAGGGAGTGACATCAGGATTCAATTAAGTTTGAAAGGAAATTATCAATATTTGCAACAATGTATACTATTAGTAATGTAATAGAAAGTATTTAGATGAAGAATTTCAACTGAGAGACACATTAGTCAGCACTGTGTTAGCTTATAAGAGTTACTTTTGTGGAAAGTTAATGCCAACGTGATATAGCAAAGAACAATAAATTTTCACATCTCTATCTCTTTAGCTCTTTTACCTGGCTATCGTCTACTCTGGCTATTCTACAGGATGCTACATATCTGGCTCCATGTCTGGAGTATTCTACTCCCTTTATTTTCACTTAAAAATTTTTTTCTACAGCTCCAGACCTGAGCATGAGATTTAAAGTGTGTGGCCTGCATTACAACATCCAAAAGAATAATGCACATAATATTCCTTCTAAGATTTTAATGAATCAATCTTCCACCCAGAAAAAAAAGTGACTAAGAAAAATAAAACAATAATCTTTCACTTTCTGTATTAACCATAATTTGAAATGAGTTATTATTTGCTACAAAAATGTCCTCCCCTCAAAAAAAATTCTCAGGGATCAGCTATACTTACTATCATAAAACTATCGGTCCTTTAAAAACCATTCTGTAACTTTGAGAATTAAAAAAGTAACCTGAGGGCACCTAGGTGGCTCAGTCATTAAGTGTCTGCCTTCAGCTCAGGTCATGATCCTAGAGTTCTGGGATCAAGCCCCACATCAAGCCCCACATCCCACTCCTTGTTCCCCGGGAAGCCTGCTTCTCCCTCTCCTAATCCACCTGCTTGTATTCCCTTTCTCATTGTCTCTTTCTCTCTGTCAAATAAACTAATAAAAATCTTAAAAAAAGAACACAAGGTAACTTGATGTAAATGTTTTAGATATGAAAAGACTGTCTTGTCTATATGTCTTATCCACTGAAACTAAATATTTAAAATGTTTTCAATGAATTAGCAGTAAGTTTACTATTTCATAAGAGACCTAACAGCTTGTTTTACTGCTTGTAAACTGGATCCCTTCTTATCATAATAAAAGACTAAAATATTTATAAACCAAAAACTAATCATGAATACTATAGAAGGAGGGTTTTTTAATCCCCTCTTATTCTTTATCTTATCAGACACCTTTAGAAAGCTTCCATTGGTTTAGTTCAAGGTAAGCAGATATACTTAACAAGGCAATCAATTTTATTATGATAGTACCACCACTGCAAGTAAACTACAATTTAAAATATAAGGTAATTACAAAAATAGGATGCAGCAATTTAATTTTAAAACACATACTACAAAAGAACTCCTTCCAACAATAACTCAGTCTAAAAGAAAATAGCAAAATGCAGACTTCAACTGCAAAAGGCTATCCCCCACTCTGATCTTCAGTATTTGGGTTTCTTTTTCAAGATTCCTGTTAACTGCTATAAGTCCACTCAATAATTTTAATGATGGTCTGGACTTTTACCATACAGTAGTACTACATACAAAACCACCCTAAATTAAGCTTATTGGACCTCTCTACTTCAAGGCAATCTAAAGTTCTGTTCAAGTAAACACCAAATTATATCTACTATATTTTCTTCCTATGATTAAATTAAATACAAAAACTCTAAAGGGGCCAATTTATTCATTTTTCTCCACTCCGCACCTCCAACAGTAATATTGTAGCACTCTGAATTTAAACTTCTCCCCAACACTTTCTACCCAGATCTTCATGAATAAATCAAAATAGTTTCCCCATAAGCATAAAAAGAAACCAAGGAACAGACTAAACTGAAGACCCTTAGGTAACAGTTTCACACCCCGCACCTGGTGGGCAAGTTTCCTTAAACTTCTGTCTCAGGGTCTTACAATTTCATCCTTCAAATGGAAATGAAGAAAAACACCAAGTGAGATGTACACTGAGCTGTGAGTGATCCCAGGTCAGTCTGATTCTCTGCCAGAAAGGGCTAGGTAACATTTACTCTTCCAGTTGTAGAAGTTTCTTTCCCTTATACCCTCAGTAAACACTACTGAAATTCACACGCAGTTAGAATACCTCACTTCCCAAAGGAATCACTTCCTTAACACGGTAACTACTCACTGAAGACGCTTTCAGGTGTTTTCCTATTTCCTCATTCATTCCTCCATTCCATTAGCTACAAACCCTTCTCGCCAAAGGAGAAAAAGTTCTTAAAGAATGGATTTTCTGAAGTCTCTCCAACCTTCGTCCCAACCTCAAAGACCGTACACATCTAAGAGTTCCCAGAAACAATGAGCTACAAAAGTACAGACTAAACGGGAAAGAAGAGGAAGTATCAGAACAATACCCAAACCAAACACCGCAACGAAAACTCGTGGTCGTCCCTATCATCCCTGTCTACCACCCACCACTTCCCCAGTTTAACCAAGGTCTCTGAAACTCTGAGAAATGGCCCTCTGGCCCGTAATTTCCCTCTCGCTTCGCGAAGAAGGTGGCATAAAGAAAAGAAGCCAGCTCCGGTTGATCGGAGCCGTGATGCTTTTTCTGCCGGGTGAAGGGAGGCAAGCCAAGGGTTGTGTAAAGAATGGAAAGCTGAGTGATACTGGGGGGAGGGGGGAATTAGGGCGCCAGAGCTAATCCCTAGCCGGGGCCCGCTCGTGGAACAGGCTGGAGGCGACCAGCCCGGAGGACTAGAAAAGCTGGGCTGCACCCGGCTTTCGGGTCGCGAAAAAGGGGGAAGAAGTCTGGCAACCCAAGCGGTCGGTGGATGACGGCGCCAGGCAAGGGAGGAGGCTCCGTGCGGAGCGAAATTTTCGGGGCACAAGAGCGGGAATCGCCTTGCTCACGCCGCCCCAAACCCCCACCACCACCACCAGGCTCACACCTCAAACCTGCTCTTGGTCACTCCGTTCACGTCCCTCCTCATGGGGCCGGCGGGTGCGGCCGGGGCCGGGCGCTGCGGCGTGCGGAGTGCAAAGATTGGGGCCCCGGGCAGGCCCCGGAGTTCCGGGACCGGGAAGAGGTAGAGGAGCGGCGGGCAGGGGCCGTTCGCGGGGAGGGGAAACCTCTCGGCTCCGGCGGGGCCTCCTCCACCTCCCGCAGAGCCGGCGGCGGCGACGACTGCTCGTCGCTAGCTCTTCTCTCTCCTCAGCCTCAACTTCAACCCAAAACAAAAACACTCCCCACCTGCCAGCAACGCCGCTCCTCATTGGGCAGAGCCGCCCGGGCCCTGGAACGGCGTGGGGAGGGGAGGAGGAGGAGCGCGCGGCGGCGGCGGCGGCGGCGGCGGCGCGGGACCACCCCTCCCCCACTCCCGGGCGCAGTCCGCGACTGTCCGCCCGGGAGCAGCCGGAGCGCGGCGGCGGCGGCGCGAGCCGGCTCTTGCCTCCGAGCCACGCAAGCCCACCGCGAGAAGGAGAGGAAGGGAAGTGCCTATCTGTCTGTGTGTATTTGTGTATGGGAGGGGCTGTGGGGAGGGTGTGAGTACGCGCGTGCTCGCGAGTGAGGAAAGCAGGGCAACTGCACATAGTACTGGAGCCCATCTAATCCCCTTCGCCGACAGACAGCACGCACCCACCCAGCAAGCACTTGAGCTTTCTGTCAAGTCCTCCCAGCCCCCTAAGTCTTATCGCTTCTTCCCGGGTAGCCTGTGCAGCCACGTATGTCCTTCCCGGCCACCCAACTCCCTTTCCCTATCACTCACTGTCGCCTTGAACCCAAAGTGCAGCAGGCGGTCCCTGCTCGGAGCCATTTTCCTCCGCTTTCTGGTTGTCTCTAGATTGAGGCAGTGCTGCTGCTGCCGCCGCCGCCGTCGTTGCTGTAGCTGCCGCCGCCTCCCCCGCCCCCGTGGATTGCATTACCGGGTGTTGCAGGGAGGCCTGGGGGGCCGCCGCAGGGCGTGGGTCTCCCTGTGCATGGATCAGGAGGACGGGGGCGGGGGTAATTGCGCTACCCTCTGCTCCAAGAATATACAGCGAGACCGCACCTCGCGCCTTGGGGTCAGGGGGTGCAGCGCAGGAGCTTGGCGACCACTCCTTTTAGCTGGGGGAAGGACGCGCTTTGGTGGTTGGGGGGGCCAGACGAGGCTGAAGTGCCTTTGGCTTCCCCCGCCCCTCCGCCACCAGACTGCCGCTGGCGCCCAATGGGTTTTAGTGCCTTCCCATCCTCCAATCAGGGCTCTGGTTGGTGAGAACCTGATCCTGACGTCACTTTGGCGGGAGAAACAAGCGTGTCTTAACGAGTAGGCGGGGGCGCTTGGCCAGTGGAAATTACGACATTCGTCTGACTCCTAGGCTCCTTCCATAAAAGCTAGTTTGTGTCATCATATTATTATACTTTAGCAACGCCAGCCCTCAAGGTCTTGTAATTTATGATCAAATTTCCATGAAATAAGGAATAAGTTTACCCTCTTTTAGAGCGACAAACTGCAAAATCATGTACCAAAGATGAAATATTAGAAAATGTATCATAAATTCCAGCAGTCCTGGCAGGATCGCTGTCCCTGATTGTATTTCCAAAGTAAATATGTTTGTCTTCATACCTCTTTTAATTCGCTTTAGTGACTGGATTGTTATGAATCTGATTTAAGAGAGATTATTGGGGCACTTGGCTAGCCGGGTTGGTGGAGCCTACCACTCTTGATATGGAAGTTGTGGGTTCAAGCCCCCTTGGGTGTAGAGAGTACTTAAAAATAAAATATGTGGGGGCGCCTGGGTGGCTCAGTGGGTTAAAGCCTCTCTTCGGCTCAGGTCATGATCTCGGGGTCCTGGAGCCTGCTTCCCTCTCTCTCTGCCTGCCTCTCTACCTACTTGTAATCTCTGTCTGTCAAATAAATAAAATCTTAAAAAATAAAATATGTGTAAAAGAGATGAGCTCATTGAAGAGCAACTGTGCTGGAGATTTTTTTTTTAAAAAACAGGCATATTCTGGGACACCTTGGTGGCTCTGTCCTTTAAGCATCCAACTCTTGATTTCCCCTCAGGTCATGATCTTAAGGTGGTTTGATCCATCCCCTTCTTGGGCTTGCAGCTAGGCGTGGAGTCTCCTTAAGATTCTCCCTCCCTGGGCGCCTGGGTGGTTCAGTGGTTAAGCCGCTGCCTTCGGCTCAGGTCATGATCTCAGGGTCCTTGGATCGAGTCCCGCATCGGGCTCTCTGCTCGGCAGGGAGCCTGCTTCCCTCTCTCTTTCTCTCTGCCTGCCTCTCCGTCTACTTGTGATTTCTCTCTGTCAAATAAATAAATAAAATCTTAAAAAAAAAAAAAAAAAAGATTATCCCTCCCTTTGGGGCGCCTGAGTGGCTCAGTGGGTTAAAGCCTCTGCCTTCAGCTCAGGTCATGATCCCAGGGTCCTGCTCAGCGGGGAGCCTACTTCCCTCCTCCCACACCCCCGCCACCGCCTCTGTGTATCTGCTTATGATCTGTCAAATAAAAATCTTAAAAAAAAAAAGACTCTCTCTCCCTTTGACCCTCCCCATCCGCCAGCTCCACCCCTTAAAAAAGAGCAGGGTGCGCCTGCTCTTTAAAAAAAAATAAAAATTATAAAAATAAAATACAAAAAATAAAAAAGGCATATTCAAACTGGAAGCTTTATTACCTAACTCTTCAAGCATTTTTCAACTTTCTCATGTTTGTCCTAGAAAGGGCTTCTTAATGGAGGAACCTAGCTTAGGAAACTCTCAGGCCCACAAACCCAGGTCTAGATGTTATTATTCTCTCCTGCCTGCTACTTTTAATGTTCTTTAACTTCACTAAGATAAATACAGCTTTTTCAGTCCCATCTGATCTAAGAACAATTTTCTCCCAATTATTGAGTTTGGTGACTAAGTTTTGCAAAAGATAATAAAACTGGCTCAAGCAGATAAATCAAATGAAGAAAATTTTCACAGGTCTTTTTCCAGGTTTCAATTATCTTTTCCAGCTAACCTGAGTAATACTCAGGAAAGACTTACTTTCTGATTGAATTTTTTCTGATTGGTGGACTTTTAAAATGCCGAGTAGGGGCACCTAGGTGGCTCAGTAAGTTGTGTTGCTGACTCTTGATTGGTTTAGGTCATGATCTCAGGGTTAAGCCACCCACCTAGGTTCCTGCTCAGCAGGGAGTCTGCTTCTCTCTCTCTCTCTGCCCCTCCCCCAACTCCTCCCTCTAAAAATTAACAAAATCCTTTAAAAAGTTGAATGAAAATTATTCAAAGGTTAAAAATTTACTACACGAAGGCATATTACTTTTTATCAAATAAGTTTATTTGCATGTAAATAAACAGGTTCTTTTGTAATGTTTTGGGGGGAAAAATCCCAGATTTTGTCTACTTTCAAAAAAATGAAAAACCCCAAAATATTTACAGAACGGCCATACACACAGAAAATCAAATTTGAAAGATTTTTTTTTTTTTTAGAAAAGACCCTCCCCAACTGCTCCTGATGTACATTTCTAAAACACAAAATTACAAAGCCCAGCTTTTACAGCTAAGCACGTTTCCCAACCTAGCTTCTGAGATGTTACGTACTTCCTACCCCTCAAAAAACTAACTCAAGGGTAGAAATAAGGGGGTAGAGGAGTTGAAAAGGGGAGGGAAAAAAAAAAGGAGAAAGAAAATGAGATTGCCCAGGGATTGTGAAAGTTCCCTATACTGTCCTCTGCTTTAAGTGACTTGACTGGATACTGTGTGACTCACTGCCTCCCTTGAAAGGGTTGCTTCTGAGAATTCATGATATTGCTGCACTAAATTTTCACACCTAGGCCTTAAGGAAAAATCTTTCCAAGAGTCACTAACCTCAAGGCCAGTTTTGGCAATTATATCCTGCTTCAATTCTCCCGTTTATAAAATACGTTTTAAAACACATGGATCTTGAACCTGAAATCTTCATGTACATCAGAGCAGGTTTTGACCAAGAACCCCTAACATGAAGCCAAAAGACAGAAAAGGAATCAGGTCAAACTAAGAATACATTAGACACCAGCAGCAGCAGACAGGTAGAAGTTGACTTCATGTCCTTGCAGTCTTTTGAAACAGGAGAGTGAGGACACCTAGACAGGAGGGAGGTGTCCCAGGCTTGGTTTATTCTGCCTCTTCTCCTCCACCCTGTGGAGAAATGCAGTGCTCCCTGGTTCTCAGGCAGGGTGAAGCAGGTTAGCCCCGGCTCCCTGTTAAGCAAGTTCAGATGCTGGGTCAGTGTGTGGGGTGTGCCCATCGACAATTCAGGGGCTTATCCTTCATCCAGATCCTAACTCGGGATTCTTTGATCTGGGATGAAGACAGAAAGAGAGAAAAAGCTTCCCAGTTTACTCATTTTGGTATCTGTTGGCTCTGCTTGGGGAAGCTGAGCCCCTGATATGTAGTACATTCCCCATAAGATCTTCCCCACCCAGAACAAACTTAAAAACCATGTTAACATTTTTTTTTTCCTCTGCAGAAACCAATGGGATAGGATTCAAAACTAGGTGAGAAACTTGTGAGAAATCCAACCTGGTTATATGTTTGAGAGGCTGCTACTGTATCAGCATCACAAGATAAAGCACTCTGGTATCACCTTGCCCATGTCCTCCTTAGTGTCACCCAAGACATTTGACTCTGATACGGTAACCGATAACTTTTCTTGCTCCACTTTGCAATGTTTCGTTTCCTACTTCTTATTACCTTGGGACACAAAAGTGGCAGAGTTGTTGAGAGCTGATGACCAGAAAAGGGAGAACACTAGAGGAAATCAGAGACAGTCAGGAAAGAACGCCAAAGCTGATTTTCCAACTCTATGCTAACTCCAACCTGCAGAAAGAGCTGAATATAGAAATCTTCTTCAATATCTGATGAAGTCACTCCATTTATCACACACACACACAAATGAATCACCTGGCTTTTTTTTTTTTTTTTTTTTTTTTAATCCAGAAGAGTTGTGCTGGGGACTGTGCCCCGTCCTGCTGATACAGATCCTGAATGGAATCATCAGGAATGGCACAGTGCAGGTGTCAAAATCAAAGTAAGGCCGCAGAATTTTGAGAGGACCCTCCAAATACTGAGAACTTGTGTTGCACTCAAATGGTCTCCTGGATTTCTTTATTTATGAGAAGGGCTTCTTATTGATGTCCCCCAGAATCCAGACTCAGACCTGTTCCTCCAAAAAGGTCCAATTGAGTTGCTACATAGTAGCAAGGGTGTATCTTCATGCCCACCTAGCATTCCAGGCCCCCAATACTTCAAGTGAGCTTGAAATTGTTTTAAGTGAACTATGGCTGCAAATTTTTTACTGTTTTATTTAAGGGAGCATACAGTGGAGTGACTGAAGTCTGGACTCCTCCTCCATGTGATGCAGAGAAATAAGGAGCCCAGCTCTCAGGAATGGCATCAGTTCTCCTACAAACAAAATGCTGGGATATGGACTTTTGGCACATTGTGGAAATAGGAGAACTTTTAATTCTGTAATGGTTTTCATGCCACTGGGTCAGGGAGGCTGTACATTAAACCTTACTGCATCTGAAAACATGTTTACTTCCCAAAAAGCCAGCCCAGCCTTTATTAAAGGACAAAAGAGAATATAAATCAGTACCTCCACAGAGAGGTAACTCCTAATATTCCTATGATGTCTGAACCCTATGATAAACCTCCTAAAACAAAAATACCATTTTGGTTTTTCTATTTAACTCCAAAGGTGGACTCTGACTAATCTGTTTGGGCTTAATGCTACAGTACCAGCACAAGCTACAGGCTCCCTACCACCAAATAAGCCTTGCTCTTCCACCTCCCATTACTTTGAACCCTGAACCTTATAGAATTAGAAACACTGTATAAAGACAAACAGATAAAGGGTTAAAATATTACAAATAAATAGCTAAAATTATCTTCCCTCCCCCAATCACTCCTAAGAAACAGACACCAAACATTACTTAAGTGTCCAAAATGACCAAAGTCCTTCATTTGCCCATGCCTCAAATGGACAACTATCCAAACAAAGTGAACAACCTTCATGCAAATGCATCAAGGAATGTATTGCTTTTTCATTTGCTGCCCAGCCCTTCAAATACATGCACTAAAATGAGTTAAAACATGGCCTAAAAATGGAAAAAGGGAGAAAAAAATATATATGAATATTTCCCACAAAACTGTTTCCCACCCTTCCCTCTCCCTATGCCCCACTCACCCCCTCCCATTCATAAGCAAGTACTTTAACTTTTTTTTTTTTTCCTCTTTTTTCTCTGGCAAAGGAAAAAGTGATTCTTGGTAACCAAAATCAAACCCTATGGTCTCTTTAGTAGGGTCTGGCTATGCCTTTCTAAATTTACCCAGCTCGGTGTCAAAGCCATGCCATTTAAGATTCTTGAACACAAAATCACACCTGACTCACCCCTTATGGTGGTTTGCCTATAAACTTATTAGTTTTTCTCTGGCCATTTTTGTCTTAAAAAATAAGGTTCCTAATTGCCAATCAGGGCCACATCCATAAGATCATCATCTTCTTCCCCAATCATAAAGTCAGGGCTGAGCCTTGAGGGCCTGTCTGTAGATAAAATTGTGTTGCTTGTCATAGACAAGGACTGGTCTGAAGAGATGGGTGATTTAGACCAACTCTCTGGCTTGATGCTATGAGATTTTTTCTTGTCCCGGTCTTTGTCCCGGTCCCGGTCCCGATCTTTGTCTTTTACTTTCTTCTTTTCTTTTTTGTGCTTCTTATGCTTTTCTGTGCTATATTCTGGAAGAGGTCGGATACCATCATCTGAGCTGGGACTGTTCTGATAAGATTTCTCTGCTATGGAGGAGCCTGACTCACTTTCACTGTCCAGATTCTGGGGGGTATATGCTGGTGACTTACTATGGCTAGGAGAGCCACGCTCATGCTTTGGAGTGGAACCACTGATGAGTGGAGAGCCATAGTTTTTGGAAGAGGTCATCTGAGGCCTGAGCCCTTCTCCACTACTCTCCCCAGGTTTCTGCAAAGTCACTTTGGCTTTAATACTGGGAGAACCCCCATCGTGCTTGCTGATGATAATTTTTGCCACACCTGTGCTCCCCACATTTTTTGACTCTGAGGTCTTCTTAGATGAATCCACTGAACCCCCCGAGGTGGAAACCTTGGATTTTTCTTTTTCACTTTTCTCACGCTTACTCTGGAACTCTCCTCCTGACATGTTATGTTTGGAGGACATTGGATGGCTAGAAGAATTTGTGCTCACCCCCATCTGGCCATCCATTGGGTCTTCACCTCCAGGGCCACTGGTGACGACCCCATGCTTCAGTTTATCTATGACAGCTGTTAAGGACGGCTTCTTATTTCTGCTGGGAGATTTCCCTTTGGAACTCCCATGTTGGTTCTGAGAGGATGACATGGAAGAACCACTTGAGGAAAAGGAAGAGGAAGATGCTGTACAAGAATTAGATGATGGGGGAGTTTTCTGAGACAATGAGCCTGAGGATCCTAACCCTGAAGATGACTTCATGCCAGTGCTTGAACTGGTTCCAGACATATGAGAACCACCAGAACCTGAACTGATGGGGGACTTGGCTTTAGAGGATGGGGGAGTCCCAGGAACAGGCTTCATTGGAGAGGCAAGCTTATCAGAGCCTCCAGGTGGCCTTGAATGAGAAGGGGATATGTTTGGTTTACTTAAAGAAGGATTCATAAGTGATGATGGCTTCCCTTGAGGTTTCATCTTAGTGCTGCTGGAGCCACTGCTCAGTCCATGCTTGGTAATAGGAGAGGAGCCTGGCTTCCCCCCAGACTGGGATGAATTTTTGGACTGGCTAGATCCAGAAGACCCTTGGCTAGAATACACACTGCTGCTTAACTTGGAACTTGATGAACCTTCTGATTTACTGCTTTTCATCTTGCCTGAGTTGGAAGCAGAAGATGAGGAAGAGGAGGAGGAAGAATGGCTATGGTGGCTTTTACTGCCTGAGGAAGACACAGAACCACTACTGGTATACTGACTGTGGGAAGAGGGCTTGCCCACCATCACGGTGCCTTTAGGAATCTGAATAGTGATTTTGGGAATAGGTGGTGTGGCAACACCTGGGGGAGTCTGTGACCTTCCTGAACTGCCTGGAGACTTGGATCCGCCTGTACTGGTAGGTGGAGTGAAAGGTCGGTTAGAAGAACTGTGAGATGGAGACTTTCCTTCAGTGTCTGCCTTCTTCCGCTTTGGAGGTTTATCTTTGCTTTTGCCATCATTAGAAGGGGTCCGACTGCGCTTCCCTGGTTTGCTATCTAATCCTGGCCCTGACAGACTACTATTACTGGTGCCGTTCCCTTCCTTTACTCGCTTTTGACTCTTTTCTTTCCCTAAGTCCCCAGGAGTCAATAAAGGACTCTGGCTACCACTGTGATGCTCCATAAGATCTGCAGGACCCAAAGCCTTACCAGCCACTGATATAATACTGAAATCAACTGTGTCAGCTTGGCTGTTGCCTTTAAACTTTGTCTCCCCATTATCACCTCCAAGCATTGGCACCCCCAAAGTATTTAGTGCCTGAGATGCAAATCCTTTGAAATCATCGTTATCTCCACTTTGGCTGCTTTCATCAAAATATTCTTCTCCAAAACCACCTTGGCTCTGGCTGTTCAACAAATCAGGATTAAAATCTACTCCATCAGGAAAAAAATGATTGGTAGGAGAGTCACTACTAGGGCTTCCAGCAGCATCTGCAATTAGGTCAGCTGGATCTGTGTAAGGATTTTCATTATTATTGGTTTGAAAGACATCAGGGTCAAAGAGGGCACTCTGAGAATGCCCAGAGCTTGAAGAATCTCGCACAGGGGTACCAATGGGTGGGCAATCGTCACTAGTGCTGGGAAGCTTAGAGGCTTCTTCTGCAATGTCTGAAAGGATATCAGTTACATCTGGGCCAATGCTGTCTGAACTGGATAGTCGGACCATCCTTTGAATACTGGGCTGGGGGTGAGGTACTGGTTGTGGGTAAGTTGTTGGGGGAGTACTACACTGGCTTGGTGCTGGAGTGATGTGTGGCGTATCCAGCGTATCTGCTGTCATGTTGACATCAAAGATAGGGTTCTGTGAGTCAACATCCATTGAAAATAGCTCCCTCTGAAAGTCATCTTCAGTCTGGTGCTTGGGTTTGTCAGGTGGTAATCTTGATGACTTCTTCTTCTTTGTCTTGTTGCTTCCCGGGCATATTTCCATCCGGGGTGAGCCGGAAGAAGAGTTCTGCCTTTCTAAAGGGCTGCTTCCATAAAGGGTTGAGAAATCCTGGGCAGGATTATCTTTAAGAAGGTTCATGAGCATCGGGTGGTTCTTGGTGTTGCCGGCCATCGAAGAGACAGGTGGCGGCGTGTGATGAGGAGGGGTCGGACTCGAGCCAATGGTAGACCCCCCGTTCCCTGTGATTTGCAACAAACTGGTAAGAATTGGGTTCTGAGACACCTTGCTGAAGTCCTCCCCATGGCCCACCGACTCATGCCGATCTTTGATGCTCATGCTCATATTAAACAAGGTGGTAATGGGACCCCCCGGAAAGGTGTTGGTTGGTGTAGTGGTACCACTCATTGGGTTGTTGCCTGTGGTCATGCCATACCCTGGGCTGCTAGCCGGGGGCAGGTTCTTTTTCACCATGTCTTCAACTGTCTCTGCAATGAGTGACAGTGCTGGAGTGTCGGCCTGAATGGTTTCAGCTTTCCTCCGAATAGCCCTCATCGTCACAGGGATGGACATACATCTGTAAGATAAGATAGAAAAAACAAAATTAGCAGTGTATTAGCTGCTAAAGGAAAACAATTCTTATTGGGAAAGCAGGGTTTAATTCTGCCTTTGATTCAGATATGCCCTCAGAGGTTTGCAATATGCAATTCTCAGGTAAGGCAAATAACCAGAAATAGTTCTATAAAATGCCAGAGCTGGGTGCCTGCGTGGCCCAGTTAAGTGTCTGCCTTCGGCTCAGGTTATGATTCCAGGATCCTGGGATTGAGCCTCACGTTGGGCTCCCTGCTCAGCTTCCACCTCTCCCACTCCCCCTGCTTGTGTTCCCTCTCTCACTATGTCTCTGTCAGATAAATAAATTCTTTTTTAAAAAATAAATAAATTTTAAAAATAAGTAAATAAAATAAAATGCCAGAGCTCTGAGCAAATTCATTCTAAAAAGAATCTGTATCAGTAGGCAATCTCAAAACCTCTTTTGAAGCACTACCAAAAACCAACCAAACCACAAACATAAACAAGAGTACAAATTAGATGTCATACTGAATCAAAAGAAAACTGATAATAATGAACTCAGTAAGACGGGGCGCCTGGGTGGCTCAGTGGGCTAAAGCCTCTGCCTTCAGCTCAGGTCATGATCCCGGGGTCCTGGGACTGAGCCCTGCATCGGGCTCTCTGCTCAGCAGGGGGCCTGCTTCCCCCTCTCTCTCTGTCTGCTACTCTGCCTACTTGTGATCTCTCTCTGTCAAATAAATAAATAAAAATCTTAAAAAAAAAAAAAAATGAACTCAGTAAGAAAATGCCTTCCTGGGCGCCTGGGTGGCTCAGTGGGTTAAGCCGCTGCCTTCGGCTCAGGTCATGATCTCAGGGTCCTGGGATCGAGTCCCGCATCGGGCTCTCTGCTCAGCAGGGAGCCTGCTTCCTCCTCTCTCTCTCTCTCTGCCTGCTTGTGATCTCTCTCTGTCAAATAAATAAATAAAATCTTTAAAAAAAAAAAAAGAAAATGCCTTCCTTTGGGGCTTCACATGTGATTAATAGGATATGCTATTTCTCTTAATTAATGAACCACTAGAATAATCCCTTGAGCCAACAAATTCTAAACCTTAATGGCTAAGATCATCCCAAACCTATACTGTGAAAAATGCTATTACTGGTATAAAATCTTGATTATTTTAAAGCAAAGCACTTTCTATCTTACAGATAAATTTAATAATGTATTTTCTAAAACACTCTGCTCTAGAACATTTTAGCAACCTTTCTTAAAAGACCAAATAGTAATATTTTAGGCTTTTGAATATCACGTGGTTTCTGTCCAACTATTCTGCCATCTTAGTTCAAAAGACACCATGGGGGGACAATAAAAAAAGGCACCATGTACAATATATAGGGATGCATGGGTGGCTCAGTCAGCTGATGTGATCAGGTTATGATTTCAGAATCCCAAGATAAAGCCCCAAATCAGACTCCATGCAGCAGGGAGTCTTCTGGGGATTCTTTCTCTCCCTCTGCCCCTCCCCACCCCGCACACTCTCTCATTCTAAAAAAAAAAAAAAAAACTTAAAAAAAAAAGGCACAGACAATATATAAATGAACACATGGGGCTATGGTCCAATAAAATTTATTCACAAAACTGACCACAAGCACCTATTCTAGAAAAATCCAAAATTACATATTAAAGTTTGTGGGAAGCAGACTGGCTTAAGTATCTTCCCACATGCCAACATTTGACATACTACATATGTTAAAAAGTGTTGCAAAGTTGGGGGGGAACCCTACATCTTATTTCAGCTGTCTCCTCCTAAAACAACCTTAACACTGGACCTAAAGTTACCTACCTTATTTCCTATTACTCTCAGAATCAAAAAACCAAAGCTTACATTGCTTTTGAATCTCAAAGCAGAGAAAGGTGAATTCAAAGCTGTGACTAAATTCTTTCTTCCTAATTCCCATTCTCTCTGATTCTCAAAACAGCATTAATGGGACTCTGATGGAAAAGGGCCAGTGCTACCTTTGAACAACTTTGGCAATGAAGTCATCTGTGCAGATGAGTGCATCTGACAGCCCCTTGTACAGTTTACAGCTCACATGTGTTGAGTCCTGCACATCCATTACCACTGAAAGACAAAATATGTAAGAGTTGAGAGAAATTCAGTTTCTGACTTCAAAAAGAAGATAAATGGACCAAACCACTGCCCTAAGAATAGTGCTCCCTCACAACTCACCACACACCAGGGAGTCATTCACAGGGTGCTGAAAAGATATGCTGAAACGGGACTCTGAGAGAGGACATACTTCAAATTGGAGGAGGCCAGGAGAATCTAAAAGGCAAAGTAAAGGATCATAAAATAATCAACCAGATAAAAGACTAGACACTAGTAAATAATAATCCCTAAGTATACAGAACGAAATTCTGTCTCCTTAGAAACTAAATCCCAGGGGTACCTGGGTGGCCCAGTCATAAGTGTCTACCTTCGGCTCAGGTCATGATCCCAGGGTCCTAGGATCAAGCCCAACATCAGGCTCTCTGCTCAGCGGGGAGCCTGCTTTCCCGCTCTCTCTGCCTGCTTCTCTGCCTACTTGTGATCCCTGTCTGTCAAATAAATTAAAAAAAATCTTTTTTAAAAAATTTTATTTATTCATTTGACAGAGAGAGAGATCACAAGCTGGCTTCTCCCTCTCCCTCTACCTGCTGTTCCCCCTGCTTGTGCTCTCTCCATCAAATAAATAAATAAAATCTTTAAAAAAATTAAAATCATATCCATAGGGTGCCTGGGTGGCTTAGCTGGTTAAGCAGCCAACTCTTGATTTTGGCTCTGGTCATGATCTCAGGGCTCTGAAGGGAGTCTCCTTGAAGGTTCTCTCCCCCTCTCCCTCTGCCCTTTCCCCTGCTTGTGGTCTCTCTAAAATAAAAAAATCTGTAAAGTAAGTAAATAAATAAAATGACATCCTTATGCCAAATACACATATAATACCTAACTATCATCATAGGTTGTTAAGCCAAATATACTGGCAGCCCAGAGAAAAGGATCACATACTTTCTTGGGAGAAAGCACACATCTTGCAGGACTAACTTAATAACTATCTTACAAAAACTATTTCCAGATGCCCTCAAACTAGTTGGAGAATTCTCCCAGGATTCAAATACATAAAATAGAAAGGTCATAAGCACACCTGCACACATGCAGTGTCATTACTCTCTCTAATATTTCTCATTTCTAAAGCAGTCTTTTTTTTTTTTTTAAGATTTTATTATTTATTTTAAAAACTGAGCAAGAGAGAGAGAACACAGCAGAGAAGGGCAAAGGGAGACAGAAATGCAGATACCCCGCTGAACAGGGAGCCCAACATGGGGCTCAATCCTGGGACTCCAAGATCATGACCTGAGCTGAAGGCAGACACTTAACTGACTGAGCCATCCAGGCAGCCCTCTAAAACAATTCTTTTTTTTTAAGATTTTATTTATTTGAGAGAGAGACAGTGAGAGAGAGCATGAGCAAGGAGAAGGTCAGAGAGAGAAGCAGACTCCCCATGGAGCTGGGAGCCTGATGCGGGACTCGATCCCCGGACTCTGGGATCATGACCTGAGCCGAAGGCAGTCGTCCAACCAACTGAGCCACCTAGGGATCCCCGTCTAAAACAATTCTTATTCCCAAAAAAGAGATCTTCTGATTTGCCTTCTTTGTTTCTTTTTTGCCTGCCATTCACACTAATACAGCTCTCTCAATGAGGTGCTTTACAACTAAGGTAAAAAATTAACTATAGTTTATAAGAGCAGCTAAAAGTTTCATCAGGGATTCTAACAGCAGACTGTTTGAAAAATATCAGCATTCTAGAATCTTAGGAGAAAAAGAAAAGGGCATGGGTCTTACCCCTTTTTAAGCTATATGCTTAAGTTCCCCAAAGAACGGGAACAGGAAACACTCAGGCAGGACTAAAAGCTGGCAAGCACTGTAATAACCACCTAAAATTTAAATCTCAAGAAATTATCTCTGGGCCACCTGGCAGAGCATGCAACTCTTGATCTTGGGGTTATGAATTAGAGATTCCTTAATAAAGAGAGAAAGAAATCTCTTCCCATAGCATCCCAAGTTCTACCTTCTATACCTATTGTAAGATTCAGGCCTGTAGGTACCTAATTATATTACTGTATGCAGAAAAAGAGTTAAGTCCACTATAAAAAACAAACAAAAAAAAAACCACAGTGGTTTCCAAATGCCAATTTATGGATTAGTTCCATCATAATTATATGTGGAGCTTAAACTAGATTCCCAACTCCTCCCACTGAGGTTCTAATTCAGTTCACTTGCAATTGGAAACCAGTTATAAAAGCTCCACAGAAGATATGATAAGCCACCAAATTAGAGAACCATGAGAACAAACAGTTTCCGTTTGCCAGTAGGTATATCAAAAGCAAAGGCAATACCTTCTTTCAGAATAGTTCTTTTGACACAACTTCCTATTAGGGTGTTATAGGCCACTTGATGTCTGATCAGATTTAGGATAAGAGGAACTCGGCCAGGGTGCTGAAAGGTGATTTTGCTAACTAGGGTTCCCTGTAGACTTCTGCCATCTGGAAGAGGAGCATCCTTGTTGAGAAAATAGCAGTGCTGCTGACCTGGAAGAGCCTGGGCAAAAAGAACAAAGGAAATGAGCACTATTTACTCACCCATCGTGCTCCAACCACAAAATATCCTGGGAAAAACCACTACTCCTCAAAATCACCAGCAGTTTCTCAGTGAATAATAAAAATCCCCAGTGAATTCTTTGGTCAGCTAATGTTATAAAGGCCGATTACTCACTTGGCCAAAAAGACCCCTTTTCTATAAATGTTCTATTAGTGGTTTCCTAACCCAACAAAATTATAAACTATATAAAAATCTATATAAAAGAGCCCCTAAACTATAAGTGCAAAATCCCTATTTTTAATAAAATACCTTGTATAATATATTTGTAACACAATCAGAATTTGGGAACTACTACTTTAGACTTTCCTCAAACATTCAAATAAATTCAAGTCCAGATGAGGTTTTGGAATCCTCCTTATTTTATTCATTCTAGCACTTTCTTCTCTGTATGTACTTGAAAAATGTTTTCAGATTAAAGCTCATGACACTTAAAAGAATTACACATTAAGAATTCTTAACAGCTACTTACAAACTTATAAAAGTTCAGGATACTATTAAGAGAATTTCATCTGAAATGTTGGCCATGAAATGTACATTGTTACTTCCTGACTTGGAAGCTCATGTTCTTTTTCTTCGTATGTTTCAGAAATTTCTGTAATTTCCTGCCTGAATGAGGAACTAGGATATGATCCAGTAGTCCAAAGGAACGTTTCTGACCTCAGTAATCCTATAAAGGAAGATTCTGATCATAGGTTCAAATATAACCTACAACAATCTATGGAGCCTTACTTACAGCATAAAATCGCATGTTGTGATTCAAAGGTATGGGGTCCGGATCCTTTGACAGCTCAAATTGAGTGATTAGTTCATAGAGGGGTACATAAGTTGGTTGAGTTTCAAACAATGGAATTCCTGGAAAAATAAGGATCAACCTAAGGATCACAATAACATCAAAATGTTGACAGCTCAGTTTTCCTTTCATAACTTCTATTTTATTTATCCATTTATTAAAAAAGTACTTACTGAGCATTTACTAGTACAAAGCACCATGACATTTATACCCATCAGTACTTCTTTGAGGCCAAGACTGAAAGTCTAAGATCATCTGAATTTGAAGTTTGTTTTTCCAATTTTTAACAAGAATTAGTTCTTGATGCTTAAAACTCACCTGTGCAGTTCTGAAGCTTCTGAACAAATGCTCTAGATACTGGGATTGGCTGGGGAAATTTCAAGAAGAAACAGGCAGGAAGATCAACACTGTTGGCACTGGTGATAGAGGAGAAGGAGGGGGTCCTTAAAAAAAAAAAGGAGGGGGTTGGTTGGATTTTGACTTCATATAAAAATGAAAAATCTAAACACCCATTCTTAAACATGCCCATATCATTTAACAAAAGCCTATCAAAGGTTCGCTCTTTTGGGGTACCTGACTGGCTCAATTGCTAGAGCATGGGACTCTTGGTCTTGAGGTCATGAGTATGAGCCCCACACTGGGTGTAGAGATTACTTAAATAAATTCTAAAAAAAGGTTTAAAAAAGTTCACTTTTGGGGCACTTGAATGGCTCAATCAGTTAAGCATCCATCTGACTTTTTTTTTTCAAGATTTTATTTATTTATTTGACAGAGAGAGAGGGATCACAAGTAGGAAGAGAGGCAGGCAGAGAGACAGAAGGGGAAGCAAGGCTCCCTGCTAAGTAGAGAGCCCAATGTGGGGCTCGATCCCAGGACCCTGAGATCATGACCTGAGCCGAAGGCAGAGGCTTAACTCACTGAGCCACCCAGGTGCCCCTCTCCCTGACTCTTGATTTCAGCTCAAACCATGACCTCAGGGCCATGGGATCAAGCTCCAAAATGAGCCCAGCATCGGACTCTGTGCTCAGTGCGGAGTCTACTTGTCCTCCCTCTCCTCCTCCCCCCTGCTAGTGTGCACACATGCACACACATGCTCTCAAATAAATAAATGATAAATAAATCATAAAAAAAGCTCACTCTTTTAACTTTCTTCCCCCAGCTGCAAAACATCTTATTTATTAACCCTAAAGTATTTAATCAAGCATCAATCTTGAGTCTCTAGTTAGTATTCCAATCAACAGAAGCCCCATGATCAACATAAGGAAAAAAAGCAGTCATTAAACCCCTGGAATTACAAGTAGTACAATTCTTCTCTTTCTCTCTCAGGATAGACAATGTGTTCTATAAACAGACTTCACAGAGGAACATTCAAATAGATGATGAAAAGAGAAATTAAATGGATAAAATAAAAATCAATCTCTAGAAAGTCAAGTGAGGCCTGGGTGGCTCAGTGGATTAAGCCTCTGCCTTCTGCTCAGGTCATGAACTCAGGGTCCTGAGATCAAGCCCTGCATAGGGCTCTCTGCTCAGAAGGGAGCCTGCTTCCTCCTCTCTCCCTGCCTGCCTCTCTGTCTACTTGTGATCTCTGTCTGGCTTGAAGTTGAAAAAATGAACTTTGCTAGGATTATACTTAACTTACCACTTGTTGTCAACTGGATGTGACCCCATAATTAATGGTGCAATTGGGAGTTTATACATAGCAGACGTTCCCTCAATTGTCACTGATGCGTTCATGCCCAGCGATCGAGGAACTGAGAATAGGAAAGAAAAAGAGTATTCTCCAAAGTAACACAAATTACAAGGATCTTAACATTTAAAAACAAAAATCAGGCTAACTTCTGCTAATCTGTCAGCCCTAATTTGCCAGATAATACCTCTACAACCAATGTTTCTGTCAGTAAATAAAACAAAATATAGGAAACAATGCAGTCCAAAGAAAAAAAAAATTTAAAGCCTCATTACCAACACTTAATTATTTTTTCCAATTCCAGAATGCATTTAAATAGAATTATGATTATAGGATAGTCAATGACTTAAGTTACAACAAAGGGACCAAATGAAGTATTAAGCCGTTTCTCACTGTTTCAGTGTATTAAAATGCAAACGGGGGTGCCTGGGTGGTTCAGTTGGTAAAGCATCTGACTCTTGATCTCATCTAAGGTCTTAACCTCAGGGTTGTGAGTTCAAGCTTCTCCTTTGTTCTAATAAGAAATAAAATTTAAAAAATGCAAATAGAGGGGCACCTGGGTGGCTCAGCAGTTAAAGCCTCTGCCTTTGGCCCAGGTCATGTCCCAAGGTCCTGGGATCGAGCCCCGCATTGGGCTCCCTGCTCTGTAGGGAGTCCCCCTACCCCCAACTCTGCCTGCCTCTCTGGCTACTTGTGATCTCTGTCTCTCAAATAAATAAACAAAATCTTAAAAAAATAATAAAAAATAAAAAATGCAAATAGAAAATAATATCCATTATTGTATTCTTTAGTGAGTTGGCTAATCTCTTCACCTTTGATTAAAGGGGATTATTTCAAGTCAAATGGTTTACGGCTTTTCATTCATTCATTTACTTGTTCAAAAGCACCTGTTAAGCTTTTATTATTATATGTATGTACACATACATGTATATATACTTAAGAGTATGTGTATATGTGAATCAGATGCAAAATCTGACAGGAACAGCAAACTTTGGTAAGATGGCAAACTTATTACGAAGTAGCAAATCAGGAAATACACAGCCAGGCTCAGGCATTCAAATTATTTTAAATATTTTTAAAACACTGAGCAAAACCTTCAGTTGCTTTTCAGTTAAAGTCTTACCATTATTCTCATGCAAAATGATGGGAGATGTAGTCTTATCATCCAGCAGGTCAGAAGGAGAGGCATAGTACTTCAAATTCATTAAATGACCTACACAAAATAAAACATCACTATTTTTATTAGGTAAATTGCAAACAAAAACGTTCCTATTTTTACAAAACTATATATGAGAGAGTAATTTCATATGCTCCAAAACAACTTATGAGATATGATGGAAGCCTAAATATTGAATCTAATGGCAATAATTTACTTCACAGTTTAAAAGTGTAACGGGGATAGAGGACACCTGGGTTGGCTCAGTTGGTTAAGTGATTGCCTTTGGCTCAGGTCATGATCCTGGCATCCCGGGATTGAGTCCGGGCTCCCAGCTCAGTAGGAGTCTGCTTCTCCCTTGACCCTCTCCCCTCTCATGCTCTCTCTCACTCACTCTCTCTTGAATAAATAAAATATTTAAAAATATATATATAACAATAATAATAAAATAAAAATGTAACTGGGGGAAGGCAGGTATTAACACCTTAGAAACCATTTAAAAATAAACAAATGACTGGTAATTTTCTCCCTCTGCTTATAACCCAAGGTATAAATGTAATGACTCCTTAACTAAAATAAAACATTTTTACATTTTTCAGGGTGCCTCAGTGGCTCAGTGGGTTAAGTGATCGACTCTTGATTTCCGCTCAGGTCATGATCTTGGCTCCGTGCTCAGCAGGAAGTCTGCTAGAGATTCTCTCTACCTTTCCCTCTGCCCTTTCCCCCGCACATGCACTTGCACACTCTTTCTGTGTCTCTCACAAATAAATGAATAAATCTTTAAAAATAAATTAACAAATAGGGAAGCCTGGATGGCTCAGTCGGTTAAGTGTCTTGTCTTCAGCTGAGGTCATGATCTTGGGGTCATGAGATGGAGTTCCACATGGGCTCCTTCCTCAGCAGGAAACCTGCTTCTCCTTCCCCCTGCCTGTGTGCACACTCTCTCTCTCTGACAAATATATAAAGTATTTTTTTTTAAGATTTTATTTATTTATTTGACAAGACAAGTAGGCAAAGAGGCAGGCAGAGAGAGAGGAGGTAGCAGGCTCCCTGCTAAGCAGAGAGCCTGAAGTGGTGCTCGATCTCAGGACCCTGAGATCATGACCTGAGATGAAAGCAAAGTCTTTTTTTTTTTTTTTAAAGATTTTATTTATTTATTTGATAGAAATCACAAGTAGATGGAGAGGCAGACAGAGAGAGAGAGAGGGGAAGCAGGCTCCCTGCTGAGCAGAGCGCCCGATGTGGGACTAGACCCCAGGACCCTGAGATCATGACCTGAGCCAAAGGCAGCGGCTTAACCCACTGAGCCACCCAGGTGCCCCGAAAGCAAAGTCTTAACCCACTGAGACACCCAGGCGCCCCTAAGTAAAGTCTTTAAAAAATAAAATGAAATTGGGATGATTGGGTGGCTCAGTTGGTTAAACGTCTGACTTTGGCTCTGGTCACGATTCCAGGACCCTGGGACTGAGTCCCCTCATTGGGCTTCCTGCTCAGTGGGCAGTCTGCTTCCCCTGCTGTCTGCTGCTCTCTCTGACTTGTACTCTCTCTGACAAATAAATAAATAAAATCTTTTATAAATAAATATTTTTCAAAGTAAGCAAAGTAGGATCACATACCCCCACTTCTTGGAGTAAGATAGCCAACACTTCCATGAAGAATCTTATCCAAGGGACCAGCATTGGTTGCCTTCCTGTGAGACAAATGATCTATGTTTGTTTGTATTAAAGCCGTGAAGGTATTAGTGCACAATGCCCTAATAAGAAGCTGTTAAAAGTCTTAGAATACTATCTTAATAAGTTGTTCTATAACTGGACGTATAACAATTATATTTCACTTTTAAGGTAAAGAGATTATTTACAAGTATAAATCAGTTTGTAATATGGTGAACAAAAATTACAACTAGACTATTACTTATCAGATGTGAGGCCGGGTTTGACAAGTCTTCAAATAAAACTGATGGAGTATCAACCAACAACTTAGACATACTGAGAAAATGAAATGCAATCATTTGGGAAGTAAAAGGAGATGGACAAGATATACGATATAGGTAAAATACATAATATTATGCAGCTGTAAGGTAATATAGTACCCTAGCAACCCCCTAGCTGAAGAGCTTTGAGAACAAAGTATCCCAGGGTCATATGGAATTGACACTTGAGCCCGTCTTACCAATACATAACTGCCATTTTAGATAGGTCCTGTTCTAAGGATTGGAGAGCCAGGTACATTTTAGTCTTCAGTTTGCTAGAACATAGATAAAGAGAACAAGAGTCAAACAGTTGAAAATTATATACCTACACATACATACAAACAAACATTAACATAGCCTAGAGGGCAATTCTGTTTGAAAGAGCCAGGCTAGTTAACAGAATCCCAGGTAGGTTAAAAATAAAAATGATGAGCCAGTTCCACAACTAATTACTTTTCAGCTTAAAAATCACTATGTTGAAGACATCTCAAGGATTTAGTCTCTTTTAGCATTATATCCATTAATACAGAAATTATTTACTTCAAATACCTTCAAAAGATATAAAGTTGGAAGCTATAGGTAGTCAGTATGAAAAGAAATCACAAATAAGATAGGGCAGAAGACTTGATAAATTTCCAAGCACAAAATGGTTTTACATCTATACTGATTTTTCCAACAAAAGCAAAAAAATTTTAAAAATACTTACTTGTCCCCTGGAAGGTTATAAAGATTAACAAGACCCTTAAGGTGCTTAGAAAATTCATCAAAATTTTTTTCCCTATAAGGAGTTCGGGGGAGAGGGAAGAGAATAAAACATACAATTACTACTCAATCTTAATGCAAAGCGTCAAAAATCATGGCTACCTAAAACTAATTTTAATAATTTGGTTTGCTCTTTTCTCCCCAAAGTTTTCTAGAGTCAATCAAAAGTAGCAAAAGAAAATGAAATGCTGGGATGCCTGGGTGGCTCAGTTGGTTGAGCGGCTGCCTTTGGCTTGGGTCATGATCCCAGCGCCCTGGGATTGAGTCGGGCTCCTTGCCCTGCGGGGAGCCTGCTTTTCCCTCTGCCACTCTGTCTGCCTGTGCTCTCTCTCTCTCTGACAAATAAATAAATAAAATCTTTAAAAAAAAAAAAAAGAAAATGAAATGCTTTCCTTTCTCTATCCCATTTATCTAGAGAAGGTACTTGTAAGCACTATAAAGACAGTCAAAAAGACCTACTAATTCATATGCTCCAATAATTCAATCCTAACCAATGAGACTTGGTTGAAATAAATCATTTTCTTTTCCCCTTATATGTAACTAAGATGACTGGATGTCATGAGGAAAACAAATTTTTGATTGGAAAGGAAATGGAAATAAATAAATAGGGAAGATAGAACACTTGCATGAATGTATTCGGCAACCTAAAAGCAGAGAGGAAAATGAACACCTGGAGAGAGGGAGGAGACCTAGAGTAAAGAAAATGAGTACTATGGAGGCAAACCACAAAATGTTCGTATGACTAGACCTGCTCCAGGAAAAAGAAACTACTACTTAGACCCCTCGCATCCTAGAACTCAATATTCAGGCTTGGATTCTTAGTCAATTGGGTTCTGTGGGCAGGCTCAGCAATCCAACACAACACAACTCAACAATTCTAATTCTCTGTATCTTTTTTCAAACTAAAAAAAAAGTCTCTTGAAAGCTAAATTGCCCTAACAGTGTCAGATATTTGGTCAGGCAAAAATTGAACACTTAGTGCCCAAAATACCCCCTATCTTAAAATCATTATCTATACCAAGTGACTAAAAATAGCATGTAAAGGCTAATATTATTTCTGAGCTTCCCACTTCAAAACATACTTACAAATTAACTTAAGAACACCACCAATTCATAAATTGGTGCCGTTTCCAACTTCAGATTAGAACCAGAAATATTGGCTTTCTGGACTATTCTGGCAACATACCTTTGCTAGACTTAACTGATTCAATGAACTCATAAAAGGGCTGTTTTTATGTTGCCAACTTTTAAAAAGTGGCTCAAATTTGGCACATTTGGCTATGAATACATCAAAATGATTACTGCAAAGGCCAAGTATAAAACTTCTTTCCTCAACATTAACATCTTAAGCCATCTCCAGGTAGTATCTAAAAACTTTGCTGTATTTAAGACATAAAATTGATATCATGACTTTCTCAAAATCCCAGAAAGTAAATTTCTACTCGACTTAAAAGGAAAGGATAGGGGTGCCTGGGTGGCTCAGTGGGTTAAAGCCTCTGCCTTTGGCTCAGGTCATGATCCCATGATCCTGGGATTGAGCCCCGCATCGGGCTCTCTGCTCGGCAGGGAGCCTGCTTCCTCCTCTCTCTCTCTCTGTCTGCCTGCCTCTCTGCCTACTTGTGATCTCTGTCAAATAAATAAATAAAAATCTTTAAAAGAAAAGGATAACCCAGGGGGAAATACCATCAACTACTAAGAAACTCTTGAAGTCTGGCACTTCTATGATGGGAGTTTATCACACATATACCTTAAACGTAAAACAATTTTTCTCAAAATGAAAAAGTTCTTTCCGTGGTATAAACTCAATTTTCTCAAAAGACTTCTCTGACTCAATAATTAGGTTCTATTTATTTTTGTTGCACACAGAATTCTTGAGGCTAGATCAGTAGTTTTCAACCCAAAGTGATTGTCCTCCAGGGAACATATGAAAATATTGACATATTTTTGATTGTCACGTCAGGAGATACTACTGGCAAATAGTGGGGAGAGATCAAGGACACAGTTAAACATCCTACAATGCACAGGGTAGCCCCCTAGAGCAAAGAGTTTTCCAATCCAAACTGTCAGTGCTACCAATGCTGAAAAACCCTGGGATAGATGGAGCAGGTTAAGAAGCCAAGGTAAGGGGCACCTGGGTGGCTCAGTGGATTAAGCCTCTGCCTTCGGCTCAGGTCATGATCTCAGGGTCCTGGGATGAAGCCCCCATTGGGTTCTCTGCTCAGTAAGGAAGACTGCTCCCCACCCCATGCCTGCCTCTCTGCCTACTTGTGATCTCTCTCTCTGCCAAATAAATAAATAAAAATCTTAAAAAAAAAAAAAAAAGAACCCAAGGTAAGTCAGTTCTGAAGGTGAACAAATACAGACTCTGAAAAATCCTGATCCAAGAAAATAAATATTTTCTTCAGAAGAGTAACTTCTGATAGGCCTCAAGACTAGCTATAAAGAAGAGCACTGTCAATATCAGAATATAAATGTCATTTACCTACCTTAGCTGCTGCACAAGTTCTGGACAGCTCTGAAATTAAAGAAATCATGTTAAAACTTTAAACTACTTTAAGGCGTCTGAAGACATCAAAAATTTTTCTTTTTTTTAAAGCACATGCTTTATAACAAAAACATTAAAACTACAGAAAATCCTTATATTAAGATATCAAAAAGCATCTCTTCCTACTTAGTAAACCATAGGGGTGGGGTGGGAAATTAAAGATCAAAATATATGATCTAGTTTATAAAGAAATCAACTTTCAATAGCTTGTTTAGAACATTAGGACCTCCTTTTAATGCCATCCTTAGGGTCCATATTCAACTGGTTACACACGTTAAACATTCATCTCTATTACAGGCTTTTTCAGAGACGTTAGTTATGTGTAAGATTATCTGTCCTTGATTATTAGCTTGTTGAGGACAGGAATTTTAAGGAACTTTGTATCCCCAGCACCTATTGTTCAACTGCGGCTCATGTTTGTTGATATGAAATGGAAAGCGTTCCTCTAGTGTCTCCACTTGTCAAAGCCTTTGGATGATGTCAGAGATGGACCCATGTTATTCTAAATTCTAGAGCTATGGGTATTATAGCCAATCACACCATCGCTACAGTGGCTCATGAAAAAATCTAAACCCAAGCTATTTCAAACCCCAACAATTCATTTTAAAATTAATGTCCCTAAGTAAACCCCCACAGATTCCAGTGAAATATCAACAACACATACCACAGGATTCTCCCCATGGTGAGCCACTTTTACATCACAAAGCTGTCCTGCAGGATCTAACTGCACTTCCACATAGAACATATCTGACGTGATGTAACATTCAGTGCCACTGGCACTGAGATGAGAGCCCAGTCTAGCAGGAACAAATCAAAACAAAAATTAATAGAAGACACAAATAAAGCCACCCAAAGTCAACACTAAGTTAAATACTTCTACCAAAGATAGACTACTTACCCATTCTGTCTTGCTATAGACTCTAAGCGGTCAGTCATTGCTGGTAAAGATGTTACTAGGAAAGGGTAAAAAAAGGGAAATCACCAAAATGCTCCAAATAACTTAAATTTTATTCTTCAAAGACTGAAACATCCTAAGGATTATATCCATCCCTCCAAGCCGTTACATTCAATAGTTCAAATGCTTATAATTTGTACAAGTTCATTAGTAAGACTCAGCTATGACCTAGGCAGTAATAAGGGTCAAAAAAAAAAAAAAGATCTATTTGAGGGGTGCCTGGCTGGCTCAGTTGGTAAAGCATGTGACTCTTGATCTTGGGGTAGTGAATTTGAGCCCCTTGTTGGGGGGGCTTATTTAAAAAAAGACCTCTATTTGAGAAAACTATTGGACCTTTCTCCTCTCCCTTCTGCATTGCTCATTTGGGATAAGTTATCTTTAACTTCAAAAAGACACATGTATCTGTTCACACTAGAGTAAGGAAGATTAACATCAAAACCAAACCAGCATTAAAACAAATATTCAAGGTTTGCCTGGGTGGCTGAGTGATTAAGTATCTGCCTGCCTTGGACTCAGGTCATGATCCTGAGGTCCTGGGATCGAGTCCCCCATTGGGCTCCTTGCTCAGGAGGAAGCCTGCTTCTCCCTCTGCCTGCCGCTCCTCCTGCTTATGCTCCCTCTCTCTCTGACAAATAAATAAATAAAATCTTTTTTGAAAAGTTAAAATATTCATAGCAGCATTATTCACTAAAGCCAAATGGTGGAAACAAACCAAACGTCCATTCAAGGATGAAATGAAGAAATAAAATGTATATACATAAAAATGTTATTTAGCTTTTTCAAAAAAGGAAATTCTGATACATGCCACAACATGTATGAACACTAAAGACAGTATGCTAACTGAAAAGCCAGTCACAAAAGGACAGATACTGTTTGATTCCACTTATATGAGGTATTCAAAGTAGACAAATTCTTTTTTTTTTTTTTTCAGAGTAGACAAATTCTTGAAGAAAGTAGAATGATGGTAATCAATGGCTGAGGAGAGGGAGAAAGAAGTTATTAATGAGTCCAGAGTTTCAGCTTGGGAAGATGAAAAAGTTCTGAAGATGGATAGCGGTGGTGATGGCTACACACAATGTGAATGTACTTAATGCCACTCAACTATAACTTAAAATGGTTAAAATGGTGAAGTTTATGTTATGTATATTTTACCACAATTTAAAAAAAAATACCAGCTTCTGCCTCTGTATACTATGGTCATTTCCACAGACTGGGAAGGGCTACCAGAGTTTTTCAACATTGAGACGCTGTGTTGAGATGGAAGAAGCAAATGTGGGATCCTCTAAATTCTGATGAACTAAACAAGGATTATTAACCATTAGAGAAGGAACTGTTAGAAGGGGCAATGAAGGCTGTAGGAACCCACTCTCAGACTCGAGATTTCAAAGGAAACCCAAGGGGGGAAAAAAACAATATTCAACTGAATCAGGTTCATTCGTGATGGATCAGAGTAAAATCGGTTTTTAATTTTTTCCCTGAAAATACACAGAACTAGTATGAATATTCAAGCTCATGATTTAAATTTTATTTCCTTCCCTGAAAACACTGTCCATAAACAATGTAAAACTCTTTTATTAGAGTTGAAATGTCCATCTTCTTACCGAGTTAATTAAAAGAGAACATGTGAAGGAAAAAAAGAACTTTTCCCTGCTATCTTATAAAGCATCATTAACTTTTGAATCTCTACCAGCCTCCAAGATGGATCAAAAATAAATCTTTTGGGGCACCTGGTGGCTCAGTGGGTTAAAGCCTCTGCCTTCGGCTCGGGTCATGATCCCAGCATCCTGGGATCTAGCCCCACATCGGGCTCTCTGCTCAGAGGGGAGCCTGCTTGCCCTGCTCTCTCTGCCTGCCGCTCTGCCTACTTGTGATCTCTGTCAAATAAATAAATAAAATCTTAAAAAAAAAAAAAAAATCTTTCAAAAGTTCAGGTAAGAGGGCGCCTGGGTGGCTCAGTTCGTTAAGCAGCTGCCTTCGGCTCAGGTCATGATCCCAGGATCCTGGGATGCAGTCCCGCATCGGGCTCCTTGCTCGTCAGGGAGTCTGCTTCTCTCGCTGCCTCTACCTCTCTGCCTGCTTGTGTGTACTCTCTCTCTGGCAAATAATTAAAATATTTTTTTAAAAAGTTCAGGGAAGGGGCGCCTGGTTGGTTAAGCCACTGCCTTTGGCTCAGGTCGTGATCCCGGAGTCCTGGGATCAAGTGCCGCATCAGGCTCCAGCTCTGCAGGGAGTCTGCTTCTCCCTCTGACCTTCTCCCTCCTCATGCTCTCTCTCACTCTCTCTCAAATAAATAGAATCTTTAAAAAAAAAAAGTTCAGGTAAGAGCTAATCTCAACTCCATAGTGAAAGCAAGGGTAATACCTAACATAGAAAGTTGATCTATCTCAACTTACTTTTCTTCTATTAAGTATAAAACAATCTTTTTATATTGGACATTTTAAGAGAGCATATTTCAAAAATATATTTCAAAGCATATTTCGTATTACAAACCTTTGAGAGCTTTCTGCAAAGTCTCCAAACAGCTGACCAAATGTTGGTGCCCTCCAGAACTCATCACAACCCTCTTCTCCTGTTAAGAAAACACTTGAGGTAGAAATTAACGAAGTCAACAGTGTTTCAGGTAAATGTACTTCTCCTAGTAGTAATGTTTAAGGATAATCCATAGACCAAATGCTATAGTCTATATACTCTATATACTCAAGATAATCTATAGACCTCTTTTACTCTATCCATTCATCCACAAAGAAAAGTTCATAAACATGGATACTTCCATATCCATATATATGAAGGTAGAAAAAGGTATGCCCAGACCTTATTTTAGATTAGGAAGAATCAAAAATTAGGAAGAATAGGGACGCCTGGGTGGCTCAGCTGGTTAAGCAGCTGCCTTCGGCTCAGGTCATGATCCCAGCATCCTGGGATCGAGTCCCGCATTGGGCTCCTTGCTCTGCAGGGAGCCTGCTTCTCCCTCTGCCACTCTGTCTGCCTGTGCTCACTCTCTCTCTCCCTGACAAATAAATAAATAAAATCTTCAAAAATTAGGAAGAATCAAATATAATAAATGAGATCAGCCTCCTGCAAAAGTAACTACATCCTTAGTTTAGTCAGTTAAATGACGTGGATCAGGATATTTGGAAATTCCCGAATCTAACAAGGTGATTCACATGTAATCTAATAAAACCAGACCTCAGTAAAATTAGACTGACTCTAAGAAACAAAATGTGTAGTCTAGAAAAAGGGACTCCCAAAGAGCAAAAGATTTGACAGTTTTTCTAAACCTATCCAAAGAAGTTTCTCTCTGCACAACATTCCAGTCCCTAAAAATGTGAAAAGTTTTATGATACAATAGTTTTTCAGGCTTTTCTATGCCCTAAATCCATCTCTTTGTTCTCATTCCATCTTCATAAAACAAACATCTGATGAATTAATAACAGGGCTTCCCTTGTACCTTGAATAGATAAGGGGTTGCTCTGGACAGTGAATACCAATATTTTGTTAAGTGGAAAGATACTAATAAATGGACAATCTGATTTCCATTTTAGTCTACTGACATTTTGTTATTATGACAATTGTTGAAAACTTCCAAAATCTCAATACACCAATAAAATTAGGTATCTGAGGGGCACCTGGGTAGCTCAGTGGGTTAAAGCCTCTGCCTGCAGTTCAGGTCATGATCCCAAGGTCCTGGGATCGAGCCCCACATCGGGTTCTCTGCTCAGTGGGGAGCCTGCTTCCCTTCCTCTCTCTCTGCCTGCCTCTCTGCCTACTTCTGATCTCTGTCTGTCAAATAAATAAATAAAATCTTAAAAAAAAAAAAAAAATTAGGTGGGGCGCCTGGGTGGCTCAGTGGGTTAAAGCCTCTGCCTTCAGCTCAAGTCATGATCCCAGGGTCTTGGGATCGAGCCCCGCATTGCGCTCTCTGCTTGGCAGGGAGCCTGCTTCCTCTCTCTCTCTCTCTGCCTGCCTCTCTGCCTACTTGTGGTCTCTGTCAAATAAATAAAATCTTTAAAAAAAAAAAGTATTAAAAAAAATTAGGTATCTGAATATGCAAAGTGAGTAGACAGCGGAAGCTATGGTAACCAAACCAGACACTGGTTCCCCATGAGAGGATTTTAGGAACCACCTAGAATTCCTCTATCTCATAATGTCTCTCTAATGACAATATCATTTACAGACCGTATTTCAAAGTAGAATATGGCTACCTGGTAGTATAAAAATGACAACCTCTGAATCCCCAGACTAGAAAAACCGCCATTCTTTTATTTAAGGCATTAAACAAAATAATACAAACAAAAAGCCACATTGTATGTACATAATCCTCAGCCAGAAGATACATATACATTTCTCAAATTTACAGTTACAGAAATCTTTTATATTTTTTTAAGGATTTTTATTTATTTGACAGAGAGAGAGAGAGAGCATGCACACGCACAAGCAGGGGGAGCAGCAAGTAGAGGGAGAGGGAGAAGGAAGCCTGACATGTGGCTCAATCCTGGGATCATGAGCTGAGCTAAAGGCAGATGCTCACCCCATAGAGCTACCCAAGCACTCCTACAGAAATCTTTTGGCAACACAAACTATAATATCCATTATTTCACTTGATTCTTACAACAAAACTATGTGGAAAAGTAAACGGTACTGCGCCTCTACTTTTCAGATGAGGAAACTCAGAGTGTCAATAATTTGTTCACATAGGTAGTTAAAGTCACACAGGTAGTAAATACCTCAAATATAGGCCTTTTGACAGCAAATTTAGTTCTTTTGCTAGGGCTATACTGATATGATCATTTTAAACACTAATAAATCTACTAAACTTAACTTACTCCAGATCCAAAGTAAGATTTGGTAGGGAGGAGGGGGCACTTTCATTGAAGTGTAAAATATGTATAAAAAAGTATATGAATTTTAAGTGAAGAACTCCATGAATATCACAAAGTGAACACATCCATATAAGCATCGCCCAGGTCAAATCATAGAAGTAAAGTTTTCCAGGGCACCTGGATGGCTCAGTGGGTTGAGCCTCTACCTTCAGCTCAGGTCATGATCTCAGGGTCCTGGGATCAAGCCCCTCATCAGGCTCTCTGCTCAGTGGGGAGCCTGCTTCCCCCGCCCCCCACCCCGCCTGCCTCTCTGCCTACTTGTAATTCTCTCTCTCTATCAAATAAATAAATAAAATCTTTAAAAAAAAAAAAAAAGGAAGTAAAGTTTTCCTACATCATTTGACTACCACTGGACTCATATGGATGAACTTTTTTTTTTTTTTTTTTAAAGATTTTATTTATTTATTTGACAGAGAGAAATCACAAGTAGATGGAGAGGCAGGCAGAGAGAGAGAGGGAAGCAGGCTTCCTGCTGAGCAAGGAGTCCAATGTGGGGCTCGATCCCAGGACCCTGAGATCATGACCTGAGCCAAAGGCAGCAGCTCAACCCGCTGAGCCACCCAGGCGCCCTTGGATGAACTTTTAATAGCCAGTCCCTACACCATCTTCCACTTAACTTTCATGTAAGAGCTCCCCATAATGGTAAATGACTCAAGAAGTAGTACTATAGAGGAAAAGTTAGAGTGAACAGGTGAAGCTAATTAAGAATCAACTGCAGGGGCGACTGGGTGGCTCAGTGGGTTAAGACGCTGCCTTCAGCTCAGGTCATGATCTCAGGGTCCTGGGATCAAGTCCCGCATTGGGCTCTCTGCTCAGCAGGGAGCCTGCTTCTCTCTCTCTCTCTCTCTCTGCCTGCCTCTCCATCTACTTGTGATTTCTCTCTGTCAAATAAATAAATAAAATTAAAAAAAAAAAAAAGAATCAACTGCAAACTCTAGGGGTGCCTGGGTGGTCCAGTCAGTTAAGCATCCAACTCTTGCTTTTAGGTTAGATCATGATCTCAGTGAGATAAAGCCCAGCACAGAGCCTGCTTAAGACTATCTTTCCCGGGGCACCTGGGTGGCTCAGTGGGTTAAGCCTCTGCCTTCGGCTCCCGTCATGATCTCAGGGTCTTGGGATCAAGCCCTGCATCAGGCTCCCTGCTCAGCGGGGAGCCTGCTTCCCCCTCTCTCTCTCTGCCTGCCTCTCTGCCTACTTGTGATCTCTGTCAAATAAATAAAATCTTAAAAAAAAAAAACCTCTCTTTCCCTATACCTTTGCCCCTCCACTCTCCCCGTGCTCACAAGCTCTCTAAACTAAATAAATCCGTTTTTTTTGTTTTTGTTTTTGTTTTTGTTTTAATCCACTCCAAGGCACCTGCGTGGCTCAGTTGGTTAAGCGTCTGCCTTTGGCTTAGGTCATGAACCCAGGGTCCTAGGATCCAGACCCACAACAGGCTCCCTGCTCAGCAGAGAGCTTGCTTCTCTCTCTCCCTCTGTTGCTCCCCTAGCTTATGCAGCTCCCCTCCACCAAATAAATAGAATCTTAAAAAAAAAAAAAATCAATTGCAAACTCTTATTAGTAGTACAGATACAATGAAATCACCATCTCATTAGAATCAAGTGGCTGAGGGGCACCTGGGTGGCTCGGTGGGTTAAGCCGCTGCGTTCGGCTCGGGTCATGATCTCAGGGTCATGGGATCGAGTCCCGCATCGGGCTTCCTGCTCAGCAGGGAGCCTGCTTCCCTCTCTCTCTCTCTCTGCCTGCCTCTCTGTCTACTGTGATCTCTCTCTGTCAAATAAATAAATAAAATCTTAAAAAAAAAAAAAAAAAAAAAAAAGAATCAAGTGGCTGAGGGCACCTGAAAGGCTCAGTCAGTTAAGCGTCTGACTCTTGATTTCAGCTCAGGTCATGATCTCAGGGTCATAAAATCGAGCCCTACAGGGGTGGGTGAGCCCCACAGGGGTGAGCCTGGGTGACTCAGTGAGTCAAGCCTCTGCCTGTGGCTCAGGTCATGATCTCAGGGTCCTGGGATGGAGCCCCCATTGGGAATCTCTGCTCAGCAGGGAGCCTGCTTCCCTCTCTCTCTCTGCCTGCCTCTCTGCCTACCTGTGATCTCTCTCCGTGTCAAATAAATGAATAAAGTCTTAAAAAAAAAAAAAAAATCAAGCCCCACATCAGACTCCATACTGGGCACAGAGCATGCCTGAGATTCTCTCTTTCCCTCTCTCTCTGAAACTCCCACCTTCGCACCGCCCTGCCCTCTCACGGTATCACACTCACTCTTAAACAAATAAACAAAAAACTGAGGACATACTATAATAACTAATCTGGAAAAAATCTACACAGGGAGCTTAGCTTATTAAGTAATTATCTAAGCATGACACTTTATCCACCAGCGTAATCCTCACCATGACTTGACGCACAAGCTTAATGGTTTCACTCCAAGGTCTATTTTGGTTAAATTTTGCATGGAGACGTTCCAAGAGAGAACTCATCTTACTCAGCTTCTCCGACTCTACGATATAAATCAGAAAACAGCATTAGAAATTCTTCTTTCAAGACCCTTCACAATTCTACTTGCAAAAAAACCCCACATACTTCATCCTGGTAACAAACTCAGTGAAAATATTTTTTAATGTCATTTACTTCAAAATATACAAATACTTTAGTTTTAATAACAAGAAGACACAGAAATTGGGGTCTAATCAAATGAACACTACAAAATATAACTGATTTCTATTCAGTTCTTTTAATGAAAGCCAAAAAAAGAACCACTTCTAATTATGTTTCAGGATTAAGACTACATTTAGTGACAAAATCATTACATGATAATGCATGAAATCCCTTGCATGATATATGTAGAGCATATATCTGAACGTGGCCTTCCAATAGTTATTTGGTTTTCAATATGAAATACAGACTTTCTTAATTTTTTAACATAATTCTAAGAGATCAGTGTATAAGTATTATCAAGAAAACAGGCTGTAGGGGGCCTGGGTGGCTCAGTCGTTAAGCGTCTGCCTTCGGTTCAGGTGATGATCCCAGGGTCCGGGGATGGAGCCCCGCCATTCGGCTCCCTGCTCAGCGGGAAGCTGCTTCTCCCTCTCCCATGCCCCCTGGTTGTATTCCCTCTCTTGCAGTCTGTCAAATAAATAAATAAAATCTAAGAAAGAAAGAGTGACAGAAAGGAAGAATGAGAGAAAGAAAGAGAACAGGCTATATTTGCCATTTTAATTTTTCCAGTTTGAAATCAAACTAGAACTATATGGATACGGAATATGTCAATGACTAAAAGATGAGTTTCCAGCAGAGGTTAGAGAAAGGTAGAAAAGTCCTCAGTTTCCTGGACTGAACAACCCTTGTGCTCTCCAGCCCTCCTAATTTTTATTTCTGAATTATAATTTTCATTACTGAAATTTAGTTGATTTTTTTATTTTTGAATTTGTATTACTTTATTGAATTAGTTTTAATTAAAATTTTTACTTTTGAAATACAGTTGATCCTTCCTCTAATTCTTATACTTCTTAGTATAAATGAGAACCTGTTCTAGAGACCACTGGCAATAAAAAAAAAAAAAAAAATACCCCTGAGATGGTATCTGTGAGGAGGTGTGCATATGTTAAAGTGGAAATAACCATCACAGAAAGCAAAAATGAGATACGGTGTTAAAAACAGACACATTACAATTGAAATGCAAAAAAGGAAAAGTTCAGTATCAGTCCTGGGGATATTACAGAAAAGATGACTGGTGATGTTGGCATTGAAAGATGAATAGAGGGGCGCCTGGGTGGCTCAGTGGGTTAAAGCCTCTGCTTTCGGCTCAGGTCATGGTCCCAGGGTCCTGGGACAGAGCCCCACATCGGGCTCTCTGCTCAGCGAAGAGCCTGCTTCCCTCTCTCTCTGCCTGCCTCTCTGCCTACTTGTGATCTCTATCTGTCAAATAAATAAAATCTTAAAAAAAGAAAGAAAGAAAGATGAATAGAATATCAGCAATCACAGTCAAGGTAGTGACATTTTCTAAATCAAGATTCAAATTCCTTCTTCCAATGTCCTCATCTTCTGGAAAATCAGTTTGGAGGCTGTTTCAGCCAGCTTACGGTTTGGACACATTGCTGACAATTCCACTTTCAAGACTCACTCACTCAAGCATTATTTTATATGTTGGGGATATTGGGAATACAGTAATGGGCAAATTAGACAAAATTTCTGCCTCATCCAGTTTCCATTTTACACTCACCAATCCCGCGCACCCAAGGAGTAAACCTTTCTTCTTCCTCTCCTTTAAAATATACTCCCCACCCCCCTTTTCCTCAAAAAGCCTGATGATAGTTACTTTACACGAATGCTCTATCACTTTTTGTGCCAGGGACTACACAATGATGAGTAAGGCAAGCTCCCTGATCTAACAAAGCTGAAAGTGGAGAAGACCGATGGGTAAACATTAATACAGTGATCCTTATTTACAGATCTATATCCAAAATGCTAAGGAAGCATTTAAGAGTGTAGAACTTCAGAGAATCTAAGTAAGGTTCCACAGAAAAGTTGTGAGTTAGTACAGCCACTGAAAGGATGAAAAGCAACGCATTTTACAAATATACAGTGTGATACAAGATCTGAACATTGTGACATTCTATGAAACTAGTGGGTTTTAAAATCACGAGATCCTAATAATTTCACTCATACCAAAACACCCTCTAATACTTGACACCTACGAGGTGTAAGCAAGTTTTAGATTCATTCGCCTGGTCTTCCATCAACTTTAGGCTAAAAATTTCCTGAGGCCCAACTGATTGTCCCTAGCTAAGCAGGAAACCTTCACAGAACTTGAGAGCCCCCATCACACCAAAGTCAGAGCCCTCGATCACCAAAGAAGGCACAGTCAGAAGCTATCCCGCCTCCTGGACTCCACGACCTCGTGAGCGTTGCCCTCGCGGAAGCATCGGCTCCCCCAGCTCTTCTCACAGATTGGCTCCCCCAAGCTGTGTCCCGCCCCCTGCTTTCCCCCTCAAGTCACTCACCCTCGGTTTCCCCCTGAGCCTTCATCCTGACGGTGGGGAGGTACTGAGTCCTACACAAGAGGATAAGCCCTTCCCCACCACTAACGAGGGAACCAAGTTGGTTCGGGCTCCCGGGACGCAGGGCACAAGCCGTCCCCACTCTTCCCGGGAAGGCTCAGTCTGAAGTCCCCGGCGGCAAGAAGAGAAGGGTGCTCCCGGCCGCCGCCATCTTCCCAACGGAACTTCCCAAATATCGCGAGATTAACCGTGATCCTGCGAGACATAGGAAAAAGGCTGGGCACCAAAATATCGCGAAAAATAGTGAATGCGGTGCTTCTCGCGAGATTTTTCCGATCACGCCTTTCCTTAGCTCTCGGTTGTTTCAAGACATTGCATCTAGATATGGTACTTGATGTCCGTAGGCGCTTTACTCTTCTTCGGAATGGCAAAGGAGTTTGTAAATTAAAATCCCGGCATCTCTTTACTGAAGGACTAGTTATTGGTATCAGATATGTTTTATTAAAGATAATATGCTTTCTTGAGATACTAGATGGAAAAACTAAAATGATACTGGCTCTTTGTAACCCGACGTTCCAAACCAGCCCAATTCACTTAATTCCCATTTCCTAATTTTTTAATCAAACTTCAGAAATATTTCTCACACAATGCCAATTTTTTTTTTTTGAAGATTTGGGAGATTTGGTATTAGGATTACTTTTGGATTAAGGTAAACTTGTAGCAGTTAGGGGCATCAGATGGTTTTAATTATATACCAAGGTGTATCACAATTGGTAGTGTCCCTATTTTGTAATCACAGTAAAAAAAAAATCAATTTAGTTTGTACTTCACAGTACGATTTTCCGTAAATCCACACAAGGAGAAATCTGGAGTAATACTGAGAAGTTTGTCGTCACTGCAACTGAAGAAGCTGGCTAAGATACAAAGCTAGTATTCGGTGAAAGTTCTTAACATAGTCAAGTCTTGTTCGGTTTTGTTTTAATGTTCTTTTTCCAAACGTCTTTGAAAATAGCTGCGATGAAGTTGGATTTTACCTAGTTCCCTGCAGTGATATTAAGTGGTGGATCTCTACTGACTCTTCAGTCTCAGACTTGCCACATTTCAAAAATGTTATTCAAATACATTCCAAAAATATTTCAGCAGATAACAACAGATCAGGTGAGCAAGCACAGCACTGTAAATTTAATAGCAAATCTTTTAAGTGTCTGGGAACATGTTTACTACCACAGAGATATCTATAACCGTGCTCCTTGAAAGTAGGATTTGAAAATTTTATTTATTACCTTTTCCTCTTTATCCTCATTCCCGTTAGTCACCATGTAGTGGGGTTCTTAGGGCAGGATTTGACCTTCATTTCTGAATCCCCACTGCCTACCTACAACTGTACTTGGGCCCAGTAGACAAATATTTTACTGGGCTTACAAACCTTGCTAGACCCCACCTCCTTTTCCGTTGTCAGTCCCCAGCCATGCTAGCCTCCTTTCTCATGCAGAAAATTCCTGCACTCTGGGCACCTGGGTGGCTCAGTTGGTTCAGTATCTGCCTTGACCCAGGTCATGATCTCAGAGTCCTTAGGTCAAGCTCTGCATTGGGCTCCCTGCTCAGTGGGGTGCCTGCTTCTCCCTCTCCTTCTGCTCCTGCCCCTGCTTGTGCTCTCTTGTTTTCTCTCTCTGTCAAATAAATAAAATCTTTAAAGAAAGAAAAGAAAATCCCTGCACTATTTTCTCTCCCAGTGTGTTTGAACAGGACTTCTTTTTCCTTTTTAAGATTTTATTTATTTATTTGACAGGCAGAGATCACAAGTAGGCAGAGAAGCAGGCAAAGACAGAGGAGAAAGCAGGCTCCCTGCCGAGCAGAGAGCCGGATGTGGGGGGCTCGATCCCAGGACTCTGGGATCATGACCTGAGCCGAAGGCAGAGGCTTTCACCCACTGAGCCACCCAGGCGCCCCTGAACAGGACTTTTTAAGTGCTATAAGAAACTTACCTCCAACTGACCCCTTCATGTCACTAAGGTCTTCTTATTCAGATGTCAATTGTCTTCCTCTAGACTAGAGAAGCCTTCTCTAGCCCCTGACTTATCAAGTCCTCTGTTACATTAGTTCAAGCCTCTCTCTTTTTTTTTAAGATGGTATTTATTTATATGAGAGAGAGAGAATATATGTGCCTGCGTGTGCAAGGTTGGGGGAGAGGCAGAGGGAGAAAGAAAGAATCTCCAGCAGACCCCAAACTGAGCGCAGAGCCGAATGTAGGGCTGGATCTCACAACCCCGAGATCATGACCTGAGCCTAAATCAAGACTCCAATGCTTAACTGACTGAGCCACCCAGGTGCCCCTCAAACTTCTCTTTAATAGCACTTTCGCCATTTAAATGTATTAAGTACATGATGGTTCAATGCCTATCTTCCCTGTTAGATTGCTACCTCCAGGGGTGCCTGGGTGGCTCAGTGGGTTAAGCCTCTGCCTTTGGCTCAGGTTATGATCTCAGAGTCCTGGGATCGAGTCCCGCATTGGGCTCCAGCAGGGAGCCTGCTTCCCCCCTCTCTCTGCCTGTCTCTCTGCCTACTTGTGATCTCTCTCTCTCTGTCAAATAAATAAATAAATCTTTAAAAGAAAAAAAGAAAAAAGATTGCTACCTCCAGGAAGGTTTAACCTGGTCCACTTCTTAGAATACTGTCTAATAACATTGCCTAGCCCAGCCCCTACATGTCAGAGAGTGCATATTATTGGGATAAATTGATAGGGTTGCTGGATAAAATACAGAACACTTGGTTAAATATGAATTTCAGATAATCAATAAATACTCTTAATATAAAAATGTGTTCCAGGGACACTTGAGTGGCTCAGTCAGTTTAGCATCCACCTTCAGCTCAGGTCATGATCCTGGGGTTCTGGGATTGAGCCCCACATCGGACTGTCTGCTTCTCCCTCTGCCTCTGCCCCTCATCCAGTTTGTGTTTACTAGCTCTCCATCTCTCTTGCTTGCTACCTCTCAAATAAATAAATAAAATATTTTTTTAAAAGTGTGTTCCAAATATTATATAATGTAAATCTAGCAACCTTAAAATTGAGGTACAGAGAGCATTTTATCCAAGTGAGAATATTCAAAGATAATTCATATTTATTTTTTAAAAGATTTTATTTATTTATCTGAAATAGAAAGATAGCAAGAGAGAGGACACAAGCAGGGAGAGTGGGAAAGGGAGAAACAGGCTTCCTGCTGAGCAGGGAGCCTGATGCGGGGGCTCCCAGGACCCTGGGATCATAATCTGAGCCGAAGACAGACGCTTAAGGACTGAGACACCCAGCACCCTATATTTATTTTTTTCAAGATTTATTTATTTATTTAAGAGAAAGAGAAAAAGAACACACAAATGGGGGGTGGGTAGCAGAGGGAGAGGAATAGAGGGAATCCTCTCAAGCCAACTTTCCACTGAGTGTAGAACCCGTCTCACGGCCCAGTCCCACGACCCTGGGTTCATGACCTGAGCTGAAACCAAGAGCCAGATCCTCAACCGACTGAGCCACCCAGGCACCCCTGAAAGATAATTCATATTTAAAATGCTGACAAGCGGGCACCTGGGTGGCTCAGTGGGTTAAAGCCTCTGCCTTCAGCTCAGGTCATGATCTCAGGTCTTGGGATGGAGCTGGGTATCAGGCTCTCTGCTCAGCAGGGAGCCTGCTTCCTCCTCTCTCTCTGCCTGCCTCTCTGCCTACTTGTGATCTCTGTCTGTCAAATAAATAAATAAAATCTTTAAATCAAATCAAATCAAATCAAATGCTGACAAGCATCGATGGAATCCTAATACTTATGTATTAGGTAGGAACTGGTAATACAAACACAGCCCCAAACTTAGATGGACTCACTTGATTTAGAATTCTGAAAATATGATTGGTTACAATAATCAATACCCCCAAATTTTCGTTAATTTATTGTTGTGCCCAAAATATCAATATTAGATATACAGCTACATTTCCTCATGGAAATTGTACACAATAATGTCTATACCAAGTGTAGCTAGGTAATTTTAAAGCTTCTAAGCTTGAAAATAAAGTAAACTTTACCAAAATTTGGTTACAGAACAGAATAAGAGGTTATTTCTCATCTGAAAATGTGGATAAAATGACATTATTGAATAATTTGTACTCCAAAAGTAAAGAAAGGAGAGACGTGTCATTAAACAAGAAAATCATTCAAGGTGCACATAGGAGCAGTCTTTGTATATGGCAAAAAGGGGACATTAGGGGTGCCTGGGTGGCTCAGTGGGTTAAAGCCTCTGCCTTCGGCTCAGGTCCTGGGATCGAGCCCTGCATCAGGCACTCTGCTCAGTGGAGAGCCTGCTTCCACCTCTCTCTCTCTGCCTGCCTCTCAGCCTACTGTGATCTCTGTCTATCAAATAAATAAATAAAATCTTTTTTTTTTAAAAAGGGACATTAGTCAAATTTTAAATGACTAAATTTTTTAAAAAGATTTTATTTACTTATTTGACAAAGAGAAACACAGCAAGAGGGGGAACACAAGCAGGGGGAGTGAGTGAAGGAGAAGCAGGCTTCCCATTGATCAGGGAGCCCAATGCAGGACTCGATCCCAGGACCTTGGGATCATGACCTGAACTGAAGGCAGATGCTTAATGACTGAACCCTCCAGGTGCCCCAATGACTAAGCTTTGAGGGAGATTTCACAGGACTCTTTAAACCTAAAATCTAAACTAATAAATTGATCCGGGGCAGGGTTGGGGGAGTTATTGACTTTAGTTAAATATTTCCTCTTGAGTACAGCCTAAAGAGACGCTTTCTGACTTGCTTTGAGGAATTTACAGGGAAAGTATAGCCTTCATCTAACTGATTACCGTGGGGTTCATAAAGTTGCCCTGACTTCCTGTCCTAGGAGGTCATGCAAATAAAGCTAATCACGTGCAGTCCTGGAATTTCTCAGTTCAAAGTTTTTCTGTAGAGTGAAGCAACCTTATTTTATAAAAAGCACTATTTTCACCAATTGTTGGACAAATTTCTGCAGTTTACACTTGATTTTGTATTTAAACACTTGGACAAAATATATTTCCTAGAGTAAAAATTTTTTCCCAGCTTTATTTAGAGATTATTGAGACTAGAGTAGAAATGTATCCACCAAAAAGAGAAAGTGTACTGCAATAGAAAGAGTACTGGTCTAAGATTAAAGAAAGAGCTTTCCCTGCTCCTGGCCCTTCCTACACTTTATGGAAGTGTATTCCAACTCCTGAGTCTCGGTTTTAACCTTTAGTAGATGGATGTAGTAATACCAATCTTTGCCACCTTACTGGATTTTTTGTTCAACTGATATCTACTGACAGACTTAAAAGAGTTCTGTGGAAAATTGAACAGTACTATAGAAATAGAAAAATTCAGTAAAATCTTCATTTATTCATTCATTCATTAGGAGTCTCTAGTCTTCAATAGGTAACCAATAATTAAGAAAGTTTCAACTACTGTTTTTTTTTTAAAGATTTTATTTATTTATTTGACAGACAGAGATCACAAGTAGGCAGAGAAGCAGGCAGAGAGAGAGAGAGGAAGGGACGCAAGCTCCCTGCTGAGCAGAGAGCCCAATGCGGGGCTCGATCCCAGGATCCTGAGATCATGACCTGAGCTGGAGCCGAAGGCAGAGGCTTTAACCCACTGAGCCACCCAGGTGCCCCTCAACTACTGTTTAATTTAGATGAATTTTATTCAAGATTTCATTTGACACATTATCATTAATTCCTTCTGCTGTTCCCATTTTTCCATTTTACCATGGGTGTGGGTGTATCCTGGGTCAAAACTTAATCTCATTTAGAATACATAAAAAATCAGAGTGATTTTGCTGAACTCATGCCAGTGTTTGATAAGGTGGCTCAGTCATTTCATCTAGTTGATTGCTAAGTCATCCCATTGGCCATCATGTCAGACACTGGTGGAGACTTTTATATCCAGGCTCTCTTGCAGCAATGAATGGTTTCAGTACTTATGTCTATACCTGAGTTCCAGCACTTATGTCAATCCTTTTTTTCTTAATGGCATTAAAGTTCCTCCCATGGTTAATTAAAAATATTACCTTTTTCATTTTTAGCAAATGTTTATGGACTCAAACATCTAGGTAAAAAATTTTCTTTTTGGTACCCATGTGACCAAAGCAACAAGAAAATCTTCTTTCCTTTTTTTTTTCTCTTTAACTGTCAGCACTTGTTTCCTTTTTTTTTTTTAAGTTTTATTTATTTTACAAAGGGAGACAACACAAGCAGGAGGAAGAAGGAGGGAGAAGCAGGTTTCCCGCCTAGCGGGGAGCCCAATGTGGGGATCAATCCCAGGATAGGGAGATAATGACCTGAGTGGAAGGCAGACCTTTAGCAACTGAGCCACTCAGGCTCCCCAACAAGAACATTTTCCAGGAGTGATTCTGAGAGTGGATTCTTCTGCTTATATTCAGGGTAATTTCTGGGCCCTAATTTACTGGCTAATCTTCCCATTAAAAAAAAAAAAGTTATTTATTTATTTATCAGAAAGAGAGAGAGATCGCACAAGCAGGGGGAACAGTAGGCAGAAGGAGAAGCAGGTTCCTTGTCAAGCAAGGAGCCGGATGTAGGGGTAAATCCCAGGACCCTGGGACCATGACCTGAGCCACCCATGTGACCCTGGTCTTCCCACTTTAGTTATACATATCCCATTTAATCTTCGTGATCCTATTCAAATGCCCTACATTTATAAAACTTTTTCTTAACACTTTCATCCTCCTTTAGAACCTTTGCAGTGCTCTGACTCATTCTTATGACATTAATCATCTTATATCTTGTGGTATGAATATTTTCTCTATATCTTGCTTGATGACCTTAGAGAAAGGACACTATTTCACAGAGGAGGGCTGTAAAGTCTCATAGATAAATTTGATGAATAAATGAATGAAGAATTTTGGATAAGTTATTTGAGTCCTTGGTGCCTTAGTTTCCTCACATATACAATCCCATTCAAATGACTGTGGAGATGGAATGAGATAATGTGTGCAAAGTTCTGAAAAGTAAAATATGAAGGGCGGGATATTATTTTTTTCTTGCTCATGAATACTATGTTCTACTTGTTCGTAATTATAATCTTCTGTGTGAAGATAAAAGGCTAAATGATTCCAGAAAAGCTACAGACAATCCGAAAAGGTGATGAGTTTTCAAGATTTTGAACAGTGGAGAGAGCAAGTGCCACACTATTTAAGAGCTTGTGCTTTCGTGTTAGACGTGAATTTGAATCTCGTTTTTGGCACTTGCTGGACTAGCTTTGTTATCGTAAGTTATTTAACTTCTGTGACTCCGAGTTTCCTTATATGTAAAATAGGGAAGAGGAGATCGCGTTTTGCAGGGTAGTATGAGAATTAGAGATGAGGCGCATAGTGTACGCTATGGAAGGAGGCATTGTTAATACTTAAGGACTTGGGTTGAAGTGTCTCCACACTCGCCCTTTGTCCCGTTGACAATATTTTCATACTGGTAGTTAAAAGAGTTGTCATAAAGCATGCAAAATTAGTTTTGTGCCGGAGCCTGGGAGTTTTTGTTCAATGAGTTACCAATAAAGTTTTGAATAAACAAAAAATTCTACCGCCGTTTCAATAAAGCTCTGCTCAAACGGAGAGCGGGGAGCTTATCGCGAGAATCTGGCGGAACGCGTTTCTTGTTCAAGACCTACTCTCGCGTTGTTTGAACAAGCCGTGGCGAGAGGTGAAAGGGAAGCACGAAATACCGCGAGAGTCTTCAGGATTCTCGCGGTATTTCCTGGGTTTGCCCCCTCCCCCCCCCAGTGCCGTTTCGGTTTAACCTAGTGTGTGACTGAGTCTGTGTGAGGGAGCGAGTGAGTGTGTGAGGCATTAAGGTGAGGCGGAGGCAAGAAGAGGGGCTCTCTTAGGAGCGAGGGACAAAGGGGGCGTGAGGCATCTAGGCCGCGGGACCCCAGCGACAGGAAGCCGCCCCGAGCCGGGCTACCGGGTAGGGGAAGGGCCCGCGCAGTCTTCACAGGGCCCCAGAGCCGAAGTCGGCCCCACAGCCCCAGGCCGTCGGCTTCCTACTTCCTCGACCTCCCCGGCGCCCGGGCCTGAGGACTGGCTCGGCGGGGGGAGGAGGGGAAACAGACTTGAGCAGCTACCCGTTGTCTCGCAACTCCACTGCTGAGGAACTCTCATCTGTTTTCTGGCTCCTTCACCCCCTACCTCATGTAGGAGGGTGCTGAGGCGTCGGGAGGGAGGAGGAGCCTGGACTACCGTCCCTTCCCTCCCCACCCCGTTCTAGGGGCGCTTTGGTAGGCGTGGGGTTGGGGGGGAGGGTGGGGGTTACTTTTTGGAGTGCTGGGGAACTTTTTCCCCTTTTTGAGGCTAGGGGAAAGGGAATGCCCAATCCAGAGAGACATGGGGGCAAGAAGGACGGGAGTGGAGGAGCTTCTGGAACTTTGCAGCCGTCATCGGGAGGTGGCAGCTCCAATAGCAGAGAGCGTCACCGCTTGGTGTCGAAGCACAAGCGGCATAAATCCAAGCACTCCAAAGACATGGGGTTAGTGACCCCCGAAGCAGCACCTTTGGGTACAATTATCAAGCCTTTGGTGGAGTATGATGACATCAGCTCTGATTCAGATACCTTCTCTGATGACATGGCCTTCAAACTGGACAGGAGGGAGAATGATGAACGTCGTGGGACTGATCGGAGTGACCGCCTGCACAAACATCGTCACCACCAGCACAGACGTTCCCGGGACTTACTAAAAACTAAACAAACAGAAAAAGAAAAAAACCAGGAAGTCTCCAGCAAATCGGGATCAATGAAGGACCGGGTATCAGGAAGTTCAAAGCGTTCAAATGAAGAGAATGAGGACTATGGGAAGGCACAGATATCCAAAAGCAGCAGCAACAAAGAATCCAGGTCATCCAAACTCCATAAAGAGAAGACCCGGAAAGAACGTGAGTTGAAGTCTGGGCACAAAGACCGGAGTAAAAGTCATCGGAAAAGGGAAACACCCAAAAGCTACAAAACAGTGGACAGCCCCAAACGGAGATCCAGGAGTCCTCATAGGAAATGGTCTGACAGCCCCAAGCAAGATGATAGCCCGTCAGGAGCTTCTTATGGCCAAGATTATGACCTTAGTCCCCCAAGATCTCACACTTCTAGTAATTACGACTCCTACAAGAAGAGTCCTGGAAGTACCTCAAGAAGGCAGTCAATTAGCCCTCCTTACAAGGAGCCTTCCGCCTACCAATCCAGCACCCGGTCACCCAGTCCCTACAGTAGACGACAAAGATCTGTGAGTCCCTATAGTCGGAGACGTTCTTCCAGCTATGAAAGGAGTGGCTCTTACAGTGGGAGATCACCCAGTCCCTATGGTCGCAGACGGTCCAGCAGCCCTTTCATGAGCAAACGGTCTTTGAGTCGGAGTCCGCTCCCCAGGTGAGCTCTTTGCCTATAGCCCTTTCTTACTTAGAAATATATATAGCCCTTTCTTACTCTTACTAGGCTGGGTCATCAGGAACTGGCAGTCTTGTTAATGTTTTGTTGAAGCCCCCAGTCTTCCTCGTGGACTGGAACACCTTGCTATTGGTTAGCTATTCAAGTAGGTGAATCTGGTCTTCTCTTAACACAGAATTTGAGAAGTGGAGAGTTCGCATACCTAAAACTGCTAAAGGTAGGTACTTCCAGTGGTGAGATCTTCAGTTGTAAGCTCCTGTTAGAAAAATAAAGCTCCAGCTTATTTAATACACAGGGTTGATAACAGAGCTTATCAAGCTTTTTCTGTTGCATTATCTTAACTGTTTTTAAATCACCTTGGTATTCGTGCTTTAGACCTGACTGGAAATGTAAGAAATTGTAAATTTTCATTTGCATTATCTTGAAGCTGTTTGCCTAGGTCGTCTATCATTTGTGCGTGTGCTATCCACTGAGTCTTCAAAGCTGTAAGTTTATTTCGTAATTGACAATGTTTTGATAACTCTTGTCTTTTAACTGATGTTTCTAGTGGAAATTCAGCTGTTTAGTCCTTTTTCCTTTTATTGATATATAGTGTAGCAAAAATTGGTTCTAAGGAGAATTCGATTTTTTTTTTTTTAACAGCATCACCATTTACCTACCCTGTGACCACTGGCAATTTTCAAAGTCTTTCTCTAAAATGATAATAGTATGGATCGAGTCCCGCTCAGCAGGGAGTCTGCTTCCTCCTCTCTCTGCCTGCCTCTCTGCCTACTTGTGATTTCTCTCTGTCAAATAAATAAATAAAATCTTTAAAAAAAAAATAAAATGATAATAGTGCCTTTACCATATTTTAGCAAAAAAGGCAGGTTAGTTTGAAATTTAATCGTTAAGATTAATTACTACTGAAAACTGTTCTTATTAGATGATAAGATGTGTTTCTTTGTGGACTCACCTTTGTCCACAAAAGAAGATGGGTTTTGGAGTTATACCTGAGTGGAATCCTGATCTTGATTTGTGAACTTTGGCAATAATTTAATTTCTCCCTGCAAATGTGTCTTCATATGTAAAGTGGGAATAATAACTACCTACTTTGAGAGTAGTTGTGAGGATTAAATTAGCTAGTAAATAAGAGGTGTATAGCACAGTTCCTGGTTACGTGGTGCAAGTCAGTAAATTCTGTCTTATGAGTGAGGAAATGTTGAATACTAGGGGAGAGATTATGCTAATTAGTAAAAATCCATGCATTTCTTTTACATGTCAGTATGAGTAATTTTTGCTGACTTAAAGTGATAATTATTCATAAATTAGTTTGAATTAATCAAACTGCAGAGTTCTTAGCTGTGAGGGTCTAAAAGTTCCTTAGTCCTTCCCCTCACCCCTAAACCTCCCATTTTATCACAATTTTTCAAACAGAAAAGTTGAAAGAATTATGGTGAGAATCCATATATGTACTACCTAGATTCTACAATTAATGTGTGCTATGTATTTTATCATATCCATCCATCTCTCCATTAATCCATCTTTTGTTCTGATTCATCTCAAATTGCAAACATCAGTATATTCACTGTAAGCATTTTAGTGTGTTGTGTATAACATTAGCTGGAGTTGACTTTGAAGGGGTAAGAGTAAAATTTATATACAGTGAAATGGATGTTTTAAGTGTTTTAATTTGTAACGTAGCTTAGTCGTTTAAGGGAACATAAGAAATATTCTCAGAATACTTGTTTTCTTGAGGGAGTAGTTTCATTAAGGCTGTTTGGAGAATTTTTATTGTCATGAGTTTTGGGAATATGGAAGTGCACTTGAGACTAGAACACTAGAATGACTTTCAGAAAGAACTTGCTTTGCAGTGATTCCTTGTGGATTCATATTGCAAGTTCTCTCTTCCTCTACTCAGTTAATTGGAACTAGTGCAGTAATGGTAAAAAGTAAATCAGGAAAGAATTGGAGACACAGTATGATAGCATAGGACACAATATGTAAACATAATTTTAGAGTCAACACGCATATTTTTAGTTGGGTTTTAGAGAGCATTATATGTTTGTATGTGTGCACTACAGATTTTTTCTCATTCACTGGACTTCCAGACAGTGAATACAAAAATTTCTTAGAGTGGAGCATACAGATCCCTTCTGTGGTATCTCTGTTATTTTCCTTGGGAGACACAGTCAAAATTAAACAAGCAATATCATTTAAAAGACTGAAAATGCCTTGCCAGAAATTCAATGTCTTGACATCCTCCAAATTAATAGTGATTAATGGTAACAATTTCTTTTCAGATGGGTAGAACCTAACTGAATTCGGGGGAATAGACACTTGTTTTTGAGAACAGTTTTTATTATTGCCTGCATTTACCTGTTGGTTGTCTCCTCTCACCACCTCGCCTCCCCCCGTTGGTTTTTTTTTGCTTGAAGAGTGGATCTTGCTGTCAATATAGCATTTGTATCACTAAAAATGCCATACGTATATGGTCATCAAATGTTCTATTAACAATAGCTTCTGTTCAGAAATTGAAGGGTGTGTAGCAGAGTTCCTTAGAAAGATTTAGTAATGCTGAATGATTAAAGAAACTAGTATTTAGAGCATGTGGTTCTGACGTTACTTAGTGTTTGGGACTTCAGAAGTTTATCTTATCCTGGGATAGCAGAGGTGGTAGTTTTATCCCAGCTCCAATTCAGTGAGAGAAAACCTCTGGTTTCATCCAGTTATTTACAAGAGATGTATTAGTTTGATAAATCCACTTAACCATTTTCAGCATTGTATATTCTCATGTTCATATATATATTGTTATTGCTGTTTTGAGTACTTCTATTCCAATAATGACCTGTATTTTTTTTTTAAAGGAATATCAGATTTTCTTTCTTTTTTTTTTTTTTAAAGATTTTATTTATTTATTTGACAGACAGAGATCACAAGTAGGCAGAGAGGCAGGCAGAGAGAGAGAGAGGGAAGCAGGCTTCCTGCGGAGCAGAGAGCCCGATGCGGGGCTCGATCCCAGGACCCTGAGATAATGACACGAGCCAAAGGCAGCAGCCCAAACCTCTGAGCCACTCAGGCGCCCCGATGACCTGTATTTTAACTAACTTTGTGGAGCAAACTTCCAAAAAGCAGTGTAGGTATAAGAAAACCATGGCTAATACCATGTGAGTTACTTTGCCTACACATATGTACTATTTGTTTTGAAACATTTTTTGAAATATGTCAGTATTACTAATGACCAAAGATATTGAAGATCTGGAGTGGGAACAATTTATTTTAGAATACTGGGCAAATAATGCTTTGTTTAGTCAGGTTTTTAGTGCTATTTTTTCTCCCTTCACATTGAGGTCTGAGCACATTAGGCTTTATGAAAAGGCAAAAAGAATGAGTGTTGGGTTTCAGTTTAGAATAATCTGCCTCATGGATTTCCAAATTCTTAATAATGAAGAAAATAAATTGAACATGCAAAAGTACTTTGCTTTATGAGTTCCTATAAAGTTAATGGAGGGGCACCTGGGTGGTGGGTGGCTCAGTGAGTTAAGCCTCTGCCTTCAGCTCAGGTCATGATCCCAGGGTCCTGGGATCGAGCCCCACATGGGGCTCTCTGCTCAGCAGGGAGCCTGCTTCTCTCTCTCTCTGCCTGCTTCTCTGCCTACTTGTGATCTTCGTCAAATAAATAAATAAAATCTTAAAAAAAAATTGATTGGAAATCATTTTATATTTGAAAGTACCAGAAATCGTTATAGTTTGGGAAACTTCTGATAAATTATTTGGTAAGGCAACTTTTTCAGCTTACTTATCTTGCAAATCCTAATGAGTCTTGTATCTTAGGGGTTTTTTAGTATAGGCACAACTTAATTATCGACTGAGGATACAAGGAACAAAATTTTCCCGTGATCTGTCAATTAAATAGCTCCCTAGTTGAAACAGTTAGGTTTTGGTGAAGCATGCTAGTTACTTTTAACTTCCTGATTGGTATAACCCACATTTAGTATGATGTATGACTTTTTTTTTTAATCATGTTTTCATTTTATCACATTTAAACCGAAATTCCAAAAAAGTAATCATTGTGAATATGGGTGTTTTCCAACATGGGAAAAAAATACTCACCCATCTTCTTGTAGTAAGTAAGTAATGGATAATTTTAGTGTTATATGATTGAAATATGTTGTTCCTTGTAATCTACTTTTTCAAGAGATTTTATTTATTTATGACAGAGAGAGAAATCACAAGTTGGCAGAGAGGCAGGTGGGGGGGTGGGAAGGAAGGCTCCCTGCTGAGCAGAAAGCCCCATGTGGGGCTCTATCCTGAGATCATGACCTGAGCCGAAGTCAGAGGCTTAACCCATTGAGCCACCCAGGCATCTCCCTTGTAACCTATTTTTTAAGTAAACTTTATTATTTATTTATTTTTTTTTTTTAAAGATTTTTATTTATTCTTCAGAGAGAGAGGGAGAGAGAGCGAGCACAGGCAGACAGAATGGCAGGCAGAGGCTGAGGGAGAAGCAGGCTCCCTGCTGAGCAAGGAGCCCGATGTGGGACTCGATCCCAGGACGCTGGGATCATGACCTGAGCTGAAGGCAGCTGCTTAACCAACTGAGCCACCCAGGCGTCCCTTAAGTAAACTTTATTTTTTAACCCACTGAGCCACCCAGGCGCCCCTAAGTAAACTTTATATTTTAGACCGGTTTTAGATTCATAAAAAAAAATTGTGAAGATAGTACAAAGAATTATTATATGTCCTCGCATCCAGTTTCCCCTGTTATTAACGTTTTATATTGAACTGGTACATTTGTTACAGTTAACAACAATATTGATATTATTATTTTAAAGATTTTATTTATTTTTTTGAGAGAGGGAGAATGAGAGAGAGAGAGAAAGCACAAGAGGGGGGTCAGAGGGAGAAGCAGACTCCCCACCAAGCAGGGAGCCTGATGTGGGACTCGATCCAGGGACCCCAGGATCATGATCTGGCCAAAGGCAGTCATCCAACCAACTGAGCCACCCAGGTGTCCCAATATTGATATTATTATTAATGTCATCATCATCGTTATTTTTTGATGGTACCTAAGTCTACGGCCATACCACCCTGAACGTGCCCGATCTTGTCTGATGGTACCTAATTCATTTCTAAGATTGCTAAATTACTCAAAGTAGGTTCTTTAAGTTACAGTGCTCCATAGTTTAACTGATGTATTTTCCTGCATATTGTTGTCAGCTATCCATTTTAAACTGCCTTTTTCTTTTTACCTTAGGAAATCCATGAAGTCAAGAAGCAGAAGTCCTGCATATTCAAGACACTCATCTTCTCATAGTAAAAAGAAGAGATCCGGGTCACGCAGTCGACATTCCAGCATCTCACCTGTCAGGCTTCCATTGAACTCCAGCTTGGGAGCTGAACTCAGTAGGAAAAAGAAGGAAAGAGCTGCTGCTGCTGCAGCAGCAAAAATGGATGGAAAGGAATCCAAGGGTTCACCTATATTTTTGCCTAGAAAAGAGAATAGTTTAGTAGAGGCTAAGGATTCAGGCTTGGAGTCTAAAAAGTTAACCAGAGGTGTAAAATTGGAAAAATCTGCCCCAGATACTGAACTGGTGAATGTACCACATCTAAATACAGAAGTTAAAAATTCCTTAGATACAGGGAAAGTAAAATTAGATGAGAACTCTGAGAAGCATCCTATTAAAGATTTGAAAGTGCAGGGATCAAGAGACTCTAAACCCATAGCATTGAAAGAGGACATTGTTACTCCAAAAGAGACAGAGACATCAGAAAAGGAGACTCCTCCACCTGTCCCCACAGTTACTTCTCCTCCACCTCCTTTACCAACTACTACCCCTCCACCTCAGACACCCCCTTTGCCACCTTTGCCTCCACTACCAGCTATTCCACAGCAACCACCTCTGCCTCCTCCCCAACCAGTATTTAGTCAGGTTCTTACTTCTAGTACTTCAACTTTGCCCCCTTCTACTCACCCAAGGACATCTACTTTGTCCTCTCAGGCAAATTCTCAGCCCCTTGCACAGGTTTCTGTGAAGACTCAAGTATCCGTAACAGCTGCTATTCCACACCTAAAAACTTCAACGTTGCCTCCTTTACCCCTCCCACCCTTATTACCAGGAGACGATGACATGGATAGGTAAGTCCTATAGTTAACTGGGAAGACTGCCCTCTTGATGTAAATGTTTTGCATTTTCTCAAACTGTCAAAACTGCTCTAATACATGGCTGTTTAAAATGCTTTTATGAGTAGGAAAGGCTTTTGGTATTTGGTTTTCAGTGGAAAAGTTCTTTTTTTTTTTTTTAAGATTTTATTTATTTATTTATTTGACAGAGATCACAAGTAGGTAGAGGGGCAGGCAGAGAGAGGTGGGGGGAGCAGGCTCACTGCCGAGCAGAGAGCCCAGACCCTGGATTCATGACCTGAGCCAAAGGCAGGGGCTTTAACCCACTGAGCCACCCAGGTGCCCCAGAAGTTCTTATTTATAACCTTATTTAGGAGGAGAAAATTATAATTTGAGGCCTAGTAACCCTTTTTGTTCATAAGTTTATTTGATAAGTCTAACATTTGGTTCAAGTTTTTAAAAAAATTAATGGTATTTTTCTCCCTAAAGTTTTATGTTGAAAAATTATTTTTTTCTTTTTTCCTGTTAATTTTTTCTTTTTATTTTTTTTTAAATGTATTTATTTGACAGAGAGAGTTCACAAGCAGGCAGGCAGAGAGAGAGAGGAGGAAGCAGGCTCCCCGCTGAGCAGGGAGCCCGATGCGGGACCCGATCCCAGGACCCTGAGATCATGACCCTAGCTGAAGGCAGAGGCTTTAACTCACCGAGCCACCCAGGCACCCTCTTTTATTATTTTTTTCTTTTTTTAAGATTTTATTTATTTGAGAGGAAGAAACCACAAGAAGGGGAGGGGCAGAGGGAGAAGGAAAAGCAGACTCTCTGCTGAGCAAGGGGGCCTCAATCCCAGGACCCTGGGATCATGGTCTGAGCCAACAGCAACAGCTTAACTGACAGCCACCCAGGCACCCCAAGATCTTTGTTATCTTTAAGCAATCCCTGCACCCAGTGTGGGGCTCAAACCCATGACCCAGAGATTAAGAGTTATATGCTCCGCTAACTGAGCCAGCCAGGCACCTCTGTTGAAATTTTAATAGCCATAGAAAAATTGAAAGAATAATACAGTTAACTCCTTTATACTCTTCACCAAGATTCACCATTTAACTTTTTGCCACATTAGCTTTACGTTAAGATATCATGACACTTTACTTGTGAATACTTTAGCATGTCTCTTCTAAAACTAAGAACATTTTCCTAAAGAATCACAATACCTTAATCACCAAGAAAACTTACTACTAATTTAATAATATAATAATAATTCGATAATGATATCGAATATCCTTAGGGGTCCCCCAAAATTTTATAGCTGGGTTTTTTTCCTCCTAATTCAGGAAAAGAATAAACCAGGTTTATCTTGAAAGGCACTGCTTAAAAAAAAAAGCAATCCTGTAAGAACCAAGAATAGTATATAGAATCTTTACTAATTAGAATACAAATTCACAGTAGGATGATGGGAAGAACTCTAATTTTGATGAGTCCTCTGAATATTGAGAAGTGAAATGATTATGAAACATGAATCTGATTTTATGGAAGGCATTAGGAAATGTATTTATATCTTAGCAGGACTAGCTAGGCAAATACCATCAAACAAATACGATTTAGTGGTGACATATGCTATGGTAGTCTGTGTTTTTCCCTTAGGAGATCCTACCCTCTTATTCTCTAGGATATGAGTTTAATTTTAGTATGTGCTGGCGAAGCAAGCATGGGTATGAGTTTAATTTATTGCAACAAACTTTTATTATAACCATAAAAATAAGTGCTACTGATCTTACACCCCAGACCAATTCCTAAGCTTCCATTATTTTCCAAGTGACATCAGTAATTTGAATGATGATACATTTCAGCTCTTTACATCTGTATTTTTCCAGACTATGCTCTGTGCCTTTTAAGAAGGTGCAAATGCAATTAAAAAATTTTTTTTAAGAATGAGTCCATTATGGGACGCCTGGGTGGCTCAGTTGGTTGGGCAGCTGCCTTCCGCTCGGGTCATGGTCCCGGCGTCCTGGGATCAAGTCCTGTATCAGGCTCCTTGTTCGGCAGGGAGCCTGCTTCTGCCTCTGCCTGCCATTCTGTCTACCTGTGCTAGCTCTCCCTCTCTCTCTCTGATAAATAAATAAAATCTTTTTTTTTTTTTTTTTAAGATTTTATTTATTTATTTGACAGAGAGAAATTACAAGTAAGCAGAGAGGCAGGCAGAGAGAGGAGGAAGCAGGCTCCCTGCTGAGCAGAGAGCCCGATGCGGGACTCGATCCCAGGACCCTGAGATCATGACCTGAGCCGAAGGCAGCGGCCTAACCCACTGAGCCACCCAGGCGCCCTGATAAATAAATAAAATCTTAAAAAAAAAAGAATGAGTCCATTACTATTCATAGTGGTAAATCTTATTTTAAAGAAAATTTCCACCTGCTCTTTCTAATATTATTAATTGTCAGTTCTGCCATATCCTAAGATTTGCAAAGGAGAAGGATAAAACCTGAAATTTATGTAAAAAAAACTTGTTTAGGTACACAGTATACTTCTCACAGATACAAACTACATGTTTCTGTGGGTTTTGTTGGAAAAGGAAGTACCAGATGAGCATTATCCAATAGGACTCTGGGCCATGATCTGTTTATAGGAACCCTGTTTAAATATTAGTTTACCTAGTGGCTAGAGTAGTATCAGTGTGGCTGAGAATCTTCATCTTGAAATGTTTACTTGGCTAAACAAATAATTATTGAACTTATCTACCTCGTGTCAGTATAGTGTGCAGATTTCCAGAGGTGTAATAATTTTGATAGGCACATAGGAATTTCTATCTTTTAGGTTGGGATGAAAAGTAAAGTAAGACTATTCAGTGGTTATTTGAGTATGTGTGGCTATCTTTAAGAATGTGTATGAGAGGGGCACCTGGGTGGCTCAGTGGATTAAGCCTCTGCCTTCGGCTCAGGTCATGGTCTCAGTGTCCTGGGATTCAGCCGGGAGCCTGCTTCCCTCTCTCTCTCTTCCTGCCTCTCTGCCTACTTGTGATCTCTCTGTCAAAAAAAAAAAAAGAATGTGTATGAGAGGGTGCTTGGGTGGCTCAGTTAAGCAACTGCCTTCAGCTCTGGTCATGATCCTGGGGTCCTCGGATTGAGTCCCACATTGGACTCCCTGCTAAGTGGGGAGTCTGCTTCTCTCTCTGACCGCCCCTCCATGCTTTCACTCTCTCTCAAATAAATAAATATTTTAAAAAAATGTATATGAGAGAATGAAGTGAACAGAAGTATTTTTTGTTACATTATCAGTTCTGATTGTGAAAGTATAACTCTTTCATAGTCCAATGTACTTAATTTTTAATAGTATGTTAATTATGTAAAAACTCATACACAATAAAAACAAAGCATCTAGTTTCTATGGAGACAGATCCATATATATCCATATAAATTCACACCAAAAAGTCCAGAAAGATTTCTTTTTTTTTTTTTTTTTTTTTTTTTTTTTTTTTTAAGATTTTATTTATTTATTTGACAGACAGATCACAAGTAGGCAGAGAGGCAGGCAGAGAGAGAGAGAGGAGGAAGCAGGCTCTCCGCAGAGCGGACAGCCCGATGCGGGGCTCGATCCCAGGACCCTGGGATCATGACCTGAGCTGAAGGCAGAGGCTTTAACCCACTGAGCCACCCAGGCGCCCCCAGAAAGATTTCTTTAAGCTAATAATAATGGTTATCTCTATGAATGGGACTTAAGATGAGGATAAAAAGTAAAGAACCTTGTCTGCAAAATTTTAATATTTTAAAAATACTGAATGCTTCACAAATTTCCTTGTCCTCCTCACACAGGAGCCATGCTAATCTTCTTTGTATTATTCAGTTTTAGTATATGTGCTGCTCAAGTGAGTACCAATGTAGTCGTTTTTAAATGTATGATTATTATTAGTTTTCCACATAAATATAAATAAATTATTAAAGGTAGAAAAATGGAAATGAAGGTATCTTCCACAGTCAATTCTAGTTTTTCACTATGTGTTTTAAATTCAGGGTGGTTTTTGTTTTTGTCTTTAAATTTTTTTTATTTTTTGTGGTGCCACACTATCCCTGTATCATATCAGCTGCACCTGTTTTTCACATGAAAAATAATTTTTATCTCAGAAAACTTTTCAGGAAGAAATCTGAAAGTTGCAAGTGGAATTCATTTATATATATATATGTGTGTGTGTGTGTATGTATATATATATATATATGTTTATATATATATATATTTTTAAGATTTCATTTATTTATTTATTTCACAGACAGAGATTACAAGTAGGCAGAGAGGCAGGCAGAGAGAGGAGGAAGCAGGCTCCCTGCTGAGCAGACAGCCTGATGCGGGGCTCGATCCCAGGACCCTGGGATTATGACCTGAGCCGAAGGTAGAGGCTTTAACCCACTGAGCCACCCAGGCGACCCTCATTTATATTCTTAATCATCTTATGTGAGATTGCAGCAGCTTAATTTTTAAGAATGATTTATAGATATTTTTGTTGTATACAGTGCTTTAAACATAGAACACAGAATGTGATCAGTAAATATTGCTTATTTGAATAAGACTACTGAAAAAGACAGGATCAGGACTTATGTGGATGACACTGGGCATATAGTTAATTCACTCGGCACATGGATGATGTAAAGCTTGTATCAGGATTTGTCTTCTTTTAAAGTCCCTTTAGGAATAGAATGAAACTTTTTTTTCAAACATATCTATAGGGCCCGGAGTGTATTAATCCAGGTATCAAATGCAGGAGTGGATTTAACTAATGGTATTGCCAGAGCCTTTCTAATTCATGGTCTGCAGTTCTTTGTTTTAAGAAATAAAGGTTGCTGGGGCGCCTGGGTGGCTCAGTGGGTTAAAGCCTCTACCTTCAGCTCTGGTCATGATCCCAGGGTTCTGGGATCAAGCCCCGCATGGGACTCTGCTTGGCAGGGAACCTGCTTCCTCTCCCTCTGCCTGCCTTTCTGCCTACTTGTGATCTCTGTCTGTCAAATAAATAAATAAAATCTTAAAAAAGAAAGAAAGAAAGGTTGCTAAACTATCCATTCTTCATAATATAGTACATTTATCATGAAAATAGCTATTCATCGGGATCACCTGCTTTTTTTTTTCTTAAGATTTTATTTATTTGAGAGAAAGAGTGGCAGGAAGGTCAGAGGTAGAGGGACAAACAGACTCCCCACTGAGCAGGGATGTACCTCAGAACCCTTGAGATCATGACCTGAGCCAAAGTCAGACGCTTAAGCCACTGAGCCACCCAGATGCCCCGGGGATCGTCTGCTTTTAAGATCATCTGTATACTCTTTTTTAAAAAAAATTTTAGGTTTTATTTATTTATTTGACAGACAGAGAGGGAACACAAGCAGGGGGAGTGGGACAGGGAGAAGCAGGCTTCCTGCTGAGCAGGGAGCCCAGTGTGGGGGTAGATTTCAGGAACCTGGGATCATGACTTGAGCTGAAGGCAGATGCTTAACAACTGAGCCAACCAGGCACCCCTGTATACTTTTTTAAAAAATTTCAGTTGACTGTGGCTCTTGGCTGGCTCAGTCAGTAAATCATGCAACTCTCAAGTCTCTCAATTTTGGGGTCGTGAGTTCAAGCCCATGTTGGGCATGGAGCCTACTTCAGATAAATAAAATTTCAGTTAACCACACAGGGTTTTTAAAATCTTTGTTTTCAGGGTACCTGCCTGGCTCAGTTGGTAGAGCGTGCAACTCTTGATATAAGGGTTGTGAGTTCAAGGCACACTTTGGGTGTAGAGCTTACTTTAAAAATAAATAAATAAATAAAACTTCATTTCTGATCCATTTTTTTGTGGTTTGGTTCATTTGGAGTTTATCAGACTTAGTAGAGTCTATATTATTCTTTAAGGCTTTATCTTGGGGCACCTGGGTGGCTCAATTGGTTAAGTGTCTGCCTTCAGCTCAGGTCATGATCCAAGGGTTGTGGGATCGAGCCCCGAGTCATGCTCGCTGCTCAGCCGGGAGCCTGCTTCTCCCTCTGCCTCTGCCTGCTGCTCCCCTTGCTTGTGCTGTCTATCTCTGCCAAATAAATTAAAAAAAAAAAAAAAAAAGACTTTAAAGTATTGTGCTCTTGTAGAAGAGGAAGGATCTGTGTGACCATTCAGATTTGATTTAGAATTTTGCAAATGGAATGCTTCGTTCTCATTTTTAATGTATACAACTTAAATTTTTATTTTTTTTTAAAGATTATTTTTTTATTTGACAGGCAGAGATCACAAGTAGGCAGAGAGGCAGGCAGAGAGAGTGAGAGAAAGAGAGAGAGAGGAGGAAGCAGGTAAAAGGCAGAGGCTTTAACCCATTGAACCACCCAGGCGCCCCAGCAACTCAGATTTTTTTTTTTTTTTTAAAGATTTTATTTATTTGTCAGAGACAGAGGGAGAGAGAGTGCGCGAGCACAGGCAGACAGAGAGGCAGGCAGAGGCAGAGGGAGAAGCAGGCTCCCTGCCGAGCAAGGAGCCCGATGTGGGACTCGATCCCAGGACTCTGGGATCATGACCCGAGCCGAAGGCAGCTGCTTAACCATCTGAGCCACCCAGGCGTCCCACAACTCAGATTTTTAATAGAAGTTTGTAAAAGTAAATCATTTTTTAAACAACCTGCTTTAAGGGGAAAAGGGTAAATGATTGTATTTAAAGCTGTTTATGCTGTTGTGAAAAATATTAGGAAATCAGTCTTTTTAAATAGTTGTTATGTAAATTCATATTCTTTATTAACAATAAAGACTTAGTAGTGGTATTGATACTATAGTACAGATTAAATCCCATAATCATAAATTCGAGGAGACTATGCAGATTTTAAAATTTGAGCAGTTGTGGAGCTTGGCAACTTTTTTTGAAAGAAAGTTATTATACATGAGCATTTATGCAACTACTCCCCATATGTGAACCGAACTACAGGCATAAATGGGGAACCAGGAAATACTGACATTGGCAAGATCGGCTCTTCTTGGTACTGAATCCTCATAGTAATGACTTAGATGTTCAGTATCTGCTCTCCAGTGTTAGATCACCTCTGTACCATATGTCCTCTGCACTGTATAGAGCTGTGTTTTACTGTGTGTATACTGAAGGCTAAAGGCCATAATGTTAAGCATTGCAATTTTATGAGTCATCATTATTCCACAATGTTTGGTACATTGAAATTTGTTGAAATAGGATTTGACCTGTATTCAATTTATATGTTCTAAACTGGTAGTACATAGCAAATACTCACGCTTTATGAAATAAACATGCTAAACATGTAATTTTTCAGAAGCAATGTACATTTTCACGGTAGCAAACTGAACATGAACTTGTAAAGCCAACCTTAGAGAAAACAAGATCTAAATATAAGGGACGCCTGGGTGGCTCAGTTGGTTGGACGACTGCCTTCGGCTCAGGTCATGATCCCGGAGTCCTGGGATCGAGTCCCGCATCGGGCTCCCAGCTCTGCGGGGAGTCTGCTTCTCCCTCTGACCTTCTCCTCATTCATGTTCTCTCTCACTGTCTCTCTCTCAAATAAATAAATAAAATCTTTAAAAAAAAAAAAAAGATCTAAATATAAAACATAGACTGAACTTACAAGAAGTGATGGTGAGAAAATTCAGATATTTCAGTAATAGTGAAGCATAACCAAGAAATATTCTATTTCTGAAGCATGAAGAATTAAAATTTATAAAGAGTATTCTGATATTAGTAGTTGAAAAATTAGGAATTTTCATTCCCTGAATGTCTTAAAAATTGGGGAAATTTTAAAAATCTATATTGTGTCCTGCCTGGAGGTTTTCTAGGAACAGTCTTTGTTCCCAGGGTAGAAAAATCTTTGTGCAGATTGTAATAATGTTTTGTATTCATCTCTGTCAGTAACTGAACAAAAAGTTTCAGATGATCCTTTTGAACTCTGTTGACTACTCTAGTTCTGGTTGATATGCACAAACTAATCTAAATTCTATTCTGCCTAATTTACAAGAGATTAAAATGATGAAAGTTGGTAGAAAGTTAAACTTTTTGTGACTGTTTTCATGTGCAATCTTTAATAAGAAACATTGCAATGGATGGATCTTTATGGTTCTATGGAAGTATTCATGACAGAATACATGTTTTTATAACCACTTATAAAAAAATGTGGAGGAAACGCCTTCTGTGGTTAGGAGGATTCTCAGCTTGTTTTCAAGCTTCTGATACTGTGATAGACTAGAAAAGACTTATTATGTAGCATGGTTTTATTTGTAGGCATGCATTAGTATCTTATCTTTTTTGAGGACATGCATAGCACAAAATCCTTCTTTATAAATAAGTTGAGATGCTTAAAAAATTGGATCTGAATACTGACTTTCCTACTGTATTTCAGAAAAGACATCCTTTCTTCCTGCCCCCTCACCCATACCATTTTGTTGATTTTCATAAGAGGCCTGCTACCAACTGCTTTAATGATTCTGAAATAGTTTGATGGACTCTTAGAATTTTATTTTATCTATTTATTTATTTTTAAAAATTGCCTTGGAATTGTGGGAAACCATTGCATTTCCTTTCTTTTTTTTTTTTTAAGATATGATTTATTATTTGACAGAGACACAGAGAAAGAGGGAACACAAGCAAGGGGAGTGGGAGAGGGAGAAGCAGGCTTCCTGCTAAGCAGGAAGTCTGACATGGGGCTTGATCCCAGGACCCTGGGATCATGACCTGAGCCAAAGGCAGATGCTTAATGTCTGAGCCACTCAGGCACCCCAACATTGTTGAACTTTGATTCCTTATGCTGGTTAAAATACGTGGAATAGTTTTGGTGACTCCATGACTTGCAGTGGTACTTTGGGAATTCAAGATGATTACTTCCTGTATTTTATTTCATCTCAGTAAAACTCCAATAGAATCTTAAGAAAAACATTAAAAAGTTTGTCATAGGATGTACAAGTAATATCCCAAGTTTTTTATTATTTTATGTCCTATGGATTTCTTTTTGTGATATCCAAGTATCTTTGACTGTGATAAACTCCATCTCCTTATGTTACATTACAGGGTTTTATCCCTTTAAAGTAAAATCTTTATAATCTTTTTAATAGCCAGACATTATAAGCTTTAAAAAGTTTTATTTTCAAATTTTTAAGTAATTATGATCTTTTTCTTCTCTTCCTCTTTTGTTTAGTCCAAAAGAAACTCCACCTTCAAAACCTGTAAAGAAAGAGAAGGAACAAAGGCCACGTCACTTACTCACGGACCTCCCTCTCCCTCCAGAACTTCCTGGTGGGGATCCATCTCCCCCAGACTCTCCAGAACCAAAGGCAGTTACACCACCTCAGCAACCATATAAAAAGAGACCAAAGTGAGTTTTTAGAGGGTATTTTATTTTATTTTAGAGAGAATGAACAGGGGTGGGGGTGGCAGAGAGAAGGAGAGGAAGAGAACCTCCAATAGACTCTGCACTGAGTGTGAAACCTGACTCGGGACTCCACGACATGAGATCACAGCTTGAGCTGAAACAGAGTCTGACCCTTAACCAACCGAGCCACCCAGGTGCCCCTGGAGGGATCTATTCTTAATTATAGCTTCCTTCCTTCGTTTTGGGCCTAAATCTCATACTTTCTTCCACAACCTATGCCAATAGGATTATATAAAATTGGGCCTAATGTGTATGGATAAATTTTTAAAGATTTTATTTATTTGACAGAGAGAGAGAGAAATCACAAGTAGGCAGAGAGGCAGGCAGAGAATGGAGGGGGGAAGCAAGTTCCCCGCTGAGCAGAGAGTCCGATGTGGGGATTGATCCCAGGACCCTGTGATCATGACCTGAGCTGAAGGCAGATGCTTAACCCACTGAGCCACCCAGGCGCTCCCCCTAATGTGTATATTTTATATTAATGGATAAAAGCCTTTCTGGGAGACCTGTTCATCTGCACCCTCAGATACCTAGTGTTTTTAGAAAAGCAACGATTTCTCAAATCCAGGTATACCATGAACATTGATCGATCCCATGTGTCTTTTGAGTTTGATACTTAAAATATTAAAAAGGAAGAAAGCTCTTTTATTCAGGGTATATCAACCATATACACATAAATAAAAAATCAATAGATGTGGGATATTTTTTTCTTAAACCACATAAATTGCCATGCCATACATGTAATAAAATCTGGGTTTGATTTTAGCTCAGATCTTTGGATTGTTAGCTTTCCTCTTTTTTTAAAAAACTAGACACCATACCCACTGTGGGGCTGAAACTTACAATCCTGAGATTAAGCCAGCCAGGCATCCCAGCATTCCTCTCTTAATAATAAAAATAGTTACCATTTATCGAGTACATATTATTGCCAGAGTTTTAGATATATATTTTTATTCTTTAAAAAAAAATTTTGGGGGGGGGCGCCTGGGTGGCTCAGTGGGTTAAGCCGCTGCCATCGGCTCAGGTCATGATCCCAGGGTCCTGGGATCGAGTCCCGCATAGGGCTCTCTGCTCAGCAGGGAACCTGCTTCCCTCTCTCTCTACCTGCCTCTCTTTTTTAAAAAAAGATTTTTTTAAAGATTTTATTTATTTGACAGACAGAGATCAGAAGTAGGCGAGAGGCAGGTAGAGAGAGAGAGGAGGAAAGGGATGTGGGGCTCGATCCCAGGACCCTGGGACCATGACCCAAGCCAAAGGCAGAGGCTTTAACCCCCTGAGCCACCCAGGCGCCCCTAAAATTTTTTTTTATTAACGTATAATGTAGTATTCGCCCCAGCTATACAGGTCTGTGAATCATCAGGCTTACACATAGTAGCCCTATGATGTAGGATTCTTTTCCCATTCAGTAGATAAGAAAATAAGCAGCACATCTATTATTTGATCTTATGCCTTCGTGAAGCAAAAATCTGTCTTAGCCACTGTGAGAGACCATTTATTTCATATCATTTGATTCCTGCCTTTTTAATAAAGAAATTCATACAAGATTCATGGGTCAGAGAATCATCATAAAAGAATTCTGTTTTCTTCTTTGAATACACTTAAGTTTTTAAAATAATTTTATTTGGTTTGTCTTGGGGGGGCTCCTTTTTTTTTTTTGTCTTTTTGTTTAGAATTTGTTGTCCTCGTTATGGAGAAAGAAGACAAACAGAAAGTGACTGGGGAAAACGCTGTGTAGATAAGTTCGACATTATTGGGATTATTGGAGAGGGAACCTATGGCCAAGTATATAAAGCCAAGGACAAAGACACAGGTAAATATTGCCACAAAATTCTAGATGTCAGAAGTATAAAAATTTTGCAGTACTAATGCTAAAGTAGACTTAGCAAAAGTGAATTTCGAGTTCTAATTTGGTTTCCAAAAGTTACTAAAAGACTAAAATTTTCCAGAAGAATCATTATTATTACTGTTTAAAAACCTTCCTCTTTATCTGATGTCCATTGTTAATACTTTATAATAAGCTTGCTGGGAATTTAAGAGAGTAGAAATAAAATTTATAGGTTGCTCTTTGGTAGGGGTTTGTCCTTAAAATGAAGTAGTTGGATTTTTGGCATATTTTAATAATTCAGAATTTTTAGGCCTTGCTGAATACTGAATTAAGAAATACAAGTCTTAAAAAAAAAAGGCAAGAAAGGGAACATGGAGTTTTGTTTTGTTTTTTTGAGGTATAAAAGTATCTGGTATATAGCATTAAAGTAAGCTAAATCGGTCTTTCAGAGCAACTTTGGGCATATACTAGCTGGCCAAAAAATGCTAATTGATAATGTAATAGTTTGAATTTGTTGTAACAGGAGAGCTAGTGGCCCTGAAAAAGGTGAGACTGGACAATGAGAAGGAGGGCTTCCCAATCACAGCCATTCGTGAGATCAAAATCCTTCGTCAGCTAATCCACCGAAGTGTTGTTAACATGAAGGAAATTGTTACGGATAAACAGGATGCACTGGATTTCAAGAAGGACAAAGGTACTAGCAAGGAATTGTATTTCTACAGAGTAGATCGATACATCTTATTTTTTTCTCTTAGCTTGTTTGCCTATTTGACCAACTTCTTGAATCCATACTGGAGTGAAGATGTTAGTTTTGAAGTCTCTCTCTCTCTCTCTTTTTTTTTTTTTTTTTAACAAATTATAATAATAGTAATGGAAATTAAACCCAGCTTTATCAGTTAGTCTTTTTTTTTTTTTCTTAAAGATTTTATTTATTTATTTGACAGACAGAGATCACAAGTAGGCAGAGAGGCAGGCAGAGAGGGGGAAGCAGGCTCCTTGCTGAGCAGAGAGCCCGATGTGGGGCTCTATCCCGGGACCCCGGGATCACGACCCGAGCCTAAGGCAGAGGCCTTAACCCACTGAGCCACCCAGGTGCCCCTCTCTTTTTTTTTTTTTGAAGTAGGCTCCATGTCCAGCATGGAGCCCAGCATGGGCCTTGAACTCATGACCCTGAGATCAAGACCTGAGCTAAGATCATGTGTGGAATACTTAACTGGCTATCACCCAGGTGCCCACAGTTACTTTCATTCTTACGTCATCCCTTCTCGTCATTTTTTATAAGGCATCCATATTTTTACATGGCTTTGCACTTACAGTTTAGAATTCAAAACAGATATTTCTAAAACAATCTTTAGATCACATACTGGTTTGTTTTCCTGGATTTGTAACTTTTGTCTCTTTGGGGGATAAAATTGTTCATTCATACTTATGTTTGAAGTAGTCTATATATGTCATTCAACCCACTTTTATTAAGGCAAATCTGAACATTTCTTTTATGAAGAAATGACATCTATGAATATAGTCTGGAATGTTAAGAGAGAATACAATTGAAGTACATAAAATTAGGAAGGTAATAGGTAAAGTTAAGCTGGGCTTATTTATAAACCCTTAAAGATATTAGCACTAGGAGAGTAGCACTTCTCAAGTTTGGTAGAAGTAGTTTTTGTTTTTAGTTTTATTAAATGGTAGAAGTAGTTGTAAGGAAATGAAAAGAAATTCTGCTTATATAACAGTAGTTAGATAAATTTATGGATGTTAGACCAGAATAGAATTAAGAATACTGGTGTTCTGGTAGACTGGGTGTGTCTTAACTTCTTCTGATTATAAGAATAGTAAAATGTGTAGGTAGTTTTTCTAAAGATAAACAAGAATATGTTAATTGGTTTCTTCTGGAGTGGAGTTTAATTTTCCTTTGCTGTTCTATACTGTTTAAATAGTTTACCATGTACTGTTTAAATTCTTTTTAAAAAATCATAAAATAATAAAAGTGAATAAATGGATGTGATGCATACCCATTGTGGTAAAATTAAAAATGTGGAAGGGTAAGAAAAAGAAAATGGCAATCATTTCTCTCCCACTCCATCCCAGTCTACCACCATCCAGAAAACCACTATAGTATTAGCATTTTGATGTATTTCTTTCTAAGTATTCTAAATATGTTATATTTATTTTAGCATAACTGAGATCAAGTGTATTTAGTGTAAGTCATTTCCCATGTCATTAATGTGCTTTAATGACTGCATAAGGCTAGATGAGTCTACATTTGTAGTAAGTCATTTCCCATGTCATTAATGTGCTTTAATGACTGCATAAGGCTAGAAGAATCTACATTTACTTAATCAGTCTCTCTTGAGCAGTTAGTTGCCCATTTATTTTATTTATTATTATTTTTTAAAGATTTATTTATTTGTTTGTTTGTTTTTAAGATTTTATTTATTTGACAGCAAAATCACAAGTAGGCAGAGAGGCAGGCAGTGAGAGAGGGGAATGCAGGCTCTCTGCTGAGCAGAGGAGCTCGATCCCAGGTCCCTGAGACCATGACCTCAGCCGAAGGCAGAGGTTTAACCAACTGAGCCACCTAGGTGCACCAAGATTGTTTGATTGAGATTGATTTTTTAAAAGATTTTATTTATTTATTTGACAGAGAGAGGAAGATCACAAGTAGGCAGAGAGGCAGGCAGAGAGAGAGGGAAGCAGGTTCCCTGCTGAGCAGAGAGACCTATGCGGGGCTTGGTCCCAGGACCCTGAGATCATGATCTGAACCGAAGGCAGAAGCTTAACCCACTGAGCCACCCAGGCACCCCCCCCCCGATTTATTCTTAGTGAAAGAGTACATTTGCATGAGTGGTGGGAGAGGCAGAGAGATTCTTTATGTCAAGCAGACTCCTTGCTGAGCGTGGAGCCCAACTGAGGGCTCAATCTCATGACCCTGAGGTCATGATCTGAGTCAAAATCAGATTAAGAGTCTGACGCTTAACTGAGCCGCCCTGGCGCTATTATTACTGTTTTTTTAAGTAAGCTCTCTGCCCAGTGTGGGGCTTGAACTCATGACACCAAGGTCAAGAGTGACATGTTCTAGCGACTGAGCCAGCCAGACGCCCCAATTAGTTACTAGTTTAAAAAATGTAATAGTTCTGCATTCAGCATTTTTGGTCATAAATCTTTGTGTTTTGATTTATTAATATAGGTTCTTAGAATTATTTGGTGGAATGGATTTTTTTTTTATTTATTCTTTTTAAAGATTTTATTTATTTATTTGACAGAGAGATCACAAATAGGCAGAGAGACAGACAGAGAGAGAGATGAGGAGAAGCAGGCTCCCAGCTGAGCAGAGAGCCCTATGCAGGACTCGATCCCAGGCCCCCGGGATCATGACCTGAGCCGAAGGTAGAGGCTTAACCCACTGAGCCACCCAGGCGCCCCGGTGGAATGGATTTTTTATATTTAATATTAGATTGCTTTTAAGATAGTAATTATTTATGCCCACCTGTGAGTGCCCATTCCACTTTTTCCTCCCTAAGATTGAGTATACCTTTTGAAAAAATTGTCATTTCAGAGGTGCCTGGGTGGCTTGGTCGGTTAAGCTTCTGCCTTTGGCTCAGGTCATGATCCCAGGGTCCTGGGATCTAGCCCTGCGTTGGTCTCCTGCTCAGCAAGGAGCCTGCTTTTCCCTCTTCTGCAGCTGCTCCCCTATTTGTACTCTCTCCCTGTATCAAATGAATAAATAAAATCTTTCAAAAAATAAAATATATTAAAAAAAGTAAATTGTCATTTTGGTAGGTGGAGTATGATGTCATTATTTTGGTGTTTTTTTTTTTAATTTTTATTTATTTATTTGACAGAGATCACAAGTAGGCAGAGAGGCAGGCAGAGAGAGAGAGGAGGAAGCAGGCTCCCTGCCGAGCAGAGAGCCCGATGTGGGGCTCAATCCCAGGACCCTGAGACCATGACCTGAGTTGAAGGCCTTGAGGCTTTAACCCACTGAGCCACCCAGGCGCCCCTAATGTCATTATTTTGGATTACATTCCTTCTGTTATTTCTGAGTTTTTTTCCATGTTTATCATGTTTATCAGCTTAAACATGTTAAACGTGTCCATGTTTATCAGCTTCACTTATGGTCTTTTCTTTGAGTTGTCCTTTTGTGTCCTCTATCTACTTATCTTTTGCAGTTGGTGTTTTTCTTATTAGTTTGTATGAGCTCTTGACTATATCTAAGATATTCCTTTAATGCAGTGTTTCTTAAGTTTTGGAGGGTTATGGACCTCTTTTAACATCTTAAGGATCCATACTTTAAAAAAATAAGTTCAAAATGTTGCATATTATGTGTTTAAAATATTGCATACTCTTTCAGGGAGTTCAAAGAATCCTTGAAGCCTGCCCTCTAGATTAAGATTGCTTGCCCTTATGCTGGTAGGAGACAGAATTTTAGACTGGATAGATAATTGTCTAACCTAGGTTTAAAACTGTTTATGTTAAAATATTTGTCTTTGTCATATACCCTGCTAAAGTGGAAAGACAGCATGGATTTCAGATTTTTTACAATTCTTTTAGCATACTTATCACTTATCCCTTTATCTACTTTTTTTTTTAAATACAGATTTTATTTGAGAGAGAGAGTATGAGAGGGGAGAGGGTCAGAGGGAGAAGCAGACTCCCCATGGAGCTGGGAGACCGTTATGGGACTCGATTCCAGGATCATGATCTTAGCCAAAGGCAGTTGCTTAACCAACTGAGCCACACAGGCACCCCTTTTATCTACTTCTAAATTTAAGGAGTTTAATTAGAAGGTTCACCTTTCAATTCTTTTTCTTTTTTATTTTTAAGATTTTATTTATTTGACAGAGATCACATGCAGACAGAGAAGCAGGCAGAGAGAGAGGAGGAAGTAGGCTCCCCACTGAGCAGAGAGCCCAATGTGGGGCTTGATAGCCAGATGCAGGACTTGATCCCAGGACCCTGGGATCACGACCTAAGCCGAAGGCAGAGGCCTTAACCCATTGAGCCACCCAGGCACCACTCATTTCTTAAATATTATGAATTTCACTAGTAATTTATACTGTATATACTGTGCTATCCCTGACATGTTATGTGAGTCCTATTAAATCTAACTGAGGTAAAGACTTATACAGAAGTAGCCATAGACAATATTGGCATAGTAACAAATGGGCATAGTTATAACAAATAAAACTTTATTTTACAGTGACAAACAGCAGCCTAGATTTGGCCTGAGGCCTATAATTTGCCAACTGACTTAGATTGTAGAAGACTAGTAGTATCAACTTGATCAGGGCAGTTGTTCTCCTCAAGTAAATAGATCAAAGAGCATTGGGTTAAAAGTCAGAGGATTAATTAAAATAGTATTTCTGTTATTTGTTATTAGAAAGGGCAAGTTATTTAAGTTCTCTGAGTTTCTTCATTTATAAAATTAAGTAGTTGTTTCAGAGAGCCTTATGGTGCACCCCAAAATTATATTAAAATTTGAGGCATTGTCATTTCAGTGTCCTTTTCCTCTTGTTTTAATTTTCTTTTTCATTTTTGTATAGGTGCCTTTTACCTTGTATTTGAGTATATGGACCATGACTTAATGGGACTGTTAGAATCTGGTTTGGTACACTTTTCTGAGGACCATATCAAGTCATTCATGAAACAGCTAATGGAAGGATTGGATTACTGTCACAAAAAGAATTTCCTGCATCGGGATATTAAGTGTTCTAACATTTTGCTGAACAACAGGTAATGTAGTAACCAAATAAAGTTAACCATTTTCTCCCTCTCTTCTGACCCAGCTGGTTAGTTGGGGTTACAGGTAGACCCAATGATGCAGTTTTTTGCATTTACATACATCTGATGATTGTACTATAGGAACATCTTACGATAGGGTTATTCTTATGAGCAGAGTCTTGAGACTTGTTGGTAAAGAATTTAAAAAGGTAGGATTATAAAGGTTTTTTAATTGCAAACATTTTATGAAATCACTCATATCCTACAGGAACATTCAGAGAGCTTTTTGCCATAGTTAGTAAATATTATTGTGGTTTTTGGCAAATTAAAACACACGTTGAGTTCTCAGTGAAATTCTCCCTTGTTTAAGTGGGGAGAAACATGCCTGCTCTTACAGCTATTCTTGAGACTCTCCGTTATCAAATTTCAGAGTAAACACAGGTGTAGCTGGTGGTTGATCTTTCTGCCAAGCACTTAACTCCCAAGTCTGATACTATTGAAGTTATACTAGTGTTTGGTTCTTTAGGTAACTGGGCTGTTTGTAGCCATCTTTGACTGATTCACCCATTTTTATTTTTATTATTAATTAATTAATTAATTAATTTAAAGATTTTATTTATTTATTTGACAGAGAGAGATCACAAGTAGGCAGAGAGGCAGGCAGAGAGAGAGGAAGGGAAGCAGGCTCCCTGCTGAGCAGAGAGCTCGATGCGGGACTCAATCCCACGACCCTGAGATTAACCCACTGAGCCACCCAGGCGCCCTGATTCACCCATTTTTAAAATACATTTCCGTTCAGTTATATTTAACAAATACTACTATCTGCATAGAGTTATAGAATGATTATGACTTATTTCTCATCTTTGTGGAGTGATATAACCAACTACACAGAGTTGCCCAAGGACTGTCCTGGTTTTACTTATTTATTTTAAGTTTGGGGTTTGTTGTTTGTTTTTTAAGAGAGCAGGCAACCAGGAAGAGGGAAGGGCAGAGAGAGACTCTTAAGCAGGCTCCATTCCCAGCGCTGAGCCCAATACAGGTCTCAATCTCACACACTGAAATCAGGCTGTGAGGTGAAATCAAGAGTCTTGTACTTAACTGACTGGGCCACCCAGGTGCCCCTAAAGATTATTTATTTATTTATAAAAATTTTTTTAGAAAGATTTTATTTGTTTATTTGACACAGAGAGAGAGATCACAAGGCAGAGAGAGGGGAAGCAGGCTCCCTGCTGAGCAGAGAGCCTGATGTGGGGTTTGATCCCAGGACCCTGAAACCATGACCTGAGCTGAAGGCAGAGGCTTAACCCTCTGAGCCACCCAGGCACCCCAAGATTTATTTTTTCTTTTTTTCTTTTTTTAAGATTTCGTCTATTTATTTCACAGAGAGAGACACACTGAGAGGGGGAACACAAGCAGGAGGGGTGGGAGAGGGAGAAGCAGGCTTCCTGCTGAGCCAGGAGCCGGATGTAGGACTCAGTTCCAGGACTCTGGGATCACAACCCGAGCCGAAGGCAGCTGCTCAATGACTGAGCCACGCAGGCACCCCAGATTTTTTATTTTCTTAAAAAATTATTTATTTATTTCTTTATTAAAAGATTTTGTTTGTTTATTTATTTATTAAAAGATTTTATTTATTTATTTGACAGACAGAAATCACAAGTAGGCAGAGAGGAGGAAGCAGACTCCCCACTTAGCAGAGAGCCCGATGCGGGGCTTGATCCCAGGACCCTGGGTTGATGACCTGAGCCAAAGGCAGAGGCTTTAACCCACCTAGCCACTCAGGCGCCCCTAGATTTTATTTATTTATTTGACAGACAGAGATCACAAGTAGGCAGAGAAAGGAAGGAAAGCTGGCTCCCCGCTGAGCAGAGAGCCCGATGCAGGGTTTGATATCAGGACTCTGGGACCCTGACCCAAGCCAAAGGCAGAGGCTTTAACCCACTGAGCCACCCAGGCGCCCCCAGATTTTTTTATCCTTAAGTAACCTCAACACCCAATTGTGAGGCTTGAACCCAGGACCCCAGGATTAAGTTACATGCTCCACCAATTTAGCCAGTTCGGTGCCCCTGTCCTAGTTTTAGCACTGGAGGTCCCACATGGGATAGTTGGTCACTAGAAAGCTTAGAGTTTAATAGGGGAGCTAACAAATAAATCACTCAATCCAGTAAATATTTATTAAGCACTCCTCACCCCCCCAACACATGTGATGGCTAATTAAGTAATGTCTCAACCCTAGGGGTGCCTGGGTGGCTCAGTGGGTTAAAGCCTCTGCCTTCGGCTCAGGTCATGATCCCAGGGTCCTGGGATCGAGCCCCACATCGGGTTCTCTGCTCAGCAGGGAGCCTGCTTCCCTTCCTCTCCCTGCCTGCCTCTCTGCCTACGTGTGATCTGTCTATCAAATAAATAAAGTAAGGTCTCAACCCCAAGATCAAGAGTTGTATCTCTACCCACTGAGCCAGGCAAGTGCCCCTAAGCCCCACCCATCCCTACCTTTTTTTTTTTTTTCCTTGAATCTGGGAGCATCTGGGAAGATGCAATTTTGATGAGTAAATAGGAATTTATCAGAAAGACATACAACAGAGGGTTAAATTTCTAAGTAAAAGAAATTACATGGGCAAGATCACATAAATAAGAAAATGAATGTGCAGTATCTGAGAAAAATGTAAATAGGTAAATATATCTAGAGCAAGAAGAGTAAAGCACATAATGATGAGATGAAGCTGGATAGTTGCAAGGAGCCAATTTAAGGATCTTGTATATCTTGCTAAAGAACTTACACTATAGGGCGTCTGGGTGGCTCAGTGGGTTAAGCCACTGCCTTCGGCTCAGGTCATGATCTCAGGATCCTGGGATGGAGTCCAGCATCGGGCTCTCTGCTCAGCAGGAAACCCGCTTCTTTCTCTCTCTGCCTGCCTCTCTGCCTACCTGTGATATCTCTCTCTCTCTCTCTGTCAAATAAATAAATAAATAAAATCTTTAAAAAAAAAAAAAAAGAACTTACACTGTAGATGAAAGCCATTGAGTGGTGCTGGTTTTTTTGTTTTTAAATTATACACTTAGGGGCACCTGGGTGTTTCAGTCAATTGGGGATCCAACTCTTGATTTCAGCTCAGGTCATGATCTCAGGGTGGTGAGATTGAGCCCTGTATCCAGCTCTGTGCTCAGGGTGGAGTCAGCTTGAGATTCTCTCCCTCTGGCCTTCTCCCTGCTTGCTTGTTCACTCTCTCAAAAAATAAATTAAACGGGGCGCCTGGGTGGCTCAATGGGTTAGGCCGCTGCCTTCAGCTCAGGTCATGATCTCAGGTCTTGGGATGGAGCTGGGTATCAGGCTTTCTTTTTTTTTTTTTTTTTTTTTTTTTAAGATTTTATTTATTTATTTGACAGAGAGAGATTACAAGTAGGCAAGTAGGCAGAGAGGCAGGCAGAGAGAGAGGAGGAAGCAGGTTCCCTGCTGAGCAGAGAGCCCGATGCGGGACTCGATCCCAGGACACTGAGATCATGACCTGAGCCGAAGGCAGTGGCTTAACCCACTGAGCCACCCAGGCGCCCGGTATCAGGCTTTCTGCTCAGCAGGGAGCCTGCTTCCTCCTCTCTCTCTGCCTGCCTCTCTGCCTACTTGTGATCTCTCTCTGTCAAATAAATTTTTTAAAAAAATTAATTAATTAAACAGTTAATTTGTATTTTAAAATTATACAGTTCATGCATTATTTTAAATTATTTTCTATGATGTATCTAATTATTATATATTGTCATACTTAAAATACTTTGTGAGACAAAACATGATGGTAAAAGATTATCCTGTAAGTATCTTTTTTTTTTTTTAAGATTTTATTTATTTTTCAGAGAGAGAAAGGGAGAGAGAGCGAGCACAGGCAGACAGAATGGCAGGCAGAGGCAGAGGGAGAAGCAGGCTCCCCGCTGAGAAAGGAGCCCGATGTGGGACTCGATCCCAGGACACTGGGATCATGACCTGAGCCGAAGGCAGCTGCTTAACAAACTGAGACACCCAGGCACCCAGGCGTCCTCTGTCGGTATCTCTGTACCCACAATTTTCGTTAGAGCTGGGTTTGGTTAATCTACATCCATAGTAATAATGCTTCAAAAATTTAATGATGGCTCTCACCTTGCAGCATTCTGGACTATAGCATATACTTGTCTTGGTTCCCTTTGCTTCTCTAAGGGGGATGTCTCAGGTCAGGGAATAAACTGCAGTCCTGTTTGTTGACCTTTCTGTTAGGTCAGGCCCCCTCCCTGTCTTCCCATATTCAGGAAGCTGATGAGATTCTAGACTAAACTGAACTTCCTCTTCAGGTTGCTTCTTAGCAGCATGCAGGAGTCTTATGATCTAATCTGATCCATTCAGCCTTTGCTCTTGCCTGTTTGGCTCTGTTTACATAGAGCATTTGGGGTGAGATGACCTGGAGAAAATGGTAAGGAGCCCTCACCTGGACCAGGAAGTGAAGGCAGTTGATGAGAGAGGGAGGAAAGCAGAGCTGGGCTCCATGATGTTTGTTATACCTTCCTTACACAAATATAAATGAGACCAAGTCATTTTAGGTGGTGGAGAGACACAATTAGTCTCCTCTTTTAGAAAAATCACTAAATGGTCATTCTAATATGGTATAGACTAGAGCCAGGGAGACCTATTAAGAATATGATAAGAAATTGTCAGTGTTTCAACTAACCAAGGCTTTTCTAATAGAGATGGACAGGATCAACTTTGTGGATCAATAGACTTTGGTGAGTAAATGAGTGGTAGAAAATGAATGAGAGTGCTTTAATGGAACTCACAGATTTCTGACTTAAGAAAATAACTAGATGGGTAGCATAATCATCAATATAGGTAATGTAAAAGGAAAAGCAGGACAGGTGAGTGAAGAGTAAATCCCTTTTGGATATGGCTGTTGCATATCCAGGGTAGTGATATCTCATAGGCATATGGTCACATTGAAGTTCCAGACTAGCAGTATAGTTTAGTTTAGGAGTTACAGCAGAGAAAAGGTGTCAGAAGATGGAATCCAAGGGAATGGTCAGAAAGATACAGAGAAAATGAGGAAATATCATGAACCTAAAATAGGCAGGTTTAGGAGCACCTGGGTGACTTAGTTGGTTGAACATCTGATTCTTGGTTTTGGCTTACATCAGGATTTCAGGATCCTGAGATGGAGCCCGGTGTCTGGCTCCAGTGGCATTCAATGCAGAGTCTGGTTGAGATTCTCTCCCTTTGCTCCCCGTCACACTCACTCTCACTCTTTCTCTCTCTGTGTGTCAAATAAATAAATCTTAAAAAAAAAAAAAAAAAGGTTTAAGAAGGGATGGTCATATATATCAGGTGATGCAGCCAGATGATAAGACCAGAGAAGGAATCTGAACATTAAAAGGTCAGCATTGACACTGTGTGGTAAGTTGGTGGGTAGCACAGTTAATGGGAAGGTGATGGTAGGTGTGTCTTTAATTTTTACTATTTATTTATTTATTTAAAAGTTTATATGCATTTATTTGACAGAGTGAGAGAGGGAACACAAGCAGGGGGAGAGGGCAAGGGAGAAGCAGGCTTCTTGCTGAGTAGGGAACCTGGTATGGTCCTCCATCCCAGGACCCTGGGGTCATGACCTGAGCTGAAGACAGACACCTAGGCGCCCTACATTCTATGTTTTAAGGATACAGAGGTTTGAGCATATTTAAATACTAAGGGAAAAGAAAATCAGTAGGGAGAAATTGAAGATTCAAGAAAGAACAAAGAATTAATTAATTAATTTTTAAAAAGAACAAAAATAATTTAAAGGATCAAGGTTCTAGAGGAGATGGAATCAAGGCCACAGGTTATAGTGGCCACAATTAGAGGTATTGATTATCCTTGAATAAGAGAAATTGACACACTTTTTCTATAATTGAAAGAAGAAAGGTTATATATGTATATATATATATATATATATTTTTTTTTTTTTTTAATAAAGCCTCTTCTTTTTTTTAAGATTTTAGAGAGAGAGATCACAAGTAGGCAGAGCAGTAGGCAGCGAGAGAGGGGGAAGCAGACTCCCTACTGAGCAGAGAGCTTGCTGCGGGCCTCCATCCCAGGACCCTGAGATCATGACCCAGGCCAAAGGCAGAGGCTTAACCTCTTATATATTTTAAATATTTTTTATTTTAAAGATTTTATTTATTTGAGAGAGAACACGGAGAGAGAGGGAGAAGCTGACTCCCCACTGAGCAGAGAGCCCAACTCTGGGCTTGATTCCAGGACCCCAAATTCACCACTTGAGCCAAGGGTATGCACTTAACTGAGCCACCCAGGCCCTCCAAAGGGAAAATTACAGATGCAATTAAGGTTATGTGGATAAAAGAATGTCAAGTAGCTCCCACCTGATGATTTCTGGGTTTGTTTTTGTTGTTTTTTTTTTTAATTTTAAGACTTTATTTATTTGAGAGAGAAACAGAGATAGCAAGAGAGCCTGAATGGGGAGGAGAGAGAGAGAAGCAGACTTGCTGCCGGTTTTGGAGCCAGATCCCAGAACCCTGGGATCTTGATCTGAGCCAAAGGCAAATACTTTACTGACTGGGCCACCCAGATGTCCTAGGACTTCTCTTTTTTCTTTTTTCTTTTTTTTAAAGATTTTATTTATTTGTCAGAGAGCGAGCGAGAGCGAGCACAGGCAGAGTGGAAGGCAGAGTCAGAGGGAGAAGCAGGCTCCCTGCGGAGCAAGGAGCCCGATGTGGGACTCGATCCCAGGACGCTGGGATCATGACCTGAGCCGAAGGCAGCTGCTTAACCAACTGAGCCACCCAGGCGTCCCAGGACTTCTTTTTTTTTTTTTTTTAATTTTTATTTTTATTTTATTTGACAGAGAGAGAGAGATCACAAGTAGGCATAGAGGTAGGCAGAGACAGAGGGGGAAGCAGGCTCCCCGCTGAGCAGAGAGCCCGACGCGGGGCTCGATCCCAGGACACTGAGATCATGACCTGAGCCGAAGGCAGCGGCTCAATCCACTGAGCCACCCAGGCGCCCCCCAGGACTTCTCTTTTTAATGAAGGAGGTCATTTACTGGAGATAAGAGAGTAGACTATAAAATACGCTAGGTGCTTGGTGATGTTTAGGTCTAGCCTAATTTTCCATAGTTATATATCTCTTGCCATTTTAACTTTTAGTTCTTTGTGCTTTCAGGCCTGGATCATCTCAGGTTCTAAGAGTGAGGATGCTGAGAAATTTGAGGAACTCTTTATGTCTCATTATAGGACTCAAGTCCGCTAGTCCTTTTCTTTTTGCTTTTCTTAGAATTTGCTTGTAAATTGAATTTAAAAATGACATGATATTTGGGGCAAGTGAATAAGGTGCCCAATGATCTTTACTAGGAATGATAGGGTTGTTTTAATTTAAAATTGTATAGCCAGTAGTTACTTTGTATGTATGTATGTATGTATTTATTTATTTAAGATTTTATTAATTTATTTGAGAGAGAGAACATGAGCGTAGGGGAGGAGAAAGGGGGAGGGAGAAGCAGACTCTCCAATGAGTGGGAGCCCGATGTGGGGCTCAGTCCCAGGACCCTGAGGTTATGACCTGAGCTGAAGGCAGACACTTAACGAACTGAGCCACCAGGTCCCCCAAATTACTTTGTTTTAATATTTTGTCCCATTGCTCATAATTGAGGGGCACCTAGCATAGCCTTTTTTTTCCCTATGGTTTTACTTTTCTATCCGATCTCAGCTATCCCTAGTACCTTAAAAAGAGTGAACTGGCTTTTCATTACCCAAGAAGTTACACAAGCAGTAAATGTGAAGAATTTAGATAAATATGGTTAATCCAGAATAGTTAATAGTTTAAAAAGTTTTCTGACATTTTACGTTGACATCACTGTCAAGGACAGAATGCTTAGGAGAGTGAAACTTATGTGTGATCCGTTTAAGGGCATGGTTCTCAAAAGTGTGGTTCTCAGGGATACCTGGCTGGCTCAGTTGGTTAAGTATCTGCATTCAGCTCGGGTCTTGATCTCTGGGTCTTGGGATTCCCTGTATTGGGGCTCTCTGCTGAGCAGGGAGTCTGGTTCTCCTCCTCCTGCCTGCCACTCCCCCTGCTTGTGCACTCACTCTCTCTGTGTCAGATGAATAGATAGAATCTTTAAAAAAATGGGCGCCTGGGTGGCTCAGTGGGTTAAGCCGCTGCCTTTGGCTCAGGTCATGATCTCAGGATCCTGGGATCGAGTCCCACATCGGGCTCTCTGCTCAGCAGGGAGCCTGCTTCCTCCTCTCTCTCGCTCTGCTTGCCTCTCTGCCTACTTGTGATCTCTCTCTCTCTGTCAAATAAATAAATAAATAAAATCTTAAAAATAAATAAATACATAAATAAATAAATAATTTTTTAAAAAGTTCTCAGACCAGCAGCATTGGCATCATCTTCTGTGGGCTTCTTAGAAATGCAAGTTGTGGGGCGCCTGGAGGATTCAGTGGGTTGAGCCCCATAGGACTCTCTGCTCAGCAGGGAACCCCTTTCCCCCCTCCCCCTCTGCCTGCCTCTCTACCTACTTGTGATCTCTCTCTCTCTCTCTCTCTGCCAAATAAATAAATAAAATCTTAAAAAAAAAAAAACCAAAAGAAAAGAAATACAAGTTCAGGGCCCGAATGGCTACAACTTTTTCTTTCTTTCTTTTTTTTAAATAAAGTTCCTTTTTTATTTTAAAAGATTTTTGTGGGAACCCAGGCACCCCTAAGGGTCTGACTCTTGATACTAGCTTAGGTCTTGATTTTAGTCATGAGTTTAAGCCCCATGTTGGGCTCTGTGCCAGGTGTGGAGCCTACTTTAAAAAAAAAAGAAAAGAAAAATGAGCCAGATCTTCTGAATTGCATCTCTGGGAATGAAGCCCAAGAAACCTTTAATAAGGTTTCCAAGTGATTCTTATTTCATATTAAAGTTTTTGAGAACCCATCTAAGATCATAGTTGTATGTCTTTATGGTATAGGAAGTAATGGCAATATGTTGGTAAAAGGGGCCTAATTCATCATAAAATTGTGTGCTCAGTTCAAAGTCATGTTCTCTGAAAAAATCTGCTATAGCCATGGTATTGTTGTGGTTTACTTTTTATTATGAAAAAATAAATTACAAGGAAAAATTGAGGCACTAATATAGTAATTAACATGTACAGTTAGTATTTTACTATATTTGCTTCCTTTCAGTTTTTCTGCTTGAATTATTTTAAAGTAAATTACAGACATCATTATGTTCAACCCTAAATGCTCCAGAAGATTATTACTGATTATCTTCTAACACTCAGTTCATATTTCATGTTTTTCTCACGTTAAAATATCCTTTGGATAGCTGGTCTCTTCAAATCAGATCAAAGTTTATAAACTGGATTTGGTTGTTAGGCCTCTTAAATCTCTCTTAATCTAGAACAATTCATTACGTTTTTCCCCAATAATAAGCATTTAATCTAGCAGGTTTTAGTGACTTATTTGCCAAGAAATAAGTATTTATTTAAGGGTCAAATCCAAAAACATAGTAGTACTCAAAAAAGAAAGCCATAGGCTTTGTAAACCAAAGTAGTCAAAAGAGCCTTAATCTGGGAGAGTGACCGACCATTAAGAACAGAACTAAGAGAACATAGGTTAAAATTTCATTGTTGTAATTCCTTTAACTCCCAAATTTATGCCTTACTGTTTGGGTATAATGAGGAGGCTGCTATTGTTACTTTTTATAAAAATGATTTTTTTTTTCTTTTACAGTGGGCAAATCAAACTAGCAGATTTTGGACTTGCACGGCTCTATAACTCTGAAGAGAGGTGAGGCATTCCTCAGAATTACCTGTGTGAAAAAAGAAAGAATCCTTTTTATTCTTGGATATTCTAATATTCTGCAAGTTACAATAATTTTCAGAGTTTCCTAATTTTCTAAATGTGTTAATTCTGTCTAAATTCTTGAATCAGGCTTAGCCTGAAATAAATCAACCCAAATTGGAATGCAGGTTACTTTTTCATCTCCTACCTTCTGTCCAGTTCACTTTTGAACTATTAGATTGCTATGGAGCTGTTTTGACAATCCACTTTTCAAGTTCTATTTGCATTTACTTGTACAAGTTTTTTTGTTTTATTTTTTCCATCAGAACCCATTGTAAATTTATGTCATGGTTGTTTTTACATTTCAGTCGCCCTTACACAAACAAAGTCATCACTTTGTGGTACCGACCTCCAGAACTTCTGCTGGGAGAGGAGCGTTATACACCAGCCATTGATGTTTGGAGCTGTGGGTAAGTCTCTCTGTGCTTTCTCTTTGATTTTAATTTACATGTTAAACTTGTATCTGTTTTCTCTCTACAATGGCTTTTTGTAGTTTTTATTAAGCTTGAAAGGATGGGGATAAACTTTTAGCCAGAATTCAGAGAAATCTGTTGAATATTTCCTTTTTAAATTTTATTTATTTATTTATTAGAGATTTTGTTTATTTATTTGACAGAGAGAAATCACAAGTAGATGGAGAGGCAGGCAGAGAGAGAGAGAGGGAGGCAGGCTCCCTGCCGAACAGAGAGCCCGATGTGGGGCTCGATCCCAGGACCCTGAGATCATGACCTGAGCCGAAGGCAGGGGCTTAACCCACTGAGCCACACAGGCGCCCCTCCTTTTTTTAAAAGATTTTATTTATTTATTTGACAGAGAGATCACAAGTAGGCAAAGAGGGGGAAGCAGGCTCCCCACCACTCAGAGAGCTCAATGCAGGACTAGATCCCAGGACCCTGAGATCATGACCTGAGCCGAAGGCAGCGGCTTAACCCACTGAGCCACCCAGATACCCCTGTTGAGTATTTCCTAATAACAGAGACATACTTTTTTAAAAAACATTTCCCTAAATGTCTTTTTCTTTCCTTTTAACTGAGTTTGAATTAAGGTCCAAATACATTCAGTTAAGGTCCATAGATTACAATTGTTTCAGGTCTTTTTTATTTTTATTTTTATTTTTTTAAGATTTTATTTATTTATTTATATTTTTATTTTTATTTATTTATTTTTTAAAGATTTTATTTATTTATTTGACAGAGAGATGACAAGCAGGCAGAGGCAGGCAGAGAGAGAGGGGAAAGCAGGCTCCCTGCTGAGCAGAGAGCCCCACGCAGGACTCGATCCCAGGACCCTGAGATCATGATTTGAGCCGAAGGCAGAGGCTTTAACACACTGAGCCACCCAGGTGCCCCTCGGGTCTTTTAATTATAACTTTGTCCTCCATCTCTTGGAGGAGTCTCCCCAGCTTATAATTTTGTTAGAAGAAGCTGGATCATTTGTCTTACAGAGTTTCCCACAGTGTGGATTTTGCTGATTGCATCCTCACTGTGTTTTTTGTTGTTACTTTAGCGTGGTCTTTGTCCCTTTTTATTTCCTGTAATTTGTAGGTGAATTTAAGTTTGATTACCAATCACCCACTGACCCTGAAACTACTTTACAGGTGGTTTTGTGTACTTCTAATTATAGCCAATGATACATTAAAGTTGGGGGTAGGAGGCATTGGGAACCTCTGCCCAGAGTACAGACAATAACTGGATAAATTATCTGTAGAGAATTTAAAAGCAATAAAATAATCCACTACAAATTAGTGTGCTTTCTATTATCAGATTATAGAGGCAGTTCTAAACAATGTATGCTAAAATATTCATTCCTAACAGGGCAGATTTACACACACACACACACACACACGCCCCACTTTATACAATATACAATTATCTCTTTTTGAAGTGTTATCAGTTATTAATGATCCACTGTCACTCATTCATTTGTGGTTGTTTTGTGGTGGTGATATTGTAATTATATTATTCCTTCCTGGAATAAAGAGAACAATCTATTTTACTAACCCTGGGTACAAATCCTATAGGAAAAGTAGAGAGTGATAAAGCTTTAATTCTTTCATTATATTTACCAGTTTTAAAAAGATATTGAGGGGGGCACCAGGGTGGCTTGCTCAGGTGGTTAATTGTCTGCCTTCAGCTTGGGTCATGATTCCCCCTGGAATCATGGGGATCGAGCCCCGTGTTGGGGTCCCTGCTTAGTAGAGTCTGCTTTCCTCTCTGCCTCTGCCTATCGAGCCTGCTCATGCTCTTTCTCTCTCTCTCAAATAAATAAATAAAATCTTTTTAAAAAAAAAAAGATAGGGGCGCCTGGGTGGCTCAGTGGGTTAAAGCCTCTGCCTTTGGCTCAGGTCATGATCCCAGGGTCCTGGGATCGAGCCCCGCATCGGGTTCTCTGCTCAGCGGGGAGTCTGCTTCCTCCTCTCTCTCTGCCTGCCTCTCTGCCTACTTGTGATCTCTGTCTGTCAAATAAATAAATAAAATCTTTAAAAAAAAAAAAAAAAAAGATAGGTGGTTTCCTAATATCCTTCAAAGATGGCCAAAGAGAGGGTGTTTTTTGTTTTAGTTTCATTATGAACTCAAGGATTTAAACTTTTTGGGGGGGTGGGATTTAAACTTTTTTAAGATCCTTCTATTTATTGAGAGAGAGAGAATGTGCGGGAGTTGGTGGTAGAGACAGAGAGAGAGAGAATTCCAGGCGGACTCTCCACGGAGTGCAGAGCCTGATGTAGGGCTTGATCCCATGACCCTAAGACCATGACCTGAGCTAAAATCAAGAGTCAGATGCTCAACTGACTGAGCCACCCAGGTGCCCCAATTTTTTAATGTGTTTTAAACTTACGATTATCATTTTATTCCTATTCACATTTTCTAGTCTTTGGCCCGCAGAAGTTTAGTGGGTCCTTCCAACACTCCGAGCACTTGATAAATAGCCTTGCTTGTTTTCTGGTTCCAAGCTCAACCTGTTCATTTCATGTGCCACACCTGGAATCAGCCATTCTCTCAAGAGTCTTAGTTCCTTTTGGGAAAATGATATTTAGAGACCATAATTTGTGTTAGGAACGTAGACATTTTGGGGGTGCCTAGATGGCTTAGTGAGTTAAGCATCTGACTTTTTTTTTTTAAGACTTTATTTATTCATTTGATGGAGAGAGTGAGAACATGCACAAATAGGAGGAATGGCAGAAGGAGAGGGAGAAGCAGGCTCCGTGCCAAGCAGGGAGCAGGACACTGGGCTCAATTCCAGGACCCTGGGAACATGACCTGAGCCGAAGGCAGACACTTAACTAAGCCACCCAGGCGCCCACACATGACCCATTCTTTTTTTTTTTTTTTTTTTTTTAAGATTTTATTTATTTATTTGATAGAGAGAGATCACAGGTAGGCAGAGAGGCAGGCAGAGAAAGAGAGAGGAGGAAGCAGACTCCCTGCTGAGCAGAGAGCCCGATGTGGGACTCGATCCCAGGACCCTGAGATCATGACTTGAGCCGAAGGCAGCAGCCTAACCCACTGAGCCACCCAGGCGCCCGACATGACCCATTCTATACACAGATAGGGAACCTGGACTTTAGGCTTAAGAGAGCTTGCCCTGGGTCTCCTGGTAGTGGAATTATAGAGCTCACATTTGAACCCAGACCTTTTGGGTGATTTCATTATATGTCACTGTAGTGTTTAAGCCTCCCAACACATGCACAGTTTCCCCCTTACCTAAATGGCCTCACCAGATGTTCCATCCCAGCCACCACTGACCAAGCACCTACATACTTCTTCCTGACACTTATGTCAATCCAGCCCTAGGAGATAGCAGTTATAGTGTTGGTTTTGTTTTGTTTTTTTAACTGTAGGTAGATAGACAGAGGCCTAACTACCTGAGACACCCAGGCACCTCAACAGCCGACTCTTGGTTTCTGCTCAGATCATGATCTCAGGGTTGTGAGATTATTTTATTTTTTTAAGATTTTATTTGAGTGAGGGAGAGAGAGAGAGAGCAAGCACACACGAGCAAGGGGAGAAACAGAAGGAGAGAGAGAAGCAGAGTCACCACTGAGCAGGGACCCCAATGCGGGGCTTGATCCCAGGAACCTGAGATCATGACCTGAGCCAAAAGCAGACACTTCACCAACTGAGCCACCTGGGTGTCCTGGAAGTTAGTTAATTGTTTTTGATACTGTATGATTTATGCATATACATTCTGTCCTTGACCTCTATATCTTAGGGTTCTGACATAGATACTTGCAAGTGGAGCATATCCTTTTTTTCCCATTCATTCCCTCCTGTATTGATGTCAGTCTTTAAAAGGAGCACTGCAGGGATTTTATTTCAAAATTCAAAAGGGTGATAGATAAAGAGAGCATAATCTCTATGGTAGCCTTCCGGAACTCCAATGAAGCTTTAGTTAAATTTTACTAACTCAAGCTGGGTGTGTTTGTGTTCTGGACTATTTGCTTTAACAGTATTAGCATTTAAATTGTCACAACTAGGCTCTAAAGTTAACGCCCCATTAAGATACACAGGGAAAGTTCATAGCTCTGTTGGTATTATTATTTCAGTGAGCAGCCTCCACCTCAGTGTAGTAGCAGAGTGTTGATTACATAATAATGTCTTCCCCACCAAAGATCTAGAAACTGAAATAAAAGAAAACAAAACACAAGGAAATTAAAATTATAGATTAGATTTTAAAGCCCAGTAACTTCACTAAATTAAGAATTTGCTAGATGTGGGACGCCTGGGTGGCTCAGTTGGTTAAGCAGCTGCCTTCGGCTCAGGTCATGATCCCAGCGTCCTGGGATCGAGTCCCACATCGGGCTCCTTGCTCCGCAGGGAGCCTGCTTCTCCCTCTGACTCTGCCTGACACTCTGCCTGTGCTCGCTCTTGCTCTCTCTCTCTCTGACAAATAAATAAATAAAATCTTAAAAAAAAAAAAAAAAAAAAGAATTTGCTAGATGTGAGCTTACTACTTTGGTAATCTGTGGATGTCTCTGTGAAGGAGAAACTAGAAAAACTAGTACAACAAAGTATGCCTAGATTCTGAAAACCACCTGGGTTTGTTTTTTTTCTTCCTTATGTTACCAGTTGTGACAACACTATTTGAAATTTGATTTAGTGGTTAATGTCAGAGATAGAGTTAAATTTTACTTTTTTATATTTTTAAAGATTTATTATTTTTAGAAAGAGAAAGTAGAGGGAGGGGCGTAAGGAGAGAAACTCAAGCCGACTCTGACGTGAGGATCAATCCCAGGACCCTGAGATCATGACCCAAGCCGAAATCCACAGTTGGATGCTTAACTGACTGAGTCATCCAGGCACCCCTGCATTTACTTTTCTAATTTCTGGATAAGGTTTGAGTGAATATAAAGTAAGAGTTTGTCATTTGAGGGACACCTGTGTGGCTCAGTCAGTTAAGCATCTGCCTTTGGCTGAGGTCATGATCCCAGGGTCCTGGGATCGAGTCCCACATCGGGCTCCCTGCTCATTGGGGAGCCTGCTTCTCCCTCTGCCTGCCACTCCCTCTGCTTCTGCCGTTACACTGTCTCACTTGCTCTCTCTGGCAAATAAATAAAATCTTAAAAAAAAAGAATTTGTCATTTGAGGTTAACAAATGTTAATAGAAAGGTGCTAATAACTTTTTTTTTTAATTTTATTTATTTGTTTGACAGACAGATTACAAGTAGGCAGAGAGGCAGGCAGATAGAGAGAGAGGAGGAAGCAGGCTCTGTGCCAAGCAGGAAGCCCAATGCGGGGCTCGATCCCAGGACCCTGGGACCATGACCTGAGCCGAAGGCAGCGGCTTTAACCCACTGAGCCACCCAGGTGCCCCAAAAGGTGCTAATAACTTTGAAAACTAGATTCGTTTTGCTTCTCAAATTTAGTTAAGCTAAAGAATTCAGAGTGAAATGATAAATACTGCTTTTGTATTTGTAAATGTGATTTCAAAACACAGGCCAGAGAAGAGTTTTTTTTTTTTTTTTTTTTTTTTTTAGTTTTTTATTTATTTCACAGACAGACCACAAGTAGGCAGAGAGGCAGGCAGAAAGAGAGAGGAGGAGGAGGCAGGCTCCCTGCTGAGCAGAGAGCCCGATGTGAGGCTCGATCCCAGGACCCTGGGATCATGACCTGAGCCGAAGGCAGAGACTTTAACCACTGAGCCACCCAGGCGCCCCCCAGAGAAGAGATTTTTTTATCCATTTTCTTTGTTTTCCCACTTTTCAAAAAAAAAAACTTGAGGAATACAAAAATGTAGAGTATTCATGGTTGGTTTGTTTTTTTTATTCATTTGTTTTGAATTTACATTGATAGGGATGATAGGTTAGATAGGTGATGGAAATTAAGGCGTTCACTTATGATGAGCACTGGGTGATGTATGAACATGTTGAATTACTGTATTGTACACCTGAAACTAATATAACACTGAATGAAAACTTAACTAGATTAATTTTTATATAATTTCATATGTACAGAAAGTTCCTAGAAAAGTACAAAGAACTTTAGTATAGACTTCATCCATATTCACTAAAATTTTTAACCTTTTGAAGTATATAATAAACTGCATGTGTTTAAAATGTACAGTTTAAGTTTTGACATATACACCAGTGAAACCATCACCACAACCAAGATAATGATGACTTCTAAAAGTTTCCCTCTGTTCCTTTGTAATCTCTCTTTCCTGTCAGGACTAGCCCATTCCTAGGCAACCCCTGTTCTGCTTTCTATCACTGTAGATTGATTTCTATTTCTAGAATTTTATGTAAATGGAATCATGCAGTATATGTTCTTTTTCCCTTTGTATCTTTTGCTCAGCACAATTATTTTGAGATTTATTCATGTTAGATTCACTAATTGCTAACATCTTGCCACATTTGCTTTTATATTCGTGTTTGCACACCCCATCTTTTTTCCAGAACTGTCCAAAAGTAGTTGTATATATCATAATCTTTCCCTTCTTACTGTTTGATGTACATTTTTTTTTTTTAAGATTTTCTTTACTTATTTGACAGAGATCACAAGTAGGCAGAGAAAGAGGTTGGGGGAAGCAGGCTTCCCACTGAGCAGAGAGCCTGACTCGGGGCTCCATCCCAGGACCCTGGGATCATGACCCGAGCCAAAGGCAGAGGCTTTAACCCACTGAGCCACCCAGGCGCCCCTAATGTACATTCTTTTAAAGATTTTATTCATTTATTTGACAGAGAGAGAGCATAAGCAGGGGGAGCTGGAAGCAGAGGGAGAGGGAGAATTAGACTCCCCGCTGAGCAGAGAGCTCATAATCCCAGGACCCTGGGATCATGACCTGAGTCGAAGGCAGATGTTTAACCACCTAGTCGCCCTTGTGCTCACTTCGGCAGCACGTATAATAGCCATCTAGTCGCCCTTAATGCCCATTTCTTAAGAACAAAGATATTCTCGTGTATAATCACAGTACCATTATCAAATTCAGAAAATTTAACCTTGATACACTATCTTTTAAGTCATATAGCTTACATTCCATGTTCTTATTTTTTTAGTATACTAATAATATGCTAGAAACAATACCTCACCTCATAGAGGATTTAATCCAGTATCATGTATTACATTTAGTTCTCTTTTTTTCTTTTTAACTTTTTAAAGATTTATTTATTTTAGTGAGAAAGTGCATGAGTGGGAAATAGAATCTCAAGCAGACCCCGTGGTAAGCGTACGGAGCCCAATGCAGGGTTGGATCCTAGGATCCTGAGCTGAAACCAAGAGTCAGATGCTAACTGTGCCACGAAGGCACCCCTACTTCTCATTCTTTACTCTGGAACAGTCCTTAGGCTTTGTCTTTCGTGACATTTCACATTTTGGGGGTTTTGTTTTGTTTTGTTTTTAAGATTTTATTTATTTGATACAGAGAAAGAGAAATCACAGGTAGGCAGAGCAGCAGGGGGAGAGAGAAGCAGGTTCCCTGCTGAGCAGAGATCCTGATGTGGGGCCCCATCCCAGGACCATCAGGACCTGAGCTGAAGGCAGACACCCAACTGGCTGAGCCACCCAGGCACCCCTAGATCTCAGTCTTTACTCTGAAACAGTCGTTAGCCTTTGTCTTTCATGACATTTAAACGTTTTTGAAGGTCACACTAGCTCTAGCTGCTAAATGGATTCAGATTATAAAGTTTTGGCTGGAATATTCTGTAAGTGTTAAGTTACCATGTTGGTATTTATGTAAACCCTTTTCCCCTCTTATTGGTGATCCTAATTTTGGAACTTAAGGTGTTGTCTTTTTCCCCATTAAATAGTTACTAGTTTTCCTTTTGTGTAATTAAATAATTTGTGGAGACATATCTGGGGGGACTTTGTAAGTATTTCAGTATTATTTTGGAAGACATTTTCAAAATGGGAAAGACATTTAAGCATAATGTGTTTGAAAGTCCTGTTGAAACTGATATCTGATGACAATAAGAGGGCAATAGTGTATTGCATATTCTATAGAGCAAATGAATGGAAAAGCTAATTTCTTTATAGGATCTGCTGAGCATCCTTGTAAAATTGAAGTATGAGTTTTTTTTAGTCTTTACTTCCTTAATTTACAATGGAATTGATAGAAAAGGATTCTGTTCATTTTCTCTGCTTATAGACTTTATAGGTGGCAAAAATTTGATCTCCTGGCAAATATAAATTCTTTATACTATCTATTCTCACTTCAAGAAATATTTTCTTTTTCAAAACTCAAGACACTGCAGTTTGGAGCTTATTTACAACATGGTATATCAGATGCATCCAGATAGACTACAAAAGTCTATTGAGGCACAGGTTAGGCTCCAGGGATATCTCTCTTGACCTCTCAGTTTTACTCTTTCTAGATGCATCCTTGGGGAATTGTTCACAAAGAAGCCTATTTTTCAAGCCAATCTGGAACTGGCTCAGCTGGAGCTGATCAGGTACAGCTATGCATGTGCTCTGGGTGCCGAGGTGTGATAGGTGATCTTATTTTCTAATTTCTAATATTTTTTGTTCATTCTACTAAGTAAGTTTATGCTTCTTATGTCCAAGAAAGTTTCTTAGTCAGATTCACCACGTATTTTGTCATGGGATGTAGATGTAAAGAAGTTGTAATCCCCTTTTTTAGGTCTTACTAAAGGTGTTACCTCTTAGGTTCCCCCTTTTTAGACTTTTTAGATCTTTGCATTTTTTTTTTTTTAATTCTTCATATTAAAGCATGCCATTTTCAGTGTGGCTGTTTCTTTCCTAGGTTAGATTAAGATCAGATTTATTTAGCAAACAATTATTGTGCCTGTTCTATTACAAATTCCTTTCTCTGTTAAACTTTAGGATTTAGAAATATATAAGATAGGTCCTTGCCTTCAAAAAGCTCAGAATTTAGTAAGTGGTAAAGCATGTAAACAGATAATTAAAGGTAGCATATAACTCATTATTTGTTAAGCATTAAATTCAGTTGTCTATCAAAATTTCTTAGGCTCTCTTCTGCCAGTTTTCCCTATAGGGACATTATAGGATCAGCTTATCACTTTGAAATTAATACTATCTGAACAGAACAAAATTGATAATGAAAATCTTTATGGAGGTTTAAAAAAATGTTTTACAAAACCAAGTGTATGGTTAATTTTGGATTCTTTTGCCGGATTTTCTCTTCACTATCTTGTAACCAGTTGTTTCCTATTCCTTCTGTTCTTAAAGCAGTGAGGTCAGGTTTTATCTTTCTGCATGCCCTCTAATTTAATAAGCCAAGACTCCCCCAGACTTCAGGAGGTAATAATTTCTGCTTCTGTAATCTCCAGAATTCACAATGCTGACTTACTCACTTCTTGTTTTGGCTTTTTGCTTTGTTTTCAGTCGACTCTGTGGTAGCCCTTGTCCAGCTGTGTGGCCTGATGTTATCAAGCTGCCCTACTTCAATACCATGAAACCGAAGAAACAATATAGAAGGCGTCTACGAGAAGAATTCTCTTTGTAAGTTTGGCAAAAATGTACATCTGGTTTCTATGTTTAGCTGGTGTTTAGACTTGACTTTCTCCTGGCATAGGGAGTTAGTGTTGTCCCAACTTTTTATGGCAGCACACCACAGGAAAACATTTTATCTTTGAACAGTGTATGAATTTTACCATAGTGCTGTTGTAATTTTCTCTTATGGAGGTTTTATTTATTTATTTATTTATTTTTAAAGATTTATTTATTTATTTATTTGTCAGAGAGAGAGAGAGAGAGAGATCACAAGTAGGCAGAGAGGCAGGCAGAGAGAGAGGAAGGGAAGCAGGCTCCCTGCTGAGCAGAGAGCCCGATGTGGGACTCGATTCCAGGGCCCTGAGATCATGACCTGAGCCGAAGGCAGCGGCATAACCCACTGAGCCACCCAGGCGCCCCTGGAGGTTTTATTTTATTTTTTTTATTTTTTTATTTATTGATTTGAGAGAGATTCAGAGAGAGACAGACAGACAGACAGAGGGGGAGAGCAGCCTGACATGGGGCTCAGTCCCAAGACCTGGAGATAACTACCTGAGCCAAAGGCAGACACTTAACCATCTGAGCCATGCAGGCGCCCCTGCTTTATCTATTTATTTATTCATTTATTTCGATTTTATTTATTTATTTGAGAGAGAGGGAGTGAGAGAGAGAGCACGAGTAGGGCAGAGAGGGAGCTGGGCTGGGCAGAGGGAGAAGGAGAAGCACATTCCCCGCTGAGCAAGGAGCCTGATGTAGGACTCTATCCCAGGACCTTGAGATCATGACCTAAGCCAAAGGCAGTTGCCTAACCAGCTGAGCCACCCAGTGCCCCAATTTTTTTTTCTTTTTTTTAAGTTTTTATTTTATTTAAGTATTCCCTACACCCAACATGGGATTGGTACTCATGACCCCAAGATCAAGGGTTGCATGCTCTTCCAGCTAAGTCAGCCAGGTGCCCCTGAAGGCTTTAGGTGATAGAAAATCATTTTATTGTGAACAATATGTAAGTTTTCTCATGGTCCTTTTGATCTTCCCACAATAAAAAAGAGAATGGAACTGCTTGCTTCATGTTTTCTATCTGTATTACAGCATTGCATGAATCCTGTGTGGGAGCAAATCAGCTTGCTTGTTTAGCCAGCTTCTAGCTCCTTTCCATGGTTACACATGGAGCTGGAAATTCAGAGACCTTTGGCAGAAGGTTACAGGTTTAAGAACTCTGGGATCATTTTGAATTTGTTCTTTCCACAGCATTCCTTCAGCAGCACTTGATTTACTGGACCACATGCTAACACTAGATCCTAGCAAACGTTGCACAGCTGAACAGACTTTACAGAGTGACTTCCTTAAAGATGTTGAGCTCAGCAAAATGGATCCTCCAGAGTAAGTGCTGCTGGCCAAGTAGTCACCCTAAACCTCTCACTAAGCCTCAGGAGATGAGAAACTCAAAATAATAGGTTTTTAGAAGGAACTCCAAATGACTAAGTCCAGAATGGAGAGGTACCCTTGAATATTATGATTGATAAGAGGTTTGTTTTATTGCTCTATGTTTTCTTTTTAAATAGGGAATAGATTTAGTTACGATATTTGTTCTAATTTGACTCGAGGTGTCTTTTGTCCCTGAATCCCCAGCATTTTGCCTTGTACAACTTCTTTGAAAATATTCTTCTAGTTTTTGCTCTTACCTTTTTCATTTGCTTGAATCTCCTATGTCTGGTGACCTTGTATATCCCATATTTGGAAAGACAGTCCTAATTTTAAATAGTTTGCATCACTGTCAGGTAATATAACCCGAATTTTGATGTTGAAAATAGAGTGTTTGAATGTGTGTCTCTTTCAGCAGAATCTTCTGTATTTTCTGTATTCTGTAGGATCTTCTAAGGTTCTATACTCATGTTTCACGTTTGGCAGATAAAAAGTCTTATATCTTTGAATTTATCATTGACAGTGTCACAGCTTTCATGTCAGAGTCCTTGGGTATTTTTTTCTTACATAAAGAAACGGTCTTAAAGAGATTATTTATTTATTTATTTACAAAAGATTTTGTTTATTTGACAGAGAGACACACAATGAGAGAGGAAACACAAGCAGGGGGAGTGGGAGAGGGAGAAGCTGGCTTCCCACAGAATGAGGAGCCTGACGCAGGGTTGTATCCCAGAACCCTGAGATCATGACTTGAGCCAAAGGCAGATGCTTAATGACTGAGTCACCCAGGTGCCCCGAAATACACAGTATTTAAAGACTGAGTGGGTAGTAACCATAAATCTAATTGTTTCAAAGAAATGTCCATATTTATTCATATTTATTTACTGCACTAGAATTTTGATACATTGAATGTGGATTGAAATACATAAACTTTTTACTGAAATTTGGGAGCTCTTATTATAGGGAGATTTTGACTCTGGTAATCTTTATTGTAATAAGATTTGCATAATCAAATATGAGGACATCTGGAAATGTATATTAAAGTTTACTAATAAACCCCACAAAATATCGAGCCATGGAAATTCATTGGGTAGAAAGAAGAAAAGAACCCGTTTTTTGGTCCTCACAGATCATAATACTATACTTTAGTGGTCCACCCCCTTGCCTGGACTTTTTTGTAGATACTAACAAGCTGGTCATCTCTGTCTTGTTTATTCCCGATTGAAACTTGACGAATAAAGTTCTCCTTTATTCTTGTTTTGTAAAGCAAGAATAGTTATAAGACTTAACTATTTGGAATGTGGGCATTTATATAGTAGGTATGTCTCTGATATTAGCAAGACCCTCATTTCTCACTGTAAATGTGGTTTTTTGTGTGTGTTTTTTTTTTTTATTTGACAGACAGAGATCCTAAGTAGGCAGAGAGGTAGGCAGGGAGTGGGGAGAAGGAGGCTCCCCGCCCCCCGCTGAGGGGCTCGATCCCAGGACCCTGAGATCATGACCTGAGCCAAAGGCAGAGGCTTAACCCACTGAGTCACCTAGGCGCCTCTTCATTTCTCACTGTAGAAATCTCTTGGGCTTTTGGACTTTTATTTCCTTAGACTACCTACCATATGCCATGATCCCTTTTACAGTGCTACTATCTATTTACTAATATTTCTAGTTAATTTTATTTATATTATTCTTTCCATTTCCCTCTGCTCTTTGCCTTCACATTTTAATCTCTGGTTCTTCCGTTCACTCACTGTTGCAGTCCCACACACATTTCCCCTTTGCTTTCTCTTTTTGCAGCCTCCCCCACTGGCAAGATTGCCATGAATTATGGAGTAAGAAACGGCGACGACAGCGACAGAGTGGTGTTGTGATAGAAGAGCCACCTCCTTCCAAAGCCTCTCGGAAAGAAACTACCTCAGGGACAAGTGCTGAGCCTGTGAAGAATAGCAGCCCAGCACCACCTCAGCCTGCTCCTGGCAAGGTGGAGCCTGGGACTGGGGATGCAATAGGTCAGTTCTAGGATGGAGTTTTTGTGCTTTAAGGACAGTAGGGCAGGTTTTGATGGTCAAGTGCAAGAATGCATGCATGCGTGTGTGTTTTAGTTTCTAGCCACTGAAGCATTAATAAAGAAGTGACCTCATTATGAGGAGAAGGAGCTAAACCAAGTTTTGTGCATGTTGTCTAGAAAGTCTACAGTAGATTATTTTCCTTTCAAGAAAGTGGGAATGCTATATCTTAACTAGATGTATAGCATAAATCATTAAATAGGCCAAATTTAAGGCTCATTTACCCATGGTTTTCTTTTTTTTTTTTTTAAGATTTTTTATTTACTTGACAGAGATCACAAGTAGGCAGAGAGGCAGGCAAAGAGAGAGGAAGGGAAGCAGGCTCCCTGCTGAGCAGAGAGCCCGATGTGGTGCTCAATCCCAGGACCCTGGGATCATGACCTGAGCCGAAGGCAGAGGCTTTAACCCACTGAGCCACCCATGCATTCCTTACCCATGGTTTTCTAATATGTAATTTGGAGCCCTGTTTATGTTAGATTTGCTAAGACTTTCTTAGAGTCTAATCATTTAAATCACAATTGCTATTAAAGGTAGTTAGTTCTGTGGAAGGTTATTTGATCTAAATATATCCAAAACTGTGTAATAGTGAACAATTATAATAAAGTGGTTGTCCTGTGGTACCATCAGTTTTTCTGAACTATAGGTATTCTTTCCATGGCTTACTTTCCTTTCCCTGTCCACCTATAAGATTGGTTTTTAACACTGGCTGCACATTCAGATCATCTGGGAAGCTTGAAAAGTAAATACTCCTGAATAAATTGCCAGATCTCTGGGGGTAGAAACTGAAGCATCTGAATTTTACAATCTCTCCTAGTAATTGTGATGTGCCATAAGGGTTGTAAGTCACCGATCTTGAAGAATATAGATAAAATGAGATCACTTTTACTCACAGTACAGAGATGTTTTAGCTTGTTCCTGTGTTTTGAAGTGAAAATATAAAGAATAACAAATTGTCATGACACTTTGAGGCATGAAAAATGAGATATTCAAAATGAAACTTAATACTTTGAATATTGTAAGTTGCTGTTGCCAGTTGAAGAAGCCAGAGGTCCTTAACCTGCCTCATCCTCTTATATTGGCTCCACTGTCTGTCCACAGGCCTCGGTGACATCACCCAGCAGTTGAATCAAAGTGAATTGGCAGTGTTACTGAATCTGCTGCAGAGCCAAACCGACCTGAGCATCCCTCAAATGGCTCAGCTGCTTAACATCCACTCCAACCCAGAGATGCAGCAGCAGCTGGAGGCCCTGAACCAATCCATCAGTGCCCTAACTGAAGCCACTTCCCAGCAGCAGGACTCAGAGCCCTTGGCCCCAGAAGAGTCTTTGAAGGAGGCACCTCCTGCCCTAGTGGTCCAGCCTTCAGCAGAACAGACAAGCTCTGAAGCTTCAAGCACACCAGCTGACATGCAGAATATGTTGGCAGTTCTTTTGAGTCAGCTGATGAAAACCCAGGAGCCAGCAGGCAGCCTGGAGGAAAACAGCAGTGACAAGAACAGTGGGCCACAGGGGCCCCGAAGAACTCCCACAATGCCACAGGAGGAGGCAGCAGGTAAACAGACCGGTCATGAATCTCATTGAGCTCAGGTGCTGTTGATCCTCTTAAAAATCTCTTTAACATTTTCTTTTTCACATCAGTGGCCTCAGTTTCAGTTTTCTGTAACCTAGCCTACAGGAGAACATAGCACCCAATTATGTATTTCTTGCCTGGCTTCTATTTAAGTCTCAGAGCTCCTCAAAGCACTTTTCATATACTGATTGTTTTTCCATTTCCTGGGAGGTAGGTAAGTAAAGCCTCTGTATCTAACCCTAGGAAACCACAACCATACCTAGTGATACATCTTGAATCACTGTGAGAATGGTGGCCAACTAGTAGTAGCACTTGAAAATCTGCCTTCCAAATAAATCATCATCAGATTGTACAAATAGTAAATTTTACTCTAGTGTAGTGAATACTGGATACCAGTCTTACCTGAAAGATACAGTAAAAAAAAAAACAACAAAAAAAACCTCTAATAAAATGCCATTGTTAATCTCCTGAGAAGTAATATAGAAATATTTTTAAGTAGATAACTAACACCATACATTTCCTTTCCCCCAAAATTAGAGTGTATAAAAATGCTTTTTAAAAACCTGTGTTCCTAAGAGAGACAATTGAATGGACCCCAAATTAGGAAGTGAGCGTTACGTAAAGAAAAATCTAAGAAAAGGAAATATATTATACCTTGGTCTGGTGTGACCACACCACACAATTTTATTAGAGGAAAAAAAGTTTAAATTTTCTAATTCTCATTCACAGTCTTTTTGCAAAATGCTTACTTACGTGAAAGTGTTTTCAACTTGGGAATTTTCGCTGTCCATGAAGACCCCATGAATTGGGGACTGAGAAGAGGCACAAGGGCTGAGGAGGTACACTAACCTTCAACTTTAGGTTGTCCTACATTCGCATTTCATATGGGATGGTGCAGAAAGTATATGCCTTTTTTCAACTGGTATACAAATATATGTTATTTTTCACACATGCAAAGCTTTTTAAAACTGGAAGATAACATAAATAAAATTAAACCCTTTACAGATAGGGAAACTGAAATCCAAGAAGCCTGCCTATGGTCTCACTGCTGGAACCATATTATTGGCAGAGGCAGAATTAGGACTGGCATACTTTTCTTAATATGGTTTTTTTTTTTTTAATTTGTTTTCTAATTCAGTTTGTTTTCCTGTCATACTGATTCCAGTTGCTTTTAAGAGACTAGAACATGAAATAACAGAGAAAGCTAATCTAGAATCAAAGCAGGCCTTTTTGCCTCCTCTCCCACACCTTCCTTCTTCTCCCCACCCCAGCAGAAAAATTCAGCTATAATCAAAATACCTGGAAGAACTCATTCAAATTAAATAATATAGGAATTGAAAGAAATTTACCCAATAATTGAGCTAACAAGCTGTCAGCCAAATGGTGAGATTGAGCTAAAATTAAGGCCTGGCCTATGGCCAGAAATTGTTGGGTTTACTTTTCAAAGGAGAGTAAAAATACCAATCCTTATTATTACCCACAGATTATCCAGTTTTCCCGATCTCTCCTGTTTGTTTCTCCCCTGCTGCTGCCTCTCTTTTGGCCGTTTTACTGTTCATTACCATTTCCACCAGAGGGCAGACTGAATAAGCCAGAGAAGGTGGAAATCTATCACTTTGGCTATGTTTAGCTACTCTTTACTTGTGTGGGGAAAGGGTTAAGATTGGAATTTAATAAATCAATCAAAATATTTAAATTATTTATACATTTCATTAATAACTCCCTCCATTAGTACAAACTGTTAAGAATTGGAAATACTATTAACACTAAATGTTATAATAGTATGATTTTTTAAATGTGCTCTTTATTTTTTTAAGAAGTTTTATTTAATAGCTCTTTACAATCTGCTTTTCTACATTGAGGTAGTTTCTATACTCATAATGTGAATTTGAACTCAAGAATTAGTTCTCTTGAAACACAGTATTTACATAAAAGGTAGAGTTCAAGTATGAAAAGTAGTATAGTTGGAAGAATAAGTTTAGCTTTGCTTACTTTTGCAGTAAGGCGTTTTTAAAGTTGTTTACCATTGGTATTAAAAAAGCTGGTGTTTTATGTATAGTCCAAAAATACTTTAAAATATAAGTGGTACTGAGATGTTCTTATGTAGAATCAAAGCAGGCCTTATATATCTTATGTAGTGAGATATATAGTATGGCAGCAAGAAGCTCCAAAATCTATAGATGATTATAGTCCAGTTAGCTCTCCTATTTCAGTATATCTTCTTTTCAGTTGTGAGTTTTCTATAGCTAATTTTTTGTCCTTAAATTCATTTTTACCTACCACCTAGTCAAACAACCGATCTGTCAACAAGCAACTTGGGTGGGTACGGTATACAGGGTGACCAACTCATCTCTGTAACTGTCATGGTTTTAAAACTGAAAGTCAGCAACCTGAGAAACCTGCTCAGTCCCGGGCAACCTTGGGACTGTTGCCCCCCCTACTTATATGTTACATATAGCACCTGAACTTATCCTTCCAGGGTACAGCGTTACAATATTGTGTTTTCAGAGTACTTTTACCTGCATGCTGAAAGAATACATACTTAATTTACTGATTGTCTTTGCAAAATATAATTGTGGTAAATATGCTACCAAAATACTTTATAACTAAAAACTATTTTTGGCTTGTCTGAGTAATGACTCTTATATCAGTAGCTCAGATAATAAAGAATTGACTATATGGGCATTTAGAAATACAGTTCCATAGGGAACAGAAAAATCAATCCTTTGGAAGATACCCCAAAACATTAAACCTTTTCTTCAGCAGGCTGACTCCTAACTCTTTAAAAACACTGTTCTGATTGTACTTGCTTTTGTATATCCTCAAACTCACACCATTTTACATCTCTACTCTCCAGCCTTGGCAGGAGTTACCAGACAATGATTGCCATGCTTAGGTAAATTTAGCCAACAGGGGAGTTGGGCCATGCGGGTGTGGGAATGTGGGGAGTGGTTCAAAAAAGACAAAGATCTTTGGAAAGACAGAGTGTAGTATATAAGTTCAACATTTCTAAATACTCAGTTCTTGTCACCATCTCCAAGATAAACAGATGTTTATCAATAGCCCATTCATTCTGCATGACATTACTATAGTGATTTTTTTCATAGCATGGAAAAAAATGCAAGAGGTTGGGAAACAAAATAGAAAATATGATAGATTAGTCTATCATTACTGTAACATAGAAAGCTGAATGACAGAATGGTGGTTAATATCCCTTCCTTCAGAATGTGATTTTGGGGAAAGGGGACTAAAGTTTGGAGAAGCAAGTGTATATTTATACGTGACAGTGATGAAAGGTTTTTACTTTATTTCATCTCTCCTGTATATTCTTTTAAGTTCTATTTCAGGTGTTAACCTTATATCATCAAATGTTCTGTAAAATGTGTTAGCTTAAGTCCGTGCAAGGTCTTCTATTGTACAACGAGATTATGTGCTAGAAATGTGACCACAACATGTGTATTATTTCCTCTCATCTTCCTTCTTTCTACGTTATTTTCATTAATGTTTTGATCCAACAGCAAAAAGGGGTGGGGAGGCTGCTAACAGCCTACATATTAGAACAGTTCCTTAAGGAAGGAAATGGAGGAAATCTCAGACAAAAATCAGGACAATCATTTGAAACATATGAGCTTTTTTACACCAGCTGTTAGATTCATAATGCAACTGTTTTATTTTAATCACTTGATTTTATTTATAAATTGCAATTTCCTGATCCCAAGATTTTATTCTTTATATATATATATATGGTTACTTGTATTGATATTTGTTTTGTTGGTCAGTGTATGTGTGTATGTGTGTGTGTGTTTGTGTTTATAATCACATGTGATTTTTAAGATGGTGTTTAAAAGAAGTAACCCTTCCACAGCATGTCCTCCTCACATTCTTCCACCAGAGAAGAGGCCCCCTGAGCCCCCCGGACCTCCACCGCCGCCACCTCCACCCCCTCTGGTTGAAGGCGATCTTTCCAGCGCCCCCCAGGAGTTGAACCCAGCCGTGACAGCCGCCTTGCTGCAACTTTTATCCCAGCCTGAAGCAGAGCCTCCTGGCCACCTGCCACATGAGCACCAGGCCTTGAGACCAATGGAATACTCCACCCGACCCCATCCCAACAGGACTTACGGAAACACTGATGGGCCTGAAACAGGGTTCAGTGCCACTGACACTGATGAACGCAACTCTGGTCCAGCTTTGACAGAATCCTTGACCCAGACCCTGGTGAAGAACAGGACCTTCTCAGGCTCTGTGAGCCACCTTGGGGAGTCCAGCAGTTACCAGGGCACAGGGTCAGTGCAGTTCCCAGGGGACCAGGACCTCCGTTTTGCCAGGGTCCCCTTACCATTACACTCAGTGGTCGGGCAACCATTCCTGAAGGCTGAGGGAAGCAGCAACTCTGTGGTACATGCAGAGACCAAATTGCAGAACTATGGGGAGCTGGGGCCAGGAAACACTGGAGCCAGCAGTTCAGGAGCAGGCCTTAACTGGGGGGGCCCAGCTCAGTCTTCTGCTTACGGAAAACTCTATCGGGGGCCTACAAGAGTCCCGCCAAGAGGGGGAAGAGGGAGAGGAGTTCCTTACTAACCCAGAGACTTCAGTGTCCTGAAAGATTCCTTCCCTATTCATCCTTCCATCCAGTCCTCTGAAACATTAATGAAATCATTTGCCAGAGCGAGGTAATCATCTGCATTTGGCTACCGCAAAGCTGTCTGTTGTATTCCTTGCTCACTTGCTACTAGCAGGCGACTTATAAAATAATGATGTTGGCACCAGTTCCCCCTGGATGGGCTACAGCCAGAACAATTACTTCAACTCTACCTAGTAGATACAAGTAGAGAATGTGGAGAGGGTCATTAAATTGAAAAGTAAATGTTGTATTAGTTCATTTGCCTGCACTTCTTGAGCAGAAGAAAAGGAGAACAGTTTTAATTTTGAGATGGCTCAGGAGAGGCTCTCTTTTAAGTTTTTAAAATTTGGGGATTTTTTATGATTTCTTTCTTTTGAATTTTGTTTTTGTTTTGTTTTGTTTTCCTTTAAAGATAATAGTGTTCACAATATTTGAGCTACTCTTAGGCTTTTGCTATAAGAGAAAGAGAGTGACTGGCTGATTTAAATAAATGTTTCCTTCCTCTCCACCATCTCACATTTTTGCTTTCAAGTGAACTCTTTTTTTCCCCATTGAGCATCTTGAACATATACCTTTTTTCCAAATAAATTACTCATCCTTTAAGTTTGCTCTGCTTTGGCAAAAGACATGCCCCTCTCCCTGCACATGAAGCAGGTGGTAGAAAGAGGCACTCTTGGGCATGTAGGTAGATTTACCCCATCTCTTCCTTTTTGTACCCCCTCTATAATTTATAGAGTTTCTCATTCTCTCTCTCTCTCTCTCTCTCTCTCTCTCTCTGTCTCTTTTTGAGGCATTTGTTTGGAAAAAATTAATCGTTGAGATGCCCAAGAACCTGGGATAATTCTTTACTTTTTTTGAAATAAAGGAAAGGAAATTCAAACTCCTATATTGTTCTCTGTAACTTTTCAATTCTAAAATGTTTTTGTTTTTTTTAAAACCATGTTCTGATGGTGAAGTTGATTTATAAATGCAGACAGCCTAGGACATTGCTGTTGAGCTGGGGTTTAAGATGATGCCTCCATAACTAGAGGGCTAGTAAGAGCAGTTAGCATACTGTTTACACATATATTTTTATGTCAAAAAAAAAAACCTTTGAAACAGAGCATTATTGTCAAAGAGAAAAGAAATACATCCTGAAAATACATGAAAATGTAACTTAGTTTAGGGTGCATATTTTTCTGAAAATCTATCAATATCTGAGACCTTTTTTTAAAAATTTTAAAAGAATAGGCCATGAGAAAGAAACAGTATTGACATATACACATCTCAGCATGTATATCCTGCCAATTCTTTTGGGGAATTTCTTCTAGAGAGATTTGATTTTGGTTTTGTTTTTTGGTAAAAGGGGTTAAATTATGACTTCATGGCAAGAATTTTGCCTTATTATAAACAGGAAATGAAAAAGGGAAGGGCTTTCAGGGTGGGATAACTTGGGAGACTTCTCATTCTGGCTTCCATTTCTGTGTAAATACCAGCATATAATGTGTTTTAAAAACATACACATTCATATAAATTATCTGCACAGACTTAGACCTTTGTGAAACGTAGATTAGGGCCCTTTTACAAAGAAAAGGCAAACATGCTTCAGCATCTTGGAGTATAGTTCTCAGAACTCAAGTGAAGTTTTGTGTTTCAATGCCAAGTTCTTATATTAAAAAATAAAAACTACTTGTAAGAGAAAGGTGCACGAATAAAAAAAAAAAAAAAAACTTTAAAGAAAGAAGAACCCTCTTCAGATACTTACATGAAGACTATTTTCCCCTGTTTACTGAAATAGGTAGATATCCGGTGTGTGTATTTCTTTATTACTCTCTGGTTTTTGGTCTGGCCTTGCCCTCATGGGCAAACATTGATTAGAGGAAGAACCTTCTAGCCATTTTGGCATTGATGGCTTTTTATACCAGTGTGTCCAATTAGATTTGCTAGGCTCACTGACATGCTATTGAAAAATTCCATTACAGTTCACCTAAACGTTTTGTCTGTTGACTTCTTAGTCCTCAGACATGGGCCTTTGTATTTTAGAATATTTGAATTTGAGGCATTGGGCCCTACTCCCATTTTTGATTGAAGAACTTAAGCCTGGGATTCTTTCAAAGGTATCTATTCAGTGAAAATAACTGGTCTCCCATCAAATATGAATAAAATTCTCTATATTTTAATTACATTCTGGTTATCAGCAGTCATCAATAATGTTTTTCTTTCCCCCTTCCCATCCTTTATTTTTTAATTATGCCAAATATTCTAAATAATATACTTAAGCCTCCATTCCCTCATCCTTACTACTAGGGAAGGGGGTGAGTGTATGTATGGGGGGTGTGTGTGTGTGTGATTCCATCTCACCCCCTACCCCCATTTGGGGAGTGTAGCCTTTACAGTGAAAAAAGTTCAGTAATTTTGACTATTTCTAAAAGCAGAGGAAAAAAGAAATCCTGGAATCTGTGTGGAGGAAGAAAAGGTATTTGTTAATTTTTCAGCTATGTTATCTATAAATGAAGGAAAGTTTTGGCAGAATTTCAACTTGACTGTTAGAAAATTACAAACCCAGATATATTCAAAAGTGGTTTTTGTTTTGTTTTAATTATTGTACCATGGGAGATAAGTCCATTAAATACATTATTTTGAACAGATGAGAAATCTGATGCTGTTGGTGAATGAGAGGCAAAACTGGTTTGACCATGATCATTTTTGTGGTTTTGAAAACAATTTTGTTTGACCCAGTTCCTTAGTTTTTTCTTCAACTGTCCATAGGAATGATAAAAATGACATCAGATATATACTTTTCAAAGCAGGGCAGTAGCACAAATTTGTAAGTAGGACTTTTTGTTAGGTTATGCCATAGACGTCACCCAGCCACTGTGTGTGTGTATGTGTGTGTAATATGCATTTATAGTTACAGTACTAAAATGGTTACCAGCAGGTTTTGAGAGAGAATGCTGCACCAGAAAAGTGTCAGTTGCCACCTCATTCTCCCTGATTTAGGTTCCTGACACTGTATTCCTTCTCTCTCTTGTTTTTGCCCCACATCGGGTGTACCTTGTCTATGTACAGATATTTTGTAATATATTAAATTTTTTTCTTTCAGTTTATAAAAATGGAAAGTGGAGATTGGAAAATTAAATATTTCCTGTTACTATACCACTTTTGCTCCATTGCATTTACTTCTTAACCTGTAGCCTCTGAGCAGATCTAATTGCATGTAAAGGGTTTTTTCCTCCACTTTATCTTAGGAGTTCTTTGTCTCAGAATCTCTGTAGTCTCAAAATATTTTTTTTTAAAAAGTTCTCAGGGTTTGAAGAGGTGCTTCAAAACACAAGGCTAGGAACTAGAGAAGAAAAAAAGTTGGGGAAACTGTAAGGTGATTTTTTTCTTTTTAAGTAGAAATAGTTACACAAATAATGGTGCCAGGCCATTGAAAGAGTTGAGCCTCATGTGCCCTGACTCCTCCTGAAAGGAGAGATAAGTGGGTTTTTAGCTCAACTTGTCATTGAAATTTGTCAATGGAAGTTGGTAAGAGGCTGTTTAGAATAGTCTCTTAAATATAACGACCCCCCACCACTTCTTATGTGACCATGAGTAGGGTAGGCATGGAGATTAGTGTTCCTAGCACTGTTGAGATTTCCTGATGTTTTGCCAATCCAGGAAATGAGTAAAGTTGTTTATAAGGGTAAAATTCCTATTATCTTCAAAATCTTTCCTGTCTCCACCTGAGGAGAGTATTGTTTTCCCATCTCTTTCATGGTTTAGGACACAGAACTAAAATTTCCCTTGTGTATGCTGCAGTCCTGCAAGTTATGACCTAAGTAGGCAGACAGCAAATAAAACCCATTAGAAGACAGGAAGAGGAGCGATAGGTTATCAGGAAGTTGTTGGTGGGGTGAGCAATCATATAAAGTTAAAGGGTACACCAGAACAAGGAAATTAGGAAGATGAATTCAAATACTGGTGATGAGGGTTGCCAATCTGTTTATGAATCCCCAAAGTTTATGATGTTCCCTTGCCTGTGGGCTGTCTTTACCCAGAATGAGAATGGAAAGCTCAAGATTGTTCCAATTCTTGGAATCCTGTGTTCCTGGTTAGCCTCCAGAGAAAAGGAATTTGGTTTTGGTCTTTATTATAATTTCAGATTCATGACTAGGAGTGTGAACTTCAACCTATTAGATAATTTTGTTTGCACTTCATAGCAGTGGCAGTCTTTTTATTTCTGGGCCTAAAGGCTGAGGACCGAACTAACATGGACTTTTTTTCCCCTCTATCACAGCCAAGGCTATTTCTAATTAAAGACCATGCTGTTTCGGTATATACATTTCTTAAGCACTGTCTTTTCCCAGACAGGTATCCTTAACTATAATGGTAAAGTTAATGCCTCAAGGAAGTTAACAGTTAATGTTCTTCATGAGGGGATTTCCTTTGTTATTAAAGATTTCCCCATAGTTTGACTGTGTTTCAGGTATGGAGTTACTTCTCAGTTCACAACTTAGTCATCCTAAAGGGCTAGGTGGAATGGAAGTGGGGAGTTTCTCAAGTGAGTAAATATTCAACCATTCCAGGGGAGAGGTGAAACTGCTAAGTCTTTTGGTTGTCTGGGAGGCAAGGTGAGCATTTCTGGACACGCTGGTTAATTTTACTGTCCAGGTGTGGCATTTCTCATCTATAGGGATACTTTTAATGTTCCTGTAAACTTAAGAATACTCTCAAGTGAACATTTACTTCAAGGTAGGGTTGAAAGACTATGGGGGAAGTATGACACCCAGAGGAATTGTTGGGGGTACTCTACCACTCCTCCCCATGTGCAGCCATCTCCATTTCCTGTCCACCCACTTTTCATTTCCTGTTTTTCACTCACTGCCCACCTTGCATGCATTAGGCCTACCAGAGGTATTGATTGCTTAATCCTACAAGATATTTAGAGTTACTCGTGCTTCCTAGTTTTGAAGGGTAATAGAGGCAACTGAGAAGACAAATGTCTATTCCAGATCCTCAACTTACTGGGCAAGAGGTGAGGGAAGAAGCAAAATAACCATGCTTTCTTATTACTAAGGAGATTTTTAATTTATGTTGTGTGGGGTATAAGAGATTCCTTTACTGGTCTAGGAAGGGCAGGGAGTCTCAACACTTCAATTCATCCTCTTCCCTCATATCCTGAGACATGTTTTTTGGTGATGACATTTCTGAGCTCAGCTGCAGATGGTGTCTGTGGGAAGTAAAGCTTGGTGAGTGAGAAGAGGGCCCTGCTATCCATAAGAAAGCAGATGAGGATTGCTTTGATGCCCTGGTGATTAATCACTAAAGTGCCAAAATGCTTTGGCCACTGAATTGCTCTCCTACCTATTTCAAAAGTTAGTCCAAGGCTGAGAGAAAGGGGCTGATATGAAGTTTGTCTTTAATACTCTCTAGATGGGTGCATGTTAGTGAAACTTACTCAATTTGTAGCCCATAGCCACAGCATACTTCTCTGGAATAAGAGAATATAGCCATAAAACAAGTTCACTTAGACATAGTTTTCCTAGGACTTGGAAATAGATGGATTTTTTAGGTGTTTTGCTCTGGTGTGGTTGTAAACAATAGATAATGTTGATAGTTCCAAAGGAATGAAGGGCATTTTATCCAAGCCAAACCATCTGTACAGAGATGCAGCACAGAGACAACCCCACAAAGGCTACAATGTAACAGAGCTAAGTGAAAAACAAAGCTTGGGTCTTGGAGGATGTTTTTTTCTTTACCTTCAGGAGCCTGTTCTGATGGCATGTCAGGGAGAGGATCTTTTTACCTCCTGCGTCTCAGAACTACAATACATATCTTGTAGGTGAGGTGAGGATTGGCTTGGAGACAGATAACCCTCCTACCAAGGGTAATGCAATGTCGAATGCTTTTGGGCCCTGGAAAAAAGAAGCTGAATTCAAAGACTTAGAGAAAACTTAGGAGTCTGATCCCTTTTATAAATTCAGGAACTTCTGAGTGTGGCCTTATTACCAGTATTTGTATTTTATGTTAGGGAGCCAAAGGCCTCACACAATACAAAGCAATATGAGAAGGAGATGTAAGTAAGGGGAAGAAGGAGATCTGTAGAGCAGTCTGTTAGCTGGGCTGCAGAAAGACACTTAGGGTATACTTGCTTTTGAAAGAAGATATAGAGATATGGGGTGGAAGGAAGAATTATGGTTGGGCTAGTTAAAAGGGATAACTGCCTTAAGTTTCATGGTTCATTTTAGGGAGGCCCCATTAAAGCAACACCTTGAGTAAAGAGTTCCTCTTGATTACAGTAGTGTTACCTTTATGGTTGGAGGATGGGCCTTAGAACCTTAGGTTGGGAGATGTTTTGAAGATGTTTTCACTTTGGGAAGCTTGATTATATCAGGCAAATTACATTTGGGAAATTTTGCCTCCCACTGCTACCTATGTAGTTCAAGAGAATAAGAAATGAGGAAGGAAAAAAAAAAAAAAGGAATGAGGAAGGGATGATATGGATGCATCACTTTTAAAAAGTTACTTGTATTTTTGGAGTTTTAAAACTCCTGAAAGTGGTTTTGTGTATTTTAGGCTAACCTGGAAATCAGGGTTATTCCTCTCTCCTTTTTTTCAGATCCAAGTGAAGGCAGTGTGTAGAAGAGTAAACAAACCAGAATATGTGAATTAGAGTCACAGACTGTTAGAACTACAAAAGGACATTAGTTTGTCTAGTTCAGTGCTGTCTTCAGCCAGTGAACAAATAGGCCCAGAAAGGTTGAGAACCTATGGTTTGGGGAAGAAGGAGGGAGAGAATAGGAACTAATGTTGTCCAGGAACTCATCATGTGTCAGGCACTGTGCTAAATGCTTTACTTTTATTATCTTGATCATCAAGCACCTTGAGGCCAAAGGATGGAAGGAGTAAAAGGAAAATCCCTCTTATTATTCTGAGCAGTAAGTAGGTGATAAAGGGGAGTGGCAGATCACTTTTTCCTGTCTAACTATGTAGGCTTAAACTACAGGAATTGAAGAGTCAGTGTTTGAGAGTGAGGTTAATCTAAGGAAGTACCCACTAAATAGTTGAGACTCATGATTAACTTCTCTGTTTCAGGGTACCTTCCAAAAATGTGATGGTCTGAGGTAGGCTAGAGGCAGAGCTAGTAGAGAACAAGATTACTTTTGGCTTTGGTGTTGATTTGCATTCTAGAAAATCAGTCCACAACCTGAGGATTAGATTAATCTTACAAATAAGGAACAAAAGTGGGGCATCTCATCCTATGGGGTGTTCAAAGAAAATGGTATTCATATCCTAAGAATCAAGGAGATAAATGTCTTTGGTGACTGTGCTTGTTTTTGGGGTTTTGTTTTGTAGCACACTTTGAAGTCATGAAACAATTTATAATTTTGGAAAGACTCAGTGTCAAGTTCAATGTTGATAGGAGCAGGTGGCAGCCTGAACATTGCTATGAAGAATGAGATTTTATTCCTCGTTGTTTGATATGATATCCCAAGTGTTGTACCACAAGGGCTGTTTCGGTAGGGCCCAGTAATGTCATTAGCAGAGTCATGTCCTAAGTGCAGGACAACTTCTGGGGAAGATTAAGGGAGAATCTCAGTTTTTAAAGAAGCTTCTGGATCAAGTGAGTTGGGTCTTATACTTGGGTGAGAAGTAAAGAATCAGTATTTATAAGTCAGCACATTAATGCAGGCTATAAAATAAAATAGTAACCTAGTACAGAAGTAGCCAGAGCCAAGAAATAATTCAGAAAGTTAGAGTTAACCAGAAAAGATTCTTTGAAAGTAAAGAAGATAGGGGAACAGATGAGGTGTTCAGATGAAGAAAACGTACAGAAAAATGTTTATGTGTGTTTTGTGCAGAAGGCTATGAATGAACTACTCAGGATGGTAAAGGAGAAGAATATTAAGAAATAAAGTTGGAGGAGCAGTCTTGTGGGCCTGAATGAGGAGTTCAGATTTGTTAAGCATTAGCAGGAAGCAGAGCATGATGGAATGAATATGATGTTGAGGACTTTCGCAGATGTACTGGGTCAAGGAAGCTATCTTGGTAGGATATTTTTGTTCTTGACCAGATATGGGGCCCTGAGGGCCTGCACTTGAGTGGGACAAAGAGAATGAGAAGAAAAGAAGGGGGTCCATAGGAGTTAGCAAGGCTTGATGATAATTTGGATGTGAGAGATGACCCCAGGACATTAATCCTGTTGATGGTGAGGAGAGCTTGGGAAGAGGTAGCTGCTTTGTTTTTAAGAATTAGGAAGTGTTTACTTCATTAACCAATTGATAGGATACGTCTTTGTTTAGTATTTCAAGGCCTGGGGGGGAGCGGTCAGCACCCCTAGGAAATAGTGAAGTGTGTGGTGTGCGTCCAGATGATCATCTGCACTCTGCCCTGGGCAGGTGGGAGATCCAGGTGAAGGAGAGTTTATTGCTGGAGTGTTCCCGCAGACTTTAAGAATGCTATCCCTCTCCAGATCTAGGAAAGAAAATAGTTTTTTGCCAGTTTCTTCCCCTTTAATGTTTTGAAAATGGGATATGACTAGCCTGTGGCAGCATGTGCCTGTGGATGCACAATTCTCTGGCTTGTTTCTTGGAAGGCCTTTTTCTGTCCCTCCCTGGGGGTCATTTGTATCTCTGGTTCCTGCTCCCAGAGCCATAAAGTGGGAGCCCCCATTTATTAATTGGGTTGGGATTGGGGAGGGGGTCCACGGGGGACTCTTTAGTGCAGCAGGCGGGGGTCTTCCCGAATGAGCCCATTAGCCAGCCCCAATGGCAGCTGAAACGGGGCCGCAGCCAAGTCCTCTCCGTTTCAAAAACCCTCCATCGCCTGCAGCAGATCAGAACAAGGCCTGCGGGAGCCCTTAGCTTCTGATTGCAGCTGTGAGGAAGGACAAAACAATTTATAGGAAGCCAAGTAGCTCCTGTCTCACTATTTCTTCCTTTCTGACTTTGGGGAGGGGTTAAGACTGGGATGTGGTCCCCCCACACACCATAGCTTCTTACAAGGCAGGTATAGGCCTACAGTTGGAGAGAACAGTAGTGAGTGTATTTGTGCTGATGGGACATTTATGTCAGTGCTCTGGATGTATTTACACATGTCCTTGCTTTTTTCTTCCATCCACATGCAGTTGTATTTGATACATGGTCCTCCCTAGGGCAAAGCCAAGCGTGTGCTCAGATAGTCTCAGTTGTATGTTGGGCAGCATGCTTATCACACTCTTTCTCCATACATCTGTCTGCCTTGTTCCTTCTCTGCCTTGTCAAGATTCAGGGTTAGAGTCAGATCACCGTCTTAACATCTCTTCATAATAGAAGGAATTTGGCATTGAAAAGAAGGCCTCCTACTGGGACTCCCTCATTTGTCCCTTTGGTTAAGCCAGCATGAGAAAAGCAGGCATCTCTAGGGGAGCTTCTTTCTGCAGTGGCCCAGAGAGAAGGTGTGAAGGGCAGGAACCCCTCACCTCCTGGTAAAAGGAGGGGTTTCCTTCCTCACAGAATCACAGAGGGCCAGACCTAGAAAGGAACCCTAGAGATCACCTAATTCACTCTTTCAGTGTACAGAGTGGGAAACAGCTTTGGGGAAGGGTAATGTGTTGCCCACTGTCTCATAGTCAGTTGATGGCAGCCAGCCAAGACTGGAGTCCAAGAGACCAGAATCTTAACCTACTTGAGTATAGAGCCCCTGACCTTAAGACTGCCAACTCCCGTGAGCACTGACCTTCCTCAGGAAAGGAAGGTGGGCTGTGAGGTTTGGAGGGGGAAAGGTAGATTTGAAAAACATTAGTAGAAAAACTGAGAAGTTTTATGTGTTTTTACCTCAAAGACTCATCTCTCCATGACCATATTGTACAATTGTAATTTTTATGTAGTCAGGAGCTCTGTTCATTGGGGATGCAAGTGGCAGCCACTGCCAAAGATCTTGATGCCCCCAGAGTTACCCCCAAGTTCCAGGAGCACTTTGCCACCAGCTCTGAGGTTTGGAAAGCAGAAGGAAAAAACCCTCTGAGGCCCAGTCAGGCTCTTTTGCGTTACAATATAACTATAGAAAAGCAAAATCTGAAGGAAGGGAGGAAGAACTTGCCTCACCTTCTAGGAAACTAAGGGGAGTCTCTGAATGAGAGAAGGCATTATGGATCTCTGAGATTAGTGGGAAACGAGTTTGGGGGAGGGACCCCCTACTCCTCTCCCTTACTAAATTTGAGTTGTCTGTTTTTTCTCCTTTGATGAGGCAGAAGGAAGGTGGTGTGGTGCCCCACAGTGACCTAAGCCTTAAATAGTGTGTTTAGTGAACAAGCACAGCAGGTTCTGAAGTTATCTCACTTTGGTACTGACACTATCCCTCTTTGGACCTCTCTTAGAGGTATCCTTTCTAGTGCTTATCTTCTGAGCATATGAGTGTGGGAGCCAGTGATGTGTATAGAGGGAAATGCTAAAGAATCTCTAAGCTGGAATCAGAGTCTTGGAGAGAGAAAGGTACCACTGGGCAGCTTAGAGATAGAGTTATAAGCCTTGGTCAGAGGGGCAGTGGGTCTGCAAAAAGAACATTGTATGCTGATGACAAAGAAACAGATCCTAGTACATAACCTTTACATTTTCTCCATCATTGATAATATTGGGGGAACTTGAACTGGTCTCCATGCAGATTCCTCCCTACATAGGGAGTATGTATGTTAGACTGACTTGTCCAAATTGCATCAAGTCTGCTGTCCCCTCACAAACCTCCTTTCTGTCTGGGATTTTGTCTGTCTGTCTAGGATTTTCTTGTTTGTTTGTTTGTTTTTGCCTCCCAGTCATTCTTGAAGAAGCTGTTTTGGACAAGGCAATGATGATCTGATCTAAAACTAGATGACCTCCTCTTGAGTAACCTTCTTGCATTAACTTTGCATTAACCTTGAACCTTCATCACCCTTTATAATTCTGAGTTTCACAGCTTCTGGTTCTGTTGAATTTCTAATTTATCTCTTAAGTATAGGAATCATTGTTTTTAGTTTATCAGACTGGGAGCTGGTTCCCAGAAGGTATGACTGTTAGAGCAGTTATAATTCTCTCTGGGCGCATACTTAAGGTTCATCTTAATCCTTCCAGGCTTTGTGAATTCAGGTTTGAGGGAATTGGAAGAGTGGTGACCATTACCATCACTGTTACCTACTAAGGCCCTATTTCCTGGGTGAAAGACCAAATTTCTCTTTGGTGTCTAGTCCCTTGTCTCATGTCTAAAGTAACCTGTTATTTTCCTTTACAGGTGGCAGCAGTGGCAGGAAGGATGGCCCTTGAGGAATTTGGTGAAATCCATCAGTCACCTGGCATCTGGAGCTCTTGACGAGTTCAGTCTTTCATAGACTGTATAGCCAGGTAGGGACCTAAGACCAATCAGAGGTTTCAGGTACACTTTTGTAAGGAATTCCCTACCCATTACATACAACTAGTCTCAGGGAAGTTTCTTATTCCCAAGATCTCCAGAAGAGATCTCTGAAAGTTTCTCCAGACTCCAGACTCTGGATATCCAGAAGAGATCCAGAAAGCTTCTCTGACTTTTTATTTGATGCTATTATGGTATCCTACCTTCTCATTAAGTTTCTCCCCCTGGTTAGAGTAGGTGACCCTCTTTATTAATATTGACAGTCATTTCATTCCTCTTCTTTCCTCTTGGCCCACTTTGCTAATGGGTATTCCTCTTTGGTGGGATACTGATGTTGGTTACTCTTAGCCTCTCCTCTACAACACTCGTCCCACTTACCCATCACCATCACCACCACCACCACCACACACACACATACACACAGGCTTGCCTTCTTCCCCAAGAAGCTATTTTCTCTCCCTTTCTGAGTGGGATTGGGCATGCTGTCCCTTCTTACTGCCTCTCATCAACTTTTCTACCTCCTTTCCAGATTTGATGGGAGCTCCCACCTGTCCAGACAATATATAAGACACAAGAAGTAGAGGCCTACAAGCCTGCTTCTCTCCAGCCTCATTGCCCAGAACCAGGCAGGTCATGAGTCTCCAGTGCTCACCCCCACCCTTCTTGCTGCCAGGTAGGTGCTCTTCTGTCTGCCCACTAACCCCAAACAGGGTCGTATTTCTTTCTGGAAGTATTTTTCTCTGTTGTTAAATATCTCCAATAAGGGGAAGACCTTAGTGACTCACCTCTCTGCCTTGTGACTTCCAGTTTTAATCTTTAGCTGGATTAAATATCCACCCCTTTCCAATAGTTCAGAATGATTTCCCCCTTTTAGTGGGTGTGGGAATAAGGGACCAGTAAATATGATATTTCACCCTGGAGTGTAAGGGTCTAATGATGGGCAATACTTCTCTTGGGGTTGAAAGTCTAAAGCCCCAAATATCCATTCTGCCCAGTGGCCTGGCATACTTGGAGAATACCTTGATCTTTCGAGGGAAAGCTGTGTTTATCCGGTGTCTATTCCCAAGGACAAAGATCTCAGGCTCTGAGAATCTGTCTTTATTCATTCGCAGACCTCTCCTGGGAGTAAGAAAGGATTACTATACAGCAGAAACCAACCACCAGGGGCACCTGGGTGGCTCAGTCCATTAAGCATCTGCTTTTGGCTCAGGTCATGATCCCAGGGTGGACCTGGATCAAGGGTAGAATTGAGTCCCACATCAGGCTCGCTGTTTATTGAGGAGTCTGCTTCTCCCTCTGCCTGCTGCTCTGCTTGTCTCTCTCTATGACAAATAAATAAATAAAATCTTTACGAAAAAAGAAAAGAAGCCCATCACCAGGTGATAGTGTCTGGAGTTCAGGTGACATAGTTCATGTGGCATTATCCGGTATCTGTAAAAAGTTGGTAGGGATGCCACAGCCGCTCCCGCCACTGGATGTGACACCAGCTTACCTTTTGCTTTTAGGCCTCCTCTCTCAGCAGCTCCTCTCTTACCCCTACAAGCCAGACGGCACAAGCAGCAGTTCTAATAGGTGCCAGCCCTGGATAATGTACCCCCTCCCTGGTTGACACATACCTGGGATGCAGGATGGATGGGAATGCAGGAGATTTCCCTGGAAGTGGTCGAGTGGTAGTACCTTCATGACTCAGAGATCATCAACATTCATAATTCTGCCCTTCCAGATGTCAGTCTTGGTGTCTGATCCCTCAAAGCCGCAGGGCCACTTGGGCAGCTGCAGTCTTGGTTTCTGCCACACGAGGGTGCTGCTGACCAATTAAAACTCCTGCCCCTTAGCAGACAGGAGTTTGGGTGACAGGGGCACCCTTTCCTCAAGACAGGGATCAGAAACAATCTGAGAGAGCCTGAGAGCCAGGCCCCAAGAAGCCAGAAGAATGATTAATACCACTTTCTCTTCCTTAGAAATGGCCTGAGACCCTGAACAGGCTGCCCTAATGGCCTGACATCTCAGTATGTTTCCAGAGCCTCCAGCTCTGGGCACCAAACATCTTGCATAGGTGCTTTTCTCCCTCAGGGTGTAGTAGGTTTCCGCTGTCTCCAACACCTCGACTGTCTCCCTGCCTCTTAAACAGTCACTTTCTAGTCCAGAGGGTAGGGGTACCTTTGGTTTCCAGAGGAAAAAAATCTCACAATTGTTGGGAGAGAAGTATCTTTCTTAGTGAGAGAGTGTTGGGGAGAGGGCTGAGAATGGGAAAGTTCAGCCTTCTGTGTGCCATCACCTCCCCTGTCACAGACCTGGAGAACTCAAGATGGTCCAGTGGACGTTTGCAGCTTGAGTGGCTGGAGGACACCTCAAAAAAAGGTGTCAGAAAGCCGGTTGGGGAAGGGGATGCCTTGGCCTGTGAGCTTTAAACTGACCCTGTATGGGGCCCTTTTGGGGGTGAGGTATCCCACAATTGATCCTCAGTCTTCATGAAGCCCTTCCAGGCTGAACAGGCTAAGGGAGATGACAGAGGTTCTCCTCCTCCCTCCTACCCCCGTGCCCGAGGGCCCCTCCCCAGGAGGACAGCTTGATTAAACAGTCGGTGCTGCTGGAATTACTGCACAGCTGGCGCTCCCCCCAGCACCCCGAGCAGAGCAGCAGCGCAGATTAAAATCTCCAATTAGCGTTAAAGTGAAGTGAGGAGGTACTGAGGCTGCCAAGGAGGCCAGGCGGGGGCCCTGGGTCGGCAGACACCCCCACTGGTGCCTGGGTTCTGAGCTCCACCCCCCCAGTCATCCCTTCTTTCCTAGCTCCTCTCGCAATAGCTCTCAGTGCCCACTAGCTTTGCATTGCTTGGGGCCACAGGACTTTCTGGGGGGGCAGAGGGTGGAGCAGATGCCTTACCTGACAAAATGCTGGGGACACTGTAAGTGTGAAGGAAAATGAGCGATCAGTGCTTGTCAGGGGAGACACCCTGCTCACAGCGTGCCAAGCAGCCAGGTTGAGGTGACTTCACACGCCTGCCACTGCTATTTGCCTAGAGAAAGGGCAAACAGGGCAGGTCCTCCAGACCCAGACCGTCTTACCTCTAAGGTGCTGGGTGTTGTGGTGCCCACACAAACATCCATCCTTGTATACTTTATACTATATGACCCATCTGCTCCCACCCAAATTATGGCTCTGTTCTTCCTCATTCCCTCTGTTAGACTCAGCTTTCTTATAGGTAGGGGTAGGCACAGCCTAGCTTGAGAGCATCGCCATGCCCTGCCACCTGGGTCCCAGCTGGCTTCTCATTGCCTTCTTTGCAGTTTGGGGAAGAGCAGGGATATGCCAAGAATGGAGGCCTCAGACTCTCCCAACCTCCAAACATCATACCCTGTCCTAAGGGCCCTCTACCATTTACACTTCTGCCCTTCACTTACCAAGCCCAGAAGGAGGGCAGCACAGCAGCCACACCCTCTGACTTCCCTCTGCCCCTTTAAGGGAAATGGAGGTGGGTACCCAGCTGACTGAACCTACTCACACCTCCAGAAATTAGACACCAGGGCACAGTGCCACCCTCCCAGGCTGGCACATGCTACCCTGGCAGAGGTTCAAATAACACCACCCCCCTTCATCCTCCCACCCCGATGTCTTCCTCTTCTCTCTCCCTCTTTCTTCCTCTCTCTCTCTCTCTTTTTTTTTCTCAGCTCAAAGCACAGCTGAGCCTTAAAAGGAAGGGGGGAGACCAAGCTGGGGCGGGGGGGGTGGAGAGCTCCAATAGCACGTTTTCACCTGCCATTTAATTGGATGTATTTTTAATTAATGGGACCTCAGGGACCAACATGAGACAATCTGATCTCTGAATAGGGACAGGGGAGGGATTGGGTTAGGGAGGAGGATTGGGCCACTGGGTGCGGTTACTGGGAACCCAGGCCCATCAATCACTGGCCACTTTGCGCTCTGGCATGGGGAATAGTGAGGTGGAGGAGGAGGGGTGGTGCTGGGGTTAGTTGCCAGGATTTCCCCCCAACTGCCAGGATTTCCAAAAAAGGATAGAACTATACTAGTTGACTTGGGTCTGAGGCCCAAAATTGCAGCCAGGATATTAGGTAAGGCAATTTTCTTGCTCTTAGGATTTTGTCCAGTTGGGCCTGTCCCTGTGAATGATGTAAAACTGAAAGGAAAGTAGGGACAGAGTTTTGAGGTCCTTGAAGAGAGAGGGCATGAGCTAGGGACCATAGAACCAGAGACTGTATGCGAGGAAGGAGGAGGGCAGGGTTTAACGATATTTCTGAATGTTCAGACATAGGAGAAGTGCCCTGGAGGTTATATGAAAAGCATGTAAGGCCTGATGCCTTTGGGGTGTGACTCATAGAAGCTTACTGCTGCAAGGGAGAGAACTTGGAGTTCATCTTGCCGAACACTTCACTTTACAGATGTGGAAATGGAGACCCAGAGAGGAAAAATCATTTGAATCCTGTCCTGGAGTTGCTTTGTGTTCCTGGCTTCAGAGAGTTCCTGGGAACCCAAGGAAAGGTAGGTAGGTAGGTAGGTAGGGCTTGGGGAGGGAAGTCAAGGGAAGAGGATTGGCAGGATTATTACTGGAGTCTCATATCTCTGGCCTCCAAGACAGAAGCAAGTAAGGGGAGTCGGGCAGATGCATTGTTGAAGGAACATTTCCCTCATACACCTAGTTCCAGAGGTCATCTCATCTGTTCCCCTGCTTCCAAGTAGACAGATCCCTGAGATCCCCCCACTCTCATGGGATTTTACTATACTCTGTAAAGTCCACAATGTATCAACTACCCTAGTTCCTTAACTAGGAAATAAGTTTCGCAAAAGTGACTAAATACTGAGCTCCTTTGAGATCTTATTACAGGTTTCCCTGTCACAGTATAAACTGCTAGAAAAAATTATGCCAAAGAGTGGTCTTACACCTCTTGTCCCATGTCTAGGCCCTAAACAGAGAGGGTTAAAATTCAAGGCTCTGAAGGCTGAGTCAGAAATGCCTCTGTATTCATGCGGTGCCATGGCCCCAGAGTACTTAGTCAAGCCCTATCTGACTTTGTGCAGTGTTGGTGCACAATGGAGAGGAAGGAGTGTTTCCAGCTGTCCACATCCCCACTCACTGTTCAGACACTAGGGTTAAGGAGGGAAAGAATGAAGGAGAAAAGGGGCTTTCCCACCGGGTTGCCAAAGGTGGCATTTCCTGGCATTTTTTTCCTTCCTTAAGAAATTCAAGATTCTTTGTTCTGTGCTTCATGAGACTAAGCTGGAGTCAGGCAAGGGTGGGCACAGAGCATGGAAAGCAGTGTGGATAGAAACTTCATCACACTTTCCAAGCCATCACACCTTTCCCCTAATCCCAGAATTATCTTCTTTCTTAGTATCCCATTTTTTAAAAAAATATTTTATGTATTTATTTGACAGACTGAGATCACAAGTAGGCCGAGAGACAGGCAGAGACAGAGGAAAAGAAGCAGGCTCCCCGCTGGGCAGAGAGCCCCATGCGGGGCTCCATCCCAGGACCCTGGGATCATTACCTGAGCCGAAGGTAGAGGCTTTAACCCACTGAGCCACCCAGGTGCCCCAGTATCCCATTTTTTAAAAAAGATTTTATTTATTTATTTGACAGACAGCGATCACAAGTAGGCAGAGAGAGATGGAGAAGCAGGCTTCCCGCTGAGCAGAGAGACTGATGCGGGACTCGATCCCAGGACCCTGGGATCATGACGCGAGCCAAAGGCAGAGGCTTTAACCCACGAGCCACCCAGGCACCCCTAGTATCCCATTTTATATCCCCAAAGTCCCTGAGGAAAAGCAGGATGTGCCTCTATAAGTGACCCACATTCACCCTGCCTTACGTTTAGACCTTCAGGATCATCTCCTTGCCTTCTCTACAAACAATAAATGAGAAGGACCCCTCACATCCCCTCAAGACAGTCTGGAAAGAATCCATCTGCCTCTTCCCCTGCTTCCAAGGGCCTATAGTAGTTGGATCTGGGAGGAGAACTGTGCCAGGAAATTGAAAAGGAAGATTCTCTTGTCTGGGAAGGTCCAGGAGGAGCCTGAAAAGGGGGAGAATATGGAGAGGGGAAATTTGGGAGCTGAGGCCTGTAGTCCCATCTGTGGGGCTGGCTGCCTAACCCAGGGTAGGCCGTTCATACTGACTATTATTCACAGGATTTATTAGAGGCTCTTGTTTACAGAGCTACTGTTTCTCCTTTGAAATACAGAGCAGGAGCAGTGGAGAAGAACAGCAAAGAAGAAGGGGAGAGGGTGTCAGGCTTTCGGTAGGCCCTTTCTTACCCCTTTTCCACCCCTGCTCCATCCCTGCTCCAATATTGGAGGGTCCAAAAGGCCCTTAAAGCATTTGATCTAGATCCTGGATGTTTCTCTAAGGAACAGGGCTTCTCTCCCCAAAGTCCCACTGGCCCTGCCTCACAATCCCAAGGTTTAGGCAAGATGCCAGATCTACAGCCCTGGAATCAGAGCCTGGAGCCTGGAGTCTAGAAAGATTGCTGAGCCTTTGCTGGGAAAGAGGAACAGACTTGAAGTAAGTGGGAGGCAGAGGTAGCAGCACCCAGAATGCCCTGCACTTTGGAGAAAAAGGAGCTCTATATTGGCCCAGGGTTTAGCTTTTACTCTGACAGGACTCCTCCTTTCCTCCTTTTCCCTCAGTGTAGATCTGGATGTCTGAACCTGACACCTCAAAAGTTGTTATACATATCCCCTCTCTAGTTCCCCAGACCAGGGAGGAGGGTTAAGAAGGCATCTCAGAGGTGGCAGTACTATGCTGTCTATCTGTCAGCACCCAGGGAGGCCAAGGAGAAGAAACAGTGACCAGAGAGGGAACCAGGAGGTAATACCTGCTCTTGAAACAGTCTCTTTATCCCATCCTCTCCGGCACCCCCGCTCGCATGCTGACAAGGCTGTGTGCCCAAGTGTGCCAGCTCTCCTGGCTGGCAGTCCTGCTCTGCCGTGCAGGCATCCGGCTCTCTGCTCCTGCACAGAGCACGTGCTGGGGTCTCTCACACTCCTTTGCTCACTCATCTCAGTCTGTCTGTGTTGCAGATTCCTAGGGATGAGAGAAGAAACTGTGGCGCTGTGAGTAGAAAGATGGTGGACTTGGGGTCCTTTGGGTGCATATCTGCCTCACTGGAGGGCAAGGAAGGAGAAGGCTCCTGGCAGCTCCCCTGAGCTCGGGGTTCTGGTGACTCATAGCAATGGGGGCAGCTCATGAAAACAGAGGGGAAGGGGGCCCAGGCTTGTTAGAGCTCTCTTTTTACCCCAGTTCTCCCCAACTCTGAGCTATTTGGATGAGGTTCTTTCATCTGAACTGTGGGGCAAGGAGAGGCTCCAGCTATGAAAGAATAGAGGGAAATGGGACAGAAGAGATGAGGGGAGGTTGAGCATTCCCAGAAAGAGGCTTTCCATTGAGGAAAGGATAGGCGAAGCTGGTAGTACCCTGTATATGCACTGGCACAGAGGGTCCTGGGCATTCACATGTGCAGGCAGACACAACTCCTCCTTGGAAGGATTGTTGCTTAGTCTCACTGCTCTCTTCCCTGGAAACAGACACCGTAGATCATCAAAGATGCCAATTGCCTCTTCCTCACAGGCCAGGTGGGCAGTGTACATCTTCCCTACTCTGAGTCACGGGGATGAGAGGATATTGTGTTTGAGATCACATCAGCAGAAAGGGGCCAGAAGGTGGACCAGGAGAACCATTCATGCCTCTGACCTCAGTCCAAGGGACCTCCTTGTTTCAGCAAAGGGAAACAGGGATCTTTGGTACAAGTGTATCCAGACAGTAGTGTGGTGAAAGGTGGGCTAAGTAGGGGGAGAGTTTTCTGACAGCGCCCATTTTCATTTGCCTATTTCATTGCTCGCAGCCCTCCAGCTTGGGGTGAGGGGGTGCTCTCTGCTGGGCTGCTTCTGGAGATCCAGAGATGGTTTTGGTTGGAGAAAGTGATAGACCAGCCACTTTTCATTCTCCACTCTTCCTCTAGGGAGACAGACCTTCTCTACTCCCCCAGCTCTCCCTGGCAACATTGGGAGCCCAGGGCCCCCCGCTGGAATACTGATAATAAAGCTCAGTCCTGAACTGAGCCAACACATCACTGGGCTCTGGTATAGAAATGGTGCTGTGAGGGGAGCCTGGGTGCCCCAGGTGGATATAGGCAAGTGTGGGGAGTTTAGACCCAGGAGAGATAGTAGAATCACTCCTCAATACCACACACTCTTCCTCTTTCTCAAACTTTCTCCTTGGCCTGCCTTTTCTTCTACCTCCCTTCAGCTAGCTCTACTCCTGGCCACCTCACCCCTTTGAGTCTAAGAAGATATGGTAAATAGTTGTCTGTTCCCTACACTTTTCTCTCTCTTCCCCTACTCCCAAGACCCAGCCAAGAGTTACCCCATTTGAACTCTTTGTACTAGTGAATGCCATCAGGATCTGAACCCAGAATTCCCAGCCTTTGCCGCCTCCCCCCAACTCTGAGAATGCCACTCTGACTCGGAAACTGACTCTTTAGTGCTCACCCTCCCCACCAGGGTAACCAGGCCAAGACTGGTATGTCCACTAACAACAAGGCCCCTGACCTGAGGCAGAGGGCTGCTCCAAGGGTGCAATGAGGCCTGGCCCTAAATGCAAGTATGCCTGTGCATTGGGCACACTGGTTTATTAGTGTTATTTCAGCATTGTGATGCAGAGAGAGTAAGTGTAACAGCTGCTCCTTGCTTGCAGTGTTTATTGTTACCTAGAGACAACCTCCTGGCTTTTTCCCAGCTCCCCCTCCCCCCCAAGCCCAACCCCCCTCCCTGCCAACAGTCCTACTCTCCCCACACTGATGGGAAATTTATAGCTTGCCCATACCATGCCTTTAACCCTCTCCTGTCCATAGGGTAGGTGGGGCAAGGGAAGCCAAAGAGAGCACTGGGCATGCTCAGGCCCCACCAGGGTAGAATGGTGTGCAGAGGAAGGGAGGAAGGGAGGACACTGCTCCTCCCCAGTCTGTGTCCAGACTCTGACTCTCGTGTTGAGAGAAGAGAGCTTTGGACCCCAGCATCCTCCTTATAAGATGATTCTCTTCCCTGGACATCTCTAAGCCCCCCGAGTTGGTCTGCCTGGTCCTGAACAAGCACAGTGAAGTAGTATTAAAACAGGATTAAATGTGGAGAGGCAGAATCCCCAGCCCTCTCCTTTCTGTAGAGATGTCATATCAAGACTAACAAGAGACTGTGGCATGAGGGATGCTGGCCAGACCTTCCCAACTAAGTAAATGTCAAACATGAAACTGGTTGATGAGTCAGGTGGAAGAAACTACCTACTCTGTCTTTACCCCAAGCCAGCACTCAGGTCCCAAGAGATTCCCAGACCATTCTCCAAGCTGGTCTCCTTGGTCTGGTTAGGCTACTCCTTTCTGCTCTTCTTCCTGACCCATTTTCTCCTTCTTATCTTTCGGTTTGATAGCTTGGATTAAATCCAAGAGACCAAGAGGACTGAAACATCTTAGTCATAGCTTCAGCAGAATTGGGGAAAGAGAAGCTCCTCCAATCCCTCCTGTATAGGACCTTTCATGGAAGGGTACCATGTCATATATTCAGCTGTTCCCACTGGAAATAAGAGGGTTTGAAGAGGGACTGGATTTTAGCAAAAAAAGGTAGAAGGCAGACTTATGGAAAAACTTACTCATGGGATAGGAAACTTCAGAACAGGGATACTTCAGAGATTTTTTTTTTTTTTTTCCCCTGCCTGGAATAAGTTTAAGTCTGTGCCGACCAAGGAGAATTGAAAAAACAGGATTACTTTTCTGTGGCTTCTCCAGATTTGGGCCTCAGTGCAATTTTTTCACTAGCTTTGGGAGTGTACCCCTTCTCAGTCCTTCTAAATGTAGTAGCTGATGGTTAGATCACAAGGTTGGGAGGCATGAAGCCTCCCAACCAGGAAGCTGGTTCCAGCACCAGCACTGCCATTAAACAACTGGGCTACCTTGTAAGCATTCTGGGTTAATTTCTCTGAGCCCTACTTTCCTTGTCTACAAAATTCAGATAAGCAACCTCTTAAGGTCCTAGAGAACATTTAATGAAGTAATGTGTGTAAAACACCTAGGACGCCACCTGATACTTATTAGGTGCTCAGTGTTTGATACAATAAATTGTTACTTTTATGGAGTCACCAGAGCTGACATTGCTTCAAAGACTCCATGAATCCTTTGAAATTATAGGCCAAGTAACTGAATGTAGGTATGCTGGGAAGAATGTCCGTGATTGTCTTCATGATGTGGAGCAAGGGGTGGCAGTCTCCTGGAAAGGAAATAGCCCCAATCCCTTGACTCAGACTCTGCCATTCCCACGCTTCAAACCAGGAGCACATTAGGCAGTGTTCTGCCTAGAAGTACAGCTTCATCATCTAAGATGGAGCTGTGAGAGATAGCCATTAGGATAGCAACATCTAGCATTTGCCAGGCACTTTACAGTTTGTCAAGCACATTTACCTGCATTAGCTCTTTTAATACCCAGCATGTCCCAATGAAGTGAAGAGAACTACCATTTATTGAGTCCCTACTATGTGCCAGGCATTGTACTGAATGTATTTTTTAAGGCAAATTTAAAGTTTATAGAGTATCATCACCCAAATATGTCATGATTTAGAAGACTCATCCCCTATTTTTAATCATTTAAGTATTTTACTGTTATAAATAATACCAGAATGAACATTCTTTTTTTTTTTTTAAAGATTTTATTTATTTATTTGACAGAGAGAGATCACAAGTAGGCAGAGAGGCAGGCAGAGAGAGAGGAGGAAGCAGGCTCCCTGCTGAGCAGAGAGCCTGATGCGGGACTCAATCCCAGGACCCTGAGATCATGACCTGAGCCAAAGGCAGCGGCTTAACCCACTGAGCCACCCAGGCGCCCCAGAATGAACATTCTAACACATAAACCTTCATGCATTTTAAAAAAGATTTTATTTATTTATTTGTCAGAGAGAGAGAGAGAGCACAAGCAGAGGGAGATGCAGGCTGCCCACCGAGCAAGCAGCCCAATGCAGAACTCGATCCCAGGATCCTGGGACCATGACCTGAACTAAAGGCAGACACTTAACCGAATGAGCCACCCAGGTGTCCCCCTTCATGCATTTTTATAGTAAATTCTAAAAAGTAGAATTAGTAGATCAACAGATACAAATATCCCCTCTTCCCTATGATTATGGTCACTTTATAGATGTACACTAAGGAGAATAATGTTTTTTAAATTTTTCTCTTTAGAATTCTGCAGTGAAACACAAGGGCAGCCCCTTTTCTCTCCTTGGCCCAACTGAGAGACATTAGTAATCTAGCTTTTTTTTTTTCTTAATTGAGATAATTATAGATTCACATGCAGTTTTAAGAAATACTACAAAGGGGTGTTTACATGTGTAAATTTGTATATCTACCTCTAGAGTCAAGGCACTAAACAGTTCCAGCACCACAAAGATTCCTTATGTTGCCCTTTTATAATCACACCTACCTCACACCCTCCATAACCCTTAGCAACCACTTTTCTCCTCCACTTTTTGAAATGTTGTCATTTCAAAAATGGAGTCATACAGTGTGTAAGTTTTTAGGGTTGGCTTTTTTCACTCACCAAATCCATCCAAGTTTTTGTATGTATCCTAGTTTGTTCCTTTTGTTTATTCCATGGCATACCATGGACCACATGGACCACAGTTTGTTTAACCATTCACCTGTTAAAGGGCACTTTGTCCTCTCACTTTGTACTCACTACCAATTAATGAAGTAGCTCATTTTACTTGGTGTGCTATTTTATACTCACAATTATTTAGCTTCTTTAACCTTCACGCATGGTACTATAATTATTTTCATTTCATAGATGAGGAAAATTGAGGCTCATAGTAAATAATTTCCCCATGATTACATGTTAAATGGCAAAGAAGAGCCTGGAACCCAAGCTAATAGGGCTCTTTCTACTGCACCAGACTTTCTCAGACCTTGACAGACATTGCTGGGAATAGGGTGTGGGCAGAACCAAAAGATGTTGGAGGCAAAAAGAGCACTGGAGCAGCTTGGGTCAATTCAAGTGTTCACAGCTAACTTTGACTTATAGGTTAGAGGAATAGCAGTGTCATAGAGCAGGGAGCAATATGGCATGTGCCTTTGAAATTGTTTCCCCTGTGCCAGGGAAGAACAAGGCTGAAGTGGATAGAGCCCATGACCAATCTGCCCACAGACCTGGGACCTGGAATCAGAAAGGAAGCCTTTGGGTGTCTAGGAGAGGATGTGTGGCTAAGGTCCCCCATGGAAGTGTGAAGCTGAATGTGCCTCTGATGAGGTCTGAGGAAGCAGGCCATGATGAGTGAGCTCTGTTCTAGAGGAGCAAGGGCAATAATAGCACTTTTTGGGGGGGGGGGGGGGTGAGGGAGCTACAGGTTATTTACACACACACACACACACGCACGCACACATCCCTTGGGCAGGCCCAGTATTTAGGACATGGTATAGGGGGCAAGCAGAGTAGAAGCAAAAGGCCAGTCCGGCGCTTAGTCCTCGCTTTACAACTGTTCTTTACCTCCAGCTGAAGTCACGGACAGCGAAATCAGAAGGAGTTGGAGAAATCATTTGGTCTGTCCCTCAGCCTGTGGGCACTGGTTGAAGCTGACAGGTGGAAACCTAGAGTTGGCCCAGACCTGATGGGTGGTAGAGATGCCAACTTGTGGGAGAGAAGGTTTGGCTCCTCTCCTGGGAGCTATGTCTGGCCAAAGGCTGCCTCTTCCCACCTCCTGCTGGAACTGGCTCTTTTATAGCTGATGTTATCATTGCTCCATTGGCCTATTCCAGTGCCTGTGGACTCATAACAATTTTCCCTATGTATTCATGGCTCTAGAACCAGGCTCAGAGCACATATCACTCTTCTCCATCTCCCCTGGCCCACAAGAAATGGCACATCTCCCAGTCACACCCACCACCCTTGCCCAGTCATTCCAGCCATGGAGGATAAACACTGGGGCCTTCAGAATGTGTGAGAACTACACTGTATCATTGAAACAACCAGAGAGACCATTCTGAACTTGTGTCTTTTGGCTGGAAGTTCTTAGACAAAGGGAGATCACTCTTTACTGAATCTTACTCCCACTGAGATTTCCTGACTGTCGGAGGTCCTGAATGGGGCTGGGAGACAGCTCCTTTTTCTCCAAGCCAAGATGGCTTCTAACCAGGAATTCTCAGAACGCCTGCTTATTTCCTTCCCTTGGCTGCCCCTCTACTCCAGGTCCCCTTCTCTCCTGCCACCACTACCTTCCCATTCCTTCTTTCTCTTTTCCTCTCTCTCTCTTTCTCAGCAAGTTTTTTATGTGATTACAGGCACTGCATGGTAATTAGTGCTAAACTCATTTGCACAACTACAGTTAATTGGCTACAACAATTAATTAATGTGTTGGAAATTTGGCACTGGAAAAAAAAAGTTTGTCATTTAAAAAAAAGGGCAAAAAATTGTAGAGTGAGATACCCATAAAAATCGAGGGCAGGCTTCAAAAACCCAGCTGGGCCTCAAACTTCAACCCGGCCTCAGATGCCTTCCCACTCTCAACTCCAACACATTTTCCTCTTTCTTTCCTCTTTCATTTTTTTTTTCCCTCTTCCTTTCTTTCTCTATTTCTCTTCTCACTCCATCTTTTTTTTTTTTTTTTTTTTTTTTTTTACAACTTAAGCAAACTCATTTCCCTGATAAAATATAGCATGACTAATGGCTAGAGCATGTAAAAATCATTGGGAAAATGTCCTTGGAAGACGAATGCATTTTCAGCAGAATAATTAACTTAATTAACAAATTCACATGCATATTCATCAGGCTATTAATGTCTTCTCGGCTCAGCTTGATGAACATTGCGGTAATAACCATCTCATTTACATACTGCATTCTACTGCGATCCAAAACAGAGACAACATACAGGCGTATACACACACACACACACACACACACTTGCACGAATACACACAACATGTCTGGGCCGCTTTGACTTCCAGGTTGGCTGGGCGTGTGTGTGTACGTGTGTATGCGCGCGCACGTGTTTGGTGTGTGGTGGGTGTCTGGGAACTCCAGCTGGGTGGTGTGATCTTTAGAGGGTCCTGTGTTGAGGTAGGCTAGAGTTGTCCACATGTGAATGTCTGAGAACTTTAATCCTCTGTCTCTGCCTCTCTGCCTCTTCTTCCTTGTTTCTTTTTCTCTGTGTCATTTTCTCTCTTCTTCTCTTGCCACCCCCCCACCATGTCTCTCTAGGGAAAAACTTGGTATCCGTGCCAACTTTTTCCCCCCTACCCTCCTCCCTCTCTCTCCTCCTTCCCCTCTCCCAACTGCTGCCAGCCGGCATCAGCGCCGAATTGCCATCTCCTTGAGCTCTCTGTGGAGCAATCTCAGAGAGCAGTAAGGTGTGACGCGGGGCTCTGCCGGCTTCGCAGCACCGCCTGCGGAAAGAGCGCAGGATGGCGGAGGAAGATTAAGAGAAATCTCGAGCAGGGCTCGGCTGCCATTGGTGTGTGCAAACGCCGAGGAGGAAGGGAGAGGGAGAGCGAGGAGGGGGGGGTGGAAGGGGGGGTACCAGCAGCTGTCGGCCTAATTCTCCTAACACTCTGCTTGTGGTCATATTAGAAAAACAGATTATGCCCCTCGGTGCCACTCACTTATACTTGACATACGTTAATGTTCTATATCTCCATTCTCGGGTCTTGACAACAGTGGACTTTAGGTTGAGGAGAGGGTAGGAGTCTGGGTCGCCAAGGGGCACAAAAGACCCTGCCCTCTCATTCTCTCCTGACCTTCAACCCCGGCCTGTACTCGCTCTTTAGAAAGCAAGCCTGGACATAGAATTTGCATCTGATGCCACCATTTGCCCTTGCTTTTTGTAGTCCCTTAGGAGGTGCAGAGATCAGAGGACGCTTGAAAGCCCTTTCCCCAAAAAGTCACTCCCTCTGTAGTCTTAATAGGTCACTTCAGGGCCCCGTGAGGCCAGCTCAGCGGCATTCCCACCCTTAATATTTCTATGCCCCCCCCCCAAATCGGAAGTTGGGGGTCAGAGAAAGGAGTCCATGACCATCGGTGCTCCATGAGGGGTTATAGAAAAGCCATAAGCAAAACAAGGCCAGGATTGTTTCTGGGTTGCTATGGAAACCAGGTTCCCTCCTCCTGACAGGAAGGGAGGAGAGCCTGAGGCCTTCCTCCTTCCACCAATCCGGAAGGCTGTAAAGGCGGAGTTTACCAAGGCCTGAGGGAATAGAGCTGTTCTTGGAGGACGAACCAATCATTCCCGCAGCCTTGCCTGCCAGTCCATAGCCCTTTGACCCCCACCTTCCCTACCCTTTCACCTCAATATTCAAAAGAGGCTTTTTCCTCTGTGCCTTGTCCTCTGTGGAGACCTGTTGCTTAGCAACCACTAGTGCCTTCTTCCCAATAACTTGCAGGGACTAAGAGATAAAATATCTGTCTATATTCAGTTCCCCTCCCCTGTCTATTTATATTTAATAACTCAAGCCCTGTCTTGGGTTCCCTTGGCACCTGTTTTAGAGGGCTTTTAGAGGGATTAAGCTGCAGCCTGAAGGAAAAAAGTTACATCGGAGGAAGAACTTCCAAACAGGGAAGAGTGGGAGAAAGGACTGGAGTAGGTAGGGAAGCTGTGGGATCATATTCTCTTAAATATAGGCAGGGTTGGGGGGAAGTATTTAGAACTTGGAATGTGGGGAGGGGATGTCCATAGGGATTCCCAAGTGTCCACTTAGGACCTGGAGTGGACCCTAACAGAACAACTAACTGGGCTGGCACTTTTCAGTCCCCACCCCTTGCCTTGTCCCCTTTTCCTGTCTAGAGCCCCCTCATATTTATGTGAGAGGCCCATCCCTCTTGAGAAGTCCAGTTTCCTAGTGTCTAGAAGTTGGTTTCCAAGAGTGAGTGCTGTATAAATGTATGTCCACCAGGCCTGGGTCTCTCCCAAAGTTTGTCAGTCACAGGGAAGGAATTCTTCTGAGTTATCTACTAGAGAACCCCAACTGACCTGGCAGTGGGAGATATAGAGTATCATCAAAAATGAGGAGCAAGGAAGGTATAAGTATAGCCTAGTAGGTGCATGTCGGAACACCTGGATTAGGGCCCCCTCTCCTTACTCAACTGTGATCCAAGTTATTCATTTAATCTCTTAAACTCCTTGTTGGGGCACCTGGTGGCTCAGTTGCTTAAGCATCCAACTCCTAATTTCGACTCAGGCCATGATCTCAGGATCGTGAGATTGCCCCACTTTGGTCTCGACACTGGCCATGGAGCCTGCTTAAGATTCTCCCTCTCCCTCCAACCCCCCTGAACCCCCCATTCCACTTGTGCACATGCGTACTTTCCAACAAAAATAAAAATAAAACTGCTCACTGCTTTGTCTGTAGATCAAGAATAACCATGTTTACCTCCCTAGACTTTAGTGGGATCAGTTAAAGCGATATTGAAAGGAAACACTCTGAAAACTGCCACATTTAAATAAATATTATTTTAAGGTCTGGAAAAGGTCGGACTGCTGGGAGCAGGGGGGGGCATCATGAATCCAGCCCTTGCCTTGGCTTAGGAACACCAATAGTTTCTTGGCCAGAGGGGTGTGATACTTTGCTCTATGGTGAGTCAGATGGGGAGCTATAAATCAAAATCAGAAACACAGGGCTCTTTAGGGAAAGTAGCACAGAACATCCCTATCATCTTCCCCACCTCCAATCCCAGATTCTGACCTCTAGTTCTCCCAGCTGACACCCTACCCTGACCCCTCCCAGTCAGCACCTTCACTGTCGTCATGCTAGATCACAGACTGTACAATTTCACCCTCCATACCCCCCTTTTCAGCACCTCCTCCAACCCGAGCCTTCTGTGGGAGACAGATGGGGTGTCTGCGATGGAAAAGGCTCTGGGCTCTACGCCGCCTTGGGTGGGCAGCCCCCCTTCCCATCTCCCCACTACTCCCGCTCCCTACCTAAGACACTGAGATTCACCCCGGGCAGCTTTGGGAGCTGCTGAGGATTCCAGCGCTCTTCCCTTCTCAGACTCAGCCCAGAAGCAGAGCCAGAGTGACATCTTTCTCTGAGACCTAGACCCCAGCCCGTCTTCATGGAAAACCAATGCAGAGGGGAAAGTATGTTAGGGAATGGTAGGACTAGTAGAGGAGAGGCGGGGATAGGGGGTTGGCATGCAGAGTCCCTCACTGAGGACTGGATGGCTGGGGTTTGGGACCTGAATTGACTGAGGAGGCTAAGACTAGGCAGCTCCTTTGTTCCAGAAATCTGGGGTCCCTAGAGAGAGGCTCAGCTTGGGGAGGGGGAGAAGGGAGCTAACATTATACAGAGCACCAACTGTGAGCCAGGCACAATGCCAGAGCCTTTCCATACCTGTACTTACAACTAGCAGGTGAGGAGTCAGGGTGAATAGGTGTCTCATGAGCTCTTAGCATCTCTCAGCACAGTTGACCAACTTCTCCTTTGATTCTATGATTTCTCTCCCAATTCTCCTACCACTCTGGCTGCTCTTTCTCTGTCTCCTTTGCAAGCTCATCCTCAACTCCTTGGGCTCAGCCAAGTCCCCTGATTATATACTTTCATGGCACTATATATTCTTCTTTCAGAGCACTTAGCACAGTGATTTCACACTTATTTGTGCAGTCATTTGAATAATAATCCTATTTCCTCCACCAGATGGAAAGTTCCACGAAGACAGTGACCACGTCTGTCTATATTCACCAGTGTGCTCCCAGTGCCCAGCACAGTGCCTAGCATACAGCAGCTGTTTGGTAAATATTTGTTGAATGAATGAAATGAATGAATAAATCACAAAAGGACATCACTCTGGCCTAAGCTCAGTTCTTAGCCATATCCTCACCCCAGAGTGGATGTACCCCTAATGTGTGGACCAGAGAACAGGGTGCCTGGGAGGTCAGGCCACCTCATTCTTCTTGGGGGAAAAGACAAAAACATCAGGACTGAAATAAACCAAGTTCCAGAATATGGGCTCCCTGCCTTACTAGCACCTGGACCTGCCTGTATGCTCTCTAGCTTCTCCAGGAATGGAGAGAGTTCAAAGTCCCAGTAACTTCTCTCCATTTGTGCCTGAAATCACTCTTGAGCTGGAGGAGAGGAGTTCCATCGGAAAAGAGTGCTCTGCAGAAAACCCCTCTTTTCTCCCTTAGCTGAGACTGCAGAGACCATCTGTTGCCACTCCTTTGTTTGCTTCTGTCCTCTTCCCCTGGACTTCAGGGAAGAAGATCGTTTGACCAAGTGGGAGGGGTAGATGGTGAGAGCAAGACAATCTGCTTGTTCCTTGAAACATCCGGGGTAATGTTGATGAGCCTCAGCCAGGTGATCGGATCAGAGGAACACAGGAGCCAGCAGCCTCAAGTCCTTTGAGGCTGTACTCTGGACCCTGGGAAGCAGGGAGTGGACAGAATGACCTCTGGGAGGTGCCAGTGTTCACCCCAGGGGCTTTATCTGACCTCTTTGCTGCCTTTGCCATCTGACCTCAAACAAAATACCCAAATCTGCAAGAAGTTAATGTTAGGCCATGGGTGGCAGCCCCTTGCTCTCCCTGACCGTTTCCCATTCTAGCCAACAGCCCATCCCAAAGCATCTCTCCCTCCCAGCTCAGCATCAGTACCCGGTCCTTACCCAGTCCCTTGTCCTGACAGTACCCCTCAGCACGCAGGTACTTGGGGTCATGGATCTGGAAGCCACTTTAGGCAGTGTTGCTCTCTCTGACCCCACCTGTTCTTTGGGCCCCTAATGAAGTAGGACAACTCAGGCTCTGGGCCAAGTCCCTATGTCCTCATCAAAAGCAACATCTGTCTCCTCGAAGAAGATAAGCCTGGAGGGAGGGAGGTGAGACAGGCACAGGGGAGAAACCCCAATCCTGTCTGGGCCCTCACCCCAGATTCCACTGCAGGCACAGATTGAGGGTGAGGGGGTCAAGACAGCCAGAGAGGCCTATTCTCACGCATGCCCCTGCACAGATCTTTATGCCTCTGAGCCCCCAAATATGAGGGCCCCTCCTGGGCTCACCCGGCTACCTGGGCTGCTGCTGCTGCCAAGCCGGCCTTCTTTTATTCATGCGTTGTTTTATTGCTGGCAAATGCTGCTGCTTGCCGCTGTTGGAGGCGTTCCTGCCAAATCCATCCCAACATCTTGGCCTGGCATCAGGGCGGCATGCTAATGTGGAAATTTAAAGAGCCGCTCAGCTTTAAATCGGAATTTTAAATGAGCAGCAGTGCTCCAGAGGGACCCAGGCAAAATCGAGCAGTATGCACCCTTCCTACTCCCACTCCTGTAGCATCACCCTACCTCTTCTTGCCTCTCCCCTGGACTTGGACACTAGATGAGGGAGAAGCATGGGACACACTAGGGGATGAGGGGATTACCAGGGCAGAGGAATTGATGTAAGACGGCCATCGAAGCCAATAAGGAGCTGTGATCCCTCAGCCCAGACCAAGAAATCCACCAGTTGCTGTCATGGGCAAAAGGAGACAGGGACCTTCAACACAAGGGAGCAGGGCTGGGGCTGGTGAAACTGACATTCCTACCCCTCTTCCCATTTTACCAGGAAACAAGAAGAGAAGACCCAGAGCAGAGAAGAGAGAAGGTGGGACTCCATAAGGACACTCATGTGCAGGCATACACTTGCACATGCCGGATATGTGCATGCAGCTGTGTGTGCAGGTCAGGATGCTTGCTAAGGCCCCCTGCAGCACGTGCACACACGCTCACTTATCACCCGTGCATGGAGAAGAATGATTCACATGTGCAGGGCAGTCTTCCCACATCCAGACCACTGACCTTCAGGTTGTTAGCCTGAGCTGTGCCCCAGCTTTTTCCATGAATCCTAATGCACCAATGTTCCCCAGCTCCTGGCAGCTACCTTGAGTCAGCCACGGTGACGACAGAGCCTCATAGTGACTCTTTCAGGAGAGGGGCTGGGGATACCTGTGCTCATCCTATGCACCTGTCCTGGCTGCAGGGTGGTCCCTTCTCTGGTGGCCAGCAGATGACAGGCTCAGACATCTCATTTGGGAGAAGCACTGGGCACAGACTTGATTTAAGAGGGAAGAGGAGGCTAATGGGAGGTGAGAGAGGCAGAATCTGTGCCTCTCTGTGACCCCCTTTCCTTCTTACCTGTTTCCAGGAGACAAGTGGCCCCTCGTTATAAAGAAAACATTTGTCAAGTGCCTACCCTCAAGGAGACACTGTTTAGCACAGTGCCTCACAATTTTCTGAGCTGGGCTGATGACAGATGCAAGAATCTAGATGTGCTATCCCCACTGGAGGATCCACAGTAATTCTCATGGTAACCTCAGCCTTACCCATTTTAGACTGCCAGGCCAAGGGATGCTTTCTGACCTTCCCCAGGAATCCCCCTCTCTCAAAGAAGCCAGCTCCTTCACGGACTGGTGTGGCTGCCAGCCAAGAGGCTTGGGGCAGGCTTGGGGCAGGCCTGGGGCATGCAGCTGGCACCTGCCCACCAGATCCCCAAGGAGGACCTCCTCCCTCACCCCATAGCCCCATTCAGATGGCCCCTGGGCTACAGGGAGGCAGGGCTCTCTGCCCCCCACTTCAAGCTGGAGCACCCACCACCTCCCTTTCCACCATAACCTGCTCCCAGATCCCCCACCCAGACTAGATATACCAAAGACCCACCAGGTACTTCTTCTAGTCTGGATCAAAAACTTCATACAATAGGAGTTGTACTGGGGCTGGGTAAGAGGCCTTGACGGGTGAGGCTTGGGCTAGAATTATGGGAGAAATTGCTGAGGTCAAGAGATGGACGAAAAAGCCCTGGGGCATCTGGGTGGCTCAGCTGGTTGAACATCTGACTCTTGATCTCAGCTCAGGTCTTGATCTCAGGGTCGTGAGTTCAAGCTCCCCACTGGGGTCCATGCTAGGCATGAAACCTACTGTAAAAAAGAGAGAGAGAGATGGATGAGGAAGAAGAACTCAATGCGAGTGACATAGGACAGGGGGACATGAAGGGAGGAGGCTAAGTGAGTCTGCCTCTCTCATCTAATTAGCAACATGCAAATAGTATGCAAATCACCCCCTCTTTGTTTAGAGACCACTGTGTTTTTGGATGTGGGCTACAGAGGGTCCACCAGGCAGCACCTCTGAGACCAAAAGACATGGAATACCCAGGCTCAAAAAAGAGGCCAGAGTGCAGCCATCTTGTAGCTTATTCCCTGGTTGCACTCATTTTCTATGGGCCTCAATTTCCCTGTGTGTGAAATGGGAGGACTGGCCTGGATGGTCCTAAGGCCTCTGACCAGTACTGACAGTCTCAAGTTTTCTGATGTGGGGCCCAGTGCTGCATGAGTTGGAGGGTTGATTCCATTCTGGGGTGGAAACTACTTGGCCCTCTTGCCTGTGCCACTTACCTCACCAGTTCTGCAATGCCATGCCCGTCATGCCCATGCACCCACCATCCCAAACGTGGACAGTCTCCTGTAGACAATATTCTCTCCCACTCTTTTACCCACAGGGTTTCCTCTCCTTGAAATGGCCTTCCTGCTTTAACCCCTACCCTGGCTAGCCCCTTCTCCAACTCTTGGCCTGGCATCAGGGCCTCTTCCACCTCTGGGCATCCCTATGCACTGTTTACTTCTCTCATTTCCCATTAGACTGTGAACTCATAGAGGGAAGGTACTGGGTTTAGTTCAAGACGGAATCTCCAGTGTAAATGTATTAGTTTTCCAAGGCTGCTGTAACAAATCATCACAAACTTGGTTGTTTAAAAAAAAGAAAGAAAGAAAGAAAGAAAGAAATTTATTCTCTTACATTTCTGGAACATCAGTTTCAATGGGTGAAAATCAAGGTGTCAGCAGGACCGTGCTCTCTCTCAGGCACTAAAGAAGAATTTGTTCTTTCAGCTTCTAGTGGCTGTTGGCTTTTTTTTTTTTTTTCGCTTGTAACTGCCTCACTCCAATTTCTACCTCTGTCTTTACATCACCTTCTATTCTCTCTTGTCTGTATAATCTGCCTTGCCCTCTCTCTCTTATACGGACACTTGTGGTAGCATTGAAAGCCCACCCAGATGATCCAGGATAATCTCTGCATCTCAAGATTTTTAATCACATCCACAAAGATCTTTTTTTTTTTTTTCCAGATAAGGTAAAATTCACAGGTTCCAGGGATTAAGAGGTGGACATATCTTTGGGAGCCACTATCAGACTATCAAGATAAATGAAGACATCTTTAAAATTACCATTTGTTAAGCATCTACCATGTGCTAGACATCATAGATTAATTTTTTTCAATCTTCAATAGCCCTGAAAAATCGATTTTCTAAAAAGACTCATTTACTTAAATATGTATTTGTTTGTTTGAGAGAGAGAGGGAGCGAGTGGAGAAAGGGCAGAGGGAGAGAATATCCAAACAAACTCCCACTGAGTACAGAGCCTGGCGGAGGGCTCAGTCTCAAAATCCAGGGCTCAGTCTCATGACCTCAGGTCAGGACCGGAGCCGAAACCAAGAGTTGGATGCTTAACCTACTGAGCCTCCCAGGTTCCCTGAAATGTAGTTATCAATGCCTCTACTCTACAGATGAGGAAACTGAATGAGGCTCAAGGAGATTCAATCACTTCCCCAAGGTCACATAGCTGAGAAGTGACAGAGCCAGGATTTGAAACCAGATGGGTCTAGCTATAAAGCCAGCATGATTTTTGCCTTCCCAATGGTCTCCGAGCCTATCCCAGGTCCTAGCACGAATTTCTCACCTGAATCGTGCAGAAAAGAGGTGGACAAAAGAAGGAAAGATGAAACCCAGTCTTCCTAAAGATATTGACTCAAACTTTCTTTTGCCAAAGCCCCTTTCCACTCCTTTAATCCTCCCCATCACCCCTGACCCCTTGTTTCAGAAGCCTGGAATCTCCCCCAGTTGGCAGCCCCCTGCCAACTACAGCTGCCCCGAAGGGTGGCACAGTGCCCGAACTTCAGACAGGAGACATCAAATTGCAGAACCAGAGGGGCCTCTGGAGGTCACCTCTTCTGGCTGTCTCTGCTCATACATACGTCTGCCTGTGAGGACAGACAAGGCAGACAGGGTCCAGCTAGTGGGCAGCAGAAGGGGAAAGTGACCATCTCTTCCTTCAGGTACACCTTCTGCTCACTTCCTACATGATTTGTATTGGGAAGTCCTTACTTAGGTCTAACCTTCCAGATACCATGCTGTAACGAAAGCTGGCCAGAGTCAGAAGAACTAGATTGTCCAAAACATAAAATTGGATTTTGGATAAGTCCATTTACTTCTCTGAGCATCCGACACTTCATCTTTAAAATGGGATTGAGGGTGCCCCTCACTGGCTCAGTCAGTTAAGCACCTGCCTTCAACTCACGTCATGATCCCAGGGTCCTAGGATGAAGCCCAGAGCTCCCTGCTCCCAGGGAGCCCGCTTCTCCCTCTCCACCCAGCTCAGTGCTCTCTCTTGCTATCTCTGACTCTCTCCCCCTACCTCTCTTAAATAAATAAATAAATAAATAAATATTTTTTAAAAATAAAATGGGATTGAGAATAATGGTAATGGCAGTAATACCCGTAATAATAACCGTCTCCCAGGGCTGTTGGGGGGATAATAGCGCAGTCCAGGCCTAGAGGAAAGCAGGTGCCACGGGATAATTTTGTAACAGCCCCTCGGCCCTCCAGACGAAGCCCCTTCATCCTGGGTAGTACAGGGTTTTGCTCACCTCAGCCAGTCTGGTCTGCCTTGCGCGCTAGACTGTGAACTCCTCTTGGCAAGACTTTGTTCATTTTTTATCACAGCCCATTATCCTCCCCGGTGTCTAGCCCGTGCTTGGGTACGTAGGTTCAATCTACATTTGATAAATAAAGAAGTGAGAGTATGAGTTGCACACCCAAGTCCCGGGAGGCAGAGGGCCGGACTCCCACCACTGACCCTTTGGACATGACCCTTCCCCCCACGCCCCGCCCCGCTCTGCCCCGCCCCAGGTCCAGGAGGCGGCGGCGGCGAGGAAAGGAGACGCTGCAGCTTTAAGATTCCTCTCGGGCGTCCCGGTTGCCAAGGCGCGGTTGCCAAGGACCTGCGCGGAGCTGCGTCCGGCCTCAGTGCGCCGGCCTCGGGTTTCCTCCGCCGCCGCCGCCGCAACCGCCGCCGCCGCCGGGCCGCGCCGGGCTCGGCTCCTCCGAACCGTCTGGCGGACTTGGCACCGGCCCCGGCTCCTCAGTGCCCCCGCGGTGCGTGGCAGGCTGCGGCTTCATTATCCTGATTGATTCCTCCTGCTCCCCGACACCGTGGGGGCCCCGGCCAGGGAAGGGGGGCCGAGGCGGCATCTGCGGGCCCCTTCGCCGGCCCTCGCCCCCAGCCGCTCCTCGGGCTGCCGTCACCTCGGAGCCCTGCTGCGGCCAGGCCAAGGAGGGAGGGCCCGGCCAGCCTATGCCTCCCTGGTGGGCGGGGAGAGCCCCCAGGAGGAACGGAGCTGTGTCCAGCTGGGTTCGATGCAGTGGCCCAAGGCGCCCGCCCTGGGCCATGAACGCCGCAGGTCTCGGGGTCTGCCTTCAGCAAAGGTTTTGCGCCTTCCCCAAAAGGGAATGCAGGATTTGGGGTGAGGAGGGAATACAGTGATGGACTGAGAACTTCAGGAGAATAGGCTTTGGCAAAATGGGAAAGGTGACATCTTCGAGGAGCACTGATCACGTGGACCAAGCCCGGGTGATTCCAGTCTTATCCCATGCCTCCCCGGATGCCTTAACTGCAGTTCTCAGGGGAAGCAGGGACAGGGTCTGCCCAAACAGCACAGGACACGGCAAGGATCTCTGCTTGAAGGAAGGTCAGGGGCCTCTGTGAGTTAGAGAACCTGTGCCCAAATGTAGCAGCGGGTGGTCGGGCCACAAAATCGTGGTCCCCCCTAAAAAGCCGAGTGTTGAGGTGAGGCCTCAGTGGAAGGAGTCTCAGCCACGCCTGAGATTGGAGGGTCTTCCTAGTTCTGCCACTTGGTTTGTGACTTGGGCAAGTAGCTACCTTTTTTAGCCTTTGTTTATTAATCTGTAAAATGGGTTAAGACCTCCCTGAGAGTTATCAATGGCTCAATGGGATAATATGTTGATGGCAGGACCCTAAATTCTCTGGCAAGGGGTAGAAAGGGAAATGGGGGGCTGGCTTCCATCCCTGCTGCTGTGTTGGATGAAACCCTCCTCTCTCCTTGAAGGAGGTAAGTCTCCTCCATATGCTTAATCCCTTAACTGGAAGATGACCTGGAACCTTCCAATTGGATCTGCTTCTTTATCAGTGTAGAAGGGCAAAACTGCGCTCCCATCTCATTGGTATGGCATGGATTTAATTTCTAAATTCACATCAGGCTCTCTACCACCCCTGTCCCTCTCTGGGTAGGGCCTATCTTTATACAAGACTTGACAGTCTCCCTCTAGTGCCTTAATGTTGTTCTGTCCAGGGGCCAGACCTGAGAAATTTCTTCTTGGGCATTTTGGCTAACTCCAATCTTTAGCTCCTCTTTAGCCCTGGCAAAGAAGGGGTGGAGAATGTGAAGCCAATTTTTTTCCAGAGCCGTGGCAATCGTTGTATTTGTGAACATGATCTGGGCCACGTTGGCTACTCAGTGTCTATCTCTGTTTCCTTTTCTGTAAGTTTATTAATTTATTCTTCCAACCCATATTTCCTGGGTGACCACACTGGGGCAGCATGGTGCACCCAGAAGGTAGAAGTGTGGAAATAACAGAGTGGGAAGAACTCCACTCTGAAGCTGCTGATCTTCTGAGGAAAAACAGACACACATATCGATCTCTCCAATACAAGGCTATTTGCATCAGGAGGACCTCCAAAATTCCAGAACTTTCCACAGTGTCATGCTACCTCTGCCGCCACCCTCCCCCACACCGCCCTTCCAGAGCAGAGCAGACCTTGCCTTGGACTCTTCAGCCAGAGGCTAATTGCTTTCCTATGGAAAAAGATCCTAAAATTTGAGTCTGGAGCTTTTGTTCATTTGGTTTTGTTGGAATTATCTATTTTTGTAACAATCATGCATTACTTTTATATTCAAGATTAAAAAAAAAACACAAAAACATTCCCAGTTTGGGAAAAAAGATGTCAGGGAGGATTTTTTTTTTGCAGGGGGGGAGATCCCCCTCTGGTGACCAGAGGCAGGTCAGCACACAGATCTAGGCATGCCAGGCTGCCCAGGGCCCTTGATCAATGTGGTTCTGGGAAAGGCTGCCTCAGTCTACCCACTGGCCTGGCTCCTCACCCCCTCCTGGCTGGCCTGCTCCATCCTCAGCATCTATAGGCCTGAGCTCCACTTCCTATTAATACAAACCACGTGGCACCCTTGCTGTGGCGTCTCTAGGCAGAAAAGGGAGCCACAGCCGCCTAGTGGCTGCCAGGGAGGCTGGCAGGAAGGGGCATCTCCACCAGGCGTCTCCTGGGAAACAGCAAGCTCCCCAGAGAAGGGACATTTGGAAATAAAATTCCTGCCGCTGTGTGTTTGTATGTGTGCAGGGGCGGGAGAGGGAGTGAAGAAACCTCACCGGCCTCTTCTGCTTTTCTCTCTCAGGGAAAGCCTCTTCCAGCAGCTCTCCGGACTCCCACTCCCAACTCCAGCCCATTCCCCAGAAACCACAGAGGGTCTGCTGGGAGCAGACAAGAGGTCTAGAAATGTACCTTCAGATTCATGCTGTGGGTGGGGAAGAGCGCTGGACTGAGAGCCAGAGACCCACGTCCTCAGCTGCCCTGCCTCGCCCTGTGGCCCTGGTCCATTAGACCCCCTTCCTGAGTCCCGCTTTCCTCTGTGAAGTGAGGGTACTGAGTGAGATTGCTCCCTTTAGTCTTAGTCTTCATACTGGCCTCCTGCACAAGGCTCAAGAATACAGTTGGGGCGTTCTAGGCCATTCTTTCTGGCACTTGGAGCAGACACCTGAGAGTAGTTAATTATTCCTTGTGTGACCTTGACTGGTCCCTTAAATTAGCGGGGTCCCTGCCCCCTGCACATTCACTCATTCAGGTATTTACTGGTGCTTCCTGAGCCTGAGGAGAAGATCGAGACCATCCTGATTGAGAGGAAAGAGGCCCTCAGCCCCCTCCACGCTGTCGTGTGCCCCAGGCCAGCTACATGGCACATTCCTTCCATGAGGACCCCCTTCACATGGAGCCAGAGGGCCCTGGCAACTTCTCTTCCCATCGTGCTCATAGCCAACCAGAGGGAGAAGCCGTGATGCCTCAAGGGGAGTAGGGATGGGCTTGATGTCCCTGCCCCTTCCCGTCTCACATCTCCCTGGTTCTCTTTGCCCTCCCTTGCTCTTGAGGGCCAAGCCCCCACTCCCAGCCAATACCACCCACCCCCCGTAAGGTAATCAGACTGGAGACAGGTGCCCTTGGGAAACCACATGCAGAGGTCAGAGATGCCTGAGTAAAAGCCACTCTCCCAGCTGGAGTGCCCTTCTTCCTGGCCTCACCTCAGAGCTCCCTTTCCTCTAGAGGTGGGAGGTGCAGGGGGAGCTCTCCAATCAGGAGATAACCCCCCATAACTATAGGAGGAGGGCTGGGATCCCTGTAAAGACCCAGGGAGCCTAGGCCTCCTTGGGTGTCCTCTTAGGAGAAAACATTGGCTCACACACCTGGCCTTGTGGCTTCTTAGCCCACATCTGCCTGGGGACCAGGCAGTTGAGGTAGAAGGGAAGAAGGGGGGGGGTGGGAAGGGAGGTCAGGAAGTAGAGGTAGGAGGCAGGAGGAGTGTTGATCTGGATTCTGACTGGCACCTTTATTGGGCACCTACTGTGTACCAGGCGACAGGCTCTGTCCCAGCTTTACCTGGATTATCTTCTCCAGTCCTCACTTGAGCCCTGTGCCAGTATTATTATCCTGCTCTGACAGAGAAGGAAACTGAGACTCAGAAGCATTATGTAACTTGTCCAAGGTCACACAGCTTGTCAGGAGTGGAGCCAGGATCCCAGCCCAGGTCTGTCAGCCTCCAGTGGGTTCTCTCTGCTGCCAGAAAGTCCTCCTCCTGGAAAGCAGGTCTGGGGTTGGGGTTTTCAGATAGAGCTCATCAGGATCCCCAGAGGTAAATCTATTGTCATCTGCCCTCCTCCTCCTCACCCATCTGCCAAGCAAGTCGCAGGTGAGCCCCCCGCCACGGCCCCTGCCCCAGCCCCAGGTGCTAGCTCAGCTTTGCCTGGCTCCTGGCCTCTCTCTGGTGCCCCCAAGGTGGCTCTGAGGTCACCCCACACCCCAATGCCTTTCATTCTGCATTTCCAGATCTCAGAACACAGAGGAAAACGTAGGAAGAGAGAGGAGGTCACTTGAAGGTTGGAAGCAGGGGCTCTGGTCTTGGGCAAAGGATTGGGGGGCCCAGTTATCTCCTTGATTCAAATGAATCCTTTCCCTAACTCCCACCCCTCACCCCCAGAGACAGCCAGAGCTTTGCTTAGTTAATGAAATACAAAAGAAGGAATCAGGGGGTGGGGGTGGTCGACGCGCTGGAAAGCAAGGGAGAGAGGAAAAGTTGGGTCTCTTCCAAAGAGTTAATGTTCCACAGTATGATCGATTAGGTGTCAGATGTAATTTCAAACCAATACAAGATGAATGGCATAATTTTCCCTCTCTCATTTTAGACAGAATTAAGAATCCATTAGCTAACACAAATTTTTGGCAAGTTTAATAGGAGCTCAAATCTACATTCGGAGAAAACGCTCCCCAAAGCCTGTTTCAAGCTTTTACTCCTCAGGCCCCCCCAGCCTCCAGTATCCTCCCGACCCTCACAAGCCCTCTGTCGTCTCTCCCCACATGCAGCCCCCTCTCCCTTCCCCTAGCCCTTCCACACGCCCCTCCCTGGCCTAGCCTGAGATTAACTGGCCTGACCCCTCTGACAAAGGCCGCGCCTGCCCACCATTGTCTTCCAGTGGCGATGGGTGGGGGGAAGGGGCGGAGGGGCTGGCAGTGGGCCCAGGAAAGGAGAGAGGTTGCTGAATTGGCCCCAGGCTGCAGACAAACCCTAGGGAGAGGGGTGAACTGGGGCTTTGGGACTGTTTGTGTCGCAGCTACTCCCCAGTTTCTCCCCCAGAAAAGTTCTTATTTTTGTCCAAGACAAAGCATTACCCGGTTCATGAGAGGAGACACAAACCCCATTCTGCCTTTTACATCTACATGTATTAGTGTACAAGGTAAACCTGAGAGATGAAAAACAACAGTTACCATCCCATTCTACAGATGGGAAAACTGAGGCTGGGGAGGTGATTAGAATCAGCTGGGTCCAAGGGTAAAACTTGGCTTTGCTACTTCCTTACTAGGGCCCTTAGGCCTTTCCTCTGGGCCTCAATTTCCTTATCTGTAAAATGGGAGGGACCTTGGTCCCCAGTGCAGAGTATTATCCTGAAGGCCAAAGTCAAGGAGAAAGTCAGGTATCCACTCTGCAGGAGCTTCCTGAATCAGCTCCAGCGCACCCCTTCCAGTCTCACAGCCTGATCTGGAAGACCAGCCTGCAGACTGAGCTCTGTCCTGGAAAGCAAAAGAGACCAGAATAATGATTATGACAGCTTCCCCTTACTGGGCACTGATTTTATGCCGAGAATGGGAACCAAGCTCATTTATTCCTCAGACCTTTATCAGATACTAGTATCATCATCATCTCACTTTCCAGGTCAGGAAACTGAGGCACAGACAAGTGAAGGAACGACTAAAGTGCTAGCAGGGGCAGAGCTAGAATTCCAACCCGGGCAGCCTAGTCCTAAGGCCTATAGCTCTCTACCCAAGGTGAAGCAGAGGCAAAGGTCTGGGATGGTGGAGGCTCAGGATGTGATGACCCCAGACCCTGGGTCTGGAAAGGCTTCATGAAGGACTATAGGCTTGACTTAGATTTTAACTGATGAGTAGGAGTCTACCAGGTGGGCAAGGAGAGAAAGAATGTTCTAGGCAGTGAGAACAGCATGTGCCAAGGCACCGAAGGAAGTCTCAGCATGGGGATGGTGAGTGACGCACTGTGCCAACCAAAACATGGGGTTCATGTGGAGGATGGCAGGAAACAGGTAGGATAGGCAGGCCAGGTGCTTCATTCTGACAATCCTGCTCTAGAAATTGGGAATTCTAACTTCTATAGCTAACCTTGCATGTCATACTCAGGAGTTACGAGTTTTTCATGTTGTTGTAATAATAGAGGTAGCATTTTTCCATGTGCCAAATGCTTTATAGCATTACAATAACCTTACAAAGCAAACACTGTTATCCTGTTTTTCAGATGAGTAAACTGAGGCTCAGAAATACTAAGTTACTTGCCTAAGAGACACAGCTAAAGATTGAGAGAAGTGACCATTCGACCCAGGTATAACCCCAAAACCCAAACTCATAATCACTGTGGTTCTGGGTCCTGGGAGGCAGTGGGGAACTGGGGAGGAATTTTGGCAGGGAGTGATGGGTTGGATTGGGTTATAGGAAAAGAAGAGGTTCAGTTGGGGCACCTGGGTGGCTCAGTGGGTTGAAGCCTTTGCCTTCGGCTCAGGTCATGATCCCGGGCTCCTGGGATCTAGTCCCACATCAGGCTTTCTGCTCAGTGGGGAGCCTGCTTCCCTTCCTCTCTCTGCCTGCCTATCTGCCTACTTGTGGTCTCTGTCTGTCAAGTGAATAGATAAAATCTTAAAAAGAAGAAGAAGAAGAAGAAGAGGTTCAATTGGACCAGAGTGTGATTGGAGGCTCCATCTGGAATTTTTTTTCTTTTTTTAAAATATTTTATTTATTTGACAGAAATAGAGAGAGAGAGAGAGAGTAGGCAGAGAAAGACAGGCAGAGAGAGAGAGGGAAGCAGGTTCCTGGCTCACCAGAGAGCCTGATGTGGGGCTCGATCCCAAGACCTTGAGACCATGACCTGAGCTGAAGGCAGAGCCTTCAGCTGAGCCACCCAGGCGCCTTTCCATCTGGAATTTTCATCTGGACCAAAGCATTGGAGAAGGATGGGGGGAAAGGCTCTCCCCACCCATGAGGATGGAAAAGAGGGCCTCCCAGAGCCTAAGTAGTAATAATCATAACAATACCAATTCTTCAGCAGCCTCTACCCTGTGACTGGACCATCTCCACCATCTCCAACTCACACAGTGTTGTAGGGCAAATACTGTTAGTCCCATTTTACAGATGAGAAAGCTAAAGCTTAGAGAGCTTGGCCAGTTTCTCTGGACCACACAGTTGTGTTCTGGCAGAGCTGGTACTGGCCCAGAGCCCTGGCCTTCCCTCATACCTCACTACCAGAAGGTGGCTGGGCTACACACCAGATGCCAGCTCTTCCCTCTTGACGTGGCTTAATATTCCCTGAGGTACCTACGGAGCCATCTCCCCATTTGGGTCCCAGCAAATGGCTTTGAGCTAAGGGAGATGGAAAGGGGAAGAGGAAGAGGGGAGGAGAAGAGAAGTTGGGAGAGAGAGGAGCTCTGAGGGGAGAGCCGTCAGTCATTTTTCCTGTTTCTGACCACTCAGGAAGATGTCCAGGGCATGGTTAGAGGAAGATGAATGCATTCAGTTATCCTCGCCTTAAAAGTGAAAAAGACACTTCATGCCTTTGCCTCATTTTCTACCTTTTGGGAAGTCCTTCCTGTTACCTAACTCGCATCCCTCCTAATGGACCCACAAACAATCCCAGTTGCCAGTTCCATGGAAGAGCCCATGGACCCCACCATGAGGAAATATCTTGTCACCTTCCTCCTGCAGTAAAGAGTCAAGGGGTGGAGGGATATTGTGCCTCCTTAGCTTTCTGTCACTGCACACCCAGAGGTGGGGGTGGGGGCGGTGGAGGGACTATGTTCCCAAGTTATCCCACTGGAAGAAGGAAATGACTGATCCAGCCTCTCCTCAGTAGAGAGGAGAAGGACCAGCAGTATCTGGGGGGAGGGAGGGGGAGTACCTGCTGCGGCCACAGCCTGAAAAACAGACCCAGGGCTCCTGTCCTGAAGAAAGGAGATCTCTGAGTTTGGGTAAAATTACTTCACTTGCTGGATATCACAGCCAAGAGTATATAAAGGAATTCATATCCCTGCCGAGGCCAGAAATTGCATGAGCCCAGGGCCGCCCTTAAGGGAGAGAACTTGGGGAGGAGACTGGAGAGAATACTTAAGAAAAAATTACTTTGTGGGAAAGAATTTGAGCTTAATTTTTATTTATTTATTTGAGAGAGAGAGAAAAGGAGCAAGGTGGGGAGGGATAGAGGGAGAAGCTGACTCCCCACTGAGCAGAGAGCCCGATGGACTCAATCCTGGGACCCTGGGATCATGACCTGAACTGAAGGCAGGCACTTAACCGACTGAGCCACTGAGGTGCCCAGAATTCAGGTTTCAGAAGCAAAAGACCGCAAGTTAGAATCTGGGCCCACCCACTGTAAAAGGTAAGCTACCTGGGCAGACTTGTTCACTTATTTGACACATGTTCATTGATAGCCCATCCTGTGCCAGGCACTGAAGATCCTTACCTTTAAGGAACTTATATCCTAGCTGGGAGACAGGCATCATACATCAGTAAACTATATGTTAGAAGGTAGTAAGAATTATGGGGGAGGAAGTTCACAAGAAGGTGATCTAGATTGGCGAGGTGGATAAGGGTAGACCTCATCTGGAAGAGCAGCATTTGAACTAAGACCTGCAGGGGATGAAGAAATCCATAGTGTGGGTATCAGGGAGCAGCCAGCAAACAGGTGAGCCAGGGCCTGAAGGGCCCAGGGGGGCCAGTGGACTGGAGGGCTCCAGGGCGAGCAGAAGCAGGTGAGGCCTGAGCTGGAATGGAGCAAGGCACAGACTGCACGGGGGCCCCATTTGTATAGGCTTTGTTTTTCTTTGTATAGGCTTTGGTTTTCTCCGGGAATAAAATGGGGAACCTGGCCAAATTTCCAGTGAGGGAAAACATGATCAGACAAATGTTTCAAAGGTTCACTGTTGCTCCTATAGAGAGTATAGACGGGGGCTGGGGGAGGGGAGTAGGGGAGAGGTGAGGGAAGAAGCAGGGAACAGGGAAATCGGGTAGTTGTTTAATCTAGCTGAGTCTCAATGTTCTCATTTGTCAAATGGGAATGAAAAGTGTTCCAGAAGATATGCTATAAAAGATTTGTGCGTATATCCCCAGCCTTTAGCAGATGCGGTTCAACAAAGTCTCACTGAGTGAAAGAATGAATGATTATCTTTCCATGCCCTCCTCACTTACATAACTCCTATCCTAAGCCCAGAAACAGCTCCTTGGAAGCTTCTAGAAACCAACAAACATGGATTCTCATCCTGATTAACCACTCTTCTTCATCTGTAAAATGGGGATAATATTATCTATTCCCCAGGATAATTGTAAAGATTAAATAAAATAACGTGTGCCAATCTGCATTGCCCAATTGGAAGCCACTAGCCACATGTAGCTATTTAAATTTAAATTAATTGAAATTAAATAGAATTTAAAATTCATTTCCTCAGTCACAGTTAGCCATATTTCAAATGCTTAATAACCTCATATTGGCTAGTGACTACCATACTGAACAGAACAGAAATAGGACATTTCTTTCCTTGCAGAAAGTTCTGACAGTGCTGGTCTGAAGCACTCAACTTAGCCTGGCCCAAGTCGTAAGCACAGGAATGCTACCATTCTTGGAGGACTTGGGCAGTGAGACTGATTATTCTTCCCATAGTTTGCCAGAGGCCATCCATTTGATGTTCTCCAGCGTTGAGTCTAAAGATGAAGATCAGGGAAGAGTCAGGGGCTAGTCAGGGCAGAAGGAGAGAAGGAGGAAGAACAGGTCCCTTGGACAAGACCAAAAGAGTTGGCACTAAGGATTGCCCGGGGGGTGGAAGTGAGTAGAATATTGTGTCGAATATTGTGTCGGGCGCAGGGAAGAAAAGACCAAGAGAGAAAAACAGAAGAGAGAGAGAGAAATTCAGGCATCCAAGAGCTGGTCCCCAGGAATGCAAATTTTGAGATCCTTAATCTGTATTATTGAGTTCATTCATACTGCTTGTGTTCATTCAGCACCTATTATGTACCTGGTCCTGTCCTACATGCTGGGATGCTACTATTTAAAAAAAAGGCCCCACCCACAGGGAGCTTGTGTGTAGATAAGGGGTGGGAAAACTAGAGGAGGAATATAAGCCATGTGCAACATACATAGCATGCTAAATGGTGATATGTACTAAAGAGAAAAATAAAGCAAAAAAGGAGAGGGAAAGGAGGTGCAGTTTTTGATGGGGGTAGTCAGGAAAGTCTCTTAGAGAAGGTGGTGGTTTATTTTGGTTGCCTAGAGCTGTGGGGATTGAGAAGAATGGGGAAGGACTGACAAAGGGGTGATGAAATCCTCAAAATTGTGATAAAGGTCACACAACCCCATGAATATACTAAGAAACCATTGAATTGTACATTTTTTTCTTTTTTAAGATTTTATTTAGGGGCGCATGGATGGCTCAGTTGGTTAGGCAACTACCTTCGGCTCAGGTCGTGATCCTGGAGTCCTGGGATCAAATCCCACATCGGGCTCTCCTAGCTCCATGGGGAGTCTGCTTCTCCCTCTGACCTCCCCTCTCATTCTGTCTCACTCTGTCTCTCTCTCTCAAATAAATAAATAAAATCTTTAACAACAACAACAAAAAGATTTTACTTATTTCTTTGACAGAGAGGGACAGCAAGAGAGGGAACACAAGCAAGAGAGGGAACACAAGCAGGGGGAGTGGGAGAGGGAGAAGCAGGCTTCCCACTGAGCAGAGAGCCTGATGTAAGGCTCCATCCCAGGACCCTGTGATCACGACCTGAGCCAAAGGCAGATGCCTAACAACTGAGCCACCCAGGTGCCCCGAATTGTACACTTTAAAAAAAAGAAGAAGAATTTTATCTGGGGCACCCTGGGTGGCTCAGTTGATTAAGCATCTGCCGTCTCAGGTCACAATCCCAGGGTCCTGATATCACACCCCACGTCGGGCTCTCTGCTCTATGGGGAACCCGGTTCTCCCACTCCCTCAGCCTGATGCTCCCCCTCCTTGTGCTCTTGCTCTCTTACTCTCAAATAAATAAATAAAATCTTTTTTAGAAATCTATTTATTTATTTGAGAGAGAGAGTGCATGAGGGGCACAGAGAGAAAAAAGAGGGAGAGAGAATCTCAAACCGACGCCCTACTGGGGATTGAGCCCAATGCAGAGACCACCACCTGAGTCAAAATCAAGAGTCAGACACTTAACCGACTGAGCCACTCAGGCACTCCAAATTGTACACTTTAAATGAGTGAATTATAACTTAGCAAAGCTGTTATTAAAAGAAAAAAAAATCACTCTGCCTGCTGCACCGCAAACAGACTGAAGGGACCCAGGGCCGAGACTGTGGTCATCCAGGAGAGAGGGGACAGCAGCGTAAACCAGGGTGGTTAGCAGTGGGGTGATGCGAAGTGCTCAGAGTCTGGATTGATTTTGAAGGCACAACAGACAGATTTGCTTTTGGATCAGGTATGAAGTGTAAAAGAGCATTGTCAAAGAGGACTCCAGAATTTCTTGCCTAGGAAACCACAAGAGCTAAGGAAGTAAAGGCCTGGAAAGGGAGAGGGGCTGGCCCGAGGGTACCAGTCACCAAAGGCACCTGAAAGGGACTCTGAAAGGAGGCAAAGTAATTGCTTAGATTGGCAGACCCCAGCCTTTGACTTTGAATTCTAACCCTACCACATTACAGAACCTCTCCCAGCCTCAGGACCACAGGCTAGGATCTACTAAGACTGATTAGGACAGATCCAACTCATTTATGATGGGAGAGCATTTGCTCCTTCTGTTTCCCCTTCCTTCCACGGACCTGAGACAGCTCTGAGCCAGGAGCTCAGAAGAGAACCAAGAGGGGTCTATTGCAGACCTTAGGCTCCTGAGGGAGAACTGGTTGGAGTTTGGGCATTGCTCCCAGCTGTTTGAATCCTGTAATGGAGAGAGAACAGGGAGAACATGCTCACACCCCCCCCACCCCCCACTCCGCCATCCCCTGCCCCCACCCCCACCCCCCCAGCCTGAAGGGTAGGCAGTCTGGGTCCTGTGACTCCACCCTCTCTAGGGGCAGGGAGGCTGGGCCCTACACATCTGGGCTTAGAGATCATCCTCTGAGTCAGTTCTCCCCAAGCTGGTGAGAGATTCTAGGAAGCTTTTAATTACCGCCTCAGAGTGGATGCTAGGTTAATGTGATGATTCGAAAGGTGTATTTTTCAATTATATTTAACGAAAAGATTTATAGTGAAGTAAAATATAATTAGGAGGCTGCCAGCAGACAGACTTCCTGGGAGGAAGAGAGATGAGAGAGACCCTTAATGGGGCAGGTTGGAGCCCAAGCTACAGGACCGGCTCATCCCACCCCCACCCTGCAAGACGTCAAAACATTAATCAATTCTGCCATTCAAACACACTGACTCAGTGTCTATGCCATGCTGGGCTCAGAGTTTACCAGGGGGACAGAACAAATACTATGGTCCCTGTCTTCAGAGAGCTTACAGACCAGCAGGATGGGGGGAAAAAAAAAAAAAGGGCAAGGCAACAATTAAATACTGCAAAGGAAATAGTAGAAAAGGCATCAGAAAAGTTTCTTGGGTGGACGTGGGGGTGGACAAAGTGAGACCTGAAGCATGAAACGGGGCCAGCCATGAAGAGTGGGAGAGAGGTGAGGGCACTGATTGGACCAAGAAAGCCGTCCAGTTCCTAGGGTGAGAAGGTGATCTTAGTGTGTGCAGAGTGGAAAGAAAGGCCAGTGAGGCTGGGACATAGAGAGGGAGAGGCAGGGGCCAGTGTGGGTCTCTGGGGAAGGAGGGAGGGACCAGATCCAGCTGATAAGGAGTTAGGATTTTATTCTACGTGCTGAGGAAGCCACGGGGAAATTTTAAGCCAGAGAGTGAAAAGCTTGTATTTTTTAAAGATTACCCTAGCTGCTCTGGGAGAATGGATCAGATTGGGGCAAGGTGGGAAGCCAGAGTAGACACCCAGAGAAGAGGTGATGTGACCTTGTGTAGAGGGAAGCAGTGAGGAAGGAGAGAAGAGAGGGACTCAGGGGGCTCTTGGAGCAAGGATCCGTGGCTCTTGGTGAGAGGCTGTGTGGAGAATGAGAGGAAGGGGGAACTCAGCATGAGTCCAGGTTTTTGGCTTGAACAACCAACTGGATGCTGCCTTTTACTGAAATGAGGAAGCCCAGAGAAGAAATAGGTGGGAAGAATGTGGATAAAGAGTTCAGATCTTGAGGTGCCACGATGGTTCAGTCCATTAAGCATGTTCAGGTCATAATCCCAGGGTCTTGGGATCAAGCCCCAAATCAGGCTCCCTGCTCAGTGGGTAGTCTGCTTTTCCCTCTCCCTCTGCCTGCTGCTCCCCCTGCTTATGCTCTCTCTCTGTCAAATGAACGAACAAAATCTTTTTTTTAGATTTTTATTTATTTATTTGACAGAGAGAGTGAGAAAGCACAAGCAGGGGGAGCAGCAGAGGGAGAGGGAGAAGCAGGTTTCCTGCTAAGCAGGAAGCCTGATACGGGGCTCGATCCCAGGACCCTGGTATCATGACTTGACCTGAAGGAGAAGCTTAACTGACTGAGCCATACAGATGCCCTGAAATCTTTATTAAAATAAAAAAGAGAGAGTTCAGATTTGGAATGGAGACCCTCTAGGGACTTCCCTGGCCCTGAATGCTGGAAGTCTGGATGCTTCACCCCAAGGGGGTCCACTTTTATCACCTTATTCTATTTCTCCCTGCATTGTCCTTCAGCTTTTTTGTATGTCTAACTTCCATTCCCCCTTTTGCACTTGCGAGTGCATGCTTCTCTCTTTGGAGAGCGAATTCTGTCATTCTCAGCTCCCTTTAACTGCCTAAATTCCTGAAATGCTACCACTAAGTTCGCATTATACTCGTATTCACTGAGAACCCACTATGGGTCAGACAACATGCTGTAAGCATTGGCTACAGTATTTCCATCCAATCCTGCTAATCACTCCTTCCATGGTATTAATATAACAGTAACAAGGGTGACTGGGTTGTTTAGGCAACTGCCTCCGACTCAGGTCATGGACTCAGGGTCCTGAGATCGAGCCTTACATCAAGCTCTCTGCTCAGCGGGGGTCTGCTTCTCCCTCTCCCTCTGCCTCTGTGCTCGTGAGCTCTCTCTCTCAAATTAATAAATAAAAATCTTTTTTAAAATATAGAACAATAATAATAGTGACCATTTAATGGCAACTCTCTCGAGCTAAGCCCTTTACATGAATTATATTTAAAATTTAAAACAAAATTTTATTTACTTAAGTAATCTCCACACCCCATTTAGGGCTCGAACAAGAGGTGCACACTCCTCTGAGCCAGCCAGGTGCCCCTACATGAATCATATTTAAATCTCACTGAGAAATAACCTGCCCAGGGTCACACAGCCAGTTAGTATTGAAAATGAAATGAGAGGGGCACCTGGGTGGCTCAGTGGGTTAAAGCCTCTGCCTTCGGCTCAGGTCATGATCCCAGGGTCCTGGGATCGAGCCCCACATCGGACTCTCTGCTCAACGGGGAGCCTGCTTCCCTTCCTCTCTCTCTACCTGCCTCTCTGCCTACTTGTGATCTCTGTCTGTCAAATAAATAAATAAAATATTAAAAAAAAAAAGAAAGAAAGAAAATGAGATGAGAAATCTAGGATTGTCTCCAGTACACCAGACTCTCTGGGGGACATAAGAACTGCATGGGTGATGAAAGGAAGGAACCATTTGACTGCCTTTCCTCTCCTGCTCGCTCATTCTTTCCCAGATGAAGCACAGAGGTGACATTATTCTCTGACTTCCTTCCCTGGGTGCAGAGGACAGGCACGCCTGATGACAACTCCCAGGCATGCACTGTGTTGGGCAAATCTGCACGTTTGTTGGGGAGGGAACAGTTGTGGTAGGAGCTACCAGGTCCTAAGAGGCATTCCTGGTGTCATAGGGGTGAGTGCCTAACCATGTAATGAGGGCTCCTGCTCCGTGATCCAGAGAGGTGATTCTTTTTTTTTTTTTTTTAAAGATTTTATTTATTTATTTGACAGGCAGAAATCACAAGTAGGCAGAGAGGCAGGCGGGGGGGGGGGGGGGGAGCAGGCTCCCTGCTGAGCAGGGAGCCCGATGTGGGGCTCTATCCCAAGACCCTGAGATCATGACCTGAGCCGAAGGCGGAGGCTTTAACCCACTGAGCCACCCAGGCACCCCGAGAGGTTTTTCTTTTATCCCCTATCCTCTGAGGAAGGGTTTTGTTGTATAGATGTGTGTGCATTTGTGCTGGTGTGCACATGTGTGTGCAAGCCAGAACAGGCCTGTCTCCTATGCATTTCCCTCTGAATATGTATGTGGCATGATGGTTTTCTAGTTGTCTGGGCCCTCATGAAGGCAAGTAACTTGTACATTTTTTTCATGTATAGGCCTGTGGTTGGAGTTCACGCAGTATAGAGAAGGCCTGCCCTAGAGTTGAGTTCCGAGCTCAGCTCCCCACCTCTTCTTGCCTGTCCCTAGCTCCCTGCTTCTTCCCCACCTCCCCTCATGCTGGGCAGAATGCCCTTAGCCTGTGCCGGCTGGCACACATGCCACATGGTGCCTGGCGCGCGTCTGGGCAAGGATGACGCCCCCAGGCCCGGCTGGGATACTAAGCCACCCGCTGCCTCCCCCATCTTCAGAACGGAGCGTCCCCATCCCGTCCCCTTTCTCAGCCAGGGACTCGGGGAGCAGGCGGGGACACGGCACAGACAGATACGAACACACAGATGCACCCAGAGACGCCCACAGGCGTGTGCCCCAGAGAGGCACAGGCGTTCACACAGCCTTGGGCACACTCACACATGTGCATTCACAGAGATCCAAAGAAACTTGTAGGCACTCACCACTTGCACAGATCTCGACCTGAAGTAAACCCTCCTGTCCATTTGGGTTCACTTCTGATAAAGCCGGCCGTGTCTCTGTCCATGGTGCTGAAAGCAGACTTTTCTCCTTACAGAAGGACAAGACAGGGAAGAGAGGAGAGGAGACCTGGAATGGGTGGTAGAAGACACAAGAAATGGAAGACAGAAAAGAGACAAAAGGGAGAAACCCACAGATAAATGAACGAGAGAGAGAGAGAGACTTGAAAGGATACCAGGGGAACAAAGCAGTGTTCAAACAGTGGGCCTGGGAGAGGCGGGTGATGACGGAAGTTGATCTCAGATCCCATCGCTGCTTTTAAGTGCAGACTTGGGTTCAAGGATTTAGCCATCTTTGCCCTTCAGGGCCAATTATGGGAAGAGTTTGGTAAGGGTACTGTGACAGGTGAGGGATCCTGGATGTGTGGTTCCTGTGGCCTCCAGGTGTCCTTTTCCAGGTACCTCCTTGCCTTGGAAGACCTTAAAATAGTAGTGGAAGGAGACAGATACCAAGAAAGTTCTATCATAACCCCACAAAAAGCTTCCCACCTGATTTCTTATCTCAATTTGTGTTGGGCAAGTGGACAGCAATGTTGATCTGGATTTGTTCTGAGGATTGTAGGGATTTAGTGACTGCTTAATGCTTATCTGTAAGATTGGATTATGGGTTCCTATCTCCCTCTCTTGAGATAAAAACTTCTCTCTGGTGCGATTGCCTAGTAGGGATTCTCCCCCACCAGCAGCCCCCTCGTTGTGAAATATATAGAATATAAAGAATGCCCACAGGGCGCCTGGGTGGCTCAGTGGGTTAAAGCCTCTGCCTTCGGCTCAGGTCATGATCCCAGGGTTCTGGGATCGAGCTCCGCATTGGGCTCTCTGCTCAGCGGGGAGCCTGCTTCCTCCTCTCTCTCTCTGCCTGCCTCTCCGCCTACTTGTGATTTCTGTCTGTCAAATAAATGAATAAAATCTTTAAAAAAAAAAAAGAATGCCCACTTTCCTGGTGGAGGAGGAGGATTTTCAAGAATGAAAGGGCTTTATTATTTAATAACTAGGCAAGAGGGGATGAAGAAGATGAGGAAGGATGAAAGAGAAAAGGGGGGGAGAAAGAATGTGTAAAGATGGAGGAAAGGAGAGAGGGAAGAAGAAAGAGATTGGAGGAAAAGGAAAGGGAGAGGATAGAGGTGCAGATGGCAAAAATGAGAGAGGGCATGAGTCACTCAGACAGACTCCAGTGTCCAGGGAAAGGACAGGGGAAATATGCCAGGTGGAGCAAATTGCTCCCCAGGGGCCCAGATTAGACTGGAAGTCCAGGCTGGTCCTGCAGCTGTTCACAATGGCATTCTCCACCCTGAGCTTCGGGCAGAGAGACCCCATGGGCCAGGAGTACAGATGTGAGGAGAAACTGCCCTAACACAGAAAGTGGGATCAAATGCAGTCAGGTCTGTGTTTAGGTTTCCTCATGTGTGGGATGGGGACAGTGAATGCCTTCTTGGGGGTGTTTCCACCTATTTGCATGTGAGCAGTGGCAGAAAGAGAGCCACATGTATGGGAGTTCACAGGAGAGAAGGTATTGGGTTGACTGAAGGTAAGGAGCAGGCAGAGGAAGAAGAGAGGCAGAAGGAGAGAAGTGAGTGAAAAAGAAAGGACAATGTTCCTGAAAATTTGTGGACCTCCTAATTATTCTCTTATTCCTACCAAGAGAGAAGACAGGAATAGGATACAAGTTGGATGTATGTGCCCCAGTGTCCTTTTCTGTAGTATGGGTATGACAACCATCCCAACCTCAAAAAGTGGACAGCAATTATCTCAACCAAAAAGTGGTTGAGATAATCATTAGCTTGTGTGTAATGCTTAATTTAAGTCAGTTATGAATACATAATAAGATCCACATATATGCTAGTTTCCATCATTATTGTTAGATCTTGGTTTTGCACTGGAATCAGGGAAATTTTTCTTCCTGTTTAACTAGAACTTCCTGCTACAAATTCGGGTTCAACCTGTGGGTCTCCTTTTGAGCACCACAGAGAACTGTGATTTCCCAGCTCTTCAGAGTCAGCAGATTTTCTAGGGGTACAGAGGAGGACTCCCATGGTGAGGAAAGACAGGGTCTAGGGAACAAGGTACACACCAAGGACCGTCAAGGATGTTTTCCTGGATTCCTGAAAAAGCTGGATCCTGGGCTTACATCAGTGTCTCCCCGCCCAGACCAGAGTCTCAATACTCCACCCTATTTAGAGCTAGTGCCCCCCCCCAAGCCTGTACAGGTATGAACATATGGGTCATTTCTTCCAGATTGCTCTTCCAACCCCAATCCCTTCTCCCTTTTTTATCTACACTTCTGCTCTTTTCTTCTAAGGAATCTAGGTAGGAGGAAAGAAATTCCCTTACTACTTAGAGGGGTGGGATTTCCCCACCCTGCACAGGCAAAATAGATGGTCTCATTCTGGAGGTCAAGGAAGCATGTGGGGACTGGCACAAGGAGGGGTGAGGGGTGGCAGGGCAGCCCCCATGTCCTCCCATTCCCCCCAGCTCCTGTCTCATCACTGTCACCATTCAATCATAGCAGATGGGCTGCAGCTGTGAGCGCCAGCCCGGCACACAGGCTGGTCCGTGCCACTTGGGAGAGAAGGAAGAGAAAGGGAGGGAGGGAAGGAGGAGGAATGGAGGGAGGAGGGAGAGGAGAAAGGGAAGAAGAGAAGGAGGAGGAAAAGGAGGAGTGTGGAGGAGGAGAGAGATCGCTTGAAGAGAAAGGGACTTGGTACCTTTTATGCCTCTCTCTTCCCAGCAGGAGAGCAGAGGCCAAGGCTGGGCTCACAAGCTGGGCAGTGCCAGGCGAGATGGGCATATGCCCTTGATTACTACCAGGACCGCAGGCCAAGCCTCCGCAGCCGCCACGGCCTCATAAATCAGTTTTTAAGTAGCAACCACATGGACATTTCCCAGCTGAGAGGCCTGGCCTCTGTCGGCCCAGCTAGGGCAGCCCTGGTGGAGGGGCAGGTGCCAGGCCAGGGCATAGGAAAGAGAGAGGTGGTCATCAAGGCTTGGTGGGAAGTGGGTTAGGAGCTTGTTCAGGCAACGTCTGAGGGCAGTGTCTCCTGCCAAAAGGGAGTATGCAAGACGGTGACAAGTGGCTGGCAGTGGGTCCAGAGCCCCCTGTTGGGCTCTTAGACCCTGTCCCGGTTTCCCCTGGGGAAACTGTCCACAGACTTGGAGGATGGTGTTGTTACTGGAGCTCCCTCCCTCCAGATCCTCCTCCCATTTAGAATAGAGTCTCTGTGAGGGTGAGGGCAGTGTGTGGGCATGTGCACTTGGGTATCCAATGTGCTCACTGCTCCTGATGGGTAGGAAGCTATCTCCCCGATATCTAGCCCAAGCCCGGCGAAGACCAAGCATCTAGTAAGATGGCTTGAATGAATACATGATCATGTTCAAAGGGGGTCAGTTATGTGCGTTCACAGGAACGTGAGGATTTATATCTGAGCATGTATGATGGCCAAGTCTATGTGCCTATATATGGGGGGTGTCTGTGGGTGCTCTGGGGAGATCTGTTCTGACAGACACCCCTCCACACCCTCCCTTTCAGCCCTCCCCTGAGCCCTGATTCTCCCCTTCTGAAGACCCTGTAAGACGGTAGCTCCAGAATCCCACTCCCCCCAGCCCGATCCCTTGCTAAACACCCCCTTCTGCAGGCCACCGTTGGTGCTTGGGGGGGAGGGGGTAGGGGCACGGGGAGCGCGGGAGTCCCGCCCCTGGAACGGCGGGCAGAGCGGGCGGGGTGGGGGCGCCCAGCCTTCTTGCGCCCAGTGTCTCCTCCCTGGGTGAACAGATGTCTCGGAATTTTAGATGTGCTCTCCGCCCCTCCTCGCAATAACTACCCCCACCCCCAGCTGGCACTGGCTGTGGCGTAGCGCCCTCCCCTCCCCCACCTCCGATAGCAGAACCGGCTGATGGATCAGGGAGCTCGGCCGGAGGCCCAGGCCAAGAGGCGGGGGAAGCCGACCGGGTCGCGGCAACGGGCTGGGCCGAATTCCGGAGACTCCTGGTGCGGAGAGAACAGGGTCGGCGCTGCCCCCGCCTCTTGCCTTCTTCTCTCCTTCCTTGCCAGCTTCCGCATTTCCTCAGCCCTATCTCTCCTTCTGCGATCCCCGTCTCTCTGTCCCTCTCGCTCTCTGCCCCACCTCAAAACCCTCACATCATCCCGTCAACCGCGTATACGCAAACCCTCCACACAGAGCCTCACACTTCGCGACAGAAACTCCTCCTGGCAACTTCGGCGGAATTCTTCCCTCCAGAGACCCCTTTCCCTGCATTCCGTGAGCCACCCCACCCCCAACTGGCCGCCTGCCTGCCCTCGGTGGAAACCCAGAGTTAATCCGGAAAACAGGAGGGAGGGCAGGAGGGGAGTGAGGATCGAGATCAGGGAGGCCAAGGATACCCGGTTTGGCCGGGGTTTGAGAGACACCCAAATTTTCTAATCACTGCTAATTAAGGAACAATCCAATTCCGCGGACCCTCAATTCGGGGAAGGGGGCGGGACCCGCTGAGGGCAGGAGGGGGCCTTGGCAGGGCTTGGCAGCCCGGGGTGGTGCCAGGCACCCTCCCCCACCCTCCCCCCACCCGCCAGCATTCCGAGGTAACAGGCATTTGTTACCCAGCTCGTGCCAGGAGCGATTGGCAGGTTCGAGTAGGCACAGTCATTCCGCACACAGATGTCCCTGCGTTCGCTCTTCTGATATGAATTCTGTCAACTCCGAATCTGAGGGAGAGGAGCAGACAGCCCCACAGACAGAGTTACAGACAGAGCAATTGTCTGGAGGACACAGAACTGCACAGATATTTGTTTTTTTTTTTTCTTCTTCTTCTCTGAAAAAAAGAAATTAAAGAAAATTAAGAAAGACACTCACTAATTTGGGGGGACCCATCTGAGCTCCTGAGAGTGGCCCTCACTTTCTCAATCCTCCCCCCAGTTCATGCCCACACTTTTCCATTCTCCCCCAGGGCTCCAGAAATCATCCCTGAACTTCAAATTCAAGTCTTTGCAACCAGAACCACGGAAGTCCGGGAGGTCTCCTTCCTCGTATAGGACTCAGAATTCCTGAATCCCTGCAAGTTCTAGAATACCATCAACCTGGTGCAGGTTCCAGCATTCTAGAATCTCTGAAAGTAGAAATTCCAGAACTCCCGCTCCTGGGCAGATTGTGCCCAGGGATCAATTACTATATCACCCTCTCCATCAGAGAGGGGGAAGTGGGTGCTATCCCATGTACAGGAGTGGGAGGCCCCCCCCCATTGCCTGGTCCTCACCAGCTGTCCCCAGCCTTGGCAACCAGCCAAAAACACAGCCTGCCCTTTGAATTTGGAATGCAGAAAGGTCGAGCCCCCTGACTCCTACCTCTTTCTGGCACTCCCTCCCAGCTCCAGTTTCCATCCTGACCCTCCACACCTGACCCGGCCATTCTGCCTCTGCCCGCCCCAGCAGCTGTGGGAGAGAGCTGGTTGGTCACTGGGCATCTGTGAGCAGGCTGGGCTTGAAGAGCCGCTGGGGTTTGGTTCTCCCTGGGCAGCCCGTGCTGGTGGAAGAAGGGGAAGGCAAAGGGGCCAGAGTAACTCACTGACATCAGAGGAGAGGGGCACAGAGGGATTCGGCTTGTGGTTTGTTGGGTTGTGTTTTTTAAATCTTTCTTTCTTTTTTTTAAAAAAGAAAAAGCCCCCATCCTGTGTCATCATTTTTATGGGATCTGCAATTCTGGCAAAAATCTGTCTTTAATTTAGCTGTCCATATAAAAATCCTCACTGTATAATAATGAACAGATGCCATGGAATTTAAGCTGGAGCCTCGGCTCCGCCCCGCCTTCCCCCCGCGCCTGGCACCGGGCACCGGGCACCGGCTGAGTGGCACAGACTGGCACCAACACGGGAGCAAAGGGTGGGCAAGGAGCGACCTGGGCTCAGCGCCAGGGCACTGGGGTGGTGAAGGGGTGTCCAGGCGCTGGTCTTGGCCAGGCGGGAGCTCTTCCGTGGTGGCACCAAAGGAGAAGTGTCTGAGGGATGTTTCTTTTTCTGCAAAATGATCAGTAGTTAAGGATTTTGGTTTGTTTTTGCTTAAGGGCTTTGTGGTCCTTCTCAGGTTTTTTAAAAAAGCACCGCCCTCCCCCCAATATAAATCCAAATGTTTTCGAAGTTTTAATTGAGTTGTGTTTAACTCTTCCCCTGCGCGGCGCCCCCGCCTCGGCCTCCGAGCCCAGCCGAGCGCGAGTTCGCTGCAAGCGGGATCCGTACCGTTTCCCGCCGGCCCGAAGCCTCCGAGGTATCCTGGGCGCCAGTGCCTCCGGAGGCTCCGGGGCAGCTCCCGCGGGGCAGGAGGACCCTGTTCCCCTCCAGGAGTGAGGTCCGATGTGGCATCTGATTGTTAGGCAGGAGAGACGGAGGCAAGGGAGAAAGCCCCCACTTTCCCCCATACCAATTCTCTCGCTTTTCCCGAGGGGAAAGAGAAAACTACGCGAGTCGGGTGTTCCCCACTGCCTCCGCCTGCGGTCCAGAAAGCAGGCATCGGCTCAATTGAGAGGTTGGTTCTGAGCCCCCCACCCCCACCCCTTGCCTTTAATGCGACTCTGGCGAGAACAGATGTCCCAAGCCGGGCGGACTGCCCAGACCCCGCCCAGCTGTGCCCTTGGCGAAGACTTGGCTGAGGGTAGGAACTGGCACGCGGGTCCCCAAAGGGGCTTGGGGGCTCCTTCGTCCCGGCGGGACCTGACCTGGCAGCCTTGGCCTCCTGGCCAGCGCAGCCTCGGGCGGGAGGTGGAAGCGCCCCGGAAAGACCGGTTTCTAATTCAATTAATTCCAAAAAAAGGAATGAGACGAATACCGAGGTGGAGAGAAAGGTTTGAATAACAGCACACCGGGCAAACACTCCGTGTATGGAACCCTGCTCCTGTGCGGGAACAGGCGATCAGAGTTTCCAGCGCCAGAGCCACACCCTGGTGCACATCTGGGCAGCAGCTCCACCCAACGCAGGACCCCAGCTTTCTTGGCACAGCCAGTGTCTAGGGGATCCCTTGTTCTTTCCTTTGTGAGCACCGCAGGTTCTCCTCACACGGAGTGGGGGGTCTAAGTCCCCCCCAGTCCCTGGCATGGCCCCCTGAGAAACTGGTTGCCTTCCTGCCTGCGAGCCCAGACTTCCTCTCAGCGTTCTCCTGTTGGCCCTCCGTGGGCAGGCTGCTCCTATTTCAGTGCTTTAAGATGGAGAAAGTTTCAGAGGGCAGCCCAACCCTTCCCAGGTCTGTGCCTTTCTTACCACTTCCCACCCAGCACAACTTTGTCCAGAATTTTTCAAGAGGCAGGACAGAGAGGAAAGAGGCTGATTCAGGATTTGGGAGGGGAGCAGGGTTTCCAGGTTTCTTAAGGTCCTTTCTGGTCCGTGGCCAGTGCCTTCATGTCCCAGCCCTAAAGAAAGAAAAGTGACAATGTCTTGGGCTGTGAGCTGGGAAGTCTGTTGTGACAGCTGAGACCCTTCTTCCCCTTTCCACATCTCACAAAAAGCAGATTTCTCCTTTGAACACATAGGAGCAGGTCAAGTGTGGAGGAGTCCTGGTTTGACCCTTGCTGTAACATGCGGAGCCTGGGAGTGGAGGTGGAGACCAACACTGGTCAGGCCCGGCCCACGCTGTCCCTTTCTTCCCACCTCCCTTAAGAACTAAACCGTGGAATCTAGAATTATCCCTCAGTCTCAATGTCCCCTCAGATCAACGGATTTCTCCAAGGAGCAGGCAACTTCAAATTTAAGATTCTGGGGAAGAGGAGAAAGCAAAGGTCATCCAAGAGGGAATGAAATAACTGACCTCTGTGGGAGATCCTTGCAGCCACGGACTTCCCCATAAAACAGAGAGAAACAAACACGACCTGATGGAGTCTAGGGGGTGTGAGGGGTTCCCTGTTGTTGACTCCCATGGGGTTTAGTTTCCCTGGACTGTACTCAATGGTTTATTGGACTGTCCCACCAGGTGACAAAATGAGAGCTGGGGGTTCACTGGGCATCAGGGGCTCATGGTCCAGATTATGTCTGGTTAAACAGAGAAGACAAAAAACGAGCCTTTTCCTCACTTTCCCCCATGGACAAATGGCCTGCACTCAGAAACTTCTCTGTTGCCCTGTCATTTCCAAATGCTTGACTTTGGATAAGGGTGGGAAAATCAAGGGGAAGACACCCTCCAGATTGATCCTGGGGCCAGCCTTCAGGTTCCGCAGTCCAGGGGTTGAGCTATGCCTGCTAGTGCGTGCTTGGAGATCCCGCTGCTCAACCTAGGGCAAGAAGGGCGTCCTCTCTTCGACTTCTCCCCTTGCCCCCTCCCTCCCACTGTTCTGGCCCCTTTTAGCTTTCTCCGCCCCGCACCCCCCCCCACCTCCTTCTGTTCCTGGAGCTTCTCTCTGTGTGTGCGTGCAAGCAGGAGAGCCAGTGAGAGGAAACGACCTGTGAGGGGGAGCTTGGGGCCGGGTGTCCTCATGCATCTTCTTCTCCTGCTCATCTCGCTATCTCACCGGGGAAGTTGAGTGTTGGAGAGGAGGGTGATGGGAGGATAGAGCACAGCCAGAGTGCAGGGAGTGTGGGGGAAGGGTCAGGAAATGGGAAAGGGATAGCTCAGGTAGCTGCTGGAATTCACGGGAAGCAGCGGTGCTCCAGATCCCCGCCCCAAATGGGACACCCCCAGCACCCCCCAGCCCAAAATGACCACAGACGCGGTGGCCGGAGAGTCATCAACATCTTTCCAAAGGATCTGGAATCCAGCTTCAAAAGTTGAATTGTGCCGCGTGGAGTAGCCGGAAGAGGGAAACGTAGGAGTCTGTGATCTGGCCAGGGAAGCCACGTGGAGGGGTCTTTTGCTTCCGGCCCCAAGCCACCTGGATGCTACCCAGCCCGGGACTTCAGAATGCGTTCTAGGAAACAGGCTGAGTGGGAGAGAAACCCAATTAACCTTGTTTCCAGGGCAGGATAAGACTCAGGCCTTGGGATGGGTGCCGAGTTCCTTTTCTCTCCAGTTGTCCCTGCCAGGCCTGTCCCATGCCATGAGCAGACCAGGCTCCAGATTTGAGTCTGGGATTTGCGCCTAGCTTCATACACCATTTGAGAAGTGGGGGAGAAAGGTGGGTCAAGTCCTTTCTCCCAAGAATAGGGATGATTCAGAGTTTTATTAAATTCTCTTAGACCACTAAGAGAAGTGAATCCTAGGTGGAAGGAGGCAGTTCTTAATCTCACTTTAGAGATATGATCCTGTAAGAATTCTAGAATGAAATTTTGAGAAGATTCCAGTGAAATTCTCTGAAAACTAGGCAGGTGTCAGGTGTCGGAAAGGGCCTCTCACTGTGCGGCTTAAGCAGCGTTCCTCTGCGACCAGAACGCTCAAGACTGGACGAGAGTCAGCACCTGGGAGCGGACAGCTCCAAGGCCCCAGACTCCTCCACCAGCACGAGTCCTGCGGTGGAGGAGAGAGGGCATCGTTCCCACTTAAGTGGTCACTTAAGGGGGGCGCTGAGCTGAAGGTCAGACAGTATAATCCAATCTACCCTTTCACATCTAAGGCTTCCTTCTTCAACTACCTTCTCCTTTCCAGATTTTGTCAGGGTGCTCTCATTTGGGGGCCTGGAATCCAATCTTTAAAAGCCTTAGCATGCCTGACCACAAGCTCCAGCCCCAACAGCACCCCCCCCCCATTTCAGCCCTAAAACAAGCAACAGTATTTGTGTATGTTTAAAATAATTTAAGTAAGCCGTGTCAGTAACAGTTCAGTTTCGGTATTCCTAACCATGTTCAGGCTTTGGGATGGTGGTCTTTGGGATTTAGACCCCCCTTTCCAAGTATTCCAGGGGTCCAGTGGGCACCGGTGTCTAAGGGAAGGTCCTTTCAGGGAAGTCAGTTCAGAGATGCCTATGTCCCTGAGGCTCAGAGAAAGAGAATTCTGGGCAGAGCAAGCTCTGCTGCGGTGTCCTTCTTCTACCTTCCTAGACTGAAGGCGTCCCTCTGTCTGGAGCTGCACCAGGCAGAACGGAAGCTGTCTAGGTATGGACCAGGGGTTTCCTGCTGTCCTGTCAGGGGAAACGCATGGCGACCTCAAGCTCCATTCTTCCAGGTGGGCACCTCGATTCTGACCCCTCCTCTAGCTCTGGGAACACCTGCAACCTTGCCAACACTACTACAGATATCAGCCTTCCTGAGACTAAAAAGGGCTGATTCCCCTGAGTCCACTGAAACACAAATTTAAAACCAAAAAGACTTCCTGCTTTAATAGTTCATCCTCATAACCTTATATTTTTTTTTATTTAAAAATATCCCCATCTGGTTCAAATGGTTGTCTCTTTATCTCTATGCACTTATTTTTTGCAACAGCGAACAGAGGGTTGTAAAAAGACTGGCTGCTCCCAACTGGGTCGTTTTTTAAGTGATGAAAAGATATTTTGTTCTCAAAGGAGGTGCATGTGCATGTTTGGGAACTGAAGGAGTGTAAGGAGATTAGTGCAACGCTTTGTGCTAGGAGTGTGTGTGAGTCTGTATAAGGTCTGGGAGGGCAGTGAGTGTAGCTGTTTTGATGCCCAGTGGACCGGTGTGAGCGAGGTTATAAGGTGGAAATCCCACCCGGCAATGTCTAGGGTAACTGTACTCGGCCTCTATACAGTCACTCGACTCTGTGTCTTCATCCCCCAGAGCCCCAGCTCAGTCCCCCAAATGAAATGAGGCCACCGTGAGAAACCGGGTCCGGCTTTGCATCTCATTTACATAAATATTTATTAATCGTCATTAAACTGAACAGAAACACGCAATGCACTTCGGGTGTCCGACGGGAGTTTCATCTTCTCTACAAGAGGAAGGTAAAATTGCGTGTGAGTGTGTGGGTAAGTGTGTGGGTGTGTCGCCTGTGGGTTTGCATTTTTTGCATCGTGTGTTTGGATGCCTGATCTCCTGCCTCCGGTGGGGAGATGTTCTCCTTTTGCCCCTTTCTCTGGGAAACTTCCAGAAAGAGCCCTCAGCCCTCTCCCTGCCCACCTGCTAGCCAGAGCCAAGAGGACGCCTCAGACAAAACAAAAACAAAAACAAAAACAAAAAAAAACCAACAAAAAAACCTCTCCAGCCACCGGAAATCGCCGGGCGCCTTGCGCCCACCGAGGCACATTTGGGCAGGGGCGGGGCTGGCCCTAGGTCTTGGTCTCCACCCTCAACCCGGGATGAGGATTGCCTGCGGGGAGCGAGGGTTCGGCGAACTCTCTTCCCTCTGCCCCCAGACGCCCGCGCGGGGCCTTGCGTGTGCGTGCGGTGTGGTGTGCGTGTGTGTGTCTCTCATGCAAACCCTCCCTCCCCAAACCGACCCCCCCAACAGTTTGCCATTCCATACAAATTTGGAAACAGGTTTTTAAAAAACAGCATGACGCACAATGGGGACGGGGCGGGGGAGGGCAGTGGCACTGGGGCCCCAAATCTCCGAGTCACTGATTGTAAGAACCTGGGGAGGGGAGGGGGCGGCGCCGGCCCCCATTTCACCAAAGTGCACAGATCCGCGCTTGGGCGGCGCGGCCCGCGGGCCGGGAGGGGCATCCCGGGGCCGGGCCGGGCCGCTAGGCTCTGTCAGAACCTCCTTGCATAGATATTTGTGTCTTTTTATTATTGGTAGTAGTATTTTTTGCCTTTTATTGCTTCTAAAAGTTCTTACTGCGTTTTCTCTCCGATCCGGACTCTGCGTTCGGCCTCCGTCGCCTCTCAGCTTTTTTTTTTTTTTTTTTTTTTGTATGTTTGTTTAAAAAAAGGAAAAGGGAAAAACGGATTCTAGTTACAAATTGTCTTGGCCTCTCTCTTTCCTCTCAATCCACACTTCCTCCCGCCAAAATTAAACTCACAAAACGCTGAGACTAGGGGTTGGGGCGAGGGCGTTCCAGGTCCAGACTCAGGCGCCCTGACTTATGCCCTCTTCAAGAAAGAGGGGGCGCCCGGCTCCTTTCTGCCTCGGCAGCTCGGTGTCTGTTATAATAATAATAATAATAATGATAATAATAACGATGATGATAATAATAATAATAACGACGACGACACAACAATAGGGGGAAAACAGTATCCCACAGCTCAGCTGCCCCCTTGCCAATGCCTTTGGGCCTGCAGGGGGGAAGGGGAGGAGGAAACCTAGGTGTAGGGATTAGGAAATGTGGAGTGGTCTCCAGGGAGTGCCCAAAGATGGGTCCCTGGAGAACCACCCCTGGGAAAGAGGAGGAAACCCCTTGGGGAGAGAGAAGGCGAGTCCCCTGGGGGAAGCGAGGCCCCTGGGACGGGCCACCCACAGGTAAGAGGACTGCCCTGCCCAAGAGAGGGTCAGTACCGGCGGCCCGCTCCCCGCGCCCGGCGCCAGGATAGGTGGGGGTCCCCTTGCGCTGGGAGGGGGTCTGGGGGCAGGGGTGCGGGCAAAGGCAAAAGAAAAAGAAAGGGGCAGGCGCGAGGTCTCAGTTATGGAAAAACGCATTGAGCTCCTCGTACATGGGGCCCCGGTCGTGGTGAAGGTGCATATCGTAAGACAAGAGATTCTCCGAGTGGACGCCCCCGCGCACAGCCGACGAGCCGAAGACCAGCCCGTGGCCCGTGGGCCGCGAGCCGGGCAGCGCCGAGTAGTGCATAGAATAATGGTAGCTCTTCTCGTGGTCGGGCGACGAGTCCTGCTTGAGTGAGAAGTTGCCATTGAGACAGAGCGGGGGGCTTAGCGGGCCCTCGTACTCGGAGCTGTTGTAGTCCGGGCTCGCGCCGCCGCCGCCCGCAGCCGCATACAGCGTCTCGTAGGCGGCGCAGTAGCCGTGGGTCCGCAGGGCGTGCGCCGCTCCGCCGCCCAGGCCGCCCGCCGCCTGGCACTGTGCGCCCGCCAGGCGCGAGCACGGGTACGGGTAGGGGTGCATGGCGAACGGGCCACCCGAGCCGTGGAAGCGGCCCGTGCCGTCGGCGCCCTGCTCCGTGAGGAAGTTGCGCGAGTTGAGCTGCAGGCAGCCGGCCACCAGGTTGGTGGTGGGCTGCGACAGACCCTTGCACAGCGTCTGCACGTAGGACACCAGGTCGGGCCGCTTGCCGGAGCGCAGGATCTCCGAGAGCGCCCAGATGTAGTTCTTGGCCAGGCGCAAGGTCTCGATCTTGGACAGCTTCTGCGTCTTGGAGTAGCAGGGCACCACCTTCCGCAGGTTGTCCAGCGCCGCGTTCAGGTCGTGCATGCGGTTGCGCTCCCGCGCGTTTGCCTTCTGCCGCCGCAGCTTGGAGCGCTCCAGGCGCGCCTTGGTCATCTTGCGCTTCTTGGGCCCGCGCTTCTTGGGCCGCTCGCCCTCTGCCTCGTCCAGCCCTTCCTCCTCTTCCTCTTCCTCCTCCTCCTCGCCCCCCAGCTCGCCTTCCTCCTTGACCTCGGCCAGCGCGGCCTCCGGCACCTCGTCTGCACGGAGAGGAACTGGCTTGGCAGCCCGGGCGGGCCCCGGAGCCCCGGGCCCCGGCGGAGGCGGCGGCGGCGGCGCGTCGCCCTTGTCGCTCCTCGGCTCGTCGTCGTCGCCGTCGCCCCAGCTGGCGAACTTGGGCACGTCCGAGAGGAGACCGGGCTCGCTGAACAGGCGGGTCAGCATGGTGCCTGAGGGCGCCCCGCGGGCGGGAAGGGGAGACAGCACTGAGTGAGGGGCGCGCTGGGGTCACGCCGCCCCCCTCCCCCAACCTGCCTCCACCCCCGAGTCCGGTGTGGATTCCTGCCCAAGGGGCCCGGGATGCCCACCTCCTCCGCCTGCCCCGCCCAGAGCTGGCCCAGCCCTGCCCCGGCGGCCCGCCCGGGATCTCGGCCCAGGCCCTCTCCCCAGCGCTGGGCCCCGGCTCCGCCCCTTGCCTGAATGAGGGGCCGCTGCCCGCGCTCGGGGCTTCTCGGGGTCAGGGCAGGGACCGAATAGGGCTTTAGGAAAGCGACATCTTCGCCGGGGGAGGCGGCACGCTCGCTCTGAACGCCGGTTCTCCTCTGGCGGTGGAGGAAGCCTGGGCGGCCGCGGGTGGGGACAGCTGCCCCGCTCCGCGGCTCTGGCTGCCCGGGCCCCCCGGCCCGGCTCCCCCACCCCTCCCGCGGCTCTCACCCCCACGCTCCCTAATCCAATTTGCAACTTGGCCGCGCGCCGCCCTCGGCTCGGCCCCCACCCCCGCAGCCCCAATTCCAGAGGCGGGAGGATCGTCTCTTCTAGCCGTGGCGTCCCCAGCTCCCCGAGCCGGCTCCGGGAGGTGAGGACCTAGGAACCCGGGCGTGGGGAGGAGACGGAGAGAAGCGAGCCCTGTCCGTCTCTCCTGCGGTCAGGGACCCCTTTCCCCCCTTCAAACTGCCTCCCTCCTTCACGACTCTTCAGATCTCGTTGTATTTCGGGGTTGATGAGGGAGAAGAATCAAATTTGTTTGCTTTTTTTTTTCTTTTTTCTTTTCCTTTTTTTTTTTTTTTTTGGTGGTAAGGAAAGGTCGCAGGTTCCTCTGGGACAACCATGGGGGGGTCCCCATCTCAGTCTCTTCATTGCCCCCCCATAATCCTGCTTTTCTCCCCAAACCCATCGCAGGCAGAGACACCTCCCTCCGCAGCCCCCTGAGCTGCAACCCCTAGGGGAGAGGGAACCCAGGACACCTCTGATACCCACCCTATGAAGGGGCATCCTCCCAGGAAGGGGGGATTTGGGGACCCGCTAGTCGGCCGAAGCAGCCGCCCTCCCCCACCCCCCCACCCGGCGGGTCAGATCCAGCTCCCTTTCGGACAACTTACCTCGGAGAGGAGTCAAGGGGAGAGGGGAGGGGAGGGGGGGGAGGGGGGCAAGAGAGAGAGGGGGGAGAAGAGGAATCTTCTCGCTTATTTCATTGTTCCCCCATCTTCAGGGAGCGGGGGCAGCGGCTCCTCAAGGCGGCGGGCGCCGGCGTCTTCAGAGCGCCATGCGAACCGCGGAGCGAGTGTGGCATCTCTACCAGGCGGGGTACCAGCCTCTATGCCAGGCCATATGGGCTTGGCACGTCACGGGCAGCAGCTATCACATGAGAGACGGTGATTGGCATGCGTCTGCATTGGGGGAGAGCCGGCTCCCCCGGGACCCGCCGCCATCTGTCACTCTCTACTCCAAAAAAAAAAAAAAAAAAAAAAAATTAAATAAATAAAGGAAATAAATAAATATCTCTGCCGCCCTCCCCTCCCCGCCCAACGCAGGGAAAGCAGGGATTGAAAGGGAGGTGGGAGGAGTTGCCCCCCTCGATTGTAGAGCCCCCCACATGGGAACAATGGGGTGGCAAGCCTGGAAATTGGGGGGGGTATGGTGGCCCCCAATTCTATGCTCTTTCCAGGGTCCTGCTCTGTCCATTTCCTCCCTTGCAGGCCCCCAAAGGTGGGTCAGGGACCAAATCCTCAGGTCTGGAGAAGGGACCTCTATGCTTGCCCCCACTCCGCAGGAGGATCTCCTCAGCCACAAAGGGACAGCTGAGGCCCCCTCCCAGGGTGGGCGTGGGGGGCGTCCCTGGCCCAACCCCATAGGTAGATGTTGGCACCATGCCATCCCTCATCCCTGTCTGCCCCTCCCCCACCCACCCTCACGCACACACAACATATGTGGCTGAACGAAATTCAAACCAAGGGAAAGACAGAGAAAAGGAAAGACTTGCCTGGATGTCTGTGCTTCTGCATGGGCGTGTGTGTCTGTGGGGACATGTGTGTATATCTGTGGAGTCAGCCTATGGGAGAGATTTCCTTAGGTGTTTGGGGGCATATGTATGCTGAGGTGGGGGTGGAGAAGAGCCTCTGGAATAACCCTAAGCCTATGCACCCCCCACTGGGAGTGAGGGAGAGGGTCTCAGTCTGGATTCCTAACCAGAAATCTCTCATCGCCACCCCCAACCCCCTCCCCCTGCTAGACAAGCAACCTTCCCACCAGTGGCTTCCTCTCCTGGTCTTCTGACTTATTGAAGGGAGGAGGAGGGGGCTGGGCTGGAAATTGCCTGAAGTTCTTGGAGAAGACTCAGCATTCTCTTCCCCCTACAAAAAATACTGAAAATACTGAAGCCAACTCCAGTGGGCTTGAGAGGGACAAAGGGGAGGTGGGTCAGACAGGTGTCTTGATAGAGAAGGTAGAAAATTGCTGTTTTCTCTTACAGCTCACCTTTCAGCTCTCTCACTGGGCCAGACACAGATGCAAATGGCACAAGTTGAGGGAGGTAGCTTGATACACGCGCGCGTGCGCGCGTGCGCGCACACACACACACACACCCCTGTTCCTCACCCCGCAGTGCAGAAAGTGGAGAGACATCCTGACTCAGACAGATCCATGAGTGTGAGCAGGTAATTACAACCAGGTGAGAAAGACCCTTGCCCACACCCCAATTCAGCATTTGTGTGTTTCAGACCCCCATTTCCAGTCCCTCCCCAGCCTCTAGCTTACACAGACAACTTCAGTTCTATCTTCAGCACACACACTTTGATGTCAACTGTGTGCCAATCGCTGTGGTGACGCAATGACAGCAAGGCAGGGCTTTGCTCTCAGTCTGGGCAGGGACCATTTTTCTCCCATAGGGAGCCTCCAAAGGGGACCTTGGGCTGGTAAGACAAGGATTTGGTCCTTGGTAGAATGAATTAGGTTTTGGATCAAGGCACATAAGATGGCTAAGGAGGCCTTGGAGAAGGGGGGCTGGTACGGTCTGAGGCTCCCAGGGATAGTTGGCCAGGAACTGAAAAGAGCCTCCGAATGAATAGCCCCAACTTGTTTTTTTCCTGTGGCCCAGAGGGGGACTGTCTTGCCCAGGAACACACTAATGGAGAGCAGAACCAGACATAGAACGTAGGGGGCCTAACTCCCAGCCAAGTGCTCCTTCCACAACCTCACAATCTGCCTCAGTGGTCAACCAAGGCTGAGAGGCCAATGCTAAGTTCTCCACCATTCATGTGTGGACCTTAGGTCTGGGAAGGTAGAATCCTACCTCTGGCTGATGGCCTAGGGTGCTCTGGGCATGGCCAGAGGGAGAGGCCAAAGGATAGGCCTCAGGTGGGGCAGAGACTCAGGAATGCCACCCAGCCCCTCTCCAAATGTGAGCACAGCCTCAAAATCTTTGCTGTCGCTTTACCGAGGGTGAGGTCTTCAATCCTGACATGGAGTCCTTCTCCTCAAGGCCCCTGAGCCATGTGACATTTTGGTTACATTCACACACTTTGGGCTCTGATTTCTGCCCAACCCCACTTACTAGCACCCAAGAATGCTAACTACCGGAAGCAGGTTGCACACTGTCTCTCAGTCTTGATTTCTCCATCTGTAAAATGGGGATAATAATACTGCACCTCGTAGAGCTGCTGTCAGTACTAAATGGGATAATACCTATAATGAGGTAGCACAGGGCCAGCAATATCGTGAGCATTCGATAAACAATTAACAATATCTCTTATTTTTATTAAAGCCCTTTGTAAACTGTAACGTGCTCAACCATATTAATTTCTTACACATACCCACACACACATTGAGGATGCTTTGTCTATACAGGAATTGAGTTTTTGTTGAATTGATGGGAGAATGAACGGATGAGCAAGTGAATGAATACTTCCTTGGGGGAGAGAGACCCCCTCTGCTTTCTCCTCTGGACACTGAGAGAGGGGTTAAGCCACCAGGGGTCTTGTAGACCCCTGCCACCTTTGCCTTCTGCTCAGGGTGGGAAGCCATACCTTGTTCAGGATAAGGGGGCCTTTGGGAAGTCACTCCATCTCTCCTGGTCTCCTCTCAAGAATGACCTCAGCTCTCTGGGTCAGAGAAGGCCCTCTCAGCCTCCCCCCGACAGGAGGAGGTCTGGGGGTGGGGGGTGGGCACACTGGAGGGTAGGGGCAACTTCATCCCTCTAGGTCTGTTTCCTGCCCCTGTCTTTTCTTCCTTCAGAAAAATGGAACAAGTTTTTCTCACTCGACACGTTTCAACTTTTTTTTTAGAAGATACAATAAAAAACAGGGGAAAATTGGAACAGAGGGAGGTGTGGGATGGGCCAGCCCCAGACATAGGCTTGGAAGAGGTACAACACACACGTGTCCACATCCACACGAGCAAGCATGAACATACAGGGACATACATGCTTCTCTCTGTTCACCCAGAGATGCGGAGATGCAGTAACGGAGAGACAGAAAGAGCCAGAAATGGAAGGAAGGAGACGGAAGGAGAAGGACACCCAGAGATGCCATCTGTTCCTCCCCCTGGCATTGGGGGAAGGGAGTTGGTGAGGGGCCTAGTCCCCTCTGGGTCTCTGAGAGGGAAAGGGGAATGGTGGGTACCTCAGCCAGACCTCTAAGACTCCCTTTCTGCTGCCCACCCCCATGGAGGGAGCTGGGAGCTGAGGGTCTGAGGTTCCCATGGAGACATAGCCCCATCCCAAGGGAGGCCACAGTCTGGGCACCTAAAATGGCTGCCTCAGAGGGGTGGCGGCCATTTTGTGCAGGCTTAGGTCCTGATGGGGGGCAGGGGGGAGGCAGGCAGAGAGAGGGAGAGGGAGGGGACAGGTCATTCCTGAGCAGTCTAGGGGAATCTGGCTCAGGGGACAGTTCTGTAAAACTGCTCTCATTACACCCCCTGCTCCCCCAAGGTAAAGACATACACACAGACGTGTAAAGGCTCCACTCCATTCTGACACCCAGAAGGACACCCAGCCAGCCACTGCCGCCCCGCCGCCACCACCATGCCCCAAATAAGACTGGTGGGGGCAAGTGTGCTGGAGCAGGAGACTTGATTTCCCACCAGAGTGCCAAGCCATAGGGAGCAGGTGGATTAGAACCCAGGGGTCCCTTTTCTGGCCGAAGCCATCTAAAGCCATGTCCTAGGGCGGCCCTCCACTGAGGTGGGCAGGCAGGTGGAGAACGAGGGTGGGAACATGGTGAGGAGGGGGCAGCCTGTTCCCCTCACCCCCACCTCCAGTCTGAGGGGACAGGCAGGAATTTGGAGATCCTCTGAGGGCCCGTGCTGCTGGCATGAGCTGTGCTGTGGGGGGAGGAGGAAGGGGAGGGGGCAGGCTGGCACTGCCCAGACGGCGCCTGTTCCATCAGCTTAGGATGCTCGAAGCTTCCTCCTGAAGCATAAGAGCACCTGCCACCCTCTTCCCCAGCTCCCTGCCCCACCTCAAGTCCAAAAGGGCTTTGGGGGAGGGGGACCTGCCGCTTCTTCCTGGCTCTGGGGTGGGCACCTGCCCCGCTGCCCCCTCCCCCGCCCGCCGCAGTGTTCTGGGGAGCGGCGGGCACGCCAGATGGCGTGGCTGAGAATGCGGCGACGTTGCCGGGAGGTGAGGGCTGGCACGGGTGATATGCGGCTGCGTGCCTTGTGGTGCCACGGGGGAGGGGGAAGGGGAGGACCAGTGAGGTGTAGCCCCCCTCCTCCGCGCTGACCTCCTGTCCTGACCTCTAGCTCACCAGCAGATTCTCCTTCGCCTGCGCCCTGGGTTCCCATCAGGGCCTAGGCCGCACCCAGAGCTGGGTGGGCACGCACGCAAGGGACAAGGCATGATGCTGAGAGTCTTGGAGCAGAACCCTGCTGCACCCTCCCCCCTCCCCACCCTGCCCTGGACAAAGGGTGATGGGGTGGGAGACCTTCTCATTCTCCTGAAAAGCCAGTCCCTTCAGGATTGTTTCCTTGCTCCAAGAGCAGAGCAGCCTTTGCTCCATAACCTTTGACTCCTGCCTTCTGAACCCTGTTCTCATAAGAGCTGCTTCCTTGATGGACACTGGTCTCTGATTCTCCCTTTCATCAAACTTTCCTCCATTCCTCACAAGGTTGGTTCTTGGATGGACACCTCCTCCTGGGAGCCTTCCCAGACACTTCCTGGGCAGGGCCACTTCAATACTTCCCACCCTCTGTTGGGAGGATCCATTTACTCAGGTCTCCCTGACTTGACTGTGGTAGCTACTTGTTTTATATCCCAGCAGTCTCGCGCTTCTCACGGGCTGTACTGAGTTGGCGGTCGATATGTGCTTGTTGCATCAGTGCCTGGCGGAGAAAGCGGGAGGGTGCTGGAGCCTTTCTGCAGAGAATCTTCTCAAGCAGTAAGGGCCAGGGTCCCTGGTGAAGCTCAGAACTCCCTGGCCCTTCCTCCAGCCTTTTGCACAAATTTCAGTCTGGGATGCTGGACTTGAGATAGGGGGTCACAGTTTTCCCCTGAAGTGGCCGTCAGAGACAGGGCATGGGGGGTGAGGCTGAGCCTAGGAGTGTTTGGCTTCAGTTCACTGGGCACCAAGCTCTGGTTCTGAGGCCACAGGGACCCACAGAGCCCGCCCCCACCCCCGAGTGGTCCCTGCCCAGTACAGATCCCCTTACTCCAGCCTTATACCCCAAACCTCTCAGCAAGCTCAGAGCCCCTCCCCTCCCCTGTCCACCCTGTCCCACCCTGACCCTGCATGGGGGTAAGTGCAACTGCCCAGAAAGGAGGGCGGAGGGTGTGGGGCAGGGAGATGAGGTCCAGGAACAAGGCCGAGGCCCACTCCCACTGCCTTTTTCTCTTTGCTGATGCTACTCCCCAAATCCACCCCACCACCACCCAGCAATATCTCAGACCCCTTCTGTCTCATGGGCCCTGTCCAGGCTCACTTCCCCCATGAAGCCCCTCTGCCCATGGGGTCTTGGTCCTCAGGCTTCTGGCACAGGACCAAGGCTGTCCATCCCTGCCCATCCTCTCTGAAACATGGTATGCAGGCATCTTCACTGGCTTCCCATGCTCTCCAAGAGCAGGCCACACCCTTAGGGACACCCCTGACCAGGCTGCTGCCCAGTTCTCACCAAAACTTGTTCCTGCCTTCAACCCTGCCTTTCAGCGGCTCAAAGTTGCTTCTGCTTTCACAAGCATCATGCCTGTGAGCCTTTGCTCCAGTTGTTGCCTAGGTCTGGTCTGGAATGCCCTCAGCCTTCTCCTTCCCTTTTAAGCCTAAACATCACTTCCTTCAGGAAGTCTCTCTGGGTTAGATGCCCCTACCCAGTTTTCTCTCATGCTTTCTGGACACTTCTCCCTAGGCATAGGTATTGACCTTTGCCCATCTGATGGCGCGTTTGTTCCTTGAAGGCAAGAAGTTGGCCCAGAGCCTGGCACACACGATGTCCTCAATACGTTGTGGTCCCAAAGGCCTGCCAGCCACTGTTGGAGCAGGTGCCAGCTGGAGCCCAGAAACTGAAGCCTGCAGGGGGGCAGAACACCCACCTACAGGAAGCACCTCCTTGAAACCCTCCCTCCTTTGCCCTCAGCCTCCCCCACCAACTCTGGAACAGACATGGCATGTCAGCCTTCCTCTCTGTACAATGGGCATGATAATGGCAATAAAACCAGCCTTCCAGGACTGTGTGTCCAATAGGCTACCAGGTGTGAAAATGCTGCCTCAGTCTCCGGCCCTGTCCAGATATGGCTGATTCTGCCCCCAAGCCCTTGGTCAGCTCTCCTTTTCAAAATCTTTGTTCCTGGAGCTCTGGTCCTCAGTGTTCCAAATGAGTGGTCGGGGACGTCCTGCTCCTGCTCCTCCAGGGGTCCGCAGAGGAAGGCAGTCAGATGAAGAGGGAGTTTAAGGTGGTCAAAAGAGCACCCATCTTAGCAGGGTCTTGATCTTGGTCAGATCCCACAACTCTCTGCTTCATCATCTGTAAAATGGGACTAGTGCCACCTGCCCACTTGCTTACCTCCCTCAGGACCTGAGAGGACAGAAGAGACAGCCAGTTATGAAGTGTACTTGGGGGTGGTTAGATCCTGTTTGATGGGAGATGGTAGCCCCCATGGGGTAGTGAAGGGCATTACTAAGAGCTGAGGACAGTATGTGTGTTTTGTCCTCTCTTTCTCCCAGGTGGGCTCTGCGGAGAACTTCCTTGCGACCTGGGCATATTCTGGTTTCCTCCCCTGGAAATCAGAGCCAGACATCTGGGCAGGGGACTTTCAGGAAACCTGATACTGGACAGTTCTCTGATGCCTCTCTTGAGCACAGCGTGGGTGGATGGGGCACCAGAGGCTGGGCGTGGGCACAGGAGGGCAGCCCCAAGGGGCCATGGTGGGGGGGTGGGGTGTACATTGAGGAAATGGCCAGGAGGTTTCTATTTAACCAGATACCTCTGGCTCAGCCCCTGGAAGACTGGAGCCCAGGACTTAGCCATTGCTTCCCTACTTCACTACCCCGTAGAGTGGGCACAGGGAGGGAAGGGTCTAGGGGTTGGAGCCTCATGGACCGACACCCCATTTGACAGATAAGGAAACCACAGCACAGATAGGAAGAGTAACTTGCCTGATGTCAAACAATAAATGAGTGGCAGAGCAGTAACTAGAAACTAGGACCCCAATTCCTGCTTTGGGGTCCTCCTGTCCCTGGCCTCTGAGTCCCCTATAATAATGTAACATGAGAACCAGAATAATGTAAGCACAGCACTGAATGTTGTCTGTACCAAGCACTGGGCTTCCCATGTGTTATCTTACTCCATTCTCACTCAGACCTCAGAGGCAGGACTACTGTTGTTTTAACCCCACTTAAAGATGAGAATGCTGAAGCACAGAGAGGTTGGCATGTGCCAACGTCACACAGCTAGTATGTTGCATGTGTGGGATTTGAACCAGTTCTGACTCTGTCCGTGCCCTCTTTCACTATTACAAACTACTGCCTTCTCTGAAAGTCCCACTATCGCCACACTGTGGGACCAGCAGCCCCTGTGACAGAGAGGGAAAAGGAGGGTGCCCTGAGAAGGACTGGTGCCCAAGGTTTGCCCTTCGCCCAGTCCCCCACAGGAGCCAGTCTCATGGCGGGTGTCTCCACAGTTCTACTCATGGGGGGCTCCTTCCATGCACCGGGAGAGGCTGTCACGTTACACATGCTTCCCTCTTCCCTCGGCTCTTTCAGAAGCTGCCCTCCTTGCCCTTGCAATTTCGGTGAGGCGCTTCTTCCACCAGGAAGCCCTCCCTGATGTCATGCCACTCCCTCTTCTGGCCCTTGGCACCACGTTGCGCACGTGGGGATGGACGGACCAGCTGGATCAGCTTTACTCCTGATCACCAGCCGCCTGTCACACCATTCAGTTCCCGTCTGCAAAATGGGAATAAGGAGCCCTACCTCACAGAATCTTGGGTGAGATGAGAAGCGAAGCGGCATTTTATGAGGAAGCCCCTGGCACCCAGAGGGACCCTGCCGCTCGCTCCTTCTCCTTGTCCTCCTCCTCCAGGCTTTCTCCCGGTTCTCTCCTCACCGCCCCCGCCCGGCGCCTGGCACAGGGCCCGGCGCGCCCCAGCCGCCCAATCCACGCTCGCAGCCTGACTTCCTGCCCGCCAGGCTCCCTCGGCACGTGCCCCGCGTCCCCCCCCCCACCCCACCCCCGGTGTCCCCCCACCCCGGGAAGCGCCACCTCCGGAGCGGCCCCGCGCGCGCCTTGTGGTCCTCCGCCCGGCTCCGGCCGCCGCTGGGCCTCCCGATGGGGGTGCGGCGGGCGGCTCGCAGGTGGGGTCGGCGAGGGCGGAGGCGGGTCGGCGGCGGCGGGAAGGGGATGCTGCCCCTTTAAGGTGCCACCGCCGCGTGGCAGGGAAACAGCTTGTGCCAGCCCCATTCCGCCCGGCTCCGCTCGCAACAAGAAACACAATGCATAACAATCAGGCGCGCGCTTGGAGCCGTGCCACGCGGCGGGGGCGGGGCGGGGCCGCGGGCGGGGCGGGGGCGCCTGGGTCGCGACCCCCGACCGGCGTCCTGCGTCCCCGGGCTGGCCCAGGCCTGGCGCTCTCCTGCGCCGCTGCTCTGCGCCCCAGCGAGGCGCCCCTGCGCCCCGGCGCCCCCCGCCTCGCCCCGCTCGCCTCCCCCTCCCCGCCTTCGCGCTCCCTACAAAGTTCATTCCCACTAACTCTTTTCCAGGCCACTTCCCCCTCACATCTGACAATCCGGGGCCCCTCATTCTCCCAGTAATCACTCCACTGCACTAATTGCACATGCAAATATGCAAATGCGTATTAATTAATTACTATACTAATTAGTTCTGTGGTATTTGCGAGTAATAAATCATTGGATGGGAGCGAGGAAGCTGGAGACCTGGCCCATTTTCATTCTGCATAAAATTTTAATGGTCTCTCTGGCTGATCCGGGACGGCAGCGCGCGGAGAGTCTCTTAAAGGGCCAGTGGCGGCGGGAAAGGGGCAGGGGCGGGGAGCGCGGGGCGACCCGGGCGGGGCAGGTGCCCGGGGCGGTCTTGGAGCTGCAGCCCACGCCCTGCAGAGGCGGTCTCCGGCCTAGGGTTGGCTTTTCCCCTCCCCTCTGGGGCTCAGTATCCTCCTCGGTGGCTTCTAAAGAGAGAATCTAGGCGGGCGGGAAGGAGGAGGCTGAGGTCGTTCGTTTTCTTTAAGAAAGGAAAGAGGGCAAGGAGCTGAGAGAGGCCAATGCCAAGCCTTTTGGGCCCCAGGGAGACAGAAATGAAGACTCCCTCCTGAGGATGACTGAGTAAACTGAGGCAGTGGACAGGCCAAGGTTAGCTCTCACCCCTGCCTGTCCCCAGGGGAAGGGAGCTCCTGGGACCGCTTGGGTGCCCCAGTCCTTCCATGTCTCTGGTGGGGGCCACCCAGGAAAGCCTCCAGCTTTCCCTTTCCACATGATCAAACTGCTGCCCCGCCCCCGTGGGCACCAGCTGGTACCCTGGCAGAGCAGTTCTGGGCCTGAGTGGGCCCCCGGGACCCTGCTTTATTTCCAGGAGGTAGTCAGGACCTGGGCACAGGGAGGGGTCTGGCTGCTTTGCAAGACCATTGACGTGGGGTTGTGCCTCCCGATTGTGCCCAAGCCAGAGAATGCCAGAAGAGGCAACACTAAGTAAGGGCTGCAGGGCCGCCCTGAGCCGGGGCCCCCAGGACCAGGGTCTCCAGTCTGGTTCTGCTCACCTTCCAACCTTCTGCCATCAACTAGCCCCCCGGTTGGGGCAAAGCCCAAAGGGGGTCAGTGCTCTAGGGGGGCCAATAATAATAACAACAGCAACTAACAATGCCATTAAATCGGGCTTTCTGAGAGTTGTAGGTATCTCACGACTGTCCAGTGACATAGGTTCTGTTACAGTGTCCATTTTGTGGATGGACAAACAGGGGCACTGGAAGGTTTAGTGACCTGCCCTAGGTCACTCGGTGACAAGTAGCAGAGTGGGATCTGAATGCAGGCGGTCCAGCCCTGGCATCTGGGTTCTTTCCACCATACTCTGCCAGCTCTCTCTCTACCACCATGTCCTCAGCACCTGCTGAGAGCCAGGCCCTGGCTGAGAACTTCACAGGCAGTGTCTCAGCCAACCCTCCCAACCGTCTGGGAGGTAGCTTCTGGGATCTTCCCCATTCCAGGGTCGGGGAACCCATGGCTCAGAGAGATTGACTAAGTTGCTCTGGCCACAGAGGGAGGATGGGGGCAAGGCCAGGTTTGCTTCCAGCCTGTGTGACAACAGTTGAACAGGTTTTCTGATGCCCCCTTCTCCGCATCCCTTTGGGGGTGAGGAAGGATGGGGTCACCGCAGCCCTTGCTGAGGAGAGAACAAGAGAAGGAAGGGATTTCAGTTAGACTCGGGGGAGGACTTTCTCCCAGAGAGGTGGGGGCTCTGGGGGTGGAGTGGGCTGGAGGCTCTTCCTTCTTTCCCCAAAAACAAGCTGTGGAAGGCCCCTGGCTATTGGGGCCGGGGGGAAAAGATGGGGGTAGAGGGATGATAACAGAATGGAAGGAAATGGTCCAGTCACAACCCTATTACTCCAGAATCCCAGTTATTGTTGTTGTTGTTTCTTCATTTTGGCTCCAGCACTCCAACTTGCCCCCGCCCCTTCCTCTGGAAATCTCCTGAACTCCTCCACTCTTAAGATTTGCTCTTTGAGGGGACTCAAGAAATCCAGTCTCCACTCTTCCCAGCAGGGGGAAGGAGACATACTGTACATACTTCTGTGCCAGGCACCCGATGTGCACCAACTTCAATTTTCACAATTTTATAGTCAGTATTCCTATTTTATTAATGGAGGCAGGGTGGAAGAAAGGAGAGGTTAAGTTACTTGCTCAAGGTCACACAGCTGGCCAGCAGGAGAGTAGAATCTGAACTTCTGATCTGGTGTGCTTTACCACCCAGCTCCCCCTTCCCTGCTGAGCTCCTGCGGCTACAGGGGCATGGCCATGTTGACCCCCTTGCCCAGTGGTCAGGGCTTTGGGTGGGTACCTTTGAAACTGGCAGATGCAAAGATAAAGAACATGCCTCATGCCTTTCATTCCCATGGCCCCCAACCTACACGAATTTTCATGGAACCTTGTACATGCTGGCAGAAGTTGGATAAGATGAATGTTCAGGAAGCCCAGATCCCTCCTCTCATTTTCCTGGGGATGGACAGCCCCCCAGAGTGGGATGCTATCCCAGCACTCCCCTCTCAGCCCACCCTGGCCAGAACAGCAGGGTCAGGGAGTCCATTGGCTGCTGTCAGGCAGACCACCCTCATTCAGGGAATTGAGATTCCCACTCTCAGGGATGACCCTAGGGTCCTTTTACCTCCCAATGTCTCAGAGGAACTCCCTCAGGGAATCTGGACACCCTCACTCCCCAGCCCCAAGAAAACCTTGGACACTTACCTTCTTAGCCTGGGAGTCCTGGGGGAGGAGGGGCGTAGGGCCCTGGGAGGGATAGCCTTTGGGCTACAGCCCTCTAGGAAAGAAAATTCATCCTCACCCCTCTACTCCACCAAAGCCCAGAGAAGCTGGGTTCACCAGCCCCCCCCACATGCTCAGTTCCGAGGAGAATGGGGGCAAGTTGGGGAGTTGAGGGAAAGAGGCAGGAGGCTCTGAGCTTCTCCACGCAGCCCTCAGGGCCGGGTGCCTGGGCAGGAGGAGGGGGCAGAGCAGCTGCTGGCGATTTATTAAGCAGTCACGGAAAAATTGGTTTATAAATTAACAGCTGTTTTAACTTTAGGGCCTCTTCTTCAGGGAATGGAAGCAGCCGACTGGACCGGGATCGGAGTGTGTGTGAGGGCTGGTGGAGGGGGTAGGAGGCGGCGGGCTCCGGCAGCTGGCATTCTTCGGGGGCAGCCTCAGCTGGCACCTCGGGGGGCACCAGGCAGTGGCCAGAGCAGGGGGTCTCCAGGTGCCCGGGGCTGAGGCTGCCGCCACCGTGGGCTGCCTGCTTGCTCACTCTTCTCAAAGCCATCCTACCTGAGGGCGCCAGAGGGCAGAGACACCGCTGTACGCATGTCTGCCACCAGAGGGCAGTCTCCACACACGGATTTCTGCTCCCCAACCCTCGGCCCCGCTGTGTGAGTCCAAAATGGGCTGGAGAGAAACCGGGTCCAATGCCGAGCAACAGAGAGGGCTGGTCCAGTGCAAGCTAGCAATCTTCTACTCACCCATCTTGAATGTATTAAAGGCAGCAGTAAAGAGTGAGAGCTCTGGAGTCAGACTGTCTTCTCACGAACCCGGTGAACCCTCTGGGCAAAAGTTCTGAGCCTCATTTGCCTCATCTGTAAAATGGAATGATACTAACGAGGTTTAAATGAGATCATACATATAAATGGCCTAGTTCAGTGCCCAACACAGAGTAAATGCTCCATATATGTCACCCGCTGACAATTTCTATGACTTGTTTATCCATCCATCCATTCATTCCTCAGTCCATCCCCTGCCCGCAGCGCCTCCTGTATTCTGGTCACTCTGGCTGGCAGGTGATGGTGCAAAGACAAATGGTGGGAAGGACACTTCTCAAAACGGTGTGTTAAGAGTTGTGATACAGGGGGACGCCTGGGTGGCTCAGTGGGTTAAGCCTCTGTTTTCTACTCAGGTCATGATCCCGGGTCCAATCCCTGGGATCGAGTCCCGGGGCTCTGCCGGGAGCCTGCTTCTGCCTGCCTCTCTGCCTGTTTGTGATCTCTCTGTCAAATAAATAAATAAAATCTTTGGAAAAAAATTTTAAAATATTAAAAAAAAAAAAAAGAGTTGTGATATAGAGACACCTGGGTGGCTCAGTCATTTAAACGTCTGCCTTCAGCTCAGGTAATGATCCTGGGGTCCTGAGATCAAGTCCTACATCGGGCTTCCTGCTCAGCAGAGAGCCTGCTTCTCTCTCTCCCTCCGTCTGCCTCTCTGTCTACTTGTGCTCTCTCTATCTCTGTCAAATAAATAAATAAAGTCCTTAAAAAAAAAAAAGAGTTGTGACACACACACTGAACAGGGAAAGAAGATTGACTTGGATGGGCAAAAGAGAACATTTTGGGGTGATGAAATGTTCTATATCTGTGTTGTGGTAGTAGTTGTATGTTGTTAAAAATTCTCAAAAACTCATAGAATTGTATATTTTAGGGGCACCTGTGGCTCAGTTGGTTAACTGCCTGACTCTTACTATGACCTTAGGTCTTATCTCAGGGTCCTGGTTCAAGCCCTGCATTGGGCTGTGCACTAGGAGTGGAGCTTACTTAAGAAAGAAGGAAAGAAAGAAAGAAAGGAATGAAGAGAGAAATGTATGTATTTATATTTATATTTGATGGGGGGAAGGCGCAGAGAGAAAGGGAGAGAGAGAGAAACTCAATTGGACTCTTCAGTGAGCACGGGCCTGGAAGCAGGGCTTTATCACATGACACTGAGATCACCACCTGAGCTCAAACCAAAGGTCCAAGACTTAACCGACTGAACGTACCACCCAGGCTCCCCTAAATGTAGATTTTGAAATGATGCATTTTATTGTATATAAACTGATCCAATAAAGTTGATTTTTTAAAAAAAGATTTTATTTATTTATTTGAGAGAGAGAGAGAGAGCAGGGGGTGGGGTGGGAAGAGGGAGAAGCAGGCTCTCCGCTGAGCAGGGAGCCTGATGTGGGGCTCCATCCCAGGACCCTGAGATCATGACCTGATCCAAAGGCAAATGCTTAACTAACTGAGCTACCCAGGTGCCCCCCCATAAAGATTTTTTATTTTGTTTGGTTTGGTTTGGTGCAAAATGGTGGTTTATTAAAGCACGGGGACAGGACCCATGGGCAGAAAGAGCTGCTAAAGTTGATTTTTTATTTTTATTTTTTAAAAGATTTTATTTATTTATTTGACAGACAGATCAGGAGCAGGCAGAGAGGCAGGCAGAGAGAGAGGAAGAAGCAGACTCCTCGAAGGGCAGAGAGTATCCTGGGATCATGACCTGAGCCAAAGACAGAGGCTTTAACCCACTGAGCCACCCAGGCGCCCCTAAAGTTGATTTTTTAAAAAGCACCCATTTCGGTGGTCAAACGGATGGGTATAGATGAATAAATGAACGAATGAATTAATATGTTGAATGAATGTTTCCGATGATTGCGCATCTGTCCTGATAGCACTGTTGTCCTGGCCGAGAGTGCCCTTGCCCTCTCCTCTTCTTGTCCTTGGTTTCCCCCAGAGGCGGGCCTTGGAATTTGCCCCTCCTCCCATCTCTCCACCAGCAGCTTCGACAGGGAAAGATGCCCCAGTGTGCCCAGCTAGCGTTCCCCGGCTTCTCTAAGGTTACTTCCCAGGGCTTCCAGGGCCTCCCTTCCAGCTGCCACATGCCAAGCCGGCCAGCTCTGCTCAGCTCCGTGGTGCCAAGGTCACGGGTGTGATGCCCAACTACAGACCCGCAGTGCCAGCAGCTCAGTCACCCAAACCCTGGCCGACTCCGCCACCTGCTGGCTCTTTTTGGAACAGCACCCCCTGAACTCCAGGGAAGGGGGAATCCACTGCAGACCTGCTAGGAGTACAGCACTGGGCTGGGGGCTTTACTCGTTTTAGCTTATTGAATCGTCACAGCTACCATGTAAGGTGGGCTTTGAAACACGAGAAAACTGAGGCACAGAGATAGTAAGATTTTATCACAGTAAATTATAGATTCCAGATTTCCTACCCAGGTCTGTGCAACTCCCCAGTGTATGTTCTGTCCATCTGACAGTATATTGCTTGGGGGAAGGGAGGGAATATTCTCCATCTTCCACTCTCTCCAACTCCCAGAAGGAATTGCACAGCTTCCCACCTCCCTTCCAAAATCATCTTCCAGAGAAGGTGAATGTTGTGCTTCTTGTATGCTGGGCAGTGGGGCAGCAAGCAGGCAAAGTGAGAAGGACAGGTCTCCAAACAGTAGGTTCAGCCCTACCATACATTAATGGACACGCTACAATTCTTATTTTTGTCTGTCCACACAGAAAGACCCACAGTTCAATCGGAGTTAAGTCAAACAAGGTCTTGATTTTGTTTCTTGGACCCAACCGCCTGTGCTTCTAACTCAAGAATAATAACCGAGGAGTGGCACATTATTTTTACATCTCATTTCCATATGATTAATTCTAAGTCGAAGAGAATGGAGGTCACCCTGGCCCTTTGCTTCTTAGTTCCCATCCCCCATGTGCCTGATCCTGGCCATATCTCGCAGCTCCCCCTGGGCTCCCCCACCCTCACTTAGGCCCACCCCACCCCTTGCCCCTGACTGCATCCCCCCAGGTCCCAGAAGTCCTGTTCCCTTCCTCCTCTGTCACCCACACAGCCCCCGCCACCTGGCCGCCCACCTGAAAAACTTTTCCCCAAGTTCTTGAGAAGTCGCGTAGGAACCAGGAGAGAAAAATCAAAGTAATAAAACCTCATTTAATTCCTAGCGGAGGGCAGAGCTGTGAGCAGCAATTATCTTAATGCTGAGCTATTTTTATTCTCTTTCCATCTCTGTCTTCTGCCTCTCTCCACGTTGAAGCTTTCTTTCTCCCTTTGTCTCTCCGTCTCTCACATGTGTTTTCTCTGTCTCTTTTCACTTTGTCCTGCCTCCCCACCTTCTCTCTCTCACCTCTTGTCCCTGTCATCCTTCTTCCCTTCCTCCCCCTTCCTCTGTCCTGTGCCTGTTCTTCTGTCAGGCTTCCCCACCCCTCTTGGCCCAGGTTTTGTGGGCAGAGCTGTGGGGGCCTGGGCTAAGGCTGGGGGAAAGATCCCCCCCCCTCCACCCCAAGGACCCTATCTTCCAGGCCTAGGCTCACAGGGGGAGTTTACCTTCCCCGCTGCCCCAGCTTGGGTCTGGGGTATTTTTCCAATATGGCCTCCCAGAGCGCCAATCCTTTGGCCAGAAGCTCCATAGCAGAGCTCTGCCTAGTCAAATCAGCCTAGCCGCCAAGGTCCCCAGGGCCTTTCCATTCTGATGCACACCGTCTCATTCAGGTGTGACTGGTGGTGAGGCCTCCCTGTCCCTGTCCTCTTGTCACCCACCCAACTGTCCTCTGTCCCCTTCACCCTGCTCCAGGACTTTCCTACTTCTCCAGCCCTGGAAGCCACAGGTCCCTCACCCTCACCTTGGCCCAGGGCCCACTCAGGTATACTGCCTGTGGAGTGCCTTTCCTGTGCCCCTTTTGGCTTTCAGGCCCTCCTTATTTTGACCCTCTCAAGGCACTGCCAAAGTGCTCTTTGCCACTCCCCAGCACACCCCACCGGGAAGAGGGGTCCAGCCCAAGCCACGGCTGCCAGAGATGCCCAAAACCCTGTGTCACGATCTGGCCTCTGCCTGTTTCCCTGACAAACATATTTGTCGACAAACACAGTGGGATTTGAACCAGGCCTGGGGTTGGGAGAAGTGGAACCGAGTGGCCAGGACTCCCAGCTCCTCTAAGCCAAGCTCTGCTCTCCTGCTTCCCTCTGGGTCACTCTGGGGTACAACACCATGCCCTTGACCCCATTTCCAGGAGACTTCTCTGTTCTCTTGCTTCCTACTGCCAAGGACCCAGCATGCTGGGGCTAGGAGTGGAAAAGTGGCCAGAGGGGTGGGGCAGGGGCGTGCTCCTGGCTGTTCCAGGTCTGAGCGTGACCAGCAGAGAAGACAGCCAACACAAATAGAGCCCCAGGAAGACGCACTCTTATGTGCACGTCTACACATGCTCCCTCTTGGAGCTAAGGAGAAGCGTTTCTGTGTTCTCCCATAGGCCTGCAGAGATACTGAGGGCCTGTACACATAAACAGGGACACTATCCCACAGGGCCAGCTCCTCCTTCTCCCCCTCCAGAGACACACACAGACACCTCTGCAAAGAGAGAGAAGCTCACACCTCAGAAATGAGCACACGCACCTCTCCCCCCAGCTCTGTTCCTGAACGCACCAAACTCACACACGTGATGGCACGTGTACTGGTACAGACAGCCCCCCAACTCTGTCCCCCTGGGCTGGCTCGGCTCCCCCCACCCACTTTAGATCTGGGGAGAAAAGGCAGGAGACACGTGACCCCAGGGTACATCAGGGCAGGGACATATTCCCTCTCCCCCGCCCCCCAGGACCACAACCTCATCTCCCTCTTCCGCATGGGCTAGAGCTGTGGATACAGCCCCTCCACCCCCACCCCCCCACCAGCAAGCTGCCACACGCCAGCCCATCACCTTGACAGCCTCTGACATCCTCCCCCACACCCACACCCTCCCCCAGCACACAGCCTTCCCACACCCTGCCACTCACACCCGCATCTTTGACACTCTGACACACTTACTCACATAGACTCACACACACTCATGCCACACGAACCCCCCACCCCACCCCCCACACACGAGCTCCTAGCTACGGGCACCACAGGGCCCCGGCACTTATACACTCCCTGGCATGATGACTGACACGTGTCCTCCTACACACACCCGCTCTTTCACACTCTCTGGCTCTCTAGGACACCCCCATTCACAGCGTGACATGCTGGTGGTAGTTTCTCGAGGACCTCTCAGGCCTCCTCGCGAAACTTCGAGGACCCAGGCCACGAAGGGGTTAAGGCCAGAGTCCTGTCTCCCCGCTGCCCCTCTCCTCCCCACCCCCCACGACGGCACCCCCGCCCCGCCCCGCCCCGCCCCGGCCTCCCCCTCCATCATCCTCCCCGCTGGACTCCATCAATAATGCAGCTTCAAGTTCTCGGGAGACGGCAGGGGGCCCCCAGCCCGCTCCCCGGGTCCTGGCGCACACTCCGCACCCCCCTCTCCCAGCCCGCGGAGAACACGGTTCTCGGCGCTCATTGGCCACTTCCCGCTGGGCCCTCCCACCCAGCCCCCGGGCGCCAGTCCCAGGCGGAGGGGACTGGCAGGGGACCCCCAAGGCTGGGGCCAGAGGGTAAGACCTGGAGGGACGGAGCCAGGCTGAGACAGAGGCGCAGGCAGAGGAAGGGAGGGAGAGAGAGGAAGGCGGAGACACCCACGGAGACCCTCAGGGAGAGCGAGGGAAGGAGGGAGAGGCGAGACTCGGGGAGAGGGGCAGAGACCCGGAGCGGGCGAGCCGGGAGCCCAGGCTGCAGGCTCCCGGGGACCAGCGCGGCCCGCGCGGCGTGCGAGCCCGAGAGCCGAGAGTCGGGGGCGCTCGGAGCCGGCGCGACCCCCTCCTGCTCGCGCGCCCTCCCCTCGCGGCGCGCGGTATTTTTATCTGAGCGTGAGCCGCTCGCCTCCCCCTCGCCGCGCACAGCCAGCGCTCGCCGCCGCGCCCGGAGCAGCGCGGGGAAGCCGAGTCGGGACCGCAGCCCGGGACCCCGAGACCCCCAGCCCCGCCGGCCACCCCGCCCGCCATGGACCCCAAGGACCGCAAGAAGATCCAGTTCTCGGTGCCTGCGCCCCCCAGCCAGCTAGACCCCCGCCAGGTGGAGATGGTAAGGGGATCGGGCTACACCCCCGGCAGCGCCCCTCAACACACCGCGGGCTCCTCTGGCCGCGGGGCGCTGCCGGGGCCCGACCGGCTTGGGGGTGGGGGAAGACGGGAGAGGCTCCGTCCGTCTCGGACACGCGGGGGCGCGGGGCAGCGCGTGAAGTTCGCTGAGGACTCCGGCAACTTTTTCACCGGGCCGCAGACTGCTGTGCGGCGAGCGCTGGGGGGCCTGGCCGTTCCGGGCCAACCCCGGGTGGGGAGACTGTGCTTTGGACCCTGCACGGTGTCCTCCTGACCGAGGCTGCCCCGGGGACCGCGGCGCCCTGGCCCCAGACGGAGTCGATCGGAAGTGAGACGCGTGGTGCCCTGACCCACGGTACAGAACGGGCCTCCGCCTTGCGGGTCCCGGGCTCTGCCGCCTCTGTGGCCCCACCGTGTGTGCCTGGGCCGGGCCGCGAAAGCCTTGTTCTGACCTCCTTCTGCTGCCGGGCACTATCCAGAACCACAACATGGGGTTGGGGGGCACCAGTCATCACAGAAGCCAGACCCCTTCACAGAGTACTGAGTTCTCTGGAGAGCCTTCCTGGGGGTCGAGGCGCCTGCAGCAGTGGTGGGAGTGGACAGAGGAGAAGAGGGCCTCCGCTCCCCCCCCCCCAAAAGTAGCGTGTTCACTTGTTGCTGAGCTGCGACTGACACCCAGCAGAGCAGTGAGAGTGGAGACAAGTCATTCTTCGGGGAGAGGGGAGGCCATGGGGGAAGGGGAGGTCTGGGTCCTGGGTCTAAGCAGCTTTGGATCTGGAGGGCAGTTTGGAGAGCCCCGCGGCGGGGGGGGGGGGGGGGCGGTGGCAGTTTCAGCTTCATTCACCTGGTTCTCTTTGTGCATTTCCCTGGAGCTTGGAGAGGACCTAATTAACTGACAGTTGGTCTGATTGCCAAGTTGGGGGGGCAGGTACTGGGAGAGCTCAGTGCCCCCCCCACCGCACCCTCTCACTCTTCAGCTTGCCTCACGTACCAAGGAGGGCAACTTTTTGTTTTTTTATGAGCACTGGGCCAAGAGTTTTTCAGCCTTTGAGAGACACTGCTAGAGAGACCCAGACGCAGCCTTCCAGGGATGCCTCCCCGACTGGGTGGGTCTGGGGCTCAGGCCCACACCTGAGCCTCAGTGTGGGGTTGCAGGTGTCTGCCTTGCCCAGACTCAGCCTCCCTCTGTGGCAGGATCCGGTTTCTTTGGAGCCCTTGAGCTGACCTTAGGTGGGTGGGGACAGGTGGGTGCCACGGCCCACAGGGCATCTCCCACAGCCAGCTTCTGGTTCCTGAGGATTGACATCTGGAAAAGCAGGAGAGGACAGGCCTCCTTGAAAGTGAAGGTGGAAAGGGAGATGCCCATTCTGGAAAAGCCATGGAGTGGGACAAGCATGGACTAGGAGTCAGCGATGGGCTTTTCTTCTTTCTCTGCCACTTCGAGCTGGGTGGCCTTGAGCCCTTAGCTCTTGGAGCCCTGGGTTTTCACCTCTCAAATGAGGGGGTTGGGTGAACTATAGAGTTCCTTTCAGCTCTGACAGTCTTTGATTCAAAGGCACCCTGGGGATTTCAAAGCACTGTTCCCTGCTGCCTGTGGAGGGGGGGTGCAGGTGTCTGTCCTGCTCCCCTCCCCCTCGCCCCACCTCTTTCTCCATCTCCTTAGATCCGGCGCAGGAGGCCAACCCCTGCTATGCTGTTCCGGCTCTCAGAGCACTCCTCGCCAGGTGGGCCCTTCCCCCCTTCCCCGCTGCCCCAGCCCTTGCCCCACCCTAGCTCTGATACCTTCTCAGGGCCCTTGCCAAAGTCCCAAGAGTAGGAGACGGAGCAGAAGATGAGGGGGAGGGGGTGAGGTCTGGGAGCCCAACTCTGCTGGGTTCATTTATTGCCCAGGCACCTTCCAACACCCAGAAGGAAAGGGCACACTTTCCCTTTCCCCAGAGCTTGAGCCTTTGGGGAAAGTAATTCAGATTCTCTTTCTCTCTTCCCTTTCCTCCCCGTCTTCTCTCTTCTTCCTTCGGTTTTCCTTGGTTCATTCATGGCCTCCCTCAGAGGAGGAGGCCTCCCCTCACCAGGTGAGTTTCCAAGGGCCCCTGGGAGCCCTTTGTGGTGGGCTGGACAGGATTCCTCCCAACTAACACAGGGTGCCTCCCAGAGGACACATTAGGATATCCACTGGCACCTTGGTAAGAGGGCCTGGTGCCAGGGTCCCACTGGAACAGACTTCCGAGACCTTGTCTCTCCTCTGCTCAGACTCGAGCTGGGCCTCCAGAACCCTGGATTCTGCCCTGAGCCAGACCACAACTTATGGAAGAACCCCCCGCCCTGCCCCAACCAAAGCAACAGGGCAGCCTGGCTGGACCAGAGCAGTTGTGGGTGGCCTGGGCTGCCAGGGTGGGATGGAGTGGAGGAGGAGTGAAGGGAGGGGCCTCTGGTGAGCCTGTGTAACCTGGCACTTACCCCAGCAGAGAGCCTCAGGAGAGGGCCACCACCTCAAGTCGAAGAGACCCAACCCATGTGCCTACACACCCCCCTCGCTGAAAGGTACTATCCCCCCCCACCCATCAGTCTGGTTGGCTCCTTCACCCAGGAACCAGGCTGACACTGGGGGGAGGGAGGTGAAATGTTGAGCTTTTATCAATGGGGAGGGATTGTCTTGTAGCCCCACCACTACTTAGGGACCAGATCTTTCTTAACTTGGCCTTGTAAAGAAGGGGCTCAGGGGCTGAAAGGGGTGGCTGAGGGCCTCCAAATCAGGTTGTGGGGTTGAAAGAAAAGAGGGGACTGGCCTGAAATAACAAGTATCATCAACATAAAGAGATACAGCTCTCTACCTCCTCTTTGCAAATGTGTGCCAGACCACCTGTCCCCCCCCCCCCCGCTCGATTCCCCCCACCCCGGATCTCCCCCCCCCAAACATGACCTTTTCCAGGTGCAGCCCTTGCTCCCTTCTCCCACTGGAAGAACATTTGCAAGGTCAGCAGACTGGTTCCTCCTTGGTCCTGCTTCTCGTTTCTATATTGAAACACAAGTCATTCCTAGAGCACGCACTTAGAGGACACCTAGTGTGTGCCAGGCCTCACAGGTGGGCACTGGGCAAGATGGGAGGAGTCAGATTTGACCCTCGCCCTCCTGGGGCCTTTTGCTTCAAGGGGTGGTGGGCGAATTACAGAGGAGAGGAAGGTTAAGCCTGGATTTGAAGGATGAGTTGGGATTCGACAGGCAGTCAAGGCGTGGAAAGGCATTCTAGGAAGAGGAAAGGAAATGTGCACAGGGGAGGCAGTGTGAAATCGCAGGGAGTCTTTAGAGTCCGTCTGGAGACTTGGCTTCTCACGGGGAAGCTGGGGAACCTACACCTGGAGGAGAGAGCTTGGAGCTGGGGGCCTGGGGAAGGTCTCTTCCTAACTTAGCCAAAGAATGCCTTCCCACCCCCATCTCAGCTCTGGCCTGAGGCTCTTCCTGCCTGGCCAGCCCTCTCCTTCCACAGAGGGAGGAGACCGGAAGGGTGTGCTGGGAGCTCCCTCTGGGGTGGGTTTAATGAGTTCCCAGCACCAGCCAAGGTCAACAGGTGCACCTGTCAGCCTACCTGTCTTCCTGCCTGCCAGGGTTAGGAGCAGAGAAGAGAGGGTAGGAGGAGAAGGGAGAAGGGCAAGTTCATTTTCTCTTCCCCCTAGGACAGAAAGAGGAAGGGACAGCATGTGGGCAGTGGGTACAGCACCAGGAAGGACTTCCCACCTGAGCGTTGTGGGGGAAGGCCAGCCCCTGAGGGAGGGATGAGGGAGGTGGTGGCATCTTCTCAGGAGAGAAAAGAAGTTTCTCTCTTTCCTCCCTACTTTGGGCTGAGGAGGGCTGAGTGGATGTGAGGGGCCAGAACTGTGCCTTGGACTCTCGGTCATGAGCTTGGGGCAGAAGGCTGGGGTGAAGAGGATGGACTTCCCGAGTACCCTGCCAGGGCTAGAAATGGGCTCCCCCTCATTGCTCCTTTGGGCCACCCCTTAGCAGGGTCTGTGTTGGGAGAGGCAGGGCATTCTGGGGGCTGTGCTGGAGACAGTCTAGCTTTGAAAGGGGAGCTTGGGTTGGGCCCCAGACTTGGAGTCCAGGACCCCAGAAATGAGCCAGAGAAGAAGACAGCCAAGGGTGAGGGGGAGACTGGAGAGGCACAATGGGAGGCGAGGTGCGAGGGAGGCACACGGGGTGACAGCATGGGTGGGCTCCGCATACCTATTGTCACTGTGGCTCAGGAACTAAACTCTCCTCCCCTGATTGGGGGAAGGGGAGAGGGCGGTTGCTGGAGCAGCCACCTCCTCTCCGCCCTGCCCCCCAACCCTCAGAGGACCCTTCTGTACCTGGAGAACCCGATTTTGCAGGCCTTAGCCCCTTTCCAGGCAAGGGAAATCTCCTGGCAGGGTTGGGGGTTTGTAAGGGGAGAAGCCAAGGGTTCCAGGGGAGGGTGGACAACACCGGGGTCTTGGCTTGAGGGGGACTCTCCAAGGCCAGGCTCTCACTTGGCTCAAGGTGATGCTCTGCTGCGTCCCCAAGGCCAGGGCAGGGCGATCTATTGCATTTTTATTGCCTGGGTAGTTTGCCCAGAGCCCGCGGGAGGCACTGGGCTGGGAGCCTGGGGCAGGGCAGGGCAGCGGGCCCACACAATGCGCCCTCTGTGCCTGTCCCAAGTTGGCAGGAGTGTGGTGCCCTGTTCGTTGCACCGGAGGTTTCCAGCCTGGCCCTCCCAGTCTGGGCTTTCTGAGGGGAGGGCCTGCCTGCCACCCGAGAAGGAGCTGTAGCAACCGCAGCCCCTAGCTTGTCAGCTCCTGTCTGTGAGCTGTGAGGTCTGCTACCGGAGGGCTCTGAAGTCTCCCCCCTTGCCCCACCCCCAGTCCCCTGTTGCTTCTGCCCCAGACACTCCTCACAGCATCCCCTCAACCCCTGCCATTCCCCTAGAATCCCCCAGCCATGGCCCCTTTCTCCTAAGCCCCTGGGCCTTTACATCTTTTGGAAACTTCTCCTCAGCTGCCCACACTGTTCCTTTCCTATCCCAGCAGGCCTTGCTGGTGTTGGGGGGGTGGGTGGTGTTTGCTGCTTTCTAGGTCACCACAGAGGGAGCTGGAAGCTTGGGGATGTGGGTCAAGATTGTGGGGGCTGCGTCTGAGCACGCCACATCCCCAGGCACCAACTTGATGGGCTGTAGACTGTTCTGTCCTCCGTCTCCGAATTGTTCCCAGCTCAGCACCTGGGGCAGAGATGTGTGGAGTGGCACCTCTGACAGGGGCAGTGCGAGGAGGTGGGGACCAAGCCCAGCAGGATCGGGGTAGGCAATGAGCCCTAGGCAGTCTGGACCCTCCACTAGAAACTGAGAGGGACAAAGCCCACAGGCCCTGGGCCCACGGGTCCTGGGCCTTCTAGCCGGGGCTGTAACTAGTGGACACAGTCTCCAGTACCGGGTCCTTGGAGAAGCAAGCATCCCAGCCACGGAATGTTAAGCTGCTGCTCTACCTGCCTGGTCTTGTCTGGCTTGGTACCCTGTGGTTCTGGGGGGGCCCCCTGGTGCCAGCCTCCAAGAAGGTCTGCCTCACAGGACAGCTTAGGAGCCAAGCGCAATTAAGGGTCTACCCCCTGCTGCTTCTGTCCTGGTCTGGCCACCAGCAAGACTGACCTGTGACCTTTAGCTTTTGAACTAGACCCCTGAGTGAGTTAGCCATGCACCAGGCCACGTGCCTCTCCAGCGCCATGGGCCCCCGGTCGGCCGGGCTCACCCCTGCCTTCCTGGGGCCCCATGTGCCAGCCGTGCAGCGCATTGCTGAGTCGCACCTGCAGTCCATCAGCAACCTGGGCGAGAACCAGGCCTCCGAGGAGGAAGATGAGCTGGGGGAGCTGCGGGAGCTGGGCTACCCAAGAGAGGAAGACGAGGAGGAGGAGGAGGACGATGACGAAGAGGAGGAAGAGGAGGAGGACAGCCAGGCTGAAATCCTGAAGAGTAGCAGGGGGCCTGGTAAGCTGAGGGGGTGGGGAAGCCTGGTGGGGTCCTCCCTGAGTGTCCTGGGGCACCCCTCCCAGTTCATAGCTTTTCATACATGTAAACCGCCATCGCACGGCGAGGGCCTCCCCATCCTCCCACCCACCCACAAGGTGCTCTACTGGATATCTGGGCTGCTCCCATCCTGATCCTGTTCCTCTCCTGATCAAGTCGTCCCCAGTAATTCCTCTCTTCCTTGAGGATTACGGCAAGGCCACATGAGGTTTGAGGCTAGACCCAAGAAAAGACTTCCCGGCCATGGCCGCGAGGGGCTACAGGAGATGCAGGGATAGAAAACTAAAAGGGTCCAATGTCCCCATTTCCTGCATTTTTAAACGTAGGATGTGGTTTCTGCTGGGAGGCAAAGAGCAGGTTCCTAAGTCCTCCCCAGGAGGCTGTTTCTCCCCCTTTTATTTCCTGGGCTGGGGTGAGGGGGTGGGGGTGGTGAGAGGGTGCCCTCTAGTGTCTAGATGAAGAATCTGGGATTCTGCGTTTCAACTCCAACTGCGAGGTAAGAGAGGGGTCCAGAAGGGACCTAAGACCTACACAAAAGACCTCAGAGCTAGAGGCCCCAGACCCAGAAATCTCCACGGAGGGTCCCAAGGCCCAGAGAATTCCTAGGCAGCAGAAAGATCTCTGCCCCTCCCATAGCTGTGTTTTCCATGCTTAGCTATGGAAAGCTGTGCCCTATCTATCCCTCCCGGTGCATGTTAAACTTTCTGGTCCTATTATTTATGGGGATGAGAAACATTCGACCACCCCTGCTTGCAGTGTCCAGCCCTTGCACCCAAACAAAATGGTTTGGACCCCCTCTATCTCTGGCAGTGGGGGATCAACACTGGAGCAAAAGCTTTAGGTAGAAGTTGAGTGAACTCCCCGGTGAGACCCTTAGGACAGGTCGAGAGGAAGCAAGAGCAGACCTTCCTTCTGGAAAAGCAGCAGGGCAGAGGGTCAAATGGCAAGATTACCAAGGAGAGATATTGATCACCACCACTCCCAGAGTGCGGGTTTGGTCTGGTCAGCCTATTAACTAGTCTCTTATTTAAGATAATCTATGCAATTTCCTTCTCACCATCCCCTTCAGAGAGGTAGTAACTGACTTATCGAACTCACATAGCTAGTCACTGGGACAGCATTCTTTTTTTTTTTTTTTTTAAGATTTTTATTTATTTATTTGACAGAAGAGAGATCACAAGTAGACAGAGAGGCAGGCAGAGAGAGAGAGGAAGGGAAGCAGGCTCCCCGCCTATCAGAGAGCCCGATGTGGGACTCGATCCCAGGACCCTGAGATCATGACCTGAGCCGAAGGCAGCGGCTTAACCCACTGAGCCACCCAGGCGCCCAGGGACAGCATTCTTAGTCCAGCGTTCTCTCCATCATACCATGATGCCCTCAGAAAGCTTAGCCTCAGCCATTAGGCTCCGCTCACGCTCCAGGAGGGCTGCTGAACGGATACTTAGAGTCTGTGTTCTTATCCCTTCATTCCCATTCCCAGCTGGGCAGAAGACAGCTTGTGGCCAGGGTCTGGAAGGACCCTGGGAGCGCCCACCCCCTCTGGATGAGCCCCAGAGAGATGGAAGCTCCAAGGAACAAGTGGAAGATCTGGCACTAAATGGTGAGGCGTGGTGGTGGCGGATGGGGAGGCGGGGCTGGGATTTTTGTAGGCGTGGCCAAGCCCTGACTCCCTCCGCTTGCCTTGCAGAGCCTGGGGAGGAGCCACAGCGCCCCGCCCACCCTGAGCCTGGCACATAGGCAACCGTCCTCGCATCGCTCAGAAGGAAGTGGAGGGGGCATTGCTGTTCCCCAGAAATCCGCTCTGTCCCCACCCTATTCTGTATCCTTCCCCCTCACTCGCTAGGGCTGTGGCTTCTGACTTCTAGAAGACTTAAGGCTGGTCTGTGTTTGCTTGTTTGCCCACCTTTGGCTGATGCCCAGAGTCCCTGGGCACTTGCTGCCTGATGCCTACCCCTGCCAGTCATTCCTCCATTTACCCAGAGGGAGGCGGGATGTGAGAGAGTTTGCAGTGGATAATCCGGTAAGGGTTGGGGGCAAAGGTTTATCTTTCACAATTCTACTCCCCAGACCCTTCTCCTGGGCACAGAAAACCCACAGGGCAGGACCCTAAGATCTGGGGAAAGAGGGTACTGAGAACCTGTAGGTGCCCTTAGACCCTTCTCCATCCCCTCTCCTATGGGGAATTTCAAGTTACCACCCCTCTCTGTCTTCTACCAGGGCCCAGGATTCAGGCATCCTTCTCCTCAACCTCATCATTTTAGAAATCTTACCTTTATCACCCCTGCTCCCCAGCCTGGGTGCCTGGAAGATGGATTAGCAGAGGCTGCTTTGTTGCGTTTTGTTTGTGCTTTGATGCCAGGAATGCCGCCTAGTATATGTCCTTAGGGGGGCACACGGTGGGGAAGCCAGGTTCTCCTTGTCCTCCAGCTGCTCTGCCCCCTTCCCCTCGTCCCTGACTCCAGGCCTGAACCACTTCTGTGCCGTAATAAATAAATCTTTGTAAATAACCGTGCTGAGACTTCTCTTTCAGGTAAAAGGAGAGGGAGGAGGGGAAGACGGGGTCCCCTATGTGGAAGACCTGGTGGGTAGCCACCTCGACCCTAGTGTCTGGTCCTCTAGTCTGGATCTTTCCTGCAGACAAGGTCAGAGCACTCTTAGGAAGGACCACAGGAGTACCCTAGGATCCTGCTAGGGGGTGGCTGAACGAGGCAGGGAGGGAAAAGAACTTTCAAGAGTAATTGGGTTTCTCCAAAGGGACCTGTCCGCCAGCCCCAAAAGCCTCCCCTCGGTTAATTCCCCTTTTTAACCCCACAGTGCCAGGCCTCTGTGGCCCAACAATGATGATGATCCTGGGATTCCTTCCCATTTCCCCCACCATTAGTAAGACCCTCTCAAGCAGTCCCCACTTCCGGCCCTCCAAGCCGGGCCCTAACGCTTGGGGGCGGAGACTGAGGCGAAGGGGCGGGGCTGCATCCTACGTACAGCCCCGTCGCTCTCGGGGGCGGGCGCAGTGGCGGAAGTGGCGCCGCCGGGAGATCCTGTTCCGTTCGGAGGCGCTCCGAGGGCTGCCGAGCCGGACTGCGGCTGAGGCAGGAAGAGCCTGGGCGGTGGCTGATATGGAGCAGGTGGGTCCGGGGGAGGTCACTGGGGCTGGGTGGTACGAGGTCTGTGTCTTGTCAACGGATTCCACCTCCCTGCCCAGTGTCCGTTGTTGGTTCCGTCCGACCCTTCCCGCACCCGCCGCGTCTCAGGTTCCGCCCCCTTTCCCTGCTCGGCCTCGCTCCGCCCCGCGCGGGGTTCTGGGGGGCTCCGACGCCGACCCTCCGCGGCCCCGCCCACCCGAGAGCGCCCGGGAAGGGCGTCCCGGATCGCCCTCCCGAGACACGCTCTTCACTCTGAGGGGAGAGGCGAGGCACGGAATCTGGGTAGTGGGGGTCAGGAGTTGGATATGGGCAGGGGTCAGGGTCTCTGAAAGAGGAGGAAAACATCTACACGTCCCGATAGGTCTGCGTCTCACTGTCTTCCGGTCTCCCCCGACTTCCTTTGAAAACGGCAGTGAATGACTTCCCTAACTGACATCAAAAGGGCTCTTTAAAGAATCTCGAGTTCTTAGAGGTGCATTACACCAGTGACACTCGTTCCTAATTGATGTAATTGACACGCCCCTCCCCCTTGGCGTCCTCGGCGTCTGCGTCTCCTGATTTTCTTCCTCCCGTCCTGACAGTGGAAGTACGGTTTCCCAGTCTCGTCTCCTGCCCAAACCCCCGCTCTATACACTGAGTTTTGATGGTCTCATCCACTCTTTTGGCTTCAGCTCTACACCACCTAGGTACCCGAAAGGCACCCACATCGACCTCTTTCTTCAGCGTAGTCCCTCCCTGGAGCCCCAGACTTCGGCGTCCCAGCTACCAGTGGACAGCTCCACTTCAGCGGCAGCTCTCTTGGACTGGTCTTTCCCCCCTGCAAGTGCATTCTTCCTGTGCCATCGCATCCCAGCGCGAGACCAGGAAATTGTATTACGCTTCCTCTTCTCCCTCAGTTCCCATATCTGTGGGGTGCCCCGATCCAGCTGATTTCCTGAACATGCTGTACACCTGGTCCTGGGCCTCCATCTCTTCTGGTACCACTTGGATGTGTTTCTCACCAGGATAACTGTAGTGGCTTCCCAGCAGCTTCCAATCCTGGCTGCTTGCAACCCAGTCTCCACACTAAGCCTTAGGATCCTTTTTCTTTTCTTTTTTTTTTTAAACTAAACTGACTGAGCCAGCCAAGTGCCCCTTTTTATTTTTATTTGAAGATTTTATTTATTTATTTGACAGATAGCCAGAGAGGCAGGAAGAGAGAGAGGGAAAAGCAGGCTCAAGAGCCTGATGTGGGGCTCGATCCCAGGACCCTGGGATCATGACCTGAGCCAAAGGCAGAGGCTTTAACCCACTGAGCCACCCAGGCGCCCCTTGTGATCTTTTTAAAGCACAAGTCTCATAGCATTACTTTCTTGCTTGTGGAAAAAGCAAACAAGTTGGCCTCCCACTGCTTGTGGAAAAAGGTGGATCCCAGCACAGTTTGCAGCACCGTCTGGGTTCTGGCCTCTTTCCTGCCAGTCTCCTAAGTGCACCCTCAAGTCCAGTAACACGGTGCTGCAGAATGAACTTGCCCACACCTTGTACTTTTCTGTCTCCATGTCTTTGCACACCAGCCCCTCTGCCTGGGAAGCCCCTTTCTTATCTGCCAGGCTACCTTCTACTTGTCTTTTTAAGTGCTCAGCTCAGGCAATATGACCTCTGGGTTGACTTTCTCCCATCCCCCCCCCCCCAGACAATACTACCCCACTGTGTCCCTGCAACACCCTGTCCATACTAGAACAGTGGTTGAGAGGGATGCCTGGGTGGCTCAGTTGGTTGGACGACTGCCTTCGGCTCAGGTCATGATCCCGGAGTCCCAGGATCGAATCCCACATCAGGCTCCCAGCTCCATGGGGAGTCTGCTTCTCCCTCTGACCTTCTCCTCGCTCATGCTCTCTCTCACTGTCTCTCTCTCTCAAATAAATAAATAAAATCTTTAAAAAAAAAAAAAAGAACAGTGGTTGAGAATACAGGCTCCTGATTCAGACTTTGTGGGTTCTGATACTATTTTGTCCCCTTGGTGAGGAAGGTGCCTCAGTTTCCTCATTTTTTTTTTTTTAAAGATTTATTTACTTATTTGACAGAGCAAGAGAGATCACAAGTAGGCAGAGAGGCAGGCACAGAGAGGGGAAACAGGCTCCCCGCTGAGCAGAGAACCTGATTCGGGGCTTGATCCCAGGACCCTGAGATGATGACCTGAGCCAAAGGCAGAGGCTTAACCCACTGAGCCACCCACGTGCCCCAGTTTCCTCATTTGTAAAATGGAGGTAGCACTGCATCTACCTCATAGAGTTACTGTAAGGATTCAATGAAATAATGTGTGTGTAGGGTTTAAATCAGTGAGCACATGAATGCTCAGTAAATACATGTGAGCTGTTATTGCTTATATAAAAATGTTACAGAGCAGTGGTAGTAATATTTAATTTCGTAAGTTACTTGAGGAATGTTGATGTGGCTGACTTCTCATTCTGTCCCAGAGCCCCAAAGCCTGGCTTTTTGTCAATAAATAAAATGCTGAGGTGGAGGGCATGGGGTTCGGGGTTTGGATTTATTGAATGAGGATTCAAGAATGAAAAAGACCCAGGCCTGATGTTAGTCTGCTCAGAAATGACTCTGGAAATGAATGAATGTTACATGACAAGCATTAATTCTGTGCGGATGTACACAGAGCTCTGGGAACCCGTGGGAAAGAAGGGCCAAGAATGGCTTCCCAGAGCAGCTGACAATTAGTGAGGGACCTTAGGGCAAGAGGATGAGCTTACCAAAGAGAGGTAGAGACCAGGGTGGACTCAGAGAGTGGGCAGCTGGGTCCTCTGAACAGAGCTCTTGCAGGGGGAGGGCTAAGGAGGGCAGAGGCAGCCTCCTTTGCTGAGTTTGGGGATTCCTTTCCTTGCTTGGCCATAAGGAAGTGTCCCCTTGGTTTAGGAGCCTGTGGGGACCATGCCAGGAGGGGACTGAAGGCCTGGCGCCTGGTGTTGGGAGCAGAGCTCCTGGGGTGTTCAGCCTGCAAGCTTATGCGCTGGGCCTGTGTTTTATTTTTTATTTTTATTTTTATTTTTTTTTTAAAGATTTTATTTATTTATTTGAGAGAGAGACAGTGAGAGAGAACATGAGTGAGAAGAAGGTCAGAGGGAGAAGCAGACTCCCCATGGAGCTGGGAGCCCGATGTGGGACTTGATCCCGGGACTCCAGGATCATGACCTGAGCCGAAGGCAGTCGTCCAACCAACTGAGCCACCCAGGCGCCCCTGGGCCTGTGCTTTAGACCAGAGTCTGGGCCTTTGGTCATGCTAGTTTGCCTGCCTGAAATGCTTGTCTTCCTTGCCCATGGTTGATATATATGGATTCTTCAAGGCCTGGGTCAGAGGGCTCCTCCCCTTTGTGGCTTTCCCAACCTCACCCACTGCAGCCTGGGTCAGATGTCCCTTCTCTGAGGGCCCACGGTCCATTGTTTGTTCCTCCCTGAAAGTGCTGATTACAGTGAGACACTCTTTTATGTATGTGTTAGCTTCCTTCACCAGACCCCGAGTCCCCGAATAGCCCCAGGGACTAGCACAGGCTCCGCGTTAAACTGAACTCTTAGGGGGGCACGCCTGGGTGGCTCAGTGGGTTAAAGCTTCTGCCTTTGGCTCAGGTCATGATTCCAGGGTCCTGGGATGGAGCCCCCCCCCCCCACATCCGGCTCTTTCTCTCTGCCTCCCTCTACCTGCTTGTGATCTCGGTCTGTCAAATAAATAAATAAAATCTTTAAAAAAACAAAAACAAAAAACAGAGCTCTCACACACCTAGAGTTGGCGGGGGGGTGGGGGGGTTGTGTGGGTGAGACGAGAAAGCCTGTACATTTGTCGGCTCATACTTGTTCCCTCGTTGGCTCCATTTTACAGATGAGGAGGCTGGGACTCCAGGGAAGTAAGGTCAGTGTCACTCAGCAGGACCTTCAAGAACTGTCTCTTGACTCCAGGCCCACAGCTGTCTCTGAGAAACTGCCTGGGTACCCCTCCCCCAGGGGTGGCTGCCACATCTGTAAAACAAGGGACAAGCAGGGCATCCTCTCTGACCAGTTGTGTATCCTTGCGAACTTTTTCTGGCTAGGGCTGATCCTGGCTTCTGCCTGGCCAGAGCTGGTGCTGGCAGGGGTCTGTACTGAACTCCCTTCTGCCTGTGGAGCCTTCCCTTGAATGAGCTGACCTGACTGAGCTCTCTCCCGGAAGATGACTGGCCCTTTCCAGACTGACCTTGAGAACTTGACCTCACTAGCTCCCGAGTTTTATCCAGTAGCACTAAGGGTGGGTGGGGCCTGACTCACCAGCCCCTGAGTAGGCCAGGGGTCTTGTCAGCACCAAGCTGGGGCATCCTGGACATTTAATGGGGCCTGGTGTGTGGAGGAGGCAGGGGGCCTGAGTCAGCCTTGGTCTGTTAGGGTTTTTCTGTATTTTCAGAACATCCTGGCCGGAGGGGGCAGTGCACAGCGATGAATGTACTTTCTGTTTTGGCTTGACTCTTCCCCTTCCACTTCTCCAGAGGGAAAGGAGAAATGGAGCCTGGTTTGTGTCCTCTTCTTAAAGTCCGCCTCTAGGAACTTCCCCAAATTCTCTGTGAGTGAGACAGGGTAGGGGCCAATAAGCCAGCTGTGCCGTGGCTGATGGCACGGGCCACTGAGCCCGGAAGTATAATAGAGCCTGCTGTTGCTGTCTGGGGTCAGCTCTCTGAGGCCAGGGCCCATCTCTGCATCCGGCAGTACATATGGGGCCCTGTTTGGGCAGAGTCTATGCTGCACGTGCCTGGCCCAGGCCCTGCCCCTAAGACCAGATCCGTAGCCCCTCACAGTAGTCATAGCTGCTGTTACTTAAGCACAGACATTCTGTGTGGGTTATTCCTAATCCTTTCAGTAGCTCTGTGAAGTGGTCACTATACCATCCCCATTTTATAGGTAAGGAGACTGAGGTTCAGAGAGACTCAGTGATTTAGTCAAGGGCTCACAGTCTAGTCATGAATGGTCGGTCTTCAACTTTTGACTCCAGGTCTGATGCCCAGTCCGCAAACCCGTGCCCTTTTCCCTGTTCCAGGCTGGACATTACAGACCCACAGACCAGTTAACTTCCTGAACAGGTGCCATGGCCAAGCACTGTGACTCAGGCCTAAAGTGTTCAAGGAAAGATGACTTTGACTTTGAACCTCAAGTCCAGAGTAGTGCTGAGCCAGAGTCCTGAGAGCTGGGGTCGGAGGAGCCTTGGATGGTGAGGGAGAGCTTTGCCCAGGAAGTGGGGTTTGAACTGGTCTCTGAAGAACTGGAGTTCTCTCCCAGGGGAAGGAGGTCATTATAGAATGTGAAAGTGGAGGGCAGTGGAGGCTCAGAAGGGAGACTGCCAGCCACGGTGTGTTCTGGAAGCAGCCAGTGGTCAGGAGAGTATTGGAAAGGGGAGGAGCCTCGGCCCCCACAGCCGGAGAGGAGCGCTGGGATCTCTCCCAGGGAGCATGTCCTTCTTTCTTCTGGACCTTTGCTATCCAAGGAACTTAGCTTATGTCATCTTCTCTCTGCAAATTGGTGCCCAGGAAAAGGGAGGAGGGCATCCACCATGCCTCAGGTTGCAGAGGAAACCAGTTCCCCTGGCCTGCTGGTGCCTCGACTCTACCTGAGGAGAGACACCAGCAGAGGGCGGAGTCCAGCTCCTGGAGAGACAGTCTGGCCTGGGAGGGCTCCTCCTTCAGGCCTGGGCAGGGCTGTGTACATGCACACCCGTGCTCAGGCTAGTTGCTTGACACTTTGCCTGAGTATCTTCCAGAGCCTGGTACCTCTCTGGGTGCTGGGCACACAGCACGGAGCAAAGCAGGAGGAGTTCCTGCTTGTGTGAAGTTTGCATTCCAGAAGAAGACAGGTAGTAAACGCAGACCTGTAAACATATAATACGTCTGGGGTGGTAAGCTCTATGAAGAATAAAGCAGGGAAGGGGATGAAGGGTGGGAGCTAAATAGGGAGTTCAGGGAAGGCTTCTCCAAAGGGACATGTACAGAGACCAGAATGGAGGGAGTACTGCAGAGACCTGGGGGAGAACTTCAGACAGACAGGACAGCAGGTGCAAGGGTCCTGGGGTGGGAGCATGGCCATGCTAGTTATGTCCAAGGAACAGAGAAGGACCAGTATAGCTGGATCAGAGGGTTCCAGGGGAAGAGGCTGAGGAAGAGCAGGCTTGTAGGCCAGGATGGAGACTTTGGCTTTTACTCAGGGTGAGCTGGAAGCCATTGGAGGTTTGGAGCATTGGGAGGTGTGGTCTTTTACCAGGATCCCTCTGGCTGCTGTGTTGAGACGAGACTTGGGATGTAGACAAGAAGGTAGCCAGGAAGCGGGCACATACACTGGCCAGATTTTGAAGGAAGAGCCAGTAAGATTTGCTGATGGTTTGGATGTGGAGGGGAGGGTGCTGGGCTCTCCACAGGCTCTTGGCGGGTGGCCGTAGGGCCTACGGGGCCAGCAGAGGTGGGCCAGCTCTGCCCCATCCTGCCCCGGGGGACTGTGGGCAGTCCTCTCCAACCTTCTGTCTCCTCCAGCCCACCCTCACTCCACAGCTTCTGGTGGGGTGTGAGGAGTAAAGGAGAGGTGTCTGCAGGGGGTCAGTGCAGGCCGCTGCTAGGCCGCATTTGTTTCTTCTGTGCTAGCTCCTCAGGATGGCCTGTAGTCCTGTGTTTTGTTTTCGTTTTTAAAGATTTTTATTTATTTGACAGAGAGAGTACAAGCCGGGGTGGGGGTGACAGGCAGATGGTGAGGGAGAAGCAGACTCCACACTGAGTAGGGAGCCCGAGGCGGGACTCGGTCCTAGAACCCTGGGATCACCACCTGTGTGGAAGGCAGATGCTCAACAGACTGAGCCACCCAGCTGCCCTGTAGTCCTGTTTGATCTGCTGTCCTGCCCTCCCTGAACCAGCTCCCTGACTGGTGACTGACCAGTGGCAGGACACAGGCAGCAGCCACCATCTCTCAGAGTCTTGGCCTCCTGCCAGTCTGTGGAGTCTCCACTCACCTGGGCCTTATAGGGGTGACTTGACCCAGAACAGCCCCAGTCCTGGCCTGAAGCTATCCAACTGAGGCAGTCAGATCTCAAGACTGTGTCTTCCTCTAAAGAAGAGACAGGGGTGTCATCCTGGCTGATCCTTAGGCGGTGATCACTCTGTGTCAGGGACTGTTCTAGGCCAGTGCATTTAATAAGCCGTTTAATCCTTACAGCACCTGTACAAAACAGGTGCCACTGTTATCCTCACTTTACAGAGGAGAGAACTGAGGCACAGAGAGGCTCAGCTGTAGTAAAGCAGGAATCCAGGGTTTGAAACTTCTCCGGGCTTGGCCTTTCTCGGTTCTTTCTCAGTTCTTTCTCAGCTTCACTGATTCCTCCTGGTTTGTACAGAGATAGGGACCCCACTGGGAAGCCTCCATGGCCAGTGTGAGGCTAGTGCTCCCATTTGCTGAGGAGTACGGAGTGAGGGAGATGTTGAGGGAGATGTTGAGTCCACTGTCCCGTCGGCCTCAAGAGAAGGTTTGGAGAAGCCACACGTCTCAGAGGTGTGGGTCATTTCTGGCTACTAATGAGGCTTGGTTCCTGTACCCGGAGACCAGGTAGCTTAGCTTTGCAGAGGAAGCTCTAGCTGGACCTGGGACAGTTTGGCTGGTTCTCTGTTGGAGGTCAGGGCGTGTTAAAGGGCAGGGGGCCTCGGAGGGGACTGTGGCATGAGGGGCTAACGTCTGCTGAGCCTTTACTCTGTGGTTCCAGGCACTGTTCCAGGCACTTCACATGCATCGCTGTGTCCTTTGATGCCCCAGATAGCGGGGTCAAGACAGGTGTCCCCAGTGTCCTGTATAGCCTCTGAGGCTGGTACAGTGAGTACGTGGCACTGTTAAATTGTAGACTTGCCTCGGCCTGGGAACCCCCGCTGGGAGCTGCAGGCCTTCCGGGTGTTGAGCGGCAGAGGTGGCTGGAGCTTCTGGTCTGGGCTGTGACTGAGAGCTGTCAAGGACCCCATCTGTGCCCTTGTCCCCTAAGAGCTGTGGAAATGGGAAACGAGGGGTGCCTGCAGCAGGTCCGGGCCCCAGTGGGAAGCTGTAGTGTTGGCGGTCGGCCCTGGCACTGCCCCTTAGAGCCTGTGCGGGGAGCCAGGACAGCCCCCGCTTCCTGCCACCGCCTGCACCCTGGGAATTCACCTGTGCCTGGAGCTGGAATGACTCGGGCCATTCTTTTTTCTTTTCTTTCTTTTTTTTAAAGATTTTATTTATTTGAGAGAGTGAGTGAGAGAGCACAAGCAAGGGGGGATGAGCAGCAGGCCGAGGGAGAAGCAGGCTCCCCGCTGAGTAGGGGGCCTGATGTGCGACTTGATCCCAGGATCCTGGGATCATGACCTGAGCTGAAGGCAGACCCTTAACACACTGAGCCACCCAAGTGCCCCGCGTTTTAACCATTTTTAAGGGCATGATTCAAAGGCATTAACTATATCAGTGTTGCCTTTATTTAATGTATCGGAGGAAACGGAGTCTCATAATGGTTGTGTTTGCTCCAGAGTGCCCAGCTCATAAGGGCAGACTGAGACTTGAACCCTAACCTCGGAGTCCAGTTCTCTTTCAACAGTGTCAGCTGCCTACTATTGTCTGGCCTGAGTCTGGGACCCTACCCAAAAGCCCCTCTTGCAGTCTGGCCAACAGTGGCATTTCCTGGGGTAAGAGAAGGCCTGGCAGGCCCTGGGGGCCCGTGCCTGCCCCTCTTCTTTGCCTCAGGAACTGAAAGAACTGGAGTAATCTGGGGTGGATTGCCTCCTCCTCCTCACCCCTCTTTCCCTTGCAAGCTGGGATGATAAAACCTCCAATTTCCTCATCCCCTTCCCCAAGCCAGTGTAGCTAAGCTTCTCCTAAAACACAGGCCCTGTGAATGTCAAGTCTACAGCTAACCCCAGGGCGGACTCCTTTACCCCACGCGTCCTGTTCTGCGCCTGATGCCTGGTCAGGGGCTTGGGCGGAGCAGGGGGAGCTGCTTCCGGGGTCCCTGGTGGCAGCCCTGCTGTCTCCCGCCCACAGCACTCATTCCTGCCTCCCTCTCAGCAGGACGCTGGGCACGGTGGGGCGGAGGCCAGCTGCCACCTTCCACCCCCAGGGCCAGGGGACCAGAGCACAAGTGCTTTGGGGACCACTCAGGGGAGTTCCAGGCCAAGATGATTTCCGCCTCTTAGACTGGCAGGTGGCTTGATGAAGCCCAGAGAGCTTTTGAAGTCATCTGAGTGGGCAGTTTTCAAACTGGGCCTAAGGAAGTGCCCCTGGGGTAACCCTGGGGTTTGAGGAATGTCTGCCCAGGGGGACTGTCTGTGGCCACCTTCTGTGGCAAGACCCAGAGAAGTCCCATTTTTATCTTTTTTCTATTTTAGATTCTAAGTAAGGTTTTCTTTTCCTTCTTCCTTTTTCTTTTCCTTTCCCTTTTTCTTCTTTTCTTTTTCTCTTTCTTTCTCTCTTTCTCTCTCGTTCTCTAAGTTTCTCTTGCTTGAAGAAAAGGGTTTGAAAAAGCACTTCTCCCCTCAGATAAAGAAGCAGGGCCTTGGGGCACCTGGGTGGCTCAGTGGTTAAAGCCTCTGCCTTCAGCTCGGGTCATGATCCCAGGGTCCTGGGATCAAGCCTCGCATCAGGCTCTCTGCTCAGCAGGGAGCCTGCTTCCCTTCCTCTCTCTCTGCCTGCTTCTCTGCCTACTTGTGATCTCTGTCTGTCAAATAAATAAAAATCTTAAAAGAAAAAAAAAAAAGAAGAAGAAGCAGGGCCTTGGTGAGGACTTGCCGGGTTACTCAGGGTTAGTGGCTTCCCCAGGACTGGCGCTCAGGTCTTCATCCCTGACCAGTACTCCTTCTACTGTATGTGTTCTTTGGTTTCTGAGCAGCTTTCACGGTGGAGGGTGATGTAGAACCACCCCCCCATACCCCCTTTCTCTTGGCCAGCTGTCCCCAGCCCTGCCTGGCTTCCACGCACCCCTGCGTCTGGAACTCTCCCGGATTCCCCCAGCACCTTTGCTCTCAGCCCTCATCTGCGTCTCTCGCTTCACCGAGGACGTCTGCATGTGTGAGTGTCAGTGCCGCTGCTGCTCCCAGAGGAGGGGGGGTGGTCTCACACCAATCTGCTGCCACCCGGGTCCTGTCCCCAGGGAGGGAGGGAGGAAGGAAGCTGGGGACAATGCCAGACAGACTTGGGAGCAGCCTGGCAGGAGAGAAGCCACAGCACCCTGCAGTGAGATCGAGAAGAGGGAGAGGAGTGGATAGGGACGCTGACACACACACACACACACACACACTCGCGCGTGCGCACACACGGAGGAAGGCGTGCGCGCGCACACACACGAGGAGGAAGGGAGCGTGAGACCGAGCTGATGGCGGTGCAGACAGACTCACAGATGGGGGAGACTTGGGGAGGAAGACCCATAAAGATGGTCACAGGAGCGGGATACAGAGACACAAAGATAGAAAGGCGGTTTGGGAGAGAGACAGGAAGGAGGAAGAGAAATGGAAACAGGTCTGGCAGCAGACAAGAGGGCCATTAAAGAAACGGAAATGTCACCCACCCTGGAGCCATAGCCCTGTCACAGTGAGCGATGCACTGTGCGTTCTGTCTGCCACCAGGTCCAGCTGACGGATGTTGTGGGGGTCACATTGCCGGCAGCCTGTCACATCTCCTCTCTGACTGCCTCCTTCCAGAGCTGGGCCCAGCTTTCCTTCAGTGCCCTCCACATGAGCCGGGCATGGCAACCCCAAGAGTGTGCTGTTGGGGGGTGGCCTTGTGCGGCTGCCTCTGCTGAGAACAGCCCACTCCTGTCCACTGGGGCTTGCATGGAGGCAGAGGGGTGGACACACTGGCTTGCTCAGAATCCCCTGCCAGTCACAGACGGGGAGCTTGCTTGGGACCTGATAGATTGAGGGGCCCCAGAAGGTAGTAGACATGACAAAGGTATGAGGGGATAGCAGATCGGGGCGGAGGGGGCACTGGTTAGGTCTTGCCTTTGTCAGGACCCAGAGACCGACATCCAGGGTTCTCCTCCCACTAGCCCCCAAACCTGGCTCTCTGGCATGAGAGAAGATTCAGGGAGACTCTGACCGAGCCCCAGAAGCCTGGGCACCACCACACTGAGCCTGCTTCCTCTGGCTCTGGGCTAAGCCCCGGGGACAGGGCCGCTGCGGGCTCTTTGCCAGCACATGAGTGGAGCAGAGACCTTGGGTCTGGGGACCGCGCGGCCGGCAGGGAGTCCTCCAGGTCCCTGCCCTAGTGTTCGTAAGAGTTTCGGCCCGTGGTCGCACAGGCAAGGGGTAGTTCGGGCCGTTGCCCCTTCAGTCTTGGCTGCCTGCTCTGTGAACTAGAAGGCCCCGTCCTGGCCTGCATGGGCCTGAAGCACAACTGTGGGCACAGGGTTCTGTGGGCAGTGGGGCTCGGGCCTCGCCTCGGGCCGTGGCTGGTTCTCTGTCGAGGTTCGACCCATGTCGCGGCAGCATGGCACGGAGCTGAGGACCAGGACACCCGCTGCAGTAGCCGCCAGCAGGCAGTCGTGCAGCCTTCCTGGGTGCCAGGCCCTGTGCTAGGTGCTGGGAGACGGCAGTGACTCGGCCGGGGGAAGCCCTGCACCCGGAGAGTTGGCAGAACAAGGACTAAGACGCTGGCAGATCGTGACAGGCTCAGGGTCCCTGTCATAGAGCAAGACTGCTGTCCCTGGGGGGTGGGTATGGGGCAGTTCTGAGGAGGAGAGGACTTTTTATTTTTTTTAAGAATTTTATTTATTTGACACAGACAGGGAGAGAGGGAACACAAACAGGGCGTGGGAGAGGGAGAGGCAGGATTCCTGCCAAGCAAGGAGCCCAATGCGCGGCTTGATTCCATGACCCCCGGATCAATGACCTGAGCCGAAAGCAGACGCCCAATGACCAAGCCCCCCAGGCGCCCAAAGGAGAGGACTTTAGAGCTGCTTGTTGGAAGGATTGGGGAGGGGAGAGCTAGGTACAAGGTCCCAGGGCAGGACCTGGCGGCCACACTGAGGGACCGAAAAGAAGGCCAGGGTGGCCGTGGGATGGGCGGTGGGGTGGTCCTGAGTCCTATCTGCCCTGTAAGAGGAGCTTCTGGAAGAGCGGGTGGGGCCGCCAGGGCAGGGCCTGGGCTGGAGGGCTCTGGAAGGTGGGCTGTGATCAGTGTTTGGCAGACCTTCCTCTGCCTGTTGCGACAACTCTTTTTTCGCAGTTGTGGCAGGGTGAGAGAGGCCGACTCACCCTGAGGGCTGGTTGTCACACCAGGGGAGAGGATAGTAGTGGGCCTGACGCTGGAGAGAAGGGACCAAGATGTCCTTCCTTCATACGGCTGTCCCGGCACACAGCACTCAGAGACGCTGCTCTAGGAAGTCCCTCCCAGTTGCCATGGATTAGGGGGTGGGAGGGTAGGGCTGGCTGCTGGGAGGGAATGTGGCTTTGTGCTTGGCAAACAAAGAACAGAGCTTGGGGCCCTCTTCTCCTGGGGGGGGTGGGGGCAGGCCCGAGAGGCTGTTGACAGGACCAGAGGCTGAACCTCCAGCGGGCCTGGCAGGAGCAGGCTGTACCCTAAAGCCGCGGGGAGGACCCCAGAGCCCTCCAAGGGTGAACTGTGGGTTGCTGGGCTTTGCGGGGCAGGAGTTGGTGAGGAGGAATGAGAGCGAGAGGAGCGCTCAACCCCCTCCAGCTCAGAAGTGGGGCTGCTGGGGAGAATTTGGGCTTAGAGGGCCCTGGGCCCCCCTGGGGTTGGGATGTGAGGGGGGCAGATGCGTTTGGGAGCAAAGGGCGTTGGTGGGGGCGGTGCGCAGAGGGAAGGAGGTTAACTAACAGGACCTTCAGGCCCTCACCAGGCTGCCTAACCCAGCCACCCGCCCCCCTGCAGCCTTGCGGCTGAGGCCCCGCCTTCCCCCCCGTGAGGTGGGGGCCCATCAGGATGAACAAACTGTCTGGGGAGCTGGCCCGCGACTTGGAGCGCAGCCTGCCCGCCGTGGCCTCCCTCGGCTCATCGCTGTCCCACAGCCAGGCCCTCTCCTCGCACTTCTTCCCGCCCCCTCCGGAGAAGCGCCGCACCATCTCTGATGTCCGCCGCACCTTCTGTCTCTTTGTCACCTTCGACCTGCTCTTCATCTCCCTGCTCTGGATCATCGAGCTGAACGTGAGTGGACCGTGAGTGGACCCCAGACTGCACTGGGGGTGGGGGTGTCACCTGGGCCTTCCTCCAGCTGTAGCTGCCACTACAGCTACCAGAGGATGGTCTCTGGCGGGGGTTAGATTTCTCGGTAAAATGAAGAGTGGGAAGATTGGAACATCCGTTCTCATCTTCCAAAGAAAGGGGAGCTCCGAGGGCTGGAGAGTCATTGTCGAAGGTCCCTTAGCAAGTAGGTGAAGAAGGGCAGAGTTTGAACCCGGACCCTCAGGCTGCAGGGTTCACACCCTTGACCTCTGCACCAACCTGCCCTCTAGTGGACACTCGTGAGGAGGGCGGAGAGATCCCAGTGGACGGTGCTGGTACGGTTGAAACCTTTGTCTTCTTTCTGGCTTCTGTTGCTCTCTGGCTCCATTCAGTCATTCCTTCATCCATCCACTCACTCAGCAGTTTTCAAAGCCTTGCTGCATCCGAGGCGCTGTGCTAAACGCAGAGGGCACGGTGCAGGGCCAGCCAGTAAAAACTCCCAGTTCCTGGTGGTTCCTAGCTCCCCCTCCCCATTTTGGACACAACTCCAGTGCCCCCCAGTTTGGGCTCAGCAGCCTGGAGGTGGGGCCGCCTCTCTGTGCTGAGTCCCCACCCTCCTCCTTGGCGTGTGGTGCTGGGCTAGCGGGCCATGGCACCTGACCTCCAGGCGCTGACGGCCCCGAGCAGGACCCCACCACAGAGGCAGGAGCTGTGAGAACAAAGCTCCCAGGCTCCGTGGGTCTCAGTGTCTCCTCTGTATTCACTGCGGCATGTCAGTGAGGGACTCGGCTTCTCTGAGCCTTCCCTTGTTTTCCTTCTGCGGAGCGGGTCAGAGCGCCTTCCTCCAGGTCTCCAGCTCTGATGACAGGAAAACGACGAGTTTGTTGATGGAAGTGAGGAGTTCGGGGAGGGGCTGGTTTAAGGGTGAAAAGGACAAGTTTGAGGTGTGACAAGTGTTCAGGGAGAGGGCTCTGAGGGTGATTGTCCTTTGAGCACTTAGATGAACTGGCACCTTCAACAAGATTGAGCCATGGGGGACCCTAGGGACCCTCTTTACCAGTGAGAAAGCTACGGCCCCATAAGATCCAGGGCCATTTGAGGAGCTTCTGATGTCTTAGGCATTCTTCCTTTTTAACATTTTTTTTTTTTAAGATTTATTTATTTATTTATTTATTGGAGAGAGACACACACAGAGACCTGGGGGAGGGGCAGAGAGAATCTCAAGCTGACTCCACCCTGCATGTGGAGCCCAGCGTGGGGCTCCATCCCACAACCCTGAGAGCACGACCCCAGCCGAAACCAAGAGTCAGATGCTTGACGGACTGCACCTCCCCAGCGCCCCGGGAGGCATTCTTCCTTTTGAAGGTCCCAGCCAGCATCAAAGCAAGCACTAAAAGTTACCCACAGCTCTCATTCAGTATATATTTTCTTGCCAGCAGACAGCTGAAAAAATTTTGATAATTTTCCTTTTGAAATTATCTGAATGTACTGGGTACTGGGTAGAATTGCTCAGCAGTCCTCGTGCGTACTTGGGAATTCTTGCAAACCGAGAAGTCCGATCTCCAAATTGTTTTCAGATGTAATGAAAACTTCAGAATGCTGGGCTTAGCCGTTCGTCGAGTTAGCCATCATGTTTCACTTGATAGACATTCAATTAAAAGGTGATTAGTTTTTGGTTTTGTGGCTTTATTTTCATGTTTTGAAGCATATATGTTTTTAGTTCTTGAATAGGCCGGGCGTTGCCCAGTGGCTACAAGGGCTCCAGAAGGGTCTTACAGCCAGAGACTGGCAGGGGTCAGGGCTTGGCTCCCCTGAGTCAGGATACCATTGCCATCAGCACCTGCACGTGCCCAGGCAGGGGGAGACCTCTGAGGGGCTGCAGCTCTTAGGGCTCGGAGGAGCTGTGGAGCCCAAGAGGAGGGCCAGGCTGGGGTGGGAGGATGTCAGTGTGGGGGGTGGCATGTGAGACCCCACGGGGCTCAGGGGGGTCTTGAGGTCAAGATGCACAGTGGGCGGGGCGCCTGGGTGGCTCAGTGGGTTAAAGCCTCTGCCTTGGGCTCAGGTCATGATCCCAGGGTCCTGGGATCGAGCCCCGCATCGGGCTCTCTGCTCGGCGGGGAGCCTGCTTTCCTCTCTCTCTCTGCCTGCCTCTGCCTACTTGTGATCTCTGTTCATCAAAAAAAAAAAAAAATCTTTAAAGATGCACAGTGGGGATGTTCAGAGGTGTTCATGTGTCAGCGAGGGGGCTGCCTGGGCTACTGGCTTCTGCTCTAAGCACTGCAGTCACCTGGGAGCTTCACAAAGATTCCAGACGCTCAGCTCGCTCTGGGATTCAGACTCAGGGTTCTGAACATCTAGATGTCAGTAAGCACCCCCTGCACACCTCAGTTTGGGTCACCTGCTAGGAGATTAGAAGCTCTCGTCTAGGTGGTCATGAAGGGTCCTCACTTTGCAGGCTCCTGGGCTCCATTTCCCAGAGTCCTCCTGTTTCCTCCCTTCTGCAGGGGGCTGGCGGAAGCCGAGGCCTGCCGCCCCATCCCTCCTGAGAAATCAGGCTGCAGCCTGGCTCTCAGTATCTGTCCAGATCCTCTCCCTCCCCAGCCAAGGTGTCGAGTCCCATCGAAAATATATGGGTGGCTGGGGCAGGGACGAGTCTGCTCGCTCTCTATTGCTAGCCGTTCCTTCTAGCAGCCTGATGGATTTTGCCCATTAAGCACAAACCTAATCAATTGATTTGCCACCTGGGGCTCTGTCTGACACCACTGCCCACCCCCGGTCCCCATCACCCCAGATGGACAGTTGGCTGGGAAGATGAAGCACCATAGTGGAGAGGGGGAGATGAGATTATGTGAGAGGCAGGCTCCCAGCACCCAGTCAGCCAGCCCTACCTGCCTGCACGGGGACTGTTGCCTCCCCTGCACAGCCCCGAGGCCCCCCATGCCTCCTCCTCCCTGGGCAGCGTGCCCACAGGTGTCCATGCTGGAGCCAGGCCCTGGCCGTCCGGGTTGCCCCGGTGCTTGGAGGAACGAGATTAGTGCTGGGGTCTCAGGTCCTCTCTTGGTGCTTCGGGGCCCTCCTTGGGCAGTGGCTTATCACTCCGCCTGCTTGCTCGCTGTTCCCAGAGGTGAGGCACCCCTGGGGACTTGGTTCTGCCTACAGAGCTGCTCGTATCTTCCTCTTTCAGACCAACACAGGCATCCGGAAGAACCTGGAGCAGGAGATCATCCACTACAACTTTAAAACGTCCTTCTTTGACATCTTTGTGAGTGGACTTAGGGAGGGGGCCTTCGGGGGCAGCGGAGGTGCAGGGATGTGCCTCTGGCTGGATTCTCTTGTTCCTGCAGCACACATCCTAGTCTGATCGGGGACACTTGGCTCCCACCCTCAGGGAGCTCTTCCTAAATAAGGCCCTCCCTTCAGAGAGCCTCAAGGGTGAGGGAGAAGAGTAGACCCTTGTCCAAGAAGGTCACATCCGAGTCATCCCGCAAGAAACACTGACTCAGTCGTTCTCTCCTGAGGCATCACACCCCATGTAGAGGGAAGCTGGGGGAGCGGGACGGACGGGGAAGTCAACCTTCAGCAGGAGCAGGGGGCATTGGCTAGCCCATGATGGCTTGTGTGTCCCCTGCCCGCCTCCCCACCAGGTCTTGGCATTCTTCCGCTTCTCGGGACTGCTCCTGGGCTACGCGGTGCTGCGGCTTCGGCACTGGTGGGTGATTGCGGTAAGATGGCCCTCTCCTGGCAGCGTGTGGGCCCTGGCGGGGCTGGTGCGAGGGGCAGCGTGGCAGAGGACTCACTCCCCAGCTCGCTTTCCCTCTCTCCCTCCTTCCCTCCCCTGGGCAGGTCACGACGCTGGTGTCCAGCGCGTTCCTCATCGTCAAGGTCATCCTCTCCGAGGTCAGTGGCTCACGGTCAGGCTGGTCTGGTGGGCCTCTCACCAGAGGGAGGGATGGGCTTCTCCCAAGAGGGGACCCATTCTCCGATTTGGGGCATCTGTCCCTGTTGTCAGGTTGGGGTGAGGGGGAATCCTGTCCTTGATATTTCCAAGGGAGCATCTTCACTGGCTTCCTCCACCTGTCCCTCTGCAACCCCAAGAACAAAAAGTTCCTCTGCCAGCCTATCCTCAGTTTATCCTGCCGCAGAATTCATTAAGCCACCTCAGAGGCACGTGCCACACGGGGTCCCCAAGCAGCCGGGCCCAGGAGTGGGGTGTGTGCCACAGTTGGTAGCCCCAAGAGAAGACTCTGCATTCGGGTGACCCTCTGCTGTGGAGCTCAGCCCCCTCCCTCCACAGCTGCTCAGCAAAGGGGCATTTGGCTACCTGCTCCCTATCGTCTCCTTTGTCCTTGCCTGGCTGGAGACCTGGTTCCTTGACTTCAAAGTCCTGCCACAGGAGGCCGAGGAGGAACGATGTGAGTCCTGGGGAAGGGGTGCAGGGAGGGTCATTGCAGCCCCAAGAGTGGAGAGTTTCGGGCATGAGAGCCAGTTCGGAGCTATCTTGGCAACTCTGAACAGCCTCCCGGACAGAGCCTGAGGGTGAGCTTGGAATGGGGGGACCCCAGGCTGCTAAGGCATGGCTGTCCTTGTTCTGGGACAATGGCTGCCTGTGTCTGCTCCCCCAGGGTATCTTGCTGCCCAGGCTGCTGTCGCCCGTGGACCCCTGCTCTTCCCTGGTGCTCTGTCCGAGGGCCAGTTCTATTCACCCCCAGAATCCTTTGCAGGTGAGGGCCGGTGGGTGAGAAACTCCTTCAGCGAGAGTATTCATCAGGAGCGGGTTGGCTGGGTCTCTTCATTCTGTTCCTTCTCTCAGGTCCTTGGGGAAGGCGAGCACCCCTCTCCCTATCTGTCCCCCCGCAGTCTTGTACCCCACCACCTCCTCACAGTCTGTTCCCACTCCTTCCTGTTGTCATCTGTGCTTATTTTCCGAAGGGTCTGACAATGAATCCGATGAAGACATTGGGAAAAGAAGCTTCTCTGCCCAGGTATTTGGCTCCCTGCTCCCACCCGATCTTTGGAGTGGGCAACCCCCCCTGGAGAAGGTGCCAGTGCTGGGCTCAAGCCGAAGTGGGAAGGGGCTTCCCCAAAGAGGGTGGACCTCAGGCAGCCCGAGTGCCAATCAGTGTACCCCTGAGTGTCTGCCTCACCGTCAGTCAGGCCTGCTGGGCCGGCTCACACCTGGGGCCCAGAGGGGAGCGGTTCAGCCATAGCACCTGGGGCCCCCATGGGGCCCGAGAGACAAACCCAGACTCTGTAGGTATGGAGTATGTGGAGAAGGAACTGGCCACAAAGCAGGTGGTGGGCGAGCCCCAGGGTGATTCCTTCCTGCCTCTTCTCCTGGGCCAGGAACGGGAGTACATCCATCAGGGGAAGGAGGCCATGGCGGTGGTGGATCAGATCTTGGCTCAGGAGGAGAACTGGAAGTTTGAGAAGAACAATGTAAGGAAACTCTCTCCCATCTGACCTGCCCATGTGATGTTGAGAGTTTTTTTTTTTTTTTTTTTTTTTTTAAAGATTTTATTTATTAATTTGACAGAGAGAAATCACAAGTAGACAGAGAGGCAGCCAGAGAGAGAGAGAGAGGGAAGCAGGCTCTCTGCCGAGCAGAGAGCCCGATGCGGGACTCGATCCCAGGACTCTGAGATCATGACCTGAGCCGAAGGCAGCGGCTTAACCCACTGAGCCACCCAGGCGCCCCTGATGTTGAGAGTTTTTGCTTGCTTTTCTGAGGCCCAAGAAGCCCAGGGATGGCCCAGGTTGGAACCCTATTTCTGTGCCAGGAGAGGGGGCTGAGCCCCCGGGGTCGCTGCTTAGCAGGAGGTGGGGCCGGACTGGATGTTTCCACTGCGCCCTCCTCTGACTGCTGCCCTGCCCGCACCCATCCGTGGCCCCCTACTGCTCTCCGCACTCAGGGGGAAGCCATGCTTTGGCCGTGGTCTGGGTGTCTTGTTTCATGAGCAGAACCATATTCTCTAAAGAGATGGCTGTGAGCTTAGAGAATGGGGACACGTCCCTGTCCCTGTGTGTGGCCATTCCCTCTGGCGGCCCAGGACGGCCTGGAGACATGGGTCATCGCAGTTGTAACTGCAGCTGTGCTTCTGTCCTTGAATGTGACAGCAAAAGCCTTTCTCTCCTTGTTGCTGGATGTTTGTCAGAACCACTGTTTTTTTACCGGCTGCCGGAATATCGCTGAACTCCTGGAGTTTTCCACCCTGAGCTGTTACAAAGCTGCCCTGTTGGGGCGCCCATCCCTTCACCACTGGCCCACTCTACCTGCCCTCCGCCCACCTCCCTGTCCCCCTTCTGTCTCTACCGTAGGAGTACGGGGACACTGTGTACACCATCGAAATTCCCTTTCACGGCAAGACCTTCATCCTGAAGGTGAGGGAGAGAAGCAGGGGTCCTGGAGGCTCCTGGTCTGTCTGAGGTTTCAGCAGGGGGCTGAGGGGCCTTCTGGCAGGTTTCTCCCCACCAAGAGGGAAGGGCTGCTGTGCCTAAGCACATCTGGCCCCACTCAGCTCTCTGCCCACCCTGTCCCAGACCTTCCTGCCCTGCCCTGCCGAGCTGGTGTACCAGGAGGTGATCCTCCAGCCCGAGAGGATGGTGCTGTGGAACAAGACCGTGACCGCCTGCCAGGTGAGCCAATTGGGCCCAGCCTGGCCACCCCTCAGGGCAGAGCGACACGGCAGGGCAGGTACAGTCATCCCCCAGCATGACCATGTCCTCAAACTGTCCTGTGCCTCAGCTTCCCTGTCTATAAAATGGGATGATGGTAATGGCACCTTCTGGAAAGGGAGTGCACAGACAGAGCTCAGCCCAGGACCTGGGAGTGGCTGTTAGTAAAGGGACCTGGGCAGAGAAGAGGCTGGTCTGGGGGTTCCCTGAGGTTCTGAGACCCTGTGCTTGGGGTGTTCCTGGGCTGGGCTGTACCTCACATCTCCTCTGATGGCCTTTAGATCCTGCAGCGAGTAGAGGACAACACTCTCATCTCCTACGATGTCTCTTCGGGGGCCGCGGGCGGGGTGGTCTCCCCCAGGTGAGCTCCACCAAGCCCCTCCTCTCAGGCAGGACTCCTGCCCTTGCATCCTGGGCCTGGCTCCCTGCCCATCTAACCCTCCCGCCCCCAGGGACTTCGTGAACGTGCGGCGCATTGAGCGACGCAGAGACCGCTACCTGTCCTCGGGCATCGCCACCACCCACTGCACCAGGCCCCCTACACACAAATATGTCAGGTGAGCCATCCCGGCTGGCCCGTCCCTTGGTGGCTTTGAGGGCAGGGTAGGGGACCATGTGGACCTCTGGGCACTTTGTCCTGCCAAGGCCGCCTTCCAGCCCCCTGTCCTGCTGGGCTCTGCCCCTCCCAGCCCCTAGGCCCGGCTAATCTGCTCAGCCTCCTGGAGACTGGGGGATTAAGGGCTGGAAGCACACAGCCTTCCAGGGCAGCTCCGGGGACGGCCCAAGGCCAGGGAGCAGTCCAGAAAAGGGGGCTGGGAGCCACGAGGTGGCGCTGGTCCAGGCGATCTGAGCAGAAGGCTTCGTGTCCTGGAGCTTTACCTCCCTGCCGCTGCCCTGCCCCCCCCACCCACCCACTCCGACTGCTCAGAAGTCCCCACGGAGGAAGAGACATCCTAGACCCCAGTGCTGCAGCCAACCTTCTTCCCGATTTCCCACTCTCCCCGTCCTTCTTGGGGTTCCACAGAGAGCACTGGGCAATGAATATGAGATTTGACACACCAGACCCACAGGTGACCAGCGGGCCTCTTTCTGCGGAGTGGGCTTGAGTGTGCTCAGTGGGGCTGTGGGGGAATGGCCCAGGGACGGGTTGTGCCCTGCCCTCCTCCTGGGAAGGTGCCCCCTCCGGGATCCCCCCAGCACTGTACTGCGAGCTGATTTGAGAAATGCGAGCAAATGCACGCAAGGCCCACCCCTCCCTTCCCTAGAGGACCTGCACAGAGAGGGTGACGGCTGCCACCAGGGGTGCGCAGACATCCGCAGGCTATAGAAGGGGGAGCTGGGCCTCATAAGGTGCAGGTGGAGGACTGTATCCTGTGGCCTCCGGGATACCTGTTCTGGGCCCTACTCAGGCAGAGTGGCAGTGGCTAGCTAGACCAGTAGCTCCCTTCCATCCTTCACCCCAGCCCATGATGGGCCAGGAATGGGGTGTGGGGTGAGGTCGGAGGCCTTTCCTGGCTCCAACGTGCCCCCCTAATTGTGTTTTTCTCATAGGGGAGAGAACGGTCCTGGGGGCTTCATCGTGCTCAAGTCAGCCAGTAACCCCCGAGTCTGCACCTTCATCTGGATCCTTAATACAGATCTCAAGGTGGGGGTGCTGGGACTCTGCTGGGGGATCTTGGGGGCGGTCACCTGTCACACTCAGGACCTCACCTACTCTGTCTCCTCTCTTATGCTCAAATTGGGGACCGGGTCAAGATGTTCTCCCAGGTTGCTGGAGGGCCTGTACATGCCCTCACTTCTCTGGGCCCCACAGAGCGGTGGCTGGCTGCCAAGCCGGCCCCTCCTGGGTGTGTTTGTGTGGCCGGAGCCAGGAGCCGGCACAGTGTGTTCTTCCTGCCGGGGGAGGCGGGGGGTGGGTGGTTAGGCTGCCTTCCAGAGCTGCACCTGCACCTGCAGCTCTGACCCAGGGGAGCCCCCTCCCCCCACTCCTGCTGGCTGAGGGCAGGCCTTCCCGAAACTTCTTCCCACCTTCCCGCAGGGCCGCCTGCCCCGGTACCTCATCCATCAGAGCCTCGCGGCCACCATGTTTGAATTTGCCTTTCACCTGCGGCAGCGCGTCGGAGAGCTGGGGGCCCGGGCGTAACTGTGCCCCCTCACCACCCTGCAGGGCAGGGTCCTGTCACCACAGCCTTCAGAGCCAGAAAGGGGGCCAGCAGGGCTTCCCGGCACCCACGGAGGACCTGGCCTCAAGCACTGGGAAGGAAGACGTTTCCTCTTGGTGCAGCCCCTCGGGCCCTGGCTGCCACTGTCCTCCATGCTTTGCTGTGCCTGGGAGCCATGGCCGTGAGCAAGTTGTGCAGTCAGGCACCCAGGTGCCAGGGCTCTGCCACCAAGGCCAGTGGGGTCTGCTCTGCTGATGTTTACGCAGTGACTGGCCTTGCCTTCAGGAGGACTAGATGCAAGATGCCCCTGCCTGGCCCGGGGCAGGATCTGGAATGGAAGGGGCAGACCTGGTGGGAGAACACCAGGGCCCCGAGCAGGATGGAGGTCAGGGCGGCCTGGTCACCTACGTTCAGGTGCAGGAGCCCCTTCATCTGCCTGCTCTCTCGTCATGCTTTTTTAGGATTATTTAAAAGGTCTGGGACCTTTTTCCCCATGCACTTGTCGGGGAATGGGTGGCAGGTGGGGTCGGTGGGTGCAGGCAGTGAATGTCTGCCGCTCCCGGTTTCTCTCCCTCCCCCAGGGTTCCTTGGGGACCTTTGTAATTTGAGCCAATTATTAAAAATGAACTTAAAAAAAAAAAAAACGGAAAGAAAAGCAGCGCCTCCTACCTGGCCTCTAGCGGGAAGGGGGCAGCACCGTGGAGGGGGCGACAGAGCCCGACCGCTCTCACACCCTCTCACACCCTTCTGGAGCTGGCAGGAGGTCAGAGCAAGGCGGGGTCCCTGGTCTGGGAGCCCCCTGCTTTCCTGACTGGTCCAACTGGACAGATGACTGGTCAGAGGAAAATGCCCCAGCCCTCAGCCAGGCCTCCTGGGAGGGAAGGTCAGTGGAAGGTCTCCTGCCCAGGAACTTGGGGGAGGTGGGAGTGGCCCGGCAGCATCCGTGGCAGGCCTTGACTGTCCTTGGGATCCCACAGCCAGTCTGGGAGTGGGGCCTGGGCTTCTGGGTCACTGAGGCACCTCTGGGATCTCTGTTTCTCTGGCTCCACTCACCTGCCTCCTCTGCCCCAGCACACTCGCCAGGGGCAGCACAGTGGGATCGCAGGCAACGGCCAGAGCAGTGCAGGGCCACCGCCATCCCAGCCATCCCTGCCCTCCCTCCCTCCTCCCTCTATCACTCCTCCCTCCCTGCCTGCAGGCTTCCGGGGGGCAGCTCAGCTAGCTTGGAGCCAGGACATGGGCAGGGCATCCTAGCTTGGTCTGGCCAGGTGCGTGACCCTGGGCAGATCTTCTCTAGGCCTCTGTTTCCTTCTTTGTCAAGAGGAGACTCGTTATGTCGGAGGGCTGTCCTGAGATTAAAGCAAGAATCAGAGCTTGCTTCAGTAATCAAGAGGATGTGGTTCTGCCCTGGGTGGGCACCTACGGGCCTTCCCAGCTGCTGGGTGCTCTGCACCTCCCGCAGGGTCTCATCTCAGCTCCTGTATGGCCTATTCCTGCGCCCTTTGCTGTGTCTGTCTCCTCGGCGATGACCCATCCTCCCCCGCCCCATGCCCAGCACCCCGTGTGCCAGCTTCCTGCACCGTGAGCTGTCCCCCTTGGGTGCTGGCTTTCCCAGCAGCTGTACTGCTCCCCTGGAGAGCCAGGCCCCTCCCAGGTGGCCCAGTAGAGCTGCTCAGGACTTTGTGGCCAGAAAATGGGGCTCAGAGAGGGGCAGAGGTTGCCCCATGGGCACGGAGGCTTATTATGGCTGATTTGGGGGCAGAGCCAGGTCTGACTGCCACTCATCAGAGCCCCTGGGTTTGCATTGCACCTGCCCTGGGGTGTCGCTGGGGACAGAGCCGGGGGCCGCCTCCCACATCTCTTTCCACCCTGACTGGCCACTGGGAAGCCATTTCTCTGACTTGTGGCCACCGGAAAGGAAAGCATCTGGCAAACGCTCATGCCCGGGGTCCCAGGTGTGGAGCTAACCAAGTCCTTTTCTGCCAGTGCAGTGGTGGCCATTGAGGACCAGGTCTTGGTGCAGATCCCGGGGGCTTTGCCCTTGGTCCCAGGCAGAGGAGAGCTGTGGGAGCAGGACCCGATGGCCTGGTACAGAGCCCAGAGAGGGCCTCAATTCCTGCCGCTGCCCACTCTGTTTACAGACAGGCTGCTGCCCTCCCTGGGCGAGAGGGAAGGGGTGGGGCAGAGAGCAGATGCCAAGGTGGCACGAGGCTGGGCATGTGCCTGGTCTCAGATGGTGTCAAAGGAGTGTCACACACCTGGAGGTGTCACTCTGAGGACCTCTGCCCCCAGTGGAGCATCTTGATCTCTTGAGAAGCTGACTGCTGACCCCAGGCGGCGGCTGGAGCCCAGGGACCCCCACCCCCACCCTGGGCCGAGAGTCCCCCATCGGTGAGCCTTGGCTCTGCTTATAGCATCTGACGCCAGAGGGGCTGAAAATAGCCCCTGGAGGAGGTGGAGGAGGGGGCTATTTAAAGGGCCTGGGAGGAGCAGAGCTGAGAGCCAGTGAGCACTGATCATGGCCACTGCAGAGCTGATCTGCCAGGTGTCCGAGGAGGACCGTGAGCGGCGAGAAGCCTTCTGGGCTGAATGGAAGGACCTGACGCTGTCTACGCGGCCTGAGGAGGGGTGAGTGCCACGCAGCTGGGAATCCCCTCTCCCCAAGAACACCCCTCCTGAGCCCCAGGGGATCAGAGCACAAAGCCCTGCAGAAGTTTCTGGGGAGTGGGGCCTAGGAGAGGTCCCAGTAGGGAGAGTGGAGTCACTCTGCACCCCAGGACCGGCAAGCCCCAGGGAGCCTTCTGCCCCGCTCAGGACTGGAGGGTAGCACATCTCAGGAGCTCGGTACCACCGTGCCCTCTCCTCCCCAGTTGCTCTCTGCATGAGGAGGACACCGAGCGGCATGAGACCTACCACCGGCAGGGCCAGTGCCGGGCACTGGTGCAGCGCTCTCCCTGGTTGGTGATGCGGATGGGCCTCCTAGGCCACGGGCTGCAGGAGTATCTGCTGCCCTACCAGCGCGTGCTGCCACTGCCCATCTTCACCCCCGCCAAGATGGGTGCCGCCAAGGAGGAGCGCGAGGACACCCCCACCCAGCTGCGGGAGCTGCTGGCACTGGAGACAGCCCTGGGTGGCCAGTGTGTGGAGCGCCAGGACGTGGCCGAGATCACCAAGCAGCTGCCCCCTGTGGTGCCTGTCAGCAAGCCCGGCGCCCTGCGTTGCTCCCTGTCCCGCTCCATGTCCCAGGAAGCACAGAGAGGCTGAGACAGATGGTGACTCGGGCTCTAATGTGCCTGCCGTGGGCTGGGCCCTTCCTGGCTAGTACCATGGAGGGGAGCTGCTGGCCATGGACGCTTTGTAGTTTGCCCAGAGTTGGGGGCTAGGGGAGGAGGGAGCCAGAGGCCAGGATGCCTGGGTCCCTGAGTTCCCAAAGGGAGGGGAGCAAAGACAGTGGGCACAAAGGCTGGAGAGCTGGGGGCTGGCACAGCCAAACATCCCCAGCCCCAGGAAAAAGGACAAAAGATGCTGGTGAGGACAGAGGTCCCTGAGGGGAGTGACCCTGGTCCAGGCTCCAGCTTCAGAGAAGGATGAGGAAAAGGGGATCTGGAATGCTCTAGGAAGGAGGCTTGGAGGAGACTGGAGTGAGAGGGATGTGAGGAAGGCAGAGGCAGAGTGGAGCCCCCAGCATCCTCTGTTAGCGCTGCAATAAATGCTCAGTTATGTTCCAGACTTTTCTTGTTCCAGTCTCTTTCCTTGTGGGGGCCAGCCCATTGGTGTCCACTACCCCCCCCCATGCTCACTTCTGGGAATAAGCCTTGCAACTGAGCTAAATATGGCAGAGCTAGTGGGTACACTCCATGCTGGGTGGGGGTGGGGGAGACGGGACAGAGCTGTAAACAGGGTGTCTGTCCAGCATGGGTCTGCTGTCAGTGCCTGGCCTCTGTGTTCAGTTCCCTGGCACTGGGCAGTGCCCAGCAGGCCAGCTGGCATCCAGGGCCTGCTTAAATGATTTCATGGAGTAGATGGAGGGGGCTGGCACCAGGACTGTCCTTGGCTGTACCTAAGGGTGTGAATGGGGTCAATGACCCCAAGGCTGACCTACGTCTCAGACCTGAACCCAGATAGAATCAATCCTTGGCGGGGGTCAGGCACTCTACCCTCCCTGCCCAGGGAGCCCAGGGTGGGTTGTGGCGAGTAGAGGCTCAGGTTATTGTCTGTGACCCCCACAGCTGCTGTGCCTCCTGTCCCAATCTGATCAGCTGGCTCAACAAGGAGACACGTTCCCCTTGGGACAAGGTGGGGTGCCAGGGAAGGCACACAGGTGAGGGCATAGAAGAGGCTAGGGGCCCATCTGGACAGGGGCTGGTAGCCTCAGCCGGGCAGAGCAACAGTGGACTGGCCTGGAGCGTTCCAACTCCAGGAAGACCACGGAGACGGCCCCATGGAATCCACCTCCCATCTGGGGGAATAGGAGGGAAGACCCTGGCATCTTGACCTGTAGTGCCAAGCAGGACCTGCAGACCTGGGCTGGCCCCCTCCCCAAGAGGGGAATGCAGTGTGGGCTGGGGAGAAGAGGGGTCAGAGACCCCAGACTGATGTAACCCTAAGTCCCTTGGTGCAGAAAGCCCAGCCTGCGCCCTCTGGGGCCCGGGGACACGGGGAGAACGCCTGCACCCTTTGCCCTCCCCACCGTCACACTACCCGGACAACGCGGTGGCCAGAACGACCCGAGCCTTCTGCTCTAGGAAGCCCCCAGATAAGTGGCTCCAAGCCTGCAGGGGCCGCGGGGAGGCCCTGCTGTTCCGCTGGTTAAGTGCATTAGCTTCGCTCACATCCCCTATCGCGGGTGCCATCGGCCGGGCGGGGCTAGAGCTCCGCTCTGGGGCCCCCGGGCGACCGCGACAGAGGCCAGAACGGACTGTCCTTTCCGGGGTGGGGGTGGGGGTGGAGGGCCCTGGAGGACAGGGGTTGGTAGGAAAGGACGGAAAAGGGCTGGAGGAGGGGCGACGGGGGGGGGGGGGGTGCAGCTGAGGTGACCTAACCAGGCAAAGGTGTGAATGTTGGACGGGATGTCCCCGAGGAAGGAGAGCCCGGGGCGGGGGCTGATTCGAACCCTGGCCAGAGAGAAGGGGTGGGGTGGTGGGGGAAGCGGGTGAATGAATGGCTGGGGAGCCAGCGGAGAGCGACTGGAGGAGCTGCGGTCCGGGGTGGGGGTGGGGGAGACAGGGATCTAAGGGTCCTGGGGGCACGGAGCTGGCTTGGACCAGGTCCGGTGAGGCAAAGGGGGGCGGCGGGAGCAGCTGCGGGGCCGGGGGCTGGGGGTGGGGTGTGTGGCAGGCAGGCCCGGGCCGCCCCCACGCGCCCCGAGTGTCTGCTGCTCGGACACTAAGGGAGATGGATGGGGTGGGGGAGATGCAGCGCGGAGCCCCTGGCTGCTCCTGGCGCGGCCGCCACCCCCGCAGCGGAGGGTCGGGCGGGGAGTCGCTCAGCAGATAAAGGGGCAGCGAGGCGAGAGAGGACAGCGCGGACGACGGCGGCGGCATGAGCAAGGCAGACCCGAAGCCCGCTGCGGGCATGGCCCCGGACTCGGACCCGGGCCCGGCGGCTGTCGCCTCGGCCTACCAGCGCTTCGAGCCCCACGCCTACCTCCGCAACAACTACGCGCCCCCTCGGGGGGACCTGAGCCGCCCGGATGGCGTGGGGCCTTGGAAGCTGCGATGCTTGGCGCAGACCTTCGCCACGGGTGAGCGCAGGGAAACTGAGGCCTGGAGGACAAGAAGGCATCGGGGAGCTAAACGGGGATACGTGCGCGAGCCCTATGGGAACCAAGAAACAGCGATAGGTAGTTAAGAGGCGAAAATAGAAGAGGAAAAGAAGCAGTATCTCTTAGGGCGCAGAGGAGAGACCCTCGGAGAGGGCATTGGGAGGTGAAATAGCAGATGCAGGAAAGAGACCCCAGAGACCTCCGGAGACAGAGAGGGAGGCGGAGATGGGAGAGGGAAGAGAGGCCCCTGGCAGAACTGCCAGGGACCTCAGGACTTCCCCACCTAAGCCTCACAGGTAGAGACGGTCATACAGATGTGGAACGGAATCTCAGAGGGGTTCAGTCCCTTTCCCAAGGTCGGCCAGTCGGCGTCAGGGCCAGGACTCAGACCCAGGTTAGCTAATGCTTTTTCCAGAGAGAGGCCCACTTCTGGAGGAAGGGAGAACAACTGGGAGAAGCTGGTGAGGGAGGGAGGGACTGAGGCGGGGGAGCCTGGACAGGGCTGGCACAGGACCCCCCTCCGCTGCCCCCCACTCCAGGTGAGGTGTCAGGACACAGCCTCATCGACATTGGTTCGGGCCCCACCATATACCAGCTGCTCAGCGCCTGCGCCCACTTTGAGGACATCACCCTGACAGATTTTCTGGAGGTGAACCGCCAGGAGCTGCGGCTCTGGCTGCGGGAGGAGCCAGGAGCCTTCGACTGGAGCACCTATAGTCGGCACGTCTGCCTCATTGAGGGCAAGGGGTAAGGGGGCTGCCCGTGCGGCACGGGTGGGGGGCAACTGAGGACTGAGCATGGGGTGGCCCTGAGCCCTGGTCCTGCCCCGGCACAGGGAGTCCTGGCAGGAGAAGGAGCTCCAGCTGCGAGCCAGGGTGAAGCGGGTCTTGCATATCGATGTGCACCAGCCCCAGCCGCTGGGTGCTGGGAGCCCGGCGCCCCTGCCTGCCGATGCCCTGGTCTCTACCTTTTGCCTGGAGGCCGTGAGCCCGGACCTTGCCAGCTTCCAGAGGGCCCTGGACCACATCACCACCCTGCTGAGGCCTGGGGGGCACCTCCTCCTCATCGGGGCCCTGGAGGAGTCATGGTACCTGGCTGGGGAGGCCAGGCTGGCCGTGGTGCCCGTGGGAAAGGAGGAGGTCACGGAGGCCTTGGTCCGCAGCGGCTATGAGGTGCGGGACTTGCGCACCTACGTCATGCCTGCCTGCCTTCAGACAGGGGTTGACGATGTCAAGGGCATCTTCTTCGCCTGGGCCCAGAAGAAGGTGGCAATGTGATGGCCCAGTGCACCCAGATCCCCTGTGATGTGAGGTGGCACAAAATAAAGAAGTTCCTCCAGCTGAGCATGAGCTTTGTCTGTGGCTCTCTCTGGGCTTGGGGGGCTGTGGAAGCCACCAACCCTAGCCTTTTTTTTCCAGAAGCTTCCATGACAGTAGGTTTCTTTACCACTCATTCTTCCCAAACTAAGGAAAGCCAAGGCCAGAGGGAGCTCGTTCAGCATCTGCTGTGTGCCAGGCACACTCGGGCCTCACACTCAGCAGGTCCTGTTGTCTTGTTTGCAGGTGAAGCTAAGAAAGGTTAAGTAGCAAACAGCAGCAGAGCCTAGTTTAGACCAGAAGGGAAGGAGAGAGTACAGGGGGAGGGAGTGACAACCCAGGCACCAGTTCCCTCCCCCAGAGCACTCCCCCCAGCTCTGCATCTCCTCCCCCATCCCCACCCCCACGTGCCTAGGTAGAGACCCCACATGCCTACTGCCTCCAGCCAGCTGTGTGCTCCTTCCCTCCCGCCCACACTACTCACACAAAGGAGCTAAACAAGGGTAGGTGAGGCTGAGAATTGGTTTATTAAGAATGTCCCTTGCTACCCTCCTATCTTAAAATAGTTCTCAATATCAAAAGAAACACAGGCCACCCAAGTCTGCCTAGCACAGCACCTCTACACCCCAGGGAGGGACAAGGGGGCTGGGAAAGAACAAGAATCCAGATTCCCTGCTCCAATCACAGAGACTGCCTTTGGATGGAAAGTTTCTGGAGCTCCACATGGTATCCTTGTGGAGCAAGAATGTACTCGGGCTGCTGGCAGCTAGCAGGGGTCACCTTTACTGGGGTACAGATACAGCATGGCCCCTGCCTGCCTCTGGGAAGGCCAGAAACCAGACCCAGCCACAGGCCTTCGCCGCTCCTCCCTCAGATTGCCCCCCAAGGTCCAGGCTGTGACAGAGAGGCTTAGCAGGGAGGGCATGGGGAGAGGGGGAGGCCAACCAAGCCTAGGAGAGGAGACGGACAGGAAGGCTGGAGAGGCCTCCAGAGAGGCTGGTTCTGGAGGGTGATTTGAGTTGTGTGCGGGTCCTCTGAGATCTGGACGGTGACTGTAAAGTGGGGGCAACAGACAGGAAGACACAAATACAGTCTGGACAGCTGAACCCCACCAAGCCAGCCCCTGAGGACATCCGGGCTCTTGGCCTGGCCTGGGGCTCCGTGCAGAGTTGTACGCAGTAGACAGTTGGTGGTGGTGACCAGAGCACCTGTTTTCCTCCAACCTCCCCCCACCCCGACGTGGCACACTCATGGCACTCACACTCACCTCACACCCAGTCTCTGCAAACTGCCCTGTCCCACACTCACCCACGTGTCCTGCAACACACACTTTCAAACCACTCACAGCCTTCCCCACTCTCCACACGTGCTCACACCCACTGTCCCACCCAGCAGCCCACACACTCAGGCCTGTGCCCGCCACACTGTCACCTATGCATGCACTCAGTCTAGCTCACACTCCCTTACACACTCATGTGCAGGCTTCTGACCAGGAGACCAGCCAAAAAGCCAGACAGGCACCTGTCCTGAGCTCTCTGGGGTTGTGGCCCCAAAGGCGGAATGCAGTGAGGTCTTCTGGGGGTCTGGCTGAGGCAACAGTCGGGATGAGACCACTCGCCTATCTCAGCAGCTTGGTCCCTCAAGATCCCATGGGGAGGAGACCTGCCAGGAAACTTGGGCAGCCAAAGAGCAAGAGTCTATTGCCACCTAGTGGTGCCCTGAAGGAGGGCAGGGGTAAGAGAAGGGGGGAACCCCCGCTGTGTTCCCAAAGGCCTGTCTCCCAGTGAGACAGACAGGTGTGGGAAGCACCCAGGCGTTGAGGGATGTGAAAAAGAGGCTGATGGGGAAGCAGAGGCAGCTCCCCTCTCAGCGGAGCTAAGAACACAGTTCCATTCCAGTTCTCCAGGAACCAGAGGCGCTGCCCATGCTCCAACCCCAGATGCTGACAGGCCAAGCCTGAACAGAACCTGAGATCTGTGAGGGCCATGTTGGGGCAAGCGAGGTGATGGGCAGTTACATGATTCTGGGCCCATACCCTTCATGTCCAAATTCAAGATGCTAAAAGACAAAAATCGTCTCAAGGATTCTGGGGAGAAGGGGAGCCAGCAGGGAGAGGGCAGGATCCCCGGCAGGGCAGACCCACTCCCAGGGCCTTCAGTCCAGCTTGAACTTGGCCTCCGATTCCTTCAGCAGATACAGGCTGTCATCTTTCAGAAAGCTGTGGGCAGAGGGAGGAGCCCGCTGAGGTCCAGCTTTGAAAGCACCCCGTGGGGAGAGCATGGGCAAGCCAGCAGGGGGTGAACCGTGCACAGAGGCCTTAGTGTCCTCCAAGAAGCCAGTGAGGATGGACGCAAACAAGGAGCCCACTGGGCGGCGAATAGCACCCACCTGAAGAAGAGGACATGGACAGGGATGGTGCTGATGTGCCAGATGGCGTGGGCATCCAGGACCCAGAAGAAAGGCGGGAAGTCGAGCAGCTCGAGCAGGGACAGGCCCTGTAGCAGCAGGACCACCGCCATGCACTTGCGGACGTGAGGCAGCCGATGCTGGTTCCGCAGGCACCAGGCCAGCCACCACACCACGTTCACCAGGCCTGCGAACGGGTGGGGGGTGGGGGTGGGGAGAGGCTCACTGCCTGCACCTCCCTCTGCCCCGCCCCCCACGAAGCCTCCCCTGTCCTCATGCTCTTTGACCCCAGGGCCATCTTCCGACTCTCCTCCCAGCCTCCCCCTCCCACCCCAAGTTCTTTCCCCCTCCCCCACCCTAAGAGCCTCTCTAGAACCTTCTCTAGGAACACCACCAAATCCCTACCGGCACCCCAGGCCAGCAGTTTTACACGTGGTCCAGGTGCCCCCCCTTTCCCCACAACCCCTCGGGGCCTCAGTCCCTCCTCCTGCCTCACCAATAGCCACATTGGCCGCCAGGTTGTAGCCATAGTCGAAACGGACGAGGCTCAGGTAGGAGACATGCGCCGTCAGCATCAGCAGCAAGAGGGCCCGGAAGGCGCTGACCACGGCTGGGTGCTGCAGCCCCACGGTCCTGCCCCGCGATCCAGAGCTGCTCAGGTGGAGGGTGGCCCGTGCCCAGAGCCCTTCACCCTGGCGTCAGTATGGGGAAGCCACTGCCCTCCTCCTCCAGGGGCCTGGGACCAAGTGTAACTGCTCCTTGGACAGAGTCAGGACCACTTGCTCTACTCCAGAGTCCCCATCCTGAGCAGCCCGGAGGGGGTGTGTGTGTGTGGGGGGGGTGTGCGTGCTGGGCTGCAAGGCCCCGGGGGGAAACACCCCTAGGGATGGGTGAGGCCACCCGGTTCTACCCCCAGTGCCTGATTTTGCCCCTACTGGGGCCAGGATGGGCTCACCTGACACAGCACAGATAGATGGAGTGTAGGATGACGGTGGAGGCACAGAAGTAATCCATTTTCTGAGGACAGGGAGAGCTGGATGAGGGGCCAGCATAAGGGAGAGGGAGGTGGGCAGGGCTCTGAGAGGACCCAGCACCGATGGGGCGTAGGGGGCCAGGTGGGGCGGCAGAGGCACTGTCTGGAAGTCCTAGGCCTATGTGGTGGGCGGGGGTGCTGGGGGGCGGTGTCAATGTCTCGAGCACCCTCTGTCTGTCGCTGTTTCACTCCTGAATTTAATGGTCATATCCCTGTAGTCACATTATAGACCTTGTTAAAATGTCCACAGCAGCAAGGCTTTGGGGGCATTGGGGAGGTGCCTGCCAGGGCTCCAGGACGCCACAGAAAGCAGAGCGCAGGTGAGTCCCACAGCTGTGGGCCCAGGTCCTGGTGGCTCCCTCATTGGCTGGGGGACCTTGGGCAGGCGATTGGGCCTTTCCAAGGTTCAGCTGCCTCATCAGTTAAGAGCCAGTGCTCACACCTGCCTCCCAAGGGTCAAGGGAGGCTCAGGTGTGTGAAGAGGTTAAAAGGGCCTGGGGCGGAGCAAGGGCTCTGTGATCGGAGTCCCTAGGAAACCTAAAGAGACCTCAACCCCTTCTGGGGTCCTCTGGGACTGCCCCACACATGAGGGGGAGCAGGAGGGGCGCTCACCTCTGTGAGGTCGGTGTCCTTGGTGTGGAATACTGTGGACCAGAACCAAGCATTGAGGGAGACCTGCAAGGAGGGGCTGGTAAGCACGGTGTCCGGAGCTGGGGAGAAGCCCTAGGGCACCCACACGGGTCTCACTCTGGAGCACAGAAATATGCTTCCCTCTGCCTCCAAAGCGGGCCGCCCCCCTCAACCAAGCTGCAACCCTGACCCCCAGGCTAAGGGGGCTGGGGCCTCCACAGGTTCCGGCCTGGCCTAGGAACCAGTTCTGGCAGAGCCAAGTTCCCTGCTTACTCAATCACTAAGACAACAGCCCCCGGGGGGGCCTCGCCTCCTCCCCCAACCGGCAGGTGAGGACAGCCCCGCCCGGGCCAGGGGAGCTGGTGACCTCAGCCTCTGGGGGCGGGAATGAAGTGGGTGGGGTGGAGGGGCTCGAGCCAGCTTGGGGCGTGTCCGGAGCAAAGCAAGCAAGGCAGGGAGATCGAGCTGATCCCGCTGGGGCCAAGTCTCTACGGAGGAGGCTGGCCTGGGGAGCCCAGCTTCCTCCTGGGTGGGCCGGCCCAACCCGTCAGACCAGTGTCTGCTACTCCCAAGCTCTGGGAGGAGCGGAAGGCTGGAGGGGCTGTGGTGGGCACGGGCCCAGGAGCACGTCTGGGGCCTTTCCCCTGGCAATTAACTGCAAGGAGACAGCACAAAACCTCTTGCAAATGAATCCTAGATCTTGTGGGAGCTGGGGCTGTACCCATGGTGGATGCCCAGATCATGGAGAAAAGGGTGGGCTTGGGGGTGGGTGGGGAGACTCCTACACTAGAAAACCAGGCACAGCCCGTCAAAGGGAACGCAGCCAGAGGTCTGGCCTGGGATGCACTGGAGATAGGGAGGGGTGCCCTTGAGGCGGGGAACAAGCCTGCCTGAGATGGGTGAAGGCCAGGAGCTGCTCATTTGGGTCCAGGACAGCAGGAAAACTGGTAGGGAGGATGCCTCTCCGCCCAGTCCTGCAGCAGGAAGGCCAGGCGGCAGGATGGGTCCCTTACTGCAGGCCCAAAGGGGTTTATGAGAGCACAGGAAAAGCAAAGGGGTGGCGGCAGGCCAGGCTCTCTGCAAAGGCAGTCAGTAGTAGAAGTCTCTGGAGGCTCAGGTAGCCCCATGCAAGCCTGTCTGGCCTGGGTCCTACGCTGATTCTCTCTCTCAGCTTCTGCTCCCCATGACCTGGACAAAGGCCCTGCCCTCGGCCTGAGCTTCCTCCTGTGACTCATCAGGGCCTAACCTCAGTGACCCTTCCTCCCTCTCCAGCCCCGACATCAGGGGACTATTCCATGCCAGGCTGCGTGCTCTTTTGAAGATGGCCATCCAGTCCCCATGACCCTTCCCCAGAGATGGTATAAGAGGCATGGCCTGGAGGCAGGGACAGCATGGAGTGGCTTCTCAGACACTGCTCCCAAAAGGTCTGTGAAGCTCAGGGTCAGCGTGGGGAGAGGAGGAGACTTGGGGCTGGAGGCAGGGACCCAGGGCAGGCCAGAAATAGGGACGCCCTCGGGGAGGACAGTGGCCTTGCAGCCAGTAGGAGAGGAAGGTGAAGGGGAAAGTGGCAGGGGCTGGCAACCACCCAGGCCTCCCTCTCCCCACAGCAGAAAGGGAGAGGTGACAAGAGGACTGAGCTAAGTGATGGTTCTTGGGCTGGGGGACAGCATGGGTCCAGGGCTTAGCTCCACCAACAGAGTGAGAGTCGCAGGGTGCCCTGTTCAACTGCCTCTCCGGGGGGCCTTCCACTTACAGACCCCCACCTGAAGCCTGGACTCTGCACCCCTGAAAAGTCCTCTCTCCCGGGGACCCTGTCCCATTATGAGGGACTCCTCTTCTGACCTTCTCCTCAGACTTGGGAGAGAAGTGTCATTAAGAATGCAACCCCCTGGGGTGCCTGGGTGGCTCAGTGGGTTTAAGCCTCTGCCTTCAGCTCAGGTCACAATCCTAGGGTCCTGGGTTGGAGTCCGGGCCTGCTTCCCCCTCCCCCTCTGCCTGCCTCTCTGCCTACTTGTGATCTCTCTCTGTCAAATAAATAAATAAAATCTTAAAAAAAAAAAAAAAAGAATGCAGCCCCCAGGGTTAGGCTGCCAGGGTTCAAATCCTAGCTCTGCATTTCCCATGTGTCCTTGGGCAAGTTATTTAACCTTGCTGGGCCTCTGTTTTCTCATCTGTAAAATGGGAATGATCACAGTGTTCACAAGGATTTAATGAGCGATACAAGTGCAGTGTACAGCCCAGGACAGGGCAAACATGATGGGGCGTTTCTTCCCAATTTGTTGAACAGAATAGGACCCTCACATCTCTCCACAGACTTGAGGCCAAAGAGGCCAAGTCTGCCTTCCGCTCTCCCCAAAGGCCAGAGAGGTCCAGGTGAAGAAAAGAGGTGGTCTCCCCGTGGTGACCCCTCCCCCAAAACTGTTCATGCTGGGGGCAGAATGTCCACAGCCTCCATAATAAGATGGGCCCTGAGTTCAAGTTCTGCCTCAGTCCCTAAATAGCTCTGTGATCTTGAACCAATAAAATCTCTTGAGTTTCAGCTGTCTCATCTACCAGAGCGGCTTAATAAGGATACCCAGTGCACAAGAGGGTCCTGAAGGTGCTGTCTGCAGAATGCCTGGCAGAGAGAAGCCACTTGTTCAACGGGTGCTGCTGTGGCCACTGGCACACAGTGGGTCCCTAAATGTCAGTATCCCCCACCATGCACGGAAGAGATACTATTTCTTTTCATGCAAAGTTTGTAACCAAGACTCAAGTGAAAAGGACAGACAGACATGGAAGGAAGGGAGAGGCTCCAAGAGACACAAGTGTGTGGCTCGGGTAGAAGTGGCGGGGTGGGGGGGCGATGGTAACTGGCCAACCAGCCAGGCCGGGAAGGCGCTGGGCTGCCCAGCAGGCACCGGGAGCTCTGTGTAAACACTGAGGAAAGGGGGAGGCCAGGGGCAGGGTGCCAACAAGGGTGGGAATGGAGGGGGAAAGGGAAGGCTCCGGGAGAGAGAGCAGGAGGCTGTTTCAGTCTGTCGGAAAATAAGAAAATTGAGACAAATATATCACAGCCGTGAAACTGGTTGGATGCCAAATGAGCCAGATCTGTCAGGAATTTGACCCCAGTGCTAAGCCCCAGTGCTCGGGGCTTGTCACTGACACCGTGACGGTGGGGACATGTGGCTCTTTAAATAGCTTGGTGTCTCAGAAGTGGGGGAGGCAGAATGTTAAATATGACGCCTGCTGCCATCCTGGCCTCCCCCCCCCCCAACAGGCCACAGTGTCTCGCCCCCTGCCTCAGGCAGGGCAGCCCTTTCCCACCTCCCTCTTTAGAGGGAAGAGGGGAAGAGGCGGATGAGATGGGGGGGGAAGATCGCTTTTCCCACCATCAAAAAGGATTCCTTGATTTCCTGCCTTTGTCTGTTGCACTGGCTTCTGTTTGACCAGTGGGAAGTCCTTCCCGAAGTCTAACCATCATTCTGCTGCAGGCTCAACCTGTCTCTTCTCTTGGTTTCTGCAGCAGAGGCAGAACACAGTCAGTCCCCACCTCCATCCATCAACCTGCAGGGATAGTCTGGGCTCTCCTGGCCCCTCATTCTCTCCCTCCCCTCTACTTCTGAGGACCTTTCCTTACTAGACGAAAGGTGGGGAACTGGTTTGGCCTCCTGGCTTTGCAGAGAGCAGGCACCCCCAGTTTCCAGAAGTCAAAGAGCTCTGGCAAGCTCTCCCAAAGCCTGGCTGATGTCCAGCCCAAGCCAGGACCAGATGTCAAGGCAGAGATTACTCCCTTGTGCCAAAGCTTCGCCAGCCCTGTTTGGGGAGCAGCTCCTCATTTCCCAGGGGTAAAAGACAGAGACAACTCTCCCAAGACTTAACCTGAAAAAGGCCTTCTGATCCTACCCCAAGAGCAATCAGGAGCCTCACTCGCTCCAGAAGACCCAGCCCTAAACAAAGTCCACCACCACACCCTCCATTCAGCTCAGGATCCCTCCCTCCCGTAAACACAAGCACATGGGACTAAAGATCAAGTGTAAAGATCAAGCGTAAAATCAAAGGGAGTGTGGGCACCGAGACCCGTTCCCTCGAGGACCTAGTGTCAGCATGTGGGGGTTCCATGTTCCAGAACCCCATATCCTGAAGATGTCCTCAGGCACAATCCCCAGGTATCTGCCCTCTCTCAACCTAACATCCCCTGCTCTGTCCTAAGTGTTCTCAGTAGACTGGACTGTGGGATACCAGCAGGCCTGACCCTCCCCGAGAAGGAAGCTGAGTGGCAGATACCAGCGAGATCAAAGATCCAAGAATCAGGGAGATCAAGACGAGAGTTGTGATGTGACCTCTGGCAAAGGCTGGGACCCTCTGAGTTCCCCCCAAGACCCATGGGTCTATCCAAGGTGGCGCTCAGCTTTGTTCAGAGAGGTCAGGCAGGGCTGTCCAGCGTTCTTTAGTAGGGGTGGGGGTAGGGGGGGTGGTGCAGGCTGTGGGCCCAGACAGCAGTGACCCAGGGAAAGGAGACAGGTGTACCCTCCTCAATTTCTCTGCCCTTCCTGCTTTCTTGGCCAGGACCAAGCTCCCTCCTCTGAGAGCGGCCTAAACAGGAAGTGGTGGTTCCAGGCCACCCATGGCCAAGACAGGGTAAGAGGATGCCAGGCCCCGGCCTACACAAGCATCCCTGCCCCCCAGCACTCGGGGCCTCTCTGTGCCACCTTACCTCTCCCTCCTCTCCTCTCCATCCAGCCACACTGTGCCCCGCTGATCTTTTCAAGGCTGCCTGTGGCTGTCCCACTGCCCCCACTTTCCGCCCCTCTGCTCTTGCCGTGCCTCCACCCCGAGATGCAGAAATCCAAGCTCCTCTCCCTTCATGTGTATGTGTCTAAGCCTGATCAGGCCTGCGAGTCCCCAATGGAGCCTGCCCCCTTTCTGGGCTTCTCTGACGGACTTTTCCACTTAAAGGACGTAGTCTCCCTCCTGACCTTACTGCTGTCAGGTCTCTGCCCACATTCTGCCCTCCGGGGCCAGCCACACCTGCACCTACCTCCCCCCCAGGGCTCAGCTTTTTGGGGCAGGAGCCTCAGTTCTCACCACTGCTAACCCCGGTCTCTATCCATAGCAAATGCTCAACAGACATTTATTGGTATACAGAAAGAACCCAGAAGAGGAGCTAAGCCCTCTTACGGTCCTGGAACCAGTCCTAGATGCCAGCCTGTCTCCCCCAGTCACTAACTTGTGAGCTGTTGACTTTGGACCAGGTTTTCCCGCTCTGACCCTTGCTCAGAGCACCCAGTGGTAACATGAGGATTGAATGAGAAAATATACATAAAGTACTTAGGACAATGTCTATTATGTAATTCATAACAGTTATTATGGATATTTGTTAAATAGAAAATATTAGGGAGGGTCGACATTTCCCAGAAACTTAACAGCCTCCCCGCTACCCTCCTTCCAATCCCCGTCTCCTAAGTCTGAGGCGCAGCCTGGACTTCTCAGTACCCTAGTATGACCAGTTTTCCCAAGGTCCTCAGAGACCTTGCGGTGGCCAGATGCAGGGGTGTCCTTCAGGTCTCTTGACTGTCCAGCAGAATTCCAGAGAACCGCCTGCCTGCTCCTACCTGCTCCTGTCCCAGGGCTATCCTAGTTTCCCCACCTACCCCTCCAGCCACTCCTGTCTCTGTTGCTGGCTCATGCTGCTTTGTCTGAACTTCATGTTTTGGGGGCCCTTGGGGCTCCATCCTAGACCTCTTCTCCTCCCTCCTGCCAGTGGCGCATCGGCCTGGCCTAGATGACACGAGTGCAAACTCAGCCTGGGTTCAAAGCCCGGCTCCTGGGGCAGGTTACTTTTTCAGTTCTTGGTTTTCCAGCGGTAAACTCAGGGTAATAGTACCACCTATTCCCAAGCTTATGATGGGGTTAATGAGATTAATATTTATAAAATGCTTAGAATGGTACTTGACATACAGTAAGAGCTATGTATGTGTTTGGTAAATAATTTTTTAAAAAAGATTTTATTTCTTTACTTGACAGAGACAGTGAGAGACGGAACACAAGGGTGGGGGGGGGAAGGGTGGAGAGGCAGGGGGAGAAGCAGGCTCCCTGCTGAGCAGGCGGAGATGGATGCAATGTGGGGCTCCATCCCAGGAGCCCGGCATCATGACCTGAGCTGAAGGCAGACTCTTAACAACCAAGCCACCCGGTTGCCCCAGAAAGAAATTTTTAAAAAATGTTGGGGCACCTGGGTGGCTCAGTCCTTGAAGCGTCTGCCTTCAGCCCAGGTCATGCTCAGCAGGGAGGCTCCTTCAGCATCTACCCCTGTCCCTAAGTCATGCACGCGATGGGTGCACACTCTCTCTCTCTCTCACAAGTAAATAAAATCTTTAAAAAAATGTTAACCACCTCAAAACATAGCTCAAACTAGTTCTCTTTAATATCTCCCTTCCCAAGACCCATGCCCCACCCCAGTCTGGGGCTACTGTGCCCGATGCTAAAACTTACTAGGCCCTGCAGCCACTCCTACCCCTCTAATCTATTTGCTACCACAATAGCCAGAAAATGAGCTTTCCAAGCAAATCTACTCCTGAAATCTCTCCCCTTCAACCCTCAGGGCTCCTGAGGCTTCGAGAGAGTCAAGATTAAAAGTGTTAATGTGCCCCCAGGCTCTCCACGGGCTGGCCCCCTTCCCTGCCCACCCGCCACCTGTCTCGCACCCACTCTCTGGTTTCCAGCATGGCAGGCCTCCCCGCCTTTCAGGATCTCTCTCTCTTCTGTGTGTGCACATTCTGCGTCTTCTGTGTAGATGACTCCTCCTACTATCCCTGAATTCACCTAGCTAACAGTCATTCATCATCCTGATCTTCCTTCCAAAGCCACGTCCTCCGGGAAGCCCTCCCTGACTGCCCCGCACTGGTCTGGTCCAGTGCCCCCTCACACGCCTTTATAGCACACATATCCTCCACCACACTTTTCCAGACTTACACTTTTACCTTCAGTTGTGTGCTTGTGTGGTTATGGCTGGAGGGCAGGAACCTGTTTTTGCTTTTCTTGCTTTGTCTTTCTAAGTAAGCTCTACACCCAACTTGGGACTTGAATTCAGGACCCTGAGATCAAGAGTTGCACGCTCTCCGACTGAGCCAGCCAGATGCCCCCTGTTTTTATACACTTTTGGATCTCCAGCCCTCAGCCAAGTGCTGGGCACATGGGAGGTGCTTGATACACAAATGAATGGCTGCTTTGGTGGCAGGCAGGTGATTGAGCACAGAAGCTTACAGTGGAGGTTCTGAGGGCAGCCTCTTACTCTCACACCCTCCCCAAGGTCGTCATGGTGCAGAGCTGTACCCTAGTCCGTGCTTCTCACATGATTCCCGCCCTTGATGCTGGCTCCTCTGCCCAGTTGCACTGTGAAGCTCCAAGACTACTCTGGAAACTCACATGGGACATATTTCAGTTTCTCCAGGAGGGTCTAAGACCAGGCTGAGCTCTGCGTGGAGTCCTGTGGCTGCCATACCTCCAGGCCTGGGCTGGGACTGAGGGTTGCTTGGACTCATCCAGAGTGGTCCCTACAAGCATGCTCCCTACCACGCCTGTCCCTTCTGTGCTTGTAAACTGCCCTACTAGGTCTCTTAGTGGCTTCTGCCCTCAGGACAAAATTCTCTCCTCCCTCCCTCTCTCTCTTCCTCCTTCCCTCCCCGACAAACAGCCTGGCCTAAGACTCTGCTAGAAAGGTAAGGTCTGATCCAGGACCTCCCTGTTTTCTCTCCCTAGACCTAAGCACCCACAGCTGCAGTTTTTGACCTGGAAAGCACCGAGGAAGGCAGGGGAAGGCAAGCCCTGTTGGGTGAGAATGGGGATCGAAGAGTTCCTCCTTCCTAGATGAGGGTGTAGGGCAGGAGTCCCGGCAAGTTACCTACCCAGGCGAAGGCCACGCAGGTGGGATACATGGGGGAGGAGGCTGGCACCGAGGTGTAGTAGCGGTACAGCATCATCAGGCTGGCCAAACCATTGAGGAAAGAGGCCATGGCAGAAGCTGGCTCTTGGAAGAACAGGAACCGGGAGAAGGGCCACTGAAAAGGGAACACATGGAGGGGGCCTGAGGGGCAAGCAACCCCTAGCCAGCCCGACCTGCTTTTCCTTGACATGCCACATCAACAGGTCTTCAGCTGGTTCCTTAGCTCTGGACCTTGGCCAAAGCCTCAGGTCCAGTCCCTGTTTGGGTCATTGTGCTTTCCTCCAGGCCCCAGCTGAGGTCCTCCCTCTGTGGGGCCAGGATTCACAGCACTGGTAAGCCTGGTCTCTGGGAAGACCAGGCGGGCCAGTGCAGGTGGCTCAGTATGGCCTGGGGGAATGAGCATAGACTCACCATCCAGAAACCTGAGGTCCTAATCTGTCCATCTTCTACCACTGACCACAGGCCTCTGAGCCTTAGCTTATTCTGACTAACTGGGGAGAATTATTCTTGTCAACTTCAACAGTCTAGAACAAGGTTATTATTGGGTGACAAAGCACTAGCAGGGGAGGGGGTGAGAAGATGGGGAAAAAGAGTGATGGGCAGTAAGGAGGGCACGTGACATGATGAGCACCGGGCGTTATATGTGACTGATGAATCACTGACCTCTACCTCTGAAACTAAAAATGTATTCTACGTTGGCTGAGTTTAAATTTAAAAAAAAAGAAGAAGAAAAGAAAAAGCATTAGCAATCTGAGGGGGGTATTACAATTTTAACCCAGAATACTACTGAAGAAGCAAAAGAAAGCATGCTGGGCGGTGGGGTCAGGAAATTCGTTCTTGTAGCAAGATGGACATTCAGCCACCCTAAGAAGTCCACCATCACTCTCTGAGGTCACACAGCTTCCCAGACCTTCTAAGTCCAAATCCAGAGCCAAGACTCACTGGTTCCATCCGATAATATGAAAACCAGAGATTCTGAGAATAAGCACTGACCCTAAACACCAACCCATATCACCCCACAGCTCAGACTGCCTGACTCAAGGGTATCTTTCTCCTACAGCACTGTTACCATATACCATATACCTACCCCGACCCTCCAACTCACCTTGCCATGGAACTGAGGCACTTTGTGACCTTCCTTGAGGTAGAGGCCAACAGTGACCCACATACACTCATACTTACAGTCGTCCTGACAGGTCCAGCCTGAAACACAGAAATGGGACCCGGTGAACTCCCCATCATGGGAGGTACAGAGAGAGGTCAAATGGGACCCAAACTCAAATCCAGGCTAAGAGGGCCTGTAGGTTGGAGAGAACCAGATGAAATCTCAAAATTCTAGCTTCCCACTTGGTTGTATGAGAGACGGTGGGCTACACACATAAAGGAAAGGTGTGTGTATGTGGGTGTGTTTTTGAGGATGGGGGTCTGCTGCGAGCAGAGATGTTTCTTCTCTTCTCCTTCCACCAAGATGGGAACTTTGGAATCTGACAGACTCATCAATAGATAGGTGGGCTATATTTGTTATTGCTGAACTCAGGCTTTGGTCTCACTCGCCAGGGAGGAACTCTTGCCATCTTACCCCGCTCACATGAAAATGAAGGAAGCCCAAGTTCTTCCCTCTGACTTCTGAGGCCCCAAACTGCTTATCCAACTTTGTTTTCCATACTTCTTTTCAGGCACCCTGAACCCTGCTCCCTGAGTAAACCAAGCTACCGGAGATGCTCACATCTGCCCAGGGCCTCCATTCTCTCTGTTCCCTCTGGAATGCAAAGGCAGAGTAAAGAGCACAAACTTGTAGTTAGACAGGCCAGAACTGGAAACTCCGCTTTACCACTTTCGGCCTGCGTGACTTAGGGCAGGGCACTTAACCTCTCCAAGTCTCCCCATTGTAAAATTGGGTGAAGGGTAATCACCTTCAAGGGTTGTGAAAATGACCGGACCTACTGTGACTCCTGTCACACACCAGCTGACCACAATGGCCACAGGTCCAAATTTAATGTATCCATCCTGAAGCCCTTCCCTCGAAGAAAGTTCCAAGGATGATCACTGCCCCTACAGTCTCAAAGCCAGAATGATTCCTTCCTCCTCCATATGCCGCTATTGCTTGACTTAGGGGTCTTTTAGGACTCAAATCTTCCTCTCCCTTGGGCTGGAGAAGGCTAATGTTCCCGTGAAGACTATGACCCCGAATGCCAGGGCACTGGGTCCAATTTCAGTGTCATTCTCGGGCCAATTCCCAGGAATATTAAATAAATACCTAATTGAATAAATAAAAAAGTAACTAAGACTGGCTGATGCTGCTCTGATCAACCTGGGGCTCCATTCACACTCATAACGGAGAAGGGGTAAACGAAGGTTCAGAGGTGGTTTAGGGGAGCAAGGGGGCGGAACCAAGGCTGAGGGGCGGGGCTTTCCGCGGGGTGGGGCTTACCTGCTAAACTCATGTAGATTGGCTGGCGGGAACGGAAGTGCCTCAGTGCGCCCCCCGAGCAGTTCCGCTCTTCGCATCGGTGCACGCAGTCGCGGTACACCGGCTCGCGGTCGCCCTGGGAGCCGCTTGCCAGCGCGGCTGCTCCAGCTAGCAGCACCAGCCGCGCCGTCCGCCCGGCCATCCCTTCAACCTGGCCCTCCGCCGGCGGAGGAGCTTAAGAAGTCTTCACTTCCGGAGTAACCGGAAGTGCCTTGTGTTCTGTATTCTGCTCTCGGGTGACGTCCACCCGCCTTAAATATAAAAGTGCCCGGATTTCTGTGGGCGCCTGCCCCGCCCCTCGTCTTACTGTCATCTCTATATATCGAGGCGACAGGGCTAAGAGAAGGGGGACGCCAGGTGGGTTAAGGAGCAAAATAAACTGGTCTTTTATCAACATGCGCCCTTTTTCTTCTCTATGCTTTCTTTTATGAGGCATGGTTATTTTTCCGTCACCAGCCCCGTCGAATTTCGCTTCCTAATGGACCTGGAACTGTCCATGTCTCTCCGTCGGCACCACCCTGGTTTAAAGACCTCATCATCTGTCGCCGAGACAGTCGCAGGGGCCCCTTCACGAGTCTCCCTGCCCCCTCCTTTTGACCCCATCGACTCCGCGTTCCGTTAACAAATTCAAATTTGACCGTGAAACTTTTCTTCTTAAATGCTTTACTAGCTCCTAATTACCTCTGGATAAAAATCATAATTCCACAAGTCCTGCATGATCTGACCCCTCCGCTAGACCCAAGGGGCCATGTTTGTCAACCCTCCTGGTTTTGCTTCGTCTCTATCATTCATACTCTCACACCTACTTCTTCTTCTAGTCTCAATTTAAACACCATTTCTGAGAGTGGTAACGCCTGCAGGGTGATATAAGATACAAGTGGTATGTTTTCCCCCAGGGGGGTGGGGACCTCTGCTGTCTTGTTTACCACTCTACTTCCAGCTCTAGGACAGAATTTGGCTCTGGTAGGCGCTGAGAACTCATTTCTTTTCTTTCTTTTTCTTCTTCCCTTTTTTTTTAAACGAATAAACTATGTTAATTCAATGTAAGAATCTGGGTGCTAAACCCAGGGCTCTCAAATCACCAACGTGATACAGACCACACTGAGATGTAATATTAAAAAAAAAAAAAATCAAGAAGAGGACTTTGGGGTTAGGATACTTGCTCTAATATCCATTTCTTCCTCCCGACATCGCCACCAGGACACACAGACATACCCATGTCATTGAAGCACTGAAGCCTTGTAGCTAGATGCCAAATTAGTGTGTGTAGATTAATGACAGCCTTTCCTCCTCTCTCACTCTCCAACCAGGTCAACTTTTCCTTTTTATATTGAGAAGTGGAATGAACCAGAAGTAAAATTGTATTCCATTTACTTACTCATTTAGCAAACATTTCCTGAGTACTTAGCTCTAGCACCATGCTAGGCAAGACTCAACTCCAGGAGGCCCCATTCATATTGTATTTTCTGTGAATAGCGCTCAGGGGTGCACCATCCACACTGTATTTTTTGTGAATGGTTCCTTTTCAAGTTAAGTATAACTTGAATAGTATCCCCTGGAGTTGAACACCCAATTGATAATGATTGGGAAGCTGAAAGGAACAAAACAACCACTCAGCCCTCCAGGAGCTGACCAGAAGCAATCTAGTGCTAATACTACTTTGCATCTGATAGATCAGTCCTTTTCTACTACATTATTTCATTTTGTCCTTACTATAATGCTGGGTTTACATTTTTTAAAAGATTTATATTTATTTATTTATTTGACAGAGAGGTAGAGAGAGCACAAGTGGGGAGAGCGAGAGGGAGAAGCAGGCTTTCTGCTGAGCAGGGAGCCCCATGCGGGGCTCGATCCCAGGACTCTGGGATCATGACCTGAGCTGAAGGCAGAGACTTTAACCCACTGAGCCTTCCAGGCACCTCTGGGATCAAATTTTTAATGAGCATCCTCATTTTTAAATGAGCATCCTCATTTTTTAAAAAAAGGCAGGGTCCTGGGATCGAGCCCCGTGTCGGGCTCTCTGCTCAGCAGGTAGCCTGCTTTCCCTTCCTCTCTCTTTCTGCCTGCCTCTCTGCCTACTTGTGATCTCTGTCTGTCAAATAAATAAAATCTTTAAAAAAAAAGATTTAATTAATTAATTGATTAATTTGAGAGAGAGAGAGAGCATGAGCTCAAAGCCAGGGAAGCGGGGGAGGCAGAGGGGAGAAACAGACTCAGTAGAGTTCACGACTCTCTCTCTCTCTCTATTAAAGATCTTATTTTATTATTTTTTAAATATTATATTATTTATCTATTTGACAAAGAGAGATAGGGAGAGAGGGAACACAAGCACAGGGAGGCTGGAGAGGGAGAAGCAGGTTCCCTGCTGAGCAGGGAGCCAGATGCGGGGCTGGATCCCAGGACCCTGGGATCATGACATGAACCGAAGGCAGCCACTTAACCAACTGAGTCACCCAGGTGCCTCTAAGATTTTATTCTTAAGTAATCTCTACACCCAACATTGGTCTTGAACTCACAACTCTGAGATCAGAAGTTACAGGCTTGATCTCTGGTTTGTAAGTTTGAGCTCCATTTTGGGTATAGAGATTACTCAAAAATAATTTTTTAAAAAGATTTTATTTGTTTATTTCAGAGAGAGAGAGAGATAGGAGAGAGAGCAAGCAAACAAGGGGAGTGGCAGAGGGAGAAGCAGACTCCCCACTGAGCAGGGAGCAAGACGGTGGGGCTCAATCCCAGGCCTGTGGGATCAGGACCTGAGCAGAAGGCAGAGGCTTAACTGACTGAGCCACACAGGCACCCCCCAAAATAAAATCTTTCTTAAAAATGAAGAAATTGGGTGCCTGGGTGGTTCCGTGGGTTAAGCCTCTGCCTTCAGCTCAGATCATGATCTCAGGGTCCTGGGATGGAGTCCCACATTGGACACTCTGCTCAGCCGGAGCCTGCTTCCCCCTCTCTCTCTGCCTGCCTATCTGCCTACTTGTGATCTCTCTCTGTTAAATAAATAATTAAGATCTTACCCCCCAAAATGAAGAAATTTAGCATAAAAGAGGATAAAATCCTTTGAAAGCAGATTCTCCCTTTGAGAGAACTCTGGAGTAGAGATAGGGTTCTTTTAAAACCTTTAAATTTCTGATTTCAGAGGCTTCATCCTATATTACATATTACATCAAACATTAAAAAGGAAGGGAAGGGGCGCCTGGGTAGCTTAGTCTGCCTTAGAGACTTAGCTCCTGATTTCGGGGGGCCTGGGATTAAGCCCGGAATTCAGCTCCCTGCTCAGCAGGGAGCCTGCTTCTCCTCCCCCACTCCCCCTGGTGTGTTCCCTCTCTCGCTGTCTCTCTTTCTGTCAAATAAATAAATAAAATCTTAAAAAAATAAAAAGGAACAGGAAATGTAAAAAGAACAATTTCAGGTAGTCACACCTGTGGAGTTATATAATTGGATAATGTAAATAGGGAGGGGGGGTAAGGGAATGGGGAGGGAGGAGAAGGCTACTTTGGATTGGGTGGTCTGAGGAGGCCTTTTGGAGAAGGTGACATTTGAGCTGAAACCTCTGTGACCAAAAGGAACCAGTCCTGTGAACACCTAGGGGCAGATTGTTCTAGGCTGAAGGAACAGTCCTTGCAAAGGCCCTAAGGCAGGAACAAATCTGGCATCTTTGGAAAACAGAAAAGAAGCTTGTGTGTTTGGAAGGCTATGAGCTTGAAGTGACAGCCAGAGACTAGATTCTGTCAGGTCTCGGGTCACAGGTAAGAGTTTAGGGCTCAGTGGGTTAAACCTCTGCCTTCAGCTCAGGTCATGAGCCCCACATCCGGCTCTCTGCTCAGCAGGGAGCCTGCTTCCCCCTCTCTCTGTGCCTGCCTCTCTGCCTACTTGTGATATTTGTCTGTCAAATAAATAAAATCTTGAAAAAAAAAAGAGTTTAGGCATTGGGAAGTCATTGTGAGCTATTTTAGCACTCAAACAAATAAACTTATGTTTCAAACATTTACTTTGGGGCACCTGGTTAAGTGTCGGCCTTCGGCTCAGGTCATGATCTCAGGGTCCTGGGATTGAGCCTTACATGGGGGGTGTGTGTCCCTGCTCAGTCTGCTCAGTGGGGAGTCTGCTTCTCCTTCTCTCTCTGCCTCTGTGTTCTTCGTCTGTCTGTCTGTCTCTCAAATAAATAAATAAAATCCTTAAAAACAACAATAACAACAAAACATGTACTTTGGCTGTTTTAGGAAAAGAAGGGATGTAGGATTGAAAGAAGGCAAGAGCAACACGTAGGAGATCAGAGGGTAGTGCTTTCACCCAGAGAAGACCTGATAGAGGCTTGGATGGGCTGGATGGCAAAGATGCCAATCCTTGGATGGGCTGGAGGAAAAGCACAAGTATCAGAAGAGGAAGTGGTAGATCTGAGAACGACCAGATGTAAAAGGCCAGAAGAAGAATCATTAACGTGGGTCCCGTGAATGAAATAATCTGAAACTGGAATTGTCTCTCCAAATCAGGACTTTGTGATTGCCACAGTTTTATGCTTCTGGAAACTTCCCAGCCTTCTCTTCCCCAGATTAAAAGCCAGAGGCAAGAGTGTCCTCATTCACATCCCAGGAGTCTGCATCTTCAGCAGCAAGCCAGGGGAGTCTGGAGTCCTGAGGGGGCTGAGTAGAGCAGGAAAACTCAGTGTTTGTGAAACAGAGAATCTGGACTCTGGCAGAGGGATGGCTCAGTGGGGCTTTCAAGGGATAAGCCTGGGTTTGAAGGAGTCGCTGCTCCCACACTTAAGTCTAAAACAGCGACCAGGAACTATTCAGTTCTCTCATATTTCAGTCAGCAAAATGAAGCCTTGTTCAAGGTCACAGAACCCAGCTACTGTCTGAGGAGAGATCCCTAGATAAACTGAGGGTGCGTGTTAAATGGCCAGCCCAATCACTCAGCACAGGCCACAGGAACACAGATCACGACAGTCTTGCATGTACGGGCCAGGAGGGAAGCTCTGTGTACTTCATGCGTTAAAGCCAGGTAAGGCTGGGAATGCCTTTTGTCTTGGCAATGCAGCCTAGAGAGGGAGCGAGAAAGACAAAACTCCCTAGGCCTTGGGCCTGCATTCCTGAGATGGGGTGAGAAGGGCTAAGGGGGGTGATCAGCAGGCCTGGGGTCAGCATGTCTGGTATGTTGGCTTGGGCTCTGCTCTTTGCTACCCAGGGACTAAGCTAACCCTGGCCCAGGGAGCAGCCTCCTGGTGGCTGGGTAGCAAGTGTCCTTAAAAGGCCACCTTTAAAAGGGCAGATTTTCTTTCTTTTTCTTTCTCTCCTTCTTTGTTTTTCAAATTTTACTTATTTATTTGACAAAAGGAAAGAACGCACAAGCAGGGGGAGCAGCAGAGGGAGAGGGAGAAACAGGTTCTCCACCAAGCAGGGAGCCTGATGCGGGCCTGGTTCCCAGGACCCCGAGATCATGACCTGAGCAGAAGGCAGACGATTAACCACCTGAGCCACCCAGGCGCTCCTAGAAAGGCGGATTTTCTGGTCAGAAGCTTCCAAATTCCACTCTCCTATGGCTCCAGGGAGGCTTTGTGCCTACTCTTGGGGGACTCCTTCCATATAACTAATTCACACAGATGCTTCCCCAGCAACTCCTGCCCCAGACTCAAGGCCCTGTGGAGTAGGCCCCAGTCTGTGGCCCGGACCTCGGACTGTGGACCGTCTCCTCCCTTTATGTGTTTGTTTTCAGTCCTCTGACCCCAGGTTGGCTGGTGAGGTAGGCAGAAGGAAGGACACACACACACACTCTCACACACACACACACACACACACACACACACGGTCTCCTGTGTCCCCCAGTCTGAGAGGCTGGTCAATGATTGACTGGCATTTCACAGGCTACTGGTTTCAGACTCCAGCCTGTTGACCCTCAGAGGTCATCTCCTTAAGCCAGAGCCCCGTCCTGCCTCTTCAGTACCACTGGTCTGGCCCTACACCTCCACCACCCACAGGCCCAGGTACCTCCTCAGGGGGATCTCAGGCATCTGCCCTCTGCCCCTCCTTGGCTCTCCTCTCCCCTGCAGTTGCCCCTCTCCTCCTGCCTCCCTCTCCACAGGCCCCTCACCGGACCCTTCTGGCAAACTCTCAGGCTCCTCCTCCCTCCCCGCTGAGGCCCCCTCAACCACTGTCCCTCAGACATCCTCTTTCCTTGGCTCTCCAGCCAGGCCCTGCTGGAGAGGCAGTGGAGGGGAGAAACGAATCAGCAGCGCCCACCCCTGCCCCCCTTCCTCTCCTCTTGTCAAACACCAGACAAGGTTTTCCCCTTCCTTCCCGGCTCTGAATGGGCTCATTCTCTTTGGAAGACTGGCCCCTCTCGAGCCTCCTCCCCGGGCGTGAGTTCTGACCCCGCTCCTCCCCCATCCCCACGCCGGCCGCCCCGCTCCTGCTGGCCCCGCCTTCTCTGGGCAACCCACTGGGACTGAGCATTGTCTCCAGTCCGGGGTGGTGGGGGTGGGGGGTTCCTGGGATCTGGGATGCGGAGAGGGTGTGCTTGTTGCCTGGGTGGGGGTTAGGCAGGAGGACATAGGATCTTTGTAGAGGAAGGACTGGTAGTTACCAGGATACCTTGGAGAGTCCTTCTCAAGCTCCGCTGTGGGAGGAGGGGGTGTTGGGGGAGGGGTGGTTCATGGTACTCTCGATTCGGGACTGGAGCAGAACGCATGAAGGTAAAGCCTTCTGGTTCAGTTTCCCTTAGTTCCCTTGCAATTTCAAGGCTCCTTTCATGCAAAATGGGGAAAGATACCATGCGCCTCATTTGACATCCCAGGACTCAGCGTGCTGAGAGGAGTGTGACTCCCAGGACAGCTGGGGGCCTGGAGGACGGGTCCAGTAAAGGACGTTCCATAGCAGCTTTCCTGGCTGGACAGACCTTCCTAACTAGAGCAGGGGAGTGTAGGACCTGGCGGAGAAGGGACATCTCTAACACTGACCCTAACACTACCCCATGAAGAGTGACACTCGAGTGTGAGCATGATCAGCAAGTGACTCTTGGAGCTAGGTCCAGGGTCTCTTCTCCCTCAGGGCTGAGAGACACCTTGACCAGGACCCTGGGTTTGGGTTTGTGATGGCTGAGGGTGATGGACTGGTTTGGGCTAGCTGTTCCCCTTTTCCCTCATTAGCCCTGAGACAGATGCTCCTGGGGAAATTGATTAACTCACATGAGCATCTTTTCCTTGACCCCACCCTCACACTAATTAACTCCAACTCTAAGGACAAAGAAAATAGGGGTGTTGATGCCCATCCTGAAGGACTGCCATGGTGTTCCCCCACCCCAGCAATATTTCTCAAACATTTGTGACTACTATCCAAGGAATAAATCTGTTGAGTATCATCACCCAGGATATACACAAACTTACCCACACTAACATGTGATGAGCACAATCATTTCTATTCCATTCTATTTCTTACAAAAAAAAAAAAAAAAAAAAAAAAAAAGACTTGTATTGATCATCTAAATTGGTTTGATGACTGACCTTCCAAGAGAACTTAACCTGCAGTTTGCACATTGCTAGTTCAAGCCAGAGGTGGACTATTCCCGTGGTGTTAAAGAAGGGTAAGCCCCAGGCCCCTCATTTGTATACATGTATATAAGTTTGTGCTCACAACTTTTTATTCCTTATCTTGAAGGGAGCCCCCCAAATTTCAAAATTCAAGCACCGCAAAACCTGCATCTTTCCCAGTGTAAGTAAACCTGCGACTTAAATGAGCAATTACCTTGTGCTCCATACTATTCTGAGCACTTCGCAAACACTGTCTCCTTTAATCCCTGGGACAGTATGCCAGATGCTGTTTTACGAGTGAGCAAACTTGGTCACTTGCCTAAGGTCATACTGCTAATATGTGGCCGATCTGGAGATTTGAACCCAGGTGGTTCTGATCCCAACCCCCACCCCCACCCCTGCCTATAATGCTGCTAGGAATATGAAAACAGTTTAAGAAATGCTGGTGTCCTTCATTCTCCAGTCCTCACTAGATGCCTCTGATCCCCTCTTGACCAGCACAGGCATGCTCTGCTCTTGGTCGAGGCATTCCAACTAGAGTTTGACAGACATAGGAAGTAAAAAATAAGGATGCCCCGTCAAATTTGAATTTCAGCTAAACAACGATTAATGTGTTAAGTATGTCCCATGCATTTTTGGTTGGAATTTCCAACGGAAACACACCTTCCTTCTGTCAACCCATCCTATCTCCCACTGGGCCTTAAGAGCAGGATCTGGGGCTCCAGATGGAATGCAGAGTGGGTAGGCAGAATTGGACACGCTAGTAAAATGCAAAGGACAAAAAAAGAACTTTGCATGGATTGGGAGCCCAGTGTCCCCCTAAAACCAAGAGAGGAATGTTCTTCGAAAGATTAAGTTGGATGCGCCTCAATTTGACTCTCCTCCAAACTTGTAGACCCAGTATTAAAACTGTGCTTTTCAACCTGGAAGAGATGCCCCCAAAATTCGAGAAGGTAGGCAAGGGAGTCCCGGAGGCCACAAGTTAAACACAACCCACCCATCCCCTTTACTATCAATTTGATTTGAGGATGTGGTGGGAGAACCATTGTTGGATATATATTTTTTAAATAGGCACAGGATGGAGTAGGATGCGAACTTGCCGGGAACGTCTGCGGTGAAACCTGCGACTTCAAGGAACGTTAAGGATGGCAGGCTGAAGCATTTGCCCTGGACTCCCCCCCGGGTGTGTGTGTGTCGGGGCCGGGGGGCGATCGGCGTCCCCCGCTGTAGGGTTCTCCGTGGGAACGCGCGAGAAGTGCGCAGGCGACCCCGGCGTCCGGGCGCCGGGAGGGGCGCACCCCAGGCCTGCGCGCCGAGGGAGAAAGTGAAGCTGGGAGTTGCCACTCCCAGGGACTCGCTGGAATGCGGTGGCGGGGGTGGGGGGGCGAGCCGGGAGCGCGCTCGCTCCCAATCACGGGAGGCGGAGGAGGTGGAGGAGGAGGGCTGCCTTGAGGAAGTACAAGAATGAAGTTGTGGAGCTGAGAGTGCCCTGCGTTGAGCCCCGGGAGCCGAGCAGAGACCCCAAGCAGCCGTTCGGCCCTTCGCCGCCCGGTCCAGCCCGAGCCATGGGGCCGGAGCCGCAGTGAGCACCATGGAGCTGGCGGCCTGGTGCCGCTGGGGGCTCCTGCTCGCCCTCCTGCCCTCCGGAGCCGTGGGCACCCAAGGTGGGTCTGGTGAGGGGAGGGCGCGGAGCGGAGACGCGACCCTGCAGCCCGGGGCTTCACGCCGAAGTCTCCGGGCAGGCGGGGGGCAGAGGGGGGCCACGCGAGCTCGCCGATCTGCGGTTTCGGACGGTCCCGGCGCGGCGGGCAGCCGGCCGGGGCGGGGAGGGGGGCCCCCGGGAAGGTGGGGCAGGGGGCGAAGACGCCCTAGGGGCGTCCTGGTCCGGAGACTGGCGCTTTCCAGACTCCGCCAAGGCTCTGGGAACTTGTCAGAAAAGTTCTCTGAAATTGTTCAGAAAGTTTGCCCTCAAAGGGTGGTACTGCATGGGGCATGTGTGTGAGCGTTTTTCCCCTTTCTGGAGCCCCTTCAGACCTTCTCAAAGCCTTTCCAGTTGGCAGCCTCCGCCTCCAGACTGGACTGGGCTGGATTCCTCGGGGGTCCCTGCGGCTGCCCCTCCCCCTGCCCCCTCCCCGTCCCCCGCCCCCTGCCCGCAGCGGATAGGGTTTAGTTGCTCCAGCTTCGGGCAGGATCGGGGTGTGGAGGGGGGTGGTGGTGGGGGGGAAAACAACCTGTCCGGCCAGAGCCGGGCCGGGGAGAGGGTGGCCGGTCCGACTGCAGGGTTGCCTCACGCTGGAGACTGAGGTGGGGGGAGGGGGAGACGTTTGTTGGGAGCGAGTTTCTTTAGGGCCAGCTCGGGGACTGTGCGCTTTGTGACTTTTGGAGAGCATGGACCACGGACGGGTGGTGGTGGGTTTCCTGGTCTGGGGCACAAGAGGGCCAGAGTTCCAAGCGAGGGATTCCTGGGCAGTTGTGGGGGCGGGGTGGAGAAGGAAAGTTGAAGAAATCCAGCCAGACGCGGGTACCCGGGCGCTGGATCGTCCTTCATGCTGCGTGTGGGGAAGGTTGGTGGTGGGGGCTGTGTTGTGTGGGTTTTGCCCCACTTTGTCCCTCTGGATGCACTGACAGGTAAAGCTGAGTTGGGCTGGAAAGACACTTTATGCCAGGCATGGTGCATGGCGGTTGGTGTGCATTCCTTCCTTTAAATCGTCAGACCGACCCTACAAGAGGAGACCTGCTGGTATTCTGGTTTCCAGGTGAAAACCGGGGCTTAAAGAGGTTTAAATAGCATCAAGGAAGTGGTGGGTCCAAGACTGGATCCCGGACAGTGTGACCCGCAAGCACACATTGGAAGTCCCTGTATCGGTCAACCTTGAACAATGGTGGAGACTGCTCCCTGCATCCCTGGGTTGCAGCGGGCCAGACGAAATAAGAGTGTTCTGGGAGTGGTGGGTGGTCTCCATTGGTCAGGGAGTCTGGAGAAGGGGTGGGTGTCATCCTGTGTGTGTGTTGCCCCTGGGCGCTGAGCGCTGCTGTGTTATCAGAGGGGTTTTGTCCCTGGGTGTTCCGGTGTTGTGTGGCCTGTGTGTTTGTGTGTCTGGGCTTTAGTGTTGCCAAACAGTAGTCTCCCTGCTGGCTTGGGGACTTAGCTGAACTCTGCCCTCAGGAGGAACTCCCTCAAGGTGCTGGGCCAGATCTGCTGTAAACAAGGGGAGGTGGCCCCACACCTTCTCTCCCAGGAAGGAGGCTCGGCTTTCCTGGGAGCCCGTCCTTCTCCCTGTTTCCCAGGCGGGTGCCCTCAGCCCTGACCTTCTGCTGGGATGGGTGAGGCTGGGCTGTGTGGTCAGACGGGGTTGCTGCCGATCTGAGGGCTCGGTTCTCCCACAGACAACTGGGGCCTCCTCAGGTCGATCTCACCCCTCCGTCTGCGCTGCTGGGTGCAAAGACAGATGTTGGGCGTGTCGGGCAGAAAATGGTGGCGGCAACAGCGCTGTGCCCAGCTGCCTCCAGTGTCCCTGTTGTATGGTAGGGCTGAGGGCTAGGGCAGGAATTTGAAGGAAAGGAGATGGAGAGGACCGGAGGGGCAGGATTTTGCCAGGATCCATTCCTAAATATTTATTTATTTCTGAGAAAGGGGGGGAGGAGGGAGGGGCAGAGGGAGAGAGAGAGAGAGATTCTCAAGCAGACGCCCCGCTGAGTGCCACCCCCTCCTCCCGCGGCCCCCCCCAGGTGAGGTCTCAGTCTGATACCCGTAGGATCCATCCTTAGAGGTCAAAGTTTTGTCAAGTGTAGTAAACACATACTTCTTATCTTGCAGAGCTCGTATTTTTAATTCCCAAACGATTCTTCCAACAACTTCCTTTTTACCATACTTGGGGGAAGTAACTACATTTTAATATTCAAGGAGAAGAAAAAAAACAATGAAATGCTAGAATGAAATGGAAAATGGAAAAAGGGAAAACACAGGGCAATCAAATACAAAAGCACCTTTTATTTTCTCTTGGTTTGGAATTACCCATACTCCTGCTATATGAACTTCTCTTGCCTTAAATTAAAAAAAAAAAAAAAGAAAGAAAGAAAAAAAAAGTGCAGTGTGCTATCTACGTGCCAGGTTCTTTTCCACGGATGGTTTCATTTCATCTCTGCAACAATCCCATGAAGTAGGTATACACGGTTCAAAAAAAGTGAAGTGACTTATCCATGGCTTCCGAGAGACCCAAACATGTCTAGACCCAATAATAATGTCTAACGAGGAAGCATTAAGAGTTGGGTGAAGTTTTGGGGTGCCTGAGGGCTCAGTGGGTTAAGTGGGATCAGGTCATGATCCCAGGGTCCTGGGATCAAGCCCCGCATCGGGTTCCCTGCTTGGCAGGGAGCCTGCTTCCCTTCCTCTCTCTCTGTCTGCCTCTCTGCCTACTTGTGGTTTCTCTCTCTCTCTGTCAAATAAATGAATAAAATCTTTAAAAAAAAAAAAAAAGAGTTGGGTGAAGTTTTATCCTATTCCACAGGAATGGGGTGAGTAAAGCCTCAGGGGCCGCTGGGTAGCCAGACTGGGGTAGAGGTGCTACTCTGTAATTCTGGCAAATGACCTCCTTTATCTAGGCTATAGAAAGGGGAGTTAGCTGGGCCCCACCGAGGTCCTCTCCCTCCCTGTCCTGCCCAGGGGGGCCTGCAGGGTATGGGACAGCTGAGTGGAAGCATGAGAAGCCAGTAGGGGGCTAGAGTTGGGGGGTGCTGGAGGAGGGCCCAAGTAGTTGTGCGTACCCCTGGGTGCTGAAATGATCTGGAAAGAGGTCCCCCCACTACCACCACATTGCCTCTGCCGGTGGGAAGACCTCCATCTCTTGCTGGGGCCACCTTTCTTCCCCACCCCTGGGCATGAGGGGTGTGTGCTCTCCAGGAGTGGGAGAATTATGATAGCCAATGTTTGTGTTGTCTCAGTTCTGTTTACAAAGCCTTGTTGTGTTTACAGACTGCTTTTTGATTCATTATCTCATTTAACTCTCATTTAACTTCTCTGCAGAGAGTAAGAGTTGTTATTGTTTTATTATGCCATCCTTACAGCCAAGTTCAGGTCACTAAATATTCATTGAGAGTGCCTGCAAAGTCATAGGCACTGCTGGGCCTAGAGATGAACCTGATGTGGACTCTGTCCCAGAGGTCCAGGGACTTGCTCAGGGTCACACACAAGCAGCCCAGCTAGGGTTCTGGTTTAATGACCCTGAGCCCAGGCCCTTGTCTGATATTGGCCTTGATACACCACGTGTGTGTGGTGGGTGAGTTCTGGGCATCTTACCCACCTGGGCTCTTACCCTTTGGGTCTGGGGGAGGTGAGCTTTGGGGGTGCAGGTAGTGACATGAAGACCAAAGGAAGTATCTCTTGCTGGTGAGCAAAAGAAGCATCTGGGGCTGAAGTGTCATGGGGAGGAAAGAACCCTCTTGAGAGCATTCCCACAGTGTGGACCGAACCTTGACACTGAGGTCCAGCCGGAGGGGATATGAAAGACCCTGAACAGCCTTTGAGCAGAGGGATGGGCACCACTGCTTCAACTGATCTTTTGGTTTGGAAGTTCTTGATTGGATTCCTTCCTTCCATCCATCCATCCATCCATCCATCCATCCATCGTCATCCAGCAAACTCTTACCTGGTGTTGGGCTGGTCCTGCATCATTGTGCTGCACCAGAGAGCTGGAGATCGGGGCCCCTGAAGGTCAGGTGTCCTGGAGACGCAGAGCCCCTCTGTAGAACAGGACTTCCCACCCCCTCCTCCAGAAGGTCAGTGGAGGCTGGGTGGATATGGGGGACTGGTGAGGACTGGAGAGGAGGAGATTGGTGAGGAGAAGGGGAGTGGTGGGAGGGGCTGAGCTTCCTGGTGAAGGGGAAGGAGTCAGAGAGGTAGGGGAGGTGACAAGAGGCCCTTCTTGGCTTCATGTCAACTTGGTGGGGGAATTTGCCTGCCAGCCTCCAGCTCCCTGGGAGAGAGTAGGTCTCCGTACCAATTTTGCCACCTGTTGCAAATACTTAAAGAATCTTAGACTCAAATCAGCCACAGACAAACTCACTAGCGGGGCGGGACTACCACTCTTTGGTCCTGGACTCAGCGCAGCCCCCCTTCCCTGCCCAGAGCCTATCATGTTTATCAGTGGCATCAACTGAATTGGTGTGTCTTTCCCTTTGCACCAGGCATTGAGGGGGAATTTGTCCGTGTCCAGTGAAAAATGTAGGATCTAAAGTCAGACTCAAGTTCAAATCCTACCTCTCTTGGCTTACAAGCTTGATGATCTCAGGAGAGTTAGCCCTGTCTGCCTCAGCTTTCTTTGGGAGATAAGAGTTTGCAGTCCTTGAAACTCCGCCCAGAGGGCCTGCCCGCAAACAGTAGGTGCTCAGTTAATGTCCCTGCCCTGGGTGTTCCCATTGTTGATGTTTTCCTATTGCCTGGTTGCCACAGCTGGTGTCCCTTAGAGGTGGCAGAGGGCCTCAGGGGGTGGAGACAGCCTCTGCCTCAGCTCTGTTTGTCCCTGTCGCAGGCTTGGGCAGGCTTGGGCCAGAGCTTTGGGGTCTGGGCCTAAAGACAGCTGTGCCTACAGAGCAGCTGAGGCTGCTGAGGCCGCGGGAGGTCCTTGCAGCGGGCGTTATTTTGGGCCTGTTCTGCCATCCCCAGCTCCTATTTCTCTTGGGAGTCTGGAGAGAGGGACCCTTGAGTTCTATTTCTGGGCCCTCCCCTTCCTCCTCCTCCTCCTCTGCTTCCTTCCCTCTCTGTCCCAGGGGTGGGAGAAGAGACCACACTGGCTTTTACTGGTAGACTGTCGGCTCATGGCCCACAGGAGGGAACCCAGGAGCTTGCCCCACTAGCCTCTTCCCAGCTTTTGGGAGGCAGAGGGATCTTTTGTTATGCCCAGGTCCCCAGGACTGGACTTCAGGCTCCACGTTGCTAGGAGAGCAGGAGCCCTGCTGTTAGACCTTAGAGTCCGCCACCACTGTCCCCTGTAGGCTGGGGGAGGTAGGGTGGCGGCCCACAGGAATTGAGGTGGCTCAGACACCTGTGGGCTGTGTCTCTGGGGGTGCCCTCCGCCCACCTCGCCCCCAACCCCGGCACACCCTCCTGGGCAAGACGAGCTAGGTGATTCATCTTCTCACCAGAGCAGAAAAACGAGTTCAACTGGGCACTTTACTCTCCCCCCTGCTGGCAGGCACGGAGCCAGCGGTTGTCCACAGTAGCCCCTCACTAGGGTTGGCTTTCCTTCTAGATTCCTGGGCTTCGTAGGCCCTTCTGGGCTCAGCGACACCCTGTGGGGGCCCAGGGGGGCTGGGGAGGCAGTTCGGCTCGATGCCCCTTGGCTGGTGGCTGGCACCGGGCAGGTAGGCAGAGCTGACGTAGTGCCCTTGCGGCAGGCGTTTCGTGGCAAAGACTCTGCCAGCTGGTTCTGGAGCCTTGCCCTGAGGAGGTGGCAAGGGTGAAGTGCCAGCACAGGAGCCATCAGAGGAGGCATCGTCCAGGCCCAAGGTCTGTGGCCTGGGTCCGGATGCCCATTGTTGGGGGTCTGATACTCCTTTTTTTGGCTGGGGGAATTCCAGAGGTCCCTGCAAGTGACCAGGCCCCTAGGGGTCCCCATGCCCCAGCTGTGACTCTACCCGACTTCCTGGGTGGCATTGTGAGGGTGGATATCCCTTGCCAAGAGGTTGGCATGTGGGTGGTATTGGAATGGGGTGCTCTCCCAAGCAAACAAATTGAGTTTGTTTGCTTGGGAGAGGGGCAGGGGGTACCCCGAAGATGCATGATTCATCATGGCCTCTCTAGGGGGATTTTTACCCCTTGGCCATGGGTCGGGCCTTTGGGACAAAGGGAGGCTTTCTTTGCCAGCCAACACGCTGTATCAGGCAGGCAGGCTCCCCAGGCCTGGCACAGTGGGGGCCCCTTCTGGATGGGCCACGTTAGAAGGGGCCTCTCCTTGGATTTCCCTCCTCTTCCCAAACTTGCAAACCTTCTTTTGCAGTTGTGCCTCCTGCAGGTGTAAGGGACATGGGAAAGGCTCCTTCGCTTGTGCTTTCTCACCCTCGAGATGGCACGACTCGGGGGCAGGGGGGGTGTGGAGGAGGGGCCAGGCTGCAGAAGCCCCTGGGCAGCGCCCTCTGACCCATGCCCTCCCTCCCACCAGTGTGCACCGGCACAGACATGAAGCTGCGGCTCCCAGCCAGTCCCGAGACCCACCTGGATATGCTCCGCCACCTCTACCAGGCCTGTCAAGTGGTGCAGGGTAACCTGGAGCTCACCTACCTGCCTGCCAATGCCAGCCTGTCCTTCCTGCAGGTGAGGCCCCTGGGTGACCCAGCCAGGCTCTGCCTCCAGCTGAGCGGAGCCCTATGCCAATAAGTGCTGAGAGAAGAGGGTGCTGTCTGTTTCTGCTCTCGTTGCGGTTCCTTAACTGGGAAGTCCTTTCTGATGTCTGCCCCCTGTCTCTGCTGCTGCAAGACTGGTTGACTCCCTCTCTGTGACATGGCAGGCCACGGACATCTCGGGGTGGAATGGACTCGATTCTGTGCTAAGTTTTTTTGCTCTCTTGCCAGCATGATCCCTTCCCCCCGTCCCCCTGCCCTAGCCGTTGTCCCTGCCCTGCCTGGAGTGGCGAGTGGGCAGCTAGGAGATACGGGTTCTAGGTACCTGTTCTGGTACTAACAAGCTATGCAAGTGTGGTCTTGGCCCTTGGCTTTGGAAGCAGTAAGAGGCGTAGACTGCCCTCTGGGAAACTATCAAATGGGAAATGTGTGTGAAAGCGTCTCATGAACGGGAGAGAGCGGGAACCAGCCTGTTGGGTTGTGGCCACTGCGACCTGGATTGGGGCCATGTGCGTGATGCGGGATCAAATCACAGACATCCTCTCACGCAGGTCTTTTCCTTTCATGGCCGAGGAAGCTGAGATGCAGAGCGGGTGGGACGCTTGCTCTCAGTTCAAAAGTGCTCCACCCACCGTCTTGACCCTACAAGAATCTGACTTGGGGAGGTGGAGAGGGGCCTTGGTCTTTATGCCTGAGAGAACTGGACTTCTCAGTGGAGGGGGGCTTGGCCCCAGATCCCAAGCCCTTGGTAACCCTGAGGGGGTCTTAGGGGACTGGTAGTGTTCCAGGGCCCAGACCTGCCTCAGCCCCGCGACCCTCTTCCCTCCCAGGATATCCAGGAGGTGCAGGGCTACGTGCTCATCGCTCACAGCCAAGTGAGGCAGGTCCCGCTGCAGAGGCTCCGAATTGTACGGGGCACCCAGCTCTTTGAGGACCACTATGCCCTGGCCGTGCTGGACAATGGAGACTCGCCCGAGGGGGGCCCCTCTGTGGCAGGGGCTGCCCCAGGAGGGCTGCGGGAGCTGCAGCTTCGAAGCCTCACAGGTGGTCATCACTGTCACCATCACCTTCTCCTCGATGTTGGGAGCTGGCAGGGGCCACCGCTAGCCATGGGAGGCTGTGGGTGAATTAGAACTTGAATCCCTCAGGATGGATGCAGGTAGAGATAAGGAAGGTGCCGGGAAGAAGGGAAACGGGAAGTCACGGCTTGTATGAGCCTGCACAGTTTGGTAATGAGGATACAGGCTGGGGTTTCTCCACTTCTTGGCCAAGCACCCATGTGCAGTGAACAACCTGTGTAACTGTATGTGGCAGCCTCGGAGCTGACAGTATCCCAGACTCTGTGGCTGGTTATTTTGCACACAGGATCCCATCTTGGTGCTATCTTGTAAAGAAGCATCAATATTAGGCTCTTTTTACAGATGAGAAAACAGAAAGGTTTACAGTGAATGGGTGACTTGCTCAAGGTTACATAGCTAGTTAGTGATGAGGCTGGTTTTCAGGCTCCAGAGTCTCTCCTAACCATGAGGCAGTGTGCCCAGGGGGTAGAGGTGGGAGGATAGGAGAGAGTGACGTGGACATCTGGACCAGGTCATGGACAGCCCACCCCTCCCTGGAACTCAGGTTGTTCATGTGTATGTGGAGCAGGGGTGGGGTGGGGCTGGTAGAGCTAGAAGATGCGGGTGTCTTCTCTGTGGGGCGAGTTTAAGAGCCCTGCTCCCCTCTAAAGAAGCCAGGAGGGCCCCACTGGAAGGCAGAAGGTGGCCGGCAGGAGAGGAAGGTGCTAATTATTGCTCACCCTGCAGAGATCCTGAAGGGCGGGGTCTTGATTCAGCGGAACCCACAGCTCTGCCACCAGGACACGATCCTGTGGAAGGACATCTTCCACAAGAACAACCAGCTGGCCCTCACGCTAATAGACACCAACCGCTCTCGGGCCTGTAAGCCATGCTCCTCCCTCCCTGCCTGCCACTTCCACTCTTTCTTGGGCAGCCCGGAGCCCCAGACTCCTGGCTTACACCCACCATCCGAGCCCTGCGCTAACCCTGCCCATTTCCTCATTCTACCCCATTCTCTCCGTGTCTCTTCATCTCTGTGGCCCTCTGTCCTGCCTCCCTCTGCTTTTAGAGTGCGCCTCGGGTCCTTCGTTCCTGCCAAGTCTTTCCTTGTTGTGTATTTAACCTTCTGATCTCTGTCTCTCTGTTTCTGTCCCTAGGCCAGCCCTGTTCTCCAGCTTGTAAAGACCCCCACTGCTGGGGAGCAAGTTCCGGGGACTGTCAGAGCTGTGAGTCTTAGGCCCAGAATCTGGGGGACAGGGGGCTGAGTGGAGGAAAGGGGACATGGGGCGAGGCGCGGGTTACCAGGCCTTGGTGTCTTCCCTCGAGTGGGAGGTCGTGATGCCAGGGAGGGTTTGGTGCCCGGCGGGGGACTGCCCAGGCCTCATCCTGCCCCTTGTCTGACAGTGACGCGAACCGTCTGTGCTGGCGGCTGTGCCCGCTGCAAGGGCCCGAAACCCACGGACTGCTGCCATGAGCAGTGTGCGGCTGGCTGCACGGGCCCCAAGCACTCGGACTGCCTGGTACGTGCCCATGGGGCCCCAGGGTGGGCGCAAGGCAAGAGGCGCCCCACCGGCTGCGGCCCTCTTGCCCCTTGAACACCAGGGAAGAGCAGCCCAGTGACCACCAGCTGCCTGTCCCTCTTGTCCACCCACTCCCCACCCCTCCAGGCCTGCCTTCACTTCAACCACAGTGGCATCTGTGAGCTACACTGTCCAGCCCTGGTCACCTACAACACAGACACCTTCGAATCCATGCCCAACCCTGAGGGCCGGTACACCTTCGGAGCCAGCTGTGTGACCTCCTGTCCCTGTGAGTGCCAGGGACAAATGTCATTTCGTAATTTTGCTTGGAGGGGGGCTGGTTTGCTGGTTTATGTAAATGGCAGCTCAGGTGCAACCAAGAGCCCAGGCTGAGGAGCTGGGCCGCCTGGGTTTGAAACCTAGCTCTCCCATATTCTAGTCATGTGACCTGCCCGCTGTACCTTCGTGTTCTCATCTGTGAAATGGGAACGATAGCCCCACCCTTGTAAGGTGGTTATAATGTTTGAACGAGTTCTTATATTTTTATTATTTTTTAAAAGATTTTATTTTATTTTATTTATTTGACAGCAAGAGAGATCACAAGTAGGCAGAGAGGCAGGAAGAGGGGAGGGGGAAGCAGGCTCCCTGCTGAGCAGAGAGCCCGATGTGGGGCCTGATCCCAGGACCCTGAGATCATGACCCAAGCCAAAGGCAGAGGCCCAACCCACTGAGCCACCCAGGCTCCCAGTTCTTTTATATATATATATATATATATATATATATATATTCTTTTAAATTAATTAATTAATTAATTTGATACAGAGAGATCACAAGTAGGCAGAGAGGCAGGCAGAAGAGGAAGGGAAGCAAGCTTCCCGCTGAGCAGAGAGCCTGATGCGGGCCTCGATCCCAGGACCCTGTGATCATGACCTGAGCTGAAGGCAGAGGCTTTAATCCACTGAGCCACCCAGGCACCCTAGTTCTTTTTTTTTTTTTTTTTAAGATTTTATTTATTTACTTGACAGAGAGAAATCACAAGTAGATGGAGAGGCAGGCAGAGAGAGAGAGGGAAGCAGGCTCCCCACTGAGCAGAGAGCCCGATGCGGGACTCGATCCCAGGACCCTGAGATCATGACCTGAGCCGAAGGCAGCGGCTCAACCCACTGAGCCACCCAGGCGCCCCTAGTTCTTATATTTTTAAAAGATTCATTTATTTATTTTTAGAGAGAGAGATTGCAGGGGGAGGGGCAGAGGGAGAGAATCTCAAGCAGACTCCTTATTGAGTGCAGAGCCTAATGAGGGCTGATCTCAGGACCTGGAGATCATGACCTCAGAAATGAAGAGTTGGATGCTTAACTGACTGAGCTGCCCTGGCGCCCCTGAATAAGTTAATATTTGTAAAGCTCTTACAACAGGGCCTGGCACATACTGAGCACTCCCTAACTGCTGATTTTTATTCAATAATCTAGATTGGCCAGAGTTTCTTTTAACAGCTTCCCTATTTATTGATGTGCATTCAGGGACTGACCTTGGATGTAGGGCCCTCTTTCTTCCCATCATGGGTGACAGGAGTGGGCTCTCGGGTCCTGGTTGTGCCCTCCCCATGGTAGGTCAGAATGAATGTAGAGCCGGACTGTGCTCAAGTCCTGGCTTCTCCACTTAATAGCACAAAGACCTCGAGTAATTTACATAAAATTGCTTTGGTTCCCTCTTGACAAAAAGGGAGTCAGTGTCCATCACATAGGGTTGCTGTGAGGTGTAAATGAAGGTCAAGTGCACAGACACATAGTAAGGGCATTTCAGTATTGGTCGGTCCTGTTTACTCTGTGGGCACGGGGACATTGCTCATGTTGTGGCATAAGGGGCCAGGGCACCCGGACCCACGGTCTCCCTCTCCTCAGACAATTACCTGTCAACGGATGTGGGATCCTGCACCCTGGTCTGTCCCCTGAACAACCAAGAGGTGACGGCTGAGGATGGAACGCAGCGTTGTGAGAAATGCAGCAAGCCCTGTGCCCGAGGTGACTGCTGGCCATACCCTGAGCCAGGCTGCGCTTCCTGTCCCTCTGCACACCCAGCTCAGCGTTGCCCGCTATCCCGACCCTCTTCAGACCCTCCTGGGACCCCGTCCTTTCCTTCCTCTGCCTCTGTCCTGGCCCTCCCTGGATCGGCCCCACACATTCCCCCATATCTCCTATCAGTGTGTGAGGGGGTATATGGCCCCAGGGCCGGGGGCTGGGGTGCAGGCTGTGGGCAGGGCCCCGCAAGTGGAGGCCCTAATGCTCCGTGTGGGGGCCAGGATGGCCCCTCCTCACCCCTGCCCCTTCCCACAGTGTGCTACGGCCTGGGCATGGAGCACCTGCGGGAGGTGAGGGCGGTCACCAGCGCCAACATCCAAGAGTTTGCCGGCTGCAAGAAGATCTTTGGGAGCCTGGCATTTCTGCCAGAGAGCTTTGAGGGGTAAGGATCTGCGAAGTGCAGGGCGGGCACAGTGGTCTGAGGACGCTCACCAAATCCTGAGCGCCCAGAAGTGGCAGCCTCTCTCTGGGGACTGAGTGGCGGCGGGTGTGGGGTGGGGGGAGGCTTGTTCTCATCAATGACGTGTTCTCCGCAAACATGCACTTGTAGGGCGGTCCAGCCATTCAAAAATTCTCCTTGAGTTCATAGTGGCTTTATTCATATAGCCCCCAGCTGGGAATAATGCAAATGCCTCTCAGAAGGTGAAGAGGTTAATAGATGGTGGTATATCTAAACACTGGAATTCTCAAGTGATAAAAAAGAGACAAAGTAGACACTGGTGGATTCGACAGCATGGACAGACCTCAGGACCCTTATGTCCCGCAAAATAAGCCAGGCAAGAGAGAGGCCCCATGGCACGATTCTCTTCACGTGAGGCTCTAGAATACGCAGAACCGCCCTGTGGTAATAGAAATCAGAACAGTGGTCGTCCCCGGGGTTGGGGGGGCGGCCTGGAAAAGGGACATGAGAGAAATTTCTGGGGTGAATGGCAGCATTCCGTGTATCAGTTGGGGTCGTGGATACATGAGTGAATGCACTTGTCGAAACTTCTCCAAGTGGACATTAAAATTGTGCATTTTATTGCATGTGAATGAGACCTCCTTAAGATTATGTGTTAAAAAAGGAGAAAAAAAAAATTCCCTTTAACCCTTCCTATAGCTGTGTTCCCCGTTCAGAGGAAACCACTGCTGACAGCTTGCGTGGGTTCTTCTAGACCAATTCTCCATCTGTGGACACACGCAGAGGAACATAGCTGTAGTAATTTTGTTGAGGAGGTTGACTTAAAGTGGGAGCTCACTGTGGGCCTTGTCTGCCTCTTGCCCTGGAGAGTTGGCCATGACCCTTCGTGTCGGGCTGCCTCTCGCAGGCGAGAGCTGGGGCTGAGGAGCCAGGTGGCCTGGGTTTGGAACCTGGCTCTCCTATAGTCTGGTCATATTACTTGTCTGTTGTACCTTCATATTCTCATCTGTAAAATGGGGGCAAGGATAGCCCCACCCTCACAAGGTGGTTACAACGTGTGAATGAGTTAGTAATATTCATGTGCTGTTAGAATGGTACCTGGCAGATACTAAGTGCTTTTTTTTTTTTAAAGTGCTCTTAAATGTTAATTTTCGTCTCTAGTCAGGGTGGATAGGGTTTATATTTAACAGCTCCCCTATTTCCTGATGGGTATTTAGGTCGTTATCAGTTTTGGCTCTTAGAAACAGTTCTGTGCTGTACGTGTCTCTGGAACAGGAGCCAATGTCTGTCTAGGCCACATTCCTAGAAGTAGGATTTCTAGATCAAAGCATATAAATACTGTTTTGACAGACCCTGCCAAACTAGGGCCTGGGCTTTGAAACTCGGGATGAAAACAGCCGGGCTTGATGGGCAAAGGGTTTAAGTGAAGTCATTAATGGAAGGGGGAAGGGGGGTGGGGCTGGGCCAGCTCCGGGGGTCATGCCCACCCGCTTCCTGGCCGTGCTGACTCCTCTCCTAATCCTCCTTCTAGAGACCCAGCCTCCAACACTGCCCCCCTCCAGCCTGAGCAGCTCAGAGTGTTTGAGGCCTTGGAGGAGATCACAGGTGGGCTTTGCCTCTCAGCATGCTGCTCGGATGGGGTCGGGGGTCCTCCTCCTGTCCCCACACCTCTAGCCTCCCCCTGTGCCTGCAGGTTACCTGTACATCTCAGCATGGCCAGACAGCCTGCCTGACCTCAGTGTCTTCCAGAACCTGCGAGTCATCCGGGGACGAGTTCTGCATGAGTGAGCACCGGGGAAGCAGGGCCCCAAGGAGAGGCTGTGGGTGCGGTGGGCACTCATTCCCCGGGGGGGCTCCAGCAGTAAACCTTCCACGGGAGTTTGCCTAGTGTGCTGGGGACGGGAGGGAGGGGAGGGCAGCCCTTGCCGACGAGGGAGGGTCGGTGGTACAGCCAGACCGTCCTCCCACAGCGGTGCCTACTCGCTGACCCTGCGAGGGCTGGGCATCAGCTCTCTGGGGCTGCGCTCGCTGCGGGAACTGGGCAGCGGGCTGGTCCTCATCCACCGCAACGCCCACCTGTGCTTCATACACACGGTGCCCTGGGACCAGCTCTTCCGGAACCCGCACCAGGCCCTGCTCCACAGCGCCAACCGGCCAGAGGCCGAGTGTGGTAAGATAGGGAGCCTGGCACCGCGCGCTCCCCGTCTGCCAAGCACCCACCCGGGTGCCCCGGTGGGTTGGGGGGAGCCTAGCAGCAGCAATCTCGGGCTCGTGCAGGTTGCCTGTTCCTGACCGGCTCTGGCTGGCTTGACCTCTGGGCATGGCTTCTGGCTGGGTCCTGCCACACCTGCCTTTCCTCTCTGGTCCTGGAACCTCTGCTCTTTGTGTCCCCTCACCCTCCCCTGCATTGCCCAGCACCTGTACCCACCACTCCGGGTCACGGCCACCACCCCCAGCCTCCTCCCCTGGGTCACTTGGACCTGGAACCTCCCTTGAGTGTCTCCTCTGACCCCTTCCTCCTCACTGCAGTGGGCGAGGGCCTGGCCTGCTACCCGCTGTGCGCCCATGGGCACTGCTGGGGTCCGGGGCCCACCCAGTGCGTCAACTGCAGCCAATTCCTTCGGGGCCAGGAGTGCGTGGAGGAATGCCGAGTACTGCAGGGGTATGCGGGGTGGGGTAGGGGGGCGGCCAGGGAGAGGGCCCAGGGGCTCCTTCCAGACACCCCCCTCATCAGCCACCCCCTCTGTCAGGCTACCCCGGGAGTATGTGAAGGACAGGTACTGTCTCCCATGCCACTCCGAGTGTCGGCCGCAGAACGGCTCAGTAACCTGCTTTGGGTCGGTGAGTTGCCGGTGGGCTCGAGCTGGTGGGGAGGGAAGCGAGGACTGGAGGGAAACCAGGCCAAGTCTGCTCAACTGTCCCAGGAGAGGGCTCGGAGTTCAGACCTGGATGAGGGGAGGGTTGAGGACTCGGGGGACGCTGGGGACTGCAGGAGTTGTGTGGCAGACCACGTGACCCTGTGGACCATGTAGGCGGCCCAGGGAGGCCCCTGTGCTTGGCTGTGGTTGTGCCATGGCAGTCAGACCTCTGTGCTTAGGCATGAGACTATCTGGATTCGAATCCAGGCCCTGCTTCCAGCCTTGATTTTTTTCATTTGTAAAATGAGTATCACTTGAGTTACCTCCCTGGAAAGTAGTAAGCATGAATTTAAAATAGGGCTTGGTGCCCTGCTCAAGCACCAGAAGGATTTGCTACATATTAGTTACTGTTAACTTGCTCTTTTATCTTAGTAATAGGCTCTCCTATGGGGTTGAAGCCTGGGACCTGGGGCGGGAGACCCAGCAGGTCTGCAGCAGGTCTGGGCTATCCCAGGAGCGGGGTTGAGGGGGAAGGAGCGCATGCTGTTGAGTGGGAAGCGTGAAGGGGACACATGGGTCAGGTCCTGCTGCCCTGGGAGGTGTTGGTGCCAGCCCCCTACAAATCCTTCCTCCCCTCCCAGGAAGCTGACCAGTGTGTGGCCTGCGCCCACTACAAAGACACTCCCTTTTGCGTGGCTCGCTGCCCCAGTGGCGTGAAACCCGACCTCTCCTTCATGCCCATTTGGAAGTTCGCCGATGAGGAGGGCACGTGCCAGCCATGCCCCATCAACTGCACCCACTCGTGAGTCTGAGGCCCTTTCTGCAGGCAGGAGCACTTTGTCCCGGAGCCTTTCTGGGGCTCTTATTGTAAAAGGGGGATAACTCTGCCTTTGCTTATCCTGAGACTCTTAGTTTGTTTTGTTCTTTTCTAATCCCCAAAGTAGCACTTGTAAAAAAAAAAAATTTTTTTTTAAGATTTTATTTACTCATTTGAGAGAGAGAGAGAGACAGAGAGAGAGGAGAGTACTAGCAGGTGGGAGAGGCAGAGGGAGAAGGAGACTCCCTGCTGATCTAGGAATGGGGCTCGATTCCGGGGTCCTGGGATTGTGACCTGAGCTGAAGGCAGACGTTTAACTGACTGAGCCACCCGGGGGCCCCTGTTAAAAATTTTTTAATGAGGCACGCCTGGGTGGCTCAGTGGGTTAAAGCCTCTTTGGCTCAGGTCACGATCCAGCTGTCCTGGGATCAAGCCCCACATCAGGCTCTCTGCTCAGCAGGGAGCCTGCTTCCCTTCCCCTCTCTCTGCCTGCCTCTCTGCCTCCTTGTGATCTCTGTCTGTCAAATAAATGAATAAAATCTTAAAAAAAAATTTTTAATGAAAGCATGAAATATAAATGAATGTTGTTGGCAGTTGTATCCCCACTGCTAATAATTTGTAATATTTTTTCTCCAGTTTTTACCTGTGCACATGCTAACATAATTATTATTATACCACGTTAAATGAGTTTGAATATATATAATTACTCTTAGTTGTTTTTATCTATTCACATTCTAACATGTTATTATAATAGATAAACTGTTAATATACATTATTATTCTCTTACTGTTTTTATCTGTGCACACGCTAACATACTATTTTTTACTAAAATAAGATCATAGACCATACATATTGTTTGCAAATTGCTTTCTTTTTTTTTTTTTAAGATTTTTATTTATTTTATTTTTGAGAGAGAGAGCACAGGCAGGAAGGACAGAGGGAGAGGGAGAAGCAGGCTTTCTGCTGAGCAGGGAGCCCGATGCGGGGCTCGATCCCAAGACCCTGGGACCATGATGTGAGCCGAAGGCAGATGCTTAACTGATTGAGCCACCCAGGTGCCCCTGCTTTTTTTTTACACTTAACAGAAGCTTGCAATGTTTTTCCATGTCCTAACATGGTGATTTACCCTATTCTATTTTTTATTTTTCATTTAGTTCTTTAGTTACACGTGAGACCCATGAATACATCCTTATGTTGAACATGTTCAGCAATATTAAAGTATAAATACGGCAAAGCAAACGTGCCCTTTTGTTCCACTCCCCTGGGAAGAACCATCAGATTGACTCCAGTTTGTCATCCTTCCAGGCTTTTCCCTACACATTCACGTAAACATATATTACATTTATAGTAGTTGAGTCCTGTAAGAGTGCTGTTTTTGTAGGTCAGAAATGGTCAAGGAACCGCAGTTTCATATAGTTCCTCTGCTACACCGTCAGGTTTGTGTGCACACATCAGTTAATGCAAACAGGGTCATGCTCTGTACACTGTTCTGTATTTCGCTTCCCTCCTGTCCCCCCCCCCCCAGTTTATGTATCTTGGGGTCCTTTCGTGTGAATGCACCCATTTTTTTTAACTACTACATCTGCAGCACAGATGTAGTAGTATTTTTTTTCTTTCTTTTTTCTTGCTCGTTCTTTTCTTTTTCTTTCTGTTGTATTTTATTACACTTGAGCTCCGTGTACGGGTGAGCATCTTGTACGTGCCCCCTGGCGTACAGGTGTTGTCATATTTAGGGTCTATCCCAAGAAGTGGAACCACTGGGTCACAAACAGGATTTCCTAGGTGTCGCCAAACGGTCCCCTGCAGACGTTGGGCCAGTTTTCTCCCCTGGCATTCTTTTGCAGCAGAAGTGGCCGTCCTTTTGGACTTGATGCTCCTTTGGGTGCCCCTCAGTTCCTACCCTCCCAATTCCAGGGAGGTGGAGGGGAGCAGGAAATTCGAGTTCAAGGCCAGAGAAGGAATCTCCTTGTGGGGTGGTAGGAACAGCACTGGTGACCTTGAGTCCAGTTTCTGCCTTTGTCAGATGGTTAATAGCCCAGCCACTGCCATCCCAGGATGGTTGTGAGGCTGGAGTAAGCCCAGGAGGTGGTGTTCAGCGTGGCTGATGGGTCTGTCTCTCCTGCAGCTGTGCGGATCTGGACGAGAGGGGCTGCCCCGCCGAGCAGAGAGCCAGGTCAGCCCAGTCCCCGGGACATGCCCTATGCTGCCCCTCAACCCCCTACCAGTCCCTGGGTGGTTGTTGCTGTTTGGGGGGGGGGTCTCCTGACATGACACCTGTCCCTTCCTAGCCTAGTCTCCCACTGTTGATTCCCCTTTCAGTTTGTTTCAACGAGTGGATGGAGGACCTCCTTAGGATGCCTAGGGGGCGGGGAACAGGAAAAGATGGCGAAGACCCCGCCACTATCTCCTTACCCTTGAGTAGCTAGATGTCTCATAAGGGACAAAGGGAGCATTCAACTCCCAGGATAAAAGGTAGATTGAGAAGACAGTGTAACTGCCCTGGAGCAGATGATGAAGTCTTAACCGGGTGGGGGAGGCTTCAAGGAGGAGGTGGCATTTGAGCCAGGCCTTGAAGGTAGGTCACTTGCATTAGACAGAAGGCAACCGGGTGTCACGGTGGGGGAGGGGCCAGGAACATCTAGGAAGTGTTCAGTTTGAAGGTTCTGGTGTGGTGGGCCACTGAGTGAGCACACAGAAGGGAGGAAGGGATGAAGTCTGAGTCGGGTTAGGGCATAGACCTTCCTTCACTACTGGGCCACAGGGTTGGACTTGATTTCTGGGCAGTGGGGAGCTTTGGGAAAGACTCTGGGGACAAAAACAGATCGGAGTGTGTCCTCAGCAATTGTTTGTCCGTGAAACAAGCATTCACGAGAGGTCTGTGGTGTGCCAGGCTTTGGCCAAGCAAGGGAGGGGGGCACGCGTGGCCATGGCGGGGGTCAACCCCCAGGAGCTTCATCTGTCCCAGGATGAGCTGAGGCTGGAACGATGACCCTATGGAGAAATGGTGGTCCAGGCAGAAGTAATGGAATGCACCAAGGCTGGGGGTGTGGAAAATCATGACCTATGGGTGAAAAATTTGGCTCAAACATCAGAATCACTGGGTGTGCATTTCTGGGCCCCGCCCCATACCACAGTCAGAGTTGCTGGGAGTGGGGCTCCAGACTTGGGCCCATTAACCAGCTCCCTGGTGATTTTTGTCAGGAAGTTTCAGAGTTCTAGGCTAGAGCCATGGGCAGGCACATAATTTGGAGATGGGGTTAAAAAGGGCTAGAAGTGTCCACCACTCCAAGGTGGTTGGAGCCAAGGGAGAAAGAGAGGATGGAGTCCATGGGTCATCCTTCCAACTATCCCCCTTTTAAAATTTTTATTATTTATTTATTTTTTTAAAGGTTTTTATTTATTTGACAGAGAGATCACAAGTAGGCAGAGAGGCAGGCAGGCAGAGAGAGAGAGGGAAGCAGGCTCCTGCTGAGCAGAGAGCCTGATACAGGGCTTGATCCCAGGACCCTGAGATCATGACCTGAGCTGAAGGCAGAGGCTTAACCCACTGAGCCACCCAGGGCCCCCCCGACCCCCCCCAGCCTTTTTTAAAGATTTTCATTTATTGAGAGAGAGAATGAGCAGGAGAGAGGTAGAGGAACAAGCTGATTCCTGACACTGAGCTTGGATCCCTGCAGGGAGCTTGGTCCCAAGACCCTGAGACCATGACCTGAGCCACCCTGGCACCCCCCAACTTACTTACCAAACACTAGTGACCTGCATCTCCTTCACCCCTCCTGGAAGAATGCCCCTCCATCATCCCTGCACGGCCCCGCCTGTTCCTCACTCCCTAACACTATCCTTGGCTTCCGCCCTCAGCCCTGTGACGTCCATCATTGCCGCTGTGGTGGGCATTCTGCTGGCCGTGCTTGTGGGGCTGGTCCTCGGCATCCTAATCAAGCGAAGGCGGCAGAAGATCCGCAAGTACACGATGCGGAGGCTGCTGCAGGAAACCGAGGTGAGCCTGTCTGAGGGCCTCCCTGTTGGTTTGGGGTCTGCGGTCCAGCCTCTGTCACTGACGCACCACCTCCCTCACCCCAGCTGGTGGAGCCGCTGACGCCCAGCGGAGCCATGCCCAACCAGGCTCAGATGCGGATCCTGAAAGAGACAGAACTGAGGAAGGTGAAAGTGCTTGGATCCGGAGCCTTTGGCACTGTCTACAAGGTCAGGGGTGGGGCCAAAGTTCCGAGGGGGCGGTCCCAGAGGTGGGCGGTCCCAGCGGCGGTGTGGGGGTGTGGCCAGGAGAGCTGAGAGCAGGGTGGAGGAGGGGTGCTGTTTTAGGAGGCTGGAACAAGAGGAAAGGGAGAGGAGGGCGGGATTTAAATAGTGGGGTTGGCCCCGTGGTGGACAGGGCATTGGGAACACAAGTAAGGACCTTCCGGATGACTGCAGGTTGGATCTGGTGTGCCCTCTTCCTTCTCACATCCTCCTCTCTCTGCGCAGGGCATCTGGATCCCTGATGGGGAAAATGTGAAGATTCCAGTGGCCATTAAAGTGTTGAGGGAAAACACATCTCCCAAAGCCAACAAAGAAATCTTGGACGTAAGCCCCTCCACCCTCTCCAGCCGGGAGTACATGAGGGAACCCCAGACTGCAGGTCTGGGCTCTGGTCTCTCTCTCTTCACTGGGGCTTGGGGAAATATGTTGTGGTCATCCAAACCTCGACTCTTAACCTCCTACCTGTGGGCCACGGTTCTGGTTTGTGACAGATGGGGCTGGATTGACTGAGGGTCCCCAGTGATGCCTCGGCCCTCAAGAGGGGTGTGTGGTTGTTGGGGGGCTCTGGTCTCCCACTCCCTCTCAGTGTGTATCCTTGCCACCAGGAAGCATATGTGATGGCTGGCGTGGGCTCCCCATATGTGTCCCGCCTTCTGGGCATCTGCCTGACATCCACGGTGCAGCTGGTGACACAGCTTATGCCCTATGGCTGCCTCTTAGACCACGTCCGAGAGCATCGTGGGCGCCTGGGCTCCCAAGACCTGCTGAACTGGTGTGTGCAGATCGCCAAGGTACGCGCTTGGAGGACCTGGGCTCTGCGGGTGTCTTTGAGGGCAAGCCTCTCTCTCCACGCAGGGCCAGGATGGTAGGTTTCTTGGGAGAATACAGCCAAAGTGGGGTCCACAGCGATGTCTCTGATCACAGGGGATGAGCTACTTAGAGGATGTTCGGCTGGTGCACAGGGACCTGGCTGCCCGGAACGTGCTGGTCAAGAGTCCCAACCATGTCAAGATAACAGACTTTGGGCTGGCTCGGCTGCTGGACATTGACGAGACCGAGTACCACGCAGATGGGGGCAAGGTAAGAGGAGGGAGCAGGGTGAGGCAAGGTGGGGTGGGGTCTGGCCGCTGGGAGAACTCTAAGAATAGCCATGTCCCCACCACACCTAGTTTGAGAACTTCTTCACTCTCCCAGGTGCCCATCAAGTGGATGGCGCTGGAGTCCATTCTCCGCCGGCGGTTCACCCACCAGAGTGACGTGTGGAGCTACGGTGTGTGGCCGGGAGGGTTGGGAGGAGAGATGGACAAGGATCCATGGCCCTGGTGTGGAGGGCACGGAGGGAGGAAGAGAGAAGCAATGGGAGAATGAATGGAGACATTTTAGCATGAATGTGGGAGGAAAGAAAGGGGCTGCCAGGGTCTATGCACTTCTCTGAGACTAGGGATAGGCTGGGTGGCTTCTGCCCCTTGGCAGTACCCCCTCCTTTCTTTCCCCCGTGGTGCCAGGCTCTTGGGTAAAGCCTCTGGGGCTCAGTGCACTAAAGGGCCATCCTGCCTCCCCCCCACCCCAACCTCTAACCCTACCCCCTTCTCTGCCCCAGGTGTGACTGTGTGGGAACTGATGACTTTTGGGGCCAAACCTTACGATGGGATCCCAGCCCGGGAGATCCCTGACCTGCTGGAAAAGGGGGAACGGCTGCCCCAGCCCCCCATCTGCACCATTGACGTCTACATGATCATGGTCAAATGTGCGTGGCTGAGCTGTGCTGGCTGCCTGGAGGAGGGATGAGAGGTCCTGGGTGGAAGGGCCTCCCAGGGGGCTGGGAGAGGACCAAGTGCAGGGTCCCTAGTATGGTTAAAGGAGCCCTTGGAAGGGTCTCACTTCTCTTTTACACTACCAGGCCAGAGGAGCTCTAGAAGACCAGCTAGTTAGAGACTTACATGCAACATAGAAAGGGGAAACTAGTAGAGATTCTCAGAGGATCTAGTTGAGGACCTGAGTCTGAGTCTTCTCTACCCCACCCGCTCAAGGGGGGGCGGGTGTCTAGATCAGACTGGAGGGGGAGAGAGTGGGGCTGGGCCGCACACAGGCTGCAGCCAGAACTGAGATGCTGAGCTCCGTGCTACCTCCAGGTTGGATGATAGACTCTGAATGTCGACCACGGTTCCGGGAGTTGGTGGCCGAATTCTCCCGCATGGCCAGGGACCCCCAGCGCTTCGTGGTCATCCAGGTACTGGGCCTTTCCCCTCGGTCCCTGCCTGTGAGTGAAGAGCATTCACCCGCAGAGGGTGGGAAGGAAGAGGATTCCCGGTCCCAGGCCTCCAAGCCCAGCCCTTGCTGGATCTGTCAGACCTGGTCCTCCCTGAGCCTTCCCGGGGAGGCTGTGCATGAGGCCGAGGAGAGGCTGCCACGCTGTCTCCCTCCCCAGAATGAAGACTTGGGCCCCGCCAGCCCACTGGACAGCACCTTCTACCGCTCGCTGCTGGAAGATGATGACATGGGGGACCTCGTGGATGCTGAGGAGTACCTGGTGCCCCAGCAGGGGTTCTTCTGCCCCGACCCTGCCCCAGGTGCTGGGGGCCCAGCCCACCGCAGGCACCGCAGCTCATCCACGAGGGTCAGTGCGCTCAGTCACACTGTGGTGGGTGGGCGTACTTCCCTCCCCCACGGACTAGGGTCTCTTTCTCCTATGTCACCCCCTATCACCTCTCATGGAGACCCCACCATTCCTGAGGACTCCTCCTGCCTTCCAGCCCTTGACCTCTTTCTCTCCACGGTGACTGTTTCAAACCCCAGTGGTGACCTGTTTATCTCCTGTGATCTTGTCACTTCCCTTGGAGTCTCCATCCCAGATCCATGAATAACCCCATCACAATCCCCTCTCGTCTCCAGAGTGGCGGTGGTGAGCTGACACTGGGACTGGAGCCCTCCGAGGAGGAGCCCCCCAAGTCTCCACGGGCACCCTCAGAGGGGGCTGGCTCTGACGTGTTTGATGGCGACTTGGGAATGGGGGCAGCCAAGGGGCTGCAGAGCCTTCCCCCACAGGACACCAGCCCTCTACAGCGGTACAGCGAAGACCCTACTGCACCCCTGCCCCCAGAGACTGATGGCTACGTTGCCCCCCTGACCTGCAGCCCCCAGCCTGGTATGGAATCCAGGCCCAACCTGAGAGATTGGGAGGGAAGTGCGGGAGGAAGTTGGGAGTGTGGGGGGCAGTGGTAGCAATGGGGACTCATGGGTTCCTTCCCCTAACAAGGCACCCCCCCTTGCCCTTTCAGAATACGTGAACCAGCCGGAGGTTTGGCCGCAGCCCCCCTCACCCCTAGAAGGCCCTCTGCCACCGCCTCGACCTGCCGGTGCCACTCTGGAAAGGCCCAAGACTCTGTCCCCCAAGACTCTCTCCCCTGGCAAGAATGGGGTTGCCAAAGACGTTTTTGCCTTTGGGAGTGCTGTGGAGAACCCTGAGTACTTGGTACCCCGGGGCAGGGCTGCCCCTCAGCCCCACCCTCCTCCAGCCTTCAGTCCAGCCTTTGACAACCTCTATTACTGGGACCAGGACCCATCAGAGCGGGGCTCTCCACCCAGCACCTTTGAAGGGACCCCTACAGCAGAGAACCCTGAGTACCTGGGCCTGGATGTGCCAGTGTGAGCCAGAAGTCCAAGTCTGCCGAGGCCCTGCCGAACCCTCAGGGAGTGGGGAAGGCCTGACTTCTGGCTCGAGTTGGGGTGAGGCAGGAAATGGGCCCTTGGCCCTGAATCCAGGGCATCCTGCTGCACTAGGAACCAACCCTCCTCCAAGTCCCAGAGAGGGGCTCAGCCTGGTTGGTGGAGGGGACAGCACTGGGGAGTCTTGAGCGATGTTGGAGCCCTACCCAGCCAACTCTTTGGTCCCATGGATGCCACAGCCAGTCTCCTCACCTGAGGGAGCAGCTCACTTATTCCAGATCTTTGACATTGAAGGACATGGGGAAGCTGGGCCTCTGAAGGGGAGGAGGCTCTGAGGGAGAGTCTTAAGCAAGAGCAGCCCATTCAGAGACGGTCCCTGAGACCTAACTCTGCGCCCTGGAAGACGGGAGCAGCAAAGCCGCCAGATCAGTCCTTGTACAGAGTGCTTTTCTTGTTTTGTTTTTACTTTTTTTAAAAAGATGAAATAAGGACTCCGGGAGAGCGGGTGTTGTGGAGAGGGGTGGGACCCTGGGGTGGGGGTAAGAGTGTCCTTTCTCCATACCCACTTTCTCCATTTGCAAATATATTTTGGAAAATAGCTGGGCATCAGCCTATGTCTGGGGTGGCTCTGTGCCAACCCTTACCCCCTGCCTAACTTAAATTCAAGTCATCTTCTCTGGAGGGAGTGGCTAGGAATCCAGAAAGCTTGAATGAGAAGACTATCCTGTTTCTTGGCTTTTGGGTTGTGTGTGTGTGGGGGGGTGGAATCTTCAAGTTGGGATTTTAATCTGAGAGCCCTTTGACAACCAGATCATTCTGGTTTAGAAATAATGAGTTCCTAAGGCCACGCACTGGAAATGAGGGTTATTTCCTCCCCTTGGGGGGGTGGGGAGGGAGGTAATGCATACTGTGTGACTCGTTTTCCTTCCCTTGGCTATGAGTGAGGAAATCATTGAACTAGAAGTAACTATCCCAAAAAAGCCCACCCACTCAGCAGAGCCCCCCTGGTGGTATAAAGGCTGGGCAGGCCCCTATGCTACCAACCCCCCCCCCCACACACACACAAACATAAAAACACACACTAGATTGGTACAGGGGTTTGCAGTACCACTTTATTTCCAATAGCTGACATTGCCCAGGGCTAGTGGAAGGTAAGAGTTAGAACCGTGGTGGCATTTGACCGGTACAGCTGAGCTGGAGTGGGGAACAGACTTGGGCGCTGATCCTGGGAAGGGGGTATAAGGCGGCTGTGGAAATGTCCATGGAGAAGGTCTCTCTCCCATCCCCAAGACCACCGCAGCTTCTATTCCCTCTTGGTATCCAAAGGGACAAGGTGGAGGCCAGAGTCTTTTAGCTTACCAGGACCCAGGTGAGGGGAAAGAGGCAGTGGGGAGCCCTCAGCAGGACCAGACAGGAGACCATGGCTTGGGTCCCAAAACTGAGCAGGAACCCAGAATCACGTGTAGTTACAGGATGACGCATGGAGGACGGCTGTTGGTGATCTTTTCTAGGGGTTCTCCGTTACTGGCTCTTCGGATGGCCTCAATGAGCTAGAGGGCAGAGGTGGAATGGAATGATCCATTGCAGGGGAAGGGTGAACCGGGGCCTCCTGACATTATAAATACTCACATCTTTCTCATAAGGGAAGCCCCCATTTTCCAGCTTGGAGAACACCAGCTGTCCATTGATTTCGATCTCAAAGGCACCTGGTATTAAAAGAATGAACTGTATGCTGACAACAGGCATGTAAGGAGAGGCTCTCACACTCCTTGGACTCTTCGCAGGCTCCTTTCTGTCTCCACCGACCCCACGAGAGACTAGTTCTCTGAGCCATTTCCCAAACCCGGCTCAAGCCAAAGGAACCCCAGGGAGGAGTTACCTGTGTGTCCTCTGAACTCTGGGTTCATAATTCAAAGAAGCGCTCCCTCCCCTCCAACCCTACACTTCTGCAGTCTCACCCATTTTTCCCTACAGGTTTCCTCTGTGTCCGCCGCCCTCACCTTTGGAAGGGGCCTCGAGTTGGTCGGACGTTTTACTCTGTGCCAGACACTGCTGGACACTATATAACACAGCCAGTTCCAGGGCTAGAAAGTGGGAGAGTTGAGATTTAGAACACTGACTCAGCAGGTGTTCTGCGGGCCTCACCTGTGCCCCCCAGGCGCGACTCGATCTCAATGCCGGGGTACTGCTCCTTCACGGCACTCGCCAGCTCCAGGTAGGTCGCCTCAAAACCGCAGGGTTCACTAGGGACAAGATGCTTGGGCTCTGCCTGGGTTTCGGAGGAGGGGCCTCCCGTGGACCCACCCCCATTCGGTCGGGACACCCCACGGGCTGGAAACACTCACCAGTACTCCACCACGATGCGTACCCCACTACCCGGTTCAATTTCCCCGGGAGGGGGCGCTTCAGACGTCGGCCCCGGCTCCCCGCTCATTGCTCCCGACTCTGCTTCAGCAGCCGCTTCCGGGTGTGACGCGACGCCGCGAGCACGTGACGGGGCGGGGCCTCTGGGCGGAGCGGGCCGCGCGTTACGTCCGGGCGCCCCCTGCAGGCCGCGATTGCTGCTGCGTTTTGACCCTAACCCCAGTTTGAGGGCTGTGGGCTGGGTGGACTGGTCCTGATCACCTTACCCCGCCCGGGTTCTCAGAGCGCCGGACTTGCCCAGCATCTCGTGTCCGCTGGACGTCACGGCTACATACATATAATCTCATGAACTATCTTAGACTGCAAGTGCTTTACAGTTTACAAAAGGAAGAGAAAGTGATGGGGCAAGTGGATCCAGGGCCTGGGGTTGGCTGATGTTACGAGATGGTTGCTGTTTCTTGCTAACATGCTGATGGCGTTTTAAACCACCCCATAGTTCAACACTCCGGGGCTTCAGACTCAAGCTCCAAAGCTGTAGGCACAGTCGGGGACAGTGACTGCTTCTTCCCTGCAGTCTGGAAGCTAAGGCTTTGGGGCTTCCACTCCTTAGGCTCTACACTCACACCTGCCGGGTTCCTGCACCTCCCCCATCTCATCCTGGCCTGGGCTGGCATTGAACTCTGAAAATGGAGGCTGTTTTGCTGCCTTTTTTCTCTCAGGAGTCCTTGGGATATACCATAATATCCTAACAGGTCACCTACATTATTACCATCCCCTCAAATCATGAATTTTGGGGGGCTCCTGGGTGGCACAGTCAATTCAGCTACCAACTCTTGCTTTCCTCTCAGGTTGTGATCTCAGGGCCCTGATCTCAGGGTCTTGAGATGGAGCCCCGCAGCAGGACCCGTGCTCTGCGAGGAATCTGCTTAAGACTCTCTTTCTCTGCCCCTCCCCAACTAAAATAAAAAAAATAATTTAAAAAAAATGCAATTAAAAAAAATTCAGTGATTTCCAGAGTTGTGCCACCATCACTACAGTCAGTTCCGGAACCTTTCCATCAGTCTAGAAAGGTCCCTCCTGCTTGTTTACAGTCCAGCCTCCAGCTTCAACCCTGGGCAACCATTGGTCTGCTTTCGGTCTATAAATTTGCCTTTTCTGGACATTTTATATAAATGCTATAATATGTGGTCTTTCGCTTCTGGCTTTTTTCATTCATTCTAAACCTTTTGAGGTTCATCTACGCTGTAGCAATGGGGCTGTTTGCTCTCTTTGGTTGCTGAACAGTATCCCACTGTACAGTTATACCATCTTTTTTGCTGATCTATTCAATATCAGCTGACGGTCATTTGTGTTTCCAGTTCTTAGCTATTTTGGATAATGCTGCTATGAACGTTCATGTAAGTGTCTTTGTATGTTATGCGTGTTGTCATTTCTCTAGGAGTAGAATTGCTAGGTTGCATGGTAAGTTTATGTTTAACTTTTTGAGAAACGGCCAAACTGTTATTCAAAAATGTCTGTACCATTTTATATTCCCACCAGCAATATACAAGGATTTGTTTACCCATATCCCTGTCAACACTTATTGTCTGTCTCTGATTATAGCTATCCTGGTGGGTGTGAGGTGGTATATCATTGTGGTTTTAATTTGCATTTCTCTAATGACTAATGATGTTGAGCATCTTTTCGTATGCTTATTAGCCATCCATGGCCCTCATTTAGAAAAACATCTATTCAAATCTTTTGCCCATTTTTAAACATTTTTTTTTAAACATTTTCTTTATTAGGTGCCTGGGTGGCTCAGTTAGTTAAGCAACTGCCTTCGGTTCAGGTCATGATCCTGGAGTCCTGGGATGGAGTCCTGCATTAGGCTCCCTGCTCAGCAGGAAGTCTGCTTCTCCCTCTGATCCTGCCCCTTCTCATGCTCTCTCTCTCTCTCTCTCTCTCATTCTCTCTCTTTCAAATAAATAAGTAAAATCTTAAAATTTTTTTTTTCTTTATTTATTTGAGAGAGAAAGAGTGAGAGAGAGCATAAGAGTGGAGAAGCAGACTCCCCATGGAGCTGGGGGCCCAATGCAGGACTCGATCCAGGGAATCTGGGATCATGATGTGAGCTGAAGGCAGTCGCTTAATCAACTGAGCCACCCAGGCGCCCTCTTTTGCCATTTTTTAAAAAGATTTTTATTTATTTATTTGCGAAAGAGAGTGTGTAGGAGAGAGAGGGAGAGATCATGAGCAGGGGGAGATGTACAGATGGAGAAGCAGACTCCACCTTGAGTGGGGAGCCCCATACAGAACTCGATCCCAGAACCCCGGGATCATGACCTGAGTGGAAGTCAGACATTTAACCAACTGAGCCACCCAGGCATCCCAACAAGTTGGCTTTTGTTGTTGTTGTTGTTGTTGTTTTTTAAATTTTCTTAGTGATGTCTTTTGAAGTGCAAAAAACTTAAATTTTGATGACGTCCAATTTGCTGATTTTTTTGGTCAGTTGTGCTTTTGCTGTTGTATCTAAGATCGCTGCCTAACTTAAGCTCAAGAAGATTTTTTCCCCATAGTTTCTTCAGACGTTTTATTTTTGCTCTTACATTTAAGTCTATGATCTATCTTGAGTTAATCTTTGTAGATTGTGAGGTAAGGATCTAAGCTCATCTTCTGGCATGTGGAGAGTTGATTGTCCCAGAACCATTTATTGAAAAGATTAATCTGGGGTGACTGGGTGGCTCAGGCGTTGGGCTTCTGCCTTTGGCTCAGGTCATGACCCCGGGGTCCTGGGATTTGAGTCCTGCATGGGGCTCCCTACTCATCGGGTTGTCTGCTTTTCTCTCTAACCCTCCCCCCGCTTGTGATCTTTCTCTCTCATGCTCTCTCTCTCTCTCTCTCAAAAAAATAAATAAAATCTTTTTAAAAGTTCAGATATAACTTATACACAGTAAAATTTGTCCTCTTGAATGTACCTTTCTGTGAGTTCTAACCGAGCTGTGTACCTACCACCATGACCAAGATATAGAACAGCTCCACTACCTCCTCACAAGTCCCCTTCCCCTTCGCTGTCAACCCATCTCCCTCCTCCCTGACCCCAGATCTCTCTTCTGTCCTTATAGTCCCACCCCCTCCCAAAAGCCATATAAATAGAATCCTACAGGGCTCAGCCTTCTGAGTCCAGCTTCCCTCTCTAACCGCATCCTTCAACATCCAGCGTGATCTTTTCAAAATATAAATCTGCCTGCCTTTCTGTGCCTGGAGAGCCACTGCCGGGTATGGCCTCGACCCATAGTTCCTGCCTGTCTGGACAGACAGGATGGATGGCTCTTAAACCTGGTTTAACCACCTGAGGGCTTGTCAATACCACACATTCCTGGGTCTTGGCCCTGGAGACTGAGATTCAGTAGATGGGGAGGGGCCCAGGGATCTGTTTTTACATAAGCCTGAGGAGATATGGAGGCAGGTGGTCCCCGGCCACACTTCGAGAAACACAGCTGAGTCCAAAGCACTTGCCTTTCTCCTCACCAGCCCGGGCTTAGCTGTGTGGCCTCCTCTCTTTCCTTCTCCTCAACCCCACTGTGCCTTTTCATGCCATGTCCCCTCCCGATAAGGGTTTTAGCACTTGTTTCCTCATCGGGAATGGAACTCCCCCCATTCCCACCCACCCTTCTCCCTGCTTCAGTTTCCCCTCTGCTCGCTTGTCACTTACACAGACAAGGTTCCCCAACTCATTGGGTGAGTCATTCTCCCAGCATACTGGTCACCTGTCACTTCTTATTTGTGTGTGATTTTTTTTTTTTTTTTAGAGAGGGGGAGGGGCAGAAGGAGAGGGAAAATGAGAGAATCTTCTTTTTTTTTTTTTAATATCTTATTTATTTATTTGACAGAGAGAGACACAGCGAGAGAGGGAGAACAAGATTCCCTTGGAGCGGGGAGCCCAACGTGGGGCTTGATCCCAGGACCCTGGGACCTCGACCCAAGCTGAAGGCAGACACTTATCAACTGAGCCACCCAGGTGTCCCGAGACTGAGAGGATCTTAAGCAGGCTCCACACCCAGCATGGAGCCCAATACAGGGCTTGATCTCATAACTCTTGAGATCATGAACCATGTCGGTCATTTCAAGAATTGGTCACATAACTGACTGAATCACCCAGGCGCCCCTTAGGGGATTTTTCTATTAACATCAGTCTCCCCAACTGGGCTGCAGGAGGATGAGGGCAGGGTCTGTTTTTGCTGCTCCCTGCTTTTTCCCCAGTACCATGCATGGGGTTTGCCTATAGTAGGTACTTAACAAATATTATTGAATGAAGGAAGGAATCTTTGAGTGAGTCGTCTACTGTGCTTTGCACAAGCTGCTGCTCCAAGAGCCAGGTGACCTCGCCCCTCCCCCACTTCTTTGTTTAGTCCACTCATACTGGTTTTTCTAGGAAAACCCCATTTGGGGAAAGTTGAGGCTTGAGCCACTCCTTGATAGTACCTCAGGGCAGACTGCTTATCACTCTAAGTACTGTTTGTTTACCCAACTGTCACCCACTTGAGGCTGGGAGGTGGCTACTGCCTTTGATCTGCGCCCTTCCAGGCCCTCTCCCTGACCCTTCTGTTTGCCTAATGCTGGAGGAGAGAGCTAAAGTGATTGCTCAAAGGGGAGTCCCCTGGCACCTGGCCAGAGCTTTCCCTAGATCATTCCTCCTACCATGAGACCCTGTATAACCCCTTAGCTTTCGGAAGAAGCTGAGACCCTGGACTTTGCAAAGAAGGGAGAACTTCGGGGCCCCTGGGTGGCTCCGTTGTTAAGGTGTGCTTTCCGCTAGGGTGGTGGACCCAGGGTCCTGGGATTGGGCCCTGCATCAGGCTCTCTGCTTGGCGGGAAGCCTGCTTCTCCCTCTCCCACTCCCCCTGCTTGTGTTCACTCTCTCGCTGTGTTTCTGTCAAAAAAAAAAAAAAAAAAAAGTCAAGAAGGGAGAACATCTCCCTGGATGCCTCTGAGGGCCAGGGTGCGGGCTGGGTGGCCAGACTGTGGTTGGAGGTCAAGGAGCAGCCCCTGTTCCTGGACACCCTTCTGGCAGTCTTCCCTCTTTGGCTGAGTGCTCCTTGCCCCATCAGGTGGGCCCAGACAGGCCCCCTGGCTTGGCCAATGAGCAGACCAGATTTGGTGAGGAGTATGGGGAAGGGTGAGCCCCGTTTCCCGTACCCTCCAGCCCCTAGTCCCTCCCTCCCACATCAGGAGGACTCTGGATCTTCCGCTCTGAGACTGCTCAGCTCCACCATTCTCCCCGCCTCTCGCCTGGCACCTGTTGCCACCCGGTTAAGAAGGGCAAAAACAATCCCGGCCAGCCAGCGTGGAGTGTCAGGGAGTCCCGCCCCTCCTCCTCTGGTTCCTCCTCCTGTGATTCTTCCCCAGGCCCCGCCCCCACCTGCCCAAGATAATTTTAGTTTCCTTGGGCCAGGAGCTTGGACACACAGGGCTCTCCCTCCCCCCAACCCTCACTCTACGTCCAAAGTCGGGACACCCTCCTGCCACCTGTAGGGAAGAAGGAGTGGATTTGAAATCAAGTCCAGGTGTCTGGGGTCCCAAGACAGAACCGAACTTTGTACCCGGTGTCCTGCTACTTCTGTTGGGGCCCTCCAGGTAAGGTGACCAAAATCGGTCCCAGCAACCTGCTCCCACCCCCAGCCGCCCCAGCGCCCAGGGCTGTGCCCATGTCAGGGCCAGGAGCTGGCAGGTTGCCCAGGTGGGCGGTCGGGCGGCCGCCTGACTCCCCCCTCAATGATGTCAGGCCAAGGGCGGGGGCAGGAGGGGGACAGGTAGTTAAGGGCCTGGCGTCTCCCTCTCTAAACCGGTGGCCCCAGCCAAGTGTTCCGACGTCCAGGGTCCAGGTAAGGACCCAGCGGGCACTTCGTCTTGAGGGTGGGAGCAGCGGCAGGTCCGGGGTCAATGTTTAAAGATTCAGCCTCCTGCTGTGTTGCTCTGGCCGCCTCGCTTTCTTTTTCTCCAATCGCCCATATCCCGCCCCTTCCTCACCATCTGCCCTCAGTCTTTCCCTATTCTCATTTCCTGTCTTCCTTAGTCCTTCCTTTCCTCCCTGTAGCCCGCCTCCGTCCGGCGCCCGGACAAAGCAGCTGATGGGGATGGGGAAGAAAGATCTCCGATCCTCTCGGGGAGACGCGGCTTTCCCGCTGAAACTAGTCCCTCCCCACCTTCCCAGAAAAAGAGCTAGGTGGGGGCCTGAGCACCCAGGGCTGCCTAGAGGCATTCCTGGCTCAGCCTGAGGTTATCCGTTTGAGGTTTTCCCAAGACTCTACCAAGACTGACGTCTCCCCGCAGGGGCGGGGGGCACCCTCCAATTTGGAAGGCAGCCGAGGAGAGGAATCTCCTAAATTGTTAGAGCTCGGTCTCGGGATTGTTTGCCTGCTCAAAATACAGGGCCCTGCCCTAGGAAGGGGAGGTGGAGGCGGGGCAGGCCCCGGGGTCCTTCCTGGCGTCGGAATGAAGGCTGGAAGGCTAGAGGTCTGGATGCGGGGGGTCTGCGGTGGAGCGGGGACTAGGGAAAGTGTGTGTGCGTGTTTGGGGGCAGGGGGCAGTGTTTGGAGAAAGACCCGAGTTTGGATCTCCCTGATACCGCGGGGATGGAGAATGCACCTGTCCGCCCTTGGAAGGCCTCCCAACTCTACTGCCCCTCCAGAAGGGCCTGTCTTGGTCGGCCTGTGCTAGACTGCTCGCCCCTCTCCGCCCCATCCCCTTGGAGCTGGGGGAGCCCTCCAGGAAGGCAAGCAGCCTGTAATGATTAACTCCACAGACACAATCTAGCATTCTTCCCAAATTAAACTTTAAGAAAGCTTACCCTCCGCCCCCCCGCCTTTCCCATTGGGCGTTTTTTTCCAGAGTTAGGGAGTGGGCGGGGCCTCAGCGACCTGGGCCCTCCTCCCAACTCCGGGTCATCTAGGGGTTTCCCGCCTCCTTACCTGGGCCCTGCAAGCTCACAACTCCCGCAAGGTTGAAACTTCCAACCACCGCCCCTCCCCCCGCCCCGGCCCCCATAAATCCCGATGGGGGCGGACGTGGAGTGCTGGGCTGGCTGGACCGGGGCCTTCCCGCCACCTGCTGGTCCCCCGCCTAGGCCTCGGCCCTGCCAGCCCCTCCCCCCTCCCCTGGCTAGCGACGGAGGTGGCCTTGTTTTCCAAGGGCCCTTAATACTGGGCCCTGCCACCCGCCCTTGGGGCCAGCCAGGTGGGGCGAGATTCAGGAAGTAAACAAGGAGGCAGGAGGCTGGGAGGGCGGGAAAGAGGGTGGGGCTGGAGCCGCGGGGCAGGAGAGGCGGTTGGGGAAGCCAGGACTTGGGAGTCCTAGTGTTGAGGGGACTGAGACCTTGGGGGTGGGTTCTTTCCATAGAAGCTTTCCTAGGGCCCCCGTTTGAAAGGTTCAGGACTCTTGGGAGAGTGTTCCCCGGGCCCCAGAGCTAGGACCCGCTTCTCCTCCCATCCCATCTGTTTGGTTCTAACTGCCCCACTCTTCTCTTGCCTTAGAAGGGTCTGGAAGGCAAGGTGGGAATCCAAAGGCCAAATCCAAGTCTTCACGGGTCCTCCAGCCCTCTGAGGCCAGATTCTAATCTGATTCTGATTTAAATCTCCCATTTCCCTGCCCAAACACTGCCCTGATTCCTTTTCCCTCTGGGATGGAGTAGGACCCCACTTTTGGTCTCTGGGTACCACCCCCCCCCAGCTCTCCCTGGAGTGAAGTCACCAGGGTTGGTGACCCCAGGGTAGAGGGGATGGGAGCTGGGACATAGTGCCTCGTTGATGTTCTGGAGACTTGTTGATGTTTGCTGCTGGGTGTGTCTTGCATCCCCCCCCCCCACAGGACCCTGAGTCCCCTAAGCCCCCTCCCTGCCTCACCCTCCTGGCCTTTTCCTCGTCTGCCTGTGTCTTTCTCTTGGGTGTCTTGCTACTTCTGCTCTGGTAGTACCCCTCTGCCTGGGACATCCCAGAGAGTGTATTGGGAGGACCTCATCCCCCCCAAAGTTGACATAGATGAGTCCTCTGGGCCCACTGTGGCCTGGGTGCTAGGAGTGGGAGGCAGCAGAATGAAAGCCTGGTAGGTCCCAGACAGGATAGGGAGCACTACATGGCTTTTTTGGGTGAGTGAGGGCATCACTGGGGGGTTGGGTCTGCTCCAGCTAGGCCTTTGAAGCCAGGCCAGGTCTTTTTTCTCTCCTTAGGTAAGGGGACTCCCGGACTGAGAGGTGACTAGGTGACTAGGGGACCCGGAAAGGCAGATTGCAGGTCCCACCTGGACTGGAGGTGGGCCGGGGTGGGGAGGCAAAAATGAGGTCGGAGGAGCTGCAGGGCCCACCATCTTCCTTCTCCTCCTCCCCTAGCCGATCCCTGCTTTGCGCCTCCCCCTCCCCCCTGTTCTTCCCCGCCTGGTCGGTTGGGGATGGGAGGGGGGAGAGGTGGGTAGAGAGGCAGGGCTGTTTGTATTTCTCCTAAGTCAGGAAGTCGTGCAGATGAGTCAAGGTTGAATAGAGAGCCCCAGGCAGTGGTGTCCCGCCCCACCCTGACTCACCTGTCCCCCAAATCCTCTCACTTAATGGTTAGGGGCCTGCCCCGTCCTGGAGGGTCAGTGCCAGGTCCTGCAGGCAGCCTAACAGCACTGGCCTAGGTCTCCAGTTCTCCCAGGTCCTCCCAAGTTCCAGCCAGGGGGAGGGGTCCTGCTTCCTGTGGAGGAGGGGCCTGTGCTGCCTCTGTCCCCGGTGGGCATCTTTGTCCCAGCTCTCCTGTCCTTACTTGTTGTAGGTGCCTATGCAGTACCTGTGGGCGATAGGATGTGGGTAGGACCCCAGCCCTGCCTGGGGGTGCTGGGTGGCTCCAGACCAGTGGGTGGATAAGACAGGTGCATGGAATTGGCGCAGAGGCCGCAGCACAGTACAGAGCAGGAGCCCTTCTGTCTGGAAGGGGAAAATCCAGGAAGGCTGCTTGGAGGAGGTGGCCTTGGCATTGGGGCTTTAAGCAAACTGGGCAGGAGGAATCTGGAGAGGGTACCCAAAGTTTGGGGGCTGCTGGGGGATGGCCCCCCCAGGCTAGTCCTGTCCTCCCCGCTGCTGAGCCTGCCTCCTGGCCTCCTGGTTCCTGTCTTTCCCCACCTCCTTCTCCCCTTCTGCGCATCACTCAGCACTTGGGCAGGCGTTGTCACAACAGGCTCTGGCAGCTAGGTCTGGCAATGAAGCACTGGAAAAACCCGGGGCAGAGCCCAGAGGAGTGAATGCCCCATGCTTAGGGCATGCTCAGAGACTGAGAGTCACACAGTCTGTGGCACACAGAGTCTGTTGCCGCTGCTGGGCTTGTGGTGGGGGGACCCTCTTAGCTCTTCCCCTGGGCAACGTGGCGCTGACAGAAGAGCACTGTACTTGGAGTCCAAACACTGAGTTCCAGTACCTGACTCACCTGTGACGGGGGCAAGAATGCTTCCTTCTCAGGAACTTGGTGTCCCCTTTGGCAAACGGGCTCATACTACCCTTCCCCAAAAGCTCCAGGGAAACTCCAGTTAGAGGAGGTGCTGTGTCAGCTCCGAGGGGCTCCTTGGCAGCTGTGTGAAGTCAGGACATCTGGGTCCTCTTGGCCCCTCTCTGTGGGACAAGGGCACAAGAGTGGCTGCTTTCAGCTCCCTCTTCTCCCTCAGATGGTATGGAGCTGGGTCTGTCTCCACCTCAGCTCAGCAGCTCCCCAGAAGACCTGTACCTGGCCCCTGGGACCCCTCCTGGGACTCCCCCGCCTCCCGATGCCCCTCTTCCTGGGGAGGTGAAGAGGTCCCAGCCTCTGCCCATTCCGACCAGGTACAATGGGTGGATGGAGCTGAGGAGGGGCTGGTGGTGGTCGGGGTTGGGGGGGGTTTCAGTGCTGGGTAAGGCAGAAGCTTGCAGTCCACAAATTCTCTGCCTCCCTTCCTTGGGCCCCAGGAATCTTCTTCGAGAGGAGGAGCTGCGGACAAGCTCTCTGCCTTCCATCCCCAACCCCTTCCCTGAGCTCTGCAGTCCTCCTTCACAGACCCCCATTCTTGGGGGGTCCTCCAGTGCCAGGGGGCTGCCCCCTCGAGACACCAGCTGCCCCCATGTGAGTTGTCTTGGGAGAGAGAAGGCAGGGATATGGGGGTGCTGTGGGACTGGGGTGGATATGGTGCCGCTCCCATAGAGGTGGGTGGATTTGGTCAGGGGTCCCTGTGGGTACAGCAGGCAGGGGAAGGGAAGGAACCACCCTCGCCCTTCTCCAGTCGTTGGCGATTCCTGGATTGCAGGTAGTAAAGGTGTACAGCGAGGACGGAGCCTGCCGGTCTGTGGAGGTGGCGGCGGGCGCTACAGCCCGCTACGTCTGTGAGATGCTGGTGCAGCGAGCTCGTGCCCTGAGTGATGAAAACTGGGGGCTGGTGGAGTGCCACCCCCACCTAGCACTGGGTGAGCTGGGGTGCCAGGGGCTGTCTGGACAGGGAGGCGATGCTTCGCACCTTGGGCTAGGCAGGTGCCTGCCTGGTCTCCGCCGACCCCTGCTGTTTGCCCTTGACCCCAGAGCGGGGCTTGGAGGACCATGAGTCCGTGGTGGAAGTGCAGGCTGCCTGGCCCATTGGTGGAGACAGCCGCTTTGTTTTCCGGAAGAACTTCGCCAAGTATGAACTGTTCAAGAGCTCTCCAGTGAGTGTGTGGGAGGGGACTCTGGGCACTGGGATACCCCGATCCCCACCCTGGCTCCTCGACCCCTGACTCCTGACTCCTTTCCCCCCAGCACACCCTATTCCCAAAAAAGATGGTCTCCAGCTGTGTGGACGCACACACAGGCATATCCCACGAAGACCTCATCCAGGTAAAGGGACACCCCCATCCCGTGGCATACTCATGATTGCCCAGGACCCCCTATTGGTTTTTTGGCCCTTAAGCATTTTGCCTCCCCTCTGTGTGGTGGAGAGTCTAGCGCAGTGCTCAGTGACTGGACAAGTCACGTTTCCTGGCTGACCATCAGTTTCTTTGTCTGTGAAATGGGACAATAAATGTATGCGGCACGGCTTCTCTCCTGAAGGCCTGTGCGTGTGTGTGTGCGCGCGTGTGCATGTGCGTGTGTGTGTCCCTCTTGGCATTTCACCCTCTCACCCTCTTCCTGCTCTCTTCCGGCCCCAGAATTTCCTGAATGCAGGTAGCTTCCCAGAGATCCAGGGCTTCCTGCAGCTCCGGGGATCAGGACGGAAGCTTTGGAAACGCTTCTTCTGCTTTCTGCGCCGGTCTGGCCTCTACTACTCCACCAAGGGCACCTCCAAGGTGAAGTCTTTTTTTTTTTTTTTTTTAAAGATTTTATTTATGTATTTGACAGAGATCACAAGTAGGCAGAGAGGCAGGCAGAGAGAGGGGGGGAAGCAGGCTCCCTGCTGAGCAGAGAGCCCGATGTGGGGCTCCATCCTAGGAGCCTGAGATCATGACCTGAGCTGAAGGCAGAGGCTTTAAACCACTGAGCCACCCAAGCGCCCCTCCAAGGTGAAGTCTTGAGGGTTGACAGCCTCAGCCCCTGGGATATCCCATTCCCGGAGCTGTCTCTTCCCTTCCTGGAATGCCTAGATCTTTCTCCCCCTGCGCCCCGAGACCCTCTGCTGCTTCTCTTTCCCTCCTGGCTCACCTACCCCAGGAAGTAGTAGTGGGAAAGGCAGGTGAAGACTGAGTTTGAATCCTGGTTCTCCTTCTGTTTGCTGTGTGACCTGGGGCACTTCTCTGATCCTTTCAGAAATCTCCCCAGCTAGCTTACAGGGACAGCAGTTAGGGGGACAGGGGCTGTCTGTAACAGGTCCTGCCCATGCTGCCTAGGATCCGAGGCACCTGCAGTATATAGCAGATGTGAACGAGTCCAACGTGTATGTGGTGACCCAGGGCCGCAAGCTCTATGGGATGCCCACCGACTTCGGCTTCTGTATCAAGGTAAAGACCCCGGCTGGGCCCTGGAGGGAATGGGAGCTGCTTAGGCCCCAGGATCCCACCTAGGGCTTCTGAGCTCCATCTGGGACACCCAGATGCCTCTCCCTGCACCCTGCCCTGCCCCTCGGAGACAGACATCTGGTCCTAATGGCAGATACGGGACCCGCTGTTTGCCCTTCCTACAGCCCAACAAGCTTCGAAATGGCCACAAGGGGCTTCGGGTCTTCTGCAGTGAGGATGAGCAGAGCCGTGGCTGCTGGTTAGCAGCTTTCCGCCTCTTCAAGGTGGGCCTCACCCTCCGGATCCCTTTTGCACAAGTAGCTCTGCCCTCAGGAACGAGGGAGCGCTCTCAGTATGCCCAGGCCAAGGCTGAGTCCTGGCTCTGGCCTCAGAACGCTCCTTATCTGGTGGTAGGGGGGTTTCACAGCCCCGTCCCCAGCACCTGCTTGACCTCAGGCTCTCTTTCTATCTCTGCCCCGAAGTATGGGGCACAGCTGTATAAGAATTACCAGCAGGCCCAGTCCCGCCACCTGCGCCCGTCCTGTGTGGGCTCTCCACCTTTGGTGAGTGTGCACGGGGGCATTAGCTGGGCCTGGGCACCCAGGCCCCATCCTGGGGAAACATGGGCGCTCTTCTGACTCCTCCACATCCTGTCCCATCTACAGAGGAGTGTCTCTGATAACACCCTGGTGGCCATGGACTTCTCTGGCCATGCTGGGCGTGTCATCGAGAACCCCCGGGAAGCTCTGAGTGCAGCCCTGGAGGAGGCCCAGGCCTGGAGGGTGAGGGGCCCACAGCCATCTGCATGTTTGTCCTGGGGACCTTGTGTGTGTGTGTGTGTGTTTAAGAAGGGGGAGGGGCAGAGGAAGCAGGAGAGAGAGAGACTCTTAAGCAAGCTCTATACTCAGCATGGAGCCCAACTCTGGGCTCAGTCTCCCCACCCCGAGATCATGACCTGAGCTGAAATCAAGAGTCGGATGCTGAACTGGCTGAGCCACCCAGGTGCCCCCCTCCTTGTGGGTTTCCGTGGCATGGGAGGAAAAAAGGCGTAAGGGAGTTCCCCAGGTGCGGAAAGGGGCTCTGTATTCTCGAGGTGTTGGGTCATACCCCAATCACGCCCTGATCCCCTGTGTCCCCCACTGCTCTACAGAAGAACCACCGTCTCAGCCTGCCCACCCCAGGCTCGGGCACAAGCCTCAGTGCAGGTAGGTGAGCACCCAGTGTCCTCAGGGGCGGGGGTTGCCGTGGCTTCTTTGAGCATTCCTGGTGGGGGTGGCTAGGGTGTTGGGGGGGTCCTCCTCCCCAGAATGACTGCCCTTCTGCATTCCCCAACTCCAGCCATCCACCGCACCCAGCCCTGGTTTCACGGACGCATTTCCCGAGAGGAGAGCCAGCGGCTCATCGGGCAGCAGGGCCTGGTAGACGGGTAAGGGGCAGGGCTGAGCAGGAAAACAGACCCAGGGATAGGAGGGACCCTGTGTCGGGGTGGCAGCTCTGGGTCTTCAGGTGACGGTGCCCTGTCTCCTGGCAGCCTCTTCCTGGTCCGAGAGAGTCAGCGGAACCCACAAGGCTTTGTCCTCTCCCTGTGCCACCTGCAAAAGGTCAAACATTATCTTATCCTCCCGGTGAGTCATCCCCGTCCTCCTCCTCAAGCCCCTGGAGCAGCTCCACAGCTCCTCCCCTCCGCCCCCACCGTGTGTCTGGGGTCTCTCGGGGAGATGCCTACACCCCCGCGCCTCCCCCGACCTGCTGTCCCCTCTGGCTGTCCCCCAGAGCGAGGAGGAGGGCCGCCTCTACTTCAGCATGGACGACGGCCAAACTCGCTTCACCGACCTGCTGCAGCTCGTGGAGTTCCACCAGCTAAACCGCGGCATCCTGCCCTGCGTGCTCCGCCACTGCTGCACCCGCGTGGCGCTGTGACCCGGCTCTGGCCGCCTGGGTGCGTGTAGAGCGGACTCCAGGGCACAGAAGCTCACGCACGGGCTCCGGAGCTCAGGAGGATTCCCCTCCCCCGGAGAGCGCGGTCTGCTTTGCTCTGTTGCCTCTCCCTCAGGCAGCAAGCGCCCCCGCCTCACCCCCCACCTCTCTTCTCAAGAAAAGGCACTGGGGGTGGGGGCTCCCCTCCCCGGAGCTCCTGGGCTCGGCCCTGGGGCAGGGCATTATGGGAGAAATGGGGGCAGCCCAGGTGGTCTTAGCCCCCTCCCCCCCACTTTGTACAGACTGAGAGGCCAGTTGATCTGCTTTGTTTTATATGAGTGATAATAAAGCTTATTTTTTGATACATCCGTGAGTTCTGTCTGGCAAGACCTGGCTCGTGGAGTGGAGCAGGGGAGTGGGAGAGGGGGGCACCAGGCCTCGGCAAATGTGTCAGATGGCTGGGGCCACGTGTCCTCCAGCCTGGACGTTTCTTGAGGACAGGGTGGTCTTGGTTATCGGAGTCTCCAGTGAATGAAAGCATGTATGAGGGACTGTCATCCAGGTGCCATCTCCTGACAGGCCCTAAAGGAAGTCCTGTGGGCCAGCTGTTCAGATGAGTCCTGGCAAACACGCAGTTAGGAATCTCCCACCCCTATCCGGATACATGGCCCAACACCTCTCCCAAGTCCACATCAACCCCTCTCCCTCCTGCTTTCTTTTCTTTTCTTTTTTTTTTTTTTCCAAAGACTTTCTTTAATTAGAGAGTGAGAGAGAGCACTAGAGCAGGGTGAGGGGCAGAGGGAGAAGCAGACTCTGCTGAGCCAGGAGCCCAATGTGGGGCTCCATCCTGGGACTCAGAGATCATGAACAGAGCCAAAGACAGACGCTTAACTGACTGAGCCACCCAAGTACCCCTCCCTCCTACTTTGTCTTATAGTTTGCTCCCTCTAGAAGGCCATATAAATGGGACCCCACAACACTCAGCCCTTTAAGTCTTGCTTCCCTCTCTAACCCAATCTCCAACATCCAGAGTAACCTTTACAATATACAAGCCCAGGTGGACCCTGTAGGGTCTGGACTCTCCCCACTGCCCATGTTGGTCTGTTATGGTCTAAAAAGAGTTTTGTCAAAACCGTTTTACAGGTTTTGCTCTTAGGTGACAGGAGAGCTTTAAAATGACTCAAACTGGCAACACCTGGACCTGCCATTTGATCTTTAAATCACAGAGGAAGACCTCTCCAGACAAGTGAGCTCCACCTCGGCATTATTTTTGCCAAGAAATAGAACCTCCATCTCATCCCTTGGATCTAGCGGCTAGTTTATCAGAAAAAAATGGACAGAGGAACATGTGAAATGACACATGGGGATACGATTACCCAAATCCAGACTAGGAAACTACAGAGCAGAGAACCCAGCTTTGACAACAAAATTACAAGAAAAGATGGGGAATCTCTAGATCTCAAGAAATTTAGCCATACGTGTAATGTGTTGACCTTGTTTGATTCAAATCTGAACTAGCTAACTGTAAAAAACATTTATGAGCAATCGGGGGAAATTCGAACTCTGATGAGATATTTAATGATATCAAGGAATTATGGTTAACTTTTCAAGGGGTGATAATGGTATTCGTGTGTGCGTGTGTTATGTGTTTAAGTCTTCAACCTTGAGAGATTCATTCTGAGGTATTTATAGGTGAAATGACGTCTTTGCTTTGCTTTTTAAAATAACCCCAAGGTTAGGGATGTGAGTATGGTCATAGGCTGGCTGTAAGTTGATAATGGTTGAAGCTGGGTGATGGGTACACAGGGATTTGTTAAATTCTTTAAATTTGTGTTAGCTTGAAAATTCTATAATACAAAAAATTTTTAATGGAGAAATCTCTCCCCGAATCTTTGAGATTGGGCATGAGGCGGTGGGATCCTGTTTTGTTGGTGAGGAAACTGATGGCTCAGCGAGACCTGCCCCAAATTACGGTTAGTGGGAGAGCCAGGATTTCAACCCAGGTCTGAATACAGGTCTGGGCTGTTCTGCTGCCCCTGCCTGGCTGACTTCCAGGTGGAATTCCTAAGTGGCCTGCGGGGGTGGGGATGGGGAGGAGGGGTGGGGGTGTTTTCCCTTGGAGAGCCCCTCCCTTCTCTGTAGCCCTGGTCTCTGGCTTGGGGGGGGGGTTGTCCTGAAGTGACCCTGAGAAGGACCAGCCACCACAGTCAGCCCTTGGGCCAGGCTTGTCACCCCCAACCTTTGGGGCTGGGGAGCCAGGCCTGTCAGACAGAGTGGGGAAGATAGGCCTCATCCACCCTCTAGCTTAGAACCTTCTGGGGACTTACCCTGAAGAAATTACTGCGGCCAGGCATGAGAGAGGTACCGGTTTTGTTTTTTGTTAGCAGGACTCCCTCAGGCAGCAGGGACCAGAGCAACCTGTTGCCTGCTGCCTGCCATGGTTTCCAGAACCATCCCATCACCAGCTCCTCCTCCGGCCTGAGCTGACTGGTGCTGGCTATGTGACTGGCCAGGGATACCCAGGTCCCCTTCTAAGGTGTGGGTGCTAGGGGTCCATGCTGGGGTGGGAGAAAAGCGGCCAGAATGAGTCATGTCCAGGCATTTAAGCTGTATTTATAAAGCCCGGTGTCTCTTCATAGCCTGAGGCACCAGTCAGGGGACAATGGCCTTCTATGTCAATCAGCTAATTAGAGTATGTGGCACAGATACGGTTTTCACTTCATGCACAGGAAACTGAGGCTCAAAAAGCATGACCCACCTGAGGTCTTATATGGAGTTAGAGGCAGAGGTCAGACTCTGCCCAGCTTTAGGTGGTAGAACGTAGCCCTTCTCTGCCCTTCATTCTCTGCCCCCTCTGTTCTTTTTTTTTTTTTTTTAAGATTTTATTTATTTATTTGACAGAGAGATCACAAGTAGGCAGAGACGCAGGCAGAGAGGGGGGGGGGGAAGCAGGCTCCCCGCTGAGCAGAGCCAGATGCAGGGCTCGATCCCAGGAACCTGAAATCATGACCTGAGCCAAAGGCAGAGGCTTAGCCCACTGAGCCACCCAGGTACCCCTACCACCTCTGTTCTTAGTGCTGGCTACTGTGAAGGACCTGGACCACTGGGGACCCTTTGAGGAGGCAGCTGGCTTGACCCTGAGCAGCACACTGGCAATCAACAGATGAACATCCTCACGGGGTGGCTGAGATCTCTGACTTCTTGGAGGAGAGGCAGCTGCTGAGAATGTGGGGGACAAGGGCCCCTCAAGATCAGCTTGCAGAGGGATCCAGGACAAGACTCCCAAGCTCTGAAGACATGGAAAGGCTGCTGTTCTACTGCCGAAGAGGCCAGACGGCAGAAGGGACTTCCATGGACAGCTGCAGTGTGGCTAGTGGAGGCTTGTGGTTTTGATGGAATCTGGGCTGCTGGGAGGGCAGCAGGGGCCTTGTGGAGAACGTACAGACCAGCACCTAACAAACTGTCTTTTCAGTATCAAGCTATTGGGTTTGATTTTAAAAAGTGTATGTGATTTTTTTTTTTTTTTAAGATTTTAGTTGAGGGGTGCCTGGGTGGCTCAGTGGGTTAAAGCCTCTGCCTTTGGCTCACGGCATGATCCCAGGGTCCTGGGATCGAGCCCCATATCAGGCTCTCTGCTCAGCGGGGAGCCTGCTTCCTCCTCTCTCTCTGCCTGCCTCTCTACCTATTTGTGATCTCTGTCTATCAAATAAATAAACAAAAGCTTAAAAAAAAAGATTTTATTTGAAAGAGAAAGCAGGGGGAGGGGCAGAGGGAGAGGGAGAGAGAGAATCTCAAGAAGACTCAGCCCAGAGTTCAGAGCCTGCCTAATGCGGGGCTCGATCTCACAACCCTGAGATCATGACCTGAGCCAAAATCAAGAGTCACATGCTTAACCCACTGAGCCACCCCAGTGCCCAAAAAATATATGTACTTATTAAAGAACATTTCAGAAATCAGAAAAAGACTTTGGAAAAGAAAAAAGAAGATTCCCTGTCATCTCCCTGAGGGGGAGCCAGGCTTTGACAGGGGGTGACACATGGTCCCTAGCCAGGCGCTGGCCCAAAATGGTCTGTAGCACATCCTGGACACCAGCTCTTAGGGCTATTATGACTGGTGTGAGCCTGGAGCCGGGGTATGTGGCTCACCCCAGGCCTATAGGAGGACGCGGCCACAGGGCTGACCTCCCTGCCCGGTCAAGTGTGGAGGGCAGGGAGGGCTGCTGGCAACTTTCTGGACTTTGAGAACAGGTGAGCATGATTCTAGGGAAGCCCACCTCCCCCAGGATGCCCTAGGTGGGACATCCAGACAGACAAAGCTCTGGACAATTGATGCTTTCACTGATCCCCAGATATCCTGTTCAGTGAAATCTACACGGACTCCAAGTTCATGGGTGGAGGGCATCCTGGTGCCAGCGGTGGGTTCAACACTGGGTCAGTGATCCTGCCTGGCTCCTTCCTTGTGCCCAGTGCCAGGCACCCTGAGGAGGGAGAGAGGAAAGAAGAAAAGGAGATAGGCAAGAGAGACCAAGGCTATTCAGAAGGATCCTTTCTTCCAAAACATCTACATAAGCAGTTTTCTACTGGCTTTCTTCAGTCCAAAGGTTCCAGCAGGAGTTGGGAGGCAGGTTGGGGTGGGGTTGGGGAGAGCATTGCCTTTGTATATGGTAGTTCGGCTTCATGGTATAGTTGGAAAAAAAGGCTTCCATGACTATAGGACTGGTCTGGTCTAGCAGACAGAAAAGAGGGCCCAATCGCACAGAGGTGGGGTCTGTGGCAGAGTCTGCTTTCCTGTCCCATGCTGTTGGCAGAACCTTAGCTTTGCGGCTTGGGAGTGAGATGCAGAGTGTGGCTTCTTAGGACAGGATTCTCAGCTTCCAGCTGGGGCAGGGAGTTGAGCAAGGACGGAAAAGACATCAGGATCTTGGGGAAGTTGGTGTTGCAGAGTCTAGAGCCACAGAATGGGTGTCCCTGGGGGCTGAGGCTGGTCCCCAGGGGTTCTCCATGATTTCCATATGGGTAGGGGTGTTGGGAAGTGGGGGTACTATCTGGGCTGAGATGGATTGTGCTCTACCCGGCCTTAAGGAAGTCTGAAATTCAGTCCCTTGTGGGGTGAGCTGTGACGGTAGCTAGCGCCCTATGGGAGGAGGGCTGCTGCATCTGGTCTGAGGAAGAGGCAGGTTTTTCTTTGCTGGGTACCTGGAGGGGTGTTAGCTGGAGTTGCGTTTTCATGGTGGGAAGCTTGTTTTTACTTGGATCAGGTTTATCTTGGAGTGGTTTAGGGGCGACTGAGGGAGACTGGGAGGTTACCTGCACCTCCACAGAACTGCTGCCGAGGCAGTATTCCTCTACGTTTACCTGAACACCTCGGGCCCCGAGGTAGATGCAGGACGTGATAGAAGTTGGTATTCCCACTAGACACGAGCGCGATTTTTCAAAGGATGCCAGGGCATCTCCTCCCTCCCAGCCCTCTTACATCCATCAGTCCCGATACAGGTTCCCACCTTTTGGTTCTCTTCTTCCCAGCTGAGCCACCACGTCCCACAACAGCTAAGGAACGAGCTGGCGGTGGTGGTGGGAAGGGCAGCGGCATGAGTAAGGCGAGACCTGAGTCGGACGAGGCAGGAGTCGGAGTGAGGATCCCGCCGTCGCTCTGGTCCCCCAGCACGTGCGGAACGCTCAGGTCCCCCACCCTGCCCCCGCTGCCCGCCCCTGGGCTCCCTTCTTCCCGCGGCCTGCGCGCGGTTGCTGGACGGAAGGGCGCCGAGCCGTCTAGGGGCTGCGGGCGCTGGGTAAGTCCGGCCCGCTTCTCCAGAGGGCGCGCTCGGGGGCCGCAGAGTACGCGCTTCGGTCCCCGGTCCCCAGGGAAGGAGGCTCGCTTGGCGCCACAGCCGTAGGCCCGTTCGTCTCGGGGCAAGGAGTTAGGTTGTTCTTCACTCGAGTTGGTGGGCTGCGTGGGGGCCTCCGGACGCCAGGCGGGGAGGGAGGCCTGAGCGCCGCAGCCAAGCTTCTCGGGACCTCAACGGCGAAGGCGGGGCAGGACCTGGTGGGCGCCGCGGGCCGGACGCTCTGGTTCCTCGGGACCCGCGCCCCCGCCTCCTGACGGCGTCCGAGCCTCTCAGCCGCGCGGCGGCAGTGACACCCAGTGGCCGTGGCGGGAAGTGCAGGCGCCGCCCCTTGACTCCCGCTGCGCAGGTCGACGCCTCTCGAGGTTCCCACTCGTGGTTACGCGCGGGCACCCCCAGGAGAGAAGGCCGCGCTCTGCAGACTGCCCCGCGGGGCACTTCCCCTTCCCCTCCCCCAGTTTCCTCCCCGGCAGTCGCCCGAGCCCTGGGAGATCCTGCGGGGTTGCAGTGCCCGGAAGGGCGGGGCGGGGCGCAGCGGCGGCGCTGGGCTGTGACCCGGAGCAGTTTCACTTCTGGATCCCACCCCGGTGTGAAGGGACAGCATCTGGGGTGGGGGTGGAGGAGGGGGGGGGACACACAGGCGTGCGGAGGGCTGGCGCTCAGGACCCCGGAGGAGGGATGGCCTTTTACCCCCGGGTGTCACGCGCCCCATGCCTCCCTGCATTTTCCACCCCCACCCCACGCCACGGGTTCCACCACGCTGTCCCCGGAGCTACCGCTCCTCCCCAGCAGCCGCCTCCGCGGGGGCTGTCGACCCCCGGAGAGGCCCCGAGCGGCGTGGGCGGCAGGAGGAGCGAGCTGTGAAGCCGCAGGCAGGGGGTTAGGCTGCGGGCTGCTGAGACGCCGAGCTGTTTCTCAGAAGTGCAGCTGCCCCTCCCCTCACACCCCCCCTCAGCTCCCACCTCGCACCGCACCCCTTCCCCCTCCGCCTGGCCTTCGCTATCCTCGCCTGGGCACTCCCAACCCGGGAATCTGGTGTCTGAGTCCACGCAGAATTCAGAGAACCTGAGAGAGGCCGGGGCCGGGAGTTAAGACCCAGGCTCCGTGCCCATATTCCGAGGCCACAATTCCACTGTCACCTCCCTGTCCCCCAGACTCCTGTGGGCCAGGATTGGACTTTCACAGAATGGTTTACAACGTGGCCACTTGGGGAGATCATAGGCCGCCATAACTCTTGCTTCCAGGGCCCCACCTCCCTCAGTGCCTGAGTGTGATGGGGAGAGAAGGGAGAGGGCACAGGACCCTCTTTCTCTCCTCTTCTTTCTGGAGTTAGAGGAAGGGCCTGGCTGGAGCCATGGGGTCGAGGCTAGGCTTAGTCTCCGTTGGAAGGAACTTGAGAAGATCCAGTTCCAGGGAAAAATTAAGGCCGGGAGAGGGAAATGGAAGTGTCCAGGGTCACCGAGAGAGTGACAAGGCTGGGGTTGGAAGCCAGGAGTCCAGACACTGAGCTGGAGTCTGCACCGGGTTGTCATTTGCTTTATTCATTGACCCTGTACCCTTCTCCCCAACCCCAAGAGTCTCGGGAGGGTGGCTAGGGCCTGTGAGTGACAGGGAGGTTGAGGTGCTGAGATTAATCCAGTGGGGGTGGGATGGGGATTGACCTGGTGGAAGGACAAGTCTGGGGAGGAGGTGGCATCTGCCCCCCTAGTTCCCACCAGCCGCCCCCAGGGCTGTGGTTTATTTGACTAGGCAGCTCTTCTAGGGGGCCTGCGGGGTGGGCCGGTGATGGGGGGGCCTGACTGCTGGAGGGCTTCCTGCCCCTTCAGTCCTGGGGAACGGGGGCAGCCTACATCACCCACAGGTCCTCTAACCTCCATACTTTCCACTGCAGTGCTCTTTCCTTGGGTAAATTCATGTTCTTCTGGGGGAAGATCTGTTATTTGGGGGGCAGGGAGGCAGCTGCCTACTTCACGGGTCAGGACAGAGTTAAAAACAAAACCGCAGCAAATTCAACACCCCGTGTCCTTCAGGGACTTTCCATGACACCTTCCTTCCCCCTCTCCCCCAAGCCAGGGAGTACCTCCCCAGAGGGCCTCCCCACCCCAGGTGCAGTGGCTTTTGGCTTTTATGCAAACAACTGTCTGACCGGGAATGCTCCCCAGCCAGAACTGGTATCCCCAGCCCCGCTCACTCCCCAACCAGCCCTCAGCATTCCTGGCCTTCCCTGAGCTCTCTTCTGGCTTTTCCTCAAACTCCGGGTGCTAGGGAACAGGAGGTGAGGGAAGAGACACAGGTCCTTGTCCCCCTGCTTGCCCTTGGATGGCAGTTGCCTGCAGGTGGAGGTTTGGCCTGGTTGTGTTGAGGGATGGGGGAGGGGGAGGAAGAATGTGCAGGTGTGGGGTGGCCTCCCCTGCTAGGCCCACTACCCTCTGAAGTGTCACATGAGTTCCCAAGAATTAGGAAAGGAAACTGTCCTTAGGCTGGAAGCCCAGCCAGTCCCCGGGCTGTCTCCATTACTCACTGGCAACTAGGAACAGGTCTACCGGTCTTGCTTACTCTTGGAGCTGCTTTTGCTTTGGGAAGGGAGTGGGGAGGAGGAGGGCCACATACCACTCTCTCTAAGGCTGGGACTTAGCCACCCATAGACCACTCTGCAATGTATTTAGTGTTACACTAAAAAGGCAGGCAGCAACACAATTCCTCTCTCCCTGCCCTGAGCGCTGGGACTGCAAAACCTGCTGGAGGACCTCCCAACAATCTGGCCCTGTGGGAGGAGGCTGCCACCAACCCGACCCCATCTTTGTTAACCCTAAACTTCAGAAATGGCTTCTTCCTGCCTCGCTCACAAAGGAGGGGAAAGGGAAGATGTTTTGGAAGAGGCTGAGCTGAAGGCCAGATCATCTCCTAGACTCTTTACTGATATGTTCTAAGAGAGAACAGAAGACAGCAAGTCAGGGAGAAAGCTGGATAATTTTTATGTCATTCTCCTAGGACTTTGTCTTCAGCGCCTTAGGTTTAGGCCTCCAAGTATCTTAAGACTATATTTAAATGCAGCTGGGGCCCCTGGCTGGCTCATTCAGTAGAGCATGTGACTCCTGATCTTGGGGTTGTAAGTTTGAGCCCCACATTGTGTGTAGAGATTACTTAAAATCTTCTTTAAAAAAAAAAAAAAAGTAAAAAGGTAAGTGTGGCTGAGTTTAGTGATGGCGCTTGAATTTCCCAGATTCCCAAGAAATTTGGATGTTTCTGAGACCCCAGAGATGAAAAAGCCAGGACATGTCTATCTTCTAGAAATAGCCTCTGCTGAGAGCAAGGGCAGAGCTGTGTCTTGGAACTGGGAGACACTGCGGTGTTGATCCTGCTAAATCCAGTTCCCAAATTTCTCGGGCCCCCTTAGAGAGCTAAGGGCCAGTGGAACCAGTATCCCACTCTAGGGGGCTGGGAGCCAGCAAGAGGATGCCAATGGCAGGCTCAGCAAGGCATCAGAACAGATGCCTTATTTTGGTGGTAATTTGTTTACCTTGGTACTTGGACTAAGAAATAGCCAGAGGGGCTAAATTAAGAAAATAGTCCTAGGGGCGCCTGGGTGGCTCAGTAGTTAAGCATCTGCCTTTGGCTCAGTTCATGATCCCAGGGTCCTGGGATCTGGAGCCCTGCATCCGGCCAAGCACCTGCTTGGCAGGAAGCTTGCTTCTCCCTCTCCTGCTCCCCCGGCTTGTGTTCCTGCTCTCACTGTCTCTCTCTCTCTCTCTCTCTCTCTGTCAAATAAATAAATAAATAAATAAAATCTTTAAAAAAAAAAAAAGTCTTAGAGGCAAAATTAAACCCTTCCATTTTCTGACAACTACAAATGATAGGCATGCACAATGACTAATTTTAAACACACCAGTATTTTTTATTTCTCAGTGTAAAAATCAAACATGATACAGAAACCTTGAAATCTATCAGCAGGGTTTTTTTGTTTTTGTTTTTTTAATGTGACTGTGCACTCATTATGGTTCTAGCAAGGTTAGCATTGCTACATTTCAGAAGCTGACTTTCTTTAAACAGTCTTTACAGAGGAGTAGGACACCTTATAGTGCTCCCAATGGTTGGACTCTGGGTAAAACTCAAGAGGAGTTAAGAGGGAAGGTCACTGCTGGGCAGATAGGGCATTTCTGAGAAACCCAGATGAGAATGTTATGAGCACAGGCCGTGTCAAAACCACTCGGCAAGGCCTCCCTCCCTTCCTCCCTGGGGGAAGGCCACCCTGAGCCCCTTTGAACCCCCAAACCAGGTTCCCTTCTTCCTCCGCCATTCTGCAGACAAGGGTCATCCACAGACCACACGTGTGGTGGCTTTGGCAACCAGAAATTAAAAATAACCTATGGTTTTTCCAGTAGCCAAAATGATCCCTCACCAAAGCTCATAGACTGAGAACCTGAACATGCAAAACCACAGTCTGGGTGAAGAGATGTCTGCTTTTCAAATGACCTGCTAATTCTTTGCAACCCACAGTAATTTGGTTTCTGTGAACCCACAGAAGCAGGCCCACCAAAAAGGGTTTTTGTTTGCTAACCTGGAAAAGTCCTTGTATAAATGAGTCACTGGCACTGGGATCATTTTGAATGCTGCCCCATTTTCCTAAAGTGTTAAAATATCTGTTCTCAGTCTATTTAGGAGAGGAAGAAGCAAAGTAACTTCAGAAGCTAGGTCCCACATGCTTGAGAGGAGGTGGGTGACATTTTGGGATGCTCTCCAGGATTTCTAGAGTAGGGTCAACAGGGAGATGGACAGTGAGGACCATTTGAGGAAACTCTAAGTTACTTGGGGAGTCGATAGTCGAGAGCTCATGAGACAGGGAGGGAGCAAAGCCATTCTACTTCCCTGGCTACAATGTCATGAAGTATCTTTAGCATGAAGTTCACTTATACTGGTTCTAATTGTCAGCATATTCTTTACTCTTACACATTAAAATAACATGAAGGAAACTCTGTGTTTGAGATTAAAGGCCTCCACTGGCTACTGAATTACTGAATCATAGTCCTAGAATGGCCTTTGAATATCTCCATGTCTTTCAATTCACATATAGTGCATACAGTAGAAAACTTGTAACCATCTCAAACAGCCCCTGCCCAGTAACACCATCCCCTAGACAAAATTACCTAAGAGCTCATAACATACTCGGGAGGTAGATACTACATCCTTACATTTTTTAATCAAAACATTAACATTCCATTTTCAAACGTCAGCTCAATCAACATCAATGTATACAATAGTCCAGTCTTGTAATATTCAGAGGAAACTTGCATTCAGCTTTTTCAAAGTCCAAAGACCTGGTTATCATGTTGACGGCATGGTGGGGTACACACTATCTACAGCTTGGGTGAATGGAGCTACCGTCCTGTGTTCTGAGCTCATGCAAGTCTGAAGCCTACACTTCTCTTGAGGGCTCTTCTGAGTCCACGGTCCTTAGAGAAAATGGTTCCAGCCCTGGCTTCACTGATCATTCAGAGAACCATTCAGTCCTTCAGCTTTAGAGAACAGAATCCTTTTCCTAGGGTGGCCCAGGTCTAGCCTTTGGTTTCAGGCCAAAATTGTCTTCTTTACAGGCACTTAAGTCCCAAATCCATTGTTTTTCTGAACTCTGCCTATAGAGAGAGGTTCTCTGATCTATACTCTCTGAGCATAAAAATAGCTCCCAATTCTTTAAAAGAGAAGAGACATCATTGTGTATCTCTTATCTTCCTCTGCAAAGCCTGATGGTATTTTCTAGGACAAAATTTACCTTGCTCCACTATCTTTTTATTTTTTATTTTTTAAGATTTTTATTTATTTATTTGACAGACAGAGATCACAAGTAGGCAGAGAGGCAAGCAGAGAGAGAGGAAGGGAAGCAGGCTTCCCTGCTGAGCAGGGAGCCCAATGCAGGGCTTGATCCCAGGACCTGGGATCATGACGTGAGCCAAAGGCCGAGGTTTTAACCCACTGAGCCACCCAGGCGCCCCATTCACTCCACTTTCTTGTCTTTAGCTCTTAAATCTCAATTCCAAGTCTTTGTGAAAGAACTTGGCTGTCTCTGAAGGTTCAAATCTTGAGTGGTTTGGTTTCTAGATCTCCACTAGAGACCAATGGATCTGTTATCTGTGGGGTACACTTTAAAGTTAGGATAGTAGCCATTTATTTTATTTTATTTTTTTAAAGATTTATTTATTTATTTGACAGACAGAGATCACAAGTAGACGGAGAGGCAGGCAGAGAGAGAGAGAGCGAGAAGCAGGCTCCCTGCTGAGCAGAGAGGCCGATGCGGGACTCGATCCCAGGACCCTGAGATCATGACCTGAGCCGAAGGCAGCGGTTTAACGCACTGAGCCACCAAGGCGCCCCGGACACTAACCATTTAATATTTCCATTATGATCTTACTGCCTGTGTTGGGCTTTTTCCTTTAAAACATGCTAAACCTCACATTTGGCAGAGGGGAAAAAGCAGAGGAGGAGAGTAAGAATGGTGATACAGAGACTACTTGGAAAAACTATGTTGGTGTGAGATTTGTTCATAACACAGTGTTTCAACTGAGCAAAATTTTGTGCTTTTTTTCTTTGCAAAAGAAATCTGAGGTCACTTTATATCTGGGCCACTGTGAATATGGGCCTAGCAAAATGTTAAGCACTGCATTTAAAGGGTGAGAAAAGTTGTCACTGACAAAGTCAGAAGCTGCGTCAGGAACAGTTCAGAGTCGGTAATAAGGGAAAAGATTAGTTAGCTTATCTGTGTCAAGCAAGGATCTTTTAGGGAGAATGACTTAAGGAATCTAAAGGCTGGTGGATTTATCTATATCTTTTTTTCCCCTGGTAGTGGTGGTGGAAGTAATGGGGGAGACACTTCTGTTTAGTTCTTGCCAGTAGGAAGTACCTGTGCAGCAATTCAAGAGGAGTGATGAGGAACATCTGGAGAGCCAATTCCCTTCCCTTCCCCCCTCATCCCAATTCTGTCACCTTGGCTGCAAGGGAACTTTTCGTGGGGTTGGTTATTCCCTGGATTGTGGCCCCCTGGGTGTGTGGTGGGAAGTGACAGACAGCTCAGATCTACAGGCTGCTGCAGGACCTCACTGTCCAATGTGGTTGGATGTGAATCCTGACTCTGCCCTTCTCTTTAAGCGACCATGCTAAGATTGTCCTTCACCCTCTCCCCGACCCCCAGCACAGGGAAAGGGCATTTATTGACATAAGCGGTGCCTTACAGAAGGACATGTTTACCAGTGTGGTGATAGCCACTACATACTACCTGGTTCAACTTGATGGTTTACAAACGTGCAGTTTGCATATACAAATTTTCTCTGCACTCTGTGTGCCCCAGCTAGGCCCAGAAGGCTACAATGAAAGTAGCATTTGTGAGTGGTCACTGCGCTTAGAAAACTGACCTCAGAAGAATGGAAATCATTCAGAAAATCTGTTAGTCACAGGGAAAATGAGGCATGTCTTCAAAAAAAAAAAAAAAAAAAAAAAAAGTCCCCAGCTTAGTGGGATGGGCCTCTTTCACTATCTTAAGGAGCCAACACTGGTTTCTTCAGAAAGACTTTCCCACTAATCTGTTGGAAATGCTTGCTTTCCCCAGTTTTCTCTCCAACCAAATTCTCTTTCTTTTGTCCCCTGAAGAGTCAGCAGGACGTGTGGCATTTCAAGAGTATAACAAGGAGCAACTCTGCCACAATGCGTGTCAGTAATCTGGCGTAGCTTGGAGTCTAGGATTACGGAAATACAGTGAAATGCTGAGGACTACGAACTGAAATACATCCAGTCTTTTAGCCGAAATCTCAAACATGTTGGGACTGTTACCATGGAATTTCACAAAATCTGTTTTCCTGAGACAGACACCATGCTACAAAGAAGGCTAAGCCATTTGTGCAGTCTGAGGGGGAACATTTTAATTACTGGCAGCACATAAGTTAGTTGAGTTTGAATCTAATGCCTAAGCCCTTTTGAAATACCAAGGCAGATACGTAAAATGCAAATCTAACAGGAATTGGGGATTCTTGACTCTGGTAGAAGTGTGCATAAAACTACTCTCGATTTGTAAACAGATTCCATGAAGTTGTCCCTGGAAGCAGAATTTATTCTAACACCAGTTCTTAAAAAAGAAAAAAAAAAAAAAAGGCTTTGGTAAGCAGCTGCAGGTGCCACTTTGTGTGTACACTTTGGGGCAAGATCAAAATACCTTCCTGTTTTTTGTTCCTCCCCACCATCCTCTTCACATTCACAACTCAGTAGTTAAAGGAAAAATTTAACACTACCATTTTCACACCAAAGAAATGTGAAACAGGTATTCACATACATATTCTCCTGCTTAGTACCCATACATGAAAAGGCTTAAAAGATAACTGAAGCTACAGCATAATCACATAAATTTAAAGCTGGAAGGGACCTTAGAGAGCGTTTAAGCCCAATTCTTTATTGTTAAAGAAACTTAGTTTTAAGAGTTTAGTGATTTGCCCAAAGTCATATAGCTAATTAGCAGCCAATATGGAATTTGCAAACAGATCTTGGGACCTCTACTGCAGTACTAATTTTACAATTATCCCTGCACTTTTCCTTGATAGCATATCTCTCATAATTAATGACAAAGCTGGCCAATAGATCTGCAGAGCCAAGAGCAGACTTTCAGGAATCTTCCTGGCATACAGCAGCTTAAAACAGGGAGAAAACCTTATCCGCCTTGATGAAGGAGAACCTGTTAGCAGGGGTACGCCTCTCTTCACTTCTTCAGGAAGCTTAACACTGAACCAGACAATACTCATGATATCTGTCCCTCATTCATCTCCTGTGGGAAAGGGGAGACTAAGTCATGCTTTTTGGATTGTCTATTTTCTGTCAAAAAAAAAAAAATTATCGGCAAGTGTGCCTTAGGTCTGTATACTAATGCTCCGTGAAGGAGACCAAGAACGTTCACAGAGCTGCCCCTCTCCTCCTGCTGCTGAACTATTTCCCCCTCAGAGTCCAGTTCTGCCAATTTCAACGACAGGAAATGTATGCCTTAACAGACAACTTTGTGAAGTTTCAATGATAGTCTATGTTTAAAACCATTAGTTCTTCTGGTATAGAATTTCTCTTATACAGGACTGGTTTAACCCAAAGCAGTTTTTTAATTGGTATGGGAGGCTAGAAGCAGAAGTATCATCGAATAACTTGATTTTTTTTTTTTCCTTGTGTGATAAGAAATGGGTCTGCTGCTTGGAGACTGGGGTCTTCAGGAACTGGTAACAGATACTTATTTTATCACTGTTCTTTTCCTTACTATTAGACTCTAATTAGGGATGAGGAGATTATATCCTAGACTTTCAGCCTCTGTTAAGTGCAGAAGGGCATGTCTTCCCACCGAAGTTAGCTGGTGAGCTCTTCTTATGGACCTGGGTGTATGACTTTTCCACATATGGCACTGTATCTCAGAAAGAATGTCTCATGCAGCACAGCTGGGGGACTCTTTTGACTGGCAACAAACTCCAAGGACTGCTTGTTCTATTGCTGCAAAAGGTAATGACCAAATACTTCAATGGCTTTTAAATGTCATAAAAACTCAAGTCCCCGATGAGAAAACAAAGGTCTCACAAAAATGATAACATGATATAAAAGCAAACAATTTCTCAATGAAGACAGCATTTCTCTGTTGTCCATGTGAACTTGACCCTTTGGACACTAAAAGTGGTATGGAAAGGGGTTTGGAACTGAGTTTGTTTGGAGAATAGCTTGTTAGGCGGGGTGTCGGTTTTTACAAATTATGTTGAATCCTCAGGCATAAATCATCTCTGGGACCAGATGTTCACTTTAGCATGGCTCTGTGCTCTCCTCTGGCTATGTGAGATGAGAACTCATACCGATCATGGCTTCGATATCCGCACATGTTACACTCAAAAGGGTCACGAAAGCCGTGGCAACCCATGTGAATAGTGAACATCACGTAATCCAGGAAGAGGACTCGACAGTGGTCACACCGATACACATCCATCACCTCCCCTTCTTTGCTGATCACTTTGATGGAGTCTCTCGGACAGATGGGTGGGGGCTTGAGGAGTTCATAAGAGCGGGGGACCTCCTTCAGAAGTGGTATCCCATTGCGGACCCTAGCGGGGACCATGTGATTTTGCTGGTAGATGTGATTCTGGCGTTCTTCGTGGTTGCTGTCAGTGTCCGTGGAGTCATGGCCACTATTGTTGGGGGAGAGGCCTCTTTCAGAGGGCAAGCTCTTCTCTGGCAGGTGGATATTCTTCTTTTCTAGGTCTTGGGGGGTACCGTTTGGCATTTCGGCACGGGTGAGGGCTATCGGATACATACTGCTAATTACTGGAACCATCTCTGAGGTGGGAGCAGGTGGGGTCTGGACCAAGGGGCGCAGGGCTTCAGCACCAAGGTAGCTGATGGCATTATTGATGGCTTGGTCCATCATCCGGGTCTGGATTATCTCACTCTCTTTCTCGTACATATAGCTAGGATTATAGTTGACGTCAAAGCAGTGACGCTTCTCACCTAGAAGTGAAAGAAAGAATTATAAGAGGAAGAACACAAAGGCAGAGCTTGTTCAATAATCTTCCGGAATCCTTGAAAAGGGAGGAAAGACATGCGGCTTGCTTAAGAACACCCAGCCCAGGCAGGATGCTTCCATTCGGAGCTGGGGACAATCTCAAGGGACAGTGGCTGACAGCACACATTTGGATAGTCAAAATGAACTAAGCCAGTAGGCAAAAGGGGGAAGTCAGAGATGTTGTTAAGCTGAAGCTACAATGTGAGCTGTTTCTACCGCTCACATCAGAGGGGTGTGCTGGAGAAAAGCAGAGAAAAAGAAACAAGAGGACAACAGGGCAGGGTGCCAGGGAGCCAGGGAGCTGCCCCTGTGCAGGAGCGTGGCCACCTGTGCACTCCGACTGTCCATGGCCTCTCAGCACCCAGTCAATTCCCAAACTATTATTGTGCTTGTTATTTTCTGCTTGTAATACAAGGGAGCTCGGGGGACGGAAGTGCTGCAAGAAGTGGAGACACTCAGCAACTGGCCTCGGCAGCTTTTTAAATAGCTACAGAGGCAGAAAAAATAGCCCCCAAACCTCCAACTTATCACTCCCCAAACACATCGTCACCAGACCGAGATTTAGTAAAAGAACTTCAAATGTAGAAAGTTTTAGAAAAGTTTTCTTGAAAGATCATGGTCTTTGTCCCTTTTATAAAGTACATTATTATTTTGCTTGAAAAAAAAAAAAACAGTATCATTGATACACATATGATCATTAGGGCCCATCTCACATTTTTTTTTTTTAAAGACTTTATTTATTTATTTGACAGACAGAGATCACAAGTAGGCAGAGAGGCAGGCAGAGAGAGAGGAAGGGAAGCAGGCTCCCGGCTGAGCAAAGATGGAAGACTCGCTTCCCCACTGATGGAAGGCTCGATCCCAGAACCCTGGGATCGTGACCTGAGCCGAAGACAGAGGCTTTAACCCACTGAGCCTCCCAGGCGCCCTGGGCCCATCTCACATTTAACTGAAAAATTTATTTGTGGTCACCCTCTCCTACTGCTCATGTCAAACTGCTGAGAAATTCTGAAAACAGAGTTTAGCCACCTTTGGGGCGTGTGGGTGTTTGTTAGAAAACAGAGGCTCTCTGGCCACAGGGAAGGCAGGAGCAGGGTCTGCCGTGATGGCAGATGTGCTCGGTGGTGAGTGGCTGGTAGAAGGCAGAGAAAGCAGGATGTGTCAGGTACTGAAAGTGAGGCTACCATATTGCTAATGCTTTTCCATTCTGCAGACACTAGATTCTGGAGAGATTTGCTGAACCATATCCTCTCTTCTGCCACACTCCCTAGGCATGTTATGGTTCCCAGACCTGTCACTGCCACACAGTAAAGGGTCCAATAATGAAAGAACACAAGGAAACAAAATAATTGGAAAAACCAGTTCCTGTTCTTGAGGAATTTCCAACTTAGTGGGAGAGAAACAAGACCTGTATCCGTGGAATTGGAAAAAAAATAAATGTTAGAAGTTGTGAAAGAGTTGTCCTGCTCTGTGGGGACCTTTGATTTTATTCACTTTTTTTTAAGACTTTATTTATTTTGAGAGGTGGGGAGGAGAGCACTCATGGGTGCAAACGGGGAGAGGGGCAGAGGAAGAGAGAGAATCTCAAGCAGACTCCACATTGAGGGCAGAGTCTGACAAAGGGCTCAATCTCATGACCCTGAGATCAAGATCTGAGCCGAAATCAAGAGTTGGACCCTTAACCAACTGAGCCACCCAGGAACCCCTGATTTTATTCTAAATGCCATGTTTGAGGCACTTAAGCAGGGGAGTAACATGTCTTCTGTAAAAAGAATTATAAGGCACGATTACAGCAGGTTGGTGTAAATTGCATATTTAAGTGTTAAGGAAGTGCAAAAAATTCAGGAGTACCTGGGACAGGGAAAGCATTTCTTAGAAAACCGAGATTTTGAGAAGAGTCAATATTACTAGTACAACTTAGATTTTCAGAGAGGTCAACAAGACAATCGAGGGAGGAGCCTGACTGAAGGCAGGGAAGTGGGACTACATAGCACATGACCAGGGAAGAGTAAGAGAGTCTGGCTGTAGCTGTATCTGGAAGTATGAAATACAGAATTTTCAAACTTCACTTATTCCTTCACATTCTGCAATACTGACACCTCAGGGTAATGTGGTGGTTGAATGCCTGGGTTCTTGGATCACGTGGACTGGATCTGACACTGGCTCATCAGTTACTCGTTGGATGGCCTTGGGCTAGTTATTTGACATGTCTGTGGCTCCGTGTCCTCATGTGTAATGGGATAATAATTGTATCTACCTCCCACGGTCACTGAGAAGTGCATGGAACAATGCCTGATATATAGAAAGCACCTGGTAAATGTGACAGTGTTTTGTTTTGTTGCAGTGAGCTCACATTTTTTTTCTTTCTTTCCTTCTCTTTCTTTTTTCTTCTTCCTTTCTTTCTTCCTTCCTCTCTTTCTGCCCCCCTCTCTCTCTTCCTTCCTTCCTTCCTTTCTTTCTGGCTAAAATAAATTTCCTTTTTTTAAAAAAAATTTTATTTTATTTTATTATTTTTAAAGATTTTATTTATTTATTTGTCAGAGAGAGAGAGAGCGAGCACAAGCAGACAGAGTGGAAGGCAGAGTCAGAGGAGGAAGCAGGCTCCCCGCGGAGCAAGGAGCCCGATGTGGGACTCGATCCCAGGACGCTGGGATCATGACCTGAGCCGAAGGCAGCTGCTTAACCAACTGAGCCACCTAGGCGTCCCTAAAAAACATTTTAAAATTTATTTTTGAGAGGGAGCATGTGTGAGCTCACAAACAGGGGGGAGGGGCAGAGGGAGAAACAGACTTCCCGCTGAGCAGGGACCCCCCCCCCTCATTGCAGAACTTGATCTCTGGACTCTCAGATCATGACCTGAGCTGAAGGCAGAGGCTTAACCAACTGAGCCACCCAGGAGCCCAAAATAAATAAAATCTTTTTTTAAAATTGTTATTTATTTATTTTGACAGAGAGAGAGATCACAAGTAGGCAGAGAGGCAGGTAGAAGAGAAGGGGAAGCAGGCTCCCCACTGAGCAGAGAGCCCAGATGCGGGACTCCATCCCAGGACCTTGAGACCATGACCTGACCCGAAGGCAGAGGCTTTAACCCACTGAGTCACCCAGGTGCCCCTAAATAAAATCTTAAAAAAAAAAAAAAAAGAAAGAAGAAAGATAAGGAAACAGAGAGATTTATTTAAGTTTTGATCATATATTGTGAATACCTGGACACAAAGAACCCCTCTCTTTGTTAAAAACAGAGATTACCAATTGTGAGATCAGTTTGAAAGAAGACTAACATCAAATTAAGTCTAAATCTTTTTCCTTGGTATAATCAGGGAGATTGAGAGAGAACTTAAAAACAAAATAATTTTCTTGCCCTGTGGGCTTCCTGGCACTTTGCATCCCAGATTTAGGGAGATATTGAAAAAAGTTAACACGTGGTAGAACCAAAAGATGGGCATTCTGAATGACCAACCATATGATTAGATTTGAACAAAGAGCAAACCGCTTCATGCCCTTAAGCAAGGTAGGCTTGCATCAAAATGTTATTTTCCAAATATTACTGGAAGAACCAAGTGTAAGACCAGAACAATGAGGAACTGGAGCCAGAAAGACCAGCTAAAAGATCTAATCGAGTAAGATGGATTTGTCCTGTGTCCACACTATCTTAAGGCCAACCTGACAGTTTCTAGAAAAAAATCTGCAAAGAAAAATACCCTGCCTTAGCAACTCAATGAAAAACAACAGGAAAGTAGACCTTTTCCAAGGTCACCAGTGGTTCCTATTTTCAACTTCCAGATTGGATATATCTTTGATCAAAGGTGTTTGAAAGAGTGAGGCTGAGAACATGAAAGCCAGCTAAGGTCACAAATATTCATTCCCCTGAAAGTGACACAGAAATAATGAACTTTGGTTTCTTGGCCTTTTCGAGGTCATTGATGATTTCCCAGTGTGGCTGGCTCTACTCTGCTCCTCAAATACCAGGGTCCCCTGAGAATGTTTTTATCTTTTTGTCTAACGGAGAGGTTCCAGAAAGTTTCCGGGGTGGGGCAGGCACATCACAAACTCTGCTTTTATCCTTTCTCCCAAGAGTTTGCTTTACTGAACTAGACCTACAGTTTCACAGTCTCTCCCACCTGCAGCACATGTCAGAAGACAGCTGAATGCTCAAGTTGTAAGAGACAAAACAGTAAGAGGAAAATACACCCCTGGATGAGTGGAAATATGTGACTGAGTTCTGTGGTTAAGGCAGACCATTGTTCATTGTGAAGACAGGAGAGCCTCAGATCTTCACGTGCATGCAACCTGCAATCATCAGATCCCCTCATCTCTGAGTTACGGTAACTTGAGTAGTGCAGATGATTATCAGTCACCTGTAGACACGATGACTCAATGTGTATGAAACCCAGAAGGGGTAAGCTACAGTAATTGAAAAGCCAACAGCTCACGTTTCTTTAGTAACACACTCATAAAAAAGGTTAGTCAAACCACAAGAGTATAACTTCTCCCAAACCTGCACGGAGCCTCTAGTCCAGCTTGTAGTCAGAATCATACCACACCTTTGAATGATTAATGATCGCAGCTTCAGGCTGAATTAGAGGTTTCCTTCTGATCACAACTGGCAACAGCAAGTCCTGACTTTAAGAACCAGGACCATTCCTTACCTGTGCTATTTTTTTTTTTTTTTAAGGTGTCCATCCCTACCATCAAGGCTTTGGTAAAGATTTTAAAGATTTTATTTATTTATTTGACAGAGATCACAAGTAGGCAGAGAGACAGGCAAAGAGAGAGGGGGAAGCAGGCTCCCCGCTGAGCAGAGAGCCCAATATGTGGCCTAACCCAGGACCCTGGGATCATGATCTGAGCAGAGGCTTTAACCCACTGAGCCACCCAGGCGCCCCAAGGCTTTGGTAACTTTAAACCGAGTAACTGGCTGACCCGAAGAGCTGCACTGGGGAGAGGATGTATGGTTGTTGGCTTCCAAGTGCCAACTTGAAAGTACAGAATCACCACCTAGAGCTAAAAGGGACCTTAACTGAGCACGTGAATTCAGACCTCTGCCTTTGGGGCCGAGTGACAAGATCCACCACCCTAATCTGTTTACCTCTGGTTTTTATACTTCACGCTATCTAGCACTCTGCCTTATATATACTGCTACCAAGAACAGCTATGATTTATTGAGCATTTACTATATATCCAGTATTGTCCTAGGTACTTCTTGCATAAAATGAATTAGCATCTCTGAGTCAGATGAAAAGCCTAACCTACAAACAGGTTAACTTGCCAAGGTCACTTAGTTAGTAAATGGAGAACTAGGATGCAGCCTAAGGGCCAATATATATAATCTGTCTGTGTCTTACCAGGGAGAGGGAGAGAGAGGATCTTAAGCAGGTTCCATGCCCAGTGTGGAGCCGGACGTGGGGCTCTATCTCACGTCTCTTGAGATCATGACCTGAGCTGAATTCAAGAGTCAGATGCTTAACTGACTGAGACACCTGGGTGCCCCTGTGCTTGAGCTTTAAGTGATGTTTCCTGGCTGCTACCATGGCTGCACAATCTCACCACTGGGAGTGGCTTCAGATTCTCTGCTGGGATCGTCCCATAAGCAGTGGACAAGCAACTGTGCTTTGTTCCATGTGGACCAGCACCGTGCATTCAAGAAATATCTATGATGCACAGAGTTGCTGTGGTGTTTGTATGTGCTTAACAGAGTGCCTAGCATATGTAAGCACTCAGTAAGTGCTAGATCTTTTATTATTACTATTATTATTAGCCTCACACCATGTTAGGTGCTTTGAGGAGTACAAACAGAACTACAGTCCAACAGGAGATGCAGCATTTACACAATTTCATTACAAATTGGTACCCCTAAAACTATGTGGTGGGACAAAGTATAGTCAACAAAGTGAAGAGAGAAAAATACAGCTTCTCAAATATGCCAAGTAATGTGGGACAAATATTACGTTTATTTTTAAAACTCTCCTTGTAATCTGAGGAGGTGGCAGTGGTGGTGGTGGAGACAGTTCTGTACATCACAACAAACTGTTAAACTCATCCTGAGTACAGTGGGAGAACAGAGCAGAAAGAGAACTCAGGAGACTATGGGAATGTAGACCACGTGTACTTTTTTTTTTTTTTTTTAAAGATTTTATTTATTTATTTGTCAGAGAGAGTGAGCACAGGCAGACAGAGTGGGAGGGAGAGGCAGAGGGAGAAGCAGGCTTCCTGCTGAGCAAGGAGTGTGATGTGGGACTCAATCCCAGGATGCTGGGATCATGACCTGAGCCAAAGGCAGCCACTTAACCAAGTGAGCCACCCGGGGAATCCTTTTTTTTTTTTTTTTTAAGAGATTTAGGATGCCTGGTTGGCTCAGTCGGTTAAGCCACTGCCCTTGGCTCCAGTCCTCCATGGGGCTCCTTGCTCAGCGGGGAGCCTGCTTCTCTCTCTGCCTATGTCTGCCACTCTATCTGCTTGTGCTCTCTCTCACAAATAAATAAATAAAATCTTTAAAAAAAGATTTATTTATTGGGGCTCCTGGGTGGCTCAGTCAGTTAAAGGTCTGCTTTCAGTTCAGGTCATGATCTCAGGGCCCTGGGATCAAGCCGTATGTCGAGCTCCCTGCTCAGTGGGGATTCTGCCTCTGCCTCTGCCTCTCCCTCTGCTCTCTCTCTCTCTCTCTCAAAATAAATAAAATATTTTAAAAAATAAAACAAATAAAGATTTATTTATTTGTTTTAGAGGGGGAGGGGCAGAGGGAGGAGAGAGAGTCCTAGGCAGACTTGTCACCAAGTGTGGAGCCTCAAGCAGGGCTCCATCCCAGGACACAAGATCACCACCTAAGCCGAAACCAAGAGCTGGATGCCTAACAGGCACTCCAACCACATGTGCTTTTTTTTTCTTTTTTTCTGTGTGTACTTTTAAGGGCAGATGGGAGGGAGGGCATTCCAGACAGACAGCCTGGACAGAACCATTACATACAAAAGGGAAAGTATTACACAGAAGTGCAAGTAGTTCACTGTGGCTGAATTAAAAGATTAGTTGGCTGAAATGATAAATTTAGAAAAGGTAACTTGGAGACAGATTGTGCAAGGCTCAGAACACCTGGGTGGTTCAGATTTTATTCCAATGGGAAGCCACTGAAAGGTTTTTTGAAGGGGAGGGGGATGATTTGAACTTTAGAAATATAACACATTTCCACTATTATAGGCACCATGAGGGGTGATGGGAAATACTTGGGTTTTCTTTTTAAGTTTCTTCAAGTCACTGAACTGTACCTTCTTTTTCTTTTTTTTTTCTTTTTAAAGATTTTATTTATTTATGTGACAGAGAGAGAGATCACAAGTAAGCAGAGAGCCTGACACAGGGCTTGCTTCCAGGACCCTGAGACCATGACCTGAGCCGAAGGCAGAGGCCTTAACCCACTGAGCCACCCAGGCATCCCTGAACTGTACCTTCATGCCATCTCCCATGTGCACTAACGCTTACAAAAGAGTTGGGGACCAGGCAGGAGGGTAAATGGAATATCTGTGAGGTGATGGCTCTGCTCTCAAGCTAAATGAGAGTAAAGTGACTAACATTTCTTTCAGGAGGAGGAAAGTAGAAGGGAGCCACAGAATAGGCAGGAAGGAGAGCAAACACAGAGAGAGCCATGGGGTGGCGTGGGGTGAGGAAAACTGAGGTGAAGACCATGTTCTGTTGGGGCAGAAGCCTTGTCCTCTACGAGACAAGCTATTCGGGTGTCACCAGTTCCGATGGAGTCACCAGGGGAAAACTACTTTTCTCAAGAAAATACACCCTCTGGGCGGGAAATGACCACCCTTCTTCAGGGGCTTTTTCTTCCACCAGCTTTCAGTGACTACATTCCTCTCTGTCCAGAGCCTTGGTGCAGCACACATGACACATGCTGCTCAGGGTGACCTCCCAGGGCAGGAAGGCCTTGGACTGTAGCTCGTCGTAGGCCTTTGGTCCTTACCCTGCTCTGTCACCGCTAGGTGCATCTCTCCATCTCTCCAATCCTCTCTCCTTCCCTGGGAAAAGACCTCTGCTGGGTGTTCCTGATATCCCTTCAAGCTCTAAAACGTTATGATTCTGTAGTACTTATAGGATTATAATTTCAGCCCTTCGGGAAGGGGTAGTAGAAGATACTTTTTGCTGTTAGAAACGGGTATTCAAACTGCTTCCTGCCGCTCTGTTAACCAAAGCAGACAATTTCTCATTAGTTACTTCACAGGGAGAATTGATGGTGTTTGTTGAAGTGTCAAAACCTCACTAACATGTTTACCGCGGGTGAGTGAGATCTTTTTTCATGTTCTTTTCAACATGCAAACTTCCTTTAATAAAATAATACATAAAATTAAAAATAATAAGGAGATGCTATGGTAACCACTTTGGTCGGAATAACACATCTGTTTTTGGAGAAAGAATGAAAATCAGAAAAAGAAATATGCAGAAATGTAGTCATTTTCCTCCTCCCTCCAGGAGAGAAATCTGGCCTCTATTTTGAGCCAAGTATTTGAAGATGGCCTAGTTAGAAGTCTAGTCAAACAAGTTTATAATAGGAGAATAAGATGCAGAGAAAGGACAACTTTTAAGAGGGTTAGGTGCTAAAAGAGCAATGAAGAATTATTTTGATGATGTAAAGATGCTGATTTCTAATGAAGGTATGTCAATTTATGTCTAAACACAGAGAATGAAACAAAATTTCTTGGAGAATTAAGAAAGAAAGGATTTTATTTTTCATCTACATGGGCAATTTAATTGTACTTTTACTCTTCAATAGAGGAGTGTTTTTGTGTTTCTAAATGCACTTAGACTTAACCCAATCTGTCTCTCTTCCTCAGTTCACTTCTAATGTGTGAAAAATGCTACCTACTGGTAGTTCTCTTGAGCCTGCTGAAAAAGTAGCAGGCTGCCCTGAAGGCATAATTTCACCTTTACCCTCATAGTTCAAGAGGTCAGGGAAGCCAAGGTTGGTCTGAATGCTGTGCAACTGTCAGCAAGGATTAAAGGGAGTGACTCATTCTTCCTTCACACTTTACTTTTTGCCATTTCTCTGGCAGCTGAATCTTTTCAGAAGACGGCGCCGTGGAGAGGAAATACAGGAGACAGGAGAGAAGAGGAGGGAAAACATTAGCCCTGTATGTTCTGCAGCTCTTCATCCCATTCAGGGTCAAAATGCTCCTTCTCTCTCCCCAGTATTACTGTTTTCTCTGGAAAAGGTTGATTCTATTAAATGACTCAAGGGGTTTCCTTTATTTGAAAACGATCTCCAAAAGGGAGGTTCAGGTTATAAGCTAATTCCAAAAGATTAGAACAGGGCTTAGGAACAAGAACATCGTGGATATGGCAGGAGCGCTGTCGCCACTTCCAGAAGGGAATGAATGGGTGGGTGAGAGAGCAAATGAACAAGCAGTAATGAATGGCCTCAGTAAAAGAGATGAATGTTGGGCTAATGCAGCTGTTTTACAGATTCCCAGATTTAACCACACCTTCCTAAAAAACAACAACAACAAAAAACCCCACAAAAAACCTAAAGTATATGACATGGTTCATAACATAAACATGTTGCCTGTATAACCTTGAGAAAACAGTTACCTGAATCTACACATATGGGCTTAGAAACACAAAATGGTATTCATAATTGCAGCCTTTGCTAATTCATCGTGCAGACTTGTAGAATGAGAGAGCTGGGAGGGACATTCCCGATCACCTCATCACCTATTCAGTCTCCTCATTTCACAGATGAGTAAACAGAGGCCCAGAAAGGTTATGTGATTTGTCTAAACAGACACAGTTAAGAAATGACTGAGCTAGAATCGGAACCTGGGTCATTTGGCTTCAAATCCAGTGTTCTTCCTACTATGCAATACCAAATTTACCAAACAAAATTTCCCCTGGTTACTCAGGGCCCTGAAGCCCTGAAGTTGCTACCTCAGCTTAAATCAAGAGCTAACTCTTACTAGGTTTCCTGATTCCAGCATAGAGAGAACATAATGGTTCTGAAGATGATAGACATCAGTACCTGTAAGCATCTCTCCTGAGTCTGGAAATGAAGGAGTAAAAATCCTCTGCTTACAAGGGTAACAAATGGAACAGATCCCTGATGCAACAAGCAGAATGGTATGGACTTGGACACAGGAAATGTGTTTTCTTTTCTTTTTTTTTTTTAAGTTTTATTTATTTATTTATTTGAGAGAGAGACAGTGAGAGAGAGCATGAGAGAGGAGAAGGTCAGAGGGAGAAGCAGACTTCCCATGGAGCTGGGAGCCCGATGTGGGACTCGATCCCAGGACTCCGGGATCATGACCTGAGCCGAAGGCAGTCGTCCAACCAACTGAGCCACCCAGGCATCCCAGGAAATGTGTTTTCTTAAACCCATGAAAATATCACAGCAAATTTTATTATATTAAGTAGGGTTTCAGCTCAACTATAGGTTAGGACAGGGGCGTCTGGGTGGCTCAGTTGGTTAAATATCTGCCTTTGGCTCAGGTCATGATCCTAGGGTCCTGGGATGGAGCCCTGCATCAGGGCTCTCTGCTTCTCCCTCTCCCTCTGCCTGTTGCTCCCCCTGTTTGTGCTCTCTATCAAATAAATGGATAAATCTTAAAACAAAACAGGGTGCCTGGGTGGCTTAGTCGTTAAGTGTCTGCCTTCAGCTCAGGTCATGATCCCGGGGTCCTTGGATGGAGCCCCACACTGGGCTCCCTGCTCAGCGGGAAGCCTTCTTCTCCCTCTCCCACTTTCCCTGCTTGTGTTCCCTCTCTCGCTGCATCTCTGTCAAATAAACAAAGTCTTAAAAAAACAAAACAAAACAACAACAACAAAGCAACTATATAGGTGTAGGACAGCTACAGGAACCAAGCATCTTCTTTCTTATGTTAGTTCTCTTAGACCAAAGAGCCTTGACCATAATTCCATTGAAATTGAGTCACTTCACATTTTTTTTTCCTTGCCCATTTCTCCCCATGTCCCTCTCCACATCAAGTACAGGCATTTCTAGAGTCAAAACTGTCCCCAAATCAAATTACAAAGTAAATTACACTTACAGAATAAAAACCTCTACTTTGCTTTGTTCTGACTCCAGTCAGAACTTCTTCACAGAAGTGGAAATCAAAAGATGTATGAGCAATGTCTTAAGATCATGTCTTGGAATCACAATTGGCCCACTTGATCCACTGCTCCTAAACCCCAAATGAAGGTCACTACACGCCCCCTGACATTTCTCACAAAGGAGGGGGAAGATGGTAACAGGGGTGGGGGGTGGAGGGGTGTGTCTCTCTAAACTGAAATGCACCAACTTTATTCAGTCTGACACAATTCTTTAAGTGATTAAAAGGATACAAAACTCTCCAGCTAATCACAATAAAATAAATAAGGCATAAGCACTTAAACAAGCATAAATATTTACCTAGGTAATTTAAAAATATATTAGTTCTTTCTATAATGCATATAAAATATCTGCCTGTAAAAAAAGATCTAGACCAGAATAAAATTTAACCAGATTTAAAAACTAGGCAGGTACTTAGTATCTATAAAAGCTACTGAAAAGAATTAAGCACAAAAGGATTGTAGTAAGACATCAGCAGCACCAAATAGCTTTGGAAAAAGAGATTGACAGGTTTCTAAAATTCTACTGGTTTTGAGGGAGATCTATTTTCGTGTGATAACTATTTTTGTTTGATATCACCAAATTTCAGTTTATAGCAAAACTGATACATTCAATTCAGCTGCCCCCTTTACAAATACAAATCTATTTTAAATACCATGGTCACATTCATGTAAACATCTGGGAGAGCTGGGCAAAACATCTCTGCCGTTCAGCAGCCTGAACACTTTAAAGAATATAATTCTTTCTTTGCCATTTCATTCTGCTATATTATTTGACAATGTGAAAACCGGTGGCAAAAAAATTAACTCCAGTGAGACAAATGATTGAATCCAGACTTGTTATTTAAATCTATGTTTTCCCAACTTTCTCTTAAAGCCAATCTTCAATTAAATTCAAGAAAGTATGAAAAAAGAAAAAGGGAAAGTATGGCAATTAGTTTTAGAACGTGAAAAAAGTTGGGGCATGATTACGGAACCCACTTGTAAAATATAATTACAAAAGATTACAAAAATGCTATCTCAAACATCTTACTGGTGTCAATTGCCTAAACTCTCTCATGCAACATATGTCATTCAGAATAAAGAGGAAGGAACAGCATTTTTAACACCAACTCCATTTAGGAAATTGGATGTCAAATACTCCCACCATCAGGAGTTAAGATTATTCAGTTAAAGTATTCTGTTCTATTTGCCCTAGTTATCAAAATGAAGCACGAAGAATAAACGTGTATAATGGAAAACCAATTATCTTATTTTAACAGAGATTAAGGGCCTGTGTAGTATATAAGCATCCTACGTTATCTCATTTAAACTATCTACTAACAACAGCAGGAAAAAGGCTCGTATTCTTACCAATGAATTTCTGAGGCATTGAGCTTTTTCGTTTTGCCACATTGCTTGCTAATCTGTCCAGAACGAGAGCTCTTTCACTTCCCATCTCTGCTTTGATGTGTCTTGCCTCCGCACTTGCTGGTTTGGAAAAATGTAAAAAGAAGAGGGAAAAGAACACGGTGGTAAATGAGGGAGAAAAAGGAAATAAAATGGAAGGAAAAGTGTCAGAGATCTGATGCACACTCTGTTGTTACCTGTTATTACTGCTCAGATTCTTGCCTGGGGTACCTGCTGTGGTCAGTGAAGCCAGCACCAGGGCACGTTCAAATCTTGCAGTCTTATGCTGAGATGGAAAAGCCCGACCCATCCCCAACGAGTATCTTCATTAGCAAGAGGAAGTATTAAATAAACAGCCTGGACGTGGTTGGTTGCAAAAAGATAGATAGATGGAGATCTTCTAACCCCTGATCAGCCTTCTTTCTGATTCTGAGTAACTGCGTGTGACACCTGCAGACTGATATAATTCTTCTTAACAACTTAAAAAAAAAAAAAGTATGGTGCCCCAGATTTACTGCTCTGTTTATGTTAATAGCACTTTTGAAAATAGATACACTTACCCAGACAGCAAGAAATCTACTCAGTGATTTGTGTATTGAGATTTTTAGTGGTTTTTTTTTCTTTTCTTTTCTTTTTTTTCCCGGCATGTTCCTTTCAGTTCCTATCTTTTAAATTCTATTTCTCTGGGCTCTGCATTATCTGTTTCATATGCTCCTCACATTTCAAAGTTATCTCAGCTAAAATTTCCCTGAGCAACACTTCTGTTTTGAAATTAAAGAGCAATTTGTATAATTCATCTTTATTATATTTCTAATGAACAATGTGAATAAAAACTGCCTAAGAATATGGTCTAGTTGTTAATCCATGAATAGACCATTAAGTGGTTTAGGCCTGTGGTTCTCAGACCTGCTTGAACATTAGAATCAATCTTTCTGAAGAGAATGTAGGAAAACACCTATGCCCAGGTTCTCCTTCAGATCCTGAAATCAGGATCTCTGGGGTAGGCGCCTAGGCAACAGTATTTTTAAAGCTCTCCAGATGATTTTAAAATGCAGCCAGAATTGGAAACCACTAGATTATATAAATAGTACTAACATCTAGTCAACTAAATAGTACACTAGAATAAATAGAGTATAATTTACCCTGGTACAGCAGGCAGTAGTCCATAAGAGTCCAAGCCTAAAGTTCAAAGAGATACCAGCTGCTCTAAATGTTAAGGCTTTGAACCTGAACACATGATGCCAGCCCAAGCTGCAGATCTGCAAACTTTTCTGTAAAGGGCCAGATAGTAAATACTTTAAATTTTGTGGGACACATCTAGTCTCTGTTCCATATTCTTTGGTTTTTCCCCCAACCCACTACACTTTAAAAATGTAAAAACCTCTGCACACTGTCTGCTGCCTACATTTGGCCCAAGGGTCACAGTTTGCTCACTCCTGTCCTACACATTCATATTGTGTTACTACAAACATTTCTTTCTGTTTTAACATAAACATTTCAGCAGAACCAAACTAAAATGATGTATCCATACATTTCTAACATCTCTAAGGAGGAAGAAATTGAAATTAGCTTAAGAGACTAGAATAAAAAGAAGTGATGGTTGCAGAATAGATTTTTCCCCCAAACATATGCACAGTTTTAGGAATGGTCAGTGATCATTCTGTAGTTGAAGAGTTTGCTGTGTGAAGAGATTCTAATATACAGAAATAATGTCACGAATTCTATGGTCCTCTCAGACATTCAGTACCACAAACTGACATGTCCAGAGAGGGAAAAAAAAAAACAGTCACCTCTGCAAGTAAACAAGTGAAAAACCTCCAGGGCAAGACTGTCAAGTAAGAAAACTGTCAGGGCAAGAAAACTAAAGCCAAATTAAAGAAAGAGAATTCAAAATATTAAATATGTTTTATTTTATTATTAGCATGTTTTTGTTTGTGTTCCCAGTCATTGCACAATAAATTATAAAGCTGATGGTTTTTAAATTCAGGAATAAAATGAAATCTGGCTCCAAAAAGGATTAAAAGGACAATGACCATATTTACTAGACTTTGGGAGTTTCTTGTCAAATGTAATTATATGCTTCAAAGAAGTAAGTCCCAGGCTCCGGGTTCAGTTACTAACAATACTATTTGTGTAAATGAAAACAGTAAAGGTTAGAATAGGGGGCCTGGGCAGCTTTGGGCTTGGTGGTAAAGCACTATCACTTTGGCTGACCTGCTGTTGCAAATAATGGGCACTTTAGAGACAGGGCATTTTGTTACTGAGTGAAGTGGGTCAAATTCTGTCCAGCACAGGGATAGGTTTAAATGACCAAACAGGAAACTATTATATATATATTATTTCCTTTCACACAAACCACCACCAGATGTGGCACTACCCAGAGCCCCAAGAGCAGAGAGATGAAAGACAAAGGCCTGGGATTTGAAATCAGTTCCTGAGGCTGTTACAAAGACACTTTTTCTTAGAATCATCTGAGAGGCAGTGAAGTGGTGCTTTGACTGAGAACAGTCATTCTGGTTTGAGCAACTTTGAGGGGATTAAATCCAGGTTAACCCCCCTTTCCCCCTCCCACCTCCCCTTCCAACTCTGTATTATTATCAGAAAGCTTTACAGCGAAACATGAATGAAAAACAGTCCTGTGGGAATTTTTAAGTCCACCCCCATTTTACCACTATTCATATTGGTTCTTCAGTCACTCCTCTAATGGGCTAATCATCCCCCAGAAATCTGTCCCTTTAAGCCCCAGGACTCACCCCAAGCATTATATCACCAGCCTACTTTTCCCGTTCAGCTCTCTGCAGTCACTGTCTACATTTTACCAAGTCACTATCAATTACCACTAGCAGCTTTCTGAGGACACATACTCAATACCTTCTATATTCAGGAGGATGCTAGAGCGGGGATGCATGACCTAAATAACATAATGAGGGCATGTCACTAAATGGCAGCCTTCGAGATAACATCACCTTTTATCCCTGGTTACTCACCAAGCTTGTCTTGACAAGTCATTTCTAGATAAATCTTACTCTGTAGAACAGTGGCCAAATGCCTGACATTTAAAAAGATAACATTCTGAAGTGTTTGGATGGACAGATAATTGGGGGCATGGGTGGAGACTTTCCCATCTCCACAATTCTGGTTAGAGCCTCAGTCCTCTGAGGCGAATCGAGAGGGCTTCCCCCACCCCACCCCCTCTCCCTGGTTTGTTCACTCAAAATATGAACTCCAAGATCCCAACTGTCATTGGACATGTAAACACACTCTAGAAATTAAGTTCATCTTTACCAAGTTAACTGTTTTTTATTTGGCAAGTTAGGCAAAAGTTCCAACTTTAACAGAATATGCTGCACTCTTTTTTTCCCCCAAACTGCTGGTCTTTTGCCTTGCAGTCAGTTGGACAGCTTGCTGGGTACTACTACTACTTGGGCACGCTTTAAAACAAAAGGAAGTCCTCTGGAATTAGAGGATCTCTCGGGATTATAAACTTAGGCAGTACTCTTTTCAGCAGAGGACCTCTGCCTTTTGGTCCTCTGCTTCAACTTGAAGACCCAACTGTCTATTTATATAGTCTAGACTTGTTATCTTGCCACATCATGTCTCAAAAATGTAAGTGGAGGGAAACCAGTTTGGCAAGATAGCAACGGGACAAGATAATGGGTTTAAATGATGAAATAGGAAATCCGTTCCTGGGTGGTGTTTGGCAGTTTAATGTTGCAAGAGGTGGGTGTGGAATACGGATAGTGGCCAGGAGTACAATTTACATACTTGGTTCATGAGAGCCTTGGAGGAGGGCTGTAATTCTGGATCAATTCCTCATGTCACTTGCCTACTATATAGTGGATGTATCAATTTTCATTAGCAAAATGATTTTAAACACACGTTGAAGATATAAATAATAAAACTAATATGAAGCCATAATTACAGAACCGGTTTCTATCTTTCATCTCCATATAAGTCTTAATTGTCTGGTTTTCAGTTAACTATTTCCATGATGCAATTCCTATCTCAAAGTGACTGCAGATTTAACCATGTAATTGGTTGTGTTTTTGTGTTTGTTCAGAATCTTTCATTTGATCTTGAAGTGTTAAATGGAGCTCAACTAAGAGGCATTGCTTCCTGTCTCTTCTCTGGTGTGGTCAGTAGGTAGCTGATGGACAGTGGAACAAAGGGGTGTTATTGTGTAACAAGAATTGTCTAACAAAAGATTGCTATCAAAGATTGAGGCAGGTTCTAGCAAAAAAGTTACATAAAATTGTTGCCTTTTTGAGCAAGTAGAATAAATACTACCTGTCAGATGGTAGCACTTTTTAAGAAGAAAAATCAGTTGGGAAAATCAACTTTTAAAACATTTTAAAGTTTTTCATTGGCCTCTTACTTCGCAAAAAATGTAAGTTTATTTGAAAATTCTCGTGCTTGTATTGGCTCAGCCAAAACAATGAGCATGAAGATAAAAGGCTGTGACTCAAAGATTCATAAAGAAATTTAATCATTCAGGGAGCCTGGGTGGCTCAGTGGGCTAAGCCGCTGCCTTTGGCTCAGGTCATGGTCTCAGGGTCCTGGGATCGAGTCCCGCATCGGGCTCTCTGCTCAGCGGGGAGCCTGCTTCCCCCCCCCCTCTCTGTCTGCCTCTCTACTTGTGATCTCTGTCAAATAAACAAATCTTTAAAAAAAAAAAAAGAAATTTAATTATTCAATTACTTAAAAAAATCTTTTTTTAAAAAGATTTTATTTATTTATTTGACATAGAGAGAGATCACAAGTAGGCAGAGAGGCAGGCAGAGAGAGAACGGTAAGCAGGCTCCCCACTGAGCAGAGATTCCCAATGTGGGGCTCGATCCCAGGACCCTAAGATCATGACCTGAGCCGAAGGCAGAGGCCTACCCCACTGAGCCACCCAGGCATCCCAATTACTTAAAAAAAATCTTGTTATTGCTAGAACTCACGGTCAAAAAATGTCCCACTTCAAGTACTCATAATGTGTGTGAAATTAGGCTAAATGAATCTCTATTCCAGTCCCTTTCTGGAATAAGAATCAAGCTAATGTGAAAATGAAGTTCGTGCTCATCTCTATTCTTTTCATATGTACTCCATTAAGACTGCAGAATTGGAGCATCGGATGACATCATCTGTGAGGTCTGGAGTAGAAACCTGGACTGATGTAGCAATATCACATGTGCCTCTACTAGACCTTGGTAGTTTATTAACAGATCAAGTACCCATTGCCTTGCTGGATTGCGAGTTGTCCAAGGGTAGGGGCTAAACTTTCACTCATTTTTATGAACAGCTCTGGCACACAGAGAATCCAACGACTGCTATCTGAATGAAATAAAAATTATTAGTAAGGCCAGAAGTCCCATTACCTAACACAGCATTCTTTTGTAGACTGGTGCCTAGCCCAGGGCTTTTTTTCTCTTTTGCTTCCATAAAGACCTGCTTACCCAAAGCTAGGGATTTACACTAGGCTGCACTTAATTGACAATAAGCACTTGATGAATAAAGTGCCATAGCCACAGTAGCAATGGAGTGTCATCTCTTTAAAAGCAAGGGAGGAAGGGGTAAGATGTACCACTGGTCAGGTTGGTCAGGTTCAGAATGGAACATGATATCCAGACTGGGACTCCCAATTTAAAGAAGAAAACAGAAATGAAAACCACATCAGGAGTAGTGGCAATAACAAAAGGCTTGGCTTGTGTGAACTGAACATTCTTTACATTTTAGGGGCACCTGGCTCGCTCACTCAGAAGAGCCCATGACTCTTGGTCTTGGAGTCATGGGTTGGAGCCCCATGGTGGGTGTAGAGATGACTAAAAGAAATAATAAACTAAAAAAACCACATTCTTTACATTTTGGATTTCAGGAAAAATCATGGGAACTATCTGAAATACAAAAGAGTAATATATCGACTGACATGCTGTTTTTATTTTACTTGATTAAACTGTGACTTTATACATTTTATAACATGAAACCAACATTACAAAATATTTGTTTTAAACAAAGAAATCAAAACTTGCTGACTTAGTTAACCCTTTATTTTTTGCTGAGACTTAAAGAATTTGCACGCATCAAACCACCCTATGAAATGCAAATTAACTCAACCTCTGTATTTCAGCATTTCCTGAATCACCGTAAACCACTGAAGATAGCTAAAATATTTCTTTCATACTTTCCTAATTTGACATTCCTAAAAAAATAAAAAAAGCGTTATGGGGATGGGAAATAAGGTGGTAACCTCACTTTGAAATCAGTATTTTGAACTTAATACACATACACGCATATGTGTCTACTGGTGTGTGTGCTTCTCTATTTCTTTCACAAACCAGATAATATATAACTTTAAACAACAACTAATCAAGCCATATTTTCCCAAAGTGGAAAAAAACCAAGATGTGTAATTTTTTTAAAAGATTTTATTTATTTAGGGATGCCTGGGTGCCTTAGTCGGTTAAGCCACTGCCTTCGGTTCAGGTCATTATCCCAGGGTCCTGGGATCGAGTCCCACCTCGGGCTCCTTGCTCAGTGGGGAGCCTGCTTCTCTCTCTGCCTCTGCCTGCCTCTCTGCCTGCTTGTGCTCGCTCTCTCTCTCTCTGACAAATAAATACAATCTTTTAAAAAATTGTCAAAAGAAAGATTGTATTTATTTACTTGACAGAGAGAGACAACAAGAGAGGGAACGCAAAAAGAGGGAGAGAGAGGGAGAAACAGGCTTCCCACTGAGTGGGGAGCCCCATATGGCGCTCGATCCCAGGACCCTGGGATCATGACCTGAGCCAAAGGCAGACACTTAACAACTGAGTCACCCAGGCACCCCCCAGATGTCTATTAACTGATGTACGGATTTAAAAAAAACAACAACAACACTAAATCCATACAATGGAATATTATTAGGCCATAAAAAATAATGAAGTGCTTATATGGGATACAACATGGATGACCTTGAAAACATTATGCTAAGTGAAAGAAGCCAAACAAAAAAGGCCATGTATTGTATGATTCTATGTATGTGAAATGTTCAGAATAAGTAAATCCATAGAGACAGAGAGTAGATCAGTGGCTGCCAGGCGCTAAAGAGGAGGGAACTGGAGAATGACTGCTAATGGGTACAAGGTTTCTTTTGAGGGTGATGAAAATGTTATGGAATTAGTGGTGATGGTTGTATAACTTTGTGGATATATTAAAAACTACTGAATTATACACTTTTTAAAAAGGTGAATTTTTTTTTTTAAAGACTTTTTATTCATTCATTTGGCAGGCAGAAATCACAAGTAGGCAGAAAGGCAGGCAGAGAGAGAGAGGAGGAAGCAGGCTCCTTGCCGAGCAGAGAGCCTGATGCGGGGCTCGATCCCAGGACCCTGGGATATGACCTGAGCTGAAGGCAGAGGCTTTAACCCACTGAGCCACCCAGGCGCCCCTAAAAAGGTGAATTTTATGGTAGGTGTATTATATTGCAGTGAATTTTTGAAAATAAATATAGCTAACCATGAAAAAAACAAAACTTCCAGTGATTTTGAAGCAAGTCACTCAATTTTTTATGAGTTTCAATTTCCTCACCTCTAAAATGAGGTGGTAGGATTAGATGCTGTCTTTAAACTTCTAGCTTTAAATATTAATAATTTTATTTGGAATATAATAGATTTTTATAACCTGGGAATGTCTCACAGAAAGAGCTCTATTGCAAACATTTCTCTTTAGAAATAAGGAGGAAATCCAACTCTTTGATAAAACCAAAGATGCCATCAGGATAAAAAGCAGAAGCATTGCAAACAACAGAATTCAGTTGGCCAGCTCCTAACACCATAAAATAGGCTTTATCTAAAAGAAAAGTTTCCTCTCACTCAAAGTAAGTACAGCTAGGCTACTAATGATTTCCACTCCATTTTCCCTGAGTTTCACATTATTTTTTTTCATATTTTTGTAATCTTTCTGTTTTACAATATTCAAACCATTCAACAGCACCTACTGCTGGCAAACAACACATCCCCTAAGGATTCAATACTCGGAATACACAACATGTCCAATTAACCAAATAAAAATGTCAGGCAACCCAATCTATGGAACCAGAATAACAGTCACCTGCATGGGACAAAGGACAACTGCAAAGATGTGACACAAAGACGTTTCATGCTGTTTCAACTGTAGAGTGAGAAGGAAATAAAACCACAATTGATATATGAAAAGCATCTAGTGTTTCAACCAATTGCCCCTAGGCATATAATTCAAAACACTGAATAAAATATGATATTCCTGAAGCCAAAGACAGACATCACAATAAATCATATGAGTAGACAAGTATATGATTTGAGGGCTTTGGGCAAAGAAAATCCTTGTAGTGTTGTTGTTGTCAGTGTTTAAAGATATTTATTTATTTATTTATTTATTTATTTATTTATGAGAGAGAGAGAGTGGGGAGGGGGAAAGCATGTGCATGGGGAGGGTCAGAGGGAGAGGGAGGAGACTCCCTGCTGAGCAGGGAGCCCAATGTGGGGCTCGATCCCAGGACCCCAAAATCATGACCTGAGCCAAAGGTAGACACTTAGCTGACTAAGCCACCCAGGCGTTCTGAAAATCCTTGTAGTTTTAACTGACTCAGCCTCAGCCAGCCCTCAACCTGCTCTACTCTTAATTGTTCTTTCAGGGAATGGCAACTGCATTCTTCATCACATCCCACATCAATCTGTTAGGAAATCCTGTTGGCTTTACCTTTAAAATGTTTAGAGAATTAGAACATTTCTCATCACCTCTACCACTACCCCAGACACAGTCTTCTCCCACTTGAATTACTATAATGGCTTTCTAACTAGACTCTCCAAATCCCAATCTTGCTGCAAATAAAAATTTCTTCTTAATAGCCAAGTAGAGTGATTCTTCTAAAATGAAAAGTCCAATTATGTTACCTCTCAATTCAAAACCCTTTGAAGATCTTCAGTTTCACTTGGTAAAAGCCACCCTTTATAATGGCCAACAAGGCTTGATAAGATCTGGTTTCCCATTTCCTTTCTGGCCTCATGTTCCCTTCCCCACTCTGCTCCAGCCACACAGGACTACTTATACTTCTTCAAACTCAAGCCACAGGGCCCTTGCACTTGCTATTTCCTAGTTCTCTGCAGGGTTTTCTCCTTATCCCTTTAAGTCTGTTCAAATGTTGCCTCCCTGACTTACCTTCTTTCCCCCCAGGACGTACTTCATTTTGCTTAATAGTACTTACTACCTTCTAATATACTGTATATGTTACTTATTTACTTTGCTTATGGTGGTCTGCCTTTCCCCATTAAAATATAAACTGCAAGGACAGACTTTTGTTTGTTTGTTTGTTTGTTTACTATGTCTCCCATCACCTAGAAGAGTAGATGCTCACTACATGTGTGTAGAACGAATGAACTCACCAGTCTCACCCAGGTCCGTGTTCTGAAGTAATGTACGGCAGCGCTCCTTATGCTCCTCGAGGGAACTTCTCTGCTTGTAACTCCTTCCACAAAACTCACATTTATAGGGTTTCTCAACTATAAGGAGAGCACAAGGGGGCACTCAGTGACCTTTAGGGGTTACAGAACAAGTGGTGTCGTGGGGCTCTGTGCAAATTGTCCTTTAGGAATGAGGCTGCTGAAAGAAGTCAGGGTATTTGGATACCTATGCAGCTATATTATTTTTAAATTTAGTAAACTGAAATAAGGTGATAATCTTCAATTGACTGTTATATTTAAGTTTTCTTTAAAAGAATAGCCTCCTTTCACATGTGGAAGGATTTGGATTTAATGACTATCACTGAGCACAGTGTTTTGGTTCTAGATGAAATGTTATTTCTTTAGGAAAAAATATAAGGCTGTTCGTTTGTTTTTTTCTCCTCAAGGAGGTTAGTGTGGCTTAAAAATGAAATAGAAAGAAATCCCTTATTTTGTGACATCCATCTGGTTGTAAGTAAAGAATGCTGGGAGTTAGACATTCAGCCAGAAACTGATGGATTTTTCAGAGTTCTGACATATTTGGATAAATTTAGTTTATCCTTGCTAAGTGGTTATAGTGAAGTCTGGGCTTGAAAAAAACTGAGCTAATTATAAGTAATAACTTCAACTCTGTGTCCAGGGCTGGCCTTTCTGATTTGTTGATAAATGTACCCTATGAATATGTCAGAGTTTTAGGAACTGAGATTTTTATTTTCTAATCCTGCTGCTCTGGTTAAAACAGAGTTTTGGGACTTAAAGTACTAAAAGATCCCTCTCGAATCCCAAATTAAAATAAATGCAGGTTTGCTAGGGCTAAAAATGTTGTTACCCGCATAGTGGGGTCCTTGAGAATCTATCTAAAAAGTGACCACTATGTTTGGATCTTACTTGAAAAAAGCAACAAAAGAGAACTATTCTAATTTATTTGGACCAAATTCATCCTTAATTCATTACTTTGAACAATGAACTATAAAAGAAACCTTTCTCTCACTACTTATGGTCTCTCATGGTGGGTTTTGCTTGGGCTGACTTGTTTAATCCTTAGTCTCTGAATTGTGACCAGTTGTGGGTTTGGGGCTGGGTTTTAGTCAAAGCAGTATGTGGATTGACATAAAAACAAACCTTTTTTTTTTCTTCAATTAAAAAGTTTGTCAGATAACATCAAGAACATGAGGTCCCAAATTTGAAAATAAACTCAGTTTTATTTTTCTAGGAGGGAAATTCTAAACGTTGAAAAAAGTTTTATCATCTTGCTTGGTTAAAATAAAGAGTGAAAACATCAAAATAGAACATAGTTGGGTTTTTTTTTTTATGAATTCTTTTGCTGCTCATCTTCTAGAGATTAAAAATAAATAGGCTGACCAAGAAGAAAGTTAGGTTTAAGAGATGCACACTTAAAACCAATACAACGTTATACTGTCAATTATATCCCAGTTTAAAAATTTTTAGCCCAGAATGGCCAAAAGGAACCCTCTGACAATGATTTATACTCCATTTACACTTTTATGTAACTTACAGACTGTATGTACATCATGTGCTTGTCCAGACTTCTGAATGAAAAGTGTGTCTGTGTGTTTTTTAGGAAAGTAATCTCTTAATAAAGTTTACCATAAGAAAATACTGATGACCATAATTTTTTCACAAAAAATTTAAAAGGCATTTTTATAGAGCAGACTTTTCCTGTCTCACTGTCTTGTTCTCTAGGGGAGCAAGGATGGTAAGGAGATGATCATCCCCATTGAGCCAGACGGAGAGCAATTAATGCCTTAATGGAAGTGTAATTAGCCCTAGAGGTCTCTGCTGTTGTAACCCTTCAGAACAGGAATGACGGATTGAAACCTCCATACTTAACTCTTTCTAGTTTCCTCAGTGGGCACCAAGGAACACATATTTACTAGATATGGAACGCTCATTGCTCTCACTTACCAGAATGTGTCCTAAGGTGACCTGTGAGTGCGTCTCTTCTCTGGCATGCATAGTTGCAGAGGTGACACTTAAAAGGTTTTTCCCCTGTGTGCAGTTTAATGTGGCGGAGGAGGTTACCTTTCTGAGTAAAAGATGCCCCACACTGATTACACTGGAATGGGCGTTCACCTTTAAAAAGGACAAAAAGGAGACTTCTGATCACCCAGCAAGCAAGTGGCAAAGCATATGCACAGATTAGATGCCTATGGCAAAAGCTCATCTTTTAGATAATATCTGTTCATATCATATTGGGATCAGCTGGAGCTATACTTCAAGGCAAGTGTACAACTTACTTCTGGAGTCTTCCCTGTAGGAGAGAAAAAACATTTCCCTTCTTCAGTCCTCCATTCCCAAATAGCAAGACTATTTTACTTATCGTCTTGGATTACAGCAAAAAATAAAGAAAGAAAGAACCAACATTCCCCCCCCCCATCAAAAAAACAAGAGTAGCTCTGGAAGTGCTTTCCAGATGTAAGTTTGTAACACCACTTACCATTCTTTTTTAATATAATCTCAATCTGAGAAAAAAAGAATCACAGACTCAAATCTTAATAAGGTATGGAGGGCCAGAAGTGCTTCTTTTTTAAAGTTTCAGATGTCAGATGGAGTCTATTGGGCTCAGTGGGACTGTGCGTTTGTATGCATTTCTACAGGCTGGCTGTTTATTGTCTGAAAATAAAATTTTTAAACTGGTAATAAAAACTATATCGTTTCAGCTATCAAATTTGAACCCAAATTGTCTGCTTTTTAAAAAGTTATGCAAAAATGTATGAATGATGCTTAGGAAGCACATCACACAATTCAACTTTTACTTATTAAGTGAAGAAAAATATTTGGCTGACCTAGAACACTCAGCTTACTACAGTATTTTTATTCATGACATTTGCAATGTTTGCCAAACGGATAGTAAAACAGGAATAAAAATCACTGGGTAAATGAAAAGGCAGAGAGGGAGCAATACATCAGAATTACAGCAAAAATCAATGGAAGTAATCAAAAGTCATCCCAAATTCCACCATTTCACTTCTCACATGGTTGCATTAGGACAGTTTTCAGAAGAATGATAAAGAAAACTATTTACCAGTATGGCTCCGCTTATGAACCATTAAGACATTGAAGCTAATGCAGGATAATCCACACACATCGCAGTTCATCTTGCCACTGGCTGGCCTGCTACTATCATATGAGACAACATGTCTTTCCAACTTAATGTTTTCATATTCATTATATTCTCTTGAATAGCTGTATGGAATTTCAGGCTCTTCCACATTTCCCATGGGCTCTGGCTTTAAAATATTCTCATCCCTTTCAGAGTATTCATCTTTCACTTTCATGCAATCATCTGCAGGGAAGGAAATGCAAGAAATGAACAATGATTGTTTTTGGAGTTATCAAAGCGGCTCAAAGAGAGAGACCCACAACTGACAATTAAATACCAAATGAAGCTAATATAATACAAGAAACCACCATTAGGATGAGCATTCATTATTTGAATTCAGAACCACAGTCAGTGGAAAACACACACACACACACACACACACACACAAATAGATAAGAGTTTTAGACCATCCAGAAAATGAGAGAACGGATTTAGCCGTCACTGCTTAAAGCGACCATGAAAAAAACATTCTGAGCAACTCTTCTCCAGTACTGGGGGAGAAGAAAGGTTCTCAGATTTAGTACCTTTTCTGGTGGCTGCAGTTAAAAGGCAAGGTGGTGGAGCTCTTCAGTTTCAAGAAGAAAATACTGTTTTAATCCTTTAAATGCATTCAATTTAAGCAACTAAGAGTGAGGTTTGAATATTTAAAATGGTTTTTCTGATTTTAAGAGCCATGCTTTGCCTCTTCCCCTTCCATGTATATGCACTGCTAAAATGAGTCTTATCTCTCTGTTTCTCTTGGAACTGATAATGAGACAACCTTGTATATAGAGGAAGCTGGCTGTACTAGTGAAATACTGTTGAGAAAGATAAAAAGAGAAGTAATTCTTTAACATACTCTTCTAAGGAGTCACTTTCATTGACATAGGTAAATGGAGCTCAGCCTAAGCAAGGGGAAGCACACCTACACCCATGGCAGGGCAGATGGAACTCAAAATCTTAGAACTGTAGGACTGGACAGGAGAGGAGGGCCTGGCCCACATGATTCAGCTGACCAGGCACTGTCTTACAAAGAGCTGCAATACTCTTAAGCTGAAGAAATAAGAAGTGAAGAAGGCAAATTTATGTAGTGACACTAATAACACCTAAATAATTGCCTGATAAAATCATAATAAATACTTGCCAGGGATTTTCATATATAAAATAAGCTGTATAAATGCTTACTTTTTCCCAACATTTATTTTTAGAAATTGGAAGTTATGCTTCCTCATGAGGAATCATAAATCAGTGGAGTCTTTGGCTGGAAGAGATCACCTAGTCCAACCCTTTGGTGTTTTGGGTAAGAAAATCTGGCACCAGAGATCTTTTCAGTGACTTGCCCAAGGTTACACAGTCAGTTAACAGCCAGTGTGTGATTAGAATGCTGACCTCACACACTAGATGTAGAAAGTCTAGGTGGCTTCTTACTAACATATTCCACTCTCCCATCAGTGGTGTAGACATTAAAAACCAAAACACTGAACAAAAGATACTTTAAAAAACTGCATCCCTTCCAAAAAACACCAGTAAGTGCAGCTCCTGTTGCCACATAGGAGGAAGTACAACTGCAGCTGTGCCTGGCTTGCTACCTTCAACTCAAGTTTCAATTTTCACTTCTATCAAGGTTACCTTTTATCTATATTAACTGTGTTTGCTTAATAGAGCAAGACAGGGCCTAACCACCAACCGAGGAGCCATTGCTGCAACACTGTTCCTCTGCTTCTCACCACGGTTCATGGTTCATAGCATTTCACTCTTTGCTTAGAAGAGATGTAGGGCTGTAGGATCAGTCCAACATGTTTAAAATTTGCCCATTTAATGCATCTGAGTCACATATGAATTCATATCCATTTCCTACATGGAGAGAGATTCATTCCCTTCTTTCTCTGGATAGGTCTTGCCTGCCTTTCAGATAGAATTTGTTTGCTTAAGAGGTTTTGTTTAAGAAAAAAAATTTAAAAGAAGGATGCACCTGAGGCTTGTACCCTCCTCCCTTCCTTCATCACTCCAGCTGTGGGTGATATCCCACCAAAGCTTGAGTGCTCTTCAGTTTGCATGTAGGCGTTTAAAAGAACCTCAACGGAAAACTTCAGCTACTGAAAACCAAAAACAGCAGATAGGGGCCAGCAGAAAGAAGATCCTTTTCATTTTGGTTATAAAATGTTAATATGAACAGACCCAGGCCAATCCATGGACAATGACAATTAAAAACTAGGAAGATAAATGTGTGAGGTCTTTCTGAAAACACAGGACAAAAGAGAGTTGTTCCTTCCCTCAGTACTTGGTCTTTAATGGGTTTGACATCAAATTGAAATACTATACCGACCCGGCTCAAGAGAAAATCTTGGATTTTGTCCCTTAGGATTTAGCTGTAGAACAAAAAAGATGGTATTTGAGACACAGACCTCTGAGGGAAAGATAAGAGACACATGGATAGGATATAGGAAAAGTCCCTGGTATTTAATGGACCAAGAATTCTTCGGACAGTTGTTGGTTTGTCTTTGGAATTGTACTACTTGTAGATGAAAGAACTGAATGGCCTCTCTGTATGGTTACTGGGGATGAACAATTCATCATGCTTTACCATGTAAAGATACACAGAATTGAATATTAGAATACATTAGTACTGAGATACACATGGGATTTCTGAGAGATTACTGGGTGTAGCACTTAGCCTCCAAACAGAGCCCACCACAAAGATCAGCGAAGACACTAATCTCCTTCTCTTGGGAAGATTTATTGGAATCAAAGGGGAGCATTCTACTACTTAGTATCCCTTGAAAATATTAAAAGTATGTCTAAAATCAAACTTGTCATGTTTGAACCCAAGCTTGTTTCTAATTTTTTTTTTTAAAGATTTTATTTATTTATTTGAGAGAGAGTGGGTGACAGCATGAACAGTAGGGAGGGGAGCAGCAGAGGCAGAGAGAGAAGCAGGCTCCCTGCCGAGCAAGGAGCCCGATGTGGGACTCGATCCCAGAACCCTGGGATCATGACCTGAGCCGAAGACAGCTGCTTAACTAACTGAGCCACCCAGGCGTCCCAGCTTGTTTCTAATTTATGACTTCATTATAATTCCAAGTGGCATCTTCCTTCTTCCCGTTCCAAGTCTTAAAAGTGGAATCCTTTTCCTTTAAATCTCCACATCAAATCAGTCTTCAAGGCCTACAGATTCAGGGTGCCTGAGTGGCTCAGTTGTTAAGTATCTGCCTTCGGCTGGGGTCATGATCCTGGGGTCGAGCCCCATGTTGGACTCTCTGTTCTGAGGCAGAAAGCCACTTCTTCTCCCACTCCCTGTGCTTGTGTTCCTCTCTCACTGTTTCTCTGTCAAATAAATAAATAAAATCTTAAAAAAAAAAAAGACCTATAAATTCTATTTCCTCAGGCTCTCTGGTGACAATTCCTCTTTTCTGTTTCCTATTGCAATTTGGTCTAGCCTCTCATCCCATCATACCCAAACTCATCCTGTCTCAACACTCCTTTCCAGACAGATCTACTACAAAAGTAAGCTATGCTTTTTATATCCATATTCTCAAATCTCATGTAAAATTCCCTCTAATTGGGCTCCCACTTTCACAATTCACTGAATTCACTGAATCTGCTCCCCTGAAGATTATAAGTCATCTCCTGATTCCTATACCAAATGGCCTTTTGTGTGCTATTCTCCCCAACTTCTCTGTAGCCCTTTATACTACTGACCATCATTCCTTCCTCTTCTATACTCCTATTTGTTCAGTGAAACTGTAACTTCTTTCCTTACCTCTCTGATTGCTTCTTTCTATCTCTTTTTCTCCATCTGCCTCCTAAACACTACCTGTAATGCTCTTTTTCCTTCCCTTGACATCTTATCCCCTGTGGTAATTTCATCTACTCTTCAGGCTTCAACTACTGTTTTATATATGATTAATTCCTAAATGTGTGTGCCTGATCCAGATACACACACACACACACACATATGCAGGTGTAATCTCTCTCCCCTTCTTCAGTCCTTCATTCCCAAAGGACTCCATAGGTATCTCCCCAGTTACTCAGGCTAGACTCCTTACAATCATCTTTCCTTCGTCTTATTTTTGCGCCCCACTTAATCACCCATTGGTTCTATTTTTTATCCTCTCTCCAATCTGTTTCTCCTCCCCACTACTTTGTATTCCCAGTATCCTGGATCTCAGGTAATCTCTGATTACCCTCCACATTGTTCTCCCTGCTCCCTTTCTCTCTCCTTCCCAGTTCATCCTATACTATACTACCATACTATCCTTCCTCTACTATAGCTCTGGTCATATCATGACCCTGTCAAAATTCTTCAATATTCTCTATTGCCGAGTTTAAAAGGCCTTTCAGCGGGGCGCCTGGGTGGCTCAGTGGGTTGAAGCCTCTGCCTTCGGCTCAGGTCATGATCTCAGGGTCCTGGGATCGAGCCCCATGTCGGGCTCTCTGCTCAGCAGGGAGCCTTCCTCCTCCTCTCTCTCTCTGCCTGCCTCTCTGCCTACTTGTGATCTCTGTCTGTCAAATAAATAAATAAAATATTAAAAAAAAAAAAAAGGCCTTTCAGCATCTGGCCCCAACCTGTCTTCGTAATGTTTATTTTGAATACTCATATATCTTTAACCAAACTAAACAACTTCTAAATATTCTTGCTTTTATTTATTTATTTATCTATTTAAGATTTTATTTATTTATGACAGAGACAGTAAGAGAGGGAATACAAGCAGGGAGTGGAAGAGGGAGAAGCAGGCTGTCTACTGAGCAGGGAGCCCAGATTCCAAGCACTGGGATCATGACCATAGGCAGATGCTTAATGACTGAGCCACCCAGGGGCCCCTATTCTTGCTTTTATTATTTCCACTGCCTATAAGGTCTTTCCCCAATGTTGCCACAGGTGGGTCCAAAACCTAAAGATTCTTTAAAGCCAATACTAGTATGTTACTTCTTACCCACCCTCCATCCCCTCCAGGTGCAAAATAATCTGTTTCTTGTTTCTCTGAGTTACTTATAAATTCACCTCATCTCCCATATGATCATATAAGCTATCTGAGGTCAGAAGCTACACAGGTTGTTGTTGTTGTTGTTTTTTTAAGATTTTATTTATTTATTTGACAGATCACAAGTAGGCAGAGAGGCAGGCAGAGAGAGGAGGAAGCAGGCTCCCTACCGAGCAGAGAGCCTGATGTGGGGCTTGATCCCAGGGCTCCATCCCAGGGCTCTGGGATCATGACCTGAGCCGAAGGCAGAAGCTTTAACCCACTGAGCCACCCAGGCGCCCCCCTCCCCCCCTTTTTTTTAAACTCAGTATCCCCTTTGACACTACTTGACCTGTATCTGTAGAGACCAGAGGCTTTGTGGTTTGAAGATAGAAATGTTGGGGGTCTCATCATAGACCTACTAATTTGGGTGTGGAGACTGGAAATATGCATTAAAATTATGCTCTGCAGGTAAATCTTAGGTACAAATGGACTTTAAGAACTGCCACTCCAGGGGGATGGGATGGGGGCAGAAAAAAGCACAGCTGCTCTACAGTTTGATGCAATGCTCTGCATAAACTACACACACATTAAATACTTAGTACACGAATATACCACTGCATTAGCCTCCTAACTGGCTCACAGTGTATGTGACCTCTATAATACATTTTATTTCCAGATTAATCATCCTGTAACACTAAAACTCCTTTTCAGAAACTTTCAATGATTTCATTTTGCTTATAGAACAAAATCCAAACTCCTCAGCAAGACCTTCAAGGGCCTGTCCAGAACCTGCCCTGTGCCTACCCAATCATCTCATTCCTCCTCAATCAACCTTTTCTCTATACTAGAACCTTGCTACTCGAAATGGGGGCCTTGGATCAGCAGTTCCAGCATCCCCTGGGAGCTTGTTAGAAACACAGACTCTCAAGTCTCACCCCAGACCTACTTGATCAGAATTTGCATTTTAACAAGATCCTCAAGGATTTCTATGCACATTAAAGTTTGAGAAGTTACAGCAGCAATTTAATGGCAATTTTCCAAGCCTGTTTTCTAGTCTTTCCAACATCCAAATGCCCTTCCCTCACATCAATATTCTATTCAAACTTCCAGATGCTATTTAAATGCCATTTCCTCCATGCAGTCTTCCTCGATATCCTAACATAGAAAAAAATTCTCATTTCTATTCTTTCTCCTATACCCACTTCACTCAACTTTATGTATATAGCATGATGCCATTAATCTCTACAGATTCACCTTAATGTAGTTGATGTGTTCATAAAATGTTACATGTAAAACTGATAATATTGTTCCACTGATTTACATTACACGTTCAGAGATGTTTCTCTTCATTTTTCTTTGATTTTCAGTTGTCAGTGACTAGCAACATTTGAACTGTTAATAAAGGCCAAAAATCTTAAAAGATCTGGCAAGAAATACTTGGATATAGTGAACTGCTCCAAAATACCCTAAAGTTTTTATGAAGCGAATACAACTTTTGTGATGTGAATAATCTCCCATTTTAGTTTTGTAAATTCCAGTTTCCTATAAAACATGTCATGTTTCTTAGACACTTAAATTGTCACTTAAAATACTATCAAGAATCTTCACAGGCACTAGCAATATTTTATTTCTTAAGCCAGGTGGTGGGTCCATGGATGCTTGTTTTGTTGTTATTCTTTAAAGTATACATGTAATTATATCTGCCTTTTTGCATGTATGATGTATGTCATACTAAAAAATGTTAAAGGCTTCCTGAGTAAATTTTTTCTAAGTGAACTTGTGGAGAAAAGAACATACCAAACCACAAATTGCTGATAAAGGTAATTGCTAAACATTCCCAGAGGGGGGAAATAGATGTCTAAATTGAATCTAACCCATAGAAAATTAGATTAAACTGAACTTCTTCCTAAAGGAGCTACTCTGGGGTACAATTGCTCCCATCTTTGTCTATGTTCTGGAGACCTCTTAGGAAGATGACACACACTAACACACACACACCCCCCAGAGAGAATTTTGTAGGCTGAAGAGAACAAAGGCTTGGCTCACTGGGGCTGATGCACATGGTTTCATTTCCTGGGGTGATGGTTATCACATGAAAGGCTTGCACTCCAGAGTAGACATTTTTGGTTTCACCTGAGACATTGCAAAAACAATGGGTCTTGGAAAGGATCCAAAATCTAAATCCTTCAGGGGCAATAGCAGTCTCAGCCAACTGTGCCTCAGTTTGTTTTTACAGGCACATAAAATGCTCAGTTGGAGAGAAGAACCTATCAAAGATGGCAAATGGAACAGACAACTTGGGTGTCCCGGATAACATGTTAGTAGGAATTTCCCAGTGCAAAGAGGGGATTCTGAATTTCCACTCTGAATTACGGGCTCTCAGAATCCAACTCAAAGAACGACAAAGTTTAGAGTGATAGCCTTAAGTTTGCCAGAGATACTGTGAGAAGAGGCAAAACAAGATAGAGGCTGTTAGACAAGGAAGACACAAAAGGGTGATGTTGTTTAAGTGTTTTACAAGGATTAGGGGTCATAACCATGAAATCCTCAGCACATGCAAAAGTCAACTGGATAACAAAGAAGCTTAATCATCTTAATGTGGCATTTTAATGATGCCACTGATTTGCTATGCCAATTCAGAGATAATGAGGCCCTAATGCTACAGATGTTCAGCCAGGCTAAAAGAAAGGGGGGGTAGGGTGGGTGGGCTTTTCTAGTATGCCATTTTCTAACTATCCAATTAAACAAATTGTGAAAGCATCTAAATAGTTTACCAGGTTTTGACAGCTGTTAATAGGATTTAGAAGCTTGAAGCACTAAAGAGCAAAATGGGAGATATATGTATGGTAGGTATTTAGTCTACAGAATTTGTTGCTATCATCCAATACCTTAGAAATAGATAAACTAAAACAGTCTTCCTTATAAAATTAATATCTCTAATCCTTTCCCACAATGGCCTCTTTGTATTAGGAATAAGAACACTGAAATCATGGGTCATTTTCATTTTCTAATTTACATTTTTATTTGTAAAGTGAGGAGGGGGGAAAACCAATGATATTTTGCCAACTAAAGAATACAAAGTTCTAGTATTTGTTAACCCGTAAAATTATAAAGCTTCAACAAAAGCAAAACTTCTGGGCATTGATTTACAGGATCCATTGTGTTGTCATGTTTCTCTTCTTTTAAAATTTAAAATGATAGGTATCCATTAATTTTTAAAACATGTATTTAAAAATTAGGGGAAAAAACTGGAAAGGGTGAATCAGACCACTAAGAGATTAAATATTAATATCTCATTAGTAGTGAAATAAGAGATAAGCAGTTTAGGTAATACTTGGTTTAGTTAAAGTTTGCATTAAAACATATTCTCATCAGACTTTCAAATTTGCCTTTAAAAAATCTAAACTGGTAATTACTAAGTCATGTCACTTCAAATTCAAGAACATTAGCATGAAAACATGAAGAAAGTTTCAGTTGCAAAGGAACCACCCTCCGTTTTACTAATAACATTAATCTTCGTGTTATTATCTGACTATAAAATAGATTATTCATTGCCATAATAATAAAAATAATTTTAATAATTTCAGTATAATGCTTTACTTCCCCATTAGAACAAGAGGATATTTATTGCTTTTAATGACAGGAATATACTACATATCAGCAGTAGGTGAGATTCCCACTGCTCAGTTGGCCTAACTTTACTCTTCAGATATGTGGTTGGGTGAACTCTTCATCTACAGTTGTGAGGACTGAAGAATATGATGTGTGGAAGTTCCTTCTAAACTATGAAACAGTATATAAATGTAGTGACTTTTTCATTTCTGTCCATTGTAACTATGAACTCTTCCTATTGATCATGTAACCTATATATTATATTATTTTATATTTGTATTTCTGAGAAATAACAGCAATCCATTAGAAAATAATGAATGAAAATCTAAAAAAGATGCAGTTTTAGATGCTGCCCAAACTTACTAGAGATAGATTAAGGTATTTACGTGGTAGACGCTTCATTTATAAACCCAGAGGAAAAATATTATTTTTCTTTTATAATTCCTTTGTATAGAATATTCTATTTTTTGACAGAGTTCAATCAAAAAATTTAAAGCACCTTAAAATATGCTACTTAGAAAAACTAAAAAATTATCACCCAAATACAGTTAAATTGGCTAAAAACATTCTGATTGTCACAACATCAACCTCAGGATCATATGTTAGGGAAGGAATGAAAATGTCTCCATATCTACAACATAACTTCCTGGTATGCATAGTATGTGTTGTGTTACATGACAGTTAATTTATTCCCCACATAGATTAGGAGTATCTTCAAACCATGGGCCAGGTTTTGATAATATTTTGTGTCCCCAGAATCTTTCAGAGGACTGGCTTATAATAGATGTTAAATGAATGAATGAATGAATGAATGAACTCTTTGATCAGCCTGAATCAATTTAAGAAGAAGGCGGCCAGGCAGGGAAGAAGGAATAGGGCACTTTTCTGTACCATTCTCTAATTTGTCTACAACATTCTGAGGCTGATACATAGTATGCAGAGTTTCTCCTCATGTACATAAGAAAAAGACACAAGCCCCATAGTGATAACCAGTCCTCTAGCTTACATCTTTGCCCATGGTGGTCAGCTTTTATCTCCACTATTCCCTGCTTTGGAACAGGATGCCATCCTTTGGAATAGGTTGACCAGTTCCTGCTTCTTGAACCTCTTCCCTCAGTTCTATTCCTGCCTGATTCATTTCTACCTTACTTATTTCCTCTGTCTACTCCTCTTTTTCTTTCTATTAAGTGTCAATGGTTTCCTCAGGTCTGTTTCTTCAACCTTTTGTTTTCTCACTTTACATATTCTCCTGATCCAACCTTCTGTGGCTGATGACTCCAACATCTATATTTCCAGCCTAGTCTTCCCTGTTCAGTCCAACAGATATTTCCAATCACTTCTTAAATTTCTTACACTTGTTCCACACTCAACGAGTTGCAACCTAGCTCATTATTTCTCTCCCTTTGACTTCTCTTCTAAATCTGCTCTTTCTGATAGTCCCTGTTTTCCCCCTCTACATAGTGGTTGCTTGATATCAATGTCTGTATATTATTCCACTCACACCCTTAACATATAGTAGCACTGAGCCAGGCACACAATTTAGCAATTGCTTACCAAATGAACAGAAGGAAGGCAGGAAAGAGGGCAAGAAGGAAGGAAGGGGTGAATGATTATCCTGTTCTTTGCTTCAAATACAAAATTAAGGTTGGAGACTTTTTAAAAAAATTGCACATATTGCAATTTTGCCCAAGGCTAGCGTATTAGGCCACAGCAACAACAAATTGTATTTCTAACTTAAGGTATGCCAACCTGACCTGAAGGGCATAAAGGGTTCTTGAAAGAGAGGAAAATTAATATTAGGATCAATAATGAAAAGATTCTTGCTCTTTTTTAACATTAAATCAATTAAAACAGAATACATAAAAAATAATATAAAATTTACTATTTGCTACATATTAATACTCTTCCTCCTCTATGCTTCCTCCATTCTCTTCTCTCTGGCTAAGAAACATGGAAGGACTCAGCACTGATTTGTCCTAGGTGAATGTATAACACTAAAAGCCCATTAGGGAATAAGCTATCTTGTCACTGGAACAGGCTTGTCCCTGGGGGTAAAGTTTAACAACTGCTTAACAGCTGCCCAGTAACACACTTCAAGGCTGCAAGCAAAGATGCATCCTTGCTCCACTAGAAACAGTGGAGGGAATATTGTCTGGAAGACTATAACTAGAAGGAATCTAACCAGTAAACTGGAGTATAAGTTTTTCTTCATTTCAAAAGGCAACTTCCAATGATCACGAATAGAGGGGTTTGTACTAACGGTATTCAAATAGCACCAGAATGGGTACTGATAATTACAAGGAAAAGACAGTATAGTATTTCACTCTTATTTTGCCCACTGAAAATGGATTTAAAAAAAATTTTTTTTAAGTTCTGATGAAAGAGCACAGGCTTTGGAGTAAGATGACATCTAGGTTCAAGTTGTACTCTGCCTGTATGATCTCAGCAAGTCACTTGATTTCTGTGAATTTTCTCACTTGTGCAATGATGATATTATCTACCCTTAACAGGGTTGTTACTGTAATTACATTAGGCAAAATAATGTACAGAAATATAGCATAGTAGCTGACACATATTATCTTCATGACTTTGAATTAGGCAAAGATTTCTAAGATATGATATCAAAAACATGAATCATAAATGAAAACATCTTATAATTCAATAGTAAGTCAAATAATCCAATTAAAAACGTGAAAAATATTTGAATTGACATTTTACCATAGAAATTATACAAATGAGCAATCGGCAAATGAAATTATGTTCAACATCATTAGTAACTAGAGAAATGCAAATTAAAACCACAATGAAATGCCACTTCACACCCACTGGAATGGCTATCATCAAAAAGACAGACAACAATGAGTGTTGGTAAGGAGGTGGAGAAAATGGAACTGTAATCTGCTGTTGGTGGGGGTGTAAAATGGTATAGTCATTTGGAAAAAAATTTGGCTGATAGCCTTCTGAAAATGTTTCTAACAATCCCTGACTCCTAGTATTCGTATCCTTGTACAATCTCTGCTCCTTGAATGTGGTTTGGACCTGGATGATTTGCTTCTAATTAAAAGACCATGGTGGGGCACCTGGGTGGCTCAGTCAGTTAAGCATCTGCTTTCAGCTCTGGTCATGATCCCAGAGTCCTAGGATCAAGCCCCGTATTGTGCTTCCTGCTCATTGTGCTTCCTGCTTCCTCTCCCTCTGCCTGCTGCTCCCAACTTGTGCTCTCTCTCCTTTTCTCTGTGTCAAATAAATAAATAAATAAAATCTTAAAAAAAAAAAAAAAAGAACATGGTCAAAGTGATGGGAAATCACTCCTGTTGTTAGATTATAACTGTGACTTCCATTTTGTTCTCACTCTTTCCCTGGTGCTTCTCGTATGCTTCTCTGACAAAGTACGCTAGGGAATCCACATGGCAAAGAAGTGAAGGCTGTCCTGGCCAACCTACAGTGAGGAAATGAAGTCTATTCCAATAACTGTCAAGGAACTGAATCCTGACAATGACATGAGTGAGTTTGGAATTTTATCCTTCCCTAGTCAAACCTTCAGATAAGACCACAGTCTGGGTCAATACCTTGACTGCAGCTTCATAAGAAGCTGAGGACCCAAACAAATCATGCCTGTATTCCTGAGATAATAAATTTGTATTGTTTTAAACTGCTAAGGTTTGTTATATAGCAATCAATAACAATATAGATGTTTCTTATAAAATTAGACATAAATTTATCATACAACCCAGCAGTTTGACTTCTAGGTATCTACCCAAAAGAAATGAAAACTTATGTCCACACAAAGACTTGTACACAAATATTCATGGCAGGATCATAAGAGCCAAGAAAATGGAAATAGAAGGCCTACTATTTCACAAATTAATAAACAAAATGTATTTTATCAATACAGTAGGATACTGTTCAGAAATAAAGAGAAACGAAGTACTGAAACATGTAACAACATGGACAAAGTTAAAAAAAAGAAATATGCTATGCAAGTGAAAGAAGCCATAAGCAAAAGATTATATACTATATCATTCCTTTTGGGGTGCCTGGGTGGCTCAGTGGGTTAAGCCTCTGCCTTCAGCTCTGGTCATGATCCCAGGGTCCTGGGATCAAGTCCCATCAGGCTCTCTGCTCAGCGGGAAGCCTGCTTCTCCCTCTCTTCCTGCCTGCCTCTCTACCTACTTCTGCCTACTTGTGATTTCTCTCTCTATCAAATAAATTAAAAAATATATATATATAAATATATAATATGTAAATATATAAATATATAGTATAGAAATAAATAAATATTTTAAAAAACAAAACAAACAACAACAAAAAAACCTGTATCATTCCTTTTATACAAGATGTCCAGCAATTGTAAATCTATAGAGACAGAAGTCAGATTAGAGGTTGCCTGGGGCTGGGAGTAAGAATGGGGATTCACAGCAGACTAGAGATTTTTTTTGGATGATAGAAATGTTCCAAAACAGTGCTAGTTGCACAATTCTGTAAATTTACAAAAAATCCTTGACTTGAACACTTAAAGGTATGTGAATTAAAGCTGTTAAGGGAAAAAACTCAATAAGTATTAAAAAAAAAAACAAAACCGGGGCGCCTGGGTGGCTCAGAGGGTTAAGCCTCTGCCTTCAGCTCAGGTCACGATCTCAGGGTCCTGGGATCTAGCCCCGCACTGGACTCTCTGCTCAGCAGGGAGCCTGCTCCACAGCCCCCCGCCACCTACCCCTCTGCCTACATGTGATTGTTCTCTCTGTCAAATAAATAAATAAAAATATTTTTAAAAAACCCAACAACTGATATTTAGCTACACTGATACTGACTCTGTCTTAAGAGGGTAGAGTTTAGTTACTCATTTACCAACTATTACAAGAAGCATTGTGACAAGTGTAGCTTTTGGTCTACGATTGAGCCTTTATGACAAATCCTCATGAGACTATCTTTAACCCCTTTTGTTCCCATGTAACTAAAATCATGTCCTTTTCACAGAAATTAATAAGTGTTGTGTTAAAAAACACAAGGTGCATCTGTTACTTGGCAGTAGGGAAGACTTCTAAACCAACTCGAAGAGTTGGCCTCACAGGACATTTCTCATACTTAACTATTTTATTATCAACTTCAGAGAACACCTAAGTAACTACTGATTTTGCTATTTTCCTAAGTTGTGCTAGAATCCATAAAGATCCTGATTTTCTAATTACATTTTTTCTTTATCATATTTTGTACTTTTATGTTTTCATGTCTCACTTTCTATTCTGTTAATAATTTAGTGCCTTACTAGGCTATGATTATTAATCAATGAGCACTATTCCTGACCTACAAGTCAGCAGTAGTATAAAATCACATGGGGAAGCTCTCTGAGGGTTTACTCAGTGATATGAGAGTTTAGTTCTCCCATGAGAAAAGAAAAAATAAAGAAAAATCTTTTTTATATCATCTCAGAGACGGAACTAGTACAACCTGAAGTATTAGACCCAGAAAATCAAGATGATTGTAAGGAACAGTTCATAACAAAATGCCAGGAATAGTCCTGGGCTCCAAGCAATTAAGGGACGTAATAAAGGGACAGTAAATTGTGTCCAAATTTTGGTGAATGAGAAGTATGGCCATAAGCTTAGATTGACTTAAGAGAAGCTAATAAAGAGCCTTTCCTGTTTTCTCTAGGGCTGCTATGAACTTCCTTAAGGGTAACAAAGGCATGACTAGGATTTCTGCTTCTATAGACGCAGGTGCAAGAAAGCCTGGTTCTAACAAATCTTGTCAATGTTTTTAATGCCACCAGACTGACTAATATAGTGAAATATCTACCACGATCCCATTTTTACTTATTCACTTGACATAATTAAATAATCTATTAAGGGTAAGGTCACAAATTATTTTTAATTATTAAACCATCGGTCTCCATATGTTACTGTTTAGACAGCATCACCCCCTGCAGAATAGAGTTTTCAAGACTGTCATTTCTACAGCCTCAAATCTAGATCCAATTGCAGTCAGTTAAAAAGCAGATTTCAACCACACAGCTGAATGAGAAAACATCTGGACCTAACCAGTCAGAATGAGAAAGGTCACATGTTAAATCCAGATAATCTTGTTTATTGGTGTTTGAAGGTTATACACCAAGGGCTGGATTACCAGGGTCCTCCTTTAGGCTTGGCTCTGACATCTTCACTCATCTGCTGTGTGTGTGACACTTTAAAATCCAAAGCTTTCAAACTACTGTGCTGTCAGTCACCTCCAAATATAAACTTCCTAATTCTAAGCCTGAATACTACATCAACCTATTATTAGACTGCTGAGTATTAGGCGCTAAATTAGATGCCATATAACAGAATCATCAGGGGTAAATGCTGTCTATCTATTCTTTAAAAAACTGTTTTCAGAATTTCCATCTGGAATTTTTCTATGGATGAAGCATCTGTAACTTTCTTTATCAAAATTAAGAAAAAGGCCTTTGATTTACCCATAAATAAAATCAAAAGTTTGCCCTACGATAGCTTTCAGGTTAGTGAGAAAGGAGGATTATGCCTATTTCATGATTTTTTATAATAAGTATATGTTATTTTATATACATACAGAGCCGATCCAAAATTCTTTATGTTGGAAGCTGTTCTATAGACCATTACATATGGAACTATTATAAAAACAACAAAGTCTAGAAGCTGTAAGACCTTATATACCTTGGTCAGAGCTTTTTAATCTTTTGAGTTATGGACTTCTATGAGAACTGTACTCTTGGCCTAGATAAAATACACACATGCCCATAAACACAAAATTTCATATAGTTTTGAGACATTTCCCAAATCTTGAGATTTCAGGTTGAGAATCTTTGTATTAGGCCTTTAAATAGGCTGAGGCTTAAACTGAAGGCTCCTCTGTGCTACACTGTCTATACTTTATATGACAGGGGTTGGTCTTCAAATTATTGGCTCAAGTACCCTAAAAAGAATTTTTGAAAAGTTATGTTTCTTCCTTATACACAGCAGATATTAAGTGGAAATCAAGTTGACATCTACAATTTTTCATCATAGTTTAAACATTTTCTAAACAAATACAAATTTTGTTTACTATAAATAATAATGATTTAAACTGTTAATGCACTCCTTGAAATGTTTCCAATGAAATATAAATATTAGTAATTTTATTTACTCCATCATAAATTTAAAAATATATAAATAAGTTTAAAAAAAAAACCAGAAAAATTTCTCCCTGAACTTCTATATCCGTTTCACTTTCCCCATTGAACTTCATCCTTAGGTACTGTTCTTTAAAGATTTATTTATGAGAGACAGAGAGAGAGTGCATGCACACACACGCACATACACCCCTTTGCACTTATGTGCATGCAACTGGGGGGAAAAGAGATTCTCAAGCAGACTCCTTAAAGAGCACCAAGCCCTACATGGGGCTCCATCTCACAACCCTGAGACTATGACCTGAGCCGAAATCAAGAATTGGATGTTTAACTGATTGAGTCACCCAAGAGCCCCCTTACATACTGTTCTTTCTTTCTTTTCTTTTCTTTTTTTTTTTTTTAATTTATTTGACAGACAGAGATCACAAGTAGGCAGAGAGGCGGGCAGAGAGAGGAGGAAGCAGGCTCCCTGCAGAGCAGAGACCCCCAATGTGGGGCTCCATCCCAGGACCCTGGGATCATGACCTGAGCTGAAAGCAGAGGCTTTAACCCACTGAGCCACCCAGGCACCCCACATACTGTACTTTTATTTTTATTTATTTATTTTTAAAAGATGTTATTTATTTATTTATTTGACAGACAGAGATGACAAGCAGGCAGAGAGGAGGGAAGCAGGCTCCCTGCTGAGCAGAGAGCCCAATGCGGGGCTCCATCCCAGGACCCTGGGATCCTGACCCAAGCCGAAGGCAGAGGTTTTAACCCTCTTATCCACCCAGGCGCCCCATATACTGTTCTTTTATGCCTGAATCTTTATTGCTCATCCTATCATACTTTTCTACAGCAACAACAATATATGTATGTATAAATAAAAATATTTGTTAATATGAAGTGCTAGGGGTAGAAAAATTTCTTCTGGATTGAGTTATTATAATTATTAGCATATAATTGATTAAAACCATATAGATATGTTACAAATCTTTATGAATAATTATTAAATATAAAAAGTAAAATTTGTTGGGAATGTATCTTTTTAAGATTTTATTTTAGGGCGCCTGGGTGGCTCAGTTGGTTGGACGACTGCCTTCGGCTCAGGTCATGATCCTGGAGTTCCAGGATCGAGTCCCACATCAGGCTCCCAGCTCCATGGGAAGTCTGCTTCTCCCTCTGACCTTCTCCTCACTCATGTTCTCTTTCACTGTCTCTCTTTCAAATAAATAAATAAAATCTAAAAAATAAAAAAAAGATTTTATTTTATTTATTTGAGAGACAGAGAGAGAAATGAGAGAGAGCATAAGAGGAGAGAAGTCAGAGGGAGAAGCAGACTCCCTGCTGAGCAGGGAGCCCAATGTGGGACTCGATCCTGGGACTCCAGCCAGTATCATGACTTGAGCCGAAGGCAGTTGCCCAACGAACTGAGCCACCCAGGCACCCTGGCAATGTATCTTTTAATGAGATGGATGGAGGAGGAAGGATTTACAAAAGTTTGATTAAAGAAGTTATCTAATTGATCCTTTATGTGGCATCTTGGAAATATTTACACATTAGGGCAAAGAGTAAGGTTTGGGATAGGTGAATGATGTGTCCTTCTTTTATAAGAAGGATAATTGTGAAGGATAATGAGAAGGATCATTGTGAATGGGGAGATGGGGAAGAAGAAACTTAACTATAGCAGTCTTACAAGGCAGATCAGATTTAGGAAAGAGAACATACTGAAGTTGAAACCCCTGGAAATTGATTCACTTAAAATTATCCACACCCACTTAATCTTTGAAAAGTCTTCCCGTATCTCAGTTTGATGGCTAAAAGAGACCCAATGCCAAAATGTATTCACATGTGCGCTTCCTTACTCTGCTTAACTGACTGACAGTTATTTAGTGAGCACTTAGAACAATGCAGGGGATGAATGGATAAATGGATGGCTGGATGGTAAGGCAGAAAGAAAAATGGATAAATACTGAGTATTAACTATATAGCCCAAATTCTGGCATAAAAGAATAGTACCACTGAAGAAGATTCTACCCTTGCCATGTTGTCAGCTCATTGGTAGACAAAGTACAGGAGCAAGTTAAAATTCTTATGTTATGGGATTCAGAAAGAAGTAACTGATTCATGATTACTTGGGACATTGTAAGTTTAAGGTATGGTCAGTAGTGTCTAATCTAAACCTCACTGTTGTTGCTTTGTGCTTTTTGTAACCATATCTACCAAAAAACTCCTATTATTTCATTAACTTTACAGTAATGTGATCCTCATTCTTTAAAGATAAAATGTACTTTTCTCATCTCCAACACTGTTTTCCTTCACGCAATTTACCAAAGAAAAAAGAAAAAGCTCCCCTCTGACAAATTATGAAAAATGATGAGCTAGGGAGGAAGAACAGGATTTCATTCAGTCAGTCTGGTGGTGTGCTAGCAAGTGCTCAAAAACCAACTCAGAGTTGGGGGAAGGGCTTATTTGTAGCATTTGCTGATGTCAGTGGTATAAATACCATGGCTGAATTCAAACTACCAACATGAAGCCAGCCAGCTGACAAAATTCCTGAAAGTTTAATAAGCGATTATGAGCTGACTCAGGCACACCACTGGGATTCCTCACTTATTCCTCAGCAGGGTGCCTTCGTGTGATTACCAAATTGCACTAGAGTACACAATGGCCCAGGTCACCATGCCCGGTGCCAAACTTAGTTTGAGAAGCTGAACTTGCAAGGCAAGATGAGATGCTATGAGAATTATCAGGCACACATGGGTGTTTCATGCACACAGCTAAATAACTGGACCGGAATTTACATTTTATTTTGCACCTTGTTTCTACTCCAAGGAGGTACAAACACTATTGCTCCACAGTTTAAAAAAAAACACACAAAAGAAAGGGGGAAAGAGTCTTCAAGGACCCACTAAGGACAGTGAGCAGATCCATTTTTCTGTCAACCATTACAATTACCCATTCCTCCTTTGCAGATGCCAAATATTTTCCTATTAAGTTCCTTTTAGTTCACTGTGCTACACAGCTTGGTTTAAAAAAGAAAAAAAAAAAAAAAGAATCCAGAGATGTTTTTTGTTAAAAAATTCACGGAGGTGTTCTGTCACCAAAAGAACATACCCGTTTGACACAGTAGAAACGGTAAAGCCTCTGCCCATTGTGAGCACTTACAGAAATCCCCTGTGAGTGAACTTCTGCAGCAAAGCACTGCTGATTTTGTAAGATAACCCCTGCATCCCATGAGCAACAGGTCTTGATCTGGGCTTGAGAGATGTAATATTTTGATAAAAAACGGCACTTCCTTTTGAAGCATATATTTGCGTGTGCTGAGCAGTACCACTGGAACCTCAGTGAGCGCCTCGGCGAGGCTCACTTGGTCTCTCCCAGCTCGCTCCAGCCATAGACCCCTCCTTCACACATCTAAATGTAGCAGTAATTAGCATCCATAAACCACAAATGTGGCTTGGGTTTTCTGCCTCCCCCTTTCAGAAGCATCAAAGTAGTTTTTATTTCTCATGAGCGCAAAAATGTTGTACACCTCTGAAGAGACAGACTTTGACATGGAAAGCTACTGAAGACAGGAGCTGTATCTCCTGAGGTGGGAAGAATTTCTTTTCAGCAGACTTTCTAATTAAATTTATCTTTGATCTAAGGTATCACAATAGAAAATAACACTGTACAAATAATTAAAAAGCAATCTATTTCATCTATTTTATTTCAGGCATATTTGATAGTTGTAAAGATGAGAGAGAGAAAAAGTATAGTCTGTTGAAGTGTCTCCCCAAAATTCATGTTTGCCAGGAAATTGAGAATGACTTTTGTAGATGTTATTAGGTAAGATGAGATCACACTGGATTAGGGTGGGCCCTTAATCCAATGACTGCTCTCTGTATAAGAAAAGGAGAAGAAGGCCCCTGAAGGAGATGGAGGTTGGAGTCACACTGCCACAAGTCAAGAACACCAGGGGTTGCTGGGAGCCAGCAGAAGCTAGACAGAAGCAAGGCAGGATCCTCCTAGAGCCCTTAGAAGGAGCATGGTCATGCTGACATCCTGATTTGAGACTTCTGACCTCTAGCCCTGAAGTCCAGTGGCTTATATTTTATTGTGTTCCTTGGGGAACATGGGGCCCATACAAGCAATAGGGATATTCTTTCTTACAGTATGTTATAAATATTTCTTTAACTTCTGCTTTTGACCTTAGTGGTATCTCAATGACATTTTAGGTCCAACACAAAGGTCCCAATGTCCTTTGTATTCAGTGAAGTGCCTATGGTACCCCTGCACTCATCAAATTGCTAAACAAAACCAAAAGACTTGGAGATCCTTGGTTATTTCCTACTGTTCAAGATTAGTCTGATGAGGGTTGTGGTTGGTCACTGAAAAGAGAAATAATAATAGTTCATAGGAGTCAATGGCCAGGCTTAAAAAAGAACTCTGAACCTCTTCATTTCTTGTGTTTTTAATCCACTTTGATTACATTACTTTATAGGGTAGGTATTTTTACAAAGATATAAATGTGGGCTATTAGGGCTCTTTTTTTCAAAAAGCTTATAATGTAATGGGGTGAAAGTTTGTCATGCACAGTTTCAAACACAGTATAATTAGGTGCTTAAGCAAGTACTAATTAAACACACTCCAAAAACTCAGCCCTAAGACTACACTTGAGGGAGCTGAGATAGTACAAGGAGGTCTCATGGAAGAAATAAACTTGAATTGATGTAAATATCTCCAGTGTATTAGTCTATTAGATTTAAATTTTCAAGAAGAAACAATGAACCAACTAAAACCAACTAAGAGGTAACACATTTAATCCACAGATCATTTTATTTGTGACCAATTAATTTACATAAGGAGCTAATCTATGTATAAGATAAACAAAGCTGTTAGTGATATATATTTTTTCTCTTTACAAAATAATAGCGTTAGACTCCCCATTGATGTTCTTTTGAAATATTTACATGATCATTGTTCCTTCAAGGAGCAAAAACATTCTTAACTCATCACACAATAAATGTTACATCAGGCCAAGAGTCAGCAAACTATGATCTAAAGGACAAATCTGACTCACTGCCTGCTTTTGTACATAAGGTTACTGGTATACATATGGCCATGCACACTCATTTATATATCTTCTATGCTGTTTTACAATACAATAGCAGAATTGAGATGCTGCAACAGAGATCATTTGGTCACAAAGCCCAAGATATTTGCCATCTGGCCCATTACAGAAAAAAATTGCCAACTCCTGCACTAAGCTCATAGGAATATATAGTTTAAAAAAAAAATCATCTCTGGGTCGTGAGTTGGAGCCCCACATTAGGCCTGGGGATTACTTAACACAACAAAAACTCTAAAAAACGGTCAATATCCGGATGATAGGAAACAAGTGAATTTATGTTAAATGTTAATATCTTTTAGAAGTTTTTTTTTTCTGAATATTTTTTGTTTCTCACTCAATACTTCTAGCTGGGTAAACACTTATTCCCCCTAAAAAATTTAGTTTTCTTTCCATAAGAGAAAAATAAAGTGAGCACTTTTAATCTTCTATAAATAATTTTCTAAAAGCTGGAAACTTAGAAAGATACAGATGAAATTTCATTTTCTTTAACATATAAATCAGACATGATTACAATATTCTGAGTTTAAAACATTCTAGGACAGATCTTAATTTCTAAAACTTTTTGGAGAACTTAAAAAAATGCTTTCATTAAACTTAAATAGAATAGGATCCTCTAAAGCATGCTTTTAGATAGCTAAATTTCCTTTAAAGGTATAATTCTAATTATCTTTTCTTTTCTTTTTTTAAAAAAGATTTTATTTATTAATTTGACAGAGAGAAATCACAAGTAGATGGAGAGGCAGCCAGAGAGAGAGAGAGAGGGAAGCAGGCTCTCTGCTGAGCAGAGAGCCCAATGCGAGACTCGATTCCAGGACTCTGAGACCACAACCGGAGCCGAAGGCAGCGGCTCAACCCACTGAGCCACCCAGGCGACCCTCTAATTATCTTTTCTTAAAAGATTTTTATGTATTTGAGAGAGAGAGAGAATGAGCAGTAGGGAGGGTCCAAGGAAGGAGAGAGAAAGAGGGAGAAAAGCAGACTCTCTGCTGAGCAGGAAGCCCAATGAAGGGCCTGATCCCAGGATCTGGAAATCATGACCTGAGCTGCTTAACCGACTGAGCCACCCAGGCACCCCTAAGTCTAATTATCTTTGAAAGTATAATCCTAATTAGTTTTAATGTTTCCCTATGCTGAATGTAACAGTAGTACTTTATTATGCAACACACATAACTTCTTCCAGGTAATGCTACTTTCCTTTTTTTTTTTTAAGATTTTATTTATTTATTTGACAAAGATCACAAGTAGGCAGAGAGGCAGGCAGAGAGAGAGAGAGAGAGAGAGAGAGAGAGAGGAGGAAGCAGGCTCCCTGCTGAGCAGAGAGCCCGATGTGGGGCTCCATCCCAGAACCCTGGGATCATGACCTAAACCGAAAGGCAGAGGCTTTAACCCACTGAGCCACCCAGGCGCCCGCTACTTTCCTTTTTTTAAAAAAAATATTTATTTGAGAGAGAGTGAGAGCGAGAGCATGAGAAGGAGGAGGATCAGAGGGAGAAGCACACTCCTCCTCACTGAGCAGGGAGCCTGACTGGATCCCAGGATTCCAGGATCATGACCTGAGCTGAAAGCCGTTGCTTAACCAACTGAGTCATCCAGGTGCCCCAATGCTACTTTTCAGTTCTATTATTTTACAGTTTAGCATGTATAACTTGTATCTACTGATAATATCTTATGTTTTTAAAAAGTAGAGTCCTGGTAACAATCTTTCCAAAGGTATATGACTCAGATTAAGTGCCAACATTAATAGTAATCAGTTTGGAGCTTAATTGTGAAATAAAGGATTAATCTTTTAAAGCTAAAGTCAGCCTGTTCGTTTCTTTCTTTCTTTCTTTTTTTTTTTTTTAAGATTTATTTAATTTAGAGAGAGAATGTAAGGGGGGGGGGAGGGAAAGGGAGAGAATCTCAAGTGGACTCCCAACTGACCACAGAGCTGGAGCCCAACTTGGGGCCTGATCTTGCAACCCTGAGATAATGACCTGAGCAGAAATCAAGAGTCGGATGCTTAACGAACTGAGCCCTTCAAGTGTCCCTCATTTCTTTTTAAATCAGGGTTAGTGGAAAAAGCCATTTCTTCTGTTTTTCCCAAATTATTTAGAATGACTGATTATATCTTCTAGTCTCTACCAAGAAATGTTACAACACTCTTAGATCCCTAACACCTGGGAAAAATACACTGATACTCCATTCATCAACTGACATAGAATTGGAGGTAAGGAGATTGAAATGACATTGGAAGCTATAACAGTCAAAGATGATCCAAAACGAATGGACCACAGAGGCTGAATGTCTCTTTTTTCTCCTTGGATGTACTCCTGGAACAGGGTCAAAATGCAGAGGCCTGGAATCTATTGTATGGATTCCTATGGAAGTGCTATATCACATGGGTTTTTACAATATTTCTTTTAAATTCCTACTATTAAATGGAGTTGTTTGGGTTTTTTTGTTGTTATTGTTTATATTTGAGTATTTATTTATTTTAAAGATTTTATTTATTGGTTTGAGAAAGAGAAAGAGTGTACAAGCCGGGGCAGAGGGTGTGGGGCAGAGGCAGAAGGAGAGAACGAAGTAGACTCCCCACCAAGCAGGAAACCCAATGTGGGACTTAATTCCAGGACCCTGGGATCATGATCAGAGCCGAAGTAGCTGCTCAACCAACTGAGCCACCCAGGCATCCCAATATATTCATTTGAGTATTTAATCTGGTGCTTACTTCAGAAGCAAGTATACTAAAATTGGAATGACTGAGTATTTAATTTTCTGTGTTTTTTTTCTGACCACCTGAAAACATAAAATGCATAGGCTACTTCTGAATCCAGAGTGACTTCTAACATAATTATAAATTTCCAGACCAAAGGTCCAAACATAAACTTAATGGCATCACCTATCAAAATTCAGAAACCCTAACTCAGAAAAATACAAGCCAAAGGCAGAGTTATCACTTGCTTCATTATGAGTATGACTCCATGGATAGCATCTTCAAGAGGTTGCAGGGTGAAGTTGGTAGAACATTGTATGCCTTTCCTCAGCACAAATGACCACATCCTGTGCCAGGCAGCATTTTTCGTCTCTGTGGTTAAGAACTGGTACAAATGAATGTATAGCTAGGCAGAGCTGGAATGTTAGTTGAAGCTGTGATTTGAATCTCAGAAGTTTTAGACATAGAACTATATTTCTTGGTCCCTTAAGAATCTAAAACAAAAGAAAAAGATCTTGAGAAGGCCAAGTACTATTCTAAGTGTTATAAATACTAGCAGTGAAAAAGCCCAAGACCTTGGCTCATAAAAGATAGAGAAAGACAATAAAGAAATAAATAAAACTCCAAAATTATCCATGGTAAGTGCCACGCAGAGAATTAAAATAGGGAATGTGTTAAAATAGTGACTGAGCTGTCAGGGAAAATCTTTTGAAAAAATTGACATCTAAGATGAGATCTGAGTGACGTTCATAAAGTAATAGTGATCAGATTTATCAACATAAATATTAGCATAAAACGTGTGCAATGTTAATATAAATATAGTGCTCAGAATTCACAAAAAAACCTAAAAGTATTCCATAGTGCTGATAAAGACTATCTTTGGGTGGTAGGGAGAGAGGTAAGTTTTTCTTTTTTCATTCTATGAACTTTCTAAAAGGTGGTAAAATATTAAGCCATACTTAGTCTTTGTCCCCTGTTCCTGACAGAGTTCCTAAAACCCTTGGAATTTCCCAAGGTTTAAGAGTGTCTTTTGTTATTCATAACAAGCTCCATTCAATCACACCTGAGTTTATGCTAATGAACATAGGGTGGGGCTTCTAGATAACCTCAGGATGGGAAGATCACTGGGAAGACAAAGTGACTAAGGGTTAAAGGTTTCAGCTCCAACCACCAACCTCTGGGAGGGGGAACGGGACTGGAGATTGAGCTCTATGAAAACTCTTGAACAATGAGATTCAGAGAGTTTCTGGATTGGTAAACACAACAAGAGGATGGAGGGTTGTGTGCCCAGAGAGGGCATGGAGCTCTCATGAAGTTGTATCCTTTATAATAAACTAGTAATAGTAAGAAAAATGCTTTCCTAGATTCTGTGAGTCATCCTAGCAACTTATCAAACCTGGGGTGGATGGTGGTGGAAAACCCTGCATATGTAGCCAAGCAGGACAGAAGTGCTGGTAATGTGGAGACCTGGTAGCTTCAATTGGTGTCTAAAGTGAGGGCCGTCTGGGGCACCTGGGTGGCTCAGTTGGTTGAGTGTCTGCCTTTGGCTCAGGCTGTGGTCCCGAGGTCCTGGGATTGAGCCCCCATCAGGCTCCCGGCTTAGTGGGGAGTCTGCTTGTTCCTCTCCCTCTGCCCTCCTCTTTCCCCTGCCTATGCTTTCTTCCTCTCTCTCTCTCTCTCAAATAAATTAAATTTTAAAAATAAAATAAAGTGAGGTCACTGAGCCCTTCAACTGTGGGTTCTATGCTAACTCTAGGAGTTATTATTACGAGAATTGAATTGAATTTTTGGATGCCCATTTGGTTTATGGAGAAATTATTGGTGTTGGAAAATAAATCCCAGAATTGGTGTCAGGGGTGGGATTTGTTAAAACAATCTGGGCTCATGGAAACATGTGGTTTGGGAAGAGAAAAGAAGAGCAAGGAAGGAGGAACCTCTGATTCCTGGCCACATGGTCACCCATGTTATGGAAAAGCAGCTGTGTTATGATCAGTGACTAAAGGTAAAATTACCAAGGGTTTTCAGAGATGGATCTCCTTCCTGTGGAGCTGGCTCACTGGCTGCATAAGGAAATGCAAACTAGCAGGAAAAAAGTTAAATTGGTTACTGTTTTCTGAATTAACTAAAATGAAATGAAAAAAGAGTGTTAGATCAAACCTTGATGTTGGACCAAGCTCAGACTTCAGTCACTTTAAGCTTCAGATACTAAGCTCAAAGCTGCCCCAAAAGGTAAAATTTTGAGGGAACAATAAAGAGTACCTCTAAGGCCTCTGGTCACCAAAAAGATAGTTCACACAGTTGGAGGGCAAAATCGAGGGGATATAGTGTTGAAAGGGCTGGGCTGTCTCATTTTGTGAATCAGTATCATTAGCTCCTGAAGAACCATTACTAAAATGGACAGTAAGAGTGACTAATTTAGGGATGCCTGGGTGGCTCAGTGAGTTAAAGCCTCTGCCTTCAGCTCAGGTCGTGATCCCAGGGTTCTGGGATTGAGCCCTGCATGGGGCTCTCTGCTCAGCAGGGAGCCTGCTTCCTCCTCTCTCTCTCTCTGTCTGCCTGCTTCTCTGCCTACTTGTGATCTCTGTCTGTCAAATAAATAAATAAAATCTTTAAAAAAAAAAGAGTGACTAATTTAGGGGAAGTGTATTTGGTTTTGATTCTATAGAGAAGAAAAGCATGTTTGGGTTGATATCCAACCCACAGCACACTATGGAATAATCAGATGGTCTACGGCCATACCACCCTGAACGCGCCCGATCTCGTCTGGAATAATCAGATGGCTGTATGTGATCCAGACGCTCAGCAGCCTTGTAGATTAGATGAAAGCCACTGTTAGAGTCAGTTTTTTACTCTGAGAAGAGGACTATCTGACTCCCTCTATAAATGCCAGTGGAACATCCAGATGAAACAGCTGATAAACTTTGTATGTAAGCCATATGGGACTGGCTTTACGATAACAGAGATATTAATTCATTAAATATGCCTGTTCCCAAGGTCATGATAAATGCTGTGCTTTAAGGGGGTGTTATAAGAATGTGCATATTGGATATGGTATGGTAAAGTTAGTAAAGCCATAGGAGGAGATGAGGACAAAGATTGGAAGGAAGAAGTTTATTATATTCACAGGACCCATAGAGGGGTAGTGCCCTCACAGGGCTGGAAAGCACCAGTGTCAGTCAGGAGGCAGAAAAGAGCAGTTAAGGATATCCTAGGCCAGAGTTTTTACTGGAGTTTCTGAGAAAAGGCAAGGCAGGCAGAGTAAACAGTTTAGGATTGGCTGCTTTGAATAATCCTGGAAGACTTTGGGACACAGAATGGTCTTTAGTTACCTGATATACTTGGCTGTGGGATGATTTTGGGCAGGGAAATATTAGCTTGGTATATGAGAAATAGGTAAGGAGATAGTTGGGAGGTACAGGCTCTGGACTGATTGGTTTGTATATGAAAAGCATGATCCTGGTTAACCCTTCTGCCATCTGTAAGAATTGGCTACCCCTGGGAAAAGCAGTCTTTTCCCCAGTCTATAAAAGCCTCAAATATCAAAGCGTACAAAAATAAGACAATACAATTAATAAAACTGGTCCTATGATGAATGGATTCCAAAGAGACAAACACAGAATCTAAGAAAACACAAAATAGGGAGCCCCTTTTGTATGGGTACCCCATGTAACCTTCCTACTCCAAAATCAAGCAACAGTAGAAGAAACCAGAGTGAATCTGCAGTCTTAGCTTCCCCTCTTGGGTTTTACAGAGGCTAATGAAAACATTAAGTTAATTAATGAGAAAATGAAGAAAGGCAGAAGGAAGAATCAAGGGACTTGTCCCAACAAGGTGGAAAATTGTAAATGGTTACTAAGAAATAAGAAGAATAAAGGAAACATTGGTTAAGGTCAAAACAAAGAAAAAGAAAGGGGAGAGTCAAAGGACTCATTTCAGCAGGGTGAAAATCTTTAGATTTTTATTAAGAAACAGGATAAAGGAAACAGACATTGAAGGGTTTGAAACAAAGATCTTAAGACAACACTGTGCAAGATTGGGTGGACCAGACTTCTTCCATTAAAGTGCCCAAACAAGTCCACTCTATTCATTCCAGTGTAGAGGAACTTACAAAGCCAAAAGACAAAGATTACAAACAGAAATCTGATCTGAAATTAGCTAAGGCAATAGGCAGATTAATCTTTGTTATGACAAAGGGGACAGGGCTCAGCCTCTCACTAGGGATGAAAAGCCTTCTGCACATGAAAGGGTAAAATGGTCAGGGGGTGGAGAAGAAAATTTTCTGGGACTCCCTGACATGGCAACCTCATCCACTGTGGTATCAAAACTTGTTAGTGGGGTGCCTGGGTGGCTCAGTTGGTTGAACGACTGCCTTCGGCTCAGGTCATGATCCTGGAGTCCCAGGATCGAGTCCCGCATTGGGCTCCCAATTCCATGGAGAGTCTGCTTCTCCCTCTAACCTTCTCCTCGCTCATGCCCTCTCTCACCGTCTCTCTCTCAAAAAAAAAAAAAAAAAAAAAAAAAAAAAAAATTTAAAAACAAAACAAAACAACTTGTTAGTGAAGCCCATCAGGAATATTCACTTTGAGAGAATATAGAAATGTTTAAGGGTTGATAGGATTAAGGTGGAAGCTTAGATGGAAATAGGAATGTTTAAATAGGCTCTATGTGAAGAAATTGTGTCTCCTTTACCTGAAAGTATTATGAGAATGGATATTTGTCTGACTGGGGAACATCTCCCTTACCTCATTTTATAAAACCAAAACCTGTTGATAGGTCACAGTTAGGAACGGAAGGGTTGAAGGATTAAGACAAAAGTCTGGAGGAAAGCTAGTATGTTTGAAGCGGCTGCATCTCTTACCTGAATGTCTTATGGCCGTGGATATTGTGTGTGACTAGGGAATTAACTGTTTCTATAAAACAGAAGGCATGTAAATCTGTCATATTAATTCAAAATGCTAAATGGGGATGGATGAGATTGCCCAAGTCCACAGTGTAGGTGAGAAGTGGCAGTGCTGGGTGGGGACAGAGTCTGTGTGGTAGCTCTATGTGGAGCATAAATTGGGGTTTATCGAAAAAACCTGAAATTGCTTCCCAGCAGCTGTTAGGACTATGGGATGGAGAATTCCATTTGAAGGGCTATTAGCAGCCTGCTATTGGACATTAACTGAAACTTCCCCTATGACTGCAGTACAAAAACAGTCTTAACATCTGAAATACACATACTGTCTTAGGTGATGTCACAGAAATGCTCTAAGGCTTTTGGGAGAGCAATGCCCAGGAGAGTTCCATAATAAGACAGAAATGGTTTATACAGGATTATGCGACCTGAGGCATGCAAGCAGGAGGTACTCACAAGCAGAGAATCTTTCCCCCTATGGACCGACTTCGGAACAATGTGAAGCTATATCATTACTTGGATGGTGCATGATAGACAGCTGTGACTGAACAACAAAGAGCTTCTTGGTTTATGGGTGGCAGTTCCAAGGTAAATGAAAAATGTCCTGTGTGGAAGACCACCACTCTGACTGAAGTTGGAAAAACAAATCAACTCAGTGGATGAATTCCGTGCTGTTTTCCTAGCAGTGATGGAGGAATAGAACAATGACAAAAGCCTCTGTCTACATTTTGGGTTTTACCTGAGTCATGGGTGAGGGCCAGTGGCCTGGCCATAGGGATAGGCAGAAGGAAAACTGATCTTTTTTTTTTTTTTTTAAAGATTTTATTTATTTATTTGAGAGAGAGACAGTGAGAGAGAGCATGAGCGAGGAGAAGGTCAGACGGAAAAGCAGACTCCCCATGGAGCTGGGAGCCTGATGCGGGACTCGATCCCGGGACTCCGGGATCATGACCTGAGCCGAAAGCAGTTGTCCAACCAACTGAGCCACCCAGGCGTCCCGGAAAACTGATCTTTTAAAGGGATGCCCTTTGAAAGCATGACCATACAGAAATTTGAGGGGTACATTAAAGTAGGACATGTTGATGCCCATCAGAAGAATCCCCTTCCAGGCTTGGAAGGTCATTAGAACCAAGTGGATATCACACTGTACTTATTTGAAGTGACTACCTGGGTTCATAAAAGGAGGAGACATTTGGGGACCACGGCAATACAGAGAGCTGAATCTGGACATATTCCCTTTGCACTCAAAATGCCAACAAGAGAGACAGAGGCAGCCTATGTCTATGGGAAAGGGTCCTCAGAGGGAAGGCCCCTTCCACTAGCAAGTAAATTATACTGAACCAATGCCAATAACCAGGGTAGAGGGCTACAAATGGGTTTTAGACATTGATTCTGGACTGTGCATTGCTTACCTGGTGGTAGATGCAAATGGTCAGAGTATTAGCAAAAAAATGGATTGGAAGATACTGTACCAATTTGGACCACCAAATCACATTTCTTTAAGACAAGAAATACACTTTATAGCCTATAATATTAAATGACAGGCAGAGAGATATTGTCCTCAGAAGAATAGTTTCATAGAGAATTGGAATAGGCAGCTGAAACGTTTAAAACAGGGAAACTTGTAGTCATGAAGGGCTTGTGTATGTCTTTAAGAATGTGTGCTCACACTCAACATGAGCAGGGCTAAGGGAGTATCCTCACTGATGGATGCCTGTTTTTCTGGTGGATCTGGGGAAGAGGGTTGGGGGAGGGCACTAATGTGACTATGCAATTTCTTTCCATGGGGGGAATATATTGGTATGATTATAATTCTTCCCAAGGGGAGAGGACACTGGTTTGATGACCATACTTTTTCTTTCACCCAATTTTTATTTTCTTCATCACCTCAACTTTCTCTTTCCTACTTGTTGGAGTAGTCATGGGATACGGCTGCAACAAGTGCTGGAAACAAAATGATTTTCAGGCAAGAAACCATAACTACAGTTTTAAATCTTTATGTTGGAATAGCTAAAGGCCTGATAGGGCAGGTTATACCTTCAATCCTTTTGCCCAAACTGAAGATAACAGTGAAACCAGCTCTGCTGCTAGTGGTGTAAAGATTCAGCAGGTTTTGTACCTGAGTACCTCTACCCTGTAGGAACAAGAATGGATTGAGGGGGAGGCACTTGCTAGACTAGTATTGCTGCCTGCAATCTAGACCAGCGCAGCCATTAAACCTAAAGTTCCTTCCAAACATGGAAAGGTTCAGGTAGAAATTAAGACGGAATAGTAGCTGAGGGTAAAGAAATGAATCAAAATGAATGAAATGAATAAAAATGAAATGAATCAAAGGGTAATGAAGGAAATCCAGTATTACATTAAAATTTTAAGAGAGGCTCAGAGTAAGATGATAATGTATATTGTCTCTCAGTTCAATTATACCAGATGCTGAAAAGGGGAAGCTATATATTGCGGAGACCAGTCCTGTTTTTGGAACCTGACAAAATCAAATGGAAGCCTGCAAATCTAAGTGGCCTCACCCTGGGAGACATTTTCATATGATACGATGATGGGCTGGAATAATTATTATTTTTTTAAATTTTTTATTTTTTATAAACATATATTTTTATCCCCAGGGGTACAGGTCTGTGAATCGCCAGGTTGGGCTGGAATAATTATTAATGACTGAATGTGACTGTAGTAATGTGTCAGTTCCTTGACTTTATTTATTTTTAAAAGATTTTATCTATCTATCTATCTAACCTATCCATTCATCCATCTATTCATTTATTTAAAGCCCACGGACAGGGGGAACGGGCAGAGGAAGAAGGAGAGAGAGAATCTCAAGCAGCCTCTGTACGGAGCATAGAGCCAGACACAGGGCTTGACAGCGGCTCAATCCCATGACTTTGAGATCATGATCTTGATAATGTGACCTGATAACCCACTGAGCCAGCCAGGCACTCTACCAGTACCTTGACTTTTACAATCCTTTTGCTGTAAGAGATTCATGGTCAAAGACCAGTAGGTAGCTTATGGTAAAATACAAAAATATATTTGGTCTTTGTCCTAGGTTCCTGGCACAGGAGTTCCCCAAACCCTTGGAATTCCCTGAGTGAGAGGAGTATCTTTTGTTATTTATAACAATCTCCTTTTGATCTCGTCTGAGTTTATGCTAATGAGATGGCTTGGGGTAAGGACCTTAGATAACTTTAGGACAGTATGGTCACCAGAAAGACAAAGTGATGGGGTGAGATGGACTGAAGACGGAGCTCTATAAAAATTCTTGAACAATAAGTTTCAGAGAGTTTCTGGGTTGGTGAACACACCAACACGATGGGAGGGTGGTGTGCCCAGAGAGGGTGTGGAAGCTCCATCCCCTCCTACTTCATACCTTGCCCTATGTATCTCTTCCATCTGAGTTTTATCCTTTGTAATAAACTAATAATAGTAAGTAAAGTGTTTTCCTAGATTCTAGCACCTTATTAAAATTGAAGGTAGTAGTTGTGAAAAATCCTGCATATATAACCAAGCTGGACAGAAGTGCAGGTAATGTGGAGACCTGGTAGTTTCAACTGGTGTCTAAAGTGAGGGCAGTCTTGTGGGACTGAGCCCTTAACCTGTGGGTTCTGTGCTAACTCCAGGAGTTAGTAAGAGAATTGAATTGGATTGTTGGATGCCTAGTTACTGTATGAAGAATTGGAGAACTGGTTGTTGGTGTTGGGAAATACCCCAAACTTTCTCTAATGAACATTCCTTATTTTTAAAATGGAAAAGAGTCAAATACACATTTTAAAAATGAAGTTGGTATACTTGAACTCTGAATAAGCACCTCAAATTCTCAAAGTTTGCTGATATCCTTTGGCAAATAATTAAATATTAATTTCTAAAAAATATTTTAAAATATCTCTAAAATATTTTTAAGAAATTAATATGAAAGTGAGACAGAGTGGGTGAGAAAGCACAAGCAGGGGGAATGGCAGAGGGAGTGGGAGAAGCAGACTCCCCATTAAGCAGGGAGCCCGATGTAGGGCTCCATCCCAGGACCCTGATATCATGACCTGAGCCAAAGGCAGACACTTAACCAACTGAGCCACCAGGAGCCCCTAAATACTAAGCTTATAAAATGAAGAAAACTTAATTACTCCCAACTCAATCCATAAATCCATGTTTTCCTTAGGAGATCCTGATTTCTTCTATATATTAAGCCTCAACCATATCTATAACTATTTTTAGTCCGTAACAATGACTCACCTCCTAGATCTTCATCTTCATTGGTTGGGCCTTCTGCACTGTCCATATTTTCTGTTTCATGTGGTTTGGTTAAATCATAGTCATTCAAAATCACTGGGCCTTCTAGGAGATAAAAAGAATTTTAATTGTGTAGGCCAACTTTAAAGGATTTTTACAATATAAAATTTTTTATATGTAAAAATGTAATATTTTTATTAAGAAGAATCCCATTTTAGCATAATCTCTTAATGACCCAGTATCCCTTTCATATATACCCCAAGTGGAATATATGTGAAAACTCTTGAGGTTCAGAAATATGCCCAGGGTGCACCCGAGTTAAAATGCATTCACGTTCTTTCCTGGCAGAAATTCTCTCTCTTTTGGGATGTCTCACAATATTCAGTAGAACACTACTGCTATTTATGAACAAGAAGCATTTATGTAGTGTTGAGAAATACTGAGCTCAACAACACTGGCATAACCCAATTTGGGAAACATGTTTTCCTGAGAGAAAACCATAAGCAACAGTATATCAAAACTTATTTTCCTTTTCTGTTCACATTATAAATGTGATTCTGAGGAAGATTTATTGACTCTCGTGTTTCTTTATTTCCTTGAACATTTACTAAATGCAGACAAGGCTGCAGATATGAGTAAGTCATAATTCCTGTCCTTAAGGAGCTTATAATTTACAGATGTAGATAAGACAAGATCATAACTATAATGCAAGACTCAGACAAGAGATAATACAGGTCTATAATGTAGACTCAGACAAAGGAGTAAGGGAAATATAACATATTACAGGAGTTCATAAGTGAAAGGGAACAGACATAATAAAAGCATGCTTAAACAAATAGCAAAGATATTAAAAATCAAGTTTAATAGAACTATATTTAAATATATTTGTATATTATATAAATACTGATAATATTAGATATTAGAAAAAAAGGAATATGTAGCTGGTATTATTTCATATTCAAACATGGTAGCTTAAAAAGATGTTATCAAAAGAAATAAACTAAAAATTCATTCACTTTCTATCAAACTCCTAATGTCCTCCCTAATGTTCAGTGAAATATTTATTGAATAACAATTACATACAACAAATAGTCAAAGATACTGAATCCTATGGCTTTTAAAGCTAGGTGAAGTAGGAGAAGTGACTAGAAACTTTGGGGTGGCATTCCTTTCAGCTGCACCCTTGACTGAACACATGGAGCAGGACTTTTGCTGGAATCCAGTAGTAAAATGGAAACATATTTCATAAAATCCATGATGAAGAAGTGCTAAAAATATGGTTATCATGGACTCATGTTTTTATTTATAAACACATTAAATTGCTCATTTCTGCATGTTGTAATATATACTCTGTGAACTCTAAAACACTGTTCTAAATAGTAGCTCACTTTTCTCAAGCTCAAAATGACTAATATAAAGTGCACACCTGAACAACTAACATGAGGTACAGGTTCAATTAAAATATAAGGTTATAATTGATAATATAATTGACAAAAAGATACTTGAGTGATAAATTTTGTAATATAGCATAAATTTTTATCCAAAGTGAGTTAATCAATCTAGAAAACATATAAGTTATTTTTAGGAAAATATTTTAAATGTTTATAGTTTGTTTTGGAGCAGGAGTCAGCAAACTATGGCTTGAGACCCAAATCTAGCCATGACTTGTTTTTGTATGGGCCTAGGAGGTAGGAATGGTTTTTATATTTTTAAAGGATTATTTAAAAAGTAATATGATAATTAACTCGCTTCTTGATTTATTTCACTCAGTATAATCTCCTCCAGTTATCACATGGTTTCACTTACTTGTGGAGCATAAGGAATAACATGCAGGACATTAGGAGAAAGAAAGGAAAAGTGAATTGGGGGAAATCAGAGGGGGAGATGAACCATGAAATACTGTGGACTCTGAGAAAAAACCTGAGGATTTTGGAGGAAAGAGGTGTGGGGGGTTAGGTGAGCCTGGCAGTAGGTATTAAGGGGGCCACGTATTGCATGGAGCACTGGGGATGGTGCATAAACAATGAATCTTGGAACACTGAAAAAATAAAATAAAATAAAATAAAATAAAAATAAATAAAAAGGAATATGAAACAGAGACTATATATGGCCCACACAAAGTCTAAAAATGTACTAACTTTCCCTTTACACAAAAAGGTTTGCTGACCTCTATCTATAGTGAAAAGCACAAGTAGATAAAACAGGAGCTACTACACCATTCAACAAAAACTGTCTTTATTTAAACCAGTCCATTAAAAAAATTTTTTAAGGAAAAAAAACAACAGTGATCAACATTAAGTAGGGTGTGATTTGGCCCAATAATGCCAAAGAATTTATGTAATCTAAATGGATGAGTTAGTTTTGTGTCAGAAAGAGACAACCAAAATTTTTCCAACATACTTCCATAGCATTTTTACTGTGATCAGAATATTCTTCTACCTTTGGTAATTTCAGTAAAGATATATTTCTAGAAAGACCTGATATTACCTGTGGACACAGACTGTTCCTGAGTGCTTTTCAGTTCCACATTTGGTTTTGTATCTGAAAATAAAAAGGATTATAAATATTAGCTACTTAGAGTAAATTTTTTTCAGATTTGGAGCATTTAATAAGGATACCATTTTGGAAGTTTTAGCAGATTTCCTCTTCAGAGCAGGACTGTTCTTTCCTCCCTCTATCCTCCCTAAAAAGTACCTCAAGGAGAATAAAAGGAATTATCTATACAGTAATTGTATTTTAAAGAGATTAAAAGAAAAAAATTATTACTTTGTACTTAACATTTCTAGTACTTTTCCATTTTTTCCTGAAAACATGAGTTCCCATCTGATATCATGTTTCTTTGGTCAAAAGAGTTTCTATTAGCATTTCTAGTCATGGAACTATGTGAATGACAATTTTTCTTGGTTTTCATTTATTTGTAAATATCTTTATTTTGCCTTCAATTTTAAAGGTTTTTATTTATTTATTTGAGACAGAGAGAAAGAAAGACAGCAAGGGAGGAGTGGGGGGGAGTGACAAAGATGGAGGAAGAGGGACAAGCAGACTCCACACTGAGTGTGGGGTCCAACATGGGGCTTGATCTCGGGACTGTGAGATCATGATCTGAGCCAATATGAAGAGGTGGCTGCTCAACAGACTGAGCCACCAAGGCATTGCCCCCACCCCTTTTTAAAGATTTTTATTTAATTTCGCTTTTAATTTTAAAGGATATTTTTACTTGATACAGAATTCTGGGTTGACAGTTTTCTTCCAGCACTTCAAAGATGGCATTCTACTACTTCCTAGGCTCTATTGTTTCTGATGAGAAGTCAGTGATATTTGTATTATTTTTTTCCTATATATAATGTATTCTTTTTCTCTGAATGCTTCAATATTTTCTCTTTATCTTTGATTTTCAGCAGTTTGACTATGGTATATCTAGGTATGATTTTATTTGAATTTATCCCACTTAGGATCACTAAACTTCTGTAAAATTATGTTTTCCACTAAACTTAAGACATTTTCAGCCATTGTTTCTTCAAATACTTTTCCTCTTCCATCCTCTTGCTCCTTTCCTTCTAGGACTCCAACTGCATGTATGTTAGATTTTTTAATATTTTCCCACAATTCCCTGAGTATCGTTCTCCCCCAACCCCAGTGGCTTTTCTTTCCTCTGTGTTGTTCAGATTGAATACTTTCATTGATATGTCTTCAAGTGCACTTCCTATTTCTCCTGTCATCTTAATTTGTTAAGTTTGTCCAGTGAGTTTTCTATTTCAGATATTATAACTTTTAGTTCTAGAACTTCCATTTTGTTCTTTTATCATAGTTTCCTTGCCAAGATTTCCTATCTGTTAATTCATTACAAGCATATTTTCCTTTACATCTTTGGGTATAATTAGCATAGCTGTTTAAGATCCTTTCTTCCAGTTCCAATACCTGTGTCATCTTGACATCAGTCACCATTGATTTCCTTTTATCTTGAGTATGGGTCCCATGTTCCTACTTCTTCATATGACTTAATGATTTTGGATTGTACTCTGGACATCATAAATGAAATGTTACAGAATTTCTGGATTCTGTTAAATTCCTCTGGAGAGTATAGGAGTTTTTCTTTGTTTATTTTACTTTTTAAAGCATGCAGTTAACTTGCCTAGACTCAAATTCAAATTCTGTCTCTAGTGAGCAGCAACTAGAGTAACCAAATGTTCTAGCATGCCTGGAATTGAGAATTTTTCTAGATCAGAGAACTTTCATAGTCCCAGGGAAATTGGCACAAGCTGATATCTTGCAGAAGCATAAATCTCTGTTCAATATTTTAGCCTCAGATGGGCTGCTCAGAGTGTGACCCCATATATGTGTGGTTCAGTGATCAGCTAGAGATCTGGAGCAGCCAGAGAATTTACAGATAAAAAAGCCATCTGCCGGGGCGCCTGGGTGGCTCAGTGGGTTAAGCCTCTGCCTTCGGCTCAGGTCATGATCCCAGGGTCCTGGGATTGAGCCCTGCATCAGGCTCCTTGCTCAGCAGGGAGCCTGCTACCCCTCTCTCTCTCTGCCTGCCTCTCTGCCTACTTATGATCTTTCTCTCTGTCAAATAAATAAATAAAATCTTTTAAAAAAAAAGCCATCTGCCTTTTTCATACCAATTTCCCTCCTTACTTCCCAGCCTTCTATGGTTGCTATGGCTTCTTAAGCTAGTGTAACTGCAGATTATCTACCCAAGTTTTGGTCACCCTGAGGCTAAAATTGGTGCCCAAACAAACATAAAAACAGGTTGGTTCTGACGTTTTCCAATGCTTTCGTGTAATAGATTTTTTTCATATTTTGTCCAGAATCTATCATTGTTATCTGTTGGAAGGCTGGGTCAATAGGAGGTACTCCTCCATTGCTGGAAAAATCTTCTTTGTTCTTTAGTTTAATGATGATCATATACCCAAAACTGTTCAGGACAGTATTAATTTCAAATATTCAATACTGTTGTCTGGTCATATTTTAATTTTTGTTTTGAAAAATATAGTCACTGTATTTATATTCTATTTTAATTTTAAAATTTTAACAGAGTATCCATTAGATGATAGCAGCAAAGCATAAAGGCAGGAAAAAGACACATATTTTTAAAATAAGCAAGGGAGCAGACTGGTATGGAGTGTCAAAATCTAAGATGGGAGAGAGCAATATCTATGCAAGGAAGGGACAGAGCTCAGGGCAGGCTGCTGGAGACTAACTACCCTGAAGAGTATGACATATAGAATGGGCAGTCTGAATGAGGTAAGGACGGATTCTATATGGAAAGCAGACAAATGGGAAATCAGATCCTGAGTAGGCTAAAGAGGGCATTCGGGCAGGAGAATTGCCTGACCTGGAATGCTGGAGTTGAAGAAGGATAAAGAAGGTATCCAAGATAAGGGACAGTTTAGCATGAGTCAGAACCTAAGCACGATACATAGGATATCTATGCATAGAGGTGGTCTGGTGTGAGTTTTAAGAGCCGAAGTGGATTAAGCAATGCACCTACATGGGGACAGTGGGCAGAGCTTCCATGCAGAGGGGTGCTCCAGTGTAAAATACCAGAACTTGAGTGGAATGAAGAGGGCATTTACATGTTAGGGACAGCCTTGCATGGAGTGTCATAGCCTGAGCAGTTGAAAAGAATGTCTACATAGCACCATAGCTATTGTACAGGATGTCAGAACCCAAATGAGGTAAGAAAAGCATCCGTGCTAAGGAAGGGATGATAGAGGCAATGGATGATTGATTGTACAAAGAGGCTTGATCCAGTAAGTAAATATAGCAAAGATAAGAGCCAGATTTTTCTCTGTCAGAGGAGGGAGTTACAAATACAAAAAACCCTGTGGTACTGTATTGGAAATGAAAGTACTGGTGTGAACACATGACTTCTACTCTATATAACAGATATAAAATACAGATGTAAATGTGTGTATATGTATATGTATATATATATATAGTCCCTAGCCCTGTCCACTGAGAGCTCCTGGGAGCAATGACACCACAACAACTTCTGGCATCCAGGTATTAACTTCTAAATATCATTCTCTGCCTAAAGGAACCAGGCTCCTTGGAGAAATGGCTTGAAGAAATGGCAGTGTAAGATGGGCCTGGAATATTTTGTTGTGTTGCAAAGCAAGGAAGTGCTTTCTGAATAAAGAGGATATGTTAAAGGATACAGAAATCATCTTGAAGGGGTTTCTATTGGACAAATATGAGACAGGGAAAGTATCAAAATAATAATGATAGTACTGGATTATAACTTATTGAAAAAGACAAATTCATGAGTCCATATTGACATTAATAAGTAAGTAAACTGAAAGTCAGATGTTGAATGGAATATTTATATAGTTTCAAGGCGCTTCTCCCAAATTACTTATTATTACAAAGATGAAAAGAGCACTACTGTAACTAAACAAAGTGATCATCATCAGGAATGGGACAAATGAAAGTTATGTGCCATCTGATAACAAAAGGCAGAATCACTTCTGTGATATTTCTGCCAAACACATATAAGATGAATCTAACCATGAGAAAATGAACTCTAACTGAGGAATATTTGACACGATAACTAGATTTGTAATACCCAAAATTGTCAAGGTCATGAAAGATGAGGAACCAAGAAGTTGTTCCAGACTGAAGGAGAGTGAGGAGACTTGACAACTAAATACAATGTGTGATTCTGAGCTGACTCCTCCTGCAGTAAATTCACACTGTAGAATCAAATGAAGAAATCTGAATAGGGTCTGAGGATTAAATGGTAGTAATGTATCAGTGTTTATTTCCAGATTTGGACATTGTTTTATGTTATGTAGAAGTAGTACACTTTAGTACATTTAAGTTTTCAACTGTGATAGGGCATCATGTCAGCAACTTAGCCTCAAAATACTTTTTTTTTTTTAAAGATTTTATTTATTTATTTGACAGAGAGAGATCACAAGTAGGCAGAGAGGCAGGCAGAGAGAGGTGGGGGGAAGCAGGCTCCCTGCTGAGCAGAGAGCTGATTCAGGACTCGATCCCAGGACCCTGAGATCATGACCTGAGCCGAAGGCAGCGGCTTAACCCACTGAGCCACCCAGGCACCCCACGCCTCAAAATTCTTGAAAAAATAGTTTTTGTGCTGCACTACAACTTTTGTTTAAGTTTGATAGCGTTTAAAAAAAAGTTAAAAAAGAAAAACCTAAATGTGAAACTTTTAACTGCACACGAAAGGGATTTGTAACAGGAGAAAAAAAGAAAGAAAACTAGCTCAAAGGTTTCACATAAACAACCTTCATGTGAAAATATCTTTTAGTTACTACAGAGCAAGGTGGCTTTTGATTTGGTGACCTAAAGGAAAAAGGTCCCAGTCCCCTGAACCTTTTAAAGTCTCTGACAATGGCATTTAAATAGCTCTCAATATTTTTTCAAGCAGCTTTTGTATGCTGTAAATAACACTAGAAACAACTTAGTACAGTTTCTAAGAGAAAAAGGAGATTCTGACTAGCTTAGTATTCAGATAAAGGAAACATTAAAATCAATTATAATCAGGCTACATGGATATTCTTCGTAGGCACTAAAAAAAACCAAAAACAAACAAACAAACAAAAAAACCCCACAAAACATAAAGACAAAAGAGATTGAAGTACATTTTTTCCATCTAAACTTAAAGGTCCTTATAAAAACATGAAGCCCGGTAGTGGGTAGTGAAGGAATTTCCAACTGAAGACTAGAACCTGTTAAATAGTTCTAAGCACAGCAAAAACTTTTCAGTTTTTAATGGATCATTTTGTAATTTCTTTAACTTTAGTCCAAACTCTCAGAAATGTTCTATTTGATGGGGTCTGCTAGGGTTTTTTTAATATGATGGCCATCAACATAGCTTTAAAATATTTTCCAAAAGAATCCTCTAGAATGTTAAGAACGGAGGGTCTTTATATTTCTTTTGAAATAAATATAATTTCCTGTGCTGATGTTTACACATAAATGGTGCCAATGATGGAAGAATTCCAAAATGGGTTAATTTTAAGTATAGATCTCCTCAAAAAAAAAAAAAAAAAAAAACTCCTCTATTTTCTACATCTCTTCTCTTACTTGATAAGTAAATCATACTCCTGCCTCAAGACCTTTATATTTACCTTTCCTTCTGGCCAGAATGCTCTTTCCCTAGATCACCATGGGGCCCACTTCCTCTCTTCATTCAGGTGTGTGCTCAAAATTCACCTTACCAAACAAGCTTTACCTAACTACCTTATATAAAACATCGTCCTCTATGGGTGGAGGAATTGCAGGGTTGGGAGAGGGTGGGTAGGTGAAACAGGTGATGGAGATTAAAGAGTACTCCTATCATGGTAAGCACTGATTAATGTAGAGAATTGCTGAATCACTATATTGTACACCTGAAACTACTATAACACTGCATGTTAACTCTAGTGGAATTAAAATTAAAAACTTAACAAAAATGTCATCCTCGGGGTGCCTGGGTGGCTCAGTGGGTTAAGCCGCTGCCTTCGGCTCAGGTCATGATCTCAGGGTCCTGGGATCGAGCCCCGCATCGGGCTCTCTGCTCAGCAGGGAGCCTGCTTCCTTCTCTCTCTCTCTGCCTGCCTCTCAGTGTACTTGTAATTTCTCTCTGTCAAATAAATAAATAAAATCTTTAAAAAAAAAATGTCATCCTCCACCATTATGTTCTTCTCTTTTACCCGTCTTTATTTATCTTCATTAAAATCTCTTGTCACCACCTGGCACATATACACACATATTTGGGAGGGGCTGGGCAGAGGGAGAGGGAGAGAGAGAATCCCAAGCAGCTTCACACCTAGCATAGACCCCAAAGTGGGGCTTGATCTCACAACCCTGAGAAAATTACCTGAGCAGAAACCAAGAGTTGGACACTTAACCAACTGAGTCACCACGCACTCCTTGTCTATATTTTTTATTGCTATTTTGCTGTATCTTCAGGTCCCAGAAGAGTGTTTACTCATGATCGACACTCCATAAATATTTATTGAATAAACACATGAATTTTTGCATCTCTATTATTTATCCTTATGGACACTCTAGATCAAGGTTCTGCAAACTACAACTTACCACCTATTTCTGCATGGCGTGTGAAATAAGAATGGATTTTTACCTTTTTTTCCTCCTCTCCTCTGCTGGCTTTTACATGTTTATTTCATTCTATTTTATCTTATTTTGGTTTTTACATTTTTAAATGGATAAAAAAATTAGGATACTATTTTATGCCACTTGAAAATTATGAAATTCAAATTTCAGTATCCAAAAATAAAGTTTTTATTGGAACACAGCCAAACTCCTTCATTTATATGCTGTCTATAGCTGCTTCTGTACTCCAATGGCAGTCAAACAGTTGTGACAGAGACTATATGAGTCAAAAAGCCTAAAACAATCACTGTCTCTGGTCCTTTACAGAAGCTCTGCTCTAGATCTTTTATTAATACTAACACTATATCATCCAATACAGTAGCCATGTGTGGTGATTTAACTTTAAATGTAAATTAATTAAAATAAAAAATTTAGTTTCTCAGTCACACCTGCCACATTTCAAGTACTTAACAGAACATGTGGCTAGCAGTTATTATATTGGACAGCACAGATAAGGAACATTTCAATCATCACAGAAAGTTCTACTGAATGATTCTGCTTTAGATTTTAGAATACCCTGCCATTGCTTGGGATACCGCTATAAAGCTATTTCTTTAAAACAAACAGTAAATCTCTGGATCGGGAAAAATTAAACCAAACCACATATAAAAATTATGGATGCCTGGGTGGCTCGGTCGGTTAAGTCTGCCTTTGACTCATGTCATGATCTCAGGGTCCTGGGATCAAGTCCCGCATCAGGGTCCCTGCTCAGCGGAGCTCCTGCTTCTCCCTCTGCTTGCCTCTCACTCTGCCTGCTGCTCCCCCTGCTTGTGCTCTCTCTCTCTCTGACAAATAAATAAATAGAATCTTTAAAAAAAAAGGCATATAAAAATTAAATATAAAGCAAAATTTTAAAGATACTATGTCAGGAAACAACAATGACCTTCTCCTACCAGTATTTCCAAAATTCCTGTAATTGGAATTTCAGGAAAAAGTTATGGTTTCCAGTAATGCAGTAATCAAAGATATAAAGCACTGAGACAGCCCCTTTCATACTCTTTGAAATATTAATGTTACTCTTTGGAGGGTAAAAAACAAAAATGAAGCAAAAATAAAACACTATATGATACCAAACACCCAGATACAATATTTTAAAAATATACTTATATGTATGTGTACAAATAAATATTTAGCATCATATTACCATTAGGGTTATTTTGCTATCATTAGATAAAACTATTTTTCTTATCTTATTTGTTTTTAAGATTTTATTTATCTTAAAGAGAGAGAATGAGAGAGACTGAGCATGAGAGAGTTGAGGGTCAGAGGGAGAAGTAGACTCCCTGCTGAGCAGGGAGCCTGATATGGGACTAGATCCCAGGACTCCGGTATCATGATCTGAGCTGAAGGCAGTCGTTTAACCAACTGAGCCACCCAGACGCCCTTCTTACCTCATATAAAAGCCAGAATTATAATCTAGCAGAAAATCCTAGCAAACACTCTTTTCCAATCATTTGCCCTCTTGCCCTTCCCACAACTAAATATCTAATCTCCTGATACAATTTAATTAAATCATCAGTGTTATCCATTGACACCTTATGTCTTAAATAACAAATCTTATAAAAGGTATAACCATTCTATTACTGAGATAGCTGACAAAAGTATTGGACTGTCTTCTGAAGCTTTCCAAGTACTCTAGAATTTCAAAGTTTTACTAGCAATCCCAAACAGTTTTCTACCGGTATTGAAAACCACCCTTCATCATGTTTACTGAGAGATGACAATTTCAAATTTGTTTTTATTCCTTCAGACTCTCTTCTCATTGACAAAGATGGCTTTGAAAACAATTTCACTTGTTAGAATTTTTTGTTAAGATACTGAGATTTTTCTCAGAGATTCTAGCGATTTATGTACTGCTAAATGAAAGGAGGTAGATTACAAATAAAATTTAAACTTGGAAATGACAGCAGTCCGGTTAATTGAGAATTCATCAAAGTTCCTGGGTGAAAGTTTTTACCGCTTAGCTCTATTATAAATTATCTATGAACAAAACCAAATATTTATATTGGCAACAAAATTTGTAATCTTATTTTTAACTCAAATGGTTGTAAACTTGCCTTTATTTTAATACTATTATAATTACCATTCAATTAAGAATACCAGCTAACAAAATTCTCTTCTTAGTTTCAGAAATCAGATTTCTATTCACTGGTCTGTTCTCCTGGTAGAAAGTGGAGGTGCTAAAGAAGAGCCAGATGTTAAATCTTAGAGAACTCCTCCACTGAGTTTGCCAGCTGCCAGCGACACTGATGCCTGACAGCTGCCAGAAAGCTGTCTCTCAGTGTTGACACTCCTTTTAATCTTCATAACGGTAAACTGACTGCCTATCCCCATGCCTCTTTTGAAAAAAATATTCTCTCTTACATAAAATGTTCACTTTTTCTCTTTTACTAAAACCTTTGTAAATTGAAACGCTGACTACAAAAATGTTCAATCGCAACGGTAACAGTCAGTACAGTAAATGTGGCAATGCAACAGAAGTATGAGTTACTATTTCTGAAAGGTCTTTCACCAGTTCTCTTAACACTACCACTTAAAATCATTCCTGGATTCTTAACACCACAAGAATAATATTATGTATAATGTATAGTATAGTATTATAATGTATAATGAAAAATAACCTCTATAAACAATGAAATTAGAATATCAGCTTTAGAGCGGTTATCTTAGCTATCTGGCTTCTTCTTCCCCTGAATTTCCTCAAATATCCCATTTGAGTTGCACAGTCTCCACTTAGACACTTCCAGTAATACAGAATGTTATTCCTTTCCATTTCAGAAAAACTCAAATGATTTTAAAAAGTTCCTCCTTAAATATAGCTGAACTCAAATTTCCTGAAATGTCCATTTTGGGCCCTAGTTCAGCTCTCTGGAAACATACAGGATAAATTATCATCCAGATGCTACCACTCAGTTCCTAACAATGTTGTGAGAGCTTTCTTCTGAACTTGGTTTTGTTTGCTTCTGGCTCTCCAAAAATGGGACATTCAGCACATAGTCCTGTGGTGCAAATGAGATTTCATATTATCTCACAATATTTCTGCAAGATAAACAGGTGCAGTGGCATTTATTATTCTCCTGATTATACACACCAAATTCAAGGCACAAAGACAAAAAAATACAAAGTCACATAATTGTCTAGAGGTATGATGTCAGAGACACATTAAGAAGAGAAGCAGGATTCATGTCTTGAATTATACTTAGTTTCAAGTAATTTAAACAATGTTTTAAAGTATTCTATATAAATTATACATTTTAGAAGTAGGTCAGATATTGCAAACACTTCAGTTGACTATGATCGAGGAGAAAGGAAGATATAAAATGAGAGTAATTCCTCTAACCCCAAAATACTTCTTTCCTTTCTACCTTGGGCTAAAGTAAAAGTTGAGAACTAGCAAGGTTACTTCTGTAGGGACACCAGATCAAATACAACCCACATCACCATTCCAGTTTTTCCTACCTTATTCTTTTTAAATAAAATATCCCATTTTCTCCCTAGATTAAATGTCTAATGAGGAAATTAAAAACTGTTGGGCACAGGGCTAAAATAAGCAATGCAACATCTAGTGTTATTTTCTTTAAAAGGTCAATTACTCTAAAATTGTAGAAAAATAAATATGATTTTATTTTACCATAGATATCATGTGCCATCAAACAAACATGTAGAGAGAAAAGGAAGAATGGGCATTTCATGTCATTGCTTCTTAAAAAGAGAAGTGCTAAAATGATTGAATCCAACATATTCCAAGTAAGATTTTTATCTTATAACCACAAAATATATAGTTTCTGTTATAAAATAACTGGAGTCAAAAACAATCATTCTTTTGGATGCCTGGGTGGTTCAATCAGTTAAGCGTCTGCCTGCAGCTCAAGTCACAATCCCAGGGTCCTGGGATTAAGTGCTGCATTGGCTCCTTGATCAGCAGGAGCCTGCTTCTCCCTTCGCCTGCCTGTCTCTCTCTCTCTCTCTCTCTGACAAGTAAATAAATAAAATCTTTTTTAAAAAAATCATTATTTTGATGTGGGTAATAAAGCTAAATGTGAAAGTTAACACAATCAAATTTCTAGAGAAGAATATTTTTATGGTCTTTGAGTAGGTAAAAATTTCTTAAACAGGATGTAAGAGGCACTCAATTCCAAAAGAAAAAAAATTGATATATTTGTCTTAATTACAGTTAAGAATTCGACTTATCAAGTAGATTAAGAAAACAAGCAAGTTATAGGCCGGGAGAGAAAATTTGCAATACACATCTGACAAAGTACATATTTCTTTTCTTTCTTTTTTTTTTTTTTTTGCTTTTTGTTTTTGTTGTTGTGGTGGTGGTGGTTGTTTTAAAAAAGATTTTATTTATTTACTTGACACAGAGAGAGAGATCACAAGTAGGCAGAGAGGCAGGCAGAGAGAGAGGGAGAAGCAGGCTCCCTGCTGAGCAAGGAACCCGACGTGGGGCTTGATCCCAGGGCCCTGAGATCATGACCCAAGCCAAAGGGAGAGGTCCAACCCATTGAGCCACCCAGGTGCCCCCAAAGTACATATTTCTAAAATATTTTTTAAATGTCTATAAAATCAGTAAGAAAAAATACAGACAACCCAACTTAAAAAATTGTACAGAAGACTTAACAGAACTTTAGGAAAGAGGATATCCAAATGGCCAAAAAACATATGAAGAGGTATTAAATATCATTATTTATCAGGAAAATGTGAATTAAAACCACAATGAAATACCACTACACATACACCAGAATGGCTAAAATTTTAAAAGATCAACTGACAATAACAAGTGTTAGCAAGATGTGGAACAACTGGAACTCTCCAATATTGCTAGTGGGAGGGTAAACTGGTCCAACCACTTTAGAAACTATCTGGCAGTATGTATCAAAGCTATATATATACCTAACCTATGACCCAGAAATGCTAGCCCTAAATCTATATCCAAGAGAAATGAATGTGTATGTCCATCAAAAGACATGCATATGAAGGTTCATAATACAGATAAACACTGGAAACAATCAAATGTCCATCAAGAGTAGAATACCTTTTAATGATAAAAGAAAATTAACTACCAACAAATATAACAATGTGGGTAGATCTCAAAAGTATGTTGAGCAGAAGAAGCCAGACACCAAAAAAACACATACTATATGATTCTACTTATATGGAACTCAAGAACAGGAAAACTGATCTATGATGGTAGAAGTCTGAATAATATTTAACTTATGGCTAAGGGGGCATGCAAGTTATAAATGAGCATAATGGAACTTTCTGGGCTGATGCAAATGTTCCATAACTTGATCAGAAAAGTGTGTATATAGGTAAAAATTAATTAAGCTATATAATGTAAGATGTGTACTTCATTGCATAAATTATTGCTTAATTTTTAAAAAATCTGTTGAACGCTCAAACATATTCAAATATCTAAAATCGCAGACCTTAGAATTGCCATTATAGCACTATCTTCCCACTTTCAAAAAAAGTAAATTTCAAGGTTTTCTCATGCTTCTTTGTAGAAGAGTACAGATTATACCAACCATTTACTAAATGCACAGCATACATCTTAAAAATTCTCACAGTGAGGAAATATATTTACATGGCATGTGTTCAAGTAGATATGAAGATATATTCAGTGACAGCTAATACTGCAATCAAACCTCCCTGAGAACTGAGATTTCAAGATTTGTGTCAATTTTGCTCCTGGAGTTGTTGTTGTTGGTGGTGGTGCTGGTGTGTGTGTGTGTGTGTGTGTGTGTGTAATAAACTTAGGCTACAGATAGTTTAACTCTCATTCATCTTTGGAAAACAAAAACAAAATCTCTTGATGCACATTTCTCTCCAGCAACAGCTCCGCTTACTTCTCTGCTTCTTTCCTAGCTAAACTTTTGGGGGAAATGGTCTACATTTCTACTTCCATCCTTTAACCACTTTAAATTTGGTATCCACCCCCACCACTCCACAGAAACCACTTTTGTTAAGACCACTAGTAAGTTTTATGTTGCTAAAACCAATTTGTACTTTTTCCTCCTTATATTACTTGATTTTTCAGCAACATTCAACATAGCTGACCACCTACTCCTTCAGGAAACACTCCTATCTCTTGATTCCATTACACTACACTCAGCTGGTTTTCCTCCTGTCTTTCTTTTTCTCTTTTGCTGGCTCTTTCTTTTCTGCCTGACCACCTAAATTAGATGTTTCTCAGAGCCCAATCCTGAGCCCCCTTCTTTTTTTTTTTTTTTTAAGATTTTATTTATTTATTTGACAGACAGAGATCACAAGCTTGCAGAGAGGCAGGCAGAGAGAGAGAGGAAGAGGAGGAAGCAGGCTCCCCACTGAGCAGAGAGCCCGATGCGGGACTCAATGCCAGGACCCTGGGACCATGACCTGAGCCGAAGGCAGAGGCTTTAACCCACTGAGCCACCCAGGTCCCCCCTGAGCCCCCTTCTTATGAAACATTCTCTTTTTAGGTGATCCCATCTACTCTCATGGCATTAAATATCACCTATGTGCTGCAGATGACCAAATTTCTATCTCTAACCAAACCTCTTATTTAGAGGAGAGGTTCACCAACCATGTCCCTGACCATTAATCTCCATGTTAGCACTCTTTCTATTTCCTTCAGAGCACTTACATAATTTTAATTATTTCATTTGTTACTTACTTATTGGGAGGAGGTGTCTGTCTTTTTTACCCAACTATAAATTCAACGGCAGCAAAAGCACTGCCTATCTTGCTTACCATTGTATTGCCAATATTTTGTATACATGGCATATAATAGGCATTCAATAAATATTTTTTAAATGAATAATGAATGAAGATTTCTGGTTTTTGGGTTAGGTTGTGTTATAAATATTGTATTACAAAACAAATAAAAAACAAATGTTATAAAGCTTTTTGTTACTCAACTATCTTTTAAAATCAGCATTTAAATAAAAAATATATGCTAAATACATATATAAAAATGATCTACCAACATTTACTATGAGACTGATGATAGGCTGCACTGATACTTTTTTTTTTTTGGATTTTAATGTTTATTCATATACTTTCAGATTCCACCTTGTAATTTACCTATATAAATTATTAGTTGTCAAGTTTTGGTTTAATATAATGAAAGAATACCTATAATTATCAAATAGGCTATTAAAACACTCTTCCTTTTTCTAACCACACAGATGGAAAGACCAAACATTCTCTATATTCTTGAACCAAAACAATATATTGTAATATGCTGAATAGAGATGCAGGTAGAAGACTCAGATATCTTCTATTAAACCAGACATTAAAGAGTTGGGTTTAAAAAAAACAATGTAAAGCAATGTTACTCTTCTCACTAATTGTTTGAAAATACAGTTATCTTCAACAAATACAGTATATATTTTTAACATGTAGTAGATTTGCTATTATTTTAGATGAATTAATACATAACTATTTTTAGAAAAGTCTAAATTTTAATTTCTAATACAGTAAATATTGATATAACCCAAAGAAACAGATGCTCCTTGGAGTTAAAAAAAATTAAGAATGTAAAATCTAATCTTGAGGCTAAAAATTTGGTCTAGAACCACTGCTTTAAACAATGACAGAGTTTGCATTTTATTCAAAGTGCAGTGAGGAGCCATTTTATTTTATTTTTAGAATGACTTAATTTAATTTTTTTTATTGCGTTACATTAGTCACCATAAAATACAACATTAGTTTTTCTTTTTTTTTTTAACATATAATGTATTATTTGCTTTAGGGGTACAGGTCTGTGAATCATCAGTCTTACAAAATTCACAGTGCATACCCTCCCCAATGTCCATCACCAAGCCACTCCTCTCCCCTCCAGCAACCTTCAGTTTGTTTCCTGAGATTAAGAGTCTCCTATCATTTGTCTTCATCCCTGTTCCCATCTTGTTCACTTATTCCCTCCCTTCTCCCCATGAACCCCCACCCTTCCTCTCAAGTTCCTCATATCAGAGAGATCATATGATAATTGTCTTTCTCTGATTGAATTATTTCACTCAGCATAATACCCTTTAGTGCCATCCACATCACTGCAAATGGCAAGATTTTGTTTCTTTTGATGGCTGCATTGCACTGATACTTTTCAAACTGTGGGCAATGTTTATAAGGCTTCAACATGCACAAGAATTCCCCAAAAAACTTGTTAAAATGCAGATTCGAATTCATCATGTCTGGCCTAAAATTCTGCATTTGTAACAACTGCCAGATGTTGCTAATGCTGCTGGTCCACAGACTCTATTTCTATTAGCAAGGGTCTAAAGGATCTTTTAAATGACTTATGAACTGAAATAAACATTTGCTGGACCTCACCTTTATGTCTAGTACTATGCGAGGTGATTTTCATATGCATTATCTTATTTAGGCTGTGGCTATTCTCTTGTAGTATAGTAAACTCAGAGCGGTTTTCAACCTTACCAAGGCCAAGTATCCCCCTTTTGTTTTTTAGTTTATTTTTTTGCACCTCATGGTTATATTTATTTGCACCACAAAGGAAACAACACATCTACAAGTGTATAGCAATACTCCATGTTCCCATCTAACAGAGCTTCTGAGATTTATAGCCAGACTAATGTGCCATCTGATGCGTACTCCAAGTAAAGCTGGTTAATGGTGACCATGAACAGGTGCAGGATTCAAAGCTTTTAAGGCTTTACTTCTTTTATCAGCACTCCTGATTTCATAAATGATGAAGTCCATCAACCCCATTCCTACCCAAATCTGGCAAACTTGGGTATAGTAGGACTTCAATGGGACCCAAATATTTTTAACAAGGCTTTGAAGCATCTCAACACAGAACCCCTAGTTCAGGCCACCTTCGCCCACACAGCCAATGATCTGGAAAGAAGTGTCCTCCTTTTAGGAAAATATTTTATAATACCTCTTTTATCATCACGAATTAAATACAGCCCATCCATACATGTAAGATTTTTCCTTTTTTAAAATAATTATTTGTTTATTTATTTATTTATTTAAGAGAGAGAGAGAAAGCATGAGTGGGAGAGGCAGAAGAAGAGGGAGAGAGAATCCCAAGCAGACTCTACCCTGAGTGTGAAGTGTGACAGGAGGCTTGATCCTTGGCTGAGATCATGACCTGAGCCAAAGCCAAGAGTTGGAGGTTCAACCAACTGTGCCACCCAGGAACTCCTTTAAGCTTTTAATAAAGCCACATTTGTCAAGCAAAGGTGAAAAATGATAATAAAGTATTCTGTATTTCAATAGGTAAGTATACCAGCACAATTATTTTAGAACAGATAATAAAGTAGTCATATATATTTGTAGAATCAACATGAATGCAAGACCTAAAAATACAGAAGGATACAGGTTCTATCAATAATGGCAAAAGAGCCTTGGCTCTGAACATAATAAAGAATCATCTTCCCTTCATTTATATAGTAATTTCATTCTTAGACAATTTAGACTGTATTGAAACGATGCAAAAATACTGTTTATCCATAAAATGGAGTTAGATTCTGACAGTCATTAGACATAAAAAGCTACTGAGTTTCAGAAAAAGGGAAAAACTCCAACCTGGAATGAAGGATGGCTTCCTAAAAGGGATGGCATTTGCAATAGAACATAATGAATGAACAAAGATTTCAATGAGATTGTGATGCTATTAACAGTGATGGGAAGTCAGGAGAAGTTAGTTTGGGTTGAAGAGATGAAATCGTTTTTGGACTTGCTGGATTTGAACAGCAATAAAAAATGAGAGGGTAGGAAAAGTAATGCATGTTCAGAGACCACTAACCAGCCCACCAACAGTAGAGACAGAGGACACCACTGGCAAGGTATACTGAAGCTACATTGTGGATTTTCTTAAATGCTCTACTAAGAAATCCTTAAAATGGTTTTTCAGTAGGGGAGTAACTTGATATTTTAGGATGATCATTTTGGCAGCAATCCTCAAAATGGATTGAAGGAAGTAAGTCTAGATACAGGGTTACCAGTAGAAAAAAAACCATGTAAGAGTCTGAATCCATAGTTTTCAAAATGGGTTCTATGGAACTCCACGAATATGGAACTCCACGGCAGAGGGCTCCCACAGGTGCCACTCTGTTTCAGGAGAAGAAAAGGGCTAACAGTAGTTGTTTCTCTCTCCTTCATCTCACTGAACATCACCCTTGCATCTGTCCCACAAAAGATTTTTGTATAAAAGCGTGTTCTGTTGATTAAAAATAAATTTTTGTCATTTTTTGTGTGTCTCATTCAATTCTTTTTTTAATATAATTTTTTATTTTTTTATTAACATATAATGTATTATTAGCCCCAGGGGTACAGGTCTGTGAATCGCCAGGTTTACACACTTCACAGCACTTACCATAGCACATACATTCCCCAATGTCCATAACCCAACCATCCACTCCCTACCCCCCTCCCCCAGCAATCCTGTTTGTTTTGTGAGATTAAGAGTCTCTTATAGTTTGTCTCCCTCCCGGTCTCATTCAATTCTTGTTGAATGGACCATGGCATACCTCAAGGAGTCATCATATAATATCAGTGTCATTGTATAGAGTACTTGCCACAAGATCTATAAGCATTACACTAATTTTTACTATAAATTTTTTTAAGTCATTATTGTTCCATTATACAGAGTATGTCTCCATCCCTAAGTTAGATTACCTGTATGTTAAAATGGTGACATATCCTAATTCTTTTACCCATTAATTCTGAGGAATTTTGTTTTTATGGTGGCAAGCAGAAGTGTGTTGGTCAGGATGGTCCATGAAGTCTTTTGTCCTGCTGAAATGATTCTCAAACCAAGAGAGGAAGAGTATCAGTGGCTTACACCAGTTATAAATAATCTCTCTCACCTGGTCCCCTTGAATCTGCTGGCATACAATTGCTTTAGACAACTATTTCTTGTAGGCCAATGGGCCAGCTATTTCTCAAGGACTGAATGATACAGCATAGTATTTACAGTACCAAAATGAAGTTAGGAAACTTAGTCTTAACAAAGGAAGTTGTAGAACCAAAGGGAAGGGGTTTAATTTCTAATACTCATAATTTCTACAGAACTTGCTGAATCTTAGACAACAGTGGCTTCCAGAAACTACTTAGTTAAAAAGGATCTGTTTCTATCCCAGCAGTTTTTAAACTTTTCTTGAAGAAGCACTTCATTTTTCAAATGAAATCTTACATAGATTACCATACATAAAACAGATAAAGTAGTATCTTAGTAGTATACAATACACTAAATTCAAATATATAATAATTACTGAAAGGTGAAACAATGAGAACAATAAGCTGTTTTAATAAACAAAAACCAAAAATCTATAGATACAGATGAAACTTGCAGCTTTATAGCAGCTTCAAATAAATACATTATTACTGTTTTTTTAATTTGTCAATATGAAAAGAAATGAAGATGCTTATATATAAAAACTGTTACCACTTGCAAGTGTTTCATCTTATTATTTCAGAATAGTTTTTAAACTATTCCCTGAAATTTGAAAGAGGATGGAAAAATAACCTTTCTTTCAGAGTTGAGTCACTAAAAATATCTAATCTTTACACTCTTAAATTATGAACATAAAAATCAGCAAGAAATAACCAACCTTACAATAAGTATTTAAAAAATTTATAATATAGAATCATGGTTACCATGCTCACATTCTTATTATTGAGCAGTTGGTTACTACACTGGTAAAAGCATGTTCCAAGCACATTAGTCTGAGCCTTTATGGGCACTTAGTTAAATAGAGGGAATAGGAGAGTTAATGATGTTCTTATATAATTTTACATGCGCAATTATGGACAGGAAAAAAAATACAGGTGTGGAACCACAATCTTACTCGTCACATTTATAAAATGTTAATATTTCAAAGAGTTTCAAAGAATTGGTAAAAAAAAAAAGTTTCATTTTGAGGTCAAAGTATAAATTTATACATTGATAATCTTCAATGCATTTGGTAAATGATACTCAAGAAAGTCAAATAAAATTTAAATCAAGTTAGCTTCTGATGCACATCTGTGGTACTGTCTACATAGTATGCAAGCATAAAATCAACTATTAATGGCTATTAGTGAGTGATTTCCTAATTACAGAGATAAAGGCAGATGATAACAAAAATGATTAATTGTTAGGCATAAAAATTAGTAACTTTCAGTTTTCAGACCAGAGCTATTATATATAGCTGTGATGTAACTCCACATCTATAAACTATTTACAGGTTTATGAGCATGATCGTTTTTTCATATCCACTGACTCTGTATGACGACTATTTTAGGAAACTATTTTGATGTGCCAAATATTCAGATAAGTTAAAAGTCTTTCAAATAGGTATCACTTTGCAAGTGAGCTGATAGTGCTGCAATAGAAAACTCAAATTAAGAGAAATATGTTGTCAATTTTAAGAATCACAACATTTGTTATAAAGAAATAGTTTATTGTGGAAAGTACAGTGCTTCACTGAAATAAAGAATGTAGCAAAATTTTTTTTAAAATCCAAAAGTTAGAAGACACTCTATTATTCTGCCCAAAGTAGAGCCAATATTGGATTAGAAAAAGATGGTAGTATTCATATTGTTGGATTTAGCCAACATTCTAAACTCTTCTATCAAACCTTTAAAAGCTCCACTGACAAATTAGCCAGCAAAATTAGTTTCAATGTCACTCTTCTCCTTATTTTCTTTACCCTAAAAGCTGAACAAATAATCAAAAGACCAAACACACAGGCAACTGATTCATTAATTTATTCATTTAATATGACCATAGTTCTACTATGTGCTAAGGAATGGGCTGATGATAAAAAGATACTTACACTTTGGAACCTGACAGTCTAGAAGGATCTACAGTTATATTAATTACCAAAATAAGCAAGAAATCTAGTTAAATAATCTTCAGATAATTAAGAGTTACAAGTAGAAAATATAGCTTTATATTGTTTCATCAGTGATGCTATGGAAATAATTCAGTTTTGCTTATTTTTTAAAAGTTTCTGTATAGGGGCGCCTGGGTGGCTCAGTGGGTTAAAGCCTCTGCCTTCGGCTCAGGTCATGATCTCAGCGTCCTGGGATCAAGCCCTTCGTCGGGCTCTCTGCTCAGCAGGGAGCCTGCCTCCTCCTCTCTCTCTGCCTGCCTCTCTGCCTATTTGTGATCTCTGTCTGTCAAATAAATAAATAAAATCTAAAAAAAAAAAGTTTCTGTATAAACCCACAAATAATCTGATGTGCCAAAAATTTCAGCTCTAAGAACATATATTAATAAACACATTTGTGATATAAAAAGTTGGGAGATAAACTGATTTTGAATTTTTGACAGTGAGTAAAGAGTATTGTTTCATAAACACATTTTATTCTATTTCAGATCTATTATTAAACACCTACTTTTTTAATCTCTTCTAAGAGGAACACATATACACATATCCACTATAATCCAGTATCAACTCCATAATATTTTGATTTACTCTACACTACTTTGGACTCTAAGAATTTTAATTTTGGATGCAGAAAGTAGATTTTCATTAATGCTGAAAAATTATCTCATTCAAAATCGTGGGAATTAAAGTGTTTTAATAATTATATAGTAATAATAACTAAAAGGTATACATTGGTCATATTTAAAATAATCTACATATAATAGAAATCTAATTATTGTTTAATTATTTCATTTCTTTTTTAGAGATTCAAAAGACCTTAGAGTCATCCTTATGGTTTTAAATTTTTATAAATATACCAGTTAGGGGGTGCCTGGGTGGCTCAGTGGGTTAAGTTGCTGCCTTCGGCTCAGGTCATGATCCCAGGGTCCTGGGATCAAGCCCCACATCAGGCTCTCTGCTCAGCATGGACCCTGCTTCCTCCTCTCTCTCTGCCTGCCTCTCTGCTTACTTGTGATCTCTGTCTGTCAAATAAATAAATAAAATCTTTAAAAAAATAATAAATATACCAGTTAGTAAAAATTTGTATTTTTAAAAAGCTAGATAGCAGAGTGATCTCTATGTCCTTGTGATGTTTAGGATCTCTTTTCAAAATAATTAATGAATTCTTTTTTTTTTTTTTTTTAAAGATTTTATTTATTTATCAGTGAGAGAGAGGGGGAGAGAGCGAGCACAGGCAGACAGAATGGCAGGCAGAGGCAGAGGGAGAAGCAGGCCCCCTGCTGAGCAAGGAGCCCGATGTGGGACTCGATCCCAGGACGCTGGGATTATGACCTGAGCCGAAGGCAGCCGCTTAACCAACTGAGCCACCCAGGTGTCCCTAATTAATGAATTCTTAATACAAAAAAATCCTTTTATTGAGCACCTACTACAGGCAGGTTTCTGTATTAATCTCTCAGTTCCTCTCATACATGATCTAGAACTACAGCTTGAGTCAGGCGCCAATTAACACTGGATGTCTAATAAAAGATGTGTGAATAATCTTTTAGTCCTAAATAAGTGAATATATACAGTTAATATGCTGACAAGCTTATAATAATGTATAAAAAGGTATTACTGGAAAGTTGTATGCTAATTTTATGGTATCATCTATATCTTACTGACTGAGAAAGCTAATTTCTATTCATATTTGATCCATATTTTAATGGACTAATACGTGATCCTGAAATCTGTCAATATAAAGTTAATAGAATACATTTGATTTTAGGAATAGTTTAGCCAATAAAACCAATAACATTTTTGTTTTCTTGGCATTCTTTTCTATTATACTGTTTAATTAAGTACTTTAAATTTTTCTGAGTTCTATCAAAAAATTGCTATCATCAATAAACTACTACTCATAAAAATTAATCAAATAAAAGGCATCATAATAAACATAACAGAAGTTGCTTTTCAGCACTATTTTTTTTTTCTTTTAAAGGTTTTATTTATTTATTTGACAGAGAGAGATCACAAGTAGGCAGAGAGGCAGGCAGAGAGAGGGGAAGGCAGGCTCCCTGCTGAGCAGAGAGCCTGATGTGGGGCTCGATCCCAGGACCCTGGGATCATGACCTGAGCCAAAGGCAAAGGCTTTAACCCACTGAGCCACCCAGGCACCCCTCAGCACTATTTTCTTAATTGAATGCAACAAACTCTGAGGTTCTTTTATGAACCAAGAACTATTCCAGGAACTAAGTACACAAAAATAAGACATATTCTCTGCCCTCTAGAAGGAAAGACCAGGGAGAATAAATATTTAAATCAATAAATAATTTCAATACAATTGGCAAAAATAGGCACAGAAAGGAAAGGCTCTTAGCTTAGGTGGAAGAAGGTGAGGGACCAGAAGGGTGACCACCAGAAGGCACCAGAGAAGGTCATCAGAAGGAGGGCATCTGCAGAGCCTTCAGGGTGTGATGCCTGAGCAGAATCTTGAAGGACAAGTAAGCATAATCATGTACAGAATGGGTTGAAGACCTCAGTGAAGAAACTGTGAAATCCCATGTTGGATCATAGAAAGCATGAACAGGAATCTTTTTTTTTTTTTTTTTTTAAAGATTTTATTTGGGGCGCCTGGGTGGCTCAGTGGGTTAAAGCCTCTGCCTTCGGCTCAGGTCATGATCCCAGGGTCCTGGGATCGAGCCCCCTATCGGGCTCTCTGCTTGGCAGGGAGCCTGCTTCCTCCCCTCTCTCTCTCTGCCTGCTTCTCTGCCTACTTGTGATCTCTGTCTGTCAAATAAATAAATAAAATCTTAAAAAAAAAAAAAAAGATTTTATTCATTTGCCAGAGATAGAGAGAGAGAGTACACACAAGCAGGCAGAGAGGCAGGCAGAGGCAGTGAGAGAAGCAGGCTCCCTGCCAAGTAAGGAGCCCGATTCGGGACTTGATCCAAGGATCTTGGGATCATGACCTGAGCTGAAGGCAGTGGCTTAACCAACTGAGCCACCCAGGAGTCCCACGAACAAGAATCTTCTAAAATTATGTTCTATCAGGATCCTGTGGCCTTTCTGTAGCTTTTGTTCTTTTGAACTTTACCATTTCATCCTTCATATGCTCATAATGGAGGGCTCAGTAAACTCCACCATTTGGAGGCTGTATCTCTGTAAACGCAACCATCCAGAGCATAGAAAGGGAATTAGAAATGAAAAATTGCTTCCACAAAAGCCATGTGGAAAGAAGCAGAAGCTGACATCAAGAAGAAGACAAAATTTGTTCAATAACCCTGGAATATTTAGTGTGGGGGACATTCAACTCTACAGTTCAAAACACCCGCGAGTTTATATTATAGAATAATAATAAACCACCTGATGGTCAGAATAGTAACCCAGGGTCACCAAGATAAAGTTATCTCTTGTGTACTTTGTTTATAAGACAGGGAGTTGTGTAATAAATACACTTAGAAAGATCTCTATCCAAAATAGAAAAGTTTTATATTAAATAAGAAACATGTCAATACCTATGAAATTTGTATTTGTGAACAACCTCATTTCTCAACCATAACAGATAGAAGAACTACTGCTATTACAACACAAATAACAAAATTTAGCAACATCAAGAGTCTTTGGATAGAAAATATCTCAGATCACAGATTGTGAGAAAAGAAAAGAGTTACAGTTTCTGAGTTATTTATTCGATGTACTAACTTTTCATTTTGAAATTGAAATTGACAAGATTTCAATTTCAAAAGCTTATGTCATCTGACATCTTCATAGATAGAATGTCTCAATAAATGTTTGCTGAAGAATGAATTTAAAAATTTTTATATGCTGAGAGTATGAATAACTAAACAGCTTTACATTTCACAATAAACTGTAGTATGTTAATTTGATCACCAAATTAGGCAGAAAATAAAGGTATTCCATAAAGTCTTCTACTTTCTTATACTGCCAAGAAATGAGAGGTATAGGGGCACCTGGGTGGCTCAGTGGGTTAAAGCCTCTGCCTTTGGCTCAGGTCATGATCCCAGGGTCCTGGGATAGAGCCCCGCATCGGGAAGCCTGTTTCCTCCTCTCTCTCTCTCTGCCTGCCTCTCTGCTAATTGTGATCTCTATCTGTCAAATAAATACAATCTTAAAAAAAAAAGAGAGGTATACACTGTAGTTCAAATCTCTGTATTTTGAGTCCAAAATGTCAGGATAATAAAAAATATTTTAAATATCAAGCACATGTGCCAGATTAGTCAATCTGTTAGCTATAATAAACTAGATATTTTACTACATTGACTACTCCATCTTCAAGGACCTGATGATAGAAAAGCCAAATTCACATCGTTAATCATTTTTAAATTTTATTTTTTGATGTAAGTGTTGAAGTTTTTACATTAAGCACACTATATACTATCCATCTCTATGGACCTATGAATTTAATCTAGATATCCAGACATACAACTGATCACTGCCTATATCCTATATCCCATCTTTCTCCCTTTATAGTTTGTACATTCTAACTCAAATTCTATACAAGGGTTCATTCCTTTCTTATTCAGACAGTCTTTATTCAGGCTTATCTAAAAGTTTGTTAGGGCCATTACTATCCCAAATTATGCTATTAAGCTAGTAATTTATTTATTTCACATTAAATGAATTCAGGAGTATTAACATTTACTAGGAAATATTCTCCTTCCCACAGATTTACACTATTCTGTATGTTAGTTTGGAGAAGCGAAAGGACTAAGAAAAAATGGTGTTGAATATTAATTTATAACTTCACAAAAACAAATTTAGCAAATCATCTATAATAATGAAAGCATGAGAGTTTTTTAAATTATTTTTTCGTAATGTATAGTGACCTAATTTTTCCCTGTTCTTGGACAACCAGACCTTTACATGTTAACAATTACACTTCATAAACCATTTTTAAATATTCACAATGTCAAATTTTAGAGCACCCTCAATAATTTAAAATTTAATAGCATAGTTTTTCATAAGAGAAAACACCTGAAGCATTATTCATAATGGCCATTTAAAAGTTTCCATATCCATACTAAACGCATTGACTTGTTTGGCATTCTATAAGAAAAAAAAAATTATATGGGCCACAGCAGTTAGAAAAATTGTAAGCATACCCATGTAAATACTTCAGGATCATAATATTGCATTCAATGATATTATGTTTGTGGGGGGGGGGAGAACCTCTACCTCCTATACCTTGTATCCCAAAATATTTAATCAAATTTAAATAACTTCATATATTCTAGATTTAGAGTTGCCAAAGATCAAGGTTAATTGACAACAGAAAATCCTTCGATTATTATGAAAAAATCCATGTTATTCATAAGATTTATCAAATTAACGTTTTTATTAGATGTCAGTATCTCATTTATTAAGACAATGAATATGTTTCTCACAAATTCTGATCTTCGAAATATCATCACCTTCCCCAACTTGAAATGCATCTGCCATTTTCAAGGTTTTACAAACATTTGTTGAACAGACCACTGAGAAGTTTACAATAGTAGTGTGAATTTTTAGTTACCCAAGTAAGTATATACTGTAAAATTTTTGAGAAACGAGGAGTTTCACGACTTTCAAAATTAATTCAAATGAAATTTTTAAATGGAGCTTGATTTTTGCTTTGGGTAAAGAAAGATCATTAGAAGATAGAGTTCCAAGGGAACCACCAGTGCCAACCACATAAAAATTTACCTTTCCCATATGATAACATTAACTCTTAGAAGAAAAAAACTGTCACGTTTCATTCTAAAGAAGTCACTCAGATTAGCATAATTCCAATGGACACTAAGCCATTGAGGAAAAAAGCATCCAAAAAGATCAGGGATTCCAACCTAGTTTGCTGCCATTTCAGGGACGCCCCACAAGTACTCTTCCTCTGCAGACTTTGAGTTGACCCCTCATGTCTGACAACCCTTAAGACATAAAACTGAGGAGAAGTTACCACTTTCCAAAGTTAGGTGGGGGCTTGGGGGGGGCAGTATGAGAGATGTATGAGAACCGACACGCTTTGCCTTCTGAAATACCTCATATTTACTTTTGACAAAAGAAATAAATAGAAGCAAAACCGAGATTCAGAAGGAACTCTCTCTGCTGCGTGCACCGGTCGAACTTTTCAAAGACCCCTTAGAAAAGAAGCGGGCTGGAGGCTCACCTTCCATCTCGCCGCCGGGCTGGGCTGGGCTGGGCTGGATTGGATTGGAGTTGCGCTCTGGCTCCCCGGCCGCTCCACGTGCTCCTGCCGTCGCCGGGACGCTGCGCGCAGCTGGCGGGAGATTCCCGGCGTGGGGAGTCCCCGGGATCCGGCAGCCGCGTCGGCGCAGATTGAAAGGGGCAGGAGCCGGCGACTGGCCGGTGCGCGGGGTTACAGCGGCGCTGGCTGGCGGCGGCTTTAAAGTACGCCCGCCAAGGAGAGCCCGAGGTTCCGCACCTCCAGCCCCCTTTTGAATGTCAAACCTGAGAACCAGATAGGATGGAAATGGGGCATCAGTAAATTGTCCCAAAGTATCTATTTAAGAAGGATAATGGATGGGAGGGTAATATGTGGGGGAGGGACGATCTGGATTGTTTTCTTAAGTTCAACGTTTAAGTTCAAAGAGGTTTGTCTTAAATTTAACAAGATCTGGAACTATTGGTCTAGATTCGGGGATGATAGCAATGAATATCGTCAAAGAGAACTCACTCCGTTTGAAGTCTTGTGTTTTTCTTCCTGTTTTTCTTTTCACGTGATAATTCTTGGTCCAAGTTTTCAGAAAATTCTAAGACAGTTCAAAGGGATTTGGACCCTTTTATCAACTTTTTCATTTCGGGAAGCAAAAATTCTCTCACTTTTGTTTTCACGTACTCTGTACTCTATGTGTTTATTTTCTACTACTCTGCTTTCTTCCAAGTAGGATCTGAGACAGCTTACAAAAAACATATACATATACATACATACAATGTATCAGAAAAGTAAGTAAAGAAAATAGAGCTAAGGGGAGGGTGTGATAAGATAGTAAAATTAATTAAAGGATGTTACTGCACAGAAACATACCAGTCAACATCTTTTCCTAGTATCCTTCTTGCTTTATAGAGGTAAAGCACAAATTTGACTATAGGAAAAGGAAAGGGGAAGTGACCGGATGACAATTTTTCAAAAGCAGAACTTTTCTTCACATTGAAGTCTAAGGGACATTGTTCCAGTGAATCCTTATAAAGATATCCATTGTGTTGAATTGGACAACATGTGAATGATTCTCAAAAAGGTCACTTCCACCCTTGTTAGAAAATTACATTGTTACTGCATACAAATCTACTTCAGACTTAAGGTTGGGGGGTTGTGCATCAGCAGACCATATCAGAAGAAACCCACACTTACAAACTAAAGTGTCCATATTGTAATTTATGAATTTTAGTTTATTTTAAATATGGGTTGGTATAGAAGGTCAACATACATGTGTGTGTATCAATATACATACACATTTATGTGTGGTGGGTGATTTTTTTTTTTTCCTGAGTAAACAGCTTGCATTGTCTTTGTTTTAAGATCATGACACCATGGAGGTATCTCTGTAGATTGTATGGTTTAGAGTTCTGTGGGATAATATCAATTTTGGAGAAATACTCTAAACACCAGGTCTAATTATAGTATTGAAAGGGGAAATTTGTTGTTTGTTAGTTTCTAAAAGCAAAAATAGCACATCAAAAGTAGCAGAAGAGGAACTGTAAAATTTCACAGGGATGGTTTAAGGATGAATAGTTATTTGGTTATTAAAAGGATGTAAAACTGTTATTATACTTAGCAGTGGAACGTGTTACTGCTCTGTAAATAATTAGTTCAAAATGAAGTATTTCAGACTCCAGAGAATGGTACTTAGGGGAATAAATAAAAAGTAGGTGGATGAAATAATTTATGTAGCTACTCCACCCTCAAGGAGGTGGAGCATAATAACCACTCCTTAGTGTGGGCTTTCGATAGTGACTTTCTTCCAAACAGTACAGTGTGTAAGGGAGGGAAAAGAGTAATTTTGAAGAAGAGAAATCTGACAAACACTACCTTAGCCAGGTGATCAAGGTAACGTCAACAGTGATAAAATACATTGATAGTATGTACGTTTAATACAATTTTATGGGAATGGCACTTATCTCTATAGTTATCTACCCAAAAATCTATGCCCTAAGTAAAATAATGAGAAAATGTCAGACAAATTCCCGTAGAGAGGCATTCTGCAAAGTACCTAACTAGTTAAGGTCAGGTAATGGCATCAAAATGGTCATTAACTCTCAAGGTTGTCAAAAACAAGAAATGTCTGAGAAACTGTCACAGCCAAGAAGAACCTAAGGAAACATGATGACTTAATGTAGTGTGGGAGTCTGGATGGGATTCTGGAGCAGAAAAAGGACATTTAAGTAAAAGCTAAGAAATCTAAATAAAGTAGATGCCTTATTTAACAGCCATGTATTGATGCTAGTCCATTAATTGTGAGAAATGTACAATACTAATGGCAAGATGTTATTAGTAGGGAAAACTAGGTGGGAGTACACAAGGACTCTGTACTACATTCACAATTTTTCTGTAGATCTAAAACTGTTTTTTAAGACTTTATTCATTCATTTGACAGAGAGAGACACAGCAAGAGAGGGAACACAAGCAGAGGGAATGGGAGATGGAGAAGCAGGCTTCCCACTGAGCAGGGAGCCGGATGTGGGGCTCTCTCCCAGAACCCTGAGATCATGACCTGAGCCCAAAGCAGATGCTTAAGGACTGAGCCACCCAACTGTTCTAAAATTAGAAGTTTATTTTAAAAGAATGGAGGGGTACTTTCAACAAACTACTACTACTACTCATTTGGTTAAGTCTCATGTCACAGTATTCAAAGTTTATTACACAGTATTTATAAGAATCGATTGCTTCTAATAACTGGGAAACTAATTTAAAAAAAACCCACTGTGGATTATAATGTACTTTGACTAAAACTGAAATGTCAAACTGCTAGGGAATTAAAGATAATCCCTAAATTTGTCTTCATCATCACCACCTCAAGAAGGAAGAGAACAGTTGAGACTAAACCATGAATCTAGACACAGTAACCGACATGGGTGGATCTGACTCACTGAATCACATCTCATGGCTTAAGCTACGTAGGTATAATTAACAGTGACTAAAAATGAAATCACTGACAAAGTTTGCTCCTGGACCATCTGAGATAGTCCAAGTACTGACTTGGCTCAAAGGAAATAAAACTGAAAACTCTTGATCTCACCCAAAATAATCATTCTGCACCCTGTCTGAACCTTGGTTTCTTTACCCACCGGCCTACTCAAAACCACCCCTGAGGGTGTCCCGCTGCTAGGAAATAGACAACAAACAGGCTGCCAAACTGGTCGCCAAGAAAGAACCATAGAAGACCCGGGCATGGTCTCTTTCCGACCTCTGTGATCTTTACTCATCTGTCATCCGTCCCCACAGGAAAAGCAGACTTGGGGGAATCTTGCCTTTCGATTGGGCCCCTTTTCAAAGGCAAGGTTACTTCACGACCCTAAGCAAATTTGCATGGGGTGGGGGGTCTCCCAACGCCGTCTCATACTCGATGTGGAAAATTAAAGGTTCAATGTTCCTCTAGCGTGCGAAAGGGTGGGGACGCCTTGTTGGCGCACGAGTGGTTCTTCGGGTTCTTCGTTGGGGCGGGGGGGCAGAAAATGCAGTTAGGTAAAAATTGGGTGGAAGAGTTTGGAAAAGATGTTGCACACAACTTTAGGCAGAATTCGTGAGAAGCAAGGCACCAGAAATTCCCGCAGGCTCTTTGCTTCCTGTAAGGAGTAAATTCTTAACACGCTTCTCCCTCCCTCCAGTTCTAATGTAATTGCACCCTTCCGTGCCTTACCCCATTGTCCTACATGGGATCCACACTGTTCCTCTCCTGGACGTCTTCAGCCTACAAAAAAGGAAATAACCGAACCGCGAAGGGTTGTCTTCCTTAACATTACTCTTTCCTTCTCTCAGGGCTAGGGGGGTGCTACTCAAAGAACGAAATCACAGAGAGCGCGGGAAAATGGCGCCAAGCGCGAGGCACTCGCACAAGGGTGGGCGCATGCGCGCGAAAGGGGGCGGGGCGCTCGCCTCCAGTGATCAGGCCCAGCACGCGCCCGCCCTGCCCCCGCTCTCGAGGCGGCGGAGCGCGCACGCGCTCTCCTGCGCGTCGGCTCCGGCTGTAGCGACGGACGGGTAGGGGAGCTGACCCCGGCGGTTTGCTCCGCTCTGTGGAGGAGAGATGGGGAGGCGCTGGGCCTGGGCTGAGGTAGGAAAGAGCCCGACCCTCGACGCCTACCGCGAAGCTAGCCCCTGAGCCGTGATGCGAGCGTGGGTCCTACTCTCCGCGGTGCTCTGGTACCTCACTGGAGGTGGGGCTCCTCCCGCCTGCCCGGTCCCCCTCCACCCGCCTGGCCCCTCTTCCCAGTTCTGCCCCCTCTGCTTCGCCGCGCCCTGCCCTACTCTGTGCCCCCCCGCTCCCCTTCTACCTAAAAAGTCAGTGGTTTCTTTCTTCCACAGCTGGATGGCAGCGTTCTTCTGAACGTACCGGGAAAGGCCTCATTTATGGCAAGCCGGGACACCCAGGTACTAAGGACCTCTTCGCCCGCAGAGTCTTATCAGAAGAGCCGGATGTGCAGTGGACCTGCTTAGTGTTCTTCCAGCGAAGGGAAAGGGAGAGAGAGCTCACTGGCCGTCCACCTGGTGCTTGGCCCTCGCATCATTTCATCCTTACAGGGATGCCTTAGTGTTATCCCCTGCGCTAAAGCCGCACATCTCATAAGGAGCTGGGCTTCAATCCAGATCTTTCTCTGATGCCACCTCACTTCCGGGTGTCTCTGCTGCTTTGCAGCGCGCAGGGCCCGCACAGAGTGATTTCCAGGGCTGCAGGTCCCTCTACTTGGAGCTCCTACACATCCTTTAAGGCTCAACTCAAATGTCGTTTATCACGGTGATGACACTTAGCGGCACTCCCCAAGGAAAATTGGTCACGCGGCTAACTTTAAATAATTTGGGGCCAGTTCACAGCATTTGTCATGTTTGGGATCTCTCCATGTTTGGAGCCCTTCCCCTTTTTCCCACCCCCCGCCCCCAAATTGTGGGACTGTATCTTCTTTGTATACTGGTATTCAGTAGACTTAAAATCAGTATCTTGTGGGACTGCGTGGGTTCAAAGTGCCTCTACCAGATCCGAACAGAATAGGTAACTGCAGAAAATTTTTCTAGTATGCCCCCACATGGGCTTAATTATTGTTCCCAAAAGAGGAGGTTTATACTTAAATATCAAGTTCCTCTTAGGGATGACAGTGATTATCTTGAGAATAGTTTCCTTTTCTGATCTCTAAATCAATTCTACTAACCCTTCAAAGAATTGTGATTCAAGTGAGTTCTGAATTTGTACATTAAAATGAATTAAATATACTATGTACATTTTTATAAGCAAAACTATAATTATGTACATTTTATAAACAAAACTATAGTTAAAGAATACTATCAGCCTAGAGTTTTAAAAACTTATAGGAGAAGAAATTTATATTAACATTTTAAGTGTTATAATGATATGCTGATTTTTAAAATAAATCCAAAAAGAGCTAATCAGTATGTCTTTGGGACAAAATGGCAGGAAGTGTATTTCTTAATTTTGTTTTATATTTTATTTTGTCGCAGTAAAAATATATGTAAAATTACATCACAGTAGCCCAATCCTTGCCTGTATGGATTTTAAACGTGCTAAAAAAGAAACAGTGGACCCCACCTACTCATGGATCGGGCCTAATGAAAAGCCATTAACAGGTAATTTATTTGATCTTAGTTATTTTGTTAAATGATAGGGACTTTTATTTAAAGAAAAGCACTGTGACTTATTAGGATGAACAAACTGAAATTTAATTTTAACTGCAGTTTCACCTGCTCCATACTTAGAGTAAATCATGTTCTATTTTGGTCTGTGCCTTATTTGCTCTTTATTAAAAAAGATGAAGCAATAATTTTTTTATCCTACGTCCCAGAGCTATATTAGTTCAAAAGTTTTTATAAAACCTTTTATTTGGAGAACCTGGGTGTCTCAATCAGTTAAGTGTCTGTCTGCCTTTTGCTCAGGTCATGATCCCAGCGTCACAAGTCCAGCTCCCTGCTTAGCAGGGAGCCTGCTTCTCCCTCTTGCACTCCCCCTGCTTGTGCTCTCTCACTCTCTCTGTCAAACAAATTTTTAAAAAATCTTTTAAGGGGTGCCTTAATCTCATTTACTAAATTACCAGCATAAAGCAAACGAAATTAGAGGCCAACGGGGTGCCTGGGTGGCTCAGTGGGTTAAGCCTCTGCCTTCGGCTCAGGTCATGATCTCAGGGTCCTGGGATCGAGCCCTGCATCAGGCTCTCTGCTCAGCGGGGAGCCTGCTTCCTCCTCTCTCTCTGCCTGCCTCTCTGCCTACTTGTGATCTCTGTCTGTCAAATAAATAAATAAAATCTTTAAAAAAAAAAAAAAGAAATTAGAGGCCAAGAAATGAATTAAAGAAAACCAAAATATATTTTAAAAGTGTACTTATGTGGTTTTCCATAGAGATAACAGAATTAATATTTTTTAAATTTTTTTTAAAAGATTTTATTTATTTATTTGACAGAGATCGCAAGTAGGCAGAGAGGCAGGCAGAGAGAGAGGAGGAAGCAGGCTACCTGCTGAGCAGAGACCCAGGACCCTGAGATCATGCCCTGAGCTAAAAGCAGAGGCTTTAACCCACTGAGCCACCCAGGCACCCCAGATTTTTTTTAATTCTTGAAGTTAAATAGTCCATTAATTTTTTAAGTTTTGTGTTTATTTATAATCCCATTTACTAAATAATGTTTGAATTGTTATATGTTAAATAACCAAGTAATTTACTATTTCTGTTTAGAAAATAATCAAATAAATATAACTAAAACAGGAAAGCTGAAGATGGAAGATTTTCAGGAGGCTTTGTCTGGACTTTACTCATGTACTCTTTCTTATAAGACTGTCAAAGCAGAAACTCAAGAAGAAACAGTAGTAAAGCAGAGATACGACTTTATGATCTTTGGTAAGAATATGGGCACATTTTAATTTATACATTTAGTTTGGATAAGAATTAAGTGTATAGTTTCTTAATTTAGTGAAAGTGAGCCTATTATATATAATTATTATGACTTACGGAGTATTTTGGCATATTTGACCATGCAAACTCATAAATTGACATCTAGATAGTATGTCCTAAATATCCTCTTTTAACCTCTCACTTACCACCATCTAGGTATGCAAGTACAATCTACTTTACCAAAATTTTGCCAGGTCATTTAAAACTGATGTTTAATTCTGTAAAAGCAAATTGATCATCCTTTTCATTGGACTATACTGACAACAATAACACTTTCTGCAAATTAAGACATTCCCCCATCTTACTGTTTCTGATACTGTTAACTTATCTATATATCCAGCCATTTCTTCTCTTGTACTGAGTAGATAATGTATCAGATGAAAACAAGCTTTTTCTTTTTTCTTTTTTACGTATTCTTTACTGCTTTGTCAAAATTGACCATATAGTTGTGGGTTTATTTCTGGGTTTTCTGTTCTTTTCTGTTCTGTTGATCTCTGTGTATATTTTTGTGGCAGTACCATACTGGTTTTTAAAATTATTTTTATTTTTATTTTTATTTCTTTTTTTTTAAATTTTTAATTTTTTATAAACATATATTTTTATCCTCAGGGGTACAGGTCTGTGAATCAGCAGGTTTACACACTTCACAGCACTCATCAAAGCACACACCCTCCCCAATGTCCATAATCCCACCCCCTTCTCCCAACCCCCCTCCCCCCAGCAACCCTCAGTTTGTTTTGTGAGATTAAGAGTCACTTATGTTTTGTCTCCCTCCCAATTCCATCTTGTTTCATTGATTCTTCTTCTACCCACTTAAGCCCCCATGTTGCATCACCACTTCCTCATATCAGGGAGATCATATGATAGTTGTCTTTCTCTGCTTGACTTATTTCGCTAAGCATGATACGCTCTAGTTCCATCCATGTTGTCGCAAATGGCAAGATTTCATTTCTTTTGATGGCTGCATAGTATTCCATTGTGTATATATACCACATCTTCTTGATCCATTCATCTGTTGATGGACATCTAGGTTCTTTCCATAGTTTGGCTATTGTGGACATTGCTGCTATAAACATTCGGGTGCACGTGCCCCTTTGGATCACTACGTTTGTATCTTTAGGGTAAATACCCAGTAGTGCAATTACTGGGTCATAGGGCAGTTCTATTTTCAACATTTTGAGGAACCTCCAGGCTGTTTTCCAGAGTGGCTGCACCAGCTTGCATTCCCACCAACAGTGTAGGAGGGTTCCCCTTTCTCCGCATCCTGGTCAACATCTGTCCTTTCCTGACTTGTTAATTTTAGCCATTCTGACTGGTGTGAGGTGGTAACTCATTGTGCTTTTGATTTGTATTTCCCTGACGTTGAACACTTTTTTATGTGTCTGTTGGCCATCTGGATGTCTTCTTTGCAGAAATGTCTGTTCATGTCTTCTGGCCATTTCTTGATTGGATTATTTGTTCTTTGGGTGTTGAGTTTGATTAAGTTCTTTATAGATTTTGGATACTAGTCCTTTATTTGATATGTCATTTGCAAATATCTTCTCCCATTCTGTCAGTAGTCTTTTGGTTTTTTTGACTGTTTTCCTTTGCTATGCAAAAGCTTTTGATCTTGATGAAGTCCCAGTAGTTGCTTTTTGCCCTTGTTTCCCTTGCCTTTGGCAATGTTTCTGGGAAGAAGTTGCTGCAGCTGAGGTCGAAGAGGTTGCTGCCTGTGTTCTCAGAAAACAACTTTTTTTCATTAAAGTTATTAGTTTTGTATATATTTTTAGGACAAACATAAAACTTACTAGATAAGTTTCTATGCTAATTTGCAAGATTAATGAGATTTAATATTACATATTATTTGCAAATTGTTTAGTAGCACAATGGTAAGCACAATTGTTTTTATTCTCATCATTTTTTACAGCCTATCGGGAACCTGATTATTCATATCAGATGGCTGTACGTTTTACCACAAAGTCTTGTGAAGGAAGATACAATGACCTGCTTTTTAGAGTGCTGAAGAAAATCTTGGATAATTTAATCTCTGATTTGTCATGCCATGTCGTAGAACCATCATATAAATGCCATTTTGTTAAAATTCCAAAACATGGCCTTGTACATGAACTATTTATAGCCTTTCAAGGTAAGAAAAAAATTTTAACATTTCTTTAATGTGAGATATCTTACAAATAGGCCTTAAATATTTGTTAAGCACTAAAGTATACTGTTGGTTCCAGCCTGGTTAAGGTTTTAAATTTTAATATATTAATTATTTACTTTAAACAATGATATATTGTTACTTACCTTTTTTTTTAATTTATTTTTTTAAGTAGGCTCCACGCTCACTGTGAGGTTTGAATTCACAACCTTGAGATCAAGAATTACATGCTGTACAGACTGAGCCAAACAGGCACCCCAATATTGTTGTTTATCTTTTAGAAGTCACTATCATTTTATAAATTCTATGCAGCTAATATTTAACTTATAAATTCCTGAAAATTTAAATTGTATTTTTGAGAAGAACTTAATAAAAGAGAGGAACCAAACAAAATTGATTTCCATTTATTTTAAAGCCTTGTAGTTACTTTGATTAGCCCCCAGATGGAGTGAAATCATAATGTATAAGTCATTCAAATTGTGCACTTTATTACTAGGATTAGATAGATTAAACACATGCATGCATACATACTGAATTCAGCATTCAAAACTTTATTGGAATGGATGGAACGTTTTAGAATTCTTTTGTGACGATATCATTTTTTTTCCTCTCCAGTTAATCCTTTTGCACCAGGGTGGAAAGGTGCATGCAATGATTCTGCTGACTGTGAAGATATAACTAATCATAATATCCTCCAGGTGAGAATTTCAATGTAGGGGGGAAGTATTTAAATAATTAATAAACTATGTAAAAATTTTTGTAAATACTTTCTTATTAAACATTTCTTCAAAAATTGATTTTTCCATGTTGTGAATATTAATAGTAGACATTCTAAGCAAGTAGATTTAAATTACTGTTTTTAAAAATATAAAGTATTATTGATTTTTTATTTCAGTTTTTTAAGCAGAGAGTCTTGGCTTTATCAAGATGTTTTGTTTTGGAATAATACATCTAGAATAATAGATAGCTCCCCAAGTTAGTAATATGTATTTTTTCTATGTTGGAAGGATGGATCTCTGGTTTTTGTTTCCCAGAGGGTAACTAAGCAGCAGCTTGAAGAACAGCCCCAGCCCCACAACCATGTAATCCTAGGTTAAACAGTAGTTCTTCCAAAATTGTGTCTCTGCTGGTCATAATAGTTGCTTCCCCTCTGCCATTCTCAGAGGCTAAGGGCATAGTCTAAAAAATCCCTTTACTCTCCTGACCTAGTTCCCGAGCCCATACCCTTAATATTATGCATGGCGTATGGAAAGCACTAAGTTAGTATTAGTTATTATTAAACTCTGTGTTCAAAAAATAAAATTTACATCACTGGTTTGTAATATTGATTAGAGAACAGTTTTGGTTTCCATTTGGCTTGCCTCTTTGGAATTAGAAATAATGAACTCTCCGTTATCCACACATGAAATAGACATGCTGCAAATTATTTAAACCTCAATTTAATTTTTCTTAACTATTGTACATATGAATTGACAATAATTGATAAGGTCAAGACTAGACTAATTTTAGTATTAACACACAACTTTTCAGGAATTCATCTGTTGGATAAAGCATGACATGCTTATTACTATGTTTCATTGCCTCTGATACTGGAGGATAAATTTGGTTCACAATTCAGTAATTGTACTTCTGGTATTTTAAAATCTTAGGCAAGAGATCGGATAGAAGAATTTTTCCGGAGCCAAGCATATATTTACTACCACGACTTTAATAAAACTATACCAGCTATGCATTTTGTGGACCACAGTTTTCAAGTAGTACGTATGGATAGCTGTCGTCCAGGCTTTGGAAAAAATGAAGGTCTACACAGTAATTGCGCTAGCTGTTGCGGTAATTATAAAATTTAAATATCTAAATATTTAGGTTATATAGTCAAGAATAGATTATTAATTCCCTTAAGATAATTGAATGTAGTGATTCTTTCACAATACGTTATATTTAGTTAAAGGGAAGTAAAACGTCAAAGACCAAATTTCTAAATATAATCATTTTTATGTGTATTAATTCTTCCTAATGCACTCTTCTGTGTTATAAAACATTTTTATAGTGTTCTGAGTTAAGCTGCTATGCTACGACGGAAAAAAACAGAATAATGCTATCTAGAAAACAGAATTGGAAACAGAAACTAGAAAACTAGAAATAGGAACTCATAAATGGGACATTACAGAAGATACTGTAAAATGCTGATATTGAAAAAATAAGATTCCAACTTTCTCCTACCTTTAAGATCATCAAATTAAAATGTTTCAAACTCACAAATAATCTTCCACAACTTAATTGGCTGAATATTACTCAGTGTAACATAAGTATAGAAACAGTGTGATACTGAAGGCAGATTTATATTACTGGTATAAAATACCTCTAACCGAAATGATAATAATGTACTCCATGTTTTTTCCTCTGCAGTGGTTTGTAGTCCTGGGACTTTTAGTCCTGATGTTGATGTTACTTGTCAGAGCTGTGTTTCCATCCGTGTTTATGGAGCTAAATCTTGCACATAAACTTCAAACAAAAATCGTATTATGAAGACTAGAGGTGAAAGTATTATTACTTGCTTGTGGAGGTGGGGAACATAACATAATTTGTTCACATCCCGGAGCATCAAAGATTGATTAAGTAAGACCAATAAGACCAAAACATTGGAAAACATACATTTTAGAAACTTTAAAAAGATAGTTGACATGGCATTTCTAAGAAGGAATTTAATATCTCCAGTGGACAAAGGAAAGTGTATTAGTGGATGATTTTCAAAGAAATATGTTTTGCTGTTTACAGACTGAATCTCTTGCTCTGTACCTAAGACTATATTAAGGTCAAGAAGAGTAGCAAAGTATAATATAATAAAAACTTTATACTTTCCGTATATTAATTTGTTTGAAATCACTCTGATATGACATAAAGGCATATTTACTACCTTCGTAATTAGACCAAAAAAAGGTTGTTTCTTTTGATCCCTTTGCTATTAGTTTGTTTTTTAAATAGTTTTAAAAGTATAGTTTCAGATTTATAGAATAATTGAGCACATATTACATACAGTTTAGTATACCCTCACCCCTCCCCAATATACCCTACTACCCTATTGCATCAGTGTGATACATTTGTTAAAATTAATGAAAAAAGTTGATACTATTATTAACTATAGTTCATAGTTTATATTAAGGCATTCTTTGTGTTACACAGTTCTATGGGTTTTGACAAATGCATAATGCCTTGTGTTTACCATTACAGTTTCATTCAGAATAGTTACACTACCCCCCCAAAATCCCTTGTGCTTTACCTATTCATCTCTCCCTCTTGCTTCAAAACTCTTGACACTGCTGATTTTTTTTAAACGACTCTATGGTTTTGCCTTTGCCAAAATGTTATGTACTTGCAATTATACCATATGTAGACTTTTCAGGCTGGCTTCTTTCACTTAGCAATATACATTTAAGGTTTCTCCACGTCTTTTTGTGACTTGATCATTTTTTATTGTTGAATAATATCCCATTGTATGGATATATGAAGGGCATCGTGGTTGCTTCCAGGTTTTGGTGATTATGAATAAAGCTGCTGTAAACATTCGTGTGCAGGTTTTTGTGTGGATTTAAGTTTTCAATTGCATAAATATCTAGGAGTGTGATTGCTGGATTGTATGGTAAGATTATGTATTGTAAGAAACTGCCAAACCATCTCCCAAATTGGTTTACCATTTTGCATTCGCACAAGCAAGGAATATGTTCTTGTTGCCTCTCATCCTCACCAGTGTTTGGTATTTTCTGTTTTTTGGATTTTGCCATTCTAATAGGTATGTAGTAAAATTTCATTGTTGTTTTAATTTGAAATTCTTTAATGACATCTGATGCTGAGCATCTTTCATATGCTTATTTGTATATCTTCTTTGGCTAGGTGTCTAGATCTTTGTTCATTTTTTCATTGGATTACTTAATCTCTTATTGCTGAGTTCTAAGAGTTCTTTGTGTAGTTTAGCTACAAATTCCTTCTCAGATACATGTTTTGCAAATATTTTCTCCCATTCTTTCTCTTCACTCTTTTAAGAGTGTCTTTTATCAAACAGAAGTTTCTGATTTTAGTAAACTCCAACTTACCAGTTTTTCTTTCACAGATCATGATTTTGGCATCATACTTAGAAACTCTTCACCAAACCCATAGTCATCTAGATTTTCTCCTCTTATATTCTAGAAGTTACATAATCTCATGTTTACATTTAAGTGTAACATTAATTAATTTTTCGTGAAGAGTAGAAGTTGTGTGTCTAGATTCCTTTTTTTTTTTTTTTTTTTTTTTTTTGCATATGGATGTCCAGTTCCAGCATCATTTGTTGAAAAGACTATACTTCCTCCATTGAATTGCCTTTGCTCCTTTGTCAATGATCAGTTGACTACATTTGTGTGGGTCTATGCTTGGGTTCTCTCTTCTGCTCTACTTATCAATTTGTCTATCCTTTCATCAGTACCATGGTATCTTGATTGCTGTATAGTAAATCTTAAATCTGATTAGTATCAGTCCTCTGACTTTGTTTTTCTTTAGTATTGTGTTATTCTGGATCTTTGGCTTTCCATATAAACTTTAGAATCAGTTTGTTGATAACCACCAAATAACTTGCTGGGAGTTTGGTTGGAATTGCATTAAATCTATAGGTTAAATTGGGGAAGACTGACAAATATATCAAGTCCTCCTATCAAGGAACCTGGGATAGCTGTTTATTTAGATCTTCTTTGATTTATTTAATCAGAGTTTTGTAGTTCTCCTCGCATAGATCCTGTACATATTTTCTTAGATTTATGTCTAAATATTTAAAGTTTTGGGTGCAAATATAAATTACATTGTATTTTTTACATTTCAAATTCCAGATATTCATTGCTGGTATTTAGGAAGGCAATTGGCTTTTGTATATTGACCTCATATCTTGTGATCTTATTGTAATTGCTTATTAATTCCAAGATGCTCTTTGTTGATTCTTTGGGATTTTCTTTTTTTAAAAAAGATTTATTTATTTGTGAGAGAGAGGAAAGGTACATGATGCATGTGTACATGTGTGTGCAAGGGAGAAGGGCAGAGGGAGATGGGGAGAGAATCCTAAGCAGAGCAGACTCTGCGCTGAGTATGGAGCCTGATTCTGGACTCCATTCCATGACCCCCAAGATTACAACCAGATTGGAAACCTACTGGAGTGGAAACCAAGAGTCAGACACTCAACTGACTGCCCTACCTAGGTGCCCTGATTCTTTGGGATTTTCTATGTTAAGCAATCATCTTATCTATGAACAAAGACAGTTTTGTTTCTTCCTTCCCAGTCTGTATATTTTTCACTTTCTTGTCTTGTCTTATTACATTAAATAGAACTTCCAGTATGGTATTGAATAGGAGTGGTAAGAGAGGACATCCTTGCCTTGTTCTGGATCTTAGAGAGAAAGCATCCTATTTCTCAGCTAGCTATAGTTTTTTTAATAGATATTCTTTATGAAATTGAGGAATTTCTGTTCTATTCCTAGTTTTGCTGGGAGTTTTTATCATGAATGGGTGTGGATTGTACCAAATGCTTTTTCTGCATTTATCCATGTGATCATATGATTTTTCTTCTTCAACCTGTTGATGAGATGGATTGCATTAATTGATTTTCATATTGAAGAATCCCAGCATATTTAGAATAAATCTCTTTTAGTCATGGTATATAATTATTTTTATACACTCTTGGATTTGATTTATTAATCGTCTATTGAAGATTATTGCTTTTATGTTCATGAGACATATTGGTCTGCAGTTTTCCTTTCTTGTAATATCATTATCTGGTTTTAATAATAGGGTTATTTAGCATTAGTATTAACATTGTAGATATGTGAGTCAGTCATGATCCTCTTAGGGGACAGAAAACATGAAGTAATTTGAACAGGAAAAGTTTAAAGAAGTATTAATTATAACAGGGAGTTAGAATAGCAAGGAATTGACTAGGAAGATATAAAGAGAACCCTAAAGAATATAGGAATAGCAGATATAAAGAGCAGCTACTGCCACTAGAACTGAGATAGAGTGTCCAAGAATGAGCCACCATCTCCCAGAGCAGATATCCAGACTTTATTGAAGGGGGCACAACCATGGGTCACTGAATGGCAGAAGTCACTGATGCTGGAAATTCACTCTCTGTAACTTCCCAGAGATCCACCCTTCGGGATGCCAAGGAAAGTTGTTCATGGGGTAATTTCTCATTCAACTACAAGACCACACAAGGAGGAGAGGCTTTTGCCAAATTGCTGGCCACCATGCACTGTGGGATATGAACACTGGAAATATCTCGGGAGGCTGCCAAGGCAACAATCTAGAACCAGAAAGAAAATTCCTTTCCTCCTCTAGGATCTCCCCAGCATCATCTATGACAAAATTTAATTCTGTGCCAGCTGGTAAAGGAAAACATTTACAAGACCCAAATCCATTTTCATAAAACAGACAAGAAGGATATATTTGGAGCCGAGAGGCAATAAATTAATAACTGACAAGGTGCAACCCTTTGATTATTCAGCTTCCATATGTACCTTTCTACTACCTGTGAACACTTGTACATTGACAAAGAGCTTTTATATTTCTACCTAAGAAGGTCCATCATACAAGTATTCACCATTTCCTAAAAATACAATGAAACATAGTTCCAACAGTCATTGTTTATATCGATGACTATATTAATTATTCCTCAAGTTCATTCATAGTCCCATTCATTTCCTAAGGACTAAATTGTAAAATTCACAACCAACAACTTGAATATAAACTAAAAATCAGGAAGAAGAAAATGGGTAGTGAATATAAAATAATAATATAATGAATATAACAAGCAAAGAGAATATGTGCAAAGTTTCTGTAATTGGTCGTGAGGTTGTAATTGTTATCTTTGCCTTCCTTTTTCAAGTACTCAGTCCATCTTTTTCTTGGCCTCAGCCAGAATTTCAGTTGCTCTGGTTTTTTTATCTTGTGGAATGACCCAAACCTTCACACCCAAAGGGTATGGGTCCTTATGTTCGCCTTTTTAAATTATTGTTGTTGCTATGTAGTTTTCTGTTGACCCTTATTATTGGAGAAGGAAGAACTAAGTAGTACCCCAGAACATCTAAGTCCTAGAAAAGTTCCTCCTTGCTGCCATCATGTAGTAACTCAAATCTCCCTTGGTAATCAGGATAATCGCTCCAGTCAGTAAGTTAACACACCACTTACCTTGTTTCTGGCCTGTTGGTTCCATAGTATAAGGAACTTAAATGTCCAGGTGACAATCTCATCTTCCAGTTCAGGAAAGAAGAACCACTGGTGTTGTTCCTGGTGGAAGCATTCCCCCACTTGAGGACAATGATCTCCAAACCAGTAGAGCTCACAGTTGCCAGGATAGAGAGTAAAAATTCTGCAAGTGGGTTACTAGGTGTAATTTTGAGAGGGCCCACTTCTACTTCCACCTCTGATTTCTAGACTATTCTGGCTATGAAGGAGACAGCACCATATATATTAATCTCTGAGTCAAAACATATACAGAACCCCTTTGTTTCAGGGTATTATCTCTCAACTGACACTGTAACTGAGATTTTGGTAAGCCATTTCACCTTTCAGTTATGCCAGTTGCTTCTAGGTGATGGGGTGGTAAAACCATTTAATTCCATGGTTATGAGCCCATTGCTTCACTTCCTTTGTTAAGAAGTGAATTCCTTGATCAGACAAAATGTGGTGTGGTATGTCAGGAAGGTAGATAAGGCACCCAATGAGTCCACTGGTGCTGGCAGAAGCATTCTGAGCACAGAAGGCAAATCCACGCCCAGAATTTGTGTCTATTCCAGTAAGGATGAATGTCTGTTGTTTGGACTGTTTTACTTCATCAGTGTAAAAAGAATTAGTCACACAGGTTAATGGATATAATGCTGTCCTGAGACAGACTAATGCATTATTCTTTTTTATTTGTAATAATCTGTCTCATTTTGAAAAAGAATTTTATAAAAGTGAGAAACAGAATGTGAACTTTTAAAAAATTAACATATGGTGTATTATTTGCTTCAGGGGTACAGGTCTGTGAATCATCAGTCTTACATAATTCACAGTACTCAATTCATAGCACATACCCTCCCCAATGTCCATAACCCAGCCATCAGCAGGCCTCAGTTTATTTTAAGAGTTTTTTATGGTTTGTCTCCCTTCCCGGTCCCGTCTTGTTTCATATTTTCCCCCTATTCCTAACATCCCCTGCCCTGCCTCTCAAATTCCTCATATCAGAGAGATCACATGATAAATGTCTGTCTCTGATTGACTTATTTCGCTCAGCATAATACTCTCTAGTTCCATCCATGTCATTGCAAATGGCAGGATTTCGGGGGTTTTGATGGCTTCATAGTATTCCATCATATATAGATACCACATCTTTATCCATTCATCTGTTGATGGACTTACAGGTTCTTTCCATAGTTTGGCTATTGTGAATATTGCTGCTATAAACATTAGGGTGCACGTGCCCCTTTGGATCACTACATTTGTATCTCTAGGGTAAATACCCAGTAATGTGATTGCTGGGTCATAGTGTAGCTCTATTTTCAACTTTTTGAGGAACCTCCATGCTGTTTTCCAGAGTGGCTGCACCAGCTTGCATTCCCACCAACAGTGTAGGAGGGTTCCCCTTTCTCCACATCCTGGTCAACATCTGTCCTTTCCGGACTTGTTAATTTTAGCCATTCTGACTGGTGTGAGGTGGTAACTCACCACACTGTGGTTTTGATTTGCATTTCCCTGATGGCGAGTGATGTTGAGCACTTTTTCATGTGTCTGTTGGCCATTTAGATGTCTTTTTTCCAGAAATGTCTGTTCATGTCTTCTGGCCATTTCTTCTTCTTCTTCTTCTTCTTCTTCTTCTTTTTTTTTTTTTAAGATTTTATTTATTTGTTTGACACATAAAGAGTGAGAGAGGGAACACAAGCAGGGGGAGTGGGAGAGGGAGAAGCAGGCTTCCCACTGAGCAGGGAGCGCGATGTGGGGCTTGATCCCAAGACTCTGGGATCATGACCTGAGCTGAAGGCAGACGCTTCTTAACAATTGAGCCACCCAGGCACCACCACCACCACCACCACCACCACCACCACCACCCCGGCCCTTTCTTGACTGGATTATTTGTTCTTTGGGTGAGTTTGATAAGTTGTTTTGTTTTGTTTTTTAAAGATTTTTTTAAATTTATTTGACAAAAATCACAGGTAGGCAGAGAGGCAGAGAGAGAGAAAGGGAAGCAGGCTCCCCACTGAGAAGAGATCCCAATGTGGAGCTCCATCCCAGGACCCTGGGATCATGACCTGAGCCGAAGGCAGAGGCTTTAGCCCACTGAGCTACCCAGGTGACCCAAGTTTGATAAGTTTTTTAAAGATTTTGGATACTAGCCCTTTATCTGATATGTCATTTGCAAATATTTTCTCCCATTCTGTCCATTGTCTTTTGGTTTTGTTGACTGTTTCCTTTGCTGTACAGAAGCTTTTGATCTTGATGAAGTCCCAGTAGTTCCTTTTGCCCTTGTTTCCCTTGCCTTTGGCGATGTTTCTGGGAAGAAGTTGCAGCAGCTGAGATTGAAGAGGTTGCCATCTGTGTTCTCCTCAAGGATTTTGATGGATTCCTGCCTTGAGTGTAAACACTTTAATGACTGAATTCTAAGGGGAAACCTCTGTCACCTTAAGAATTAAAGTCTCAGGACACCCGGATGGCTCAGTCGGTTAAGGGTCCTCTGAGTCTTGTTTGGCTTAAGTCATGATCTCGGGATCATGACATCAAGACTCATGTTAGACTCCACCCTCAGTGGGGAGTCTGCTTCAGATTCTTTCTCTCTCCCTTTGCCCCCCTCCCTGCCACCCCCCACTTGTGCTCTCTCTCAAATAAATAAACACATCTTTAAAAGAAAAAAAAGGAATTAAATGTCTACTTCTTGAAGGTGGAACTACCACCAGAACCATCCTTGAGAGACAGATGCCCAGGGGACCAAAGGAGGCAGCTCCATGTGCTCGGAAAGAACAGCTGACACATACATAGCACTATGTGCCAGGTGCTGTTCTAAATGCTTTTGATGTAGTTATTCAGTAGTCCTCATGTTCATCGTAGTAGGTACATACTCATTATTCACATTTTATAGAGAGCAAGCAGAAGGACATAATTGTTAAGTAATTCGCCCAAAGTTACACAGCTAGTAAGTAGAAGAGTTGGCATGGGAAGTCTCCAGAATCTTATTTACTAGCTATTCTGTCTTTCTTAGCAAGTTTTATTTTAACAAGTAATTAACGATTCCTAACATTTTTTAAGGATTTTATTTATTTATTTGACAGAGAGAGGCACAGTGAGAGAGGGAATACAAGCAGGGAAAGTGGGAGAGAATGAAGCAGGCTTCCCACTGAGGAAGGAGCCCAGTGCAGGGCTCAATCCCAGGACCCTGAGATCATGACCCTAGCCAAAAGCAGAAGCTTAACAACTGAGCCACCTAGGTGCCCCTCCACCTTCTGCTTTCTGATGGTATGAGCTGTGACTTGACTTTTCTTCTCCAGCTCTTTTAGATAATCCCACAGAATGTAGGCACTGCTCTTGAGTTTGTGAATTTCTTTTTCCTGAGCCAGGAAACTATTTTCTCCTTTTACATTTTGTTTTTCATCCTCCAGTATCCTTTTACATTTTAGATTGTTGCCATATTTGCATCTTAACTGTGTTCATCCTTGGCAAGCTCTTCTTACCCCACAGCCCATGCATGTGATAAATGTTTCTCAGGGCCCTTCTTGCCTTCCTCCTTCGGTTTTGTAAGCTTCTTCATTCCCTCGGAAGGAAGAATGTAGATAAACTGACAGATTAGTATGATTACCTTTAGTTTTATGAGTAGAAGTAGTTTTACAGTCAAACAAAACCTGATCTCAAGAAAAAAATTTTTCAGTTACAATAATGGATTAAAAAAAAAAAAACAGAAGATTGCCAGCTTTGTGCAGGTGTCAGTGGCTTAGAATGGAAACTATTTTCTTACTGTAGCAGGCTTATTATTTCACCAGTAACCCATTCCTCAGAACAGAAAATTCAGTAGCCAAGAAAGAACAAATTGTAACTGTTAGGAGGTAACATAACTTCAGACAGCTATGGCACAATAATGAATTATGCAGGCCTGAAACCCCCTGAGGTTGCAAAAACAGGACTGGTGCCAGAGTGTAGTCTCAGAATGTCAGTGTTTTTTCTGAAGACTGCTACAACTGTGAGGTGGAGTTTGGATAAACAGATAGTGTGCTCTGGGTTTGGATCCTCCCAAGGTAACACATTGATATCTGGTATCTGAATCCAGAAACAAATAGAGAACAATGAAGGTGTTTGGAAAACAAAAGAGATAAGGAAACAGGAAGCAAAAAAGAGAAAAAGTGGTTTTAACCACCAACCACTGATTAGAAGACGTTGCATAACAACTCAGAGAGTAGGGGAAGTACACCTCAGTCCAAAGGAGCTTGAAGTCTGTGTCTTGCAGAAAGAGATCACACAGCTTTTGATTTAAAAAGCTCCTGGACCCTCCCTCATATCTGTGGAAGTTTTCTGGTATGTAGGTCACTTAGAAGAAAGTCAACCAAATTAAAATGCAGAGGATGACTAAATTGAGGGTAGAGATGTGTGCCTGCGCCTCTCTATTCTTTCCTTCTGACCAAGCTCTGTTTGAATCTACCATTCAGTGGTCCTCAAAGCATCTCCCAAGACATGTCTGTCCTGAATGATGGAAAACAAGTGAGGAAGAACCTGCAGTCTACAGTGGGAAGACCCTGGCTTTCTGATTCTAGTCCTGCCTCTCTCATTTTCTAGTAATATCTTTGACAAAGACCATTTTCTCATCTCAGCCGTGGGGAAACTAATCCCAGTTTCAACCTGTCTTAGAATGTAACTTTATGTAGTCATATAATTTATAAGAAAGAACTTTGTAAACCATAAAACATCAACAATTTCAAGGTTCTGTATTAGATTGCGGAACCTGTGATAAAGAAATGATTCTGTACAGCAAGGAATCCATGGCTTTCACCATAATGTGTATACATCGGTTAATAATCTTTCATTTACCATAACCCTCAATAGCCTGTCTCTTTCACCAGGGAGGGCACAGACTAGTGTTTGAGACAGATTACTACAGTATTGTTTGGTAAAGTGCTATTGTAACCTAGATGGTGGCTGAGAACCCTTCGTCCCTTGATTATTTCAGTGGTAGACTCTACGGAAGATTTCGGAAGGCAGATGGAGGAAGGGTTTACACTACTGCAGCACACACAAAAAGCTTCAAGTAGAATGGTAAACATCACCATTCTTCTACCACTTTTACTGTGAATTCTAATGTGCATACAGAAATATGCATTACACACAAAAGTATAGTTTAACAAATAATTATCAAATAAACATCTGAACTACCTACCACCCAAGTGAAAAAATAAATCTAGCATCCTAGAAACCCATCACCTTCCATGCACCTCTTCCTCCTCCAAAAACAATGATTCATAATAATTATTTTCTTCTTCTTAGATTTTTACCACACAAGTGTGGATTCCTAAATTATTTTCTTACCGTATATTTACCATATTATTTCAACAGTAACCCATTCCTGAGAACTGAAAATTCAGTAGCCAAGAAAGAACAAATTGTAACTGTTAGGGGGTAATATAATTTCAGACAGCTATGGCACAATAATGAATTATGCAGGCCTGAAAGCCCCTGAGGTTGCAGAAACATGACTGGTGCCAAAGTATAGTTCCAGAGTCAGCATTTTTATGAAGACTGCTAGAAATGTGAGGTGGAGTTTGGATAAACAGATACTATGCTATTGCTTTGGATCTCTCTATTTTTTAACATTATGTGGAGAGAATCAAATATATTCTTTTATGCCTTGATTCTTTCTAAAGATTAATCTCATATAGAATTAATTCATTTGTATCCATTGCTATATAGTATTCCATTATATAGACACAGTAATCCCCCCTCATCTGTGAGGGAAACATTCCAAGACCCCCAGTGGATACCTGCAATTGTAGATAGTACTGAACATATCCATTAGGATTTCTCTTTTATTTATTTATTATTTTAGGATTTTTCTCTCTCTTTTTAAAAAAATTTTATTTATCTATTTGACAGAGAGAGAGAGATCACAAGTAGGCAGAGAGGCAGGCAAGAGAGAGGGGGAAGCAGGCTCCCTGCTGAACAGAGGGCCCAATTCGGGGCTGGATCCCAGGACTCAATGATTCATAATAATTATTTTCTTCTTCTTAGACTTTTACCACCCAAGAGATTCCTAAATTATTTTCTTACCATATATTTACCATATTATTTCAACAGTAACCCATTCCTCAGAACTGACAATTCAGTAGCCAAGAAAGAACAAATTGAGATCATGACCTAGCCCGAAGGCAGAGGCTTAACCCAGTTGAGCCACCCAGGTGCCCCAGGATTTTCTCTTTTAAAAATTTCTGTAAAAGACTTTTGTCTATTTGTCTGTTGAGTCATCTTTTTAAATTGATTTTTACAATCTCCCTATACTGTATACTGGATACTATTGTTTTATGAGTTACATGTGTTTTAAATATCTTCTCCCACTCTGTGGCTTATCTTTTCACCTCTTCATGATGGCTTTTGGTGAATATGAGTTTTTAATGTTAATATAAGGGCAGTTTAACTTTCACATTTAGAGCCAAAATCCACCTGGAATTAATTTTATATATTAGGGATGTGAGGTAGGGATCAAATTTCCTTTTTTAATCCATGTGGTTACCCAATTGTCCTGGCACCATTTCTTGAAAAGTCTAGTCTTTCCCCACTAATCTTCTCTCATATATGAAATGTTCATTTATGCATGAGGATCTACGTCTGAACAGTCTCTTCTGTTTTTCTATCCCTGCTCTAATGCTAAACTAAAATTATAGCTTTTATAATCCATCTTGATATCTGGTAGAGCAAGTATTTTACCTCATTCTTCAAGAGTATCATAGCTCATTTTGTCCCTTTCCACTTCTATATTAAATTTTAGAATCAGCTTAAGTTACACACTCACACAGAACTATTGAAATTTTGGTGGGATTGCATTGTACCCATAAATTAATTTGAAAGAATTGACATTTTCACAATATCATGTCTTGTAATCCTTCAACATAGTATCTCTTATTTAAATCTTCTCAGGTCTCTCAATAAGATATTTTTTAAAGATTTTATTTATGTATTTATTTGAAATATAAAGGGAGAGAGAGAGGAAGCGAGCCCAAGCAGGAGGAGCGGCAGAGGGAGAGGGATAAGCAGGATCCTCAGTGAGCAGGGAGCCCCACCAGGGGCTCAATTCTCGGACCCTGAGAATAGGACCTGAGCAGAAGGTAGGCACTTAACCGACTGAGCTACCCAGGTGCCCTTCTCAATAAGATTATTTAATTTAATATGTTAGAACTCTTCAAGACCTTTCGTTAGATAGATTCCCAGGTATTTTGGGTGCTATTACAATGAATATTTTTCCAAATTTCATTTTTTTGTTGCTGATATATATATAAGAATATGATTTCTTTGTGTATTTTGATTTTAGCAAATTACTAAGTTATTATTCACTTTAATAATTTATCTGTAGATTCTTTTGGACTTTCTTTTTTTTTTAATAATTTTTTAATAAACATATAATGTATTATTAGCCCCAGGGGTACAAGGTCTATGAATCGCCAGGTTTACACACTTCACAGCACTCGCCATATCACATACCCTCCCCAATGTCCATAATTGGACTTTCTATATGTATATTAGATCAGCTGCAAGTAATGCTGTTTTTTTCAATCCATATATATATTTTTTTAACTTACTATATTTACCAGACCTTCTGTACAATGTCAAATAGATATACAGTGAGAGCAGGCATCCTTTTCTTGTTTCTCATCTCAGAAAGCTTATAATATTTTACCATTAAATATGTTTACTACAGATATTTTGTAACATGTTATCAGGTTAGGGAAATTCCCTTCTATTCCTAGTTTTCTAAGAATTTTCATCATGAATGGAAATTGAATTTTATCAAGTGTGTTTTCTGCATCTATTGAGATTATCATGTTATACTTCTTTCTTAAACTGTTAACGTGGTGAATTACATAAACTGATTTTTTATTTTAAACCAACCTTAAAATCCTAGAGAAATCTAACCTTGTCCTAACGTATTTTTTTTTAATTGTTTGATTTGGTTGGCTAATTTATTTTCTTATTTTTACATGTAAGTTCATGGGTAAAACTGGCCTGCATTTTAGGTTTTTTTTTTGTTTTTGTTAGCACTAGCACTATAAATAGGTTGGGAAGTGTTCCCTCTTTTTCTGTTCCTTGGAAGAGTTTGTATAGATTGTAACTATTTATTCTTGAACACTTAATTGAATTTACCGGAGAAACCATTGGGCTTAGATTTTCTTTGTGAAGGTATTTTACTATTGATATAATGTCATTTGTGTTTATAGGATTTTTCATATTTTCTGTTTTTTCTTGATTTAGTTTTGGCGAATTATAGTTTCCTAGAAGAGTGCCCATTTCATCTAAAATCTCAAATTTGTATAACGTTGTTCTTAATATTCTCTTATATTCTAATATTCTTTTAATACCTGCAGCACTTATAGGAGTGTCCACTTTACGTATGTGCTTACTTTTTCTTTTCTATCACTCTTGTCAGAGATGTGTCCATTTTATTAATCATTTCAAAGATCCAATGTCTGTCTTTATTGTATTTGTTTCCTGTTTTATAAACATGTGCTCTTATTTTCTTTCCTTCCATTTGTTTGGATTTATTTTGCCAGCTTTTTTTCTAGCTTCTTGACATACTTAACTCTTTGACGTTTTTCCCCCCCTTGGTCTTCTTTTCTAACATGAATAAATTAAGGTGACACATATTTTTACCTCTAAAAAATAGTTTTATCACACGAGTTTAATATGTATATTTTTCTTATTGTTAAATACCCCCCAAAGTCTAATTTTCATTAGGATTTCTCCCTTGACTCATGAGTTATTGATAAATGTGTGCCTAAATTTCCTAAGATACAGTGATATTTAGTAATGTTTTGTTATTGATTTCCATGTTGTTTTTATTGTGGCTAGAGGAGATACTATGTATGATTTCATTTTTTTGATGTTGAAACTTATCTTATGGCTCAACATATGGACAATGTTTTTAAATATTCTAAGCATATATTCTACAGTTGTTGTTGAGTATAGTTTTCTAAATATGTCTGCTAGGTAAAGTTTGCTAATCATGTTGTTCAAAACATCTGTATTCTTACTGATATTTTTAGCTGCTTATTCTATCATTTACTAAGGGAAGTGATTGCATATTTGACTATTTTGTCTTCTGGTCTGTCAATGTTTGCCTTGTCTATTTTAAGGCATCTTATTATGTGTATAGTAATTCAAAATTGTTATATCTTCCTGGTAAATTGAAACTTTTATCATTATGAAGTGACCTTCCTTGCCACTAATAATGTTTTATGCCTTAAATGTATTTTGTCTAATATTAATATAGACTCACCCATATCCCTTTGGCTAGTATTTACATATCCAATATATTTCTATCCTTTTATTTTTAATGTTTATATCCTTACATTTTAGATGTCTCATAAACATCAAATGGATAAAATTTATCCATTCTGACAATATTGGCATTTTTACTGGTTCATTTAGCCCAGGTATATGGAATGTAGTTTCTAATACATTGGATTTCATTCCATATTTTCTTTTGGGTTTTTTATTTGTTTCACCTGTCCTAGGTTTCTCTTTCATTCATTTCTTGTATTTTTGTTGATAGGTTTTTTTTATCATTACACCTTTTTTCCCTCCATTGGTTTTTTCTATTTTATTAATGGTTATCTTAAAATTATAGCACACATACTAAATGATCAAAGTCCAAAATTAAACAATACCTTTTCCTTTTTCCCAGATAAAATATAACATTTTAATAGAAACTTTTAATAAATTCATTATATTATTATATTATGTTACTGTTACTTAACCTCACAAGATACTATTAGTATTTTAAAATTATTTTTCTATACAATTACTGTTCATTTATTTTTAAGTAATCTCTACAGCCCACATGGGGCTTAAACTCATGACCCTAAGATCAAGAGTCCCAAGGTTCATTGACTAAGCCAGCCAGGTGTCCCACAATTACTGTTCATTTGGATTTAACCATATATTTACCAGGTTTTCTATAATTATTCTTCATTATTTCATGTACTTCTTAATTACTCCTCAGACCTTTCACCTGGGGTCTCTTTCCTTTTGCAAGAATTTATTTTAGTGAGAACCTACTGGTGGAAAATTCTTCCAATTTTTGCTTGTCTAAAAATAACTTTTTTTACCTTCATTTTTTTTTTCAAGATTCTATTTATTTATTTGACAGAGAGAGAGCACAAACAGGGGAAGCAGCAGGCTGAGGGAGAGGGAGGAGCAGGATCACTGCAGAGCAGGGAGTTCTATGTGGGCCTCAATCCCAGGACCCCAGGATCATGACCCAGGCAGAAGGCAGAAGCTTAAGTGACTGAGCCACCCAGATACCCCTATTACCTTCATTCTAAAAAGATAGCTTTGCTAGTATAAAATTTTAGGTTGACAGTTATTTCAACACATGTTAGATATAACTTCATCATCAAATGAACTCCATTAAAGTCAGTTTTAGTTAAACTATATCTCCTTTGAAGGTAAGTTATCTTTTTCTCTGGCTGTTTTTAACATTTTATCTTGGCTACTGTTCTGCAATTTTACTATGATTTGTCTAGATGTGGATTTCCTTTTATGGATCCTGCTGTCATTCACTGAGCTTGAATCTGTGGCTTGGTATCTTTGATTAGTTCTGCAAAATTCTTAATCATTAACTCTTCAAATATTGTCCTCACCTTAATCTCATTTTCCTCCTCTTTTGGAACTCTGATTAAACATATTTAATACCTATCATACTATCCTCCATGTCTCTTGAACTCACTCCATATTTTCCATCCTTTATCTCTCTATATTTGGAGTATATTTTTCTGATTTCAATTTCACTCTCTGTTCAGTTACATCCAATATATTCTTTTATCTATAATGTTTTTATTGCATGATCAAATTTCTCATTTCTAAAAGTTATATTTGGTTTTTTTACAAACATGATAGGTGACTTTTTAATGGTTTCTTCTTGCCATTGGTATTATCAAGCTCATTTTAAAATTTCTTTAAATGTAATGAGCATATATTTGTAATCTAGTCTAATAATTCCAATAATAATATCTTTATAAGCCTCCTTCTGCTGTTTGTTGTTTCTGCTTATTCTCATCATTTCCTTATATGCTTTGGTATTTTTTACTGGGAACTCCTCATTGTCCTTAAAAAATTCTTTGTGGAAATGAAGATGACTTCTTCCAGAAAAGACTTGTGTCTAATTCTGACTGACATCTAGGGACCAATGACATCTAGGGACCAATCCTGGACTCTTGAAAACTAAGTTTGCAATTTGAGATTCTCTGAAATACCTAGATGATGCAAATACAGGTTGAGTTCTCTGAAAACACAAGTCTCTGGCCATAATATTTCAGACATTTTCTTTCTTTCTTTTTCTGTCTCTCTTTTTCTCTTTCTTTCATCCTTCCTTTCTTCCTTTCAACCTCTTCTTCACTCAGTACCAAGAGTCTTCTCTTTATTCCGTGCAGGTGAAGCAAGAGTATGGGTTTCCTTACTCTGATTTACTTACCTCAATGATGTGGCCCCTTGAGATTCCAGTTTAATCTGGGGAAGATCGCCTTTAATTAGATTTTCCACCTGAGCGGGTCCCTGGCCTTGGCTTCTGGATTAATCAATCCACAAGGCTAGCCAAACTGAAGGCCCAGCTTGCCTGGATTTGCAAATCTCGGTCTCTTTCATGTGGGGCAAAATGATATTACTGTTCTAATACTTCACTTACCTCTCCGGGTCTCCTTTTTACTTACATTTTGGCTTGAGCTTCTTGTCAGCAATTAGATGCTTTTTATGGTATTAAATGATCTTATTCAGGGGCACCTGGCTGGCTCAGGCAGAAGAGCATGCAACTCTTGATCATGGGGTCATGAGTTTGAACCCCATGGTGGGTGTAAAGATTACTTAAACAAATAAAACTTTAAAAAAATGTAAATTATCCAGCATTTTAAATTGTTTTGCATGGGAGAGCTAGAGCAAATAATCTAGCTGGATTTAAACCCTGTTCTCCAGAAACAAGTTGTTTGTTTGTTTGTTTTGTTTGTTTGTTTGTTTTTAAGGGAGAGAGGAGGAAGCAGACTCCCCAAGGAGCAGAGAGCCTGATGCGGGGCTCGATCCCAGGACCCTGGGATCATGACCTGAGCCAAAGGCAGAGCCTTAACCCACTGAGCCACCCAGGCGCCCCTCCAGAAACAAGTTTGGTATCACCATTCTTTTTTTTTTTTTTTTTTTTTTTTTTTAAAGATTTTATCCATTTATTTGACAGAGAGAGATCACAAGTAGACAGAGAGGCAGGCAGAGAGAAAGGGAAGCAGGCTCCCCGCTGAGCAGAGAACCCCATGCGGGACTTGATCCCAGGACCCTGAGATCATGACCTGAGCCGAAAGCAGTGGCTTAACCCACTGAGCCACCCAGGCGCCCTGGTATCACCATTCTTGAATGTTCTTCACCTATCTCATATCTAGAAGTTTTTACTGCCTCACATAGTTGCAGCCTCTATCTTGCTTGTGCTTCTTTCCCTCCTTCTCTCTCCTTTCACTGTCCCTCATCTCCATTTTAGGAGCAAAATCAATAAATTCTTTTATTTGTCTCCTACAAAGTAGTTTTCCCCTTTATCCAAGATATCCAACTCCATAGGATAAACCAGCATAGTTAAGCTGGCTTAACTAGCATTTCTCCAAAAGTGTTTCCTTCCCAAAAGTGTAAGCACAGTGTTAGAGGTCTCTAGCTCAGCCTGGAGAGATATAGAAACTATCAGAAGTGGTATTGCTTGAGCTAAGAGTTCTGAAGAATGAGTAAGAGTTTTGGTGGAATCTCCCACATCTCTCCCAGCTCAAATAAAGACTATCCCAACTGCCCCCTACACAAAGCCATCTCTATTACAGTTTCAGCTGCTAGAACAGAAATTCCTTACAGACATAGGCAGTTAATGTATTGAATTCCTTTTTTTTTTTTTTTTTAAGATTTTATTTATTTATTTGACAGAGAGAAATCACAAGTAGATGGAGAGGCAGGCAGAGAGAGAGAGAGGGAAGCAGGCTTCCTGCTGAGCAGAGAGCCCGATGCGGGACTCGATCCCAGGACCCTGAGATCATGACCTGAGCTGAAGGCAGCGGCTTAACCCACTGAGCCACCCAGGCGCCCCACCTTTTTTTTTTTTTAAGATAAGATTTTATTTATTTATTTGACAGACAGAGATCACAAGTAGGCAGAGAGAGAGAGGAGGAAGCAGGCTCCCTGCTGAGCAGAGATCCCGATGTGGGGCTTGATCCCAGGACCCTGAGATTATGACCTGAGCCGAAGGCAGAGGCTTTAACCCACTGAGCCACCCAGGCACCCCGCCCCTAATGTATTGAATTTCATACTGGAATCAGGAATGTGGGTTAAGGGAAATCAGCAGATTAAATATGAACCTCAAGTTTCTGGGTCAGTTTAATCTCCCTTAGACAAGCAGTCCCTTGCTGAGACTCTGAGAGGACAGAATAAAAATTTTTAGTGGCAACTGGTGGTTCTGAGGTTGAGCCAGCCTCATGAAATTCTGGATATGTCTCCCAAACTTTCCCCAACTCAAGGGTACTTCTGAAGAAAATTGTTTACAGAACCCTAGCAAAGAAAAGTTAGATTTAAACCCTGTTCTCCAGAAACGTTCACATTAGTGAAACAGACATATGTACTAATAATTTCAGTCCATTAATGATGAATGCCGTAGTAGAGATGTATTCAACGTGATGGGCCATACACTTCTTTCAGTAACCCACTTCTTTCAGTAACGGGGTGACTACTGAAAAAGAGATATTTGAACTGTAGCTTAAAGGATGGGTAAGGTGGGGAAATGTGAGGATACCTGGCTGGCTATCAGAAGAGCATGAAACTCTTGATCTTGGGGTCATGGCTTTCAGCCCCACATTGGGCATAGAGAGTACTTAAATAAATAACTTACAATTTTTTTCCAAAAAAATAAATGAATAAATAAATAAACAAGCAAATATGTCATTGTACAAGTAGATGTTCAAATAGAAGGCCAACAGTTTGGTGTAGCTGGAATCAGAATTTAAGGAAGCAGGAAGGGGACAATTGTCAGAGTTAAGTTGGGATCATCCTATTGTCTTTCAGTAAACACTTCCATTAGTACCCTGCATTTTTAAAATAACATTCTTCCTATTTTGTACTTCTTGTTCAATGTCTGTTCTTCCCAATATTCTTCTTCAATAAATACTATCTAAAATTAATAACTCAAGGAAACAGTTAACAAAACCAAAAGACAACTGACAGAATGGGAGAAGATATTTGCAAACGACATATCAGATAAAGGGATAGTATCCAAAATCTATAAAGAGCTTAGCAAACTCAACACCCAAAGAACAAATAATCCAATCAAGAAATGGGCAGAGGACATGAACAGACATTTCTGCAAACAAGACATCCAGATGGCTAACAGACACATGAAAAAGTGCTCCACATCACTCAGCATCAGGGAAATACAAATCAAAACCACAATGAGATACCACTTCACACCAGTCAGAATGGCTAAAATTAACAAGTCAGGAAATGACAGATGCTGGCGAGGATGTGAAGAAAGGGGAACCCTCCTACACTGTTGATGGGAATGCAAGCTGGTGCAACCATTCTGGAAAACAGCATGGAGTTTCCTCAAAAAGTTGAAAATAGAGCTACCCTGTGACCCAGCAATTGCACTACTGGGTATTTACCCTAAAGATACAAACATAGTGATCCAAAGGGGCACGTGCACCGGAATGTTTATAGCAGCAATGTCCACAATAGCCAAACTATGGAAAGAACCTAGAAGTCCATCAACAGATGAATGGATAAAGAAGATATGGCATATATATACAATGGAATACTATGCAGCCATCAAAAGAAATGAAATCTTGCCATTTGCGACAACGTGGATGGAACTAGAGGGTATTATGCTTAGCGAAATAAGTCAATCGGAGAAAGACAACTATCATATGATCTCCCTGATATGAGGAAGTGGAGATGCATCGTGGGGACTTGGGGGGGTAGGAAAAGAATAAATGAAACAAGATGGGATCAGGAGGAAGACAAACCATAAGACACTCTTAATCTCACAAAACAAACTGAGGGTTGCCGGCAAGGGGGTGGGGGTGTGAAGGGAGAGGGTGGTGGAGTTATAGACATTAGGTAGGGTATGTGTTACGGTGAGTGCTGTGAAGTCTATAAACCTGGCGATTCACAGACCTGTACCCCTGGGGCTAATATTATATGTTTATTTAAAAATTTAAAAATTATAAATAAAGAAATTAATAACTCAAGAACAAATATAAGAATATCATTTTTAGTTGTAATAACAAAAACAAAAACTAAAACTAAATAATAACAAAAACTAATGTTTAGTGACTAAAGAAAGTGGGACTATGTCAAAGGGTAAAGGGATTTGATAGGAAATTTTAAATCTTTTATATTATTTTTTGTTCAGGTATGTTTTCATGTGTAATTAATGTTTTTAAATTAAATTTTTCATTGAGGTTAAAAAAAAGCTTGGGGCGGCTGGGTGGCTCAGTGTGTTAAGCCTCTGCCTTCGGCTCAGGTCATGGTCTCAGGGTCCTGGGATCAAGCCCGCATCAGGCTCTCTGCTCTGCAGAGAGCCTGCTTCCCCCTCCCCCTCCCTCTCTGCCTACTTGTGATCTCTGTCAAATAAATAAATAAAATCTTTAAAAAAAAAAAAACTTGCAGTAAGATGAAGTTAAAAACAAAGTGCCCAGATCTTAAGTGTATGTTTTATTAGATTTATATACATGTAAACATCCACATAACCACTATCCTGATCAAGTCATAAAATATTTCCAATGCCCCAGAAGATTTCCTCATGCCCCTTCTAAGCCAGTACTGCCCTCACTATTCTGACTTCTACCACTATCATTTCGTTTTGCTCGGTTTTCACTTAATTTACATGGAATTATATACGATGTACTTTTTTTTATTGATGTAAAATATAGTGAACTATATTGATCAAAAATGTTAGCACAACGAATCTTTATATATTTCCAGCACCCTAGAAGATTCCCTCATGCCTCTTCTCAGTTAAGACTATTCCACTAAGATAACCAATATTTTGAGTTTTACCACCATTGCTTAGTTTTAAACCCTGCTCTTGAGCCTCATATAATGGGATCATACAGTATTATGGTGGCCAGGGAGGATTTTCTTTAGGAGAACCTGCTGCAGGAAGCATAGCTGACTAAGAAGCTCTGTCTGCTCCCTTGTACATCTCCCTCCGGAGACCAGGCTTCCCCGGGCTGCTTCCAGCCAAAGGCTGAGCTTGGGGTGGACATTAGAGCCTGGCCAGTCCTGCCTGATGGGGACTTAGGGCTGAGGAAAGAGGCTCTCGGAACTGCCAGCAGTCTGAGACTCTTCTTACTCAATCCTTCCCTCCTTCTCTCCTTTCTTAGGTTTTAGACCCTCGTGGAAGTCTTGCCATTCCCCCTTCTTCTCCCTTTACTCTTTAGAGTCGCTTCCATTACCATGTCGTTTGCTCATCCAATTCTGTTTTGTCATCTGCTCCTCAGAGAACTCAAATATGTTCTTTTGTGTCTAGAGTGATTTGCTCAGCACTGTGTCTGTGAAGGTCATCTATATTGTTATGTGTAGCAGTAACTTGCTCTCTCTTCTTGCATAAATATGCCACAATATATGTATCCATCCTAAAGTCACCGGACATCTGAGTAGTGTTCAGCTTGGGGGTCTTAACGCTCATGTTTTTGTAATGCGTGTCTTTAGGCGGAGACGCACACTCCTTCCTCTTTGGTATGTGCCTAGGAAGTGGAGGGGCTGGCTCGCAGGCATGTGGGGGGCCGGCTCGCAGGCACCTGTTTAGCTTTCTATTAGACACCATCAAACAATTCACTAAAGCAGTTCCCCCCCAACAGCATTTATGAGAATTCCTGTTGCATTTAATATTTTTACCAATCTAAAAGAAAAAACAACTCAAGTACCAAAGATAGAAATCAAATTTGTTATATCATCCTAGCTTCGTGTTTAAATTACCATTGTAGACACTGCTTCACAGGAAGACTGTTAAAGTAACCCAAAAATGTCAGCCGTGATTATATCAGAAGAAGAAGGGGAGATCACCTTTGACCGTGAGCAGTATGTGAAATACTTTACAACAAGCATATATTTTACTTTTAATTGCCTCGTCTTAAAAAATATTAAAGATAAAAGGTTCATGATGAGGGAACAGCAGTCTCCTCCCACACTCCTGCTCCTCTCAGGCCCACACCTCCCGGCTTGAATGCCTTTAATTGCCTTCTAGTTTCCAAAAACGTGTCAGAATCTCTTATCTGCTGCCTCATTCTCTTTATCCTTGTGGGTTTACATCTTTTCTATTGCTTTACTTTATTTAGTGAGGTTTCAAGAGGGAGAGAAAATTAATATGACCAATCTGCCAGTTTTAGTCAGAAGCTCATGCCTACAGTCCGGGTTGATTTTTGGACATTCTCATGTAGGGAACGTGATGTATTGAAGAAAAGTCGGCTGTTTGTTATAAAGACAGCATTCCGGTGACCGGAGATGGGGGACAGGGATGGCCTGGGAGGGGAGCCCCCAGAGGCTTGTGAGGAGAATGGTTTAAGGGCTGACATACAGTTAGGAAGGCACGGAGTCGGCTTCTCACCCAGCTGCAGCAGGAGGGAAAGAGCAACACCAGAGAGCACAGAGAAGTCATGTGTCACGGTCTCAGCCCACATCACAGGGCTGCTCATTTCAGTTCTGCTTCAGGACAGATTCTACCTGGAAAGAAACACACCAGACTGCAAAGCTAGGTACAAGGAATCATACTAGAAATGGCAAATACTTGGCCACACTTCTTAATCCTGGGCCCTGGCAGATGTAGTAAATTATCATGCCACTTTTTCCTACAGATCCTGGAGAGTCTCATATTCTCTCAACATAGTGACAGGCACTGCTAATCAGTGTTGGCACTGCCATCCTGGGACAGTAGTTTCCTGCGCGCCCCCTCGCCCCGCCCCCTGCCCATAGGTTAGCAACAGAGTGTAAAAAGCCCATCCAAGTTGTCTTGGAAACCAAGTGTTGCAGGAAATTGCCACAGACCAGCTGAATAGATGCAAATTAACTATGAACTATGAAGTAGGAAAGACTGTCCTTGGGTCTTCTGAGTCCCTTGAGAGCACAGGTATTCACTTCTATTGGCCCTGGTCCTCAGCCCAGGCTGTCTTCCCTGGTCCTTCAGCAGGGGCAGGGTCCCCCTCTCTAGGGCCTCAGCCACACGATGCTGCTCCTCAGACAGCTCTGGAGGCAAAAAAGAAGGTGAAGAGGGTGGCTGGCAGAGGACAAGCACGCAGTGGGACAGGGCTTCAGTGTCTCATCAGCCCCGGGACAAGCATCAGAAGGAGGTTCCAGAGGGCCCCTGGCAGTGACAGATGAGCGCTATTCCAAATGGGCTCTTGCTGTGCCTCCTGCTCCCCTCTTAGCCTTAGTCAGACTGGGCCAGCAGGTAGAGTAGGTACCCCCTAATCCCTGGCCTGGGGAAAATGGCAAGGTTCTAAAATGTGAGGGTCTATCCTGCACAAAATGTAAAAGGCAATGTATGCCCCCTTCCTCCTAGGATTTGAATCCCCACAGACCCCTCTGCTCGGCAATTCCTCCATCAGCATACAACCACATCCCTCCTCACTAATCAAAGCATCCAAGATATTCAGAATGGATCCTGTATGTTGTGCCTTTACCAAGAACCCAGCAGTATTAAAAAAGCTACTCATGAGAAGACCTGCTAGACCCTCCATCTGTAGGTCACCAGGGATCAGGACCTCCAACGCCTAGGGGCAGGAAATGGGGGAGATGACACCAGTCCCACTCTAGTAGAGTGGCAACTGCCCTCTGAGGCAGCTTAGCACATCTTTTTGTTCCTTCTCAGTCAGCTCCTAGAGGCCCCTCACCATGTCCTTCTCCTTCACGTTTCTGAAATCCTCTAAACTCAAGGACTTCCCTGTAGAGACAGCAATTAAGAGCTCTACTTACTCCTGGGGTGCCCGGGTGGCTCAGGCGGTTAAGCAGCTGCCTTTGGCTCAGGTTATGATCTCCAGCCCTGCATCAGGCTCCCTGCTGGGTACAGAGTCTGCTTCTCCCTCTGCCTCTGCTCCCCCTGTTTGTGTTCTGTCTCCCTCTCTCTCAAATAAATAAAAAAAAATCTTTAAAAGAAAAAACAAAAAACTCGACCTACCCAGCCAACAAGTTCCGTTATCACCAAGGCCCCATTCTTCATGAGACCACTTTTCTGTCTCTTTCCTTCTTCTAATATTTTCCTGTTAAAATAAAAGCATCCTTCTTCCTAGACACCCACCATCACTGCCTCCTGCTAACCCCATCTCCATCTTCCCAGCTCACCCCCAGTCTAGTGCCAACCCCAAATTCTTCTCCATCTCCAGGAAATCAAAACTTATTTAGTCCTTGCCATTCAAAGTGCATGTTCCAGCTTCTGGAAGTTTCTTGAATTTTCTACCTTATCTAGACCTCCCTCAACCCCTACTGAGGGCCTCTTAGGCAGTACAGCTCTTTTGGGATCCAGGCGAAGACTTTGAAATTCCGGGGAAGCCACATTCAGAATCACAGGAATCATCTAGTCTAACCCACTTGTGTGAAAGTCAGGATAACCAAAGCTTAGGAGGTTACAGAGTGTGAGTGGCAAAGCCACAACAAGACCCTGAATCTCTCTGACTCCCAGTTCCAATGGTCTCTTCACGGCCAGTGCTATGTGAGAACTGGACTTTAATTGTGCTTCCCAGGCCTCTCAGCCTTCAGTAAGGGCTGGGACCCCAGGACCCAGCATACTGACCTACACAAAGCAAGTCAAGGTTGTCAGAGCCTGGAAACCCCAGGCCAACATGCAATCCAACCTGCTTCTCCAACACGCAGGGGTTTTTTCCTGCCCATACTATGGTTCCCACCCCTGGGTGCACCCTATTCCATACTCAACCCTAAGAACTGTATAATTCCGGGCCATTTGTTATCCTCTTTTTTAAAACAGTATGCTTGCCCATTCTGGAATGATGAACAGAAGGCCTAGAAGCCACTCACCTTCTGGAAAGGATTTTGTGTTGCCCAAGAAACAAATATCTAAACTAGTGCCAGAAAGAAAGAGAGAACCAGTTCTCAGAAAGACAAGTTCTTTCTCTGTAAGTTCCTCTTTCACGTCTCTCCCCAGTCTTCACACTCTGCCCCTCACCAAAACAAAAAATGAAAACAAACTGAGAAAGAGACAGGTGTTAACACCTCTAGCTAGGGAAGGATTAGGGTTATAGTGGGGCAAATCCTGGGTATCTGAGCAAGAAGCCTCAGACTTCCTACCCAGCCCTGAACCCTCCCCCTTCCCTGGAACTTCCCCCCCACCTTCAAGCTCACCAGGGCCCCTCCAGACTGAGGCAGAGCCTAGCTGAACCTATCCTCACCTACCCTGCCCCCACCACGTCTTGCTTATTCATTCTCCCCATGTTGAGGAGGACTGACAGCCCAGGACCCCCTTTAGGGAGTTGGTCACTGACCTTTGGTGTTAGAAAAAAAAGCTCATACTGATTAATCCTTGGGTGCTTTGCAGGTTATCTTGCTAGATCTCCCAAACAATTCCACTTTTACAGATGAGAAAACTGAAAATCAAAACAGATCAGTGGGGGCGCCTGGGTGGCTCAGTGGGATGAGATCTGACTTGGGCTCAGGTCATGATCCCAGAGTCTTGGGATCACCCACAGTTGGGCCCCCTGCTCAGCTGGGAGTCTGCTCCTCCCTTTCCCTCTGTCCCTTGCCCCGTTCAAGTGCACAGGGCAGGCACTCGCACTCTCTGTCAAATAAATAAAATCTTTAAAAAAAAAAAGGGGGGGGGGGACCTGGGTGGCTCAGGGGGTTAAGTCTCTGCCTTCGGCTCAGGTCATGATCTCAGGGTCCTGGGATCGAGCCCCACATCGGGCTCTCTGTTCAGCCAGGGAGCCTGCTTCCTCCAGAGTCTCTCTCTCTCTACCTGCCTCTCTGCCTACTTGTGATCTCTATCTGTTAAATAAATAAATAAAATCTTAAAAAAAAAAAAAAAGGACCAGTAGGTAAGCCAGTTTCACAGCTAAAACAGGAGCAGAGCTGAAATATGTACCCGCACCTGACCCCAAAACTCATGTTGTTTCCACTGTTGATTCAATAAATGGTTATTAAGGACCTTTTTATTCCAGGCGCTGTGGCTCCTGCCTTCCTGTCTCTCAGAAAGGGAGGCAGACAATAAGCAAAAATCCCCATGTAATTATGAACCGTGAGAAACTCTGAGAAGCAAATGAAAACAGGGCATCACAGGAGAATAACAGTGGAGGGACTTAGCAATGCCACACACGCTCTCTTGGGGCACGAAGAGAAAGCCTAAGGCGGCCAAGGAGCAGTTGAGATTGCTCAGGGAAGTCTGGAAGAAGATCTGAAGAGCCGGGGGCCTGGGCTGGCACCCCCGGCCTACTGCAGGTGGGCCAAGGCTTGGTTCTCTCATAGGCCCTGCCTCCCAGGATCCTCACCTTGTGTTCCTCCAGCTCTGCTGTGTACACTGCCGTTCCCTTTTCAGGGTTTCCTTCCTTGCCATCTCCAGAGTCTCCTGTCACCAGATACAGGTCTGCTCTCCTTTTCAGGACTGATTGCAACAAAGTAGGTAGTCTTCTGCTTCCTGGAGGGAGAGGAGGCGGGGGTTAGAGCTCAGGATCCCAGAAGCCCCACCTGCCAGTGCCATTGCTCTTTCTCCATCAGCTAGTTCCTATTTGAGACTGAGGGCCTCTGAAGCTGGAAAACCAAGCCACATGGCACCCCATCATAGTTCACTCTCCCCACGGTGGGGGCAAGGAGGTGGGAAGTGGGAAGGGAACTCACAAGCATCTCTGGAAGTTACGGAGTGCCAGCACCAGGACAGACTTCCCACGTCATTTCATTGCCCCCTCACCGCAGCCCTATGATGCAGGCAGAACTGCACCCATTTCTCATAAGGAAATTGAGACAGGTCTAGAGACAGGTTGTGAACAGCCCAGGGCCACACAGCTAATAAGTGCGAAGTCTATATGAGTCTGTATGAGTCCAAAGCATGGCCCTTCCCATGGCTCTGAGACAGGCATTTTCCCAGGCCATAACACCCACCTCTCTGAGATGGGGCTCCAATTCCTCACATTGGTCCCTGGACCTGGCCACATTGTCCACAGCCTTGGGCTCCAGAAGCCTGTAAAAATAGCTTGATGGAACTTCATCCAAATTTGCAACCAAAAGACCCTCCAGGAAGAGCTACATCCTTGCCTCTGCTAAACACCCTCTACCTAATAGCCTCCCCCAATTCTATATACACACCCCACAGAGCCTCATTCTAGAAACAATAAGCACTCTAGAAAGAAACTGAGCTCCCTTAGAAAAACTCCAAATGCTGCTCCCCAGCAACACTTTGATAGCAGGGGGTAGTTCAAAGGACCAGTGAAATTTCAGTGTAAGCTTTTCACTTCTGAACTAAAAAGGGAAAACCAAAGGCCTCACCATACTGGGGAGGGCTAGCCCTGGAGAAGGTTGAGTCTCCTCCACTGAGCTGCTCCACACTTTCCAACATCTTCAGCTAGGAAAGAAAACACCCACACCAACAAAATCGCTGCTGCAGGGGAAGGCTGGCCATGTCCCTATAAGTCCCTCAGAAGCACTGTGTCCTCAGCCATCAGAACCTCTGTGGCACTTGGTCAGCGCCTGGGGTGGGGTGCTGGCACTTTCTGTGCAGGAAACGTTCTGCACAGGGGGCTTTAATTTCACTGTACTTCACTTCTGCTGTCTTACTGAGCACCTACTGTGTGCTGGGGATAAACACAGGGAGGTTGATAAAGCCAGTCCCAGCTGGTCAAGGTCACGAGCTATTCCTATGCCACTGAGGGAGGGGGCTTGGCGGGCCACAAGGCAGAGTGAAGCTGTACAAAACATGGATCTGGACAACTCAGTAGGAGAACAAAGGAGAGTGGCCTCATGAAACCAGCAGGTTTTGGTCCAACTCCGAGGCATCAGTTACCCTGGAGGGTAGCAGGATGTGAGTGAGTTGGAGGTGTCAGAAGTTTTCCTGGAGGCTGATCCAGATAGAATGAGGAGGTTTTCTGAAGGGGGAAGAAGAGGGCAGGCTTGAGTGAGGAGGGGGCTCTGGGAGGTGTTGGGGGTATGGCGTAAGGGGCTGTACCAGCCAGGACACCTCTACCTCAAACACTCCTGGTGCCCAGAAACAGGAATTCCCCCTCTCCCTCCCCATGCTGCCCAACTCCAGCCTTCCTGTGCTCAAGGGAATCCAGATATTGTTGGGGTATCTGGATCTCCAGTATCTTGACTCAGGAAGACCCCTACAATTGTTATTTCTTTGGGTAATTTCACTGTCAACATTCCCTTTGAGTCTACCATGTCCAGAACTTGGAACTCAGCCTTTGGAGTTCTCTGGAAAGAGAAGGGTAAAGGTCATGCTGAGGCTGACACAAAAGATCTCTCCAGAAAAGCCTCCCTAGAGCAGCCCCACTCTGGGCTCCCCTCCACAATCCCCTTCCCTTCTGAGGAGGCCCTCCAGTTGAGGCTCCCAGGAAACACTGAGGTCACCAGGAGTCATCAAGGGGTTACACAATCCCGGGTTTGAACCCATTCTGCTACCTTCTTACCAAATGACCTCAGATAAGTCACTCTCACTCTTTGAATCTGTTTCTTCATCCATAGAAGGAGAATGCTAATAGTATCTACTTCCTGAACTTGAGAAAACTATTTTTTTTAAAGATTTTATTTATTTATTTATTTGATAGACAGAGATCACAAGTAGGCGGAAAGGCAGGCAGAGAGAGAGAGGGAAGCAGGCTCCCTGCTGAGCAGAGAGCCTGATGCAGGGTTCCATCCCATGACCCTGAGATCACAACCTGAGTCAAAGGCAGAGGCTTAACCCACTGAGCCACCCAGGGGGCTCAGTTTCCCCCATGAACTTGAGGAAATTAAATAAAACAACAAGGGAAATTAAATAAAAAATAAAACACAAAACACAAGTTCATTCCCCATGAACTTGAGGAAATTAAAACAAAGCAATCAAGTGCTTATTAGCGAAATGCCTTGCACACGTACTAAAAGCTCAGTAAGTGTGAGCTAGTCCTATTTCACTATTTATGAGGCTGAGATGAGACAAGGGAAACTAAAGCTAAAGAATTAGGAGTTGGGAAATAAGAACTAAGCAGAGTCTAGTCTCTGACATTTGTGCGAACTCGTGTAGGTATAAAGTCAAGCAATTCTGGAAAGTCGCCCATCTGTGTGGACTCTGCCCAGACTGACAAGGCGCCTCCATAAGGGCCTGGCTACCAGGTCAGCTGTTGCACTGGGGTTAGGGGAGCCTGTGTGGAGGTCCTGCCAGGCCAAGTGCCTTTCTCTCAGAACTTCTAGATGTGAAACTACAGAGGAGAAAGACCTTCCACTGCTAGGTTGGGGGGATGAGGGTGGGCAGGTCTGAATCTCCAAAGAAAAATGCATTTTGGAACTAGTGGAAACGTGACAGAACTGGAAATAGTGCCTCAAATCCATCCTTTATGTGTGACATTAACGTCTGGGGCCCATTTGTTTATTGAGCAATGTACAAGACTGCACGTACTTTGTCCAAGAGGAAAGAAAAATGAAACCTTGTGCACAAAAACAGTATAGTATGGGGAAGGGGGAAAAAGGCTAACTTTACAGAAGAGAAACGTGATAAACACCCCATCAGCCAGGTGACCAAGGTCAACACCAACAGCAATAAGTCATGTGGATGGCACATCCCCTTGCTATGACGCAGTGAGAATGGCGCTTTACCTCTACGGTCTCCCTCTCCAAAACCCATTGACTCAGTCTAGCCATGAGAAAGAAACATCAAGCAAATTCAGGTAGACACGCATCCTACAATATGCCTGACCAGTGCTCCTCAAAACTGTCAAGGTCATCAAAAAGAAGGAAAGCCTGAGAAGTTGTCAGAGCCAACAGAAGTCTCAGGAGATAAGATAACTAAAGGTAATGTGGATGAGATCTTGGAACAGAAAAGGGATCTTAGGTAAGCACAAAGATAATCAGAGTAAAGTATGTGTAGTTAACAGGAAAGCAAAACAAACCAAAAACCTATGCACACTTTAACCATACATCAGCACCATGTAGTTAAAAAATAAATAATCTTTCATTTGTAAGGACTTTTTTTTAAAGTTTGGTTTCACCTCTGCCTCTGAATTTTCTTTTTCTGAATTTTTTTTTTAAGAAATCTTTATTTCATGGTTTTGTGGGGGTTTTTTGAAAAAAAAAGAAAAAAAGAAAAAAAAGAAACCTTGCCTCTGAATTTTTTATGCAAACAGACAGCATTTCCCTTATAGGAAGTTAACTGACTTAGTCGGATTTTTTTTTTGTACTAAACACTTTCCCTGTCCCTGGAGAATAACTCGATCATGGCAAAACATATGAATCCTAGTTTAAAGGTTTTTTGTTTGTTTGTTTTCTGTTTTCCTTAAACTGGTCATTTAGCAAACTGTTTTGGGTTTTTTTGTTTTGTTTTGTTCTGTTTTGTTTTGTTGAGAACCAGCTTTTAGAAAATTGCCTCTTGGCAATTTGCTTCTCAGAGAATTAACTCAAGTCTTTGAACTTGGATACCCGATAACCATAACTGTGAAATTTGCCTGAAGCCCCTCACTTGCTTAACAAAACTCCCCCTGTGGAAAGGCCCACCACCTCCCAAGTAATCTGGGCCCTGTTCTTGGTCACATAGCGGCACGGGACACCGGCTCTCAAAGGTACAGTGGAATCCTTAGGTTCTTTTCCATCTCTTGGTGAGATCTAAAAGGGCTGCCGCAGAGATGTCTGAGCCGGGAAAGTCCTCACCCTCGGGTGTGAGACACTGAAGTCTCCCAGTGAGGGTTCAACAGCACTTACCCTGGGGTTTCCGAAATCCAAAAAAACTGAGTTTTGAGGCAAGGGAATGGAACAGACTCCTCTATAAATCCTGCAAGCCCTTAGGGACTTCTGGTCACCCACTCAGTCATGAACTCCAGGGAACAGGAAGGGTAACAGCCCACAGCGGAAGGATGGGGCTGAACTTTGACTGAACGCTCCTTCTGCGTGGCCACTGTGACAAATGATTCTCCTAATCTACCTCATTGGATTTTTGCAACAGTCTTATCAAGTTGACACAGGAGGAAACAGACCTGGAGGGAGAAAGCAAGTTGTCCTGGGGTCACCCAGCCGGCAGGAGGCAGAGCCAGGCTTAGAAACCAGGTGCCCTCGGCTCTAAGGCCTGTGTCCTTCCTTAACCACTAAGCAAACTGCCTCCTTTTATTTATCCATTGAAATGAGAAACATATAAACACACCAGAAGACCTCAGCTAATTTAAGAGTGAATTATTTACAAAGCAGAAACGTGGGAAAGGAAGACGTTAGGAATAATTTCCAATAAAAATAAATTTCCACTCCTCCCCACCATTCCTTTCTCCCCATGCATTTCTTTTTTGCATTTTTTCCAGTTAATTTAAATTCCAGTTAGTTAACATCTTTTGTGCATTTCTTAAACTGAGGGGTATGGACACATGCAGAGAGGTTCTAGTACATGCAAGTTCTCTGTTGACTGGCTGCCATGCTGGCTGGCAATGGAGCGGTGACAGCATGGCAGAGCAGGAGTGGGCAAAGTCTCCTGGCTGGCCATTTCTTTTTTTTTTTAAAGATTTATTTATTTATTTATTTGACAGAGAGAGAGAGATCACAAGTAGGCAGAGAGGCAGGCAGAGAGAGAGAGAGGAGGAAGCAGGCTCCCTGCTGAGCAGAGAGCCCGATGCGGGACTCGATCCCAGGACCCTGAGATCATGACCTGAGCCAAAGGCAGCGGCTTAACCCACTGAGCCACCCAGGCGCCCCATGGCTGGCCATTTCTTACCCCCTCATGCTAACCTTGGGGCCCAGAACCCAGTTTATCAAACAGTCCTTTACCCTCCCGTCTCTCCAGTATGTCCTCTTGGGTGAGGTCTATCCTGTGGTACTGGTGTCCCCAGAAATTTCTCCTCCCTCTCACCAGAGAATAGCAGTGAAATCTGTCAGCGTCAAGGATGCTTCCGACAGCAATCACATTCCCTCCAGGATCCACCTCTTGGACCCCAACTCTTGTGACTTCCTCAAATCTGCTGGACATTGTGCCTGGACCAACTGGAGAAAAAGAAGCTAATATCAGTTTGCGAGAGGGGTATATTGGTTCAGATTTTTAAATCTACCTTTGGCATCCTAGGGTCCGAAAGTTCTAGAATGATCAGGACTTGAATTATTTAACTTCCCTGTTCCTAGAAGGCGAGGTGGTCACTACACACTAAGGAGGGTGACCATCACAAATGCCAGATTCTCCTCTGTCCTTTATAGAACGCTTCTGGAGGAAAGATGGAGCACTGATTACCCCTAATGGACAGGAGAGCGAGACCTATTTTCTGCATTTCCCACAGCCGAGTTGCTCCTTTGCTCAGAGAGGCCTGAGGGGTAGGAAGGCAGGCCCACCATCTTCCAGCCAGAGCCTCACCAGTGTTGATGAACAGAGGACCCAGGAAGGGATAAGGGGCATGGCTGCCAGACCTCACCCTGCCAACCCCAATGATTACTTCTTCCCTTGGCTCTCCCTTCTGGGCCTCCATATTCTGGAAGGCAGAGGGATGGGTGCTCCTACCAACCATTTCCCAATGAGACAGTGGTAAGTCAGCCTCAGAAAGAAATAAGAGAGAAAAGATGGAGTGTAAGAGTGGCATGGGGGTGGGTGCCCTGGAGAGCCCCCCATCCTTAGGCCCGATCTCCTCAGTTAACGGTCGGCCTCTGAAGGGTCCCCTTACTCTGGGTAAAATAAAATGAATCCCAAAACCGCATCTGGGGGATCTCCCCCACCCACTCTCCCCTTCACCCACTCCTGGTCTACAATTGGCCCCTGTTCCTCTCTAGCTCCCCTGCGGGACCCTCCATAGGCCCATTACCAGTGCAACCTGATACGTACGGCTGGTCCTTCCCTGTTTCTACTCAGTGGTGGCTCTTTGTCCCCAGCACACTGGACCCTTCAGGTGCTCTTACCTCCAAATCCTCTTTTTTTTTTTTTCATGTATAAACAGGTTTTATTCCCATCGCTATATGCACCCCTCAGAAAAATTACTAGAGACATCTGAACTGTAAGAAAGGATACTGTCAGATTACCACTGCTTGTCCTCACTCATCTGAAGATGTTTTCACCATGATATCTAGAAATCCTTTTTTTAAGATGTACTTATTTATTTGAGAGAGAGACAGAGGGAGAGCGGGAGAGAGAATCTCAAGCAGACTCCCTGCTGAGTGCAGAGCCCAACGCAAGGAACAATCTCCCAACCCTGAGATCATGACCTGAGCCAAAATCAAGAGTCAGATGCTTAATCAACTGAGCCACCCAGGGACCCCTGCCAAATCCTTCTCTTTCTCTCCCCTTCTGCCCCTCTGCCGCCTCTTCCCCTTGAGATCTATTTCCCTTTCTTCAGACTCTGCCTTCCTCCTGGGGCCAGGACTCACCTCCCAAGCTTTCTGGGCTTCACCTCCCCATCCTCCCTCTAAGTCCCTTTCCTCTGGCCACTTTCCTCTAAGTCCCTTCTGGCTCGCCCAGGCACCTACTCACCCATCATGGTGGCCAGCTCTCAGCTCACTCCCAGCCTGGGAGTTCTTCTGGGGGCCCAGAAAGGCAGTGTCCGGGACCCACAGGCCCATCCACTCACCTCAGCTGCTCACCAGGAATGACGACTGTGGAAATCCCCTGTAAGGTCTCTGCACAGGGGCTGGCAGGTGTGTCTCAGGAACCCCTAGGAAGGGAACAGAAAGAACTGGAAAGCTGGGGGGTAGGGCTGGGTGCCCCACCTCTCAGGCCTTCAGATAAGCCATGATCTGGCCAGAGGCAGGTCAAGCCAGAGGGAAGAAAGTCTTTCCCCCTCTTGGACTCAGGGAGCCGGAGGGAGAGATATCTATATATTCACCTGGTACGTACTCGAGGTGCATTTGGGCCAGAGGATGGTGCACGGGAGATGCCGCTGCCTGTCCTCTCGCCTACCTTCTTCTCCAGGAAGAAGCCTTCGGCCCCCACCCCTCAGTCCTCAGAGATAACCACCTGAGTGAGGCTGCCTGTCTTCTGGGCCCCCTCAAAGCAACACCTAAGGAGAGGATCATGGCAGTGACAACAGGAACAGTACTAATGTAACCGCCCTGTACTAAGTACTTACACAGTGCCAGGTATTGTGCTAATCCTCACAACAGCCCTGACCAGGATTATCCTCCCACCACAGAGGAAGAAACTAAAGCTCAGAGAAGCAGGGCCTTGAGGCTGGGAAGGATTTGAGCACCAGCCCCTCACCCTGACTGCGCTCCTGCGAGTGCACGGAAGCTCTCAGGGCTCCGCCACCCTCACGAATGGGCCCAGGTGGCCGACTGGCTACCCCCAGCACTGTGTAGGCCTCACTCGGTGGACTTGGGCAAAAACACTGCACTCTTCCCAACACCCACTCCAAGCACGCTGCCGCTGGCAGTGCCAGGCAGCAGCCCCAACCGCACGGGGCGGCTCTTCCCTTCTACCTGGGCCTTCACACCTGTCTCAGGACTAGCACAGGTCACTGCAGAGCATACAATGAAAGGTCCAGAACCTCAAAGACCAGAACTCCTTCACTAAAGGACTCCCTCCTTTCCTGGACCAGTGAGCCTTAACAAGACCTGGAAGCTTACATCTTCCCTACCCCAAGGATGCTTCCAGAAGAGGAAAGGAAGCACTGATTCCCCTGAAGACGGAAAGGCCAGGAGGAAATGCAGACCTCCCAGGGAAGAGAAGTGAGAACAGGGGAGGGCATCCTGAAAAAAGGACTGGGCACCCCTTGGGACTCCATCTTCGTTCACGAATCACTGACCCCCTTCTTGGCCAAGCACAAGCCATCCCTCTGCCGGCACGGCCCATCTCAGCCAGCCCCCGTAGACTAGAGGTGTAAGTTCAGACAGAGGAACGGCCAGGCCAGGTCACAGAGAACTCTGCCCTCTGGCCTGCTGTTCCCTCTGCCAGTTCCCTCCCAGCCCCTCAGGCTGGTGCTGTCAGGGGAGGGCACCAGGAAGAGGGGCAGCCCCAGAGCCTCGGCAGAGGGTCCCCTTCACTCCCACACTGCCCTCAGTGGGAGCCTCAGCCCCAATCCCTGCCCCTTCCCCCGGGGCCCTCCAGGAAGTAGAGGCCAGACTCAGGGGAAACAGGAACACATTGTCCTTTATTTGCATTTCTCAGAATACTGTACAAAGGGAGTAAAAATCCTATTCACACATTGCTTAGAAAGATTTTGAGGTGAAAGTTCCCTATGATACATGGGGTGGGGAGCAGGGGAACCAGGAGGCAGGAAACGGGACCAATGAGCTTCCCTCCTCCCTCAGGGGCCTGGGAGGGGGCGTGGGCACCCACTCCTTTTCAAAAGTAACACAGAATCTGGCCAGATTGGAAAGGGTGAAAGGCAGCTCCTCTCCAGCCCACACTCAGGCTCCTGCCCCGCATCTCCCACCCCCAGGCTGAAGAGACAGCGCCCGTGGGTCACTCGGACTCCTTCTGCTATTCTGTGGCCCGCCCGCCCCATTTAGGGGCGGCCCCAGAGCCCCACGAGGTGGAAGCTGCAAAAGGGCCCGACCACTCACATGTCCCAGTTCCCCCATGCCCCTCACACCACTGCACAAGGCAGTGTCAAACTGTGCTGACCAGGACTCACAGGCCTCTTCCACCCCTCCCCACCCCTCATGCTAACTCGGGAGCTCTAGACCCCCCACAGCCTCCCGGCCTATTATCACCACCAGGCCAAGGGGAAAGGAACTCTCTGAGCCTGCCCCCAACCTGACCACTTCCCAAAGACCAAGGTTAGGTCTGGCTTCTATCCCCATCCTCCTCCCTGACACTTCCTGTCTCTGCTGCTATGTGGCCCCTTCTTCCAAGTCTCAATTCACCATCCCCACCCCTGCCCCAACCACCCTCCCCACCTCCACCAGGGCCAAGATGAGAGCAGCCACGGCCCCCTCACCTCTGGGTCCAGGCCAGCCCCACCCAGCCCCACCCACCTTCTCCTGGCCCTCCCCACTTCAATCCAGTACCCAGGGTGGGTTGTAGAGGAGCTGCCAAAAGCACAAGACTCAATAGACAGTTCGCCACCCAGGAGGATGGGGCACCATCACGCGCTTGCTTTTACATGTACGAGCACGCACTGAGTGTCATCCTAAAGACTTAAGAATTAAAGTAAAACCATCGAGAAGCTGTACCGTCCCCCCTGCTCCCCTTGCAGGGGTTAAAGTGCTTTAGCAGTCTGAGGATGAACAAGTGAGCAGGGGTTTCTCTTGTCCCAACCTCACAGGTCTGCATTCAGCCGGGAGCCCAGCCCATTCCATGACTGCCCCCACGAAGTCTCTATCCAAAAGGCAAAAAGAAAAGATCAAAAATATCAGAAAGGGTCAGAGACCTGGGGGGGGCCCACCCGAACCCCACTACAAGCTACTTCAAGTCGGCTACCAGGGGAAGTGAGGGGCGAACTAGGGCCCAGAGGCTCGACCCCCATCTCTAGCAGGATCCAGAGGCTCCGTCTGTCTTCAGCATCACAGCACAGGCTTCTACCCTCCCCCGCCAGCCAGGCAGGGGACAGGGCTGTGCCTTCAGTACTTATTGATTCCAAAAATCCGGACGCCATGGAGCTGGGGCAGCTTGGGGATGAGCACACTCATCAGGGACACGGTGTTGAGGATGAAATGGATCTGGTCATACTTGGTATAGAAGCTGGTGAGGAAGTACCTGGGTGGGAAGGTTGGGAAGAGGCATAAGACTCTGTTTGGAGGAGCCCTTCTTCCCTCACTCCTGGGTGGGGAGGGGCAGATCCCTGATAGCTAAGGAGTTATGGGAAAGACCCCCAGAACAGAAGCAGGATGGCAAGATCGCCGCCGTTAGAGAGGTTGCTCCCAACCCAATCCCCTTGCGTGACCCCAGCTCTGCGGGCTGACATCACTGCAGCCAGGGAGGCCCATCTGGGCCAGGGAGGTGCAAGACCTGAGCCCAGCAGAGACTCAGGGATACTCCAACTTCCCCTCCTCTGCTCACTCCCAAGCCAAAGCCAGATCTGGGGGCATGTTTAAGCCTGGCAGGGCCCAGGGTTCCCCAGGCGTTGGCCCGCCTGCTGGCGTCCTTCTCTACTCAAGGCACTCACAGCACAATGGGGGTGATGGTTAAGAACTTCCGAGACGCTGTGAACTGGACCCCATAGTCCATCTGCTCCCAGTGGGTTAGCAACCTCGCCTTGCCCTGGTCCGGAGTCTCGAAGGGTGTCCCCTTCACCGTGTGCAAGAAGATGTACATGCCCTGGGGGGAGGGGCCTTTGTTAGAGGACACAAACAGCAAAAGGCCCTCCAGCTCAGCTCCTCTACCCGAGTCAAAGAAGTGCGCTCTGGACTACGTGGAGCTGTCCTCTGCGGGGCAGAGGGCTGTGGGCTGGAGGTCAGGATGGAGCAGCTGGGAGCCTGGCAGGAGACAAAGGGGACCCACTGGGTGAGAGGGCAGGCCTGGCATGAGGATAAGGCATGGGGAGAACTTAGCTGCAGAAATGCCCGTCTGGCCCAGTGTGAGAGAGGCGGGGACAAGCTGATGGCCCCTGCTTGGTTGCCAGAGTACAAGCTAGCAAGCAGGGGCTGCGGGAGCGGAGGGGCCGGAGTGGAAGATGGCTGGAGATCTGGGCTTGGGAGAAGGGCATTTCTGTGCCAGGCTGGGCACCTCTGGAGCCCTTAGTTCAGTTCCCAGTGCCCCTCCCTCCAGGTGCACAAGCCACCCACATCCTGGGGATGTGCATAGATCCGCAGATTTTCGTCCTCAGAGTGCACAGGGCTGGAACCCAGAAGTTGCGGGGAGACTGAGAGGACAGCTGGGTCTGGGGTCCGGGGACAGATGTGGTCAGCATGTCACCCTGACATCTGGCCCGCAGCTGAGGGGGCTCCTCCCCCTCCTCAGCCCCCAGAGCCTGGGCAGGCAGTAGGCAGGCCCTCACCATGTTGTGGATGAGGTTGGTGAGGGTCCAGACCACAGGGACGCTGACGAAGGGGATGCTGAGCAGCACGACATGCAGAAGCCCGATGGCCAGCACGTAGGACAGCCAGATGCCGCGGCTGTTCATCACCCGCGTGTTGGGGTTCACCTCACTGTGCGCCGTGCCCACGTTCATCCTGCCGCCCCTCTCCTGCCGCTGCTCTGCAAACAAGCAGCACAGGTGAGACAGGTCACACCGCTTTCCCTGCCCCCTCACACCGTCCACATCCTGCAGGGACGGAGGCTCTGCTCTCCCCAAGAACTCCAGGCGTTCTGCTGCTTTGACTCTCCAGCGAAGAGGCCCAAGAAGGGCCATGTGGACTTAACTCCGTTCATTTCCCACTGCTCGGCTGGGATACACACCAGGCCGCCCCACACGTCGGCAGATCTGGACGGCGCCCCTCCAGGCACTGGGACTGCCTGGGTGGATAGGTCATCAGGAGGCATCCAGCCCAGGGCAAAGAAACCACTGCTTATTCCCCAATCTCATCTTCCAGAGCATTCCCATGAGGGCCCTCTTCCCACAAGGTCTGGGGGAGAGGAGAAGAGGCCTGGCCCCTCAGAATCACGCAACATAAGCGCTCTGGATAGTCTTGCTGAGGGCCTGATATGGGGCATCTCCAACCTCTGAGCTCCCCGCAGCGTGAGAATGATCAAAAGGGGGTGGAGCCCGAGAGAACAGGCAGAAGCAGGTTCAATTTATAGGGATCATTGCTTCTATCCTCTCCCCTAATTCTCCCATCCTGGGGTTCTCCCAAACCTGACCCAGGAGAACTGACAGAGTGGAAAGAGGGAGAGAAGAAAAGTGAAGACAACAGACTAGGGACAACCTCTGCCCAGACTTGGAGGCCTCTTTCTTGGTGACACAAAACAACCCATGCAAGATGTTTTATCCATTTGGCAGCCACTCAGGCTAACCCTTGTGATGCCACCCGCTCTGCTGCCAAACCACCAGGGCCCTTTTCCCACCATAGGAGGGGTGAGGATGGAGAACGTGGCCAACATCTACAGCTCTCAAGTCCCTGAAACCCATATCAACACTCCCCTCCCTAGGACACAAACACTACACCTGCCGCCTGCCTCCTGCCCCCCTTACTCCCTGCCCAGCCCAGCCTCACCTCAGCCTCTTTTCCCAGCATCTGCCTTCCCTTGCCCAGCTCCAGTGGCAGAAGTCCTGCAGCACAAGGAACCAGGAGGGCTGCTCGTGATGCTCCAGAAACAATACAACCCAGTTGCATTCCTGGATGCACATAAGGAGGGGAACGAGCAGCCCCTTGTCTAGAGCTCGGCTGTCCCCAGATCCCCAAGGGCCCAGGAACCAGCAGGAGGTTAGAAAAGACTCACCTCCCTAGGTGAGGGAGCATCCTGCCTGATAAAGACCTTAGGTCATCACCATGGTAACAGCCCCACCTTTCCTGGGGGTGCAGAAAGGGGTCCTGGAAGGGGGTATCCAGAAAGTACCCAGAAGGCCATATCCCTCACCCTGCTCCAACAACCCCCCTCAGATTCAGCTGCTATCTATCTCTGGCTAGGATCACAGCCAAGCCTGTGTGGGAGCCAGGATTCTCAAGGATCAGTTCCTTACTTCCAGAACAATGAGAACAAGTTGCCTCTTCTCAGAGAGCTCCAAGCTAAGAGACCTCAGGGGAAGCGGGACCCACAACACACCTTTCCGACATGCAAACATGTGTGAGATGGCCCAGGGTGCATCCTAGAAGTAATGCTCCCAGGGTCCATCAGCTCAGCCCATTAGGCTGGATAATTGGGCCTAAGAGAAACCCAAGGAACTAGAAAACCTGGACTAGCTTGGTTGTTTACCTTCACAGGGCCTTGGAGCTTTAGTTGCCCTAATACGGCTCCTGGGACGCTTACTATGCAAAAGCCTGGGGCAGTGGGGAGCTGGCTAATAAATAAGGCCTCTGAAACACTTTGACTAAGGAGAAACATAGAGCTCCCAAAGTCTGATCAGAAACTGCTGTCCCTCTCCACTTCTCCCTAACCTAGATAGACAAAGGTGTAGGAGTGCAGAGACCGGTAGCTGTCCCTCATATTTTGTGCAGCAGTACCAATGGCTTTGTTGAATCCCAGCTCACCCCACACTTCTTTCTTGCTGAACATTCAGTGAAGATCAAAGAGTCTAGGAGGGGCCTAGACTTAGGATCTAACTGGTACCCTCAGCAGCTGCCCCGGCAGCAGAAATCCCAGAAGATCCCCCACAAAAGACAGAAGAAATCAAGAAACTAAGGAAAAGACTGGCAGCCAGAAAGCACTCCTAAGAGGTTTGTGTGACTAAGTGTACATACCACTTCCATTCATAAAAAACAAACAAACAAACAATTGCCCCTCACCCAGAGGGAAGAAACAGGGAGAAGAACCTGACAGAGGCAGAGTAAGTCTACAGCAGCTGAGGCCGAAAAGTTCTGTTGCCCTCGCTGGCAGGTGGCTGCCGTGGCAGTGCCTGATGTGGTTTCATAACCTGTCTCGAACCAAAGCCTGCAGCAACTCTGTTCTGTTAACTACTTTCTCGCTGGTAGCTCTTTTCTACTCCTTCCCCCCACCCCGCCCCCGCCTGGCTCCGCACACAAATATCCTGGCCCAGCCTGTCAGTCTGGCACCTAAGCCCGGGCCACATTGCTCCCCAGGACAGCTGCCAGGTGAGCGCTTCCTATTCTTTCCCCCAAGTAAAGGCAGTCCTTTAAGCAGCAAGCCTTTCGCCTTCTAGATGAGGAGCACAAAACATCCAAGTCCAACGGGGAGACCCTGGCAGCACTCCACAATGCCATTCTCAGTCTGCCCACCGCCCAACCCGCAGGGCCACAGTCGCACACCTCTCAGCTCTGGTCCAGCCTCCCAGAATGGCGAGGGCCCTGGGAATGGAAAGACGGCGAGTACCGGGGCGAACCCCCACTAGCTAGGAAGGGGGTGAAACGAGGAGGTGGAGTCTATGCTATTGTTGGGATTTCGGAGCGGTACCTCAAGCCAAAGAGGGGCCTCCCGCTATGCTCCCCTGCCTGGGACCTCGCACTCGGGGCCCGGCCCAGCCCGGCCGGGCCCGGCCCGTAGCCCCACCCCCACCTCCACGCGTTCACCCAGCCCCGGAGGCAGCCAAACCTTTATCCCCGAAGCCCTGCCTCTCCCCGCCCCCTCCCCCAGCCCAAGCACTCCTCCCGATACCCCAGACTCGGTCTTCCACACCCACTCTCCCTTGTGGACATCCCTTCGGCTGATGCAGCCCCTCGGCTGATGCACCCCCTCCCACCTCCGCTCACCCTGCCCGGGTCCCCTCTAGCCCAGGCGCTTCCCCAGCAGCCCCCACCTTCTTTACCGCCCCGCCTCTAGCCCCAAGAGGAGGTTCCCAGTTCGGCCACCCCGAAGCCGCTCGCCCGGACTCACCGTACAGGGCCGGGCGTCTAGGGCCCAGGAGGGGTGCCCGGGGCCGGGGCCGGGGCCGGTGCTGCTCCAGCAGCTGTAACAAACCGCGGCAGCAGCCACCCCGCTGGCAGCTTCGGCCGAATCAGCGCCCCGCGCCGGCCCCGCAACGTCACCGCCCAGAGCCGGCCCGCCGGGTGCCTCCTGGGAGTTGTAGTTTCTCCCTCTGCCCGCATACGGGTCCGCCCGGTGCCTCCTGGGAGTTGTAGTCTCCCCTTACCTCGCTGCAGTTTCGGCCTTGCTGGGGCGACAGGGCTAGACGTTTCAGTAGCACGCGAAACTAGTATCAGATGGTATTCCTTTGGCGGGTAGCAATTCCTGCTTTTGCATTTAAGCGCGGTTTACTCTTGCCTGGTTTTGAGATCAGGAAATTCAGAGTTTTAAGTGACTTGGTATAGATTCTTGCTGGGTCCCAGAGATTCTGACCCCATGTCAGATTTTTTTCACTACGCCTCGCTGGCTCTGCCCTGGCCATGTATTGGCCTCACGAGAAACAGACTAGCCGGGTTCATTGCCCTTCCAGACCCTCATGGAAGCTGGCTTCTCATGACATTAGTTAGGAGCAGAGCTTGGAGGGCCAAGAATGCAGCCTATGGACAGCATTTGTCCCAAGCCTGAACGGCTTTCAGTTAACTTGAGCCAACCCCCCAGCCCACATCCTTGGCCTCCCCCACATTAGGCATCAGAAGAAGCCACATGTCTTGCGAAGACTCCATGATAAATAGGAGCCCGAGTTCTAGTCTCTGGTCAGCTTGTGTGGCTTTGGGTGGAAGGCTCCATCTCTCTGGGCCACAGTTTTCTTGGCCACACGCCGCAAAGGCACGGATTTTATTGCCAGGCTAGCCTAACATAGCCTAACATAGGCTCTCTTTCACCAGCAGCATGACCCCTGCAAATAACTTATCTTGACCTCCAGTGCTACCCCTGTGAAACCCCACCTCCAAGGTTACCTACATTCAAAAGAATGTAAGTAAAGCACCTGTTGCATTGTAGGAAGCTATACCGTAGGAGGTGGAACTAAATGGCCTTGAGGTCTCCTGGGTCAGTCCCACTCTCCATGTCACCAAAAAGGCCTTGTTTGAGTCATTTACACTGCCTCCACCCGCTTCTAAGTCCACTCTGAACGGCAGGGCTCGAAGAGAAGGGTCAGATGACGTCATGACATGCCAACTGACTGGCCGTAAACACACCCTGAACGAATGAGAGGGGCCGGAAGGGAGAATGCTGGCCCAGGAAAACTGTGGAGCACTTCCCTGAGACTTCACCTGCCCTTCTCCAGGCGACAGCCAGGAAACAGTCATCACAAACCTGGAGTGGGCTCCCAGAGGCACCTAGTAGGAAGCAAGTGGAAACCTGAACCACTCAGAGCAGGAGAACAGGAAGCTTCTCAAATATTTCCAGGGCCAGTGGCTGAAGAGCGCTCATCCCAAGACTTACATAACCACCCCAGAGTCTGAAAAACTTCTACCTTATATGAAGGTTTCTCCTGCTTCATGGGAGCCCCTTTTTGTAGTCAGCCTTCTAAAGCCATAAGCAAACAACTGAGTATTGGTCTTTCTACAGAAACCTCCCAGCATTGAGGCAAAAAAGATCTTATTTTTTCCTAACTGAGCCTGCTTAATTCCTTTGACTCTTCTCTGGAATTCTTCTATCAGCCCTCAAGTTGATCGAGCTCTCTGGATCTTTGCCTCTGGATCCACGTCTCGAATAAGGGCCTGACTAATGCATAGTCTAACGGAAAGATTACCCGACATGCCATGCCCTATTAATAACTCCTGTTATCGAGTTGTTGTTTTTTTTCCACAATGGGAATGAACAGAGTTCTGACTCACTCTAGGTCTGTGGTAAACTGTAGATCACTTTCAGCTTAATTTAGCCTGAGTCCCTGTCATCATCTTACTCCTTCTCTAGCTCTCTGCCCTCATAATTACCCTGTCTTTACCAAACATCCTTCAGCCATGAATAGGCCTAAGTACTGTTCAGAATTAGTGACAGCACTCTTATGTGGTGCTGGGGAATGCACAACCCTGTGGACAAACAATTGGTGATATGTGCCAAAAGGCTGAGAAATCACTCCGGCTTTAGAGCCATGACCACATTTCTCGTAGCATACACCCTATGTACTCTGTAAGAAAATGTTCATTCCTGCTTTGTTGTTTTTTATAATAGTGGAAAACAGAAAGCAACCTAAATGCCTAAGAAAAATATTATGGAGGGGCACCTGGGTGGCTCAGTCGGTTAAACCTCTGCCTTTGGCTCAGGTCATGATCCCAGAGTCCTGGGATCAAGCCCTGCATTGGGCTCCTTGTTCAGTGGGGAGCCTGCTTCTCCTTTTCCCTCTGCTGCTCCCCCTGCTTGTGCTGTCTCTCTCCCTTTCTCTGTCTGTCAAATAAATAAATCAATAAAATCTTTTCTTAAAAAAGAAAAATATGATAGTATATCCATTGGACGACATAGCATGGTTATGGCACAGCAGTTTGGGAAAATGTTTGCTAGGTTATATGAAAAGATTAGGAGGAAAAAAATAGCATGAGTATTCCCTGGGGATGCAGTCTGCAAAATCTAGGAAAAGGGAAACTAGAACAAACATCCAGTTCCTTAACAAGAAGGGAAAAAGGAGAGGGAAAGACTTACAGATTAAAACAAATTAAGCAACGTATCTACCAAAGGCCATATTTGGATCCTGATTCAAGCACACTAACTTTAAAAAAAAAAAAAAAGTATTACGTTATTGGGGAAATCTGAATGCTGACTATTCAAATTGATGATATTAAGGAATAAACATTTTTAAGGCATGATGTGGTCTTGTGGTGATTTTTTTAAATAAATATCTTCCTTTTCTTTTGGAGATATATACTATAATACATGTGATGGAAATGATGTGCTGACTGGATTTGCTTCAAAATAACCTGGGCTTAGGGACTTCAGGGAATAAAGTGGGCCGTGAGGTGGTAATTACTGGCACTGAGAGATGGGGACATGAGATTCCTTACGTTATTTTTTCTACCTTTTTATGTTTGAAACTCTCCGTAATAAAAGCTTTTATAAGCCTGCATATGCAGTGACAAGAAAAATCCTGGCACCAGCTTCCCTCAGCCGCTGTGTGACCTTAGGTAAGTCACTGAACTTCCCGTGTTTGAATTATCACGTTTCTTTTTTGTTTCTTTTTTTCTTTTTTTTTTTTTAATTCCTACGTTTCTGAGTGGAGATGGGGACGATCACGATCACGCCCACCTCATTAAAGATTAAATGTGAAGCACTTAGAGCAATTCCTAGCACCTAGTAAGTCCTCTGTGTTACCTGTTACTCATCCAGGCTACCTCTGAATGGTGTTTTTGAGCATCTATTTCACCAGGCTGTGGAAATTCAACAAAATAAAAATAGATCTTGTGTTAGGATGGAGGGGTTGGGGGCGAACTTCATGCTTAGTTTCAAACTTTGTGTAATGTGAGATTATGCGTTTTCAGTTTTTTATGAACTGTGTTTTGAACACAGAGGGAGCCGCTCTCACAGGCTCTCCTGCCCTCTGGGAGCTCCTTAGTCAGCTGAGATAGACACATTCCCCAGCCTTGGCGTTTCCATCTGGCAGGGTGGCGAGGCCTCTGTTTGCCGCAGATACAAACCGTGTGGGCAGAGATAGCAAACATGGGCGGGGTCATAAACTGGGAAACACATTCCGGAGATGATGGCAGTGGTGGGAAGCGAGGAGGTGGGGCGTCCAGAAACGGAGCCCCTTTCCCTGACCATGGGTGGGGGGCAGTGAGGGGGGTGGAGCAGGGTCCCTACTCCCCTCCAATTCATTCTTTTACCCCCCTGCTGCCCCTACCTCACCTCCCTCCTTCCTGAAGCAAGGGCGCACCCAGGCCAAGTGCAAAGAAGAAAAGAGTTGTTGACTTCGTTGGCAGTGGGGTTTGGGTTTGGGTGTCAGGCACCCCCAGGCCTGCGGTGGCAGCGGTGGGGAGGGGGCGGTGATGTTGAGCAGACAAAGAGGCGCTGAGTGAGGGCTACTGAGCTGGTAAGAAACAGAGGGCACTGCCACGGGGCCCTCGCTCTCCGCCTCTCACCCGGCCCTGTGGCTGGCTATTTGGGGCTGCAGAGGGAAGGGGCTGAGCCGGCCAGGGGCCCAGTGCCAAGGCCTGGGAACCAGAACCTCCTTCTGGGAACCAAGAGCAGCGCTGTTCTGTAGCCACCCCTCAATCTGCATATTATTTGACAGGGACTGTTGGCATTTTCTCCCATGGGAAAAAAGCAGGCTAGAAAACTTCAAATATTACAGATCAAAAGGGCACCAACTATAAAAACGGTGGCTTTAAGAAAAACTCCTCTGGTGCCCGTTCAATGGCATTACTACCCCTAGCAGGTCCCACCTCTCTAGAAATCCTGAGGGGCCCACTGCCCCAGATCACCTTCCTCCCCGACCTAATGCCCCCTCCTCCACTGCTAATAACAGCAGCTAACTCACACAGTGTCTGCTGTGTTCCAGGTACTGGAGTAAGGGCTTCACATGTATAAGCTCTTTTAATCTTTAAAACGGCCCTGTGCGGTAGGTATTTTTTTTTTTTTTTTTAAAGATTTTATTTATTTATTTGTCAGAGAGAGAGCGAGCGCGAGCGAGCACAGGCAGAAAGAGTGGAAGGCAGAGTCAGAGGGAGAAGCAGGCTCCCTGCGGAGCAAGGATCCCGATGTGGGACTCGATCCCAGGACGCTGGGATCATGACCTGAGCTGAAGGCAGCTGCTTAACCAACTGAGCCACCCAGGCGTCCCATCGGTAGGTATTTTTATTATCCTGACTTTAAAATGGGAAAATTGCAGCACAGAGAGTTTAAATATTCTGCCCAAGGTCACACAGCTAAAGTAGTGGCATTTCTCTGCAGATCCTTTCCAGGCCACACCCCCTGTCCAGTGTGGACCTCACTGCACCTTTATAGGTGCCTTGTAAAGACTTCTGTCTGCACCGAGGGTACTAAATTTATCTGCTACACACCCGCTTCCCCTGCTAGGCTGCTTGCTCTGTGTCTCACTCATGCATTTCCTCCGCACAGTGGATTCCCAGTGAATGTTAGCGGAAGGATAGAACTGACCCTAGTTCCCACATCCTACATCCCAGATACACCCTCTCTGAGCTCCTAACCATTCTCAGAACACACCTTGCTCTTTCTGACCCTTAGCTTAGTCTACAGTGCTTTTCCCCCCTAGCCTTTTCCATTTGGTTGACTCCTATTCATCCCGCAAGCCCATCCCCCACCTGTGACCTACTCTGTGAAGCCTTCCCCAACTGTCCAGGTAGAGTCTACTGCTCAGACTTCCGGGTTCCTCTGCCCTCTGCAAACACGGCAGCTAGAGCCCACACCTCCGCTATCAGGTGCACAAGTCTGGCTTCCTCTATTGTCTGGGGGACATTTTACCTCTCTCTGCATCCCCAATGTCCTGCATCCCCAGGAGGTGTGTTTTGAACAAATGAGAGATGGATGGGTGTACGCCCCCTTTGCCATTTCCCACGAGGAAATTTCCAGCAAAGGCGTTTGTTGCCCACCGCCCCCTTCCCACCGCCTAAACTGCCCAGTAAACTGGCATTAGATGAGTCCCTGGCTGACATAATAGGTAAAATAGCTAACCCTCCTCCTTTCCCTTCAATTATCCCTCTCTATGTGGGTGCTTCCCACGTCAGGGAGGTGGGGACCTGGAGGCCTACTTTCTCTCCTTCAGCGTCACATCTTGGAGGCATGGAGTTACTGCCCTTGGAGGGAGGAGCTGGGACTTGGCCCAGCCAGGGTGGGCGTCTCTCCTACGTCCTGCACTTGGGAGCCAGGCCCTGCCATGCCTCAACCTCTTCCCTGCCCCACCATCACAGACACACTGAACATCAGGCTGGAAGAGATTTCAGAGAACATGAGGTCCAGAGAATCAAAGGTCCAAGGGGATTGGAGAGGGAAGCACCCAATGGCAAAAGTGGTCCTGGGCCCAGCCCAAGGGTTTTCCCATGTACCCCGTAAGCCATGGCAAGGAATGGAACACTCCAGTCATAGCTCCTTTGGTTCTGCACCATAGCTACTGCTCAGGTCTTGACCACGTCCCACCTGGACTGTCCCAGGAACTGGTTTTTTTTCTACCAACGTACCCTCCATACAACCAGAAAGTGATTGAAACATCAAAGCTAATCTTAAAACCCTTTACCTACTAACTGCTAAATCAAGTACCAATTTGACAATCCACAAGGATCTGGTCTCCTTCCACTTCAACCATAGCCTTTCTCCACCCCTCCATTCTTCAGTCTTGGAGAACCAAACCCTCTCATGCTCCCCTCCTCTTGCTCATACTCTGCTCCTCCACCTGATGCACTCAGCCTTGAAGACCAGCACAGATGTCGCCCCTTAGGAGAGCTTTCCTGATATCCTGGGGAAGTGAGTCTATCAGGTAAGAATGCTCCCAGCTGAAAGCAACAGAAAACCCAAGCAAAGGAGTGATCCTGAGAAGAGATTTCTGCCAGGAGCGTCACCCAAGGAGCTTCTAAAAGTCCCCACCCACTGGACACAGGCCAGGCCAAGGTTAATCAGAATCTCTGTGGTGGGCGTGGGCGCCAATAGTTTTCAAAACTTCCCCTCTTCTAACGTGAAGCCAAGTTGAAAATCACTGAAGCAGGGGTTTATTTTTCTCACAGAAGGAAAGAAGCAGACGGTTGCTCGTGTTGGTTGAGTGGCTCAGTGATATTCAGGCCAATTTCTCAGTGATACTCTTGACCTTTCCCTCCTGCTGTGTTGCCTCATGGTCACAGGATAGCTATGGTTGACCCTCCATGTTCAAAGCAGGGAAAAAGCAGCAGGGAGAAAGGGAGGGCTTGGTCCATCCTCGTTTGTAAACAAACCAAAGACGGTCCCAGAAACCCCTTCAGCAGACTTCCACCTTAGATGTCCTTGAACTGGGCCACCCCTGGCCACAAAGGAGGCTGGGAAAATGGGCAACAGGATTCCCGATAGAAGGAGAGGACTGATTGGCTCTATCAGGAGGGATCGAGTACATTGTTCCTCCCAAATCGGCGGGTGGTATAAAGGAACAAAAGCAGGAACAGATATTGAAGGGGGCAGAATATGCCACCCCAAAATATGCCACTTTGGCGTTAAGATTATTTTGAGCTCGGTTCACATAAAAAAACAACAGATGCAGGAAGGGTATTCTAGTCTCCCCCACCCCGCCCTTTCCCTTCCCCTGAAAACAGGAGACAAAACTCCCATGTGAAAAATGTCCTCTCAGTACCAGGAGAAAAGGAACATTCGATGGGGAGTCAAAGCTGAGAGACTTCTGTACCAACAGACTTTGTTAAAATAATTTTTATCCTTCTTGAGCCTCTCCATATATTGCCTCTCTTTATTCAACCTGGCATAAAAGTATTCGCAACTTGCCCCTTTTGGGGGGTTTTCATTTCCTTACAGGGCTCCTGGGCTGCAAGAAGCTTACATAAATATGTGTGCGCTCTTCTCCCCTTGATCTGTGTTACGAGTTCAGTTCTCAGGCCCCACTGAAAGGCCCTAAAGGGGACGAGAGAAAATGGCAACACGGAGTTGACAGCCAGCAGATCCTGCTCTCTCTGGGTCTGAAAGCTTCTTGGACACACAGCAGACATCACAGGAACGCCTGTGGAAACACGTATCAACATGTCCGCATCTTCCTTCCAGACTGGCTGTTCCCAGCTGAACAGGAGAACCACCTCGGGAGCTTTTGAAAAATACCGGTGCTTAGATCCACCCACCCATCCCACCCCCAGCCACAGAGAGTTGAATTTAATGGATCCAGGTGAAGAACAGGGTCTGTGTCCCCTTCAATGAGCACAGTTCTTGGACGCGAGGCCCACAGGAAATCCTCGCTGAACGGAGGAGGGAATGGCAGAGAAGAAATGCTGCCCCAACCTCGTCGACCCCCAGCCTGCACTGAGCACCTCCCCTGTGGCTCCCCCTTCCTCTCCATTCCTTCTCTGCTGAGCACGGCCCTTGGCCACCCTCTATTAGCCACATGTATGCTCCAGGGGGACTCTCCTGTCTACGCACACTGCCTGCTTCTCCCGCCGCCATGCTGGGCACCCCAGGCCCGCTCGCTCTCTGTAGCTGCCCTCCTCTGAGAAGGACATCACTCTGTCAACAGCCAGGCTCACTTCTTGTGTCTTATTTAGCTAAACTCCTGCCTAGCGTGAGAGAAGAACAGCGTGAGGGGTAAGCTTCCAAATATTTGCTCTTCCACGTTCAGCCACAATCCCAAAATGGACGCCCTAGTTTTCAGTGGCAGCGGGCCTAGCGAGCAACTTAACAAGGAACCCACAGACAAAATTTCGCTGCTTCTGCCCATGCATAGAACATGCATCTTATCTGATTTCTTGGACAAGTGTTGAGTCTGAGAAATGCCTCTGCTGATGTCACAGCATGAGTCAGTGGTGACTGTCTCCAGAGATGATATCATCCGATAGCAGATTCGGGCCCCATGGCACTTCTGAAACTGCTTGATCAAAGGTCACCTCCAGGGCCAGCTTCATGGGTGCGCGGCCTTTACAGTCCCACAGAGCCCCGGGCCCTTTGTTGAGGAGGGTCCTATGCTTGGTTTAACAATCTGCTTTTGCCATCTCGAAATTCTGAACAGTTTTTGAACAAGGGGCCCTATGTTTTCATCTTGCACTGGGCCTTCAAATTATGTGTCAGCTTCTGGTCACTCACCGTCTCTTACAAAATCCAGGGAGGTTTTCCTTCTTAGAAGGGTCTCCACAGCGTATGACCTCAGCCTCAGCATATGACCACAGCATATGACCACAGCATATGACCACGCCTGGGTGGTTCAGTGAGTTGGGCATCTGCCTTTGGCTCAGGTGGTGATCCCGAGGTCCTGGGATCAAGTCCTGCAACAGGCTCCTTGCTCAGTGAGAGTCTGCCTCTCTCTCTGCCCCTCCCCCTACTCACACTCATGTGTGTGCTCGCTCGCTCGCTCGCTCTCTCTGATAAATAAATAAATAAAATATTTTTTAAAAAAAAGAAAAGAAAGGAGGGGACACCCCACTCCCCCATTCTTTTTCCCTCCTTTAGGAGAGGGCACTGAAACAGGGTTGCTTGGGCTGCAAATGATGGTTGAGATCAAGAGGCCCAGGGGAAGGAGCCCTCCCCAGCTCCCAGATGTGAGCGAGACTTAAAAGGACCAGCTTGGGAGCCCAGGGCTCCAGCAAACAAAGACGACCAGAGTCAGCTCCAGCTCAAAATAGAAAATCAGCAGGAAAACTTGAGGGGACCATATCAGACTTCAGACACCTGGAAGAAGCCCTTCCAAGCCCTGGAGGGGCCAGCCACCGGCTGTGCAGATAGATGAAAACTGAGCCACAGCGCCCTCTACTAGGCCAGAGCGTTGGGAGGAGCCTGGAGATGAGGTCCTCCAGAGAAAGACAAGTTTTCCGAGGAAAAGGCTGAGGAAGTTCATCTACCACGGAAGAAGGTGGCCCAGGGCACAGTAGAAGGACAGAAGAGAAGAGTGGGGGCGGGACGGAATTGGGGGAGACGGCTGCTGGAGGCAGTGGATGTGAGATGGGGCCCACTCCAATTCTGTCCCCTCACCCCTACCCCAGGCCTGCCAAGCCGGGATCTGCTAGACCAGGCTCTTTGTTAGCAGCAGAGGTTCTAGAAGGCAGAGTCTCAGCCCTGGCTCAGAGAAGAGGGACAGAAGATGATGATGTCAAGGCCTTGGGAGGGGAGCCTGAGACAGAGAAAGGAATTGGGCCTGGCCTCCCCATGGCACTGTTCATCAGGGTCCAAGATCTGCCCCGTCTTGGCATCTCCTGGCCAGGCCATGGCTCAGGTATCTGACACCTGGGGCCCGGAGTCACATGCCAGGAAACCGAACACTCTTGGGCCCCAGCCCCCGATTTCCAGCAGCTACAAGAACACAGGGTTTCTGGAGGAGGAGGCAGGTCTGCGGAGTCGGGCAGCAAGGAGACAGACTACTTCCGGGGAGAGGATACTCAGGAGAAGACTCTCCCACCAGCAGGGGTGAGAGGTTAAGAGGAGGAGGAAGCAGGTGGGGTGGGGGGGTGGAGAAGAATGGGGTGGAGAGGACAAAGCTGGGGCAGGCGGAGGGGTGGGTGCTCCAGAAAAAGGAGAAGATGGGCAGAGAAAGCAGGTCTTAGGCACCTAGCCTAGCTGAACACTCTGAAGTCCCACCGCTGGTGTGTCTTCCTTGTCCCCTTCATATGAGTGCTGTCCTGGCCCTCTGGTGCCTACAGGGACCACCCAGCTGGGCTGGCAGAGAAAGACTTTATTCCAACAAGAGAAACTAGTACATGGGTAGAAGCAGAGACATAGAAGCCCCCAGACCCAAAGTGACCAACAGGGTCTTGGACCAAGAGACTTAGAGATTAACCTTCCAGAAACAGAGATGCTAGGAGAATCTCGGGCCCAGGGGGCCTCTTATCCAAAGGGCCTGAAAAAGGAGACTTAAACCCCAAAGGAGAAGCAAAAGTAACCCAGACCTGAGTGAACCCCCAAAGGGAGGCCCCAGCCCACGGAGCCCCCATGGGAGACCTCCAGAAGAGAGAGCTGACAGTGGGGAATGGAATTCTCTTGACTCATTCTTCCTTTATGGGGCTTCTCTTCCGCAGCTCCTCCTACTCTACTCCAGGACTATGCCAATCTTTAGCCATGCTCCTGCCAGCTGGTCACCTGCTGTCTCTCCTGCTGGTGATAGGCCCAGGTGGCATGGAGTCCAGTCCCCAGGCACCTCCGCAGGGCTGTTATGCCGCCGAAGAAGCCGGTGAGCGGACGTTCCGTTGCAGCCAGGCAGGCCTGAGCGCGGTGCCCGCCGGCATCCCCAACGACACACGCAAGCTCTACCTGGATGCCAACCGGCTGGCCTCGGTGCCAGCTGGAGCCTTCCAGCACCTGCCTGTCCTGGAGGAGCTAGATCTGTCCCATAATGTCCTTGCCCACCTCTCGGGGGCCGCGTTCCAGGGCCTGGCGGGCACACTGCGCCACCTTGACCTCTCTGCCAACCGGCTGGCCTCAGTGCCCGTGGAGGCCTTCGTGGGCCTGCAGATCCAAGTGAATCTGTCCGCCAACCCCTGGCACTGTGACTGTGCCCTCCAGGAGGTGCTCAGGCAGGTGAGGCTGGCCCCGGGCACTGGAACAGGCATCGTGTGTGGCCCCGGAGCCCGCCCGGACCTCGTGGGGCAGGAGTTCCTGCCGCTGGCGGGGCAGGAAGAGCTGTGTGGGCCCGGGCGGGGCGGGGCCCAGCGGAGCACGGACGTGGCCCTGCTGGTCACCATGGGGGGTTGGTTGGCGCTGGTTGGGGCTTATCTGGCCCACTACCTGTGGCAGAACCGGGAGGAGACCCGACGTCCCCTCAAGCAGGCCCCGGGGCCGCCTGTGCGCTCAGAGGACTCCTCCACTCTCAGCACGATGGTCTGAGGACCAGGGCCACCCCTTCAGCCCCTTCTCACGACCTGGCCTACCCTCCACCCCCTCTGCCCTCTCTTTTCCTCTGACCCTCTCTGCCTCCTCCACAGTCCCACCCCATCCCCCAAATCCCACCCCCCTTCCTCTTCCCTCTCCCCTAAAAACCCAATCTCTCACTCTCTCAACCCACACCTTCTGTGGTGCCTGGAGTCTTTGGTGCCTACCCTGTGTCTGAATTGTGCTAGACTCGGAGACCCAAAGCTCCCAAGTCTTCATTGCGGGGGTGTGGGGGGGAGCAGAACAGAGAATGACAGCCAGGGGCAGGCAGCTGTAGGAACACCGAGGAAGTGATCGCCAAGCTTCACTGTGTGGATGTTTGAACTGACTCTTCAAGAATGAGAAGGGCTTTGGGCAGAAGACAGAGGACGCCGGGTCCCAGGTGGTGGACAAAGGCGAAACGGGTGCAAACAACTTGGAAAGCATGGGCGGCAATCAGACAACTCTGGGGTGGGGGGGGGCTGGAGTAGAGGGTGCAGAGAGAGGCAAGGAGACGCCGGGCCCTGTGGCTCCTGCTCAGCTCTCTCCACCTCTCCTGAGAAGCTCCCCCCTCACTTTCTGCCTCTCTCTCAGCCCCAGGCTCGTCTCCCTCTGTCCTCTCTTGGGGACCCTCCTGGCTTAGGGGGCCCTGCTTCCTTTTCCAGAGATGCTCCATCTCACTGCTCCCTCCTTTATACACTGGTATACAGTATACACTTTATACTCTTCTATCTCTGAGCTAAAGATGGGTCACTGGGAACTAGAGGGGGATGGGGACTAGGAGGTCTCCCACCCCAAAAATATCCCTGGACAACTCAATAAAGTCACTTTTATGAAGGCCCCGATCTCTTCTTTATATTGTCCATCTCATTGAATGCGTGTGGCCCGACAATGCGGAGTGGGAGGGTGTTGAGCGCTTTACCTGGTGGTGGACACTCCCACTGGGCTGGATGCCATCTCCTCTCTCCCCTCCTACCTCCGAGCCCCTGACACCAGAGTCTATCTGCTGGGGATGCCGGCGCCTATGAATTAATGATGATGGAACCAGAATGGAGGATGGGAGGGAGGAGGCTGAAGGGGGGACGAAGAGGGAGGGGGAAGAGGGCAATGTCCAGGCATCAGTCATCAGCTGGCAGCCTCCAACCTGTTAGACGGGGCATAGGAAGCAAAGGGAGAGAGAGCTATTCCCCTCTTCGCAATCTGTCTTTTCTCTCAGTGGGAGTCTGAGCAGGGGGTCCAGAGAAACTAGATGTGCTCAAAGTTAATGAAAGAATTCCTGGGGTGGCAGAGACCAAGTTGGCTAAAGGGGGGGGGGACCCTAGGAGATATCCCTATCACCAAATGGGCTTCTCAAGGGACCAAAGAGGTCAACACACCCCATCCCTTGCCTCCATGGAGGACAACCCAATAGAGGCTGAAGATAAAATCACTGAACCAGGGTTCCACCCAGTTTGGGGCAGAGCCTAGAGTCTATGGGGCGGCCACTCAAGGAGAAGCACAGAGGAACCCATCACCTCCCCATTCCTCTGACCCACCCTGACTTCCCTGTCTCCTCTCCAACAACCCCACCCCTCCTCTTGCCATCTGCAAGGCTCCCTCCACCCCTCCAAGGCTGAGCTCCCTCGTATCATCCAGAGAGCTTCAACCTGACTCATCTCAGAAACACCTGGGACCCCCCACCCCATCCTCTTTTCTCAGGAGACATGGGCCTCCCCAGTTCCAGGGATGCACTGCAGTGGGGAAAGAACAAGGGTGTGGGAAGTTTCAGGCTGCAGTTCAACCTGCAACCCAGCCACACCCTGGCCTGGGCCTTGGAATCTTGGCCCCAACCCCATCAAACCCTCCATCAGTTTCTCCCCTGCCACTGTCTGTCTCTCTCTGCTCACTTACCCATTCCTGAAATCAGTCTGGGCCACGTCTCACTGGATGCTGGGAAACAGACCATGTAGACCCTCGGGAGTGAGAGGCTGGGGGACAGATGAAGCCCTGAGACTTTGTCATCTATGCCCATCTCTGGAGCCTCATTTGACTTTCTGTCATCCTAAGCGGCAGAAACAGCATCTGTAAGATCTGCAGAGAATTGGTTCCCTCAGCTGGACACCTAACACCAATTCCCTGAGCTAAACTCAGGATAGGAATGGGTCCAGGGAGGAAAGTTTGCCTGGAACCCAGGTCGGGAGGGGTCCTCAATCCCTGGATAGCAAAAGCGATCTACTAGTTCTCCCCATGGCCCGCTCTGGCTCAAATTCCTTTCCCTCTTGGGACCTAGGGGCAGGAGAAGGAGGACAAGAGAGGCAAAGAGGGAGGTGCCAGGGAGAGACCCCTTCACCCTCCTCAGTTGGGGTCCCTCTGTTGGAAATTGGTGGGAGGGGACATGAGAGGCTATAGCTTCAGCTCAGTGCATTACAGGACACCGGACAGAACAGGGGCTCCACACACTCGGAAATGCTCCCGTCTGGAGCAACAGGGGCTGAACCCCTAAGCCCTTTCCTCTGAACGCTGGCCTCTGGGTCGTACTTGTCCACTGGGCCAGCAGGAAGGGGTGGCATAACCGGTTTCTCCCCCATCCTTCTCTCTACCGGGAACCAAAGATCATAGGACCTGTGTTCTGAGATGCCAAGCAGGCAGCTGGACAGTTTCATTTTTGCTGGCTGCTTCTCGCCCTTCTGGCTGGTACAGATGCACTCTGTCAAAACCAATACTCCCACTGGGATGTGCGGGAACCAGGAACAAAGCTGCCAGGAGCCAAGAGAGCCCGGCCACATATTTGGTGCAGAAGAACCCGGGAGGTCTGGGGCAGGACGAAGCTTGGCATCCAAGTGCAGGCTTCTGGAGCCGGCGGGCTGTAGGTAGGGGTGGGAGAAGAGAAGTCCCTCACTCAGCCCTCGCACCACCAACTTTTTCTGGCCCTGTGGAGCAGGAGCCTGGAGCGGCCCTGAGGGAGCTCCCAATCTGAGGGGGAGAGACATTAACCTAACTCTCAGGGAACCCCCAGACTAATGGAAGAAACAGGATCTTTTCTCTTTGGGGAGTTCTGAACCTGGGGACACCAAGACCTACCCCAAACACAGAGACTTGAGCATCTACAAAGCCTCATTATCTACAAGAGGAAGTGAACAGGGAGCCAACGGTGGGTACCCGGGAGTTAAGGAGCACCAGGTGGGGCCCAGCCCTCACCCTTCCTGTCCTGGGCTCACACATGGACATTTCAAGTGCAACACTGAGCTCTCCTACAGAGGGAGGGCATATCGGCCTCAAAACCAGAAGCAGCCCAACAGCTTGTTCCAACAGGAGGGCTGCAGTTCCCCCATCAGACAAGAGGAGTTCCGACTACAAGGGGTTTCACCTCATCTTGCGGGGACTTTGTCACCAGCATCCTCACTGCCTGTGAGGCACCGTGTCCTAAACCAGGAAGGCAGAAAACCAAGCAGAGTGAGGCCCCAAGCTGCCAAAAGAGATGCCACCACAAGCCCATTCATTCATTCGACATTTATTGAGTTACTACTATGTGCCAAATACAAAGATGAGGCTTTCCCTCCCAGCTCCATCCTCTGCCCAGTTCCCATATCTTCAGCTGTTTCCCAGCCTCCCGTGGGGCTCTCCTGCTCCTCTATCACAGCCACTTATGGTGACAGGAGGTGTCCCTTTGCCCCCCCCCACCTCAGCATCCTCAGTGCCCACTGGAAACTAAGGAGCTGAGTCCCCGCGGGCACCCCACACCAGACCTGCCCTGATCATCTTCCCCTGGAGAAGGGTACCTGAGGGAGAGCACAGGACGCCAAGACCCAGAAGGGGGCCTCTGTGCCTGGGGGTGGGGGACCCGCTGAGTGAGGTCGTGCCCAAGCAGGTGGAGCGGGGTCCTGGTCACCACTGTCCTGCACCCAGTCTGGGCCTGAGCCGAGAGCACACGGAGTTTCAGGCGCTGCAGGTCGCGGGGTTGGAAGAGCGTGGAGGAGTAGCGGCTGGCGCTGAAAGGCCTGACCCGGGGACAACGGCCGCCCAGCGAAGGCCTGGTGCTGCGGGAGAGGGGACCCGGCAGGGGCGGGGCGGAGGCGCGGGGGGCGGGTCCGGGGCGGGTCCGGGGCGGGGCGAAGCGAGGGGACCTTCTCAGGCGGTGGGGCGGGATGGTAAGGGAGATCTGCTCGCGGCTGGAGTGGTGGGGCCAGACTGTGAGATCCGGGGGTGGGATCCAGGCGGAGATGACGGGGGGAGGGGCGAGGCTTGTAGTGCAGGGGCGGGGCTCGCTGGCCTGGGCGGGGCTAAAGGCGGCTGGGGCGCGGGCGGGCTGGATGGGGGTGACAAGCCTGCGGCTCCAGGAAGATCTCAGCGCACTGGAGGGAGGCTTCTTTTAAGCTAAGCGATACCCTGGGTCCCTGCTCTGAACGCGTCTTCTCTCTGAACCGGGAGAACACTTGCCCTCAGGGATTTTCCTGTCTCCGACTGCAGGAGTGCCTAGCTGATCACTTCCCATACTCTGCCAGGTGGATGGGCCCCTGGATCTTAGTGAACCAGAGATTCTAAGGATCCGAGGGGCAGGACTGGGGACTCAGTCCTCTGAATGACTGCAGGAGACTTCTAGTAAACCGAACCCCATACTGGCTGGGTACATGGTTTACCTACTAAGGGCTCTGCCTGGTGAGGGTCTGGAGCAGGGTTGGGGTCCCTCCCTGATGTGACTGACAGGTCTCCTGGCTTAGACCAAATGATACCAAGCCAGACCTGCAACGTAATTTACAGGTCTCAGTGCAAAATGAAAACTACAGGAGTTCTTGCTTAACATGATTAAGAATTTTATTCTGCCAGCTGTGTCTGTGCAGAAAGAGTTCCTTCCTGACAGAGCAGGTGAGAGGCCTGGGGGTTGCAGGACAGGTGTGAGGGCTGACAACTAGAAGGGATGCAAGAGCTCATGCAGTTCCAGCCCATCAGTCACAAATGATGTCTCCAGCCAAGAGAAAGAAAGGTACTTCTCCAGGACCACACAGCAGGCTCCTAGCGGAGCTCTGTATGGAATTCAGGTCTCCAGACTCTTAATCTGTGTCCATTTCCTCTCAACTCTGGCACTAATGGGCAGAGGGGGTCAAGGGTGGGGGCAGGAGCAGAAATTTAAAATTTTACTGCAGACCACCTCTGAGACTGGGGCTTCTCCAAATTCAAATCATCCCATGGTATTTATTCTCTATTGTGCAGATGGAGACCTCCCTGGACTAGAATTTCATCTAGAGGGAGGTAGGGCTCTTCTGTCTTCACTTCAAGCTGCTCAGGGACTTTCAAATCAGAGCTGAAGGTGACCCAGGCCCTGGTAGGATTCTGCAGCCTTGCATACCAAGGGATGGACCCCTCTATACCAAGGAGCACAACATCTTGTCATCACTCTGTGTCCCCTCTGCCACCCCTTCCAACCTTCAGGTGCATGCCAAGAACACCTGGCTTTCCCTGACCAGGACAAGGGAAAGTAGAGTGGGTCTTGCATAGACCCAAGATTGCTGGTGAAATGAGAGGCACTTCGGCTCCAAGTTCTCTTGGAGGCAGACCTACAAAGGCTCCATCTGGGACCCAGTATCTTTTACAAGGATCTAGGGATCCCATCAGGAGGGGCCTAACAATCATAGCTGAGGAGGAAAGCTTCTCTTTCACAAAAAAATAAGTGGACAGGAACTCCAACGCCTGCTCAAGCTGCATCTCCAGGGGCTCAGAAAGAGCTGGGGTTCTTGGGGGGGGGCATCAGCTGACAGAGGAGGCATCTGGATTTGGGCTGGAACTGGCTCCTTGCCGATACCAGCCTCGTGGGTAGAGGCATTGGCAGTGGAGGGCTGGGGACAGCGAGGGCTGACACCTTGAAGTTTGACACACTTCTTTAGTTCTTCAGCATGACTTTGAGTTGAACAAGTGTCACAAGACTTGTCTACTCAGCCAGGAGTTTGGAGGTCTCTGGGCTCCAAAGCTGACTTGGGAATTTGGGAAGAAATCTGAAAGTATTTTAGGGAATAAGAAAGGATTCTGTGGGGGGTCACCTGGGTGTCTCAATGAGTTAAGCATCTGCCTTCGGCTCAGGTCATGATCTTGAAGTCCTGGGATCAAGTCCCTGCTCAGCAGGGGAGCCTGCTTCTCCCTTTCCCTCTGCCTCTTCCCTCTGCACGTGCGCTCTCTCTCTCAAACAAATAAATAAATAAATCTTAAAAGAAAAGAAACGAGAGGATTCTGGGGGTTTTATTTTGTTCAGAAAGGAGAACCTCAAAACTTCCAACCTCCAGTAGGCAATATAAACTGCAATGCCGCGGGGACGTGTTCTTCCTGCCCCTCCATCCGACAGTCAAGCTTCCACTCCAGTCCATCTTCCTCCCTAGTCGGTTTTTACTCAGAGAAGTTCTGGCAGTATGTCTGTGCCAGGTGTTTCCCATTCTTGCCAGGATCAGTATCTTACACCCTTCTGAACTCCATTAGCCTATTCCCTTTCTATCCTCTTTGGCCCCTTCCTACGGAGAAAATGAACAACAGTAAAAGGAAAATGGATAAGGAAATAACAGCCTGTCCCAATGTCTGCGTTTGCAGTGCATTCGATGGGTCAGAGAGACCGTCAGGTTTCTAGAGAACAGATGGCTTCCTCCCCTAGATCAGCTCCCTTCCCTGAACCCCATTTTCTAGCAACTACACACAAATCACAAGCTTAGTGCCCACATTAGAAATGATTATCGCATTACCTCCCCGGAGTGACCACCAGAGGGAGATAGAGAGCAGAGCTTGCTGCCTACAACAGCACCACGCACCACCCCGCCTCCTGTTTTCAATAAGGCACTTTTAATCCACCCAAAGAGTTCTTACGAATGAGTCTAAATTAAATCTCTTCCAGCACAATTTAAATTATATCCCAGATTCCCCTGCTGGTAAACCAACACTCCTAGAAGAAGGAGCCTCTGAACTCTAAAGGGATTCTCTGGCCTGTCCCTAAGACTATGAGGAACAGGGACAGGAGAAGTAACAAAAAGATGGGGTATCCTGGATGGGTGGGAGGAGCAGCGCAGGGGCAAGGCTGACATGGATATTTTTATTCCAAAAGCACAAGATCTTCAACTTGGCTGATCCCGCAAACCCTTTTTTCTTCTTTGCCTTGAACCCTCCAAGCTGCCTTCTTGGAACATCATTAGGCCATTTGGGGGATGGTGCCATGGGACAGAAGTGGGATAGGGTGGCACAAAGAGAATGAGTACAGGCCTGGTAGAGTCCAGAGTGAATGAAGGACGGTGAGAGAAACGAAAGGAGCAAAACTTCCGGGTCAGAAGCGAGAAAGCTGGCTAAATGGACTTTAGAGGTCCTCAAAAAGAACACATACACATGGGGCTTCTCCAAATCACCAGTCTCCAGGTCTTTGGAGGGGGCCCCAGGCTGGAAACTTTGGCCTGCAGCCAGTGGAAAGAGGGTAGACACCAGCGGGAAACTCCCCAAAGTCTCACTGAGGCCATGGTGGGCCAGTGGGAGGGTGGGAAGTGGGGCCCTTCTCTGGAGCTGATTAAAGGATGAGAGACCGCACAGCCCAGGATGACAGGCTCGATGACAGTGGCGTCACATCAAAGCACTGATTAAGAGATACAGAAAGGGAGACACAAGTAGAGATGGAACGAATATAGCACATACACCGATTTCTGCATACATGCGCCCATGTGACAGGGACCGAGTGACTAATGACAGCCTTCCCACACATCCAAGCCCTTGGTTGGAGCTATTGTAGGAGGAACTACTAGATAGTCACTCAAGAAGGGCCTGGGGGATAGGAAGGAAGCTGAGCCAAAAGATGGGGGCAGGAACCAGAGACCCAGGAGGTTTTGTTTTATGACACAGAGAAGAGAGATTGTAGAGCATCTGTCATATTGAATGATACTTTGGAGACAGTGGTATAATTCGGTTTTTAAGGAGTTTTGCCAAGCGTAATGTGGTGTGATCTTGGCATTCACCATCAGACCCTCAAGAAAACCTCCAGTAAAGATCTAACTTCTCTTCATCTCATGGTTTTCATTTTCAGAAACAGAGAGAGAGGGGCGCCTGGGTGGCTCAGTCAGTTGAGCTTCTGCCTTTAGCTCAGGTCATGATCCCAAGGTCCTGGGATCAGGTCCCGTATTAGGCTCCCTACCCAGCGGGGAGTCTGCTTTTCCCTCTCCCCCTGCCTCTCCCCCAGTTTGTGCTCTCTCTTGCTCACGCTGTCTCAAATAAGTAAATAAAATCTTTTAAAAAGGTGGAGTCTATGGCCATACCACCCTGAACGTGCCCGATCTTGTCTAAAAAGATGGAAAAAGAGAGACAACGAAGTGGGGAGGGGGGGAGGGGAAATCCTAAGCAGGCTCCATGCCCAGCTCGATCTTACCACCCCGAGATCATGACCTGAGTCAAAATCAAGAGTCGGATGCTTAACCAGCTGAGCCACCCAGGTGCCCCTCTTCACAGTTTTCAGTCTGCATTTCTTTTAGGATGAGTGGTATATGAGAAGAGCCTCCAAGTTAGAGTAGGAAAACAGACTCAGTTGTCTGATATGTTGGGATATTGTTGATACATATCCCAACACTATAGGAGTCTTGCTTGGAACTGTCTTGATTTGTCATCTAGAAACCTGACCAGGTGCATAAAGTCTCCTTTAAAATTCCTATCAGGGGGCACCTGGGTGGCTCAGTGGGTTGGGCTTCTTCCTTTGGCTCGGGTCATGATCTTGGGGTCCTGGGATCAGCCTGCATCCGGCTCTCCGCTCAGCAGGGAGCCTGCTTCCCCCTCTCTCTCTGCCTACCTCTCTGCCTACTTGTGATCCCTCTCTCTGTCAAATAAATAAATAAAATCTTTGAAAGAAAAAAAAAATTCCTATCTGACACAGTCTTCAGAACAGCTCCCAAGACAGATGTACCCTCTAGCCTTGCCACTCACTCCGCTCTGCCACTGCGTGTCTGTGTGGGTACAACACTCCCAGAGGAGCCGACATGCTGAACACAACACACCAGAAAACCCCTTGGTCTATCTCCATCTCTGCCTACACAGACATAGGTGGCTAGCGGTGCCATTGACACATCTTTGTAGCTAAAACAAAGGGCAGGAGGGAGTGATGTGCAGACAGACCGGCAGAAAGATAGAGGACAACTTTTCAGCCACTCTGCTTTCGATTGGAATCGTGGACATACAGGATTTCTTGCCCGCTGATCACGCCCACAAGGCCTCATCATGAATCCAAGATGCTTCCCAATGACCATGATGGTGTCAGAACAGAGATGCCTTCCCTCAGCACATGTCCACGTACAGACGCACACACCTCCCACTGCCTCTCCGTGGCCTCTCTCCCAAAGGTGCCTTCCTTCCTCTCCTCTCAACCCAGCGAGCCAAGACTCAGTGGCCACCTGTCTCTGGTCTGGCTCCTTCCACCCACGCTGGCACCTTCCAGGCAGCTCCCCGCCCCCGCAGCCCTCAGGAGGCCAGGGCCCAGGGCCTGGGGCAGGGCACGCGTGGAACAGGTTGATGCTGTTCTCCCGGAAGTAGAGCAGGAGAGGGGTGGGGTCACGGGGCAGGCGGGGTCCCTGGAAGCCTACATCCTTGCCTCCAGAGAGGCATAAAGCTGTCGCCCATGCTGGAGAGGGACAGTAGCTCCCTCAACCTGCAGACTGAGCGAGTCCTGGGCCCTTATCCCTGATCCGGCTGCTGGACAGGACCCGAAACGGCTGTCTGGTAAGAGCTTGGTGACAACAGGGGAGGTGGGGGTGTTCTAGGGACGAATGAGAACATGGGTGGGTAGGGAAGGGCCTAGGAATGCCCTAGAGCCCGGGGAGAACATATCTTCATAAGCCTTGCAGGGGGAAGTGAGAAGTGGTCCTGGGAGCCCCTCTCTGGTAAGAAGGAGACAGAAGTTTCCCGATCTCTTCCCCAGGCATCGGACTGGCCTCTGGAGGTTGTCCTGTCTCATCCCGGCCCACCCGGGGAATGAGGGGTGAAAAAGGCACCTTGGAGCCCATGTGATTGGCAGGTGTCCTATGCACCTGCTTGTGTGCCTCCCGCTTCTCTGACTCTGTGAGGGGCCCATGGGGGCAGTGAGGGCAGTTCCAGGCCAGCTGGTGCGTCCTCTCCCACCCACGGCTGGGCCAGCGATCCTCCCAGCCAAAGAACCTGGACTTGAACCTCTAAGGCCGGGACCTGAGGCTCTGAAGTTCAGGCTTTTGCAGACCCCACATTCTTGCACCTCAGTATATGTCTCCCAGGGCCACGTTCATCCATCCATTTCCTCATTCATTCTTTCCACATACATCTGCCAGGCTCTAGGCCTGCACCAGGTGCTGTGCTCGGTGCCTAGATGACTAAGACTCGTTCCCTGCCCTCTGGGAGGCCACAGTCGAGTAGGCGAGAGCCAAGAGAACAGATCATAATAACACGAACAACGTCAGGTTGCAGGTGTTCAGGAAGGGCGCGTACAAAGTGCTCTGGGGACACAGGATAGAGTCACTAGCTGCCTGAAGGGGAGGAAGAAGGGAGCCACAAAAGAGGTGACCCAGATTGAATCTTAGAGAGATGAATAGGGATTCTTTAGATTGGGAGGGAAGCAGAGGGAACCAAGGCAACGATTGAAATGCCTGGGTGTACTGGGTGGCCCCTGGCGGGAAGCGGGTCTGCTCTGAGGCAGGAGCCAGGGGGTGGGCACAAGGGAAGTGACCTCCAGCCAAAGAAGGGACAACAGAGCAGGCGAACCTCGTCTGCCTTCTCAGGCCCTCGGCACCAGTGGGGGCTGCCTGCCTCCCCGGACTCCCCGGTGCCAGCCATCAGAGTTCTCTGGGGGAAGGGAAGCTGGGCAGAGCTGCATGGGAGAAGCTTGACTTCCTTCACGTGTGAAACGTCCCAGCCCGGCTCCAAGTTCAAGTTCATGAGGGACATGAATGAGCTGTGCGCAAACACCCTTGACAGGCAAGGCTGGCTTCTCTATGCAGCCGTGTGACTTCGGGCAAGTCGCCTCAGCTTTCTCAGCTGCTTTTCTTCCTCACAAAGCGGAGGTGCCTTGCATTGCTCTCAGCTCTGACATTCCTAGTGTCCCAGCATCTTTAAAGGCACCCCCTCCCCCAAAGCCAGGTGATCTCTCTCGGCCGCAGCCCTTACCATGTCCCAGTCTCCCAGCTTATCACTCTCCTGTCTCTCCCAAAACCCGATCCCAACAGAGAAAATGACCATCTTTGAAAATGTCACCCGAGCCCTGGCCAGACAGCTAAACCCTAGAGGGGACCTGACGCCCCTTGACAGCCTCATAGACTTCAAGCGCTTCCATCCCTTCTGCCTGGTGCTAAGGAAGAGGAAGAGCACACTCTTCTGGGGTGCCCGGTATGTCCGCACAGACTACACCCTCCTGGACGTTCTAGAAGCTGGCAGCTCGCCTGCAGGTCAGTGCGGGTGCGAGGCTGGGCCCCAATGGGTGGGCGCCAGGCCCTGGTTTACGAGGGGGAACCCAAAGCTCCCTCTGCCCAGTTGTGCTTTGGTGTCACGTAGCCCTGAGCTCTCCCAGGAGGCAGGGGAAGAGGGATGCCCCTCAGCCTGGCTCCTTTCATCTTCTCTCTCCTGCAGATCCGACAGACTCTGGGAACTTTAGCTTTAAGAATATGCTGGATGCCCGAGTGGAGGGAGAGGTGGATGTGCCAAAGACAGTCAAGGTCACGGGGACTGCGGGGCTGTCCCGGAGCAGTACCCTGGAGGTCCAGACACTCAGTGTGGCCCCTAAGGCTCTGGAGACCTTGCACCAGGAGAGGTAAGAGTGGCAGGGCTGGGGGGCTACCAGGATGGGTGGGTGGTTGGAAAGGCTGCTTTGGGCCCTGAGTTAATGGGCAGGGCCCTCACACTGACCTTCACCTATGGGTCATCACAGCAGAGCTCTTAAAGGTGACCATTCTGGGGGCGCCTGGGAGGCTCAGTCATTAGGCGTCTGCCTTTGGCTCAGGTCATGATCCCAGGGTCCTGGGATTGAGTCCTGCCTCAGGCTCCCTGCTCAGTGGAGAGTCTGCTTCTCCCTCTGCCTGCTGCTCCCCTGCTTGTGCGCTCGCTCGCTCGCTCTCTCTCTGTCAAATAAATAAATAAATCTCCAAAGAAAGAAAAAGACGACCATGTGGTCCATGGGTGCATATCCTAACCACTCCTAGCCATCTCTTTCCACGACTCCCAGTACCACTCCCCTCTCTCATTCTCTCTTTCTCTCTCTCTCTCTCTCTCTCACACACACACACACACACACACACACGAGTATGAGCATGTTCACATTAACTTGCTATGTGACCTTGGAAAAAATAACTTTTCCTCTCAGGACCTCAGTTTTCTTTCCTGAAAAATGATGTGGTTCCATGAAAACCTCTAGGGTTCCTTCCTAAACTTGACTCTATAAAAGGGAAAAGGTCTTATCTGCTCCCTACTGAAGCTTGGGCACAGCGTTCTGCTCCCATAAATCAAGCCGTCTGCCCGGTCCTATACCTATAACAGGCAGCCCTTCACTGCTCCCACGGCACAAGGGGTGTGGCTGATGCCATGTCAATGCTGGGCACCTCAAATGGGGGTGCTTGCCAGGGGAACTGACTTTTAAGTAGTTAAGTGGTGGTTGAAAGAAGGGAGGCAGGAGGGAAGTGATGGGGTGCTTAAATATTCATACAGCCTCAAAGGAGTGCAAAACACCCCACTAGGAGCTGGGGTGCATTGGAATATTTTTGTATAAGAATCTCACAATCGGGGCACCTAGGTGGCTTGGGGGGTTAAGCCTCTGCCTTTGGCTCAGGTCATAATCTTGGGGTCCTGGGATGGAGCCCCGCATCGGGCTCTCTGCTCTGCAGGAAGACTGCTTCCTCCTCTCTCTCTGCCCGCCTCTCTGCTTACTTGTGATCTCTCTCTGCCAAATAAATAAATAAAATCTTTAAAAAAAAAAAAAAAAGAAAGAAACTCACAATCTAGGGCTTGTAAAAAAAAAAATCTGTAAAACGTAACTATAATCCAGGGTGAGAGATAGTGTCTAGGAGGACTTTGCCTGAGTTTTGTGGCAGGCTGGAGGGATTTCTGGCTGGGGAAATGAAGGGGGACTTCACGGAGGAGGCAGCCCATGACCCAGGCCTTGAAAGATGAGTAGAAATTGAACGTGAAGGTCTGGGAGAAGGACATTAGAAAGACACGTGGGTGAGAAATCTCAAAACCACTAGGGAGCATGAAGAGCTGGTTTGGCAGGAGCAGAAAAAGTAGGAGCAAGTGGGAGGCAGAGGCTAAGGCCCAGATCATGGAGGACCCAGGTGCCTGGTCAAGGATGTGGAACGATTCTGTAGGCTTCGGGGGACCCCAAGGATGCTTTGGGGTGTTTGTTTGTTTGTTGTTTTTGTTTTTTTAAATATTTTATTTATTCATTTGACAGAGATCACAAGTAGGCAGAGAGGCAGGCAGAAAGAGAGAGGAGGAAGCAGGCTCCCCGCTGAGCAGAGAGCCCAATGCAGGGCTCGATCCCAGGACCCTGGGATCATGACCTGAGCCAAAGGCAGAGGCTTAACCCCCCGAGCTACCCAGGCACCCCTGTTTTTGTTTTTTTAAGATTTTATTTATTTGACAGAGACTCAGTGAGAGAGGGAACACAAGCAGGGGCAGTGGGAGAGAGAGCAGCAGGCTTCCCGCTGAGCAGGGAGCCCCATGTGGGGCTCGATCCCAGAGCCCTAGGATCATGACCTGAGCCAAAGGCAGACACTTAATGACTGAGCCACCCAGGCACCCCCCCCCCGAGGATGCTTTGATGTGCGTGGTGATTAATCTGGCCAGACAGAGGAAGTGTGACAACTAGAGGACAGGCAGACAGGCAAGACACCATTCCACTGTCCATCAGAGATGCAAAATGAAGACAAGAACTGGGAAGAGCAGTCAGCATAAAGAGGGAGGAACCCGTTGGGGCTGGGGCACCTTTGGGGCACCAGAATGGACTGGACTTGATGGCTGATTGCAGGGTGAGGGAGAAGGTTTGGTCAGAGATGATGCTGATGGAGAGCCAATGTCCAACACGATAACTATGTTAATAATTGTATGCTGTCCACGGGAAATTTGCTAAGAGAGTCAGTCACCACACATGCACAAAATGGTACCTGTGTGAGGAGCTAGCTATGTTCATTAGCTTAACTGTACCAACCATTTCTCTATGTAGAGGTATGTCAAAACATTCTGTGGGGCGCCTGGCTGGCTCAGTTGAAAGAGCATGCAATTCTTGATCTCAGGGTTGTGAGTTCAAAGCCTTGCACTGGGTATAGAGATTACTAAAAACAAAACAAAACAAACAAACAAAAAAACCTAAACAAACGAACCAAAAAAAAAAAAAACCTTAAAAAAATATTGTATACCTTAAATAAATACAACTTTTATTAAAATAATTACATATATGAGAACGTTAAAAAATTAACTCTGAGGCGCCTGGGTGGCTCAGTGGGTTAAACCGCTGCCTTCGGCTCAGGTCATGATCTCAGGGTCCTGGGATCGAGTCCCGCATCGGGCTCTCTGCTCAACAGGGAGCCTGCTTCCTTCTCTCTCTCTGCCTGCCTCTCTGTCTACTTGTGATTTCTGTCAAATAAATAAATAAAATCTTTAAAAAAAAAAAATTAACTCTGAGACTTGACCCAAGTGATGACATGAACAGAAACAAGGAGACAGACTTTAGAAGTATTTGGAGAGAAAGACTGTGAGCCCCTTCTGGACATTTTGAGTTTGTGGGTCCAGTGAGGCATTAGCTGAGTGACCACAGTCAACAACACTATATTGTATACGTTGTACATCTAAAACTAGCATGATGACATATGTCAATTATATCTCATTTTATTTTATTTTTTAAAGATTTTATTCATTGATTTAGAGACAGAGAGAAAGGGACCAAGTGGGGGGAGGGGCAAAGGGTGAGGAAGAGAGAGAGAAGCCCAAGCAGACATCCCCCACCCATGCTGAGCCTGGAGCCCGATGGGGGGGCCGATCCCACAACCCCAAGATCATAACCCAAGTTGAAATCAAGAACCAGACTCTCAACCGACTGAGCCACCCCGGTGCCCCAATTATATCTCATTTTAGAAGAAAAATTTTAAGGCAGTTGGAAACGAGGGCCCAGAGCTCAGGAGAGAAGTCAAGGTCAAGATCCCTGTGGGGCAGTCAGCCATATAAAGATGGAAACTACAGGAATGAGGTGCGGGGAGCGGATGTTCAAGGAAGTCCAGACGGCAGAGACCCGAGAACAGAATCTTTAAAAATGTAATATTTTAAGCAACCGAAGAAACTAGCACAGGAGACACAGACAGAACAGGTAGGAATTAGAAGGCTGAAAGCTGGGAGCAGAAACAGGGTGGCAGGGTGAGACCGAAGCCAGGAGAAGACGGAGTCACGGGGAGGCTTTGGGCAGCAGGGTCGGTGTTGTGCAGAGTGAGGGAAGGTCTGTGAACGCAGCTGGTGCGAGGTCGTTGGGATTTCAGTTGAGGAGTGGAAATAGAAGCCAAATGATCAATTTAGGAGTGGACAGTGAGGAAGTGGTGTGTATGGGCCCATCTTTTGAGATACTTGCCAGTGAAGCAAAGGAAAAAAACCAGAAGGGTAATTTGAGGGAGTGGCAAGATCAAAGGACATGTTTCTGGAAGCCAGCAAGCGGGGAGGAGGAACTGGTGTTAATAGCAAGAGAGAGGTGAAGAGACGGGCCCCAGGAGAGATGAACAGGACTGAGAACAGGGAGGAGGGAAGAGAGGGGAAGGCACCCTGAGGCAGAGGGGAAAAGAGAAAGGAGCAGGCAGGGGGCCCTCTTCCGAGCCAAGAGCCATGCCAGATGGTTTCCTAGTTTTCCTCTCAGCATCCCTGGAGGGAGGTGTCATTACCTTCATTTTATGGATGAGGCTCCCCGGACACAGAGTGGCTGCCCTGCCACCTGGGCTTTGGCCTCAGTCTTCTACTCCAGAGTCCTCACCCGTCTCCCTGACATCACCATGCCTCGCTCCTGCGAGTGGCCGAGGAACAGAAAAGCGCATGATGGCCCAGGCGGGGAGAGGTTCTGACCCATCCCTTCGTGCGTCTCCTGCCCCAGGAAGCTGGCAGCCGAGCACCCGTTCCTGAAGGAGATGCAAGAGCGAGGGGAGAACCTGTATGTGGTCATGGAGGTGGTGGAGACAGTGCAGGAGGTCACTCTGGAGAGAGCCGGCAAGGCGGAGGGCTGCTTCTCCCTCCCGTTCTTCGCCCCCTTGGGACTTCAGGTTTGGTTCTCTCTCTCTCTCTCTCTCTCTCACACACACACACACACACACACACACCTCTGTATTTAGCCTCTCCTTGGAGCCTGCATTAAACACATTCATTTTCCCCATCGGTGCCTACCCAGGATACTGAAAATGACCCACTCCGTCTTCCTGCTATTCAAGACTCAGGCCCCTGTCAGCCAGACCCAAGCCCTCTCTCTGGTCAAGGGTGCCCAGTGTGGCCAGAGGCCTGTTCCAGATGCCACAGGGAGCCATCAGGGAAGGGGGAACTCATAGTCATGGGTCATCCCTCATGGTGTTCCTGGTGTACTGGAGAGAGACATTCTCAGTCTCACGAAGGAGACACACGGGTTAAAGCCCCGAGAACACAGGCCTGGAAAATTCGATGTAGATGAGAAATGCTCCACATACCTAAACCTAGTTTGTATAAATATTCAAGGGGTGAGTTGGAACTGGGAGTAGGGTTAGTCAAGGAAGGCTTCCTGAAGGAGGTGAGCACAGGCCAGATGGCGAAGAGGAAGAAGGAACAGGGCCTGTGGAAACTCTCAGGTGGGATGGAGATGCCCGGGCAGGTGATGGAGCTGGTCCGTCCAGTTCCTTTCTGTGTCTGCACCAGGAAGGAAGATATACCTCGTCAGCAGGATGATGCCAAAGGGCTTCAAAGTGTATCCCATGGAGTCCAGACTAGGTGGAAAGGCAATCAGGGACACAAATGAAAGGTTTTGAACTTCTTATCTCCCCAGAGGTGCTCGGGCCTGCCCCTCCACGTGCCCCACCCACACCCCATGTCTCAGACTCTCGGAGGGTTCAAAAGTCTTCACTGTCTGATCCTAGGGATCCATAAACCACAAGGAGGCCGTGACCATCCCCAAGGGCTGCATCCTGGCCTTTCGAGTGAGACAACTGATGGTCAAAGGCAACAATGAGTGGGGTGAGCAGACACTGGTGTGTTGTCCCCTCCAGACAAGAATTACCCGCATTAGCACTAAGGCGCCCCGGTCCCCTCTGGTGGCAAGCCAGGGAAGGAGTGCTGGAGTTACTGTATTGTGGTCCCAGCTGCCAGGGACAGAACTGCAGGGGGGCTGCTCTGGAGAGGGAGTAAAGGAGCCCCTGGGTCCTGAACACCTCCAGCATGCTAGGCCCCGGGTTAGCTGGGGGGCGGGGCACGGAGATGAAGAAGCTCCGCCTTCTGCTCGCAAGAAGTCTGCACCCCATGGAGAAAACAGACCCAGATACCAGCACTAGGATGCAAAGCAGAAAATAGAGTCGTCCTAGGATTTACGGAGGAAGAGAAGAGTTCCTTGAGCAACAGAGGTGGAGCAGGGGATTTGGTGGGGCCTTTGGGGACAGGGACCTAGCCCTTAGCGAAGCCCATGGACTTGACAATAGAGAAGGGAAGGTGGGCAGCCATTTAAGGGTCCTCCTGCTCTCGCCTCTCTTACAGATATTCCACATATCTGCAATGATAACATGCAAACCTTCCCTCCCGGAGGTAAGTGAAATGGCTTCCCCTTTCACCCTACCCTGACATCATCTGCTAAAATCCTGCACCTTCCACTAGCATGTGCCATAATCCTTCAAGGAGCCCCTCGTTTTGTTTCCCAAGTCCCTTTATGAAAATATCTGCCCTCAACTTCAGGAAAGGGAGACAGAAGCACATAAATACTGCCCTAGAGAGACAGAGAAACTAAAAGAGACCGGAAGTCAGAAGCAGAAATGAGATTCAGAGATACTGTGTGTTCCCAGACTGTATGTGTGTTCGGGGGAAGGGAATGAGCTAACATAATCTCCGTGTGTTTTTATAATGATCACTGATAAAGCTGCCTTGACATCCGCTCTAGATAAAAAGGCACAAATAGGTTTTATGCTGACATATGTATGTTGTTTCTGCCTTCAGAAAAGCCAGAGGAGAAGTTCACCCGTAAGTTTTTTCTCTCATTTCTTTTTTTTTTTTTTCAAGATTTACTTATTTATTTGAGAGAGAGAGACAATCAGACAGAGAGCACAAGCGGGAGAGAGACTCTCAAGCAGACTCCCAACTGAGCACAGAGCCCTATACAGGGCTTTCTCCCTCCACCCTGGGATCAGGACCCGAGCCAAAATCAAGAGTTGGATGCTTAACCGACTGAGCCACCCAGCTGTCCCTTGACACAGAATTTTAAAACTCCAATCTTCTTCTCCTCTTCCCTGAAAGACTGACTGTTTGCAGGTCTCAGCAAATAACTGTCCCCAAAACATGGCAGAAATTCCAATGACTTAGGAAAAAGTGGTGGCAGGGGAAGACTTTAGACAGGCTACTCAGGTGGTCTGACGCCACAGACCTCTGTCCTCGAGGGCCTCCTTAGCTGTAACCTGTCCCACGCACATCTTCTGCTCTGTTGCCCAGCATCTGGGATAGATGAGTCACTGAGTCACAGTGATGCCAACTCAGTCAATCCAGGGGCCCCTTTTCACGTTGGATTAGCTTCTTTCCTGCCCCATTCCTGCCTCCCATGAATGGAGCAAGTGTAGCTTCAAGATAGCTGGGACATCCCAGGAAATAGGATGTGTTTCCTAACCCCCATTAATGTTTCATTCCCTGGGCATGGCTACTGTTTTGGAGGAGTACATTCTTGTCTTTTCTTTCCTCTTCACCCCCAGATGTTATCCTGGCATCTGATGCTGGTAAGGAATTTTCTGAGTTTCTCCCAAGACTTTGGAATGAGGCAGTGGGCTGCAGAGAGGGAAAGACAGGTGCTGAATCCCAGGTCTGGGCAACTGGAGCCGCTTCCAGAAGCTATTCCCCTGGACATAGGCTTAGGATGCCAGGCCCCTAGAGGGTCAGGCCAAGATTCAAGCTAACCTCAATCCACCCATATCCTTGGATAAAGACCCACCCATCCTCGCCTTCACTCAGTCACCGAAGTCATTCTTCTTTGTCGAATAACTCCAGAAGGGGAAATAGACTTTCCTCCTCAACTTTAAGCTGGAGTCTAAGAGAAAGGAAAGTCAATTGTCTACTGTCACGGGATGGGGCTTGGGAACGTGGGGAGAATCAACCGTCCGCTTAGATGATAATGTATGTCCTGGTCCACCTCCTTGCCCTAGACCATCCCCCATAACACCTCAAGTCACGGCTCATGGAAACTTCATAATCATGTTCCCTGGTCAAGAAGAGAGGTCAGGCTCAGGCTGGGAGCAGAGCACGGGGACCTGAGGGGGCTGGATGGGAAGGCTGCTGGACCGAGGGCACTTGGCTTACCATGTTCACTGTCTCAACAGGGGAGGAACATGAAGACTTCAAGACACTAAAAGAAGAAGTTCAAAGAGAGATCCAAGAAGTAAAGAAGCTAAACCAGGCAGGGCAAAACTCCCTGCTCACCTGCCTCAGCAAACTTCTCGGGAAGAAAAAGGAGCTACAGGACCTGGAACTCACGGTGAGGTCCCAGAGGAAGGTTGCTGGTGGGTGGGTGTGTGTGGGTGTCACAACTGGCAGAGGACAGGACAGGACAGAGGTGGTCAGTGGCTGGGAGAATCAAGTGTGGGTGTCTTCCTTGAGGCTGGCCAGGTGTCCTCCCCACCCCCACCCGGCTGCCACTGCCCTCATCATGCCTCTGGAAAAGGGTACACAGGACAGCTTCTCTCAAAGCACCTACTGACAGACAGAGGGTAGGCTGTGGGCCAGCAGGACCCTTCCTCGGAAAGGGGACTGGAACATTTCCCTCCCAGAGTTCAAGGCTCGGGGACCATGAAATCCAGGAGCCCCATACTTTTCAGAACTTGACACCTTGAAAAAGAAACAAGGAAACGAGAGATAGTTAACATATCTCAAGGGACTCTGATGGGCCAGGCACTGTGCTGGGCCCTTTACCTATGTTATCTTAAATTGCTGCCTACCTTTCCCCGCAGCTCGAAGGGGCTCTAGACAAAGGACATGAAGTGACCCTGGAGGCACTCCCAAAAGATGTCTTGGTATCGAAGGAGGCTATGGGTGGCATCCTCTATTTCCTCGGAGCCCTAACAGGTGAGTAGAGAATAAGGTCTTCATTTATGTACCTCTTCAGTCATAGGAATGAATCACCCAGATGTATGAATGAATGAATGAATGAATGAATGAATGAACGAACGAACAACTCCATGCATGCATGACAGGCAAATTATACCACCATTAAAATAGTTTATATCTACATTTAAAGAAATGGGTTAGAGGGCCGCCTGGCTGGCTCAGTTGGTAGAGCATGCAACTCTTGATCTTGAGGTTGTGAATTTGAGCCCCACATTGGGAACAGAGATTGCCTTAATAAAATAAAACAAAATAATAAAAATAAAAAATTGTTTACCTTCCTAAGGATTCACCTGGGCACCTTGGATCGTCTGAGAAGGTAGTCTAGCCTTGCTAATAGAGGTTGGGAAGTAACCCTAGTTTTACCAGTCACATAGTTAAAATTTCTACATATAGCTAAGCTCATCACTGGTTAAAAAAAAAAAAAGATTATTTTTTTAAATTTATTTATTTGAGAGAGAGAAAGCGGGGTGAGAGGGAACAGGAGTAGGGGACAGGGTGCAGAGGAAGAGGGAGAAGCAGGCTCCCCACTGAGCAGAGAGCCTGAAGTGGGGCTGGGCTCGATCCTAGGACCCTGGGATCATGACCTGAGCCGAAGGCAGAGGCTTAACTGACTGAGCCACCCAGCCATCCCTAAGCTCATCACTTTTATATAGAAATTTGTTAGCTTTAATTTCAGAGAGTGACATCTTCGCATCTTGCTCCGAATTCTCTTCTTCCCTCTGCATGAAACATTACCCCACTTAGAAAAACTCCCTGGTCCTTCAGGAATAAGCTGAGATGTCTGTCCCCTTTAAAAGCCTGCCTACAAGTGCTAAGTCCAAAGCAGACCCCTTGGCTATGGGTCCCTTAACACCCTGTGCTGTCCCTGCACCTGGCTTTGTCTTCTCTGCTAGCCTGCAAGTTCCCTGAGTGAAAGGCGTATGATTTTTACCCAACACCCCAACAAAGGTGCCTAGCATAAAGCAGCATTCAACCTGGGTTAAATGTGTGGATTCATGAACACTGAAATTCCGGAAGTATACCTCTTTTGGGCCTGGAGCCCCCTTGGTACCAGCACTGCATTTTTATATTTATTTATTTATTTATTTACCTCCAGAGCTAAGTGAAGCCCAACAGAAGCTGCTGATAAAATCGATGGAGAAAAAGATCCTACCCATGCAGCTTAAGCTGGTGAGAGAAAACTGCAGGTGCCAAGAGGGTTTGGGAGGGAGTCAGCTGGAACCCATGGAAAGATATAGACTCAGCCTAACAATAGACTGTCCTGGCGAGCCTCTGTTGTAGGGCAGCGGCCCACGCTCACGGCTCATTTATCTCCATGTTCTCCCTTGTTTGTTATTTTGCAACTGGAAGTTGCAGAGTGAATTTCTGAGCAGTTATCTGGGTTTTTCAGCTTGAAAAGACAGAACACCTTGGCTTTGTTTATTCACAGCCAAGACTGTCTCAATTCACTTCTGGAAAATAGGGCTAACAAAAAAAAAAAAGGGCTGCCCGCCATAACAGGGTGGTTAGAAGGCCCACGTGGAGTTGTAATGTAATGAAAGGAGTTATAGTAAGAGAAAGGTAGCCCTCTTCGTGGCTTTTTTTTTTTTTTTAAGATTTTTTTTTAGATTTTATTTACTTGTTTGGCAGAGATCACAAGTAAGCAGAGAAGCAGGCAGAGAGAGGAAGCAGGCTCCCTGCTGAGCAGATGATCCCAGGACCCTGGGATCATGACCTGAGCTGAAACCAGAGGATTAACCCTCCAAGCCACCCAGGCGCCCCCTTCTTCATGGTGCTTATAAGTTAGGAGAAAAGAGGACAGGTTTCCAGTTCTTTCTTTTTATGCTATTTTGGTTCCTTGCAGGTGGAGAACACAATGGAACAGAGTTTCCTACAGGATAAAGAGGGTGTTTTCCCCCTGCAGCCTGACCTGCTCTCCTCCCTTGGGGAAGAGGAACTGACCCTCACAGAGGCCCTAGTGGGGCTGAGTGGCCTCGAAGTGCAGAGATCGGGTCCCCAGTACACATGGGACCCAGACACCCTCCCCCGCCTCTGTGCCCTATACGCTGGCCTCTCCCTCCTGCAGCTGCTGACCAAGGCCTCCTAACTTGCCTTTTCCACCTGCTTCCTGCCTCCTCATGCCTTCACGACCTCCCTGTGCTGTGTTCTTCACACCCAGGGGTATTTTAGAGCCGTCAAGCTGAAGGTGATGGAAACCCCGGCTGATTACCCAAGATAAGTGATACCTGCTTGTCCAGCTCTACCTCTCCCCCTACCCTTTCAGCTCCACAACCCATCTGTTGATGCTTAGATCCTCCAAAAGTGGAAAAGCTCAATTTTTTTTGGTTTGTTTTTTGGAAAAATTCAAATTTTTAAAACTATGAACCATTTCAGCAAAACCAAAAATAATTCACTTCTTATCCCAATCCTCCTGCTTATGCTTCCAAAAATCAAGATTTACTGGAATTAATGGAAAATATTATTTCACTTTGGATGAAATGTCTTTTGGTGTTTTTCTTAACTTCTGCCAGGAAAAAAATAAACACTGTCCTACTACATATAGATCATGTGCATATGAGTACTATTATACTATCCACGGGCCAGTTGGAAAGCCCAGAGAACTATGAAGGTATAGAATGTAAAATCTAGATTCTAAAGTTCGAAAATCATCAAAGCAGCTTGTCTTCAAAGAGGAGGGTTTAGGGTCCTCGGACTCAGGGTGAAGGACTGGGACAGGCTTATTTGTGATACAAACCCAAGAGTAAGGCAACTTGCAAGTATATCAAAGAGAATGCAGGTAAGTCTTTAAAAAAAAAAGGGGGGGGACGCCTGGGTGGCTCAATGGGTTAAGCCACTGCCTTCGGCTCAGGTCATGATCTCAGGGTCCTGGGATCGAGTCCCACATCGGGCTCTCTGCTCAGCGGGGAGCCTGCTTCCCTCTCTCTCTCTCTGCCTACTTGTGATCTTTCTCTGTCAAATAAATAAATAAAATCTTTAAAAAAAAAAAAAAGTACCTAAGAATAAGACTGGCCCCCAACTTTTAAAAAGAAATGGTGATATTATCTTATTTCACCTTTCCTTCTGCTGCCCTCAATTCAGGGTGGTTGTAGGAGGAAGTAATATGGGCTTGCCATATGGACCTGCAAATATGGTTATCGCAATCTTATAAAACTAGTGGGTTCATACCATCCTCCTCTGTCTAAAGCTGAGTTTTAACATCTTTCACCAATTTCTTTTAAAGTAGTTTTATGGGTAGAGTAATTTCTCCAAGGTTGTTGGCCCCAGGAGTCAGACTCGCCCCTTTCTTAGCCACCCTCTCCCTCAGCTCCAGTTCCCTCACTCAACAAAAATTCATGATCAACTGCCAAAAACTGTGTTAAGCCATCCTCCCCCATTCTGGGGCATCTTCCAATGCCTTACTACATTGCTCAAAGACATCCTGAGTAATTGTCTGCTGAGCTGGTTGTTTTTCTCTTGTGATGTATACTTAATAAAGAGGTGAGCTAACACCCTAACTATCCAGAAGGGTAACTTCGTAAGGATGAACAACAAAGCTCATCTGTTTTCTGTTTTCCTCCTTGACCCTTCTCGCCCACCTTCAGTTCAATAGGGTGTTATGAAGAAGAGGCTTTAATGAGTTTATTCCAGTGATGATTCAAAAGTCCTGTTATCTATCCCATAGCCCAAGGGGACAGAGAGACAGTTAGGGAGGAATTGGTCAAGGCATGTTCCCTAAAGCCAGAAAAATGCTTTTCTTTCAGCAAGCAGTTGCTCAGTGCAAGGATCTATTTGCTGTAATAATATGACAAGGAGGAGATGAAGAATACCCTCTCTCTTTTTTTTTTAAAGATTTATTTTAAAAATAGATTTATTATTTATTTGACAGACAGAGAGATCACAAGTAGGCAGAGAGGCAGGCAGAGAGAAAGGGAGAAGCAGGCTCCAGGAAGAGCAGAGAGCCTGATGCGGGGCTCCATCCAGGACCCTGAGACCATGACCTGAGCTAGAGGCAGAGGCTTAACCCAGGCACCCCAGAATACCTCTTTCTATATGAACATAAAGAATATGGTCAAAGGGGGTGCCTGGGTGGTTCAGTGGTTAAGCCTCTGTCTTTGACTCAGGTCATGATCTCAGGGTCCTAGGATCAAGCCCCGCATAGGCCTCTCTACGCTCAGCAGTAAGCCTGCTCCCCACCCTCCCCACCTACTTGTGATCTCTCTCTCTATGTCGAATAAATAAATAACTTAAAAAAAAAAAAGAATACGGTCAAAGCGTGTTCTCTGCCCTCTCTGACCTTACAGCAGAGCTATATCGTCTTGTAGGGTCTGACCTAGTTTAAAACTTTGGACTTCCATCTACAGAAGGGAGAAAAGTTCAAAGATAGGGAGGGTTTGGAACCGGGATCTTCCTCCTGCAGAATCATTGGAAGATTCCTTTGAAAAATAAGTGGACAGGATTTCCGGTTCCATTTCCCTCCCCTGGGGATTCTTAGATTCTCTTCAGGTACACTGTGACTGTGCTCCCCGTTTCACTACAGTGTCGGTTTGGGTGCAAACAGGCGCCCCGACGCACTCCCTGAAGCCTCTGCAAATAGAGGCTTCCAGCCGCTGACCTCCCGCCTCACAATAAACGGCAGAGCGGAGCCTCCAGCTGACTACATTCTGGAGCTGTTTTTAATAACCCCGCGCCCGAGCGTGCTAGCTCTGGGCCGTACACAGAGTGGACCGGTATACTTCATACTGCGGTGACTGTACACAAACGCACTCTCCCCCCCACCCGCACTCCCAGGCTGCGGGGGGTTTAGGTCTTATTTTCAGCACTTGCTCAACTCTTAACAAGGAACTCTGAATCCCAATGATTTCTCCTACTCCCCCGTTCAGTGCTCACAATCCCTCTTTCGCAGCTTCTTCCCTCGCGCCGGATGCACTGGGCGGCCGTTGAGTACGAGCCTCGAGAATCTCGACCAAGACCCCAAACGCGGGGTGGGGGGTAGGGGGAAAAGCAGGTGCAGATGGAGCTAGAGGCGGCCAGAAACCGCCCGGCGACTCATGACGTCATCACGCCCCGCGCTGCGATAGGCCCTACCCACTCCACGCTGGTGAGGGTGCTCTTAGGACTCCGATGTAACCCACGTTGGAGCCTGAGGGGACATCTCGTGGACGCGCCCGGAAATGCACTCTAGAGAAACAAACAATAATCCTGAACCGCTCCAAATGCCGGGCGGACCCATACAAGCTCCTCCCTGTTCCTTCCTCGAAGATCCGCCTCCATCCTCCACCTCGGCTGTTGATTTCTTTTCCTTTTGTGGACTCGGTCTTCGGCCTGCCAGGCCTGGCGTCTCCCAGAAGGCCCAGCGTCGGGAAGGGGTTTGCAGCTGCTCCGTCATCGTGCGGCCCGTCGCGAGCCCGCGCTCGTGTGCAGGCCCAGCTCGGTTCTTGGTCTCTGGTACGAGGATTCACGCGAGGCCCTGGTCTCGGTCCCCGGAGTAGGCCGCGACCCCAGGCGCCATGAAACAGGAGGGCTCGGCGCGGCGCCGCGGCGCAGACAAAGCGAAGCCGCCGCCGGGCGGAGGGGAACAAGAACCACCGCCGCCCCCGACCCCCCAGGATGTGGAGATGAAAGAGGAGGTGGCGGCGGGTGGTGGGTCATCGGGGGAGCCTGACAGCAAAGCGGCGGGGACGGCGGCAGCGGCTGAGCACTCCCAGCGAGAGTTGGACACCGTCACCTTGGAGGGTACGAGAGCCAGGGCCGGGGACGTGCCGTGGTCACGCATGATAGCGCCCCGTTGATGTAGCCTATCCTCGGGACCCCAGGGCAGCTTCCACCGCCCCCAATTCCTTAGGATCACTCTCAGTGCCCGTCCCCAACCACCCTGACATTCCTGACCCCAGGCCCAATAATGATCCTTCTCTCCAGGCTCTGGACTCCTTTCTTAACACACCTCCTCCCGCCTTACCCTGGTTGCATTTAGAAGTAAGTCTCACTGGGCCTGTGGACTCTCTCTCTCTTCTAAGTCCTCTCCAGTCTACTCTGTTTACATCCACCGAACTGATTCTAACGCCCCCAGTATGGGATTGGTCCTTCTAGAAAGCAGTGTTTGTATTTATGTGTGCAAAGGGGGTCAGGGTGACGCAGAATACTGGCCCTGAATTTTTAAGATTGTACAAAAGTTTTCTGTTGTCTTAGCTACCTCTGGCAAACTCCTCTAAGAGAAGCCTCCGTACTCCGTATCTTGCTTCCTTGTTTCTGTAATTAAGGTACCCTAAGGATCCCATTGCTCTTTCTCTCCCTCCAGGCCCTTATTTTTGTTCTTAAAGAGTTTAAGCACATTACAGACTTTTAAGTTTTTAGGTGTCATCTTTGTTTGAATTCCTAACACTCACGTTCGACCTAAGCTGTGTACCAATCCCCCCATTTCTTTTCTCCTAGGTGCATGTTCCCAGCTTCTTACAGCCCTCTTGTTCCTCCAAGTTCACATTTCACTTTCCTCAGAGCATCCTGTCCACATTTGGAGTGGGCAGAGTGAGAGCTTCCCACTGTGAATCTGGTGCTGTTTTCCCTCCTCTGGATCGAGTGGAACGAGACTCTTTATTGGGTTTTCTCTCTTAACTGCAGGAGAACCTTTCTCAAAAACATGGAGATAAGCAAAGTTATGCTCCTGGGTGGTGTTTTTGAGGATGTAATGTTGACTGCATCAGTCCCTACTCTAAAGTTGGGCCACAGGCTCAGTATCTAATCAAGACACTTTTACCCAAAATAATGATAGCCGGTGGCAAAGGTGCTACTGGATTCATACATATGTTTCTTATAAAGCACTTCATGTTGTTGTTGTAAAGTAGTTCGTGTTTCATTGCAGGAAGTCTCAAGTAGCAGGGAATAACATCAGCCATGATTGACATTTTTTTTCTACGAATTTTTGAGCTGTTCTGTAATTGAGATCAAGTTATATAGACAGTTTGGAGCAAGACATAACTAAATACAGCTGATTTTGTGTGCTTTCATCTAACATATCCATAAACATAGCATTCAACTTATTCCAGAAACGTTTATTGAATACCCGATATAGTGGCTAAGCATACAAGCTCTGATATTAGTTGCCTCATCTCTGTATATGAGAGTAATATTACCTACTTCATTGGGTTGATGTAAAGGTTAATATGCTTAGAACCTGTGTCCAGCACAAGGTGAACCTATAGTAAACTCTCTGTAGTGTTATCAGTTACCATTATTATGCCATGAAGCAGACCCAGGCAGTCTGTGCTAAACGTACAAAGGTAACTAAGAAACTACCAATTCAGTGCGTTCCCTTATTCTTGGACACTTGTTTCCAGTTTTTTAGCATTGTAAATAGCTTTGCAGCAGTCATCTTTGTACCCAAGTTTTTAATCTACCTTTATGATTATTTCTTTAGATTCTCAATATGCCTTAGTTGAGAGGGCATATGTTTTTAAAGCTTTGGATGGGTATTGTCCAGAGAAACTATACCGATTTACATTATACCAACAGAAATATCCTGTTCATCCTTGACTCTGTTATGATTTTTTTAAAGGATTATTTATTTTAGAGAGAGCACAAGTGCACAAGGTGGAAGGGCAGAGGGAAAGGCAGAAAGAATCTCAGGCAGACTCCACACTGAGCACAGAGCCCAGCACAGGGCTCCATCCCAGGACCCTGAGATCACAACCTGAGCTGGAACCAGGAGTCAGATGCTCAACCAGCTGCATCACCCAGACGCTCCTCTGTGTTACGATTTTTTAAGTATTACCAATTTGGTAGTTGAAAACATTTCTATTTGCAATTATTCAAATGCTAGTGAAATATATTTTCATATCGGTTAGCTGTCTGCGTTTTGCTTTGTCTGTTTATGTTCATTTTTACTTATCCTAATTTACGCAAAGCTCTTTGTAAAATAAGATTATGACTGTAGTCACATTTGTCACAAATATTTTTCTTTTGTTCACACAGTTACACAGAAGGATTTTTTGCAGAGTGGAATTGATCATTCATGGGGGTGGGGGGGTGGGGGATTTCTCCCACTGTTTATATTTAGAAAGTCTTTTCCTATTTAGAGAACTGATAAGTCTCCATGTGTTTGTCTTGTATGTGTTTCTCATGGTTGCTTCTCCTTTCTTACTCCTTCTGTCACCCTCTACCCTTTCCCCTGCCCCAGCTTTATTTTTCTTTGTCTCTTGGTTATGTCTTAAAATCACTGAATGGCATCTGTAAGTATTGCTTAACCATATCAGGCAAAAGAAATGACCAGCAACATCTTGCCCTTCTATAAGAGGCTCCCTAGAACTACTTGTCTAGAGTGGTGGGAGAATAGGAATAATTAGAAGTAACATTTTTCTCTTCTGTGGTCCTCCTCAGACATCAAGGAGCATGTGAAACAGCTGGAGAAGGCAGTTTCGGGCAAGGAGCCTCGATTCGTGCTGAGGGCCCTGCGGATGCTACCTTCCACATCGCGCCGCCTCAACCACTATGTTCTGTATAAGGCTGTGCATGGCTTCTTCACCTCAAATAATGCCACTCGAGACTTTTTACTACCCTTCCTGGAAGAGGTAAGTGAATCAGGTGTTTTAAGGTACAAGCTTAGCCTCAGACCACACCCCACCCCCACCTCTCAATGTAATTGTTTCCCATCCTAAACCCTGTCATATAATCTGCTGTAGCTGACTAGCAAAACAATGCAGCCCATTTTAATACCCATTTGTCCACTAATAAGGGAACCATCCTGCCCTGTAGTATCATTCTTCTGAGTCAGGGAAAAGAGCTGGGAATCAGGACCCTTCCAGCCAAATTCTGTTCCTGCTGCTCCCCAACACCAACACTTTCCTCCCATTGGGTGATGTTTCCATTGTCCTAGGAGAAGGTACCACCCCATCTCTGCCTCCAAAGCCTCACTGTGGACGTATAAGATGGTGGTTAAGAGCACAGATTCTGGAGGTAGAGTTGCATTTTCATCCCAGCTCTGTCATTTGGTACCTGTGGGACTTGGACAAGTGATCTAACCTCCTGATGCTTCATTTCTCCTTTGTTAAATGTGGCAAACGGATTTGGGGGATGCAGGGGAAGAAAGGAGTATGTGTAAAACTCTTTGAACTGTACCTAACACATAGTGAATACTGAAGTTCGTTTGGTGCTGGCAGTGGACTCTGTGTCAGGAGAGGCCTCTCCTTTTCCTTTCTGGCTGTAAAATCCCCCTTATGTCCAGGTCCTACCCCTTCTCACACCTCATTGTCCTTCAGCCATCTCCCTGTATGCTCATGGACTGTTCCGTAGAACAGACTCAAAAAATCCCTTGAGGTGGAATGATGATGAATTTGTTGTTTGGGAACAGACACCCTCTTCCGTCTTCACCTTGAAAAAAATTTTTAACCCATATATCTCTACATTTACCCCCAACATGTTTTGCTTTTTGAGCTTTTGTACATTATGCCAGTTTTGGTGACTAGCTCTGATAAGTACAATGTATATGTCAATTTCTCCCAAATTTCCTTTGTTTCCACCAAAAAAAATTGTATCTCATTATTCTTGACCTCCTCTCTAGAATTATATTACCTTATTAAACCCTCTCTGATAAAATTTGCAGAGGTTCCAGGTGTAATGGTTTAATCTCTACTTAGATTGTAGGCTCTTTGAGGGGTCCTACATCATCCTTTCTGTCACCATTATGGTTTTTGTTTTGTTTTGTTTTGTTTTTCCATTTTTTTCACTTTTCATTTCTCTTGCCAGCCTCCTTGATTTCCTTTGGAAGGAGACTGTGCCATCTTTATTTTTATATCCCCAGTACCTAGAAGAATTTTGCATATAATAGGTATTTAGTGAATATTTATTGAAATACATCCTGAGTATTAAATAAATTCTTAACTGGTTGATCTGACTGAGCTTTTCCACAGTAATTCCTATCTCCTCCTAGCCCATGGATACCGAAGCTGATTTACAGTTCCGTCCCCGAACAGGAAAAGCCGCGTCAACCCCCCTCCTGCCGGAAGTGGAAGCCTACCTGCAGCTCCTCGTGGTCATCTTCCTGATGAACAGCAAGCGCTACAAAGAGGTATCCAGGACCAGTGAGCCAGAAGAACAGGCCCCCAGCGGTCCATGGGGTTTGTGGGAAAAACCGTCTCTGGTGAAGAATTGGAGAGAGTCCCTGGGTTCTTCATCATCCCCCTCAACTCTTTCCCCCATGTGGGAATGTGCTGAACCCCACATCCAGGGAATCCCCCTTAGACCCTATTGAGACACCGTGAGAAGGGGCTGGCACCGCGCTTCTCTGTGGCATGGTACCAGTGCGGTGGATTCTGTTAGGAAAAGGAGATTTGGAGATAGAATCCTGAGTTCAAATCCTAGCTGTACCTTAGGCAAATCAGTTTCTCCTGGATTTGTGTCAAATGGGGAAAACAGTGCCCAACTCACGACATCACTGTTGATGTTAAGTAAAATACTAGCACAGTGATCCGCATAGAGTAAGCTTCCATGGTATTTCAGTAAGTGGCAGCTCTGATGACAGGACTGAAAAGCTCTGTGGGTACTGCACTGCCACTGGCTCCCCAGCTGGGGCCAAGTTCTTTGTCAGTCACAGCCACTGTCCAAAGAATATGCTCAAGAAATGACAGGTCCAGGGCGTCTGGGCGCCTTGGTCATTGAAGCATCCGACTTTTGATTTGGGCTCAGGTCATGATCTCAGAGTTGTGGGATCGAGCCCTGAGTTGGGCTCCACACTCAGCGGGGGTGTGCCTGAGATTCTTTCCCTCCCCTGCCCTTCCACCCCCACCCCCCGCTTCAGTGTGTACATGTGCCCACCCATGTGCTCGTTCTCTCCAGTAGGTCAGTCTTAAAAATGAAAGAAATGACAGTTTCCTCTGCTCCATTTCCTGTTTTATTTTTTCCTTGCCTTGCCACGAGTTGGTTTTTGTTTGTTTTGAGATATAATTCACCCCCTTTAAGGTATACAGTTAGGGAGCACCTGGCTGGCTTAGTCAGTAGAGCATCCACTCCTGATCTCTGGGTCATGAGTTTGAGCCCAACACTGGGTACAGAGATTACTTAAAATTAATTAATTAAATACATTCTTTAAAAATTAAGGGTACAGGGGTGCCTGGGTGGCTCAGTGGGTTGGGCCTCTGCCTTCAGCTCGGGTCGTGATCTCAGGGTCCTGGGATCGATCCCCGCATCGGGCTCTCTGCTCAGCGGGGAGCCTGCTTCCCCCTTTATCTCTGCCTAATTGTGATGTCTCTCTGTCAAATAAATAAAATCTTAAAAAAAAAATGAAGGGTACAGTTAAGTGGGTTTTGATGTGTTCACAAGGTTGCGCAATCATCATCACTGTCTAATTCCATAATAATTCATCACCCCAGAAAGAAACCCCGTCACAGTTAGTAATCACTCCCCATCCTCCCCTCACCCCAGCCTCTGGCAACGACTGTTCATCTGCATTATCTGATTCATGGATTTTCCTATTCTGGACATTTCCTATAAATAGAATTACATAACACATGGCCTTTTGTGTCTGACTTCTTTGACTTAGCATGATGTTTTCTAGATTTGTCCACGTTGTAGTGTATATCTATATTCCAGTTCTTTTTATGTATGAATAATACTCCATTGTAGGGATAGTTATGAATAGCGCTGCTGTGAACATGTGTGTACAAGCTTTTTTTTTTAAAAGACTTTATTTATTTGACAGATCACAAGTAGGCAGAGAGGCAGGCAGAGAGAGGGGGAAGCAGGCTCCCTGCTGAGCAGAGAGCCCAATGCAGAGCTCGATCCCAGGACTCTGAGATCATGACATGAGCTGAAGGCAGAGGCTTAACCCACTGAGCCATCCAGGCGTCCCTGTGTACAAGCTTTTATGTGAACATACATTTCCAGTTCTCCTGGATTGATGCCTGAGAGGAAAGTTGCTGGCTCATAGGGTAGCTCCCCGTTTAACTTTTTGAGGAGCTCCCACCTGATTCTCATTTGGCTGCCTCCACAGGCACAGAAGATCTCAGACGACCTGATGCAGAAGATCAGCACTCAGAACCGCCGGGCCCTGGACCTTGTGGCCGCGAAGTGTTACTACTATCACGCCCGGGTCTATGAGTTTCTGGACAAGCTGGATGTGGTGCGCAGGTACAGGGAGCCAGAGTCTGACCCCAAGGTTTAGAACTGTCCCTCAGGGTCTTCCCTACACTCCACCTCAAGGGAGGATTGATGGGTAGGTCAAGGGTAGAAGGACAGGCCGGAAAACATTTCACTCCTCAGCTTAAACCTGTTGGTGGCTCCCCATGTTCCTCAGGGAAGAGCTGAAGTCATGACAGCATGTGAGGCTTGGCGCCTGCTCACTACCTTCAAGTCTCTGCTTTTCCCTGCTCCCCTGATTGGCTGCCTGGCCATGCTGGCCAGGCAGGAAGGGTTCTTCCTTCCGCCTTTAGTGCTCTTCTCCCTCCTTCCTTCAGCCTGTGTTTAATCATTACCTTTTCAGAAAGGCCCTACCCTGATCAAGCTGTTTAAAATTGCAGCCCCATCCTCCTCACCTCCTGCGTTCCCCACTGCACTTACCCTGGTTTCTCCATAGTCCGGATCTCCTTCTGTCGTGCTACCTATGACGCCTACTTGTCAGGATCATTGTCTGTCTCGTCCATTGGAATGCACAGTTGCATCCTGTTTGTGCACCTGGGACAGTGTGTCACACCGTGGGCACTCGAGAGTTGAAGAGTCAGTGAATAACCGGAAAAGCAGTTTGTGTCACTTGTTTTGGAATTGAGAGAGTAGAGGGGTCACAGCTGTTCAAAGTCATTCTTCGAGACGTTTGACATGCTTTTCTCACCTTCGCGCAGCTTCTTGCACGCTCGGCTCCGGACAGCCACGCTCCGGCACGATGCGGACGGCCAGGCCACTCTGCTCAACCTGCTGCTGCGGAACTACCTGCACTACAGCTTGTACGACCAGGCCGAGAAATTGGTGTCCAAGTCCGTGTTCCCCGAGCAGGCCAACAACAATGAGTGGGCCAGGTACCTCTACTACACAGGTGAGCGAGGGGCGCGGCCCCCAGGCCAGAGGGGGTGTCTGGCTCCCTGGCACAGAGTGCTGGAAGATAGGGCGCGCTTGGTGCCCAAGGGGCCCGTTTGGCGCTCTGGCTTGTGAGGGGCTTTGGGTGATGCTGTTCTCCTGAGCCACTCTCTCCTCCGCATGCAGGCCGGATCAAAGCCATTCAGCTGGAGTACTCAGAGGCCCGGAGAACAATGACCAATGCCCTTCGCAAGGCCCCTCAGCACACAGCTGTCGGCTTCAAACAGACGGTGAGCAGCAGTTCTCCCTTTGCCACTTACTCAGCTGATAATGCCTTCGTTCTCCCTTGCGCGGGGACCCCGGGAAGGCCTCCTGAACCTTCATCATCCAGGAGTTGCATTGCATGTCCCTTTGTGCATAGCACTGGTCAGAGCGCACAAAGCAGACTCTGCCTGCACCTCCCGTGGTTTATACTCTGAAAATTCTCCGTGGTAGATGGTTCAGAATGTTCCCCTTTCCCTGGCAGTCCTTATAGCCATGCCAGGCCTGGGCCTGGGTTGTGTTGAGAAACCCTAGACTCTTTCCTGGTCCCTCGCATGCCTATTTGGGAGCGGTGTTTTCTGTGGCCAGGGAGCCTGGGAAATCTCCATCAGGCTGACAGATTTGGGTACATACAGATCTCGGCCACCTGAGAGCTCTCAGTCACCAAGTACTTTTTGAGTGCTGACCTTGGTACTAGGCACTGTGAGCTCGGTAAACAGCATTGGCTCAGCAAGGCTGGAGGGCCTGTGTAAAGTCGCAGAGTCTGGTAGCCGGAATTTGGACCCACCTTTCCAAACTACAGACCTCCGTTCCCACCTTAACATGATTGCCACCCCCTCATCCCCTTGAAAGAGAACCAGATGGAGATGTACAGTGATTAGGTCCATCTAGTCAAGATGTGGTTTGTTTCTGTTCAGAGGTTCGGAGAAAGACAGGTTTGGTTTTGGTGAAATAATTAAAGACATCTTAAAAATAGTTTAATCTGGTTTTTGATGATGGGTAGACTTTCACAGAAAGGAATGGCTTTTCAGACATTCACAGTACGTGTGCAGAATATTCAGAATATTAGATTGCTTACAACATGCAGTGTACCCTAAAGTCATAAAGATACAGGTAATCCGTATATAAACTGTGCCGTGCCCTGGGGAGAGGCATTCTGGGAGAGCGCAGACTGTACTGCCAGTGGCTGTGGGCCCCGTGGTGGAGGCAGGTGGCAGCGAGGAGCAGAGGGAGCTGGAGTGAGGTCTTTGGCCAGCAGACTGTGAGGGAGCCACCCCCCACCCCACCTTCCCTAAGTTGCCTCCATGTCTTTTGGATTTGTCTCCTCTCTGGCATTACCAGTGCCTTTGTTTGAGCCACTGGCACTTCTGGTCATCTTCCCCGCTTTATGAACCCAATTTCCACACGCCCGCCCAGCTGAACAGAGCTCCGGGCCCGTCTCTGCCTTGCCCAGGAAGCTTGCATTGCTCCCCACAACCAGCCCAAGAGAGTATCACAGGTCCTGGGAGGGAGGCAGGCAAGGCTTATGATGACACAGCCGCTGCCACCGATGCCGCCCACTGTACGGACAAGGAAGCCCAGGACTCGGTCACTCAGCCTTTCCGAGCTAGTGAGTGAAGACTAGCATTCTGTCTCTAAACTCCAAACTTGGTCTGGCATTCAAAACAGCACGTCCACAGACAGGCCCCACGTCCCTCATGATAGCCTTCCAAACTTCTTGAGACATGTGCTCACGCTGGTGAGTCTGTCCCCTCGACCAAAACATCCTTCTCTTTCTGCTTCACCTGAATCCTGACGGCGTGTGCGTGTTAACTTGTGCCTCTTTCCTGGGTCTCCCCGCACTCTAGGGAACGGGGTAGCATCGGAGGTGTGTGGGGGTGAGTGTCGGCATGGTCACCCACCACCCATCTTTCTTTCTTTTTTAAGATTGATTGATTGATTGATTAGAGAGCACAAGCACGGGGAGAGGGAGAAGCAGACTCCCTGCTGAGCAAGGAGTCCGATTTGGGGCTCAATCCCAGGACCCTGGGATCATGACCCAAACCGAAGGCAGACACTTAACCAACTGAGTCACTCAGGTGCCCCAACCCACCACCCATCATAATGGCTTACTTCTCTCTTGACTCTGGCTGTCACGTGGTTTAGCCCCCTGTCGTCCTGTTCGTCTTGCTTCGTAGGCAGCTCCTACATCACTGGCATCATCGCCTCCATTGTAATTTTCCTCGCTTGGTGCTAAGTCCACAGGAGGCACTATTCACAAATCCCTCACGGTTTTATGGAGAAGAAAGGGCCAGTTCTCCCCGGTAGTTCCGGAGTCCACATGGCCTATTGTCAAAGGTTCTGCCCAGGGGCCAAGTTCTCTACGCTCACCTCCTTTCCTCCAATAATAGTCCACATCCCTAATCAGCATCTTTGGCAGATTCCTTAGGCCTCTGGGCCCTGTCTCCTCCTTGTTTCAGAGCCACGGGACCTGCCCATCTGGCCTGAACTTCCAGAGCATTGCTGTGGCAGCGTGGTGTGCACGTGGAACTTAGAGCTCCGTGTGGTCACGGGGGCAGCTCTTCCCGGTCCCTGGCTCTGGGTGCAGGCACAGCTCTGCACGGGCCTCATCACGGAGCCGCTTTCCCCGTTTCACAGTGTGTCCGAGTGCACTGACGCCCTCTTTCTTTCCCTCCTCCCTCCTGCTGGGGCTCCCTGCCCACTATGTTCCCGTGTCACATACCACCAGGTGCACAAGCTTCTGATTGTGGTGGAGCTGCTGCTCGGGGAAATCCCGGACCGACTACAGTTCCGCCAGCCGTCCCTCAAGCGCTCACTCATGCCCTACTTCCTTCTGACTCAAGGTAAGGCTGGTCCCCCTCCCAGAGCTGGCCGGACCCCTGACGCCATGACCTCCTCTGTGGGTTTGCCTGTTTGCATCATCTGATTCACTCCTCTCCCCCTCCAGCTGTCAGGACCGGAAACCTAGCCAAGTTCAACCAGGTCCTTGACCAGTTTGGGGAGAAATTTCAAGCAGATGGGACCTATACCCTAATCATCCGACTGCGGCACAACGTCATTAAGACAGGTGTGGGTCAGCGTCTGGGAGGGCCACTGGGAGAGCAGGGCACAGATGAGGCTTCTGCGACGGGTGTCCATGGGTGGGTGAAGGGGCTGTGCCCACCCTGCCCACGCCATTGCTCCTCCCTCTCCCAGGTGTGCGCATGATCAGCCTCTCCTATTCCCGAATCTCCCTGGCCGACATCGCCCAGAAGCTGCAGCTGGATAGCCCAGAGGACGCGGAGTTCATTGTTGCCAAGGTGGGGCTGACTCGGGGACTGAAGCCGCCATGTTCCTGCTGCATTTCAGGCCACAGGAATGGGAGAAGATTGGTTAAGGAGGGGGTGGCGTGGTCTTTTCAGGGAGTGCTGGTCTTAGAGTGAAGCCTGACGGTTTTCAGAGAGAAATTGTACACAAGGGAGCAGGTGAGAGTATAAGGAGGAAAGGGACAGGACGGGATGTTCTCAGGTTTAGAAGATGGGCTTTCTGGTGACCTTGCATCCCTTGGGGGGCCTGCAGGCCATCCGGGATGGTGTCATTGAGGCCAGCATCAACCACGAGAAGGGCTACGTCCAGTCCAAGGAGATGATTGACATCTACTCTACCCGTGAGCCCCAGCTGGCCTTCCACCAGCGGATCTCCTTCTGCCTCGATATCCACAACATGTCTGTCAAGGTGAGAAGCCGGGGCTGCAGGGGTGGAGTTGGCAGTACCCAAGGAGTCCTCAGAGGAGAAGAGCCGAGTTTCAGCCCATCTCTGTAGAGTCGCTGAATGGCAGGGCAGGGGCCTGGTGGGAACAAAGGACTCGGCCTGTGGGCTTGTAAGACCCTTGACTGCCTCTAAGGGTCTGGCTGCCAGGGAGGAGCAGGTGGATTCAGAGTGAAGGCTTCCAGATTTACTTCCAGACTGGAGTCCTTCACCTTCTCTGAGCCTGTTTCTCCATCTGTAAGGCTGAGAGTGAAAGACCTGCCCGGCCTGCCTTGGGGCTGAGGTCATGAGATGCAGTCGCTGTCTCAGGGCACTTAGTGAAGCCTGAACTGTGGAGAAGGCGAGGCAGGTACCTCGTTCCACAAAAGGCTGTTAAGCCCTTATCCTGTGGCAGGCTCTGACCTAGGTACTGGTACTGTGTGTCAGATTTTTCCTGGTCTCTTCTTGCCTCAAGGAACTGGGGTTGTTGTTACCTTGCTTAAAATCAGGTAAATGCTGTGCTCAGGGAGACATGAGAGGCCCTTTGCAACCTGGTGCCCTCCCACTGGTGTTCCCTCCCCCTTTCCCCCAACTCTCTCTCCCTGATTTTCCTTCCTCCCCCTCCCTTGCCTCTCCTATCCCCCCCCCCAACCCCAGCTGGTCCCACTCTGCTCAGGCCAGGCCTTTTCACACATGGAAACCTCTGCCTGGAATGCTTTTCCTCCATTCCCACAGCAGTCTGTTCCTTTCCTCCTTTCCCTCCTCACTGCCAGTCCCCCTCCCTGCGCCTTCAGGGACATTAGTCACTGATTGTAAGACCCATTAGTCTTCTGATTCTCTCCTTTAGCAGTTACCACGTGATGTAGTAATTCACTAACATGCCTAGCTCCCCAGTAGGCTCAACTGGAGATTGAATAACCTTCCTCCTGTCGTGGTGTCTGGTACACAGAAGGAGCACAATAAATGTAAGTTAAGTGCATGCATCTGATTGCTTCTCTCTCTCCTGTGCTTCAGGCCATGAGGTTTCCTCCCAAATCATACAACAAGGACTTGGAGTCTGCAGAGGTAAGGTGCATTCTGCTTTAGATAGAACTGAAACATTCAGACTTTCTCCAGAGAGGGAAGAGGGAGGCAGTGTCTGGAAAGGCTTGGAGCAGCTCCAAAGCTTTGGCAGTCCCTGACCTTGGGGGGGATTGGGCTGGATGAAGCACTGTGTGAGAGAGCCCCACTGTGTGAGAGAGCCCCACTGGTCCCCAGCAGCCCAGCCCTCACCTTACCTCTTGCTCCAGGAACGGCGTGAGCGGGAACAGCAGGACTTGGAGTTCGCCAAAGAGATGGCAGAAGATGATGATGACAGCTTCCCTTGAGCTGGGGGGCTGGGGAGGGTTGGGGTGAGTGGGGACTGGCTCTTTATCTACCCCCCCCTTGGGGTACCCTGCCTGGGGAACTGGCCCCTTTCTGTACATGTCTCACAGACTCATATGTGCGGGGGGTGAGGGGTGCAGGGAGCCGGCCACCCCACCTCACCCCAGGACCCCTCCCCAGCCAGTGACATAGCACACGGTGGGCAGGAAGGTGGGCGGGCAGCCTCCCCAGGGCAGGGTCCTGGCCAGTGGTGTGGGCAGCAGAATGGGAGGGAATAGCCCTGTGCTCTCCCGGGAGTCAGGGACTGGAATTGGGGCATGTGCTGGGATGTATGTTTTTTGAAGCTTCAATTATGATTTTTAAACAATAAAAAGTTCTCCAAAGTTCTTTGTGCATCATTTAGTGACAGTACTTTGCTCTCACACTCTGCAGTGTTGACAGCCAGATTTTTCTATCTAGCCCAGTGTGACTGTGGATAAGGACAGGGTCAAAGGCAGGGGGAGCCAAGGGCAGGGGGAGCAGAGGAGCAGATGCTGATCTGACACCAGAAGGGCCTCTCTCCTCTCTAACTGGCTGGCCAATATTGGGCAAGTCACTAAACCTCAGTCTCCTTCCCCACATTTGTCCAATAAAGGATTAGACTCTTGAGCTGGATCTGAAGTTAGAAATCTAGACCTCGGGACGCCTGGGTGGCTCAGTTGGTTAAGCAGCTGCCTTCGGCTCAGGTCATGATCCCAGCGTCCTGGGATCGAGTCCCACATCGGGCTCCTTGCTCTGCAGGGAGCCTGCTTCTCCCTCTGACTCTGCCTTCCACTCTGTCTGCCTGTGCTCGCTCTCGCTCGCTCTCTCTGACAAATAAATTAAAAAAAAAAAAAATCTTTAAAAAAAAAAGAAAGACAAAAAGAAATCTAGACCTCTAGAGGATCAAGGGAAAGGCAAGGGACTGGCCCTTGGGTGAGGTCTGCAGAGGAGAGAAGGGGCTCCAGAAGTGGAGAGCAGGGCCTTGCCCAGTTGGCCCTTAATGGATGGGAGAACAAAACTGGGTCAGGCAGGACCCCTTCCCCCTCCCTGTGGCCCCGCCCACTTACTCCAGCTGTGGATTGGAGTGGAGGTGGGAATGGGTCTGGGTAGGTCTAGAAGTCTTGGCCTCGAGGGGTACTGCTCCCCATCTTGGCTCATTGAATTGTGGCTGTGTGTGTGTCCCCTATCCCCCAGCCCCTGGTACCTTGCTGTACATGTGCTCTGTTCCTGCCAAGAGCTCTGTTATCTGAGTGGGGCCTGGGGTTTTTTGCCTCCTGCTAACTGTGTTCCCTCTCCTGCTGTGCTCTGGCTCTCCAGCCCATGGATTTTTACACCACCTCCAGGCTTCCTGCCTCACAATGATATATCCCCCTGGCTTCTGAAACACTCCCTTGAGATCAAATACTCCTAGGAGGTGGTGTGAAAGTCCTAACTAGCTTGGAGATTCTTAGAGCGCATGAGGGGTTTGTGTCCTCCTGGGCCTTTGCCCATTGCCTCATACCCTGGGTCCAATGAAGTTTTGTTTGTTAGGAAAGGTACACTCTGTTCATACCAACTGAAGATTTTCATCCCCCAATATCCCTAATTTCCGCTAAAGGCATGTTTTAGACTGGCCTGGCTTTGGTTCCTGATCCATCCCAGCCGTGGTCACAGTGACTGGTCATTGCCCATTTGCTTTAAAAAGCTACTGCCACCTCTCAGTGTAATGAAACTCTTAAAAAGAAAAAAAAAAAGATTATCTGGGGGTGCTTGGGTGACTCGGTTAAGCATCTGATTCTTGATTTCAGGGGGGTCATGATCTCAGGGTTGTGAGACTGAGCCTTGTGTTGGGCTCTGCACTGGGCATGGACCCTGCTGAAGATTCGCTCTCTCTCTGCCCCCACCCCCGACCCCAGGTTCTTGCTGGAGCACATGCAGTCTCTAAAAAAAAAGGAAAAAAAAAAAAGACTTTATTTTTAAGTAATCTCTACACCTGATGTAGGGCATAAACCTACAACCCCAAGATCAAGTGTCACGTGCTCTACCAACTGAGCCAGCCAGGTGCCCCAAGGTCATGAATCTTAACAGTCAGCACCCAGCTCAAAGTGCTTTAGACCCTCTCCTGGTTGGTAATAGAATGGAGAGTGTCACCCTCGTCTAGAGAACTGGGGGTCATTTGCCATGATTTCCTGGTTCTTGCCCACCTGGAATCTATGGACTATTTTTCTGTCTGCTCACTGGAAGTTTCTTGTAATTCATTCCCATTGGCTTGGGTTTTCTCTTCCTGGAGAAGCTTAGTGCCCTTTTTGTGCTCGCAGAGTTCACTGTGCACTCCACCTTCTGGTTTTTTTCTTTTTAATTAGAGAACTACAGAGAAGCACGAAGAATAACATAACAAATCCCCACGTATTTCCACCCAAGTTTAATAAATGGTGACATTTAGTTATCATTTCAAGTTTTCTCAGCGGAGGAAAACCATCACAGCTCAGTTGGAAGCCCATCTTGTTCCTTTCCCAGGCCCTTCCCTACCTTCCCTGGAGGCAGCCGCTCCCATGAATTCAGGGGTAGCCCTCCAGGTTGTCTTTATACCTTGTGTTAAGCAAAATATGGTTGCATTTTTAAATCTTTTAAATGATGTATCTATCACATAAATGTAACTTGCTCTCCACTCACTCTTGGTTTTGAGATCTAGTCCTGTTGATACCATTCCTAGCACTGTCCTAAGCACTTTGAAACAGCACAGATAAAGCCGGTTAATTCCTTTCCTCATGGAGTTTTCATTCCATGAGGGGCTGAGGCGGAGGCATCTGTGGACATTGATTTATTTAGCCCTTTCCTGACTGGTGTGCATCAATTTGCTCTGACAGAGGACAGCTCTGTGTCTCCTCGTATGCAGGGACAGTGGATGTGATGTGCAAACTTTTCTCAAAGGGCCAGATGGCACATTTTTAAGGCTCGTGAGCCATATGATCTGTCACAACTATTCATTTCAGTTCTGACCTTCTTGAAAGCGGCTATAAACAATATGTAAACAAATTAAGAACACCAGGGTTTGAATTGCGTATGACGTTTACATGTTAGGAAATATCCTTTTGATTTTCCGCCCAACAACTTAAAAATGTAAAACCCATTCTTGACACGAGGTGTCCATATCTTGGCTCCCAGGCTGAGTCTGCAACAAATGAGTCACCCCAGAACCCTTTGAGAGATGCTCCAGGTCCTGTACCAGATGAAAACAGGAAGCATGAGGGGAAGTCTTGGGCCAGTTCTGGCCATTGAGAAACACCTGGGAAAGCCTTCAGGAAGCTGGAAGGCGGAATGACTGCCAGGGGTCTCCAGAGCCAGGCCCTTTGCCAGAAGATGGTTCTGGTCCGGCTCAGCCTGTGCGACCTGGCCAGTGGCAAGCCCTGGCTCTCTACCTGGTCTTTATCGTCCCATGCATAGGGCTGAAGTGGGGATCAAGCCCTCCTCTGGGAGGAACGGCTCTCCGAATAGGAAGGTAACGTAATGGGGATGGTGCAGGCTGGGGAAGCCTGACTCTCCGTCCCGCCTGGCCTGGCCACCGCCTCCTTCTGAGATCTGAGGCAAGACCCTTCACCTCACTGACCTGCCCTTTGTCTCTAATGAGAGCGATCCACATCCTTCCGCTCGGTTTGGAGGATGAAGGACGCAAGTGTGATGGAAGGTGCCTGACATATAAGAGGTGTCCAATAATTACCAGCTGACTTTTGGATTCTTTCCCTATGGAATGGAGGCCAGAATGCTTCCCAGGACGGGCAGCTCACTCCCCCTGGAAGCAGCCCACTCCATTTCTCACACTTCTGACCGCTGGAAAGCTCTTTCTTTCTGTTCATAGGAAAACTCGCTGGCTGTGGCTTGCGCTCCCTGTCCCACTTCCAGCCCTTGAGATCAGGCAACAAGCTCTTCCTTCACTTCCCCAGTCAGAACAGCCTGTTTTCTTCAAATTCTGATCCTGAGTCCTCTCACCATCCTGGCTACCTTTGTCGGAATTAACGTATTTTCTCAATCAAACGTCCTACACACTTGGACTGTAGGTGAATTGATAGTCTGGGTCTAGGTCTGTGAGGCTAAACACTGATTAAGGGATTTAATGGTGAAGAGGCACCTGGATAGATACATCAGTTGAGCATCCAACTCTTGATTCATCTTCTGTCAAATGGGAAGTGGTTCCAGTACCTTCCTCATAGACTCACTGGAAGTCATACACTCGATAATGTGTGGAGAGTGCTCAGCACAATGTCTGGGGCCAGCGGAGTCCTCTGGAGGTTCTTTGAGGGAGGATGAAGGGACATGTTTGTGAAAGTGAATCTCCTGCCCCCCCGCAGTTCTAAACCCACCCCTGTGCTCCCGGAGAGCTGGATGCAGAGCTGGCCTCAGTCGGGGCACGGTGGCCAGTCTACGTAAGATAGAGTGGCCGACAGCCCACCCCCAACCCGCTCCCCGCCCAGCCCACCCAGTGGGACAGGGGACCTGAGGCAAGAGAACAGATCAGCAGGTGAAGTCCCTGCCCACTGTGGCCACCAGGGGGCACCCGCGCCCCAGAGAAGGCCTCACCCAGGCAGACACACTCCTTATCAAGAGGTGTCCATTCCTTGGCTCCTACTGAGGTAAATTGGGACGGAAAGTGACAGCCTTGGGTGTGGTCGAAGGACTGCTAGGCAGGCCCACTGGCCTGTAGGAAACCCTCAAGCCTGAGGCGAATTTCCAGGCTGTAACTCAGAAGATTGAGCCTGCTCTCCTTGACCTTGGGCAAGGCACATCCCTCTCTGGCTGGGTTCAGGGAGTGTAGACCAGACTCCAAGACTCTCGCGTGGCTCTAGGATTTGAGGCTGTTTGCAGTTTCTTCTTTCTCACCCCCAGCCCTTCTCCACCTCAGGGCTGCACACACTCTGGCAGGCCTAGCACTGACCTAGCAGGCAGTCAACTTGGCCAGGGAAGCCACGTGTCACAGACCCTCCCCCAGCTCCAAAGCGCTGGGCCACCATTGGAGGGAGGAGAACCCCGGGAGGAGGAGGAAGGGCAAGGTCAGGTGAACCAAGAGACCCAGAGCCTCAAGGGTCTTGCTTCATTTGGGACAGACATCCGGTTTCCTCTGGTTTCTGCCAGGATTCTGGGGGCTTAAAGGAATGAGTCACGGGGGGGATTGGGGAGTTCCCAGCTAACCAGTTCAAGACAGGAAACTGGGATGATGCCCATCAATGTATGGGGTGGAGACAGGAGGCAAAACCCTAGTGTCCCTACCTCAGGCCCTGGGCCCCTCAGGAGGGGTCTCAGGAAGGCATCCTTCTGGGAGTTTGGGAGGTAGAAATGGGGGCAACTAGCTTCTTCCCTCTCAGAATTCGGGGTCTAGGGAGCAGGTAGTTTGGGAGTCCCAAGGGAAAGCGCAAGCGGCTGCTCCCCCTCCTCTGGCCAGGAGGGAAGGAGGGAGGGGCCGCTTGGAGGCCTGCCTCCCACTGGGTCAGGCTGACCAGCCTCTAGCCTCGCCTGCCTGCCTCTGTATCAGCAGGCACAACCTCCCTCAGTGGCTCTAATCAAACACCCTGGGGCAATTTCGGGCCTGGGTGGGGTTGAGGGGGAGGAAGAGCATTTGAGGGGGACCAGATGTCAAAGAAAGAGCAGGGATTCCACAATTTCACAAAACTTTCGCAAACAGCTTCTTGTCCCAGCCCCCCCCCCCCCGCATTGTCCTGGACACCAAATTTGCATAAATCCTGGGAAGTTATTACTAAGCCTCAGTCGTGGCACCAGGTAATTTCCTCCCAGGCCTCATGGGCTCCCGTATAAAGGCCCTGTGCAGCCGGTCCCTGCCAGAGCCTGGCGCCCACAGATCCACCCAGACCTTTGGCTGAGCCTGCTGCCCAGAGCTCCATGAAGCTGATCGGTGAGTGTCCCGGCCACTGGGGGTGGGGGAGGGGAGAGGCTGGAGTGGCAGAGGGGCTGGGGGGGCCCCAGGTGGAAGTGGACCGCCTGTCTCCTGAGCACCCCCTGTCTGCTCTCAGCCCTGCAGCTGATACTGTGGTATGAGGCACTCTGGCTGGTTGGAGCAGCCGCCCCCCTGGGCCCTACCAGCTCCCTGCCCCAGAGCTTCCTGCTCAAGTGCTTAGAGCAAATGAGGAAGGTGCAGGCTGACAGCACCGTGCTGCAAGAGAGGCTGGTGAGTGAGAGGCGCGGAGGGGAGGAGGGGACCTGGATGCTGGGAGAGGGCCAGTGGAGGAAAGAAGAGGGCATAGCTACAGGGAGCGAGGAAGGGGAAAGAGCTGAAGGGAGGGGAAGGGAGTGGTGAGAAGACATCATCAGGGAGGGGCATGGCCAAGGGAAGACCCCAGGGGAAGGGGAAGAGAATCAAGAGAGTGGAGCCCTGGAAGGCTGGCTGGGAAGTGTCTCAAGGACAGTGCCCCGATGGCCCAGATTCTGGATCACCATGGAGGGCAGAGTGGGGCTGAGCGGCCTGGCAGGACTGGGAGGGAGGGGAAGACCTTGGAGAAACAGGGAGGACTTCGGAAACAGGAGTCGCCGGGCCCCTCAGCTCCCCCTCACGCAGCATCCTTCCTGTCCCCAGTGCGCCACCCACAAGCTGTGCCACCCCGAGGAGCTGGTGCTTCTCGGACACGCTTTGGGCATCCCCCAGCCTTCCCTGAGTGGCTGCTCCAGCCACGCCCTGCAGCTGGTGAGTTTCTGGAGGGGTAGAGGGAGTGGAAGGGAGGGAAGAATGGTCTGGAAGTCTCTCTGGACCTCCAGGCCTTGAAAGGAGCGCCCGGACAGCACCCCCTAACTCCGCCACTCTGTCCCCCAGACGGGCTGCCTGCGTCAACTCCACAACGGCCTCGTCCTCTACCAGGGCCTCCTGCAGGCTCTGACAGGGCTACCCCCTGAGCTCACCCCTGCCTTGGAAACGCTGCAGCTGGACATCGGCGACTTCGCCATCAACCTCTGGCGGGAGGTGAGCCTCACTGGGAGCCACAAGGGTTGGACTGAGCTGGTCCCCAGAGATCATGCTGCAAGCCTGAGGATCCCAGTTCCTTAGGGTCAGTGTGGGAGGCTTCTCAGGGTGAGAGAGCTCCCACTCCAGGCCCCTCTTAATGCCAGCCCTTCCACTCGCCCTAGATGAGGGCGGGAGCCAGACCCTGATGTAGACCTCGGTTCAAGGCCAGCCTCCACCATTCACCCATCAACCGTGTGGTCTGATCCCACACCCCCCAGCCCTTCGCATTTCCTTAGCTAATCATGCCCACTTAGCTGATCTCCTCTTCTCCCCCAACAGATGGAAGAGCTCGGGGTGGCCCCGGCAGTGCCACCCACCCAGGGCGCCATGCCAGCCTTCACCTCGGCCTTCCAGCGCCGGGCCGGAGGGGTCCTGGTGGCCTCCAACCTGCAGAGCTTCCTGGAGCTGGCCTACCGTGCTCTGCGCTCCTTTGCCAAACCCTGAGCAAAACCCTCCCCAACCAGTGTATTTATCTTTATTTAATATTTATGCTTATTTAAATCTAATATTTAAAGACAAGAAAAAGCAGGAAAGAGCCCCGGACCCTTGGGTCCTTCCTGCCGTCTCTGAGTTCCATTCTCCTGCTTGTATCAGGGAGAAAAGCCCCTGTCTTCCTGTCCCCTGGACAGGGAGGTAGCTAGGTAAATACCACGTATTGACTCCTGTGACTGCTCCCCGGCCTGGCTCTGCGGTGGGCACTGGGAAGAACCCCAGTGAACTCCTTACCCCAAGGGTACCCACCTTAAGACCCCCGGGAGCATCAGGAAGTCTCCCATGTGGGAGACAAGAAAACCCTGTTTAATATTTAAACAGCAGTGTTCCCCTCCTGGGTTCCCCCTCGCTCTGGCCTCACCAGCTCGGCTTGCACATGCCCGGTGGGCTAGGTCTTGCTTCTCCTCCTGTCTGTCCCCTTCCCCACGGGCATTAGGCCTCCCAGGAGGTGGCCAGAGCGGGGAGGTTTGACCCTGGGGTCCCACGAATTTGCTGGGGAATCTAGTTTTTAAGATGTTTTTGGTCATATTTTGACTTCCTGTATGGGGAACCTGGGCATTGTTGCCGTTCCTCTTTCTGGATGCCCTAGAGCGACAATGACATGCTCCTGACACCTGCCCCACCCTCACCAGGGTCAGGATTCTGACCCTTCAAGGGCTGGGCAGAGGCTCCTGTATTGGCTTTGCTGGAGGGGGTGGTGGGACTGGGAGTGTTGGAGGGGAAGACGTGGAAGGTTATGTGACGGGGTATGTGAGAGGAATGCTCAGCTCCTCACCCTCCACCTCTGCCCCTACTTTCTCACTGTAGCCCAACTCTGATAATAAAATATCTTATTTGTCTCCAATAATGCCTTTCCTCCTTCTTGAGTCCAGCTGGTGCCCAGCCCGGGGTGGGGGGAGTGGGAAGTCAAATGGTGAATGAGGCCAGAGGGACAGAAAGAGGAGGTGCAGGGAACCAGGGGGAGGAAGGGGGCAGTCCTCTAGCTCGTCAACACTCACGCCCTTAGCACGGGTCTCTCTTGTATCTACTCTGCAGGCACTGGGCTAAGTGCTAGGGACACTGAAGTGGACAAGGCAGGCGAGGTCCCTGCCCTCCCCGAGACACAGCCTAGTGGGAAGACGGAGGCGGATGGGCCACCATACTGGGAGAGGAGAACGTGGGGTTGGGGGTGGGGGTGGGGGGTCTTAGGAGTCCAGACGCAGACAGACACTGAAGCGAGGGGGATTTAGTATCTGCCACCTCCCATAAACTCCAGCCCATCTGCACTCACACTTGCCCATGGAGATAGAATGAGAAGTGCCCTTTACAGATCAGGAGCTGAGTTCAAGATGCCAACTTAGGTCAGCACTCAAATTCCCAGCCCTGCACTTGTCTCCCTCAAGCTCTGCCTCTGATGGGGCGGGGAGCAACAGCAAGCTCAGGCCCGCCGCGCTCTCCCGCTGGTCTGGCCTCAGGGGCCGAGCCTGAGCTCCCAGGGACGGCAGACAGGTGTGGGCGGCAGACAGGTGTGGGCGAGAGAGAAGCAGAGCACAGAGAGCTGCTTCACACCACAGGCCAGAAGTATTCCTCTCCTTGTCCTCAGCCTAAGATGCACCAGTAGCTCCAGGGTGCCTCCACCAGACCCGGGAAAGTCCAGATGGCCCGCCGGTCTCCAGTCCAGCTCTCAAGGCTTCCCCTGAGCTCCTCAGGCCCTCCCACTTTCCCCCTCCATCTGGTTCCTTAGAGAGGAAGGTCTGGCTGAGAGGACCAGAATCCCCAGCTGCGTGGCTCAGAGCTGCCCACCCCCCCGACCCCCCGCCCCATGGTTCTGAAGAAGCTGGGGCTTGGAGATGTGTGAAGACAAGCAAGGGTTAAACCGATCCTGCCCCTCATCGCCCAGTCCTCTTCTGGAGACAGGTCAGACTGGGCCAGTCAGGCTCTGAGTGGGGTTGGGTCTAGTGGGACAGTGTCAGGACAGCCTACCCTACCCCAGCACCAGCAGGGCCTTTTGCCAAAACCTCTCCCTCCCTTCTTGGAGTCAAGTCTGACTTTGGGGTGTGGGGGTAGGCGGCGCGTGCAGTGTTGAGCCCTTACTGCCTGGTGCGGGTCTGAGGAGGGGAAGTGCTTTCCCTGCTGAGTAGACAGACACAGGAACCTGAGCCCAGCCCTCCTCAGCCACAGGACCGAGCCTCTTCCTTGGCCAAGCACACGGCCTTCCAAAGAGAAGATGTTCCCTGCCTCCATGGGACTCAGGCACTCACACCACTTGGGACTCACACAGGGACCCACAAAGATCTTTATTTACAAATGAGCTGAGAGAAACTTCCCTCATGTGTTACAAAAATATAAATATACACACTCTGCACCTGCAAAGTTCCCAGAGGTACATCTACTGTCGGAAGGGGGAGGGGTGTGGAGTGCTGAGGGCCCTGGGCTAACAGCCAGGCTGCACACAGTCCTTAATGCTGGCAGCGGGCAGAGGAAATTATGAAAGAAACTGGGAGACGTCTTAGAGGTCAGATGTCAGGATAGGGGAATAATCTGGAAATGACATAGGGCTCTTACATCACGTGGATATGAGCAATGCTGTCTCATCTTTCCTCCCTCGTGAGGCGCCTGGGGCTGTGGTCCCCCACACGGCCCTTGTGGCCACCCCCCAGCCTGTCAGAGCGCAGCAATGGCCTTGGCAGCCACCTGGCGGCCCAGGGACAGACTGAGGTCCGTGATGGCCAGAACCACCTTGGGGCTGGACATGGCTGACACCTTCACCAGTTCCGATACCTGCCGCAGACAGACAAATGGCCGCTTGCAGGGGCTGCCTGCTGGGGGCCACCAGGTCCCGCAAGGAGGGAGGCCCTCCTACTCTGAGGGCTGCCCCCGCACCCAGGCCCCGCTAAGTCCTGCCGCCCCCACCTAAGCCTGGGGGTGAAGCACTCACGGTGGTGAAGGGCATGAACTGCAGGATGCTGCCTCGGCTGCCCTGCTCCAGGCAATCCACACACTCCTCCATGAACCACTGCACAAACTGAGTGTGCGGGCCCGCAGTCCGTGAGCCCAGGATGGACGAGATGAGCAGGAAGAGGTTGGCTGCGCAGAAGCAGAATGGGGGGAGAGGGAGCACTCCGTGAGAAGAGTCTGAGAAGACGTTAGGCTGGGAGGTGGTGGCACCGAAAAGTGAAAAGAAAGAAGCCCTTAGAGTGCCCCTCAAATTGGGGGTGGGGGGTCAAAAAGAGGAAGTGTGAAAGGAAAGCAAGCAGGGGTGGGGAGAGGGAACCGACTGGAGCCTGGGGGCGACAGGAAGGCCAGTGGCTGGAGAGATGGAGGAACGAGACAGGGACACTAACGGGTGAAGGGGCACCAGGAGGTCCTCCTCTGGCTGGCAAGGCCTCAGCCCCCGGGGGGCCGGTGGGCAGTAGGGGACTCACCCAGGACTCGGTTCAGCGGGTCTCTCATGTTAACCGTGTGCAGCTGGGAGGCTGACAGGGAGCTGCTCATGGAGCGGTCGGCTGTGGGGTCAAGTGGAGGGAGCCTGAGGCAAAGGTCCCCTACCTTCAAAACCCACTTCCCAGGGGACGCCCTCACCCGTCAGGTGTGGAGGGTCAGCCCAGGGAAGGTCCCGGATCCAGAGTCACAGATCTCAGTGGGAGATGAGAGAGAACACTTGGTGAGCACTGCCAGGCGCCAATCTGTGGGCTACACACAGATCAGGCCGTGCAACCCTTACACCCCAACTTCATGGACAAAGAAACCGAGATCGGATTTGCTGAGTAATCAGCCAAAGGTTATAAGGTCTGTGGGTGCCAGACATAGCATCTCTCCTCTATTCAACTGCACAGCTGGCACTTTAATGCCTAAAAGGCCTCAGAGAAACTTCTAGACTCAAGAGAAATTTCTGGAAACAGGAAAAATTAAATGCCACAGAAGAAGCCCTTGGCAGGGAGAGGTAATGACAGCAAGAGGAGCCAGAGGTGCTCTTCAAGCAGGAAGAGTGGGAAGCAGTTCCAGCCCCCAGCCTCAGGGCCTGTTTCAGTGGAAGGAAGGCCAGAGCTGGTGAGTCAAAAGCACAGACTGTGCCAGAGGTAGTGAACTCACTTGTGGTGAGTAAAGGGGAGGGAAGGGACAATGGTGTGTCCGGGGTTGGGCTGTGGTCTGGACGGAAGAGCTTCGGTCTTTGGGGGGAGGTCCTCAGCAACCTCTCTAGCCTCTCCGCAGGCAGAAAACAGAGCAGTGGGGGGGAGGGGGGGAAACGGGACAAACTCCCAGCGCACTGTCTCCAACCAGCAAAGATGCCCGCGGCCAGGTTCTATACCAAGCAGCTCTCCCAGGCGGGAGTGAGTTCCCAGGAAAGGAGGAGCCCACCCAGCCCAGTCTGCATGCTCACTGGGACTCGAGAGGATGTTGGCATCTTCCTCATTGGAGCTCAGCAGTCGCATCAGCTTTGAGGGCTGCATGTCATCCAAGGGGAAGAGACTGATATAATCCTGGAGAGCAAGAGAGGCACTATTACTGACGCCTACGCCCCCAAATCTCCCATTATCAGGGAAGAGAGCTGGAGCTCAGACGGAAGTGGGGAAGAGTCAGCTCCCCACAGGCCTCAGTGGGCATCTCCAGTAAGCCCAGCTTCCCCCACCCACCCACAACCCCAGTGAGAGACCCCCTCACACGGTCACCCCTGGAGATGCTCAGCCAGGGGAGCCCCAACACAGCCATCCAGGGGCGGGGCCGCTGCCTGGGAAGGAATCTCTGACCCCAAAAGCCTCAGGAAATGTCTGTTGAGCACATGAACAAGTGAACGAAGGGGTCTCCTACCTCAATGTCTTCACGGTGTCTCTTCTTTTGGCGGGAGGACGCCTGTCCCTTATGGGAGGAATAGGAACTCAGGGCACACCAGACGGCTAGCCTGGCAAAGGGTTCCAGGGAAAGAGGGTCAAGTCAGAGGGCCCCAGAGAGGCCCTGGCAGACAGGGCGTCCCCACAGCCCAGCCTCCCTGGGCGGCCCGAGGTGAGGGGCAGCCAGCCGTGCGCCGTGGGGACCCAAGGCTCCGAGAGAACCCTACTTGGCCAGCGCAGTGCCGGGGGGGTCCATGAGGCTGTGCCACTTGGAGGAATCGGTGAGCAGCCCCGGCAGGATGTGGCCCAGCAGGACCAGGGTCACCTGCTGCATGTCCAGACAGAAGATAGAGTAGAGCAGCTCCACCGCCCGCAGCGTGTGCTCCTTCCGCGTCTCCTTCAGCAGCTCCTGGACGGCAGGGCGGGGCGATTCAGGAGCTGAGGGCTCCTGCCACGGGCTTCCCGGGGCTCCATCCCTCACTCTGAACAGCCTCTGGCCAGCGCTCCCAGAGCAGGCGGCTCCCCTCAGAGTCCAGGAGCTCCAAGACCGAGCCCTGCGGACCAGGCTAGGGGTATTTTCTCAGTTGTCTCCCTGAGTCTGAGGAGATCCACCCCCCAGCCTGGGTCCGGGTGGGGGTCTGGCCCCTAGGTACCTTAATGAGGTTGTTGCAGAACCAGTAGACACCTCCCATGTGCAGCAGGGTGTCAAAGATGTGGATGGAGCGGCTGTCCACCCACCCCTTCTCCAGCACCTTGGCGAATATGTCCGTCAGCACCTCCTTGATGGGTCGCTTGGGGGGCAGCAGGTTCCAGTAGGGCATTGTGTCCACACCCGTGGACGGGAACTTGATCTGGGTGGCCGTCTGCTGCAGCACGTCAGCACACATGTGCTCCAGAATTGAGCTCATGATCACCACCCTAGGGGATGGGGACAGGACCTGCTGTTCGGGTTCAGGCCCCATCAGGTTCAAGAGTGCAGCAAACACCCAGGTCAGACCTTTCCCAGGACTCGAGTTACGGAAATTTTCCTGGGGAATTAACCCCGTTCTTCACAGAGGGAGGAAACAAAAGGAAGTCACAAGACCCTAGCAGACGTGACCCTACCAGTCCTGCTTCTGGTAGGCCTCTCACCTGCTGGGCACAAAGCCTAAGCCGAGGTAGCAATTTGCTCTCCTCCCCTAGGTTACTTCAACAATATGTTCATATTTTCTCTCTCACTGTCTCCAACTTCCCCCCATTCCCCAGACCTGAGCCCTGCCAATCCCTGGACGTAAATAAATATAATCACTTCCCTCTGGGCTGAGTGCTAGGGGGGGTCCCCGCCCAGCCCTGGCCTCTTCCCAAAGTAAACTGTTACTTCCAGGACAGGGGCCCAAGGGCTGCCCCACAAGACTCTTCCCGGCCTTTGATAGCTGGGCAAATATAAAGCGTATATCCAGGAATTTTCTCATGAGCAGTCTTTGACGGAGTTAGCACTCAGATCCGGGTGTGAGTGCTCACTGTTCCTGGAACGCTGGGTGGCTCTGGGAAAGCTGCTGTGACTTTCAGTGCCAGTTTTCCCACCTGCACGAGTACCCCCAGATTCCCCACTATTCCTCACCCCGGGAGGAGTCAGGGAGCTTAGCACGGGTTCTGTCATAGCCAACCCTCCATTACTTGTGGGAAGAAGGATTTGAGGGAAGAAGGGAGAAGGAGGTGAGGAAAAAGGTCACAGCCTCACAGACCCTCTCCAACCATATCTCAGCACAATGGGCCCCCTTCTCCCCTCTAAGGCACCTCGATGGCTACCCAATGCGTCCTCTGGCCTAGCTCACTGGTCGCGCGCATGCCCACTGCATGGCAGCGCTATTCACAGCAGCCAAGAGGGAGAAACCACCCAAGTGTCCATCCACCGAGGAATGGATAATGCGGCGCATATGTACAACGGAGTATTATTCTGAAGGGGATTCTGACCCAGGTTATGACATGGATGAATCCTGGGAACATCACGCGAAGTGAAACACACCAGGCACAGCAAGACAAACACTATAGGATTCCACTTGTGTGGGCTACCTAAAGCAATCAAATTCACAGAAGCAGAAAGCAGAATGGTGGTTACCAGAAGCTAAGGGAGGGGGAAAAAAACGGGTGAGTTGTTACTTAATAGGTACAAAGTCTCAGATTTACAAGATGAAAAGGTTCTGGAGATCTGTTTCACAATGAAGTGAACACCTCATGCCTCTGAACTATATACTGAACTAAGATAGTAAATGCTATGTATTTTTTTTTTTAACCAGAATTTAAAAAAGAAAATTAATGGACGGGGGAACGAACCAATACCATTGAACTCAACATAGATGAAGCCGCCAGGGAGGTCTGCCAAGCCTCTGAAAAGCCAAGGCAGCAAAATGTCACAAAGGAGAGGCAGGTGGGAGGATGACCGGGGAGGGGGTGGTGGTGGTGGTGGTGATTAGGCCCCTGGGTCATAGCTCTACGGATGGGCTCCTAGTGCCTAGACCAAGCCACAGCGGAGACAACCACTTTGTTCTCCTGGTAAGCTAGTTCTTTGGAACTTGGGCTCTCTGAAGACCGGAATCATAGCAATTTGGGGTCTGTGCTTCTGGGACATAGCAGGTGTTGGGTCATAAACATTCCTGGCACAGAGACACACACTCAGTGTCGCCGAGTCAGTGCACAAACATGGAAATGAGACTGCGAGTGAGTGAGCAAGAGGCCCGTTTGGGGACATTAAGAACAGAGGGAGATACTGGCTACTGGAGGTGCTGCCTTCTCACGGCAGATCGACAATGGTCCAGGAGGGAGGGCACGAGGGGCTACTGACCTCTCATTGTAGAACTGCAGCGTGTTCTCACTGTACAGCGGCCCTGCCAGCTGGCGGATCATCTGCAGCGACTTCTCGCGCTCATCCAGCCCCAGCATCCGCACGTGGGCCACAAGCCAAGCCACAGCACACACTGCCAGACTGCACACCTTCCCCTTGATGTTATCTGTGATTTTCTGGGGGAGGGGAAGGGGTGACTGAGGCCACTATCGCCCCCTCCCTGACCATCACTTTCCCTGGCCTCCGTGGGCAGCTAAGTTTAGCAGGTGGAGTCCTGGACCACATCCCCCACCTATTCTCACCACAAATATGCTCTTCCCCAAGTTACCTGGGTGGGAGGGAGTAGCTAAGCCTATGATTACAAGGAAGATCAACATCCAAGCATGAGCTCCTAGATTAAAGGGTCTTCTTGTTCTTAAAAAGTATACCAAGCTACCGAACACTGGCTCTGTGTTTCAGGGAAGAGAGAAGGCTGCTGGAAAGGTGGGGCTACCTGGATGGATTCGAAGGCCAGCACCCCATTCTCCCAGGCATTGAGGATCTCCAAGATGGCTGCTGAAATGCTGAGACAGGCTTCGTGCCACTTCATCTGCCTATGAGGGGGTGGGGGTGGGAGAAAGTTCACCATGGGGGAGTGTGGGATGGGCTGAGGGAGAAGGTCTTAGCCTGCCCCCACCACCACCCTTGGAGCGGGCACCGGGCCACTGACACCAACTTCATCTCCGAGGAGTTGTTGAGCAAGGCCACCAAGGACTCCACTTTGGTGGAGTCAGGCCAGAAGCAGGGGTGGTCAGGGTTCAGGATTTTGCCCTCCTCGGGCATGCAAGTCTGCATCCACGTCTCAAAGAAGGGCACCTGTGCTCCTGTGCTTGACTCGGACAGAATCACCTAGGAAAGGAAGGAGCGTCAGCAGCCAATGCCCTGTGCCTCAGTTTCCTGTCCCATTGCCTTTACTTTCCAGCTGGAAGAACTGAAGACAAACTGGTCAAAAGGAAAAAGACAGGGGCTATGCTGCCACCTAGTGGTGAGTGTGGATGTGACCCATGGGGCACCCATGGACCTGCCGGCGGTGGGAGCACCTGCCGGCGGTGGGGGCACCTGCGTTCTACAGCCAGACTAAGTAGCTTGGGAGACCGCGGTGGGGGTGTGTGCATCAAGTTATTGGTCATTTCCTTCCCCTTCTTCCCACCCCTAATCCTGGTACCCCTAAACCTGAGTGGTCTCCTCTCACTCACCTCTGAACCATAGGTCTGAGCCACGTGGCACAACATGAGAAAGGAGATGTCGAAGAGCAAGGCGCGAACGGAGGCTGCTTTGGCTACAGAGAACAAGAAGGCTGACCCCACAGCTCCGAACAGGGCCCAGAGCCCTGGTCTGAATCGGGAGGGGATCAGGATTTGCCTCAAGGAAGGTCAGTGACCAAGTGGCTCCTTCAAAGCTCTGAAGCTCAGAATCCTTTTCTTGAGTTGCAATTAGAACATCATCCCTTCCTTGGAATCAAAGACTCCTGATACCCAACTTCTTCCCGGTAGCCAACCAAATCATAAAGGGGGAGGGCAAGAGACAGAGGTGGTTTGGGAAGAATCCTTTTCCTAGCATTCCCCTCTTTCAAGGCTCCCCAAAAGCTTCAGTCAGTCATTACTTAGGAGAGAAAACAGCCTCCCAGGAGAAGCAATGGCCCTTCTGCCCTCCCCTGTTCTCTCTCCCCACCACACCTCCCACAGTGCTGAGTCTAGGGGTGCACAGAGCTGACTTACCGAGTTCTTCATTGCCGTGTGTTGTGAATTCATTCAAACTGGGGAAAGAAAAGAGGTCACAGCTAGCAGGGCAAGAGGTCAGGGGGCTATACCTGTCCAGAAAGGCAGTCACTAGAGTCTGAATTAAAGGTTAAACTTAAAAAGCACACCACCGCTACACAGAAAAAAACAGTTTTTAAAAGATTTCCAAGGCAGGGCGCCTGGCTGGCTCGGTCAGTAGAGTATATTACTCTTGGTCTCAGGGCTATGAGTTTGAGCCCCATGATGGGTGTAGATATTACTTTAAAATCTTTAAAAAACATATATATATATATATATATATATATATACACACATTCCAAGACCCAGAGAAAGGCTCACTGGATGGAACAAAGTTCTTTATATCAAATTCCAGGTCAAACAAAAAAGTCAACAGTGTTTAAGAGCCCCTTATTAACAACTGGGCGCACCCAAATCCCTCCATCATTCAATGCCTCTCATCTCATCAAACACCTCCACTTCATGCTCAGCTGCAAAGAAAAAAGGGCTTGACATCCAGGGACCTGGCCCTTCCCCCAGCGTCTCCAAGTGGGATCCTCTGGTTTGGTCTGGGCATCTCCAGGGAGACCCAGACCTCAATGCCTTGCCCCATTCTGCTACCTCCCCCTTCAGGCCTGCCTCCCTGACGCTGGCCAGGGCTGACTTCCTTACTTGATGAATTTCCGGGCGAAGGATTTAAGCTTCCCAGTGGCGGCGGCAGCGGCCAGCAGCAGATCCAGACTCTTCCCAGACAGCATGTGGCCCAGGACTCCTAGCAGGCCCTCTGGGGACTTGGAGTGGTCTGCATCCATCGTCTGGGGACATGACAGGAAATCAAGTCCTGAAGAGCAACTGAAGACCTCCCCAGATACAGCCTAACCGCAGCTTCCCTCTCTGCACGTCTCCATTAAATGGCATACCACAACCTGCAATTCATTCCACATCTTTCTGACTCCAATCTGGAAAACAATTCCATCAATCTATCCTCGCTCTCTGATCCATCCTTCGTAATTAAACTGTGATCGCGGCAGTGAGAGTGGGGAGGGTGAGAGTCTCCACTGCTTCTGCGGGAGCAGGTGAAAGGCCCTACCACAGGACCTGCCTTCCAAGTAATGCTCAACAAATATGAGTTTTCAATGGCGGCTTCCTTGCCTTGCCTGTTTCTCTACTTCCAAAGTAACCTCATACAAAAGCCAGAAGACAAAGAGCTCTATGGCCTCGATTTATTTCTCTGGAAGTAGAGCCAAAAGAGGAAAAAAGGAAGAGATGAGCCTGGAGGCAAGGGAAGGGCACACGCACCTTGAGGATATTTGTGACAGTGGGCTCTGCCCGGAGGATGAGCCCAGGATTGGGCTGGATGTTGGCATTTTCTCCTGATTTCAGCTGGGGTGCATGCTCCCGGTCTGCTGCGCTGTGGCCACGAGCCATTGGCCAAGAGAAGAGAAAAGACACAGAGATTAGTTCCTGACGTGCTCCCTGGTCCAGCTCCAGAAGCAGAGGCCAGGGAGGAAGGGTGGGGCACACGGCAGAACCTCGGGGTTGGGGTGATGTTTATGAAAGCACACCCACTCTTCCAACTGCTTCAGTCTGTCACTGATCATTACCTCAATTTTGAAAGTCCACTTGAGATTAAAAGAAGATTTAGGATTTTTACTTTGCTCACAAAAGAGGGTGGGAATTCAAGGGTAGCACCCAAGGGTGCAGAACCCTGGTGGGCAGAAACCAGTGTCTGCTGCTCCTGGTAACCCTAGGCCTGGCCCCAGGCACCTGGACAGGGGGGAAGGCACCCAGTGGTCCACACCGGACGCGAGGGAAGGAGGGCAAGCGGTGCCTCGGCCAGCCCAAGGGAGCTCACGCTTACCGCTTGGCCATGAGGTTGGTTACACTGGCTTCAGACAGAAGCCCCTGCTTGCTACATTCTTGGAGTAGGAATTTTGTACAGTCACAGCTGTGAGGGAAAAAGATAATGAGGGGTCGGGGCACACGGCAGGGATTCCTGAGGAGTGGGACAATAGGCCCCTACATGGTGTCCTCCCTCCTTCAGGACAGAAGAATGCTTTGAGTGCCTGAGGGATGGGAGACGGGCTGCTGCCTCCTGCCCCTGCCAAGGGGAATGAACCAGGGGCCCGTCCGCTGAGGGCCGTCTAGCACAGAGGAGCAGGGGGAGAGCCCAGAGCACCTTCCAGTAGGAGCGGGTGAGCAGGGGAGTCGTACTTGCAGCGCTGGTCAGCTTTGTCCAGCAAGGGTGTGAGCTTCAGTAGGAACTCGAAAGCACAGCTGACGTCCTCGGTAAAATCCTGCAAAGAGCCAGGAGTGACCATCTGGCTTCTAGGCCCTCCGCTCCACCCACAGCTTGTGATGCAGGCTCACGGGGACACCCCGCTGGATATAAAGTGCGACAAGCCGGTCACAGCCACCACCAGCTTGCAGTGACAGGACAGGGAGGAGTGTAGAGGACCAGTGCTCTACGCTGGCCCTGGGCACCCAGGGCACCTCACACCCCGTGTGGCCTGGCCGCCTCCATGTGGAGAGCAGGGGCGCGTATGGACGCACGCAGATGCTCAGGCGCGCTCATGCCTCCAGCCTGCCCCTGGGTGCAAGACACCAATCAGACCCTTCCCTTGACCCCGTTTCTCCCGTGCCCTCGTGGAAAGAAGGATTCACCAACTCCCACGCCCCCCTCATCTCATTTCTCCAACTTACCTTGTCCCCGTGACAGTATTTCTTTAACTTCACCAACACCTGTGGGATCTAGAGAGTGAGGCAAGAGAAGAAACAGGAAGATCGATTTCTTCTTTTTCCCCCAGAACCGAAGGCATCCCCTCCATCTCCCTGCTCTGAGCAAAGACAGGAAGGAACCCTTCCACCCCAGAAAGGACAGCACTCTGGGGCCAAATCAGAAAGCTGGCAGGCCTCCAAGTGTCCGGTGCCTGATGCCTACAGGCGAAAGGGACCCCTCACTTCTGCTGGTTCCACAAGCAATCGCCATAAGCCCTGGGAACCCTGATTCAAGGACCGGGGCCACTTCTCTTGGCCCATAACTGCCCTGTGCCAGTCTGGCTGATGACAGAGCTAAACGGCACCTGTGTGCTCAGAGATGGCAGGCGCCTGCCAAGTCGGCTAAATATAGCTCTGGGACTTTCAGAGAAAAGACTCGATGGGAACTTGCGCTGGGGACCTGGCAGGTGGCGGACAATGCCAGTGGGGAGAAATGCAGGACGAAGATCCTGGGTGTCGCTGCTTTTCCTGAGAACCATTTCTAGACTGGGCGCTCTGTTGCCCCACGTCCCAGGTACCTTGAGGAAGGTGAAAGCTGTCCACTTGAGCTCCTCTGTACCCTCGGGAGACTCGATGAGCCCCACGAAGCAAGCCTTCCAGATTTCCAGGACAAAAAGTGGGGTGGGAATATGCTGTGGGATGATGCGAGAGTGAAGCCTAAGAGGGCGCCCATCCCCCTTCATCTTCTGAAGGCCCCAGGGTGGGGGCAAGGTGGGGGCTGGTCAGGCGAGCTCAGAGGCCATGCAGGACAGGTGCTGCCCCACTCCAGGGTGAGGAGTAAGGATGTCATGTGAAATGCTAGCAACATGCACAACAGGGATGTGCTTTCCGCCGTGAGTCAGGAGAAACCCCCTTTCTCCTAGGAAGTACCAGAAGACTCCTCTCCACAGCCCCACGTAGCCAGCCCACCATGTGGACAGAGCAGCAGCTCTGGGCCGCCCACCTGCATGCGCTTCACCATCATCAGCTGTTCCACCAGGGGCTGTGTCTCGCCTGTCAGGTTCATGGTGCCCTCGAGCAGGACCACCGCATGGACTGTGGGGTAGCCCGTCTTGTGCAGCTGCTCCGAGTGTACAGCCAGCATCGTGGGGATGCTGAAGGGAACAGATACACAGGGCACAGTGTAGGGAGCCAGGAAGAGACAGAGGGTAGGTGAGAGCAGAGGGGTGGAGGCCAGGGGCCACAACTCCCCACCCACACCCTGGGCCTTTCCTCTCTCCCTCCACCCTGAAGAGCCTGGAAGCCCGGTACCTCCTAATAAGCGTGCCACATTGCTCAGCCTGGCTCCGGAGCTGGGGGTTGCTGAGACTGGCCAGGATCTCCCCAAGCTTCAAGAGAGAATGCTCAATGGCAGTCCAGGAGGCTGGTGGAGGAAAGGCAGACCCACGATGGGAAACAGAGGAGAGGAAGACACTGGCCCTGAGCTCTTCAACTTTGGCCCCACTGGGCCCTCAAAACCACATACGGAGGCTTCCCCTGAGGATGACATGGAGGCCAGGGGCCTGAGGGCAGCATGCACTGTTTCTAGAAGGGGGGTGAGCACCAACAGTGAATACCCTAGAAACCATCCCCAGAGGCCTGCCTTCTAGCGGGGGATGCAAAAGCAGCCGAACTGAGAGCCTAGGTACAGCCTAACATAGGCAGTGGCAGAGAGAGGCACAGTGGGGTTCCAGTGGCTGGAAAAGGAGGTGGCCCCAAATCGCATCAGGGGTGGCCACCCTTGCAAGTGGGCCCCACTTTCTACTGCCGTTGAGCTAGATCCCTCACCAGCCCTCCTGGGCTACCCCCTGCCTCGTCCTGCCGAGGCCTCTGCTCTCACTGCCCAGCCCCTCTGCAGGTGCCCCCGCCTGGGCCAGCACCATCTCTCAAACTCACTCTCCTCAAGCCTTTGGTCAAGCCCAGATCCTTCTGACAACTCACCCAGCTGGTCCAACCCACTGACCTCTCCTCCCAAATGCTTGAGCTCATGGTCTATACTGCATTAATTCACACTTAATTATGTGTCACTTGTCCTAGTTACAACTCCAGAGGGTCAAATGATGGATACTGGCACCAACTAGCCCGTTAGCCTCCATGTGGCATGGGGAAACAAAAAGATAAGACCTGAGATCCATTAAAATTAAGTTAAATATTCATTCACTTTTCAAGCCACTAAACATTTATCAAGGGCTCAAGATAGGTAAGACACTGTCAACACAGCCCGTTTTCATGGAGGGGTCATCTCCCTGAACTTTCTGACAGGCAACAAAACACACTTTGAGAACCAACAAATATATAAATCCTAATAATAAATTCTCTAAACGGGTCCTGAAGATCTGGGTGTGACCCACTCTAGCATTCTTGTTACTGGAGAATAAGAGATCCTTAGGTGGTCTCAAGCCACTACAAGACTGTGGCCTTGGGCCCCACATCCAGAAACACCAAAGTCTCCCCTCCCACCAGGTGATCTGTCTCCTCTCAGGCTCTGGAGGGTTCCATTATTTCACATCTGCGCTTGAGTCAAGAGGTGCATGATCCAACAGGCCTGAGAGCAGACAGGTACCGTGTTTAAAGGGCCATGTTAGGCAACACTCGAACACAAGAGTCATGTGCTTTCAGATGAGTAGTGTGGAGACAAACACAAGGATGGATGGTGTGCTTCTCTTGTCCTCTAATTTCTTCCGTATATTACATACTGGCCTTGCTCCCCACTAGCATGTATGCTTGTTGAGGGCAGGGACCCTGCCACATGCTCCTTTGGTAGCCCCCCACCCCCCGCCCCCAGCACCTGGCACAGTGCTGGGCATACAATAATGCTCAGTAAATACCTGTTGGTTGATTGGCTCGGGTGCCACCCTGCCCAAGTCCCTGGGATGTATGCAATGCTTATGGGGAGAAAAAAAAGGAAGTGGGATGATTTCAGATCCTCCTGGAAAGAAGTGGGATGGCATCCTGCCTCTCCCCTCTCAATTAAAGAACCAGCTATGGGAACAGTGGCAGGTGGGGCACAGGGGAACCAAGGGGACATACAGGCCTCCTCTAGTTTGGCGATGTGGAGCAGGGCCCGATTCTTGGTGCTGCTGAGGGTCTTCTCCAGGCGCAGCAGGCACATGGCAAGCTGCTTCTCCCCCGCTGCTGGAGTGCCAGCCTCCAGCCCCTCTCGGAGCCGCTCCGCAGAGGCTGCAGTGCAGCGCAGCAGCCAGTGGAGGGCGCTGAGAAGGGCCCGGCACAGCCCGATGCACTCCTCGGCTTTGCCATGACAGCTACCGGGAAAGGATGCAAAATCTGTCTTGGCTCCAAAGGCTGAAATATGACCCACACCAATGTTCCCCAGAGTGCCTGGCACACCCCTACTAGGGAAGAGAGCTGGGAAGCTAGCAAAGTTCTAGGGAAGACAGCCCTGTAGGCATCCACTGGACAAGATTTCAAATGAGCCGCTCCAAAGAAAGAAAAGGCCTTTTGTCCTAGGGCATTAAGTAGAAAAGGAGCAGGATGGGTGGGTGCGGACGGGCAAGTGGGAAGAAGTGCGAGACCCCATCAAGCTGGTGTCAGTCTGTGGGCTAGGAACTTCTCCCTGACACTAAGATAATGCTGGAAGATTCTGAGCCCGGCCGTTACCTCAGTCGGTCACAAAACATGTCCATGATATCCAGCAAAGCCTGGACACACAAGTCCCGGGAAAAGTCATCAAACTGTGGAAAGAACAGCAACAATGCTACAGAACATCTCAGTCAACCCTGGTCTCACACATGAGGCAGATGGCATATTCAGGATGCCTGCTCCTCTATCCTCCAACCTCAGGTTTCAGACTCAGCATTCTTTCAACATCAGAAAGCGACTCCTAATTGCCAGCCCCCACTTCCCGGGATCCCCCTCCCTCCAATGGAACGCGGCAATGCCAGCTAGAGGCACCATGTGCTGCCAGTCCAGTCTGAGCTCGCACCATGTGCTGCCAGTCCAGTCAAGGAGGCGGGGTCCCTTCTGGGACTACCATCTCTCCGCCTCCTGCCCTCCACCTAGCTCGTGAGTGGCTGCGGTCATACCTTACTGATAGCTGTGAGGACAGAGGAGTAGGACACCATCTAGAGGGAAAGAAGAAAGATGAAGTTCAGACTACGGTCACACAGCTGACAGGATCGAATACTGACACTTATTAAAGTTTCTGCAGCTCTCAAAAACCTCAACTCCTTCAAGAGGCCTTCCTCAACCCACCGAAAAAGAGGCACTGTCCCTATTCCTGCTTCTATCAGATTCACATCATCAGCATACGCCCACTGAGAAAATGAGGGTGGGCACTCAAAGGTGCCAAGTTCCATGTTCCCAGGCCATTAACTGTCCACTATATAGAAGGTTCAAGTGACTGCTAGTAAGCAGAAGAACGGACAAGAATGCAGTTATGTTATTTTACTCCTACAAGTTCTATAAATGATACTTTTATTTGGACAAGAAATGGAGACGAACAAACATCCCCTGCAATGAACAGGTAGCACCTAGACCCTGAAAAAGGGAATTTCATTCTACACACTCTTAACTGGTTCTCTAGGACTTATTGTCCAGGACTCCTCCAGGACACCTTCTCTGATCAATCCCAACCCCCCACCCAAAGCTGAAATTCTCTCCCGTGTGCTCCAAGTAACCCCCTTATACCCATTATGCCACAGTGGGTACCTATGGCACCCACCAAACTAGGAGCTCCTTGAGGACAAGGATGCTTTTACTCAGTGACCACGATGGACTTGCTGAAAATGTCTGTAGAATGAGTAAGGAAAGACACATCCCGGATCAGCATTTCTCGAAGTAGCTTCCAAGGTTGCACTGTTCGATAGGGAAGCCATTAGCCACATGTGGCTGTTTAAATTTAAATTAAATAAAACTGAAAATGCAGTTCCTTAGTCAGATTAGCCACATCACCAGTGCTCAACAGGTACATGTGGCTCGTGGTGACTGGACTGGCTGGCAAGATATTGACTGTTTCTGTGATTGTAGCAACTTCTACTGCGTGATGGTATTCTGAAGATTCCCCAAGATATTACAAAATCTTAACACACACACACACACACACACACAGAGCTTCTGTGTGATATGAATTCTGAGAAACCGTAAAATAAATAAAGTTTTCTTTACTATAGGGTATCTCTAAATCATAATACGAATGTATACAGTGAGAATCTCTAAGATAAATGGAGGCAAAGTAAGCAATACTTCCCAAGCTTATTTGACCAAACGAAATCCTACCTGAACTGCGAGCTCCCTGGGAACAGAAATAGAGGTGAATTTCTATCTGTTTCTCTAGAACCTAGCCTGGGCCTAGCACATAGTAGGTCTTCAGCAAGTCTTTATTGCTTTGATGGATTGATGAATTAGATTGATGAATTCTCAGAACTAGCATTCTGAAAAAAATTGTACTTTAAAAATACATCTCTTTTATTAAAACCTCTTCATCACCATCATAAGAATGGAGATGTAGTTCAAAAGAAATAACTAATGTGTCCTGAATGAAATAAAACCTACAGAAAGTCTTCTGCCACTTTTTAAAAAATAGCTACAGCATGCTGATAAAATAGGAATAATACTTTAGAAAGTAGTTACATTTATATACTCAACATCAGTGGCAAAATACACCAAAATAAAAAAGCAGAATACAATGATAGAAACTGTCAGGAAAATCACCAGCCTCGTGGGTTGTCTTCCCTAGAGGAATAGAGATTTCCAAAAATTTAAGGAGAAAGTGAAGTCAGCCTCAATGGCCTTAGTATGGTGAATTTCGCATGCATGGCAATGCCTTCTGTGTACAATTTCTCCATCATATGAACAGAGTGCTCTCTGTTCAGACACCTTTAACTACTATTCTCGAACAAACAAGAACAAAACACACACAGGACTTAAATATACAATTAGTGTTCAGCGCTGCTCTCAGTAAGATGTTCTGTGAAGCCATAGCTGGTGTCTGATGGTGATCAAGAAAGTTGGGAGCCTGCCTGGGCAGGATGACCATAACGTTCCAGGCAGAGTGTTTGTTTATTTATAACTGATGTCCCCATAGCAAGAGCTTGGCAGGGAACTGAACCTTGTTGGATACCAACCTGAAGGGGGAGCTGGATGTTCCCTCTGAAACTGACCCCAAACTACAAGAGAACCACCCCCTACCCCAATTCTGTATGTTCTGAGGGACGCTGTATTTTCTAATGTATTTATGGTCTCCAAATTCAGAATTTCGTCCTGTAAGTTTGTGCTAACAGTATCAATAAAGCACAGCTACTCTTGAGACCTAAAAATCCTTTCCACACGGTGAACTCTAAACTGTTTCCCACAGCAGGACTGAACCTATTTCACGCTTAATATATCTATCAAAATAGGAGTTCTCAGCTACCATCAGCCCCTGTGTGGCCCACTGCGCACCTGGCTAGCCCAGACGGACCTGGGGCTCCCTCCTCTCCTCTGCTCGATATTCCACACCCCCAACTACTCCTAAGTGCCCTCCATGTGCACAGCAATGGACCAAAGAGCCTCTTAACTCTGAAGGAAGAAGCAGTGCCTAATTCTGCATAGCATTTTACAAGTATGGAAGCTCCCGCATGGGCATTTACTTCCGTTCTTCCGCCTTGCTCTCTCCCTCTTGCCTTCCCATGGGTGTTTACACATCTCAAGAGTCTTCCACCTTTTAAAGAACTTCCCGCAAGACACCCCCGCCCTCCACTTCCAATTAACCACCACGCTCTCTCTGCTGCTCTCAGAGACATGCATTCTGAGCACTGGTCTCTATCTTCTTGCCTTCTGTTCACAACTCTGCCCACTCCAGTCACTTGTGTCCCTACCTCTGCAGGCATCTCCTCAGGAAGCTCATCAACAAACTGCTTGTTAAGCCCCACTGGTACTTCTCAGTTCCGATCTCATGGACCTCTCCGCAGCACCCAACACCAGGGAACACTTCCGCCTTCTTCACAGTCCTCTCCTCCCTTGGCTACCCTCGATACCACTCTCTCTTACTCTTCTTCCCACCTGAATGCCCTCTTCTTTGCAGACCTGTATGAGGAATCCTTTCCCTGCATGTGACTGGTTCCTCGGGGATTTGGTTTGGGTCTTTTTTTTTTTTTTTGCTCACTCCCCACCCTCTCTGGGGACTCTCGTCCACGCCCACAGCTTCAATCACCATCTGCAGTTGACAACTCTGAAATTAACAATGCCAGTCTAGGCCTCTTCTTCTAAGTTCCGGATATGTATGTTCAACTACCTACCAAGTGTCTTCTCTTTGGTAGCTCACACAGGCACCTTATTTAATAAGGCCAAAATCAGGGGCACCTGGGTGGCTCAGTTGGTTGTGTGTCCGACTCTTGATTTCAGTTCAGATCATGATCTCACGGCCATGGGACTTGGCCCTCACTGGGCTCCATGCTCAGCTGGGAGTCTGCTTGAGATTCTCTCTACTTCTCCCTCTGCCCCTCCCCCTGCTCGTGTTCTAGCTCTCTCTCTAAAATAAATAAATCTTTAAAACTACATGTTTAAAAAAAAAAGAACACTATTTAAAAGAAAAAAAAAAAGGCCAGGGGCACCTGAGTGGTGCAGCTGGTTGAGTGTCTGACTCTTGGTTTCAGCTCAGATCATGATCTCAGCCCTATGTCAGGCTCCACGCTGAGTGTGGAGTCAGTTTGGAACTTTCTCTCCCTCTCTCTCTCTGCTCCTCCCCACCATGCTTGCTCACTCTCTCAAATACATAAATAAATCTTAAAAAAAAAAAAAAAAAAAAAAAAAAAAACAGCCAAAATCAATGTCCTCTCCACCCATCAGCTGTACCCCAACTCTAACAATGGCCCTACTCTTCTATTGTGTCCTTATGATCCCATCAGCCATGATCTCATCCTCTCTCTCATGCCCCTCATCACCAAACCCTCTCGTTTGCCACCTCCTGGATGGTTCTTGAATTTATCTTCTTCTTTGCTGCCACTTCCTGTGCTTGTGCTAATATCATCTTTTACCTGAATTACTGCAACAGCCTAAATCAGGGATTGGAAAACCATGGCTCACAAGCCAAACTGGACCCATTATCTTTTTTGTAAATAAAGTTTCATCAGGGGATGCCTGGGTGGCTCAGTCCGTCAAGCATCTGCCTTCCACTCAGGTCATGATTCTGGTCCTAGGACTGAGGCCCATGTTGGACTCCTTGCTTAGTGAGCAGTCTGCTTCTCCCCTCCTTCTTCCCCTCCCCCTGCTTCTCTCTCTCTCTCTCTCTCTTTCTCTCACTTACTTTCAATCTCTCAAATAAATAAAATCTTTAAAAATAATAATAAAGTTTCATCAGAACACAGGCATGTCCATTTACTTATATACTATCTATATCTGCTTTCAAACTATAATGACAGAATAATAGTGACAGAAACCACATGGCCTGCAAAGTGGAAAGTATTTACTATCTAATCCTTGGCAAAAAAAGAAGGGAAAAAAAAGCCTGGGGTTCGAGGCTGGCTCAGTAGAAGAGCATGTGACTCTTCATCTCAGAGTCATGAGTCTGAGCCCCAGGATGGTGTAGAGATGACTTAAACAAATAAATAAACTTAAAAAATATACATATGCTGGGGCGTCTGGGTGGCTCAGTGGGTTAAGCCTCTGCGTTCGGCTCAGGTCATGATCTCAGGGTCCTGGGATGGAGCCCCGCATCGGGCTCTCTGCTCGGCAGGGAGCCTGCTTCCCCCCTCTCTCTGCCTGCCTCTCTGCCTACTTGCGATCTCTGTCTGTCAAATAAATAATAAATAAAATCTTAAAAAAAATAGTAAGTGCAGCAAAAAATAAAAAATATACATATGCCTGGTGAAATGGTCTCCCTACCTTCTGTCTCACCTCCAACTCATTACTTTTTTTTATTTCTTTATAAAGAATCTTTTTTTTTTTTAAGATTTTATTTATTTGACAGACAGAGATCACAAGTAGGTGAAGAGGCAGGCAGAGAGAAAGAGGAGGAAGCAGGCTCCCCACAGAGCAAAGAGCCTGATGCAGAGCTTGATCCCAGGAGCCCACGAGCCCCTCTCCAACTCGTTCTTAAAACTACCACCAGAGTGATCACCAAAGTGATCTTTCTAAAATTAATCCCAAATTCCCCAAATCCATAGAGTCAAGGAAATCTCCATCAAAATACAATTGGAGGGGCGCCTGGGTGGCTCAGTGGGTTAAAGCCTCTGCCTTCAGCTCAGGTCACGGTCCCAGAGTCCTGGGATCGAGCCCCGAATCAAGCTCTCTGCTCAGCAGGGAGCCTGCTTCCCTTCCTCTCCCTCTGCCTGCTTCTCTGCCTACTTGTGATCTCTGTCAAATAAGTAAATAAATAAGTGATCTTAAAAAAAATACAATTGGATTTTTAAAAAATAATTTAACAAGTTGATTTTAAAATTTGGAAAATGTGTGAAAACAGTCAAGACATTTTTGAAAAATAAAACAACTAAGCAAAGACTTACCTAACCAGACATCAAACATACTGTAAAGGTTTAGTAATAAAACAATAAAGTACTAGTGCAAGCAGAGACAAATATATCAATGAACTAAACTAAAATATCAAGAAATAGACCTTTGTCTGTAAGAGAATTTAGGATATGGATGAATGGCCTATTCAATAAAGGCAGTTGAGCCAACTGTCCATCTGTTTGGAGAAATAAATAAATTTGGATCTCTTCCTCACACCACAATAAATTCTAAGTGGATCAAACAAAATAAATACACAAAATAAAAGTGAAGTGTTGGCAGAAATAGGAGAAGAACATATTTTGATCCTTGGAGCAGGGAAGCCTTTAAGCAAGAGAAAGCCATATAGGCAAAATGGTTAAAACTGTTAAAACTGTTACAACAAAAATATTAAAAATTTCTGCCTGCTAAGAAAGTAAAAGCAGGTGTGCCTAGGTGGCTCAGTAGGTTAAGCGTCTGCCTTTGGCTCAGGTCATGATCACAGGGTCCTGGGATCCAACCCTGAGTGTCAGGCTCAGCAGGGAGTCTGCTTCTCCCTCTCCCTCTGCCTGCCACTTCCCCTGCTTGCGTGTGTGCGCTCTCGCTCTCTCTCTCTCTCTCTCTGTCAAATGAATTAAATCTTTTTAAAAACAAAAAAAAAAATGAAAACCAAAAAGTTAAAAAAAAAGTGATAGAAAATTTCACAGATAAGGATTACAAGATCAATTATATTAAGACACTTAAAAGTCAGTAAGAATTCTTCTTGGGGTGATAAAAATGTTCTCAATTGCCTATGGTAGTAGTTGCATAACTCTGAAAATACTACAAATCAGTAAATTGTATACTTTAAATGGGTAAATTGTATAGTATGTGATTTATATCTCAATAAAGCTTTTACAATAAAAAAAAAAAGAAAGAAAAATGGGCAACTGATATGTGTAAGCCATTCCCAGAGATATACAGAGAGCCAATAAACATATTAAAAAAATGCTCAACTTCACAGTTATGGAAATACAAATTATAATGTGATGTAATTTTTTGCTTTCTGGAAAGGAATTTTAAAAAATTCTATCCAACATTAGAAAGGTGTTGAGAAACACTGTCAAACACTATGGACGGGGGATGCCTGGGTGGCTCAGTCGGTTAAGTGTCTGCCTTTGGCTCAGGTCATGATCCCAGAGTCCTGGGATCGAGTTCTGCATCGGGCTCCCTGCTCGATGGTGAGCCTGTTTCTCTCTCTCCCTCTGCCTGCCTCTCTGCCTACTTGTGCTCTCTCTCGGTGTGTCAAATAAATAAATAAAATCTTTAAAAAAACAAAAAAAAACCCACTATGGATGGGGTATAAACTAATACCATCCTTCCTAGAGGGCAAATTGCAGGATGTACTATAATTGAATATGGGGGATTTTTTTTCTTTTCCTTCCTTCCTTCCTTTCTTTTTAGAGAAGGAAGAAGGGAGGAGGGAAGGGCAGAGGGAGAAGGAGAGAGAATCTTAAGCAGGCTCCACACCCAGCATGGAGCCTGACTCAGGGCACAATCTCACAAACCTGAGATCATGACGTGGGCCAAAACTGAATCAGATGCTTAACTGACTGAGCCACCCAGGCACCCTGAATATGTGGGAATTCTTTAAACTAGCAATTCCATTTCTAGATATCTATCCTAGGGAAACAGTCCCAGAAGTGTAGACAAGTAAGTATAAGAATGTTCAATGAGGGGTGCCTGGGTGATTAGGTCAGTTAAATGTCTAATTTGGGCCAGGTCATGTTCTCAGGGTCCTGGGACTGAATTCCAAATCAGGAATCCCCGCTCAAGCAGGAAGTCTGTCCCTCTGCCCCTCCCTACCCTCGCTCATGCTCTCTCTCTCCCCCTCTCTCAAATAAATAAATAAAATATTTTTTAAAAAAAGAAAGTTCAATGAAACAATGAGTATAACAGTAAAAAATTAAAAACCTGTATTACAGTACACACAAAACATTATGCAGCAGTAAAAGAATAATGTAGATGAGTATGTGCTCACATGGAAAGCATACATAAGCTAAGAGGAAAAAGGAAGTACAAGAACTACATGCTGCCTGAGGGTTACTACTCAGCAATCTAAAAAGAATGAACTGATGACATGCACAGCCACACAGATAAAACGTTTATTTTTTGGGACGCCTGGGTGGCTCAGGCGTTTAAGTCACTGCCTTCAGCTCAGGTCATGATCTCAGGATCCTGGGATCGGGCCCCACATCGGGCTCTCTGTTCAGCGGGGAACCTGCTTCCTCCCCTCCCTCTCTGCCTGCCTCTCTGCCTACTCGTGATCTCTCTGTCAAATACATAAACGAAATCTTAAAAAAAAATTTTTTTTAAGACGTATTTATTTATTTATTTATTTGAGCGAGAGAGAATGAAAGCACAGAGGGGAGGGGCTGAAAGAGAGATGGTCCCAAGCAGACTCTGCACTGAACAGAGAGCCTGACGCGGGGCTCCATCTCACAACCCTGAGACCATGACCTGGGCCAAAACCAAGAGTCAGATGCCCAACCGACTGCGCCACCCAGGTGCCCCTCAAAGACATTTATGGAAAACAAAAGAAGACAGAGTATAGAGTGTTTGCTATACAGTTCCATTTCAGTGAGTTCCAAATATAAACAAGACTAATCTACAGTGACAGAAAACATTTAGTGGTTGTAGGAGGATGGGATAGAAAAGAACTTTCTGGGAAAACAGAAATGTTCTGTATCTTATTTTGAATGTTAGTGACATGGGTATATACAATTGCTAAAACTCAGTGAATTCGTCTTAAGATCTGCATTTTTTTTTTTAAGATTTTATTTATTTATTTGACAGACAGAGATCACAAGTAGGCAGAGAGGCAGGCAGAGAGAGAGAGGAGGAAGCAGGCTCCCCGCTGAGCAGAGAGCCCGATGCAAGGCTCAATCCCAGGACCCCGGGATCATGACCTGAGCTGAAGGCAGAGGCTTTAGCCCACTGAGCCACCCAGGCGCCTCTGCATTTTTGTTACATGTTAAACAGCTATACACACACACATACACACACACAAATGCTACCACACCATTCCTCCACTTACAACTCTTTAAATGATTACTCGTCACCCTAGGATAAAGTCCAAACTCTATAGCATCACCCATAGGTCCTTTATCACCCACAAGCCTCCCTATCTCTCTATAAACCAGTCTCCTTCTTGAAGTGCTAGCCCAGCAGTTCTTAAAATATGGTCCAGGAACCCCTGGAATCTATGAAGTTAAAACTATTTTTTAAATACTGCTAAGATGTGGGGTGCCTGGGTGGCTCAGTGGGTTAAGCCTCTGCCTTTGGCTCAGGTCATGGTCTGAGGGTCCTGGGATCAAGCCCTGCATCAGGCTCTCTGCTCAGCAGGGAGCCTGCTTCCCCCTCTCTCTGCCTGCCTCTCTGTCTACTTGTGATCTCTCTTTCTCTGTCAAATAAATAAATAAAATCTTAAATAAATAAATTATTATTATTATTATTTTAATTTATTTGTCATAGAGAGAGAGGGCAAGTGAGCCCACAAGTAGGCAGAGCATCAGGCAGAGGTGGAGAGAGAAGCAGGCTCCCTGCCGAGCAAGAAGCCCAATGTGGGACTCGATCCCAGGACCCTGGGATCATGACCTGAGCCAAAGACAGTGGCTTAACCAATTAGGCCACCCAGGCATCCCTCGTTTGCCTTTTCTACTCTCATTCTCCCACAACAGTATGTGGAATGTCCCAGAGGCTCCATGACATGTGAATCATATAATTAAATGCGTCAACAATTGGAATATCTGTGTTACTCAGTAACAGATATGTTCCACATGACCAATTCATGACATTATAAAATTACACATAAGTAAAAGATCTGTTCAAGGTGCAAGAAAGAGACCAATGGATTTTAATGTAACAGAGTATAAGAAGTTCATTGAGTGGAGCCTGGTGACTCCTGATCTCAGGGTCGTGAGTTCAAGCCCCATGTTGGATGTAGAGCTTACTTAAAAATCAATTAATTAATTTTTTTAAGTTCATTGATATGGTTTCACATCACCTGTTGAATTTAGTGTGTCAACGAATATCCATTTATTTTGAAAAGCTTATTAACATTCTCTGCCCCTGGGGCACCTGGGTGGCTCACTGGGTTAAAGCCTCTGCCTTCAGCTCAGGTCATGATCTCAAGGTCCTGGGATTAAGCCCCGCATCCGGCTCTCTGCTCAACAGGGAGCCTGCTTCCCTTCCTCTCTCTCTGCCTGCCTCTCTGCCTGCTTGTGATCTCTGTCAGTCAAATAAATAAATAAAATCTTAAAAAAAAAAACAAAAACTGCCCTTTTCAAACTAAATATCTGATATCTGAGGACAGATTTTTCTTCATACAATTTAGCCAAAATAACCTACTGCAACAATTGAATGCAGAAGTGATAGGAGAATTCAGCTGTCTTCTATTAAACCATTAAAGAGATTAGCAAAAACGTAAAACGATGCTACTTTCCTCACTAGCTTTTTTGTTTTGGAAAATATGGTTTTCACTAAAAGGCTATTTATATTAACATGTAATATAACAGGCTTTATTTAATAGACTTTGCTTTTGTTACTTTTAAGTAAGTTCATAAATATTTTTTAAATTTCTCAGTTTTCATTTCTAAAATAGTAAATATGGATACATGAAATACATATAAACAAAAGCTTTGTGGGAGTCTCAATAGTTTTTAAGAGCATAAAAGGATGCTGAGACCAAAACTACTGCTCTAGCCAGACAAATTTTCGGTTCCTAAACAACATGCGATTTTTGCCTCCCAGACTTTACATAAGCTTTTCTTTCTGCTTTTCACCAATCTGCTTGGCTAATTCCTATTAACCATAAGTTCTTAGTTTAAACAACACTTTCTCCAGAAAGCCTTCCCTGATTGCTCACTGAATTCCATGCCTCTCTCACATACTCTCCTAATACTGTCCTACCCTACATCATAAGCCCATCCTGTGACTGATTGCTTATTTTCATGTCTGTTTTTCCCCACTAAATTCCTTGTGGACTGGGATCAGGTCTTGTTCTCCAAGGGCCTACACCACTGACACGTTCATGAATATTTAAGTTAATGTATATATCCCCAGGGCCTACACCACTGACACGTTCATGAATATTTAAGTTAATGTAACATTCATCACAACCAATGAAATATTATTATTTTCACAAGACAACTGAAGCTCAGAGAAGTGATGTGTTCAAACAAATTCACCTAGAAAGTGTAAGCTGACAAGTGTACTCCAAGTCTTTTACCTTGAAATCCTCACTCTCTGGAATAGATGGGGCAGTTTACCTGGGAACTAATGGCATACTTCAGGTAGGACAGGATGAGAGGATTGGGGGAGGGTCCAATCATGGCCTGCTCCAGTAGTGCTTCTGCAAAGGGAATAACAAAGCAAGACTGAGTGGTTACAGCTTTTCTGGGTTTAGCCCTCCCAGCCTTCCTTCCTACTTCAGTTGAGACCTGCTAGGTTGAGAATGTCCCAGGTGGCTCCTTTAGGAAAGAATTTCTTCATGTTGATTGCCCACTGGTAGTCACTCCATCGCTCCTTCCAGGCTTGCAAAATGGCTTGCTTCAAGTTCACTACCTTCATGATTTCACGCTGAGAAGGGGCCGGTGGCAGTCAGCTCTGCGTTGGAAGAAACTGAGCTAAGAGAAGGAGAGAGGGGATTCTGAATTAAAGAACTGGGGAGGGCCGAGCTGAATCAAACGGATATAGGAGGATTTAAGGGAGGTAGAGTAATTAGAAAGAAAAAATGGGAAAGAGGATAAGAAAGAAATTCTGTCAGGTTCCTTCCTCCTGAATCATCCTTCCTTCAACTGGAGCACTAAGAAAAGGGTGTCCAAGGGGCTTAAAGAGTGAAGACAGAGGATGGCAAGGGGTTAAGCCCATTCCGATTGTCTAATTACGCCCTTAGCTCTGGCTGCGTCCTCAGACCATACCACCCCAAATCGAGAGTTTTTTCTCTAGTTCTTCCACCTACCCCAACCTTGAAAGTATAATCCCCTATTTCCTTTTCATCCACCACCTCCCCAATTTCAAAGCCTACCGTACAAGATAGGTCTAGAGCCTAGGTATCGCCATCTTGGCACTTTTCAAAGAGCTTAACTTCTATTGGCTGGGAGTAAAAATCACGAGCCAATAATAATGCAGCAAGAGATAGGTCGCTCCGCGATGTCTTCTGGGAATTGTAGTTCCTTGGACGGGGCTAGCGAGGGCGCTAAGGGACTAAGGTATCCCGCCCACATTGTTTTTCTGCTTTAGAGAAGGACATGTATAAACTGAAGCATCAGAGACTCAGGGGGCGGAGGGAGCGGAGAGCTCTTGAAAGACCGTTCTCAAGCAAGCGTCGCCCAAAGACGTCACTACTGACCAGGCATTTAAATGATATTCTGACCCCCTTCCTTTACAATCTACTTACTATGCACAGCCTGGGTGTGGCGTTCGTTCAGCAATACTTCTTACTCTTTCTAGACTGTTTTTTTTGGGGGGGGGGTTGCTCTTACACCCCTGGGTGTACCAGAATCCTTATTTCCACACCTGTATTGCAGAGATGACACTGGGGCTTGATCAGTTGTACACACATCACCATTTAACCCCCAAATTAGGCAGTCCTCCCAGAATCTCCTGGCCCTGCATACTGCTTGAATATGGGGAGAAGTAAAGAGGAAACTGAGGTTAAGGTTATCAAAAATAAGGGGAATCTAAGAAATTGTCATAGCCAAGAGGGCTTAAGGAGACATAATTATTAAATATAAGCTGGCATCCTGGATGTCATCCTGGAACAGAAGAACACTGGGTGAAAACTTAAGGACTGTGAGTAAAGCATAGACATTAGTTAATAGTGACATATCAAGGGGCGCCTGGGTGGCTCAGTGGGTTAAAGCCTCTGCTTTCGGCTCAGGTCATGATCCCAGGGTCCTGGGATCGAGCCCCACATCAGGCTCTCTGCTCAGCGGGAAGCCTGCTTCCTCCTCTCTCTGCCTGCCTCTCTGCCTACTTGGGATCTCTGTCTGTCAAATAAATAAATAAAATCTTAAAAAAAAAATACCATACTAATGTAAGAGGCTAATAAAAGGAGAAATTGGCTATGGCATGTATGGAGCCCCTACTATGTTCAAATCTTTTCCTATAAGTCTAAAACTACCCCTTTTTTTTTAAGTTTATTAAAAACAATACAATGTCTTGCTTATCCTAGGGAACAAAATCATGCATAATTATATTCAGGGCTTTAGACATTAGCCTTCTTTTCCCCCTTCAGTGAGAAGCTCAGAAACGCATGCTATTCACCTCTGGCTCCAGTGTCTGAGCCTTCTCTATATATGGCCCTTATCCCTGCCCTGTCCTGGGGACAGATCGTCCCTAACATTTATAACCAAGGACAAGAGTAAACATGGAGGCCACAACCAGCATTCTGTCACCCTCTACTTTCAGCTCCCCCATCCCATACCCTAAGGCTGATATCCCAGTCCTTGAGGCCGAGTCCCATCCCTATTCTCCAGCAACCATTCTTTGGCCACACTTTTGCAAAATCAGTCGTCAGGGGGATGAATCTGGAAGCACAGCGCACTCAGACTCTAGAAGCAAACTTGTTGGCCCTTGGGGCAGAGAATAACAGGATTCTGGGTATGGGAGCAAAATCACAACAGGGAGACAAGGACCCCTATTCTCAGGGGTAGAGTGCAGCTGAAGGAGGACCAGATCACAGCCCGCTGAGGTCATTACTGCCTATGGCTTCTCCTTCCCCATGCACCCATCCACACTGCCTCCATTCTGCTCCCCTTTGTGCCTACCTAAGTGACACCACTGGGAAATAGTATTTCTGCAAAACAGCTGCCAAACTTCCAAACAGGAAGGAGGGAGAACCCAAACTCCTCACACTTAACTTCCAACCTGCCCCCAGCTATACTTGAGACAACCACAAACCCCACACTCACTCGCCCTTGACACAACCACAAACCCTGTTCTTCTGCAGCCTCACATGTACCTGGCCTCCCTTCTCCCAGGCCCCAACTTGGCCTTTGCCTGCTCCCTCCACCCATTCCTTTCTGGTGACAGCACCCCAGCATCCCCTCCTTTGAGCCCTCCCTGGGTCCTATAGCTCCTTTCCCATCCCTCATAGCCCAAACTGTCCCTCTTAGAGAGAAGTTGTCAACTTTGGGACTGCTCCTGACTGAGTTAGTGGGTGTTGGTACATTTGTGGGAATATCTGGGCCCTGAGGATAGTGATATTCTGAGCTTAAACCATCCCTCTCTGGCAGAAAGCCTGGCAGATCTCTGGGGGATGGAGGGGTACCTCCTTCCCACTTCACAGTGGCAGGGAGGCGGCGTTTGTAGTCAGGCCATCTGCCTTCCCTGTCCCCCCACCTCTTACCAGCAGCTCCCTTTCTAGGCTTGGCAGGGTTCCCCCAAGGACTGGACTCCTAAGGGACTATGAGGACTCCCTTAGCTCTGGACATGGGCCATCTTCAATTTCTCTACTTTGACTGTCCTGCCTTTCTGGTCTATCAATATCAGAGACAGCCCTTCCATACACGACCTCTTCCCTCCACACCATGTTAGCTTCCCAGGACCCACTGGCTCCTTGGCTGGGTCCTCTGTCCCCAAGGATGGGGATCTCTGAAAATCCTCCTGTGGGTAAGAGAAGAGGTACCAGCATACCCTCTGGATAGAAAGGAAACCATCCCTCTCAAATGCCCTTCTTACCCCACTTTCTTTGCTGTCCATTTCTTCCCCCTCAGCACTGATAAAGACTAAGCTTCCACCTCTGCTCCCTTAGTTCCAAGCCCCAACCTCTTCATCTTGTTGGCTGGTCTGGCAGGGGAAAGGGTCTGCCTGGAAAAGTGGGGCAGATGGAAGACACCCAGGAGGAATGACATGGCAACATTGGAGCAGTGGCAGGAAAGAAGCTGGTAGGCCACCGGGGGGCTTGGGGCTGGGTAAGGGGCTGTGGGGAATAGGGCTTTTTGGTACCCAAAGGGATGGGTACATTCCTTATCAGGGCTAGAAAAAGGTGTAAGGAAAAGTGGCACGAGTCTAGACCCAGAAACACTGAAATGCTTGGTAAGCGTACAAGGCACAAAGGGTTTCAGCATCCCTTCGCTACACAGGGAAACTGAGTCATTCCCCTCCCCTAGCTGGAAAATTTTCTTTGGATGCTTGCCTGGGTCCCCCCACTCTGGGGAGTTAATTGGCAGCAGGTGCATGGAGAAAGACTTGTTCTCACACACTCATATCCAGCTGGTTCCAAACCAGTCCCCTTCCCCGAGCAGTCCCACATCAAAATCCCCACTTTCTATCTCTCTGGGGGAGAGGGGGAGGGGAGGGGAGAAGCCTACGATGTGGACCCACCTCAGGACGGTTCCTGGATCCCCCACAGTTCCCCATGTCTGTCTTCCCACTGCCCCACAGAGGTCCAGAGAGAAGCCAGCCAGGACAATGAAAGGCATATTTGAACTAACCATTGGAGTAGTTTCCTCTCCAACTCCCTGAAGGATGTCTTCCGTCTTCACACTCAGCTCAGAGAAGAGACTGTCCTGTGATCCCCAGGCCTGGACAGTGGCAGGGAAAGGAAGCCAGCCTGTCATTTCCTTTGCACCACTCCTCCTTCCAGGCCCTGAGAACCACTCTACACTCTTGGCCTCCATACCAGCTTGTCCCATCTCCTTTCATTGGAGGGGGGAGGGCTGCATTCTGGGAAGGCTCAAACTCTATGGTAAAGGACACTCTGCCCCTACCCTCCTCCCCTCTCTCCTGGTAAAGGCAGGATGAGGAGGCTCTATGCAAGAGTGTGAAACCAGGGACACCTGGGTGGCTCAGTGAGTTGAGCCTCTGCCTTCAGCTCAAGCCCCACATCGGGCTCTCTGCTCCGCTGGGAGCCTGCTTCCCGCTCTCTCTCTCTGCCTGCCTCTCTGCCTACTTGTGATCTCTGTCTGTGAAATAAATAAATAAAATCTTTGAAGAAAAAAAGTGTGAAACCAAAAGCTGGAAAATTTAGGGGGTCCAATATCTGGCACATATTAAATGCTTAAAAAAAAAAAAAGGTATCAAAAGAATGAATAAAAGTAGAAGAACCCCTGAAAGGCAACCTGGAGAAGGTGTCAGCTTCTTTTTCCACTTCATCCCTCAGTTACCAAGAGCAAGGTTCAGTCAGGCCTGAGTCCCTTCCCTGGCCCTCTGCTTTATGACCCATACCCAGGGCACCTGATAGGACAAAGATGATTGGGAGGGGGACATTAAGTGGCCCATTTACCTTCAGCAGGTCTTTCATTGGTGAATTTCCCAGTCTCTTGTCTGCCAGCCAACTGATCCCCAACTCCCATAAGCTGTCCCCCCTTTCTTTTCTCCATTTTCACTATCTTTCTTGATTGAAAGATCACTGAGGGGGAGAAACACCTGAGGTTTAGCTTTTCTTAGCTGGTTTCCCCTGCTGTCTTTCCAGAACTCCTCAATAAATGGGGCTGTGTCTGCAGAGTCAGGGGGTATCTGCTGGGTACTTCACCACTTGCTGACATCACCCAGAGCCTAGGAGCTCCAGATTGGGGAGAGGTGGGATTACTGAGGCCCAGGTCTCCAGGTAATTCCAGGGCAGGCTGGGAAAGGGTCTGTCCCCTGTTTCCACCCCCCCCCCCACAACTGTTTGTGGCTTCTTGGCAGGGGTGGAGGATGCTGTGTGGGGTCTTGGCTTCCAGGTTTTGGGGGAAGCTCTTCAGAAAGATATCTGGATCCCCTGGTTTCTAGGGGTGGGACCCTGAGAAATCTTGGGGTGCTTCCTAGCAACAGTCTGGGAAGGAAGGAAGGAAGGAGGAAGGGAGAGAGGGCGGGGCCCAGGCATAGCTGCTCCGATGGGAGCCCAGAGAACAGGCTGTTCCTGCTGCCTCCTTAGCAACCAAAATCTGAGAGGGAGGGGACCATCAGGCAGATCCCCTTGGAGGGTATCTAACCATCCTCACTTGTGCCCTCCCCCCCCTCCCCAGGGATTCAGCCCTGAAGCAGAGGTGGGGGGGGATGGGAGGAGACAGCCTGAGTGGGGGTTTCCTGGCAAGGACACAACAGAAGCTGGGGCTGAAATGACTCTGAGAGGAGCTAGAAGTGTCAAGAAATGGGGGTAGGCAGGATGAGTGGGGCAGAAAGGGGGCTGATGCAACACCAGGCAGGGGCTATAAGCCCAGACCTGGGCTGGATCCCAGCATCTGGCTGTATGCCTGCTTTAGAGGCTGTGTGCCCTTCACTTTGCCCTTGCCCAGGTCTGTTACTAGCCCATATTGGGAGCCAAGGCAGAGAGGTAAGGAGAAGATGGGAGTGGTAAACTCTTATTTTTGAGTTCCAGGTGCCCCACTCTGCCCCTGGGGGTGGGGGGGAGGTAGATCAGGAGGCACTTCATTTTCTGTGGCTTTGGGTCTAGGATTTCAAAAAGTCTCCCTCACCAGATATCTTTAGGGCCTTTTGTCAGAGAAACAAACGTGGAGGAAGCTGAAGTAGAAGGGAGACAAACCCATAGCACCTTTGTGTTCCCCCTCTGGACTGCATCACCCTGTCCTGATCCAGATTAGTGCTAGATCCCATGGCCTCCTGGTTCTGCCTGATGGATGCAGAGTATAAATGTAGCTCATCTCATAAAGGTATCCCATGCATGGGGCTTCTAGCTCAATTCCCTGGGCAGTGCAATCTCAAGAGACTATTCCTATCCAGGGTAGAGCACGCACCCTAAGCAGTGCACATCACAGCCTTGCTCCCCCGGGGGTATCAGACAAACGTGATCACTGAGACATAGCATTAACTGGCAGACAGCCAGCCTCAGTGCACCTCGCACTGCACACTGCCCTGACTCTCCACAATGCAGCCTTCTGCCCCACACTGCCGCTGTTGCATGTCCACTGCAAGCCCAGGCTGAACCCACAGGTTCACGGACTGCATGCTGACTCTGCACACAGTAGACTCAAATCCCCAGTGCAGCTGCCATTGAGCACTGCAGGCTCCCTTCTCCCATTGCATACCCCTCATCACCACCCACTCTGCAGCCTGCAGATTTCATCCCAGCCACCCTTGTTATCCCCATGATTCCCAGGGGGTCCCAAGAGAGCCCTTCCCCTCCCCTGTGCCTTGCAGACCCCAATGGTGCTCCACCCACCCCACCCCCATCCCAAGAGAAATGTCTCCAACAGAGATGAGGATCCAAGAGCTGGAGAGGGACATGAGCAAGGGCAGCCCTACTCAGACAGACTTAGAACTCCACACATAGCAAGGGATTCTGCCCAGTATAAACCAGGCAATTGGTAGAGCAGTTCCCCTTAACACAGACACACACACACACACACCACCCCAAGAGCAGACTTTGGAGACAGGGCCCCGCCCTGGGAGCCAAGGAAAGGCTGTGGCCCCCGCTGGTAAAACTGGGCTAATGACAGTGGGGGAACCGGCGGGGCCAGGGGGGTGCTGGGGTAATTAGGGTTCTGCCTGGCGCTGGGAGATCCCGAGATGAAAGGGGCTCTGGCGTCACTGAGATGGTTTTATGTCCATGAATGCAGGTGTGTGTGTGTGTGTGTGTGTGTGTGTGTGTACATGGGGGGTGGGGCTGGCAGGGCCTCTCCTTTGGGGAAGGAGATCCATTTTTATGCAGCCTGCCCTCCTCCAGAGACTGGCCCCAGTACCATTTGGATTTTGGTGGGGGCAAACACAGGAGGAAATATCACCACTGCAAAGTGAGAGGTGAGGAGGTAGGAGCAAGATTTGACCCCTCCCCAGCTCTCCAAAGGGACCAGATTGTTGAGGAAATAACTGATGAGAGTGACTAGAAAGCCTACATTGGAAGAGGGTGACATTTGAAAGAGGAGGCAGTGGATCAGGTAATAATGTTAGAAATGAGAGGGGAAGGGAGGTAAGGGGAGTAAACCTTCCAACGGGATTAAGAACGTGGGATGATTGAGGTAAAAAGGACCCCAGAGCTCACTTGCCCAACCCTCACGTTTTAAGGTTGAGGAAGCTCTGTCCCCGAGAGCGGTGGTGATTTGCTCAAGGTCACACAGTGAGTTACTGGCGAAGAAGGGCCCCGAACTCAGAAACAAATGCTAAAGCTCCTTAGGGTTTGGAATTTAGACTTTCTCGCCGACTTATAAGGCGCAGACGGCCCGTTGATACTCCCTTCTCCATCCCCATGGTGCAAACCAAAAACCTCCAATTCTTCCAGCAAGCCAAAGCTATCTTTTTAAAATATGTCACCGAGCACCCCTCCTGCCGCCGGCGCCTGGAGTGGGGCGGGCGAGCGCAAGCGGGGCGGGGGCAGCGGCGGCCGAGGGGCGGCCGGGCGGCTGGCAGGGGTCCCGGGGCGCGGCGGGGGGCGGGGGGCGGGGGGCGGGGGCCGCCGGCGGCGGCGGCGAGGCGGCCTGCAGGGAGCAGCCGCGAGCCGGCCGGGCGCGCCGAGCCCGAGCCCCAGCCGGAGCGGGGCGGGGGAGGGAGGAGCCAAGAGCGGCCGCCGCCTCTGCCGGAGGAGCCGCGGGGCCGCCACACTCGCCCCCCGCCCCCCCCCGCGCTCACTCGCACTCACACCCGGGCGCTGGAGGCGGGCGGCCCGGGCCCCACCGGCCCCCCATGGACGCCCCGGGCACGGGGCGCTGAGACCCCGCGTCGCTGCCCAGCCCTGTCCAGCGCGCCACGCCGAGGTAAGGGGGAGGGAGCGAGGGGGCATTAATATGCAAATGCCTCGCGATTGATTATGCAAAGCCGTGGGGCTCTAGGTCCAGCTCCCTGGCGGACTGGGGGGCGCCCGGGGGTACCCGCTGCCAGCCTCGGCTTTCCCCGGCTCCCCGGTCACCCTGTCACAGTCCGAGAGCTCGCAACTTACGCCCTGGGAAAGGGAGGTGTTGCTAGGAGGTCGGTGGGCCCCGGGGTTCGCCGGCAGAGATGGCGTCCAGGCCTCCCCCTCGAGGGCCCGCCCGGCCTCTGTCCGGCCCGTCTGCTGCGCACTCCCGGGCCCGGCCCCGCTGCCGGCCGCCGGAGCTCCCCCGCCCGCCGCGGTTTGTTTACGGTGCGCCGGAGGCCTGCCCCCCCCACCCCCCACCCCTAGCCTCGGAGGCTGAGGCCGAGGCCGAGTGGCCTTTGCAAAGCCGCCTCCAGCTGCGGAGGGTTGTATAAGTGGGGTGGGGGGTGGGCTTGCACTGGCCGGGGGAGAGGGACGTCTCCCCCCACCATTCCACCCGCCTCCCCAATTGAGCAGGGCTCTCTGGTTGCAACACTCCTAATTGCAAAAAACGCGGTTTGGAGGGGAGGGAGTGTGTGTGTGTGTAGCAGGGAGTGTATGTGAGGGTCCCTAGATGATCCAGAGAGTTGCAAGCTGGTGCGGTAGGGGAAGAGAGGGAGGAAGGGACCTGTGTGGAGTGCCCCCCCTTGTTTCCCTCCCTTTGCAACGTGTCTCTGGTGCCCCTTCAGTGCCTGGGGCCCTCCCTTGTCCGGTGTGAAAGAAAGGCCTGCAGCGGGGGGCAGGGATGATAAGGCCAATGGAGAGGGCCACCATTTACAGGGGTGGAGGTCGCAGAAGGAAAGCTGGTGGGATAGGAGCCTGCCCCTCAATGCTGGCTCTGGCCCCAGGAAGGGGAAGAGATGAAGGGGGCTGTTGTCCCCGATGAGGGAGGGGAAGCAAATGTGACATGCAGACAGAGATATTCCAACACATACAGCCACATCCATGCACACCCAGGGACACCCAGGCAGACTCAAGGACAGGAGCTGCTGGACACACCCACATGGGGACAAGGGAAGAAGCAGGCTGCCGCTGCACCGGGGAGCTCAAAGGGGTGGGACACACCCACGGGAGACCAAGAGCGAGGAGACCAATCCATGCACATACCCACGCACAGGGTCACACGGAGATGCTGTCACACACGGGCAAGGAGGAGTCGCTGTCACCCACACAGAAAAAGTCACTATCGAACGCATGCATGAACACAGAGCAATTGCACACAGTCGCACATTACAAAAGACCCTGTCACTCACAGGCACACACGTGCTAGCATGAGCCCAGTCACACAGGCATCATCGCCTGCCTTGACAGTGACTGTCAGTCAAATGCAAATGCAGTTACACATCAACACATGTATACACAACTTAGCAACAAGTATTTTCCTGGACTCATACTGTGGATCTCCAAGGTTCTGTGTACAACAAAATCTCTACTCTGAGGAAAATCAAATTCATCTCCGTGAAAAGACTTTCCTGCATAGTGGTGCAAAACATGCTTTCATGATAATGTTCTCCGTCTCTCTGGCTCTATCGGCTTGTCATCCCCCGCCCCCCTCCTTGATGGTGAGCTCCTTGAGACCTGGGAGAATCACTCGAAGAGCTCTGGATCCCACCCAGAGCCTAGCACAGGAAGTGCCCTGTAAATGTTAATTGATTGACGGTGAACTCCAGACACAGGTGTACTCATTTGCACATGGTCCCAGGGACTCAGGTACAGAAGGCATTCACAAGGCTCAGGTCCATGCAGTCACAGGTCCACGCCAACAGCTGTGTCCAGACATCCCCAGATGTGCACACTGTGGCTGTACAGTCAGGCGCACCCCTAGATGCACACACAGTTGTAGATTTTTTTCTCTCAAGCTTCCTCCTGTCTTCCTCTAGGCTCAGCCTTCTTTTTCTTTCTTCTTCTTCTTCTTTTTTTTTTTTTTTTTTTTTTGGAGGGACAGAGAAACAAGAGCAAAGAGAGCAGGGGCAGGGGGGTTCCAGAGGGCCGAGTCATGGGGCTGAAGCAATGTCCAGTGGCTTCCAGCAGCTGAGATTATCCTAGCTGCTGGGGGGTGGGGGTGGGGAGTTGGGGAGGGGCCCCTCTAGCCACCTTGAAGGCAAATGCGGGATCTAGGTGCTCCTGCCAGGGTCGTTTGTCTGAGCCTTTCCCTGGGGGCCATTGACTTGCCCTCTGCCAGAGGAGTTCCTGCCTCCCACCATGAGTCTGGCCCCTTTTCCCACCTCTGCCCTCCTGTCTAAACTTGGAAGCCTTCCTTAGGAGGCCGTACGCTGGTGAGTGTCTGGGTGAGTGATGTGTATTTTTGACTTGGAATTTCTCTCTAACGCTGTCTCCCTTTTGCTCTGTCTTGCTGTGTCTGATTGTCTCTCTCCTCGTTTCTCTGACAGTCTGGAACTCTCCCCCGGGGCCGCTGCCCCTGTCTACCCCTGCTCTTGTCTCCAGTCTCTGCCACAGCCTCCTTTCTCAGAGCTGGGAACTGGCAGTAATGAGCTTCATACTTTTCCAGTTGTTAATACTCACACCCCGCCCCTTGGTCTGCCTGCCCTGCCTCTGGGGTCAACAAAAGGTTGGGGTGGGAGGGGTGGGGGGCTCAGCTGGCTGCTCAGGACATCCGCTCAGCTGCAGCAGCAAGTTTTGGGGGCCGGTGGCGGGGAAGGGATGGGCGGAGGGTGGGAGTGGGGCACGGTCAGGCGATCACTCATGCTGACCTCTTGGGGTGGCAAACCTGCTGGGTAGAAGCCCTGGGTCTGCGGGCTACAGCCAGCTAGCTCCTAAGCAAGCCCGCAAGGAGCCACCCCACCACGCTGACCCACTGGAAAATAGTCGCCCCCATGGGCAGTAGCGGGAGCTGGCAGGGTGCCACTGAGCAGGGTCAGCGGCAGGACTCACAATGGCCTTTCTCCACACCCCTGGCAGCTGAGGTCCACCTCAGAGATGCCCAACAGCTGTGCCCTCTGCCCAAGCCTCCAGAGCTGGGTTCTAGAGGTACAGCTGCCCAGATTATGTGGGAGGCTGAGTGAGGCCCTGTCTCCTGAGTGTAGGCTCCAGCCCAGAGTGGGAATTTGAGCAGGGGGTAGTGTGGGTAGGGGGCCCAGAGCCCAGGGGGGCATCCAGCATTTCTCATGCTCCCCACTAGCCATGACTTGTTTGGATGAGGAGGCATTTGGTACTGATTCTACCCTAGATAATATATAGGCTGCTATAGAGGGGAAGTTGGGGCTCAGTCACAGGGGAGACATAGCTGGGTCATAGAACAAGGTATGATTCTTTTAGCAAATAATACACTCTCATGGTTAAGAGAAGTAATTTTTTTCTTTTTTCTTTTTTTTTTTTTTTTAGCTGTAGTGCCGGGGTTTGAATCCCAGCTCTGCCACTTGCTGCTTGTATAACACTGGGCAATCGATTTAACCTTTCCCTTGCCTTTTCAAGAAATTGAGGATGAGAATATCTCATTCAGTTTTTTGAGGATTAGAGGAGTTAGAATATATAAATTGCTTTTACCAGTGCTTCCTGCATAAGAAGCACCGAATGTGTTAGCTGTTACACAGAGGAAGCCTGTGGGTCTGGGGTCCTCTGGATTTTTTGGAGAAGCTGGGCGGAGAATTGGATCGCCAGATGTCCCAGGAATGGGATGGGAGTTGGGGAAGACAGTGGGTTCCTAATCTCCAGCCCCCTCACCCTTCCTGTCACATCCCTCTCCCTACAAGTTTTTGCAACCTGAAACCCTCCTGCCTCTTGTCCTGTAGAGTACAGCACACTACCTGTCTGCCAGTGACCCAGCATCCCAGACGCCCATCATCAGCCGGTCACCCAGGACCTAGTCGTGGCCGTGGCTGATAGATAACAAATTCCCCATCCCTGCACTGATGGGGAGTGGTGGTGTGAAAGGCACTGAGTAAGGACCAATGGGTGGGTGTGGCACCTTGAGGGCCAGGGTCTCTCCTGGGTTGCCTCTCTAACCCTGTGAGTCTGGTGGTAAGACTCCTCTCTCCTCCAAATCCCTTTTCTTCGACCCCTCCTCTTCAAGGTGCAGCAAGGACAGTGGAGGGATGGCCTGTGATGGGCCACTGGGGAGCCTCGGGAGTGGGAAGCTAGTCTTAACTTGAGTTCTCACAGTTGCAAAGGGGAATTGTGCCTCTTGGGGTGGGAGGCAAGCATGCCTGTAGTGAAGCTAGAGACTGGGTTTTTGCCATTCATTGGTTGCTGATTTTGGCCTGGGTTTTCCTCATCTGGAGACAGTGATGCCCACCTCACTCTGAGTTGAGAGTAAATAACATGATGTGGCCTGACACATGTGTTCAATCCGGGTTGCAGCCAGGCTTGATAAGCAATGCCTGTGGATCCTCCTGTTCTTCCAAGGCCTAGCATGCTCCAGGGTGGGGATTCACATGTCCCCCTGGAACCAGAGACCGTTCCCCATCTCTCTCAGAGGCGTCTGGGGCTGGTGTGTGCTGATGCCTGGGGCAGGGAGGCGGGGGTTTGCAATATGATTTTCAGGCATTCAGAGTTGTCTGCTCTTCTCCCTGGCAGGCCAAGGTTGGGGTAACAAAGGGGACTTCCTTGTATGAGGTGGTCCAGAGGGAGGGGTCAGAAGTCCTCTGGGTAGACAAGGAAAGCAAGGTGGAACTTTCTGGTGCCCAGGAAATGCTATGGTTGCCCCCCTGCTTTGAGGATGAGCCTTTAGTCTGGGGACTAGGGGCTGGGGTTAAAGGTTAGGGGCAAAGGCACAGCCTCACCCTCAGCAGTGGCAAAGAACAGCCCCAGCCCACCTCCCCTTCTTCCTCCTGTCTTCCTCTTCTAAGGAAGAGACAAGATCTTGACTCCCAGTCTGTTTCTGAGCTGTTTCATTTTCTCTTTTACCCAGGCGCGTGGGCGGGGGATAGGGAACGCGGAGCGAGGCTATCGGCTATTGGTGGCTATCGGCATTTTTGTACACATCAGCGAGTGGGTGTGTTGTGCGCGCATCCATGTGTGCGTGTTTTATGCATGTGTGGGCTGGGGAGGGCTCTGAATATCTGCTGGAACCTGGCACCGGGAGCCAGCGGCTCTGCGCATGCGGGGTGAGTGTGTGTGTCTGCACGTGTCCGTGTGTGTGCCGGAGACTCAGCTGCATTTACTTGCTCGAGCGCGCGCGCCCGCCCGCGCGCGCACACGCGCGATTCCTCGCGCTCTCTCTCTCTCTCTCTCTCTCTCTCTCTCGCCCTCGCCTGCTGTCTCTTTCGCGCGCACACGTTCTCTCTCTCTCTCTCTCTCTCTCACACACACACACACACACTTACACACACAGAATTTTCAATCTCTCTCTCTCCCCATTCCCTCCCTCCCCCTCTCCCTCTTCTCTAGCACTCGCGCGCTGTCTCTCTCCCCCTCTCCCTTCCTCCCTCCCACTCCCTCCCTCCCTCCCTCTCTCCCTCTTCTCCCTCTCTCTTTCCCTCCCTCTCTCTCCCTCTCCCCGCCCCCTCCCTCTGCCTCTGCCAGTTCTGCTTGGGTGGGGGCTAACTCCCGCGTCCCTGGGGTGCCTGGGAGAAACATCCCTGCCTTTCTTTTTGCCACTACCATTCCCTTCCCTCCTCGGCGATGCTCCCCAGGGCTTGCAGACAGCTCCTTTCTCTGGTCTCCTGGGAAGAAGGGAGCAGGGAAGGGAGGACCCCAAGCCCTGTGCCCATGGTGCCATCTGCAACGAGTGCCTTGGCCCCGTGACATTCATGCCTCCAGCGTTCAGCTGCCCTAGCTCCCAGCTCCGATTACCCTGCCCCTGGCTGGCTGCTGGGGGGAGGGTGGGGAAAATGGGCCATGCCCAGCTTGGGGGTGCTCCTAGCTGCCTTCTTGGCTACTTGGATCTCCTCCTTCCGTTCCTGAGGGGAACTGGGGCAGAGGCAAGAAGTTCTGTGGGTTGGCAGGGAAGGGGCTGAACTCTTGAGCGTGGGTGTGGGCTTGGGGGGATAGAGCTGACCTTTGGACCTGGACACCCACCTTGATGGTGATTGGAGCTGTCTTGGGATGGGAAGAGGGAGAGGAGAGCAGCAGGTGGTTAAGGTTATGGGGTTGGGGGGGGATGCACAGTCTTTCCAGTCTTTGATGTTAATACTGGGCATCTGGCCCAAGTCAAGGCTGCTGTTTATGTCTTTCTGTCTCTGATCTGCAGGGGAGAGTTTCCTGTTATATTCTTTGGGGGGAGAGGATCTTTTGTTTAAGGAACCATTCGCCCCCATGTCATATCCCCCACCCCCATCTCCCATTCTCTAGCCTCCAAGGCCCCTTGGTGAGCCAGGAGATCAGACCTAAGGGTCACTGCCCTTAAGCTACAGAATCCCATCTCACTGGGAGCCCTATGAGAGCCCACCAAGCAGTGCTGCCTCCCTCTTCTCCCTCCTGCTTGCCAAGCTGGTGCTGCGTCTGTGTATTCCTCTGCCATCTCATACCTGCCAAATAGTACCTTCCTTCCCGCCTTCACTCCCTTCTTTCCTGGCACCAGGGTAACAGTGAGTTGGGTGGGGCCGGCCTACTCAGTCCCTACCTGAGAATAGAATGGGGTGACCTGGGCCCAGAGCAGGGGACCTACCCCTTGAGGCTGGTGTTGTGCTGTAGCCTTCACTCTCACCAGGCTCCCAGGGGCTGTTGGTGTTTGCGGCCACCCGTGGGAGTACACGTGGGCCCCGGTGCCAGTGTGCACACAGATGCCTGTTTGCATGTGTGTGCCCCTGTGTATATTTGGGCTACAGTGTACACCCGGGCCCCTCATCATCACCCTGTTGTTGCCCGTGGTGTGGAGCCATTATAGCCAGGTTATGGGGGGGGGGGGATACTCCCCCACACACACCCTAGCATCAAGCAAAGGGGAAGGGGAAAGGGAGGCGTGAACCTACCCACAGCACTATTAATAGCCCACATGCCAGGCCACCAAGAACCAGCTGTCACCGTGGAAACCATTTCTGCTCCCCCTCCCCCAGCCTCCATGGGGTGGGACTTAGGCGGGGCGTGAAGCACCCCCCACCCATCTTTCTTTGTTACCTTTCTCTCTTTGTCTCCCCTCTCCTTCATTTGTCTCTCCTCCCTACCTCACCCCTTCTGTCCCCCATCCCCCATCTCCTGGCTGCCTTTTCCTCTACTTCATTGTCATCCTAGCTCTAGCCCCCCATCCCTGCCCATCTCTTTGTTCTTGCCCCTCCTCATCTTTCTCCCCCTCTTCCTCCACCATCCCTTTCGCCCCTCTCCTCCTCCTCCTCTTCCTCCACTTTTTTCCGGCCCCCTCTATAAGTGTATGTCTTTTCCTCTGTGGTTGGCAAGGAGGAGGGCTGGGCTTTCTTCAGAGCCTTAAGGACAAAGTCCAGGGGCCCCAGACAGATGGGGCCAAAAGCCAAGAGCAGACACTCAGAGGAGTGTGTGTAGAATTGGGGGCTAGATTCTGGGGGCCGAAAGTCCCCTTGGGCCTGCAGGACAGCGGAGTGGGGCAGTCCAGCAGTGGGAACCTGGCATAATGCCCACGGATGCCGCATTGGCTTCTTGTCTCTGTCTCCCCCCTCCCGCCCCCCCTCCCAGTCGCAGAAGCACTTAAGCTTAATGAAATGCTTCTCCCTCTGTGGGCACCTTGCCCATACTGTCACCCAACAGCTCTTATCTGACAAAGAGGGAGTGGGTGGCCAGCCCACCCGACAGGTGGGTCTTGCCATCCCGCTGTCCAGTCTAGTCTCAGAACCCCGTAGCTCCACCTCTCCTCCTTCAGGCTGAGCCTGCACCCCTGCCGGCATGCACCAGGAAGGAGCTTGGGGAAGTAAGCTGGACTCCAGAAAGTGGGCAGAAAGGCTGCTCTTTGGGGTGGGCATTCCTACCTCACCTTCCCCCGTCCCCCACTGCCCTTCTCCTGCGTACCCCTAACATAGGCTCACAGGATCTACACCTTCCTGGGTGCTGGGCCTTCCACTTGCTCTGTGTGGCCTCAGAGGCTCAGGTATGGCCCTAGAGACCAAGGGTCCCCAGGGGTCTCCCAGCTCTTGCTTGGTGCCACATAAGGGTGCCCCAAGCATGAGGGCAGCACCTGGCTCCTCTGCCCATTGCCAGGGGTCGGGGGAGCCTGGTTGCACCCACGGGCACCGGGGCGCCATTCAGCTGGGCACAGAGGTGGGGCAGAGAGGGAGTGCGCCCCTCCCCCCAGCAGGCATGTGCAAGCCCTTGGCAGTGCCCAGACACATTTGGAGTTAAGGCCGGGCCGGGGAGGGGGAGGGGAAAATAAACATGGTGGCTTAGGTTGGCGCTCCCCCAGGTGTGCCCTGTAGCAACTGGCAGCGGCAGGGTGCAGGAGGAGGGGGTCCTCTAGGGCGATGGCCCTGGGGCGGGAGCTGCCCTGCCATGTGGGTGCTCCTGGTGTGCCCTGCCTGGCCCGGCCCCCAGTGGCTCATACCGGTGCCCATGTACCCTGGCCCTCTTTGCCTGCCCCCAGGGCCCACTCCCCAGGGCTGCCCCTCTTTCAGCATGCCCACTCCTGTGCTCGCCTCCTCCCATCCCTGGGGGCACTTGGGCCTCCGGCTGGCGAGTGGATTTTTCCAGCTTCTGTAAACAAGTGGTGGCAGTGTGCCAGGTGGGCAGGAGACAGGCGGGGGCAGCACCGCGGCCAGGGTGTGCCAAGCACCGAGGCACAGCCTCCGGGGGGAGACAGGGAGACACCCAGACCCAGAGAGACAGAGACATTCAGATACAGACAGACGGACCAAAGGAAGCCTCTCTGGGTGCACATAGACATGGAAACAGAGGCAACAGAAAATAGCCCTCGGTTGTCCAGCCCAACCCCCACGACTTCCCTGGCCCCTACCCCTCAGTGCCCTGGCTAAGAGTGGAGGCCCTAGTGCCCAGGCCCTGGGCATCCCCACCCACTCCCTCTCCTCCCCCTACCTCCACCCCTTAGGGCTGGCTACGCCATTATAAATTTATAACAGGAATTTCTTCACAAGCCAAGAAAAACTTGACCTACTTTCTTGACGGCTCCCTGGGCTAAGGCTCCCCGCTCATTGCCCCCCCACCAACCCCAGTCTCTTGTCCAGCCCCCGGTGCCCAGTCCTGGTCTAAGGGGGTAGCAGGGGCACCACGGGCCACCTTCCTGCACTCCCGCCAGGTTCCTCGTGGTGGGGGCTCGCCTGGGTGCAGAAGCCCTGTCCTGTCGCCCTGCCCTACCCAATGACCTGACTTATCTCTGTCTCAGCTCCCACCCTGGCTCCTTATCAGTTCCTGGGGGTGGGGCAGGGGGCCCAGGGGCGAGGTCTCTGGTACAGCAGCCACGTGATGGAGGCTGTGTGTGGGGGAACATCACCCTTTGTCCCCCTCTCCCAGGCCCACACCTGCCAGTGTGTGCCAACCGTCTGCCTCCGGTCTATAGTCTGTGGTCAGAGGGGCAGCGGGGAGGAGGGGAGACCCGGGCTGACACTATCCTGGACCGCAGCGAGGGGGCCAAGGCTGGCCTCGGAAACAGGCCATGAGGGTCTACTCCCTGAGCCACCAGCTTGCTAGCTGTGTGAATGGAAATGAGCGATCCAGCTGTCGGAGCCTGGATCTTCATCTCTGGGGTTCTGATGCCCGCTTCAGTTATTCATTCTGGTGGCATGGTAGTTTCCTTTCCCCTTTCCCTGCTGTCCCGGTGGGTGGCAGCCCAGCCAAACCAACTGGGAAGTCTGGCCCTCAGACTGGGAACTGTGCTTGGGGACCTTATACAGGAAGTTCTGGAGTATCCCCTCCACCCCGGCGGGGGGGGGGGGGGGGAGGGAGTCATAATCTGGTTAGCAGCAGGGGTTAGCCTGGCTCCCCACTGTTTCTAGCACCTGTTTCCATGAAGGCACTCAGGTGGGCATTCTGGAGCCCTGCGTGCCGCCCCCACGCCCCACCCTTCCTTCTCAGGTACCCCTCACGTGTGTGCTGGAAACTGCTCATCTTGGGTCCGCTCTTTCCCTATATTACCAATACATCTTACAAAAACTCTGCTAGAGGGCTAGTAACAACAGCCAACGATTAATGGATACTTATCAAGGGCCAGACCCTTGACTGAATGTCAGGCTTGACATTCATGACCTGGTACATGATTTCCTCATTCTTTTCCTCCAGACCTTCCCAGGTCGGGGGCTCCAGTCTTGCCTGCTGCACCTGCTGATCTGACGGGTTGTGCTAACCCCCTCTCCATGCTTGCCCTCCATGCCCGCCACCATCTTGTTAGAAGCCCCTAAGAACCCAGACTATTGCCACCAAAGGAATCCTGTCTATGCACTCCCACCATGGCGCTGCCTTATCCCCACCTCTCTCCTGTCTTTGCAGGGACTTCTGGACAGGACAAGACTCTAAAGCTACTCTCCCAGTCCAAGACACACACCCCCCAGTCCCGCCTCGGACCCAGCTTGCCCTCAGTCCTACCACCTGCCACTCCCTGGCCACTCTCACCGCCCGTCCCCCTTGGGGCACAGGGCATGGTGTGAAAGGCCAAGTGCTGAGGCGGGCACCATGGGTGCTGTGCCCTAGGACCTGGGTGGCAGGGGGTGGGTGGCCTGTGGGTGTGCCGGGGGGGCCGTTGTGCCCACCCCAGTCTCTTGGCGTGCTGGAGGGCATCCTGGATGGAATTGAAGTGAATGGAACAGAAGCCAAGCAAGGTGGAGTGTGGGTCAGACCCAGAGGAGAACAGGTAATGGGTCCTACAGCCGGGTTGTGCCAATTCCTGGGCATGACGTGCTCATCACTTGGCTCATCACTTGGCTGGGAAATGAGAGCTGAGCTCGGGCCTTTTGAGCACCTCTGGAGGGATGGGCATGAAACCAACAAGCCTGCCGCCTACCTTTGCCCAGGAGATGAGGTCATGGCCACATGTGACAGAGAATTAGGCACTTGGATTGAGAGATGTCCGTTTCGGAGGGGGGGAGGTGACAAAGACCAATTACAGGCGGCAGGCACGCGCCTCGTCTCTTGACAGTGCTGGGAAACCTGGCATGCCCTCCCAGCGTCCCTCAGCCCCCCTCACCTGAGCATGTGGAAGGCAGGCAGTCTTGCCGTTTTCCCCCTCTGCCTACCAGACCAGTGTGTGGCCCAGAAGCTGTGGTGCCTGGGACATGACATTTAGGGCACACGCACCCGTGACTGTTGGTCCCAGCCCATGCTTATATTCGGAACCTTTTGGGAGCCCCACAAGCTCTTCCTTGTTCATGAGCAAGAGCGGGCACTGCCGTGGCGCTCCTCCCAGGAAGTGGAAGTGAATGCCAGCTCTGAAGGGTTTACTCACACGTGGAGGAGGACTCAGCCCTGCTCACACAACTAGGGATGCGTTACCTGGGAGCTGCGTGGCTCTTGAGGAGCCCGGAGGGTCTCTGCTTCCCCCATCAGCCCCAAGTGGCACAGAGCTCTGTCCCAGTTGGCATGAAGTCCCAAGAGCTGGGTACAGCCTGTGCCTATGGCCAGGGAGAGGGTGGGGGTGGGGGTGCTCTGGGGAGGAGTGTGGCTGTTACCTTGGAGACCAGATCTTGAGCCAAGAGGTCAGAGGCTTGGCCAGGCAAAGCCTTGGGGCTCGAGTCTAGGTCCCCAGAGGGATGGAGGAAGTGGATGAAGCTGGCACTTGGGTAGGGCACCCTAGGTATCCCTCCTCAAAACCCTCCCCAAACCCAGGGGGGCTCTGAAAAAGATCTGGCCTGTCACTGCATGGCTCTCACTTGCAGCCTTCTGTATCCTTCCTGCCCAGACTTCTGTGAGTCTGGGCGAGTCTGCTCCTAATTCCGGGAGAAGCAGGAATGCAGGTTCCTGGTCCCCCAGAGCTTCTTGCCCTCCCCCATCATCCTCCCCTCCCCCAAGTCCCTGCACCACCTTGTGGCTCTCCCTGGAACTGCACCCAGAGGCTGTGAGTCGTCACTGCTGAAAACCGCCTGCTCAACGGGAGGTGGGGGGGGCGCCTAGCTGGCTTGGAGTTCTCCCATACCCACTCCTGCTGGTGGGAGGAGGGAGATCTGAGTCTCCAGTGGTTGTAGAAATCAGACAGGGGTAATCCCCAGGGGTCCCACAGCGCAGACTTGTCCGGGACTGTGACCCTGGCCAAGGTCACTGTGTCAGTGTGTTGGGAGCTGCATCAGGCTCCAGGGGGTGGAGCCCTGCAACATGGCAAACGCAGGGTGGGTGTGGGAGGTTATACAATCCGTGCACGCATGTAGAGGCTTATGTAACCTGTGTGTGCTGAGGTTATGTAACACGTATGGGCAGAAGCTGGTGACATACATGTGCAGTGGCTGAGGGGTGCTAACACCTTGCATGGAGGGGCTCAGAGGGCTTGTCCTGGCTCTGACGCCAAGGTGCAGCCTCACCAGGTGCAGGTGGACTTCCGGTTTCTTGCTCTGCTAAATGGAGGCCACGAACAGGGTGACGCTGGAAGTGTCTTCTTATTCTCATGTTCCAGGTTCCAGGCTCTAGTGGCTCAGCACTATATGTTTTCAATCACTGTGGTTATTCATGACCAGGAAATCAGGCAACATGTTTCCTGGGGGGAGGGGTGGTATTGGTAGGAGTCTGTCCAGGGGGTTGTATAACACATGGCCTATCTAGAGGTCATATAATGCACTTGAGAATGCCCTGAGAGTTTCATGGATACATAGATTCTGGTGTTTATTTATTCTTCTTAGGTTTATTTTGAAGGCTGTGTGGTTATTCACGTGCACTGGTCTTATGTTAGGAATTTGTGTGTGCTCTAAAGGTTCTATAGCTCTAAGCATGTCCTGAAGATTCTTTTTGCATTAAGTGTCATGTATTGAAGGCTTAACCATGTGGATTTCTTGTAGACTGTGGGTGTTTAAGGTTCTCAAATGCATGCATGTGTGTGTACGCATTTGGGCCCTAGAACGTGCCTGTGTCCCAGCCAAGCCCTTTATCTCTCTCCCCAAAGCTTGTAGATAGCTGGACCCTCGTCAGTGTTGTCAGCTGACCTAGGGGTAGAGGTAGGATGAGGACACAAGATGAAGGGAGTCGGGCTTGGGGATTATGTAAACCTATTGGCTGAGAAGGGGGCTGCCCCAAGACTGCTCTGTGATTCTGCCCACTTTGCCCCCATCCAGTGCCAGGTCACCAGATGGAAAGCGAAAAAGAAAGAACGGCCAATGTTCCCTGAAAACCAGCATGTCAGGTGAGCCTGGCTGTGTGTTCCCTCTTTCCCCGCCCTCAATCCCATCAAACCAGCTCTGGGATCTTTTGGGGCCTGGGCGTGGACCAACAGCTTCTGTATCCCTTGGGGAGAACCTCCTAGAGGGTTTGGGATGGACTTTTCTGGAGGTGAGAGGGGTGATAAGGGCATGCCCCAACCTTTGAAGATGGATCAGGTCAAGAAGGGCCTCTTCCCTCCTCCGCTAACCCCCTTGCCTGAGGTAGCCCCGCCCCATGCCCCCAGATCAGGGTCTGGGCTAAAGGGCCAAGGAACTGTATTCCCCTGAGATGAGCTGCTGACCTGCGCTTCTCCTTCTCCTACATTCCCCGCCCCTCAGATGCAGCAAGAGAAAATCCTTGAATGGGCAGTCGGAAGAACTGGGATTCTCTATGTTCTTAGGGAAGGGGATGGACAAGGTGACCTCTGATTTGTCTCCAGGATTCTACCTGGACACAAAACCCCGTCCAGGAGGCTGGGCTAGGGGATGGGCCAGGAAGGAAAAGCTGGGGGATGAAGAAAGTGTAGAAGCCTCTCTGCTGGGGGCCCAAGCCATGCCTGCCTGCCTGCCTCCCTTCCTCCCTCCCAGGGTATATCCCTAGTTACCTGGACAAAGACGAGCAGTGTGTCGTGTGTGGGGACAAGGCAACCGGTTATCACTACCGCTGCATCACTTGTGAGGGCTGCAAGGTATGGACCAGCCAGCTCCTGCCCCTCCCCCACCACCTAAGCCCCCATCTCACCCGCCTTAAGGCCCTCCCCACCCGGCAAGGACAGCCCTCTAAACATGTCACCTGAAGCCCACCTGTTGCACCCCCATTGCTCTCTTTCATCCATTTGTTCATTCACAGTCTCTGCTCTGCCACTCATACATACGATACCTAATTTCTCTGGGCTTCAGTTTCTTCATCTATACAATGGGGATAATCCTGCTACCTACTTCAGAGAGGTGTCGGGAGAATTAAATGAGCTAATTCATATAGAGTATTTAGAACAGTGCCAGGCACGTCAGAAGCTCTCAGGAGACCCCAGCTATCGTCCATTCATTTGGTGTATCAGGTATGAGAGATGTAGTATGCACTCGACCCTCCAGCTGCTCACAGCCTACCAGAGAAAGGCACGCTAGAAACAAGCATTGTTTTTCAAAATGTGGTTCAGGGGCCACTGGTAGTGCTAGTTCAGTGCTGAGTCTTGGGCTCTGTTCCCATCGTACTCATTCAGAACTTTTCGTGGTGAAGCCTTTGTGGACTCTGCCTTGAAACAGGTTCCCAGTTGCTTCCCCTGCACCTAGAAGAGGGAGAACCAGTGTTTGAGGGGGGCATGGTGGGGCCCAGAGCAGGAGAGGATGCCCAGCTGCCCCTGGGCAGACGGGACAAGGTCACGGGCTTGGGGAGCCTTAATTAGGTCTCACTTTGTTCATCTTAACCTGTGAGGGTTTTCCAGGATCATCACCTCGTGAAAATGTAAGACATTCCAAGAAACAAAAGTATTGAAAAATATGTTAAGGCTTCAAGTTTCTCTCTCTCTCAGTATCAACCTCAACAAGAGCCCCAGGGATTTAGGGTCCCACAGCAGGATTCCTGGAGGCAATTCAAGCAGGTGTAACATAGAGCAAGGACCCTCACTCTCCACAACAGCTGAGTTCCAGAAGAGCAGCCCAGAAAGACAGAAATGCCCCACCTCCCAGAGTCTGATGCTGCAGGTCTAGAGTGAGACCCAGGAGTTGGTATTTTTTGTAAATGCATTAGATGATTTCAATGCCCTGCAGAATCAGTGAGCTCAGCCCTTTGGCCCGTACCTCACTTGGGTCATTCTGGCTCTCCTGCCCCTTTGGGCAGATCGCTTAATCTCTCCAAACTTCAGATTCCTAGTGTCAAAATGGGTTCCTACCTCAAGGGGCTGACACAGCATCAAATGTGATGATGCACCAAAAAAAAGAAAAAAAGAAAGAGAGAAAAAAAGAGGCTTATGTGTGCCCCACAGTGAGTGGTCTGCACATATTAGCTCTTGGTATTGTTCCTGCCCTCTTGCTTTTTTTTTTTTTTTTAAGATTTTATTTATTTATTTGACAAACAGAGATCACAAGGAGGCAGAGAGGCAGGCAGAGAGAGAGGGAGAAGCAGGCTCCCTGCTGAGCAGAGAGCCCAATGCGGGGCTTGATCCCAGGACCCTGGGATCATGACCTGAGCTGAAGGCAGAGGCTTTAACCCACTGAGCCACGCAGGCGCTCCTGCCATCTTGATTCTTGAGGTTTTTCCTTTAAAGCAAAGATGAAACCCAATGTCTAGACTTAAAAAGTTTCTCTTAAAGCTCCTAGCATCCATACACAATGCCTTTTCCTGAAATTTTTTTTACACCCCCGATTTCAAGAATTCCACCTGTGTGAGCAGCAGACCGCATGTATAAGGACGGTTTCAGGAAGGAGGAGTTTTATTTTCTGAATTGTTTAGCAAGATGGAAAATGAGGTATCCGTTGGACTTCCAGAGCTGCTCTTCCTTCAGGCGTCCTAGCACATGACACCATCCCAGGCTCATGACTCTGTACTGTGGTCCTCATCTTACCCCTGCCACCACCATCACCCATGCACCCCTGCCCCTCCGCAGCCTAAGAGCTGAGGGGACATATTTCTAAGGTCCTTTGGCCCAGCCAAGGGACCCTGGACTTGCTGGTGTCAGGAGGAGACCAGCTTCCCTCACTCATCCCCCACGCCCCAGTGAACTGCATGGTCGGTCAGAGAAGGGGAGGTCCCGATCACTCCATGCTCCCTCTCCCTCCACCCCAGGGCTTCTTTCGCCGCACAATCCAGAAGAACCTCCATCCCACCTACTCCTGCAAATATGACAGCTGCTGTGTCATCGACAAGATCACCCGCAACCAGTGCCAGCTGTGTCGCTTCAAGAAGTGCATTGCCGTGGGCATGGCCATGGACTGTAAGGGGATTGGGGGGCAGGTTGAGCCAGGTGGCTGCGGGCGGGAGAGTTCGGATCTGACTGTTTCCTGCCAGGGGATCTTCAGGGCCCACACCTAGAAAGGCAGAGTGACAATCCGGGTCAGGCTGATGGTGGAATTTAGTCCCTGCTGCCCCTAACCCCCCAGGGAAAGAGGAAACAGAAGATCCCTCTATGAGCCCTACACGTGGGTCCCAATGCCCACCTGCCCTTCTGCACACCAGGGCCTTAGAGTTGTTGGGCAGAAAGAAGTCCTGAGTACCCCAGCCTAGCACAGTGTTGTTGACTGTAAGAGAAGCCACCCCACTTTTGGGTGAGAGAAGGCAACTTGGATCTGCTAGGGATCAGGGGTAGCAGGTTCTTCTAGTAACCACTGCTGTCGTCACCCTTTAGCCCAGGACGTAATAGTCATCCAGATCCACTCAAATTGGAGTTGACAATCCCAGTTGATTATCCTGATCCAGAAGTTGAGGGGCACAAGTTGTGCCCCCCAACATCTAGGTGATTTGGGAGGTCACTTAACCTTTCTGGCCTTCAGTCTCCCAACTTGTATATTGGGAAGAGTAGTTTCAGAGCAGGCCGTGGAGGATGCTATGCAAAGGGCATCGTGTCTCTTTGCCGTTGACAGTGGTTCTAGATGACTCTAAGCGGGTGGCCAAGCGCAAGCTGATCGAGCAGAACCGGGAGCGGCGACGGAAGGAGGAGATGATCCGCTCCCTGCAGCAGCGACCAGAGCCCACTCCCGAAGAGTGGGACCTGATCCATGTTGCCACAGAGGCCCATCGCAGCACGAATGCCCAGGGCAGCCACTGGAAGCAGAGGCGGAAATTCCTGGTAAGGAGAGAGGGGCCTCAGGGAGGGCGGCGGTCAAGTGCCCGGGAGGCAGAGCGAGCTTAGAGCCTTGCCTCCTTCAGGAAGCCTTCTCAGTTTAATCCGATCTGAAGATAATGCTCTCTGCAACTTGGCGATCCTGAATCATGCTCCTGTGTGGGGGTTGCTGCCTGTTCCGTCTGACTGGGGGCTCCAGGAATACAGGGCCGGGCCTTCCTCGTTGAATTTCCAGAGAGCAGGGGCCATCTCTCTTCTTTTTCCTGCCCATAGTGACTGGGAGGAGAGGGTGAGGACAGTTATGTAACAGCACTTGGGGGCACCTGATGGGTGCCAGGCATTGTGTTAGGCAAAACTGAGTGCTAAGTGAATGGTCAGCTGGGGTAGAGATGGATGGTTGGTTGTATGTGGCAAGTGAAGGCAGAGAACTGGTGTCTGCTTCCTGGGGGAGTGTGCCAGTAGACTGGCAAGAGCACAGGCTCCAACCAAGCACATGTGTGTATATAATGGTCAGGAGTCAGACTGCCTGGGTTCTGATCCTGGTTCTATCACTTACTAGTCGTGTGACATTGGGCTTATTACTTAGCTGCCCTATGCCTCAGTTTCCTCATCTGCCAAACGGTGGTAAGTAGAACATCCTCCTTGTAAGGTTAAATGAGATATATAAAACAAGTTGCCTTGTGCCTAGCTATTAAATATTCAATAACTATAGCTTCTATTATTATTATATTACTTCTACTACTGTTATGGTCATTGTTATTATTAGCCAACTTGGAGCTCTGGCTCTGATCTTTTCTCTGCCCCAAGGTGAAGGAGAAGCCTTAGGCCCAGGACACAGCTGTCCTGGGTACTGGTAGCCCCACTTCCCCAACCTGCCTTGGAGCTCCCCCTGGTGGGCAGGGAGCCTCAGTGAGAGGTTGAAAGGGGGCTGCAGCCCCAGCTGACCCCTGTCTCATCCTTCAGCCGGATGACATCGGCCAGTCACCCATCGTCTCCATGCCGGATGGAGACAAGGTGGACCTAGAGGCCTTCAGCGAGTTTACGAAGATCATCACCCCGGCCATCACCCGTGTGGTGGACTTTGCCAAAAAACTGCCCATGTTCTCCGAGGTGAGTGGCAGATGGGAAGAGGCGTGGTGCCACACTGGAGGGGAACCTGGGGCTGCTCCCTGGCTCCCCCAGTGTCAGCACGTGCTCATCTGAGGTTCCCTGGACAGGGAACAATTCCTGGTCAACACACAGTGAACACACATCCAGCACGCACACACACACGCACACGGCTGAACAATGCCTAAGGAACTAAGAGGTTGCAAGTGCCCAGTCTCCCCAACCCCTCCCTGCCCTTCTCCCCACCCCACCCCTACCTAGCCACTCTGGCTCTAGCAGCTTGAATGTTCTCATTTCAAAGAGCGCTAACTCTGGACCCCAGCTCTCCTACTGGCTGTGTGACCTTGGCCGTGCTACCTAACTGCACACCTCATGTTCCCCTTCTGCAGTGGGGCGGGAGATAATGACGGGAGCTAACTCAGAGGCATAATTGTGAGGTTTAATGACATGGGTCATGCCCGTGGCCCAGAGCAGGGTTAGCTGTTCAGAGTACACCGTCCTGGCTGAGGCCAGTGGTGGCCTCACAGCTTGCAGAGGACACTCCACAAGAGATGCTGGAGGTGGGGGGCATGCTGAGTGTTCCTGTGGCCCTGCCGCTCTACAGCTGCCTTGCGAAGACCAGATCATCCTCCTGAAGGGGTGCTGCATGGAGATCATGTCCCTGCGGGCGGCTGTCCGCTATGACCCCGAGAGCGACACCCTGACGCTGAGCGGGGAGATGGCCGTCAAGCGGGAGCAGCTCAAGAATGGCGGCCTGGGCGTGGTCTCTGACGCCATCTTTGAACTGGGCAAGTCACTCTCTGCCTTTAACCTGGATGATACGGAAGTGGCTCTGCTGCAGGCTGTGCTGCTAATGTCAACAGGTACCTGCCTTCTGGCTGGGGGGGCTCGGAAGCTTCCAGGGGCCCAGAGCTCGGCTGGGCCCTGGGCCTATCACTGTCCTCTTCCTCGAATCCTACAGTCTTTCTCTGTCTCCCATGCTTACCTCTGTCACCAGGCTCATTCTCTGCCCCCTAACCCCTGCTCTGTCACCCATCCGCTCCTTGGTTCTGATGTCCAGGCCCATCTGTTGCATCCCCCTGCCTCCTCTGCTCCTTGTCCCATCTTCACCCCATTCTTTCTCTCACCACCCCCCATCTGCTCTCTGTTGCCTGCATTTGCCTTTGTTCCCCTACCTGCCCGGTAGCTTCTGACCCCCATCCCTCCTCTGTCCTCCGTCGCCGTGCTCTGCCCCTCTTCCCCTCTTCCCATCAAACCTTCTCTTTGCGCCCCCCCCCAGTCGTGCCCTGTCTCCAGGTTTCCCCGGCTCTTCACCCTCTCAGTCCCTTTACCTCTCCAAACCCCCAGGACCCCAGTCTCCTCCTCACCCCTGCCCTTGCTCCTGCGCCTGCACTGCGCTGTGTTCCCCTCGCGTTCCCCACCACCGGCGCCCCGCTGCCTCTGCCTCCCTTCGTTCACTCACCCTCACGCGCCGCCTCCTCCCCTGCAGACCGCTCGGGCCTGCTGTGTGTGGACAAGATCGAGAAGAGTCAGGAGGCGTACCTGCTGGCGTTCGAGCACTACGTCAACCACCGCAAACACAACATTCCGCACTTCTGGCCCAAGCTGCTGATGAAGGTGACTGACCTCCGCATGATCGGGGCCTGCCACGCCAGCCGCTTCCTCCACATGAAAGTCGAGTGCCCCACCGAACTGTTCCCCCCACTCTTCCTGGAGGTCTTTGAGGATCAGGAAGTCTAAAGCCTCAGGCGGCCAGAGGGTGTGCGGAGCTGGTGGGGAGGAGCCTGGAGAGAAGGGGCAGAGCTGGGGGCTGAGGGAGGCCCCCCACCCCTCTTCTCTCCTTCCTCTCATCCTCGGATAGATTCAGCTCCCACACACCCCCCCCACCCCCGCACTGCCCGTCCCTCCTCAGAACCTCCAGCCCTGGGACAGGGCAAACACACGAACTTGCTATGAAAAGGACAGTGTGGGAGGCTGGGGGACCGTGTCCTACAGTTCCCAGGACCCCGTCCTCTAAGAAGGTAGGGGAAGGGAGGGAGAACTAAGAGGGGACAAGCCATCTTGACCGTAGGGGATGGAGGAATGTGGGGTGGGGGAAGATGCCCTCTACTCAGCCCCTACACACACATACAAGAGAGAGCCCCCCCACCCCCCTGCCCAGTTCCTTGACTGAGGTTCCCCCTCCAGGCTAAGGGCCTCTCTGCTTCCCCAGATGCCTGGGTGCAAAGAAAGGCTTGGCTTGGCTCCTCCCCCACTGGAGGTTAAAAATTAGTCATTCTAACTGCACTTTGGAAACCAGGCAAGGGGAGAAGATAAATGAAGAAAAACTAGACAGAGAGAAAAAGAAAAAAAAAAGAGTGAGCGACTGATAGAGAGAGAGAGAGATGATATTAAGTTATTAACCGAGGCTGGCCCCCTCCCACCCCTAAGCACTTTGAGAGCTGCCCCTCCTCCCCCCAAATCAGAGAGAACTGCCCCCCATACCAGGTCCCCGAGGGTAGGGCTGCCGATCAGAGCTGTGAGTTAACACAACAGGGTCCTGGCCATCCCTCCTTGCCTTGCCCCTCCCTCTGTGCCCCTTTGGCACCCCCTGCCCAGTGCCCCCTCTGCTCTCTACCACTCGTGCCCGCTGAGTTCCATCTACCTCTCACGCTGGATGCCAGCCGGCCCCTCACCAGCCTGCCCTGCTGCCCACACAGCCCCCCTTTCAAGTGCCCAGTCCCAGGGACCTCTTCCTGTCCCCCAACCCCTTCCACACCTTGGCACCCACACAGGAAAAACTGTGGCTTCCCCTCCTGCCCTCCTCATACCTGCAGTATTAGCTACAATCCAGATGCTGCTGCCCTGGGGGGGCGGTGGGGGGCCGTGTGCGTGAGCTTCTCCCAGAGCCTCCACCCCCTTAGGACCCTGTCCCCATCTGTCTTCTGGGCTCTCTCTAACCTCTGCCCTCTTTCTTCCCCACTCCCACTCAATGCACTAACCCAGACTCTGGGCAGGCAGGCACCAGAATGGGGGGTGCCTAGACAAATGGCACTTAGTTGGGGCCCCAGGGGAGGGGGCGGTTGGTGCTCCTCCTTTTTTCTTTGAAGCTCTTTAGGCCAGCCGCCCCTCTGCCCCTAGGACCCCTTTCCCCTCTTCTTTTCTCTAATTCAGGGACTTTGGCTTGAGCCACCTCCCACCCTCCTGGGGAGGAGTGCTCTGTTGGTCTGCACTTGGGTGAGCTGCTCTCCTCCTCTTCCTTTTGGCGATTGCCCCGCTGCCCACTCCACAGGGGAGAGAGGGAGGGAGGAGGTAGCCCTCCCATGGGTCCGGGGAGGAGGGCGGGGAGGGACAGAGCAGACCAGAGGGCCCTGGGCTCAGGGCTGCATGTCGGCAGGGATGGATGGGTGGACACAGATGCCCCCGGAAGCCATGGGGAATGGGGCAGGGGCAGTGGGGAGGGTGCCAGGGCTTCCTGCGCTTTGCACTATTGGGGCAAAAATGTCTTAAGCAGTGGGGAACCTGCCACCCCACCCTGACCCTCAGCCTGCCACAGCCCCCTACACACACACACAGAGACACACACACATACACACACACGGGAAGGCAATGCTATGCTGCCCATCAGGGCGTGTCCTGCCCCTGCTGTCCAGGTGTTCTGACGGGGGTGGAGGGCCTGGAAGGGTATCTGCTGTCACCTGTGCATGTGCCTGCCCTGCCCTTGGGCTCGTGGGCTGCCCCTGCTGTCTTTGTCTGTCTCTATCCTCTCTCTCTCCTGGGGTACTGATTCCTGTATTACTCCAGTCCCATGGGTTAGCCCTCTCGTACCCTCCTCTGGGGGTACACCACCCCTAGGGGCCCAGTGGAATTCCTGACCTGTCTGCTGTCTCCCCCATCCTTCCATCCCCACCTCCACCCTGCACCCCCATCCCCATTCTCAGCCATGGACATGGTGGAGAAAAGGCCTTGAAGGGGCTTGGCCTCTTCCCGGCACTTGGGAATCCCTCCCCACCCCCAATCATATGAGCTGTGATCCCCTACTCCTCCCCCATCTCTGACCCCTCCCCCCTCACTCTAGGTGATGTGGGGCGTATGTGTGCGTTTCTCTGCGTGAATGTGTGAGCAAGTACACGTGGTGGGGCAGGAGCCAGGGGACTCAGGAGCGCCACGCACCTGCTCTAGAGAGGCAGCTGTCCCAGTCCCTGCTTTGGAAGTGGGGGACAGGGCCCTCTCCTGGGGGCCATTGGTGCTAATGAGGGGGATGGCCTTGATGTGGGTGCTCAGCATGCCTCCCCCAGTATTGGCCCAGGGCACTAGGGCAGGCGGGGCGGGGCAGCAGGTGCAGTATTGGTGGGAGGAGGGACTGCTGGGAATGGGCCAGGCCAGGACAAGGGGGTGCCAGAGCCATGACCACTCCCCCGTGCCCACCACCCACCTCTCCATCTCAGTATCCCCCCCATCACTCAGAACACACATACCTCATCCAGCCTCCTCCCTGCTCAGCCTTGGGGAGGGTGGGGGTGGAGGAGCCCCTACCCCTTCCCCTGGTGGCGGGTCTACAGGGCTGGGAGAGGGCAGGGCGTGTGACACAGACACCGTCCATAAGGGGGACAGTAATTCCTGCCCCAGGAACTCCTGGGTGGGGGGAGGGGGCACTTCCCTGGAGGCGCTACTGAATGTATGAGAAGCTGGTGCTGGGGTTGGGGGGAGGGGGGTTATGGCCAGAAACAGGGAAGGAGGTAGGTCCCCTTCCCCAGGGAGGGGTGGGGAGACCGGTAGGGGTGACTTGGGGGGCTCCTACTCCTGCCCCACGTTGACAATCAGTATGTCTGTTACGTGCGATTTTTCACCCCGTTGTGTTTTGGGTCAGGATTTTAAAGAAAGATATTTTTATGGTAATTGTTGCTCGTCTATTTTACTATATATTTATGTAATAAATATATGATGAAAATAACCCCCTTGGGCACCCCCCTTAGACTTGTGTGCTGTTTCCCTGTATCCTCCCATCTGCTGGCAGAGTACCCACCCCACAAACTGACCAGATGGAGAGGTGTGCCCCAGCCTTGGCAATATTTCCACTCCACCGCCCCCACCCCCTCCCCAGCCCCAAACGAGCACACATCACAGAAGCCAGCTCAGCTGTGAACTATTGGATTTGAGACAGGAATAGAACAAATCGGGGGGCTAGAGAATAAGGGAGGGGTGGGAGAGTGACTTAAATAGGGGAGGATGGGAGGGTCAGTGATAGGGGAGGGAGGCGGTTATTTACAAGAAGGCTCGGGGGGCCAGAGGCTCATCTTGGAATATTTTATAACAATATAAATAAGATTCTGGTTTGCTTTTCCTTTTCGTCTCGTAAAGGAGAGAGAAGTGCAGAGTTCGATTCTGTACAAGGGGGCAGCGGCAGAAGGCCGGCCGGGCGGGTCACTGGGCGTCCACCCGGAAGGACAGCAGCTTCTCGGAATGCATGTTGTTCAGGGTCCGCAGGTCCGGCAGCTTGAGCAGCAGCTTGGTGAAGCGGGAAGTCTCCGAGGGCCGGTTCTTCAGCACCAGAGCCCGAAGAGCCCGCAGCAGCGTCTCCTGGAGCTGCTCCACCGAAGCGGAATTCTCCATGCCCGAGCGGTCTGTGGGGAAGACGACAGCAGTGAGGCGGGCTCCCCGAGCTCCTCTGAGGAGGAACCGGAGGAGGCCTGCGAGGAGGTCTCCAAGGAGGTCTCCGAGGAGAAGGAGGAGGAGGAGGAGGAGGACGCGGCCGCTGCCGGTGCAGCCTCTCCCTGAAGCCCCTCAGAGGGCCCATGGGGAAGGAGGAGGAGGGGAGCGCAACTCCTCCTCCCAGGAGGTGGCTGAAAGCTTGGGAGCATGGGCTCAGCAGGGCTGGTCACCTCCCATCCCACAAGGCCACTCTCCTTCCCTGAACAGGCCAAACAGCGTCCAGGCTCCCTTGCTTTTCGCTCTGTAGTTCCCTCTGCCTGGGCTGCCCTTCCCCCTTTCTGCCTGGCAATATCTTACTTGTCCTGTGAGGCCCCACTCAAGTGTCACCTCCTTCCCCAGCTCCCCCAGGCAGAAATAGTTGTCTATGCTTCCAAAGCCCTTGGTTCATGCTTCTACTGTGACACTTATCTCACTGTTTTATAATTAGTCGGGCATGAGTCTGTCTCCCCAGCTAGACTGTGTCTGAATCATGTCTGTATCCCCAGTGCCCGGTGCAGGGCCTGGCATAGCGTAGGTACTCCATAAAAGGTGTGTTGAATTGAACTGCGTCCGCCTCCTCCCCGGGGTCAGGCTCAGGCGAGAGCTTGACCTACCCGCAGAGACAAGCACCACCGCGGTGAAGAGGCCCAGCTCCTCCTCGGTAAGCGCCAGGGAGTTGAGTTTCTCGCTGAAGTCAAACATGGCACTGAGCAGGTCGCCCATGCCCATGGCTCCGAGTTCCTGCAGGCTATAGGTGGTGCGGCTGAGGAACATCACTGTCTGGTCCTTCACGTTGAACAGCGATGCAAAGCGCACCATCAACACCTAGAGGGGGGAGGGGGCAGGGCCAGTCATCCTCGGGTGGGGTGGGGTGGGGACCACTTGCCAAATTGCCCCTGAAGTTTTCCAGAGGGTTTCACTGGTGCTCCCTTAGATTTCTCAGGAAAGAGCGAGCGTGGTTTCTGAATGGGCAGTGGGGTGGGGGCGGGGGAGAGATGGAGGGATGGGGAACATCACCCCGGCTTTGGAATCCAGCAGGCTTGGGTCTGAGTCTTAGCTTTGTCACTCCCTGTGACCTCGGGCAAGGTCACAAAAGTTCACCAAAGTGAATTTGCTCATGCCTAGAAGGGGGTAGGGGGTAGCAGTGTGCCCTAAGGTGTTCTTTTAAGGCAATGGGATGTGCTTAGACCTCAGGTGAGATGATAGGAGACCCAACCATCCCAAGGCAGGATGGGGAGGGATTCTGCCCCCTCCGGCAGTCAGAGTCTGCCAGGACAGATAGCAGGGTTCCAAAGCCTTTCAGAGCCCCTGCCCATCCCAGACACCAAGTCCTTCTGCTGGATCCTTCCCAAGGTCAAGAACAGGGAGTATAAAGGGTCACTCACCTCAAAGGTGCCAGCCTTAAGCAAGGTGACCTGGTCGTGCTGAGAAAGATCACGGAAGCCAGGGATGTGCTTGGCAAACTCTACCACCTCCCGCACAGCAGGTGTGAAGCTCATGGAGAAATCCTCCCAGATCTCTTGCACGGTTCTCCCACTGCGTCCGTGTGGGTACATGTTCATGGGACATGCCTGGAGAAGGAAGGGATGTGGGGAGGCGAATGTCAATCAGGCTGACTCAGATGGGCTCCCCCCACCAGCAGGGCTGGACCCTAGTTTTGGCTTGGGTTAGGGGCTGTGGTCCTGGAGGATGGGTCTTCGAGGTAAAGTAGCAATCAGGTGTCAGGTGGAGATCAGGGATTGGCAGGCAGAGCCCTTACTGTGGGGCTGAGCATCCTCCCTTGGCACGAGGATATTCCCGCATTAGCGTCCAGGCACACCCAGCTGCCTTCTGCTAGATCCAGTCTCCCAGGCCCCCTGCCCACCTCACCCCCAGTGCCCTCACCAGCAGAACGTTCTTGGAGTTGCCCTGCCGTGGACTGTTGGCAGGTGCTTCGCCTTCGGGGGCTGGGTACACATGGGTGGGACAGAGGCGGTGCCCGTTGCTGTTGGGCTGCTGGCAGCTGTGGTGGGCAGAGCCAGGGGGCCAGGCGGGAGGGTAGGAAGAGGAAGCCTGGCGTAAACCGTTCAGGGCCTCATTATGACGCTGAGCAGCCATGATATTGTTGTCAGTGGGGACAGGGGGGCAGCCCTGACTCTCCCAGCAGTGTGGAGTGGTGGCCGGAGGGCTGCCTGACGCATGGTTGGCATTGAAGTTGCCCGGTGAGGTGCCCAGCTTGTCATGGGCATAGGTGAAGATTTCTCGGTGGGCCCGGGCCACCTGGGATATCACATCCTCCACTGTGGGCTCAGGACTTGGGGACCGGGGAGGCGTCAGCTGTTGTGGGAACTGGGAGAAGCCCACCAAGGGTGAGGGGGCCGGAGCGGGAGGTGGTGAGGGGCCCAGGGGGCCTGGGGTCGGATGCTGGGTGGGTGAGGTTTCCAACGGGCACTGGCTGCTCAACTGGTTGTTGGCCAAGTTCATGGCACTCTGCATCTCGGCAAGCATCCGCTGCTTCTCTCGTTTGGGGATGCGCCCAAAACGCACAGCTGTGACAGGATGAGAACAGCGTCAGGAAGTTCTCAGACACACTCACGTGCTTCTCTTCCTTCCTTCCTCCCCAAAAGGGCAAGGCCCTGAAGGCCTGGGGTTCCACCTCAAAATCAGAACCGAGGCCATGTCCACTGAGGGGGGGTTTTCCAAGTAGGGATAGCCCTAGGAGGTGGCCAGAGGAGCTAATAGGAAAGAAGTGTGTTTATCCAAGAGGACAAAAGACAGGCGTCCCCGATACAAAAGGAGACACAAGATGACGTGTCTCCGTTGGGACTTTTTTTAAAGGGAGGGGATTCACTCAGAAACTTTGGGTGGAAGGAAGGGAGGGGGGCGTGTGGCAGTGAGTGATGCCTGTGGCACTGTCTTACCATCTCGAGACATGCCCACAGAGAGACACTTCTTGAAACGACACTGCTGGCAGCGGTTGCGATTGATGCGAACAATGGAGCAGTTTTCATTCTTCAGACACCTTTTGTACTGGATGTTCTGCTGGATGCTCCGACGGAAGAAGCCCTGGAAGGACAGGGGCAGCTATAGAGAGCATGTCCGTCCAGGCCAGGCGTCTGTGTCCAGAGGACTGAGGTCACCCCGCCTCCGCCCTGACCCCCTGCCTCACCTTGCAGCCCTCACAGGCATGCACACCATAGTGGAAGCCCGAGGCGACGTCCCCACACACTTTACACAGGAGCACCATGCCATTCAGCTCTGCGGGAAGAGAGAGGCGGCAGGTGAGCGGCAGGGCTATCTGAGCAGCCCCAGATGGGCCGGACGGCAGTTGTTGCGACTCTAGGAGAAATCCCTGAGGCCAGGGAAGGCCCTGGGAAGAATCGTGTCATGGGGGCCCCAAGGCCCCACCTAGGCCTGGCCGCCTTTCCCCCAGTCAGCTGGCAATTTACGCACTGGTGATGTTGCTGGTGCTCTTGCTGGGGGACACGCGGCTGCTATCTTCCAGGGCCACTTGTAGACCCCCGGGGGGGTTCCCATTATAGAAGGAGGAGGAGGATGAGGAGGAGGAAGATGAAGAAGGGGAGCCGTCATCACTCAAGCTGGGTGGAACGCTCCCAAAGGAGCGAGCTGGGTCCTGGGTGAGGGAGCCCGTGGGCGACGGTGGGAAGTAGGCAGAGCAGCCTTGCGCCAGGGACTGGAAGCTGCCATTTGAGCTGTCACTGTAGAGAGACTCAGGGCTGGTGCGGCTTGGGGAGGAGCCGCTGGAGCCAATGTAGGTGATGACACCACCTGGCAGGAGAACATGAAGGAAGAGGGTGTCAGCCGCCATACACCTTTGGTGACAGGGCACCAATCCGCTCATTCCCCCCACCTGCCTCCCCCAGACACTGCTGGATGTTCAGAAGTTAACCACGTGGAACCCTTAATCTTGGGAGTCCCAGGAAGAGCTGCACTGAGCAACTTCCCAACACATACCAGACATGACATGGCCCACCAACATCCCAAGACCCTTCGCAGGGTACATTCAGTTTCTGCCTTGGGTGTGAGGGCTCTCCCTAGAGGCAGGACCTCTGCAGGCATCTCACATATGCACCGCTCCCCTGGCCTCAAATGCCTTCCCTGGGAATATTGACAGCAGCTAATGATTTAGTTGTCAGAGGCAGACCAGAGGATGGGATGAGCTGTTGAGACCCATTCAGAATGCCCAGTTTTCCCTCCCCCACAAAAAAAATGGCTGCCAATGTTAACACCAAGACCATTCCAGGGATGAGACTATGGAGGGCCAGCGAGCCAACACTAAGGAGAGTAGAGGTCTTACAAGAGTAAACCAGTTACATTCCCCCAAAACTGGGAGACCTATTCTCCAAAGATAAGGTATTGAACCTGCCCAGTCTGATTCCCCTGGCCTCCAAGAGCAAGTGTCAGAACAGATTCTCCCTCTGAGTCAGGAAAGACTTAGCAGTGCACATTACAGGAGGTGGACATGAAAAACAAATTGTCCAGCCTAGGACTTTGGAAATCCCCTTCTAGATCTCTTAGCCTGGTGACAAATGACCTTGGCTCTCTGGCCATTCAGGGACTTTGGCCCTCTGGTTACATTGCCCGCCAGGTGGCTGTGTTCCCATGATAAAAGCAGGAGAAAAGGTGACCTGCCTGCCACTCCTGTACCAAGCACTGAGAGACTGGCCTGCCACAGGCAGGTTGGAAGAAGGGAGGATCCTAGGACACGTGTAAGCCGACACAAGCCATGTCACCATGTATCCAGAGGCACATGTCTTGCTCACCCACTGACACACACTGAGCTGGGCAGGGCAACCTTAAAATAGCTCAAGGTTGGTCAGGGTGAACCCAGTTCCCAGTAAAATAGTTGCACAACAGATCAGCTCCTACAGTTTCAGGGTTTAGGTAGGGGGTGAGGATGGGATATTATCTGGTGGTAAATGAACATGACCTAGTTCACCCATCCCCCAAAGGATGGGTGAGACCTTCTTTCAAAGATATTCCTAACCTGGAAGTGAGGGACATGCCTAAAAGTGTCTAGTTCTAGGTTTAGATCTATCACAAGCAACTTGATTTGTGACCTAGAGGAAATGAACTCCCCTCTCTGGGTCTCAGTTTTCCTTTCTGTGAAGGAAAAAAAGATAAAAGCTTCACTTATGATTCTGAGATGTAGTTGTTCTGGGGAAATCCTTGTGACAAACTGCTGCTTGCTTGGTGGGGGTGGGGAGTAAGACAGTGTCTGCAGGACTAAGGAAAGAGATGCTCCAGGAACAGTAAGAATTTGGAACGTGGTGAGGCTGAGTCTAAAGACAGTAAAGTGAAGTAGGTGCAAACAGAATAAAGTGGAAGGAACTAGGAGAAGGGTGTCTAGATGTGAGGTACCACTGAGGAGTGTAAACATGAGGCCACGAGAGGTCAAGGATGGCTCCATCTTACTCTGCTTCAGTGATGGGGAGAAGGGGGCCCCAAGCAGGCGGACAGGAAAAGGAGGCAGGCGGGGGCGGTGAGTCAGCCCAGCTTCACCCAGATCTTGGCGGGGCGGGGCGGGAGCCGGGCCCTCAGCCGGCCTCACGTCCCCACTCCACGTGTGCGTCTTGCACGTGGCTCCCCAACGAGGAACCCCGGAACTCGAGGCTCCGCCCCCTCCGCTTCCCGTCAATCGAGAGCAGCAGCCCCGCCCCCGCCCCGCCCCTCCTGGGCCTCTGGGCCCTGGGCTGGGCCCCAAACGCCAGCCCGGCCGGGGCAACTGAGGGGAGGAGAGATGGGAACACGCGTTGCCGGGGCGACCGGGGGCGGGGCGGAGCTCATTATGTAACGGGGCCGGGATGCAACGACCAATGGGGTGGCGGCCACGGCTTCTGCTGAATGAAAACAAACGCAGCACGTGGGCCCGACTCCGCAGCCATGTGAGCCCTCCGGGCCTCCCGGGCGCTGTGGGTGTCCTCCCTGGGGCAGGGCACCACTCAGCCGGCTCCTCAAGTGCCGCTCCCTACTGTCACTGAGGATTCCCCAGTGAGATCCGACCCATTCTCCCAGCCCCTCCCGCCTGGTGCCCCTATCGCCCCACTGCTTCTCAGGTTCCCTTGAGCATGCAGGAACTAAGGGAAGAGGAAGGAGGGGGGTCCTCTTTCCGAGAAGGCCAGGCATGCCACAGCTGCAGGCGAGGGGGGAGGGGAAGATAGGGGCGTTTGGTGCTCTTCTCCAAAGCTCCCAGTCTCTCAAAACTGTGCATCTTACCACACGTACCCGCTCTCCTTTACCTCCTGCCCGGGATACGAGTCCTTCAGGCTAAAAGGAGCTTTGGGACTCTGAGAGCTGGTGGTGCGGCGCTTCCGGGCGCATTCCCAGGACGAACAACTCGCTCTGGAAATCCCAGCCTATGGTCCCCATTATGCTAGCAAATCCCCAGGCCGGGGGAGTCGCCAGTCCCTTACAAAGTTCCTCTTGTTCTAAGGTATATATGGAAGTGAGGAGACCGTGACAAAGGACGATGATAGTAAAGGAATTCCGGTACCTGTGTTATTGTTGGAGTCCAGGGTCGTCATGTCTTCACCGGCTGAGAGCGGTCATTCAAACTGGACCTTGATACAGACTGGAGGTTGCAATTGCCGCTGTCGCCCCCTGAGCAGTGACTGAGGGCGGGGAATGGACCCCGCGGATCACAAGCAGGATCCGAGGCACCCTGCAGCAAGGTCTTGGGGTGGCCGGACTGCAGCCCTGCAGAAGGGTAGGACGCAGAGGCAACGGAGGTCTGCTTTGCATGGGAAGAGCAGAGTGTGGGGGAGGGGGGGAAATCAGCCTACTGTATAGTTCTGGCAGTAAGGTAGCAAGGAGGTTCGGGTCTCTGCAGTGTACGGGGTGCCACTGCCTGACGGCTTCACAGCGCTGCAGGGTAGCGAATCTGGAGCTCCCGGTGCAAAAGTCCCAGAGGGAGAGAGGATGCAGTCAGGAAGTAAGTAGGTGATGGGGAGAAACGGGGCACCCAGGCGCAAAGAAGCGAGACGTGTGCCCTGCTACGTTCCCTCGGCAGCAATATTTCACTCTGCCAATCTCAGCCGCCTTTTGCCCCAGCCTTTTTCCCTGGGACAGAGGGCTCTGCGCAGGCGCCAGCAACCCAGGGTTCCCGGGCCGCACGCGGCACTGGAGCAGGTACCATGTGATCCCAGGGAGCGCCTCGTGCCCCAGTGACACACTTTTCCAGCAGCAGGCACGTTGAGCTCCGTGCGCCTGCGTAACGCTAAGCCTTTCGGGATTCGTAGTCCACTGGCAAAGTGGGCGGACTGCGTTTATTTCCTCTTTTCTGCCTTGCAAAAGCCTTAGCTGGGGCCGGGGAGGAGCTAAGAGCCGAATGGGGTGGGGTGCACTGAAAAGTCAGGGTGGCGTGTTTGGAAAGCCTGTATGGCAGAGGCATGTGAATTCCTGGGGAGGGACTGGCAAGCTTGGCTGTTCCCTGGGAGATAAAAGCTAACAGGCTCTTTCTGCAAACCTTGCAAACGTGAGGGCTTCACGTGATTGCAGGACTGACCTCGCCTTGAGGTTACTGGTGACACAGGGAGAGATGACAAGTAGGGGAGGGAGATATCCCCAGAGTCAGGAACTTAAGCTGAAATTTCTGCTGCAGGGCCAAGTTCTGAGACCAAAACGAAACGTGACCCTTTTTCTCTTCTACTCTCCTTAGGGAGAACACCCCTAGAGAAAGTTGTTGCTGCGGTGGGGATGAGGTTGTCCCTAGGGAGTCCCTGTTTGCTTGTATGACACCACCCCACTCATTCGAGGTGACTTTGGGGTGAGTCATTTCCCTTTGTCTGGGAAATAAAAAAGGCCAGGGAGGGGAACTTTATGGTGAAAGTGCTTTGAGGTCCTAAAGTAATGGGGCCAAAGGTGAGGCAGGGGTCTGGGAACAGAGTGACACCCCATCCCCCGAACCACCAGTGCTGGAATGCAGCACGAAGATCCCACCGAAGGGAACTCAGAAAGGAGCTTGAAGATCATCTTAACCCCTGCCCCTTTTCCTCACTATCCTTTCCTTGGTAAGAGGAAAATGAGGCCTAGAAGAAGTAGGTGGCTCATGGTGAGACATTCATTCTTAGTTCCCTAATGCCCACTCGAAACAGCAGGGAGATGGGCAGACATGCAAGGGAAATACTGACTAGGGGTTAGAAATAGCATCTCCCTTCAGAGCCCTGGTGAAAATGGGTCTCTCCTGCTCGAGGACTTGGACTGTGGGGAGAGATGGGGCCTCTTCTTCAAGCAGCCAAGTGAGCCTGAGCCACCTGCTGCTTCCCGCTAACTCCTCCTCAGTCCCAGTACGCTTCTCCGGAGGGTTTTTATTGTTGTTGTTTTTGTTTCTGTTTTTATTTTTCCTGCACAGGAAGCCCTTCCCCACTTGTTCACAGACAACTCCTAGGGCAGTGCTAGGGTTATGCCCAGAGACATGACAGTCACCAGAGAGGTAGAAAAAGGAGGAGTGTGGGCACTAAGGAAGGATGAACTTGGGTAGTGAGGAGACACACAAACTGAGAGAGGACAGTGAGGTTGACTGGGGGGAGGTTATTGAGTAGCTGGCTTGACCACTGACCCTCAGACTCCTGGGAGATGTGCTCCCTAAAATGGGCTCCATAGAATAGTCTAGGCTTAAGCTTTATCCCCCCCACCCCACCCCACCCCCGACAAGGAAAAGTGGGAGAGAGAAGACAGTGGGCTCTTCCCTGGCCTTCCCTGGTCCTCTGGCCCAGAGCTGGGAAGCTGTAGCCCAGAGAGCGTGGGAGGACCTGGGAGGGCCTAGGACAAACAAGGAAAGAGACTTTTCAGGAAAACTTGGTTCTGACCTCAGCCTTCTCCCCTCCCTCTCCTGCCGGGCTCTGGAGGGAATGCTGGGGAGGTGAGTGGCTCTGTCCAGTACTGCTTGCTGTCTATGCTCTTCCGGCTCTTCCTTACAGCCAGGGCCAGGGTTCAGGTATCTGCCAGGGCTGGATTCAAAATCAGGGCCCTTGGCATGACCTCTAGTGCCCCATCAGCCCCAGCACACTCCCCTTAGTTGTCCTGGACTCTCTCTGAGGCCCACAGCTCTGTTCTTTGTGCATTGATTCTGTCTACCCTGTTCTCCTTGTTGCTCTTTTTCCCTATAGGGAAAGGGCCAAGGGTCCATAATCTCTCCCTGAGTTTGCAGCCAGGGAAAGGAAAGAGGAAGCAGAGGCAGGGAGAGCCGAAATTCAGTCAGCCTAATTCTTGGCAAGGAGCTGGGTTGTTTTGCAGTCTGAGTGAGGTATGAAGGCGGAGGCTGGGAGGGAGGAACCAAAGAAGGGGGGGGGGGTTACCTCTGCTCCCTCCTTCCTCTGCAGCACTTCTTTAGGGGTCCCCTTTTTCTTTCCTGACAAAGAGGTAACTCTGGGATCTTCCTTCTACAATTGGAGGGAAGGATACAGAAGAATGAAGAGGCAGGACTCTTCTTTGGTTCCAGAATCTTCTAGTCTCTCCACCCTGTTCCTTCTACTGCCAGCAGCTACTGGCAGGACAGAGACCTATGGGACCCAGAGCCACCAAACGGATGGAGAAAAGTCTGAGAAGTCTGGCCTTTGGAGACCTGGCTGGAATCTAGCTTTGGCCTCTCTTCGACCTCAACCTTGACCTTAAGACAACAGGTGCAATTCAACACAGCCTCCCGCCTCTCCTGCCAGCTGGACATTCCAGTTCACTTCTATACACACACACACACACACACACACACACACACACAACTGTTCCTCCTACAGCTAATTTCAGCCCAAGAAGAAACTGGACTCTTCATAAACAGTGCTCAGTTTAGAACTGTGTAGAATGGATGCAAAGCCAAGAGCTGGCACAGCCTGGGCTCCATGTTACACACGCTCAGATTCCTCAGAGGCTGGGATTCTGGGGACTGACCTCACTCTTATAGGGCAGGGCTGGATCGTGTGTGTGTGTGTGTGTGTGTGTGTGTTTCCAAATATGTCTTCAAATTCTCCTGGATTTCTTCGGACAGCACAGATAAAGCAGAGGAAGAAACGAGATCAAGAGCTCTAAATTCTGGTCAGGATATACATAACAATTGTGTGAGTGAGAGGTTGGTGCGTGAGTATGTGTGAATGGTATGCGTGTGCATAGATGTATGTGTTCGGTCCAGGATCTATGCTCCTTGCCTGTGTGTTGTTCTGGGTAACAGGGCAACACCCTGGGCACATCCTGGGTGGCCTAAATCTTGGGCTGACTGTTTGACTGACTGACTGACTGAGGGTGGGTCCTTGCTGGAAACCAGGTCAGGCTTCAGTAGGTGCCTTCCCTTCCCCCTCACCAAGCAAACCATTGCCCAGGGGAGTAACCTCCCTGCCCAGGTGATGCAAACCTGGGTCAGAAACCCCGGGAATGCCCCAGAATCAGGGAAGAAGGCATGGGCCTGGGAGAGACTCATGCCTTGCCATTCTAGATTCTTTTCCTATTCTCTAAAGGGCCAGATGGCTTTCCTTTACCCACCCAAAGCACTGATGTCTTGGGGAGAATTTCGGGAACATGCCACAGGAGGGCCCAAGTCTGAGGGGCGATGGAGAAAGAAAGGGTGAGGCATGGTCCAGGGCTAAGTTCTATGGCTGTGCTTTTGCCTTCGATTCTACCCTCGCCTCACTACTCCTATCTCTGAGGAAAGGAACTAAGAAGCATGTATTAAGTACCAGCTGTATGCCAGGCTCTGGGCTAAGTGGTTTACATATATTAGCTCATTTAATATCCATAACAACACTGTGCTGCAGGCCTCATTCTTCTTTTAGAAATAGGGAGCTTGAGGTTTGTTTTTTTTTTTTTTTTTAATTTTATTTATTTATTTGACAGAGATCACAAGTAGGCAGAGAGGCAGGCAGAGAGAGAGAGGGGAGGAAGCAGGCTCCCTGCAGAGTGGACAGCCCGATGTGGGGCTCGATCCCAGGACTCTGGGACCATGACCTGAGCTGAAGGCAGCGGCTTTACCCACTGAGCCACCCAGGCGCCCCGGGAGCTTGAGGTTTTGAGATGTTTGTTGCCTTGCGGGGATGCAGCAAGAGGCTAGTCAATGGGTCTTGAAGCTGTTTTTTTTTTTGTTTTGTTTTGTTTTTTTTTAGATTTTATTTATTTATTTGACAGAGAGAGATCACAAGTAGGCAGAGAGGCAGGCAGAGAGAGAGAGGAGGAAGCAGGCTCCCTGCTGAGCAGAGAGCCCGACGCGGGACTCGATCCCAGGACCCTGAGATCATGACCTGAGCTGAAGGCAGCGGCTTAACCCACTGAGCCACCCAGGCGCCCTTGAAGCTGTTTTTGAAGTGAAGCACTAAAGATTGAGAAGATGTCACCTCAAAAAGTGATGGTATTCAAGGAGATTTTTGGACGGGCTAAAGCCCCCCCCCATCTCTCTCCCCCGTGACCACTGTCAACGTCACAGTGAAAACAGCAGCGTTGGGAATCTGACCCCAGGTCTGAGGGGACAACAATTTCCACTAGCAAGACTGTCTGTCCTGGAGAAAATGATCACTTCGATTGAAACACCAAAATGTGGGGCGCCTGGGTGGCTCAGTGGGTTAAAACCTCTGCCTTCTGCTCAAGTCATGATCTCAGGGTCCTGGGATCGAGTCCCGCATTGGGCTCTCTGCTCAGCAGGGAGCCTGCTTCCTCTATCTCTCTGCCTGCCTCTCTGCCTACTTGTGATCTGTCTGTCAAATAAATGGATAAATCTTTGAAAAGAAAAAAAAAAAAAAAAAGAAACACCAAAATGTCTGAGTAGCCGGCTTCTCCTGGTGTTTCCTAAGCAATAATGCTGCTTGGAAGGGTGGCACGTCAGCAAAAAGAGAGGCCTAAAGCACCTTCTGTCCCCACAAGAACCTCACCTTCCCAGGCCTATGTTTCCTCTTACCTTACCCTCCCTCCCCCACTTTCTCCTTATGTGGTTGTAAAGGGAGATGTGGGGGGCCAGGAGAGGGTTCGACAAACAGCAAACACATGTTCACAGAGACCGCTGCAGAGGTGAGTCATGGAAGGAGGCATCTGAACCTTCTTCTCCCTCTGACTTGGGGATCCACAGTTGGTAAGAAGGGGAAGGGGCAGGTAGGTCAGGACCCTTTAAAGCACCATGGTGCTTCCTTCAGAGGGTGTATTAAGAACGGATTGTTTCCTATAACTTCACATGGTGACAGATGGGAGCTATGCTTATCGTGGTGAGCATTTTGTTGTTGTTGTTGTTTTTAAGATTTTTATTTATTTATTTGAAAGCCAGTGAGAGAGAGAGAGAGAGAGACATCTTCAGAGTGGGGAAGGTCAGAGGGAGAAGCAGACTCCCTGCTCTGCAGGGACTGCTGGGACTCGATCCTGAGACTCCAGGATCATGACCTGAGCACAAGGCAATCATTTCACCAACTGAGCCATCCAGGTGCCTGTGGTGAACGTTTTGCAACATACATAAATGTTGAATCACTATGTTGTAAAAATAAATAAATAAATAAAAATAAAAATGTTTAATTAAAAAAATGAAAAAGAATGGATTCATTCAATGAGAGTAGGGAAGGCCCCCAAAGTTGTGCTCAGAGCCCTAAGGAAACAATATCCCACTGCCCCAGGTACCTGCTTGAGCAATGTGCACCTCTAAGTACAGCCCTTCTAAAGCCATTCACCATCCTAGGTCAATGCTTCTTCAGCAGATGTTTTGGGGAACTGGAAGGAGGGTCCCTTTTTCTGAACCCAGGATCCCACTCACATCACAGGATCCAGGAGGTGCCTGGACTATCCTTGGTAGTAGAAGACTAAGTCTCAGATCACCCTCTTTCTGGCGTGGGGTTCCTCCCCCTAGCTTGGGGGGCATCCAGCACATGCTATGCTGAGGCCATCCTGTTCAACCTTTGCTGTGCTGCTGCTGGAGCCTACTGATGGTTTTGTCTTTCAGGCCTGACAAAGGCCTGTTTTCTGTCCTTGAGCCTCTGTAGGACTGGGATGCAGGGGAATTTGTGTGGGGAGCGAAGGGGTATCTGTGTGCCTGCCTCTGTTCCCAACCTCTTACCACAAGCTCTAAGTCAAACCTTCTCCTTATCTCCATTCCTTGGGTCTCTGCAGATGTCCTTGTAGCTGCCTGGGGAGGCCAGGGGCTTATGACAGTCCTCGTGAGCAGGATGGACCTCAGAGGAGCCATGGCCTGGGCAGACGTTAGTTAGGGACTGTGTGGAGCTTCTGGGAGGCTTACATAAACACTGGCTGGGATGAGGAGGGAAAGGAGGGGTGCAGTGGCCTGCCCAGGAAAAAAAAAAAAAAAGGCAGCCCCCGCCCCTCCAGCTCAGCCTGCATGGAAAGAAGGAAAGAAGCTCATTTTTTCCCTCCTCCCATCCCTCTCCCCTGGTCTGCAGCTGTGAGTTGGGCCGGAAAGACTGCAGTATCTTGGGGGAGGGGGGGTAGGCAAAGGAAGGAGAGAGAGGATGCGACTTCACAAATTTGGGATCCCCCCCTTCTTCTAAACTGGGGGGGGGGGGTAAGATGGAGAAGTAATTTGCCAAAGAGATTTTCAATGCCACAGGAAGGAGCTTTGGCTCATTAGAATGCACAGTTTGCACCCTGAAAAAAAAAATCTGTGCTGGTTGCAAAAATGCAGACGTGTGTAGGGGACCAGCAGAGATTTAAAAAAAAAAAAAAGAAAGAAAGAAAGAAAAAAAAAAACGCTAGCTCTGCAATGCAGGATCTGCGAAGTTTTGGTGCGATGAGGAAATGTGGGTCGTGCTCATTTTGTTTGCTTGTTCCTGCTAACCTACTGTCCGCCTGACTCCAGCACGGTCTCACATCCCAGCAAGAGGCACTGTTGCTCAGAAACAGGGTCATGGGCGGGGTTGGGGGGGGTGGCCAGAGCAGAGGGCTGCATTGGGGGTCTGGGGTTAGGGTGCTGAGAGATAGACTCTTCTGGGGCTGGGAGGGCCAGGTGGATGGGAGGGGCACTTTCATGCCGGATAGAGCCTAAGCTTGTCTTTCACACTAGTGTTTGTTCTCCAGCTGGACTGGGGTACTAGTGTGAATTTCCTCCAGATCCCCCCACCCCCCACCCCGCCCTCAGCTCCTCCCTATCCCCAACTGGCAGAGGGACTTTCCTTTTCCTATCCACTGCCACAGAAAGAACTCTGGTTTCTTGTCCCTGACCCCACAAATCCTTTAACTCTCCTTGTTCTAATCCTGGAATGGGCACTTGCTGCCTTTCTGTGTGGCATCCTCCTTCCTAGAAAGAGGGGACGAGGCAGCCTGATCTGGGGAGCCCAGGCTGCAGGGAAACCAAGTCTTGGCTTCAGGCTGACTTTGGCTCATCAACTCCTGTCCAGGGCTAGGGGCGGCCACTCTGCTCTTGGCTTGGGAAAGCCCTTTGTTCCTATGGAGCCTGGGGCTGTGGGCCGCTGTGTGAACGCCACTGGGTTGCCTGGGGGGGAGACTACCCTGCAGAAACCATGTTTCTTTCCTGGGTATTTGTTCTCCCTGAGGTTCAGGAGAGACAAAAGGAGACAGTAGGAGGATAAAGACCCTGGAGATAGGGAGAAGGAAGCCTAAGTGCCCTTTCGCTCCTTCCCCATCTTCCCCCCTGTTTCTCTGGTCCTGAGAGGACAGGGCCCAGTGTGTTTGTGCCGGCCGAGGCTCACGCGGGCTGCCCGGGTCACATGGCCTGGGCATGTGCAGCCTGCTCCATTTCTACCACAACAACTCGCTCATAAACAGCCGGGCTGCTGCGGCGGTGGTGGCGGAGACATGTGCAAGCGAGGGGGTGGGGCACGTGGCCCTGCCCGAGCCAAGGGAAGGCTCTCCGCTCCGCTCAGCACTGCCTCTCCCCTCCCGATGCTGGCGCTGCCTCGCCACAGGAAATTCCTAGTGCTCCTTTGCTGCTGCTGCAAAACATGTTTTGGGGAAGTGACTTTCAACAAGGATGGAGTCCGTGGGCTATTTTAAACGACATAGAAGAGATAATCAGTCCAGCCCCGACTTCTGCTGCCTTTGCCCTATCTTTCTTAGATCCCTATCCACGTTGGGGTGGAGGGCTGTGCAGGGGTCATGCTTCCAATTCTCACCTGTTTCTTCCTCTTACGTAATATAATATTGGAAGCAGCTAAGTCCCCATGGCGAGCACTGGGGTAGGGGGCTGTGCTTCCCTGCCACAGTGGTTCTCAGGATCCACTGGCAGCCCTGGGATTAGGAGTGTGGTCAGCATCACCTGGGCACCTATGAGAAAGATAAATTGTCAGGTCCCTGATCAGCCCTAATGAATCAGGAGCTCCAGCAGTGGAGCCCAGCACGTGATTCAGATGCATGCTGAGGGGAGCACGCTGGTCTGAGGTTTTGTTCCCCTGCTGTCCGTCCTGCAGGGTCTAGCCCCAGATTAGGGGAATGTCCATGTTTCCCCATTCGTGCTTCTTCAGCTAGCTTTAGCCAGAGAGCACCACCAGATTCAGTTTGACTCAGTGTAGAAAGCATTTATTGGGTGCCTACTATGTGCAAGGATTCTGGAAGTGAGAGCAGATAAATAGTGGGAGGATGAGTGAGATCTGAAAGGGGAGGGGAAGGTATTGGGGAGAATAAAGGAAGTGAAGGTTAGGGTCGTTATTATTTATCCTTTCTCCGTCTTACCTACTTTTCGTTCTGTAACTGAGACTCCTATTAGAACAGCTGATTGGGTAGGGGGAGGCGGGGCGCCAGGGTGGCTCAGTCAGTTGAGCATCTGCCTTCAGCTCAGGTCATGATCCCATGGTCCTGGGATTGAGCCCTGCGCTGGGCTCCCTGCTCAATGGGGAGTCTGCTTCTCCCTCTCCTCCTGGCTTGTGCACTCTCTCTCTGTCTCTCTCTCTCAAAAAAAAAAAAAAAATGTTGATTGTGGCTTAAATTGTTCTGAGGCTGGAGGTAGAAACTGGTCCCTTGTCTATTTTTGGTGACCGTGAGAACCCCAAACTAGTTAGAGCCATAGGTCCCTGACTCCCTCTGCATAACTAAGAGAATATGAGCACCATGTACATATGTGCACACGTGCACACACCCTCCTGGGGATCTCAGAGACGGGTAGGGAGAGCCAAGAAAAGAAATGAGGTCCCAGAGGGTTGGAAGTACCCCAGGCAAAATGAGTTTAACAGATAACAAGCAGGAAAAGACTTTCAATGGGGGAGGGTGGGGGCAACTCTGGCCTACTCTGGCTTCCTGAGCCCCAGAAACTGTGACCAGAGGAAGCAGAGGGTCTCTGAGGCAAATCACAAAGGCTCCTGAGAATGAAACCTGAGCCTGGAAAGCAAAGCGACTAGGGGAATGGACACTGGATTAGAAGGGTTCCCTTTCACAGGCAAACAGAACAGGGGTGAGGCATGGTGGGGGTGGGGGAGCAGAGATGGTAGCCATGCTCAGCCCCTCTCCTCTGGCCTTTTCTCTTCCATCATACATAGGCTCTCAGGAGCAGAGATGCCATTATTGTCTTAACCATGATCAGTTGACTCCTGGCCTCTGCCTGCTTCAATTTTTGAGGAATATGCTTTCCTCTGGGCAGAGCCCAGAGCCTTTTCTCTCACTTCTCTCTGCAAGGGTTCCTCTCTGTGCCTGAAAGGCTCTGGGCTCAAGGAGCAGACAGCCCTGCAGGCTCAGCCGCAGTGACCTACATCGGCTCTCCCCTAGGCCCTGGGTGTGGGGGCTGAGGTTTCAAGATAGGAACTTGGGAATCTGGCACAGGTCTGCAGATGACGTCAGGGAGAGAGGCTGCAAAAGTGGCACGGAGGGACCACAGGCAGGGGGTACTGCCGGACTGAGTTTTCACTTGTCATTTGTGGACAATATCAAAAGACAGTTCAAACCTCAAATACAAAAAACATTTCCGAGCAGCGACCCCTTGGATGGGAGCCAGAGGTCTCTGACAGGCCTGGTCTCTCTTCACTAGATTTGGTGGTGGTTTCTTCCTGCTCCCCATTCTTGCTGAACCCACCCCCATCTGCAGGGGCAAGATTTCCCTTTCCTTGGTTTGATGTGGACCAGTGAGTTCAGATTTCAGCTGATTTATTTCAGGGATATGAAGGCTGAGTAGAAATCCACTCCCAAGCTTTACAATATGGAGACCCATGTACTTCCTTAGATCTGAGATTCTGAGAAGGATCCAGAAGAAGCCCTGCAACCGAATTACCCCCTTACCTCAGGACCCTGGCAGCTGAACCTCTCCTTGCAGCTACAGGCTTCTGAAACAGGCAGGTAGGTTCTGAAATAGGTGTTTTCCCTCTCTCTCACTATAAACCACAGTATTTAGGATGTTCACTGCCTCCAGATTGTGGACGTTTTGCCCTGGCAAGGAAATGCTATTGTAGGGGGAGGAAATTAGGTGGTGGTGACAGAGAATGATAGATGAGCCTTTTACTTAGGGGAGAGAGAGAGAGCGAGAGAGAGCGAGCTCCTGACAGGGAGAGCACGCAGGCAGTGCAGGACTGGATGGCTTTCCTCTCCAAAGGGCTTCCCCTCCGCCAAGCCCCACCCCCAAAGCCCAGGAAGTCTACAGCCTGGCACCCAGCCAGGGTGAGAACATTCCTCAGGACTCTGACAGGCTGGGGGTTGGGTGGGGGGAATGGTAGTGGTGCTCCCACCCCGTGCTTGGGGACAGGGGAAGGAAACATGCGGGGGAGGAAATGACCACAGAGAGGAGGGTGAGGGTGAGAGATGGGGAGCTGGCTCCCAGTGCCACAGGTCCCTTTTAGAGAGAAGGGTTGAGGCTGGATGGCTTCCCAAAGGCCATGTGAAGGGTCTGCAGCTTCAGAGTAGATGACCTCCAGGTCACCTCTCTGCTCAGGGTTGTCACTGACGTCGCACACCGTCAGGAGATTCTCTCTTCCTCCCTTACTCTAACGGGCCTGTGGTTGAGCTCGGGAGCCCCGGAGTGGCGAAACTCTGGAACTGCAGCTAGGCTGGGGGAGGAGCCCAACGGGTCTCCCACTGTCTTTCTACCAGGGCCCCTCCCTTTTCCTCCACTAGGCCCAGGACTCTGGAAATAGCACCTGGTAATGGGAGCACTGACAGATGCTGAGTTATAGGAGAGCAAGTGTCCCTAGTCTCTAACGTTCTAGCTTACTCGCTTCTCAGATGTTTCCCTTGAAAATAGGTGCCCTCCCATTCCTTTCCATACATTGCTTGTTAACATGCCCCCCACACCGGAGAACCAGCTACTTGGCTACCATAAGGTCCCCCTCTTTGGGCCCCAGGACCTGTAGCTCTTGGGCTCCTATTCATGACCTCTATGCCTTTGAGGGACAAATGGCTCTGTGATAATTCTGGTTTTAAATTTAACCTTCCCTACCCCTCTCTAAACACTGCCTGGTGTAACTCTTCACCGCAGTCATCTCCCAACCATATGCCTTCCATCACCCCAATTCCCAATCCAATCTCTCAACCTCACAACTCATGTGTGGAAAAGGAGTCGGGGGAATGGACAAAGCTAGGTCAGATTTTTTTCCGAGGAAAACCGGTTCCCTGTTTGGTTTCATTTGACCTGTATTTCTAGCTTTTCCGGGTTAGTCCTCTTGTTCCCTGCATCAAGACTTCCCACTGGACTAATTTTGCTGTCTTGCCTACCTTTCCCTCCAACATAATCCCTTGTGCTCTTCTCATCCAGGACAGATGTCCTTAACGCTGAAAGAAGAAACTCCGCTTTGGAAATAATTTATGACAGCTGTCGAGGAATACCAGCCCAATTGAGGGAGAACTGCTTCCAGTGTTGTTGGGGAAGGGGACGTGGTGAAGGAGCCATGAAGCAACTCTAGGAGAGGCCATATTCCCATTATGCAGACGGTAATTCAAATACTTTTGGTGCTTGTCTGGTATCTGAGGATTTCAGAGAGCTCTGCCAACAACAGTGAAGAACTCTAGGGGAAATGGGAGTTGGAGTAGAGGTAACCAACTGCGCAGTGAGGGATTGAAAAGTCTCCCAACTCCACCCCCAAAGTCGTTTTCTTTGACGATGTCCCTTCTCTGGAATTAGCCTCATCTTTTATTTTGTGTGATCCTTAATGTTATTAGCCAGGGAGCTACGAGGCGTGAAATCATTTTAAGTAGACACATCCACGTTCCCATATTGCACTGCACACCTCAATCAACTTTCCTCTTCTCCCAGCCTGCTGCCCCACATTCACCCTGAAGGGGGCACTTTTGTTCAGTCGTTGGTGCCAGGGAAAAGGGAGCCCCAGGAAGGAAACACAACAATTGGTCACGTGTTTTTTTGGGGGGGGCGGTTCTCGCGGGGGTTGCTGGGACAGGGAAGGGAGGTCCACGTGGAGTGGGCGGAGTCCGCTGAAAGTTTTGGCGGGGCTGGCAGTGGGAGAGAAATGCCCAAATTGGAGTTGTGATTTTATTAAGCAAAAAAAAAAAAAAAAAAAAAAAAAAGGCAGAGCGGGTGTGTCCTGCCCTCGGAGAGGCCCCTGCGGTGGGGAAAAGAGGAGCAGCACACGAACCTCTTGCTCGCGGAGGCCAGGAACGCAGGGCAGGGTTTCTGCCAGAAAGAGCTCTGAGCTCTCGGGCATCGGAGCCGGAAACCTCCGTGGCTCCATACTGGTTCCCCATTCCCCATACTCCCGGAGAAAGGAAAGGTGGCCTCTCTTCCTTGGTCTCATTTCAGGGCCATGTGGGGCTGGGCTAATGCCAGCCACACAACCCCAGTCTTTATTTACCTTTCCAAGAGCCTCAGGAAGCCGCCCAGATGAATCCTCTCTCCTTGGGGAGAAGCCAAAACAAGCCTCTTTTACCACCTCTGCCCCCAGTTAGCAGGAAAACACAGCTTCATACAGTCTTTTTAACATGAAAGGGGCTTTAGAGATGATCTTCAATTTTCTTATTGGTCTAGGAAAACCAAGACCCAGACAGGTAAAGGGGCTTGCTCTTAGCATAGCATAGGCACTCCCTTCAAAGAACATAGGTCATAGAAGGGGAATTCTCACCATCCTGGCTGGCCCTCCTAAATCGTGGAGTAGTGATAGTGCTGGCTTTAACTCCATCCATACCCTTAGCCAGAGGGCAAAAGGGAATGGTCATTATCCCATTAAAGATAAAATAGGCAGAGGACTATTTAGGCACTTGCTTTATGGGCCCTAAGGTTTTCCTAGGTGCCTTCACGGGCAGCTGCTTCACTTTCTCCCTCTAGGTCTTTACTCTTTTATCCTTAGGTGCCTTAGTTCAGGGATTACTGCAGTTTAAAAACCTAATGGTTTGGAAGCACAGATTCTCTTCCTTCCTTAGAAGAGCTTCTCTTCCCAGGGCTCAGCTTTCTGGTAGGTTATCTATCTTATCCTGTGGCTTGAAATCAAGAAGATCAGACCTTCATATCCAAAAATTCCAGCCTTTTGGCTTTAGGGGAGAAAAGCATGTTTACTTAGTCTGGAGTAGTGAAATCTTAGACTTTGGATTTCAGAGCTGTAAAATTTCCAGAAAAAAAAAATGTGGGGGACTGATGTAGAATTGCCAGCGTTCTATATTGCCAAGTAAGGACATTAAAAAACTACTACCACCAATTGCTATTTTACTATCACCCTCACTTCCCAAAAGAAAGTAAATTTTAACACACACAAAATAGGGAGCATGTAATCTCAGAATAAATAACTGTTCTAGGGGCGCCTAGGTGACTCAGTGGGTTAAGTCTCTGCCTCTGGCTCAGGTCATGGTCTCAGGGTCCTGGGATCCAGCCTCATATCAGGCTCTCTGCTCAGCGGGGAGCCTGCTTCCCCCCACCCCCCGACTGCCTCTCTGCCTATTTATGGTCTCTGTCTGCTAAATAAATAAAATATTTTTTTAAAAATAACTGTTCTACGCTATCCTGTATTGATTTACATGGGTCCTGTACAGTGTTCTTTGTTGTTGTAGATTGGTTCTAGTTTGGTCTGTTGGTCTCTGAACCAAAAATTAGTGCCAAATCCAGCCCAATGCCTCTTTTTGTATTTGCTACAAACTAAGAATAAGCTAGATTTTTAAAAAATTGTTATCTTTTAAAGTAAGCTCTACGTCCACGGTGGGGTTTGAACTCATGACCCCAAGATCAAGAATCACATGCTCTGGGGCGCCTGGGTAGCTCATTGGGTTAAGCTGCTGCCTTCAGCTCAGGTCATGATCTCAGGGTCCTGGGATCGAGTCCCGCATTGGGCTCTCTGCTCAGCAGGGAGCCTGCTTCTCTCTCTCTCTCTCTCTCTCTCTCTCTCTCTCTCTCTCTCGGCCTGCCTCTCCATCTACTTGTGATCTCTGTCAAATAAATAAATAAAATCTTAAAAAAAAAAAAAAAAAAGAATCACATGCTCTACTGACTGAGCTAGCCAGGTGCATCTAAGGTAAGAATATTTAAACTGGGGCGCCTGGGTGACTCAGTGGGTTAAGCCTCTGCCTTCAGCTCAGGTCATGATCTCAGGGTCCTAGGATCGAGCCCTCCATCAGGCTCTCTGCTGAGTGGGGAGTCTGCTTCACCCCCTTCTCTGCCTGCTTCTCTGCCTACTTCTGATCGCTCTCTCTCTCTGTCAAATAAATAAATAAAATCTTTTTTAAAAAAGAATATTTAAATAGTTGAAAAATCTAAAACATATCATGACACATGAAAATTTTTTGAAATTCAAATTTCAGTGCCCCTAAATAAAATTCTTTGGAATGGTGGAACTATGATTGTTGCTTGCAATCTCATGCTAGAGCCTTTGTTTCTAACCACGGAGTCTAACCACAGTCTTTCCCTCTATAGCTGCACAGCCCTGGCACCTTAGATTAACACTCATCATGGAACACCTGGGTCACTCAGTCAGTTAGCGTCTGATTCTTGCTCTCAGCTCAGGTCTTGATCTCAGGATCATGAGTTCAAGCCCCAAGTTGGGCTCTATGGTCAGCCTGGAGGCTACTTAAAAAACAAAACACTCATCATAAGCCACTTTCATTTATATTTTGTCTTGCACTACAATAGCAGAGTTGAATAGTGCAAGAGACACTATAGCTGTCAAAGCCTAAAATATTTACTGTCTGGCCCTTTAAGAATAGATTGGCCAAGGGGCACCTGGCTAGCCCAGTGTAAGGAGTAAGCAACTCTTGACCTCTCAGGGTTGTGAGTTCAAGTTCCATGTTGCCTGCAGAGATTAAAAAAAAAAAAAGTCAAGGGCACTTGGGTGGCACAGTTGGTTTCAGTGTCCAGCTCTTCATTTTGGCTCAGGTTGTGATCTTGCGTGAGATGGAACCCCATGTTGGGCTCCATGCTCTGCATGGAAGTATGCTTGAGATTCTCTCTCCCTCTCCTTCTGCCCCCTCCCAAAATAAATGAATGATTTTATTTATTTATTTATCACAGAGACAGTGGGAGAGCACAAGCAGGGAGGGCGGCAGGCAGAGGGAGAGGAAGAAGCAGGCTCCCCACTGAGCAGGGAGCCTGATGCAAGGCTCCATCCCAGGACCCTGGGATCATGACCCAAGCGGAAGGCAGATGCTCAGCCACTGACCCACCTATGCCTCAATACATGAATCTTTTAAAAAAATAAAATAAAATAGATTGGCAAGCCCTGGAAACTTTTCAAATTTGAGGGGCATTAGAATCACCTGGAGGGCTTGTTAAAACACAGACTGCTGGGACATCTGTGTGGCTCAGACAGTTAAGCGTCTGCCTTCAGCGCAGCTTGTGATCCTAGGGTCCTGGGATGGAGCCTCGAACTGGGCTCCCTGCTCAGCGGGGAGCCTGCTTCTCCCTCTGCCTCTCTCCATTCTCCCCCTGCTTGTTCTCTCTCTCTCATGAATAAATAAACTTTTTTTAAAAATGTTTTATTTATTTGACAGAGACAGTGAAAGAGGGAACACAAGCAGCAGGGGGTGGGAGAGGGAGAAGCAGCCTTCCTGCTGATCTGGGAGCCCTATGCAGGGCTTGATCCCAGGACCCCAGGATCATGACCTGAACCAAAGGCAGACGCCCAGCGACTGACCCACCCAGGAACCCCATAAACTCTTAAAAAAAAAAAAATCATGGACTGCAAAGTCCCACTCCAGTGTTTCTGATTCATTAGGTGAAGATTACAAATATTTCAATTAGCTTTCAAAAACAAATCTGGAGGGACGCCTGGGTGGCTCAGTTGGTTAAGCAGCTGCCTTTGGTTCAGGTCATGATCCCAGCGTCCTGGGATCGAGTCCCACATCGGGCTCCTTGCTCACAGGGAGCCTGCTTCTCCCTCTGCCTCTGCCTGCCATTCTGTCTGCCTATGCTCGCTCTCTCCCCCTCTCTCTGATAAATAAATAAAATCTTTAAAAAAAAAAAAACAAAAATCTGGAAAAACAAAAGGAAATCTGGTCATTCTATACTTTTTTTTTTAAAGATTTTATTTATTTATTTGAGCGAGAGACAGTGAGAAAGAACATGAGAGGTGAGAAGGTCAGAGGGAGAAGCAGACTCCCCATGGAGCTGGGAGCCCGATGTGGGATTCGAGGACCGTGACCTGAGCCGAAGGCAGTTGCTCAACCAACTGAGCCACCCAGGTGCCCTGGTCATTCTATTCTTTTGCTGGAAATCCTTTGATATTTCACCTTGGCTAATAAACTAAATATTCCTTAGCTGGACCTTCATAATCTGTTCTCAACCCATCTTACCTGCTTTATTCCCTATACTCTGCACTATACAAGCTAAACTTCAGTCAGTTTCTCTCACTTACTCCAACCTATCCTTTATCCTTTGCCTTTGTAATGTTCTCATTTCTGTCTGCAGTTTTCCTATGGTCTCAACCTTCAAGACATAGCTCAGTTGCCACTTCCTCAATTCCTTCCAGAAGATAGTATGTTCTATCTCTGTACTCCAAGACAACTTTATTCTTACCAGGTTTCACTATCTTTTATACTATATTAATATCAATATAACTATCACTCATTAACCAAGCTAAAGGTCAAGAGACGATGCTTTCTTTTAATACATCTACACAGCTCATTTATTCATTCAATGAATATTTATTAAGTGCTGACTTTGTGCAGACTAAGATTCTGGGTGCTGAAGGTATAGCAGTGAACAAAACATGAAGCTTATATTCTAGTGAAAGAAGACAATAAACAAGGTAAATTATGTTAGAAGGTAATAAGTACTAAGAAGAAAAATAAAGCAGAAAGGAGGAAGAGGGAGTTTGGAGGAGGGTATGAGTTTACATAAGGTGACCAGAGAAGGTCTGATGAAAAGAGGACATTCAGGGGTGCCCACGTGGCTCAACTGGTTAAGTGTCTGCTTTCTGCTCAGGTCATGAACCCAGGGTCCTGGGATGGAGTCCCACATTGGGCTCTCGGCTCAGCAGGGAGTCTGCTTCTTCCTCTCCTCTTGGCTTGTGCTTGCTGTTGCTCTGTCTTAATCTTGTAAATAAATAAAAATATTTTTTAAAAAAGATTATATTCAGGAATATCACTAGAGAAGAGGGCATGTGGATATTGCAAAGATGAGTGATCCCAGTGGAGGGAACAGCAAGTGAAAGGACCTGAGCAGACACATACCAGGTGTGTTTGAAGGACAGCAAAAAGGCAAGTGTGACAGGAGGGCAGTGAATAAGGGAGGAGAAGAGTAGCAGTCCAAGTCAGAGAGCAGTATGAGGTGGTGGGGGGCCAGATCGTATAGGCCATAATTATGATTTTGTTTTTCCTCCAGGTAAGATGGAAAGGCATGAGAAGGTTTTGAGCAGAGAAAGAACATGATCTCACTTAACATCTTATCGGAATCACTATGGCTGCTATGTTGTGAATAGACATAAGTGGGGGAAGGCAAAGGTTGAAACTGAGAGATTAATTACGAGGTTACAGCAATAAAAAAGTGCAATAGGATTATTCCTTCGAGCAAGGTGGAAGTTGTGGAGGTGTGTGGAAGTGTGTGATTCTGGATATATACTTTCAAAGGAAATGGGATTGGAAATTGACTGGATATCGGGTGAGAGAGGAGAGGAAGGCTATGGAAGCAGAATTCGGGTGAGGGAAGTTCAGGAGCACAATTTAGGTTTAAGTTTGAAATGCCAATTAGACATCCAAGTGGATATGTCTCCTAGGCAAGTGGATATACAATTTTGGAATTAGGGGATGAATCCAGGAAGAAGAAAAAATTTGGGAGTTTTTTTTTTTTTTAAAGATTTTATTTATTTATCAGAGAGAGGGGGGCGGAGAGAGCAAGCACAGGCAGACAGAATGGCAGGCAGAGGCAGAGGGAGAAGCAGGCTCCCTGCTGAGCAAGGAGCCCCATGTGGGACTTGATCCCAGGAAGCTGTGATCATGACCTGAGCCGAAGGCAGCTGCTTAACCAAATGAGCCACCCAGGTGTCCCACGGGTTTTGTTTTTTTTTTTAAGATTTTATTATTTATTTATTTATTTATTTTATTTTAAACATTTTATTTATTTATTTGTCAGAGCGAGAGCAAGCACAGGCAGACAGAGTGGAAGGCAGAGTCAGAGGGAGAAGCAGGCTCCCTGCGGAGCAAGGAGCCCGATGTGGGACTCGATCCCAGGATGCTGGGATCATGACCTGAGCTGAAGGCAGCTGCTCATCCAACTGAGCCACCCAGGCGTCCCATATTTATTTATTTATTTGACAGACAGAGATCACAAGTAGGCAGAGAGGCAGGCAGAAAGAGAGGAAGGGAAGCAGGCTCCCTGCCAAGCAGAGAGCAGATGTGGGCCTGCTCCATCCCAGGACCCCAGGATCATAACCTGAGCGGAAGGCAGAGGCTTTAACCCACTGAGCCACCCAGTTGCCCCTAAATTTGGGAGTCTGACATCAGTTAAAGATGGTACTGAAAGTCTAAACACTGAAAGAGACCACCATCCCCAGCACCCCCTTTATTGGTATCACTAACCCTAATACTTTCCTTGCAGATCTTAGGCCATACAGTCTGGTGGAAGAGGGCTGGGGTTCTCTTGGTTTCTTAACACATTCACACCCACTTGTTTAAAATTTCCAGTGCTTCGTGCTTCAGGCCCACAAGGCCAAGACAGTTTTAATTAGAGGTTTTCGTATTAGGCCAAAGAATGTTAGTCATCTCCATTTTCATATAGACTGGAAAAAAAAAATACACCTCAACAGAAAAGAAAAACAATCAATTGAAATTTTTAAAAAAAAAGTTTTTCCAGGCGCCTGGGTGGCTCAGTGGGTTAAGCCGCTGCCTTCAGCTCAGATCATAATCCCAGGGTCCTGGGATTGAGCCCTGCATCAGGAGCCTGCTTCGCCCCTCCTCTCTGCCTGCCTCTCTGCCTACTTGTGATCTCTCTCTCTCTGTCAAATAAATTAAAAAAAAAAAAAAAAAGTTTTTCCAGGAGGAATTGAGGACTTGTTGGCTGAAGTTGCATGGAAATTGAGACACACACACACATACAATGAACACTGAGAGATTGAAAGAAGTGCTCCGCATAAGAGAATACCCTAAAGTATTCCTATTCCCAGTAAAAATTAAAATCCCTGGGGAGCCTGGTTGAATACAGCGGAGGCGCAGGTGCCTCTTGATCCCGGGGTCCTGAGTTCGAGCCCCACGGTGGGTGTAGATTATTAATAAAAAAGTGATAAATATCCCTTCTGATATTTTCTTTTGGCTTTGACCCTTCATGAACCTCCAGCAGATGCTAGAAGTGACTTAAGAAGGCTGGGGAGATGGCCGTTGGGAAATAACTGTTGGTAGTTGGCAATACTTCATTCCAGGGAGGTTGTGGCAAGAACTCCCTAGGCAGCAGACATCATGGATTTTCCTCCCTCTGGGAACCAGAGGTCCCTCCGTTTCTGGTCTGGATCCCTCAGAGACAAAGAAATTCATTCTCTCCCAGACCAGAGTGGGGCTGGTGGGGAGTGGAGGGGGTGGAGGGGTTAGAATTCTACCCCCAGGAAACACCCACAGGCTCAGACAGGAGCCCGAATCCTGACTCTGGTCCAGGAGGCTTGCGGGGCTGCGGGGGCCGAGGGGCCCCTCCGGCGAGGGCCGGGCGGGCCGCCAAGGTGCCGGGGGAAGGGACCGGCCAGCGGAGGCCGGGTACGTGGAGCGCTCGCTCGGTCCACTGCCCCGAAGGGCGCGTCTGCCTCCTGAAGCCCCCTGCCCTCTTCTACGCTCCATTCTCTCGCTCTCCTTTTTCCCGGCGAGCCTCCGCTTTCTCCATCTGCCCGTCGCCGCCCTCGCCCTTTCTTCCCTCCTCCTGACCCTCCCCCGGGTCGCCCCTCCCTCGGCAGCCCACCTTCGCCGCGCTCCTCCGCGGGCTTCTCGGTCCTCGCCCCTCATCCCTGGCCTCCCCTCGCCGGCCCCCAGCCTCCAAGGCCCCCGAGGCCCCCTCCCGCCCCCCTCGAGGCGCCGGCGGCCCCTTTCACAATAGCGCGGCCCGCCTCCCTCCTCTCCGCTCCCGGTTCGCTCCCGCCCGCTCCCCGCCCGGCGCATGCGCCCTCCGGTCAGCGGCGGCTGCGGCGGTGGCGGCTGCGAGCGGCTCCGTTTTTTTAAAGGGAAACGCTGAGGCGCTGGGGGTGACTGTGGGGGAGGGGGACCCCGAGCCGCGGAGACCCCCAGGGGAGGCGACAGACCCCCTCCCGGAGTAGGAGGGCTTTGGGCGGACCCATCCCTCCCACCCCTCCTGAGGAGGAGCGGGGGGAAAATGGAGGCTCGGGGCGGCTGAGGCGAGCTCCGGGGCGGGGGGCCGGGGCGGGGAAGGGGGGGTGTGGGGTGGGGAGACGAGGCGGGCCCGGCCGGGCCAGGGGGGGCCGAAGCGAGCTCCGGGGATGAGCTCGGGGGCGGCTGGGTGCGAGCTCCTGCCTCTGAGGCGAAGGCGGCGGCGGCGGCAGCAGAGGCGGCGGCGAGGCCCCCATGGGCCGGCGGCGGGCCTCAGCCGCGGCCTCCACTTCTCCGCACGCCGGCGGGATGGCGCCCGGGCCCCGGAGGAGCCGCGCTAGCCAAGGCCTGCTGCCGCGCTGCTGAGGCGAGCCCGCCAAACTCCCCTCCCCCTCCTCCGTCCTCGACCCCCCACACCTCGCCCCTTCCCCACCCCCTCCTCCGTCTCGGTCCCCGGCGCTGCTCCGGACCACTATGACCATGAGATCCGCAGTGTTCAAGGCGGCCGCGGCCCCTGCCGGCGGCAACCCTGAGCAGCGACTGGACTACGAGCGGGCTGCGGCGCTGGGCGGGCCCGAGGACGAGCCCGGGGCGGCCGAAGCCCACTTCCTCCCCCGGCACCGTAAGCTCAAGGAGCCGGGGCCCCCGCTGGCCTCTTCCCAGGGCGGGAGCCCCGCGCCCTCCCCGGCCGGTTGCGGCGGCAAGGGCCGGGGCTTGTTACTCCCGGCCGGGGCGGCCCCCGGGCAGCAGGAAGAGAGCTGGGGCGGCTCGGTGCCCTTGCCCTGTCCGCCCCCGGCCACCAAACAAGCCGGCATTGGGGGGGAGCCAGCGGCCGCGGGAGCCGGCTGCAGTCCCCGACCTAAGTATCAGGCGGTGCTGCCCATTCAGACGGGCTCTCTCGTGGCGGCGGCCAAAGAGCCTACGCCCTGGGCTGGGGACAAGGGTGGGGCGGCTCCCCCAGCTGCCACCGCCTCGGACCCGGCGGGACCCCCACCACTACCTCTGCCGGGGCCGCCACCCCTCGCGCCCACCGCCACCGCCGGGACCCTGGCGGCCAGCGAGGGCAGATGGAAGAGTATGAGGAAGAGCCCTCTCGGGGGTGGCGGCGGCTCGGGAGCCTCCAGTCAGGCCGCCTGCCTCAAACAGATTCTTCTGCTGCAATTGGACCTCATCGAACAGCAGCAGCAGCAGCTGCAGGCCAAGGAAAAGGAGATCGAGGAGCTGAAGTCAGAGAGAGACACGGTACGGGAGGGGTTAATTTACGTTCGGGACGACGAGCGAGTTGTGCGCATGCTCGGGGGAAGGGGCTGTAGGAGGTTAAGGTATCCCTTGGTTAGGGGTAAGGGGGTTGGCCACCAGCAAAGGAGTATCTTAAGTGTTGGGTCCTTGGGAACCAGGCTCACAGACACGTCTGATTGGAGGGAAGGGTTAAAGGGCAACCTCCCAATGGGAGGGGGAGGGGAGGTTTCAGGTGCCAAAGGGTTAATTTAAAATGACAGTCCCAGACTTGTGGGAAAGACGTGGAGAGTGGGAAAAGACCTGATTTGTGAAGGGTTAAATATGTAAAGGTGGGATGCATATGTGGTGGCTTTATGGAAGGGGTTAAATGAAAGAGCTTTTGCGTTAGAAATGCATTTTTAGAGAGGGACAGAGCAGCTGTTGCACTGCTGTAGCATCTTTAGATAGGAGGGCAGTAGGCCTTTTAACTGCCAGAGAGGTAGAGGTGATCCACAGTGGAATTCTGTTTTAGTTTTCTTAAATGATATGAAGAGAACCACCGCCTTTGATTTCAGACAGTTTTGAATAAGAATCTGAGTTATAAAACATGACCCACTGACTAGCTAGCTCCCTTGTATAAGCATGGTGTTGAAGGGCTGGTAGATTTTAAGGCATGAGGGGAAAGTGAGTTTATTAAATGTACTAAGTAGACCCCCTCCCTCCAAAATCCCTGTTTTAGAATCTTAAGATAGTAGGGCAGTAATTTATTATTTCTTTGTAGTTCTGAGGAGCATGGCTATATAGGCTTGTTTTCACTGCAGCAGTAGTCAAGAGCACCTTATGCGTTAAAACATAACCTTTCAGGTACCAGGAAAGCTATGTGTAGGGGGGGGGGGTGGCGGTGGGTATTACTGTGCTAGCATACCTCACAGCTGCCTAAAAATAAACATGGTTTCTACAATTGTTGTGTTCAGGCTGCAGCAGTCTCTCTCTCTCTCTCCCTCCCTTCCTCTCCCCTTTTCTCTCTCTCTTTTTGGCGTTGTGTGCGTGCGCACAAGGGCTAAGCAGGGGAGCAGAGGGCTATTTATTTTCTTTGCTTTACAAATGAATTGCATCAGGCATCGGGCTCTTTTATTGGAGAATGCATTCTGCAAGGTGGAATGGGAGCTGGGGCAGGTCTCATCAAAATATCTCATGGTCTTGATTTGTGGAAGTTACTCAACATGGAGGTGGCACTGCTCAGCTACTGTACTGCAGTCTAGGGGTGTGATGGTACTGTAATTACAACACATCATATCCTTACATGGGAAGGGGGGAGAGAAGGACCAGTGATGGGGAAGAAATCAAGGAAATGTCACCCACAGACCATGGTTAAGTAATGTTAAGGCTGTGAATGAAAACAAGATGAAATGAAATGACAGTATGGCTGACAGGGGGGCTCTCTGCTAATTGTGGAGGTTTCTGCTGAGTTCCTGAGGTAGTGACCCCTTTGCAGACTTCCCCAGGCAGGAAAAGTGGGGTGAGTTAAGGATAGAGTATCAGTCTGAAATTGGCATTCACTGTTTCTGTTGTGTATTGCAGTCTTAGCATTGCTTAAGCTTGTTTCTCTTATTCCAGTTGTTGTTTGGCCTCTACTGAAATCACTGCAGCTAAGTAGATATAATGAAGAGAACATTAATATTGCTGTCTACCCAAATAAAGTTCTCACGGTAGTGTTTAAATAGCATAGTTGGCACCTCTTCTCAAAACGTTCTAAATGTGAAGTTTTCAATGCTAAAGACGTCCATTTTCAGTTTGATTATGTAGTTCTCCTTTAATTAAAGTTAAAAGATTTGGCTTAATTAATATTTAGATAAATAGGTAGATTTTTTTCTCAAATGCAAAGAAATACGCATATTTCATGATCAGTGGGACTATGGGAACTGGTTATAATTCTTCCAGATTGAGTGTTCATTGTTTAAATGCCCTGTACACCCCTTTCAAATAACACTGCAATCCCTCATGGCACTGTGACTGTGAGCTTTTCATTCCTTCTCTATATACTGTTTGGACTTTGCCCTTGTGTATAGCATTTTGGAGTGAAAGTAGAAAGGATAGGATTTGGAGAAACCTAGGGCCTCCTAAAAGAACATAAGGTTAATTCTGGAAAACTCCCAAACTGACTTGGAGCCACATGATTAGCAGTAGAGAGACCATGCCATTTGAAAGGCATGTTGTGGCCCCTCCCAGAGAAGAGGATCTTCTTTCAAAAGAATGAACTACAAATTCCCTCATGCCCCTCCTCAGTTAGGTTAGCCCTAAAATTAAGCAGAGTACCTCGTCTTCTGTATCGTGTTTAAGGAAAAACTATTGAGATTAATGCCCGTTAAAAATAAGTTGAATTACTATGGTCTAGGGAAAGAGGCTGAAGACCATACTGATGCCTAAATGGGGCTAAGTACCTGGGTATAATTTTTTTGTGTTTTAAGTCTGCATTTTGGCACTCTTTCTTTTAGCTCCTTGCTCGGATTGAACGTATGGAAAGGCGGATGCAGCTGGTAAAGAAGGATAACGAGAAAGAAAGGCACAAGCTGTTTCAGGGCTATGAAACTGAAGAGAGAGAGGAAACGGAGCTATCCGAGAAAATTAAACTGGAGTGCCAGCCGGAGCTTTCCGAGACATCCCAGACTCTGCCTCCCAAGCCTTTCTCTTGTGGGCGGAGTGGAAAGGGACACAAAAGGTGTGCTGATCACTTTGTTACACTGTCTGGACATGATGAGAACATGTGTTTCCAGTAACTGAGAGAAGGGGATTAGGATTTCTGAATTAGTTTTAATACCACCTTATCCTGAATTATGAGGTCTTCCATTTCTGAGAAACTATCTTGAAACATTCTTGTAGGCTATAAAAATCTGTTAGGAACATTTCGGTCACAGTAGTAATTACAGAATGTAGAGTACATCATAAAGAGAATGGGCAACAAATGTGATGGCTGAGTTTCTTAAAACTATAGCAGTTCACTTCAAATTAGGAAGTGTTAAATTCCTTCATCATGTTAGGTAGTAGTGGATAAAGAAGTAAGATCTGACTGTCCTTGGACCCAAAGACATAAGTCAGACTAGTTGTGAAGGTGGTGTAAAATCGGAATTCAGTTGCAATAAAATAGGAAAGTAGACAATGGTGATATAAACTGAGTTTTGTAAGATTCAGAGACATTAAAGATTATTCATTCTGAGGTAGAATAGTGAAACTTTAAGGAGGAGATGGATCTTGAAAAAGAAGTATAGAATTTAGGTTGGTAAAAAGAAAAGGAGGTGGCATTCTAGGAATAGTGGTGGAGGGAAGGAGATTGGTGGGAAAAAGCCAAAAGATAGCAAGAAAAAACAAATAGAGATTATAACTAACATGGTATAGAATTTGGGGGAAAAATAAGAGACTGGTCTCTGGTTGATAGGAATGAAATAGGCCACAGAGTAGTGGCACCTAATGTTAGCTAAAGGGTCTTGAATAAAATAGGAACCTTCTTAGATTTAGTAGGCAATAAGATACTATTAGAGGTTCTTAAGCATGGAAACTCACTTGTTCAACAAACACTTAACTGAGGGCCTGTTACATATACTGGTAAGCATGAGGCTGTTCCTGCTTGTGACTGCCAACTGAACCAGATGTTTAGATATTTAGATACCTGAACTTGTTTGTTCTCTTGCCCCCAAATGTAATCAAATAAGATTTTATCAAGAGTCAATACATTTTATAATGTTTTCTTCCCTATCTAATAGGAAATCCCCATTTGGAAGTACAGAAAGAAAGATTCCTGTTAAAAAGCTGGCTCCTGAATTTTCAAAAGTCAAAACAAAAACTCCTAAGCACTCTCCCATTAAAGAGGAACCCTGTGGTTCCTTATCTGAAACTGTTTGTAAACGTGAATTGAGGAGCCAAGAAACTCCAGAAAAGCCCCGGTCTTCAGTGGACACCCCGCCAAGACTCTCCACTCCCCAGAAGGGACCCAGCACCCATCCCAAGGAGAAAGCCTTCTCAAGTGAGATAGAAGATTTGCCGTACCTTTCCACCACAGAAATGTATTTGTGTCGTTGGCACCAGCCTCCCCCATCACCGTTACCATTACGGGAATCCTCTCCAAAGAAGGAGGAGACTGTAGCAAGTAAGGCATAGAGAACACTTGCTCTTATACCCTAGTGGTGGCGGTCAAGCTAACAAGTGTGAAAATGCCTTTGGCATTTTTAAAAAAGTGCAATCAATAAAGCAGAGTTCTGTCAAGAATGAGTAAGTTAACAGCCAGAGACAGACACTGTGCAGGCATTGCAAATAGATGGAATTACAGCAAAATGTGCTCAATGTATTTGCCTGCTTACAACACTGGGAGATGTGTTTGCCAGTAAGTTGCTCATCACAAGAGCACCAGACTTGGGGGTGTAATCTCCGGCAACTTGCATGCCCTCTGAAAGAAGGGTTTTCTGTGCTGTGAAATGCATAGAACTTATACTTTGCCATGCACGACTGTTCCTGCAATTGATATTGTGTGAAACCTGGGAGGGTGGTCTTTGGGTGTTCTCAGGGGCCAATGGTAATTTTTGGGTTGGGGAGCCAGCTTGGGGTGGGGAATTTCACCTGGGCCTCCGCTCTTTAACTTTATAAACATTTATCTGTATCTCTATGTCCCGGTCTGGGGGGCAGGAGGAATCTGCCAAAGACCAACAGTCTTACTTTATCTTACTATACTTCACAAAGGTTCTAAATGTGAAGAGTTTACTTGGATTGCAGTAGCCCATTGGTTGTTCATATATTTAAATAAAATGGTCTACAAACTATTTTTCAAACAATAAGGACTATCTTGGGATATCTGAGCTGCTTGGGGAGGGTGTCGGGTACGGGACCTTGGTCTTCATTCCCTTTTTTTTTTCTTTATGGCTTCCACACAGAAATGCTCCCCTATCTCCTACATCAACCAGTAACTGCAATGTGCCTTCAATTGTGTAATGTTAGTCTGTGACAGTCACTGCGGGCGCTCCGGGGTGATGGTGGGGGAAGTCTTCTTGAATAGAGCCACCGCCCCAGGTTTCTACCACTGTGTCTTGCCCTAGCAGGGATGGGGATGGGAATCCATTCCAATAAGACAAGAGCATTCTCCAGGCTTTGTTTGGCTGTTCTGATGACAAAATTAAGTGGGGGAAGATAGATTACTCTTCTTAACTATCTAAAATTCATTAGGCCTCACACTTGAATACATGAGCTAGACCAGGATCCTGATCTAGGTTCAGGTTTTTTGTTGGTTCAGTCAGTTGAACAGGTTCATCCTTAACGGTTAACTTTCTTGCTGCCATGGCAATGCTGTGTAACAACTTAAGAGAAACTGTGAAGCAACTTCCCATCCGGGATTGGGAAATGGCTTGGTCCAGAGCTGTTCTGTTTGACTGGCTGTTTTGAAAACCCTCTCTGCCCTAGTACAGAAAATCCAAACACCTCTGAGATTGTGGGGATAGCAGTACAGAAGGAGTCTGATTGGGGGGAATCCCAGCCCTTTGAGGAGCCTGAGTTGTGAATAAACGTGTGAATCCTTATTCTTGCTGCCCCTATCTCAAGAGGAAGCTCAATGGCTTGTTCTAAGGAAGCCAAAGTCTTTGTGCATGTTGTTCAGGCTGGACCAGCAAGGTAGTTTGTTTGGAGGGAGGAGGGAGCTGTTTAAGAAGACTACATATGTAAGTTTTGAGAACACTGATCTTTTATTTGAAAAATAGGGTCAACTTTTACTCACCTGCCATGTTCTGAGTTTAAGGTTTGATATCCTTGGCCATCAACTGTTGCAGGGAAACCACCCTAAATAATGAAGAAAAGAAGTCGTCTCAGTGTAAAAAAAAAAGTGGTGGGCTTATTTTCTTTTCTTTTGTCTGTTGTTCCCTCTTCCCCTCCCCCAGAGAGAAATTCTCAAAAGAGCAACTCAAAAAAACCAAAATGGCTTCCTAGTGAGAACTTCAGTGATGATCCTTTCCTCCATTTTGGGTGTGGGCTTTTTTTCTTTTTACACTGAGATGATTCTTCTTTCCTGCATTATTTAGGGTGTCTGATGCCATCAAGTGTTGCAGGAGAAACTTCAGTCTTGGCTGGTGAGTAGAATAGGAATTGTGCTGGCTGGGCCTGGGGTGGGGGTCGGTGGGATGGTGGATGGTTGGGAGCTGTGTTTCCCATCAGCTGGATGTGGGAGAGTGAGATTCTTTGGTGTATGATTACACTATAGACTTCAAAATGACTACAAATTTCAGTTGTTTTTCAGGAACTGCAATAGCATCCATTATATGAATTGTCAGGTATTGGCTTAGGGTTTTTTGTGCTCCTGTGTTTGGCAGACTGCAATGGCATTTTAGGTTCTTTTATACCATAGCGAGGACACTGAATGTGGCTTCAGGTGAGGCCATAGAATGGATTCCTATCACTTGGTAACTTTGTCCTATCTGGGAAGAGGCCTCTTGTCCTAGTGAATAGTAGGAGGGTTGTGTGACTTTGGATTTAAGGGTGGTTCCACCCCTCCTCCCTTTCTTTTTCTTTCTTTTTTTTTTTTCAGTTCCTTCTTGGAGGGACCACTCAGTAGAGCCTCTAAGGGACCCAAATCCTTCAGACCTTTTGGAGGTAGGTACCCAAGACCTGTCAGCAGAGGGAAGTGAGAGACAGAGTAGAAATGGAGGTTTAACTTGAATGTGTTATAGTGACAGGATGGATGGGTTAAATAACTCTAAAGCCAGAACGGAACTTGAGCAATTATCTAGCCCAACTCTTGTTTATGTAGAAAACTGAGTTGCAGAGTGGCTAAATGATTTATTCAAAAAGAAATAGCTAGGCATTGTTCAAAACAAAATGAAATTTCATGCTAAGTAGAAAAGTTAGAATGTGCCACTCAGCAACAAAATTATGTCTTTCAGACTCATTTGACTCTTAAAACTCAGACTCTTGCAAGGCATGGAGGTAGGAAGGATTGCCTCCCTACCTCAAGCCTCTGGGGTTGTTTCAGTTTGACATGATTTTCACCTTGGAAAGTTAAATAATTTTTAAGTTTGGACCATCTGCAAGGGTGGGTGTGGGGAGAAGAGTATGTGTTTTGTTGATTCCGTTACCAAGAGGTTCCCATGACATCCATAGAACTTACAGACTCAGGTGGACCTGCAGGGAAAAGATCTGACATTCCTGGAAGCTGGAAATGAGTTCGTATACACATGTGTCACATGATGATAAATTGTTTATCAGCTGCTGTTCTTTACACAGAACCTGGATGACAGTGTGTTTTCGAAGCGGCATGCAAAACTGGAGCTGGATGAGAAGAGAAGGAAAAGGTGAGACGAGATACTCATCCCGGAACAGCTGAGCCCTTGGACCCTAACTTCTCTCATCCATGCTCTGAAAAGTCCTGGAGCCCTTAACACACTTAAATTACTGCCATCGCAATTGGTTGAGTATCTTCGTTTGAAGTGGTAGTTGTAAAGATGTTTGGCTTCTTAAGTAAAGATGTTTGGCTTCTTTTTCTTTGTGTATGCCCTTCCTTAGTTCCACTCTCTGTGGAACATCAATGCATGATTTGGACTGCTGGACCTAAACAGCTCTTTCCTGACCTGGCAGACAGTTCACTTTACTACCTCCACTCTCCCTACCCCATTAAGAAGAGTAAGCACAGGGGCTCTTGGGTGGCTCAGTCAGTTAAGCATCTGCCTTCAGCTTGGGTCCTGATCCCAGAGTCCTGGAATCAAGTCCCGGTTCAGACTCCCTGCTCCGTGGGGAGCCTGCTTTTCCTTCTGCCTCTTCCTCTCTGCCTATTTGTGCTCTCTCTGTCAAATAAATAAATAAAATCTTTAAAAAAGAAAGAAAAGAGTCAGCACAGGTCTCCCTAGTGTCTGGATTGTGTTAGTTGCTTTTATAGAGCAGGTTTTCAGTAATACTGGGTTTGTTTGTTTGTTTTGTCTGGTTTGTTTTTCCCAGATGGGATATTCAGAGGATCAGGGAACAAAGAATTTTACAACGACTGCAGCTCAGAATGTATAAAAAGAAAGGAATTCAGGAATCTGAGCCTGAGGTTACCTCATTTTTCCCTGAGCCAGATGACGGTAAGTTTTATCTATCTAAAAGAGTAGGTTTTTCAAAGAAGGAAAAGGGTGTGAGGCTCTATGGTACAAACTTGCTCTGAATGAATGAACAGCATTTTGGAGCAGGTGTAGTTGCCAGACATTTCCCCTCTGTGTCACTAACAAGGTCCCATTTGGCTTTCTTCCATAGTTGAAAGTTTGATGATTACCCCCTTCTTGCCTGTTGTAGCATTTGGACGACCATTACCCAAATTAACTCCACAGTAAGTATAAAAGTTTCCACCCCCTCCTCCCTTCTCAGGTAGCCTGCACTTTACCTCCTTTTTAGACCTCATAAAAGCCTAGATATTAGGTGGAACAGGTGGCTCAGGAATAGCCATGACTCTTTGACAGAAGAGTCTATCTGGGCAACTAACTCTTGCAGTGATAAAATAATTAGAAGGATTGCTTTTTGAGTTAGAAAGAGATTATTTAGTCACTTTAATAGCACACTGTTTCTCTGGCTTTGAGACATTCTAAATTTGGAACTTGACAGTCAAGGTTAGGAGTGGTGAGGGGCAGAGTATCTTTTTAGAGTTAATCTTTTGTCCACACAGAATCCCTTCTTGTCTTCCAAGTTGATTTCCTTACCCTTTCTTTGCCAGGAATTTTGAGCTGCCCTGGTTGGATGAGCGTAGCCGATGCAGGTTGGAGATCCAGAAGAAGCAAACACCTCACCGGACGTGTAGGAAATAGCTGGGCTGGCAAGAACCTTCTGTCTTCAGATAGTTGTAGCATGCCATTCCCAGAGAATGGCAGAGACCTGTATATGTGACCTATGTCCTCATGTATGTTATCATTCGCTGATAATGCCCTTCCATATTCCCTTGATCTTGTTTTGTTTTCATCGCTCTGATTTCACAAAAACTCTTTCATTGGGCTAATTGTGAATTATGGACGGTGATTGGGATTTCTTTTCCCTTTTTGGGGAAATGAGCTCTCAAGCTAAATCTATAGGATGGCAGATTCGGAAGCCTCAGGGGTCTGCTTCTATATATTTGCCTACGTTAGAGGGGTAAAAGGGCTCTCTTCATTAGACTTGTGGAAGATGAAGCAACCCCTGCCTTTAGAGCTGTGCCTGCATGGCACTCTTCTCACCCTGGTATACCCTACCTTAGAGTCTGAGTATAGTGGTGTTTACCCTAAAACAAAACAAACAAACAAAACCTCACCATGAGCTTAAGGACCGGATGAGGAATAAAAAGTGAAGTGATGAAGCAAGTCATCTTCACAGGGTAGAAGAGAGATTGAAAAGTTGGCAGATAAATGTCCGAAAAGACAGTTATTCTCTTAAAACTATTCTGTGATAAAGCCATGTGGGAAGGGATTTGGGCTGTGATTATTTTCTTAGTTAATGGGCAACTGAATTTCTTCCTCCATTCCTCAAGAAATAAAATCCTTGGAAAAGAGAATGGGGATGGTTAGTTCAGGGCAAGTTATGACTCTAAACAAAAGCAGTTGACATTTGAGGATGGCATGCCAGAACCTGTATAGATGTCCTTGTGTCACATCACTTCTCAAGTATTCCTTAGTTGGGCTTTATTCTTTTAGCTGAGCTCTTGGTGGTGGGATAGAGATTTAGGGAGGGTGGGGGGTGAATGTGGAAATATGTGCTTCCTTTGGCTGGCAAATGTCTACATCTTGAAACAAACAGATGTACCTAATGAGCTTCTCCATTCACTTTGTAAAAATAGATTTGTATGTATATCATCTTGGTCCCCCTTTCCCATTTTGTTAAAAAATTTCAGGACAGCACTTCAGGCCACTTTGGTCTCAGTGTAAGATCCCTGTAACTATCTGGAAGGAAAATAGAGCCAAGACCTCTGGTCTTAAATATATAGGAATTGCCTTTCTTTAGTCTTCATGACTATTGTGTGAAAACAAGTAGGGGTCTAATCTCCTAGAAGGTAGGGGCTTTTATCCTTGAAGAGAATATGTCCCCAGATTATTAGCACTTTTAGAGGAGAAGCCAAGGTATGTAGGGTGTGTGGCCGGCCCATCAATGGAGCATGAGAGAATGGGGATACCATTGTGGGAAGAAAAGAAAAGTTCCTCAGGGGCCTCCCACTGCTAAAGATTTTTGTGACATGTTGATCTGTGCTCCCTGGGTTTGACTTTTAAAGGAATTATTCCGGCAGCACATGTAGTATTCTTGGATGATCTTGCTGCTTTTATTTCTCCTTTTGTGTGTGTGTGTGTGGCTATGGGTTTTCATTTGTAACTCCATCTGCTTAGGAGAGTGGGCTCTCCACAAGGGAACCTGCTGTGAACTTCACTGCAGTAAGAGTGTAGAGAGAAATAGGACTTACTCCACTAGGGGCTCTCATCTCACACCTTAAGGGGAGGAAGGAGATTTCTAGAAAAACTGGGCCAGATTTTCTTTGTTCTCCATCATTTTAATATGGCAAGCTGTTTGGCTTTCCTACTCTGACCTGTGTTATGTTCCTTTATAATGTGCCCAAGAAAAAAAAAAAGACCAATCAGTGTCTCTTTACATTGTTCCTGATTCCTCTCTTCTTGATTTTCAGCATTTGTTGGATTCCTAATTTGGATATGGGTTCGCAAATTTAACCTTTGTGCCCTGCCCAGGGGACTCCCCAGATTCTGAACTTGAGCTAAACTAAGAGGAATCCATGAGGTGCTATCTGGCCAGACTTAAATGGATTCTATTTCCTTGGTTATCCCTCTACCTAGGACCGTTCATTTTATTGTCCCCTCTTCTAGATCAGTTCTCCTTTGATTCGGATATGTTGAGGTTTGTTGAGGAGGTTGGAGAGTAGATTAGCAAAATTCCAAGAGTGAAATTACAGTGTGTTAGAGTGTGGGGGGAAAATTAGTCTTCTTTTTTCCCTACATGGGATACAACACTGTGAAATTCAATCTTCAGCAAAGGCCCTGCAATTCTCCTAAAACATAGTTCTTTGTTTCTTTCTTTAACAAAGTTTAAGCTAGTGTTAATAAATTAAAAAGAGAAATTGCTTGTCTGTCCACTTCAGCTTTGTTTTATGCCCATTTCATATTGTTGTCTGTGTTGTAATTCATACTTTTGATACCATTTCTGATGTGTAAAATTGGTTGTCTTGTAAATATCTTATAAAGAGTTCAATTGTAAATAAACTATTGTGGCTGTTAATTTTTGAACTTCTGCTTCAATTTATTAGATTTATTGGGAAGCATTAAACAGTTCTGCTTGTAGATACTAAAAGATTAGAAAAAAAATCATTTTCACAAAATAGAGAAATACACCATTTTCTTTTTTGTGTATGAGCACAACATGTTTTTCATCCCTCTTTGTTCTGTGTTCTCCCTTACATATATGGTAAGTGGCAACTTTAAAAACAATATCCTAGGATAGGATATGCGGTGCCTGGTGTCTAAATGAATAAAACCTCATAGTTGAAAAGACCTTGGAGGTCATCTAGTCTGACCCTTAATACATGATTTCCCCTTCACAACATTCCAGACAAATGAAGTCCAGCTTTTGTTTTAATTCTTCATTTTTTTTCTATGCATTTTTTTGAAGATTTTATTTATTTGACAGAGAGAGAGATCACAAGTCAGCAGAGAGGTAGGCAGAGAAAGAGGGGGAAGCAGGTTCCCCGCTGAGCAGAGAGCCTGATGCAGGGCTGGATCCCAGGACCCTGAGTTCTTGGTCTGAGCTGAAGGCAGAGTCTTTAACTCACTGAGCCACCCGGGCGCCCCAATGTATTTTTTCCTAAATGATAGAAAATCCTTTCTCACTGATAAAATCTAACTTCCTATAACTGCAACCCATTGGTTCTTGATTTGCCTTTCAGGGAGATGAAAAAAGATCCAATTCTTTCTCGTTGTCTCTTAAATAGTTAGATTGCTGTGGCTATCTCAAATCTTCTCTTCATGTAAACATTCAGAAAGCTTACACTTGTTCCTCAAAAGCAAGGATATTGAGTTTTTCAGTTCCCTCGGAGTGAACAAGCTTGCTCATGTTCATTTAAAAATTGAACCCAGACCAAACAACTGAAAGGTAAAGCATCAGATTATCACTTTCCTTATTTAGACACTAAACTTGGCGGCTTCATTTGCATCAATTTACCTTGAAAAGATCCTCCAGATCTTTCTAACACTTACTAAATCATCCATCCTCCATTTTGAACTCAGGCAGCTGGGTTTTGGAGCTGGATTTACAAGTTGTCACATTTGGCCATTTGTTTAACCAGTTGAGATCTTTTTGGATCCTGAATCTATATGAAGGCCTCCAAAATGCCTCCTACTTTCATATTGTCTATAAATTTGGTCAACATCAAATCTTTAGCCACACAACTTGTAAAAATAGTACAGAGGGCAGAAATCGGTGCTATGCGATAGTTACCTTTCACCGTTTTATATATAATTATTAACGTGCACTCCTATAGGCAAACTAATAACTTATGGTCCAAAGAAAAGAGACCTTTTTTTTTCATTGCCGACAACCTCTTGCCAAAATCAAAGCATTCCCCTCATCTACCTGTCTGGTAACCCTTAAGGAGAAAATCATGCCAGAATATTGAACCAACGCCAGTTCCTATGATCATCTCTTTTAAAATCGGTTCCAAAATCTTCGTTAAGTCTAGCATCATACCAGCCTGCACTGTGGGAGAGATGACAGCCGGGGTGGGAGGATACAAGAAGGAAGAGGACATGAGAAAACACGGTAGCGCTGCAACACTAAGTCCTCGAGCTTCACTGCAGACAACTCGCTTTCCCTTCACTCTTCAACTTCCAATGGGCTGCTGTGGCAAATGTGATGCAGCACAACAGCTTTAGAGGTTTACCTTGGCTCGTGATTTTACCAAGCAATGGAACGCAGTAAAATGATCTGCTTCAAACGCGGGTAGAAACGAGAAACGGAAACAGAAAACTATGAAACTGTCCCAATGCCGCAGTGAAGCTGTGACAAGTGGGCTCCTTCCACTCGGAAGTCCCAAAATGGCTGGGCGAGGAACCGGGGCCTCAGCTCTCCTCGCCCCCGGCCCACCCAAGGGAAGACAGGGGTCGCGGCACGCCCCCCGTACGTCACCGGTTACGTAATCCCGTTCGCCGGCAAACGTGCCGCAGGGCGGCCGCCCCGCCTCTAAGCCCCTCCCCCTGAAAAGCGCGGCGGCTAGTGTTGCACGTGAAGCATGCCGGGACTAGCTCCGGAGCCTCCCGGCAGTCCCTGCGACGGGCGCGGTACGTCAGGAGCTGGCCGGCGGCGGCCGTTCTTCGTAAGATGGCGGATCGGCGGCGGCAGCGGGCTTCGCAGGACACGGAGGACGAGGAGTCTGGTGCTTCGGGCTCGGACAGCGGCGGCTCCCCGGCGCGGGGCGGCGGGAGCTGCAGCGGTAGTGCTGGAGGCGGTGGCAGCGGCTCTCTGCCTTCCCAGCGCGGAGGCCGAGCGGGGGCCCTTCATCTGCGGCGGGTGGAGAGCGGGGGCGCCAAGAGCGCTGAGGAGTCGGAATGTGTGAGTATGCGCGGGTGGGGCGGGCCGGGGGGCGGGGTGTAGGTGGTGATGGGAAGCTAGGAGTTAATGGTAGATGCTGGGGCATATTAGATGTTAGGGAAGAGAGGTAACCCCAGTGCGTCTGGAGCCCCAAGGGAGGAGGAGCTGTTAGGGGTTTCTGGGGGAAGGGCAGAGCCGCTGCACGAGAAAAGCGGATGTTTTTGTGGAAGTGAAGGGGCCGGACCTCCCTTGGTTGCTACTTGTTAAAGATGTACCTTTCCTCATCTCCCGTTTCAAACATTCCGTGTCGAGTCTTCAGCTCCCCGCCCTTTGGAAATCAGGGAACTAACCCATGTCATCTTCTTTCGTTCAGGAGAGTGAAGATGGCATCGAGGGCGATGGTGAGTAGCATCATGACAAGTTTTTTGACCGTAAACTCAGATCACCTATTTCCACCAATTGACATCCTCTCAAACTTAAGGATTTGGAGGAGGGTGCCACAACGCGGCTCTTTGTCGCACAGTGACAAAGACCTACGTCTTAGCAGTATGATCTTGGGCAAATCACTCTTTGACGCTGTTCCCCATTTGTAAATGGGGACTATAATTTTATCTTTCTGGTAGGTTGTTGTCAGAATTGAATGAGAGTTTTAACTTGACTTAAAAAGCAATCAGGAAATGTGTTTCGAATAATTTCTGTTTATTTTCTTTCTTTACATATTTCTGTTTTCTTTCAGCTGTGCTGTCGGATTATGAAAGTGCAGAAGACTCTGAAGTGAGTGTGATGGGTTCTTTTTTGTATGGTATACAGGTTGGAAATTTTTACATGTGTTTTAAAAACATGGACGCACCTGTGGTTCAAAAGTACCCATGACCTACTTGTTATTTCTCCTGTGCTTTTCAGAAACTGTCACAAAAGGTCTTGTTTACTTAGAGTGAGGGAAGTTTGGTGCATGCCTCTTCGGGTTTCAGATTTTTAAGATTTTATTTATTTATTTGACAGAGATCACAAGTAGGCAGAGAGGCAGGCAGAGAGAGAGAGGAGGAAGCAGGCTCCCCGCGGAGCAGAGAGCCCGATGTGGGGCTTGATCCCAGGACCCTGAGATCATGACCTGATCCGAAGGCAGAGGCTTTAACCCACTGAGCCACCAGGTTTCAGATTTTTTAACACTGTTAGTAGTTCACTTTTCACCCTGTCTGAAGAAAATAAGGTTTTATTTTTTTTTTTATTTTTTTTTTTTTTTAAAGATTTTATTTATTTATTTGACAGACAGAGATCACAAGTAGGCAGAGAAGCAGGCAGAGAGAGAGGAGGAAGCAGGCTACCCGCTGAGCAGAGAGCCCGATGCGGGGCTCGATCCCATGACCCTGGGATCATGACCTGAGCCGAAGGCATAGGCTTTAACCCACTTAGCCACCCAGGCGCCCCGAAAATAAGGTTTTAAATAGGATGAGAATGTTCTGAAGCCCTTCACAGAATGACAGTTCCTTTTATGCTGCTTAGGGAATGAAACCAGCTAGTTGGATATTTTTCCCAAGTATATCTGAAAACCTTAAAAGGGCAGGATTCTGAGTGGTTTGTATCAGAAACACCCCTCAGTTTATAGGGAGCTTTCTCCCTCTTAAATTCAGGAGAAATTTTCCATAAGCCAAGCTTTCGTGGTCTTATTTGTGTTGGTTGGTGCACTACTGGAGATACTATGAGAATGGCTGCTTGTTTCCTGGAGTTGAATAAAAAGGCCTGAGTTCTGGAATTTGGGTCATGAGTTTATGGACAGGAGGAATTGGATTTTATATAAACTTTATAGAACTCTTGGTACATTTTAGATTTCCATTAAGTTGTAGAGATGCAACAGTGAACGCTATACTACAATTTCTGTGTCTAGGAATGACTTAGGAAGTGAGATAAACATGCAGACAGTTATATGATGTGACAACTGCTTGGGGTAGAGTTAAGTAGGGTATTAGTGGCTGAGTACTGAATCTATCTTAGGCAGTCAGAATAAGTTGGAGTCAGGTCATGTTATAGGCAGAGGGAACAACAGCTGTGAAAGTCCAGACATAGGAGAGAAGACTGATTATTTGGAAACTTGAAAGTAGTTTGGTGTAGCTGGAACATTGTTGGGACAGGATGGATACCAGAAATAAAGGCAAATCAGGGGCCAGATCATGAAGGGGTTTACTTGTTCCTTTTCTTCATTATGTACCTGCTCTGTGCCAGGAGTTGAACTAGGCCCTGAAATAAAAAACATGGTTCTCCCCTCCTGGAATTTGCATTTTGGGGGAAGACAGACAATTAAACAAGTTATTATAGTAATGTTTGATAAGTGTCACAATATCAGAAGCATAAAGTGTTTTGGGAGCACATGGCAGGGGTAGCCAACTAACTGTTTGGAAATGCTTAGAGGATGAGATGTTAAAATAGAGACTTGAAAGGTGAGTGGGCGTGAGCAGAGGGAACACTGTCTGGGAAGAGGGTCTTGAAGGGATGGATGGCATGACAAGTTGGAGGATATGAAAAGTTTAGTGTGACTGGTGCTAAGTGATGGGTCTGAGTCCAAATCTTAAAATACATTGTGAACCCAATTAAAATGGATTTGTGTTTCTTCTAGTTTTATTTTTTAAAAAGATTTTATTTATTTATTTGACAGAGAGAAAGATCACAAGTAAACAGAGAGGCAGGCAGAGAGAGAGAGGGGGAAACAGGCTCCCCAGTGATCAGAGAACCTGATGTGGGGCTCAATCCCTGGACCCCAAGATCATGACCGGAGCTGAAGGCAGAGGCTTAACCCATTGAGCCACCCAGGCGCCCCCCAGAGTAGCTTTTTCTAACTTCATAGAGCTCTTTCTTCTGTTGTTTTCCTGTAGTCTTTAAAAAGAAAAGAAAAGAAAACATGGCTGGCTTTCTGAGATTTCCTGCTCTTGTTCCCTTTCCCAACATGTTTTGTAGCTTCTCTTCATTCTCTTGCCCCCTCCTCAATTTGATCCTTCTCTCAAGTTTTTCTTTGGTGTGGGACCCTATCTAGAAGAGATCCCTGTCAGTTGCTGTCAGTTGAAGGGAGCTGTCAGTTGCAAGATTTCAGAGGGGATAGACGGCTCTAGCCCTTTCAGAGCTTCTTACTGGAGGAGTCTCACATTCAAATGCTATTGGAGATACTAAGATCCGTCCTAGTTGCAACCCTTTGTCTTAGTTTAGCTTTCTATCAAATACCTGTTGATTAGTTCAGGCTTCTCCTGTTCTCAGTTCCATTTACTACCTGTTCTCAGGTCCATTTACTACTCGTCTCTCTTGAGTAGGGACACTAGTCTGATGCAGGTCTTATGGGTCTTGGTGCTTTATTCCTGTGTACTCATATTTTGGCATCTGGGGGATACTTTGTAACCTAGTTTTGGTATAAATGTTGTTTTTAAAGGGTTTAAATGGGGGCACCTAGGTCGCTCAGTGGGTTAGGGCCTCTGCCTTCGGCTCAGGTCATGGTCCCAGAGTCCTGGGATTGAGCCCCGCATCAAGCTCTCTGCTCAGCAGGGAGCCTGCTTCCCTCTCTCTCTGCTTGCCTCTCTGCCTACTTGTGGTCTCTGTCAAGTAAATAAAATCTTTAAAAATAAAATAAAATAAAAAAATAAAGGGTTTAAATTAGGACTTTGATTTTGCTGGCTAGAAGCCCTCATTTCATGTGGAGATTTGAAGGGGTCAGAAACTATGCTGCTCACTCTGGAAAACAACATGGAGGTTCCTCAGAAAGTTGAAAATAGAGCTACCCTACGACCCAGCAATCGCACTACTGGGTATTTACCCTAAAGATACAAATGTAATGATCTGAAGGGGCACATGCACTCAAATAGTTATAGCAGCAGTATCCACAATAGCAAACTATGGAAATAACCTAGGTGTCCATCAACAGATGAATGGATAAAAGAAGGTGTGGTGTATATATATACAACGGAATACTATGCAGCCATCACAGGAAATGAAATCTTGCCATTTGCAACGATGTGGATGGAACTGAGAGGGTATTATGCTGAGCGAAGTAAGTCATTCAGAGAAAGACAATTATATGATCTCCCTGATACAAGGAATTTGAGAGGCAGGGTAGGAGCTTGGCGGGTAGGGAAGGAAAAAAATGAAACAAGATGGGATCAGGAGGGAGACAAACCATAAGAGACTCTTAATTTCACAAAACAAACTGAGGGTTGGTGGAGGGAGGTGGGTATGGAGAGGGTGGTTGGATTATGGACATTGGGGAGGGTATGTGCTATGGTGAGTGCTGTGAAATGTGTCAGCCTGACGATTCACGACCCATACCCCGGTCTGTGTTTTTGTGTAATGTGTATTTCCTGGGGGAAATAATACATTATATGTTAATAAAAATAATTAATTAAAAAAAAAAAAAAACTATGCTGCTGCCATTTTCCCAGAATCTTCCAAGAGGATTTTTTTAAAAAGAGACTTGACTGTGAAAAGGAGGCTAGAGAGATGGTGGCTGGAAAAAAGACTGAGGTCAAGAGAGATTTTGGTGGTTATTTTTTTCACATTGGAGAATCAGGTATGGTTAAAAATTGAAGGAAGGGAGTGGAAAGGGAAAGAAAAGAGAGGCAGTAGATAATAAGTTTACTGGTGTCCTTGATTGGGTTTGTGAAAGGAAATAGGAAACAGCCAAAGGAAACATTTTCTTTGGTAATTATAGAGAGGTGGGAAGGAAAGGTATGGAGGAAGGAAACTGCTATTCTCTTCATTTTGTTTTCTTTATGAAATAGAAGGAAAGACATCGAGTAGGGAGGTTAGTGGAGGGAGGATCAGGGGAGGAATTTTCAGACTAAAGGAGGTTTAAGTAGTTGAGGTTGGAGGTGGCACTGATGTGTAAGCTTATATGACTTTTTTTTTTTTTAAGATTTTATTTATTTATTTGACACAGAGAGATCACAAATAGGCGGAGAAGCAGGCAAAGAGAGAGGAAGGGAAGCAGGCTCCCTGCTGAGCAGAGAGCCTGATGGATGCTGGGCTTGATTCCTAGACCCTGAGATCAGGACCTGAGCCGAAGGCAGAGGCTTTAACCCGCTGAGCCACCCAGACGCCCCTATATGACCTTTTTTTAAAATCCCTTCTTTGATGATTATTAGTCTGGTTGTAGACAAAAAAGGCAGACATTTTAAGTTGATCCAGTCCTTGGCACAGGGGAGTGGCAAGGTACTTGGTGATTGGAACTTAGTAGTGATTGAAGTGAATAGGCCATGGAGACTAAAGAGAGAGGAAAGTTTTAAAAAAAAAGAAAGGAAGGTGTGGAATAAGACTGGTAGGGAGAAGGTAGAAGGATCAAAGGAATGGATATCTTAAGTTGGAGATGAGAGGATAAGCGAATAAGAATAGGAGTAAAAGACTGGGGTTTTTTGGTGTGTTTTTCTTTTTTTTTTTTTTTTTTTTTGTTCGTTTTAACGTAAACTCTAGGGGCTTTTGGGTGGCTCAGTTAAGCATCTGCCTTCAGCTCAGGTCATGATCTCTAGGGTCCTGGGATCAAGCTGAAAGTCTGGCTCCCTGCTCAGCGGGGAGCCAATTTCTCCCTCTCCCTCTGCTGCTTCCCTTGCTCGTGCTCTCTCACTCTCTATATATCAAATAAGTAAATAAAATATTTTAAAAATAAGATAAAAAAATGAATAAACTCTACTCTCCCAACACGGGCCTCAAACTCATGACCCTGACGTCCGTTGTGCTTGCTCTACAGGCTGAGGCAGCCAGGGGCCCCTAGGCAGGTTTTTCTTTTTTTTTTTAAGCAGCTTTATTGAGATATAATTCTCATACCATACAATTTATTTAAAATGTACAGTTCTGTGGGGTTTTTTGTATATACATAGGTATATGCAGTTATTACCACAATTAGTTGCAGGACATTTTCATCACATTGAAAAAAAACCTTGTATCCTTTAGCTGTTATTCCCCCTGCCCCTTAGTTCCTCCATCCTCATCCCCTGGTCCCTAAGCAATTACACATCTACTTTTTGTGTCTAGGAGTTTTCCTATCTTGGCCTTCCATATGAATGGAATCATAATATATGAATTTTTGTGACTGGCTTCTTTCACTTAACATTATGTTTTCACAATTTTCATCCATGTTGTACCATGTATCAGTACTTAATTCCTTTTTATGGCTGAGTAACATTACATTGTATGGGTTTACCACATTTTCTTTATCAGTTCATTCATTGATGGATATTGGGTTTCTATTTTTTTATGTATTATGAATAATGTTACTATATAAATATTAGTGTACAAGTTTTTGTGTGGATGTGTGTTTTCATTTCTTGGCTATATATCTAGGAATGGAGTTGCTGAGTCATGGTAATTTTTTTTCTTTTTTTAAATTTTTTTTTCCCCTCAAAGATTACTTTTTTTTTTTTTTTAAGATTTTATTTATTTGACAAAGAGACACAGCGAGAGCAGGAACATAAGCTGGGGGAAGGGGAGAGGGAAAGCAGGCTTCCTGTCGAGCAGGGAGCCTGATGTGCAGCTTGATTCCAGGACCCTGGGATCATGAACTGAGCTAAAGGCAGTCACTTAACAACTGAGCCACCAGGTGCCCCAAAGATTACTTTTCATTTATTTATTTGAGAGAGAGAGACAGCAAGCATGAGAAGGGGGAGGGGCAGAGGGAGAGGGACAAGCAGATTTCCCACCAAGTGAGAAGCCTAAAGCAGGACCTGATCCCAGGATCATTGCCTGAGCCAAAGTCAGATGCCTCATCCACTGAGCTACCCAGGTGCCCCATGGTAACTGTGTTTAATTTTCTAAGGAACTGTCCAACTGTTTGCAAAGCAGCTGCACCATTTTACATTCCCAACAGCAATATATGGAAATTCCAATTTCTTCATGTACTCACCAGCATGTAATTTTCTTGCCTTGACTTTTTGATTCTAGCCATCCTAGTAAGTATGAAATGGTGCCTCATTTTGATTAGCACTTCCCTAATGACTAATGATGTTGAGCAGTTTTCCTTATATATTTTCCATTTGTGTATCTTCCTTTGAAAACATGCCTAATTGGACTCTTTGTCCATTTTTTGTTTTTTTTTAGATTTTTATTTATTTGACAGACAGATCACAAGTAGGCAGAGAGGCAGGCAGAGAGAGAGAGAGAGAGAGAGAGGAGGAGGCAGGCTCCCTGCCGAGCAGAGAGCCCGATGTGAGGCTCGATCCCAAGACCCTGGGATTATGACCTGAGCCAAAGGCAGAGGCTTTAACCACTGAGCCACCCAGGCACCCCTCTTTGTCCATTTTTTAATTGGGCTGTCTTTTAATTGAGTTGTAAGAAATTTTTTTAAGGTTTTTATTTATTTGAGAGAGAAAGAGAGAGCATGAGAAAGGGGAGGGTTAGAGGGAGAAGCAGACTCCTCCCCAAACAGGGAACCCAATGCCGAACTTGATCCCTGGACTCCAGGATCATGACCTGAGCTGAAGGCAGTTACTTAACCAACTGAGCCACCCAGGTTCCCTTGAGTTGTACGAATTCTTTATAAAATATTCTAGATTAAAGTTCCTTATCACGGGGCACCTGGGTGGCTCAGTGGGTTAAAGCCACTGCCTACGGCTCAAGTCATGATCCCAGAATCCTGGAATAGAGCCCTGTATCTGGCTCTCTGCTCAGCGAGGAGCCTGCCTCCTCCTCTTTCTCTGTCTGCCTCTCTGCCTACTTCCGATCTCTCTCTGTCAAATAAATAAATAAAATCTTAAAAAAAACAAAAGTTCCTTATCAGATACATGATTTGCACATCTTTTTTTTCCCTATTCTTTGGGTTTTCTTTTTACTTTCTTGATGGTGTCAGGTTTCAATTTTTATAAAGTCCAGTGTATCTTTTTTTCTTTTTGCTCTTGCTTTTGATGCCCTCAGAAGGCTTTTCTGAATCCTTGCCAAAACCAGAGTTGTGAAGATTAACTCCTATGTTTTCTTGTAAGAGTTCTATAGTTTTAGCTCTTATATTTAGGTTTTTGATCCATTTTGAGTTAAAAAAATTTTTTTTGAGAAAGAGAGCACAAATAGGAGGAGAGGAAGAGAGAGAAGTTGACTCTCCACTGAGTGGGGATCCTGACGGGCTCGATCCCAGGACCCTGGTATCATGACCTGAGCTGAAAGCAAACACCTAGCTTACTGAGCCACCCAGGTGCCCCAATTTTTATTAAGATATATTTATTTGAGAGAGAGAGAAACAGCATGCGTGCACGCAGTGGGGAGTGACAGCGGAGAGAGAGGTTTTTTTTCAGATTTTATATATTTCTTTGACAGAGCACAAGCAGGGGGAGGGGGGAAGCAGCAGGCAGAGGGAGAGGGAGAAGCAAGCTTTCCACTGAGCAGGGAGCCTGATAAACTGGGCTTGATCCCAGGACCCTAGGATCATGACCCAAGCCAAAAGCAGATGCTTAACTGAGCACCACCAGGGAGAGAGAGGCTTAAGCAGACTCCTCACAGAACATGGATTCTGAAGGAGGGGTCAGTCTCACAACCCTGAGATTACCACCTGAGCCAAAACCAAAAGTTGGATGCTTAACTGACTGTGCCACCATTTTTTGAGTTAATTTTTGTATATGGGGTGAGGTAAGAGTCTAAGGTCAGTTTTTTGCACGTGGCAGTTTTGATCAAAGGAGTATGTAAGAGTTTTTAAAGAGAAGCAGGTCTACTTTTTAAAAAATGTACAGCATAAAAATGAAATGTATAGGGGTGCCTGGGTGGCACAGTTAAATGTCCTGACACTTGGTTTCAGCTTGGGTAGTTATCTCAGGGTTGTGAGATGGAGCCCCACATTGGGCTCCATGCTCAGCATGGAATCTGATGGAAATTCTCTCTCTCTCCCCCTGCCCCTCCTGCTTGTGCTTTCCCTCTCTCTCAATAAATAAATCTTTATAAATAAATAAAGTAAGTTAAGTAAAATGTACAGGATGGTTCTCCTGGTTGACTCAGTGAGCAGAGCATGCCACTCTTGATCTCAGGGTCATGAGTTCAAGCCAGATGTTGGGTATGGGGCGTACTTAAAAAAAAAATGTAGGGGCGCCTGGGTGGCTCAGTGGGTTAAAGCCTCTGCTTTCGGCTTGGGTCATGATCCCAGGGTTCTGGGATCGAGCCCCACATCGGGCTTTCTGCTCGGCAGGGAGCCTGCTTCCTCCTCTCTCTCTCTCTGCCTGCTTCTCTGCCTACTTGTGATCTATGTCTGTCAAATAAATAAATAAAATCTTTTTTTTTTTTTAAACGTATAGCAGTTCCAGATTTGACTTGTCTGGAGTGTGGCTATGGAAGCAGATGCCTGTAGCAGAGGTGAAGACTGAGCACCTTGCCAGTCTTCTGGGTCAGTGGCAGGGTGGGCTGATGCAAGGCATAGAGGTGTTGCTAGGTGACAGGAGCTTCACGGGATTAGGAGTTTAAAGTCAGGCTGGAGAACTTAGATCTAGAAGAGATACTGTGAATGAGGAAGATAAGAACTCTACCTCATACTCTTGAGATATGTAGGGAATGAAAGAATGGGCTAAAACTTCTGTGTGAGAATGCTACCAGGGAAGCAGTTGCTTTAGGGGAGAGCATTCATTGAAGGTAAAATCAGCAGTGGAGGAGTTTGTCTCTGGAAAGGATTTTGGTGTCAGCTCTTGGCCAAAGCAGTGTGATCTTGGGGTAGCACCTTTTGGCTTCAGTAGGTGCCAGATTTTAACTCTAATTTGTAGTCTCCTCAGCATTACCCTGTTTGTATCTTTCTGTCCTTCCCTGGAAATAAAATTAGTTTCTCATTTGGAATAAAAGAGTTGCCTCATTTGACATTCCACCATGGACTGGAGGGGGTAGAGCATAAAACAAAGTTCTCTCATTAATCATGCTAATACTATTTTAAGATGTTTGAATTCAGTCTGTGTGTGTGTGTTTGGTGGGGACTAATGAATTAAGGTCACATATGCATATCGAACAAGACTTGCAGTTTCGTCTTCAGAACATGCAGGGAACATGGGATCAGGGAAAGAACTAAAGGATTACTACCCATCTATCGCCATGTCCAGGAGAAGAATAACTCTTGACTGAGGGGACATGGGAAGAATCAAGGGTGCTTGGTTATTAAAAAGCTATGGGTAACGCACCTGGTGGCTCATTTGGTTAAGCAACTGCCTTCATCTCAGGTCATGATCCTGGAGTCCCAGGATCAAGTCCAGCATTGGGCTCCATGCTTGACAGGGAGTCTGCTTCTCCCTCTGACCCTCCCCCTTCTCATGCTCTCTCTCTTTCTCTAATTCTCTCTCACTCTCAAATAAATAAATAAGGTCTTTAAAAAAAAATCTTAAAGAAAAAAAAACGGTGTGGGTAGGGCTTGCCTGGGTGGCTCAGTCGGTTCAGCATCTGCCTTTGGCTCAGGTGGTGATCTCAGGGTCTGGGGATCAAGCCCCACATTAGGCTCCCTGCCCAGTGGGGAATTCACTTGTCCCTCTCCCTCTGCCCCTCATCCCTGCTCGTATTCTCTCTCTTGCTTGCTCTGCTCTCATTCAGATAAAATCATACAGGGGCGCGTGGGTGGCTCAGTGGGTTAAGCCTCTGTCTTCGGCTCAGGTCATGATCTCAGGATCCTGGGATCGAACCCTGCATTGGGCTTTCTGCTCAGCAGGCAGCCTGCTTCCCCTGCCACTTATGCCTGCCTCTCCGCCTACTTGTGATCTGTTTCTCTCTGTCAAATAAATAAATAAAATCTTAAAAAAAAAAAAATGTAATCCACTCTTTCCTTATTTGAGAGTAAATAGTGCCTTGAGAAATCATAGTGTTATTACAAAGAGTTTGCAAGTTCAGTAGTTGAGCTTATTATTTATAGACTAAGTCTATATTTCCCACCTTTATGTAGTACTGTTTTTGAATATATAAATTAATGCAATGTAAATTTATTTTGATGTATTGAATGTATAGTAGTTGTTTGTCATACGTTTTTTCAGTCAGTGGATATTACACCAAGTTACTGTCTAATGGAGATCCATGAAAATTAGAGAGCCTAAAAAGAAGGTCCACATAATCTAAAAGGTTGAGAATCTGCCTAAACCATTTTGAGATGGGAGAATTCACAACTTGAGTTGAAGTGTAATTTTTAGGCCCTGCATGTTTAAGAAACAATCCATGAAGATGGAGAGAAATTATTAACATCTCCTTCTGTATTGTAGGCAGTTTAAAGCCTCCCTTTCATATTTCCTGGGCTCCTTCCCCAGAGGCTACCAATGTTAACATTTCCTTCCATATCCTGGAAAACTTACATGTATCTGTATAAATGTATGTGCATTTATTTTTTCTATTGTGCTTTTTTTAAGTGCCCCATCCTTCAGAAATTTTAGTAAGGATATTGATATGTTTATTTTTAATCCTTACATTATATTAAAATTTCATTAGAAAATGTTCACTTAAAGAATGGGGAAAAAAATGCACCGTTTTGAACTGACAGGGTAACTTTTTTCAGGGTGAAGAAGGAGAATACAGTGAAGAGGAAAACTCCAAAGTGGAGCTGAAATCAGAAGCCAATGATGCTGCTAATTCTTCAGCAAAAGAAGAGAAAGGAGAGGAAAAGCCTGACACCAAAGGCACTGTGACTGGAGAGAGGCAGAGTGGGGATGGACAGGTCAGTGTTCACCAAAGGCCTCCACTTTGGGGGTCAGAATAAGGGCTCTTAACCTTGGAGAGAATAAGGAGCCCTTTATCTGTCTTCTAGGAGAGCACAGAACCTGTGGAGAACAAAGTGGGTAAAAAGGGCCCTAAGCATTTGGATGATGATGAAGACCGGAAGAACCCAGCATACATACCCCGGAAAGGGCTTTTCTTTGAGCATGATCTTCGAGGACAAACGCAGGAGGAGGAAGTCAGGTAACAGCCTCTTGTTGCTACTGTGTAGTACATATTTAGTGCTTACTATAGGCCAGGCACTTTGCTAATTTACTGCTCACAGTACTTTAAGGTTATTATGATTATCATTTTTGTACAAATGAGGAAAGTGAGGCTTAGGATCTTTGGTAACTATTGGTGGAGGAGCTGGGATCTGAATACATACTTCACTGTCTTCTTTAGTCTGAGGCTCAAGCCTCTGGGACATGAAGTACTTGTGTAAGTTGCTTTACAAGCAAGAGATGTTTTCAGGGTGCCGAGTAGTTTGAGGTAGTCTCCCCGTATTTCTGTGTGTGTTCTGTTTGAGCCCAGCAGGCCCTGCAGTGATTGACTCTTGGTTTTGTGCGCTCCATCTGGGAAGATGGGGAGACCAGTGAAGTTCTTCCTGTTTTTCTGCCCAGCCTTCTTTTTTGTGTGTGTGTGTGTCTTTACTTGGCAGAGTCTGCCTACCTAAGATACTTCTCCCTGGTTTTATCCAGACCCAAGGGGCGTCAGCGAAAGCTCTGGAAGGATGAGGGTCGTTGGGAACATGACAAATTCCGGGAAGATGAACAAGCTCCAAAGTCCCGACAGGAGCTCATTGCCCTTTATGGCTATGATATCCGCTCAGCTCACGATCCCGATGACATCAAACCCCGAAGAATCCGGAAGCCTAGGTGAGAAAGTTTTGGTTTACACTGTTTATATTTGTAGAAAGAACTCTGCTATTTATTTATTTATTCATTCATTCATTCATCCGTTTGTTTATTTATTTATTTATTTACTTTCAAGATTTTATTTATTTATTTGACAGAGAGAGATCACAAGTAGGCAGAGAGGCAGTCAGGAAGAGAGATGGGGAAGCAGACTCCTGGCTAAGCAGAGAGCCCAATGCGGAGCTCGATTCCAGGACCCTAAGACCATGACCTGAGCTGAAGGCAGAGGCTTAACCTGTTGAACCACCCATGCGCCCCAGAACTCTGCTTTTTAAAATGCCATTCCAGCCTGTAATTCAGTGGATGAGGAATATGGGAAGTCTCCCTGACCCTCAGTTTAGATCTTTAGTGGTCTTATTATTATTTCTTTTCTTAAGACTTTGTCGTTCCATTTATTTAGGTTTGGGAGTCCTCCGCAAAGAGATCCAAACTGGATTGTTGAGCGACCAAACAAGTCCCATCGCCATCAGGGTCCTGGGGGTACCCTACCACCAAGGACATTTATCAATAGGAATGCTGCAGGGACTGGCCGAATGTCTACTCCCAGGAATTACTCTCGATCTGGGGGCTTCAAGGAAGGCCGTGCTGGTTTTAGGCCTATGGAGGCTGGTGGGCAGCATGGTGGTCGGTCTGGTGAGACTGTTAAACATGAAAGCAGTTACCGATCACGGCGCCTAGAGCAGACTCCTGCACGGGACCCATCTCCAGAAGCTGATGCTCAAGTGCTTGGCAGTCCGGAGAAGGAAGAGGCGACCTCAGAAATACCAGCTGCTGCTCCCGACACTGTACCACCAGCCCCTGACAGGCCTGTTGAGAAGAAATCCTACTCCCGGGCAAGAAGAACCAGAATCAAAGCTGGAGATGCAGTCAAGGTTGCAGAAGAGGTGCCCCCTCCACCCGAAGGGCTAAACCCAGCACCTCAAGTCCCAGAAACGACCCCTCCTCCACCTGCTAAGACTGGAAACTGGGAGGCTCCGGTGGATTCTACAACAAGTGGACTTGAGCAAGATGTGGCACAACTAAATATAACAGAACAGAATTGGAGTCCCGGGCAGCCTTCATTCCTGCAACCACGTGAGCTTCGTGGTAGGTACTTTAGGGTTAGTGACTAGCTTTTTACCTTGTTCATCATTGGGTTTGTGGGTATGGGATTTAGGTCTCAGGGATATGGGGTCTGACAAATATCTTTGTTCTCATTGAAAGAAACAGAGGGATTCGTGGGTATATTCATCCAAAGACCTCAGAGAAGTTTTATCTGTTACCCAAGACTACCTCTACTACTTGGCCTACTATTACCTGACTAGCCATTGATACGGAGCTCCTGCATACAGAATCTTTTACCCATTCTCTGTAGGAAAAGTTGGAAGATGGTGGCAGTAGTCTTATTATATGAGCTAATGGTTGAATGTTTGAAGGCAGAGACAGACTTACTTGAATTTGGATGAGAATTGTGTAGTCTCTTTGAAAGGAAAGCCTAAAGAAATTTCTTAATGGAGAACTAGGCTGCCCTATAGAACTTTCATAGTGTCAGAAGTTTTTGAATATTTGTATTGTGGCCAGAGTGACTGAGGAACTGAACTTTTAATTAATTGAGATTTAAATAATTATATGTGGCTACTGGATATCACAGTGGACAGCATAGTTCTAGAAGCTGGGACCTATTTACCATCGTTCTTGCCCATCTGTCTATGTCTCCCTCCAGTCAGGTAGATAAAAGGATCCTTTCCTTAATTTCTGAAATCTGATTTGAATTTAAAAATTGATAATCCTCACTTGGACTGGGAATTTCTTTCTTTCTCTCTCTCTTTTTTTTTTTTTAAAGATTTTATTTATTTATTTGACAGAGAGATCACAAGTAGGCAGAGAGGCAGGCAGAGAGGTGAAGGGGGAAGCAGGCGCCCCACTGAGCAGCGAACCCGATGTGGGGCTGGATCCCAGGACTCTGGGATCATGACCTGAGCCGAAGGCAGAGGCTTAACCTACTGAGCCACCTAGGTGCCCCTGGACTGGGAATTTCAGCATCCTTTTCTGGTGTGCATGATTTTTGAATACCAAAAACCCGTGTAGCCTAAACTGGACCTGGAGTTAATCATAGGATGAGGACTATACCCTTCTACAGATACCTTATTGCCATTGGAAGACAATCTCTAAAATACCCTTTTTTTGTCGTGAGTCATTTTCAGCCAGAGAGGAGTGTCTTCCCAGACTTCCAGCCTAGAACTCTGTGGCCAAGAACAATTGGGCACATTCACAGAATGTCCAGTTGTTTCTCAAACTAGGGCTGAAATTTTTTCAATATGTTTGATAATGGACTGTGCTGATTATAACCTCCCAGGGATTCTGTACTGGGAAATATTTAGTGGGAAAATTGCATTTTCTCATTGAAGTCCTTTTTTCCCCACATTTAAAGGCTTTTTATTGTTGTACTCAGCTTGCATACAAGTAGGGGCAAATTTCCAAATGCTATTGACAGGAAGCAGAGATACTTTATTATTATTTTTGTTTCATTTTGTTTTTTAAAAATTTTATTTATTTATTTGACATCATAAGTAGGCAGAGAGTTAGTGCAGGGAGAGAGGGGGAAGCAGGTTCCCCACTGAGCAGAGAGCCCAATGTGGGGCTTGATTCCAGGACCTTGAGACCATGACCTGAGCTGAAGGCAGAGGCTTAACCCACTGAGCCACCCAGGCAACCCGCAGAGATACTTTAAAAGGAATTTTGTCAGTTTAAAAGAAGAAAGCAGTTCCCCATGTTGTATTCTTTAACTTGTCAGTTTTCTTGATGTTCTCTTTAGTCCCACTCATACCTATCTGCTCTTAAGCCGTGAATTTTGTTTTGCTGTGTCACAGGTATGCCCAACCACATACATATGGGAGCAGGACCTCAGTTTAACCGGATGGAAGAAATGGTACAGAAAGGGAGAGGGAGTAGTTGGGGGAGGGGGCTGCATGCAACAGCTATTCATGGTTTAAACTAAGATAACATTTTGGGAGTCAGTGTTTCATTGATTTACCCATATTTCTTTTAATTTGGCTCTCCAGAAAGGGTAGCAGGGCCCAGGTTTAGATCTTGATGTTTCTCGTTGGTTTTTCAATTCATTTTGCAAATCCTCTTTTCTTTCCTCTATTTTTTTTTAGAGAGAAAGAGTGCACAGCAGAGGGTGGGGGAGCAGTGCAGAGAGAGACAGAGAAGGAGAACCTAAGCAGTTCCCCATGGTCAGCTCAGCACAGAGCCCAGTGTGGGTCTTGATCTTGTGACCTTGAGATCATTACGTGAACGAAAATCAGAAGTTGGATGCTTAGCCTACTGAGCCCAGGCGCTTCTACTCTTTCTTTCTTTCTTTTTTCCTTTATTTAAGTAATCTCTATACCCGTATGGGGCTCAATCTCACAACCCCAAGATGAAGAGTTGCATGCTCTTCTGACTGGGCCAGTCAGGCGCCCCTCATTTTGCAAATACATATGCCATGTACCTGAAGGAAGGTGGAACTTGATATGAGAGTCCGCTCTCTTGGAGTCTTTTTGCTCAGACCTCTTTATTTCAGGGTGTCCAGGGTGGGCGAGCCAAACGCTATTCATCTCAGCGGCAAAGACCTGTGCCAGAGCCCCCTGCTCCTCCTGTGCACATCAGTATCATGGAGGGACATTACTATGATCCACGTGAGTTTTTTCTTATTATTGGCACACCTTTCTTGGCAGCCCAGAGTGAACTAAGAGACCAGCCTCTTGCCTTCTGAGTTTGCCTTCTGACTTCTCACAGTGGTTATCAGACATTGTCTGGCTGCTGCTTTCTTCACTTGGAAAATTGAGAACATCTTTTAAAGGGTTTGGGGGACAAGGAGATTTGTCCATGTGATATGAAGAGTGAGGGTTTATGAGAGTCCCAATGTGATATCTTACAGTGCAGTTCCAGGGACCAATCTATACCCATGGTGACAGCCCTGCCCCACTGCCTCCCCAGGGCATGATTGTGCAGCCAGAAATGCACCTTCCCCACCCAGGTAAGCTTTGCCCTCTGCTTGTATTTTTCCAGTACATGAGGATATGTGTTGGGGGCTTCACAGACTCCATCGTTCTGAGCTCTGTGCTGCTTGCTCACAAGGCTAGCCACTCTGGCTGCTTGGGCAACAAACTCGTCTTGAGTCCATCCTGAGGACTTCCATCCTGAGTCTGTGCTGAGCAGGGCAGCCAAGCCATCCCATGGAAATGATGCTGTTCTCTGTTTCAGTTTTTGTTTTCCTCTTCCTGTGCAGGTTTACATCCCCACCAGACTGCGGCACCTCTGCCTAATCCAGGCCTCTATCCCCCACCAGTGTCCATGTCTCCAGGGCAGCCACCACCTCAGCAGTTGCTTGCTCCTACTTACTTTTCTGCTCCAGGCGTCATGAACTTTGGTAATCCCAGTTACCCTTATGCTCCAGGGGCACTGCCTCCCCCACCACCACCTCATCTGTATCCTAATACGCAGGTGAGATGGCTAATGAGCAGATTTTTCTAGGTACACATCCTTTAAATCAGATAAGCATGTGGTATGGGGAGAATGCTCAATTTGAGAGAACATTTCATTGCCACTGATTTTGTGTGTGGCGCCAGGATGCCTCTTGGTGGTCAGGAGCGGGAAATGCAGCTTATGTAATGCCCATCATCTGTTTATTCTCTTTTGTTTGTTTGTTTCTTTCTTTCTTTTTAAAGATTTTATTTATTTGCGAGAGGAGAGAGAGTGTGTGCAAATGTGAGCAGGGGGAAGAGGGAGAAGTAGACTCATGGGACTCGATCCCAGGCCCCTGGGATCATGACCTGAGACAAGGCAGTTGCTTAACGGACTGAGCTACTTAGGCGCCCTCTTCGGTTTCTTTAATGGTGTTTCATTCAAGTGCTTCGGTATGTCTTAGGTGTCCATGTCTGCTCTTTATTCAGTTGAATGGAGAAGCTGTATTATCCTTACACTCCCTGTACTGCTTAACTCCCAACAAGTTGACACCATCCGGTGTGTGAAGTGTCACCATTGAGCTCAGCCTCTTCCATTTTTCAGTTGATGGTAGGAGTCAGAGAAAGCTAAGTAGTACTTTGAAAAAGTACAAACCAGAACATAATTAGGATATAGTAAGGCAGAAATGAATAATCACTTATTTTAAAGGGGAACAGCTTAGAGATTTATAAAATTCCTGAGTACATTTTTTTACCTGAATAATGTTTCCTGTTCATCCTAGTTTAGGTGAATTTATCCCTAACTTTTTTCCTTCTACCTTATTGGGGTCACAGGCCCCATCACAGGTATATGGAGGAGTGACATACTATAACCCCGCCCAGCAGCAGGTGCAGCCAAAGCCCTCCCCACCCCGGAGGACTCCTCAGCCAGTCACCATCAAGCCCCCACCACCTGAGGTATGAGAGCTGCTTCCAACATCAGTGTGCTTTCCTTTCTCCTAGTTTTCTCTCCTTTTCTGGGTGTGTCTCCATGGTTGGTTGGTTGGTTTTTTTAATGACTGGTAACAAATTCTAAATTTCTTATTTCAGGTTGTAAGCAGGGGTTCCAGTTAATAGGAGTTCCCAAGTATTTTAAATCAAACATCATACAAAAGTAAGTATATGGGTATTACGATCTCATAATTTCTTTTTAGAGATTTTATTTCTTTATTTGAGAGAGAGAGAGGGCAAGCATGAGTGGGGGGAGGGTCAAAGGGAGAAGGATAGTCCCTGCTGAGCAGGGAGCCCCATGTGGGACTCGGTCCTGGCACTCCAGGATCATGACCTGAGCTGAAGGCAGTCGCTTAACCAACTGAACCACCCAGGTGCCCTGCTTCTTATAAATTCTTAAAACTAATGCTCATGGTTACTTGCTTAACAATCCCCTAATTAATGCTTCAAGTTGTAATCATGAGATATCTTATGGGGAAGCTTACAGGAGTCTCAAAATTGGCCAGCTGCTTTGTTTTGCAAATGCACTGAGCAGGGTTGAAGCAGAAATCATTGTTAACTTGGCGGAATTTCATTTGGGAAGCTGCAAGGAAAAAATGCAGGAGGATATTCTTTTTTAAGGAAAGGGGAAATCTAAATTTGAGATGTTCGTAGCAGAGCTAATTTTAAAGGTCATAAAGAAAGACCATGGGGGTTTTCTGTTGATTTGTTAGGGACTTTATTTTAAAACACATTATTTAGAAAGGTGGCTTTTTGAAAATAGCTAATGCTTTGATGATTCTTCCCTTTTCCCCACCGCTGTTAGAGAACCCAGGAAAGAAGAGAAATACAGCTGGCTGTGTACTCCCAGGAGGGCTTCAAAGATACAGGGTGGCTCCTACCAGCAAGCAGCTGAATGAGAAGGAACCCTGACCACCTCTGAGGACAGGCTCTGTTGGAGAAAGGGACAAACAAGTGGACTTCCTCCCCTTCTCTTTTCTTTACTGGAGTTGGCTGTGCTCAGAGGAGCAGAGACCCAGCCAGCTTCTGGGTCTACATCTAGAAGTCCATGTCTTTTACTCTTCATTTTTTCCTGGGAAATTGAAGTGTCTTCTCCCAGGGAAGCTCATTCCTGTTTGTTTTGTTTCTTAAGATGTTCGTTTTTAAAACCTGGCTTGCTATTTATTCATTTAGTTTCTTTATCTTTCTGCCTTTAAATGAGACAGGTTAATTCTTCTTATTTTCTAGCTCCTCTGCTTTCACTTTTGGATTTTCCCTGCATCCCAGATAATTGAAATTTTACCAGCCAGTTTTCCTCTACCAAGCCTGCAAAGAGGTGGCCTTTCATTTTTGGCCGTCCTTTGTTGTTGTATACTTGGATTCTCTTAATTCCTCTAACCCTGTGGAAGCAGAGCCGTCCACAGAGTGTTGTGGAGAAAAGCTCAGAGTGTGTGGTAGGAGCCCAACTTGACTTCTGTTTTCAGGAATCTGAGCCTCCATCAGTCCCTGTACTGTGGTAGGCATCAGTCCTCTACTTGAGGGCAAAGTCTCTACAGTGGAGAGAGATGGCAAACCAGATGCTTTTGTGAGAAAGGGAGAGTGGAGTAAGCCTTTGCCTTTTAGGGGACTATATTCATATAGTCCTCAGGGCTCAGTCTTTGAGGTAAGTGGAATTAGAGGGCCCTGCTTCTCTTCTTTCCATCCCTCCTATGACACCCCCTTTCCAGTTGCTATGGACCAATGCATCTCTCTAGAGGCAGATACTGTCCAGCAAGCTACCTTGTACTTTACGGTTGCTCTTCTTGTCTTTCCTGCTACAAGTGTTTTAGATGTTACTACCTGGTTTTCCCCAAGTTCTGCTCCTGTCCTTGCAAAACATCTGGGCTTCAGGCCTAAGGAAACCAGTCACTTTCGGGGCAAGGGTTCCTCCCTCTTCCTCCCTATCCACGGCGCTGAACCACTCCCCTGCTGCCTCTGCAGGAGAAATTCCTGTTGCTGCAGCACTTGCGTCTGCTGGGAGTAACTTGGCCACTGTCCCAGTCCTACAGAACGTGAGGGAGATGGTGGTGGCTATGTCTCCCCAGGTAATGTCACTGTTTCTATTCCTTCTCTCCAGCAGCTAATCTAACCACTCTTTGAGTCACAGGTGTGGGGTGGGGAGTGGGGAGAGGCACTCAAGCTGTAGACTCCAAGGAGGAAATAACTAAGAGATTCTTCCAGGGGTGGCTGATGGTTGTGCCTTTTGTAGGCTGTCCCCTTTGCCTTAAACCTGAAGATGTCTCCACAAGCCTGTGGGCAGCATGCCCAGATTCCCAGACCTTAAGACACTGTGACAGTTGTCTCTGTTGGTCCACTGTGTTTCGTTGCAAGAATTTCTCCATGTGTGTTGTTGTTGTTTGTTACCGTTTTAAAGGGTGCACATTTGTGATCAGCATTGTGACTTGGAGATAATAAAATTTAGACTGTAAACTTGGCTCCTTTGCCAGTGTTTTGCATGAGTCTTGATTTGGGAGGGATAGGAGAGGTCTTGCTGGTTCCCCAGAGCCACAGTCACAACTCCTGCCAACTCAGGATTTGTGAAATGGAAGCCCCGAGAGGTGAGGAGCCCACAGGTGTGTCTGTACTCCCCACTGGTTATCTTCTCCTAACTCCATCGCCTCATAGACCCAGGATACCATGTAGTCCCTTAGATTGGAGGTGTCAAGGACAGAAAAACGAATGAAATGTAGTTATCCTTTTCACCTTTGTTAGTGTTTGGCCAGTGAGTAAATGTGCAACTGTACCAGGTCCTAAATGAGGGAGGCACAGGTGGTTAGCTTTCTTCTTGAAAAGTAAAGACACATTGGCACTAACGTACCAAGAACCATAGCCTAAGAGTGAGGCTTCGCTCAATCTTCGTCGAGGTAAAGAAAAGCAATTGAGACCATCAGCTGTCGCTTATCTTACCAAGGCCACTGGCTGGGCCTCTGACGTGCACAGGTCAGCTCCAACCTTTGTTTCCTTTCAGATCCTGGGTAGGGCAGAAGTTTACTACAGAGGTTGATCCCAGTGTGTGTGTGTGGGGGGGTGCAGTTAAATTTTAATGTGGAGCTGGTGGCAGCTGTTCTTGGGTACCCCAAGTCCTTGTACACTGAGGGCATGGACATCCTAGTGTCTACCTTAAAACAGTTGGGACTCCCCCTACATCCTTTGGTACTGCTGCTTGAGCTGGCGGACCATGACTCTTAAACCCTATCCCTAATTCCTCTTCATGTCCATTTGCTTTCCTCCACAAGGTGATGGGTAACTATGGGCCTGATCTCCTGGGGTCATGCAAAGAATGCCAGCCAGTCTTGGTAGGTTACTGGGAGCAGGAATGACTGTGTTAAGATGCTTCCCCTTTACCCCTGCCTCTTGCTTTCCCGGTCCTACGTTAGATCCCATTGAGCTCTGTTGCCCTGGTAACAAGCTCAGGGAGAAGAGAAGAAACTCAAGCTCAGCAAAGCCCCCAGTTTGTCTACCCTACCAGCTTGCCTCTCGGTGGGCAGAAAGGGAGTATAAAGGGCAGACAGATCAGCTTTAGGTAGCCTTGGCCCATCCCCTTTTAGGGACTCGGAGTTGCTTTGCCACCCTCTAAACAGCTGTTAATCATACCACTCTCCCACTATTTCTTCCACGCCAACCCCCATCCTCTGTGAAGTCAACACATAGGTCTGTTACCTTGTGAGTGACCCAGAACAGTAGGAACTTCAAATCTTGAAGTTGTCTCCCTGCATTGGCAGCCCACTCAGGTTGGATTGTCCCTCTGGGGCAGTGATCCTCAACCCTAGCTATTTGAATCACTTGGGGATCTTTTCCATGTCATCCTTGTGCAGGGACCAAGCTAATCTATATAGTTCCAACTTCAGTATGTGTTCTGCTGAAGCAAGTACCACTTGGGGATCTTAAAAAAATGCCAGAAACATTGGCCTCGTTTTAAAGATTTAATTGCTTTAGAGTGTGACCTATGCATCAGTATTTTTGAGAATTTCCCCTGGATTCCAATGTGCACCTAGGGCGAGAACCACTGTTCTAGGAGGGCCATGACTCAATGCTGGCTTTCCTTCCAGATTCAAGTCCTTGAACTTAGTCTCTGTCCAATATCCTTGAGTAGTTGCAGGGGTGGTGGGGTCCTAGTCCCCAAGCTTTCAGTTCCCAGAAGTGTCTCTGCCTCTTATTTCCAACCCCCTCACCCTCCACACTCCCCAATTCTTCCCCCTTCCTAACCGACAATCCCAAATCCTGCCCAGAGAGGAGGTTACCAAGGCAACCAGCTTAATCTGGTAACTGTGGCATGTGCTGGGAGTGGAGCCCTCTTCTCTTCTTATTTGGTTCGCAAAATGCCTGGGGAGCTTGTAGCCACTCCAGCCGGTTTCTCCTCTTAACCCCAGGGATAGTGGGGTGTCCAATAAAGGGAACCCAGCAAACCAATACTTGGAGCTCTATTCCTGCTTCCTAGCCAAAACTGCTCTCTCCTTTTTACTGTTCCCTTTCCAAATCCACAAACAGATGGGTGTGCAAAGCTTTAGTTCTGTGAACACATGCTCTAGCACACATAGGACCAGATATGCACACATAGTGACATGTGTGTAGTACACACCCTGTTCAGTTCAACCACCACTCCCAGCCTTTAGCATTCCTGTCCCTGCCTTGTCCCTGCACAGTAAACAGGGGTGGGGCATTGTCCAAGGAGCTTCAATCCCTCTGGAACCTGGTGCCACTTCCCCACCTTGTTACTTTAACCTTGATGTGTTTACACTGAGTGTGTCTCTACACCCACCTCCTCCTTCTGGGGTAGTGTATCCTTAGGGACAGAATGCTCCTGGCACAGGCATCAGGAATAAAGATCATTTAGAGTGCAAATTGGCACCACTTTCCCTCCTTCATGGCCATGTCAGCTCTGGAGGGGCACTCTATGCTTAATGATGTTGGTTGGAAGTTCTAGAGCTTGTCACTCATCTCCATGACCCTGCCCTCCCCTGCTGCCAGGTGGGCTCAGGTGCCCTTGTACTCCTCATCTCCTCCCCACTGCCTCCTGTCTCTTCTCAGCCCAACTAGACCTGCCACAACCTGCTGCTCCCTGCCTGGCTCCTACCTGCCTGCCAGTACCTGCCTCTCGCAAGCCAGGCCCTCACCACCTATTGTGCCCTACCAGAAAGGGCAGATGGGCACCGCCCCCAGTGCCAATGCCAATTTACCCCAAGCCTTTCCAGCCCTTCTTATAGAAGGAACATAAAGACCACAAATATGGCAACAGACCATACTGTTGGGGTTGAGAGTGATGGACACCCAATCAGCAATCTGATTACCTATACCTCACCTGGGTATAGGTAAGCCCAAGCTGTGCAGGCCACATACCTGCCCTACTTCTTTGAAATGATACTTAAGAGCCCCTGTTAGCCCCCAAGCCAGGACTCACTCTCCGTTGGTAAATCACTGCATCACCTTTGCCCTTAATTCCTGCGTCTGCCCTGAAGCCAATCCCATTCAGCCCCTTACTATTTCCCTCGAGGCCAGCCCCAGCGCCCAAGTTCAAGCCTCGCGCGGCCCAGGGGGCGGGTCCAGAAAGGGCAGGGGCGGGGACTGGGCGGAGACTGGAGGAGGGGGCGCGGTCTCAATTCTGCCACCTTCCCCCGGGCCAGGAGCGCAGCCGCCGCCGCCGCCGCTGCTGCCGCCGCCGCCGCCGCCGCCGCCGCGTCCTCTCCCAGCCTTGCGCTCCGCCCGCTGTCTCTGCCGCCGCAGCCCGGCCCAGGAGCGCAGAGCCCGGGGCACTGGCCCCGCAGCCTATCCGCCCTCCGCGCCGCGTGCCGGCTGCGACCGACATGGGGGGCCACTAAAAGCGAGCACTCTTTCCGTCTGGCACCTCCCCGGGCCACTGGCCACTGGACCCCGGCCAGCGAGCCTCGGGCACCTCTGGCCCCCAGTCCGGCGCCTGGCACAGCCCTCCGCTCTGCCCCTCCGGCTCTGAGCATCGTGTCCCCGCCCCCCCCGCCCGCGCCTGGGACACCTGGGTCCCCCGGCGGCCCCGAGGAGAGGGGCGGGGGGGGGCATGAAGCCGTTGGAGAAATTTTTGAAGAAGCAGACGTCGCAGCTGGCGGGGCGAACGGTGGCGGGAGGTCCCGGCGGGGGTCCGGGAAGCTGCGGCGGCCCTGGCGGGGGCGGGGGACCTGGCGGGGGCGGCGGTCCAACCGGGGGACTGCGGCCGCTGCAGCGGCGTCAGAGCGTGTCTCGCCTGCTGCTCCCCGCTTTCCTCCGAGAGCCCCCAGCCGAGCCGGGGCTGGAGCCGCCCCCTGAAGAGGAAGGGGGAGAGCCGGCGGGGGTCGCGGAGGAGCTTGGCAGCGGGGGACCCTGTTGGCTACAGCTCGAGGAGGTGCCGGGGCCCGGGCCGCTCGGGGGAGGGGGGCCCCTGCGCTCCCCTTCCTCGTACTCCTCTGACGAGCTGTCCCCGGGTGAGCCCCTGACTTCCCCGCCCTGGGCCCCCCTGGGCGCCCCCGAGCGGCCGGAGCATCTTCTGAACCGGGTGCTGGAGCGGCTCGCCGGAGGGGCCACCAGGGACAGCGCCGCCTCAGGTAAGGCCCATCCATCCCGGAGTAGAGGGCTGCCACAGGGTTCCTCTTCCTTGCCCTTGGACAGTGGGGGGTAGGGTGGGGGCGCTCTTCCGGGAGCCTCGGTGTGGGGTTGAGCGGTCAGCTGAAGTGGGGCAGCGGCCTGGGAGGGGAACAGACCCTTATGCAGAAGGGAGGCGGCAGTGCCACCTTCCTCCCTGTAGCAGCCTCACCCACCAGCTGGAGAAGCTGAACCTCTTTCTCTCCTTAAGCCACCCTTCCCTTCTGGCTATTTTACCCACAGATTCTCATGGGTCCCTGATGTTGACTACCTCCTTCTTCCGTGGCCCCAAATTAAGGCCTGAAACACTAAGATGGAAGCTGCCCAGGGCAGACCCAGCTCCACCCCCCAACCCCCACCCCAAGAGGTGCTTTCCAAGACCCGAAAGACCTTCTAGGAGTCCCTGATTCTGTCTAGAAGCCTCAGAGCACAGGACTGGCCCCCTCAGTGGGGCAGTGCCAGGCAGGCTCAGGGCCCAAGCTGCCTTTTGGGCTCGGGCAAAGGGATGCATTGTCCTTAGCAGCTTGTGGGGAAGGAGGTGTTCTAGTTGGGGGCTGGTGCAGAAGTTGTTTGTCAGGGGAGAGGTGGCTGGACAGAGACAGACATTAGGACCCTGCAGCATCCCTGGGGAGGGGGGGTTCTGAGCCCCTCCAACTCCTGCCCTTCCCAAGGCAGGCCTCAGCACAGGCCTCTTTTAAAAAATAATAGCCACACCCTGAGAAACGTATTCCCTAAATGATGTTGCTATTTCACCACTCCCCACCAGCACCCCTTCTAAGGGGACTGTGAGGAAACTGAGGCCCCAAACTGCTGGTTAGTGGTGGAGGTAGAAGAGCGATGACGGTCTTTAGGTCTGCCTCTCTGCATTTCATTAAGCCCAGCAAGGTCTGGGGAGGGGATCCCTGCTTGAGGGCCCAAAGATGGGGGTTTCACACTTTGCTCTTAGACCTCTGCGGGGAGCCTGGACCTAGGCTTATGGAATAGGACACTGCTCCCCTAGATTTTCCTCAAGACCTGGGTCCTCTTCTTGGCTCAGCTGTCGTTGCCCTGGGGAGCTGACACCTTTTGGATTTAATTAGAAAAATATCAGACACACACAGCTCTCCTAACCATAACTTCCCGCCTACACCACACACCCTGTGTCTCTATGACACATTCCCTGGGGAGGCTGTGCCTTGGACCAGAGCCTGGCTTGGAAGAGACAGACGCCAAACTGTAGCCCCCATAGCACCATCTCCCCCACTCTGCCCCGTGTTCCTCTTCCTTTGCTCTGGCTCCGATCTCCCATGAGATAGATGGGAAGGATATTGGGCAGCCCTATACCTCATCACCACCTTTGGAGCCAGGGGTCACGGCTGGGGCTCTCAGACTCACTTTAAGAACATAGCAGGGTAGCGAGGCAAAGAGGAAAGGGAGAACGTGTTCTTCCCCTTCCAGAGGGACCTGGTGCCATACACTCTGCCTGGTCTCTCATGGGGAAGGACTCTTGAATTGCTCGCCACCCTATTACCTGGGCTGGCAAGCTAGATCTGCAAAGTAACTGCTTTGGGGAACCTCAAACCAGTTCCAGGGTAAATGAGGATCACCTTAACATGCCACTCTGATATTCTCCAGTATAACCAATGTTCTCAAACCATCTTGGCTTCCTCCCAGAGTGTGTGGGAGGAGGGGACTTATAGAAGTTATCCTCAAACCAGTCCAAGGCTTGCAAACATCTATGTAGCCCAATCTCACCACTGTGCTCTACCCTGACACGCTGCTTGCCTGGGGCATACTGAGAAAAGAACAAAGACTCAGGAGTCTGGGTTCCTACTCTGGCTCCAGGCAGGTGCCTCTCAGCTCTGGGCCTCAGTTTCTCATTGGTGAACTGCAACAGTTCAGGTAGAGGATCTGGTGTTGGTTCTCCTCCTCTACTTTCATGGCTAGAACCAAATGCCAGGGAGCCAAGGGACGTCAGAAGCCTTGGTTTTGTCCTGGGGCAGTGCCTGGGGACCTGGCCCTAACCTGTCCTGGTCAGGACACCTGGCTCCTGGCTTCCTCCCTGCTCCCTGCCTGTCTCCGTGTGTCAGGCTGCCCTGCCCCACCCCAGGGCTGGCTGCAAGTCAGGGCGACCTTGTACCTGGCTGACTGGCTGAGCCAGGCCCAGATGGGGGAGTGGAGGGGGAAAAGAGTGGTGAGAGCCACTCCCCTCCACCCTTCCATCATTAACCCTTCCATCTCTGAGCATCCAGAGGACACAGGGCTTCTATTTAAAGGCTTTGGGATCAAAGAGATGGCAGTCACTCCCTCTCCTTTTTAATGGGGCTGGTTCTCACCTGCCCAGTTGGAACTCAGAGCTGTTATGTAGGGAATAGGGAGGGGAGGAGGGATACAGACATAGACACACACACACACACACACACACACACACACACACCACTGAACTTAACCTCTGTGTTTGGAAGTTGTCTAGAGACACTTCTGTGTTCGACCTCTTTTTGGGGGCAGATCTCAATCTTGCCATATTATCTGACCAGCTTCCCACATACATTGAAGAGTAGTGGGCGTGGCCATCAAAGGGCGCCCCCTCCTTCCCTCCAGCTGCCTTGGCAGCTGCCAACCCCACCCCCGCAGCGGCTGCCCAGAACCTTCACACGTGTGTGTGCACGCGCTTGTGCAGAGCATGACGGGGCAGGTGGCTGGGGCTCCAGACTGGCAAAGGAGAACTCAGTCTAGGAGGCAAGAGGGGGCCGGTAGGGAGTGTCCAGTCGGGTCCTGGAAGTGCCCGCCTGACATCAGTGGCACCAATTGATCTCTACAGATATCCTGCTGGATGACATCGTCCTCACCCATTCTCTCTTCCTCCCCACGGAGAAATTTCTGCAGGAGCTACACCAGTAATATCCTTTTATGGAGCTTGCAATAGGGGAGGTCAGGAGGAAGCCACTCCCCCTACCCCACCTGTGATAGGGTCCTCAGCGCTTCCCTAGGAAACACACCTGGGTTTCAATTCCAGGGGTTTTACTCACCCGCTGTGTGACCTTGGGCAGACCACCTAACCTCCTGGGGCTTCAGTTTCCTCTTCTGTAAAAAGGGGGTAAACAGCACCTGCCTGCCTCCCTATGGGGTTGCTGGGGAGATGAATCTGATAGTAGATGTGGGAGCGCTCTGGAGACTGCAGAGCCTTGGGCCAACATAAGGTGTTATTATTCTATTAAGAGAGCCCTCTCCCCACTGAACTGTTGCTCTAAACATCTGGTTGCAAGTGGGTTATTATAGGGTCCAATGTAAACATCAGGTCAAGGCTGTGCTTCAGTGGGGTCTGCTAGAGGCAGGCCACTGGCCAGGCTCTTTGTCGGGTCTCATGTAAGCACAGGGCCTCTCACTGAGTTATTTTAGGATCTAATTGTACATGTCAGGCCACTGAGTAGAATACCATAGGCTCTCTTAGAAACACTAAGCCTTACACTGAGGTATGGTCAGGTTTGTGGTAAGCCCCCCTGGCCTTTATCGGCTCCAGGTTTTGGGCCGGTCAGGGGTTGGGTGGGTCCCGGAGGGATCTCTCCAAGTGAAATTCAAACAGGCAAGATGCTGTCAGATGGACATGGTCAAGTGGGGGCCATCCCTACCTAATCTGAGCAAAATCCCAGGCTGGGACATAAAGGGGTCTTGTCTCCAGGGACCCCTGCACCTCCCTTGTCCCTGGCCCCAGATTAGAGAATATTTGGGGGGGTTAACCACCCACCACTTCTCATCTCCTTTCCCAGTTTCTTCTGGTCTGCCTGCCCAGGGATTTTTCTTAACTAAGGGGTCAGTTTTGTTTGGGCAGGAGGCATGGAGGGCCCCGAGGGGCTGGGCCGGAAGCAGGCTTGTCTAGCCATGCTCCTTCATTTCCTGGACACATACCAGGGGCTGCTGCAGGAGGAAGAGGGGGCCGGCCGCATCATCAAGGTGGGCCTGGGAAGAGAAGGCGGGTGAGCAGGCTATTAGAAGGGGACTCCTGTGAAGGAGCCATACTCCTCAAGCTGGGTACCTGGAAGAAGATGCCAGTGGACCTCAGTTTATATGGTTCCTCTATGTTTAAAGACGTGGAGATGCTGCCCCAGCCCTTGCCAATAGCGAAGCTTGGGATGAGACCCCTGCCTTCACCTTCTCTCTCCTCTGCTCCCCAGGATCTGTACCTGCTGATTATGAAGGATGAGTCCCTTTACCAGGACCTCCGAGAGGACACATTGAGGCTGCACCAGCTTGTGGAAACAGTGGAGCTAAAGTGAGGGGAACGGGTTGGGGGAGGGGATAGGACAGAAGTCCCCCATGTTCCTCTGTTGCGGGGACTGCCTCTGGCCTTTTGGCTCCAGTGTGGTTTTATTTCAGCAGCTTTCTCTTGCTAGAGGGTAGCACAGAGCACAGCCTCCAGTCACTGACTTGTCCATTCTCCTACCCATTTCTTTGTTAATCCAATGATGTATGGGGACATATTTAACAACCAGCACTTTGGCGGGGGGAGAGCCCCTATTTGTAGCTTTTGCTGATTCCCATGATGTAAATTCTCTCGCTGGCTGATTTCCAGCACTGTCATGTGAATGTGAATACTGAATATGAACTTGGGAAGAAATGGGCAGTGGCTGGCCATTCCACAGTATTTTCAGCATACAAATACACGAGAGGAAAATAACACCGAGAGCATAGATAAGAGCAGGGCACCTGGTGGTTCAGTTGTTAAGCATCTGCCTTCAGCTTGGGTCATGATCTCAGGGCCCTGGGATCGAGCCCCGCATCAGACTCCCTGCTCAGCGAGAAGCCTGCTTCTCTCTCTCTCTCGCTTGCTCGCTCACTCTCCCACTGCCCCTGCTTGTGTTCCTTCTCTTGCTGTGTCTCTGTCAAATAATAAATAAAATCTTTAAAAAGAGCATAGATAATAGCAAAATGTAGTAAAACAGGATGCTACCTTTGGGGTGATAATTTGGGTAGATGTTCATAAAACATTTCTTTATATTTTATACTTTTTATATTTTATATGGCTGTTTTAAAACCTAGAGGCAGAATCTCCCCAAATTTCACAATCTCTTCTCATGAGCCAATGTGAGTCAGCTTCAGGACTCCACTTTGTCTGTCCACCTGTCTGTCCATCCCTCTGACCATTTCAGTCTCTTTCCTCTCCATTCCCACCAGTGCAACCCTTGTTTCGACCTCATTAGCTCTCACCTGGATTATTGCCACAGCCTCCTGCTCAGGGCTTCAGCTCATGGTCTTGCATCCTCTCCTTCTTATGCTGACACCAGAGAGATCTTTCCAGTTTGACAACATCACGCTCCTATTCCAAAAACATCCAGGGCTCCCTATTGCCCACAAGACATAATTGCAACCCCCCCTTTTTTTTTTAAAAGATTTTATTTATTTATTTGACAGAGAGAGACAGGGAGTGGGAGACGGAGAAGCAGGCTCTCCCGTGGAGCAGGGAGCCAGATGTGGGGCTTGATCCCAGAACCCTGGGATCATGAACCAAGCCAAAGGTGGACGCTTAGCGACTGAGCCACCCAGGCGCCCTCAAATTATAACACCCTTGCAAGCATTCAACACCCCCGTCTTTCTGCCAATGCTTCCTGCCTCATCTCTCACATCCCCCAGCCCCCATGACACTCACTATACACCCCACCATTCCCTGAACTCCTGGGCATTCCCAATTCTAATTTCTTGCCATCATTTACATGGTTCACCCAAGAAGGACCACCCTGTACTCACTTCTCTTTCTGTTGTCCTTCAAGACCACGGTCAAAAACATCTTCCTGATGAAAGTTCCCCCTCCCTCTTGCCAACAGAACTCTGCTTGTACCCTTGTTATATCACCTAACACCTCCTGTCTCGTGTTAGAAGTAGCTGTATCCATGTCTGTCTTCCTCCCAGGCTGTAAAGTCCTTGAAGGCAAAATTCAGGAAACAGAGGATGACCTACGCCTACCATGTGCCAAGTAGTGTGCTAGGCCTGGAGGGTGGGGAAAAAAAAAATCTAAGAAGAAGTAAGCCCAGCCCTCAAAAGCTCTCAGTCTTGCAGAAGAGATAAGATACACACATGAACAAATATTAGCCCCGTGTCTTAGAGCAGTTGATGCCAAAAAGTGACCTTTCCTGGTGGGTGGGGTGGATCAGAGAATTCACAGAAGAGGTGGCATATGATCTGGGTCACTTGGACAGTCATCCCATGCTGGTCACTGTCTCCCTTCTGACCTCTTTTACCACTTTCTGAACCTGGTGCTGCTGCATCCTTGACTCAATTCTGATAATCCCTTGCTTGGTGTTGCCTGCCTGGCGCTCCATATGCGTGACAGGACTTCCTGACGCCCAGCTGTGTCCATGCCAGGATCCCAGAGGAAAGCCAGCCACCCAGCAAGCAAGTGAAGCCACTCTTCCGTCACTTCCGCCGGATTGACTCCTGCCTGCAGACCCGAGTGGCCTTCCGGGGCTCTGATGAGAGTGAGTGTGGGCGTCAAGCGGGGCAGAGCTTCTGGAGCGGCTCAGAGGGCCCTCTGGGGCGTCTGGGTTTTAGGGCACCTTCAGCGGAATCTCCTGGTAGAATGGAACCTGTCCTTTTGACAGCCTCTTGCTCAGAAGCCAGCTGACTGAAGGTTAGGGGTGAGATGGGCTGGGAAACCGACATGCGCTGAGGGGGCTGTGTCTGTGCTGCCCTTCTGCCTTCTTATGCCAAGCCACCTCCCTGTCTCTGCCCAGTCTTCTGCCGGGTCTACATGCCTGACCACTCTTACGTGACCATCCGCAGCCGCCTCTCGGCGTCTGTGCAGGACATCCTGGGCTCTGTGACAGAGAAATTGCAGTACTCAGAGGAGCCTGCTGGGCGTGAGGACTCCCTCATCCTGGTGGCTGTGGCTTCCTCCGGAGGTGAGGCTTGGGAAGAGCTGGGTTGAGTGGTGGTGGGGGCCAGCAGGAGAGGAGAAACTCAAAAGCCTGGTGCTCTGGGGCGGGGGTGCGGCCGAACTCTAGGCCCTGGCTTCTGGAAGTGTGGTTCTGGGACCAGTCACATGAGCACCACTGACCTGGGGGTTTATTAAAAGTGCAGTACCTCAGACCCTGCTCCAGACCCACCGATTCAGAATGAGCATTTTAACCAGATTCCCAGGTGATCCCTATGCATATTAAAGTTTGGAAAGCACTGGTCCAAGACACTTGGATTTGGATTCTGGTGCTTGCCTTTCCTTACTTTGGGATCTGGTTCTTTAACTCCCCAGACCATCTGAGGATGCTGTTTTTGGGGCTAAAAACACAGGGTGGGCCTCCAACTTCTATGGGAGGCAGGAAGCCTGCAATGTAGCCAGAACCTTCTCTTCCTTTGAGGCAAGGGGGGAAAAAGTCCTGGTGTCCCCCAGCTGATAGAATGAGAGAACTGTGGAAGAATATTGGGTCTAAAAAAGAGCTTATGACTGCAAGAGAATTCATTATTTGAAAAATGTCAGGTAAATATGGCATAAACTGATGGTAACCTAACACGAGTCCCATTAGTCTAGAATGTGTCTGTGCAGGGTTAGGAGTTTCCAGGTGGGATGGCGACCGTGGCTGGGGTGTGTGAGGGTGCAGGTGGCCGGGGCCGAGGCAGAGCAGCTCGTTCTCCTGCAGAGAAGGTCCTTCTCCAGCCGACTGAAGACTGTGTCTTCACCACACTGGGCATCAACAGCCACCTGTTCGCCTGCACGCGGGACAGCTATGAGGCCCTGGTAAGAACTCCGTCCCAAGGCCTTGGCTGGGAGCCAGGGCCCAGAGGGGCTATGGGCAGAACCTCACAAGCCCAGAGTGGAGTCCAGCCCCTATGCCCCTGCCTGCCACCAGATGCCCCTCCCAGAGGAGATCCAGGTCTCCCCTGGAGACACAGAGATCCACCGAGTGGAGCCGGAGGACGTTGCCAACCACCTTACTGCCTTCCACTGGGAGCTGTTCCGATGTGTGCATGAGGTGGGGACTGTAACTAGTGCTGGGCTGGGGGGCTGGAGGGAGAAATGTGCCATTGTGGGGGCTCTGGAGACCGGCAGGCTGTGCAGCTGAACTTAGGGTTAGAAGACTCGCTGGCAGGGTGCCCTTGGGCAGTTCACCCCAACTCACCCCAGACTCTCTGAGCCTTATGTCCCCAATCTGGGAAAACAAAACAAAACAAAACAGCAAAGAGAGAGATCCCCTTAGTAAGGTGGGTCTTACATAGAACCTGATCCATGGTTACTCTCTTTAAGCTATTCTCTATTAAAGAAAGAAAATAAGGCAGTCACAATAATGTCTATCAGATGGTTCAAGGACCTGGCACCTAGTAAGTGCTCAGGGGATAGGAGAGTATTATTAATGTTGCTCCCTGCCCCCCATCTCTGTTGCAACCTGTCTTGTCCCTGTTTTCTTCCATTTGCCACCCTCCCGCCCCTGCCCTTCGGCCCTTCCCTCCGCCCTGTGGCCACCCGGCCACTTACATCCCCCCCATCTCCCTACATGCCCCCCTCCGCCCCCTCGCTGGCGGCCCTCCACCACGCCCACCGCGGGTGCAGCTGGAATTCGTGGACTATGTGTTCCATGGGGAGCGCGGCCGCCGGGAGACGGCCAACCTGGAGCTGCTGCTGCAGCGTTGCAGCGAGGTCACGCACTGGGTGGCCACCGAGGTGCTGCTCTGCGAGGCCCCGGGCAAGCGCGCGCAGCTGCTCAAGAAGTTCCTCAAGATCGCGGCCATGTGAGTGCGGCCGGCGGGCGGTGGGTGGGGGGCGGGCGCGGAGGGCCCCCTCGCCCCTGCGGCACTCGCTGACTCCGCCTCCCACCCCACGCAGCTGCAAGCAGAACCAGGACCTGCTGTCCTTCTACGCCGTGGTCATGGGACTGGACAACGCTGCGGTTAGCCGCCTGCGGCTCACCTGGGAGGTGATGACACGGCTGCCCTTTCCTCTCCTCCCGCTTGTGCTGGCCGGGCTGGGGCGGGGGGCTGCGGCGGGCGTCCTTGGCCTCCGGGGTTCACCCAGGCGGCAGCTCCTGGAGGGTAGGGAGCCTTTGTGCCGAGCGGAGGGAGGCGCCCTCTTCTGGCAGGTCCAGCCCCCCGGGCGGGCACTCAGTTTGGCTAACGGACCCTGTCCTGTGCAAAATAGTAAAAAGCCGGAATCCCCGCCCGCGTGGGGCAGGCAGCCCAGGCCAGATGGCAGGCTTGGACCCTGGATTGCAGCCAGCACTCAGCGAGTCCCCTCGCGCATGGCGTATACCTAAGCAGAGACTCGAATTCCCCGGTGTAATTTGTTCCTGTGGGCTCTTCAAGCTCCCGGGACTGCATCAAGGGCTGACTCTATTTCCCCACCCACCAGCTGGCCAGCCCCCTGCAAGACAGCCAGGCCCTTTCCCCCTCTGACACCGGGGGATTAGCCAGAGCTGCCGTGAAACCCAAGGAGCTCCACTCTGACATTTCCTCTCCTTCCTTCAAACTCTCTACAGAAGCTGCCAGGGAAATTCAAGAACTTGTTCCGCAAATTTGAGAACCTGACAGTGAGTGGGTTCAGCTCTTTTATCTGCCCCTGGACTTGTACCCCAGAGGCCCTCTGTCCCCATAAACCTGTTTCCTCAAGCTTCCCTTCAAGATTTTTAGTGCCTGAGACTGTCCCCCACCCCCATACTGGGAGGGAAGAGGTGGGAGCATTGCTACCCCCTTTTCCTTGGAGGAGGGAGAAGGGTCACGCCTCTTCCCTACTTCATCCCCAGCTAGACACCCATATGTATGCTCTCTGATCAGAGATGGATCTAGGGCAGGAGGATGAGGGAGTAGGACACATCTTTAATGTGCACTATCTGCCCCTTTACCTCTCTTCCCTGAACATCAGGACCCCTGCAGGAACCACAAAAGCTACCGAGAAGTGATCTCCAAGATGAAACCTCCTGTGATTCCCTTCGTGCCTCTGATCCTCAAAGGTGAGAGTCACTCCTGTGCCCTTCTGGCCACACTCTCCATGCCCCAGTTCTGGCTCTCAGCCCCTGGCACTCAACTCTGAGTGCCCACCTGGAGAGGAGCCCCCTAGTGAGAGGTTGTAGGGGAGGGGAAAGGCCCTTTGGACCTCCTTCTTCCTCACATGGGTTTCTTTTCTATTCCCTAGACCTGACTTTCCTGCACGAGGGGAGTAAGACCCTTGTTGATGGTTTGGTGAACATCGAGAAGCTGGTGAGTGGCACTGCTGACCGTGGCCTGGGCGTGGAGGCTGGCATCCTTCCCCCTCTCCTGGCAACCCCCTAAAGACAGCAGCCTTTCTCCTTAGTGCCCAGCTTGCCTGACAGACTCCTGACTGTCCCCGGTGGCATTGCCGTGGCAACCCGCCCACGGGTGGCAAAGCTGACAGGCAGCTGGGGAGGGATGGGGCGGGTGTGTGTATGTGTGTGTGTGTGTGTGTGTGTGTACGCGCGCGCGGGTGCGCGCACCTCTTTCTCTCCCCACAAGCCGGTTATACCCCTCCTTTAGTTCTTCTGAGACCCTCCAGGATCAGATCCTGGAGGGAGCAGGGTCAAAGCAGCAGAGCTGGAGCAGAACACAGCAAGGGGAGTATTAGAGGGGGGAGCCTCTTTCTGAGCCCTTTTTAGGGCTCATTCCTTGTCATCTCCCAGCATTCAGTGGCTGAAAAAGTGAGGACAGTCCGCAAATACCGGAGCCGGCCCCTCTGTGAGTACCGAGCTTCTAACAGCCTCCTGGGGAGAGCTCTGCCTGAGCGGGAGGGATCTGGGAGGAATCCCTGCTCACTTCTTGATTTCCTTAAACTTGTCAGCTCTCCACCCTCTCTCCTTAGCCTTCCCCGGAGCCCTCCTGCCCAGCACCTGTCCCAATTCACACCCCTCTCCTCTGGCCAGCGTGCATGGAGAGAGGGAGAGCGAGAACGCGGTGGGTGGGTGGGAGGCTGGGAGCCTGAACGCTTTTCTCTTGTCACACCCCCAGGCCTGGATATGGAGGCATCGCCCCATCACCTGCAGACCAAGGCCTATGTGCGCCAGTTCCAGGTCATCGACAACCAGAACCTCCTCTTTGAGCTCTCCTACAAGCTAGAGGCCAATAGTCAGTGAGAACAGAGGTTCCGGTGGGCGCCCCGCCGAGGTCCTCGGGCACCTGGCACTCAAGCACTTTGCACGATGTCCCAACCCACCCCTGACACCTTTCCGCTGGGGCAACTTCTTGCCCCTCAGGGAAGAGTCAGATGGACTTACCCCTGGACTCAGAAGCCTGTCCACCTTGCTGAAATCCTCTCTCCCTTGCTCCTTCCAGCCCACACCCCACTTGGCTGGTTTCTTCCCTCGCAGGGAAGGGGGCAGAGAGCTCCTTCCTCTGTCCCCTCCCATCGAGGTCCGGTCCAGAGATGGAGCTTCCAACCTCCTCCCAAGCAGGCAGGAAATCGGCCCACCCTCCTGTCTCACAGAGCAGAATCATGGGAGGGGTTGGCAACCTTCCTCTCCAGCCGGGTCTGCCCTCTCCCTGGTCAGAGCCGGGACCCCTGATGTACCCCACTGGAATATCACATCGCCCTTGTGTCTGTGTGCCTGTGTGCGCCTGTCCCCTTGAAGAAGCAGGAGTATATCCGGTAACTGCGGGAGGGTGTTTTGTATGGAGAGGTCCTTCTGTTTGGTGCTGCCCTGGTGTACTGGGCCCCGCAATGGTGTGGGGGTGCTCTCCCCACCCCCCCCCACTCCCTGCTCAGCTCCTTTGGGTGCCCTGCATGCCCAAGCCTGTGGGCAAAGCCGTTCACAGGGCAGGGGGCATCCCGTCAGCTCTTGTGGGTCCCCCACTCAGGCCTCCCCAGGGTCTCTGGGTGGGCTCCAATGAGAGGGTAAGAGATGCTCAGGGAAACACAGGCCTTGGCTGCCTACTGGACGCTTCCTCCGCATTGCAGGGTGGGACATGGCGCCATCAGGAGCCGGGGGTTCTGCTGCCCACACTCCTGCTTTCGGGGAGTCTGCTGCTAAGAAGGGAGCTGTCATCTCCCTTCTGGCTCTTCGGCGGGACACCAACCACATGGTCTCTATCCTTCTTCCTGTCTTGACTCCTGCTGGTCCTCCCCATCAGAGCTGGGGTGAGGTAGACCCCTGTACCTGGGCTGGCAGCGCCCGGGAGTGAGAGCAGAGGGAATGGCCAAGGCTGTCAAGGCAAAACCAGACTGTGTTGATGCCTTTCGTACCTCTCTGTCCCCCCACCCTCTCCCACGGGGGCCTCCAGGGCAGAGGGGCCCAGCGCTCCTGGGAGCTACTGGGAGAGGTTTCCGGGCACAGCCTCGCCCCCCCCCCCTTTCTGACACCACCTCTTCCCCTTCTGAAGAGGCAGCGGCGGCAACAGCAAAAGCAGCTGCTGCTCCTGCTCTGAGGGTGTACATATTTTTTACCAAAAGCTCTGGAATTGTAAATTTATTTTTTAAAACTCAAAGAGGGGAAGAGCCTTGTATCATATGTAAACATTGTATCATAGGTTATGTTGTACAGTCCCTTTTATACAGCGGTCTGTCTGGTTCCTGCCACAAAACAGTGTATATGGGCTCCCTACCCCCAGCCTCACAGACACAGGCACTGTGTCCCGCCTCCTCTATCCCCCCGCCCCCCCAGACAGTGACCACAGCCCGCCCCCCGCCCTACTTCCTCCCTGTAGCTGTCCACGTGCCCTCCTCTCCCTGAGGCCACCTTTCCTCCTGAGCCTGCTTGGCAGCCTCCTCTTCTCAAGCGCTGGGGTCCACTGGTCCAGCCTCATCTGCTGCCCGCCCCTAGCCTTGATGCCTGCCCCACTGCTCTCCAGCTTTGCCAGCGTGAACCGTGTGGACCGCAAATAGGCTCGGTTGTCTGCAGAAACTGCTGGGTGGAGAAAAAGCTGATAAAGTCTATGAATCAAGCTGCTTGCTGTTCTCCATTCTGTTCCTCTGAGGCTAGGGCAGGGGGTGAGGGAGGGAAGAGGGACCCCCCCCCTCTCAGTGCACTGGGTCCCTCAGCAGGCTGCTCTGGAATGACTGGAAGTGTGGATGAGAGGGAAAGGCGCCAACCTCATGAGACTGGTCGCATGGTGTCTGGGACACAGACAGGTGCCACGGGCACGTGAGCTCGTTAAATGCTAAAGCCGTCAAGGCAGAAGGTGGAAGCTGGGAAGTCCTAGCAAAAGGGACAAGTCACAGGCGAGCGAGGGGACAGAACTGGGCCCCTAACTGAGATATGTCACTGCAGGCAGCGTGCACATCCCACCAGCCACTACTCAGACAGTGTGCACTATTCACACAACCGATGTCTACCACTTACACTAAGATGGGAAGCAGCTAGAGCCTAGTGTTCGGCCCTAAGGAGAACCTAAGCTTCAGGAGATGATACATATTCAAAAAGCCACACAGGAGCCCTCATCTTCCCACGTCACACACCTGTTACTCCCTGTCTTCTGCATCTCAGGAGATGCTCCTCCCATCACCCAGGGTTTCAAGGCAAGAATGCAGCACTTGCCCCTCCACACCTCCCTCTCAGCCCTCCCTCATCTCATCGGCCTGTCCTGCTGGCTGCAATTCCAGAACATATTCTGATTGGTCCACTTCTCTGGGACTCCTCTGTGACCCCCCTGGTGCAAACCACTCGCCATTCTCCCCTGGATGACCACCCCAGTCTCCCACCTGGCGTCTCAGCTTCCTCTGTCCAGCTCGAACCTCATCCCTCCACTTGGTTCTCACACCGTAGCCAGGTTGCTCTGTTAAAAACCTGAATCAGATCATGAATGGCTAAAATTAGAAACAGTGAGGGATGCCTGGGTGGCTCAGTCGGTTAAGCGTCTGCCTTCGGCTCAAGTCGTGATCCCGGAGTCCTGGGATCCAGCCCCACATCAGGCTCTTTGCTCCGCTCAGAGCCTGCTTCTTCCTCTGTCCCTCTCTCAGCCCCTCCCCTTGCTCTTTCTCTGACAAAATGTTTTTTAAAAAATAAAAACTGGGGTGCCTGGGTGGCTCAGTCATTAAGCGTCTGCCTTCGGCTCAGGTCATGATCCCGGGGTCCTGGGATTGAGCCCCGCATCAGGCTCCCAGCTCAGCTCCCTCTCCCACTCCCCCAGCTTGTGTCCCCTGTCTCACTGTCTCTCTCTCTGTCAAATAAATAAATAAATCTTAAAAAACAAAACAAAACAGTGGCAATACCAATATCCGTGAGAATGTGGAGCAACTAGGACCCTTATAGGCCACTGGGGGGAGTGTGAATTGATACAATCACTTTGGAAACCTGCTTGGCAGTGTCTACCAAAACTGAATGTACACCTAACCTATGACCCAGAATTTCCACTCCCAAGAGAAATCAGTGCTTGTGTGTACCGAGAGACCTGGACGACAGTCATCAGAGCACTTTCATTAATGACAGTGAAACTGGAAAAAGCTCAGAGGTTCTTGGATAAGTGGAGTGTGCTATCTTCTCACAGTGGAATACTACATAGCAATAACAAAGAACAAATGCTACTGGTGTGAATGAAGCTCACAGACATAATATTGAGTTAAAAAAAAAAAAAAAGCCAGACACATGACACTACAAATTGTAGGATTCTATTTAAGAGAAGTTCAAGAGCAGACAAAATTAATCTATAGGGAGAGAAGTAAAAATAGGGATTACTTGATGGGGATGGGGACTATTGACTAGGAAGGGGCATGAAGAAGCCCTTTGTAGTGATAAAAATGTTCTTTTTTTTAAAGAAAAAAGATTGACAGAGAGAGACACAGCGAAAGAGGGAACACAGCAGGGGGAGTGGGAGAGGGAGAAGCAGCCTTCTTGCCAAGCAGGGAGCCCAATGTAAGGCTCGATCCCAGGACCCTGGAATCATGACCTGAGCCGAAGGCAGATGCTTAATGACTGAGCCAACCAGGCACCCTGATAAAAATGTTCTAGATCTTGACCTAGGGATGGTTGTGTGTGTGTGTGTGTGTGTGTGTGTGTGTTTTCACTGAGTTGTGAGATTTATACATTTCACTGTATGTATGTTATATCTCAACTAAAATAATTCTGATCATAACACTCCTGTTTCCGATAACACGTTAAAAATCAAAATCTTCCCTCTCTGGCCCCCCTCCTACCCCTCTCCTCTCACTCGCCCTCCAGCTGCCACATTGACTCCCATTCCTCTCTCAGGGAAACACCTTTCTCTTTCCTGAGCTTTCCCTGACCACGTTGACCCCACCTCGCCCACCCCTTCCTCTCTGTTTCCTGCCCCCTGTATTGTCTTCAAGGCTCTCATCAACCTCTGATATAACTGGGCTCAAATTCTTTTTTTTTTTTAAAGATTTTATTTATTTATTTGAGAGAGAGAGAGAGGGATCACAAGTAGGCAGAGAGGCAGGCAGAGAGAGGGGGGAAGCAGGCTCCCCACTGAGCAGAAAGCCTGATGTGGGGCTCAATCTCAGGACCCCGAGATCATGACCTGAGCTAAAGGCAGAGGCGTAACCCACTGAGCCACCCAGGCACCCCAGGCTCAAATTCTTGCTAGATATGAGATTTGGCCTCTCTGTAGCTCTGATGAGAGCCTCCATGTATTTTCTTCATGCCTCCGCTCCTACAAGAATGTTAGCGCTTAGCTCTATGCTTGTTCACTATCCAGAGCCTAGACAGTACCTGGCGCAAAGAAGGCACTCAATACATGTTTGCTGAGTGAATAAATGAGGTTGGTTGAAATAGGAGCTGTAAGAGCACACAAGGCACAAGATGACAAGTGCTCTAGGAATGGAGCCAAAGAGATTCACAACTGGTCTGGGGATAGGGGTGGGGGACAGGAAAAGAAAGCTTCTTGAAAGAGATGACCCAGGACTTAAAGCAGTTTTGACGGCCGAAGTGTGGAAGTGGGAAGTCAGGGATGAGGTACTGGGAGGCACTGGGAGCTGTCCCTGCCCTGTGAACTGATCACCAGGGGAGCCAGATGTGTGGAGGTTGGACAGGTTCTGTTCTCCTCACAGGGTGCTGGTCTCACTCTGGAGGACTCCATGCCCTGGCCAGGTTCATAGGGGCCAGTCCCTTCTGTCCCTGCTCCTCTACCCCAGGAAGGGTAGGGAAAGCGGTATGGGTTTTTCCCCTTATCCCCATCTTGGCCATTTTCAGACCCATCAGTCATCTGCTCCCTTTCAGGGGTGATGATGAGAATTGACATTTGAAAAGGTGTCTTTTACCATTCACTATGCTTGCTTTTGTGTGCGTTCTTTCATTTCGTCTTCCTAACGAAGAGGTTGGCTCTATCAGTCTCACTTTCCAGATGAGAACTGAGGTCACGAGGAATTTCTCATTAGAGCCACAGAGAGGCCAAGTCTCATATCTAGCAAGAATTTGAACCCAGTTATTCTGACTCCAGAGCCCACAGTTTAAGATCTGCACAATCCTCACAGTTTGAATAACTAAGAAATATCTACCTTGTGCTTACCAGACTGCAGTGGCCACCTGACTATAGCTGGGGGGTGGGGTGGGGAGACTGTTCTTTCTGTTTCCTTCCACCACTCTGCCTGAATTCTGCCTCCCTGCGTGGAGAATGGCCAAGACGCAAGACGGGGTCAAGGGCTGTGGGCTGTGTGGGTAGAGGATGAACTCACTCAGTAGCCTCGCACAGCCCAGGCTGGTCTAGCAACGAAAAGGGTGAAAATGATTTGGACTGGTCAGAGGACCAACACAATCATATGCCCTCCTCATCAGGTGTGCAGAGAGGAGAGTGAAGAATTTAAGCAGTACCCCTTGAATCCACTAGGTGTCACCACCAAGACTACGTTCTCTTCACACTTGGGGATATATCGGGAGGAGGGTAGAGTATTTCTTGAGGGAATAGTGAATCTCTCTTATGGTTTATTTGCAGGCAGGAGTCAGAAGTTCGACCATCCCTGACTTCCCATTTGTATCTTTCATTCTCTTTTTTAATTTTATTTATTTATTTATTTATTTATTTATTTATTTATTTATTTGACATGGAGAGTGCGCAAGTTGGCAGAGCCATAGACAGCGAGAGGAAGAAGCAGGTTGCCCGCCGAGCAGAGAGCCCAAGGTGGGGCTCCATTCCAGGACCCATCATGACTTGAGCCAAAGGCAGACGCTCAACTGACTGAGCAACCCAGGCGCCCCTCATTCTCCTCTTTCTGCTGGCTCTTTCCCATTTAGCATTTAAACCTTCTCAATTCCCCCATTAAAAAAAAAAAAAAGATTTTATTTATTTGACAGAGAGAGACACAGAGAGAGGGAACACAAGTGGGGAGGGGGACAGGAGAGGGAGAAGCAGGCTTCACTTCAAGCAGGAAGCCCAATGTGGGGCTTGATCTCAGGACCCTGGGATCATGACCTGAGCTGAAGGCAGCTGCTTAACAACTGAGCCACCCAGGTGCCTTCAATTCCCCTTTTTTTTTTTTTCAATTCCCCATTTTTAAAAACACTTTCCTTGACCCTACATGCCTGCTCCGGCTACTGTCTCCTCTCTCACTTCCCATTCAAGGCCAAACTTCTGGAAAAGATTGTCTCCACGTCCTCATTGCCCTTTCATTCTTTTTTATTTTGTCTTGTTTCCCTAACTTTTCATCATGAATCAACTCAAACACAGAAAAGTTTAAAGATTAGGACAGTGAATATCCTTAAAACTTTCTAGATACTATAATTACCATTTTGCTAAATTGCTTTTGTTGTCTCTTTCCCTCTTTTTCTCCCTTTTCTCTCCTTGCAGACACACACACACACACACACACACACACACACACACACTTTTTCTTATGCTAAGCTATTTGAAAGTAAGTTACAAACATTATTATAATTTCACTGCTAAAAGCCTCAGTGAGAACCTCCGAAGGATAGGAACAAGTTCCTACATATCCACTACAGCATTATCACACCTAAGAAAGTCAGTAGGAATTCTACAATTTCACCTAATATCTTATTTGATTTTCCCTGGTTGTCTCAAAAATATCATTTTTTAAAAATATCTTTTTAAAAAGTTAAAAGAAGAGGGGCACCTGGCTGGCTCAGTCAATAGAGATGTGACTTTTGCCTTGATCTTGAGGTCTTGACTTCAAGCCTCATATCGGGGCTAGAGATTACTTTTTAAAAAATTACATCTTGGGGCGCCTGGGTGGCTCAGTGAGTTAAGCCTCTGCCTCGGCTCAGGTCATGATCTCAGGGCCCTGGGATTGAGTCCTGCGTCCGGTTCTCTGCTCCACACGGAGCCTGCTTCCTCTCTCTCTCTCTGCCTCTTTGCCTACTTGTGATCTCTCTGTCAAATAAATAAATAAAATATGTTTTTTAAAAAATTACATCTTAAAAAAAAAAGGAAAGAAATCCTGATCCAATTAGGGCTCATGCTTTACATTGGGTTCTTACATTTCTTTTGTCTCTTTTAATCTAAAGTAGCTCCTTTGCTTTCTTTTTTTCCCCCAACAACATTGACTTTTTGAAGTCTAGGAGAAATGTCTTGTAAAATGTCCCATTGTCTGATTGTTTCCCCCACGCTCTTGTTCACTTGTACTTTCATCCCCCCTAGTGTAATTTATATTTTTCTTTTTCTTAAGATTTTATTTATTTGACAGAGACAGAGATCACAAGGAGGCAGAGAGGAAGGCAGAGAGAGAGGGGGAAGCAGGCTCCCCGCCGATGTGGGGCTCAATCCCAGGACCCTGGGATCATGACCTGAGCTGAAGACAGAGGCTTAACCCTCTGAGCCACCCAGGCACCCATAATTTACATTTTTCTAATAGTCACACTTAAAAAGCAAGAAGAGGAGCGCCTGGGTGGCTCAGTTGTTAAGCATCTGCCTTTGGCTCGGGTCATGATCTCAGGGTCCTGGGATCGAGCCTGCTTCTCTCTTTCCCACTCCCCCTGCTTGTGTTTCCTGTCTCGCTGTCTCTCTTTTAGTCAAATAACTAAAATCTTAAAAAAAAAAAAGCAACAAGAAACAGATGAATTAATTTTAATAATATATTCTATTTAATTCAATGCATACAAAATATTATTTCAACATGTAATTGATATAAAAAGTACTAATGAGATCTTTCACTCTCTTTGTAGTAAGTCTTTGAAACCTAGTGTTCATTTTATATTTGCAACATATGTCAATTTGGACTAGTCATATTATTTTTTAATTTTTTAAAAGATTTTATTTATTTATTTGACAGACAAAGATCACAAGAGGCAGAGAGGCATGCAGAGAGAGAGGAGGAAGCAGGCTCCCTGCCAAGCAGAGTCTGATTCGGGGCTCGATCCCAGGACTCTGGGATTCTGACCTGAGCCGAAGGCAGAGGCTTTAACCCACTGAGCCACCCAGGCGTCCCAGGACTAGTCACATTGTAATTGTTCAATAGCTATATGTGGCTAGCGGCTCCGAAATTGGACAGCATATTTCGTTCTCAGGGATTTCTAGGGTTTAAATATTTTAGAGGAGAGCATAGGTGATGCTGTTAATAGCATTATACCAGACTGCAAATAGTTCCAGGTTGGCTTGCATTAGTGAAGGCTGAGTTTGTCAGGGAGGGATTGCCAGATCTTGCCAGATCTCTCCATGAAAATGATACATTTGTTCTCTCTCTTTGTTGTAAGTATGTAGTGATTTTTGTATGTTGCAAATATCCTGTTTATCCCAATCATTCATTCCTGTTAGAAAGTTATTTTTAAATGCATCATGTAATTTTTCAGTGCAAAACGTTTAAAGACTAACATAATGAATACCCACGTCTCCACCATCCAACTTAAGAAATAAAGCTGTACCCTGCCACTGAGGCCCCAGGTGTCTGTCCCCAATCCTATCCCCTTCCATTCTCCCGAGAGACAACCGCTTTCCTGTGTGCAGTATCTTTTCCTTGTGTTTCTGTGAACGTTTACCGTGTACATAAACATCTCAAAACAATATAGTTTTTGCATTCTGGGGAGTAACAATTTTATTGAGATATACTTCACATACACTAAACTAAACTAAAGTGCACAGTTCAATGACTTTTAGAATAACCACAGAACTGTGTGACCATCACCACAATCAAATTTAGAACATGTTCATCACCTCAAAAAGAAATTGTACAAGACTGTTTTTTTAAAAAAACTTTTTTTTTATTTGTTTATTTGACAGACAGAGATTACAAGTAGACAGAGAGGCAAGCAGAGAGAGAGAGGGAAGCAGACTCCCTGCTGAGCAGAGAGCCCGATGCGGGACTCGATCCCAGGACTCTGGGATCATGACCTGAGCCGAAGGCAGCGGCTTAACCCACTGAGCCACCCAGGCACCCCTGTACAAGACTGTTCTTAGCAGCATTTTTTTTTTTAATCGTCGAAAAGTGGAAACAACTCAGTGTCCATCAACTGATGAGTGGATAAACTAGAATGTGGTGTATCCATAAGATGAAATATTATTTGGCCAGAAAAGGGAGTGAAGGGCTGATACTTGCTACAACATGGATACACCTGAGGGTGCCTGGGTGGCTCAGTGGGTTAAGCCTCTGCCTTTGGCTCAGGTCATGATCTCAGGGTCCTGGGATCGAGCCCCACATCGGGCTCTCTGCTTAGCAAGGAGCCTGCTTTCCCCTCTCTCTCTGCCTGCCTCTCTGCCTATTGGTAATCTCTCTCTGTGTGTCAAATAAATAAATAAAATCTTAAAAAAAAAAACACAACACATTGAAAACATTATGCTAAGTAGAAGAAGCCAGGAACCAAAGCCCACATATTGTATGAGTCCCATTCACAGGAAATGTCCAGCATGGGCAAAGCCACAGAGACAGAGAGGGGATTAGTGATTACCAGAATATGGGAAGACGGCAGCACTGGGAGAGGCTATTAACGGGTATAGGGTTTCTTTTTGAGGTGATGAAAATGTGCTGGAATTAGATTGTGGTGATGGCTGCACAAAACTGAGAATATACTAAAACCTGTTCACCTGTCTACTTCATTTTTTTTAAAGATTTATTTATTTATTTATTTGACATACAGAGATCACAAGTAGGCAGAGAGGCAGGCAGAGAGAGAGAGGAGGAAGCAAGCTCCTTGCTAAGCCGAGAGCCTGATGCGGGACTTGATCCCAGGACCCTGAGATCATGACCTCAGCCGAAGACAGAGGCTTTAACCCACTGAGCCACCTAGGTGCCCCCACCTGTCTACTTTAAAGTGAGTAAAATGGTTTCCAGTTATGTGAACTTTATTTGCTTGCCTTGTACACAAATCCCTGCAATCTCTGTCTCTTGTCTTCACATGGTGTCCTCCCCGGTGTGGGTGTGTGTCTGAGTCCTCTCCTCTTCTTGTAAGGACACTAGTCATTGGATTTAGGGCCCACTCTAATCCCCTCCACCTCCTCTTGGTCTGCTTGACTTCAACTTAACTAATTTTATCTGCAAAGACCTTATCTCCAAGGAAGGTCAACTTCTGAGGCTCCAGGTGAGTGTGAATTGGGGGGGGGGGGCACTGTTCAATCCACTTCAAGATCCTGTACCTATTGCTTAATTCGGTTGTCTTTTTATTCCTGAGTTTTTAATATTCACACCTTTTAAAATTTTATATAAATACTGTCCTTCCAGGTATAGTGTTCCAGCAACTTTCCCCCCTCAACATTATGCTTGTGAGATTCACCCAGGTAAACACATGTAATTATTTTTATTTTTAAAAAGATTTTATTTATTTACTTGACAGACAGAAATCACAGGTAGGCAAAGAGGCAGGCAGAGAGAGAGGAAGGGAAGCAGGCTCCCCGTGGAGCAGAGAGCCCGATGTGGGGCTCGATCCCAGGACTCTGGGATCATGACCCGAGATGAAGGCAGAGGTTTTAACCCACTGAGCCACCCAGGAGCCACAAAAGTTGTAATTCTTAAAAACAAAAAAACAGGGGCGCCTGGGTGGCTCAGTGGGTTAAAGCCTCTGCCTTCGGCTCAGGTCATGATCCCAGAGTCCTGGGATCGAGCCCCACATCGGGCTCTCTGCTCAGCTGGGAGCCTGCTTCCCTTCCTTGCTCTCTGCCTGCCTCTCTGTCTACTTGTAATCTCTGTCTGTCAGATAAATAAATAAAATCTTAAAACAAACAAACAAACAAACAGAAAAAACCCCAAACAAAAAAACCAACAAACCAAACAAACAAACAAAAGAAAACAGAAACAAAAATCAGAACTCCAGTTTGGTTTTGTTGCTTTTCCATTCTTCAATACACTGCATCCGTGGCCCGCCCTCAGGACTCAATGAAACTGTTCTTGTCAGGGTCACGGACACCCACGTTACCATACTTATCTAATTGTTCTTTTGCTGGCATTTGATATTTTTGACCACTCTTCCTGCCTGAGCACTTATCACCGCTTCTAGGACAGTATGCTCTAGTATGACAGGATTTCCCTCCATCCCGTTTATCTCCATCTCCCTTGCGAGCCTTCTCCCTCAGCTTGGTCCTGGCACGTGGGGTGCCTTCGCTCTGTCTTAAGCTCTCTTCTCATCTCACTCTACACCTGGGCTTAGAGTTCATCCATTTCATTCTGCTCAGGGATCTATCACTGCCTATCTATCACTGCCCAACTGACTATTCTAAACTTAGTGGCCTAAAACAACCACTGTTTTATAACTTCTCATGATCCTCCAGGTTGATGGGGGCTTGGTTGGACATTTCTGCTGTCTTATTTGGGGTGTCTCATGTGGCTGAAGTTAGAAGGTAACTGGAACTGGAACGTCCATTGACAGCTGGTTCGCCTGTTTCACACTCTGGTGGCCACGACTGGAATGCTGGGATGTCTGGACCTCTCTGTCTCCATGTCAAATCTTTTCTCTCCAGATGATCTCTGTAGCAGGGGAGCTGATTTCCCACATGAGAGTGGAAGCTGCTGGGTCTTCTTCTTCTTCTTCTTCTTCTTCTTTTTTTTTTAAAGATTTTATTTATTTATTTGACAGAGAGAGATCACAAGGAGGCAGAGAGGCAGGCAGATAGAGAGGAGGAAGCAGGCTCCCTGCTGAGCAGAGGGCCTGATGCGGGGCTCGATTCCAGGACCCTGGGATCATGACCTGAGCCGGAGGCAGAGGCTTTAACCCACTGAGCCACCCAGGCGCCCCGCTGCTGGGTCTTCTTAAAGCTTGGTCCTGGACCTGGTACAGCAGGACTCCTGCTGTCACAGGTCAGCCCAGATTCAATGACTACAAGGAGTTCTGAGTGTAAGGGCCATCTTTGGAGAGTAGCTACCCCAGTTTAGGAGTCCCAGATTGCTAGGATTTCTCTTCTAACTTCCAGCCCCAAACATGCGGCGGCCTACTGGACCTCTCTTCCCTCCCTCCTCACCAGGCTCCTCAGGCTCATTCACAGCCCTGGTCACTCCAAGCTAAGCAGCTAAGTGTCAGTACCACGTGCACATAGGAGGTTAGCCAGAAGCTTGGGAGTCATCTTTGGCTCTTCCCTGTCCTTGGCCCTCACATTCCATTCCACTTCTTAAGTATCTCTAGAATTATTTCTCTCCATCTCTACTGCTCATACGTAATAATGATCATGGCTAAGATTAATGGGTGCTTTCCAAGTATGCACACACTTTGGACACATTCCACCCAGTCTTATCTCCATTTCATAGATGAGAAGCCTGAGGGTGATAGAGGTTGAGTAACTTGCTCAAAGTGTCACCCTATTCAGGAGTGGGGGAAGACCTGAAACTTGAGCCCTTTGGCTCTGGAGACAGGAAGTCTTGCCTCCAAAGCCTTTGTGTCCAGCTGGTGCCCAGCTGCTACTCAGCACAGGCAGCCATCATCTCTCACTTAGATGTCCACAGCAGCCTCCCAACAGGTGCTTCTGCCTCCAGTCTGGCCCCATCTAATCTATCCTCCATCGTGCAGAGGGATTTTTCTAGAAGGCAAAGGGGGTCATGGCACTTCTCTCCTTAAAGCTTTCAATGGTTTCCCTCTCACCTGGAAGATAAAACTGAACTTTTCACAACAGATAATAAAGTACTTCACAAATTGGCTCCTGTGAACTTGAGAGTGTGCCTTGGGGCAGTGGTTTTTCATGGGGGCATTCTGGAAATTTGTGGAAGCTTTTTTGTTTATCACCACGATAAGGATGTGCAGTATATTAGGCTTCCGGTAAGCAGGAATCAGGGATGTAAGAGTGCCACAATGCAAGGGAAGGATCCATGCAACCAAGATCCTGGGCTCCACGTGGCTTTCATTTTTTTTTTTAAGAGTTTATTTATTCATTTGACAGAGACAGATCACAAGTAGGCAGAGAGGCAGGCAAAGAAAGAGGAAGGGAAGCAGACTCCCTGCTGAGCAGAGAGCCTAATGCGGGGCTCGATCCCAGCACCCTGAGATCATGACCTGAGCTGAAGGCAGAGGCTTTAACCCACTGAGCCACCCAGGCACCCCTCCACGTAGCTTTCAATGTCTGTTTGGACACTCCATGTGAAAAATTCATGTATTAAAAAACAACAACAACACCTTTCTAAGCCTATAATCTATATCTCCATTAACACTATTCCCAAGGAAGGAGGGGACAGGCTTATTTCTCATTCACCCTTACCAGAAATAGAGCCCTGTATTCCTTTGGGGGTCCCATCTTTAGGACGGAGAATCTTTTGTTAAAACTTCCCGGATGAGGAGGTTCTGAGGTGTTTCCTTTTTCCAGGAGACATTGACAAAAGCTCAGGTTCACCTGGTCAGGCAAATGTCCTCAGCAAAAACCTGTCTCACTGTTTTGCTTTGTTTACTTTGTTTTGCCATCATTCCTTAGTCTTTCATCAAAGCATTTAAGATGTTTTTCAATATTATTCTTTTGTTGTTTATTGGGAGGTCTCCCAGGTCCTATTATCGAAAAGGCAAACTACAAACATGGAATATTTTTTGCACAAACTTAATATAACCTCTCTTTTTAATGAATACAACCACTGTGTTGTTTTGTGTTGTTCAGAACTTGGCCAATTCTTTCGCCATTTTGGGAAATCACATCACAAACGACAATGCAGGGTCATTTGGTATGGGCATTAACAGCAGACTCTGGAGACAGTTCTATGTTACAAGGTATGTGACTTTGGGAAGGATGGTTAATCATGCTGTGTCTCCGTTTCTTCATTTGTAAGATTGGGGGGAATACTACTTACCTCAGAAAGTTATTATGAGGCTTAAATGAATTATGACATGTGAAGTTATACCCATGTTACATAGTAACATGATGTTAATTAAATGTCAGATGTTACGATGACTTCATTGACCTAATTTCTGATAATTTTCCCTATCTCATAAGTTCTAGCTAGAGCTCTAGCACATCAAAATGCTTTCAGTTTTTGGAATGTGCCATGATTCTACCTTCCCTCTGCTCTGGAATGTTTTTCTCTGTCTTCTGCCTCTGCCCAATTCTTATTCTCCCATCAGGCCTCACTTAAATGTCACTTTTCTTCATGAAGCTCTCACCTAGTTCCTCAGGTGAGATGTCCCTGTATTCTACCTCTGTGGTTGCCTTTACCATAGAGTGATGTTATAGAGAAGGGCCGGGGGAGCTGACACAAGCTACAGTGGGCAGGGAATGCCTCTGAGGACGAGACACCTGAATGAAGTCTTATAAGATAAGAGAGGGGCAGAGGAGAGCCAGTACAAAGGCCTTGAGGAGCCACTTGGTACATTGCAGTGATAGAAACCAGGTCCACGGGGCACCTGGATGGCTCAGTGGGCTGGACCTCTGCCTTCAGCCTGGGTCATGATCTCAGGCTCCTAGGATCGAGCCCCTCATCGGGCTCTCTGCTCTGTGGAGAGCCTGCTTCTCTCCACACCGCCCCCCCTCTGCCTGCCTACTGTGATCTCTCTCTCTGTCAAATAAATAAATAAAATCTTAAGAAGAAAAAAGAAAGAAAGAAAGCAGATCCACACGGTATATGGTGAGCAAGGAGGAGACATGATGTACATGAAGTTGAAGAACTGGGAGTTTGGGTCTACCATCTCCCTGATCCAATCAACCCACCTTTAGACACGGAGGACTGCATACCTGAAAATCTTTACCTTCGCACCCACTGATCCCTATGCCTGGAATGTGTTCCCTGCCTTCTTTGACTGGTAATAAAATTCTACTCATCCTTCAAGGACCAGTTCAAAACCACTTACGAAACCTTCTCCCATTCTTCCGCAGGAGTTAATCACTCCCTCTTTGACCTCTCACAGCACATATGTCCCCATGACACTAATTACATGCTGACTTGTATCTCAGCTAGCTGTTTACATGCCAGTCTGCCCACCACACAGAGAGTGCCCGGAGAAGATAGGCTCTTAGTCACCTCTGTAACCATCTGATGGTGCCTAGCCCACAGCAGGTTCTCAATGAACGCTGTGACACTGACTAGTGGATGCTGCCCAGCACTACTCATGGCAGAACAGAAGGAAAACGAAAACAAAACACCTTATCAGTTATCACGTCTTCGCAATTGTTACTTGATTTGAACCCTCCAATAACTCTATGAAACAGCTGAGAGAGGCACTATGCCCCATTTTACAGATAGTGCAGCTGAAGCCCAAGGGCACACAGCTAGTGAGTAGTGAAAATTAAAAATCCCAATCCCGTCCCTTACTTTATATTCAACTCAAGGAAGGATGACAGAGAGACGCAAAGAGCGTTTTGAGGATATAAGGCAATGGGGTTAGCTATAGTGCAAAAGAGCTTTCGTGAGTGGACTAGGGAGAGATCCTTATTCAGCTGGAAGGAGTTAACAGCAGGGAGGGCACAGTATTCCTCTCCCGAACCCAAGCAGCTGGAGGAGTCAGCAGTACCATCCGCCAGCCCTGGAAGCTAGGGAACCCCCCCCCCCAGCATCCCCCAACTTCCCCCCAACCCCCAGGCCCGCGGAAGAGACGGGTGTTAGGGTCAGGTGTCTAAAATGACGTTAAGGATGACATGTTAGCAAGAGCCTGTCTCTCTGTTGCTATGACAACAGGAGCTTGACTACTGGGCCTTGCAGGGTTGGCTGAGGCGAGTCCTTCGTTAACTCTAAATTAGGGAAGGACTTTTACCGGGTGGGTGTGTGCGCGCGCGTGCGCGCGCGTGCGCGCGGTAAAATAAAGACGGGAAAGGTATGTTCAGGACTCTAGCTCATTCTCGCAACACGTTAGCTACACCTGCGCAATTTTAAAAGACTCGATGCGTAGGCCATACCCCAGACCAATTAAATCAGAATCTCTAGGCTTCAATATCTGTTTAAGTCTTCGCCGATGACTCCAATTGCAGTCCAAGTTGTAAACCCCGCTATTAAAAGGCAGGCGGAATCCTAGCGACCTTCCCAAGATGGCGGCTACCTTACGGCTTCCGCCTTTACGAGCGCCGGCAGGGGGCGGGCTTCCCAAGGAGCGCATGCGTGTAGTTCTCTTCGCTCCCGGCTACCTCCTCCTCGCTCCCCCGCCTCCATTTTGTTCGCGGACGCTGGGGACGGTGGGAGCAGATCCATTTCCGGGTTGGCAAAAGGGGCGGCGGCGGCGAGAGAGGGAGATTGCCCGGGAGCGAGCAGGACGGGACGAAGCCGGAGCGGAGGTGGGGGAAGATTCGCTCCCGGGGCTGCTGCGGCTAGGTCGGAAAGAGGCAGAGGAGACTGGGTACGTCGCTGAGGTGATCTGTGGACCTGAGTGGGAGGGAGAGCCGCGGGAGGGGGGATTGGGGCGGGGCTTGAAGAGAGAGGGTATATTGGGGGAGGGGCCTGAGGGAGCGAGGGGTCCTAGGGGGCGGGGTCTGAAGGGTGAATGGAACGGGGGGAGGCTGGGTCTGAAGAGCCTGGAGTAGGGCTTGGGGAATCTAAGTGGGGAGGAGTGGTCGGGAATTGGTGTGGGGAGAGCCCTGACTGAAAATGGGAAGAAAGGTTATTGAAAGACAGGAAATAAGGGATCCTGAAGGGTTGGGTAAGGTGAGTAAGACGGCAACTCAAGAGTGAGGGACAAGTGACCGTGCGCAAAAAGGGAGATGGGGAGGGAGGACCTGTTGTGGACAGGTAATTAACAGGATGCTCTGAGTGAGGAGGCCCCTGTGACATTTTGGGGATTGAGTTGAGTGAAAACCAATGGCTCAGAGGATGATTCGGGGAAACTGCTTACCGTTGAGGGAATCCAGAGAGCCGTTGGTTGAGAAGGAATCAGAGTTGAGTTAAAGGTTGGATTGAGAAGTGCTGAGTTGCTCACGGGAGCAGCCTAGAGTTGAGGGTTCAGATTGGAGTGGTGTGAAGTGAGGGCAGATGGATATCTTCAAGTCTTCGAGGTGGGCAGTGTGTGGTGTTGAGTTACTGATCAAGAGGAAAATTCTTAGAACACACGGGTGAGGAGCTGGAGGAAGTTGGTGTGTGCTGGAATTCATATTTTTAAAGGGATTTGAACAATCTGTTACTGCTTTGGACTCCCTCCCCCCACCCCCACCCCCAGGAACCACCAGCTTCTTCATGGTGTTATTTTTGCCTTACTGTTTTTTGGATGACTTACTGAAAGTTTTTACTAACCTTTTTCTCCTCTTACAAACCAAAAGAGAACCTCAGGGAATAAGGACTGTTCTAGCATACCTATGGATTTACTGAGTAACTTTGAGGCAAGTCATTAAACTGTCTCTCTCTCTCTTTTTTTCCCCTCTTTGAAAGACAGGATTGGTTCCTCTCTGCCTCTAAAAGATTGTGTTAACTAAATGGGATCTTTGAAGTGGTTGCAAAGAAGTAATCTTTGAGAATATGATTGACGTATTGATATTTAGAAGACGTGTGTTTCTCAATTTCTTCTTCTCAGTCTTGCTGCATATGTTCTGCCAGGGAATAGATGATTTTTGATTTTTTTTTTTTAAAGATTTTATTTATTTATTTGTTAGAGAGACACAGCGAGAGAGGGAACACAAGCAGGGGGAGTGAGAGAGGGAGAAGCAGGCCCCCTGCCGAGCAAGGAGCCGAATGTGGGGCTCGACCCCAGGACCCTGGAATCATGACCTGAGCGGAAGGCAGACGCTTAACAACTGAGCCACCCAGGCATCTCTAGATGATTTTTGATTTGATACATGTTCAGTTTTGTAACTTTTCTCAATGTCAACTTTTAGTAGCCCCAAATTTCATATTATTATGTTACATTGTATTGACTCTCATTCAGATGGAGATAGGCAAGTTAGAGCTGGCACTGAATGAGGTTAATTGATGTGAGAGAATGCAGTGTTTGATTTTACTTTTGCCAAACACTAACTTTTCTCATGAACCCTGAGAAGTCACTGAATAATCATATTCTAGACATACTCACTGAAAAATTGTATTCTAGAAAAATCATATTCAAGACACTGAAAAATCATATTCTACATATTCTAATTCTTTTTCTTTGGCCCAGGCACATTGGCCTCATTGCCAGGTGGTGGGGAGCAGTGTGTTTGTGGATAGTTTTAGCTTCTTTATTATTATTATTTTTTAAGATTTTATTTATTTATTTGACTGAGATCACAAGTAGGCAGAGAGGCAGGAGAGAGACGGGGATGGGGGGGGAGCAGGCTCCCCACTAAGCAGAGAGCCCAGTGCTGGGTTCGATCCCAGGACCGTGAGATCATGACCCAAACCAAAGGCAGAGGCTTAACCCACTGAGCCACCCAGGCTCCCTAGCTTCTTTATTGTTAATATTTTGAAATCTTGACTATTCCAACTTTCTCTTTGGGCATAATATTCTAAACACTTTGCCTGTAGTGGACTTATTTAATTTAGCTTAGAAGAAGTGTTCCTGAAAGTCTTGGCATATCTGAGATCTGATGTGGATTTGCTTAGGGGGGGGCAGTTTCCAGTTCTACCTCATACTTGATATGAGAGTAGTGTTTACTTCAGTTGGTACTGATTAGTTATGTGATGTCAGCACAAACTGGAAATGCAGGGGAAGGTGGAAGGTGGTGAGAACAGTGGATTTTCCAAGTTTTATTAATGGCTTTTAAGAGGGAAGAGAGAAGCCCTGTTCCTCTTGAAGAGAAATTTGTCAGATGTTCTTTCTTGACCTCTTCTTTGGGAGAGTAACGTAGTGTACTTGAGTCTGTTTTTCTCTTGCTCTGAAGTGATTCTGAAAATCATGGGCCGCTGGTTCAGACTGTTTGAACAAACCCTAGTCTTCCTCCTAACCCCAGCAAGAGCAGGAAGGGCTTCAGGCTATAGAATATGTACTATATACTTATTTGGGGGTTAAAACCTGCTTAATATTTTGCTGTTATTCAGCCACAGGATCTCTTTTTGGTTTATTTTTCAGAGGGTTTGGAAATAAGTTATGGGGGCTCAGAGGTCTGGGCAGGGTTTTGGCTTAGCCTACTTCTTTAACATAGGATTTTCCATTTTTCCTATCCTGTCACGTTTTTCCATTGATCTATTTGAGCCAGTCCTAGGTGGAAAATGGCAAATTACTATTTCCCCCCTCCTTTTTAGCCTCTGCTGGACATGTTGTCTCTGTCACAGTTTGATACCTCCAAAGTGAAAGGATTCTTGACTGCTTTAAATAGGGAGGGTGACAGAAGCTGAGCCGGGTTTTCTGGGCAAGAGAATGAATTCTGTCAGAGCAAAGAATAGTTGGAGAGACACAAACTGGGACCTTAAGCTGTGACTAACATTTTGGCAACATGCTTCCCTTTGCCAAATAACTTCTTTTCTTCTCGAGTGTGATTGTTGATCTCCTTCTCAAAGTAGTCTCTTGTTGCTACTGTTCTCCACACTGCTCTGGAGCAGAAGTTGGCAGAGTTCCGGTTGACCGTCTCTTGAGGGATATGCCCCGGATTAGAGTAGATGGGGTGTTCCATGTCAAAATGAGGTTCTTTGGCAGATCCTGAGGGCTGCTGTGCAAGGGAATAGAGGCAGTACTCTTTTCTGAGTGTTCTTGCACCCCTTTATGCTTTTTCTAAATTCAAACCTGTTTCTTATTCATCTGCTGATTAAATGCAGAGTCCTTGCCTTTGCCTAGCTTTCAAAGTCCACGGCATTGAGGAAAAGAGAAAGAAAGAATTTCCCACTTTTTTTTGTTCCACTCTCACTCCCAAGCCTTTTAGCCTAGGGAGCCACAGGCTAAACTCATGAGCACTTATTGGTAGTATTATAGAGGGGCATTTTATTGTGTTTTTTATTTTTAGAGAGAGAGTATACATGAGTGGGGAGGGGTAGAGGGAGAAAATCAAGCAGGCTCCACACAGAGCTCCAGACCCAATGCAGGGCTCGATTTCACAGGCTTGAGATCATGACCTGAGCCAAAATCAAGAGTCGAACACTTAACTGGCTGAGTGGTCCAGGGGGTATTTTGAAATGCTGAATAGAACTTTACGGAGATGGGTACCTAGGTGGCTCAGTTTAGTATCCAACTTTTAATTGCAGGATTGTGAGTTCTAGCCTTGCGTTGGGCTCTGTGCTGGGTATCGAGCCTATTTTAAAGAAAGAAAACTTTATGGAGAAAAACAGTGTTAGGAGGGAAAACAGGTGATTCATTTGCTAGTGTCTGTGTCAGTCTTAGATCTCTTAAGATTTTGGCTTAACATGCAGAAAGAGCATTTGGAGGCAAGTAAGTTATCGAATTTGAAAGGCAGGAATTGGCTCCTATTTTGCCATATAACATGGCAAAGTTATGAGAATTTAGAATGGCTATACTAAGTACTTGGTTCTACTTAGTAAATGCCTTTTCAGTGTGTTCTACTTAATAAATTTTCGTTTTTTAAGGGATAATTAGTTGAAAATAACTTTGTCTCCAGTAGGTCTTGGGATGGATTATGAAGATCATTTCTTGCAGTGGCCCTTGTAACATTGGAGATAACCCCAAAACAAAGCTCTCTGGAGGCTCTGGATTCAGCTTCCTCCTGTCATCGTTAGCCCAGAGTATTCTGTTCTCCATATTCGGGTTTGGGAAACGAACAGGTTCAGATCCAAAGGTTTTGACTCTGATCCAGGGCTTTGACTGTGGTAACAAACAGGATTATTTGGAGTTGTGTTTAATCTTGTCTCAGATATTTCTTTACTGAAGAATGTCTTGAAGTTTGGCAAGTCTGTCTATCTGAGGAATGTATATTGATTTCCTCACCTTTCTTACAATTGGTTTTCAAATAAATTTTTAGTTTTTTGAACTTTGTGGATTCAGATTAAGCTCCATTTAGATTTTGAGGCCCTCTCTGAAAATAATTTAGTTTTAGTCAGTGTTTATGATACTTCTTCAGTACAATTCATCGACCTACTTTCTAAGCTTATAAAAATGCTGAATTCAATAAACCATTTTTTTCTCCCAGTAATCCCCTCTGACTATGAAAACATTCTCCATATGTCCAGATTGGGACAATTTAGTTGCAAAAAAAAGGTGGAAATTTTCTTCTGAAGTGGTATCTAGTATGGGACAGGTTATCTGAGATTTGTGGATAAGTGAGTTTTCCTTCTATTTCCCCCTCCTAGTCGGTGCTCAGCTAGCAGGTGGGATCACAACGTCATTTAAACTCCATCACTGTCTTAGAAGTAAGGATAGGACTATCTTCAACAAATTTTATTTATTTATTGTACAAAAAGCTTAATTTTATTTTTAGTAATGTCTATACCCAACGTGGGCTTAAACTCGTGACCCTGAGATTAAGAGTAGTGCACCTTTACCAACTGAGCCAGCCAAGGTGCCCCTGGCAAATTTTATTTTTTAAGTGGATAATACATTTACATGGTTCAGAATTTGAAAGTTAAAGCAAGCATACTGAATAGTCCATCTTTTCTGCTTGTGTATTCATCAGTCCAGTTTGTCTTCTTAGGGACAGCTGATGTGTTCAGTTTCTTAAGATCTTTTCCAGATAATATGTTCATATAAAGTATATATATGTGTGTGTGTACACATTTTTTGCTTTTCCTTATAAACAAATGTAGCATACTGTTAGTACTACTTGCATTTTTTAAAAACTTGCTTTGACAGTCATTCCATATAAGCAGTAAGGAGATTTTGGCACCTGCCCTAAATTGGTAGACATTTTAAATATTTCCAGTCTTATACTATTACCAATTATGCTCCAGTGAATGACCATATATATTTGGCCCTTAGCATGAGTGACTGTATCTGTAGGGTAAATTATAAGTAGAATTGCCAAAGCTGATGTGTTTTTAGCCCTGTTACTCATTTATTTGCAAAGAATTTTTGAGTTCTACTTTGTGGCAAGCATTGTGCTTCATCAGTGAGCAGAACTGACTCAGCCCTTGCACTCGTGCAGCTGTATGGTCTGGTGGGGAAGACGTCCATTAAACAATAATTAATTACTGCTGCTGTAAATCCTGTGGAAACAGCTAATGGGAAGCCTAATGAGGCTGATTGAGAAACAGGGCAATGAGGGAATGTCCTTAAGGAATTGACATTTAAGGCGGAAACCTAAATTAAGGGGGGCAGACCAAAGAGTGTTGCAGATGGAGAGCATGGCATAGGTGAAGGTCCAGAGGAGGGAAAGAACATGGCTGTTTTGAAGAATTGAAGGAAGTAAGTGCCAGTGTGTCTGGAGCTTGGGGAGCGAGAAGTAGAGAGGTAGGAGGTAAGGCTTCAGGGTTGTGAGGTCTCCAAAAAAACCATGTAAAAGTGAAATTTGAACCAGTCTTTACAGGAGAGATTTTTTTTGTTAATATTAACATATAATGTGTTACTGGTTTTAGGGGCACATGTCTGTGTTTCATTAGTCTTAACTCAATACACAACGCTCACCACAACGCATACCCTCCCCATTGTCCATCACCCAGCCATTCCATCCTCCCACCTCCCTCCCCTCCAGCAACCCTTAGTTTGTTTCGGGAGATTAAGAGTCTCTAATGGTTTGTAGGAGGGATATTTTTTGTCAGGTTTTTTCACAGATACTAGTTTACTAGTGTTAATTCTGAAATCATCAGTATCATAAATCTGATGCCTGTACAATGGAACTTTTTTTTTTTTTAAGATTTTATTTGACAGTGAGAGAGATCACAAGTAGGCAGAGAGGCAGGGGGAAGCAGGCTCCCCACTGAGCAGAGAGCCTGATGTGGGGCTTGATCCCAGGACCCTGAAATCATGACCCGAGCCGAAAGCAGTGACTTAACCCACTGAGCCACCCAGGTGCCCCACAATGGAACATTTTTCAGAACTTTTTTGGGGTGGCTAGGTGATGAACATTGGGGAGGGTATGTACTATGGTGAGCGCTGTGAATTGTGTTAGACTGATGAGTCACCTGTACCTCTGAAACCAATAATATATTATATATTAATTAAAAATAAAATAAATGGAGGGGGAGGAAAGAACTTTTTTGAATAAAGGCTATTTTATTTATTTTTGAAGATTTTATTGATTTATTTGACAGTGATCCCAAGTAGGCAGGCAGGTGGGGGTTGGGGGTGCAGGCTCCCCACTGAGTGGAGAGCCTGATGCAGGGCTTGATCCTGGGATCATGACCTGAGCTGAAAGCAGAGGCTTTTTGACCCACTGCCCCAAGTGGGTTTAACCACTTTAACCCAGGCGCCTTTAACCCAGGTGTCCCAAGGCTATTCTTTTTTTTTTTTTTTTTTTTTAAGATTTTATTTATTTATCAGAGGGAGAGAGGGGGAGAGAGTGAGCACAGGCAGACAGAATGGCAGGCAGATGCAGAGGGAGAAGCAGGCTCCCCGCTGAGCAAGGAGCCCAATGTGGGACTCGATCCCAGAACGCTGAGCAGCTGCCCAACCAACTGAGCCACCCAGGCGTCCCCCAAGGCTATTCTTTTAGTCTTGATTTCTTCTAGGTCCAGCAAATTAAATTTGCATGGCTGGGTTAAATCTTAAAATTTTAAGAATCTTCGAAATTGGTTTGGAAGTTAGTGATTATTGGGGAACCACTCTGAGATTCTGGGAGATGATGAGTCTATGGCCATACTACCCTGACCACACCCAATCTTGTCAGATTATGGGGGATGATGAGATGGTTAGTTTGCCAGACCTGCTATTTAGGAAGAGAAAACCTATTTACATCTTGAGAATATTGACTGTTTTTTGTAAGCCTCATACGGCTACAGAGAGAGCACAGATGTTCTCATTATGAACTGGTGACTATAATACTCTGTTGTACTCGTCATCTAGGCCATATGTCTTAACGTGATGCATAACTCTTGTTGGGCATGCAAATGAATCAGTAGTCCAAAGGCCATTATAACTCTGAATATATGAAAGCATTTTTATCTGCAAGTGCATTGACTTTTGTTCAGAAATCATAGTACTCTTGCTCAAAGCCCAGATAGCCCTGTTCGATTTAGTACCTTTCTTGTGTAATTGGATCAGCTTGCCCTGTTTTCATAACTTAAAGTAGAATCTTGGTTCAGCAGCCCAACACTAGTGAGCAAGGAATGAAAATGTGCAAATTTTTCTAGCATTTCAGCAAGAAGCGTCTTTGTATCTGCTGGCTTAAGGGCATTAGAGCAGGAGAAGAGACTCCTCAACAATGAAAGTGACAGCTTTGTTATTAGATTATCTGTGGTGAATTGGGACTTAATATATTATCTTTGAAATGAGGTGTGACACTTCTCTCCATGTGAAGTCTGGATCAACGTTTTATGGAGCATCTGTTTAAGTTTTCTTTCAGGACTTTTCTAATGGAGACTGTCATCACTGGATTTGCCTTACTTCTGACTGTTGTCCGTATAGGCTTTTCCACTTGTCTGTCTGGGATGTGCGGAATGAAGGCTGGCACATGGAAGCTGAGGCCTGGTCACGTAAGACCTGGCTGTGCTACAGTGAGAAGAGCTGTTTTATGTCATCATTAACTCGGTTTCAGCCTCCCTTGTAAGCAGCCTTGTAATCTAATTAACAGTTTCTTTAAAACAAATGATTTCTTAGAACTTCTAAAGATTATTTTTTAAAAGATTTTATTTATTTGACAGAGAGATCACAAGTAGGCAGAGAGGCACGCAGAGAGAGAGGGGCAAGCAGGCTCCCTGCTCCCTGCTGAGCAGAGAGCCCGATGTGGGGCTCGATCCCAGGATGTCCTGGCCGAAGGTAAAGGCTCAATCCAATGAGCCATCCAGGTGCCCCCTTCTAAAGATGTTTTGACCACAGATGTTGGTTGTTTTTGTTTTTCAGTTAGTTGTGTTAAATTGAAAACAAAACCTAAAAAAGGAGCTAAGGTAATTGATTTTAAGGTCTGACTCTCTGTTTTTGTGCCTACGTTTGAAGTTAATTTTGGTCACAATTTGTTATAGTGGCCTGGAAGTTCCTCACATATCTGACATGTGGTAGAGTAAACTCTGTGGTGGTGAATGTTGTTAGGTGACACCATGCTGTGGCAGAGATTGAGGTCACATTAGGCACCCTGCTTTCATTAGAGTTAGAGTTGAATTGGAGGCGCAGGTTTCAGAATTAAGCATAATGGCCTTTTAATTATTTTGGTTGGTTTGGGATTTTCTGCTGTTCTTAGTTACACTGGTAACAGATCCAGTACAGACATTATGTTTTGGAATTGTGGTCAGTCTGAGGTTTGGTTTTGCTTATACAGTGTTAGGATTTTTGGGGTTTTAGTAATTAAATGTTTGGATTTTTTAATTTTCACAGTAAGAATACATAATTTAAACAGTCAATAGTACTAGGAGACAGATTAAGAGAAAAAAATAGCTGCTCCATCTTTCCTTAATTGTCCCGTTACTTTTAGTACTTTTTTTTCTAATGCATATTATTTCCATATTTTTACATAGTATGCTTATACTATACTTATACAGTTATGCTTATATTGTTATTTCTTGGTCTTTCCAGTCTTAGGTATTATCTGTTGAATTTCTACTATGGAAGATGATTTGGCATTTTTTTAAAAAAGATTTTTTTATAAAGATTAATGTATGTATTTATTTTTTATATAGCAAGGGAGGGCACACATGTGTAAGTCATGGGGGAAGGGCAGAGGGAGAGTGGGAGAAGCAGACTCCATATTGAGTGTGGAGCTCAACACAGGGCTTGATCCCATGACCCGTGAGATCATGACTCAAGCTGAAATCAAGAGAGGGTGCCTGACAGAGCCACCCAGGTGCCACAAAGATTTTTTTATTTTTAAGTAATCTCTACACCCAGTGTGAGGCTCAGACTCAACCCTGAGATCAATAGTCACATGCTTTACCAACTGAGCCAGCCAGGTGCGCCTGATTTTGCATGCTAACACTCAACCCTTCCTGCTGTCCTCCTAATACAGATCCATCACAGTTTTGATTAAATCAACATTTTGTATGTTTTCATTTTTATTTTTTTATTTTTTAAATATTTTATTTATTTATTTGACAGAGATCACAAGAAGGCAGAGAGGCAGGCAGAGAGAGAGAGGAGGAAGCAGGCTCCCCACGGAGCAGAGAGCCTGATACGGGGCTCGATCCCAGGACCCTGGGATCATGACCTGAGCTGAAGGCAGAGGCTTTAACTCACTGAGCCACCCAGGCGCCCGTGTTTTTATATTATATATCAGAGTTCAGTCAGAGAAACAAACCATTATTTTTTTTTTAAGATTTTATTTATTTATTTGACAGCGAGAGATCGCAAGTAGGCAGAGAGGCAGGCAGAGAGAGTATAGGAACCACGCTCCCTGCAGAGCAGAGAGAGCCCGATGTGGGACTTGATCCCAGGACCCTGAGATCATGACCTGAGGCAGAAGCCTCAGTCAGAGGCTCAACCCACTGAGCCACCCAGGTGCCCAAAACAAACCATTCTTGATATTTCAAAGAGGATATTAGATGCTGACAAAAGGTCATGGGAACACCACCTTGCAGGGATTCTAAGAAACTGCTGGTATAAATAATCTTGGCTGTCCAGGCGCCTGGGTGGCTCAGTCAGTTAAGCGTCTGCCTTCGGCTCAGGTCATGATCCTAGCATCCTGGGATCAAGCCCCGAGTCGGAATCCCTACTCAGCAGGAAGCCTGCTTCTCCCTCTCCCAGTCGCCCTGTTTGTGTTCCCTCTCTCACTGTGTCTCTCTCTGTCAAATAAATAAAATAAAATCTTAAAAAAAAAAATGTAGTCTTGGCTGTCTTAAATACCAGAGTAGGCAATATGTAGAATATTGGAAACTTGCAAAACCACGTATCTGTCATCTGCTAGAGACCACGCATTTGCTTATAGCTGCTAGAAGAGCGATAATGGCACATACCTTTCTTACAATCTTCTAGGTCTTGAGTGAGTGACTCTGTACTGATGGAATTTAAACTACAACCTCATTGACACAGCATTCTGGGAAATGTAGTTTTCCAGGTTTTCGGTCTCCCCTTCTGTCCCCATGAGCCAGAAGGGGGGGTAGAGATAAATGTAGCCTAAAGAAGAAAAATTAACTGTGATTATACACTGATTATACTATATTTCCTTATATATTTTTCTTTTAAATAATCATTCTCATTCTTTTTTTTCTTCCTTCCTTCTGCTTGATTTATTATCAATCACTAATTCATCCCTAAACTCGACAAAAGTATAAATCTTTTCAGTACAAATACTTTAATGGAGCTTCTTTGGGAGGCTTTATGAAAAGGTTCCATTGGAGGGGGCATTTTGGGGGCCTTGCATGTTTTGCCTGCACGCTGGTTGGACGTTTGACTAGATATAAAATGTTATATTGGTGATGGCATTTCTTTGGAAATTTTAAGCCTCGTTTTGTGGTCTTCTAACTTTTAATAGTCATATTGTGAAGTCTGATTTTATTCTGATTCTGGATTCTTTGTATGGAATTTGTTTTTTCTTTGAAAGATTTTAGGGTGTTGTCTTTACCCCAGGTATTCTGAAATAGAATGATATGTGACTGTGTACTTTCGTGTGACTATTCTAAAATTCATCCGGCTTGGCATTCAGTGGGACTTTTAGTCTGAAGCTTATTTTGATTTTCTTGTGTTATATTTTTGATAATGTATTTTTTTGATGGTTCTCTACTTTGTCTTTCTGGGAACCCTTGTTATCCAGATGGTGAAATTCCTACACTGGTCCTCTTGATTTTGTTTTTTTCCCCCTCATGATTTTGTCCTTTTTTTTTCCCCCCTCATTCCGTTTTCAGATATTCTGAGCTTTTTCTTCTAGCTCTTCTGTTGTACTTTTAATATTTGCTATCAATGTTTTAAATTTCCAGGAGCTCTTTTTGTTCTCAGAACTTTAAGATTTTTACACGTTGTTAGAAATTGTTTTGTTTACTTTGATTCCTGTCTTTCCTGTTAGAGATTTTCTTCAAATGTCTGGTAATTTTTGGCGGTTTACTTTTAGGAATGAGGCACTCATAAGCTCTGAGTGTGGAGCCCTGGCTCATCAAGTGGTAGGCATCACTGTAGGGTGTACTGGCAGCTGGTCATTCTCCCTGGAGAGGACTCCTCCAGTCTCCTGCCTAGAGAAGACAAGCCCAGCAGCAGGTGTTTTGGAGCCAAATGGGGGAACAGAGCTGGGGAGGGAAGAGGTCTCATCAGTGAGTAGATAGAGTTACTCGATCTCCCTATTTTCAGTATGATACTCCTGCCCTAGGCTGTAACTGCTCACTTGGTTCAGAGGTCCTCTGCCTGGCAGCATGGGCAAGGGGAAGAGGGGATCTCTTTCTTGTATAAACTTTCATCAGTTCTCCTGTTTTAGCCCCTCCAACCACCCTTTGTTCAGAGGTACCAGGTGCCTTCAGTTTCTGAGTTTTTTCTGAGTTTCTGTGGTGGGAATTTACCTTGTGCTGGAAGCGTTTAACTTTTTCCTTTCTGTGAGGTTACTTGTCACCAGTGCATGTGCCTTCCAGCTTTCCAAAATTTTGTTGACATCTTTCTGCCGTTGCGTCCTTTTCCCCCTCCCTCCCTCCTTCTTTGTTTCTTTTTCTTTTTTTCTCTCTTTCTTTCTTTTTAAGGCTTATGCCTTTAAAAACCTCCCTTTGCTGTCATTTTAATGGTGTTTCATGAGGGAACACTGATAAATGCCTGCCACACGTTTATGTTTAACCAGTATGTTCATCAGCTTTTTCTTGCTGCTCTCCATTCAGTCACAGTAGCCTGGGTGTAATTGAGTACTAATACTCCTTCAGAACAATGTTTTTCAGACTTCCCTAACACCAAGAATTACTTAAGGTGCTTGTTGAATATACAGGTCTCTCTGCTGGAAGATTTCTGATTTTAGTAGTTCTGGATTAGGGCCTAGGCAAGCGTGTTTGTTTTAAAGAGATGCCCTAAGATGTGTCTTATCTTCAGGCAAGTTTGGAAACTCTGTTTTAGAAAGGTTTTCTAAATCTTTATTGCTCCCAAGTCTCTAAGGCAAACTCCTCAGGCTTCAACTAATATTGCTTTTGTATTCAGAATGTGTTTTAGTCTGTCTGGCTTTGGTCTGGATTTCTAAGTTAGAGTGTGTGTCCTTCATCTGATTAACTGCCCTATTCTCTGGTTAAATGCTGGCTGATGGTAATAACGTTGGCCTTATGTGACTTCTTTTTTTTTTTTTAGCCACCATTTCTAGACCCATTGTGTGGTTGTGTCGTTCCTGGCCTGTGTGGATGGAGAGGAAATATTAGTTATGAACATTGAGCTACTCTCTGCATCATTTCACCGTCCAAATCCAAGAATCTGGTAAATTTTTTTTTGTGAAGTGGAAAATTGACTCAGGCTTTGAAAACAGTTGTACTAATTATCTGCCTTGGATTTATGCAGCATCATTTTTGGAGATCTTAAAGGTGTGATTTGAAGTTTGTTTTTAACTTCCATAATATGAAAGGGCACATTCTCTTCTCCTTTTTGTATTATGGATCCCTAAGGCCTGGAAAAGCAGAATGGTGTACCTTTTACTACCCGTCTGTAAGGCATCTGGAAATGAGGTGTTCGCAGCTTCTCCTTGGTTGCTTTGTGTTGTGTGGCAGTCAGGAACCAAATAGTACATGTCTTATGTTGTAGAGGCCAAGTGTAGGCTCCTAGTTCTTAGTTCTTGGAAATCTTGTGGCTGTTACTAGCTAAAATGTAGCCTGAGGAAGTCATGTTGGCTCTGACATAGAGCTGATTTCCATTCTAAGGCAAACAGCTCCATAGAAACAGCTCTTAATATGTTTTTGTAAGTTCCTTTGAAACAGTTTTGGTGAATGAAGTCACAAAAACAGTGAGAAATCTAAAGTGTTACTGTCTCACAGAGTATTGATTACTCTCCATGTTATGAAGTATTCCTTTGAACTGTTGCTGATTTACTGCAGTTGACTGTTTCTGTACACCTTTCCCCACCTTTCCAATACTTTAGTGTTTTCAGGTTAACAGGATTTTCTCTTTGCTTAGAGGGGTGTAATAGGGGCTGGTGATGTTTGGTGAGGTCATTCCCTGATCTCTGTTTAGGATGATTTTCAGACAGTTAATTTACAGTTACTCTTTGCATTAGTTAATCTGTAGCCATCTTTTTAAAGAAGCCATTCTTTGCAGCTGTGGTTATTTAATTGAACATAAGAGTAGACTTCTCATTGATTTGTCATCATTTTAGATGTGAGGACATGGCTCCTGGGTATTTGGGAATAACCCATGGTTTCTCATATTTACTACATCAAGTAGTATGTGAATAAGTAGACTTCTGAGTTTATGTTTTTAGGGCTTTATTTATATGTTTGTTTATTTTTTATTTATTTATTTGACTCAGACAGGCAGAGAGCACAAGTAGGGGAAGCAGCAGAGGAAGAGGGAGAAGCAGGCTCCCTGCTGAGCAGGGAGCCCAGTGCAGGGCTCAGTCCCAGGATGCTAGGATCATGACCTGAGCCGAAGGCAGACACTTAACTGACTGAGCCTCCCAGGCACCCTATTTATTTATTTTAAAGATTATATTTATTTACTTGAGAGAGAAAGAGAGCAAGCACAGAGGAAGAGGGAGAAGCAGATGCCCACTGAAGAGGGAGCTCAATGTGGGACTTTGATCCCAGGACCGTGGGATCATGATCCAAGCCAAAGACAGGCACTTAACCAACTGAGCTACCCACGAGATTTTTTTGTTTTGTTTTTTTAAAATGATCACCTATTTAATTTAATTTAATTTTTTATTATTTTTTTAAGACTTTATTTATTTATTTGACAGAGAGAGATCACAAGTAGGCAGAGAGGCAGGCAGAGAGAGAGGAGGAAGCAGGCTCCCCCCTGAGCAGAGAGCCCAATGTGGGGCTCCATCCCAGGACCCCGGGATCATGACCTGAGCCAAAGACAGAGGCTTTAACCAACTAAGCCAAAGAGGCACCCCTGTTTCTAGGGTTTTAAACAAATCTAGGTCAAGAGGAAAGTGTCACATTAGGAGGAAAAGCTGTATCGTTGGGATGTATACTTATGTTTCTTATTAGAGAAATAATATTGAAAGAATTTCATTGTACAGTTACATATCTTTATTCTACCTCTTTTTCTCTTTCAGGGTTGTGTGCTGATTTTAACAGTGAAAAGTTATTGATGTGGAGAGTAAAACATTCAGGCTTAGTTGTAGGAGTTGTAGGATTATCAGTTTAAATATTCATGGTGCATATGTGATTTTTTTTTTTTTTTAATCACTTGTTTTGGGTCAGTCAGATTTGCTGCGTAGTTGAATTTCCATGATGGAAAATGCCTGCAGTTGGAAAAATGATTCTTTCCCCTTCGTGGAGTAACCTTGGAGTTTTAATTAATTCCATCTATGCATGACAGAAATGTATTTCACCAGAGGTTTGAGTGAATTGAATTTCAAGGGGGAAGGTAGCATCTTTTCCATTGAGAGAAGAGGGCTGTGAATTATTTTTAAACTATATAAAGGTTTTTTTGCATGGGTTGAGGAAAGGGTGATGAGATACCTGTAACATGAAAGTTATTGTCGTCTGTTTCTTTTTATGTAGAAAACTAAAATGCTTTAGTGGAAATCCTCCACTATATTCTTTCCTAGAACACATAAAGGCATGTTCATAATTCTGTGTTGACATCAGTTCCCACGTAATTGTAGGAACCTGTTTGGCTCCTGCTGTTTGTTAGTCTCCTCGAGTGGCATGTGAATACTCTTAGGTAGCTTCTGGCACTTCTCCCATGTTGGGTTCTTTGGTTTGGGAACTGGATGCCATTGTGTTTACTGTGGTAATGAACTCCTAACTTGCCATGCTGTACTGCTTTTCAGGAGCAAAATTGAAGGGCAGGTCGGCAGGCAGACATGATCATCAGATGATTTTTTAACCTGGAAGGCTTCCGGTTAGTATCTAGGTCCCTAGCTGTGCTTAAACCAAGTCATCAATGGCAGTCTGTGGGATGAATGAGATAACTGATTGAACTTGTTTACTTTGGGCGTGGAACTGTTAATGGGTTTAAACTTCTTTCGTATAGGCATAGTGGATGGGGAAGGATACTACTTTTAAGGGGTTTGGAGCATGGCCTGTAAGGTCTCAGAGTTCATCTTCTACCACTCTTTTCTGTACTCTGTTTTAGCTACCTTGGCTTTCTTACTAGTTCTCTGACTTGTCAAGCTTGTTCCCATCTCAGGCTTTTTACTGGCTGTTTTTTAATTCTTCTTGGAGTGCTCTTCCCCCATATCTTCATAGGGGTTGCTTTACTCATGGAGAGATTTCTTTGTGAAGAGCCAGCCCCCCTCCCTGCAACCCTATCTAAGAGAACACTCCTGGCTCGGCTGGGTGGCTCAGTCGTTAAGTGTCTGCCTTAGGCTCAGGTCATGATCCTGGAATCAAGCCCTGCCTGAATTGGGCTCCCTGCTCAGTAGGAAGCCTGCCTCCCTCTCTCTCTGCCACTGCACTGCCCCTGCGTGTGTTCCCTCTCTCACTGTCTCTCCCTGTCAAATAAATAAAATCTTAAAAAAAAAAAAAGAACACTCCTCCATACTCCTACTTTCACCCTTCATGATTCTTTTTTTTTCATTCTTTTTTTTTATGATTTTATTTATTTATTTGACAGAGAGAGATCACAAGTAGGCAGAGAGGCAAGCAAAGAGAGACAGAGTGCAGGAAGCAGGCTTCCTGCCGAGCAGAGGGCCCGATGCTGGGCTTGATCCCAGGACCCTGGGATCATGACCTCAGCAGAAGGCAGAGGCTTTAACAAACTGAGCCACCCAGGCACCCGTTTTTCCATTCTTTTTATCAGTAATTGAGATGCAAGATTTTGTTTCCTTGTTTATTTCTTCCACTAGAATGTAAGCTCCAAGATTGTAGAAACTTGTTCAGCCTCTAGAACTGGGTTTATCAATCTCAGCATTAATGAGATGAGATGATACTTTTTTGTGGGGGGCTGTCCTATGCATTATAGAATGTTTTCTGTTCATTAAATGCCAGTAGCACCCCCTAGTCATGATAATCAAAAATGTCTCTAGATGTTGCCAAATGTCTTTTGGGAGACAGAATCATTCCTCTTAGAACCATTGTTATAGAACATTGCTTTGAACCTAGAGCGTGCTTAAGAAAATACTTATTGAGTGGATTAAGTGATGGGTGCTCAATAAATATTCACTGGATGATAAATAAATTCAGCAATGAATTGCTGAATGAATGAATTCAGCAAGTTAAAAACTTTTGGAGCACTAAACCAAGCACATAGCCTCCTTGTTTCTTCCTTTCCTTTTTTTTTTTTTTAATCTTAGGTATTTGTCAAAGAGAGAATACATGCACACACAAGCAGGGGGAGCAGCAGGCAGAGGGAGAAGCAGGCTTCCCTGATGAGCGACGAGCCCGATGTGGGGATCAGTTCCAGGACACTGGGATCATGACCTAAGCCTAAGGCAGACCCTTAAACTAAGCCACCCAGGCAGGCACACCTCATTTTGAACTTGTTTTTTTTTTTTTTTTTTTAATGGTTTAGAGACAGGGAAATAGTTTTCTTTTTTCTTTTTAAAATTTTACTTATTTATTTGACAGCGACACAGTGAGAGAGGGAACACAGGAGTGTGTTCTCCTTGTGCGAGTGAGAGAGTGAGGAGTAAGAAAGGGAGAAGCAGGTTCCCGCTGAGCAGGGAGCCGGATGCAGGGCTTGATCCTAGGACCCTGGGATCATGACCTGAGCTGAAGGCAGACGCTTAACGACTGAGACATCTAGGCACCCCTCGAACTTGTTTGATGTGAATATTTTTAGGGTTTGTTGTTTGGTTATGAATATTTGATTCATTAATGGGTTTTAATGTTTATGCTTGGAAAGTTTGCCACCCACCTACCTGAATTACTGAAGCCACATTAGGCAAGGCTGTATTAAAGTTCTTTCTGTCTGGGATTACGTACTCCACAAACAAAAACCCCATTTTGCAACGTGACTTTCTTTGTTCCAGAGCAACTGGCTTTCCATTTCTGCTAAACATTTATGTTCTGTCTCTATTAGGTTTATTTTGATTTGAACTGTTGAATAAGAATTCCATTGAGGGGAATGTCTAGAATCTTTCCTCTTGAAGACAAAAGTCTTCTCTAGATTACCTGGAGAGAAGCGTAGTCAGAGTTATTGGTCTTTCAGAGAGGATCTTGAAATGCCTCTTTCATCTCTCTCTCTCTACTTTAAATTTATTTATTTGAAAGAGACAGAGCACCAGTAGGGGGAGCGGAAGGCAGAGAGAGAGGTAGAAGCAGACTCTGCACTGAGCAGGGAGCCTGGGGCGGGCCTCTGTCCCAGGACCCCAGAATCACAACCTGAGCTGAAGGCAGCTGTTGAATCAACTGAGCCAGCCAGGTGCCCTTCTCTGTTTCTTTATATTGGGGGGAGGTTTAATAGGATATTAAAGACTTGAACGTGGGGGCACCTAGTTGGCTCAGTTGGTGGAGCCTGTGACTTTTGATCTTGGCATTATGAGCTCGAGCCCATGTTGGGTATAGAGATTACTTAAAAATAAAATCTTAAAAAATAAAAAATAAAGAATTGAACATGTATTTCAGAAAGGAGAGAGGGGTGCCTTGGTGGCTCAGTCAGTTAAGCATCTACCTTTAGCTCAGGTCATGATCCCAGCATCCTGGGATTGAGCCCCACATCAGGCTCTCTGCTCATCAGGGAGTCTGCTTCTTCCTTTCCCTTCCTCCTCCATTCATGCTTGCTCTTTCTCCCTCTCTAAGATAAATAAATAAAATCCTAGGGTGAGCAAAAAAAAGGAAAGAAAAAGAAAAAGAAGGGGCACCTAACCTAGCTGGCTTAGTCAGTAGAATATGTGAATCTTCATCTCCGGGTCATGAGCTTGAGCCCCATGTTGGCCATAGAGAGTTACTTAAAAAAAGAAAAAAAGAAAAAGAAAGAGAGAGAATTTTCTTTTCTTTCTTTTTATTTTTAAGGGAAAGAAAGAGGAAGCATTTTTTTTTTTAAGATTTTATTTATTTATTTGACAGACAGATGACAAGTAGGCAAAGAGGCAGGCAGAGAGAGAGGAGGAAGCGGCCTCCCTGCTGAGCAGAGAGCCTGATGCGGGGCTTGATTCCAGGACCCTGAGATCATGACCTGAGCCAAAGGCAGAGGCCTTAACCCACTGAGCCACCCAGGTGCCCTGAGAGAGAATTTTCTTTTGATTGGTTTGGTATAGCAATTTCCTACTATTTTCACCAAATTCATATTCATATAACTGATTCTTGTAAGGTAAAACTAAAGCCCTTGAGACTTTGCTGAGGGAGAGAGCCTGCTTTTTAAGTCAGTTTTTTTTTCTCCCCTATGGGATTTTATTGGGTACTTCAGTACAAAAACTAATTTACTTGGTAATCAAAGTTGAGATGAAAGGAAAGTACTGTTACCTAAGGTCTCTTAGCATGAAAGTAGATAGCATTTAGATTTAGAATTTAAAAAATTTTTTTCTTTTAAAAAATAACTTGCAATTGAAACTTGAGTTATATAATAGCAGAATGCCATTTGAATAAAGGCCCCAAATGGTAGTAACTAGTATACTTTTGAGATAATTTTAAATACATGAGAAAAGCAACAACTAAATTGGATTCTTCATTTATCAAATGTGAAAGGTCAACATCTTTGTACTTGGGAAGTCTCCTGTTCTTAAAATGTGGGAATACATATTTGGAATGAATTGTTAGGAAATTGAATAGAAAAATAGGTTTTGTCTTTTGAGGAATAGAAGAGAGTGCTTTTTGAAAGTGCATTGCTTGAGTTTTATGAAGACGTCTCTGATTTCTGTGATAAATTTGACATTAGGAAGATATGAAATAATGCTCTCTGATCTTGCTTTCAAAGAAACTGACTCCTGAGGATGTGAAAAGCTTATTCCATCATGGTTTCTACGATAGAAGGGCTTAAGAGGGGAATAGGAATTGGTGTGTTGCTGAGCTGGAGGCAGCCTCACAATATTTCTGAAAATCAAGGTCTCTGAAGAACACAGATGGTGAGGTTTGTAGTTCTAATTTAAAAGATCAAAAAGGAAAGACTTAAAATTCTGTAAAGAACCCTTTTCTTTCTTCTTAGGTTTAATCTCAGAAATGTTACTTTTTAAAAATTGCAGTACACAGTGCTTCCTGAAAGCCTGAATTTGTCCTTTGATTAAAAGTAGTCGGTCACAAAATTTATCATTCTGTGGGGTACCTGGGTGGCTCAGTTGGTTGTGTGTCCGACTCTTGATCTCAGCTCAGGTCTTGATCTCAGAGTTATGAGGTCAAGCCCTGCATTGGACTCCATGCTGACCACAGAGCCTACTTAAAAAAAAAAAAATTGTCATTCTTTTATAAAACTTTATGAGTGTTTTTGGTTTGCTTGTTTTTAACTAAAAGTAGTTTTCAAAGCAGACCCTCTGCTTTGGATTAGTGACTGTATCATATCAATATTAAATTGGTTTGAATAAAGGTTTGGGGATTTGCAGCAGAAGGAATGATGTATTCATGTAAATTTACTGAAGTTGCCTGCTCTTGGGAAACACAGAGCTGTTTATATTCTACTAATAAAATAAAAATTTGGGGTGGGTTGAATTTTCATTTGGTGAAAATAGTAGGAAATTGCTATACCAAACCAATTTCCATCACAAATGTTTTTTTGTGGTGATTAGTGAAATAGCAGGGAATCATAAGATCTAGATTTGAGTCCTAATTCTGCAGTTTACTCCAGAATGATCTTGGGCGGTGCCCTTAGATCATTCTCTTCTCTAGTGTGCACGCATGCAATTGCATTGCACCTGGAGCTTTAGTGTCCTTGCCTGTAAAATGGGAAGCAGTGATCCTCTACCGTAGATCCTCTACCATGTATCATCGTATACACAGTGTCACCAATAGGAGCATGTCACTCATGCAGCCTTTGTGGAGGCAGAAGAAAGGTTGAGAAGCACTGCTGGTTGTTAGCATGAAAGCCTGTCCATTAATGGTAGGTTTTGTGTTTTTTGTTTGTTTGTTTGTTTTAGTGCATCTGTTTTGAAATTAGAGTTTGAATTGAGCCTACTTTAAGAAGGCATCTGTAACTGTGTAATATATTAGTGGACTTTTCCAGTGGATTGCTTTAAAAAAAAAAAAAGATTTGCTTTGCTAGAGAATTACTGTTTTGCCTTATTAACGGTGTTCACTGTTAGGTATAAGGTTGTTCCACTAAGTGATTTCGTACTTTGTAGCATATAGGTTGGATCACCTGTGGATAAGAAAAGAATTAGGGACTTACCTGAATCTCTTTTCCTAGTCATTTTTGGAAACAGTTTCAGTCCTGGCAATGGCAAAGGTAGGTAGTACTGGAAACTCAGAAAAGACAGGAACTGAGGTGACTGGAATTAGTTGAAAATGTTTGTTTCTGGATAGATTATTATTTTTCCTATTGTTTTCTGCTATTATTTACCTATTTATTTATTTATTTATTTATTTTTAAAGATTTAAAGAGCACACCAGAGGTAGAGAAGGGGGAGAGGGAAAGGGATAAGCAGATTGCCTGCTGAGCATGGAACAATGAATGGTCTCCATCTCAGGACCCTGATCATCACCTGAGCTGAAGTCAGGTGCTTGAACGACTGAGCTACCCGCGTGCCCCTCTGCTAGCTTTTTAAAAAGGTGCTTTGGTGTAACTGTCAGAATGAACCCAGAGAATTAAAAAAGAATAAGTTTTTTATTTTTCTCTTTCTCTTCCTTTTATTTTAAATTTGCGTGCTCCTCCATTATAGATTGATCATGAAGATTTACTATTTTGATCAGTTTTTTTCCTTTCTTTCTTTCTTTTTTTAAAGATTTATTTATTTATTTATTTGACAGACAGTTTACAAGTAGGCAGAGAAGCAGGCAGAGAGAGGGGGGGAAGCAGGCTCCCCACTGAGCAGAGAGCCCAATGTGGGGCTGGATCCCAGGACCCTGGGATTGTGACCTGAGCCGAAGGCAGAGGCTTTAACCCACCCAGGCACCCCAGGTTTTTTTCCTTCTTAAGATTTTATTTATTTGAGAGAGAGAAAGACCATGAGGTGGGAGAAGCGTCAATGGGGTGGGGGGTGGGGGGAAAGCATGGCTCCATCCCAGGACCCTGAGATCATGACCTGAGTCAAAGGCAGACACTTAACTGACTGAGCCACCCAGGTGCTCCTATTTTGATCAGTTTTTAAAGTCTAGTGTGTTAGATCCCTGGCAAAGAAAAACTAAACTTAGCTTTGAAACCAGACATCAGGAGGTATTTCCTTTAAAGGATGGTCAGCTGCTCAATTTGTGAAGTGAGTTCAGACATCATTCCCCATGGGAACCATCTAGCCAAAGTCTAGTTGTCCGAAGTCTGTTGTCCAATTCTTTGTGATTGGAGCAAAAAGCTCTGTTGGGCACCCAGCTTATAGTGGTATTATTGGAAAGGTTGGGATTGTGAAGGTCTCACAGTTGTGTTTCTGATCAAATTCTACCTGCCTCTAAAGATTCTTGGTTTTTAGAACCTTTGGAATATTTGCCCTTTCCGTTCATCATTGAGAAAGTATTTAAATGGTTTTGGGAGCATTGAGGGAAATGTTAAAGTGGGTATTCCTTTATTCACAGGGAAATTTTGTTCAGAACCAAACTTCCTCAGTGGATTGCAATGCGGGTTCCATCTTTTAGGCTTGTTTTGGTACACATGGTCTTTCATTTGTGCTAGGGGCTACCTGGGAGATTTCCTGTGTCCTAATCTCATTAATCACCTTGCTTGGAAGCAGTTCTTCCCTGGATTAATTTGTGAAGTTGATTATCCTGTCTTGAACCTTTCTTGTCATCTGTAAGTTGCACTCCCAGTGATAATGTTATTTTGGCTTTGACTTTTTGAGGGGAATAGGGGTGTCAAGAAGTGGGATTCCCTTGGAATAGCTTTTTGGATGAATTAATTGTTCTTGACGTTTAGTTTTATTTTTGCCCTCTACTTTAATGTCTTAGGGCAAGAGAGTTCCCTGGTTTTAGTCTCATTTGTAAAGTGAGGATCTCTTACAGACTGTAACAGGAGGACAGCTATAGTTTTGTTTTTGTTTTTTTTTTTGTTTTGTGTGTGTGTGTGTGTGTGTGTGTGTGGCATGATAAGTAGCTAAATTCTCACATGGTATTTATACTCTGATCAGATTCCAAGGATGTGACTATACTGGGAGTCAGTAAACTATGGCCCACAAGTCAGCTCTGGTCCATGGTTTGTTTTTATAATGCCCATGAACTATGAATGGTTTTACATTTTTTTTTTTTTTAAGATTTTATTTATTTGTCAGAGAGAGGGAGAGAGAGCGAGCACAGGCAGACAGAATGGCAGGCAGAGGCAGAGGGAGAAGCAGGCTCTCTGCCGAGCAAGGAGCTTGATGTGGGACTCGATCCCAGGACGCTGGGATCATGACCTGAGCCGAAGGCAGCTGCTTAACCAACTGAGCCACCCAGGCGTCCCGGTTTTACATTTTTAAAATGTAAAAATGTAGTTTTAAAATGTAAAAATCCAGAGAATGAGAAGACGGGCCATGCATTGGGAGAAGATATTTGCAAAAGACACAGGTGATAAGGGATTGTTATCCAAAACAGACAAAGAATTCTTAAAACTCAACAATAAGAAGACAGTCATATTGAAAACTGCAGAAGACCTAAACAACACCTCACTTAAGAAAATATACAGATGGGAAGTGAGCATGTGAAAAGTTAAACTTCATATGTCATCAGAGAATTGAAAAATTAAAACAGTGAGATTGCACTACTACAGACCTACTAGAATGGTCAAATTCTACAACACTGACAACACCAAATGCTGGCAAGAATGTGCAGCAGCAGGAACTCTCTTTCATTGCTGGTGGGAATGCAAAACCTTACAACCACTTGGAAGACAGTTTGACAGCTTATTATACAATGTAACTCTTACCATACGATCTGGCAATAAGTACCATCAGTGGTACTTACTCAGATGAGCCAAAATTTATGTTCCCACAAAAACCTGCACAGGAGTATTTTTAACAGCATTATTCATAATTGTTAAAACTTGGAAGCAACCAAGATGTCCTTCAGTAGGTGAATGGATAAATAAACTGTTGTACCTCCAGACAATGGAATATTACTCAGCACTTTAAAAAAAAAGGAGCTGTCACGCCCTGAAAAGGCATGGAGGAAACTTAAACGTGTACTACTCATTGAAAGAAACCAATCTGAAAAAGGCTGCATATTATATGATTCCAACTATGCGACATTCTGGAAAAGAGGAAACTATGGGGACAGTAAAAAGGATCAGTGGGGAAAGGAGGAATAAACAGGCAGAGAATAGATATTTTAGGGCAGTGAAGCTATTCTATGACGCTACAACATGTAGCTGTCATTATACATTTGTCCAAACATACAAAATAGAGGTTGGCAAGAGTAAGCCCTAATGTAAACTATGGACTTTGGGTGGTAATGAGGTAGCGATTGTATCAAATGTCCAACCCCAGGATGTAGATAGTGGGAGAGACTGTGTATGTGTTTGTGCAGGGGCAACAGGAGTACATATGGGTATCTTTTTGCACTTTTCTGCTAAGTTTTGCTGTGAACCTGAAACTACTTTTAAAAATAAAGTTTATTCTTTGATTTATTCTTTGATTTGTTTTGACATTTTTAGAATAATTTTTTTAAATGTCAAAACAAATCAAATAATAAAATATGACAGAGACTGTATATGGCCTGTAAAGCTTAAAATATTAATTTTTTTAGCAGGGGAGGGAGAGGCGCAGAGGGAGAGAGAGAACCTTAAGCATGCTCCACACCCAGCACAGAGCTTGATTTCACAACCCTGAGTTCGTGACCTGAGCCAAAATCCAGAGTCAGACTGAGCCCCTCTGGTGCCCCAGTATTGATATTTATTATCTGGCCATTTACAGAAAAAGTTCACCAAGCCCTGGACTACTATCACAGAGGAACTAGGGGATGAGTTTCTCCTTCATGTCATGCCCAGTCTTCTAATTCTCCTGGGTGTCTCTGATGGCAGAGTTCTCATTGGATTTCCATTTCATTTGCAGGTATATGAGTGACCTAAAGCTGCAAAGTGAAACGGAGAGAAAGCAGTGCCAACTGCGAGCAGGGCAAGGATGCCAATTCCTCCACCCCCTCCACCGCCGCCTGGTCCTCCTCCACCTCCCACTTTTAATCAGGTAGGTAGTCTTCGCACCTGGGTATCTCAAAACCTTAATGGATACATAGGGCTTCCTGGTGTAAGACATACTGTACTCAAAGATATGTGGTATAGAAACAGAGAATAAGTAAAGTCTCTCTTCATTAACTAGTTCTGATTTCTGAGAGGTCCTCTTGGGACTTTAATGGCTTGTTTTCTTGGTCTGTTTCAGTCTAAATGGAGATTTGTTCAGGTTACATCAGAGTAGTCTGATGTCTAGTCTTTTGCCCCTAAAACTATTTGTTCTATAAAGGTCAGTACAGCATTTCTCTGGCATCATTGAGGAAAGGGACGGTAAATCCTAGTGGTTGTTTCTTGCTACTATTTCATCTCCTTCTCTTCTCTTCCAAACCAGTTCATCCTAAAGCCAAGTCTTTGAAGTCTACCAGCCCATCGAAAAAAGGAGTTTCTGGAAAATACTATTAAGAAGACTTAAAGGTTTAATAATGGGAGGGAAAAGCAGTGTGGTTTCTGAACCAAGGAGGCAACCATTTTTACTATATGTGGATTGTGACATCTGGTGTCACATGAGAAAGAAGCAACCTGGGTGCTTTATCGTTCTATTTTTTTTTTTTTTTTTTAAGATTTTACTTCTTTCTTTATTTCTTTCTTTAATATTTTGTTTATTTGTTTGTGAGAGAGAGAGTAGGGGGAGGGGAGATGGAGGCAGAGAATCTTAAGCAGACTATGTTGTGAGCACAGAGCCTGACACAGAGCTCGGTCTTGTGACCCTGAGCCAAAATTAAACTGGGCAATTAACTGACTGAGCCACCCAGGGACCCCTTAAGATTTTATTTATTTATTTATTTGTTTGTTTGTTTTAAAAGATTTTATTTATTTATTTGACAGAGAGCGAGAGAAGGAACACAAGCAGGGGGAGTGGGAGAGGGAGAAGCATGTTCCCCTCTGAACAAGGAGCCTGATGCTGGACTCAATCACAGGACCCTTGGATCATGACCTGAACCAAAGGCAGACGCTTAACAACTGAGCCACCCAGATTCCCCTTAAGATTCTATTTTTAAGTAGTCTCTACACCCAAGTGGGGCTTGAACTCACACCCCAAGATCAAGAGATGCATGCTTTACTGACTGAACCAACCAGATGCCCCTGTTTTATTCAGTTTTGTAAAATTTAGAAGTGAAAGGAACTTTAGGGAATGAATACCTTGGTGGGGGAATTGTTACTTAACAGATGAGAAGTACTGCCTTACAGAGGAAAAGCAACTTGCCTAGCTAATTTATTTTAGAACTTCAGGTCTGCCAACTTGGTTTTTTCTCTAAGTTCCTATTTTTAGACATTTTGTTTGAGGATATATATGAACCCCCTTTCTGGATGAAATTTTATATGGAAGTCCAATAAGTGCAGTAGATAAAAGCAGAGCTGCTTTGTTTATAGTGGGATTCAAGGACCCAAAATATATCCATGGATCTCTTCTGATGATGCCCTGCATCATGCTGTCTTAGTCATTTACTCAGTAGCCTTTTGTTGGGGCTTACTGAGTATCAGAGACTTGATTAGGCATATAACTTAGAAAATCCAGATAATTGGGGCACCTGGGTGGCTCAGTGGGTTAAAGCCTCTGCCTTCGGCTCGGGTCATGATCCCAGGGTCCTGGGATCGAGCCCTGTGTTGGGCTCTCTGCTCAGCGAGGAGCTTGCTTCCCTTCCTTTCTCTCTGCCTTACTTGTGATCTCTCTGTCAAATAATTAAAATCTTAAAAAAAAAAAAAAAGAAAGAAAGAAAAGGAAAGAAAATCCAGATAATTTTACTCTGAATTTCTATATTTCTCGAGTCTTTCCCAATAAGCTTTATTTATATAATTAAAGAGAGGCAAAACATGCAGATAAGAAAAAGAAGCAAATAAAAATAATCTGTAGTATCATTGCCCAGAAATGAGACAGTTCTGGCCTTCAAAGGCTTCCAGCACAATGGGCGAGATAGACAAGTCAACAGGGAAATTCCATGCTTTGCAGAAATAAATGAGGCCACAAAGAAGCATGGCTCAGTACTGTCTGGAGGGATTGGAGGCAGTCAGATAAATCTTCAAGCTGTGAAGTGATACTTGAGCAGAGTTTTAAACTATGAGTAGTGTTTAGCCAGAAGGAGAAGACAGAGGGCAGGCACTTGGTATTGAGGAAGTAGAATGAAAGGGTGCTGATTTGTGGGAAAGCATACCCAGGATTGGATCATTGCTTGAGGGGCCTGGTGGGAGATGAAGCCAGAGGCTAAGGCTGAGGGTTTTGGCTTTTCCTCCAGACAGTGATGAGAAGATAGTGTACTTTCAGCAGCAGGAGTCACCTGACAGGGTGTGTGTTAGAAAGGTCATCCTTCACAGTGTGGAAGTGGTTTGGGGTTGAGGCTGGAGGCAGGGAAGTCAAGACTCGCAGATAGAAGCCTGTTACAGCTGAAAATCTGAGAGTTTGCACTAAAGCCGTAAGGATGGGAGAGATGTCTACAAGAGACACTTAGAAAGTAAAATCTTACAGAGTTAGTGACTGATGCAAGGAAGAGGAAGGAGGTTGGAACAACTGTAGTTTGGGAGATTGAATGATGGTGCCATTTACAAAGTGAGGTTTGTGGAGGAGGATGTGAACTCAATTTTAGAGATGTTGAGTAATGTTTTAATAATTTTCTCTTTGCAAAAGTAATATATTTCAAGAAATTTATGAACTATGGTTGGGGCACCTGTCTGGCTCATTCTGTAGAGCATGGGACTCGTGATCTCAAAGTTGTGAGTTTGAGTCCCACAGTGGGCATAGAATTTACTTTAAAAAAAAAAAAAAGAGCTTTATGAACTGTGGGTAAGCATAAAGGAGCAATTATCTGTAATCCAGCCATTCACAGTAGTTTTGTGTATATCCTTCTCCTCCCTTCTTCCTTTTTTTTTTTTTTTAAGGTTTTATTTACCTAATTATTTATTTGACAGAGACACAGCAAGAGAGTGAACAGCAGGAGGAGTGGGAGAGGGAGAAGCAGGCTTCCGGCCAAGCAGGGAGCCTGATGCTGGGCTCCATCCCAGGACCCTGAGATCGTGACCTGAGCTGAAGGCAGACACTTAATGACAGAGCCACCCAGGCGCCCCTCCTCCTTCCTTCCTTCTATCTCCTACTTTTTATAAAAAGGAGGCTGTGCCATATGTACCTACTGATTTTTTTTCTCCCCCTCCCCCTATCGCCAGCGCTGCTATGTTATGAGTTCTAATCTGCTTAGTCATTAATACATCGTGAATGGCTTCTTACATCATTAAATGGTTAGTGATATTAAAATTTTTTTACTGTACTAAAAATGTGGCAAAGATTAGAGAATGCCAATAAAAATAGAAAATATTAAGCTATTAATAATTAATCTTTGTTAACATTTTATGTTTTACATATTTATTATAGGAAAACTAGAAAAATAAATATAAAGAATTACTACCCAAGGGGCACTTAGGTGGCTCAGTAGTTAAGTATCTGTCTTCAGTTCAGGTCATGACCCCAGGGTCCTGGGATCAAGCCCTGCATGAGGCTCCCTGCTTGGCAGGAGGACTGCTTCTCCCTCTCCCACTCCCCCTGCTTGTGTTTCCTCTCTTGCTATCTCTCTCTCTGTCAAAAAAGTAAAATCTTAAAAAAAAAAAAAAAAAGAATTATTACCCCATATTAACTTTCGTTGATATTAGCATTTATCCTTCTGGAAACATTTGGTATGTATGTACCTTTTTTTCTTTCGGTACAACTACTGCTTATTGAGCACCAGGCACTGTGCTAAGTTCTTGAAAAGTGCTGTTTCATTTAATTTTCAGAACTACCCTGTGAGATAGGTTCTGCTTTAATCTTGTTAAATGTTTTGTTTGTAATTTTTTTTACTTGATTGTGTCAGACATTTGCTATCTAAAGACACTTACCTTGCACATCTTTTTTTTTTTTTTTAAAGATTTTATTTATTTATTTGTCAGAGAGAGAGTGAATGAGAGCGAGCACAGGCAGACAGAGTGGAAGGAAGAGTCAGAGGGAGAAGCAGGCTCCCTGCGGAGCAAGGAGCCCGATGTGGGACTCCATCCCAGGACGCTGGGATCATGACCTGAGCCGAAGGCAGCAGCTTAACCAACTGAGCTACCCAGGCGTCCCTTAACTTGCACATCTTTAAGAGCTTAACTGGCATTCCCTTCTGTGCTTGTGCCATCAGTATTCCTTTTGATTGAACTTTTATATTATTTTTAGATAGTTTTATGCTATTAATAACATCTTTGGGGTGCCTGGGTGGCTCAGTGGATTAAGCTTCTGCCTTTGGCTCGGGTCATGGTCCCGATCAGGGTCCTGGGATCAAGTCCCGCGTCGGGCTCTCTGCTTGGCAGGGAGCCTGCTTCCCCATCTCTCTCTCTGCCTGCCTCTTTGCCTACTTGTGATCTCTCTCTGCCAACTAAATAAATAAAATCTTTAAAAAATAAATAAATAACATCTTTGTGTACTTTTCTAGTTGTTTTCTTAAAGTTAATTCCTAGATAGAATTCTTGTGTAGACTTTTTAGTTTGATACAAGGGACGCCTGGGTGGATCAGTCAGTTAAGTGTCCATCTCTTGGTTTCAGCTCAGGTCATGATCTCAGGGTGGTAAGATACAGCCCCGTGTCGGGCTCTGCATTTGGTGTGGAGCCTGCTTAAGATACCTTCTCTCACTATCCTTCTGCCCCTCACCAGGGTCTCTCTCAAAAGAAAAAGAAAAAGTGGAAGGAGGAAAAGGGTGTTTGATACATAAACTTCTTTCTGTAAAGATCATACTATTTAACTTCCTCTGGATAATACAAAAGAGTACCTGTTCCCTTAAATCCTTATGACCACCATAAGACAGTTATGTATTCTACACATTTTTTTTGAATACCCCCCCGTGTGCTAGGCAGCATACAATTGTCAGTGGACCCTGCCTTCATGAAGCTAAGCAGTCTCCTGTTACAGTTCTAACTTTAGCCAGTTTCATTGGTAAATAATGATACTGTGTTTTAGCCTGCATTTTTAATTTTTTTTCCATATTTGCTGGCTTGAGGATTTCTTTTACACAGTGTTTATATCCTTTGGTTATTATCCTGTAGATTTATAAGTCATCTTTATGTTAATGCTGTATAGAATTAGGACACTGCCTTTGTGTGTCAGATGATTTTTTCCTTCTAGTTTGTCATCTGCTTATTATATTCCTAAGTAAATAACTTAAAATAAACAAGTCTTCGAGTCTTTCCCTATATTTTAGTTGTCATGTCCTTTACCTTACTTGCTTTTTTCATTTGGTTACTTCTTTGGTTTTTTTTTTTTTTTTTATATATATTTACATTTTATAACTCAACTAGAATTTGAGAGTAAGCTATAAGGTAGGGATTTAACTTGTTTTTTCTCCACACTTAGCCAGTTGTTATTGGTAGCTTATATTTATTTATTTTTTTGAAATGGGAAGAAGTTATTTTATTTTTTTAAAGATTTTATTTATTTATTAGAGAGACAGATCACAAGTAGGCAGAGAGGCAGGCAGAGAGAGAGAGAGAGGGAAGCAGGCTCCCCACTGAGCAGAGAGCCGGATGCGGGGCTCGATCCCAGGACCTTGAGATCATCCTGAGCCGAAGGCAGAGGCTTTAACCCACCGAGCCACCTAGGTGCCCCGGTAGCTTATATTTAATGATCTGTGCCTTCTGCACTGCTGAAATACTTTTATTATTTCTTTCTCTTCTTTTTAAGATTTTTAAAAATTTATTCATTTGAAAGGGAGAGAGAGAGAGAACTAGTGACAACATAGGCAGAGGGGAGGGTCAGAGGGAGAGGGAGAAACAGACTCCCTATTGAGCAGGGAGCCTGACACAGGCCTTGATCCCAGGACCCCGGGATCATGGCCTGAGGCAAAGGCAGATGCTTCACTGACTAAACCACCCAAGCACCCTCATTTTTATTATTTCTTATATAGATGTAGGTTTGTTTATGAACTTTGTATTTTATTCCATATATCTAGCTGTCTGTCCCTGCGCTCCTGCTGTAGTTGGTCCTAGCTTTTGGGTGGTACTAGTTCCATTCTCTTAGTTTTTCTACTATACTTAATCTTCCAGATAGATTTTAAGATCATTTTTTAATGGTTTCCAAAAAATTCCACTGTGGTTAATTTAAAAACCTCTACATTTAAAAATTGTGTAAGGTATATGGTATGATGTGTTACATTTTCAGTACATGTGGGATATTCACTTAGAGATGTCCTGTAGACATTGGCACATAGGGGTGTGAAACCCAGGGCCAGGAGTGGCGACGAGATGTAAAGATTGGAGATACTTGGGTTTTTCAGCAGTATTCAAACCCTGTGACTGGTTGAGCTTGCTCAGGGAGATTTAGATGGAGGCTGAGGATAGGCATTTAAGAGGTAGGTGGAGGGCGAAGAACTCAAAAAGAAATATGATGTTGGAAGAGACCATAGGGTAAGTGGGAAAGGCATGGGCTTTGACACAATCAGAACAACTCTGCATTTACTAATCATGTGACATTAAGTTTTTGAAACCTTCATTTCCTCATCTTTGGAATGAGGATAATATGGGTTATTTTCTTTTATTTTACTTTATTTTTAAAATATTTTTATTTACTTATTTATTTGAGTAAGAGTTTGTGCATGCAAGCAGGAGGAGGCGCAGAGGAAGAGGGACAAGCAGACTCTACACTGAGTGTGGAGCATGCCATGGGGCTTGATCTCACAACCTCGAGATCATGACCTGAGCTGAAACCAGGACTTGGACATCTAAGCCACTGAGCCACTCATGTGCCCCAATATGGTCTACTTTGTAACATTGTTTGGGAGATGAAGTAATAGGGAAGCAATGAGGTCTGTTAGTTGAGATAAGGTAGCCATTTTAGAGTCAACTGTCTGGGTTGGGTCCTTGCTTTACTGTTTACTGGGTGCATGGCCTCAGGACACTGTTCAACTATTTGCACTTTCCAAATGGGTAATGATAATAATACCTCTTTGATAAAAATATTTCAAGATTTAAATGAGATAATGGAAGTAATATGCTTAGCCTGCGGCCTAGCAGGGACTCAGTCAGTGTTTGCCTTCACACATGTAAAGCTTCTAACACAGAAGCCCAGCACACAGGTACTCAGTAACTATTAGTTAAGGCACCCCCACCTTTTTTTTTTTTTTAAAGAGAGTCGGGGTGGGTGGGTGGGGAGTGTGGGGAGGGAGAGAGAAAATCCCAAGCAGGCTCCACACCCAGGGCCTGATGTAGGGCTTGAGCTCGTGATCCCAAGATCATGATCTGAATTGAAATCAAGAGTTAGACCTTTAACTGACTGAGCCACCCAGGTGCTCCAGGTAAGGCCTTTCAGAAGCTGTGGACTAGGAGAGGGACCTGAACCCTTCACAAAAGGCACAACAAAAAAAGGACGAAGAAGAATGAGAGCACACATTGGTACTGATACTTGGTGCAGGATCTGATTAGGTTAGAGGGGCATTAATGAAATCCAGCTTGGTTTAAGGTATTAATCCCAAGCTCCTGGTAAAGGGAACTATTTAGGATGAATAGTTACCTTCTCCCCTTTTCCTCTAGGCAAACACAGAGCAGCCCAAGCTGAGTAGAGATGAACAGCGGAATCGAGGTGCCCTTTTACAGGACATCTGCAAAGGGACCAAGCTGAAGAAAGTGACCAACATTAATGATCGGAGTGCTCCCATCCTTGAGAGTGAGTCTGACCTTCATTTCCTAGTGGGCCACCAGGGACTGACTTGGAGACTTGGCTGGCCTGTCATTTTTATTGTTGGGCCTTGAGTGGGAAAATTTTTGTCCTTTAAGAAAGTTTTCTTTGAATACCTTAGAGGTTTCTTTTTGACCTTTGGGATGTGTTCTCTGGGGGAAGATTCCCAACTCCTGCTGTAACTAGTGCTCTCATTAGAGCACATCCTTGGCTGTTCTCTGAGGAGACCATCATGTTACTAAACCTCTAAGCTGAAGCTAGTGAAGATTTTATAATTGCCACAAGTGTCCATTCTGTTAGGCCTCTGGAGAGTTTGCTCATACCTGGATCCCTAAGTCCCTGGCCCCCTTACCGTCTGGGTTTTGGAGAGGAGAGCCCAGAGAACGCTGATGAAGGTGTCTTGATCCTGGTTTTCTCTTTGCATTTTCTTAATAAGGGAAGTGTGGCTCCTTGTTGCTTTTGTTTTTTTCTGTTTCATCACAGTGAAGATGTGGAGCTGAGAGGCCTAGCCTTTTCTTGCTTTCTTTTTTTTTTTTTTTTTTTAAATGCAAAAGCAAGATTGGTATGTTTAGAAATTAAAGCCCAAGTAGAGGAAGGGTTTCTCCTCAGGATTGACTTGGTCACCAGTTCCCAGCATGTGAAGTGAAAACCCTAATGGTATGCTTTCCAGAACCAAAAGGAAACAGTGGTGGTTATGGCTCTGGAGCAGCTGCCCTGCAGCCCAAGGGAGGTCTCTTCCAAGGGGGAGTGCCGAAGCTCCGACCTGTGGGAGCCAAGGATGTTTCAGGTATCTGATCAGTACTTTCTTAGGCTATTTTCCAAGTGTGTTAATTTCTGATTAGTCCCAAGTGAGTCATCTAGGGTTAAGGTATCTGGTAGAGGTGGGAGGAGGAGTGGAAGCAGGGGAGGAGTTACAGAGCAGAATAAAGCCAAAGCTGAGGGATTAAGTAAAAATGTGTTCAACTTGTATTGGCAGTATTTGTCAGTGGGCCCTGAGCCTAAAACCAGAGTAAAATCCAGAACTCTACAGGCATTTAACCTGCTACCATGCAGGTTACACTAAAGAGGCTGGGTGAAGCAGAGGTACTAACATGTATCTAGCTCTGTTGATTGAGTGCTGTCTGGTGTATTTGTAGAGAACCTAGCTGGTAAGCCAGCCCTACAAATCCCCAGTTCTCGAGCTGCTGCCCCAAGGCCACCAGTGTCTACAGCCAGCGGGCGCCCCCAAGATGATACAGACAGCAGCCGAGCCTCACTCCCGGAACTGCCCCGGATGCAGAGACCCTCGTTACCGGACCTCTCTCGGCCTAATACCACCAGCAGTACAGGCATGAAGCACAGCTCCTCTGCCCCTCCTCCACCACCCCCGGGGCGGCGTGCCAATGCACCCCCAACACCTCTGCCTGTGCACAGCAGCAAAGCCCCAGCCTACAACAGAGAGAAACCCTTGCCGCCCACACCTGGACAAAGGCTGCACCCTGGTCGCGAGGGACCTCCTGCTCCACCCCCAGTCAAACCACCTCCTTCCCCTGTGAATATCAGGACGGGACCAAGTGGCCAGTCTCTGGCTCCTCCTCCTCCTCCTTACCGCCAGCCTCCCGGGGTCCCCAATGGACCCTCCAGTCCCACTAATGAGTCAGCCCCTGAGCTGCCACAGAGACACAATTCTTTGCATAGGAAGACACCAGGGCCTGTCAGAGGCCTAGCGCCTCCTCCACCCTCCTCAGCCTCTCCATCACTACAGAGTAATAGACCACCTCCGCCAGCCCGGGACCCTCCCAGTCGGGGAGCAGGTAAGTGCCTGGAAGCACCTTTTTTCCCTCTTAGAGAATTGAGTTTATCTTCTCAGCCTTTTCTCCAAAGCCTGCCTTCAGCAATTGAAGGGAAGAATTCACTTATTCATTCAGCAGGTTTACTGATTGCCTTTTTGTGTGTCACACTCTGTTTTTAAGGAAACAGCAATCAATAGAAAAGACAGAAGAGTCCTGTTCTTTGGACAGTCAAGCAAATAATGCAGATGGAGGTATAGATATATAGATAAAGACATAGTATGTAGATGCTTTAGAGAAATCCAGAGCAGAGGAGACGAACAGGATATCCAGGGGTGTGGAGGGTAGTGGTGGTGTTTTCTGTTGCAGGGGTGGGGTGAGAGGAGGGTTAGGGAAGGCCTGACTGACTGATGAGGTAACAATCAGGGAAGACTTGAAGAGAGTGTCGAGTGGGCTAAGCAGTTATCTCGGAGAATAGCTATTGTAGACATTCAGACCAGCAAATACAAAAGCCCTGAGACTGGGGACAGCAGGACTGGAATGAGTGAGGGGGGAAGAGTGGCAGGAAATGGAAGTCAGGAAGCTAGATTTCCAGAGGAGAACACTGTAGGACTTTGTCAAGATTGGCATTTACTTAGATGCTGAGCCATTGGAGGCGTTGAAAGAAGCTTTGCGTAGCTCTTAAAAGGATGACAAACTTGTGCCTAGGTGGCTCAGTTAAGCGTCTGCGTTTGGCTCAGGTCATGATCCCAGAGTCCTGGGATTGAGCCCCACTGGACTCTATCTCCCTCTGCTGCCCCCCCTGCTTGTACTCTCTCTCTGTCAAATAAATAAATAAGATCTTTTAAAAAAAAATCAAAGGATGACAAACTCCTATGTTGAAAATAGACTGCACAGGGACAGAGGTGGCAAGGGAGACCACGTAGGAGGCTGTTGCAGTCAACCAGGCAAATAGGTAGGACCGCAGCAGGTTTGGGAGAAGAAGACAGGTGTTTGCTTTGAAACAAGTCAAGTTTGACATACCTGTTAGCCAGACACCAATTCATTATTTTCTTTTGGATGTCTGTCAGACCCTGAAGTTGAGGAGAAAAGTCTGGGCTAGAGAAATTTGATACTAAAGACTGTATGCTGGATGAGCTCACCTAGGGAGTCAGTCTAGGTAGAGAAGAGGTTGAGGCCTTTATATTAGAGCTCAGAGAAATGGAGTAGCAAGCAGGGGAAGCCAAGAGCCCCTAGTGAGGAAGAAAGAAAATAAGGATGCTGGAAGGATGCCAAGATCAAGTGATCGGCTCTCTCCAGGACTGAAAACTGAGAATGACAGTGATCTTAGCAACATGGAGTCCTTTAGGGGAACCCCCAAACAACATGATATCCTTTTGGTAGTTTCAGTGGAGTGCTGGAGGATGAGGGTGAAAGTCTAATTGACATGTGTTTGGGAACTTGGGGATAGGAGGAGAGGAATTGGGATAGCAACGTAGAAGTCTCTGAGTTTACTTAAAGGGGAGTGGGGATGGGGGTGCAGATGAATGGGTGCTGCAGGAGAATGTGGGATTGAGGGTTGGGATCCCTCCTCTCCAAGATGGGAGATATTTCAGCATCTCTTTGTACACTGAGGAAATGATACAATATAAAGGGGGGAAATTTCCTGAGTTATAGTCCCTAGAAGGCTAAAAGGAATGGAATATTATTCCTAGGTAAGGGGTTGACCTTAGATAAGAAGAGAGGTAGTTCTTCCATGGTAACAGGAGGGAAGGCAGAGTGCCTAGGCATAGGTGCATGTGGGTAGGTGCATGTGGGCATAGTGGTAGGAGCATGTGCAAAGTTTCTTCGTTTTTTTTTCTTTTCTTTCCCTCCCTCCCTTCTTTCCTTCCAGCCTTCTTCCTTCCTATATTTATTCATTTGAGACAGAGAGAGAGAGAGAACAAGCAGGGGGGGAAGGGCAGAGGGAGAAGCAGGGTCCCTGCTGAACAGGGAGCTTGGACATGGGGCTCTATCCTAGGACCCTGGGATTATGACCTGAGCCAAAGGCAGGTGCTTAACCAACTGAGCCACCCAGGCACCTCTGCTGGTTTGTTTCTTATTGGTGAAATAGAAAGCAAGGACATCTATTAATGAGGGGAGGAAAGGAGAGGGGCAAGAAGTGGTCCTTGGGGAGTGTGGGAGAGTGAAGAGGGTGGGGAGGTGTGCTGGGCTAACCAACAGCACGAAAGGTCCTCTCAGGATTAGGAGCCGTATGCTCAAAGTGAGATTTGCACACTGTCTGTTCTGTATGTGTCTGTTTGCAGGTACTGCAATTTATGTCTATATGTTTGCAGGGTGCTGAGTAGGGACAGCATGGTATTTAACCAGGGTTACCTTTTTTAGACAAATGGGTCACTAAGGGAGAGTGGGGCAGGGGAGCTAAGGGTGTAGGTCAGGGAGTGATTGTAACAGTGGACCATGAGCCTAAACTGGGTGAAGAGGGGAATAAGGAGCTCTAAAAAAGTAGAAGAGGTTGTGTAGTCTTTACAAAATAGCATGACTGAAGGTAGAGAGTTAGAGAGACCTGAAGCTCTCTGGAACCTTCTTAGACCGAGGAATTTTGACTCCCATGGCCTCTTGTGTTATTGAACTTTGAGCCACATCCTCTACAAATGGCTTTTGAGCTTTTAAATAGTTCTTGCAGGCTTGAATCATTAAGAAATTAAGTCAGTAGGAAACACATATTGACAGCCCATTAACCTGCGCTGCTACTTGGTGAAGTACATGGGGATTCGTATTCTAGGAGCTGGCAGTTCAGCATACAGCAGTCGTCAGGTAACCTGGTACTTTCCTGAGCCCTTGTCTCCCTGGCTTTAGCCGTAAGAACCCTAGCCCTAAGGTGGCCTTTGCTTCTATAAAGTTTAGGTTAAAAATTATTTAACTTGGGGATTTTTTTTTTAAGATTTTATTTATTTATTTGACAGAGATCACAAGTAGGCAAAGAGGCAGGCAGAGAGAGAGGGGGAAGGCAGGCTCCCTGCTGAGCAGAGAGCCCAATGCGGGGCTCAATCCTAGGACCCTGAGATCATGACCTGAGCTGAAGGCAGAGGCTTTAACCCACTGAGCCACCCAGGACCCCCCCCCCTTTTTTTTTTAAGATTTTATTTATTCATTTGTCAGAGCAAGAGCACAAGCAGGGTGGAGTGGCCGGCAGAGGGAGAAGCAGACTCCCTGCTAAGGAAAGAGACCAGTGCTGGGCTTGATCCCAGGACTCCAGGATCATAACCTGAACCATAGGCAGACACTTAACCAAATGAGCCACCCAGGCATCCCAAGGATTTTTTTTTTTTTTAAGACTCTTTATCAAAGCAGAACCCATATCTTTCTAACCCTATCCAAGGAATAGAAGTGGGAGGAAAATGTAATTTCTGTGGGTTTAACTGAGTAGTTTATTTATTTATTTGACAGAGATCACAAGTAGGCAGGTAGAGAAGGGGAATCAGGCTCCCCGCCGAGCAGAGAGCCCAATGCAGGGCTCAATCCCAGCATCCTGGGATCATGACCTGAGCCAAAGGCAGAGGCTTAACCCACTGAGCCTTCCAGGCACCCCTATTTTTCTTTAACTAAATAATTTATTATTATTATTATTATTATTATTATTTTAAACTAAGCTGTAGGCCTTATATGGGGCTTGTAAGTAGCAGCAGTTCTTAGAGTGATAGCACTGAGAGAAAACAGATATTTTAATCAGAGATCTTGTCAGTATTAGCTCTCTGACTTTGGGCAGATAGCTCTGATTCTCTGAGTTTGTTTCCCTCATGTGTTCGTAGAATCTTCAGTTGTGGCTGTAAATAAAAGTATGTATGAAAGTGCTTTGTAAACTGTAGTATGCTGATAACTGTTAGTGGTTTTATGCAAGGGTTTCCATGTAGTTCATGGATTATCTCTTATTAAACCATATTATAACAATATTACATGATAATATACTTTTGTTTCTATATTAAATATTTATATTTGAAAAAGTGTGGAGTCTTTTGTCTTCCCAAGGTGCTCAGGGACCAATTTTATTGATCCGTAGGTTTTCTGAATTTTTTCTTTGCAGAGCAAAAAACACTATTTTTTTTTAAAAGATTTTATTTATTTATTTGACAGAGCTCACAAGTAGACAGAGAGGCAGGCAGAGAGAGAGAGAGGGAAGCAGGCTCCCTGCTGAGCAGAGAGCCCGATGCGGGCCCCTGAGATCATGACCTGAGCAGAAGGCAGCGGTTTAACCCACTGAGCCACCCAGGCACCCTAAAAAACACTATTTTTAAGGGATTTTATTTTATTTTATTATTATTATTATTTTTTAAAGATTTATTTATTTATTTGACAGACAGAGATCACAAGTAGGCAGAGAGGCAGACAGAGAGAGAGGAGGAAGCAGGCTCCCCACTGAGCAGAGAGCCCGATGTGGGGCTTGATCCCAGGACCCTGGGATCGTGACCTGAGCCGAAAGCAGAGGCTTTAACCCACTGAGCCACCCAGGCGCCCCTATTATTATTATTTTTTAAGGAATCAATATTACATGCTCAAAATTGGGTTTACCTAGGTTTACAAAAGGTGATCTCCCACCCCAGGTTTCTTTTACAAACTGCTTCTTTCTTATGGTCCTTGGGTTCCAGCTCTGTCACCTGAAACGGTCTTAAAACTGTATGTGACAAAGAGCCCAGAAACTTACTGGAGATGGCAGAACCTTGGGACGAGCATCCCTGGGGGAGGGCCGCGAAGGAGCAAGCAGGTTGCGCTTGGTCCTGCTCTATTTGGCCAGTCTGGTTTGGCTCTAATCACTGCCACCTGTCCAGTGTCTAGCTGGTATCCCTTTTTTTTTTTTTAAAGATTTTATTTATTTATTTATTTGACAGAAATCACAAGTAGATGGAGAGGCAGGCAGAGAGAGAGGGAAGCAGGCTCTCCGCTGAGCAGAGAGCCCGATGTGGGACTCGATCCCAGGACCCTGGGATCATGACCTGAGCCGAAGGCAGTGGCCCAACCCACTGAGCCACCCAGGCGCCCCAAGCTGGTATCCTTTTGAGCCTAGCTAACCCTGGCTGTCTTATAATCCCTGGCCCTCCCCTAGAATAGATACAGACTCTCAGGGTCCTGAGAAATCGGGGTTTTAGGGAAATATTTTGAAGGTGACCTAAAAGAGCTTTGGTTTGGAGATCTGTGAAGTTACTGCTTCCAATAATACCTGTTCATACTTAAACCTTGAAAAGAGTGAGGGAGACATTCAGAGTGCATCTTAGGGGAACTAAAAACTAACATTTACTGGGCCTACAGTGCTGATCCCCTTGTCTACATAAATCATCCCATTACTGTTTCATTCATAACTGTGGTCACTCTACAGAAGTTCCAGCAGTAATTTAGAAGGAATACGAAGATACACTCTTGGGGGCCTGGGTGGCTCAGTTGGTTAGGCAACTGCCTTTGGCTCAGGTCATGATCCCAGAGTCTTGGATCGAGTCCCTCATTGGACTTCCAGCTCCACCGTGAGTCTGCTTCTCCCTCTGACTTTCTCTCCTCTCATGTTCTCTTGCTCTGTCCTATAAGTGAATAAAAACCTTAAAAAAAAAGAAAAAAAAGAAGATACACTCTTGGGTGCCTCGCTGGCTCAGTCAGTAGAGCATGTGACTCTTGATCTCAGGGTCATGGATTCAAGCCCCACGATGGGTGTAGAGTGTACTTACAAAAAGAAGAAGAAGGTGATAGATGATGCACTCTTTATCACTAAACCAGTGTTGTCTGTTAAGCCAAGTAGTCTCTCCTGTATAGTTTAGGAAATAGCTACTTATGGGACATGGCGTTGGTACCACAAACTTCCGTCTGTGGGTTATACATTTGGGGGGAAGTTAATATAGTACTTGGGATAGTTATGAAAAGCAGTGTGGGCATAGTGGAAAGAGCAGAAGTGTGCTGAGTCTGTTAGATCTGTGACCTCATATAAACAACCTGAGTCCCAGTTTCCTCATTTGTGAAATGGGGATAATACCACATACTTTGTGGGAGTGGCAGGAGAATTTTTAAAGTGTAATGCCTATAAAGTGCCTGGGACCAGGCCTGGAATATAACAGAAATCAAACAAATGGTGGCTGCTCTTTTTGTTAGTTAATGAAAAGAATAGAACATAATTACAAACATCTTACTTAGAACCTATTCCAGTGACGTTGCCATGTCTTCAGACACATTTTTGATGTTGCTTTCTACTTGGTGGTGCATTTTGTCTTTTTTTTAAAGATTTCATTGATTTATTTGAGAGAGAGAGTGCGTAAGCAGGGGCATAGGGAGAGGGAGCAGGGAGCCTGACTCAGGGCTTGGTCCCAGAACCCTGGGATTATTACCTGAGCTGAAGGCAGATGCTTAACCGACTGACCCACCCAGCACGCCACATTTTTAAATGGGCCTTTAGGTGTGAATTTTATTTTTGAAATATGGAGTCAGATGTAAGTATGAATATTTTTATTGATGGTTATGTGACCTCAGAAGTAAGATATGAAGGGCACCTGGGTGATTCGGTCAGTTGGCCATCTGATTCTTGGTTTCGGCTCAGGTCATGATCTTGGAGCCGTGAATCAAGCCCCATGTTGGGCTCCATGCTCAGCACAGAGTCCGCTTGTCCCTCTCTCTCTGCTCCTCCCCCAAGCCAGCACACATGTGTGCATGCACTCTTGTAAAACAGAGGGAAAATCTTTTTAAAAATCTTTAAATCTTTTAAATCTTTAAAAATCTTTAAAAAAAAATTAAAAAGAGGCACACCTGGGTGGTTCAGTTGTTAAGCGTCTGCCTCTGGCTCAGGTTATGATCCTGGGGTCCTGGGATTGAGCCCCATGTCAGACTTCCTGCTCAGCGGGAAGCCTGCTTCTCCCTCTCCCATTCCCTCTGCTGTGTTCCCTCTCTCGCTGTGTCTCTCTCTGTCAAATAAGTAAATAAAATCTTAGTAAATAAATAATAAAAAAGAAAGATGTGAGGGAGAGAGGGAGAAAATCTTTTTTTTTTTTAAGATTTTATTTATTTATTTGACAGAGATCACAAGTAGGCAGAGAGACAGGCAGAGAGAGGGGAAGCAGGCTCCCCGCTGAGCAGAGAGCCGGATGCGGGGCTCGATCCCAGGACCCTGGGATCATGACCTGAGCCGAAGGCAGAGGCTTTAACCCACTGAGCCACCCAGGCACCCCGGGAGAAAGTCTTTTAAAAATTTTTTAAAAAGGGGCACCTGGGTGGCTCAGTGGGTTAAGCCTCTGCCTTGGGCTCAGGTCATGATCTCAGGGTCCTGGGATCAAGTCCTGGATTGGGTTCTCTGCTCAGCAGGAAGCCTTTTTTCCTCCCTCTCTCTCCCCCTGCTTACGATCTCTGTCAAATAAATAAATAAAATCTTTAAAATAATAATAATGAAATAAAAAAGAAATGAGATGTGAACATCATATAATATTTATGGGTCTGTCTGGTTAGAAATTGGGTTTGGAGGCAATTCCCGAAGAGGCATTCCCAGTTTTTTTTGAGCAATGAGCCTATCATTGGAGATACGCAACTTTTGCAGATGAACCTACTATACATATTTTGAGAATCACTCATTTTAGTCTGTACTACTACGTGCTAGAATAAGTGACACAGCCTCTAAATGCTGTTGGAGAATAAAAAAGGAGGGGATTAGAATAGAGTGCATTGCTTTAGGAAAGCCTGGAAAAGATGGGCTTGAGTCAAATCTTAAAGGAGAGGTAGGGCTTGGTAGTGAGGGAAGAGGGATGGCATTTCCGCGTCTTTTGGGGGAGTCACAAGAGCAAAGCATATATGGTTTAGTTTAGCCAGCACATGATTGTGTGCCTGCAGCATGCTGTACGTTTGGCTGAGCTTGGGATGTCGGATGACTGGACACTGCCCTGACTTAGTGTGCTGGGGGAAGAGACACATAACATGAAAAATTATGATACAGTATGATAGTGTAGTAGAGAGATACAGCGGCGACAGTGGGATTCTCAGCCTAGGGAATCAAGCAAGGAAGAGGAGAAGGTGAGATCAGACTGCCTGGCATGGTAAATTGCTGTGTAAGAAAGTAGGATGATGGGGTGTGGCACAGTTGGGGTAGAAGCCAAGGATTTGAAACTTCATGATAAAGGAAATGGAAAAGTTTGAGCAAGTATTTTGGAGGAGATTAGTGAGCTGGTATGCAGATGGATTGGAATGGCAAGAGATGAGAGAGAACATTTGGGAAGCTTTGTGCAGTGGAACAGGCTAAATATGAGAAAGCCTTGAACTAGGATTGTGGAGGAAGGCAGGGAAAAGATCAAGAGCAGGCAGAATTCTTGATTGACTTGTCACAGAAAATGAAAAGGGTCACACATTTATTCTGGACTTTGGGATCTGGAAGAATGTTCCCGCGGTTGAATAGGAGTGAGAGGAGGGTGAATTGGATACCTGACATGCTGCCTAGAGGCTCCCAGAGCCCGGCTCCATGGGAAGGCGCCAAGGCGCACTCCTAGCATACGTCTCTCAAATTCCCCCAGCCCTTACCATCTCTGTATCTCAGCCTAACTGCTTTGGATTTTCCTTGCAGCTCCTCCACCCCCGCCACCCATGATCCGAAATGGTGCCAGGGATGCTCCCCCTCCCCCCCCACCGTACCGAATGCATGGGTCAGAACCCTTGAGCCGAGGAAAGCCCCCACCTCCTCCCTCAAGGACGCCAGCTGGGCCACCCCCTCCTCCTCCACCACCCCTGAGGAATGGCCACAGAGATTCTATTACCACTGTCCGATCTTTCTTGGGTGAGTAATAGCTGGGTAACAGTAATCGCTGTTTCAGTCTCATAGTTCTTGTGGTGACTTCACTAATTCCAGTGGCCACTCTAGAGCAGGAATGGTCACTAGGTATCCTTTGTTCACAACAGTTCCTCTCCTCACTGTCCCTCAGACTTCTGGGTCCCCTCCATTGACTTCCCTTGCCTTATATGAATTCTAGGTATGATTGCTTTAGACGAGTTGGAAGTAAAATCGGTAGGTGTTGTGCTAATAGCCCCAAAGCTACTCTCTTGCTCCCCAAGGGTCATTTGTGGTTAGCTTTTGGGTCAGAGACTATCCTTTTCAGGATTATTCAGACAGGAATGATGTATCTTCCTAGGAAGGAGAGGGCCTTTCTGGACCTTTAAAAAAACAACAACAAAAACCCGTGGTACGCAACATTAATAATACAGAGCCACGATCTAGTAGTGCTCCTTTGAGAAAGTTACTTCACTTCTCTGGGCCTCACTTCCCTCATCTGTGAAATGAGGAGGTTGGTGAGATCAGGAGTGTATCAGATTTAACTTTTCCAAGGTCATAAATGAGTCTCCAGCCTCACTTTAGAGATTCTGATTCATTGATCCTAAGATGGAGCCCCAAGCAAAGGTTGTCCATAGGGTTTCCTCAGATCCTCTGTTAAGGATTCCTAGAAAGATCTGTACAGTCTCCTTCAAACCTGACACTCTAGATTCTTGAATCATTGCCTCTTCTCCGCCCCCAGTCTCATTCTATTCCTAACTGGTGGACCAGGGTTTTTGGAATGTGTTTGAGCTACACCGTTTGAAAAATCTGAGCCGCCTTCTAGAGGGGCCATGGAAAGGGAGCGGAGGCCATGAGATGGCTGTCCCAGCTCTGTGGTAGTGCTAAATGAGGGTAACCTGGGCCCTAGGGGAATTATCTGGTCAGATCTCTCACTAAGCTGGTGACAGAAATTCCCATTTTAAGTTAATGTCTACCAATCTGTGGATTCAGTTCAGTTGGTTTCCCATGGTGACAGCCTCCAAGATGGCTTTTAACTGAAACAGAACTGTATTTCCTTCTCTTCCCGTGTAAACAGCTGGGCTCCGTTCCTGTTAAGTGCCTGATTTTTGGTGGAAAGATTTACAGAACTAATTCAAAGACTCATTCCTTAATGTAAAGAGCCTCTGAGCATATCCTCTGTGCATGCAAAGTGCATAGAAAGATGCTGTTGCTGGCCACAGGAACCTCAGTTTATGGGCCAGGCAGGCCCTTGTGGCCCATCAGAATTCAGGGGAGATCAACAGGGGTGGAGGTCAGAAGTGGTACAAAATATGTGGGAGCACAAGAAAGGAGGATTTGACTTAATATTCTGTTCCTTTCCCAGATGATTTTGAGTCAAAGTATTCTTTCCATCCAGTAGAAGACTTTCCTGCTCCAGAAGAATATAAACACTTTCAGAGAATATATCCCAGCAAAACAAACCGAGGTGAGAAGAGTAGTCAATGAAAGTTTTTCCATAATTCTGTAGGAAGTAGAATTGGTCATTTCATCTTAGATTTAAATTTGTTTCTCCTCATCTGCATTTTCTTAAGAAAACAAGGGAACAACAGAACCGGTCCCTAAATTTTAAAGGTTAGCTTAAAGAACCTGTCTCTCATGTCAGGAATGTTCAGGTTGTTCAAGGTTTGATGGTTGACCTTATGAATGTGGTTTTTATTTTTATATTTTTCAGCTGCCCGTGGAGCCCCACCTCTGCCGCCCATTCTCAGGTGAAGCCTGGCTTGGTCCTGTTCCTCAGGAAAAGGATGGACCCTCTCCTCTGCTCAGATGGTCCCTTCCATTCCCCTGAAACCTGCATGAGAGCTCCTGAAGTGTTTCTCCAGTGCAACCCATCTCTAGACACCAAGCGTCCTCCCCACTCACCTCCATCTATGCATCTCGTCTCTAGACTTGGTGATTGGACTCTTTATATTGACAGTAGGGTCTCAAACCCTGCATCCATCCCTCCTCTTGCAAGCCCTGCTAGCCAGATGAGGAAAGCGCTTCCATGTCTCCTGCCTTCCTCTTGGGGAAAGGTGCCTTGTTATGATGAATGAACTCATTGTTGGGGCAGGGTGGAGAATTGTACTCCTACTTTCTCCTACCCACTGTGGGGGAAGCGTGGCAGTTGTACTATATTTCCTCATTTAGGAGGCTGGCATGGCCAGGACTTCTGGGGGGGTGGGCATTTTTAGTGAAACAGGAAAGGAATTTGCAGAGAAGTGATCTGTTTTAAAGGTCAAGTTTGAAGAAAAGGCAAAGAAATGGGTCTGCTTTCTGTTTAGAGGTATTTTGGTTTTGCTCTCACCCCACCCCATGCCACCACCCCAGGGAGAAGTTGGATATTATAAACACTAAATACTAATCAGTTGAACTAAACATCTAATAAAAAGAGGGTGAAATAAACTGGGGATCCTTTTAGAGCTAGTCAGTTTCTCTGCAGCAAAGGGGCCAGGAGCCATTTGTGCCCTCTGGGACTCCCTGCCCATTTGCCTGTTTCCTCAGGGTGCTGAGGCTGAGGGCTGTTATTCCTCTCTGCACTGCCCATCCCCTCAAGAAACAAGTCACTTTGATTCATTACAGATTCACAAACTCCCAAAAACCTGCAGTGGGAGATGGAAAAATAGACTGTTGGCCTTGACACCAATTAAGTCTTTTCTGACTGGCCCTGGGGGCCTGCTCAGAGACCTTAGCCCCTGATGGGTGCCCCGGAATGACAAGGGAAGGTGAAGCACCTCGTGGAAGGGTCAACTCTGTGGGTTATGAAGGACTTTAAGGCCCATTTGTTCCAAAGTTCACAGCCCATCTGATTTAGCAGGTACTTCTGTTCCTTTCTCCACTACTCTTCCCTTTGCAAGACTGCAGGGGTTAATATAGCAGAATAGAGAAGGGTGAGGAAGGTTATGGGGACAGTCAGATTCCTCTGTGCCAGGAAGCACAAAGACTTTGGTGAAGTGTGCCTCAGTCCAGTTGATCTTCCTTGGCAGCCAGCAATATGTTTTTTCGTCTTCCAGGTCCTAGTTCAAGGACGCAGGGGAAATCGAGGGTCCCAGTCTAGGTAGAAACTGAGCTTGTATAATGGGATGGGACTTCACCATTCTCTCACAGCAGGATGGAGCTCCTGGGCTCTACATATGGATGGTTTGGTTTGCTACAACTCTTGCTGAGTGCAGAGATTGCTCAAAGCTTGGAGTGAGAGCAGGGGAGGAGCCAAGGCTATTCCTTGAAGTGGATGGGGAAAGCCAAATAAAAATTTTCACCAGGTACATCACAGGCTTAAATTGCCTTTGGGACCTCTCCAGTCTGTTGGATCACAGACTAAGGATCTGTGCATGGTGCCCAGAGAAACCCAAGTCTTCCCATGTAGGTGGGAGAGCTCTCAGCTTGGGTTCTTTATTCAGGGTCTGCTATCCTTTGCCGTTCCCTGGACTACATTGACTCTTGGGACAAACCATGATGAGGTCTGTCCCCAAACCTTTTCTAATCATTCTCTTTATCGTTTTTATTTTCAAATCTGTTAACAGTTGTCTCTCAGCAGTATCCCCAGCATTCTGAAGCCAGTAGTGCTGAGACAGGGCGTGAGTGGAGGGAAAAAGAATACAAGAGTTAACCCTGCAGCAGAGTTCCAGGGGAGATGCTGACCAGTTACTGAACTTGGACTGTGAAGTCCTCCCATTTGTTTTTGAAATGGGAGTTGATGCCTTTTGTATAATATTATCAAAGTATATCCTTTTTTCCCCCTTTATTCAGACATAGAGCTTCAAAATAAGTATCACAAGTAAAAGCCAAACCCCAGCTTTTCATTGGGGCTGATATGTTCCTCCTCTGTGACCTGCTGCCTCTCCTACTCCCCAGCATTTGGACTGTGTCACATAGGTATTGATAGTATTCTAATTTTCTTGGCCTCATGAAAAAAATGCCTGGGCCTAGATCTAATCAGAGGGATTTTCTTCTTGAGAGCATGTTGATGGCACAGTACCTATTTAAATGTCTTTGCCTTATTGTCCCTCTGTTAATAACAGATTTATTATCATGTATATTTACTATTGAAGAATGGGAATGTGATCCTCATAGTTATTGATCTATTTTGTATGTTGTAAAAAGCTTGTACTATAGATTTAAGGTGGGCTGGCTGCAAGAGCACTAAAACTTCTCACCTTTTAGCCTGCTCTTCTTACCTGTTTGTGGGAGTGCTGTCTCTTCAGTGGGAGATGGGGTGGTCTCATGTTGAGACTCTTGCCCAGTCCCCTTAACCCCCTTAATTCCCTCCCAGAAGGAAGAGACATTGCCCAACTAAGCATCAGGAAGCTGTGTTATAAGCCTCTGGGTGGGTTTGGTTTTATGTTTTTCTCTAGTGGGAAAAACTTAATTTCTTTCCACCCTTTCTGGGAAGCAGAGCAGTGGCTTCCGGGTTTTTAAATGAGCTATATGCCCCTCTTCCCCCCTCTTCTTTGGTCACCAAACTTGGATCAAATCATTTTGATATTCCAGGTGTGGTTTTTCTGGGTTCTTCTGGTTTGGGGGATTTCCTCCAGCTGCAGAGCCCCATCATCCTCACGGCCTGGGCTCCCAGAGTGAGGGTGCTTAGGGCTACCCCACCTGATGGATGTGAGACTACTTGTCTCCAGAAATGCATCCCAGCCCTCCCAACTGGCCAACACAAGGAGACTAGCCACTGGCCATTGCACTGGGGGCATCCCCTCACCCCACAGCTTCCCAACTTGAAATCCAGATTTACCTCCAGGGAGAGGTGAGAAAAATTGTAAATAGACTTGCTACAGAGCAACTCAGGGTTGGGGTGTGTTTTAATTCTCCTGATCACTTGAAATAATCTGTAGGCTGAGTGCTTATGGGAGTGGGGGAAAAATGTGACTCCAGGGTCCTTTCCTTCTGCAATGCTCTGGGGGTGGAGTATAGGGCATCTGAGGCCCTTTGATGGCACTACACTGAGCTGTCTGTCCTTCTGGAAACCCAATCTACAGTCAACTGCAAATCCAATTCTTCACATTCCAGTTGTAGCCTTTCTTTCCCTACTGAATCTCAGTCCCTGGCAATGTGGTCAAGGTGGCTTTCTGTAAGCCACCCTGATTTAGGGAATGGAAGGCATTACAACTCTGCCTTCAAGACTCCTCTCTTAAAAGCAAAATGAAACAAAACTACAGCCACCTTCCAAACACATAAAAAAATTTGAAAGATAATTGTTAAGCTGAAGGAAGGATTTGGTTCCATTCAACTCCACGGTCATTGTGCCTTTACTTGTGTTAGATTTCTGTGCTTTCTTCCTCTCTCTCTTTGAAGCAATTAAAATCCTCCTTGATAACTATTTCCTTCTACTCTTGTTTCTAACACCTTAGTGGGTTTCCTCTCGAATGGTCTTAAATCTCATTCCACTGGTGGCAGAGGGGCCAAGCCTTCTTTTCTCATGTCTAACCTTTGTCCTTTCCCACGGGACCAGCATGGAAGTCCTAGTCAACACTGAATAAAAGACTAGAGTGATGTGTGCAGTGTGTGTGTGTGTGTGTATGTGTGTGTGTCCATCTTTGCATGTGGATCAGTTTATTTTCTTTAAAAAAAATAATTTATTGTATGATTTATTTTGGAGATATATTCCAATTGCAGTGCTCCCTCCTAATAAGCAGTGATTCCTACCCCCCCACCCCTCTACAATGTATAATCTGGTCTCAGGTTGGATTCTTTGGTACACTTCTTTCTTCTGGAAGCCGTGCAGTTTAATTAAACCTTGCTTAAAAACAAAAACAAACACCTGAAAACTGTGTACTCTTGTCTGGAACACTGCCTCCAGTGGTGGCATAGGGAGCGGAGAACATCTGTTGCTTCTGTTGAGTGTGGTGGTTTGACTCTAGAACCTCTAAGAAGGTAGCTACACTGACTTGGGCAGAAGTATCTGCAGCTTCCCAGGGATCTTCCCTCCTCCGTTCCTGCTATATTTTGAATATCACAGTTCTCGTTACCCATGCTCACCTGGGTGACTCTGGTAGTTCTGGTCATCATTTACGTTTGCCATCTTACCTTCCCGATGCCCATGATTTCAGGGGACCCAGGAGGCGCTCTGGCCTTGTGTCCTCTCCTCACATCTCTTAGGATTCTTTCTACCTGTGTTGCATGGCAGGTTGTCCCACTGAGGTATGGAAGAAAAGGGTGGGGACAGCAGATGGACTGTATGTGTCTATTGTTATTGTGGGTGTTGGCTTTTTTTCTTCCCTGCTTTTTACGTTGCAATCTTGGCTGGCTTTCTTGAACTTCGACTTGGGGTGTGAAAAATGAACCAGACATTCTCTGCTTACTGTGGTCAGCTGACATAATCACCACTAAGACTTAATGAGCTCACCTTGCGCTTTCATCGCTAGGAAAGATTTTGAAATTATTTCCCATACTGATTCATAATGAGTGTGTGTATGAATCACTTTCACGTAATTTAGATATAAAAACTTATGAGAGGGAGGGGGGAAAAGGCCTCCTTTCATTTTCATCCATACTTCCCAGATTGGCTGAATCCCTGATTATTTGACCCATCATTGTTATTAATATGATTAATAAACTACCTATTTATTGATTTAATTGTTCCTCCTGTGACTTTAGCCCTCAAAAGGAGCTTGCCTGAATGACCCTCAATTTCCTAAACCTGTAAGGTTTCTCTGTCCTTTTGGGGTGATACTGCTATTCATGTGTGTGTGTGTGTGCATGCATGTGTGCACACATACACAAAAGTATATTGGACAGGCCCTTCCATTGTGATTTGATTCCTTCCCTCATGATACTGTGTATCAGCAGGTGATAAGGACACTAGTCTCAATATTACTGAGACACAGCTGCTTACTGTGAATGTTCCTGTTTTAAGTATTTCCTGGCCCAGCACAGCCACAAACTGTGACTCACTACAAGGATGGGGCCTGTCTCTGACTTCCTGTTACTCTGCAGACAGAGGTAAGAGAACTAAAATGTCAACCTCAGGATCCTAACCACCCCAGAGGATAACTACAGAGAAACGCTTCACAACTGACATCATTGGAGCCCAGTCTGGATCGCTTTTACACGTCATCAAATTCATTTTCCACTCCTAGGTTTAGGGGTGTGAGATTTAAAAGACTATATGCTATCCAACCACAAAGTGTTCATGGGAAAGGTGGAAATTCATTTGGCAGGGATGTCCTCTCCATTCCTGCAGCAATTATTTATTGCCCAATTCACTCTGTACCCCAAGCATCTGTTATTTGAAGATGAATAGGACTGGTCTTTGCCTCCAAGGAGCTGAGTCTAGTAGAACACTTTAGGACAGCCACCAAGAGAAACCTATGTAGGTTATTAAAAGGCTTAATGGCAGTGAGCCAGGGAAGGTGGATGGAGTGTGGCATTCCAGACAGAGGGAACAGCAAGGACAGAGGCCAAGAAGCAAGACAGTCCGGTGGCATGTGCAGCGTGTTCCTGTAGTATCAGAAAGGGAGAGCATTGTGTAGGTAACCTGGTAGAGACCCTTCAATCCAGACCTCCTGTGATTCTCTGCCTGCTTCCACAGTGGTCATCTAATCCTGTAGGCTTACCTTGGACTGGTCCTTTTCTTCTGGTGAGTGTTTTCTTTCATAGGCTCCAGGATGAATACTAAGTACTCATTGCTTCCTGGGCTTCCTCTAGCCCACTGTAACCAAGGGAGGTTTTCACCACTATCCCTTAAAGCTGGCTGGACACATGTTACCACTTCAAGTTATTAAGGATGGTTTTTAGGTGCCCAGATTATCAAAATACATGAACAGTAAAGATTGCTTCCTGGGTTCTGTTGCTCTATTAAGAGCTCAGAAATACCATCTGGTCTAAAAACCTCCATTCTCCGGGAACATTCTTCCCATTCACGACTGTGAATGCTGATCTCTACTGCAGATTTCAGCTCCTAGAGAACCTTCCCAAAATGTGCTCCCTTAATGTCTCTTCCTATTTATTTATTTTTAAAGCTTTACTTATTTAAGTGATCTCTATACTCCATATGATGCTCAAACACACAACCCCAAGATCAAGAGTCGGATGCTCTTCTGACTGAGCCAGCCAGGAGCCCCTATCTCTTCCTATTTAGAAGTGTACAGAAGGCTTCCTATTTAGGACCTGTGTCTTTCTAATACTTCCACCTATGTTTAAAGTGGTCAAGTGTTTGAGCTGCTGTCAGACTTCCCAAGTTCAAATGCCAGCTCTTCCACTTGCTGGTTGTGTGACCTTGGGCAAATTTAGTCAACCCCTCTATTTCAGTTTCCTCATTTGCAAAATGATAATACCAACTTAATTCAGTGCTTGTGAGAATGAGGTGGAATAAGTAGAATACTTGAGCTCTGTGCCTGGCATACACTTGAACACTCAGTATTTGCTCCTGTATGAACTAGCTACAATTAACTGGTGATTGTAATAGCATTGTTTTCCTGTTTCTCAGCTTCATTGTTCTATTTCATTTGAAACTGAAGGATGAAAGATAAATACTTGCCATCCCCTAGAATTGGATTTTGGCCTTCGAGGGAACCTGAGGCTTAGCTAGGTTATTAGCTTTGGAGGCTGACCTGTAAATTACCGTTCTAATTTATATTTTTCATTAAAAGCTCAGCTTGCCTCTTCTTCTATAGCAGTATTCCCTGGCCCTGAAACCCTAGTGTTTAGCCATAAAACAAGGTTTTAAAATTAAGAGGCCATAATTCTCTCAACTCCCCACAATGTGTGGATTAATGGAATTAATGATAAGGTGCACAGAATATTTTTATTTTTAACAAAAGCAAAGACCTGCCCCTATTTCTTACGTTTGAAACACAAATCAGGGAGCTACTGTGATCAAGGGTAGTGTATTTATGTGTAGAACTTGACAAAAAAAAATTGGGTATTAGGAAATCTGGGTCCTAGGCTCCCCACCGCCAGGAAGTTGCTGAGACCTCTAACCCTCTTCACGCTGGCTTTGTGTTTTGCAGGCTTGAACATTAGGTAAATAATGCCTAATATTCTGCCTGGCACCCAGAACCGCCTCCCAAATGATAGGTGTTATATGGTAGCTCACTTAATATGTATCCCATTAGGGTAATACAAATGGATACGTTCGGCCAGAAAAGGCAACCACACTTCCGCCCCCTCAATGGAAAGAAGGGCGTGGAAACAGAGTTGCGTGCAGCTGAGACTACATCTCCCGCTGCCCTTTGCGGTGATCCTCGTTCGCTTTACCCAGAATCGCTCCCACTGCAACCTTGCGTCTTTCCGTGGGGCCCCGGATGTAGACTCCCTCTTACTCGGTAGGCGTGGTTTCACAGGGCTCGGAGACCTGGGGCTCTCTTATTGGTTGTGGTCCTTCCGACTGGATTGGACGCGAAGGAGGGGGCGGTGGCCAAGGCGCGCAGTGCTGTAGCGACAGCCAATCAGAAGCCTGGTCGGCCTTTGGCGGGAGGTAGTAAAGCTGAGGCTTTGCAGATTTGGCGCGAGCGCGGTTTGGCTTTACTGCTGCTGGTGTGTAGTTTATTCGGGAGCTTGACTGAAGAATCCCTGAAGCCCTGTGCGAGAGACGTGAGGAAGAGCAGGCACTGAGGTGACTCTGCCTTGTGGGGTGGAGAGCAGATGATTGCTTAGGGTCTGGAAGGCAGCGGAGTTGGGAGAGGGGCGATGGCTAGGGCCGCAGCCTCCCTTGAGGTTCGAGGGGAAGTGAGGGAAGAGCTCAGATCGCGGGAGGTCTGAGGTCGGGGTAAGGGAAAGGAATAGGCTGGCAGTCGTGCGTGGAATAAAGGGGCTGAATGTTATAGGAGGGAGATGTTCCTGGGTGGGGTTGAGAGGGTGTGGGGTGGGGACCGAGTGCCAGGCGGAGGGAAGACTGTAAATGTGGTCGGGTCCTGGGCTAAGCTGGTGATAAAGACACACCCCGTGCCTGGAGTGAGGGAATTAGAAGTACTGTAGAAATCTGTTAAGATAAACTTATTAGGGGCGCCTGGATGGCTCAGTGGGTTAAAGCTTCTGCCTTCAGCTCAGGTCATGATCCCAGAGTCCTGGGATCAGCCCCACATCGGGCTTTCCGCTCAGCGGGGAGCCTGCTTCCTCCTCTCTCTCTGCCTACTTGTGATCTCTCTGTCTGTCAAATAAATAAATAAAATCTTTTAAAAAATATTTTAAAACTTTTATTAAACTTATTGCATTTAAAAAGATTTTTAAACTTTTATTAAACTTCTTTAAACTTATTGCATCACTCAAGTGGTTAAGAACTTGAGCTCTGGAGCCAGAAAACCTGGTTTGCTATGACTTTGGGTCTCTGTGCCTCTTGAGTTTTCTCATCCGTAAAGTAAGGATAGTAAGAGTGCCAACTTCTAGGGTTGTCTTAAAACTTAAATGATTCAGTGTCTAAGGGGTGCGGGCCTGAATCATTTGGTAGAGTGTGCCACTCATGATCTTGGGGTCGTGAGTTCGAGCCCCACGTTCAGTGCAGAGACTCCTTAAAAAAAAAAAAGAATAAAAGAAAATGCTTATAACAACAGTCATCCACATAGTAGGTAGACAAGTGTTTGTTATTATTGCTCAGATTTGGCTGTGAAGCAGAACTGAATGCTAAAATATGTTTATAATTTACTTATGAAATGTTGATCATTGGTATAAATTCCTTGTTTGCTATTTTTCTGTCCTCTTAGATATTGACTGGCTGTCCTGTTCTCTCTTTTGTACCCAGCCGTGTTCCCATCATGCCTCAAACCCGATCCCAGTCACAGGCTACAATCAGTTTTCCAAAAAAGAAGGTGTCTCGGACATTGGACAAAGCTAAAATCTCTGGAGACACTAAACTAGAACTGACCAATCTCCAGGCCACACGCCATTCTGTAAAAATTCTGCCTCTAAGCCCCAGAAAACGTCTCGGTAAGATATCCATTGTATATATGAACAACTTTTTGACTTGTAGATATTGACCTCTCTTTCCTCAAAAATAAGATGCCTCGTCCTTTGAAGCAGCTTCCTAAGTTCATTTAAGACCACTTTGTTCACTTTGGTTATTTTCAGAATGATTGCTGTGTTCATTTACTGAACTTCAGAGTTAAGCGACTTGTTGAGATTACCTTCTGAATTGCTTTACAGTTCTGGTGTTCAGTTCCTTAATTTTGAACTTAGTTGTCAGTATTGTGACTTTGCAGTTAGCTATCTAGTATTTTGAAGCTTTCACCTAGTTAGTGGTGAAATTAAGAGAAGCAGGTTCTTGTTTTAGAACACTGGTTGGTAGGGGCGCATGGGTGGCTCAGTGGGTTAAGCCTCTGCCTTCAGCTCAGGTCATGATCTTGGGGTCCTGGGATTGAGCCCCGCATTGGGCTCTCTGCTCAGCAGGGAGCCTGCTTCACCCTCTCTTGAGGCCTGCCTCTCTGCCTACTTATGATCTTTCTGTCTGTCAAGTAAATAAATAAAATCCTTTAAAAGAAAAAAAAGATCACTGGTTGGTAATCCTTTTTTGCTTTAGATCATTTGTTTTTGTTTTTAAAGATTTTATTTATTTTTATGAGAGAGAGAAAGAATAGTAATAAGCAGGGGTGAGGGACAGAGGGAGAAGCAGACTGTCCCCTGAGCAGGGAGCTCAGTGGGGACTCAATCCTAGGACCTGGGATCATGACCTGAGCTAAAGGCAGATGCTTAACCAGCTGAGCCACCCAGGTGCCCAGATCATTCGTTTTTAATGAAGGGTGATGTGGCAGTACCAGAGACATTTTTGGTTATCACAACTGAGGGAGTGCTACTGGCATAATGGATAAAGGCCAGGTGTCCTGCCAAACATTTTACAATGGACAGGACAGCCTCCAATAAGAATTATTTGGTCCAAGATTGAGAAAAACACTCTTAGAACAATCTTAGAATTTTCATCCCACTAAAAACCCCTTTGCTGGGGCGCCTGGGTGGCTCAGTGGGTTAAAGCCTCTGCCTTCAGCTCAGGTCATGATCTCAGGGTCCTGGGATCCAGCCCTGCATCAGGCTCTCTGCTCAGTGGGAAACCTGCTTCCTCCTCTCTCTCTGCCTGCCTCTCTGCCTACTTGTGATCTCTGTATGTCAAATAAATAAATAAAATCTTTTAAAAAATAAAAAAAATTTTTTTTTTTAATTAAAAAAAAAAAACCTTTGCTTTCTCCCAAATAGTTGTAAGATTCAGTGGTGCCATCTGGTGGCCAATGTTTGCTTCTTGAGGAGAGGCCGTCTGTTTTGGTGGTTTTAACTATAGAAATTTGCCTTTTGGGGGACCTGGGTGCCTCAGTCAGTTAAAAGTCTGCCCTCTGCTCAGGTCATGATCCCAGGCTCCTAGTATTGAGCCCCACATGGGGCTCCCTGCTCAGCTGGGAGCCTGCTTCTCCCTCTCCTTCTCCCCTCTGTGTTCTTTCTTTCAAATAAATAAAAGAAGGAAGAGAGGAAGAAACTTGCTTCTTTCTGGGAAACGCAGAGATCTTTGCAAGTCCTTTTACTGTCCTCTACTATGAATGACCATGTATTGATTTTAATGTATTTCAGGTGATGACAATCTGTGCAACACTCCCCATTTACCACCCTGTTCTCCACCAAAGCAAGGCAAGAAAGAGAATGGCCCCCCTTGCTCCCGTTCACCTAAGGGGCGCAGATTGGTATTTGACAATCAGCTGACAATGAAGTCTCCTAGCAAAAAGGAACAAACCAGAGCTCACCAAAACAAAATCCGTTCGTCAGGCAGAAAAGATCAAAAGATCACAACAAATTCTGAGCAGAGATGTCCACTGGAGAAAGAATCTGCATGTGTGAGACTGTTCAAGCAAGAAGGTTCGTTCTTATATGGCAACCATTAATGCAGCCTTGAAAACAAGGCTGGTGACTCCAGATGAAACCCAGTGGATCTTCTCGGTCACCTCTGTTGTATCTAATTGTCCTTTCACATCTGACACAGGCACTTGCTACCAGCAAGCAAAGCTGGTCCTGAATACAGCTGTCCCGGATCGGCTGCCTGCCAGGGAAAAGGAGATGAATGTCATCAGGAATTTCCTGAGGGAGCACATCTGTGGGAAAAACGCTGGAAGTCTTTATCTTTCTGGTGCTCCTGGAACTGGAAAAACTGCCTGCTTAAGCCGAATTCTGCAAGACCTTAAGGTACACTGAGAGTCTGAAATATGCTGCTCTTGCTAAAATGACACTTGGTTATGAAGGGTTAAGAAAGGTGGATGTGCTTAGGGGATTGAAGTCTCCCCTCAAATAAGATGTTTTTAGTTTCTTTGTCCAAATCTTTCCAAATGAAAATAGAGCTTATTCTCTTATGCTATTAACTCCTCAAAGATACTTCAGGTTCCATCAAACCTTTATCTGGGGGCACCTGGGTGGCTCAGTGGGTTAAAGCCTCTGCCTTCAGCTCAGGTCATGACCCCAGGGTCCTGGGATCGAGCCCCACATTGGGCTCTCTGCTTGACGAGGAGCCTGCTTCCTCCTCTCTCTCTGCCTGCCTCTCTGTCTACTTGTGATCTCTCTCTGTCAAATAAATAAAATCTTAAAAAAAAAACAAACAACCTTTATTTGAAGGCAAAATATCTCTCATGTTTGCATTTTTCTAGAAGGAACTGAAAGGTTTTAAAACTATCATGCTGAATTGCATGTCCTTGAGGAGTGCCCAGGCTGTATTCCCAGCTATTGCTCAGGAGATTTGTCAGGAAGAAGTATCCAGGCCAGCTGGGAAGGACATGATGAAGAAACTAGAATACCATATGACTGCAGAGAAGGGCCCTATGATGTAAGTAGTGCTTCGCTGCATGTTATTCTGTGAAAATCTGCAAGGTCTGCTGCCCACAAACTCACATTCTAGTCTCTTGAATGTATCCGTTTGTATGAGAAAAGAACATTTCCTGTGTTGGCTGTACAGATAGTTTCATATGCTTAAAGGGAAAGAAGAGAGGAAAAATACACATTCTGATTTTAAGTTGGAAAAAGTGTTCTTAGGCTAATCGCTTGAAAAACCTGTATATTACTTCTGTGTCATGGTGGGGGTATCATTGTAACAGTGACTGCAGAAAGGACAGATGATGACCTTCAAACTGGTGTCAGCTGTAGGAATGTGACCTGGAGTCGGCCCAGATCTAACAGATGGGAGAGTTAAGGAGGTCAACGTAGATACTAATTGTTTCTCTTTATACTTAGTGTGTTGGTGCTGGACGAGGTGGATCAGCTGGACAGCAAAGGGCAGGATGTATTGTACACACTCTTCGAATGGCCATGGCTAAGCAACTCTCGATTGGTGCTGATTGGTTAGTGCTCCATTGCTAATGTCGATGGGTCTAAAGAATTCTTTTTTTAATCGCTTCATCTTACTTATCACCTATTTTATCTTAAGCCAACTTTCTGCTTTCTTATCAAAATGAAAAAAGTTATTATAAAATAACAGTAGTTTTTAACTAAAATCAACTTTGTTAAGTCTGAATAGAATTGAGATAATACTTCATTTCAGAGACAGTTGATTTTTGGAGTGTCTGGTCCTGCTTATCAGTGAACAATTCTAAACCTAACTTGGAAAGAGCATTCTCGAATGACTACGTACATCTTACCTAATAAGTGTGGGGGTGGGGTGGCAAGTGGGAAGCAACAGTTGGAATGCGGGATTATAACTGGAAATTATATTTAGCTTTCAAAGCGTTTAATTTTCCTTTGAGATGATTTGACCATGATGGTTGATAGTATTTACCTTCTCCTCAGGTATCGCTAACACCCTGGATCTCACGGACAGAATTCTGCCGAGGCTTCAAGCTAGAGAAAAATGTAAACCTCGGCTGTTGAACTTCCCACCTTATACCAAAAACCAGATAGCCACTATCTTGCAGGATCGGCTTGATTTGGTAAGTGCCACCCATTGTACCTCATTATGTGTTCCTTGGATCACCTCTGGTGGGGAAACCTAACAGTCTTTCTAAAATATTTTTGTTTAGAGGGGTGCCCGGGTGGCTCAGTCAGTCAGTTGAGCATCTGACACTTGATCTCAGCTCAGATCTCAGTCTTAGGGTTGTGAGTTCATGCCCCACATTGGGCTCCACACTGGACATAGAGCCTACTAAAAAAAAAATTTTTTTTTCTTTGCTTTGATTGCTTCCCTCAGCAGGGAGATCCTGTGGGCCAACGTGAGAACATTTTTATATGAATTTCCATCCAAGGCTCCATTTATTGGATGCCTCAGGGTTGGAGTAAAAATAAGAGAAGAGGGGCACCTGGGTGGGTCAGTCACTGACCCACTTGAAATTGAAATTGAGTACGCCACTCAATTTCAGCTTGGCTGTTGATCTCAAGAGCTGTGAGTTCAAGCCCCACGGTGGGTTCCACAATGAACAGGGAGCCTCCTTTTAAAAGGGGAAGGGTGGCACCTGGGTGACTCAATCGTTTAAGCCTCTGACTCTTGATTTCAGCTCAGGTCACTATCTTAGGTCCTTGAGATCCAGCCCCCTACGGAGCTCCATGTCAGGCTCCGCACTCAGCGAGGAGTCGGCTTGTCCCTCTCCCTCTGCTCCTCTCTGCCCACCGCCTTTGACAACTAGGTGCTCTCAAATAAATAAATAAATCTTTTTTTGTTTGTTTGTTTTTTCCTTTTTTTAAAGAGAGGAATCACTCAATAATTTTTTTTTTTAAGTTTATTTTTAGTAATCTCAAACCCAAGGTGGGGCGCAAACTCACAACCGCAAGATCAAGAGTCGCAGGGTCGGAGTGCCTGGGTGGCTTAGTAGGTTAAAATGTCTGCCTTCGGCTCAGGTCATGTTTCCAGGGTCCTGCGATCAAGCCCCAAATCAGGCTCTCTCTGCTCAGCAGGGAGCCTGCTTCCCTTCCTCTCTCTCAGTGCCTGCCTCTCTGCCTACTTGTGATCTCTGTCTGTCAAATAAATAAATAAATCTTTAAAAAGAAAAAAAAATCTTCTTACTGCACCAGCCAGGTGCCCCTCAATACTTTTATAATGGCCTGTAACAATAGGACCTGTGAAAAAGCTTTCTTTTGAAAATGACCAAATAGGGTTGCCTGGGTGGCTCAGTGGGTTAAAGCCTCTGCCTTCAGCTCGGGTCATGATCCCAGGGTCCTGGGCTCAAGCCCTGCATCTGGCTCTCCGCTTAGCAGGGAGCCTACTTCCTCCTCTCTCTCTCTCTCTGCCTACTTGTGACCTGTCTATCAAATAATTAAATAAAATCTTTAAAAAAAAAAAAAAGGAAAATGACCAAATAGATTTTAGTTTAGTTTTGCTAATATCTGGTTGCTTTTTTCCCCATTCATGAGTCTCTACCACATGCCTACAAAATGTTTAAATGTGTGAAATTTCCATTTATTTTGGGCGCCTGGGTGGCTCAGTGGGTTAAGCTGCTGCCTTCGGCTCAGGTCATGATCTCAGGGTCCTGGGATCAAGTCCCGCATCGGGCTCTCTGCTCAGCAGGGAGCCTGCTTCACCCTCTCTCTCTCTCTGCCTGCCTCTCCATCTACTTGTGATTTCTCTCTGTCAAACAAATAAATAAATAAAATCTTTAAAAAAAAAAAAAAAAGAAAAAAAGAAATTTCCATTTATTTATGAGCAGAAAAGTCATCTCTTAGACCCTAAAGAGTGGCCAGTCAAGTTTAGACTTAATGTGAAAATATTTATGTCTGGGACCTGAATTACAGTAAAGGGGGAATCTTATAGTTCATGCTGTCATCTCCTATGTCTTGTCCAAAGGTGTCCGGAGTTCAGGTTCTGGACAATGCTGCAATTCAGTTCTGTGCCCGAAAAGTCTCTGCTCTTTCAGGAGATGTTCGAAAGGCGCTAGATGTTTGCAGGTGAGTTATGGCACTGTTGGCTGCTTTTATTAAAAAAAGAAATGCTGTTAATTGTCTCATGTAACTCAAGTGAATGTGGCTTAAGAGGCTGCATTCTGCCACTTTTTACACTCAGAAAGGAGGACTTGTTTCTCAGTGGGGAGCTCTGCATTTCCACCGTGTTAATGTCTGAAACATTATCAGTCCATTACCTACAGAGGGAGAAACAAATGAGATGTTGCTGGCACTCCCTGTGGTGATTATAGATTGGTTAATTACATTTGTATTAAAAAAGACTCCAGTTTACTTTTCCATTAGCTGATCTCAAGCAGGTTTATTTATGGACCTGAACCATCTTTGCCTTTAGACTTTTTTTCCTTCCTTTGCTTTTGTGAGCACCCCTTCCTCCGGTTGGTGGTCCCCCACACTTGTACTCCAGACCTCTCTCTCCCACTTCCCATCCTCTGCCCCTCCTGCTGGGGAAAGCCTCTGTGCTGACTGATGAAATCTCTTCCTTCCCAGTAGGGACACTGGGTCCATTAAAATGATACTTGCTGTGCTGGCCCGCTGGTCCAACCTCCCCCTACTGCCATGCAAAAGATCCAGGTCTGGCTTATGGCTTCCTGTGGGCAAAGTGCTTTGGAGACAGCAGTGGGAGAGGAAGCTCTTCCTATTGCTAGATGGCATGATCCTGGATTTGAAAGTTTCTCCTAGTCAGCAAACTACTTGAGTAAAGACTGTAGCTATGAGCAATGGTCATGTAGGCTGGTGTGGTTTAGCCTACACATATCATATGTATATAGAACTGAGGACTCCCCTTTTAGGTCCAGTGTGTATGGGTGGTACTGGCTCTCTCTGTAGGCAGTCACCCACCCACATAGCCTCTCTGCTGTCCATGACATTTTTTCCTCCTTCAAAATGTTATTATTGGCTTAATGTATGATGACCTACTTGGCATCTATAAGAGGAAACCATATAGTACTGAAAGTTTCTCAGATTCCCAGGTCTGTGAATTGTTTCAAGGCAACCAAGTCCCCTTTAGCTGAGACATAACCCAGTTTTGTTTGGGGGCTTTAAAATTATAAAACGTGTCTTTTTTCAGCTTGGTGGTTTGGTGTGCTGTTTGGTTTGGCCCAGCATAAATTAATTTTAGAAATACTTTTTTTATAGGAGAGCTATTGAAATTGTAGAGTCGGATGTCAAAAGCCAGACTGTCCTCAAACCGCTGTCTGAATGTAAGTAGTTTATCACTTTCCCGTCTTCCTTTATAATTGGAAGCTTAACTTTTCTGAGAAAAGAGATAGAAAGACGAAATGAATGTAGTTAAATCCATATTTACCCTTTTCTGTATGTCTGTGTTTTTTGTCAGTTTCATCTACTTTATTTCGGTCTGGCCTCTCTGTCCTATAGTCCATGCAGGCTGGAAACAAGTTCCCCAGGGTGTTACATAAAAGGCTGGATCATAGTAAGTTTTCTTTCTAAGCTCTCAAAATGAAAATTGTGGACAGAAAGGCTTGGTCAGCTTCTCTCTGGGTTCTTCCGTTGAGTTCACTTTAGGTCTTGAAATAGGTGAGAGGAAAGTAAACAAGAGTCAGACAGTGAAAGAATCCGGTTCAACTTGGGATATCGTAAGCCTTTAGCCAAGTCTAGGAGGGTGGATGTACGAAGATGATGTTGCTATAGGAGGCTGTTAAAAAATGACAAAATGGGGACGCCTGGGTAGCTCAGTTGGTTAAGCAGCTGCCTTCGGCTCAGGTCATGATCCCGGTGTCCTGGGATCCAGTCCCACATCCGGCTCCTTGCTCAGCGGGGAGCCTGCTTCTCCCTCTGCCTCTGCCTGCCATTCTGTCTGCCTGTGCTTGCTCTCCCTCTCTCTCTCTCTGATAAATAAATAAAATCTTTAAAAAAAAAATGACAAAATGATTTTCCTTTCTGTTAGCCTTGTTCTCTTAGTCATGGCAGATGTAAAATGGCCATGAACTACATATCTTTTCGGTATTTAATATCCAGTGTTAATCTTTAGAAACAGGACAGTCTGATTTGATTGTTTCTTTCCTCTTTCACTCCTGCACAGGTTCAGAGTTATCAAAATTGTTTCTAGGACTACAGTTCCACAGAAAACATTTTCTCTCTTTTCTTTCTACCTTCCTTTCTTTTCTTTCTTATCAATTTGTTGAAAGAAAATTAATAAAAATATTTCAGAAGCAGCCAAACTGACTGCTTAGGCTGATGGTAGGTAATATATACCAGTGTAAAGATGAGATACTCGTTTCTCTTTAACTTTTCAGATTATTCCCGTTTCTCCTACCAGTGACATTTAGGGTTGTCAGTGTTCCTGTGAGCGCAGCTGGCACACATGTACCTAAAGGAGGTTGTAAGTTTCTGGCATAAATTATTAGACTAACCTAATTCCTATCTTTTGACCTCTGGTATGTGTTATTAGATTTGGATGGTTCTAGAAAGCTATACGGAGTCTGACTTCAATTAAATACAAGAAGACACTTTTTTTTTTTTTAAGAGAAGGGGAGAGAGGGAGTCCACCAGTGGGGGGAAGCAGAGGAAGAGAGAGAGAATCTTAGGCAGGCTCCACACTTCAGGGCTTAATCTCACAACCCTGAGCCCAAATGAAGAGTAGACCCTTAACTGACCGAGCCACCCAGGCACCCCAGGATGGCACTTTCTAATACATAGCACTAACTGGGCTTCCTTGACACATAGGCAGGTTCCCTAGCTTTGAAGCTATTCAAACAAAAGCTGAATAGATGATTACTAGTTGGGTTTGTTTTGGGTAGGGAGCAAGAAGGAAATTCCTTTCAGCTTTAAGATCGGTGGTCAGTGGTCTCTAGTTTTCCTAATCCCATTAGTTCTTTGCAGCATCCTGGTTATGGTAATGAAATAGAAGCAGATTGCTTTGGGGCAACTGCTCAAGGTCTGAGGAAGTAATTGAGGCAAAAGTTGTTACCGAGCAAATCCCTCCTCTGTCTTGCAATTCATGCATCTCCAAACAATGAGGCCATAGTCCTAGGCATCTTAGCTGGCAGTTCCCCAGCCTCCGGCCTCTGAGATGGTGCTATCTGCTAAGATATCCAGTGACATTTTCTCAAGTGTTGCTCTGTTGTGGATGTCTTAGGCAAGTGAACCGAACCTCAAAGGTCATCTGGAGAAGCTATCTAGAGGACTTATGTAGGATTCACTTTTCTGTCCACGTTAGTCACTCATTTCACTTTTTTTCCTTTCTTGATGACCAGGCACACTCCTCTTTGCTTCAAGGTTCTGTACTTTTCAAGATACTGAGAATTTCCAAGGCAGAATACAGTAGTCCTCTGTCTAGTCCTCCTTCTTTCATGAGGTGGATTTTGTCTCTCTGACATTAAATTGCATTCTACAGGACAAAATAGCCTACCATTCTGCCCAGAAAAAGGATAACCCTATTTTCCAAGTCATCATCTTTCTGAAGATAGATAGCACTGTCTCCCATCCTTTGGCTTCTAGTTACAGAGTTGGAACCTCTGCTTTGGCACCACATGACTGCGTTTGAATCGCCTTCAACTAAGACTTAGCATCATCTGTCTTGATGTACACAATACTTAAAAAAATCTAATGAAGCCTGATTTATTTACTTTTTAGGCAAATCACCCTCTGAGTCACTGGTTCCCAAGCAGGTTGGTCTTATTCACATATCCCAAGTCATCTCAGAAGTTGATGGTAACAGAATGAGTTTGAGCAAAGAAGGAACACAAGATTCCTTCCCTCTTCAGCAGAAGATCTTGGTCTGCTCTTTGCTGCTCTTGACCCGGCAGCTGAAAATCAAAGAGGTCACTCTGGGGAAGGTGAGTGGAGAATCCCAGCAGATGGAGCTGGGGTGGAGACAAGAATGCTTTGTGGAGCAGATATTGTCCAAAGGGCCTATTATTATGCTCCAGCTGATAGGAATTAAAAGTGGTTTTTAACAGTAAGAATAAATGTCGGTCCCATATAAAAGGCAACTGATTTTATTTCCCTTGGGTTGTGGTTGAGAATTTCCTATTCATCTCCTCCCCTTCATTTCTACCTCTCCCTGTGAAATACATAAAGCTCCTCTCCTGCCTTAGGTTTTGGCAATATCTACAGAATCCTTCAATGGTTTTATTGAGAAGAGGGGAAATTGTTGTATTCAGATAACTTTTACAAACGCAAATTCACATTTTTAAGAGTCTACAAGGTTGGGGCGCGTGGGTAGCTCGGTGGGTTAAAGCTTCTGCGTTTGGCTCAGGTCATGACCCCAGGGTCCCAAGATCTAGCCCCCACATTGGGCTGTCTGCTCAGTGGGGAGCCTGCTTCCCTACCCCCCCCCCCCCGCCCAACCTGCCTCTCTGCCTACTTGTAATCTCTGTCAAATAAATAAATAAAATCTTTAAAAAAAAAAAAAAAGTCTACAAGGTTACAAGAGATAGAAGTTTTAAACAACTTTTGTATTCTCCCTTGTTTCTCCCAGTTATATGAAGCCTATAGTAACGTCTGTCGTAAACAGCAGGTGGCAGCTGTGGACCAGTCAGAGTGTTTGTCACTTTCAGGGCTCTTGGAAGCCAGGGGCATTTTAGGATTAAAGAAGAACAAGGAAACCCGCTTCACAAAGGTACAACTAACTGCCTCTTTGATAATGCTTTTTTAATTGTCCTGTTTTGGAGAGATTATCTGTTTTTGTTAAAGATTTAAGCATGACCACAGTTAGGTCAACAATTTGTTTTTTGTTAGATAGAGTTCAAGATCTGTTGAGGATGGGACTGGAATGAAGGAGGTCTTTTCTGCAGGCTATTGAAAAAGCAGTATTTAACTTGCTTGCCTCTTGGGACGAAAGTTCAACATGATAGAAGTTTACATAATACAAACTTGGCTTTTGTGAGTTCTCCACGTGAAAAGTCTTTTTCTCTTCTTTCCAGGTGTCTTTGAAGATTGAGGAGCAAGAAGTAGAGCATGCTCTAAAAGACAAAGCTTTAATTGGAAATATCTTAGCTACTGGATTGCCTTAAATTCTTTTCTTTTCTACTAATATGCTACCCAGAAGTATCCCACTGGCATTTAGAGAGCTCTGGAATCTTCATTTTAGTACTTTATCCATTCAGGCCTGAAAACTAATATGACCTTTTTTTTTTATTTTTCTTTTTTTCATTTTATTTTCTCTTAAATAATCTCTACACCCAGCATGGGGCTCAAACAAAAGTTGCATGCTCTTCTGACTGAGCTATCCAGGTGCCCCGAAATACGACCTTTTTTAATGGGAAACTGATAAATTTTAATCTGTATGTTGATGAATATTATTAACACAGAGTAATAATTTTTGGTCTTATTTTTATGCATTAAAAATCCACCAAGTAGACTCTTTTTAATTATATTCACTACATCCACATCTTGTGTGTCTCTAACCAGTGTGCTTGTATTACAGCATATAGGATTTATATGGTGGACTATGCCTCTTATATGGAGGACCATTTACCTCCTAGTTTCTTCAGACATTGGTGTGTTTTATAGAACTTTGGGACTAGAGTAAGAAGAATGAAAAAGGATGTTCCAGGGAAATAAGCAAGTCTACATGGAGATCTGGAGGACACTTTGATCAAAGAATTTATTTTTTTTTTGGAGTATACTGTGTTCATGTTGCACATACTTCCACATTGCGACATTTTAAAGACTCACTGAGTTTCTTGGGCACTCCCAAAGGTTGTGGGGGTGGTAAAGGGAATGTAACTATACGGTCTGTGAATATATTTATTTCCAAGTTGCATTCTTTGTCTTTGTAAGCATGCACATTTCAAGAGAGCTCAAACTTTCAGCAAACAATGTGAAAATTTCCCCCAGACTGTCCCACAGTCTTAGCTGCCCTCAGATGAAGCCACTTGTTTCCAGATGCCTTCATTTGGGTTTGGATTTTTCATCTAAACCTCAGATTTTTCCAGTCTTAATAGATAAATTAATCCATATGGCTACTCAAGTCTCCCCTTTTCTGGGTTTGGTTTCCAGTGGCATTCAATGGTAATTTGTGGCGGGGACACCAGAGGGCACCATTATAACACTAACAGCCTTGAATGTGCAGGCAGTGGGGTTGGGGTAGTTTTGAGGGAAGTGGAAGAAAACTTAAGTCTGATCCTTTGGGGAGATAGCTATACTTTTAGGACTCAAGCAGATGCTTGGAGTGCAAACCATGTGTGATAGGAAATGTCCGAGAGCCAGTGGCCAAGTCTGTGCCGCTCCCTGAGCTCTGGCCTCTCTGACGTGTCTTGAGTTTAGGAACTTGATATTGTACAAATGATCTGTTGGCCACTGTTTCATTCATGCTGCCCACTGTATCCTTGCAATGTGATCTGGACCGCAGCAGATGGTATGGGATAGAAGGACACACAGAGAGAGCCCTCTGAAATGGACACCACCCTCCAGTGGGTGTGGCAGAGCAGAGTCTGCAGCCTAGTCCAAGGTCTGAGTCTGAATGTTCTCACCCTGTCACCTTGACTAAGAGCACTCACTCCCCCTGAGGGTCACTTTTGAGTGGAAAACAGTCCATACCTAGAAGCCCAAGAGTGTCTGGGGCTACAAGGGTTAACAAGCATAATTGCAAAGATTGTCCGAAGGCTGATGGAAAGCAGAGACTGAATGGGATTGAGAACAGATGCGGGGCTTGATTTAAATTACATTTTATTGGATGCTGCAGCCTTAAGAGACGTGACTGCTTTACAGTTTGTTTCCACACTGTGGGCAGCTGCTGTCTGTTCTGTGTCCACAGTAGGATCCTGCCCAGAAAGGAGCGGCCTCCCCACCTCGTTGTGTTTGAGGCTTGGCGCCTTCCTCTTAACTGTAGGGCTTGAGTCAGGAACATGGCTTGACTCGCAGTGGGGCTATGTATCCTCCATGGCTCAGAGCCAAGATCGCATTTACAGATTCGAAAGGGCCAAATTTCTTTCCCCTCTACCTCTTTTCTCTTCCTTTCCCCTGGTATTTGGAAATAGGGTTTTCTCTCTACTGGGTTGTTGGTTTCCTTTCCTTCAGTTCTCCCCCCACTGTCAATTTCTAGGTCATTGCTGCTCTTAAGACTTCAGCAATTGGAACAGGGTTGGTTCTGTCAGTGATGCGTGAAGCCGACTTAGAGTCCCTGCTTGGCTTCCGCTGCCCTTGTGGGAGCAAAAGCTGATGTATGTTTGTCAGTGAAGTCTTAAGTGTAATTCAGACAGCCGGGGAGCAGACAGAAGAGGAAGAAAAGTCCTTTTCTTGCTGGCTTTTCTCACTGAAGCTGAGAGCTATGGGAAGGTAGTGGGATTTTTAGAGGGATGGGCTGGGCTTGTGGTTACTAGTTTCTGCCAGGATTGTAGCCGGTTTTCACACAGTAGAGGCAAAGATGCTGACCCACATTCTCCCTCTTGAAGGTGGTGGGATATATGTCTATATCTTGATTTATTTTTCTTCAAAGAAGCAGATGAAACTTCCATAGAGTTTTAGCTGGTATTGCCATGGAAAGAACATAGACACAATAAAATTTTGGTGTGAGTTTCAACCCCAGAGCTGCTACTGACATTTCTGGCTCAGTGAAGACTTGCCTGTGGCTAGTTAACTAACTGGCAAGAGTGTGTGAGGTCCAGGCTTCCCAGAGATCAAAATGTTGGCAGAGTTCTATTTGCTACCCGCCCCCCCAATCCATTGCTCCCTGCCTTTATTAAGTGCCCTTTTAAGATCTACCAATGAGACCTGGAAGGGAAGATGGAGCTACATCCTGGGGATTTTCAAAAATATCTATTGAGAGGTGTTGCCTTGACTACCGACGGAGACCAAAAGAAAGAGCCAAGTTTGAGATGTTACTTACATTTGTGTCTGTCCCCAGCACTTAGGACAGTGTCCGGGACCTGGGAGGTATTCAGTAAACAATGTTGAATGAACGGACAAATGAACCGAGGAAGGCACTCCCTTTCTCTCCATCTCCAGGTCGGTTCTATTCAGGAGGCACACATTGCTGGTGTCTCTGCACGGAGGTGGAGCGGGGCGCCTGTAAAGGAAGGACGCTGCATCCTACAAGATGTGTCTTGACACATTGCGGAGCGTTTATTGGCCTCACAGATGCGTACCCATGGTACCCATCGTTCCTTCTGATGTCTTGGCATTTTGCTTGAGGCAACTTCCATGTTGCTTCCAGGAAGCCTTGGGTTTGGGGAGAGAGTCCTAGTCCTACCTACGGGCTCGGAAGATGGGGGACCTGTTTGGAGGTTCCTAGTGTTCCTGGGGATGGGCCAGAAGCTGTGTCTCTACTTGGCAAGGGATAGGAGAGGAATACGCCTTTGGTGTCCCACCTTTCAACTCTGGAGGAAAGTTGTGATCTCGGGTTCCTCCTGAAAGTGCAAAGTGCCCTCTGATACATTCTCTTGGAAAGCTGCAAACAGTGCAGCTCTCCCTCTTCTCAGAAGTGCGATCTGTAGGGGGAGAAGGTGTGCCCTCTGGCCTCCCTTGATTTTCAACCCCAGCCCCAAGGCACTGGCAGTAGAAGCTAATTGGGTGCAAGAGGCCTGGGTAGAGGCTGTCTGAAGACTGGCTAAAGGAGAGAGCCAGCTCCTTTTTTAAAAAGCTCTAATTGAGTTCTGAATCAGCCTCCCTCTCTTTGATCCCTCCTCTGTTTCCCACACTGCCTGAAAGAGCCAGATCAGCACTTTATAACAAGGGTGCGCCTGCTCCCCACACAGCCCCCCTCTCCCAACGCTCTCCGCTGCCGCCATCCACTGCTTGTCTCCTTCAGTTAAGATAATGAAGATGCTGAGAGATAAAATGTGTATTTAATAAGGGTGGGGGTAGGGAGGCGGAAAGGGGCAGCCAGGGCCTTCCCTAGTTTGGGGCCTAGCCAAGACTCAAGCTGAAAGCAAAACTGGAGTAAGACTTGGCCCCAGGGTGTGGGGGTTTCTGGGCCTCAATCCAGCTGACTTCACTGCCTGCTGTTTGCCCTAAATTCCCCCACCTCCACCCTCTCACCCCCACACTCCTTTCTTTCCTCTCTCCTTGCTCCCAATGGGGAAAGGGAATCTTGCTTCTACTTTATTTTCAGCTGGTAACTTGGCCTTTGGTTCAGTGCCCCCCACCCCCCCACCCCCGAGTCAGCTGCAAGGTCGGGCTAGGGCAGCCCCCTCTAGCCTAGGTCTGTAGAAGCCATGCGTTCGCCGTGGGGGGTGAAAAAAAGCCAGAATTAATGAAGACCAGCTGCTAGTCTGGGTTCTGCCTGCAGTTAGCTGGAGGCTGGCCCTTGGTGGTGGTTGGAGGTACTGGGGTGCGTGACCTCCATCCCTGGGCACCAGGATATCCTGTGGCAGCTGAAGCTTGTGCTACTCTGTGAGCTCGGTTTTATCCTCAGTTTGAAGAGAGTAGTCTGTTTCCCTGTTGCCTACTCCTCCCCTCTCCAAATAACACTGGGCCCTTACTGGGCTTTACAACTGTAGTGGCGGCCCAGCTGAGATCTGAGGATCTCCAAGTTCTTTTGTAAACACTCATTAACTGCCTGGGAAGAACCAAGAGCCCTGGTTAACAGCTGGGAGGGAACTGAGGCACCTTAGGGAGAAAGGCTTGACCTGAGCTCACCCCAAGGACTCCACCCTGGGGCCTCCATCCTTCCTGTCTAGCTCCTTTCCTCAGTTCTCCCTGAAAGACGGAGAAAGAGGTAGATGCGACGCAGCTGCCCTCTCCCCTTCTAGGAAGAGGCCATGCTTTCTCCCTGGCCTCGGGAATCAGTCCCTGATTTCCCCTGGCCCTTCACCCCATGACACTTTCCCTGCTCTGCTGCTGCTGGAGATCTGTGCAACTCTCCTTGCAAAATCTCACTCCAGCCCTCTGCAGACCTCCCATCACCTCCCACCCACCTTTCTTGGCCCACCAGACCCAAACCCCTGTGCCTCCTTTGGAGCCGCTGAGTAGCTCACCTATCCTAAACTGGGTCTGTAGCCTTGAAGTTGATCTAATTGTGCTAAGAGGCCCCTCTGACCCCTAACCCCCTAGATTTACCCCAAATGGTACCTGGGAAAATATTCTCTTTCTTTGCCGTATTCACTCTGGTAAAGTTTCAGGATCCTATTCAGGGCTGGGTAGCGGCACTAGGACCCTAGCTGACCCCTAGGTTCTGAATTGTTCTTCCACTGACAATTGCTCTTTCTAGTGAGGGGTGTAACTCCAAGTCCCCCAGCTCTACCTGTTCACGCTCTCACCTGTATGTGCATGTCTGCCCACCTCGGCACAGTCCCAGGTCCACACACCACCCTGCCAGGGTATGAAACTCGACCCGTCTCAACTGCTATCCATGTTTTGCCGCCCTGTTATTTGCTGGGGGTGGGGGGAATCCCCCTCCTCCTCCTCCCCTGGGTGGCCTCCTAGGTATTTAGGAATAGTGGGAGGGAGATCCAGAGACCATGCTATGTCTATGAGGGGGCGGACAGGAGCGAGCAGCTGTCCAAAATGAATGCCTCTATCCCCAAATTCTCAATGGCTAGGTGGCTTAGCAAGAGTGCTAAGGGAATCTTAACCCCCATCTTCAGCACCAAAGCCCAAATCATCCCCTGGGGATGGGCAGGAAGAAATGCCTTTTTCCTCCTGTCAAATATTATCCTATCCTTGGCTAAAGTCATTCCCCGTGCTGTGTATTTGAGACTGAGGACTGTTCTGGTCCCCAGCCCGTGACTCAGATCGCCGGCTTTCTCCCAGTGAGTTCCTTCGGCCCCGTCTGTCAGCTCTGCACCCGCTGACCCAGTCAGGGCTGGTGGAAGAGGGCGGGGAGAGCCTACTGTTTGGTGAGTGGGCTTTAGGACCCAACGGGAACCCGTGCTTCTTGCAGCAGCCTAACCCAGAAGCAGGGGGGAATCCTGAACCGAGCTGAGAGGGCTTCCCCGGTTCTCCTGGGAACCCCATCGCCCCCCTGCCAGCACGCACCTGAGCAGGTAGGACCGCGCACACCCCTTCCCGATTCCCCCTGGGCCGCCTTCCGCCGGGCTTTCCCGCTGCTGATCCGGTCGTTTCCCTCTCGCCAGTTCAGGCTTTCCCCATCCCTCCTCCCCCACTGCTCACTGTGGTCCTGGGAGGTGGGGGCCTGGGAACAGTGGGGTGTCTGAGAGCTCGGAGCCCCCGAGCCCCACAGCGCCGTTCCTGCACTCCCCCCAGGCACTGCCCGATCTCAGGCTAAGAATGGAAAGTCGGGGGAAGGTCTGCCCAGGCCCCACGCCCTTGCACCCTCCTTTGCAGCGTTGCTTAATGCCCCTTCCCCCACCTCACCTCGACGGGAGAACTGGCAGTGTCGGGGCGGTAGCGGAGGGAGCGGGAGAGGGACCTGAGCCTCCCTGGGGGATTTCTCCGGCGCTTCCTCCTGGCCTCCTGTCCCCCAGAGCTCGGGACTTAAGCACCCCCCACATCCCGCCCCTGCCCCCAGATCCGTACTCACCTTGTAGGGGAACGAATGCCCCTTTCCAGGCTCCTCTTACACTTGGGGGGCTAAAGGCTTTGCTGGAGGGTAGTGGAGGTTGTGAGTGGTTTTTGGTGACCTGTTCCTCTAGGGAAAGTTCTTTCAGCTTAGAACCCCATCCCTGCCACGACCTCAGCACCTATTGCAAAGACAAGCCCCTCACCCCAGTGTGTGTGTGTGTGTGTTTGTGTGTGTGTTTAGACGATGTGGTTTTAAGATCTATAAGCTTTGCATAAAAGGTGGCTGTATGCATGGAAGGGGAGAAGTCCCAGAGTGTGGCCCAGGCCAGAACAGGCTCAGCCCAGATGGCTGGGGAAGGGGGTGTAGACCAGATCAGGGAGGCCACCCCACCGTGCCAGCTCCCTGGATGCCTTGCCTTCCAGAGTCTCAGGCTCCTGGTGTTACCCCCAAGCTCCTGCGCGCCTGCAGGCTCTCTGGGAAAGGGCTGAATGGCACCCACTGTTTACAGCGGCTGATTTTTCCCTCCAGTCGGGGGCTGACAAAGCCTGCTCTCTGAAGATCTAGGGCATCTCATTCTGGTTTAGTGGGTTTGCAGGAGGGCCGTATGACTTGTCTGAGTAACTGTGTGAATGTGTGTATCGCCTCTGAGCGTAGCTGACTGAGGAAGAGAGTGATAGGAAAGACTGGTCACGCTTTGGGGGAACCCCTCTAGCTCTGTGTCTGGTGGCGTGGGCGGCTTGTCCCCATCTGGTAACTCCCTTGAGGTGTGGGGTGTGCTTTGCTCTTCTCCATGACTCCCCAGGTCCCCTAAGGGTTGGTTTTGGAGGAAAGGGTGGATAAGGGAGTGACTTCAGACTTATTTCTGCTCTTGACCCAGGAAGCAGAGCTTCTGAGTGTGAGCGGGTGTGTGATTTACCCTAACGGCTTAGTTTGTTCTTTCTTTCTCTCTTTCATCTTTCCTTCCTTTCTTCCTTCCTTCCTGTCTTTCTCTCCCTTTTCTTTTGTTTTCTTGTTTTTGCTGTTTTGGTGAGACAAGAAAAGAATTTATTTCAGTGAGGCCAACACCAGGAAGACAGCAGACTTAGTTTCTTCATTTGTAAACACACGGTGGTCAGTAGCAGGCCCCACTTGCCTGATAGGGACACCTCTATAAAGACCCCGTAAGACAATGTATCAGACAGCTAGGTGCAAATGGTAGTTATGAGGGGGCAGTGGGGGTTCTAAGACAAGATTCTTTTCCTAAATCTAGGTCAGTCTCCCTGCCTTGGCTTTCCTTCCCCCCATCCTTGCCCATCTGTGGGAAGGCAGAACCAGGCAGGCCGTAGAATTACCCTAATGCAGGGGGTAACTGTCACCAGAGAGCCTGTGGTCAGAGAGGACAGAGCTCTCCACGAGGCTTTTCTTCCTCTGGGGCTCCACACCTTCTCCCCTGAGCCCTGTCTCCACCTTCCTTCTGCCATCCCTGCTCAGCGCCCTTGTCCCTGTCTCTCCCCTGCCCAGTGGCCTCCTTGTCCGGCTCACTAGACAGGGGCCCTAATCGGATTGGACAGCTGAGATCTGTGTGACGGCTGAGAGCAGGCGGGAGGGAAGCCAGTGGGAGGATGGCACAAGGGCTGCCCCTGGCACTGTCCGGGCATCCCAGGCACCACCTTGGGCCCCGTGGACTCCTGGCTTGGCTTGGCCCCGGGGGAAAGGGTGCCAGAGGAGGCTAGGAATGAAGAGTAGGGGAAGGGGAAACCCCAGGACCTCTTTGATCTTTGGTGGCCCTCATGTCACTATCTCTGACTGTGACCTGGAGGAGAGGACAGCAGGTGAGAGCCAGGCTTGTCCTGCCCCCTCCCCAATCCCCATGACCCCACTTTCTTCTCTCCTCTTGTTGGGAAATGTGTTCACTTTCCCCCGCCCAGCCCCTTTGGCCAGTTCCCCCTTACGGGTCACATCTGGGAGCTGCTGGGGGCACTGTGTGTCTGCCTCACTGTGGGCTGTTTCCTCCCCTCCAAGGTATTTCTCTCACTCACTCTCTGGGCTGGGAGCCAGGACTCCTGGGTTTCCCGCCTACCTCCTGGTGCAGGGCTGCCCTGCAGGCCTCCAGAGAGTCGCTAAGCTGGTTTCCTTCCTCCTGCGTGGGGAGGGCCTTCTCCCTGGGCTGGGAGGTATCAAGAATCCCAGGTGGGCTGGGGTGGGGGCCCCACAGCACCCCGGCTCCTCCCTTCTCGCCTCTGACTCAGCTGGGGGGCAGCACATGCCCTGCCTGGCAGGCACAGCCGGTTCTCGCCTCCAGGCTTCCATCTCTGCATGTGGGCAGCCAAGATCTTCTGCTCTTCTTTTTAGCTTCTTTTCCCCCATGGTATCTGGGGGTGGCCATTGAAACCCCTCTGTACCCACACATTTTGGGGAGCAGGGGATTAGCAAAATTGAGGCTGGGGGCGCTATTTTGTCTTCTCTCCAGCTGGGCCAAGATGAAGGAAACCAGCACAAACTTCCCCATGCCAATTCCTTCTGCCCTCAAAAGACCAGTCAGCGGAGCCAGGCCCTGCCCTCGCGGTGCCCACAATGTGGTTGGCACTGATTTGTCAGAAATTGGGAAGGTTTCCCTCTAGACTGCCTGCCTCCTCTCTCCTCCTCTTGGAGGGCAGGGACAGCTCTAGGATTGTAGGCACTTATGGGCAGGCCTCCCCCTAGGGAAGGGGTGTGGGATGCCCCTGAGATGGCCAAGTTGGCATGAGCCCCAGGCTGGAGTGCTGGACTTGGTGTGGAGCTGGGAGTTTGTGGGGGAGAGCAGGCCACGGGCCTCCCTGCCCCCCTCATTTCCTGCACTTTGGGCAGCTGTGGGCGAGAAAGGCTGCAGGGACTATTTTTAGTTGGTCTGTCCCCCTGGCAGGAGGGACGTGCAGAAAAGCACGGGGCAGCAGAGGGGCTGGCCAAGGTGAGGGTGAGCAGGCAGGCGGAGGAGTGAGGAAGAGCCAGAGGGGCAGCAGACAAGAAGGCAGAGAGGCGCATTGGGCTGGGGCAGGGCCTTGCTGAGAGGGTCCTGACCCATGTAGATGGGCCTGGCTGGGTAGGGGAATCCTGGGGACCCCCCTCTTGGGGATCTCTGTCCTACTAGACTTAGAACCCAAAGGGACTTTAGAGACCACCTAGACAATCCCTCCCCCTCACAGAGGCCTACACAGGGAGGCAAACAGAGCCAAACAGGCCTACACAGGGAGATGTCACTTTCCGTAGGACACTCCGCCAGTCATTGGGCTGCACTGGGGCCCCAACCCAGACCCCTTGCGCCAGATTTTCTCCCATCAGGGTCCCTTGCTGCACCTGGTTGTGCTTCCCTCCCCTACTGGTCTCTTTCCCTCTGCTTGTTTATGCAGGGTCTCTGGTAAGCCCCAGCTTGGTTTGCTTATAAATCTCCACCATGTGGAGAGAGAGCCTGTGTCCAGGCTGGAAGGAGGTCAGTGTTGGGGTTTGTTTAGGTGGCCTGTGGCCACTGGTGTGAATCCAGGTGCTGGGCGTCTTCCAAACAGGCTCACAGGCTGATGAGCTTGGGCTTGGAGACACCTTAGGGAAGGGCCATCCGGTCTCATTCCGTCTTAGAGACCCAGAGAGGGCCTGGATTTGTCCACAGTCCTGGGATGAGTTGAGGACAGACCAAGGACTAGGATTCAGCTTTGCAGGGTCTCCAGAGCCCCCATCCTGCCCCACCTAGATCCTTCTGGTTATTTGCCAATGCCCCCAACAAAGGAGGGGAGCAGGCAGGAGAGGGGGTAGATTACCACAGGCTTCCAGTCAGAAGTGAACCCTCCTCCAAGTCCTGGCTGGGGGCAGGGGCCGTTGGCTGAACTTCAGGAGGAGAAAGTTCAGTGAATTATGGTCCATCAGAATACAGTCTCTTGCCTCAGCCTCATCCCCAGGGCCGGTATGTTGCACACAGACTCTGCTGGGAGTGGCGCCCCCTGGAGTTGTTCAGGGCTCCGTCTACGGAACCAGATGTGGTGCTTCTGTCCCCCACCTTCTTTCTTCCAGTCAGCGTCAGATGCAGCTGGAAGGAGGTGTTCCAGGTGGGCTTGAATCCAACATGCCCTCCCCCACCCTGCCTCCTGCCACTAGGCGGCTCCTAGTCCTCTGTTGCCCGCCCCCTCCCCACCAAGCCAGGGAGATGGGTGCAGGAGCCCCTCCCCCTCTCTCCACTCAGTCTCTCTGTCTCTGGGGGGCTGATTTATCATGCCCCCCCCTCCATCAGGCCTGCTGCAGTGTGTGAGAAATCAATAGTGCAAATGGATTGAGGTTGTTCAGCCTGTCGACTCCCCTTGGGCCCCCCCCAACTCTCCTGGGACTTGGCGAGTTACTCAGTCCCTTTCCAGCTCCGACCTCCACACCTAGTGGTTGCGGCTGGAGCATGGAGCGCAGGAATGACCCTTTCTGTCCATCTCTGTCTCTGTCCCTCTCATTCTCTTTCTCTCCTAGACTGGGCTGGCCTTAGCATGACAAATAACTCTCGAACATTTATTTTCTAGCCTGGGTGGGGTGGGGGTGGAGGGGCTTAACAGGGAGTAGGCTGCCAGCCAGAGGTGGGGGGAAGCAGGTGGGTGAGGGAGGCAGTGCCCAGGGAGGACTAGCTGGGGAGGGATTGGGTGACAGCCCACCCCGGCAGCCTCTGGTAACCCAATCCCTGCACCCCACCCTCCCGAGTCCCCTCCTGTTCAACAGCTTCAGCAGCTGCTGGCAGAAGCAGGGCTGGCAGAAGTGTGTGTGAGTGCATGTGTGTGTGTGTGTGTGCATATGTGCGTGTGCATGTGTGTGCGTGTGTGTGTGTGTGCATGCCGCACGCGCTGGGGGTAGAGGGGGCTGTGGGGGTTGGTGGTGCTGCCAGGACATGTTAAAGGAGCCGCAGGGGCCTGGGTACAACTTGGGTGGCAGGAGGAGGTGGGGCCGGTGGGCGAGTGGGTGGTGAGTGACGGGCAGGGGGCAGGCCGCAGGGGGGCAGGGCAGCCCAGGGGTCTCACAAAACTTGTCTGCACTGGAACAGGGCCTGGTGAGCTGGGGGTGGCCGGTGATGGGGGTGCCAGGGGCGGGCACAGCCCCAGCTTGTCCTGGGATGCCTGTTCTTCACCAGGGGGCGCAAGTAGCCATGGAGGACACGGCCTGCCCCCGTCCGCCATCCCTGGGCTGTGCCTGCTGGGCATCACAGTCTTGGTGACTAAGTCACTTCTGTCCTGGGGCTGGCAAGGTGCCAGGCTCAGCTCTTCTCGGTAGGTGAGTCACTGCCCTGGCATCTCCCCCGGATGCAGCTGAGTCACCCGGCCATGCCTGCTGGGCAGGTGGGCACCATGCTTGGGGTGGGGTTTGGGGGGGCATGTGTGTAGCCCCCGGTGTCTCCTCTGATCTGTCTCTGGCATGTCCCGGCCCCACCCACAGCCCTGCATCGTGGTGCCAGGATGGTGTTTGTCCCCTGTGCTCTCTGGAGAGGGTAAAGGACAGGGCAGGAGGCAGCAGGGAGCTGCGTGGAGATGTTGGATTTGGAGCAGAGCGGGGGCGGCCAAGGAGGGGACGGTGGGTCAGAATTTCAGCTCTGCTGCTGGCAAGCTGGATGACCTTGGGTGAGGCAGTTTCCTTTCTGCACCTCAGCCTCCTAATCTGCACAGTGGCAACAGGGTTCCTGCCCCCAGTGACCCTTCAGGACTGCAGGGCAGGAGCATGCTTGTGGAAGGAGCTCCCCTTGGACTGAGGGGTTTGGAGGGCAGCCAGGGAGGGGATGAGAAGTCAGGCACTGGGCAGGTGCCAGCAGATGTCTCCCACCCCGCCTGCACCCGGGGGGTCCTTGGAGGGCAGTGCTTCCCGTCCTCTCTTCAAGCTACCAGGGCTGCTGTTCTTTAAGAGTTCCCCAGAGGCTGTGAGAGGGAGGCCTTGTTTTGCTGGAGGTGTGGACCCTCCTGGGGGGTCGCAGGGCTATTTTGTATCTCCTTTGGCTCCTGGATGCTCCCTTGGGTTTCCTCTAGTTTGGAGAAGGATCCCTGTCTTGGGAAAACAGTGGCTCAGGCTCCTTCCCTAGCCCATTGCCTTCTGTGTGTGGGAGGGGAAAGGCAGGCCCCAAGAAAGTGTGTCTTTCCTAAAGAGGAGCCTGTGGGCCTGTGGCTTTTCTCGGTCTCCTGGCCTTCTTCTGCCACCTGCACTTTTCTCCCCTTCTGTGTGAGGGTCTCTGCAGGTTGGGGGTGGGGACCCTGCTGTGGGTCCGGCACAGCTGGAGTTCAGCGGCTGCAGATTGGGGACTCCTGGCCTCCCACCTGGGAACCTCTCCTGTTTCCTGGAGTCAAGCCAGGGTAGGGCTAGACACTGGGTCCCCTGAGCAGGGGGTTGGTGCCCCAAAGGCCGGTGGGCTGTGTGCTTATACCTGTGGGTATCTGAGGGTCTGGCCCCCCCCATGGGGAATGGGCATGTGGGGGCATGAATTTCTTCCTTCATCAGCACATGGCCCTACTGCTCTGTCTGTTCAGGAGTGTGCCCCACACTCTGCTCTGTGACCTTGTGTGTGCACAAATGCATCTTTTATGGGCTTGTTCTGTTCTACAAAAAAAATGTGGATACACGTGTGCCCTGCGTGTGCAAGTGGGGGTGTACACATGTGTGCTCTGAACGTGTACATGGGCGTGCATATATGGGTGTCCTGCGTGTGCATTTACACATCTGAATCTCGTGCACACGGGTGTATATGACTCCTCTGCGCTGGCCGGTGTATGTGAGGGCTGCCCTTCTCGGGATGCAGCCTACAGCCTACCTGTGTTTATGCATACTTGCATTTTTGTGTTCGTGGTCCTTTCCCTCTAACCTTAGCTGGAAGGGATACTGGTGTAATCTGGGGCAGGAAGAGCCAGTGCGGGCTAGGGGTGGCTGGTGCAGAGTCCCCTCCCAGGCTGGTCTCTCACCCGGGTGACGCCCCCTGCTGCTGATTAGGCTCAGGCTGGAAGGCCTGGTTGCGCGGGGGAGGAGCGCTGGGGGGGAAGGGGTTAAGCGTCGGCGTCCACATCTGGGAGCCATTGGCGCATTCCTGCCCGCTGAGCGCATGTTTGCGGATGGATCTGGACGGGACAGGACGGGAGGGGCTGGGCGGGCGGTTCGCACCGGTGGACGGAAATCCAGAGGAGAGCGAGAGACAGCCAGGCCTGGAAGGCGGGAAGGGGCTTAGGGAAGCGCTGCCTGGGCACCCTTTCCTTGTGCCGGGCCTCAGAGCAGAGCGTCCCAACGACCCGGCTTGTTCTACCTACCAACGCGGGGAGGGGCTAAAGCAGGAGGGAGGCAGTCAGATACCCCACTTCTGCACCCACCTGTGCAGCCAGTGCGATAGTGGACGGAACCCCCGTGTCCTCTCCCGTCTTCCCACCTCCGGTTCCTAAGCGGGGACCGTCAGGCCGGTGGCTTTGAGAGCTCTGCCAGCCGGATCAGGCTGAGAGTCTCCTCACTAGGGTTGAGGCCTGGGAGTGTGACACTTCCCCTTCCAGTGGGAAGTCCTGTGGGGGGACTTGTGGTCACTTCTGGGGGTGGGGGTTGTTCCTTAGTGATTCTGATTTCATCCCCCAGGAGGCTGCTAGAGGTGGGGACATGATCCTTCCAAATGCAGTGGCAGGCTCCGAGGCGGCCTGTGGCTGTGTTGGGGACTGGGGTCCCTGCGGATGGAGAGGGATTAGATCCTGGCCCCCTAGAACCGGAGCGTGAGCTTTCCTGGCTCCTCCAGCTGGGGCCACAAGAGAGACGCTTGAGTCTGATAGTCCTCTAGCACGGGCAGGGTGCTCCCGAGCGCCCCCTGCTAGCCTCTTGGAAGATCCGAGGGTCCTTGCCCTTTTTGGGGAAGGGTACATGGCGCCGAGACGCTGGGGATTGGGTTGGGCCCGAGTTCCTGCGACCCGCTTGAGCTGGCGAGGTGTTAGGGGGAAGAGGAGAGGAGTTATTACTCGAGGGAGGTCTACTTACTCTTGCACTTCCTTTTTTTGCAGATGAGAAAATTAAGATTCAGAGAAAGGAAGGGACTTACACAAGGTCGCACAACTCTCAGTTCCAACTGATCCCTGGAGGATTATAACTATGGGAGTCAGGGGCTTGATAACCGGGGCCAGAATCAGTGTATTAACTTCCATATTATACCGCCTTACCTGGCTTAAGAGTGGGGCGTGTGTGTGTGTGTGTGTGTGTGTGATCTGTGCCCCAGCGAGTGTGGGTGTGTGTGGTTGGGGGCAGGGAATTGCGATACCACACACTGCTGTCCTTTCTCTACAGAGCCCTCTTTCCATTCTTTCCGCAGAACTTCTCTTAGTACTGAATCTCTCCTTTTGGGGTAGAGGGAGGGAATTCTCCCAGATTCCCACGGTCCGGCCTTCTACCAGGCACGGCTCCTTTAAGACTCGCCCTTCCCTGGTTCTGTTAAGGGAGGGCGTGATCCTGTGGGCCCGCCCCTAGCTGGTGATAGGTCAGTGGGCGGGCAGAGGCGGGCCTGGGGGGGGAGAGGGCCTCCCCTCCTGCTCTGCACCCTCCGCGCCCCCCCCCCCACCCAGTCTGGGGCTCCGGGTAAAGTTTCAGCCTCCGCACGTGACTCGCCATGGCCGCTGCCTTCGCCCCGCGCCCCTGAGCCTCGGCCCCCCAGACGGCTCCTCTCCCGGGACCCCGTACCCCTGACGCTTAGCAGCACTGAGGCGCAGGGTCAGGGCAGACGCCGAGCCCGCGGGCGCCCTGGACGGATTGCTTCCTCCCGCTGTGAGGTAACCTCTGCCCCGGGGATTTTGGAGAGCCCCGTCTCCCGCCGGCTTCGGAGCCCGGTGGCCTGCCCCAGATAGGAGCTGCGGGCGGGGATCCGGTGCCGGGCGGGTTCCGAGGGGAACCCGGGGTTTCCTGGGCTTCCTACTCCGCGGCGGCGGAGCCCAGGGTGGGGGAGCCCAGTCTGTGCGTGTGTCTGCGCCGGAGTGTTCGCGCGCAGCCGTGGGGCATCTGGGGCCGTCTGCCGCGCGTGTCCCCGGCGCCCGAGCTGTGGCAAAACCGCCGCTGGGAACTCCTACTCCCTCTCTTTTTTCTCTTCAAAAACAAACAAAACAAAAAGACTTTCAAACCTGTTTGGGGAGAGATCGGATGCCCAACGGACTAGCCCCCTCCTTTCCCTCCTGTTATCTGAGCTGCCCTGTGGTTTGGGGAGAATCAGCCCGGAGGCCCACCCCCACCGGAGCAGCCGGCTGGGGGGCGGGGCCCGCTCAGCTGGTGTCCCCCGTGGAGTGAGGGAGCCGACTGAATTGGGTGCGGAGTCAATGCAGTCAGGCGAGGCAGGTCTCTGGGTCTGTTGCTACTGTGGGGTTGTGGAAGCTTTTTGGGGTGAGGGGAGGACGGAGTGGACTGCTTGTCTTTGCTTTGCTGAGGGTGTATGGGACCTAGTGCCACCCACGAGGAGGGGAAGCTGCTAGCCAGATGTGTATGTGGAAGGGGGGGGCGCTGGAGAAATCAGCTTGGCTGAGCCCTCCCTCTTCTCTGGGCACTGCCCTATTGTCAGGCTGCTCAGTGGGAAGGGGGGCAGGCCACCCCCTTCCACTAGGCTAAGGCTGGGGATGAGGACCAACTTCTGTGAAAATCAGATAGAAAAAGACCCGAAGTCTTCGGAGAAAATTTTCTGCCTCTGTCCATCCTCTCTTGGATAGGGTTCCAATGTGCTGGCATGGTGGGGTACCCTCCGCACTCACTTGGGGCCAGCTCCCTTCTCTTTTGCCACATTGCCTTCTGTCTTCGGGCTGTGTGCACATGTGTGTATGTATATGTTCTTAGAGGGTCTTGTTCCTGACAACACTACCCCGCCCTGGAGCTTTGCTCCTGGCCGCCATCCCTCCTCCACTTGCCTGGGTGGGAGATTCAGGGATGACTCTTGTCCCCTTCCCTGACTGCAGTGGTCACCTGGCAGGGTCGCTCTAGGGAAGTAATTCAGTAAGGACGCCAGGTCTTGCTACAAAGTGGGCTCAAGCCCCAAACTCTCCTCCAGGGCCTTGTGCTTGATGGGGAGGCTGGGTCGGGGAAGCCCCAGATTAGAGTGGAGATGGCTTGGCACCTTGGGGCTTCCCCTGTGGGGGGTGGAGATGAGTCTGGGGGAAGAACAAGAGAAAGAGTATTTGGAGCTGGAGGAAGTTGGTGAGGGGGAGGTCAGGGAGTTTGCGCTATGAAAGATCTTAGTGCACTGGGAGGGGCTAGGACATCAGTTTGCTTGGGAGTCTGGGTCATGTTGGTCCTGAGATGGAGCGGTCGCTAGAGTCAGACTGCATTAGGCCCTTGGGAGCTGAGGACCTTAGCTTTGGAGCTTGAGGGTGTGAGTGAACGTGCATGAAATGGTCACGGCAGGAATTTCCCCAACAGACTGGTGAGGGCAGTATGGATGAAGTAGCAGTTCTGAGAAGACCCTGGGCTTGGAATGGCTGACTCCTGGCCATCTCCTCCTATAAGTCCTAAATTTCCATCCTTTGTTTGACCCTAAATGCCCCTGCTACCATTCTGGGACACTTTTCTGGTCCACCTCCTACTCCCAACCATGTGGCAGCCTGGCAGGAAGCTAGCCGTGGGCAGCCCCCTCCTGATCACCCCTGTGCCTCCCCCACTGGGCACAGTCACCCACATGTGCCATGACGTGGTTCCTGCTACCTCGTCTGGTGTGGGGGAGAGGACACGGTCTGAGTGGCCCTTCAAATCTGTTTTCGGGGCATTGACCCAGACCCTAGTTAATTACCTCCCCTTCCCTAAATCCTTTGGTCTTAGAAGCTAGCTTTGCACCCCCCCCCCCCACGGACCTTTCCCCCAACCCACTTCTTGCTCAGATTCCAGGTTCTTTAGTGGGGTAGTTCTCAGAGCTGTGTGACTTGAGGGTGGGACATGCTCCAGAATACAAAAACTCAGTGCCCAGTTCCCTGTCCTTTGGGTGGTATGGGCTGGGGCAAGGCAGGACCCGACCTGGGCTGGGCTGAGGGGTGGCTGTATTCGGCCTTTCTGGAGGTCTGTTTAGGAGCAGTGTCCTGGATCTAGGGTGGTAGGCATCTGGGGAAGGTAATCCTGTCCCTGTGAAGAATGAACGTGGTAATCTCTGCTTGCCCAGTGCCCCACACCCCTTTCTGGTAGCAGTGGTTTGGGGAGAGTGGGAAGCTGGCAGGGTCCCAGGCAAGACGGCCAGGGTAGTTTTGACTTACTGGGTTTTGGGAAAGGAGTGTAGCAACTGATACCCTAGCTCCCAGGGCTTTGGCTGCGCATCCCCTCTGATGCCTGCTGTCTTCCCTCCATTCCCCTCTCCACCCTCTGGCTGCTGTCTAGAGCCCACACGGTTTGTAGGGGGATGGAGGGTGGGGGCGAGGGCCTGGATCTCTGTGTGTGTCCAGGGAGTGTGCTGGGGATTGGCAGGATTGGCTGAGAGTGTCTGGGTGTCCCTACAGGGTGGGCGGCATGCGGGGACCAGGCCCAGAGTGTGAGAATGTGTCAGCAGCGGTGTTTCTGTCCCCCGTCTGGGTCTGGCTCGGGTGTGGGTGTCTCTTGCTCGTCTGGATCTTGCCTCCCGCTCCAGTCCCTGCCCCCCCCACCCCCCAGCTGGGACCGCCTGCTTGCTCTCCCTCTCTCTCCGCAACTGGAGCCTCCCTTGCCTGTTCCTGGAATTTGGAGAGGAGGAGGAGGAAGAGGCAGGCAGACAGACCTCCCACACTCTAGCCCGCCCGCCTGGCATCATGGGGAAATGAACTAGGTGCTAGAGAACTCAGGTTTCCCTGCCTTCTCCAGACCCACTGACAAACGTCACAGAGTCTAGGGAGCCGGGTCTTACAGAAGGGCCTTGAGCTGCCGCCGCCTCCACCTGCCTGGCAGTCATGCCTCCTTCTCCCACCCAGCATCCTGCCTGCCTGGCCCCTGCTGGGACCTCCAGACACCACTGTCAGCCCTGGGGAGCGGGTGGGGGATTAGACTGCTGCCAGGCTGGCCAGCACCTGTTGCCAACCCCCAGCCCTGTAATTGGAGCTGGCCATGGAGGGGGCTACAAATGACAGGTGGAATTTCTGCAACCAGGCACCCCCGCCCCCTGCACTGGATATGCTTTTCCCTTCCGGCCCCGGAACAAGGAAAGCCTGCCCCCCCAAGTGTCAACCTGATCTCATGGATGATGTCCCAGTCCTGCCTGTGGGGGCAGGGCCTGAGAGGTGGGCAGAGGAATGAGTTTATTGCTGTTTGCCCAGTGACCCCCCTACCCCATTCTCTGGCTGCAGAGCTGGGCTGGCCTTGTTTAAGTTAACTGAGCTCTGCTGCTCTGGGAGGGCTGGGGGGCATGGGGGTTGTGGATGGGGGTGGTTCTCTGTTAATGTTTTAATTGCATAAAAACTGGGAGCTCAGCTCCCGACCAGTGGGGAGTCTGGGTCTGGCTAGCCGCCCAGTTTGGGCTAAATATAGTCTGGGACATCTGCAGAGAAGGGGAGGGGGGGTGGAGGGAGGTTCCATTCCCCCCACCTTCCGCCAAGGTGCCCTCGTCTGGGCGGGCACCTTGGAGCAGGGAGGGGGGATTCCTCAGCACAAAAGGCAGGGGAGAGGCGGCGGGGGCTGGGTACAGTTGGGATCTCGCCTGTCTGGCGGCCAGCAGCTGCCTGAGATGAACCCGGAGGCTCAGGACAGAGCTGGAGTGGGGCGCACAGGCTGGATCCAGTGGCTCTGTTCCCCTCCCCCTAGAGCTGCTTGAGGTCAGGCAGTCTCTGCATGTCACCGTGCCCGGCCTGTGTGTCACTATGACCCACTCACTGTGGGCCTCTGTGTACACACCTACCTAGGCGTGGCTCCCTCCTGGCCCCTCCCCCAGAGCCTCTGTCCCCTGGGTCCTACCGCAGATCCCCAGCCCTCCTTCCTTCTGTCCCTTGGCCCACAGTGAAACCTCCAGCCCAGGAATCGAGACTTGAGAAGGGGAAGCTGCGGTGGGGAGTTCTCTGATCTCTAGTCACGGCAGGAAGTGGAGGGGAGGGGGAGCCAGGGGGAGAACCGTGAGTGGCAGGCTGGGAGGGAGGGCATGTCAACCCTGCGGAAGGGGGTGGCCCCCCTCCTGGTTGGCCCCCTTCCCTCCTGCTCTGAGTGGGGGAAGCTTAGGGGACAGCTGATTCTCCAGGGGCTGCTAACAATCATTATCACCCCCCCACACTGAAAAAAATGTCTTCCTGTCACGTGCCTGTCACTTCCTGTCCCACTGTGGTTCCCTGGATGTTTGTTGTTGGTTACCATGGAGATGGCTGCCGTGGGCACTACCCTGGTTCTTGTGGGGAGGGAGCTGCCCCTCCCCCAGACCCATAGTTGTTGGGGGGACTTGGGGGGGGCCTGCCCTGGGGGCTGTTTCAGGCTGAGTGTGTGTGGTCTCTGATGCCCCAGATCCCCCAGGGCCCCCCAGATGTCTATCTGTGGGAAGGAGTCACAGCCACCTACTTAGACCGAGTGTTGGGGAGAGTGTGACCGTGTCAGGCTGTGCTTAACTGTGGCTGACTGTGAGTCTGACCCGTTGTGCAGACCCTGTCCCCTCCAGCCTGGGTCATGTTCCCTTAAAGATGTTTCACAGACGTTTGAGTAACCTCTGCTCCCTATCTCTTTTTACCCCTGGAAGCTTCTCCCATCTTGTGTTCTCATGGAAACTGCCTTCCTCAGGGAGCTTCTGTGATTTCTTGGGGTTCAGGCTGGAGTGGGAGGAGGCTCTGAGCAGGTTGTGTGTGTGTTTTCGGTGGTGGGGAGGTGGGGGTGGTGGCCTACGGACCATCCTCACCCCTGCACACAGCCTGTACGCCCAGCTTCTGTCTGGGCGTGCAGGTGCCCTGTGCTTTAAGGGGAAGGCCACGAGACTTTGTGACCCATTTTTCCCACCCCCTGTGGGCTTCCCTCTTCAACCAGGGATGGAGAGGAGAAGAGATTCCCCCTAGTTCTAACCCCCAACTGGTAGGTGGGTGTAGAGGAGGAAGTTCCTGGGGGGTCGATGGATGGGGGGTGTGGGGCGGGGTACAGTCTGACTCAGGCCTGGTCTGGGGTCAGAGCCAAAAGGATATCCTGAGGCAGGAGGGAGGGGGGCGTTTCCAGCTTCCCTGCAGTCTGGGTCCCCAGGGAGAGGTGCTGGGAGGGGACTGGTAGTGCGGTGTCCTGCTGACTGTCTGCCCTGGGATTCAGAATCTCGCAGTCTCAGCTTTAGGGCAGGCTGAGGGGATGAGCGTGGTGGTGGTGGTGGGGTTGCCGTGCACACACACACACACACACACACACGCACTCCCACTCCGTGGGAGCTCTGTGCTCCTGTTGTGAGAGAGCTGTGCTTCCTGCATGGCAGAGTGGGCAGACGAATGGTGAGGGGGCAGTTGTCAAGGGGAGGGTGGGGAAAGCCCCATGCCAGACTGGGTCTAGGAACGGTGGTTTCCAAGCTGGGGGGTCCCCTTTGTCTGTGCCCCTTTGGTCCCCCAACCAGACAGAGGTGCCTTTGTTTGGTCCACAAACTCCTGTGGTCTGGCTGTGGCTTCAGCAGGCTCATCTCTTCCTCTTCCTGTTTTCTTCCTTCCCCGTGGGTTGCTCCCTCTCCCTGAGGCCTGGGCTGCCCCCTGCCCTTTCACCTACTCCCTGCTCCGAAAGAAGACCCAGTGGGTTCTGGGAGGCCCCTCAGCACCCTGATCTTCGGAGGTCCTGAGCACCTTTCCTGGGCGCTCTGGGGTGCATTCCCCGAGGAACACAGGCCTTCTCCCAGAACCTGGTCTGTCCCGGGCTTGGGCTCTTCCATTCGCCCTTTCTGCTTCGTGTTCAGTTGCTGCCGAGCATGTGGGCATGTGCAGGTCTGGTGACCCTGGGTAGCTGGGGCAGAACCCTGGGCCAGGCCCACTGAGGAGACATCAGATGCATTCTCCTGGGGCTGAGTGCTGCATCTCGAGGCAATTGGCCAGTGACAGCCTCCAGAGGAAGATGCTAGACTTCAGCCTTCCCTGAACCCCCTCTGAGGATGGGCTCTGGGCCTGCACAGGTTTGGGGCAGGTTTTCAAACAAGTGCTAGCTCCAGTGAGGGAGGCCTGGGGTCCCACAGGTCTGGTAGGGAAGAGGTGCTCTGTACCTGTTCTAGTATCATCCAGGTGATCCTACTCAGGCCCCCCTGGGGTGCTGATCTCTTTCCAAGTGGGGCTGGCCTTGCTGGCTCTCTGCAGCTGGGACCCTGGTGAGCAAAAGGTAAACAGAGGACCAGAGTGGCCAGACTGTGGGCTTGTGGGGGAAGAAAGGGGTGAATGCCTCGGACAGAGGAACCTTTGGAAAAGGGAAAGAAGGAATAGGGGTCATCACTGTTCCCCAAACCTTGCTGAAGATCTGAAGAACTTGGAGGAGGGGAGAACTGTGGCTGTGTGTGTGTGTGTGTGTGTGAGTGTGTGTGTGTTTTCCTGGAAAGTTTATAAATAGTTCCAGCCCACTCTTCTGGTTTGAAATCTGCCCCCATCCTACCCTGCCCTGCCAGCTCCTGGTAGGGTAGGGGGTCCTAAGGGGCAGGTCTTTGTTTTTACCAGGGCTCATGTTCTGTGTATCCCTTTGCCCCCACCCAAGTTGAGCTGAACTTTGGGTGTCATTTGCCTATGATTCACTGACTGTCTAGAATGTTTAGGAAAGCCCCTGTCTCCCCTTCTTTTAAGTTCCCCGGTCCTGATCCCCGTCTGTCAGCATCTCTGGGACTGCCTGCCTTCTGTTCCTTGGGAGCCAGTGTTGCAGGGGAGCCTGGGGAGTGGAGAGGAGGGAATAAATGAAGAAGGGAGGCTGGGCCAGTGGGACTTGGGGACCCCTGGCTCCTCTTCCTGGGGATAGGAAAGAAAATAAGTCTATTTCTCTGCCCCTCCTCTCCTCCCCAAATCCAAAGGTTTCCCTTTTTTGGTTTGTGAAATGAAAGAAGGGAATTTGGGAAAGTGTTGCGGTTGGGCCTCCACCCACATCCCTGTCCTCAGTCTGGGGGGAAGCAGACCCTGCAAAATGGGTAACTCTCTGTCCGGGGCCTGTCCACAGACACCAGCCGCGGCTGGGGAGAGGGAAGGGAGAGCGGACACATGGTCCAGGGAAGCACCGGGGCTGGTGAGAGGTGTGGGGACAGGCTCGGTTCCCTAGTACCTCCTGTATGCCCAGTGCTGTGCTATGTGCTTTCCAGACTTGTCTGTCTGAAATCACACCCCCGGTTGTGGAGGGGTGAAGCTCACAAGCAAGTAAACAGATACTTTAAGAGGTTAAGTGACATGCTTATGGTCACCCAGAGTGGCAGAGGTGAGATTTGACCCTTCAGACCTCTTGCTCTACCATCTTCATGGCTCGGTCAGCTCTTGCCTTGTTCTCTGGGGATGTGAGTCTAGGGACATAAGGACTGGGCAGCTGGGGATGCCTGACAGTGGAGAAGGTATCCTGGCCCCTTTTGGGAGTGAGGGAGGCTGCAGTGGACTGGGTGTGTGGCTGGTGGTGGGCCCTCCAGCTCCCACCCCCTTCTGCTGTGCCCAGGCGAGACAGCATATTGGAGGTGTGGGCCTGTGGTTTTCTCCTCTTGCAGGAGGGTACCCATGGGCCATGAAGCTGGCGGGTATAGGGTGGAGGTTGGATGTGGGTAGTTTGTTTTCCTTTTCTTTGGTGCTGGTTTTGATTCTCTGACAGTGTCTTCTCTCCCCCTGGGTGCAGGGTGCTGGGGCCCACGTACCTCCCCAAGGGTCATGGCTCCAGAGAGATGAATCAGGGCCTGTGCTCTTTGCCCCTGCCCCATCGTGCCTGACCTCGCCCATCCCTGTTCCCTGGCCAGCCTGGCTTTTGGCCATTTCTCTGAACTTTACCTCCTCCTATGGCTCAAGGCCCTACCCGGGGAGCTGAGTTACTCTGTACCAGAGTTTGCAGGCTGAGCTGGATTAAGGATAGCGAGGCTCTGATGGGGTTGGGGAGGCATTTCAGTATCTCCTTGGGGTGTGGGTTTGGAGGCGGGGGGTTTGAGGCTCGGTCCAATGTCTGACTCCTCACAGGCAGAGTTGAGGCGTTAGTTCTCTCTAGTTCTCTCTCCTCTGGGGGTCAGGCTGGAATGCCAGGGGTCCAGACAGGACTGACAGAATCTACCCTTTGCCCCCAAAAGCTGGGTCAGGAGGCCTGGGGTCTGGAGTGAATGGCATTCTGGACGTCAGCCTCCTGGACCTTACCTCAGGGAGGCAGGCCCCTGTATGACGTGAACCCGCCCGAGTGTTTGTCAGGGGGTGCCCCTCAGTGTGTGTGTTTGGGGCTGGGCCCTCAGGGAGGCAGATGCAGAGGCCAGGCCTGGCTGTGGGAGGGCCAGGGAATGTGCAGCTTGGGAAGCTGTGGGGCCTGGGTCGTGTGTCTGTGGGGAGGTGTGTCCTGGGGCCGGTGCACACAACCCCTGAACCATGTTCATTGTGTGCTAAAGCCAGGTGTGGAGAGATGGTATCTCCAGGTTTTCTCTCCTCGCGTGCGTGCCCGCACACACACAGGCTGGGGCACGCAAGCAGGCTCTTGCCCACCCGGACACGTTTCCATAGACCTACGTGTGTGTGTTTCTGCAAGTGTGTGTGTGTGTGTGTGTGTCCGACTGTCAACGCTGATGAGGCTCAGCCAACCCCTCCTTCCCTTCAGCCTGGATCCCTCAGCTCGAGAGTTCCCGTTGTGTAGGGCCCCACCGGGGTGGGGGGGGCTGGGGTGGCAGCTGGCCCGATGGGTGGGGCCCCTGTTCCTCTGACGTCAGCCTTCTCAGCCTGGGAGGGAATCAGCAGGGGCCTGGGGAGGGAAAGGGGCACCTCATTCAGGAGTAAGGAGAGAGACATTATGGTTCACTTCTGGGGGAGCTGCCCCCTTCCCTAGCAAGTACCTGTCCCTACCTCCCCCTCCCTCAGCATGGCCCAGCTGGGCCCAGAAGTCCTGGCCTTGTCCACAGTGGCCTTGGCAGGAACTCCTCCATCCTAGGCATGGTGCTTGGCCAAACTCTGGCTGTGTGCTTGTCCCCTGGACTCCAGGTCAGAGCCTGAAGCCTGGGGCTTCGGACCTGGCATGGCCTGAGCTTGGGCAGGGGGAGGGGAGTGGAGAGGGAGGAGGAAAGTTACGGGTTGGACACAGAGGCAGTCCTTAGTTTGGTTCTTCGGGACCCCGTTTTTCCTTTTTTTCTCTTTCCTTTTCCCTTCCTTTCTTCTTTTTTTAATATTTATTTTTTATTTTTAAGTAAACTCTACTGCCAACACGGGGCTCAAACTCAAGACCCAGACATCAAGAGTTGGCATGCTCTGCTGACAGAGCCAGCCAGACGTCCCTGCTTCCTTCTTTTTAAGAGCTTTATTGAAATGTAATTCACATACCATAAAATCCAGCCACTAAAGTGTACAATTCAGTGGTTTTTGTATATGCACTGCTTGTGCGACTGTCACCACAGTCCATTTTAGAAAATGGTCAGCACTCCCAAAAGAGCCCCCCTAGCTCTCAGCAGTCACCTCCCGTTTCCTGTAGACCTATGTCCTAGCCCCTGGCAACCGCAGTCTACTCTCTGTCTTTACAGATGTGCTTACCTTGGACATTTCATATAAATGGAATCATCAGTATGTGGCCTTCTAGAACTAGCGTAAGGTTTTTAAGGTGTACCCATGTTGTAGTAGTGTATCTCAGTACCACATTCCTTTCTGTGACAGAATAAGCTTCCATATGGCTGCACAACATTCCCTTTACCCATTAGTTAATAGATATTTGGGTTGGGTCTACTTGTTGGCCATTTTATGAGTAATACTGGTATGAACATCCATGTACAAGTTTCTGTGTGAACTTGTTTTTATATCTCTTCTTGGGTAGATACCTGGGAAGGGAACAGGCTGGATCCTAGGGTAACTGTTTAACTTTTGGAGGAACTGTCACACTGTTGCCCAAAGCAGTTGTCCTATTTCATATTCCCTCCAGCCTTGGAGGAGGGTTCCAATTCCTCCCTCGTTATTAGTCTTTTTGATTATAGCCACCTTAGTGGATATGAAGTGGTATCTCACTGTGGTTTTATTTATTGATTTATTTTTAAACGATTTTATTTACTAATTTGACAGAGAGAGACCACAAGTAGGCAGAGCAGCAGGCAGAGAGAGAGGGGGAAGCAGGCTCCCGGCTGAGCAGAGAGCTTGATGCGGGGCTTGATTGATCCCAGGACCCTGAGACCATGACCTCAGCCGAAGGCAGAAGCTTAACCCACTGAGCCACCCAAGAAGCCCCTCACTGTGGTTTTTAATGGCTGTGCTTCTTTCTGTCTGTCTCTTTGCTTTGGTCTTTCATCTAGGGTTTTCACATATATATAATGCCGTGTATATGCCATATGTATGTGTACCTACATTCATATAGAAATACATTCACGCACAGGTATTTGTGTATGGATATCCTGTGCCCCAAGAGGGTTTGATTTGAAGCACCCTCTTGTGGATGCTTCTCTTTTCCCCTTTCTCTCTGCTCTTGCTGCTGCCTCCCTGTCTCACTGGGTCCTGGGAACTCCGGGTTCATCTCTGTCTCTGCCCCACAGTGCTATCAGTGCATGTCCTCTGGTCCCAGCTGTTCAGACAGGTACGGATCTGTGTCCACACTGTTGGGGGGGCCATCTGGTCCTTCATCTTGTACCCACTTCCCACCCCATCCAGGATTGTGGTTTCTGCAGACCATGTGTGGGTGAACTGTTTTTTTAAACTTTTTTAAAAAAGATATTTATTAATTTATTTATTTGAGAGAGAGAGAGAGCACAAGCTGGGGGGAGGGTGGTGCAGAGGAAGGAGCAGGCTCCCCAATGAGCATAGAGTCTGATGTGGGGCTCGATCCCAGGAGCCTGAGATCATGACCTGAGCCCAAGGTAGAGGCTTAACCAACTGAACCCTCCCAGGTCCCCTTGTGTGGGTAAGCTTTGATCAGTCCCCCCGACCCCTTCATTTGCTAGGGGTAGGGGGCATCCTCTCTGGGCAGTCACTGCCCTCCTGATGGCCTGCTCACGGGTGGCCCACCCTGCTGGTAAGCATCAGAGGTGACACCCAGGAGTCCTGGGTTCCCATTTCCCTATTTGTGTGTATGGCAGCGGGCCTCCTCCCTGGGCCTGTGGGACAAACCCGTCTGGGGTGCTAGGGCTTGGATTTTGGGGGGAAGTGGTATTACAGGGGCCCCCTGGCCTAGGAGTCATTTTTCTGAGAAGTGCCAATGCTTTAGGGAAGCGGCTTTTCCTCCCCACCCCACCACCCCAAGCACACGGTTCTTTGCATCTTGACCTCAGGTAACCCATGCTGGGGGGAGGGGGGCAGCTGCCTGCCTCTGCTACAGGGATCCTCTGGGGTGGCAGACCCTGACCTTTCCCCTCAGGACTGTGGGTGAGAGGCCCTTTGTGGCTCTGGGCCCTATCCTCGTCTCCCCAGCCTGGCTGTGCTGTCCTACCACCCCCAGCAGTGTCTGGGCCCTGCTCCCAGGCTGTCTCTGCCAGCCAGGCATAGTGCCAGCTGTCTGCTCAGCCGGGTGCCACGGGAAAATCTCCGGCCGCCCAGGTTGGGGAGCTCCACGGGGAATGCCCAAGTACCCACTCCTCGGTGCCCACTCACCTGTCTTTTCTTTTTCTGCAGTGCCACAGGACATGGCCCCCCCAGCTGCCTAGCCAGGGCCCATCCAGGAGAGGCATCCTCTTCAGTGTCCTGAAGACCAGCTCTGGACCTTCCCAGAAAAGTGCCAGCTCACAGAACTGCTTGACCAAAGGACCAGCTCTTGGGACATCCCCCAACCCACCCGGCCCCCAGCTTGAGTGGGGGATCCAGGAGGCTGAGATTAGCCTGCTGGCCTTGGACAGCAGCTCCAGGACAGAAGGGGGGGGGTGGGCCAACCACCCAAACCCCTCTGGGCCCAGGCCCCATGCCCCGAGGAGGGGCAGCCTGAAGCCCGCCAGAGCCTCCTGCCAGACTGTCTGCCTGCCCTTCTGACTGTGGCTGCTTGGCATGGCCAGCAACAGCAGTTCCTGCCCAACACCTGGGGGAGGGCACCTCAATGGCTACCCGGTGCCCCCCTACGCCTTCTTCTTCCCGCCTATGCTGGGCGGCCTCTCCCCGCCAGGCGCTCTGACCACTCTCCAGCACCAGCTCCCAGTTAGCGGCTATAGCACACCGTCCCCAGCCAGTAAGTGGGGTGGTGGGAGGCTCGGTGGGGGGGCATTGTGGAGGGCAGCAGGTTTCGGGGCTGGGCCTCTGCCAGTGACACCTTCTCCGGATGAGGAGGACCATCATTAGTGTGTATGTGGGGGGGGACAGGGGGCTCAAGCATGAAAGGCTTGTAGGCTGATGGCAGTGGTCCTGTCTGGTGTTGGGGGCAGTAGAGAGGAGGGCAGCAGTAATGCTGTTGCTTGGGGCTCCTGGCGCCCTCTCCTGAGCCGTGCTGTTGAGGGCCTTATAAATAGCTCCAAGGACTGGACACAGAGGCCGGAGGCGGGTAAACAAACCTCTTGACATTTGGTGGAAATGGCAACTCTAGTGAGAGTGGCACCCCACCTCCGCCCCACCCCAGCCAGTGCCTCTGAGGGAAAGGGCTTGAAGGAGCAGTGGGCCAGGGCGGCAGGACCCCCCACTCCCTCCCCCTGCCAGCTCCGCCCACAGCTGCCTGGCGACCTCACTGTGTCCCAGGAAGGGGCGCTGGGCCTGGACTCCGGCAGGCAGCGGCGTGCTGGCCTGCAGGCTCTTGGCAGGGCCTGTGTTTCCTCTGTGACTCCACCCTCTGCCATGGGGGTCGCCTGCTGGCAGGACGGGGGTCTCAGTACCCTTCCTCGGCTGGCCGAGCCAGGTAGTGGGAGGCGGCAGCAGCTCTGGCCAGCTGGCAGAGTCCAGGCCTTGGGCCTGCCAGGCCGCTTACAGTAACTCTGGCCCCCAGGGCCCGGCTGGGCACCAGGCCAGGGCTGGGGGGGTGGGGGAGGGAGCCCGGGCCTGGCCTGGAGCAGGAGGGGTTGGAAGCTGCAGAATGGGCCATGGACAGCCGCTGGCCAGTCAGCTGCTGACCTGGGAGACGTGTCCCACCTCTCCTGGCGGGCAGGGACTGAACACCCTGCCCCGGGCACCCACTGCCCCTCCCACGGCCGCTGGTAGGCTGCCTGGCACCACTGCCCTGGGCGCCCGGCTGGGCTGGATCAGTGTCCCCTTCTCAGTGTGGGGGCAGCACTCTCTCCCCGGAGCCAGGGAGTCTCTCTGTCCCTGGGGCAGGCCCTGGCCGGGCGCCTCGCTGCCCGCACTGGCCGTCTGCCCACTGCCACCACCGCTTCCTGGACCTCCTCCTCTGGCTGTGCCACAGCCCCTCCCTCCCAGGCCCCACCGGCTGCCGGAACAGGGGCTCCGTGTCTGTGCCTCTCCCTTTATGACCTGGGACCTGGGGCAGGCAGGTGCCGCTGTTCCCACTGTCATGCCATACACGCACCATCTTCCGTGCTGCCTCTCTTCCACCCTCACACAGCAGGGGCGCATGGCACAGTGACCTGGAAGTCGGGGACCTCTGATTCTGGTCTGGTCTTCCAGTCTTGTGCTAGGGGACAGGGAAGGCCAGTCTCTGGGTTCAGAGCTGCTGGGGAATGGGTGGGCATGTCTGTGGGTCCATGTGTCTACAGGGACTGGAATTTGTATTCTTGGTGGGGGTAACTGAAACGTCTGCTTCCTGCCAGGGTGGGAGAAGTCGGGGCCTTATAACTTGGTACCTGTGGATAAGTTGTCCTTCCCCAGGTGATGGGAACAGAGCCCCGGGCACTGCTCAGAGTTGGAGGGACGCAGGGTGTGGCCTGGGCTCTTGCCCACCCTGTGTCAGATGAGCAGATGCCATGCCCTCCTCTAAATGTTGCAAGCTTCTTCCTCTTTCTTAGAGGTGGGGAGGGTTTCCGGGTCCTCCACTTCCCACCCTGGTAACCTTTTCTCCCTAGGGTGGGGTACTCCCATTTCGGGCAAGCGGAGCCTTCTCTGGCTTTCCCCACCCAGGTTAGGCAATGCCCCTTTCCTGCCCCCTCCCCCTGTGAGTGTGTGGGTTTCCCTACCCCTCCCCTCTTCCTAGTAAACAACTTCTCTTCCTATCCAGAACCTCAGCTTCTGAGCTTCTCCTTGAGCTGCTCCTTCTCTGTGACCAGAGGAGGCCATGGGCCTCAGGGAGCCAGGCATCTCCTCCTTTTTGTGTGGGACTGGGTGGCCTGGTGACCCAAGCTCCTCAGTCCTGGGCAGCGAAGCATGACAGATCAAAATTCACGCGTTGGGAGATAGAGGCAGCCTCATTACCCTGCTCTCCCTGCCTAGGGGCTGGTGCCAGGGGTCAGGCAGTTCCTGGGAGGCCTAGGTGGCTCCCATACATGCACAGAGCAATGGTCACCCTTTTTGTAGGAAACCTTCCAGATGAGGCCCTTTCCTCCCACTTCCCACCAACAGAGGTGTTTGGATAATCGCCCATTTCCCATCCCTCTTCCCATGTGTGGAGGAGGCTGGACCTTGGGTATCCTGGGTATCCCTTTCAGAGATGTGGTGGTCTGTGGAATGACAGGTCCAGGTCACTGTGGGGAGGGGTGGGTATTTGTCCTACTCCAGTCTGGGAGCCAGAGTGGGAGGCCTGAGAGATGGTATAGGATTCCCTCCCCACCTCCCCAGAGCCCCTGGGGCTTGATCTCTGAGGACTAGTATTTGCTGTGGAGGGTTGGGATTCTGTGTGCATTGTGGGGAGGGTCAGGGTTGTGTGTGTTTTAGGGGTATGTGGGGGGGCCAAGGGGGTCAAGGCTGAGTGTGTGTTGGGAAAGGGGGTTAATGGTTTGTATGTATGGGGTGAGAAGGTCAAAGGGTTGAGTGTGTTTTGGGAGAATCAGATCCAGAGCTGGAGAGGGGGTGTCTGTTTGTGTGCTGGAGGGGGCGGTGACTCAGGGTGTAGAGGCTCTAAAGCAGGAGGTCTATGGATTGTGCTGTGTGTTTGGGGAGGTGAGGGTCTCTCTTATCACCATTCTAGCCTGGAGGGGAAACTGACCTGTGGTTTTGGTTGCTTACTCCCGGATTGCACGTGGGCTGGGGAGTAGGCAGGGTAGCTGGAGTTCGGGCTTTGCCACTTCCTACATAGGATGACCTCTCTTGAGCGTGATTCCTGGTCTGTACAACAGGGATATTACCAGAACCTCCCTCAAAGGCCGAGATTGGCAAGATCACTGATGTCAGGCCCTTCGCTCTGCCTCTTGCTTGCTGAATCCTTCCTGTGTCATGATGTACAGTGAAAAGGGACTCGGGCCCCTTCTAGGTAGGAGTGGGAGAGAATGGGATGCTAACATTGTGCAGCACCTACTGTGTGCCCCAGCTTTATCTCAGTTTCACAAGCCTTAATCCCTGTGATGCTGGGAGAGGGTCCTTATTCCCATTCACATGAGGAAACAGCGTGGCTGGAGGTGAAGAGACTGCCTTAAGTGAGTGGTAAAGCCGAATCTGTTTTCCATCATCCAGATAGGCAGCTGCAGGAGGGTATTGTGGGGGGTACTCCTTGGTGGGGGGTTGGTGGCCAGTGCCAAAATTGAAGCCTCCTCCCCCATGGCTGAGGTCCACTCCTGCCCAAGGACCTCCTGCCTTCCCCCAGTAGGGGGCGCGGGTAAGGCAGCCAAGCCACGCCCCCTCCTCTGTGTTTTGGATCCTGAAGGCTGGAGGGAAAGAGCGCTAAGAGGCCTGGGCCAGATCTCCATCCTGTCCTGGAAATTGCGGATGCAATCTGTTCACACCCATCCCCACCCCCAAATCGGCCTCTGCAGCGTACAGGAGTTTGTAGAGCTCAGGAGGCACCCCCCCCCACACACACTCACACACTGTAGGAACAGAGTGTAAAAGCCACAGTTCTTATTTTGTTTCGATTTGTGGGGTGGGGGCAGGGAAGTTGGAAGCAGTCAGTAGAGGAGTCCGAGATGGGAGCCCCTTTCTGTCCACATATTGGTAGTGTGTGTGCCTGGAGACGGGGGAGAAAGGGAGGTGTGCCCCTCCCTTCCGCTCCTCTGCCACTCCCTTTCCTTAGTCTCTGCCCTCCGTCTCTCCTCTTCACTGTGCCCTGGATGATAAGAGGGACAGCTCAGGGAGACAGGGTATTGCCAGTGACGACTTTCCTGGGGTCTGAGATGCAGAGTCAGCCAAATGACTGGTGGATGGGGTTTTGAGTGAAAATGGGGCCCTTCCCCTTTTATCTGGTAGCACTGATGATGCGTGGACTCCCTCTGGCAGGACTCCGGGAAGGAAGCCTGTCCTCTTGGACTGGCCAGGACGTGAGACATTGGGTCCACCCCTCGCCATGGCCTGTGTGCCCATGGAGATGTGCGAGTGCAGGCCAGGACTACCCTTTAGGGGGTAGCATCTGTGGAAAGAGGAAGCGTTTCCCTTCTCCAAATCACTTGGGGGCGGTGCTCACACTACCTCCTTCCTCCTCCTCCTCCTCCCTGGAGTCAGGCACAGCCAGTGGAGCTGGGTCTCCCCGGGTAGGCTGACTAGATCAGCCTCGGCTAGGTCAGCGGTAGAGGCCCTCCCCTCCCCGTTTTGATTTCTGGGTTGCCGGGAACCTCACCCAGCCCACAGACCAAGGCACCATGGGCAGAAGTCTTAAAAAAGGATAGCTGTTCCTGTGCGGCCTTGGGCAGGTCACCCATCCTCTCTCTGAGTCTGTAGCCTCCCCTTTAAAGCAAGACTCTGAATGCGTTCCTGGCTGAGTTGCTCTGAGGCCATGTTGACCTGCTGGCTGATGAGAACCCCGGTGAGCTTCAGCTATCCTGCAAGAGCCTCAATGCCCAGGTGGGTGGAGCCAGGCACTATCCTGGGGGATAGCCACCCTGTACTGGGACCCAGTGTCTGGCTGGCTCCAGGAGTCCTGATTTCCTGTTTGTCATGCCCTCCAGTTAGGGCTGGGGACAGGAAGGGGCTTGGCAGAAGTGGGGGCCAGTTCAGCCCACACCTGCTAAGGGCCTGCTAAACACACAGCCCTGGGGGAGTGGTGGGGAATGTGACAAAGGAGCAGCAGAGGAGGATGGTGCCTCAGGCCTGCAGCCAGCTGATGGCGTTCTTCCTCAGCCAGCAGAGCCTTCCTACCCCCTCTCTTCTCTCACTTCTCCAGCTTTAGAAAGCCTATCCACCCTTTAAGGAACATCCTGAATGCTGCCTCTTCCCAGAAACCTTCACAGCCATTCCCCCTTCCTCACGACACACTTGCACCTTTGAATGCCTGTGGATCCTTATTTCTTTTTTTCTTCCAACACTCATCTCTCTACCACAGAGTGACTTCTTCCCACCTAGCTCCTGCTGTGAGCTGTAATCATTTGGGAGATCTTTTCCCCAGTTATCTGGGTTTTGATCATAGGGACAGTCTCAGATCCCTTAGTACCTCGCAGCAGTGAACACAGAGCCTCACACATAACTGGTGCCCGGGAGCTAGGTCATTTGGGAGGAGAGAGATACCAAGGGCCGTGGCAGCAGTCTGCCCTCTTCCCCGGCACTCATCCACTGCCAAGTCTTGCACATGTGTCCCAGACCCCAGTGTTCCGTCTGCAGCCCAGACTACACTTAGGTGAGACCTCACTTGGGACTCCTACAGCCCACCTGTCCACCAGGCCAGTAGACATCTCTACTTTGCAGTCTTGGGAACTTTGCCACAAGCCAAACACCAGTCATCTTTGCTGCCTCCCCCTGCCCTTTTGTGCTGCCTGGACCATTGTAGCAGCTACTAACTGGTCTCTCTTGCCCTTCTACAAGTCGTTTTTCACACAGCTGCTCGAAAGATCTTATACCACTGTAAATCAGATCTTGCTTCTCCTGTGCCTGGAAGCTTCCTGTGGCTTCTCCTTGCATTTAGGATAAAATCCCAAAGTCATATTAAGGCCAACAAGGCCACCTGGTCTGGCCTCAGCCCACCTCTCCAGCCTGGTTTTGCATATGTTTTCCTCTTGAATTTTAAGTTCCCACTACCTTAGTCTTATGTCAATACCTTGAACGACCCCCTTCCCACCCGCCCAATCTCTAACCCCAGGGCCCTTGCACAGGCTCTTTCCTTTACTGGGACCACATTCCTTCTTACATTTTGCCTAACTTCTAAGCTTCTACTCTTTTTTCAGGTCTCTGCCTTGAGGTCCTCCCTGAGTCTTCAACCTAAAATTAGGTACTTACATTAATTCTTCTTCAAAGCATATTATAGTTGTTTCATAATACCAGTTACCTCAGCTTGCAATTATATTTACATATATATTTACGATTATATGTTTAATGGCTGTTGCTCCATAAGGTCTGCAAGAAAGGCTTACCACGGTATCCACATAGGAGAGGTTCAGAAAATACTTCTGAGTCAGGCTGGCATGGAGGGAATATGGGCTTTGGCAGCAGAAAGTTCAAATACTCAGGTTACCCTTTATTAGTAGTGTGAACTTGGGACAACCCACCTAGCTTTGCTGAGACCTTAGTTTCTTTATGTGTAAATAGGAATAACGCCCATTTACCTCTTGGGAGTTGCTCAAGGATTAAATGACAAAAGGGGTTAAGAACCTGGCTTCTAGAGGAATATCCTTGGGAAGTCTGTCCCCTTTTAGAGAGAGGGAGCTCTGCTGCAGTGTCAGTGGGAGTGACAGGATACCCTCTCCTCTAGGGATATCCCCCTCTTTCCTGGGCCTTCCCAACCTAAGCCTTTCTTTTACTGAAACAGGCATCCCGAGGGCTTCCGGGAGGAAGTGGTCAGCTGGAAAGCGCCACCCCCTCCTTTAAGCTCTCCCAGGTTGGACTGCGCGGTGGGGGGCCGATCCTGGTTCCGCGGCTGGGAGACACCCTGGGCGGGGTTTTGCTCGCCGGAAGCACGCAGATCTTGGGGGTGGAGAGCCCCCTCTGCACGCGTTTGTGCCAAAGCATCCGCGCTGCCGCGTCGGGTTCTGACGGGCGGGCGGCCGGAGTCACACATGATGTCACAGACAATGACACAAGCCGGGTGTCTCAACCCTTTCACAGCGCCTGAGCTGCACAATGTCACACCCGGGACACCCAGCACGCTGTGTTCGTGGCGCAAACACTTGGCCCCGCGCACCCTGGTCTTTTGCGTCCTGCGGCCACTCTCCGCGACTCCGGGGGCGCTCACCCTGCCCGGGGGGGGGGGGCCGGGGGCCGGCGGGGGAGCCCCGAGGGCGGGCTGGCGAGCGGGTGATGTCACGGGCAGCGGTGGGTGGGTCACCCGGAGGTGAGGCGCCGCCAGGCGAGTTCAGCGAGAGTTCAGCCGCATTGCATTAGGCAAATGAGGCCCGGGCCGGGTGGGGGGTTTGTTGGGGGAGGACACCGGGACCACCTCCTCCTCCCCGCCCCATCACCTCTCCTCCACCAGCGCCGGGCCGTGGACTGACCAAACCACAGGGGAGGCTGGGAGCCGGAACCGGGATGGGGGAGACTCCCGCCCCTCTCCCGTCCCTGCCTCTGCGTGCAGCCCCCACCTCTCCGCGTACCCTGCCTCCGTCCGTCCTCTGCGTACTCCTCTGGAGCATTTTCCCCTGTGAGTCCCCTCCTTCTCTCCTCCCCCTTCCCAGGCTCCCCCCACCCGCCCGCCCCAGCACGCCTCTCCCAGTCAGTCCCCTGCGTTTCGCCTGCCGCAGTCGGTCCCGCACTACAAGGGTTAAGTCAGGGGCGGTGCCTGGACGGGACGGGGCGGAGGGAAGGGGGTGGGGCTGCCGGGGAGGGGGCGCGCAGGCTCAGGGCGGGGGGCAGCGGCGCGCACCTCGGAGACCCAGCGTCGGCCGGCTGCCCCGGACCTGGCGGAGGCGGAGCCGCGCGGGGTCCCCACCCCCACCCGGAATCCTCGCCCCGGAGAAGCCCGGGAGCCCCGGCGGGGAGGAGGAAGTGCCCGGCGTGCCCCCCGGCCCCCCACCCCGCGCCGATCCCGCCCCTGGCCGGCGCACTTGGGGAGCCGCGGGACTCTGCCTCGGACAGCATGCGACTCGAGACGGGATCCCCCTCGAGGTGGAGCCGCTGAGTTCCCGGGCCTCGGCCGGACGTTCCCGGGGTGGGGGAGCCGAGGGACCCCCTCCTCTCCCCACACACAACTTCCCCGCTGTTCGCCTGCGACTGGCGGAGCGGCCGGCCGACTTTGAACAGGGACTTCGGGCGACGGGCGGCCCCCGAGCTCGGGTCGCCTGTCGGGGCTGGGGGGTGGGGGGGGACGTGCCCCTCGCCCCCAGCTGCTCTCCGCGGATGGCGCCGCCGACTGAGTGAGGGAGGCGGCGCGCATGACTTCCCCGCCCGGACCTCTTGTCTTCGCGGGGAAGATGTACGAGAGTGTGGAAGTGGGGGGGCTCACCCCCACCCCCAATCCCTTCCTTGTGGTGGATTTTTATAACCAGAACCGGGCCTGTTTGCTCCCGGAGAAGGGGCTCCCCGCCCCTGGTCCCTACTCCACCCCGCTCCGGACTCCGCTTTGGAATGGCTCAAACCACTGTAGGTACCGGCCTCCTCTCTCCCATTGTAGGAGCTGGGGCTGAGGGTGGGCAGTAGAGCTTCCACTCCCACCGGGGATGCGGGCCTGGGGCGTGGGGGATGGCGCTTGTGTCTACTCTTCACTTTCCCGTCTCTCTTGCTGGAACTCGGGTGCCCTTGCTGGACAATTGGGCCCTACCGAGGAGCCTTGGGCGCTCTTTCTCCTTACATCAGGGCTGAGGAACTTAGGAGGGTTCTCCCTTCAGGAAACGTTTGTTCATCTGGCCTGCTACTTCTGGCAGGGGAAGTGAAGCCCCTGGCCCCCAGTTTTTATCTTCTTGCCTGGAATCCAGTGGCTTCAGCGCAGAGTGGTCCTTTCTTCCACCCTGCAGGGTGCGGTAAAGGCCGGGTCTGTGGGTTTATCTGCTCGGAGGAGGAGGGGCCTCCTTCCCAGATCCCACCCGTGGAAGCCTGGGGGAGAGCTCCCTCCTGTGCAACAGCTGCTGCCCCCAGCCCTTGCCCTTGTGTCATTAGAGTTGGTGTCAGGGGACCACTCGATGTCTTTGGTGTTGGCAGTGTGGTGTGGCAGGAAGGGGCAGCTTCATCTGCCACCCGTCTGCCACCCTAACCAATCCTTCCATCCTGCGGAGGGGCACCTGTCCATAGGAGGGTTGCTCTGGCCCTGGACACCTGGCTGGCATCTTTGAGGTTTCCGTCCCAGGAATGGGAGGAGGAGCGTGGCTGCTGTGGGGGGAAGGATTGACCTCCTAATCCTAATCGGGTTTGCTCTCTGGGGGAGGAGTTTGTTTTGTTGTGGGTCTGGGCTGCTCTGGAAGTGAGGGGAGCATCCCCTGCCACTCCAGCTGTGTCCTTTTGTTACCCTGTTTACGCTTAGGGATAGGGGCAGGCACTGGGTTGTCCCTAAGAGCGGCGCTGAGGAGAACTCTGGAGTCAGTCCTGGGAGCCTCCTCACCCTCCTGCTGTCCTCCATCTGGGTTCGGGCTCCTCTGGAAGGGAGGGGCTCTGTGCACCCCCGGGAGCTGTGAGCGCCTGGAGTGCACACCTGGGTGTGTTTGAACCCAGCTGTGAGGTAGTGTACCTGAGTGGGAGGGAGCCGGCGCTGGGGGCTGTTGTTACCTGGGTCGGGTTTCTTCCCTTTCTCTGCCGGCTGCCTCCCTCCTGCCTGCCAGGGAGAAGGGGTGGGATGGGTCCCTGGAGGCCTGACAGATTGGAGAAGGTTGAAGGGTAACCCCCAGCCTCTTTGGTCTAGGAAGAGGGAGACCTGGAGTGGAGAGACACCCCACCACTGCCCCTCCCAGAGCCACCTCATCCCCAGCCTTTCCTATTGTCCTGCCCCTTGACCTTTGCCTCTGGGGCCCAGTGGCCGGGAGGCTGCAGACTCAGACCGTTGGAGGCAAAGAGAGAGGGGTGTGAGTGTCGACTGACTTTAGCCGAAGGGGAGAGGTAAGAGGTGTGACACCAGGACCCTTCTTCCCACCCTCCAGACCTGGAGGAAGGTGTTTCTCCCCAGTCTAATCATTGGGGGCACAGCTGCCATGGTCACCCCTGTCACCACGTTGGCCGCCTTTGCCAGAGGACTGGGGGAAAGCTGGAATCAGAGACCCTGGCCTCCAACCCTTTCTCTTCCTTCATTGCATGGGGGCAGCTCAGCTCTCCCTGGCCCCAAACTGGTAGAGGAGGAGGAGTATGGAGTCCAGCAGGCCTTGGGTTTGGTGAGGCTGGTGATGGGGAAGTGGAGTCCTGTTTCCCACGCTCTGTCTGGAGTTGGGTAGAGCTAGAGGTCTGGGCTCCCCTGCTCCCCTAGTTGCCGTGTAGGTGTGTGTGTGTATGTCATTGGCATGCCAGTGGGGCTCAGCCCCAAGACTGGGGGCTGGGAGTGGTGGGTGTGGGAGTTGTTCTGAGGCACAGGAAGGACCTGGAGGCTGCTGGCCCCAGGGGTCCTCGACCCTGTCTAGTGTACAGGGGGTCACCACCCCTGCCTTGGAACCCCTTGCTGGATGTGGAGGTCCTGTGGGGATAGGAGGCCTCCGGCTCTCTCACCCAGATCCTCCTCTGCCTCCCACCACCTGCGCCAAAGGTGGGAAGAGACAGCAGGCTTGGGGTGGGGGGTGCTTTGGGTGGAGACCCTTTCAATCCTGCAGGGCCCTGGGAATTTTGCCTCCTTCCCCAGAGCCCCCCTTTGGGGGCACCGGAGGATGGGGGGGTCCACAGGATGTGGCTCCCCATCTGTCCCCCACCAATCTCACCGCTCACGCCTCCACCCGCTCCCAGACGTCCAAGAATGTGAAGCACGTGGATGCTCGTGGTGGGGGGAGGGGAGAGATGCTTATCGGGGCGCTGGGCTAGGGGCCTCCTTCCGCTGCTACTCCCAGAGCTACCCCACCCTGCCCCTGGGTGGGGTGTGGGGGGAGGAAGGGCGGTTGGGGGGGCCCCCGCGCCCCCTCCCCACCCCTTCCCCAGGGCCTGTGAGGGGAGCTGAGGAGGAGCGGGCGCCAGCTGGATTGGGAGGGGAGCCGCTGGCCAGGGGCCCGGCTGATTTCCTGCTGATCTCCTCCAGGAAACTGGCCTCTTGTGTGAGGCCTCGAATGGCTCTGGGGCATGGGGAATCCGGAGCGCCCGTGCCTCCTGCCCCCTGACTCCTGCCCCCTGCCAGCCAGAGGCCGGGGGAGGGGAACCTGGCCCCGCTGGCTGGAGGGGACACCCAGCTTCCTGGGCTGGTTCCAGCCCTCCGCAGGGTGCTGGGACTTGGAGCCGAGTAGGTGTGGTGTCCCCCGCAGCCTCCTCCTCCTGCAGGAAGACGATAGATTTGTGGGCTGGGGCCTCTCGGGCAGGGAGGTGAGCAGGGAGGGGCCAAGCCCTGACAGTCCTTCCCCCAGAGGTTGGGTGTGCAGGGTTAAGGCTGAATCCCAACCACTGCAGAGGCTACAGGGGGCCCAGAGTGCCCTGGGCTTCCCTAGGCTGCTGGCTGGCCGCCTGGGGAGGTGGGAACTGGGCCAGGGCTCTGGGTTCAAAGGGCACAGGGCAAAAACCTCAGGGCTGTTACCTGGGTGACAGGTGGGGATGTGCTGGGGGGGGGGCATGCGGAGCACCCTAGAGCCTCAGAGGTGGTCAGCTGCGGTGGGATGGGCTGAAAGGAAGCCTCACAGCCCAGACTAGCTCCCACCTCAGCTCATCTCCCCTCATCCTGCCAAAAACCATTTTAAAAAGCACATGCATTAAGTTCTATGAACACCCTCTGGACTTTGCCTTAGCTCCAAATTTCTATGGGTCTTTGCCCCTTTAGTCAGTCTCTGGCCTTGGAGCTGTCTGACCCTCATCCCAGTAATCCTGTGGGTCTCCCCATGCCCTCCCCTCCATCTGCCCCACTCTGTACCCCAAAGCTCCTCCTGTCCATTTTAGAGGTGGGGGATTGGAGGGGTGGGCCCGGGGAAAGGGCGGTTGGGGAGGGCAGGGGAGGGAGGTCAGTGCCTTCATCCTCTGCCTATTGGAACGCTGGCTGGGATTCTAGGCCATGGTCCCCCCACAGCCCCTTGTCCTTGACCCCCCCACACCAGTCTGGATTGTCTATTGTTACTCCTTTTACGTCTTGGAAAAAGTTAGCACAACAAAGGCCTTCTTTGTCGCTCACCCTTCTGCCTCCTGGCCTCACCCAGGCCCCCCAACCCCACCCCACCCCCCAGCAGCTGTTCTCAGGCCTCTCTCCTGTCTGATTTGCTTGTCTGGCCTCAGGGAGGGTGAGGTGGGGGAAGAGCCTGGCCAGGGTAGTTTAGAGTTGGGGAGAAGCAGAGGGCCAGGGGAGGTCAGTGAAGAGGCTGTGGACTGGTGGGGGTCTAGGTATCCACTATCTTCTGCTGCAGGCTGGTCTCTGAGTAGAGACGGGGGTGGGGGGCACAGTGCCACAGCGTCACAGGCTGACGAGGGAATTGGTGCCCGGGCCCACTGAGAGCCAGGAAGGCCCTGCCAAGGTTATTGGCCTGGTTCCCTGTCATCATTGCCTGGCAGTTCCTGGTGTGTCTGCAGGTAAGGGGGAGGGGGGTCGTATGCAGCCAACCCCCACCCCCACCCCTCCGTCTAGCTGCTGCTTTTCTCTGTGCCTGCACTTGGGGGCTCTGAGATTCGTGGCTTATCAGGTGCTTGGACCAGGAATTCTGGGACTCTCTGAATTCCAGAAGCTTGTGTGCTGGGGTTTTGGGGGGAGAGTGGGTAGGGTTCTGGGGTATGAGGGAGGCTGGGATCTTCCTGCTCAGGGAGAAATCCTTGCCCCTCCTTGGCTCTGGACGAGTAGACTTGTCAAAGGCCTCTGGACACTGCCGGGCGGTACCTTGGGCATCTGGGATTGCCTCAGTCCTAGTTCTCATCCAGCATGATATACCCCAGTTCCCCTGGCTTTGGGCACAGTCAGCCCCCACCCAGCCCAGCTCTGTTCTGCCTGGGGTGATGGGCAGGGGGCCAGGCAGTGGGGGGGATTTGGCTAGTTGGGGCTGCCCCTGTTGGCTGGGTCACCCCTCTTGGCTGCCCTCTTGGAGCTGAATAACAGGAGGGGAGGAGGGTAGTAACCCGGCCATAGTATTGAGGGCAGACAGACAGAGCATTGATAGAAACAGACCCCCCTTTGTCATGCTGCTTCCCCCCAGACGGGGTGCCCAGAGCCGTGGGCTTCCGGGGCTCAGAGGGACTCTACTCCCTGTCTCCAGGGGTCCGTCCCCCTGCTTATCTAAGGGGAATCTACTCTGCTCTGCTACAACCTTTTCGAATCTTATTTGCACACCCTGCCTTGGGTCCCTAGCCAGGGGTTTGTTTAGGTGGAGGAGGGGCTGTGGCTACTGGTGGGGGGGGGCAGGGAGCGGAAGCAGAGGGGGTGGGGGAGTGGCCGCTTTGAATATCCTGTTGACCCCAGTTTCCTCTGCCCCCAGCTTGTGTCCTCTTCCCTCCCTCCTCATTAGACCTTAACTCCTTCCTAACTCGGGGGGAGATGGGGCCAGGCTACCCTGTGGGGCAGGGGCTGGAAAGCCAGGCCGGCTCCTCCCCCAGTCCCCATGCCTAGTCCTGTCTGCATGCAAATCTGATGGTTTATCCTCTGATCTTTCTGGTTTTGAAGGTGGGGTCCTGGGGGAGTAGGCAGGAGTGATGGGGTGCTGGAAGCTTCGTTGGCAGCTCATTGTCCAAGTCTGGCTGAGAAGTCCCAGCTTTCCTGAGACTGTCCCTGCCCCAGACTGAGAGTCCTGGTAGCAGTGGTGAGGCTGGGAGGCTCCTTGGGGAGCTTGTGAGGCAGGGTGGGTGCCGTGTTAGGGATGGTGGCCTGGGTCTCTAACCGCCCCTCCCCTCTTCTCTCTCTAGCCATCGAGACCCAGAGCAGCAGTTCTGAAGAGATAGTGCCCAGCCCTCCCTCGCCGCCCCCTCTCCCCCGCATCTACAAGCCTTGCTTTGTCTGCCAGGACAAATCCTCAGGCTACCACTATGGGGTCAGCGCCTGTGAGGGCTGCAAGGTGAGTTGACAGGGTCACTGGGAAGGACAGGCCTGATGAGATAAATGGGATGTCCCCACTGCCTTGTCCTGCAGCACGCCCTTTGCTGGGGGGATGTCTCCAAAACTGCTGCTCTGGCTTCCTTCCCTGCAGACGGTGGCAGAGCCGTGGAGGAGAGGAAGCCTGCATTAGATGACCAGGGACCCCCAAACCAGAGGTCCCCTTCCTGCTGGAGCCCCTCTCCCCAACTCCATCCTCTGGCGGGCAGGGCAGGCACCCGCCCTGCTCCTGCTTGCTACCCGGGTTGTCATAGTGAGCTGGCTGCCAACTGGCTCTTGGCTAGGGACCCAGGAGGCCTGCCCCCGATGGCCCTGCCTGAGCCTCACCATGGCTGCCTGGCAGAGGTGGTTAGGAGCAGGCGCCCTGATTGGCCTCTCCTTCAGGTGCCCGGGCTGTGGGATCCCCAGTGTCTGACGGGGTTTCCCTGGGCCCGAATTAGACTCCAGGGAACGGACATGGCTGCCACCTTCCCAGCAGCTGTGGGCCTGGCTTCTTCCCTTCTCCCCAATGCCCGAGCCTCTGTTGTCGGTGTCTGCCCTGGGGATTGGGGCGCAGAAGCTGCTCAGCTTCGGGGCTCGGCTTCAACGGGCTGCCCCTCAGCGGGGAGTGGCTCTCCCCAGGTGTGGGGTGGAGACCAAGGCCAAGCACAAGGCTTTGGACTCTTTGGGTCTACCTGTCCTATCTGGTTGTTCCCAGTTTGTCTCTGGTCGGCCTGTGTGTAGACCCTGACCAGCCCAGATCAGCCTGTTACAGTGCCCGTCTGCTGGGTTGGTGAACGTGTGTCCTGCTGCCTTACTCCAGATCACGTGTGCCTCTCCACCTCTCTGGCTGGCCTGTGTATGGCCTTCTGTGGCCTCTTCCTCCTGTGCTCTGAGCCCGGGGATGTGGGTTCCAGAGCCCTGCCTCTCTCCCATCGAGTCCCATCTGCCCCTCTCCCTGATTCACTAGCAGCCCTGAGGTCCTTTGCCCCCGGAGGGAGGAAGCCAGAATGGTGGCAATAATAGGTTGTGGGAAGACGGCTGTCCGCCTGCCGTGTTGAGGCCGGCACTGGCATTTTCGGAGGGGGCTGTCCTTGTAGGTGGACTGTTTTCTTCACCTTGTCAGGCCTGCCCAGGTGGGTGAAGGCCAAAGGCTTGAGACAGCAGCGGGCCTGGCCCCCTGCCTCCAAGGCTGAGGCTCCAGGCCAGCCCTGCTCCCGTGGTGTGGCTGGGACACAACCACGGGTGTGGCTGACCCGGCTCCTTTTCCTCTGCACCCAGGGCTTCTTCCGCCGCAGCATCCAGAAGAACATGGTGTACACGTGTCACCGGGACAAGAACTGCATCATCAACAAGGTGACCCGGAACCGCTGCCAGTATTGCCGACTGCAGAAGTGCTTTGAAGTGGGCATGTCCAAGGAGTGTGAGTGCCCCGGGCTGGGGGGCTGCCGGGTGCAAGGCAGCGCCTGATGCGCTCCTCAGAGGCAGGGGATGTAGGGACGTGGGGTTGGGCTCGTGGGGATGGGGGTGCCATGGAGCCCGCTGCGTGGTATGCAGGCTTATGGTTAAGGATGGTTTGTGTGTAGCTGCGAGGACCTGTCTGTCCATGTGTGTAGCCAACCATACATCCGTGTGTTGGCATGCTGTTGGCTGTGTGTGCTTGCACACATGTGTGCATGTGGTGTCCGCTTCCAGGCCCTGCTTGGCTTTGGGGTGGGACTCAGGGCATACCTGAGGGCCCCTGGATCATGCCTCTTGGGGGAGGCTTGCACTGGGGGGTGCTAGGTGCTGTGTGTGTGTGTGTGTGTGTGTGTGTGTGTGTGTGGCGGTGGGTGCTGCTGGCACAGGGATCTGAAAGCCATTGTCTGGTGAAGCCAGGGATCTAGAGTTGGAAGAGAGAATTGGGACTTCTTAGATCCCAGAGGAACTGGGGGTTTCCAGTTTGGGCTCAGCTGAGGCCCGATGGAGGGAGGGAGGGAGGGCCGGACAGGGAGACCCTCTTGTGTTGAATCATGGGTGTTGCCGTGGTGACCGGTGATTGATGATGTCAGAGATAAATGACGCTGACAGACGCCTCCTTGTCTGCGTGGCCGTTGCCATGGAGCCTGAGCCTTGGGGGATGGGGTGGGGGAGGGGGGCTGCAGGACCCCCTAGCCCTTTGTGGGGAGGGCAGTGGAAGAGGGGGGTGGGGAGGGGATGTGGGGAGACATGAGGAGTCCCAGACGGGAGCAGAGGGGCCCTGCAGCAGCCTGCTGCCTCCTGCCACGGGAGGCGAAGGACGCGGGGTCTGGCGCCCAGGAAGTGCTGTTGAGTGGGTGTCAACTTGGGACCCTTCCCTTCAGGGCCCAGTGCCACCTCCTCCCCGTTGCTTCTGCCGCCTTCCAGTCCCCGAGCTTTTTAGCGCAGAGGGACCAGGGTGGGGACCTGGTTCCCTCCCACCACCGACTCCCCCGTTCCCTCCCTCCATCTCCTCTCCGGGAGCAGCCCCGGAGCTGAGCAGCTGCCATTTCAATAGAATTAAAGCTTCCGAATGATAAACGTCTTGTCACAGCTGCAATTTTCTCTTCCCAAATTATCCCCCCCACTCTCCCTCTCCCTCTCCCCCCTCTCCCTTGCACTTTATTGAATTTGCAGAATCGACATGAGTGATCTCCAAATTATGCCGGCTCCCCCCACCCCCACCCGCTGCCCCCTCCCCAGGCCCCCCACCCCCACCCTGTCTTCCTCCAGCGTCAGCAGCCGCCACCACTGGCCCTGTGAGTGATTGTGTGTCTGGGATAATCGGCTGGTAACGACCCCATCGCTTCTTTAAAGCCGAGTGGTGTGTGCCGCTCTGTGCCCCTGGTGATTCGTCAGCTCCCCCAGCTAATGGGCCGAGAGATTCTCCCGCCTGGCCCCCTACTTTCAGGCTGGGGAGCTGCTCTAAGCCAGTCCCAGGGACCCCCAGAGAGACAGCTGCAGAGGGAGTCGGGGTAGGGGGCAGGGGAGGCAGAGCACAGAGGTAGGCCCCCCTGCACACTTGCTCTCAGCCGTGGACATCCGTGCTCCTGGAGTGTGGGCTTGTGTAGATGTGTGGGGTTCAGCTGACTGTGGGCCGGCCAAGGGGTGTGTGTGTGTGTGTGTGCGCGCGCGTGAGCATGCATGCGTGCAGTTGTGACGTGCTGGGGCCAGATTCAGCATTGGGGTTGCTGGGCATGGAGGAGTGGGCCGTGCGCAGACACCTTACCTGCCCGTGCCCTCCTGTGTGTGCACTCACACGTGTACTCCCGCGTGTGCATTCCTGCGCGCGTGCGCGAGGCCCGGCCAGGTGACGTCCTTGGCAGCCGCAGCGGCCCGTCTGCGGGAGGAGCTCAGGTGGGGGTGGGCCGCCGCACCTGCTGTAACCCTGGCCTCTGCCCTCCACAGCTGTGAGGAACGACAGAAACAAGAAGAAGAAGGAGGCGCCCAAGCCCGAGTGCTCCGAGAGCTACACGCTGACGCCTGAGGTCGGGGAGCTCATCGAGAAGGTGCGCAAAGCGCACCAGGAAACCTTCCCTGCCCTCTGCCAGCTGGGCAAATACACTACGGTATGGTTCCCCCCAGCCTGGTGGGGCGGGGAGGGGGGTGCACCCAGTTACACCGGGCCCATCTCCCCCGCCTCACCCCTGCCCGGGCTTCTGGGTCCTTTCTCTGCTTCTCCCTCCTCCTTCTGCTTCCTGATGAGGGAGCTCTCAGGAAGCGAAGAGGGTGGAGGGCGGGCCTGTGGGGGCGGCAGAGCCAGGCCGAGAAGGGGCACATGAGGAGAAGGCCCTCACTCTGCCCCGTCCTCCCAGAACAACAGCTCAGAGCAACGTGTCTCTCTGGACATTGACCTCTGGGACAAGTTCAGTGAACTCTCCACCAAGTGCATCATTAAGACTGTGGAGTTCGCCAAGCAACTGCCCGGCTTCACCACCCTCACCATTGCTGACCAGATCACCCTCCTCAAGGCTGCCTGCCTGGACATCCTGGTGAGGGTCTGCACCCCGCCCCCCCCGGCCACTGCCCCCGAGTCCTTGGAGGAGTTCCTGGCATTCAGATAGCCTCCTTCCCCAAACACACATCTGGAATCGATCTGTCCGAGTGCCCACCACCCCAATGTCCACCCTTCTTCCTTTCCCCCACGTGACCGCCTGTTCCCTCAGCCCCTCCGCATCTGGATGTACACTGCTTCACCCGTTCACCCCCACACACATCCATCCACGCTCACCCCATCCTTCCATTCAGCCTTTCGCCCTGCTGCCCATCTGCCCGCCTCTTCCGTCTAATAAAGATTCACCTAGGACCCTGTGTGGCCGGGCCTTGAGCTAAGTGTCAGGAAACGGAGGTGAACACAGCGCCGGCCCCTCTCTCGAGAAGTTTCTGTGGGTGGAGGCAGCAAATACGTAAACAGAGGTTACCAAACCGTGCTGAGTGCTGGCCGGAGATGGGGGCGGGCTGTCCCTTCCTTGTGTGAGAGAGAGCCACAGCTGCGGGGCCCCAGCCAGGCATCCCAGAGGAGGGGGCACCCTGGGTTGTATAGAAGGGGGATGTGAGACGGCCCTAACAGGAACAGGGTATGACAGGCCGGAGGACGTGAGAGCAGCTGGATTCCGGGGACTGCAGGGCATTTGGTGGGGCCGAGGGTGACCAGGCCAAAGGCTGGGTGTGCTTGGTGGGAACTGCCAAAATCAAGGCTGGAAGGACGTTCCTTGACTTCCCTGGTGGGCTCAGCCCACCTGTCCCCTCTTGGCCACTTCCAGGGCAGGGAACCTGCAAGGTGACAAGGCTGCAGCTTCCTGGTAGGGGTGGGACGGGAGGAGCAGGGTGTGGCATTTCTGGGGAACCCGCTATTCCCATGTTCTAGATGCAGGAGTTTCAGACCTGAATCAGGGTTTGAAATGGTTGAAGCTGGTACACATTTCATGGAGTTCTGCTGTGTACCCAGGCCTGGACTGGAGACCCAAATCTGCTATGGTCCTTGCCTTCTGAAAATTCTAGTTTCCCTCTAGGTGATCTAGATCTGTGTGCATGGGACAGTAGCTGCTTGCTGTGTGTGGCTCTTTGAGTTTAACTTAAGAGTAAATTTAGTTTAGTTCCTCAGCTGCACTAACCACATTTCCAGGGCCCAATGGCTCTGCTGGCCGATGGCTGCTGTTTGAGTGCTGTGTAGACATAGACTGTTTCCATTATTGCAGAAGGTTCTATGGGACAGCACTGGTCTGGCCACCTGCCTGGTGATCCCATGGGGCCGCTGGTACTGGAAGTGCTGGGGAGGTGGGGCGAGTCCCTGAACCCGTGCACCCTCTGCACCCAGATCCTGCGGATCTGCACGCGGTACACACCCGAGCAGGACACCATGACCTTTTCCGATGGGCTGACCTTGAACCGGACCCAGATGCACAATGCCGGCTTCGGCCCCCTCACGGACCTGGTCTTCGCCTTCGCCAACCAGCTGCTGCCCCTGGAGATGGATGATGCTGAGACTGGGCTTCTCAGTGCCATCTGTCTCATCTGTGGAGGTGGGCAGGGGGGGCGGGGCTGGGGGGCTAGGCCCGGGGGTTGGGGTGGCCCCCGGAGTCTCTGCCAGGGAGAAGCCCAGGGTCAGATCAGAAGGGGACCTTGGCCTCGATCAGGCCCCTCTCAAAGGGATGAACAGAGAATGCAGAGGGGGGCAGGGCCTGGTCGGCTGCCACACAGCAAGGGAGTAGAGGCAGACGCCTGATGTCTGCTTCCCTGTTGGTGGGCTGTGCCCCTTCTGGGGGGCTTAAGAGTGCGGGCTTGAGGGTCAGGCCACCCAGGTTCAAATCCTGGCCAGCTTGTGACCTCGAGCAGGTTGCCGAACTTCACGGAGTCCCTATTTCTTTAAAATGGGGCAGTAAGGGTCTCCACCTCATAAAGTTGATGGGGGGACCAAGAGGGCAATAAGTGAGGCACAGTTTGCCTATAGCAAGGCCCGGTCATTGTTGGCTGCTCTGATTATTTGATTGTTAAGAGCTTTGATATACTGAGCTGGTATCCTTACCGGGAGTGAGACCTCCCTGGGCATCCTCCGTTTGCCTGAGGACAGCACCGCCTGTGTTCAGAGGTCTCGCCCCTATGAATTGGGCTGCCAGAGAGGACTGCGGATGACCCTTACCCCAGTTCCTCTCTGCTCCCATTTAAGGGCCTCTTAGGGCCTTTCTCACAGCACACAGACCCCAACCACTGCACTGGATGGGGGGAGGTCCCAGCCTCAGAGATCCTCAGCCCTTGGCCGGGCCCAGCGCGCACCCTAGTGGCCTAGGCTGGGAGTGCAGCCATGTGCCTTGCTTGCCGGGGCTGCTGCTCAAGGGGCACCTGCTTCCTGCTTCCTCAGACCGGCAGGACCTGGAGCAGCCAGACAGGGTGGACATGCTTCAGGAGCCGCTGCTGGAGGCGCTGAAGGTCTATGTGCGGAAACGGAGGCCCAGCCGCCCCCACATGTTCCCCAAGATGCTGATGAAGATCACAGACCTGCGAAGCATCAGTGCTAAGGGTGAGGCTTGTGCCCTTTGTGTATGCCAGAGCCGGACCGAACACCTGGCCCCGGACCCCCTGCCCGTGCCCAGAGTCAGGCCACCCATGTGGGAGCCAACAGCCCATGTCTTTGTGCCCAAGGTGATGCCCCTTCCCCGGGGCCCGGTGACCTCCTCCTGCCTGGGAGCTCTGAGGGGGGCACTGTCACCTTTGCCTGGTAGTTGAGGGCTTGGCTCTGCAGCGTGTGTTGAGCAGGTCCCTTCCCAACTCAGCGTCAGTTTCCCACCTGAGGGATGGGGATCGTGATGGTGTTTACACAGTTGTGTTGGAGGTGTCAGTAGGAGAACCCATAACACAGAGTATGCAGGAAGGGCCCTGGGTCAACCCTTGGCAGTCTGACCCCAGAGCCTGGATTTGGAACCACGGCTGCCCCCTAGACCCAGGGACCCGAGAGAGCCGGCTTATGTCGGAGAACCGAGCCCTGAGTTCAGTCCATAGCGGATGCTGATAGGAGTCGGACCAGCCTTTCCAGCCCCACACCCTCCTTCCTGGAGCTTCGTGAGGCTGGGGGCCCACGGGCTGACCTCTGCTCCTCCTTCCTGCCAGGGGCTGAGCGGGTGATCACCCTGAAGATGGAGATCCCGGGCTCCATGCCACCTCTCATCCAGGAAATGCTGGAGAACTCGGAGGGCCTGGACACTCTGAGCGGACAGCCAGGGGGTGGGGGGCGGGATGGGGGTGGCCTGGCCCCCCCACCCGGCAGCTGTAGCCCCAGCCTCAGTCCCAGCTCGAACAGAAGCAGCCCGGCCACCCACTCCCCGTGACTGCCCGTGCCCCGTGGACACAGCCCTCACCCCGCGCCCTGGCTTTTCTTTGCCTTTCTACCAACCATGCGACCCCCACCAGCCCTGCCCCCCTACCTGTCCTCTCTTTCCTCGGGGACAGGAGGGAGGAGGCGGCGACTCTTCAGAGGGAGGCCCGGGCATTGGACTGCCTGCTCCTGCCTCCTGGGCTGACGTCAGGGGCAAGGTCGTGAACTGAGTGAGGACCCCTGGTCCTGGGCCTCAGGATGGAGCCTGGGGGCCTCGTGTTCATCAAGACAGCCCTCTGCCCCCCTCGCCACATCTTCATCACCAGCAAATGCCAGGACCTGGCTTCCCCATACTCAGAACCCGCAAGCCATTGCCCCCCGGTCGGGAAGCCCCCCCTGCCTCGGTTGGTGACAGAGGGGGCGGGCCAGGGGTGGGGGGTTTCCCCTGTACATACCCTGCCATACCAACCCCCAGGTATTAATTCTCGCTGGTTTTGTTTTTATTTTAATTTTTTTTTTTTTTTGGTTTTGATTTTTTTAATAAGAATTTTCATTTTAAGCACATTTATACTGAAGGAATCTGTGCTGTGTATTGGGGGGAGCTGGATCCAGAGCTGGAGGTGGGTGGGTCTTGGGGGAGGGGAGCGGCTCAGAAGGGGCTCCCACTCTCTCTCCACGTCCCTGCCCCCCCTGGCCCTCCTCCCCAGCCTTTTTCTCCTCAGTTTTCTCTTTAAAACTGTGAAGTACTAACTTTCCGAGGTCTGCCCTCCCCTTCTCCCTCTGCCTAACCACTGGGCATGGACAGTTTCAGGCCGCCCCCAGAAGGAGGGGGCCCACCATGAGAGACAGGGCAGGGGGCAGAGGAAGGGGGCTCTCAGAACATACTTGTGTGCTTGTGTGTGTTTCTCAGTCCTGTGGCCTTGGCAGAGCTGCCTCTCCATCGGGGCTAACACCATCCAAGCCCTCCAGCCCCCACTGTGAAGGGGCTGGCCAGGGAGTTCAAGCTGCCCCTGTCCCCCAGCCTCACAGCCACCAGCACTGCCCACAAGGTCCCCAGACACACAGACACACAGACACACACACACACATTGGACCGATGGGCCAACAGACACACTTGGCCTGAGTTCCTCCGTTTCCCTGGCCTGCCCCTCCCACTGCTCCTCACCCCATCCCCGTGCCCCCTCCTTGCCCCGCAGGACGGGCCTACAGGGGGTTCCCTCCCCTCACCCCCTGCACCCCCAGGCTGAGGGAGCTGGTTCTGCCCTGCCCTCCTTGCCCCGGGGTTGGGGTCTCATCCCCTCAGAGCCCGCTGGTGCACCTGTTACTGTTGGACTTTCCACTGAGATCTACTGGATAAAGAATAAAGTTCTATTTATTCTACACATGTCTCAGAGTCTCACTGCCTTGCTGCCTTCTCCCGCTGAGTGGGCAGGTATCTGGGGTTGGGGGGTCAGGTATGAGCCCCGGGGGCCAAGCTGCCTTTGGGACCTGCCTTGCTGTGCTGGGGTCTTCGGTGGAACAAAATAGGCCTGTTTTTGGGAAGCCCTCTGTCTAGGGGTCTATATAGCCCGTGTCAGAAAGCTCCAGTCTGGAGGTGGGAAGGGGAGAGGAGAAACTGTTCCCACCTTCAGGAATCCCCATTCTGAGGGAGAAAGCCAGCCCCAGCTCTCTGGGAAGCTTGGTCCGAGGGAGGAAGCCAGTGTCTGCCTTCAGAGAGTCCTGAGCCCTTGGAAGCCAGAGATTAGTCTGGGGGTCACTAAGTGGCAGAGTTCTATTCTGGACTTGCCCTTCAGGAGAGGCAGTTGGCATGGGTACCCGGATCGGTAGCCCTTGGCAAACTAACAAGAACATGGGATTGGCCTTCAGCTTAGAAGGCCAGCCCATCCCTGTGCCTTCAAGGACAGTCCTGCCCTCCCCGGCCCACCCCCGAGGTCACTCTGTAGGCAGGAGGCACAGAAGACAAGTTGCAAGGGAATTTGAGAGGCTGAGAGGATCAAGTGTGGCAGGCCTGTAGTGGCATCAAAATCCACCCTTCCCACTACACATCAAGGCCCAGAGAGGGTAGTGCCCTTGCCCAGGGTCACAGAGAGAATTGGTCGCAGATGGCGGCCCAGTACTCAGGGCTTCCACCTCTCAGCAAGAGGTCTTTCCTGGAACCCTGATGCCCCCAAAGAAGCATCAAGCACTGAGGTCTAAGGACTCCAGGGAGGTGGCAGTGGAGGCTGTGTCTGGGGTGGGTTGGCAGGGCTCCTGGGCAAGGAAGATTTTCTTTCTGGGCAGGAAGAGCTCCTTCCGCAGGGGTCTACCTGCCACTTCTATTTCAGCCACCAGGTGGCGGCAGCGCTTCACTTATTTCGCCACCTGGCTGACCTGAGTGCGCGTAGGGACAGGAGTTCTCTTCCTCCAGCAAATTTTTTCTAACATTTTGTTTATGTATCTGACCGGAATTTAACATAACATACCTACCCACGTGCTTTACAAAAATCGCTATGCTATCACACTGTAGTCTAAAGGAGAAACGGAGGGAAAGGACTGAATTTCAGCGTGTTAATGCACACAGCTGCGTGGCAGTAAGGACAGGGTCCCATGATTATTTCTACTTTTTAATTAATGCATTGGTATTTAAAATAAGTGAGAAGGAGGGCGCCTGGGTGGCTCAGTGGGTTAAAGCCTCTGCCTTCAGCTCAGGTCAGGATCCCAGTGTACTGGGATCGAGCCCCACGTCGGGCTCTCTGCTCAGCAGGGAGCCTGCTTCCTCCTCTCTCTACCTGCCTCTCTGCCTACTTGTGATCTCTCTCTCTGTCAAATAAATAAATAAAATTAAATAAAACAAGTGATAAGGTTGGAAGCCATTCTGTACAAGAAACCCAGGAAACGTAAGGAATCTGGGTGAATGTTGAAATAAAAGCTGACAATGCCACCTGACCCCCCACCCCGCAAAATCCCCAAACAAAACCCTAATATTTTACATGTAGAACAGAATCAGGTTTTATGCTCAGGTAATTATGGAGAGGGTTTTCCCTTTGTGACTGTCCAGTTGAACATTCTAAAGTCATGTGTGACGATTCTTTTCTTTTCTTTTTTTTTTAGCTCTGCACCTACTGTGCAGCTTGAACTCACTATCCCAAGTTCGGCCCATGCTCCTCTGACTGAGCCACGAGCGCCCCCACGCGTGATAATTCTGTATTGCAGGAGGTCATCTTGGCATTTCTAGTGTCTGCCTACCAAATGCCGAGAAGGCCACCCTCACTGTGGCGACGAGAGCAGTGGTTCATTATTTAAAGAGTGCCCCCCACCCCGGGGTAGTACCTTTGACCCTGGGGCTTGAGGTTGCCCTCGGTGGCTCACAGCTCATCGCCGCTGAGCAATTTGTCGACCATGGTGTGACATGTGCTTTGCACTGGGTCTGGCGCCCCTCCTCCACAGAAGAGACTGACCCAAGGATGGTGACTGGGGTACAACCTGGGGAAAGCAGTGACTAAGTCTTGAGCCTATGAGAGCACTGGTCATTTAACCAGGCCTGGGGCAAGTTTCAGAAGGCTTCCTGGAAAAGGTGCTCCCTACCAGCCTTCTGAGAGTGTAAGGGGAAGAGTTAGCCAGAGGGGATAAAGCTTCATGCGATCAGAAACTGTCAGCTAGGGCACCTTGGGTGACTCAGATGGTTAAGTGTCTGCCTCTGGCTTAGATCATGATCCCAGGGTCCTGGGATGGAGCACTGCATCCGGCTCCTTGCTCAGCGGGAAGCCTGCTTCTCCCTCTCCCTCTGCTGCTCCCCCTGCTGTGCTCTCTCGCTCTCTCTGCCAAATAAATACATAAAATATTTCTTTTTTTTTTTTTAAGATTTTATGTGTTTATTTGAGAGAGAATGAGGGTCAGAGAGAGAAGCAGACTCCCCACCAAGCAGGGAGCCCAATGCGGGGCTCGATCCCTCGACTCCAGGATCATGGCTAGAGTCGAAGGCAGTAGCTTAACCAACTGAGCCACCCATGCTCCTGTAAACAAAGCCTTAAAAAGAGAGAGAGAGAGAAGAGAAAAGAAAGAAAGAATGAAAGAGGAAAAAAGAAAAGAAACCAGCATCACCAGCTCTCTCTCTGCTTTAACTATTTTGGTTGGAATGCTAGAAGAAGTTAAGTTGAAGAGGCTGGGGTGGGCTCAGTCCAGGGCTGGTTCAGGAGCTGGACTTGACCCTGTGGGCGATGGGAGTGAAGGATTTCAAGCCAGCGAGTGAGCTATTCGGATTGGAATTGCAGGAAACAGGGCAGAAGCTGTGGGAGCACTCCAGGCCACCGATGTCAGGGCTGACTCTGGGCAGCCTCTGAAGGGGTGAGAGTGGGTAAAGGGAGGAAATGCTTAGGTAGCAAAATGGGAGGACCAGGTGATTGACAGGACATTGGAGGTGGGCAGGAGACAGGCTCTTGCTGTAGTGGGTGGAGATGGTCAGGGTGGATGGAGACAGCAGCACTGAGAGGGGGAACTAAGGCAGTTGGGGTTACATTTGAGGTGCTGGTGACCCCCCCTGATCCCTTACTTCACTCTAGCCACCTGGGCCTCCTTGCTAGCCTCTAACACCCCCAGTGTATTCCTGCCTCAGGGCCTTTGCACTTGCCATTCCCTCCACCCAGCATGCTCTTCCTGGAGCCAGCTTCATGGCTAGCTCTTTGCTGCACTCTGGTCCATGTCACTCCCCAGCAATAGTAACTCTCTCATCTTACTCTGAGTGATACCTGGCATATATTCTATTGCCTGCCTTCCCACCAGAATGGAAGCTTTGTGAAAGCAGGTTTTATTCACCCAACATCTGGATCTGCTCTGTTCAATATAGCAGTCACTAGCCACATGTGGTGACCGAGTCTTAAAAATATGGCTGGCCCAGGGGCACCTGGGTGGCTCAGTAGGCTGGGCATCAGCCTTCTGCTCTGGTCGTGATCCCAAGCTCCTGGGATCGAGTCCCGCAGCTGGCTCCTGAGCAGGGAGCCTGCTTCTCCCTCTCCTCCCCACTCATGCTCTTTCTGTCTCAATCTCTCAAATAGATAGATAAAATCTTTTAAAGAAATGTGGTTGTCCATATTGAGATGTGCCATTTTATGCTCTGAGCATAAAATACACACTAGATTTCAAAGGCTTAGTACAAAGAAAGAATAAATAGCTCTTTAATTTTTTTTATATTGACGATGTGTTGAAATAACATTTTGGACACAATGGGTTAAAGAAAATATGTCATTAAAATTAATTTCATCTGTTTCCTTTTACTTTTTTTAAGTAGCTGATGGAAAATTTTAAATTACACATGTGGCTCACATCCTATGTCTACGGAACAGTGCTGATCTTGAACATTGTATGGCGTAGCGTATGTGCTCAACAAATATTTCTTGAATGAGTACACCTGGAAAACAGCTGGAAGTCCACATCTGAGTTTTTTCGTGGCCCAGGTTTTGCACACATACCTGGCCATCATCAGAGAAATGCTGTTGCACACCATGGGCACAGGTAAGCCCTGGGGCCTCGGGGACAACTTCAGCTCCTCATGAACACAGATTTACTAAGCATCTCCTCTGGGCTGATGGGGGGGCAGTGATGCCATCCAGCAGGCGTGCTCTGCCTGGGGAAGTAGGGGTGCCATAGGCATCTAGATGCACCTTGGGGGCAGGCACTGTGAGGGAAGGGACCTGTTTGTTCCCAAATGAGACCAAAAGGTAGGTATTAGCTAGGGTGGAAGGCAGGTTGCACCAGGCCAAGAAACAGCATGATCAAACTTCTGGAAGGAGATGGGTCACTGTGCCTGGCAAGAAGAGAAGACGCAGTACGGTTTGGAGCACAGATACCGTGGGAAGCCCGCAAACTGGGGCTGGGGCAGAACAGGACAGGGTGAGACTCCAGAAGCCTCTTTCCAGTGCTGGCCTTACCCTGATGACAGGGAGTCCCTGAGGGCGTGAGCAGGTGGACTAGGAGATCAGGCAGGGTAGGGTAGGTGGGGGTGGCCTGCTCAAGGAGGGTTGGATAAAGACCAGGGCAGGGGCAGATGGGGGCCCCTGAAGGTCACTTAGGTCCTGGGTGATCTTAGGGAGAGCAACCCCACTGCAGGGGCAAGGGAGGAAGACAGATGGGAGTGGAGAAGAAACAGGAGGGGGACAAGAGGCAGCCACTAGGTAACTCTTGTATCTCCCCAGGAGGGAAGATGGTGGTGGCTGCAGGGAAATGCGGGGGCGGAGCACGTTTGGGGGCAGATTTCTTTCCATGAAGGAAGGAACTTGGGCATGTTTATGGACTTGGGGAATAGCAGCAGGGGTAGGGAGGGAAGCTAAGACAGAGCCCTGCCCTCCAACCCTACTGTCCACCCCCACTCTACTTGCAACAAAGGGAGGCCTTGGCCACTGTGCCCAGGCCACCCCCGGAGGGTGTGGGTGGTACCCACCAGCCCAGCCGCAGGGAGGCCTGCCCAGGGTGAAGGGGCACCTCTCTTCTCCCTGTGTGGGCTCCATCAAGAGGGGAGAACTTCCTGCAATGCCCCCGAAGGAAAGGAGGGAGCCACGGTGGCTGTCGCTGACACCTTATCAGCTCTCTCTCTCTCTCTCACATGCAGTCAGTCACCCAGGGCACACAGATGCCTGTACATACACGGAACCCACATGGGCACACACACGCGCACACAGCGAGCCCACACAGGACGCACCCGTGCCCACACACGCGTACACACACAGCTCACACAGGATAAACGCACGCGCGCACACGCAGCTCACACTAACAGAGGTGTACATGTGCGCACGCACAGAGAGAGCCCACACAGGGGCCACACCCAAGTGTGAACGCCGAGAGGCCCGCGGGAAGCTGGTGTCACCACGACTTTTTCTGGGCACCACGCGAACCTCCACTTCCCTCTCTACTATGTCCTCTGGGGCGCTTTCTTTCGGTCCGGGGCCTCCGTTCCTGCCCCGGGCCCCCGCGCCACCGACAGCCCCCGGGGAAGGGCCCGGGCAGCGCCCCGGGCCGCCTGCCTCTAGATGGCCAGGTCCTGGCGGACAGTGGCCAGAGACGCCTTGCTGCGGCCGCTGCCGCCCTCGCTGTCGCCGGCGGGGCCCGGGTGCGCGTAGGCGGGCGGGCCGCTGGGGTCGTCGGGGCGCGGGCGGCGGGAGGGCGGGATCGGGGGCAGCGGCGGCGGCGGCGGCGGCGGCGGCGGCGGGAGCAGCTGCTGCGCCTCCTCGTGCGCTCGGTGGCGGCGGCCGTCGCGCTCGGCCCCCTGGCGACAGCGCCCGGCGCGCGGGCGGCCCTTCCAGAGCAGGTGGCCCAGCTCGGCCACGCTGAGCAGCGCCGAGAGCAGCCCCACGGCGAAGTAGAAGAGCACGAAGACGGTCTTCTCGGTGGGCCGGCTCACGAAGCAGTCCACGGTGTGCGGGCACGGCGGGCCGGCGCACGCGAAGTGCGGGGCCACGCGGAAGCCGTAGAGCAGCGCCTGGCCCGCCAGGAAGGCCAGCTCGGCCAGCAGGCGCAGCGCCACGCTCAGCAGGTAGCAGCGGCGGCGCGGCGGGGGCCGGGGCCCGGGCCCCGCGTCCGCGCCGCCCGCCTCCTTGCCGGCCCGGTGCACCGAGTAGATGACGAAGAGCACGGGCGGCGCCGAGAGCAGCAGGATGTGGAAGAGCCAGAAGCGGTAGTGGGAGACGGGGAAGGCGCGGTCGTAGCACGTCTGGCGGCAGCCCGGCTGCAGCGTGTTGCACACGAACTCCTCCTGCTCGTCCTCGAACACGGCGCCGCCCACCGTGGCCAGCACCAGGATGCGGAAGATCAGCATGACCACCAGCCACAGGCGGCCCACGAGCGGCGACTGCAGCTGCACGGCGTCCAGCAGCGAGCCCAGGAACGCCCACTCCCCCATGGCGCTGCGGACGGACGCGGGGGTCGGCCGTCAGCGGAGGGTCGGCCTCCCCGCAGCCAGCCGGTGCGGAGAGATCCGCGAGCCCTCCTCTAACCTGGGGGCTCCGGGAGGCCTGGGTTTAGCTGGGATTTTGTGGGAACTAGGGAGTCAGCAGGGGCTGGGCAGGAGAGGTCAGGAGATTCTCCACTGTAGGTGCCCTTTCCCTTGGGACCAGCAGGTACCGGGGAGAAGCCCCTCCCTGGCGCTCTAGCCAGACACCCAGGGGCCTGCTTGGTTGGACCGTATGTTCCTCCAGAGTCCAGATCTGTAGAGAGTGAACTTGGACTTCAGGAAGGGCAGCCACGCACTGCATTGTAGAAGTAGAAACCCAGGCGTGACCTTATGGGGTCCAGGATGCATTCCGTGGGCAACCGTGGGGCCTCCAGCCCAGGACTCCAGACCCGAGTTGGTGCCCCTGGGAGAGGCAGGAGCCAGCCGATCCAGAGGGACCGCACCTGCTTCCTCTGCTCACCATTTCTCTTGCCCTGCTTATTGCAGTGAACTCCTCTCAGGATTGTGGGGTGGACACAAAAGTAGTCCCACTTCCTTAACTCTATCCTTTGTTCTAGGGGTCCCCAGCCATCCCACCGCAGAGTGGCAGGAATAGGGGCCCAGCCCTCTCCATCTCCTCCCTGGTGTCCCTCAACTTCCAGCCTCCCACATCTCCTGAGCACCTCCCCCAACACACACACACACCCACACAGGTCCCACAGCCCCCCCAGATCCTCACCTGACCCCACTCACCCTGGAGCTGGAGCTGAGGTATTAGAGCTGAGGGAGGGATCCTGGGGGATGGCTGGGACTTGTTCCTCCCAGGCCCTCTTTCATTTTCCCTTTTGGATTTGGCCAGGATGGATGACAGGACAGAGTGGCTGAGAGGGGCTTGCTCTCCCCCTTCTCTTAAAGGGACAGGGTGGCCCTGCTGCCTGGCTCCACCCTTGGGAACAGACACAGGGCCATGCCCCTTGCTGGGCTTTGCCAGCCCTCCCTTTCTCCCTAACCCACTCCTACCCCCATCCCACTGCTGTGTGACCTGGGAATGGGGGAGGGGGTTAACCAGAACCAACTGCTTTTGGGGGTGTGCTTTATGGAAGCCCATGGAACAGACTCCCTCAAATTGGAAGGCCTAGATGCACTATCAACAGACTGGCTCCTTGGAAGATGGAGAGAAGTTTGGTGTTGAGTTGGGGGCAGCAGCTCTGTCACTGCTGGCTTTGGACAAGTCACTGAGCTCTTCTGGGCCAGTCTCCTGACTTGTCAGCTGAAGACGCTGGGTCATGTGACCCCAAAGTTTCCTTCTAGCTCTATGTCTTAAAGCTAAGGTCCTAGTCATATTACAGAGAACAAAGAAAACCTGTGCCTGGAAAAAAGTGCCATATGGAAACCATTAAGGCATCAAGAGTGATCAGCATTGGTGGTTAAATAAAAGCTTTTGCTTTTTTTCTGCTTTTCTATAATTTCCAGATTTATTACAATAAGCGTGTTATTTTATAATGGGAAAAATAAATAGACTTCTCCTAGAAGGCTCTGAATCACATCCTGTGACTGTAGGTGGCAGGAGAAGCTGTCCCTTAGAAGAGTTAGGATGACTCATGGTGGACCTGAGTGGCCAAGGGGGAGGACACCTCCAGGCTGAGACACTTTTTTCGTTCCCTGTGGGCCTTTCTAGGAATCTTCCCAACGCACACACCATTCCCCTCCCCCTGGGCACCTCGTCTTGACCAGGCACTACACTGAGCCCATCACACAGATTAGTTCATTTAGTCCTCTTGACTACCCTGATGGGAGAGAAGCTGAGACCGGGAGGGTCTCAGCCACTTGCACAGTCACACAGCACATAAGTAGCTGGTCCCTGTCCCATGCCGGGCTTGACTGTTTGGGAGCCCGTGCGCTTGAGCCCATCATGGAACTGCTTTCCCTCTGGCCTGCTTGGTTTCCCAGGGCTTTTGTTGGGCCTAAGTGGACCATGCCTGCCCGATTCTGAGTGGGGAAGCCAAGACTCTCCTCCTCCACATTTCTTCTTCCCTTCAGCCACGGGAGCCTGTATAGTTTTCCATGTGTTGACAGGGACCCCCTGGCCTGATTTCAGGAAGGGGTGGGCAATGTGCCCTTCACTCACACTGGCCCAGGGGCTCAGCCCAGCCTGGAAAACCCCTAGGCTAATGATGGATGTGCTGGGGAACCCTGCCCACCGTCATGCAGAGTTCCTCTGGGAGTGGGCCTGGGTGGGGAGACACTGCCTTGGACAAAGTCCAAAGGAAAGTACATGCTAGGGCCCCACATTTCAAAAACAGGATGTGGGGTGGGAGGCATGGCTGACTTTCCCAACCCTGACCTCTGCCTGTTCCTGACAAAGCTGTTCCCCGACCCCCAACCCCCAGCCCCAGTCATGGGGGCTCAGAGACACACCTCATCTTTCCTGACTGTCCAGGAATGGTCCCTGCCCTGTCCTCATGATCCCTGCTGGGTCAGGCCACTGGCCCAGCCTGGAAAAACCCCAGCAGACTGTCTGCCTTTCGGGAGTGGAAAATGGCAGAGGTGGTGGGCTTGGGTGGGGTAGGCGCGTGGTCACCCTGCGCTGTCCCCAGCCCCTGATGCTACAGGGCCAGACACGGGAGACTCTGCAATCTCTGGGGCCCAACCTCCTTCTCAGATAGCGTTGTCCAGCCAGAGAGGAGGTGTCACTGATGCTGTCCAGGGCTGGTGACACATGGCCCCATTCTTGGCCGTACTCAAGATCGGGAGCCGGGCTAAGAGGCCCAACCTGCACGGCGTCCCACTCAATCCCTGTCCCAGGCACCTCGCCCTAGCCTGTGGGGCTATGGAGCCAGTTCCCATTCTGTCACACATGGACACATGTGCTGCCACAGCACGGTCGTACCCAGTAAGTGACATCATCAAGACACAATTGTATTTCCTCCTCCCTGTTGCGCCTCTGACAGTTTTTAGTCTTCACAGAAGTGTTGCCTTTTAGTGAGGCCTTCCCTAGCAGCCCTCGCTGGAATTAACCCCTTCCTTCCTGTCCCCTTTCTCAGCTTTATTTCCTTCGCACTGGTCACTACCTAACATACTTGGTATCTTTTTTTTTTTTTTTTGATTTGTTTATCCTGTGTGGCACCCAGCTCCTCCATTAGTATGTCAGCTCCATGAGGGCAGGGCTCTGGTGTTCTGTTCTCTGCCCTGTGTCAGCACCTATGACAGTTCCTGGCAGATGCTCAGTAAATATTTGCCAGGGGGATGAACAAAGGTGGGGGGTGGGAGGATTGCAAAGGGTGCAGGTCATCTGCACCCCAAGACCATGATCACTGTTGGTGGGTCGCAAGCCTCAGTTGCTCACTCTGCTCTCCTCTAAGGCTTGCGATCACTGAAATGGCCGATTTGGTCCAAGATCAGTAATCAGAATGTCCAGTCCTGAGTAGAAATGAAAATGCCACAACGGGTTAATGGCAAAATTCCTCCCTCACTTTCCTTCCCCCTCGCCATGGGTGGGAAAGGTACCGGCCTCAGACGGTGGGTGCGTTCCTTTCTGATTACTCGGTGGCACCTCCCTACCACCCCCCACCCCTTCCGTGGCATAGTGTCTGACCCTTCAAACCCTTTCCCGGCCCGAAAACCCTCCGGATAAGGGACCTTCTGTTCACAGGTGGTCCCCGCTCCTCTCTCTTCTCCCCCCGCCTTCAGTCTGTGGCTCCCAATACCTGTACCCTACGGCTCTGCGTTTTTTTGTTTTGTTTTTAAAAAGATTTTATTTCTTTATTTAACAGAGAGAGAGAGAGAGAGATCACAAGTAGGCAGAGCAGCAGACAGAGAGAAAGGGAAGCAGGCTCCTCCCTGCTGAGCAGAGAGCACGATGTGGGGCTCATCCCAGGACCCCCGAGACCATGACCTGAGCGGAAGGCAGAGGCTTAACCCACTGAGCCACCCAGGCGCCCCAGGCTCTGCGGTTTTATCACCCATGAGGACCTGACAATCCGCTACCTCCTCCCTTGGCTCTGTAACTAAGATTAGGTTCGGCTGTAACAGCAAAACGCAAAAACAGTTGGCTTAAACAAGGGAGAAGCTTGTTTCCCTCTCATTTAATAGGAGGAGGCTGGTGGGCTGTCCAGTGGTATCGGACAGCGCTGTGCTCCAAAGTCCTTAGGGGTGCAGGCTCCTCCCAACCCCTCCCACGTTGTGGCCCACGTTCTCCACCGTCGTGTCAGCCGCGCTCCAGGCCGCGCACGAAGCGATTAAGGTGGGAGAAGTAAGTGCTAAAAGGTCTCTCTTGGAAAGTCCTTGAAGCTGCCACGTGACCGATGCTCACATACCATTGGCCAGGATGCCCTTCCGCAAGGAAAGCTGGGAAATGTAGTCTTTTTAAAAAAAGACCCCTTTCCCCCTTTTGCTTTGCAAGCAAGAAAGGGGGAATTTCAGCTTCACTATCACAGATCTGCTTCTGTTATTTGAGGTGGGGATTCAGAGATAGGGATTCAAAGAAACTCAGTTTCCCCAAGTCTGCTTCGGCCCCCTGAATAGTTCTATTCTGGTTCTCCGGGGTTTGGATGATGCCCACCCACATTGTTAGGAGATCTGTACTCAATCAACTGATTCAAATAATAATTTCTTTTGGAGACGACACCCTAAGAGACACACACAGCTATCTGGACATCCCTTAACCCAGTCAAGTTGACACATACAGTTAACCATCATCCTCCTCATATTTGCAATGGTGCCTCACATGACTGAAAGACACATGAGACTGATTCCTGGAGTGGTTCAACTTCAGCATCATATTAGAACTGGAACCCACATATTACTTTTATAACCTGGAAAAAATTATGGTTATTTTCATTTGGAAAGTAGACATGTAACATTTACTATTTTTATAAACTATAGGAAGATGCAAAAAAGAAAAAAATAAATCACCCATATCTCATTCTCCAAAGAAAAACATGACATTTTGCTGCAACTTGCTGTTGGCCTTTCAAAGCACATAGCGTTGGACTCTAACTTCAGGTTGCATTAGAATTAAATGGAGTCAGTCCGTCCGTCCTTCCTTCCTTCCTTCTTTCCTCTCTACTGGCAGCATGGAGCCCAGCATGGGGTTTGAACTCAACAACTCTGAGATCAAGACCTGAGCTGAGATCAGGAGTCAGACTTAACCAACTGAGCCACCCAGGTGCTCCTTAGTGGAGCCCTCTTAAAACAGGTGATTTTGGGGCACCTGGGTGACTCAGTTGTTAATCATCTGCCTTCTGCCAGGGTCATGATCCCTGGGATCCTGGGGTAGAGACCTGCATTGGGCTCCCTGCTTGGCGGGAAGCCTGCTTCTCCTTCTCCCACTCCCCCTGCTTGTGTTTCCTTTCTCGATATCTCTCTCTCTGTCAAATAAATAAATAAAATCTTTAAAAACAAACAAACAACAACAACAACAAGAACAAAAAGTGCTTTTAAGTTACCCAGTTACCCATTTCTGGAGTGGGCCCGATAATTGGAATTTCTAACAAGCTCTCAGGTCATGCTAATACTGCTGCTCTAGGGACCATACATAGAGAAGCACTGGTATGTAGTTTACACCTTCGCTTTTCCAAGTTGGGTCTCCAAACAGCAGCAGTGACATCACTTGGGAAATTGTTAAAAATGCCACTTTAGACTCCACTCCAGACCTACTGAATCAGAATCTGCAGTTCAACAAGATTCTCAACGGATTTTTTTTTTTTTAAGATTTTATTTATCTGACAGAGAGAGACACAGTGAAAGAGGGAACACAAACAGGGGAACTGGGAGAGGGAGAAGCAGGCTTCCTGCCGAGCTGGGAGCCCGATGTGGGGCTCAATCCTAGGACCCTGGGATCAGGACCTGAGCTGAAGGCAGACACTTAATGACTGAGCCACCCAGGCACCACACCTCACCTCAATGGATTTTTAAGTACAAGTCTGAAAAGTACCGGTTTATATTTGAACCTTACACTGTCTAAAAGTTAGCATTTTAAAATTCATTATTTTTTAAAGATTTTATTTGAGAGAGTGAGCAAGGTAGAGAGCACAAGCAGAGGGAGGAACAGAGGGAGAGGGAGAAGCAGACTCCCCACTAGCAGGGAGCCCCACTGCTGGGCTGGTTTCCATGACCCTGGGATCATGACCTGAGCCCAAGGCAGCTGCTTAACGGACTGAGCCACCCAGATGCCCCTAAAGGTTACCTTTTTTTTTTTTTTTTAAAGATTTTTTATTTATTTGTTGGACAGAGAGAGAGATGACAAGTAGGCAGAGAGAGAGGGTGAAGTAGGCTCCCTGCTGAGCAGAGAGCCTGATTCGGGGATCGATCCTAGGATCCTGAGATCAGGACCCTGAGATCACAACCCTAGCTGAAGGCAAAACTTAACCCATTGAGCCACCCAGTCGCCCCTACAGGTTACCTTTTTATTGGAGTGTTTCTCACAGTAAAATGCATCATTTTATAATATAATCCAATGAGTTTTGATACATTATACAGGATAGTTTTTGTATCTTTTTCTCCCTGCTACCCAACATGACTTTCCTGTTGTTAAATGTTCTGGGAAAATAAGACTTTTGATGACTGTAATACATGGTAAGAGTGTACCAGTTTAACCAGTTCTTCCACTGTAGGACACTTATTCCGTTCCCAATTTTTCACCAGTGTATATAATGCTACAATGAATGCTTTTGGACACAAGCTTTTTGTTTTTTGGACTTCAGAATAGTTTTCCAAAAGTGGAATTATTGAGGAAGGGGACACTGGGCAGGTCAGAACAGATATCCATCACTCTATAAGCCAAAGTTAATGAATTAAAAAAATTTTTGTCGGGTGCCTTGGTGGCTCCGTGAGTTAAGCCTCTGCCTTCAGCTCAGGTCATGATCTCAGGGTCCTTGGGTGGAGCCCCACATCGGGCTCTCTGCTCAGCAGGGGGCCTGCTTCTCCCCCCTCTCTGCCTGCCTCTCTTCCTACTTGTGATCTCTGTCAAATAAATAAAATTAAAAATATTTTTTGTCTTTGGGTTTTAGGACAAAATGGCCAGAAACCACTTAAAAAATTCCCTTGCAGCAGAAACAGTGGAATGCAATATGTTTTAAAAGGCTTAGTAAGGGATGCCTGGGGTGGCTCAGTTGGTTAAGCAGCTGCCTTCGGCTCAGGTCATGATCCCAGCGTCCTGGGATCGAGTCCCACATCAGGCTCCTTGCTCAGTGGGGAGCCTGCTTCTCCCTCTGCCTCTGCCTGCCATTCTGTCTGCCTGTGCTCGCTTTCTCCCCCTGTCTCTCTCTGATAAATAAAATCTTTAAAAAAAAAAAAAAAGCTTAGTAAGCTTATTGTATTATTTATCCATGAATGCAAGCTTTGAACACCTTTTCTCAACAACTGTTCTTTTGTAATTCTAACTGATGTAATATCTATTTATCTGAGCAGTGTTTCATGTGTAGGAAATAGCTATTCTATAAAGGATCTAAATGTACATAACCAGGTTGATTAGCACTAGAATTTTATCTTCTAGAATGTCAGTTGGCTTAAGGAATGAAGTCAAGAGATGTATTCATTTGGAGTCTTAGCAAGTGCTTTACTGATCAGGAGCAAAATTCTACTTTTTTCTTTTAAGATTTTATTTATTTATTTATTTATTTGACCAAGAGAGTTCGAGAGAGCATAAGCAGGCGGAGCAGCAGAGGGAGAGTGAGAAGCTGGCTCCCCACTGAGCAGGGAGCCCTACTCAGGGCTCAATCCCAGGACCCTGGGATCAAGACCTGAGTCAAAGGCAGTCCTTTAACCAATGGAGCCACCCAGATGCCCCAAACTTCTACTTTTAAAAGGTGAATGTCTTGGACTTTTCTTTCTAAGGAGTGTTTATATGCTTTCCTTCTGTCAACAAATGCATACTTAACAGACAGGGACTTCACCTGATTCGTAACCTGCTTTCTTCACTCAGTAAGGGTATCTTTTCATGTTAATCAGTAATCTACATGATCTTCTTAAGGAGTACCTGATAGTCCTCATTGTACCATAATTTGTTTAAACTAATTGTTTTATCTGACGTCTCTTGTTTTTGGACATTTAGATCACTTTCAATTTTACTAGACTTCAGCGAGCATCTTTGTATGTGGCTTTTCTTGAGATAATTATAGATGTACATGTAATTTTAAAAAAGATTTTATTTGAGAGAGACAGAGAGAGCGAAAGAGAGCATGAACTGGGGGAGAGACAGGTGGAGAGGGAGAGGCAGACTCCATGTGCCCCTCTCTCCCCTAATGGTAACATTTTGCAAAATTATGTGACTAGTATATTGAGATTTCCTGTATTTCTGAGCATTTACAATACTTGCAAATGTCCCAAATATCTTCTTAAAAAAGTTTTTATAGGGAGGAGAGAATCTTTTTTTTTAATATTTTATTTATTTATTTGACAGACAGATCACAAGTAGGCAGAGAGGCAGGCAGAGAGAGAGAGAGAGAGGGAAGCAGGCTTCCTGCGGAGCAGGGAGCCTGATGCGGGGCTCGATCCCAGGACCCTGAGATCATGACCTGAGCTGAAGGCAGAGGCCCAACCCACTGAGCCACCCAGGTGCCCCGGGAGGAGAGAATCTTAAGCAGGCTCCACACCCAGTGTGGTCTGCCGTGGGGGTCATCCTCATGACCCGAGGTGAAATCGAGTCAGGCGCTTAACCGACTGAGCCATCGAGGTGCCCCATGTCCCAATTTTTCTCTTGAACTACGTTTCTTAAAGTGAGAATTGTTAGGACAGAGTTAGACCTTTTGGACCAGATTCTGATGAGAGTGCTCATTTTTCCAGATCTTTCTCAACCCGTGGGGCTAGGTTTAAGATCTCCCTCTGTAACTCAAAATTCCTTTTCCTTTGGTACATTTTTTTTTTTTAAAAGATTTTATTTATTTATTTGACAGAGAGAGACCACAAGTAGGCAGAGAGGCAGGCAGAGAGAGAGAGGAGGAAGCAGGCTCCCTGCCGAGCAGAGAGCCCGATGCGGGACTCGATCCCAGGACCCCGAGATCATGACCCGAGCCGAAGGCAGCGGCGTAACCCACTGAGCCACCCAGGCGCCCCTCTTTTGGTACATTTTTAAAATGGTTTTGTTTTTGACATTTTAATCTTGTCTGTTTGAACTTAAACTTTGGTAGAAGATGTGAGGGACTGGATTTATCTAACATTCTAACATTTCTTTTTCTCTTTTGACAGACAGAGATCACAAGTAGGCAGAGAGAGAGAGAGGAGGAAGCAGGCTCCCCACTGAGCAGAGAGCCCAATGTAGGGCTTGATCCCAGGGCCCTGGGATCATGACCTGAGCCAAAGGCAGAGGCTTTAACCCACTGAGCCACCCAGGCGCCCCTAACATTTCTTTCTTTTAAATGATTGTCCAGTTGCCCTAATGTCATTTACTGAGACCCTCAGGTAGTTGTCCTGATTATCAAAATTGTTAAAGAGATCATTAAAAAAATAAAACAAAAAAAAACCAACCACACATATTTGACACTACTTGCTCATGGGGGGCCAAGGCCTTCTGATGTGAAGGAGAGGGAGAACTTTGTACTCATGTATAAAAACCCGGGAAAAACCTGACTGGCTTTGATTAGGTCATGTTGCCTATCTCAGACCTATGACTAATGCCAGGGGCTGTTAGGTAGGTACATCAGCAAATGATCAGAATTTCCCTTCCCTCAAAGGGAAGTAAAGGGGCGCCTCGGTGGCTCAGAGGGTTAAAGCCTCTGCCTTTGGCTCGGGTCATGATCCCAGGGTCCTGGGATTGAGCCCCTCATTGGGCTCTCTGCTCAGTGGGGAGCCTGCTTCTTCCTCTCTCTCTCTGCCTGCTTCTCTGACTATTTAGTGATCTCTGTCAAATAAACAAAGTCTTAAAAAAAAGGGGGGGGGGAAGTAAAGACGAATATATTTTAGAGTAAGGAAAAGTGTATACTGCAAGAGAAAAAAAGACAATCAATGGGTTGCTATGTTTAGAACATTTTATTAAAGTAAAAAATTTTTAGAATTAAGTGAAATAGAAAAACATAGTAAATATTTACAAAAACATTGATAACACTACTCAAGTCACACACATGTAAAAATGCAGAAATGTTTTACAAAGTTTGTAAATTGATAATTATGGAGATTTCTCAAAATGGATATAACCGCTCACTGTTGAGTATGGATGGCAATGATATAAGATCTTTGAGTGAATGTTGCCCCCCACTTTTTTGCAATCCAATGGTCCCTAGAAATTTGCTCTTTGGGAGATTTAAAGTTGGAAACTGCCTGAGGGGACAAGTCAAGAATTGAGATGGTCACAACACTAATTTTCTTCACCCTCTGTGTTGAGGTTATATGGACAGTGTTGAGATTATATGGACACAGCCAGGCTGTTTTTCCTCAGCCTCTGCTAGTATTCAAAAGGATATGAAGAATATGAGCAATTTTTCATTGCCTGAGCAAAAATTCAGCACATAAAAGGCTGAGTGGGGATTATTTGTACTAGAACCATAAAGTTCTATCTGATGGAAAATTACCTATAAAACTAAGGTAAAAGAGAATTAATGATGCTCTATCTCATATTTACTGAGAGTAGGAAAGGAGGCAGAGAAGACATTTATAAGAATTTTAGCTTAATGAGTGGTCAATAAACTATATTATGCTGAAGTGACCACACAACTATCTCCAGAGCTCAGAAGAATTTAAAAGCAGATTCTAAAGACAAAAGAGAAGACACTCCAAACATAGACAAAGCAGAGAAGAAAACAATGCCCATGAGGTGATCACTACTTAGACAGTAATAGTGGGCTTGACACACTTCACTTTGATGGTTCTGGATTAAAACCACCTTCCCCAAACAAAATTCAGAGGAGAAGAAATTAAGGGGCTCAGGTAACTCTAAAACCAGTCTTGGGCTCAATAAGACCATTACTTAAAATAATCATGTTTTAGAACAGATCATCTTCATCTGATTCTTCGAGGTACTTTATAGGTTTCTTTGCCCGTCCTGATTTGGCCCGAGGAGCCACAGCTGAGTCTAAGTCCAGATGGAAGTCCTCACTCTCCGCCTTGGATTTCTAGAAGAGGAAGACCAAGTAATTTGCACAATGTTAGTTTGACAGCAACATTTCGTTGTAAAAAATATATCAGTAGACTACAGTTCAATGAGTTTCTCTCTTTCTAATAAGTACTAAGAAATAGATCTAAGGCAACTCTCGTTAACTAAGTGGTACATATATATACATGTATATATATATATTTTTAAGATTTTTATTTATTTGTCAGATAGAGAAAGCACAATCAGGGGAAGTGGCAAGCAGAAAGAGAAGCAAGCTCCCTGCTGAGTGAGGAGCCTGATGGTGGGACTCAATCCCAGGACCCTTGGATTAGGACCTGAACTGAAGGCAGATGCTTAACCAACTGAGTCACCCAGGTGACCCATAAGCAGCAAGTTTTTAAGTGTAACTTGTTACAACTAGTAAAAGCTAAATAAATTAGGAGATTTATATTTCTTTCTTTCTTCTTTTTTTTTCTTTAGATTTATTTATTTGAGAGAGTGAGAGAGCATGAGCGGGTGGGGGGAAGGGGCAGAGAGAGAGGGAGAGGGAAGCAGGCTCCCCAATGAGCAGGGGGCCTGACATAGGGATTGATCCCAGGACCCTGAGATCAGGGTCTGACCTGAAGGCAGACACTTAACCATCTGAGCCACCCAAGTGTCCCTACATTTATTTTCTTAAAAAGTGTCAGTTTAGTATTATTTATTTTTAAATCGATTCTTTTTTTTTTTTTAATTAAAGACTTTATTTGACAGAGAGAGACACAGTGAGAGAGGGAACCCAAGCAGGGGGAGTGGGAGTCGGAGAGGGAGAGGGAGAAGCAGACTTCCTGCCGAGCAGAGAGCCTGATGAGGGGCTTGATTCCAGGACCCTAGAATCATGACCTGAGTCAAAGGCAGACACTTAGCGACTGAGTCACCTAGGTGCACCCTAAAATGTGTCAGATTATTAAGAACAAGTCTTGGTTATTTTTTAAAAACACCTATAGAGAAAGGACTGGCTAGGATAAATACCTTGTTTGTGACTGTTTTAGAAATCATTTTCTCAAAATTAGAGTCAGAATCATCAGAAGTGGATGGTTTCCTTTTGCGGCGAGTTTTGGTTTTGGGGGGATCAGGCTTTTGAGGTACATCGGAATTCAAGCCTGGATCCTTTTTAGTTCCTTTTGGTGCAGCCCCTTTCTTGGCACCTTTAGTGGAGGTGGAAGACTGACCTGCAATTCAACACAGGCATTTATCATGAGGCCACTCGTAGACGAATTGTTCTCACTGTGAACTTTCTTTAGTAAGCTATTGATTGCTTATATTTAATATAGAAAAAATCTAATAGAGCTGAAAATACATTAGAGAATCAAAGTATTCTTAAGCATCTAATTTTTTTATAGGTTTATGTTTTACATTAAACTTTTGCACTGTTTATAAACTCTGTCCCTGTCACAGAAATGAGCTAGAGAATGCCTGGCATTTTGAGAAACATGGTGATTTTAAACCTTTTGACCACCAATTTTGATTATAAAGAGCTAAATATTTGCTTCCATTTGGAAAAGGTTTTTAACTCCAATATTAATAGTAACTTTTGAGAGTAAAAAATTAAAATTGACTTGTGGAAGCCAGCTACTTAATCCTAATATTAACCCATGTCAAAGACTGAAGCTCACTTTTTGCAGCTATCTTCTTCACCACCACCTTCTTTTTAGCAACAGGGTTTAGGATTTCAGTTTCAGTTGAGAAATCAGCAGCAGGAGAACCTGGAGGAAGTAGTACACTGTCCTTGGCATCATCAGCATCAACGTCCATTACTTCGAACGGAAAGGAAAATAGTACATCTAAGCGACACATAAAAATTTGTTTCCTGCTCGGAATTTCCATTTAAACGCCAAGTCCCTGACTCTTCTAGAATATTTAAAACATACTCTTAGAACTTTGATCTAATTTCTGGATTCTTCATCAGCAGTTATTTTTTGTACCTCTAGGACCCAGCACAGTAAACAGTAAGCACGAGATGACTTCCAGTATATGAAGTGTAGAACCCCTTTCTGTGAACGAACCCTAAAGAATACCATCAGTGTAATGCTAATAAGAACCCACTTTTATCTTCTAAGGCAGGACTTAGATAATGTAGTCAGATTAGAACCCAGCAGGAACCGAGCGTCACAGTGAAGCAGACGTTTCTATATTTTTACTTAAATACATACCTGATGTGGCACTTTTCTGTGGTTTCAGTTCTTTGGTAGCATGTCTGGAAGAAAAAAACCAAAAACATCCTGACAACCAATTCTAAATGTGTCAAGTAACAAAGACAGTATCATTGATCACTGGCAACAATCATGATAAAATCCATATTAGAGAAGATGCTTACTTTGGGGAAGCTTTGGTCTTAAGTGGACTAACATCTGATGATGGGACAAAATCTTCATCTTGAGTTTTTTCATCAAAATCCGAGAAATCGTCATCTGAATCCAAATCCACTGTGAATTTGGTTTTTGCTATAAAAAACATACGTAGAGCAAAGAATATGAGGGTAACAGAAATAATATTTAATCCACAGATTGATAAAACATTTCATGAAGATCCCAGCTTTAGCTTAATCTCCTAAAAGATATGTCCATTTTTCAAAAACTTAAAATAATTACTGCTCTAAGATATAACAATTTCTGGGATTAATGCCTTGAAATACACTGGCCACTCAGATCTTTCAGCACATTCAGCACTTTTCCTTACTTGCTGCTCTCCGTGGCTCTATCTCTCGTGGAGGGACATCAAAGTTACTTTCATTACTGCTCATATCTGATTCTGAATCAGACCAGGGGTTTCTCTTCTTTCCTTTTTTGATTGGTTTAAATGACAATGTAGTTTGCTTCTTTGTCTTGGTACCTAGAAGCGAGATAGGAATTAACCACCTTTACATGTTCTTTGACTCACTCTTCTCCATCTATTAACCAACCATCTTTCAAATATTTATTGAGCTCTGTGCTAGTATTGGGAATACAGTGGTGAAGAGAAACGGACATAGTGCCTCTTCCTGTGGAGTTTATAGTTTGGTCTTCCAATTCCATAAATAAATTGTTGTCACCTCTAGTTATGTAGATGTGCACCTACACTGATCTCACCTTTCTCTCAGTCCCACAATGGCTAGTATATACTGCTTTAATTTCCTGTTCTTGATAAACCCCTTGAAGGTAAAAAGCCATGCTCTCCCACTTCTTGTGCCCTCACATTATTTGAGAGTAATCAAACTCATGGGAACATGAAGGGTCAAAATACTCAAATAATTCATTGGTTTTATATGCTAAAAGATCACTAGCTAGGTTCAAAGTTAAAGGTGTTCTGCATACAAAGGTCAGTCTATGACTTTGCACAGTATGGCATACTTTTACTATTTCTTTAGTTTAATACTAAGATGTTTCCATTAGTTTTATTCATCTTTGTATGCCCCACAGAACTGAGCACATATTACCTATTAAAAGTAGATACTCAAGTTTAGACATATAGATCAATCGATGGAATAGAGTTGAGAATCCATAAACTCTAAAATTTATGGGCAATTGATTTTTTGACAAGGGTGAAGACAATGTAATAGGAAAGAAGGTTTTCAGTATGATGCTGGGACAAGAGGATATCCACATACAAAAGAATGAGGTTGGACTCCTTCCTTATGCCATATCCAAAAATTAATTCAAAATGTATCACAGATCTATAAGAGCTAAAACTAAAACTCTTAGATGAAAACATAGGGGTAAATCTTCATGACCTAGGATTCAGAAAAAGATTAGACATGATACCAAAAGCACAAGCAACAAAAGGGGAAAAAAAGATAAAATTAGACTGCATCATAATTAAAAATTTGTGGTTCAAAGGACACTATCAAGAAAAGAAAGAGAGGGCACCTGGGTGGCTCAGTTGTTAAGTGACTGCCTTTGGCTCAGGTCATGATCCCAGAGTCCTGGGGTCGAGGCCTGCGTCGGGCTCCCTGCTCAGTGGGAAGCCTGTTTTTCCCTCTCTCACTCCCCCTGCTTGTGTTCCCTCTCTCTGTGTCTCTCTGTCAAATAAATAAGTAAAATCTTTAAAAAAAAAAAAAAAAGAGGGGCGCCTGGGTGGCTCAGTTGGTTAAGTCTTCAACTCTTGATTTTGGCTCAGGTCATGATCTTGGAGTCATGAGATGAGATTGAGCCCTGTGTGGGGCTCTGTGCTCAGGGTGGAGTCTGCTTCAGATTCTCTCTTTCCTTTTCCCTCTGTTCCTCCCCGCCTTACATACCTGTGCTTTCTCTCTAATTAAAATAAAAATCTTAAAAAAAATTAGAATACATAAAGAAATCTTACAACTAACTCAACAACAAAAGATAAATAACCCAATTAAAAACATGGGCAAAGGGTCTAAATAGATATTTTCCTAAAGAAATATGAATAGCCAATAAGCACATTAAGAAGATACTCAGCATCATTAGACAATAGGGAAATGCAAACTAAAACCATGAGATACCACTTCCTATCCACTAGTATGGCTAGAATGAAAAAAAAAAAAAAGACAAGGGATTAACTGTGCTGCTGAGGATATGGAGAATATGAACCCTCATACATTGCTGGAGGGAATGTAAAATGGGGCAGCTGCTCTGAAAAACAGTTTGGCAGTTCCTCAAAAAGATAAACATAGAAAAAAATCATATGACCCAGAACAATTCCATTCCTAGGTATCTACCCAAAAGAAATAAAAACATTAAGTCCATATAAAAACTTGTATATAAATATTCCTAGCAGTGTTCACAATAGCCAAAAAATGGAAAAAAGCCAAATACCTATGAACGAATGAAGAAATAAATAAAAAGTGGTATGTCCATACTATGAAAAACTATTTGGTGATAAAAAAGAGTGAAGTAGGGGCACCTGGGTGGCTCAGTGGGTTGAAGCCTCTGCTTTCGGCTCAGGTCGTGATCCTGGGGTCCTGGGATTGAGCCCTGCGCAGGGCTCTCTGCTCAGTGGGGAGCCTGCCTCTCTCTCTCTCTCTGCCTGCCTCTGCCTACTTGTGATCGCTGTCAAATTAATAAATAAATAAAATCTTAAAAAAAAAAAAAAGAGCAAAGTATTGATACATGTCACTACATAGGTGACCCTTTAAGACATTATGCTAAGTGAAAGATACCAGGGAAAAAAAGACCAGCTATTACATGATTTCATTCCTATGAAATGTCCAGAAAAGTAAATCTAGAGACAGAAAGTAGATTAATAGTTGTCTAGGAGGAAGGGAAGCTGGTAGGCAATGGGGAGTGACCATTAAACAGGTAGAGTGTTTGTTTTTCATGGGTTCAGCATACTAAAATGATGGAATGGCACATTTTATTTGTTTTAAAAAGATTTTATTTATCTGACAGAGAGAGAACAAGCAGGGGATGCTGCAAAGAAAGAGGGAGAAGCAGGCTCCCCACTTAGCAGGGAACATGACATGGGACTTGATCCCAGGACCATAGGATCATGACCCGGGCCAAAGGCAAATATTTAATTGACTGAGCCGTCCAGGTGCCCCTGAATGGTATACTTTAAGTGGATGAACTTGGTATGTTAGTATCTTATTAAAAAAAGTAGATACTCAGTAAAGGTATAATCTATAATTCTATTTAATTTACTGAGTGCTACTTATATTCTAGGCATTTTGTTCAACTTTAGGGATAATACAAATGTGACTAAGATGTGCTCACTGTTCTCAAGAAGCTTTATATATTAATATAGAGCCTTATAGTTGGCTAGAAAAGTAGAATTTAATAAACTGTGTTTTCTTTAGATCCCAACTAAGAAACTCAAATTGCCAAATTAACAAACTATTTCAAAATGATCTCTGTCTCTTTTTTTTTAAAAGATTTTATTTATTTATTTGACAGAGAGAGACACAGCGAGAGAGGGAATACAAGCAGGGGGAGTGGGAGAGGGAGAAGCAGGCTTCCCGCCGAGCAGGAAGCCCAATATGGGGCTCGATCCCTGGATGCTGGGACCACGACCTGAGCTGAAGGCATGAAGGCAAAGGCTTAACCCACTGAGCCACCCAAGTGCCCCTCAAAATGATCTCTTCTAACATAAATCATATCCAAGGACAGTATTAGGGAGGTTCAAGTAAACTTTAGATATAGCCTTCCATCACGTTACTCAGTAAGGACTTACTAAACATCTATGTAGAATGTACTTGGTAACAGACACAACTTAATCTCAATTCTATACCATTTTACTTAAAATTTTTTCATACCTGGTTCTCTTTTCTGTTTTTTCTCCAACCTTTGTTTCAGACCTTCTGGTTCAATACTGTCTTCTGGAGGGTTCCCTTCAGTGTTTTCATTCTAAAAAAGAGCAAGACAAAGATGGTCAAGTTCTGGTAACTTATAATTTGGAATAATGTAAGGTCAAATATACAAATATTTATCTGGTCAGAGTGATTTTTTTCTTTAAATTTTGGTTAAGAGCTCTGAATAAAGGTATGGGTATGACTTTTTCAAGATACTTAAACATCTTAAAAAAATCAGGCACATAGGAAAGCAAAGTTATGATTAGATACAGGATTAACTACAAACTATGGGATTAGAAGTTTTATATCATTGTTTAATTTTAAGCCAAAATAAGTCTTAAGTATTTATGTATAGCTTTTCAAGAGTAGTACCTTAATTTTCTTTTTAATTTTCTTTTCTGCCTCTGCTTTCATCTCTACGGTCACTCGGGGGATGACTCTTTTCCCACATGGAGAAGGCAGAACTTCAGCCATTTGTGTTTTTTTCCCCTTTGCTTTCCCCCCTTTCCCAGGAAGTCCTATTTGTTCTTCTTGTTTTTCCTTTGTTTCAACAGCCTACAAAAGGGATAAGAGAAAGCAAGTTTATAAGTCAACAAAGACACTATAAAATCTAGGCTACTTTATAGGAATAGAATAAAAGGCTGGTTAAGGGGCGCCTGGGTGGCTCAGTGGGTTAAGCCGCTGCCTTCGGCTCAGGTCATGATCTCAGAGTCCTGGGATCGAGTCCCGCATCGGGCTCTCTGCTCAGCAGAGAGCCTGCTTCCCTCTCTCTCTCTGCCTGCCTCTCCATCTACTTGTGATTTCTCTCTGTCAAATAAATAAATAAAATCTTTAAAAAAATAAAATAAAATAAAATAAAATAAAAGGCTGGTTAAACTGATTTCAATTTGTTACATTTTAAGATAAAATTTTTTCTTTAATTTATGTATATATGTAATCTCTATACCCAGTGTGGGCTTTGAACTCACGACCCTGAGATCAAGAGTTACATGCTCTTCTGACTGAGCTAGACAGGCACCCCACATCTTAAATCTGTGAATAGCTGTGCCACAACAAAGTATGCCATTGCAATTGAAGATATATATAATTAAGGCCCACTTGATAAGTGTGGACACAGAAGACTGGGTTCTACTCTTGATTCTACCATTTAAGTTTTCTGAAAATAAAAAGGGGAAGCTGTGTTAGGGATAAAATGCATAGATTTATATACACATATTTGTAAACTCAAATTAAGAAGTGAAAGGATGGCACTGGGGAGGGTATGTGAAATGGTGAGCGCTGTGGAGTGTGTAAGCATAACGGTCCACAGACCTGTACCCCTGGGGCAAATAATACATTATATGTTAAGAAAATAATTTAGGGCGCCTGGGTGGCTCAGTGGGTTAAAGCCTCTGCCTTTGGCTCAGGTCATGATCCCAGGGTCCTGGGATCGAGTCCCACATCAGGCTCTCTGCTCTGCGGGGAGCCTGCTTCTTCCTCTCTCTCTCTGCCTGCCTCTCTGCCTACTTGTGATCTCCGTCTGTCAAATAAATAAATAAAATCTTAAAAAAAAAATTTATAAATAAAATCTTAAAAAAAAGAAGTGAAAGGATGGGATTCTACTTGTACATCCATACTAAAGTGTAATAATATAAAACTGCATGTAAAACATTTTAGCTTAATTTATGAAATGCTTTTTTTTAATCTTAAAATAATGTTAGAAAACAAAACATTAGTGAGATTTAGATAACAAAGTATCTTTTGAAATTGATGAGCTAGCCCTGAAGGTAAACATCTTTGTCCTTTTATATTGAGTTGGGAGATTGGGTTGGTCTTTTTCCATATTTAAGTAAATATTCTTATTCCATACTATTCCCAGTTAGTCAGAAATCAACTCCTACCCTTTTCTCTTTTTGTCCAAAAAGTTCTAGTAGTGTGCTTCTGGCCATCATTTACTTTATTCTAACAATCTGTTCTTTTATGTGTTATCTTGGAATGTTTTCTTATGTCTTATTCTTTCTATTGCTAATCATGAAATGTCTTTTGTTTTTTTTAAATTATTTTTTATTTATTTATTTTTATTTAATTAATTTATTTGACAGACAGAGATCACAAGTAGGCAGAGAGGCAGACGGCGGGTGGGGGGGGGGGGGAGCAGGCTCCCTGTTGAGCACAGAGCCTGATGTGGGGCTCAATCCCAGAACCCTGGGATCATGACCTGAGCCAAAGGCAGAAGTTTTAACCCACTGAGCTGCCCAGGCATCCCAAAAGGTCTTTTTTTTTTTTTTTTTTTTTTTAAAGATTTCTTATTATCGGGCGCCTGGGTGGCTCAGTGGGTTAAGCCGCTGCCTTCGGCTCAGGTCATGATCTCAGGGTCCTGGGATCGAGTCCCGCATCGGGCTCTCTGCTCAGCAGGGAGCCTGCTTCCTCCTCTCTCTCTGCCTGCCTCTCTGCCTAATTGTGTTCTGTCAAAAAAAAAAAAAAAAAAAAAAAGATTTCTTATTATCTGACAGAGAGAGATCACAAGTAAGCAGAAAGGCAGGCAGAGAGCAGGGGAAGCAGGCTGCCCGCTAAGCAGAGTGCCCAATGTGGGGCTTGATCCCAGGACCCTGGGATCATGACCCAAGCGGAAGGCAGAGGCTTTAACCCACTGAGCCACCCAGGCACCCCCCCAAAAGGTGTTTTTAAAAAGATTTTATTTATTTATTTGAGAGACGGGGGTCGATCCCAGGACCCTGGGGTCACAACCTGAGCTTAAGGCAGACGTTTAACTAACTGAACCACCCACGCACCCCTAATTGTGAAAGTTCTTGACCAAGAGGTATATTGTTAGAATTATATATTGTATACTGTTAGAATGTACTATTTCACTAATAAAAACTCTAACATTAGCAATTATAAACTACATACCTCCAGCTCTTCAATAAAAGCAGCCAAGTCTTCTCTCCACAAATCTGATGGACTCTTTCTCTTTAATGTTTCTAGCTCTTGCTCCTTCATAAGAGTCAGAAAATTAAGAGTTAATTTATGGGTTAAATAGCATAAATTTTCATGAGGCACAGTTTTTACTTTCACCACTTTAACAACTGAGCAATGTTACCCTCCACCAACAACTCACTTTTTCATTTCTCAGCTTACACAGTTCATCCTTCTTCTCCTTAGTGAGATACCAAAGAGGCATATCAAGAAGGTAGTTGAAGGTTGGTCCAGAATCTCTTACAGAGTCACTCTTTTCAGCTTCATTTTCATTGTCACTCTCTTCATTCTCTTCTTCATCTGGTACCTAGAGGAGAAATTAAAATGTAGCTTTAACAGGAAATTTGAAACAGAGACATTAGATTCTACATAGTCTTCGATAATATAGAACATGCTAACCGAGAATTTACCTTTTGCTGTGCCTCTTTCCAAGCCTTCACGGGATCTGAATCGTATCCCCTCTGAATCAGAACTTTAATTAATTCTTTCTTAGGCTTATTTTCTATTAAAAAATGTAAACAGAGATAATGGTTTTGAGGAATATTTTAGGAAAGGAATAGGTTTTACCATATGAATTCAAAAGTTTAACTAAAGTTTAACTAAAAATTAAACTTTATCTTGCATAAATCTATACATCCTGGTTTACAGAGAAGTCTTTTTCCTAAACCACTGACAAATGTAAATTACCACAATTGGGACAGTCAAATCACATTATGAAATTATTGATCTAATTATAATTCTTTTTTTTTTTTAAAGATTTTATTTATTTATTTGACAGAGAGAGAGATCACAAATAGGCAGAGAGACAGACAGAGAGAGAGATGAGGAGAAGCAGGCTCCCTGCTGAGCAGAGAACCCTATGTGGGACTCGATCCCAAGCCCCTGGGATCATGACCCGAGCCGAAGGCAGAGGCCTAACCCACTGAGCCACCCAGGCGCCCCATCTAATTATAATTCTTAAAAGAACAGGAGGCAATCAAACCTTTATTTCTGATAAGTCTCTACCTCAGTTATGCTCCCTTTTCAAAATTTTAACATTAATTGGGCAATAATTTGTGCCACCAATCCAACTGTGTTATACCCATTCCCTTTTTCTAGAGTACCTTTCTTCCAGTGACTACTGCAGTCAATTTATTACACTTTGAGGGATATTGAATTACTAGCTACAAGGTATTTTGGGATGAATTTCTGAGCACCATTTTTTATCAATTAATTTGATACAGATTACATGTGTAGGCCCCCTACATTTTTATGCTCAAGACTGCATAGTCCTATTATTCCCTAAATTCTGGTAAACGAGACACAAATCTTACTTTCTGTTTTCTTTGAATCATGTCCATTATCACTCATTTTAGCTTTGCTTTAAGCAATAATTCTAAGAAATTAAGGAGTGCTTATGCTAGTGTTGTTAAAAAATATTCATGTATTTGAACATGTAACTATCAAGTTAAACATTTTTGTGTACGACCAGAAAATTATTCTGTGATCACCAGGAATTCATGTTGCCATGTTTTGGGACTTGCTACTATGACCCATAAGTTAGTTGCCTAGCCTTCCTAGTTAGCACTGGCCAGTGTTGAGTTTTTGTTTTTTTTTTAAACCTCCTTACAACCCAGCTTTTATCAAAACTGTTTCCTTCCTGGTAACTTAAACCCTGACTTAGTTGCTTCTAGAATGTCTTTAAAAATAAATAAATACATAAAAACCCAAGACATGACTCTTTCAGTCTTCCAGTACACAATTTAGCTGTAATATAAACCCTTTATAGTCTTCCTTCTGGACTTTTTCTCCCCTCTCAGACTTAATAATTCTTCTCTTTATCAGTTTACACAGGTACCTTTCTATCTCTCTATTCTCTATCTACATGTCAACTAAATCTTGATTTTTCAAGATGTTCAATCTAAGGAAAGCTATATTTTCCAAACTGTAAATGACTAGGTATTTAAAAGAAATGTGTAAAGTTTGGCATAATTGTAGTTTTAGTACAGTTATTGATCTAAAAACATACCAATGATTATTTTGCCATCTATTTTCTCTAAGATAAAGCGAGCCTGATTGTTCAGTTTAGCAGATTCAGCACCAAGCATTCCTAGAAGCCATTCTTTTCTTAATCCATAATATTTAAGCCTGAGTTCAAAGAAGTCTCTTAGAATATCCAACACCGTGTCATATTTCTTTAAACATCCTACATGGTCAAAAAGCACCTAGAAAAGAAAAACAAGATTATAAAGCCAAAACTTTAATGGTTTTAGAGAAAAGACTTTATTCTTCAAAAACATAAAAGTATTCCAGGATTTCCTTTTAAAACTGATATTAAACTTTAATATAAACTGAAACATGGGCACCTCTCATAAAATAAGACATACCAGGGACGCCTGGGTGGCTCAGTTGGTTAAAGTGGCTGCCTTCGGCTCAGGTCATGATCCCAGCATCCTGGGATCGAGTCCCACATTGGGCTCCTTGCTCGGCAGGGAGCCTGCTTCTCCCTCTGCCTCTAGCCTGCCACTCTGTCTGCCTGTGCTTGCGCTCTGTATCTCTCTCTCTCTCTAACAAATAAAAAAATCTTAAAAAAAAAAAAAAAAAAAAACATACCATAGAGTTGCATGTGAGACTAGTTTGGAGTTTGAAAACTTTGTGTAGTCCCACTCTCTCTGCCTCTGCCAGTTTCTCTTCAGTCATTTTCACAACAAACTTCACTGTAGTGTCTGTATGGTATTCCCTATAGTCTGTTATGAGAGGTGGAGTCTTCTCAGTTCCATTCAACATGGGTTCTAGAACCTGTTCTTTATATGTCTAAAGAAAGAGATAATCCTTTTAAAATACAGGCTTAGGAGTATACATCAAGTAGTACAAAGTGTTTCCCTGATCACAAAAATCGAAGAAGAAATCCACAGTAACTTACCTGGGTCCATGTTCTGATCGGAAGCTCTGAGATTTCAATGGTTGTGGAATTAAGAATAGCCACTTCACCACTGATCACGTACTGATTTGGAGCCAGTTCTTCGATAGTACCCTTGAAGTTCTTGTAACTTGGAAGCTAAATTGGTATTTTAAAGAAGATTGGGTTTTTAAAATGTGACATTAAAAACAGAAATCCCAACAGTATTAAACAATAAATCTGATAAACATTAAAGAAATCCCAATAGCATTAAACAATAAATCTGATGAACATTAAAATAATAAGTTTTCTATGTGTCCTCTGACTATATAGTCTACTGAATTGAAGCCAGAGGAAAATGAGGGATCCCAATATACACAGAATAGTTACCATTGGCAAAGGTTCTTCTCCATCCATCAAACGCCTGATATTATTTACAACTTCACGAATATCAAAGTTGGGGATTTTGCAGGACCACCCAGTACCAATTCCTTCAGCACCATTTATCAGCACCATGGGTATAATAGGAATATACCACTCAGGTTCAACACGCTGATTGTCATCATATAAAAACTTCAATGTGTGATCATCTTTTGGTGGAAATAACAACCGAGCCAAAGGGCTAAAATAAATAATCAAAGAATGTTATTTTATAAAAACACTGACTTTGTACTTAACTTGTGAAAAGGACATGTGCTAGCTCATATCTATGCATGAAAATTACTTTGGCTTTACTTGCTGGCTGTAATCATTTAACAGTACTTTCTGTGCCCTTTGTATGTGCCAGTTACTGCAGACATAAAATCTCTAAGGAGCTCACATACATGGAGATAGACAATGCACATACATTTTGTCAGGTGGGGTAAATGCTAAGGAGAAAGAAAAAATAGAGGTGATTGAATGACTGGAGGTGCTAAGGAATGGTAACACTTTCTGAAAGGATGACATTAAAGTGAAGAAACTGAGAGGATGAACCACCATGTGGTTATCTGGAGAAAGTATTGTAAGCAGAGGGACCAGTAAGTAAAAAGCCCTGAGGAGAGAGTGTGACTGGCATGTTTGAATATAGGCAGAGGTCAGGTGTTTTTGGACCAGACAGTATGAGATAGAGTCAAAAGATATGGGGAGTGGGCACATAGATCATGTAGGTCCTTTAGATTTTACTCTAAATGAAAAAGTTGGAAGGTTCTGAACCAGAATGATCTATTTAAAAATATTAGTTGGCTGCCATAAGAAAGCAGGATGGTATATTATAGTACTTTAGATAAACCTTAGTAAATATTGAGAGGGTAGTCAGCTATAAGAGATTCAGGATTAGAGCTGTTGAAACTAGATGAATGGGGCGTGCCTGGGTGGCTCAGTGGGTTAAGCCTTTGCTTTTGGCTCAGGTCATGATCCCAGGGTCCTGGGATCAAGCCCCACATTGGGCTCTCTGCTCAGCAGGGAGCCTGATTCTCCCCCAACCTCTCTGCCTGCCTCTCTGTCTACTTGTGATCTCTGTCAAATAAATAAAAATCTTAAAAAAAAAAAAAAGAAAAAAAGAAAAAGAAACTAGGTGGATGGGTTATCATCCATGGATGGAAGTGAGTATAGCTAGTGGAAAGAGAACAAATGAAGGAGCTTTGGGGCAGGCCAGTAGTTAGAGTCTGGAGAGATGAGAGGGACCCAGGAAAAATGATAAATAAGGAAGAAAGCCAACAGTTTTGTATCTTGGAGGCCAAAGGCCCAATAAAGAAGAGTTTCAAGGAGGATGAAGTGATTAACTAGTTAATGCTGCTGAAAGTTTGAATAAGATGACCGCAGAAAATTGACCATTCATAACGTACTTTCCATAGAGTAAAATTTCAATTGCGGTAGTTAGGAAGAATTAAGCTCTTCTTTACTCTGATCCCAAGTCTACAGCAGGGTTTCTCAACCTGGGCATTACTGGTATTTTGGGCCAGATAATTCTTTGTTATGGGAGCTATCCTATGCATTGTAGGGTGTTTAGCAGTAGCTCTGGCTGCTGCCCACTAGACGTAGCACAGCTCCCCTAGTCATGACAATAAAAAATGTCTCCAGACATTACAGTCTCCTGGGAGATGGGGTAGTGGTGCAAAATCTACCCTGGTTGAGAACCACTGCTCTGTATAATTAAAGTGAAGAAAATATAAGAAATTGAAGTAAAAACATGTAGTTTGGAAAGGAAACAATATTTCTCAGAAATTCAAAGGCACAGCTATCAAACTGAAATAGAATTTACGTTCTGTTTATTATAAGAAGTAGCATAATTAAATTTAAGGAGCCTAATTTTTAAAAAATTAATACTGTAAACATCTATATCAAAAGTACATTTTCTGATTAGTTGAATTAAAAAAAAAGATTTTATTTATTTATTTGACAGAGAGAGATGGATAGTGAGAGAGGGAATACAAGCAGGGGGAGTAGGAGTGGGAGAAGCAGGCTTCCTGCTGAGCAGAGCCAGTTGCGGGTCTCGATCCCAGGACCCCGGGATCATGACCTGAGCCAAAAGCAAAGGCTTAACTGACTGAACCACCCAGACACCCCAGATCAGTTGAATTTTTATATTTTTGGTCAACTAAATGTCACATTACTTCAAAATTGCTAATGGCAATTCACTAGAATTTTTTTTAAAAAGTTCAATATATATATTTTTATTATGTTCAGTTAGCCAGCATATAGTACATCATTAGTTTTTGATGAATTCACCAGAAATTGTAGGCATACCCACCTGAGCATTGTGAAGATGTATCGAGGACTAGCAGAATCCTTGCCACCATGCAGCCTAGTACCAAATTGACCAATGGGCTGCAAGAGGTTCAGATTATTGCTACCCACAAAATTCTGAGCCAAATTGATAATGGTCATCATTAGTGACATCTGGGGGTGGAAAAAGATTAATTAATCTAAGCTGTAGGCTTCTAATAATATATATCCATTGTTATGACTAAGCCTCACTATAATCCTGTAAGGTTTTATGAGATATAGATGTTTATTGACTCTTCCTAGGTAATTACATGGCAGATGGCAGATATGCCTAAACTCAAGCCTTCTGGCTCCAAGTTTAGGGGCTCTTGCCTTCTAATAATTTCTACCAAGTCCTATTCAACCTTGAAGGCATAGCTCTTCTCTTCACCCTCAGCAGAATGAAATATTTCCTCTTTTGTGTCAATACTTTACTCATTTCTTTTTTTAGATTATTTATTTATTGTCACTGAGAGATAGCAAGAGAGAGCACAAGCAAGGGGTAGGCATCAGGCAAAGGGAGAAGGAGGTTCCCTGCTGAGTCACTTTGATAGTTGTGTGGGTTGGCTGATTAAATTGTGATTATACCTTGAGAAGGAGCTTATTTGATTTCTTTATATACCTGGTACATGGTAAGTATCTGACAAATGTTTGCTGTGTGAACATTTACTACATGCCCACTATGTTTTGATTGAAAGCAACAAACAAGACAATCATTACATTTAAAGTTCTAGAAACCTATAGACAACCTAGTTCTTTAAAATACAATGAATACAAAAAACAATTTAATCCCAAAATTAAAAAAAGGAATATATGATTATATAAAATCAAACAACTGAGAAATACAAAAAATTGAGAAGTTGTCCTTTTTAATCAACAGAAATAACCAAAATTAATAACTTTGAGCAAACCCTTCTAGGTTTTTGGTTTAAGTAATGTTCTGGCTCTTTTTCTCCCCACTGACAATAGATTATGGATATTCTCAATGTTAGTACACACAGATTTACTTCAGTTATATAACTGATTCCAGGCATAGATGTATCATAATCAATGACAATTTTCCAGTTGATGGACATTTTTAATGTCTAAATTTTGGCATCACAAAGATATATTAAACATCACTATAGATCCTTGAACATAGATCCTTATAGACTTATGAGTCTCCTTATTGGAATATTATTTTTAGAAATAGATTTGTTAAGCCAAAGGTAAGCATATTTATAGTTTGACAGATTTTACCAGATTTCACCAAATTGTCCTCTACTATGGATGAACCAGTATTCATGTCACCAAGTACTCTCACTATGTGTTTGGAAAATGATTTTGCAGGTATTATTGCTATAATGCTTTCTAGAAACATTATGGATTGTATGGATTGTGTGTTTACCTCACCATGATGATAAGAGGACATCTCAGCCACTGACCCAGCTAACTGGGCAACCTTCACCTCTCGCTTGTCATTCCGTTTGAAACAGGTAAACAAAACCTTTCTTTGACCTGGTTTCAAGCCTTTAAAATGGAAGAAGTACAAATATTAGTATCCTCAACTTAATCATTTATGGACATTGATTTCTTTTTTTTTTTTTAGCCTATGTTTTTTCTAGCCTTTTTTTTTTTTTTTTAATTTATTTGTCAGAGAGAGAGAGAGCATGAACACAGGCAGACAGAATGGCAGGCAGAGGCAGAGGGAGAAGCAGACCCCCTGCCGAGCAAGGGGCCCGATGTGGGACTCGATCCCAGGACCCCGGGATCATGACCTGAGCCGAAGGCAGCTGCCTAACCAACTGAGCCACCCAGGCGTCCCAATTTATGGACATTGATTTCTATGTATGATAAAAAAAAGGCTAACATAGTGGAACTTACCATCCACCATAGATGGGATAGATCTCTCATTATCAGAATTTGAGAACAGGATAAGTTCCTTATTTATGAAGTCATTGTATGTCAGATATGTGGTAGTTTGTCCATACAAGTAATCCTGAGGGACCAAAGAGAGTTATTAGATGATCTAATTTTAAAACGTTCATTGATCTTAATAATGCTTAACACCAAAGGAATCAATCTTTCAGCATATCAATTCTATGATAATTCTTAAGTCCCTCAAAGACACAGATTTATGTAGAAGTATTTTACAGGTTTTTTTTTTTTAAGATTTTATTTATTTATTTGACAGAGAGAGAGAGATCACAAGTATTCAGAGAGGCAGGCAGAGGGGGAGGGGTAAACAGGCTTCCTGCTGAGCAGAGAGCCTGAGTCAGGGCAGGATCCCAGGACCCCGAGATCATGAACTGAGCCAAAGGCAGAGGTTTAACCCACTGAGTCACCCAGGCGCCCCTACTGTACAGGTTTTAAAGATAAAGCAAATTTAATTGTTGCACAATTTGGAAAAACTGCACTGCCTTTAAAATTTTTCAGTTCCCATACATTTATGCAGCAGTCTAAATAAGCACATTCATATATAGTTACATATTATTAAATTTTCTTCTGGAGCAATCAGTCATTGTGTTGTAGGATATATAAAAATGTTTTCTTTTAGATTGAGAGAGAGAGAGAGAGAGAGCGCGTGCAAGCGTACGGGTATGTGAGTGGGGGTGGGGAGAATCCCAAGCTTCCAGCACAGAGCCCCACAGATTTCATGACCCTGAGATCACAACCTGAGCCAAAATCAAGAGTCAGACATGCCTAACTGATTGAGCCACCCAGGTGTCAAGATGTATAAGATTTTTACCTCAGGAAGGCCAAGTAACTTCCGTTGCCTTCTATCCTCCATGAAATGGGTTAACCATTCTTTCCGATCATCTATCTGTTTCTTGCTAAAGGCCTACACATTGGAGATAAAAAAGATGTCACCAGTATGAACAGTCTCCCAAAATCTGTTGTATAAAAACTAAACAAACAATAAACTGAGTTTCCTAAAACAAATGGTCCCTTTCTCTATGATATGCTTATTAAAAACATTCTATATTCTATAAAACATTTTATTATATAAAAATTTATATGTTTCAATTGACTAACTATAATAGTGATTTAGAAAACTAGAATATATCTATGAAATAGAACTCAAACTGACCAGGCTAATGGCAGCATCATCTTCAGGACCAGAATATTTAAACTGAATACGATGTCTTTTCATATCTGCAAAGTATTCTTTAGCTTCTTTTGATGTGCTGGTGCCCAAACCTACACAACCAAGAATATCAAGTTACTCCATACAATTTTGTATAATAGTATATAACAAAATGAGAAGTACTTGATGGGTTTCCCCACAAACCTTTGTAGTACTTGACTTTCCATTTTTTATGATTTGGAGTAGAACTCTTCCATTCTTCAAATTCAGGAAGACTATAGAATGCCATTTCTTGTTTGTTTTTAGACACCTGTGGTAAAGAACATGTTGCTGTGGTTTTGCACACTGCTGAGTCCCCCCTTTACCATATATCACTGGGATTATATGCATATAAAACATTGACTAGGGGTCTTAAAATATCCATTATGGTAATTTAAAAGTTAATATACCTTTACAATGGGAGTGATAAATTCTTCCAGAAAACGATGCCGTAGAAGAGAGGGCCAGTTATGATGGATAAAATTAATCAGCAGGCCTTTGATATGGGAACCATCTTGGTCCTAGAAATATTTGGAAAGCCAAAACACAAAAGAATTATTTAAAAACTCAAAAAAATTATGATTGACCTACTGGTGATTTCTCTAAAAATTTTCTATGGGGATTAAAAAAAAGAAAAGGGCTATTTAAATCCACTCACTTAATCTGTATATGTAACACACATGTGATGAATAAAGCTTCAAGTTAAGTAATTTCCTTCCACAGCATGAAAGCAATGCAACAATTAAGACATGTTTAGTATAACAATCTAAAATATTTGAAAGCAAATCTAACCTGATCTGTCATAATCATTATCTTTCCATAACGAAGAGTCTTCAATGAATCTTCATCTTCATAGTTTTTCTTGTATTGAAGACCCACAATCTTGATGATATTGTTAATTTCAGCATTTTCCATGATCTGAAATGGACATATACCAAAAAAGGTAACTTATTTTTGTAAATTTGTAAAGAAATAGGGCAGTTTATGTTGTTTGGGTTTTCTTGAGCTCCAGTATTTTCAGTTATTATTAGCCTACATTTTAGTCAGAAAGATCTATTAAAATATACTACAGTGTACCCAATTTCTTAAAATAATAAAAATAAACTAAAACATATTTCAAAATGCCCAGTGAGGCAATGAAACACAAATATGAAATCCTGCATTATAAAACTATATTTAGATCCTAAAGATGGCTCTACCTGTTTATGAGAAGCTTCTCGAACATTGAGTATTTTTCCTCTAAGTGGGAAAACCCCGTATTTGTCTCTCCCAACTACACCAAGTCCTGAAACAGCCAAAGTTTTAGCTGAGTCTCCCTCAGTCAGGATGAGTGTACATTCATTGGAGTTTCGACCCCCTAAAATAAAAATACACAAATTAATATTGGCACATTTAGTTCAACCTCAAAAATACTAACTCAAATGTGCTATCAATAGTTTTGTGATAAAACCATATAATAGATATTAGAACTAATGTTCATATTAAAAAAACAAAAAACCAAAAAAAACCCCTAGTTTCTTAGACTATTTTTTTTTTGAAAGAATTTATTTTTGGGGCACCTGGGTGGTGCAGTTGGTTAAGCCTCTCCCTTTGGCTAAGGTCATGATCCTAAGGTCCTGGGATCGAACCCCACTTTGGGCTCCCAGCTCAGCCAGAAGCCTGCTTCTCCCTCTACCACTCCCCCTGCCTTCCTCTGTTAAATAAATAAATAAATAAAATCTTAAAAAAAAAGAATAAATAAAAAATAAAAACATTTAACATTGGGGCACCTGGCTGGCTTAGCTGGAGGAATATGTGACTCTTGATCTTAGGATTATGAGTTTGAGCCCCACAATAGGTGTTGAGATGATTTACATAAATAAAATAAAAACAAAAACAAAACATTTTTTAAAAAAGATTTTATTTATTTATTTAACAGAAAGAGAGAGAGATCACAAGTAGGCAGAGAGAGAGAGGGGGAAGCAGGCTTCTTGCTGAGCAGAGAGCCCAATGTGGGGCTCGATCCCAGGACCCTGAGACCATGACCTGAGCCGAAGACAGAGGCTTAACCCACTGAGCCACCCACGTGCCCCAAAAACAAAACATTTTATTTTTTTTAAGATTTTATTTATTTATTTGACAGAGAGAGATCACAAGTAGAGAGGCAGGCGGTGGGGGGGGGGGGGGGAGCGAAGCAGGCTCCCCGCTAAGCAGAGAGAACCCAATGCGGGGCTAGATCCCAGGACCCTGAGACCATGACCTGAGCTGAAGGCAGAGGCTTTAACCCACTGAGCCACCCAGGTGCCCCAAAACAAAACATTTTTAAGTAATCTCCACACCCAACATGGAGCCTGAACTCACAACCTCACAACCCTGAGACCAAGAGTCACGTATTCCAATGACTAAGCCAGACAGGCGCCTCTTTTATGTTAATTTCTTGTGACAGTTATACTGTTGCTGAACATTCTTTTGATCATATTATGTTAAAAATATTTGTTAATAGGTGCCTGGGTGGCTCAGTCCGTTAAGCGTCTGCCTTTGGTTCAGGTCATTATCCCAGGGTCCTGGGATCGAGTCCTGCATTGGGCTCCCTGTTCAGTGAGAGTCTGCTTCTCCCTCTACCCTTCTCCCTTGCTTGTGATTCCTCTCTATCAAATAAATAAAATCTTAAAAAAAATTTTGTTATTTTTTTTTTTTTAAAGATTTATTTATCGGGCGGGGGTGGGAGAGCAAGCACAGGCAGACAGAATGGCAGGCAGAGGCAGAGGGAGAAGCAGGCTCCCTGCCGAGCAAGGAGCCCAATGTGGGACTCGATCCCAGGACGATGGGATCATGACCTGAGCCGAAGGCAGCTGCTTAACCAACTGAGCCACCCAGGCGTCCCCCCAAAATTTTTGTTATTAATGGGGTTTAGAACACACTACCTCAAAACAGAGCATTTTGCATATTGAATATTTTAAGCTAAGGGAGTTTGAGAAAATGCTAGAAGCAAGTTCTCTCTGACCTCATCCCCCAGCCTTCTACCCTGAAGTAGGTCACAAGACCCTCATGTGAGAAGTGTCCTCCATATACCACAGAGGAAGGGAACATTCTTATCTCTCAGAGTGACACTGAAAAGAATGTGAATGAACAGGCCTCATTGAGTTTACCCCAGTTTACTATACTTAGTTCATACTTTGCCCTTATCATATCTTCCCACTCTTCCTCAAACCTAACAAAAACACTCAGGTTTAACCACTTCTTTGGGTATTCATTTCCCTATGAAAGGCCTGTCAAGTAAAATTTATATTTAAATAAATTTCTATGTTTTTTATCAATTAACCTATCTTTGTCAGTTTAATTTTCAGACCCAGACAGGAACTAAGAGGGTTGAGAAAAATTTTTCCTCCCCTATATTAGGTAATAGATCACTACAGATCCCTACATATTCTTCTTCTTCTTCATTTTTTTAAAAATAGTCTCCACACCCAGCATGGAGCCTAATGCAGGGTCTGAACTCATGACCCAAGATCAAGACCTGAGCCGAGATCATGAGTTAGTTGTATAAGCAACTGAGTCAACCAGGGACCCCAGATCGCTACAAATTCTTATTTTATACTCTTAAAAAAAAATTATTTATTTGATAGACAGAGATTACAAGTAGGCAGAGAGGCAGGCAGATACAGAGAGAGGGGGAAGCAGGCTCCCCACTGAGCAGAGAGCCTGATTCGGGGCTAGATCCCAGACCCTGGGATCATGACCTGGCCAAAGGCAGAGGGTTTAACCCACTGAGCCACCCAGGTGCCCCCTTATTTTATACTCTTAGTCATCTTAACATTACTATAACAGCCCAAAATTAGAAATGATCTAAATGTTCGATAACAGTAATTGGTTGATTTTTACCCATGTAAAAATATTCTGTTGAATATTACATGTTGAGGGGAAAGTATCCACGGTATGCTATTAATGAATAAAACAAATAACTGAACAAGATTAAAAGTTTAGAAGCATTATTAAATGTGTACCTGCATCATTGGCATCATCAAGTTTGGGAATTCCCTTGATTCTGTTATGTTTTACAGCTGAACACTTCTTGTTTAATTGGATTTGGGCCTTAAACTTCACCCAGTTTAGTATGCTTTCCACTATACCACAGCCAATTGCCTGAAAATGAGAAGATTCATGTTAGGGAAGAAGAATTCTATCAGAAATACAGAATACAGATGAGCTCCTATAAAAGTAATTCAAAGTTTGAAAAGAGGTAAAAAAAATATATTTTTTTTTCAGACAAAGGTGACATGTCTTCCTGTCTTAGGTTATCATAACTGAGGGAATTGGTTCCCTTGAGTTCATTCATTCAGTAAATATTTACTAATTACATATTTACGTTGTGTTAGGCACTGAGATCCATGTTGGAGATTAAGTGGTTAAAACAAGTTGGTCATGGTCCTTGACCTCATGGACTTTAAGAAAAAAATAAAGAAGGTGGAAATAAAATGAGAAATTGCAAGTGTGATGAGTGTTTGGATAAAAGTATGCTACATCTGATAACATATATCTAGAGAGAAGGGTAGAAAGTAAAGGCTTTCCTGAGGAAATGACGTTGAAGATCTAAAGTAGCTAGCTAAGTGAGAAGCATTTCAGATAGAAGGATTACCACATGGAAAAGCTCTAAGGAGGGGGAAGAGTACAAATGCTTCTGGGTAATCTGAAGGCAGTAGGATCGAAGCTTAGACAACACAGGAAAAAGTGGTACTAAGATGAGGTTGGAGATGGCAGGGTCCTGTAGGCCACAAGGAAGAATTTGGATTTAAACATTTTTTTAAAAAAGAGCTTATTTATTTATTTGACAGAGTGAGAGCACAAGCAGGAAGAACAGCAGAAGCATAAGGAGAAGCAGGCTCCCTGCTGAGCAGGGAGCCCAATTCGGGACTAGATCCCAGGACCCTGTGATCATGACCTGAGCTAAAGGCAGACACTTAACTGACTGAGCCAGCCACCCAAAACATTTTTTTTTAAATTTTAAAGACTTATTTTTAAAAAAAGATTTATTTATTTATTTGAGAGAGAGAAAGAGTGTGTCCAAGTTGGGGGAGGGGCAGGGGAAGAGAATCCTAAGCAGACTTCCAACCAAGCACAGAGCCAATGTGCAGCTCCATCTCACAATCCATGAGATCATGACCTAAACCAAAAATCACAAATCAGACACTTAACCAACTGAGCCATCCAGTGCCCTTGATTCATTTAAAAAAGAAAAAAAAATGTTTTTAAAATTTATTTATTTGACAGAGAGTACAAACAAGTCGGCAGAGGAGGCAGGCAGAGAGAAGGGGGAGCAGGTTCTCTGCTGAGCAGAGAGCCCGATGCGGGGCTCGATCCCAGGACCCTGGGATCATGACCTAAGCCGAAGGCAGAGGCTTTAACCCACTGAGCCACCCAGGTGCCCCAATTCATTTTTTTAAAAAAAGATTTTATTTTTAAGTAATCTCTATACTCAACATGGCACTCAAACTTACAACCCTGAGATCAAGAGTCACTTACTCCACCAAATGAATCAGTCAGACACCTCTGGACTTTTTTTCTAAGAGTAGAAGTTACCGAAAGACTTCAAAAAGAGACTGAAGACAAAAATGTGTGCTTTAAGACAAGAAGATTACTTAATAGCATTGCAAAGAAAGGACTGAAAGGTAATGAACATAAAGAATCATTATGGTAGGGGCACCTGGGTGGCTCAGTGGGTTAAAGCCTCTGCCTTCGGCTCAGGTCATGATCTCAGGATCCTGGGATTGAGCCCTGCATCGGGCTCTCTGCTCAAGCAGGGAGCCTGCTTCCTCCTCTCTCTCTGTCTGCCTCTCTGCCTACTTGTGATCTCTGTCAAATAAATAAATAAAAATCTTAAAAAAAAAAAAAAAGAATCAGAAATACAGAAAAGAGGTAATACAGAAAAGAGGTAACAATGAGAGGCTATTGTGGCATCCAAAAGATGAGTCTTACTGATTGGATTACGGGGGGGGGGGGCAGGGGTAAAGAGAAAGCTCCCAGCTTTGTTTATGCTACTTAGGTTGGTTGGGGCCTTTTACTAAGACAGGAAACGGTTTTGTTTTTGTGGGGTGGGGAAGGTCCTCGTGTAGAGGTCAGTGAGTATGGAGAGAACTAATTCAGTGTTGATAGGGAACCAACTTTAGGCAATGTTTGGAAAGCAGTGAAATGGGCTGAATTCAGAAGTGATCCAAACTGAATAGTGATAATGTAATGGGGAAATATAGGCATATGGATGGTAATTAAGTCTGTAGTAAGAGCAGTGAGGTGAAAACTATTTCCTATTTCCTTTTCAGAGGCAGAAGGCATGTGGGAAGAATCTTGGTTTTTGCAGAGCAAAAAAAAAAAAAAAAAAAAAAGGCAATGGACAATAAAGTAAGGTGCTTATATTTCTTATGTCCCTGTAAGTATTTACAGCCTTTTTAAAGAGAAAGCAAGCATGAGCAGGGGAGGAATAGAGGGAGAGGGAGAAGCAGACCCCCTGCTGAGGGGCTCAATCCTGGGACAGGGATCATGACCTGAGCTGGAGGCAGACTCCCAGTAGACTGAACTACCCAGGGGCCCTAGTACTCACAGCTTTGATGAATTTTTCACTTAAAAGGCATGTTGATCCAAAGCTCTTGACTTGCAAAGTCATGTTTTCTTTTGTCTGAGAGTCAAAGGTTGGGTTCTCAATTAAGGCATTCACAAAAATCCACATGTGATTTTTCACCTGCAGGAAAAGTTGATATTACTAAATTGCTAAAAACTCATGCTTTATTTATAGCCTTTCTCTTCTTCCTTGACTTTGGAAAAAGAAAAGTGTGCTGAAATACCATACCTGATGCGCTTTTACTGCAACACCACCCTTGTTCTTCTTCTTCACGACATCAACAAGTTTAGTCACAATCTGATCAGCTATGTAATCAACATGTCTGCCACCCTAATAGGGAAAAATACCAAACTGTAAAGCTCAGGACCCCTCAAAATTATAATAATGATCAAATATTTTAAAAAATCTAATTTAGCTTTCTTTATGCCAGAGCAGCCAAATATTCAAGTTCATTTTATTTATTAAAAACAATAACACTTTTATGTAAAGATAAATTATGATTAATACAAAAGTAAAATTACCTTGGAAGTAGCAATGCTGTTGACAAAGCTAATTTGCTGAAAGCCTTTTTCACTCATTGTTAAACATACTTCCCACCTGGGGTTTACTTGTTCATGGATAACTTTCAATGGATTGCCAGTTTCATCTACCTTATCCTTCAAATACATATCTACATAGCTACGAAATCCTTTTACCTGTACAGGAATTAAGAGTTATGGTATTAGAAAAAAGTTATAAAAAGTGTTCGATGATAGACCACGAGGATTTTTTAAAACTAATGAAATGACATTTACTGATGGGCATAAGAGAAGGGCCCATCACATATTATTCATGTGAATAATGAATATTATTCATTATTAATGAATATTATTCCCCATATTATTCATCCATGTCTGTGGAAGTAAAAAATTCAAGTTTATTCACAACAAACTAGAACTAAACACAACTAAAGGGCACAAAAGTATTCATTTAGGAGATTGTTTGAGAAAGACATTTCCTTTAGGGAGTTTAAAAGAGTTAAGTAAAAAAATGTGGCATACTGTTTTCTTTTCAGGAATGTATCTGAGAGGTGATAAAAAATATATGGGAGGAAAAAAAAACAGTTTTGCCTCTGATAGTGATCATATAAATTCCCTCATTGCCCTTAACACCCGGAAAATGCTTACCGGCAGCTTATTTCCATTGAGAAAGACTTTGACATCTTTAGTGGATCCAGCAATATCATATGCTCTTCTAACCATCAGTGCAACAATATCTTTATCTAGGCTTTGCATTTTAAACTTGGACAAATCAGGCTGGAATGTAATACATGTATAATCTTCACCATTAAAGGGCTTGAGTTCCATCTCACCAGCTCTCCCCATATTATTCATCCATGTCTGTGGAAGTAAAAAATTCAAGTTTATTCACAACAAACTAGAACTAAACACAAATTTCTAAGTCCTAAAAAATAACCTAATGTATATTCATGAATAACTTTCCATGATTTAATAGCCTATAAATTATATTAAACCAATCACGAAAACTGTTATAAATTGTTAAAGTACAAGTTATAACTGAGGCAAAAGATACGTATTTACTTGCCTGTTTGAACATTTTCTTGTATTCTCTACTGGCTGTTTCCACAGTAAATTTGGTACTGAATATGTTACACAGTTTGGCTCCATAGCCATTTCGACCACCTAAGCAAATAAATTTAAAATACTTTGTTATCACTGGCAATGCTAATCAATTATAGAGATTTATTTCAGTGTTTTAAACATTTATGTCATAGTCATTTAAAAGATGTGTTTTTTTTTTTAGCAACAAATGTGTTATTTTCCTCCATACTCTACCTGTTACTTTCTTTTCATCATCATCATAGTTACTAGAAGTTAGGAGCTGTCCAAAGATGAGAGCTGGGACATACATCTTCTCAACTTTGTGTTCAACAACAGGAATACCTTTCCCATTATTCCATATACTAATTAAGTTATTTTCCCTAAGAAAAGAAGAATGAAACTTTTATTGTAAAACAGATGGTAAACTAGTGCTTGATATTTTTTATACTTAAATATAATTATCCTTAAAATACAGAAATTCACAAGTCTCAATTTCTTTGATTCTTTCTCATACATATTTTCTGAAATTCAGCATCAACTACCTTTCCCACCATGCTCAGTTCCTGATAATCCTGAAACAGAAGCCAAGAGGGGAAAAAAAAGTTAAACCTTTTCCAACACCTGGGCAGACACTGATAATGCTGAAAAAATATGAAATTTTAAAATGTCAGGATAAACAAAGGGAAATGATTTATGCCCAATGGAAAGGAAAAATTTGGAAATTATTTATTTATGCTTGCTTGCTTGCTTTCTTTCAAGATTTATTTATTTGAGAGCAAGCAAGTGACCATGTGTGCTTGAGTGGGATGGGTGGGGGCAGAGGGAGAAGGAGAGAGACTCCTCAAGTAGACTCCTTGGAAGGCGGAGCCCTATTTGAGGTTCAATCCCAGAACCCTGAGATCATGACCTGAGCTGAAACCAAGATTCTGACACTTAAATGTCAGACACACAGGTGCCCCTATTATACTGTTTTCAGAGGATTATCTATCTGAACTGTCCTAGCTCCCTTAGCTTTCTCACCCAGCAAGGCACATTGCAAAACAAATATGAAAGAGAAAAACATTACCAATTGTAAACTTCCCTGCTTGCCAAAAAAAAGCTAAAAACTTATTTGGATTTATTTCTCTTAGTTATTTTAAGTTAATTCTCATAAGATAGTACAGTTTAGTTATAACTAGACAAAACACTATGGATTTTATTCCAAGTAGTGCTTAGTATTATCTACAAAAAAAGACTAAAACTAGCTCAACATGTTTTTAGACTAGGATATCAAGCCCTTAGGAGCATTCAAGTACATCATTAACACACTTCTCCCAAAGAAACTAAAACATAGTTTACGCCGTAACTGATCAGGCTAATAAAAAGGTGATACAAGCATCCTGTGTACCCACAAAGGGACACCCAGCATTTATAACCAGAAATGTTAGATCCAATTATTCTCTATCACCATCTGCTGGTTTACTATTTGAATAGCATCATGAGAAAAAGTAAAAGCTCTAGACTCCTGAATGCTTATTAGACTGAACAATTATTGGAGATGCTTACCGAAAAATTTAGAGATGATATGTTATAATGTCTGTAATTTATTTTGAAGTGACTCAAAAAACATAGATGGAGCAACTATGGTAAAGCATTGATAACTGCTGGATCTAGGTGGTAGGTATCATAGATTGTTCATTTTAGCATTCTGCTTTTCTGCGCTTTTGGAGAATTTCATTACTTAAAAAGGCCAATATTAGTATAAATCAAAGTAAATGCAACTAACAGTAACAATGAACTATAACAAACAAAAGACCATTCAAGAGACTTACGGGTCAATTGTGACTCTAATACAAGACATTTTTGGGTCCCTTTGTTTGTTGTCTGCAGCATTGACTGAAAGAAAATACACATTTGTAAGAAATTAAATTTAAAAAGAAAACATTAAGATATAGAAAGAAAAAAGTCAGATTAACAAGGCATTAACATTTATTCACAGTACTGTTTCTAGGAAAGAATTCAACTTGCTAGACACCAGTAAACTGCTCCACCTTGTCAACTATTGTTTGAAATGATAGGAGCTCTGGTTATAGAGGGTTTGCTAGAAATAATACTTCTTATGAAGGATTTTACTAGTAGATCTTTATGTGAAAGAGTTTACTTACCTAGAATCTCATCAAAGATTTTGTACAACCCAGGGACAAAGGTGACTTCCCTATAGTTAATGCCAATATCTTCATCGTAAACCCACATGTGCTAGAAATAAGGCAAGGAGATATAGTTACTTTTACCTTGTTTATTCTGTTTTGTCATCATCATTACTGTAAATTCTTCTGGATTAAATACTACAATATACATATGATAGCTTAAGGCTTGTTCCAGTGACATTCAGAGTACGTGGACTATATAGAAAATCAACCTGGAAAAGCATACATTTTAACTACTTCGTAACTGCATGTAATTACTTGGTTTTACCTGGGTCACTAATTCCACAGAGCCAATGTAGGTGTCTGGGCGGAGCAAAATATGTTCCAGTTGGGTTTTCTTTTGATAGATTCTTTCAATAGACAATCTTTTCTTGGCATCTTCATTTTTCTTTGTTTTGCTGATTTGCATATTTTCATTTACAGGCTAGCAATGTTGGAAAATTGTAGAAAAGGGATATTTAATCGGAGGTTATATTAAAAACTATAAACAAATCACCCACCGTAATGGCTTATGCACTATGTGTCATCACACATAGTGATGTGCAATCACAATCTTTTATCAGGTATTGGCGGAGTTTACAACGTTTTGTTGAAACACGGCAATTTAAGCTAACAGCAGCCAAGTTCCCAGGTGTCAGTTTGAATAAACATGTATTATCTCATCAAGTGCATGTAACATGGAACTATTTTCCTTGAATGTCATCAATAAAATACACACACTCCTTTCAGACATTCTGCAAATATTTACTGAGTGCATGCTATGTCCCAGGCACATAACAGATTCTAGTCAGCAGCAGTTTGGGAGCTCATCGAGTCAATCCTTTCTTTGGCCACCGTAACGTTTTGAACAGAGGAAGGACATATAACTGCCGGCTCCTCACTTGGAACAACGTGCCATGCTCTGCACCTTCCAAGGTCAGGGGCATTCAATCCCGTTTTCCGTCGGAGGGTAGGAACGTATCTGTGCTGCTTAAAGTCACACGCGGGCCATTAAAATATAAGCCAGTTGAGTACTGGCCTTAGAAACAGTAAAACAGAACCCAACACCCCAGAAGCCATTGTAGCCGATAATATTTCATTACTAGCACCATACGGGGGGGGGGGTATCCTCCTCACGATCACACCGAGTCCAGGAGACCCGGGACCACCCGGAAGACCGGCTCCCAGCCGGCGGCGATCGGACCACAGCCCAGGAGTCTAATTCTTCGCGGGCAGCCAGAGAGATGCGGGGCCGCGCTGAGGCTCCACGACCCGCCCCTTCCGCGAGCTGTACCTGCAATGGTGACACCTCCATGGTGACGGTCGTGAAGGGGCTCGAGAACCCTGCAAGCGACTAAACCGGCGGGACCCTCGAGACCACCGTGGAGCAAGACGCTTCTCCACAGACGCTCGTCGGTTAGAAGAACGCCTCCGGTCCCAATTGAACTTTCCTGTAGCCCGCCCAAACCAAGTAAGCCAATCTCTGACTCTCTCTCACCGGCTCCGTCCAGAAGAACCAATCATATCTGTCTTTTCATATTCACCAATGAACGCCTGAGTTGTCGGGGGACTGTTTGAACAAACCAATTAGGCAAGGGAGGCGGGACTAGAGGCTTTTCAAAAGGCACCACTCGGAGTCGTCGCGGAAAGACCGACAGGGAACCTGGCCAATGAGGTGGGGGCTATTTGTTCTCTCGGAGCCGACTGCTCTGAAGAGACTCGCGATGCTAGCGGGAAAGGGTTTTCTGAGAAGCCCTCTCGGGTGCAAGGAACGTTCCTCAGGAGCTGCTAACTTATTTCAGATTGCTGAAATCTATAAACTGTCTCCCGTCCTGAGGCTTTTAAAGAGAGAAACAGGAGTCCTAGCTTAATTTTCCTGAGGAAATTTGAGCGCCGGCTTTCTGGATGGCAGCCAGGCGATTTGGTGAAGTGAACAGATTTCTAGCGTCTGCCTCAACCTTCCCTCCGAAGAACTTATTTTCGAAGAAACGGAAGCGCCGCAGTTGTGCTTTGGGGATATAATAGAAGGATGTGGCGGGGCCACTCAAAATAGAGAGCAGCATTCAAGTCCCCCTGCAGAGCGGCGTTGGGCGCCCCAGGCTGGTGGGTCAAAAGGAAGAGTTTGTAGTTCCCGCCTCAGGAGCGGAGGATGGGGTTTAGGGGCCATTCTAGGACAGAAACTTTTCCCTCAGAAAGCGAGAATTCCCTGAATTCTGCTGTCCAGAACGAGAACTTGCCAAAGACCGAAGTTTTTTTCTTTTTTTAAAATTTTTTAAAATTCTGCCGTATAAATGTTCGAGTGGGTTTATTCTGTCCTTGTCAATCCACGATGTTAAATGACAAAAGAATGCACCCCTCCCCCACAAGATGCTTGAAAAAAGAACTGCACAATTTGAATGACTGCTAATTCTGTCATCTGAACCACCTCCTTCAACCGTTATTACCTGAGTGTCTGTCCCTGCGGGGCAATTGGCCAGTCCTGTGGTCTTGATGGAGGCAGGCTTTTGGTGCTTTTGTTTTCTCTGATGAAAAAAAGAAACAAAAAACGGTAGTGCCTCAGGAGCGCCTGGGTGGCTCAGTGGGTTAAGCATCTACCTTGGCTGAGGTCATGATCTCAAGGGTCCTGAGATCCAGCCTCGCCTCCTCCAGCTTCCTGGTCAGCTGTTTCTCCCTCTCCCTCTGCCCTTCCCGCCTCCCACCTTGTGCTTGCTCTCTTCTGTCTCTTGGGCTCTTTCTCAAATAAATCTTAAAAACAAAGCAAAAAACCCCCAAACAAACCCAAAACTTAGTGCCCAAGAACTGTGTGAGGATTACCCTAGATAAATGTAAGGTGTTTAGAGTAGTAGGCTAACAGTAACAGAATCAGGAAGCAGGAATCTTCCTTAGGCTGGCGTGAAAATTTGTCGTTTTAATTTTTTTCCCCCTTTCTAAAAGAAATCAGAGGTCAACCAATTATTAAATCACCCCAGCATATCTAATGCCTACTCTGCCCTAGAGGGCCAGTGTGGAGGCTGGGGGTGGAGGGATGAGGGGTGGGGTGGTGGTGGTGGTGGTGGTGTGACAGGAAGTCAAGCATGGAGGTAGCCTATGGGCTAGGGTGATTTTTTTCACCTGGCCTCCAGTAATTCCAAGTATTTCATTTCAATCTCCTCACCACATGTGTTGATACAGATAGGCAACCTCCAATGCACAGGATCACCCACAGTCTCAGAGCAGTTGCAGGGAAGCCCACCCCATCCAGTAGCTTCTGCCCATCCAAAAGGCTGGCCACGCCTGGGCTCCAGGGCAGCCTCTCATTCTCCGTAGTCTCCCCAGAACAGAAGGTGACCATGACAGAGACCAGCTATTCTACCTTCTGCCTCCTGGAACACAGAGACCCCATATGGTAGGGGGAGGTGGGCATGCTTTCCCAAGGATGACAGCCCAGCCTCTGCCTTTCTTGGCCTCTACCCTGTAGCTCATTTCAGCCTGCAGTACCTTGTAAGACTCATCTGGGGATGAAGTAACAGAAATTTAAAAAACAGTTCCAGTCCTATTTTCAGGGACCCTGCTGTTGAGCTGGATCCTGATTATGTGAGGGTCTGTTCCAAAAACCCAGAAGAAGAACTGTGGAGTCAAAAGGACTCTGGCGTCACACATGCTTGAGTAAAGCAAAACCAAACCAAACCACCACCACCACCACCACCACAACAACAACACCCTTCCTGAACCTCAGTTTTCCCATGTCTTCATCCTTTATTAAAAGTACAGAGGGCTATGGGGCACCTGGGTGGCTCATTCGGTTAAGTGTTTGCCTTTGGCTCAGGTCCTCGAGTCCCAGGATCCAGCAAGCAGCATCAGGCTCCCATATCGGTAGGGAGTCTGCTTCTCTTGCTGCCCCTTATCCTGCTGTGTTCTCTTTCAGTCTCTCTGTCTCTTTCCCAAATAAACAAAAATCTTAAAAAAATAAAAAGTACAGAGAGCTAAATGAGATATGGAAGCACTTGGGACAATCTTCCAGCCCTCTAGCAGGATGGTCTTGTGGGAGGTGGAGTTGGGCTTCTTTTTTGGACTCAAGCTGTTTGTCAGCCCCTCTCCTTTCCAGAGACTATCACAGGGTGTTCTACAGGACTTTTGGGGGACCACTAGGATGTCTGAGATGGGTGGGCCTGGGAGGTATTGTCCACAAAGAGGGAATTCCAGGTGCTTGCTAGCCACTACTCCTGGGAGGCAAGAAGTGATTGGGAGTCAGTTCCAAGGGCTTTGGTGGGCTGAGGGAGCAGCTACCACATCCTCATTACCTTCCTCCAACTTTACTAGCTACTCTTTGCCTTTGCCCCAACCCTACCCTTTCCTGGAAGCAACATTAAACACTAGAGTCAGATTCCTGGCCACAGTACTTGCCTGGCTGTATGACCTTGACAAGTCACTCAGTCTTACAGTGTCTCCATTTCTTTACCTAAAATGGGGATAATGAGAGTACCCCCACATAGGGGAGATAATATGTGTAAAGTGCTTACGGTATTGCTTTGCAAATAATAAATGCACAAAATATTTTAGCAGTTATTACCTCTACTCCTTTTCAAGACTCCCTCCCCTTCCCACCTTTCCTTGTTGATTCTCCAAATCCTCTCCTCCAAAACCAATTCAAAATTCCCCTAGTTCAGGGAGTCTTCTTAGACCTTTTTTCCCAAGGCTTCCTTTAGTTGTTTGGAGTACATTTGCAAATGTGGATGAGTTCCTTTGATAAATATTTTTTGGTTTTCTTATGGGTATTTATGTTTTCTGCCTCTCCACTCAGCAGCAGGGGAAGGGGGGGGGGCGGTTCTAAAGGAGGTGTGTCTCCATCCTCCACCTGGAAGTTCTTCTTGAAAGTGCATTATTTGTTCCCTCTAGCTGGCTGGTGAATGCGGCTGGGCTGAAAGTGTGGCTCTGGATTTGGGAGGTGGAGCTGGTTAGGCTGGAGCTCACTGGGAATTTCTGAATGAGGCTGGGCTGGCCCAGGTCTGGGGTGGTTAGGGCTGTGCCAACAGGCCCTGTTTACCTTGAGGTTAATGACTGGCAGGGTCCAATCAGTCATTTTTACCAGGGATACCAGCTTTGGGTTGGAGGAGGCCAGGAAAGCCCAAAATGTCCCATAGAGCTCAGCCTCTCCCTGCTGGTGGCACTGCAGGTCTGTTTCTTGGACCATTAATGGCCCCAGGCAAAGGGACAATGAGGGCCACCAAACAAAGCTGAGAAGAGAGCAAAGGAGGCTACAGTGGGGAGGACCTCAAGACCAGAGATTAGTCTCCAGTAAGTCTACTCAGGGGTATCCCTCAGCAGTCTGGCAATACAGTATCTATCAAACTTTTTAAAGTGTACACACCTTTTGACTCAGTAATCTAACTTCTAGGAATACTGATACACTCCCACAACTGTGCGTGTATATAAAATTATTGCCATATTGTTTTTGTTAGAAAAGAACTGGCAGCATGGAATGAAATGATACTGTGAAAATTAGTAAAGGGCATCTGACTCTTGGTTTGGGCTCAGGTCATGACCTCATGGGTCATGAAATTAAGCCTTGCATCAGGCTCCACATTCAGTGGGAAGTCTGTGTAAAGATTTTTTTCTGCCCCTTCCCAACTTGCACTCATGCGCTCTCTCTCCCTCTCAAAAATAAATGAATGAATCCTTTAAAAAAATAGACACATAGATCAATGGATCAGAATAGAAAGCCCAGAAATAAACCCATGATTACATGGTCAATTAATCTATGAAAAAGGAGACAAGAATATGCAATGGGAAAAAGTCTCTTCAACAAATGTTGTTGGGAAAACTGGAACAGCAAAATGTAAAAGAATGAAACTGGACCACTTTTTTACACAATATACAAAAGTAAACTCAAAATGAAATAAGACCTAAATATGAGACCTGAAATATAAAAATCCTAGAAGAGAACACAAGCAGTATTTTCTCTGACATCGGTCATAACAATATTTTTCTAGATAGGTCTCCCAAGAAAGGGAAACAAAAGCAAAAGTAAACTATCTGGATTACATTAAAAAAAAAAAAATTCTCCACAGCAAAGGAAACAATAATAAAAAAAAAGACAATCTACCAAATGGAAGAAGATATTTGCAAATGATATATCTGATATGAAGTTAATATCCAAAATATTTAAAGAACTTACACAACTGAACATCAAAAAACCCCAGAATAATTCAGTTAAAAATGGGCAAAAGATATTTCTCCAAAAAAGACATACAGATGGCTAACAGACACACGGAAAGATGCTCAACATCACTAATCATCCGGGAAATGCAAATCAAAACCATTATGAGATATCATCTCACACCTGTCAGAATAGCTAAAATTGAAAACACAAGAAACAACAAGTGTTGCCTAGGATGTGAAGAAAAAGGAACTCTCGTGCACTGTTGGTAGGAATGCAAACTGGAGTAGCCACTGTAGGAAACAGTATGGAGGCTCCTCAAAAAATTGAAAATAGAGCCATATGATTCAGTAATTCCATTACTGGGTATTTACCCAAAGAATACAAAAACACTAATTTGAAAAGATATATGTACCCTATGTTTATTGCAGCATTATTTGCAGCCAAAATATGGAAACAACCCAAGTGTGCTATCTATAAAAGAATGGGTAAAGAAGAGGTGGTAAACACACACACACACACACACACACACACACACACAGAGGAATATTACTCAGCCATAAAAAAGAATGGAATCTTGCCATTTAAAACAACATGGATGGATCTAGAAGGTATAATGCTAATTGAAACAAGTCAGTCAGAGAAAGAAATACCTTATGATTTCATTCATATGTGGAATTTAAGAAACAAAACAAATGTTCAAAGAAAGAAAGAGACAATTTTAGTATATGTGCTGCTGAAGCGAGCACAAAGAAAGAAAGAGACAAAAACCCAAACTCTTTACTATAGAGAACAAACTGGTGGTTACCAGAGGGGAAGTGAGTGGGGAGATGGGTGAAATAGGGGAAGGTGGGGCACCTGGGTGGCTCAGTGGGTTAAAGCCTCTGCCTTCGGCTCAGGTCATGATCTCAGGGTCCTGGGATTGAGCCCCATATTGGGCTCTCTGCTCAGTGGGGAACCTGCTTCCCTCTCACTCTCTGCCTGTCTCTCTGCCCACTTGTGATCTCCATCTGTCAAATAAATATATAAACTCTTTTAAAAAAAAGAGATAGGGGAAGGAGATTAGGAGTACACTTATTGTGATGAGTACTGAGTAATGTATAGAATTATCGAATCACTATATTGTATACTTGAAACTAATATAACACTCTACGTTAATTATACTGAAATTCAAAAAATTTAAAAATTTAAAAACAAAGAATTTTGACCTGGTAAATACACATTTAGACAAGTAAGGAAGTATTCTAGTTCAGGATGGGAAAAATCCAGGATGAGATTTGTCTTTGGTAAGACAAAAAATTGTTCCTATAAAAAGGAACAATTAATAGGAGAGGTGTTGATATAAGAAAGTACCATGTGAAGAAAAAGTTTCCAATTAGAGCTATGCAAGAATGGACATTCTGAGGACATAGGAACTTCTACCACTGGACTGCTGAAGAGTCTAGATGACCACTTTCCAGATATGTTGTAAGAGAGATCTCTCCAGAGTGAGGGTTGGACTCAATGAGCTATAAGATCCTTCTGACTTTAAGATGTTAGGGTGAGGGGCGCCTGGGCGGCTCAGTGGGTTGGGCCTCTGCCTTCGGCTTGGGTCATGATCTCAGGGTCCTGGGATTGAGCCCCGCATTGGGCTCTCCGCTCAGTGGGGAGCCTGCGTCCCTCTCTCTCTCTGCCTGCCTCTCTGCCTACTTGGAATCTCTGTCTGTCAAAAAAATAAATAAATAAATAATTTTAAAAAAAGATGTTAGGGTGATTTTACCTAGGAGTTTGTTTCCATAAATCGTGCTCTAAATTTTTTATCATATTCAAACATTGTCTTATTTTTTATTTATTTATTTATTTTTAAAAAGATTTTATTTATTTATTTGACAGAGATCACAGTAGGCAGAGAGAAAGGAGGAAGCAAGCTCCCCACTGAGCAGAGAACCCGATGCAGGGCTTGATCCCAGGACCCTGGGATCATGACCTGAGCTGAAGACAGAGGCTTTAACCCACTGAGCCACCCAGGTACCCCTCAAACGTTGTCTTATTTAACATTAATATTTTACTTATTTAACAAAGAGTGATTTTTCAGAAAACATAACCAAGCAGAAAAATGTGCCATTGTCCCTCTCTGGAGTAGTGTCTGCTTGAAATGACCTCTGTGATGGTTAATTTTCTATGTCAACTTGGTTAGGTTATGGCATCTAGTAGTTTGGTCAAACAGTAATCTAGATGTTGCAGTGAAATTACTTTGTAGGTGTAATTAGCATTTAAAATCTGGTGACTTTAAGAAAAAAACTTCTAAGAAAAAAAAAGAAAAAGGCTTGTAATGCCCCTATAATGCCTCTGTAATGTTGATGGGCCTCATCCAATCAGTTGAGGACCTTAGGAGAAAAAAAAGGGAGGTTTGTCAGAAAAGAAAGAATTTCGGGGGCGCCTGGGTGGCTCAGTGGGTTAAAGCCTCTGCCTTTGGCTCGGGTCATGATCCCAGGGTCCTGGGATCGATCGAGCCCCGCATCGGGCTCTCTGCTCTGCGGGGAGCCTGCTTCCTCCTCTCTCTGCCTGCCTCTCTGCTTACTTGTGATTTCTCTCTGTCAAATAAATAAATAAAATCTAAAAAAAAAAAAAAAAAAAAGAATTCTGCCTCAGGACTGGAAGAGAAATTCCATAAGTCTCCAGTTGCCAGTCTGCCTACAGATAGCAGACCTGCCAGACCCCACTATCAGAGCCAATTCCTAAAACCAAATCCTATTACATATAAATTTTCTGAGTGCCAATTATGTACTAGACACAGTATTAAGCACTCTACATAATTTCCACCCTAATCTTTATATCAACACTTTATACTGAGGAAACTGAGGATTAGAGGGGTTAGGTAATTTCCTCAAGGTTTTAAAATTTTTTTTTTTAAAAGATTTTATTTATTTATTTGAGAGAGAGCATGAGAGGGGAGAAGGTCAGAGGGAGAAGCAGACTCCCCATGGAGCTGGGAGCCCTATGTGGGACTCGATCCCGGGACTCTGGGATCACAACCCGAGCTGAAGGCAGTTGCCCAACCAAGTGAGCCATCCAGGCGCCCAAGATTGTAAAATTCTACTTATCTTTCAAGACACAGATTCAACATCACCCTAACCACCCATTCTGGGCTCCTCTCTGTTTTCTTGGCATCTAGAACATTTCTCTGTGTTACATAATACTGATCATGGTGGGTTTACCTGCAGGTCTCCCTCTTTGGCTCACAAGCTCTTCTGAAGGCAGGGATTTGTCTGCCCCTTTGGAAGCCTCAACACCTAGTTCTTCAATGCCCCCTCCCCAAGACTCTCTGTGAATGCTATCAGTACTATCATTGTCCACCTGGGGGGAGCATACCCAGCCGCAGACCCCCTTATGCAGGATGCACAACTTTGGAGGGATAGCCTAATAAAGTCAAACTCCAAAGTGAAAGGAAAGGTCCACACATGCCTCTGTTTACTACCCGCTGGAAGCTGGGACCCACTGTACCAACAGTTTGCACCATCCCTTTGGGATTCAGTTGAAGACTGAGTAGCCATGGTTGACACTAGCTGGGCTGCCCTTGGGGACAATGGGACTGTCCCAGGGCTTTTGCACCTTGAACTCAAAGATTCAGTGAGAGAGCTGATGGAATGAAAACCCAGAGGGGACAGAAAGGATCAGCTGCAAGAGTTCTACTTGAGGAGACTGTTCTGGAATAAGGCTGTATCCCCATGAGGTGAAAGGGGAGGAAGAGAATTCTGCACTAGGCTGAATGAACCCTGCTCCCAACTGGAGTGGGTAATGAGAAAGTCCAAGCAACCTCATTCACAAGCCCCTTACTTCCAAACCTTCTCTTGGTTGTTCTAGTCTTCCTATATCACTTCTAGGGATAAGGTGAGCTGGGGGTATGGACAGGTGAGGGGCTCCTACATCAGTGTGTCTAACCTGAGCTCAACACAGAGATTTTAGACCAAGTCTCTGTCTGTAGTACAGACAGGGCAGTCACAGAGGGTCTCTGCAGATACTCTCCTACTTCTCTTAATTGAAGCTACCAGGAGGCAGAAAGTATGTCTTGGGCGGGTGGTCATGGCAGTACTGGGGGCAGCAGGGAAGAGGCAGGAGAGAATCCAGTCATGTCAGAGCACTTTGAGAGGGGTAGAACAGGGGAAGGAATGAGGGAATGACACAGTATTGCCGATGACTTAAATTTTGAGCAAACAGATGAGAGAAGAACAAGTAAGGGAGGCACCTGGAATCATTTATCCAGAGAAAATAAAAATATTTTCATAAGCTTCACTGACATATAAGAAGTGACATGCCCAAGATTACATGCAATTCCCAGTCTTTTGACTATACACACTGCCTCCTCAAAGCTAAAAGAATTAATGATGGAAGGTGAGACTTAAGAGGCATATGAGGATATTCCTTCAGGGAGGAAAATAAGAAAAAGAGAAAGAGGAAGAACAGCCATGAAGGAGGGATGCTCTGGCCTCTTCTCTCAGGAAAAGCCATCTAAGCATGGATCCTTTTTCCCATTTGGACCTGGGGCTCTAGGAGGCCCCTGCAAGTTTCTTTCTCCAGGCAAAACTGGGCCACTTATTGAGCCTCTCTTTCCCTTTTGGCTCTGTAGTAGGAAGTGGGGGAAGGACATAGGATGAGACAAATGATTAGCTCTAGGGGAAGACCCCTAAGGGAAGAGAGATACAAGCAGAGGAGGGGTAGAGGGTCAGTGAATCAACAAGTGTAATTGAGTATATATCATGTGCCAGCCCCAGACCACACAGGATGTATGAACACTGTGTCTTCCATGTGAGCACATTTATTATAGGAAAGGGTGTAGGGAAGGATGGGAGAGGGGTTGCTAAAGAAAAGGACAGAGGGAGTAAAGAAATAGAGGGAAGAAGAGGAAAGAAGTGCAGAGTTGTTAACGTCTAATAACTCACATTCTAGTTATAGCAATAGGGCAGCTGGCTAAAAAGTGAGCATCCCTGGAAAGAAGTTAAAAAGAATGTTTATGGAGGATGCAGGAAGGCCTGGAATAGAGGAACTGGGCTAGGGTGGGTTTTCTTCTCCTCTTCTTTTTCTTCTTCTTTATTTTTTATAAAGGAAAGGAGATTTGAAGGTATTTTCTTTAAGTAGGCTCCACACCCAACATGGGGCTTGAACTCACAACCCTGAGATCAAGAGACATATGCTTTACTAACTTAGCCAGCCAGGTGCCCCTAGAGTGGAACTTCTTCTCACCTGTGGACCAGGCTGGGTTGGCTGGTCTGGAGGAGGCTGTTTTTTTTTTTTAAGAGAGAGAGAGATGGGGTTGGAGGGGCACAGGGAGAAGGAGAGAGAGATAATCCCAAGTAGGCTCCACTCCCAGTGAAGAGCCTGACTTGGGGCTCAATCTCATGACACTGAGATAATGACCCAAGCTGAAATCAAAAGTCAGAGACCTAACTGATTGAACTACCCAGGTGCCCCCTGGAAGAGATCCTTACGCAGAGGGTCGCACTAGTCCTTGAGCTCCATGGGAGCCGATCTGGGCCTGGCAACCTTGAAGGGCCAGGGTAACCCCAGGTCCAGGAAGGCCCAGTGTCCCTGGGGTTCCTTCAAGCCCATCAGTCCCAGTCCCGAGGTATCCACAGTGGTCTTGGGAGTCTTCATGGCAAGGAAGTCCTGAGGTCCTGGGGGTTCTGGAAACCCTTGGCAACCAGGGGGACCAGGAGGTCCAATTCTATCTTGCTCCTGGAATGAGAGGCAGGAAGGATGGTGGTGAACCACAGAGCTGGCAATGTATATTTTGGGTGTGGGGGACTCTTGTAGGGAAAGGCAATGCAGCCAAGCCAGAAACTGTGATGGAATAAAATGTGTACATGGGAAAGTGCCCATGGCCCTGGAATTATTTAGAGATTTTTGAGATATCCTGGGGGAGAGACATTAACTGAATCACCCACAGAATCATTAATTCTGGGTTCAAGGCCCTATTACAGTACTTGGACACACATATAGAGGATGTCTTAGAAGGAATCTGGGTTCTCAGTTTGAGATTCCTGTTGCCAACTTTGCCCCAGCCCCTGACTCAAAGGACTCAACCAGCCTTCTACCCAAAGAACACTATCATTTCTCATCCATTGACCACTTACCCATTACCTTCTCTACTTACGTACCATTCATCTAGCCCCATCCACCACTTACCCTCCCACCCACGAACCATCTACCTGTTTTTCCACCCACCCCACCGTCTACTTACCACTCACCTCCCACCACCCATACACCGTCTACCCTTTACCTCTGGTCTGACTTCTCCCTTCAAAAATGAGGCTGATCTGGGGCTACAGGGATGTGCTAAGAGGCTAGGGATAGCTGGGGGCCCTGGAGGATTAGGGGGTCCTGGGCTCTCCATAGGCCCCTTCTCATCAGTAGAGCCAGGAGTCTAGTCCTGGGGTGCTCCTCTCCCTTTGCTTTCCCTGTTGGGACAGAAGGGCACGTAATAGAGGTAGAAGTGGGAATGGGAGAGTGAGTTTTCTAGGTCGGTCCAGTTTCTCAATCTTCCTTCTGTTCCCCTATCCCACCCCCACTGTCATCCCCAAAGTTCCCAGAGTTCCTGAAATTCCTACCCAGACAGGAATTTACCTGACATTCAGGGGGTCCAACAAAACAGACACATCTAGAATATATGACAGGAGCAGAGTTGGATCTCCTTGGAAGAGAGGAGATTCAAACTGGCTCTTAGATTACCAACCTTCTCATTGTACAGATGGGGAAACTGAGGCCCAGAGAGAGATATAACTGCGGGTGGCAGCAATGGGGCAACAAGCTGGTCTGGAGGATGGGGTGAAAAAGTTAGTATGTCTCCTAATGTGGTGGGGAATGTGATCACCTGGACCAATCACATTTTTTTTTAAAGATTTTTTAAATTTATTCATTTGAAAGAAAGAGAGAAAGGGGAAGAATGAAGGAGAGGAAGAAGTGACCTGGAGCTGGATCTCATGACCCCCAGGATCATGGCCTGAATCGAAGGTAGACGCTTAACTGACTAAGCCACTCAGGCACCCCTGGACCTGTCATCTTCTACACAGTTCTGAAATTGGCGTAAATCCCAGAAAATGTCCTTGGGAGGTGTGATGTTGTGATAAGAAATATTTTGGTCTTTCTTTGATCCTGGCACAGAGCTAAAACGCTTGGAATTTCCGAAGCGATCAGAGCCATAAATGTGTCTTTTGTTATGTTAATGAGGCAACTTTTAGAAAGCCCCTAGGTAACCTGGGGATGGGGGCTGGTTGCCAGGGAGCCACCCCAGGGATCAGAGAGTGGGAACAGTTCCAAAACCCTACCTCTGAGGAGGGGAGAAGTGCTGGAAATTGAGTTCAATCACCAATGGCCAATGATTTAATTAATCATGCGTCTGTAATAAAGTCTCCATAAAGAATGGGGTTCCTCCTCTCTTTCTGGGCCCCACCCGAAAGTCTTCTATGATTCCGATACCAATTCTGATGTGTGGGTTTTCCAACACCATCAAACAATGAGTTCTCTGAACCCTGTCCACTGGGATCCCTGTACCATTCCTTAATGAGAGTCAGGGTGGGGGTAGTGGGAGAGGACAGACATTCCTAGGAGCTAGCTGCTTCCCTACCTCTGACTTTGGTTTGTTAACCCCAGGGATCTGATCTGAGGAAGAGGTCACCTGGAGCTGCAGAATGAGTGAATGAAGGAATGAATGAATGGAGAGGGGGAGTCTGGATTGTGAATCTTTGGTCTCATAACTATCTATAAATCTCTCCCATCTCTCCAAGTTCTTCATTTCATCACATCTACTCATCTTTCTCTGCCTTCCATCTCTGTGTCCTACTCCTTATTCAGTCCCTTCCTCTCTTGGCCTTATTCTCTCCCCTTCTTTCTATCCTTCCACCTCAAAGGATCATAGAATCTTAGAATCAAAAAAGGTCACAATAACGACACCAATCATTGGTAACCTGTTTTCAGGTATACATATCCTGACACTTATATAGGTAGTAGCCTCACCCAATGCTCCTTAATAGCCTTTTAGGGTGAAGTAGGGACTGACATCCCTATTTTTACAGATGAAGAAATTGAGGATCATCATGGTGAAGAGAAAAGCACATGGTACATGGCTTATAAAGACGGAGCTGGGATTTGAACCCCTAGCTTTGACTGCAAGACTAGAGCTCTCTGCCTCACAGCTTGTGTTCTCTAACCTGAGGGCAAAATTCTCCATTGCAGGCAGCCTGCCTTTCCCCTGGCTTGGGGCCCAACTTCTCCTGCTTTTTAGATCATAAAGATTGGGTGGGGGTGAGGAACAGATTGCACAGATCTTGAAGATTACTGGCTCCAAACATCAAGCCTCTGGAAACAGTGATGACTGAGTGGGTGAGGGTGGGAGGAATCCAGGTTTCAGGAGAGGCAAGGTGGAGGCTATGTGAATTAGGGGCTCCAGGCAGGATGGCCCTTCTTTCTGGGCTCACTCAGCCTGTCCCTTTGCCCTCAAGTTCTCTCCAGCCCTCACTGGCCATCTATAGGACTCTCCCTACCTCTTTGGGGACAAGGAAAATCAAAGACTGCAGCAGAAGAGGGCCCTGGCATGGGCAATGTGGCTCTCTCTGAGACCCTCTCTTCCCACAGGTGGGGCTAGATCTGGGTTCTAGGCTGCGTCACCAGCATTCCAATGGAAGGTACCAGAATGATGAGATTTTTGCTAGAACTGGGCAGGCAGGGAAGGCACAACAGCCTGTGGGAGCACAGAACCCCGAAAACTGGGGCTAGGAAGATAAGAGCTTCAGCTGCAAAAGGGCAGGCCAGCAGGAGCAAGAGGTGCTATTTGGGTTTGGGCAAAATTCTTCAAGGCTATGGTGCCTCTGGAGGTGGTGTGGGGGTGCCAGTTGGAGCCTGGACAAATGGGTTCAAAGCACATTTAATTGCATGTGGCCTTAAGCCAGTCTTTTTACTACCTGGAGGACCATCTATACAATGGGTCTAGGTTACCATGGTGATAATAATACTAATAATGGCTGGCATGGTTGAGCCTTACTCTGTGGCGGGCCCTGTGCTCAGTGCCTCTCTGCATTATTTCTGTAAGTTCTCATACAGCCCTATCAGGCTGGGCTGCCATTAGCCCTCCTTCACAACCGAGGGTATTTAAGGATAAGAGGGAGGGTGTCACTTGGCCAAAGTTATAGAGCAGGTAAATGGCAAATCCAGGTTTCAGTGCAGGCATTTTGGCTCCAAGCTCTTCATCTCACTCACTTGATTGGTCATGGCTGATGACCAACACCTTCTGGGTACTTCCTATATAGTAGGCACTATGGTAAGTGTTTTATACAGATTCATTCATTTAATCATTATAGCCACTCTATATAATAGTCAGTTAACGTGAAAGCTGAGGATTCTGAGGCACGGAGAGGTGTGCTAACTTAGCCTAAACCTACTGCCAAGAATCCAGTCCAGGCAGGCTACTCGAAAGCCAGCTGTCTTTTAAAAAATAAACAAAGAAGTTTTTTCTTAAAAAAATTAAAGGGCGCCTGGGTGGCTCAGTCGATTAAGTGTCTGCCTTCAGCTCAGGTCATAATTTCCCGGATCTTGGGATGGAGCCCCTCGTCTGGCTCAATGGGGAGTCCTCTTATCCCTCTCTCTCTGCTGCTCCCCTGCTTGTGCTCTCTCACTCTCTCTCTTTCAAATAAATAGATAAATAAATAAGTAAATAAGATCTTTAAAATAATGAAAGTTAAAAATGAAAGTACATACAGAAGAGTGCAGAAATAAGAAATGTTTAGCTCAATGAATGTTCATATGGTAAATATACTATGTAACAAAATAATAAACATCACCTGTACCCCATGAGGCACTTTCTAGTAACTTCCATTCTCCCCAAAAGTAACCCCTATCGTAATTTCTGAACCATAGCTTAGTTTTCCTGTTCTTGAATTCTATGGAAAGACAATCCTACAGTAGCAATCTTTTGCTTGCTTTGTGATTCCTCTATGCTGTTGGTAGAGCAATAGTTTATTCAACTATAGATTTATCCATTCCACTGTTGATCCCAGTGTTTGGCTATTCTGAATAATGCTGCTATGACCACTGTATATGTGTTTTGGAATACAAACACGCACACACACATGCATACATTTCTAGTGGGTATATATCTCAGGGTAGAATTGTTGGTTGCTTTCAAGCAGTTGTACAACTTTGTTTTCTTACTGGCATTATATGAGAGTCCCTTATTTCATACTTGGCACTGTCAGTATTTAAAATTTTTACCAATCTGGTGGCTATAAAGTGGTATCTCAGTATGTTTTTTCATATCTATTTATTAAATGAGGTGAAAGCAAGCACTCTGTAAGCTTGTCCTGACAACCCTAGGAGTGCAGGTATCATTCCCATTTTGCAGATGAGGAATAGAGGCCACAGTTGCTCCTTTCCCTTTCCTCTTTCACGATCCACTCACCTTTCCTGGAGGCCCCTTCACCACTTTTCCCAGTAGGGTTGGGAGGCCTGGTTCCCACCAAGTTTGGGAGGCCCTCAGGTCAGGATGTTCTCCTGTGTGAGGAAAAGAGGAAGGCTGGGGTGAAGTGGGCAGGGATGGTAGGACAGAAAGGATGAGGCATAAAGAGGGGTGTGAAGAGATTCTGGCTCTTGGCATGGATGAGGGGGCCAGAAGAGAGGTCTGGAAATAGAGAGAAGGCACGACAGTGGATATTTGTGAATTTTGAGTGCTGGTGTAGAAAGAGGGGTTGTGTAGCCGGGGAATATGAGCCCACGTGTGTATGGATGTTGGGGATTTTTCTGGATCCCAGGACCTCTTTCTGGGGTTTTTGCTAAGTCAGAGGAGTCTGTGGGGTCTCTCTAAGCTTAGAGCCCATTTAAGGGGTCACTCTGGGCTCAGCAGTTCCTTAGTAGAGTCTTTTGGGAGTTTTCTAAGAAGTAGGTAAGAGGTAGGTAACACTTTGTTCTCCATGGTTGGGGGAGTAAAAGGCAGGACCTAGTGGCCCTCCAGAGAATGTGGGAGAAGAACCTGGGGTCTATTCTGATTCTGGGCTTCTGATCTGTCAGGCCAAGAGGCACCCTGGCAAACAGGTATGCTGTTCTTTTATTCAGCAGCTGTCGAGGGGGCTTTCTAACATCTGTCACCCTCCTCCCAGAGTGCCCTCTGTATCGGTACTTTTGCAAGTGTTGTCTGTATAGATTCTCCCAGGTTGTACTTCCCTCTCCTCCCACTCACGCCTTCCTTGAGCCCTTAGCCCATGGCTCACTGGAAATGCTCTGGCAGCAGAGGCAGCCTGGCTCAGGGCACTAAGTCTGTAGCAGGTAGTAAATATATTTATATATATATATATAATATGTATTATATATAATATATTTATAATATGTATTAATAAAATATTAATATAAATATATTAAATCTTGGTTCTATTAATTACTAGCTGTGTGTCCTTTGGTGAAACTCATCACCTTTCTGGGCGGTGACAGAACTCTCAAAGGACCCAACATCATTCCCTTGACTTGCCTCCTACACAGGCTTTGGCTGATGAGTTAATGAGAAAGTGATTCCACGGGTGCCAATTGTCTTGGCGCAAACTCTGGAGTGTTGGGAGCCATGCTGGCCTGGGGTCTAGGACCGTGTAAAGACTCCAGAGGTTCTAGATTCCTCAACTGCCCAAGCTGGAAGGGGGTTCCCAATTCAATGTATTCCCCTCCCCCATTTTACAGATGGAAAACTGAAGCTGAGGAAGGGGAAGTGGTCACAAAGCTGGCAAGTAGTGGAGCTGGTTGGATTGGAGATAAGACACTGAATCCTGCCCAGTCCAACTACAGATGGGCTCTCCTGTTCCTTCTGCATCCTCTGTCTGGGAGTTCATTTCTGGAGCCATATGTCCTGAGGAAAGGACCCAGGCTCTAGCTCCTGAACCAGATTTCCCTGTGCACTGTGGGGTCTCTATGGAGACTCTAGCTCTCTTGATCTGATCTCTCCAAGTATGGGGCCCTGGTGCACAAGGAGGCAGCTGTACTGATGGGCCATTGCTCAGCTCACACCTGGAGTGACTGTGAAGGATGTTCTCCCTGGGGTCTGGACATCAGCAGACATGGAGGGGAGTTGAGCCCCCTACTCAGTTTGGGCACTGTGGGAAGTCCAGGGCAACCAGGGAAGGGCTGGGAAGCCAAAGGTATGGGGAGGCCTGGGGCCTATTTCTCTGCTACCGCCTCCTCCACTCTGACCCCCTACACCCATCTTGCACTCTCTACAATAGTCTTTTGCCCTTGGCATTTGTTTAGGATACTTCTGACAGCTCTTTCAGAAGGCTGTGAAACATAAAGGTTTATCATATAAACTCTGGAGCAGGACTGGTGGGGTTCAGAACCCTGTTCTTTGACTTACTTGCTGTGTTACTTAAGTAAGTTACATATCTTTCTGTGCCTTAGTTTCCCTGTCTTAAAAAGGGGATAATGATAGCCCCTACTTCATGAGATTGTTGTGAAGTGCACTCGTGAAGCACTTGGAACCGACTAGCACACGACTCATGCTCATTAAGTGTTAACCTTCATTATTATGCATATTTTGCCTACTCCATCAGACAAGACACTCTATAGGACAAGCCCATGAGATTGGGGGTAGCTTGAAGGCAGGACTGTCAATTCTCTAAGAAGCCCATCCTGAACGCAGTAGAGTTTTGAAACTGAACAAACAAGGAGCCTAATTAGACTCTAAGCAACAAGCCAAGGAGATTGTGGGCTGGAAGAAGTGGGCGGGGAGTGGGGATCATTCTCACTTCTCCATCCGTAGCATCTTCCTGGCATCCTGAGTACGCAGGAGCTTAGGGACAGACAAGGATGCGAGAGGGAGGCAGGGGTTCTTTTTCTTTTTAAAAAGTTTATTTTCTTTTTTAGTAATCCAGTGTGAGGCTGGAACTCACAATCTCGAAATCAAGAATTGCATGATCTTCCAACTGAGCCACCCCGGTGCCCCAAACAGGTTCCTTTTCTGGTAGAGCCCTGGGCTGGAAAAGATGACAGGGAAGAAAGGCGATGTTTCTGTCTCCGGGGGCTCCTGGAGGTGCTCTCAGTCCTCAAGGAAGCAGCAATCATTTGGAGAAAATCAATGAGCAGCCTCTGTACCCCATTTCTTGGGTTCCAGAACCCTTTCTTATCCATTGTCTCATTTTCTCTTGAAATCATCCTGTGGGGTAAGCCCAATTACCTCTCTTGCTCTTTTTTTCTTATTTTTATGATATGTTTTTAAGGTTAATTTTTTAAGTTATATCTTTGTTTCAGGAGCATGTAAAAAACACAGAAGAACTGAATTCAGATTTTTTTTTTCTCTTTTTAAAATAGAGGATGAAATGACCCTTCCAGACATTAAGTGGGTATCCAAGGTCACATAGCTCTTAAGCAGCTGTGCTACAACTTGAACCCAGGTCTTCTCATTCCAAATCCTGTGCCCTTTATGTAGCCTATCCCCAGGCACCAGCAAGCCCAAGGAGGACACTAAATCTCTAGTCCTCTGAGAGCCTCCAGTCCGCCGGGGCTGGGGGTGGGGGGTGCAGGATGACAAAGATCCTTAGTTTCCAGCAGGGTGGCTGATAGGAAGGAGCAAACACTCAGTGCCCCTGTAGGCTGGACAATTTGCACAATCTAGTCTTTCTCTCTCTTCCCTCCTTACGCTTTTATCTTTCTTATCACAAAGCCCCATTTTCCAGGTAAGAACAGTGAGCTCAGAGTAAGTTGTTTCAGATTCCCCAGTGAGTCCAGTGGCAAAGCTGGGATTAGAATCCAGGTCAGCCTAATGCTAATACCAGTGTTTTTTACTCTAGCGTGGCAGATGGTTGGCTCATCAGTCACCTTTTCTGTGAAGCTTTTCCATGCCTTGGTCGTAGAACTGACCACTTATGCGTCTGGGTCCCCACGGTGCCCCACACGAATGTCTCCCAGGGCACCTACACACTTCTTAGGTTCATTTTATTTATATGCCTGTCCCCCCTCACTAGGCAGTGAGCTTCTTGAAGGCAGAGAGTGATCTTGGTCATCTCTGTGTCCTCAGTATGTAGCACAAAGCCTGCGCAAATCACTGTCCAGTAAATATGTGTTGCACGAATGATGGGGAGGTGCTTGGATGGCCTACTTATGTCTATTTTTCTGCTTCCTTGAAATTATCCCAGACAGTGATGTGGGGTGGTGGGTGGGCACCAGCAGATGGATAGGGGTTGCTGGGGTAGAGGTCTGGGCACCTGTCTCACCTGGAAACCTTTCTAGATTTCTCACACCTGCACTCATGCTTCACCTCAGGTACTTTTCTGCTCTGAGTCCAGCCTCTCCTGCACGCTTTCCTCCGCGTCCCAGTGTCTTTAGCTCTCCCAAGTTTGCTGTCTATGAGGCAAGTCTGGCATTGGTATCAGAACTGTCCTTTCTTTCTTTTTTTTTTTTTAAGATTTTATTTATTTATTTGACAGAGATCACAAGTAGGCAGAGAAGCAGACAGAGAGAGAGGGGGAAGCAGACTCCCTGCTGAGCAGAGAGCCCGATGTGGGGCTCGATTCCAGGACCCTGGGATCATGACCTGAGCCGAAGGCAGAGGCTTTAACCCACTGAGCCACCCAGGCGCCCCAGAACTGTCCTTTCTGATCCCATTTTACTCTCATAAGAGCTTTAAGAGGCAGAATAGGTGGAGATGACCTACCTCTATTTTACAGTTAGGGACATTCAAACTCCAAGGAGTGGTGTCCAACTTCACACAATAAGTTAGTGGCAGAAATGGGTTCAAGATGATTGAGGGGGATAGGGCTGGGGGAAGTTTTCTGAATCAGGGACAGGCTGGGCTTCCCCCAGGGACATGAGGATCCTGGCTCTTTTTGCTGTGCTCCAAGACAGAAGAGACCCCAATATGTCTGCGAGATGGCAGGGAGAGGATTGTACAATCTTGTCCCCTGCCAGAGCTCTCCAGACCTTCTGCAGTCTTGATGATTGCCAGTAGGTGCCGTCAGTTTGCAACTTTTTGGTTCTGTCCAGGCAAGTTCAGCTTCTAGCTCCTCTCTTCCTACTATCACCTGGACAGTCTACACTTGGAGAAAGTAAGAGAGGGCCTAAAGGCTGTGAGACTGAAATGAAAGACTGCTGCCTTGGGAAAGGAAGTAGGAAGCAGGAAAACAGTCTCTGATCTGCACTTGGCTTGGCTGCCTTGCCGCTTTCTAGGCTAAGTCAAGCCAAGCCAAGCCAAGCCAAGCCAAGCCAAAAAAAAAAAAAAAAAGTCCATAGTGTGTCACTGATTGTGCCCTGACAGGCACTCTTACCCTGAAACCAGGTCCAGGACAGGAGAAGCCTTTGTGGGGGAGGACCGGTGAGTACCTGCGGGACCAGAGAGAGAACCTAGGAGATGGGTCTCTACTCAAATGTTACTCCAGGTCTCTCTGGATCGCAGCAGGACTGAGGGAAGGGTGAGGGAAACAGGCACCAATAGGATATCACAGAGGGCCTAGCCAGCCCCACGCACAATGCTGGCTGAATTAGAAGGCACCCCTTCCTCGAAATGCTTGACTGCCCTCTGCTGGAAAACGGTCTTAACAGCTACACAAACCTACAATGCCCACAAGAGAAATGTTGCCCCCTGGAGTTGTGCTATGCACAGTTTGCACACTGAGAGTGGCAATCTCCCCAGCCAGTCCTCCTCTGGGGAAGGAGTTGGGCAGTAGAAGCAAGCATCCTGGAGGAAGAAGAGGCTGGGCACCTCCTTCTCCAGGAGTTCGGTGGATTCAGTTCTCAGGAAGGTAGAGCAGATCAGGACCCAGATGAGCCCCGCGGAGACAGGGCGCGCGCGGCCGGGGCGGGGAGTTGGAAGGGCAAGTGGGAAGAGAGCTTACTAACTTCTTAGGGCCATGAGGCCCTTCTGGGTCCCTCGTTGGGTGCTTGCTTCCCTTTCCCCGCTTCACCCGACTTGGTCTCCAGTGGTTGGGACTGGAAGCACTGGGGGGGGGGGGAGGACTCTGGCCCGGGAGACTGAATCGCGGAGCCGGGAGTCTGGGCTAGGAGGTCGCGTTCTTGGAGGGCGGGGGGTGGGGCTGCAGCCGCCTTGGAGGGGAAGGGGAGGAATCCTCCAAGGTCGGAGGAGGGGTCCAAAGAGCAGCCCCTTGGCGTCTCCTCTCCTTTCTCTCCCCTCCCAGACTCCGGTTCAGAGGCGCTCTCGGCGCCTACCACGGCTTCCAAACTGCTCCGCTTCCTTCTGCGGCAGAAAAGGACTTTCAGATGTTGTAGCGGCGGCGGCGGCGGCGGCGGCGGCGGCGACTCAGGACAGCGCCCCCTCCCCCTAACGGCCGCCTCTCCCTCTCCCCCCGGCGCCCCCGCTCCCCCACCTCTGGGAAGGCTCTGGGGGTGTGGCCAGGGGCCGGTATAAAGTCCGGGGGAGCCGGTCCCAAGCAGCCGCTCAGCCCCCTGCCCCCCCTGCCCCACCGCCCGCTGCCTGGGCCCGGCCGAGGATGCGGCGCAGCGCATCGGCGGCCAGGCTCGCTCCCCTCCCGTCCGCTTGCTAACTTCCCTGGCTCCGTCCCTGTCCGCCCGCGGGGCCGCCCCGTCTCCCCGCGCCCTCCGGGTCGGGTCCTCCAGGCGCGCCAGGCGCGGTCTCCCTGGGTCCCTGCTGCCAGTCTGCGCGCGCGTTCTCAGCTCCCGCGCCCCGCGCCCGCGCCCCCGTCCTAGCTCGGTCATGCTGCCCCTCTGCCTCGTGGCCGCGCTGCTGCTGGCCGCCGGGCCCGGGCCGAGCCTGGGCGACGAAGCCATTCACTGCCCGCCCTGCTCCGAGGAGAAGCTGGCGCGCTGCCGCCCCCCCGTGGGCTGCGAGGAGCTGGTGCGGGAGCCTGGCTGCGGCTGTTGCGCCACTTGCGCCCTGGGCAAGGGGATGCCCTGCGGGGTGTATACCCCTCGCTGTGGCTCGGGCCTGCGCTGCTACCCGCCCCGGGGGGTGGAGAAGCCCCTGCACACGCTGATGCACGGGCAGGGCGTGTGCATGGAGCTGGCGGAGATCGAGGCCATCCAGGAAAGCCTGCAGCCCTCTGGTAAGGTGCCCCTGTCCTTGCGTGCCCTACCTGGTGTTCTCCTCTCCCAGACACCCCTTCCCCTTTCAAGCTAGTCCGAAAAGCCCTTGAAAATCTTTCGTGAGTTAAGGAGACAGGTACCTGGCAGGGCTGGAATGGCATGGGACAGGCTCACCCAGGGAAACTGCTGTAGAGTCCCTAGCAGCCTGTTGCCACCAGCAAGGAAGACTGTCCCAGCCCTCCATCTCAAACCTCCCAAGGGTGCCTATTTGGGAAGAGAGGTCTCGGTGGTAGTCCTGGTTGCTGCTGCAGGAGTGGAACATAGCCTGACCTGGTCCAGCCAGCAGCCTGCAAGTGAGCGGCTTGGGGTCAGATAACTAGAGGATGGGGCTGGCAGGGGTGGCGGCTTTCTGTTCCTGATCCTGGAATGTCCCTCATCCTGGCCACACTTGAAACCCAAGGGGTCTAAGAAGCCTTTTGACATTGAGGTGGGGTGGAGTGGAGTGGGACATGCAGATCAGAGGGGCTTTGGTGGTGGGGGGCATCAGAGTTGCCCCTCCCCAAAGCCCCTAGGCAGCTCACTTAGCTGTTTGAGAGGTATTGGGAAGACAGAGGTCTCTCTGCCAGGCCTGGGCACCTCATCCTGCTCTGGTATATGGGCACCCCGCTCCTCTCCCCTGGCAGGTGTCATCTGAGGTGGCGGAAGAGAAGCAAGTCTTGGCTCCCAGCCCAGAGCTGTAGAAACCTAACGGTGTGGGATAGGGAGTAGAGAAAGGAGAAAGAGGGGGAGAGAGAGGGAGAGGGGGAGGTGGGAGAGAGGGGGGGGGAGGCCCTTTGCTCTAAACTCATTCTTACACTTTCTCTTTTTCCATTTTTTCAGTGAGCCTCTCAGTTTCTCCTTCTAATCGTTCTCAGTCTTTCGTATTCTTTTGTTATTTCCTGCGACATCTCGCCGTCTCTAGTTTCACTACCAACAGGCCCGAGTTCTCCTTGGTTCTCCTTTCCCCAGTGTCTTCTGCCCGTTATCAGTTTCTCTTTCTCTACGTTGTTCCCTTTCTGCTTTTGTTGTCCTGCTTCTCTCACTTTCTCCTCAGCCCCTTTCTGTTGCTCTTTCTCTTTGTGTCTCTGTCACTGTTGCTCGTTCTGTCTTTGTTCCTATCTTTCTGTTACTTTTGGATTCTCTCTGTCTGCTTTTCTGTATCTCTGCCTCTGTTTCTTGTTCCCTCTCTGACTGTTTTGCTCTCCCTGTGACTCTGTCTGTGTCTGTCTCTTTTCCTGGTGCTTGAAGCTTCCATTGTTGCAGTCCGGATGCTGGGACTCTGGCCCCAAGCTTCCTGCCTCGGGTCCCAGACCGTCCACTTCCTCAATCCTCTGCAGCTTGTTAGTGGAGGAAAGCAGGATGCAGGGAAAACAGGAAGGAGGTGGACCCCAGGGGTCTGGGCCTCAGGCCTCTCTGCCCTTCCTGTCCTTAGGCAGTGAGAGATGGGTCAGCAAAAAACATGCTAGGAGAAATGCCAGCCTGGCACCCGACACATCTGGGAAGTGGGGGGCGGGGGGGTGCGGGGGGGGGGGGGGGGGTGGTGGTCCTGAGGGAGTAAGGCACTGATCCTGGGGCATAGATGCTGGAGAGGAGCGGAACTGGTACCAGACCAGACTGGGAGTGAGGGCTGAACCCTTGGCTCCCTGAGTATAATGGGATCTCTTTTCCTTCATATCTCCATCCTCCACTGGCCAGTGCGTATGTATCTGGCACCAGATTAGAATGGGTGCTTCTCCTCTCTCCCTGACTTGAACTCAGGACAAAAGAGCTCTCAGAGGGTCTTGAGTACCCCTTCCTCCCTGGCTGAGCAGGAGCACCTCATCCTGTAGTGGGGGAAAATCTAATCCCCTAGAGGCTTTGGGAGAAATGGTATGAAGTTCGTGATTGCCCTGTGGACATCATGTGAATTGGTCTTTATGTCCCCTTGGGATTACAGGGTCCAGGTCTCTAATGCCCACCCCCTCCCTCCTTGCCTGTCCTCCACCCATGCAGGGTATGCGAAGATCTGGAGAGGGAAAGGGCAAGCCTGGAGAACCCTGGGGAAAACTTGGTACCGACTCGGCAAGCTGTGTCCGTGCCTTCTCACCTCCTAGTCATCACAGAAGCTTCCCCTGCACCATGTGAAAGGTGCCCCCTAGAGTTGTGCAACAGCCCTGCAGGGTCTCTGGTGTGACAAGATGGCCAGAGCTCAGCCCTTATCCCCACTATTCTCTCTAACCTTTCACTGTCAATAGGCCAGTGTCCCTCCTAGGTCCCCAGACTTGGACCCTCTTGCCTTGGGAATAGTTTGGCAGAGAGTATCAGGCTCTTCTTTCTGCCTTTTCCTCTTAGAGCTAAGCTTCAGCAGGTGACTGGGGGCAGACAGTCACTTGGCATGTCCCTTCCCTTGGTCTGCTATGTCCAGCTGCTTACTACGTGCCCCAGGAGCAGGTGTTCTCCTTCCATCTTAAGCCTTTGCCCCTAACCTCTCCAGAGCCCTCCTGTCCCAGCTTTCTGAGCCAGGAAATGTTGTGGGTTAACACTGCTCAGGCCCCCGGAGGTGGGGGTGGGAAGGAACATGTGCGTCAGAAGTCCAAAATTCTGCATCAGTGGACTGACCCTTGACCCATGGAATCTGGGGGAGTGGACAGTACGAAGATCGGTGCTTGGACTGGGGAGCTCCTAAACTGTGCTCTTGGGTCTCTCTGGGACAGGGTGAGGGCACAGACAGACTGGGTTAATTTTTAGTCAACGCAGCAAATATTGTCCCCCTTACTTCAGTACTGGGAATTCAGTCATGTCATGGGAACAGGGCCTTCCCAGAAGTTCTGTGCCTTGGGGGAGGTAGGGGGAGGAGCATGGCTGCTTAACATTTTTTCTTTAGTATTGGCAAAGCCAGAATTATTGGTGCCTCGGGTATCAGGAGTCTTTCCATTTAAAGACATAGGAGCTGCAGGGATAAGTCCTCCTTCTCCTCCGCCCAGGCTGCTGCATTTCCTCATCTGTAAAATAGAGATGACAACGGGACCTGCCTCACAGGCTTGGGGTGTCTGGCATGGAGTAAGAGCTTCATCAGTTAGAGCCATGATGAGGATGGTGAAGAAGAAGAAGAAGCTGAGAAGATTTTGGTCCAAACTTAAATCCTCCTCTGATGCTGGGATTTTTGAGGGACATTAGGGCAACTGAGCAAAGTAGGGGGACATTCAGAGTTGTTGAGGGGGGTGGGCAGGAACTTGGTCCTTTTTGATGCTGTAAACAAGGGAAGAACAGATCAGCTTTCCTTCAGTCTGAGGCAAGCAGTGTGGCATGATGGTGAAGGGGACGCCTTCTGAACTTGACCTTGAAGTAAGGGCTGGGTACTTGGGATGGATGATCTTGGTTTCTCTAGAGAGAGTCCAGGGGAAGAAAGAAAAAGCCTTTCTTGCAGGGTAGGAGGGGTGAGCTGAAACGCCTGTGTCTGGGTGGCTGGGCCCACCTACGTCACAGCCTCACCCTGGGTGTCTTGAAGGGGATGGGGGCTGGAGTTGAGGAGGAATCATGGGGTTGGAATCAGGCTTCCATTAAGAGGAAATCCTCTAGCTTTGACCATGAACTTTTCAGCCATTGGTGCCAAAGCTGTGAAGTCTTTTCTCTGTCTGGGCACCTAGTTGCTAGAGCAAAGACCAAGGTTTGCACTGTGGTTGCATGTTGTTGGCCTAGCCCCATGCAGCGGCTGGAAGAGATGACCTGGCCCACCTTGGAAGTCCCACCCTCTAAATAAGCCTTCTGGAAGTCCGAAAGTCAAATCTTTCAGGGGACTGGGTCTGACTCGGGGGGGGGGGGCCCACAGGGATTGAGGGCTCCACCTGGGTGAGCACGACCAGAGGGATGGAATTCCTGAGTGAGCGGGGAAGTAGCAAGAATTTAGCCAGCTTTGGAGAGTGGAAGGTTAACATTTTTCAGAGGCCCAAGGCTACGATGACCCTCACCCTCCCAAACCCAGTGTCTAGGGGTGGATCCTGGGGTGGATCCTCAGTCCGCCTGCTAAGCAAGGCTGAGCAAGGAAAAGTTACAGATTAAATGGAAAGTCAACAAGCGATGGGGCAGGCAGAGTGCCCTGCCCCCAGTCTCTGTGTCTCTGCCCAGGGCAGGGTCGAGGTGCCCAAGTGTATGTGGGTGTGCCTGTGTGGACCAGTGCCCGGACACGTGATTGTTTGTATATGTTTGTGGTTCTTGAATCCTGGCCTGTGTCTGAGTGGGAAGATACGGATATACTCTGTGTATCTGTGTGCCTGTGAGAGTAAGTGAGCTGCTACTCTTCCTCTCTGGTGTATTCTTCCCTGAACTTAGACTCGAGGTAGGGACAGACCGGGACCAGATCTGCAGAGTGGCAGAGCAGCTGGAAGTTGGCTTGCTTGCTGTTAATGAAGGACTGATCTCCTCTGTGGAGTGCTCTTTTGGTGGGGTGAAACAGTCTGGTCTTGGACAGGAAGGGTCCGAGTATGGCATGGATGCGTATCTGGACTCAAGTATGTGTATTTTGGAGGCTTGTAGGATTCTTCAGTTCTTCAAAAAATAAAAAAGGAAGTTGGCCTAGCAACAACAAAGAAGTGGGGAAACCAAGGAAGGGGAGGCCAGGCACACTGCCTGCTTAGCTTTCCCAGATAACCCCCTTAGTGTGACATGGGGCCCTACCCACACAAGAGCATAAGCTATGCTTCCAGCCTTGCCCTATGGCCCATAGAGCTCCAGGTTTCAGTGAGAGAGAGAAAGAGACAGCATCCACAATCAGAGAGAGAGGGAGAAAGAGAAAACCCCAAACAGACTATGTGCTGAGTGCAGAGTCCTACCCCTACTTGGGGTTTGATCTCACAACCCTGAGATCATGACATAAGCCTAAACCAAGAGCCAGATGCTCAGCTGCTTAACCAACTGAGCTACCCAGACGTCTCCAACAGTTGTTCTCCTTAATCATGCCTCCTAAGTTAAGGGAAAAAATATTCCATATATTCATTAATAACCCCCAAGAGTTAGTCATTTGTGAACTTCAACTCATGGAAACTCAATGTTGGAAAGCCTAGCTGCGGTTATATTTCTACTCCAGATCTCTAGGTTCTTGAGGCCTTTACCACTCTGATGGGCCACACTTTCAGGATGGGAGACTCTCTACCTCCGTTTGTTAAGAAAACTCTTGCTTACTTCTTGAACCTGAGAACATTCTGCCCACTTACCAAGAGAAACAAGTGTTATTGTGCAAAGTAGTGCTTCCCTTTATGGCCATGAAAAGAAAGCAAGCTTAAAGGAAAGACCAAAACCTTTTCCAGGTTCCAAGGGTGCCGCTTGAATTAGCATCATGGGCTGTGGCACATGAGTCCTTGTGATTCCTTCCAGTCATTTCCGGGTAAAATGGTGGTGCTTTTGTCCATGGCTCAGTTCAGCTCAGCCTCTGTTGTTTCAAAATTTGGCTCTAATTCTTTTATTTCTTCCATTTCCTCTTCTTCTCCATTATCTACCTCCAGCCTACACCCCTGCAACACTGTGAGCCCTCCAAAAGTCTTATGCTTTTGTGCAAGGTGGATGCAGGGGCAGGGATCGCTGGCTATTCTGGGCCTTTTGGCCAGAAAGTTTCCTTGGGAGGGTCTTTAGGGTAGAGCCTGGATCCCAGATCATTTCTCTGGTTCTGACCAAGGGTTTGGGGTCCGTCTTCTTACGGCTCCCTTGACAATCCTGGTCTTCCGAAATTTACCCACATCTTTTACTGCCCACATCGCTGGGAGGTCTTGCTATAGTGGATACTCCTCGGTTGACCCTTAAGAACTTGATGTCATCTCTGAGACGAGTCCCCTCTGGACTGTCTTTCTTGGGATGTTAAATATGCAGAAGGACAGAGTATATCTATCTGCTTCATTTATTTCCTTACCTTTGATTCTTTCTAAACCCGCCCTCCACCCATGACAAAACCTTCCCATCCTTGGTGACTCAATTTTATCAATAACCTTTGGGTATGGAATCTTGACAAAGACTTTCTCCTTGCCCGGTTTCCCTTTATCTACTTGCTTCCCCCCCACACCGCCAGAACTAGGAGAATAAAAAGAGAACTAACCCCCCAACTAACTTTGGCTAGACGGAAAAATACCATTTGACCCAGAGGCAGCTCTGGGACTGCTGCCATGCGTGGAGGAACCTGCTAACTCCTCAGGAAAAAAATCCTGACGCAAACCAGATGTAACCTTCTGTCTGGCTGCCAACATCTGGAATGCTGGCAGGGGCTTTGCATTCAGGCCAGCAGCAAGCTGCCAAGCCCAAGCATTTTAGAGGTGACTCTGATCTGCAGAGAGGTCTTGCAACCTCTTTCTCCAGCTCAGCCCTGAATCCCCGTTTTGGCTGTCTGGAGGTTGGAATAGTGGTTAGGATTCTGGGACTTTGGGATCGGGTTATTCTTGAGTTCAGATAGAGTCTTCAGGAGATCCCAGGGAGAGTGTGCAGGTCGAGCCTCACCACCCCCATCTCCACATCCCCAGTGCCCTGACTCTGGGCAATAGACATGGACTTCGGATGGAGTCCAAAGTCTAAGGATGGAAGAAATTGGGGTGGGGGAACTGAAGGGAGGTGTGAGGGTGTTTTTGGTCCTGCAGCCACACAGTGGGTAACACACGCACGGACTCACACTTTCAGATGTAGACATACACACCCACTCCTGCTTCTTCTCTCCTGTTCAGCCAGTGGGGAGAGCCTTTGGGGCCAGATTTCTCATCACTCATGGAAATTCTGATTTTGGCCATGTGGAAGAGGGGTAGCAGAGCCAACAGACCTGAGGATCCCCTGGTTGGCTCAGCCAGATGCTGAAAAGAACAGGACAGGAGACAGGAAAAGAGAGCAGACGGAGTGGGGGATGGTAGGAGGAGCTGAATGGAGGAGGGTGTGAGATCTGGTGGGGAGGCTCCTGCCTGCCTTAGACCTCCCTGCAGGGCTCAGGGGACACTCCTGTTGTCTGCGCAGCTGCAGCTGGTGACTCATCTGAGGGCTGGCCTGGGTGGGGTGAGGGACAAGTGAAGGACTTTAAGAAGAATATTCTCCTGAGGAAATCCCGGGAGAATGGGGAGGAGACGAGGGTGTTGCTTTCATTCCCCCCCCCCGCCCCCCGCCGCAACTCCAAGGTCCCCTATTCTTTCCCAGAACCAGGCTGGAGAATCCCCAAGAGAAAAGCAAGGTGGGAGGCTGGGTGGGTGTGCTGCCCTGTCCTTTCCCAGTGCTGACCTCTCCCTATCTCGGCCTGACTGCAGACAAGGATGAGGGTGACCACCCCAACAACAGCTTCAGTCCCTGCAGCGCCCACGACCGCAGGTGCCTGCAGAAGCACTTCGCCAAAATTCGAGACCGCAGCAACAGCGGGGGCAAGATGAAGGTCATCGGGGTGCCCCGGGAGGAAGCTCGGCCTGTGGTGAGGACCTCTGACCTACAAATGCACATGTGCACACCCTTCCCCACTAGATCTGGATTATGTTCATTCAGCAAATGTTCACTGGATGCCAAACTGTGTGCAAGAGGCACCTAGAATGCATCATCAGGACCCAAACAATCCTCATTCCTTTCCGTGAACTTCCTTTCCTGTTCATCAGTTCTACATGTTGCTGCAGTGGAAGTAATTGTTAAGTACTGAAATACTTCCGTACTGGTGTGTAAAAATAGTGGTTGCTCCAAGCTTCCTGGTGTTTCTTCTCTTGGATTCTCCATGCAGACTTTTTCAGTAACTAAGGGGTTAACGCTGGCCACAGCAGGGGGCCTGGAGACCCTGCCCCACAGTCTGGCTAATGTCCTTTCTGATGAATGGTTCTGATGGATCCATGCCCAGCTCTTACCAAGTTGTTGATTGTATGATGTCCGCTATCCCTCCTGCTTAGAAATCATTCCCTTCCCAACCATCTCCATTGGTTTCCACAGCCACTTTCCCCTACAAGGTCCCTTCCATTCACACCCTTCCTTTTTAGAAGCTCTTTGGCTCAGGATCCTCTCGTTAGTGTCCTGCTCTGTCCACCAGGGTCCCCTGAACCCTGGGTCCTGCCTGGCCTCTGGGCCTTGAGCCTCCTTTCTGGGCCTTTAGTTCTGATCTGACCCCCAGCCTTGGTCTTCCTGCCTCTCTCCCTTCTACTAAGCGCTTTCATTCTCCCTTCCTCTAGCCCCAGGGCTCCTGCCAGAGTGAGCTGCACCGGGCCCTGGAGCGGCTGGCCGCCTCACAGAGCCGCACCCACGAGGACCTCTACATCATCCCCATTCCCAACTGCGATCGCAATGGCAACTTCCACCCGAAGCAGGTGGGTCTTCATCCCCGCTGGCTCCATCCTGACTTCAGCTCTTGGGGCATGCCTGGTCTCTCCACGAGATGGTCCAGGATGGAGATCTCAGCAAAAGGAACTTTCCCACCTACACCTAACCCCTTGGACCCTCCCCCAGCCTTACAGTTTCAGCTTATTTTGCCTACCGCACTCATTTTGGAGATGAGGAAACTGAGGCCCAAAGTCACAGCGTGAGTTAACGGCAGACCAGCTGTCCTGCCTCCCCATCCAGGGTTATTTCCATCACCTCTGGATCTACCACTTAGCACTCCTGCCAACCTCTACCTCCCCGCACTCTCTCACTCCCTGTACTGTACTCCGTCCTATGAATAGTTCTCCTTTGCCACAGAATGTCTCAGGTTACATTTGGGGATGGAGGGGCTCAGTCGTGAAGATTTAAGGAGGAAATTCAGCCTGCCCTTTCCCCCAAACCACCTGGGGTACAGCCAGGATGGAGGTAAAGCCAGATCTGACAGCTGGGAAAGGGAGCTTTGGATGGAAGCAGAGGAAGGAGTGGGACAGGAGAGAAAATATGAATGCAGGAACCTCCATACTCCCTCATTCCCTTGGAACATGGGTTCCTCTCATAACCCCGCAGGAGGCTGGGATATTCGGCAAGGTTGGCTTGCCTCAGCCCCAACTCTGACCTGTAAGAGGTGGGCTTACTTGGCAGGGTGGCACATCTGGGCAGAGCCTTATACTGGGTGTGACCTGGGGAGTCCTGGCCTGGGTCTTTCTCCAGCTCTTTGTGGGCATAGATACATACATTCTCCCACTCTGTGCTCTATAGATAGATCCACAAAGTGGGCTAGACACCTAGATAGGAAAAGCAGGGCTGCTCCCAGGTCTGCAAATCCCAGGATGGCATGAGGAGGTTATGAGGGCAGAACCAAAAAGGGCCTCTCAAACCAGTGCCAAACCTACCTGCAAGCTTTATCCCAACACGAATTTTATCTTTGTCCCATTTAAAAAAAAAAAAAAATTTCTATTTATTTATTTATTTATTTATTTGAGAGAGAGTGCAAGCAAGTGCAGGGGGAGGGGGAGAGAGACAGGGAAAGAGAGAGAGAATCTCAGGAACCCCACACAGGGCACCATCTCCAAACCCTGAGATCATGACCTGAGCCAAAACCAAGAGTAGATGCGCAGCTGACTGAGCCACCCAGGCAACCCCATCCTTGACCAATTTCTAAAAATGTTTTTCCCTCATTAAAAAGAGTTAATAGACTTTATTTTCTAGAGCAGTTTTAGGTTTCAGAAAAATCGAGCAGAAAGTACAGGATTCCTATCTACTCCTCACCCCCAGTTTCTCCTGTTAACGTCTTGGTTTAGTGTGGTACATATGCTACCACAAATTAAGGAACTAAAATTGGTCCATAAGTTACCTTAGGGTTCACTTTTCGTGTTGTATAGTTCTATGTGTTTTCTTCCCCCAGTTTTTTTCCCACTGAACATTCTGACACTTGAGCCCTTTATCCCTAGACCAATGCTGGCCCCTGAGACAACCTTCATTTCTTGGCCAAGCTCTGTCTACTCCATGAACTCATGAAAGAGCCTCTGCCCTCAGAGGCCATCTGGGATCAGCTGTCTGACTTGAGCTGGGGTGGGACGGGGGCAGACTGCCTGGGAACTGACCTCTCACACCCTTGTCTTGGCAGTGTCACCCGGCCTTAGATGGGCAGCGCGGCAAGTGCTGGTGTGTGGACCGGAAGACGGGAGTGAAGCTTCCGGGGGGCCTGGAGCCAAAAGGGGAGCTGGACTGCCACCAGTTGGCTGACAGCTTTCGCGAGTGAGCCCTGCCAGGAGGCAGGGGGCTCAGTGCCCCCTGCGGCCCCCAGCCCCTAGAGGCTATAGACCTGACCTGGAGCCTGGGTCTGAGTCTTAGCTCTGTCTCTGGCCCAGAAGTTTCCCTTTTTCTGTGTGTGTATGTGTGTGTGCATGGGTGTGCCCTTGGGGTGAGCAAAAGCCTAGTGGTATCTTTGGGCTTAGATAGTCAGAGAGGTCTAAGAGTGGCAACGGGGAGCCCTGGTGTGTCTCCAAATTGATCCTGGATTCATTCATTCAATCATTCATTCATTCAGCCAGCCATCTAAAAACACTTATTGACAACATATACATGCCAGCTCTAGTTTTTTAGTCCTGGGGGCTCTTATATTGACTTTGTTTGATTTGGGCATGTGAGGCCACTTCTTATAAGCTGAGCACAAGCTTGTGGGGGAAGAGAAGTCCCATTTCCAGAATCAGAGAAGCAAAGTAGACATGTACCTTGACTTTTGTACCTTGTACTATTATTGTCCTTCCCCTCAATTTAGTCAGAGGGTAGAGGCCGTAGGGAAAGTGTGGGGTGGCAGATGATTCGATGGTCAGGAGTCCAGACCCACTTCCAAAGCTCAAACCTGCCAGGCTCCCCTTCTTCTCTTCCCCAGGCCCCTCCACCGGGAAGGACCTATAAGACAAGCCCACCTTTGGGTCTGGTGTGTCACATGGTTTGTTGCCTGGCTGCCCAGACCCTGCTGTGGGGGAGGGAAGAAGGTCAGAAGCAGTCATGCGGGATAGAGCGCTGGGGAGGTGGGGCCCATTTCTGAATATTCAGAGTGCGAAGAAAGGATACGCAATGGGACTGCATGTGCCAGATGGAACAGAGGACACACATGCTGGGGGGTAAAGGACTTGTCTAGGGTCTTGCTTCCTCCCCTGTTTGTGGTCACAGTCACAAAGTCACCAGGATGACTCCATCCTTCCAGTGCCTCACTGCCTGTGGCTTTGCCTCCCTCCCTGTACCTCCCTATCCTCCAGGCATTTCTGACTTGACTGGATGGAAGGAGACTTAGGGACCTACCAGTTGGCCATGATGTCTTGTCTTTTTTTTTTTTTTTTTTTTTTTTTTTTAACAAAACAGAACAAAACAAACAAACAAAAAAATCTAGACAATTGTGTTTGGTTGATTTATTTATAATTAGAGACAGAGATGCACCAGGGGTGGGAAGGGGGGTCATCATGTGGTCCCTAGACCTATCCTACATGGTAAGAGGATTGCAGAGTCAACCAGTTCACCCTCCTCTTTCCTGCAGGCTCCTCCTAGGGAGCTTCCCTGTCCCCAAAGTCATACTGTCTGTGTTCAGACTCCTGGTGAGCAAATAATGGCTTCTGAAGGAAGGCAAGCAAGGACAGCCCTGCTGGGCCAGAGCTATTTCTGGGATCATATGGTGTGTGAAGCTGGGGTATTTCCTAGGGCATCAGGCAGATTGGATTTGCATCTGATTTGATGTATTAATTTAGTGGGGGAGGCACTTCCCTGAAGTTGAGGGAAGGGGGTAAGCTCCAATATATTCCATAGCTCCCGCTGCCTAGATTCCTTAATGGGGTGGTTGTGTCGTTATTTGATTCTGAGAGATTGGGAGTAGGGGCATCTTTGATTTTGCTGTCCTGAGTTCGGCAGGCTGTGGGCTCTTGGGGCCAGACCCAGAATTTGTGCCCATGTGATATGACTGGATTTCTGGTCACCCCTCTCCACCATTTCTGTGCTGTGTGTGTGTGTGTGTACGCTGATCTGGGTACCCCTTCTCAGGTGGTCATAGGCAGCCTGAATACCCTGTGCACCAAGTCTGCTGTGCTCTGCAGGGGTGGGGGGAAGGGGTTCCCTCCTGTTGGGTTGTCTTCTGGATTCCTAGCCCCTTTCCAGTTCCAGAGGCACTCTCAGACTTTAAATTCTCTGGCTGCTGATGAATTGGCCCCTGTGCTATCTGTATCTTAAATCTGGGCCTGCAATCCTCATCTCTCTAGCTCTGCCTCAGTGACAGCATCCCGCAGCCATCTGGTCTCCCTGAGGCACCGCAAGCCACTGCCAGCAGTAGGAGATTAAAGAACAAAGTGACCTGGGCCCCCTGACCCCCGTTCATGGAGCCCCCTACTTCCTGGGCTGAGGCCAAGGCCTGTTGGGGTGGGAGGTAGGTGTAGGCTGACAATTAAGTTTTAGGTCCTTAAAGCAAATAAATGTAGAGAGAGTATCTCTTTCCCTAAAGCATCTCTTTAAATTTCCCTTCTTTATCCAGCCCCCCTTCTCAATGCTCTACCCCTGGTACCATTGGTAGTGAGTACTAAGAGGTCCTTTTCCCTTCGGGGGCCTCCGAAAAGAGCTGGATCTGCTTGGGAAGTAGCTGCCTATGTGGCCTGGGATGAACCTTTGTTATATCTGCATGTTTGTGGTACCTGTGTGTGTGGGTTTGAGTGTGGGTGCACGCACCTGTGTAAATACAGCAAAGTGCTACATCTGAATACACGAAGCGAATATACAAGGTGAGATGTGAACGCATGTGTCCTGGGTGTGGGTGTGTGTAGGGGAGATGCTAATCTGAGGGGCGTGTTTATGTGGGCTGTGTGAATCTGCGAATGCATGCGACGTGAGGCGGGAGGGAATGGAGAAATTCGCAGAGTATGTCTGTAGTTCCCTGCCGACTATGAACGCATGGCCTTCACTCATTAGGTGTCCCCACTGCAGGATATGTGGGGAGCTTAAGCAAGCATCAAAGAATAGAGGATACACACTTTGGGAGAGGGAATTACACATCCCACGGAAACACTGCCTGGCGCTTGCCTCCACCATCTGGGAGTCAGGTCCTAGGTGTCCAAAAAGAAGGAAATCAAGGCAGCTCTGTGTCAGCGTGGGCACGCTCTACCACTCCCAGGCTAGAGGAAGTACACTGTCCTGGACAGTGCCACAGTGGGGAGAACCAGGCTTCAGAGAATTGCTGGTCTAGTTTGCACCTAGCCCCACCCCCTCCCTGCCCAGCCATGGCCTCCAAATACCCTTGGATGGTCGCTCTAGTAGCCACAGGGCATCAGTATGTCTGGCAGACATGGAAGGGAGGAGGGAGCAAGGACTAAACTCTTGTGTCCTGTTGGGACTTACCTAGAGAAACTTAAAACTGAAGTCCTTGAGGGCTCTGCTCTGCTTCCCCAAGAAATGTTATTCCCCTCCACTGTGGCTTGGAGCAGGCGGGTGGGAGGCTCCCCACCAGGATCCCTTAGCCCATTGGTGCTGATCTACTTCAGGCATTTGGTTTCCATTTCCCAGCTCATTAGTTGAGATCAAGCCCTGCTGTCACTGAGGACTGGGGGCTGGGTGTTCCACTGGCAAGCCAGCAGGGTGGGGATAGGGAGAAAAAAGGGGAGACTTGGACTGACTCCAGCTCCAGAGTTGGATTCAGGCGGGGGCATCTCTGGAGAGTTGGCCAAGCTTCCTGGCCCCTCCTCCTACGAAGGTTCCTAGGTTCCAGCTACTGCAATCCCTTTAGCTCCTTCCAGGAAAAGGCTGCTTGTCCCAACCCCTCTGCCCTCTGGGCCACATTCAGCTCTACCAAGCTGCTCCAGGAATGTTATGAGGTATGCAGGACTTGGGGTGCCTGTTTGGCCCCCCCTCGTTGGAGGGGATATGACTGTGTGGTAAATGACCCTGAAACATTCCCAGCCAGAGAACCTCCCCCTGCATTCCAGACCCCTATGGCACTGTCACCTCTGACCTAGAAAGAGAAAGTCAAGATGATGTGGGAGGCAGGCAGGCAGGCAGCTGCGACATTGGGTCAGTTTTTGGGTCCCGGGGGTCCTCTCAGGGAAGAGGGGAGGAAAGGGTGGGTTTGTGAGTCAGGGGAGAGGATCAATGGGGAGGAAGCATATTCATGGGGGAGGAGAGAGTTAATGAGAACAATAAGTGGAGGAGAGACAATGGGGCAGACCTTTGGGTTATACCCACGGGGGCGGGGGTGTAGACACCACTTCAGCCAGCCAAGGGTCTAATTAGATCTTCACTGTCAGAGTGATCTGTCCCCTCTATGTCTGAGGCCCCAGGGCCTGGAGAGAGTTAGGGTCAGGGAGTAGAAGTGGGGGTGCTGAGGATAATTAGAAACATGCTCTACTGAGTGAGCAGGCGCCACCAGGACCATTTCTCCCCTTCACGGTCCCCCTCTCTTCCCCAGGTCCCCAGCCCCCTTCTCCGAGACCTGGACAATTCCAGCCAGACTAGGGGAGGGGCTGGTGGAGCCTGGGAGTAGAAACCCCATGGGATTGGCTTCCTGGGCCCTTACACAGTCTCTAAAGAAGTGCAAACAACATATTTTCGCCATGCAATGGTATTTAATTACACATAAAAACAGAGCCATTAAACTGAAATTAAACCCTTGTTGGAATCACTTAATTCAGGGCATGACAAATTGCTTTCAGTGGAGGCGGCAGTGAAGTCCCCCCAGGGAGAGATGGAGATTAGCGGCTTCCATGGCTGGCTGGGTCCCCTTGTTCTCTTTAGAGCTGGCTCCCTTGCCAGCTCTAAATTCTGAAATTGGGGTTGACCTTCTTCCTAAAGACCACCCAAGCCAAGGGAAACCTTTGGGTTTGTTTAGGATGATAGAAATGGAGGGTTGGGGAATCACTGTCCCATCCAGTTTTAGACAATACTGGCTAATTTTATCGATGGGGAAGTTGAGACCCCAGTGCCAAAGTCATCCAGGCCAGAACTAGGACCCTAGGACCCTGGCACCAAGGCATGACCAGGAAGGCCCCCCACCCCCACCCCCAGGCTTTTATCCTGCACATCCCAGACAGAAGTTGGGACTGGCTAGGTGAGGGTTGGGGAACCTCCCTAGCTGGGGTGGGTAGATGTCTCCAGAACTGGGCTCCCACCTGATCCAAGTCTAGAGATGGCTGGGAAGACAAAACGGTGGCCCTGGCTGCTTACCACCTGGGTGAGGTTGGGCAGGTGGAACTTCCTACTTCTATGAGCAAAAGTTTTCCCATCTTTTGAAGGTGGGATTGTAATTCCTAGTAAGACTGCTGAGCAGAATGCAGGAACAGGGGTTGGGTCTGAATTCAGTAAGTGATTCTATTAGATTTGCTTCTCAGGACCTCTGCTTCCTCATTTGTGATAGGATCCAGGTGGGGGCCTCATGGTTTCCAGGACCTTGGTTGCTCTGACTCTGTTTGCAGCCCCTTTTCCTCTTTCCAGGCCCCTCTTTCCTTCAGTTTTCCACTCTCCTCTGTAGTTTGTCTTTCTAACATGGACATAGTTCCGGGGTCTATACTGTTGCCCCCTAAGATTTGTCTCACCGAGTCTTCCAGTTGCTGAGTGAGACCCACCTGGGAGGTGAAAGGAGATCTAATAGGACAGGGGCTGCACTCTGGGGAGGGGTTGGAGTGGGGGGCGGTTCCTGTGCCCAGCCTCCCTCCCCCATGTGCTCTGATGAGAACCAAATGGGTCTGCTGTGGCCGGAGGCATCTCAGAAGTCCATTCACTCAATGCAACTTCCCCCTCACCCAAGGAGGGGAGGTGGGTGTAGTTTAGGGGAAGTGGGGACCTGGGGGTTCTCTGTGCCCCTGCTAGGAGAGAGTCCTTTCCCTCTTTGCTACTCTGCCCACTACTGCCCTGGGAACTTTTCTGTTAGCCCAGGAAGGGCAGCAATGGGGCGCTGACCAGAGGACACATTTGTCACGAGGCTTGGGGGGTAGCCCTCGACCCCCATCCCCGACCCCTGACCCCTGACCATCGACAGCCTTCTCTGGGAGTAGCACCCCATTCCCCACCTCTGCAGTGACGCTCAGCTGCAGGTTGCCCAGTAAAGGCTGACTAGGTCTGTACACTGCCTCCTGCCGTGGCCTCAAGGTCATTCCCCTTCCCCTTGGCCTCCTAGGCCTTGGTGGACAGAGAGGTTCCTGTGTTGGGGGTTGGGGTGGAAGGGCTGGGGCCCAGGGTTCTCGTCATTGCAGGCCTGGCAGCTCCTCAGCTGCAGATGGCTCCCCCTCAGCCTGGCGGCCAGCACAAATGCCTTACAGCTGTACCTCTACTGGCTTGCCCCGCAGAGACTGGAGACAGAGGCAGGAAGCTGGGGGGGCACAGAGGGGCACACATGGATTGCTGGGGTAGGTCTGGGACAGGCCAGGATGGATGCCCAGCAAACCCAGGTTGCTGTGAAAGTGAGAATGGCAGTGAACACTGGGACCTTGAGAATGCAGGGCGGGTTGGGGGAGGAGCTTCCTTACCCTGCAGGGGCTGAAAGGATTGTGGGATGGGGGAGGGTCGTGCTTCCTGGAAGGGCCAAGACTCAGGGTCCCTGCCTCCCTCCTGGGTCCCGGTTTCTGAGAGCAGCCAGAGCTTCTAAATTGGAACAGCAGGGAGGGAAGCCCAGTCTTGTCCCCACCCAGGGGAAATTGGACCAGACTGCTCAGGAAATAAATTTAATTTTCCAGCATCATGGAAGGTTAGCCGGACAATAGAGGTTTTTTTTCCCCCAAAAAACATAAGTAAAAAAAAAGTTCAATTGCCTTTGGCCGAGCTGTTTCCCAACTTCATTTCTCAGCCTCAGTTCAAGGCTTTCCATTCAAAGTGACATGTGACTGCTCAGTGACCCTGGCCTATTCGCTGGCTGTGTGAGGGGTCAGGCCAGGCCAGCCCGGAACTGTGACCACCCCCACTTCCAAAAGCCCTGGGCAGTGCTTGCCCTATGCAATGAGGGAGGGGTTTTGGTAAAAACAAAAACCCTCCCCAAAAGAGACTTTGAATTTAGGGGTGGGTGAGTCCCAAATCCCAGGCAGTAGGCCCAGAAGGGTTTATGTAAGAAATGTAAACTGGGACCTTGAAAGTTTTGATAAGTTTTCTTTTTTTGGGAGAGGAGTGGGGAAGTTTGCCTTTAAAATGCAAAGGGATTATGTTCTTGGGGTTCAAATGAGGGGAACCGGCCCACAGGCTAGGGAAGGGCTAGTCTCCCTTTGTGTTCTCTGAAGATGGTGGCCTTATAGGGGACTCTGGGCTCTGGCAGAGGAAGGGAGGGTCAGCACAATCCAAAGTAGAGGGCAGGTCTGGAATGGGGGGAGAGCAGAGGCTGTCCACAGGCAGATTCCATTGCCCTAGGGTGGGGGGTAGCGATGGGGAAGACCACACAGGAAGCTTTGGGGAGAGCCAGGCGGTATCTCACTGGAGAGGGGGCACATGTGGTGGGAGAGAGGATGGCTCCAACCTGGTGACTGAGAAAGGTCACTATCAAGAAGACTAGGGCTGGGAGCAGCCTTTAAGTTCTTCTCCAGTTCACCCATTACACAGATGGGAAATGGAGGCTTACTGGGGTCTGCGACTGGCTTGTCTAAAGCCATAAAAGAGCTGGTGGCAGAAGTGGATTAGAACTCAGGGCGATATTCTATTTGCACCATCTCCTAGGGAGTGCAGGGGGAATGTTTGGGCACCTACCCTTTCCACAGGAAACTCTTCAGATACCAGAATGGGAAAGTTAACTAAGGGCTCTAGTTGGAGAGGAAGGAAGGTGGCCCTGGGGGAAGATTCTGGGATTCTGGGTGGGAGATTATAGGGGGAGATGTGCCACTTTCCAGGCAGGAAGGAGGAGGGGTGACTTTGTCAATATCCTGAGCAGCCTGGGGTGGGGGACCTAATCCCTGATTTGAGAGGAGGGGTTTGGCCGAGACACCAGAGGAGAGGCAGACAGCCCTATCCTGGGATATGTGGGGATTGAACTTGATGACCTTGGGTTCAACAAACTCCAAATATCATTCTTATTGTCATCATCACCATGGGTTTGGGTCCAGATTGCTTGGGTTCAAATCTCAGTGGGCTACTTATTATGGTTGGATCCCAAGAGGCTGACTTAGTTTCTACTCCACAGTTCCATATCCATCAAATGAGCATAAATAAGAGTATTTATACAGTATTGCTGTCCAGGTTAAATGAGATGGGGCGCCCGAGTGGCTCAGTTGGTTGAGCGTCCGACTCTTGATAAATCATGAAGCTAGTCAATGGCAGAGGGGACCTGCCACCCACATCTGCCTGACCACCCAGGCTTCTAATACTTGATGCAGAAGAGGGACGTTGTGATGTGTGTGTGTGTGTGTGTGTGTGTGTGTAGGTGAGAGTGGTGAGAACTGGACAAATGATATGTCCCATCTCAGTGTTCACGGGTGTCACATCTCATGCTGTGGAGGATAGAACATCTGTGGGGCACATGCAGACCTCTTCTCCATTCCTTGCCCAGCCCCAGTATGGCTAATGCTACCCTGTTCAGCACATGTTTGGTGAATGAGTGAATGAGGTGAATGAGTGAATGTTTGGTGAATGAGTGAATGAGGTGAATGAGTGAATGTTTGGTGAATGAGTGAATGAGGTGAATGAGTGAAGTGAGTAACATTCTCCCTTCTCCTTTCCCTCCTCCTGGCTCTCCTCCCTGACCTCCAGGCCTGCAGCAAGCCACGCTCCACTTGACTTCTTCAATAAGACCCGATTGCAGAGAGGTAAAGGCTGAGCTGCCTTCTAGGAAGCAGAAGCTTACTAAGAAGGCCCTGGCTGCCTCTAAGGGCAAGATTCAGAAAGAAGACAGCCCTTGCCCAGCCAGCACAGGGGAGCTATGGGAGTGGGGGATGTGGCTGGGGCAGGATTGAATTGTGACCCTCTAAATTCATAAGCCCTAACAACCAGTGTGTGATTGTATCTGGAAATAGTATTTTTAGGAATTAATTAAAGTCAACTGAGATCAGAAGGGTGGGGTCCTAATGCTAGAGGCTTGGGGCCTTGTTAAGAAGAAGAGAGATTTTCCTCTCTAGGAGCCCATACTGAAGAAAGGCCATATGTGCAAACACGAGAAGGTGGGCATCTACAAGCCGAGAAGAGAGCTCTCACTAGAACCCAACCATGCTGTCACCTCAGGCTCTGGAACAGGGACAAAGTTTAGGTATCTGTTGTTTAAATGGCTTAGCATTGTGTTATGGTGCCTGAGGACACTAACACCAGGGGGGCTGGGAGGCCCCGGTCTTGCTTTTTCCCATGTTGCCCTTCAGGCCTGAAGAACCTAGGACCCAGGCCTAGATCAAGTAGGCTCCTGTCCCAGCCTATCTCCTTAGGCTTTTATTCTTTTCCTGGCCTGAAGTTCCAGGTTCTCACAGCTTTCTCTTCTGATCACACTTCTCCTCAACCCAGGCCTCAGGTCTTGTCTCCTGCCCCCATAGCCATATTTCTAAAGCACAAATCTGGTCACTTACTCCTTGACTGAAAAGCCTCTGATGTCTTCTCATTGCCTACAGAATGAAATCCAAGGAAGGTGCCATGTATGATTGTGCATTGCACAACCTGTGCAACGGTACATGAGGGGTCTTGAGTTCAACCTCATTCATTCATTCACTCACTCATCCATTCATTTAACAAGTGTTCATTCCCTAGACATTCTCAGCTTAGAACCCAAGGTTCTTGATAATCTGGCTCCAGACTCCCCTTTCCTTCCTCTGTTACTTATTTCCTTGGGTACCATATACTTTAGCCACACTGAACATGGTACTGTGTCATACCTGTGTGTTTCACACACAAATTCATCCATCAGCTTGTCTGAGACTGCTGAGACAGCGCGGGCCCAGATCTGGAATCCCATTTCTCTGCCATTTCCCAGCTAGGAGGATATGGGCAAGTTAACCCTCCAAGCCGCAGTGAAATGGGATTAAACATATATAATGGGCCTCACATGGCACTTAGCACATAAGAGCCTCCCAATAAAAGCTGGTTTCCCCACTTCTTTGTGTGCTAAACTCCTTTTCATTCTTCTCTCTCTTTTTTTTTAAAAGATTTTATTTATTTATTTGACAGAGAGATCACAAGTAGGCAGAGAGGCAGGCAGAAAGAGAGGAAGAAGCAGGCTCCCCGCTGAGCAGAGAGCCCGATGTGGGGCTCGATCCCAGGACCCTGGGATCATGACCTGAGCCGAAGGCAGCGGCTTTAACCCACTGAGCCACCCAGGCGCCCCACTCCTTTTCATTCTTGAAGACCCAGCTCGAATGTTACCTCCTTGGGAATATTGCCCTCTTTCCCTCCAAATGGATAAAGTTTACATTCCCTATTTCTACTTTTCCTGCCAGTCCCACATGGCACTCACATACCTCTGTTAGAAAGCTGTTGTACTGATCTGTTTTCCTGGCTCACATGAACAAAGCATCCAGCCAGAAAACCCTTGTTGCATGAAGCAAAGCACCAATCTCTAGGTTGGGGGCCCTTCACCTCCCAGGCCTGTCCTGGCTCTAAGCCCTGGGCCTGTTGGATAGCTTGAGAGTCCAGGACAGGAGGCAGAAGATGAAAGAGAAGAGATGGGCAGACAGAAGAGGGGGTGGGGTGAGGTTTGGTAGAGGGGTGAGGGTGTTTCAGCCTTCTGGGGAGGTCACTCTGTAGCCAGAAAGGAGGCAGGGCTCAGAGAGGGTGGCAATTGGAGGCTTGCAAAATGGTTGGCAGTGCAGGTAGCTGCCCCTGTTCCTTCCCATGGACTCGAGCTAGGCTTTGCTGTGGGTCCAGCCACCTGCGGAAATTACGGGGGACAAGAGGGAGAGGGAGGAAGGTTTTTCTGTAAAGAGGGAAAAGACAGGTTTGAGGCAGGAAGGTCAAGAAGGAATGAGTTGGAGAAAGATGAGGGAGAGGAGAAACTGGGCGGGGAGGACGAGGGAGGACTGGGCAGGTGGTGGATGTGTGTGCAGACAGCGGGTTGCGGAGAGCTAGAAAGTTGGGAGGGGTGACATTAGAAGGTACTGGGGAGGGAGGCTTTAGAACAAGGGCTCCAAGGCCTGGGACCTCCTGAACAGAAACATCTTGGGGTATGAAGACTCCTCTCCTCCTGGCTCCAGGCTTGGTGGCTGTCCTTCCTCCCCTCTGCTCACCCCCCCCCCCCATATCCTTGCTGGGCTGGCTGCTCTGTCCATCGGCAAAAGTCCAAGTCAAGTTCTTTGTTAAATCTTCCTGGAGGAAAGATGAACTGTTGTAAATGGAGCAGAGATATTACCTTCCATGGACTGGGTCCATGGCCAGGTCGAGGGGGCTGGGGTGGGAGGACGGAATTCAAGTTTGGTCGTGGGAGGGGAGGAAGTCTCCTCAACAGCCATTCAAGGCCATTGGGAGGGTCTCTTTGCAGGCCCTCCAGGGCAGCTCCTGCCACTGAGTCATAGAACCCGGCTTAAGCAGAAGCAGCAGCTCTCCTTCCTAAGGCTCTTCGGAAAGTAGAAGCTGGTGGTAGAACCCGGAGGCCCAGGGCAGAATGAAGAAGCCATTGTCTATTTCTCTAGGGCTGAGCTGGTAGCTCAGGGCTCATTTGGGTTCCGAAACTCTTCCCAACTCCTGCCCGTATTTTACCTGCCTCTCCTTGGCCCTCAGGGAGCCCGAGTGAAAACTTGGAACCTGACAGGGGGCCACACAGACTCACCTTCAGCTCTGGGACATGGGGGAGATCTCAACTTGTCTTCCTGGCAGAAAGGCGAGCAGGGAGTCATGAGGAAGAAAATCGCGTCTTTGGGCCATGCGGGGGCAACAGAATGGTTTGAAGAGATGGTTTATGAAGGGAAGCCAGTGCAGACTGTACAGCTGTGACCAGCGGTGTTGGAGGGAGTGTTCTCTATGACACAGCCTCCGCCTGCCATCTCGGGTCCCCTCTCTGTTCAGGTCTCCACCTCTGAGCAGGCCGCCCTGAATGTCTTAGAACCGATTGTTATGCCAAGACAGACTCTTTATTCTCCACGGGAACTACACAGGCACCCATGGGTAAAAGGGGGGCTCTCTGCCCACCTCCTGAATATGACTTTGAGAACCTGTCTAGTGCTTTCTACTCTCCAGGGATGGGACAGTTCCTGAGCACAGACTGAGTGGGCTTCTCTCAGCCAGTCGCGCCAGCCCAGGGCAGCCTCAGTCTGTTTTGGTTTCCTGGATTGAAATCACAATCCGTCAGACCCAACTTTGGCCAAAGATAATGATAACGATGGGTGGCAGGGCCTACAGCTGGGAGGGGGCGGGCACTTGCTCCTTGTAGAACAAAAGTGGGCTTCTTCTCTGAGCCTCCTCTTCCATCCTCATGGTATGGTTTACCTAGGACCCCAGACCTGTTGCACAAATGATTCCAGCTTCTTGGGAATCTTGATGGAAGTGGGGGTGGGGGAAAGACCGCCCAGCTTCTCCAACAAACTTCTTGAGTTGGCTGTCTGCACGCATTCATGACTCTCTGCTGCCCCCGTGTGGCTGTAAGGACAGTAGATGCCTTCCTGTTGGGCCTCTCTGTGTGTCTATGTGTGTGTTTTGGAGAGTAGGGGGCAATCAGCAGGTCTGGAACTGAGGCAGAACCAGAGAAAGCTGGTCTTTGTGTCTGCTCCGGAGAGTGTGTGTGGGGTCTCCCTGCCCCTACCTGCCTCCTGTGGGTTACATAGACAGCATGAGGGCCTTTGTGACGCGTGCGGGGGGACACTTGCCTACCAAAAAATTGAGAGAAAAGATGGGGCTGGTCCTCATTTGCAGTGGTGGGGGTTAGACCTCAAGAACTTGAGGGCAGCTGGGTGGTCTCTGATCTTGGGGACAAGTTCCCCCTTGCTAAACTGCCCTGACAACCATGGCCACATTGGCCTAAAGAGTCCAGGGCAGACAGATTCTGCTTTGTCCTGGGAAGAGCTGCCCAAGAAGCCATTATGGGAATGGGGAAAGGAACAGATCTGGAGGGGAATAGAGTCCATCTACCCATCCTTCGGTCGATCCTTGCATATCATTTCTCCCAGGTCAGCCTTGGGTGAGGGGCCCATGGGTCCTGACCCAGCACCTGCTGTTCACCATGACAGAGAGTCGCAGGTCTCTAACTCTGTGCTGTGTTGGTAGTGTCCCAGCTGACGGAGGCAGGCGTCCTCAGAAGTTGTTTCCATGCGGGGTCCTCAGATGAGGGCATGCTTCCGAATCGCAGGGAGCTTGTTAAGGTCTCATCAAAGTCTGAGAAGCATAGCTGGTCCTGTCTATTGGCCTCTTTTTATGGTTGAGGAAACTGAGACAGCTGGGTCTGGATGAAGGTCACTGCTGATGGTCATAGGGTTTCCAGGATTTCACTTGGTACCGCTCTCCTCCAGTCCAATAGATTAGCTCCGGCTCAGGGGTTCCAGCCCCCTTGGGATGTCCGGGAAGGTGCGTGGGCAGCTCCCTTCATCTACATCCTTTCTGTGTCCTGCAGCAGGGTACGCACGAGGCTGATGACCTGGGAGGCTGGCTGGACCGGGTCATACTCCGCAAACAGGTGGCACACATTCTCTTGTGACTCTGTCTGGCTCTTGGCCACAAACCCGAAGATCCTGATGGGAGAAAATAGCCTGAGTGAAATGGTGGGTCTCAGAGAGGCTGGGAGGGGTGAGATCAGTATGGTGCTCTGCCCTGCCCCTTCCCCAGCCCTCTGAGAGTGGGATGGACCTCCTTGCCTCCTCTGTCAGACTGGGAGATCCCTGAGTTCAAGACCTGGGTTTCTCTCCTTTCAATGAGAGCTCCCTCAGGACAGGACCTATGTATTCCTCATCAGAGTAGAAGCTTCCTGAGGGCAAGGATGTGTTTTGACCATCAGACTGCAGCATCCCCATCAGTGAAGGCTCCTTGAGATTAGAGCCTGTGCCTCCTACCTAAGACCAAGGGCTCCCAGGCTCTTGTCTCCCCCTTCAGACTGGAGGATCTCTGAGGACCTGTGCCACCCCCATCAAAACCACAGACTCTCTTAAGGTCAGGATAGGGCCTCCCTCCTTCCCCGAGTTCCTCCTCTTGTTGGGTCCCTGTTTCTGGCCCAGGGAGACCTTTCAGGGTGACTGACAGGGCACAGGAAGGCCTTACCAGGAAGGTTTGCAGTACTTTTGCCACCTGTGGGAAAGGAAGATGGACAGGAATGAGTACTGAGGCTTCTCTGCATTCCACAGGACTCAGGCTGAGCAGCTGGAGATCATGGCCAGCTGTGGCCACGCCCCACGGGGTCCCCTCCCTTCATCCTGTTGTTCCTGGCCACTCCAGGTTCACAGGCTTTGTCTGTGACCCCAGTCCCAGAGTCAGCAAGAAACTTCAGTGGGCAGCTGGGCCCTGGATGGCTTTTTGAGTTTGGCCCAGCCTTGAACTTACTTCCGTTGCTCGGGGTCCATGCCACAGAAGCGGAGGGTAGTGAGGGGGTAATGGCGCCGGAAAAACACCCTGGAAGAGAAGGACAGCTGGTGAGAGTTTGTCCCAGTGCCATGTCCTACCTCCACCATCTCCAGCTCTCCCAAAGTTTAGATGCCCCGCTCTACAGCCTGGCATATACTTTCCCACTACTGGGCCCTGGGGCACATGTTTACACTTCTCTCTTTTCTTTCCTTTTTTCTTTAAAAAAAAAAAAGATTTTATTTATTTATTTGACAGGCAGAGATCACAAGTAGGCAGAGAGGCAGGCAGAGAGGCAGAGAGAGAGAGGGGGAAGCAGGCTCGCCGCTGAGCAGAGAGCCTGATGTGGGGCTCGGTCCCAGGACCCGGAGATCACGACCTGAGCCAAAGACAGAGGCTTTAACCCACTGAGCCACCCAGGTGCCCTTCCTTTTTTTTTTTTTTTTTTTTTTTAATTTTTTTATTCATTTGAGAGAGAGAAAGAGAGAACTCAAGCGGAGGGGTAGAGGGAGAGGGAGAAGCAGACTCCCCGCTGAGCTGGATCCCAGGACCCCGAGATCATGATCCGAGCCCAAAGGCAGACTCTTAACGGACTGAGCCATCCAGGTGCCCTGAACTTCTGTCTTTTCATGGAATGACTCTGTCTTGTGTCTTAGGTATTTAGGTTTTTTGCCCTCTCTCTGCGCTCTCTCCGCCCTCTGCCCACGGTGTCATTTAACGGCTTGAGGATGGGAATGATGTCTTGCTCGTCTATTGTTCCTCCAGCCCAGGACCAGGCGCCTGCTAGACTGGGAAGCCCTGAGCCCTGGGAAGGAGGGATTCCATCCACTGTGTCCCAGTGGGCAGCCAGAGTCTGGCCTTCTGCGGTCGTTCCATCAGGGGATGCCGATTTAACCAGTGCCCAACGAATACTGGTAAATTCCATCTCCATCAGTTTCGGGGAAGGGGAAGCAGGTCATTGGCATGAGGCCCAGAGAGGGCAGAGAACTTTTCTGGAGTCACTCAGCAAGCCACCGACCATATGGAGTCCAGGATCCTGGATCGTACCTTCATTAGTGATCCACAGCCATCTCAGCTATCCCCTCCAGATCCCCCTGCCCCGCCCAGCAGCCCCAGGGCAAGGGAAGTCCCTTACTTCCTCTGGACATCGGTCAGGGTGATGCCTTGATCAGTGACTTTGAAGTGGACCACAGTGGGTGTGGGGAGGACATCCCTCTCAAAGGTGGTTGAGATGGCCTTCCGCACGGCCAGGGCTCCGCTCAGGGTCTCCACGCTCACAGAGGTCAGGTACAGGGCATGGCAGCCTGTAGGAGGTAAACGCTGTGCTCAGGCCTTGCCAGGATCCACCATGCAGGGGCAGGAAGTGTTCCCCCAGCCCTGGTCCTCCCTCTGCCCAGAGCCAGGTGTCTGGGCTCTTCCTTGTTCAGGAATCAGGGATTCCTCTGAGCCACCAGGCAGGCAGGCAGGAGTTGTGGAAGTGACTGAAATTCAAGGCCAAGTCCAGTGGACCTTGCTCTGCATTGCTCTGGCCTCTGGCCCTCTGGGGCCGAGTAAAGGAGGGGCTGTTGCCCTCTGTATAGGGATGTCCAGGCAAATCTTCCTTCTGTCCAGAAGCATGCTTGGCCCTGCCACCACCTCCTCTACCCACCCTGTGGCCCTGGTTCATTGTCAAGAGAAGGTGAAAGACAAGAATGGGGTGGAGGCACTCAGACAAGCGCTAATCTGTGCCTGGCGTCTGGCTGTGAAGAGGAGCAACCTTTTCCCTGTTGAAACCCCCAAGACTTGGACCCGACACTCCACAGAGGATCCCGGACCCAGAGATCTCCTCTAGGGCAGGTCCCTCAGAACCTGCCCTAGAGAGACCCCAGCACGTGACATATATGCCCATGTGTGTCCAGGATGGGGTTTAAACCCACCATCCCCCCCACGTGCCACCCCTGCATCCCTCACCCCCAGGCTTGCAGCCTCTCACCTCTAGGTTTATAGGGACGGGGAGGACCGCGGGGGCACCTCTTTAAGGACGAAGAAACAGAGCTGGCGTGGGAACATGTGTGGACCTGTGCGTGCACATGTGTGTGTGGGGAGCTGGGAGGCACCCTCCGGGGACACAGGCAAGCCTGGAGCCTCCCCCACACCGCTCACCTGCAGATTTCTTCAGGCAGGAGGCCCGGCTGTCTGTAGTGTCCGAGGAGACTCCACCTCCCAATTCTGAGCCAAAGCAAAGTAACAGGCCCCGGGTGGGGGGTGGAGGGGGAGGTGGAGTGAATGAAGGAACATTAATCCCTTTGAACATCTCCCACCTCCGCCCCCAGGAAGCAAGCAGTTGAGAAACCTGGTGTGATTACCCTAATTAGACAAACAGGGCCACTTGAGGCTCCCCAGAGGCCTGACTTACAAGCCTTTTGATCCCTCCTTCCCCTCCATACTCCTCCAGCCCCAGGACTGGGCCGTCACCCGGTCCTCAGATGCCTCTGATCCTTCTTTCAGAGCCCACCCCAAACCCACACCTTTCTTTGTGGAACATAGGGAGGCTTTCCCCATCCCCACACCGGGGGATCCCCCTGCTCTGTGTCCTCTCCCAGAACCCCTCAGCTGCTTCTCCTGGACACTCAGAGATCATCTACTCTGGCTGCTGGCATGGCGGGGCTGGGGACTCTGGATGGGACTTCCAGATCTTCGTTTGGGGTCTGATCTGTGTGTCTTTGGGCAAGTTACTCAGCTCCACGAGCTCTCCTTTTTTCATCCGTGAAATGGGGACAACACCTATTTGACACAGTTGTGGCGAGGGACAAGGGACGTGTGAACGAGGGAGCGCCCAGTAAAGGCTGGACCTGGGAGGAAAAAACCTTGCCCTCTCCAAACTGGCTGCTTTATGCTTCTTTCATCCTCTCGAAGAAGGCTCCTGTTTATCAAATATATACTCTGTGATAAGAGCCTTGCCTGGACCAGCTCTTTTAACCCCCAGCCAATCCAGTCAGTAAGTATGATGACGGCTGTCTCCATTTCATAGAGGAGGAAACAGAGGTTCACAGAGGTCGACAGTCTCAAATTCTCAGGCCAGGAAGTGGAGATGCTAGCGGATGCTAGGCAATTCACTTTTAATTGTGACACTAATCTATAAATAAGGTGGGACGTGACCACTAGGAGTCTTTCTAGTGCCCCGGTGTTGCCTCTTTGGGGCCCAAACCCACCTTTCTGTGGGATGGTGAGTTTGCAGGGCAGGGCCAGGGCCATGATGGAATGCTGGCACACAAAGGCAGAGAGGCTCCCTGCAAGAAAACAGATAGCCCTGTGTGAGAAGGCTTTCCCCAGACCAGTCTTCACTGCAGAAGAGCGCCCCCCACCCCCAGAGGTCTGCAGGCTGGAGAGGCTCACCAAAGTAGGGTTCCTCGTCTGCTCCTTTGAGATGCACTCCTTTGGCAGAAGACTCGATGAGGAAGTGGCGGATGAGGTCGCTGTTGTCCTCACCTGGACGAGGAAAGAGTGCATGTGGATGGGAGTTCCAGAGCCCAGTGTTCGACGAACACTGACCCACTCATTCCCTGACCCGCCTCCTCCAGGTGTACCCAGAGGTTAACTGGTTCGTCACCTGCCTCGAGTTGGGACTGCTAGCTGGGACCCTATCTTCAAGGCCTCCCACAAAGGAGGTCCCAATATGTTTGCTCCAAGGCTTCTGCATCCAGTAATTCTCCTTTTAGGAGAACTTTCTCTTGGTCTCAAGGGCTCCCAGGGATGGTCCCAACAACTACTGGGATGAAATCTTAATCCATCAGCCTGATCTCTCTCTCTGTCTACCTAGTCCTTCCCAGGGGCTGTTATTCTCCACCAGATGGTCCTTACTGGAGCTGGTTGGCCCTGGAGGGAAACCATACCCCTCTGCTCTTCTTCACCAGCCCATGGCTTCCTCCTCTCTGGGCTTGTTGGCAAGGCTTCCTTGAAAACCAGCCCTGCTCCAGATCTCACGTTGTGATTTAACCAGAGCAGCACAGTGTAGAGAGCACAAAGTTGGGGTTTTTGTCTTTGCTCTGGAGGGGGTGTGGCAGGCCGTCATTAACTAACTCTTGGAGCCCCGTTTACCTGACCCTTTTGTTACATGAGAGCTATACTCTGGGGGCTTGGGGAGGGGTTGTAACTTAGGTACCTTGTACTATAATGATCTTTCATTATAGTACATTTCATTATACCTCTTTCCCCAGCGAGGTATCCCAGGGCAGGAGGGACGCCCCAGAGATGTGTGTTGCATATGCGAGACCACGGGAAAACATGGGATAAGCTATCACAAGTGTGAAAAAAACAGCACATATGTGATAAGCTATCATGCACGTGGAATAAGCCAGGGCATACCCTCGATAAGCTGTCACACGTGAGAAACCCTCGCATACATGTGACAAGCTGGGACACACACGTTATTACCACATCAGTTTCCCTCACAATAAGGCTGGTCTGGACAGTGGGGTGGGGTGCGGAGGAGAGCATCCTGAAGAGGGGCTGGGAACTCCCTCCTCTTGCCCCCATGAGAGCAGAGCAGGGAATCTGGGGACTCCGGGAGGCAGAGGAAGCTCAGGCTTGCCGTGGAAGGAGTTCCTTACGGAACCTTGGTGCAGGAAGGCAGCTGGAAGAGCACGGAGGTGAGCCCTCCTCCCAGGAGTCCTTGCGGGCCGGCTGCAAGGTAGCGGGGGAGCTAGGACTAGAACCTACCACTGCCCCTTGCCTCTGTGAGGCCTTGAATAAAGAGGCGGGTGCATACCTGACCGGTTCGCGGCAGGAGCAGCGGCCTCCTGGACCTTCAAGGCAAGGCCAAATGAGCCTCGGTAGGAAGAACTGTCCCTCACGACGAAAGCCCCGGGCTCCTCTTTCCTCAGCAGCTCGATTGCTAGAACAATCCTTGAGTCAGAGAGAGTTAGCCACCCACCCCCACCTGCAGGGGACACCCCCTGTCCCCCAGCCCCATAGAATCTTCATAGAACAGACATTACAGAATCACCTTGTGTTCCCAGGAAGTCCTTCCTGTTGTCTAATCTCCACCCTTCCTGCTGCGGCCCCTGTTTCCTCAGGACATGAGGTTTGCACGACATCCCCCTTCCCTGGATCTACCATTTGCCATTCCCTCCCCTACCATGACCCGGGGCCCCATCTACCTGATACAAGGTACAAGACCCAGACTTGACTCCTGGATCCCTCATCCCTTGAAACACAGCACTTCCTTTTACCTTGTTCCCGGGTGATGCTTGGCTTAAACCAGTATTTAGATGTGTCCATCACAAACTTCATGGTGGGCTGCATGTCCCTGGTGGGACCTGGAGACAGAGAGGGGGAACACTTTAGGCTGGACAGAGGGGAGTTGAGACACCCTTCACCCACCTCTACCCAGTGGTCCCATTCAACCCATCCTACCCTATCCCAACCCCATTGTATCTCCATCTGCCTACAAGAGGCAAAATCCAACAGAAGAATTCAGGGCTTGGCACATCTAGGACCTAGGAGTCTCCCCTTGTATCCTTGGTAATGAATCACAAACAGATAAAATCTCAGTTTAATGAGAAACAGTTTCTCAAACCTTGTGTTGTCTGGTGCGGATGGAAAGAAGAGACAAGGGATTCTGAGAGGCATCGTGTTTGGTTTTACCCTCTCTTCCCCCTTAAGAATCCTACAAGGGTCTTTGGGGTGCATATTAAGTTTGGAGAAGAAAATGAAAGAAAAGTTTGAGGAAAGAAAGGCGGCAGATTTTGTTGAATGAGCCTGAGCGGAAGTCAGGAGACAGGATTCCTGACTCTGATTTGGGACAACAGTCTTGCTTCTAAAGCCCAGAGGGGACTGAGTGTACTAAGCAGTCTCTGAGGGTTTTTGACGTTCCAATAGCCTAGGCAATTAGGGTGGATTTTGTTTTGAGAACAGTTTGTGGAATTTGATAAGACCCCAGGGTATAATTAGTGATATCCCGGGGCATCACCAAACCAGGATGGGAATATCACCGGACTAAGTAAGTAAATGTGCTCTCTGCCATGACACAATGGTCATCTCCCCAGGTCCCTAAGGCAGAGATCAGTGTTTCTCAATTTTGGCACCTTGAAAAGATGTGTTGTGGCCAGCTGAGAGTAACTCATTATTAAAAAAAAAAAAAAAAAAAAGTACTAAAATCTGCAAATGATTTGTCCTGGGAAAACGATCAGAGCAGATTCAAAGGCACACCTGTCTTGCCATTTTTGCTTACATTGACATGGATGGCTTCCTGCATGGCAGTGCGGGCCAGACTGAATCTCACACCCCTAGGAGTCACCCTGATGCTTGTGGCTGAGCGACGGAGGATGGGGGACAGTGTCCCTGGGGCTCTGCCAGTGGTGGGGGATGCTCTACTCTGGAGATGTGTACCCTGCGGGTGCTAAACCTGAGCCTCTGTGTTTACTGCTTTGGGTTCTGGCTGGTTTTGTTCTTTTTGGACGCCTGTAGTCACAGACTACGGGAAGGAGGGTGTTTTCTGCTTTGTGGTTTTTAGCTGTCTGAATTGGAATGCATTGTCTCCGTCGGCTCTCTGTGTACTCGTCATCCACGAACGTCAGAGGTAGAACTGACTCTCCTTCTCTTTCTCCCTCTCTTGGGTTAGTCATCAAGCCTGCTGTTTTCATATCCCGAGGGTCTCCTGGCTCTGTCTTCTCCCCTCCGCCCTGCCCTGCCCTGGTGCAGGCCCCCGTTATAGCTTGTCTGGACCACTTCATGATGAAAATCAAAACAAAGCTGCTCTCCCTGTCCAGGCCGGGCCCTGCAAGTCAACTGCCAGCTGCTGGGGTGATCTATTAAACGTATACCTCTGACCCCATCACTTTCCTGTTTGAGACTCCCTGCTAGACCCCTCCTCACCCCCCACCCCGCAGTCTAATAGGGAAAATCCATCCTTTAGCTTGGTGTTCAAGACCTTTCCCAATCTGGCTCCAGATTTCTCAACCAGTTCATCCCACACCCAACACTCCAGTCATTCCTTGAAGATGCTTGTCCTTCTATACCTCCATGACCATGAACTTGTTCCCTCTGCTCGGAAGGCCCCTCCTATCTTGCTCTGGCTCTAGACATTTGATCCGCTTTTCCAGATCCAACACAGATGTCGCTTCCTCCAAGGAGTAAAAAACTCCAAGGAGTTGTTTAGACTAAAAAGATCACCCCTTCCTTTGTGGCCCCATAAGACTTAGGATACCTCTACTTCTGTGTTTATTCTACTCTATAGTGATCCTTGGTATTTGTCTCTCTTGAAGCTGTTTCCATCTCTGTCTCTACTCTTTGGCAAACTGCCTGGCACACAGTAGGTATTCAGCACATGGACCTGCTGTTGCAGAAACCCACTGATGCTTTGTCTTTGCCCCCAAGCCAAACCTCACAAGGGCTGAAGGACTGGTTTACAACATACCCTCCGAGGGTGTGGTGAGAGAGGCATCTGGCAGGGTCTGGCTGTGGCTCCTGGTGGCTGGACAAGAGTTGCTGGAAGAAGTGGCCCCAGGTCGGACAAAGTCCTGGTATCCTGGGATCTGCTGGGTGGGGGGAGACCCCGGTTCTGGACAGCCATTGATCAGCACGATGGGTATGTCCACCATGGAGTTGGTGATGGATGGCGGACAGCTGCTGGCATGCTCCTTGGCCGCTGGCGGGGAATGAGTTGTTCTGGGTTGGCCCATGTTTGGGGTGGGATTGCCGGGGACCTGAGAGTCGCTGGCTCTTGTACACAGGGACACTTGGCCCAGGCTGTGGAGGCTGGAGGAAGAGCTGGCTGGGCTTTCCAAGGATCTAGAAGATGACTGATGGCTGGAAACGCTGGAGTGGATGAGGGACTGGCTGCTGCAAGGAAGACACCAGAAAGGCAGGGTATTAGGGTGTCAGTGCACACGCAGGAGCCAGAGCCAGGCCCCGGAATCTATTGATTTGGGTGCCCACAGCTCTGGTTAAATCGAATATTGCATACTCCATCCCCCACAGCCCAGAGCAAAGTACATGGCCACCTCATCCCCAAGGGATGCTGAAAGATACAGAAATGTCCCTGTACTGCAGAGTCTTTGGTCATTTAAAGTAGCTAATGAGCTGATCCTCTGCAGGTCATGTGGGCTTAGGCTGGACTGGATTCCCTCTGCCTTCCCAGCCGGGCAGGTCTGACTGAGCTATCACGCAAGTACCCGAAATTCGCAAGAGCCCTGCATGCTGGCTGGACCACGTCCATGGCGGATGCAGAGGGAACTCCCCAGCTGGAGGAAGAGGAGGAGGCCAGCTCTGCATCCAGCCAGACTTTCCTCTGAGCTTGGAGGCCCATGCCAACGGCCATGGCTGTGGAATCCTGGCCTCCTTGCCAAGGACTGCCTTGGCACATCGGCTTTGTAGTCAGTGTGGGGGACAGAGGTCCTGTGGTGTGGTCCTCATGCGCAGGTTGGGTGTATGTGTGTGTGTGCAGCTCTACTGTGAGGCCAGCAAACTGGGCAGTTTCCCCTCCTTCCTGCTAGGTTTTGCTAGCAACAAATAATGCCCAGGCAAGCTTGCCTCCCTCCTGCTAGGGAAGAAGGAAGGAGGCTTTTCTTTCCTTAATGGTTTACCCTAGGCCTCCAAATTTTACTTACATCCCTGTGTTTTGACTTTTAAAAAAAAGCCCTTCTTTCTCTGCCTGCCTTTCTGCCTCCTTGTGATCTTTCTCTGTCAAATAAATAAATAAAATCTTTAAAAGAAAAAAAGAAGAGAAAAAAATCCCCTCTTTGAGATTGGTTGTATGAGTGCTGGAAAGGATACAGGGGAGCCTCATGAATGTAACCATTCTCCTACTGAAGAGGTCAGCATAAATCAACAATTTTGTATATTGAGTTATCGTCTTAAGTGCTTAAGGAAAGCCAGGTCCAAATGGCTCTGATGGCATAAAAGAGAATATTCACTCTTTTGTTCTGGGTGTGCACCCTGATTTTGCTCAGCTAGAACAGGGTGCCTGTCGGATTTTAGGGTGTGTGCCTGAGTGTGAGTGTGTATGTTGCAGAGACAATATCAGAAGCTATAGTGGGAGCGACCTACCTTCCGAACACATAGCTGCCATCGGACACTGGGCTGGCTGACAGCACAGAGATCCGGCTGCCTCGCTGTGGGGCCAGCCCCTTCTCCAAGCCCGGAGAAGCCGCCAGTGGGGATCCCAAGCCGTGGGAGCCCGAGGCCTTGCTCCTCATGCAGGGGATGGAGATGCTGGGAGAGGGTGAAGGATGGGAAGAGGGAGCCCCTGAAGGAGGAGGGGTGCGTTGGTGCCCCCTGCCCTGGCTCCCAGAGAAGATGAGGCTCTCACTGCTGCTTCGGGTCTCTCGAGGGATGTCTCTGGAAAGGAGGAGGCCACCACTGCGTGGGGAGCCAAAGGGCGGGGTGGCAGATGGGTTGGAGCAGCACTGGGGGCCATCAGGACCCCTTGATCTGGTGGAGCTCACCTCGATGTACTTTATGTCTGGGGAGAGAGCAGAGCACTGGTGAAACCCAGGAGCCTGGACTGCCAGAACAAGAATTCTGGAAGAGTCTTCCAGAACCTCTGGTCTCCCCTTCTTTAGGCAGAAGAGGAAACCAAGGCTCCAAGAGAGGACAAGTTTGCTGGGTTAGGATTAGCACCCGGCTCCCCCTTCTAGGCACAGTTCCAAAGTCACCCTCTTTGTGATTCCTCCTTCTGGTGGGGGGATGCAGTGGAAGAAACACAGGCTTGGGATAGGTCTGGGTTTCAGATCTGGTTCTGCCACTTACTATTAGAGCACTTGGCCAAACGACTTCACCAACCAGAGCCTCAGCTTTCACACCCTTGAACGGGGCTGACTGTATCCAGTCTCTTGGTAAGTAAGGATGAAACGAGATGAATGCAGGTGGCATAGCACTGTTCTTGGCACACGGCAAATACTTTAAAAATAGCAAATCCTTTACTGTGTGAATGTCCCCCTCCCCAGGTTGAAAGAACTGTTTATAGAGGGTGCCAGTCACATCTTCTGATGGCTCCATTGTTCAGGGCTGGTGAAGGCTGTTTCTACATCTGTGCCTACAATCAAGGCACAGAGGGGTTTTCATGCTTGTTTGCACACTAGAATCACCCGATGAGCTTTTCAAAGTCTCGATACTCAGGCTACCCTCTGCGGCAAATAGACCAGAATCTCCAGTGTGGACCCAGACGTCAGGCTGGTTTAGTTCCCCAGCCGATTCCACTGGGCACCAAGCCACAGGTCGGGGGCCCCCTGCCCAGCAGTGCCATGTCACCTGGGGGCTGGTCAAATGTGCAGAATCTGTTTCTACCCCAGACCCACCGAAGCAGAATCTGCATTTTAGCTCGACTCCCTGGCATCTGAGAGCACTTTAGAGTCTGAGAACTCTGCTCTAGAGCAGGGGCTCCCAGAGGCCAGGGTTTGCTATACTATCCAGCTGTGGACCTCCCAGGCCATGCTGTTCGCTGGTATGCAGTTGATGGTTATCAAACACGGCCCAGGGTGGTGACTCACTCCAATGTTGCTTCTATTCCCCAGTGTGGGCACCCAGGGCTCTTGTTCTGAGAACTTGCTCCTCCCTGGAGTGGGGTACCCTGTGGTTTTCCCCATGGTGAGTATGGACACCCTGCCTCTTGACCTGGGGGAGGGGAACTGTCCTTGGTGCTGTTCCAGCAAAAGTGGGAGAAGATGGGGGCAACCTAGCTTCCCTCCTAGAGACCTGTCGAGTCCTGTTTCTGGCTTCCCAGGATGGAAACTGGGGCAAAGTCAGCAGGAAACTGCACCTTCAGCCCCTGTCTGCCAGCCTCCCATCCCCCTTGGGCTTTGGCCATGAACCAACTCCCTCCTACTCTGTGGAATCCCTGCCTGCCCCAGCCCGCTCCTGGGTTGGACCTCAGAGCCTGCTGGCGGTTACTGCTTCTGTCTGAGCCTGCTTAGGCTGGGGTGGGGGTGGAGGATTACATCAGATGAGGGGGGGCTGGCAGCCTGACCCGGACATGCTGTTCCAAGGGGTGTAGGAACAGGCCTGGCTTTGCCATCAGACAAACCTGGGTGTGAGTCCTCGTTTTGCACTTTCCCGCCAAGAGGCATCAGGTAACTTTCCTAGACACTGTGAGCCTCAGTTTTCTGATCTGCAAAGTGGGGATCTAAAGCTAACCTCCTGAGGTTGTGGTAAGGATAAAAGACACTGATGAATGGTGCCTGGATCCTGGCCCATGGTGAGCTTTGGAGAACTCCTCCTGCCTGCTTGCTTTTTGAGGCCAGTATTGGCCAGAGGTTGACACTGTCCAGCTAAGAGGGGAGTCCCTCTGCCAAGGGTAAGAAAAGACTATTTAGCACAATGTGTTGTGGGTTCTGAAAGAGTAGAGGTCTTGGAATGGGGTGGATTCTTCTGGAAGGTTGGCAAGCACAACTTCTATTTTTATAGAACTTCATCGTGTTTTTACCCATAATCCTCTCGGCCCTTATGCCCAATGCCAACATTCCTCAGGAGGAAACTGAGGCTCAGAGAAATGTGGCAATGGGGCTGGCATTTACTGCAGAATTTTTAAGGCTGGTATTTACTGAGTGCTGTGTGCCAGCACTGTTGCAAACATGTTACCTGTACTAGCTCATTTAACCCCCACAACAACTCTATTGAACTAGAAAATATTATGAATTCCATATAATAGATGAGAAATCAAGGCTCAGAAAGGTTAAGGGAGTGATCCGATGCCACACAGCCAGAGTGGAGGAATCTGACTCCTGCTCCTGTGCTGTGTTTGGAGGGCCTCTTCCAGGACAAGGGACTCCTCAGGATACTTTCCCAAGGCCTTGTGTTCTGAAAAGGTGCTTGGCTGCTTTGGGGGAGGGTATCTCCTCGTGGTGAAGCTCTGGGCCTCCTGCTTACCAGGTCCCAACACTGACCAAAGGCCTTGCTCGGGGGACTGAGCAAGCAGAGCAGGGTGGGAAGGGAGGAAGGAAGAAGCCCTGGAGCTGTGAGTCACCTCTCCCTGCTGCCCCGAGGTGCATGTGGCTAGGGGAGGTGGAGGCCCCCGCACACCCTCACCTGGGTGCAGCCTCTGTTTACAAGCCCGTGGGGCAAGTCCCAGCAGTGCTGGGTGGATGTAGGCGCCAGCGCCAGGCTGGGCTGGTGGAAGGGGCACGTGGGCGGGGGGCAGAGAAACAGTTATTAAACACCCTTCCCTTGGAATTGGCAAACAGCCTTGCCTGGCAGAAATTGCTGGAAAATTGCTGGAAAATGAAATGTGGGTGCCTGTTCCAAAGATGGGGAGGGGAGGGAGTGGCGGAGACGGATATGGTGTTTGCTTGGAATAGCCATTCTCCCTGTGGGTTGGGAGCCCCCCAGGGTCAGTCTGAAGGAAGGTAAGCAAGAGGCAGGGGCAGGGAAACTGGGGGAGGTTTGTGAGCACTGGGGGAGGGGGAGCCCCAGAAGAGGAGCCTGAAGCCTGCCTCCAAACAGATCTGTTCTTCGAAGCTCCGGAGGGCAGGAAACTGGCTCCAAAAAAGAGAGAGAAAGGCAAGAACACAGACTTTGGAGGCCAAAATCCAAGGCTTTGGGGCCTGACCTACGACCCACTGGCTGTGTAACCCTGGATCATTACTTCTTCTCCCTGAGCCTCCCTTTGGTTTCTGTAAAATGAGGCTACTGCTGTTTCCTTCTCAGGCAGAGGCTGAGATCACGCACTACAAAATCTATCTATATATATTTAAGGGAGGGAGAAACATAGGATCGCCAATGCTTAATTTTTAATTTTGCCAAGTGAGGACAAAGAGAAACAGAGAACATCTGCTAGCACCACAATTATAGAACACCTTCCCTTTGACACCCCAAGAGAAGGAAGGATGAGAGGCGAAGGGAGGGCGTCCCACACATTTGGATATGTTTGGCCCAGTGAAAGCTCATCACGGTGCCCAGAACGAGTTACGCTGCCATGGGCTGGCAAGCTCTCTGTCACCGGTAGTGGTGGTCTGAGGGGAGGGTTTTGGCAGGTTCAGATGCCTGGGACAGGCGCCACCCATCACAGTGACACGCTATTAGGTATCACAAGGAACGCAGTCAGGGGAGCTGACTGCACCAGCTGTCTCAGGATGTAGTGAATTCCCAGGTGTCACTGCCATTCAGGCAGAGGTTAGAGGAGAGGATTTTCTTATTGCATCAGAAGATGCTAGGGCAGAACTAGGGGGCTTCATCAGGGCTCTCTGACCACTGTTGGCTGCTCGCTCACCCCCCGAACCCCTCTGCCACTCAGAGTCAGGTGGACACCTCCCCACTATGGCAGGTTGTGTCCAGAGCATCAGGGGACACAGATTACTGACCACTGGCCCCTTGGAGGAGGGGGATGTTGTTCACATCTCCACCCCGTACATGTGGATGCTCCACAGAGGCTGGTCTTGCCCCTACAGGCCCTGAGTGTGTGGAACCCCTACATTGGGGCATGAACATTAAAGCCCTGAGCTTGCTCCTGCCAGTGATAATTAGACCCAAGCCACCTTCCCTGCAGAGACATGCCTGTGACTGGCCTCAAGAGGCAGGAAGATCTTGGGGGGTAGAGGTGGTTCTTTCAACAGCCCTGGCAGGCAATGCTCAGTGGGAGGGGCAGAAGGCAGGGCGGAGACTGGGAACGGGGGCACCAAAGGACCTGGGTGCTGGGCTCACCTCCACCCCAGTCCCTGAGCTTCCCCTGGGGCGGGTCCTAAATGCCACCCCAGTGTTTAATGAAAACAGTTACCATTTATAATGACTAACAGCATGTCAGGATTTCTGATAAACACCCAAGTGTTATTTCTTTTAAACCCTGCAAACCTCATGGAGGTAAGAACTCATCTCTGTATTACTGATGAAGAATATGAAACAGAGGAGTGAGGTCACTAGCTTGTATGAGGTTTGCCCACCTCAGGGGCGCTCGGGTGGCTCAGTGGGTTAAAGCCTCTGTCTTCGGCTCAGGTCATGATCCCAGGGTTCTGGGATCGAGCCCTGCATCGGGCTCTCTGCTCAGCAGGAAGCCTGCTTCCTCCTCTCTCTCTCTGCCTGCCTCTCTGCCTGCTTGTGATCTCCGTCAAATAAATAAATAAAATCTTTAAAAAAAAAAAAAAGGTTTGCCCACCTCCAGTGATTAGGCTAGACTTACTCCTTACTGAAGTCTGTCAGCCTCAGTTTTTTCCGTCCCTAAAATGGTGATGAAATATTTCATGGGGATAGGTTGGGAGGATTAAATGTTCTCCTGTAGGGTGCTTAGCAGAGTCTGGATATTATAAGATCTCAGTAAGTGGAAATTCTCATGGACCCTATCACTGATCCTCATTGTACCCCTTAATCCATGCTGATTCTTTAAAATCCCGGAGACCTTAGTCTTCTAGCCTGTCTGTTGGGACTGCTGCTCCTTGACCCTCATCCTCAGAATATACCTGAAACCCTTTGTTTGAGAAACTGACACCAGATGTAGAGATTTCTAGACTCCCTTGGATGCAGTGGTGTATTGAAGTCGACTTGTACCAGCTCGTAAGAGCAGACTGTTAAATTTTTAGGATTTTGTCCAGCTGATTTCTAAACTCAGATGTTATTAAAAATTAAATTACATAAGCCTACAATGAAATAACTTACCATAAAAACAAAAGTAATAAATACAATTCATCATATACCAGTTATTTAACTAGATGCTGCTATTACCTGGATTCTTTTTTTTTCTTTCAAGTTTTATTTCTTTTGGGGGGCACTGGCTGGCTCAGTTAGTTGAGTGTCCGACTCTTGGTTTCCGCTCAAGTCATGATCTCAGGGTCGTGAGACTGAGCTACGCTCAGCATGGAGTCTGCTTGAGATTCTCTCCCTCTGCCCCTCCCTTTCCTTGTATCCTCATGTGCTCACACTCTCCCTCAAATAAATAAATACATAAATAAATAAAATCTTTTAAAAAATAAAATTTTATTTATTTAAGTATTCTCTACCCTCAGCCTGGGGCTTGAACTCGTGATCCACACGAGTCACACTCTCTTCCGACTGAGCCAGTCAGGTGCTCCAGTACAATCTATACGCCAGAGGTTATTTGGTAGAAATACTGTATATACCGTAAGGGCCGTCTACAGGTTATCTCTTTCCAGTGCTATGTTTGGTGACATCATGCTGGTAGCCTGAGACTGGCCACAGTGAGAGAGCCTATCCCATGAAATTTGGTAGATGTTTCCAGCTGGAGCCTTTAGCACCCCGGCATGGAGCTCATTGTTAAACTTTTACCAGCACACCACTGCTTACCCACAGCAGGGTCCTGCCCTAAACAGACTGAATTCTGTGTCTTTCCAACCCTACTGCTTCCAGCTTTCCAGAGAGATAACCCCTAAAAAGGGACAGGGGCCCAGAGAGCAATCCTATGAAAGTTTCAGGGGATCCAGGTTAGGACTTAAAGAGATCTACTATAGAACAGTGAGGTTCAGGGACTTCACATTTCTTGATCTCTTATTTACATGTATGGCATTGTATGACATTTATACACACACACGTATACATGTATATACACACATATATGTATATATGTATATGTATATATACATATGTATATGTATATATATGTATATGTATATATGTATATGTATATATATGTTGTTATAATAATAACAACTTTAAGTTTACTTGTTACATTTTCTCAGTACGTATATGTATATATACGTATATACATATGTGTATATATACATATACATGTGTGTATATATACATATACATATAGCTTATTTAAAGTTCCTGAAAGATCCCATAAAACAGGTATTCATCACTTTTCCAAACTTAGGGACAAAAATAGCATTGGATAGTGAGGGAAGCCTGTATATATCTCTTTGATATAGGAAAGAAAAGAGTGATTAAGTAACTTGTTCAGGGCTGCACAGCACCTCCCAACAGGACATTGTCTCCTACTCCTCTGATCTGATAGAAAAGTCCTTCTTCCTCATGATGTTTGGTCCCCAAGCACCCCCTCCTGGCACTGTGTCCCAGATCCTTACCCAAGGCTTCAGCGTCATCTTTCTTTTTCCTTGAGGTAGTGCTCTGGGTGGGCTCAGTCCAGGGGCTACCAGTTCCTGGGGGGAGCAGCTGGAAGGTGGGGTCCAGTTCCAGAATCATCTGGTTGAGGCTCTCCAGTGAGAAGTCAATGTAGGAGTTGAGGTCCTCCAGGGTCCCCGAGGTCTGCTCAGCGGGTGACTGTAGGAGGCGGCTGGCTTTGGCTCCAGTTTCTGGGCCCTGCTGGAGCCTGCTGGGGGGCCCCTTGAAAGGCGTGGAGGCCATCAGGCCCTGGGCTCCCCAGCCTTCTGTGGTGTAGTAAGGACATTGGGGTGGCAGGCCAGGGCTGGGTGCTGGGTGCAGGGTCCTCCTGGGTTCTTCACAGGGAGTCAAGCCGACTGCATGGCCTCCTGCCAGCAGGGCGCTGGACATCACTTGTGACATGGTGGGGGCAGTGGCTGTCTGTTTGCCTCTAGCTTCAAACCAGCCTCACTTACACCCCAGATATGTTACTTGCCAACCAGGAGCTCCCAGAATCTGAAAGAGGTCAGGGTTGGGAACTGAGTAACTTTGGTAGTTGAAGTTTCTCTCACTCCTCCCCCCAAGCAAAGGCATGTTTATTCATTCATTAAAAACATGGGTCCTGGAGCCAGATTGCCTGGGTTTGCATTCTGGCTCTACCACTTACTAGCTGTGCCATGTTGGACAAGTTAATTAACTTCTTTGTGCTTCAGTTTTCCTTAACTATAAAATATGTTGAGATTTGTAACATGCTTAGGATGGTGCAGGGCACTTAATAAGCACTATGCCGGTGACTGTCAAGTAAAATCGCTTCAACAAAGGTTACTGAATATCTGCTCTGTTACAGCCTTCTTTATTAAATAAATACCAGCTAATATTTATTGAGCGATTACTATGCACCTATATTACACATAAAGTCTTTTAAACTCCTCCTAACAACCCTCTGAGGTAGATACTATTATTTTACATTTTATGATGTGTGAATGGAGAGACAGAGAGGTTAGTAACTTGCCCAAGCGTCATGCTGTGTCATACTAGTGTCAGAGCAGGCCTGGACCTCAGGCTGCCTGATGTCAGGAACCCACATTTAATAGCTACTATTGTGTGTGGGCCAGTTAGTGAAACAGACAAGTAAGCAGGTGAGCAATTATAAACAGTGTTACCATGGAGGGGCAAAACAGAGGAGACTCTGTAGCACTGGTGCAGAGGTCAGGGAGGACTTCCTGGAGGAAGGGACCTGGATTCCTAACTCCATATACCTCATGGGGTTCAAATGCGGAGGGATATCTAAAGTCCAGAGAGGGCGTATGATTTGCCTGAGGTTGCATTTTAAGTTAATGGGAAAAGCCAGGCTCCCTTGTTCCCCATGGTTCCTGTAGGCTCTGTTGCCAGACCTCTCCTTGGCTGAGACCTGGAGCGGGCGGTGCGTCCCGGGCACTGGCCTGTCTATAAATGGCAGTGGAAGGGACTAGGCCTCCGAGCAACTTCCTGGGGGCAGCTGAGGACACGGAGCTGTGGCTCTTTCCGCACATCCTCCAAGGGGTCTGGGGCAGGATCTCAGTGCATCCTATAGGGTTTTTGGCTGGGCCCCACAGAGGAGGTTACTGACTTGGAGAGCACACTGGGGGCCTCGGTCATCACTCAGGACCAGAATCTAGAATGCCTGCTTACTGACTGGAAACTGCTATTGTGCTACCCTTTCCTCTATAGGCCTCAGTTGTCCCATCCGTATGACAGGGATATAATAATAACAACTTTAAGTTTACTGTTACATTTTCTCAGTGGTTCTGTGCAGAGGGTACTCTTACTGTGGTGCTGGAGAGGTTCAGGGATTTGCTTAAAGTCACAGAACCTGAAGAATCCACTGGTGGAACGTGGGTTTGAACCCAGTGGCTTTGAACCTGGGCTTGTAGCTCCACAGTCCCAAACTCTTTTTTTTTTTTCTTAAAGATTTTATTTATTTATTTGACAGAGAGAGAGAGAGCGAGAGAGCACAAGCAGACAGAGCAGCAGGCAGAGAGGGAGGGGGAAGCAGGCTCCCCGCTGAGCAGAGAGCCCGATGCAGGGCTCGATCCCAGGACTCTGAGACCATGACCTGAGTTGAAAGCAGAGGCTTAATCCACTGAGCCACGCAGATGCCCCCACAGTCCCAAACTCTTAACCCTATATCGCTACTTCATAGATTTAAGACCCTTTTCACATCTGCTCCTTCTGGTGTTCTGGAACCCAGAGAGGGTTCCAGACAAACCTGGACAGGCCTGGGACTGAGCAAAAGGCAGGCACTCAGGCTTCTTGTTCAAGCTCTTCTCCCTTTGAATACTCTGAATCACACCACCAGTGGTGTGGGGCTGAGTCTGCGTCTCATTCCTTTTTTCCTGGGCACCCTCACCAGCCCACTTCTCTAGCTCTTTCTTTCCTGCTCTAAGGTGGAGGGGAGGGTCCCTGGGGCTCCAGACTTGGGGGGGGCGTGTGTGTATGCGTGTGTACTTGCCTGTGTACATGGGAGTGCTCCAGCCAGCTCTGCCTTATTCATAGGTCTCTCCCATGTATTCTTCCTTCAGATTGACTCAAATATCTTTCTTTGTTCCCAAGGGCTCTGGAGGCAGAGAGATCCTGAAACCTTGGCAAACTCCCGTTTCCACTTCACTGACTTACTCTCTCCCTCCTATCTTAAGCCCAGCTCAGGGAAGGGAGAGGGGACAGAAGGTGAAGCCTGAGCCTCCTCAAAAGCATTTTGCCTCAGTAGCCCACCCCACTGCCTCCCTCCCCCGATCCTTGACAAGTGCCTTCAGATTGTTTCATCTCCTCCACCCAGATCCAGTGAAATAGAACCCGGCCACAGCCCCCACCCCTGGATTCCTGGCAGCCTGGGAAGGGCCCAGCACGGGTGAAGAGGGGCCAGGGGGAGCACTCAGGGCCAGGCTCTGGGCTCTGTGCTGGGAGGCAGGAGGCCTAGGTTCTGTGTCCATTCCCTTCCCAAGACTCTGTGACCTCAGGCAAGCCTCTTCCAAATCCCTCTCCCTGCCCCCCCAGACCTTGGTTCTCTCATCTGTGCACTGAGGGGCACAGATTTCATTCTCTTAAAGCGCTGACCTCCAGGGTCTGTGGTCCTGAGACCACCTCTTTCATCTCCGGCCTCCTCCCCTTTCTCTCTGCTTTGACTTCTAGCCCCCGGGACAGATGGAAAAGCTGAGGACAAAGGGTTAAATGAGTCAGGTTGGCCTCGGTGCTGAATCTCCCTCTCTTTTTGGAGAAGAAAGGCACATACCTGGAGTCCGGGCAGGCAGATCGCTGTGTTCACTCCTGGCGCCTGGGACCAAGGCTGCTCAAAGTCCAGGTATGGAGTACGGGGAGGTGTGGTTCACCTCCAGACCTGCCTTAAGAGCAGACGGCTCTCCTCCCTCCCTCTTCCCCTCCAGGCCCTACACGCGGCTGATAGCCTGCAGGCCCGCCCCTCCTGTGGCTGATGAGCTCAGGTGGGGCTGGCACAGGCACCGTCCCTGGCAGTTGCTGGGGCTGTGTGCGTGTGTGCGTGTGTGCGTGTGTGTGTGTGTGTGTGTACATGATTCCCAAGCTTCTTGTTTGCCTGTCCCACTCACCCCTCCTAACTGCCTTGTGTTGTGGCAGGGAGAGGGGTCCATGCACCGCATGGTCAGCAGAGTCCTGCTTGTTAGAGACAAGCTCTGTCACGGGGACAGGGCCTTGTTAGGCCTAAGGGGCGATGTGGGCATTCTGTCCACCATGTGCCAGCCAGGGAAAGCACCACGGGGTGCAGAACAAGCAGACAGTGAAGGCGCTGGCCTAGGAAAGCAGGATGCCAGTGGGCAGGAGCCCCTTCCCACACCCCCCTCCTGTGTTGTCTGGGGTGGGTTGCCCTGCAGCAGGCGTAGGGTAGGGGCCCACTGGAACTAAGACTGGGCACAGATCTTACATTTTCTTTTCTTTTCTTTTCTTTTCTTTTTTTCTTCTTCGCAGGGGAATGGGGCTTCTGACTTAAGGGAAGGAGGCTCTGAGTGTCCGGAGGACTTTGAGAAGGGGCGTGTAGCTTTGTTTCACTTCATTAATTCACACACGGCTAGCCTTTTGCATGGTCTGATCTGTGCCTCAGGGCAGAAGCTCCCTGTGAGGGCGTTGGCAGAGAGACAGGAAGTCTAAGTGTCCCTTCTCCCTAGTCCCAGAGTGTTGCAAGGGGAAGGCCCTGGTGCTAGAGCTGAGCCAGATCTGGGCAGGTTGGTCTGCAGTGACGGAGTTGGCCAAATCTCTAACTCAGGGACTCATGGTGATCCCAGCAGTGGCTGGTCTCGGGGATAGGCGGGTGGGCTGCTCAGTGCCCCCATTACGCTCAATGGCAAGGCTTTTGGCCTTCAAGTTTTCTTTTTTTAAGATTTTAAAAATTTATTTAAGAGAGAGACAGCGTGCATGAGCCCGTGAGCGGGATGGGGAGGGAGGGGTTGCAGAAGGGGTGGGACAGGAAGAGGGAGACAATCCCAAGCCAACCCCACGCTGAGCCGAACCCCCTTGTAGTGGGATCTTACTACAACCCTGAGATCCTGACCTGAGCCGAACCCAAGCATCAGATGCTTCGCTGACTGAGCCACCCAGGCACCCCAGCGTTAAAGTTTTTGACACCCCGTGGCTTTGGGGAGGCCTGATGAACCAGGGTCATGGGAGGAGGCCAGGGAGCCCAGCCGGCAAAGTTATAAAAAGGTGCTCCCTCCTGATGGCCGCATTGAAAGTCATCTCTGGACATCTGTGCAGCCCGGCGGGCACGTGACTTGGTGAGCAGTTGTGTCTTTGAACAAAGAAAGTGGGGAGGATGCAAGCTGCAAGCGACAAGCCAGGGTGCATGGCACACAGCGGCTTCCCTCACGGGGCTGCAGCTCAGGATGGGGGGCAGGGATGCGGAGTGGGTGGGAGAGGGGGGTTTGGCGGAGAGGAGAGGGAAAGGGCAGGTCACGGGGAGCTGATGGTGCTGGGCCAGGACTGTAGGGTTCTCCGTTAACCCTGGGGGCTGGCACAAAGGGCAGTCTTTCAGGGCCACCGGCCCCCTACCCTTATGACCCTGTGCCTGAGGTCATAGTCTTTCTTGGAAGGTACGGCTTTTTTGTTTACATTTGGCCGCTTCCTACACCTTAACCCAGTCCTAGGAACACCAATTGCAGTCTCAGCTGCTGTCCCCATGCCACCTTGCCTCTCTCCCAACCTCTCTCTGCTCCTCTCCTTCCCCCTGACACGGTCAGTGTCCCCAGGGGGTGGGGCAGAAATGTAGCCATGGATATGATTGTGTGATTTTTCTTCTTCAGCTTGTGGGTGGGATGGAGTATGTTGATTGATTTTCAAAAAGGCAGAACACGCATTTTTCTGTATTTTTCACATTCCTTTGCCTCTGAAGTCCTGGTTAGACAACAGGTTGTGTCAGTCCTGTGGTCTTGGGAATATGGCTTGTTGCTGGCCGGTCCAGCATGGCTGGGGAGACACTGGGATGCTGGGGCTGCTGTCTTCTGGCATCCAGGGTTGGGCTTTATGGGTGTGGAGAGGTTGTTGCTGAAACAGCTTCCTGATCCTGAATCAGTGAGGTGATGGTTCTTGAGGTCAACAGACGTTGGGTAGCCCCTGATTCTTTACCTTCCTGAAGGGGGCAGAGGGAGCCGTTCCTAAGCGGGGGCCTCATGTTTTCCTGGGAACCATTCCCGCAGGTGCAGCCTGTTCCTCTAGGCTTTCTGATGATTTTGTAAGCATAGAACACATGAAATTCCTTGCTGCTTAAATTAGCTAGTGTGGTTTCTGCTTCCTGCCAGTGGGTGATGCTGGGCCGGGGGAGAAGGGTATGTGGGTTGGCCTAAGCCACCTGGCTGTTCTCTTGTGGGCAGTGGAGATACGAGGGGATGCTTTGAAGCAGAGTAGGACCAGGGGAGGAATAACATGAACATATTTGTGCCATAGAAAGGTATTTGCTTCAGGGAGGTGCTGAGGGCCCGGATAGCATGGCACAGGGGCAAGCCTCACTTTTCTCTGGAACTCTTTCTTCTTTGGGGTTAAGACAGATGCAGAAGATGCTGGGGAGGGATGTTGTTTGCTACGGTGGGGGCAGAGAACTGACCTGAGTGGTTAGCATCCTGAACATTCTAGGCTTTATTTGCAGCATGCAAGACCAAAATTAAGAGCAGGAAGGGCTTCCCAAATAGAGATGATCGTTAGAATTTTGGTACCTAAAAACCAGGTTCCGCATCAAGGTCCAGAGAGGCCAAATCAGGTAAAAGGCGGGACCTGGCCCTCTGGATCCCTGAATTCACACCTAGCCTTCATCGCCAATTTGCTGTGATGCTCCAGGAAAGACAGTTACCCTCTCAAGACCTCCTGATTCCCTCTGAGCAGGAGGAGAATAGTTTTGTTTTCCTTCCGCTGTTACAGTGGGAGGGATGAGGAGGAGAGATGTGAGGTCCTTCTCAGGCAGGGGTAGGCGTTCTGATCCTTATGAAGGGACTGCCCTCAGAAGGTGGGGTGGGCTCAGGTCTTACTCTTCCATACCTCTGGCTCCTTAGCTACAAAATGTGTATGCCCGAAACTCCACCAGCAGACCAGGTGAGGCCCAGTCCAGGAACATCTTTGTTATGAATACCCCTACCCAGGACAGAGGGTGCCCCATGCTGTCTCTAATGCCAGAGCTAGAGGAAGGGGGTCCCCGGCCCTGCAGACATCCTTGAACCCAAACTTTACTGTTCATACATCCCATCAGTAAGATATTAAGCACCCCTGGTAACTATGAATTTATAAATTATATACATAGAACTTTTTACACATGAACTGTATACATGAATATATGTTAGTAGGTATATTACATAAACCTATGGACATTACAAAATGCATCATGTACATTATTCATATATGTACAAGTCAGATATCATGTATATTATTATATCATGTATATTATAAAGCCATATACATAGAAATGAAAAATGTAATAAATAAAAACCATGTTTTAAAGTAATGTTTATGGCCTTTCATTTAATCATGGTGTAGAATCCCTTTTTTTGTTCTCACAGCAAGAGCAATGCCTTTGAAGATGCTTCTTTATTTTTGAAAAGCCTGGTTTAACACTTTGTAGAGCAGTGACTTGAATGGTACTAAATTCAGTTTATTTAATATTCAGGTTTCAAGGCTGTCACAGCTGAAAAGGGGGCCTCACAGAGATACCTGGATCCAGATGGGTGGGGTGCATTTTGGGCTCCGCTCATTAAGTCTTGACATTCATTTTTCAGTTTTCAGTGCCATCCACCAATTATGCAAAGGTTTTGTTCAAAATTGACTTTCAAATTTCCATCTTCTCTCATGTCAATCAGTTGTTCTTGCAAAGAAATTGGAATATGTTGCATTTTAATACTTCCAGCAAATGGATTTTAAACCCACTCAAACTCTTCATTTGGAAGATTTTTAAGCAAGTTAAAAAAACTCCTTTTTTTTTTAAGGCGCCAATATGAAAGATCATGGCACACACAAGATTTTCAGCAACAAAATCTTGCAACAATGGGAACGCTTTCAAATTTTATTTCTAAATGCTCTCTATATTATTTTCCTTCCAAAAAAGTTACTTCCTCAACAACTGTTTAAAGTTCACCTTTATCCTGATGAAAGAGATTGCGTTTTTGGAAACCACAACCACAGCACTCAACAGAGAGCCTTTGTTTTCTCTTTATGAAATGTCACATGAAATCATGTCCTAGGATTAGGGGGAAGCACTGCTCTTTTCTTGCTGTTTCTTTGCAGAAATCTTTTTAGGTCACTTGTCCTTTTTTCCTGAAGGATGGCTAATTTAGTTTGAATCAGACATTACAATCTGCAAATTCCACTGAACTGGGCATATGTAAGAGTCAGTCTGTTACAATCTGTTGCAAAGTGAGCAACAGAGTGTGCCCCTCTCCAGTCATGGCTGGAGGGGGCATCTGCCCCTCCCTCCAGATACTGACTGATGCATGGGGATATGATTAGCCAAGAAGGGGTACATAACATCTGTGTGTTAACTATTACGACGGCCGAAGTCCTTTCTTACTTTTAGATGGGAATACTGCATATACCTTATATTCTTTTTTTTTTCCCCAAGATTTTACTTACTTATTTGACAGAGAGAGAGAGAGAGATCACAAGTAGGCAGAGAGGCAAGCAGAGAGAGAAGGAGAAGCAGTTTCCCTGCTGAGCAGAGAGCCCGATGTGGGGCTCAAACCCAGGATCTTGGGATCATGACCTGAGCTGAAGGCAGAGGCTTAACCCACTGAGCCACCCAGACACCCCTATACCTTGTATTCTAAAATTCTTCTTCCCATATGTGAGCAGATCTTTCTGTGTTACCCTAGGGGTATGTTTTACTCTGTTTTTAAATTGAATTAAATTAAATTTATTTATTTGTCAAAGAGAGAGAACAAGAGAGGGAATACAAGAAGGGGGAGAGGTAGAGGGAAAGCAGGTTTCCCACCAAGCAGGGAGCCCAATGCGGGGCTCGATTCCAGGACCCTGGGATCGTGACCTGAGCTGAAGGCAGACAATAACTTGACCCAGGCACCCCCATACGTTTTACTTTGAAGGTTGGATCTTGCTGGAATGGTGTGCCACTGAGGCTCAGAGAGGGACGCCAGAGGGGAAAAGGGTGACTAGAGGGTCCCATGGCAGGTGGTGACAGAGTCAGACTGAAACTAAGGTTCTTGCGCACTAGGGCTCTCCCCTGATCCTAAGAGAGGCACGTGAAAGCCATGCAGGCTGGTCTGTGCAGTCCACATCTCCACTGCCCAAGGTCCTGTGGCTCTAGGAATTCCTACCCTTTTGGGGTCCAGGGTGGGCTTCTCATTCTCCCTGGGGGAGTGGAGGTGGAGGGACACTCCTAGGGACATTGGTGTCTGTGCCCCATCCCTGATCAGGAACAGCAGTGACCCAAGCCAGAAGGCTCCAGTTCCCTTTACCTCAAGACTTATCTCATGGGAACTCTGCTTAACCCAGAGCAACCACGGCCCACCTCCGTGCTCCAAATGCTAGCCTAGCTCCTCCAAGGACCTGCTGAAATGCCACCTCCTCCATGAAGTCTTCTGTCTGAGCCTCAGGCAGAATTAATCTCTCCCAGGGAGCACTTTGCTGGTACCCCTCCTCCTCTATGGCATGCCCCCACCTGCCTGGGGTTAGAGCTCAGAGCTCTGAGTCCTCCTTACCCACTAGCCAGGAGCAACCGTGGCCCGTGTCCCCAGGCATCTGACACTGTACCGGGCCCGGCAGAGATCCAGGGAGATGAACCTTATATGGTTCCTGATCTGGAGAAAACCAATCCGCAAAAAGATCCCCAGGCAGCTGGAGGGGGGGGGGGAGGTGCTGTGTGATCCTGCATAGCCCTAGGTGCCCAGTGAGCTCATTGCATGAGCAAGGCTTCCTGCTGAGCCTAGTAGGTGAGTAAAAGGACACACTGTGCTCTCACGCCTCCCTACACCAACCCCTGCCAGCATGCCTACCCTTGTCTTCACTTCTCGTGCTCAGCTCTGTTGACATGGATTGCACCTGGCCAGCCCTTTCCCCGCCGCACCCCTGGAGCCACACGTGGCCAAAGAGCATGTTTTCCTAGGCAACACCATGCTGTCTGTTCCCCAGATTCAATTTCCTTTCCCTCCTGGGCACATAGTGTGGCTGCGTTTCCTGGCCTCCCCTGCAGTGAAACGGGGCTCTGGACTGAGTTCTGGCCAGTGGGAGGTGGCTAATGAAATGTCAACCCCTGTCTTAGCCTGGTCTGACCCCTGAAAAACTCACCTTGGCTCACTTTCTCGCCTGTCCAATGGCTGGATGTAGAGGACCCAGGCGAGGATGTTAAGGCCTTCATGAGACTGGGGTGGAGGGTCCTGGTCCCTGCAAGGCTGTGAGGAGCGGAGCCCATACCCACTGGACCTGTGTGAGAAAGAATTTTTATGTGTGAAGCCATGGGAATGCTGGAGTGGGTACAGCAGCAGCAACCTGACTAACCCCATGTCTGATCCCAGGTGAGAAGTGGAGGGGCTTGAATTCAACAGGATCTTGTGAGGCAACACCGTGTAGGAGTTAGACTCTACAATTTCTCCAGTTGGTGGGCCATGTGATTCTGGGAATATTAATCAATGTCCCCGAGCCTCATTTTTCTGGGATGTTTGAAAGGTATGTGTAAGGATTCCTGATTCCCCCACACTAAGCATTTATACACGGTAACTATTATTAGGCTGATAGGTCCTGCTGGACTTGGCTTCCTCCAGAGCAGGGACCACATTTGGTTCATCTCTCTGGATCCCTGCTGGGCGCAGTACAGTGTCAGATGCCTGGAGACACCTGCCATGGGTTGCTCCTGGCTAGTGGGTAAGGAGGACTCAGAGCTCTGAGCTCTAACCCCAGGCAGGTGGGGGCATGCCATAGAGGAGGAGGGGTACCAGCAAAGTGCTCCCTGGGAGAGATTAATTCTGCCTGAGGCTCAGACAGAAGACTTCATGGAGGAGGTGGCATTTCAGCAGGTCCTTGGAGGAGCAAGGCTAGCATTTGGAGCACGGAGGTGGGCCGTGGTTGCTCTGGGTTAAGCAGAGTTCCCATGAGATAAGTCCAGAGGTAGAGGGAACTGGACCCGCCTGGCTGAAGCAGTTGCCCCCTGACATTTTCAAGGCCCGGAGGAAGAAGCCTAATAGATGCAGTGGTAGGCAGATTTCTAAGATGGCCCTATCTCAAGATCCCTTTTTCTGCTTACTCAGTCTAATACTAATCTAGGTCCCTTAGGAAGGATTTTATATATATGAAGTCCTAGGTCAGTTGGTCTTAAAATACAGAGGTGAATTAGATGGGCCAGGCCTTAGGGGACCAGTCCTTTAGAAGAAGAGAGTTTTCTCCCATCCGATAGCAGAATGGGAAGTAATAGAGGATTTGACTCCAGTGGCCCTTAGTTGACAACCAGTAAAAAAACGGGGACCACCTCAGTCCTACACCCCATGGAACTGGATTCTGCCAACAATCTGAGTGAGCCTCCAAGTTTCTTCCCCAGAACCTCCAGAGGAGAGCCCAGCCCGGCTGACCCTTTGGTTTTGTCCTTGTGGGAGCTCAAGCAGGGAACCCAGTTAGGTCCATTGGACTCCTGACCTGTGGAGCTGTGAGCTAACAAATGGATGTTCTTTAAAGCGGCCATGTCTGTGCTCATTTGTTACACAGCAATAGAAGACAAATACAGGTACCCAAGTACGCTGAGTCTAAACATTCAAAAGCCGTAAGTCAAGCTTACACGCTGTTAATAAAATATGTTCTATCCGTCCATCTTGACATATATATGTTCATAATGACCTTGAAGGCCAGGGTCAAATTCATAGTTCTCTGATGACTTAAAATTCGGTGCCAGCAGGCAGCTGCCCAGAGAGGGGTGGCGCCTGGGTCCCAGTCCCTGGTTTGTGGTCTGACCCCTCTTCTCTTTCACTCCTGGCTCCATCCTACACCAGGAAGGGCTGGACGGCCCAGCCAGATAAGCTAAATTCCAACTACTCCCCGGCAAACAGCTGTCCCTTGTCTGCCCCTTGGGCCCAGGGTGCAGTTTGCCTTCGGGAAAAGGAACTTGGAGAAATCTCAGGGTGTTTAGGCAGAAAATACATTAAGTACATCAACTGTGGTCTAGAAGGGAGGCCATGCTTTCTGGTAGATACATCCACTTAGATCTCTGGATCCATCCTTCCACGGGGGACAGCTAGAGCAGGATCCCTCTGCAGCAGGAGACCCAGGGAAAGGGCCTTTCTTTTCTCCTTTCAATGTGATAAAATAGATATAATACAAAACTTACCATTGGACACACTTAGTTCACTCACAACGTTGTGCAACCATTCTCTCTCCCTAGCTCCAAAACACTTTCATCATCCCCAAAAGGAAACACTATTCCCACGAAGCAGTCATTCCCCATTCCTTCTTCCCCCAGGCCCTGGCAGCCACCGACCTGAATTCCATCTTCATTCATTTACCTTTTCTGGATCTTTGGTATAAAGGGAGTCACACAATATGTGTCTTTGTGACTGGCTCCTTTCACGTAGCATTATGAGTTTAAGAACCATCCGTATTGAAGCACGTATCCGCACGTCACACCTTATTAGGGCCAAAGGATGTTCCCTTGTATGAATACATCACGGCTGCAGGGTTTGTGGGTTGTTTTTTTTTTTTTTTTTTGCTTTTTTTGCCAGGATCTAAGATGATATTGGACAGGGGATTGGGGAAATCAGCTGGTGGCTCTGCTTCTTTGTTCTCCTCTTCTCTGTGCCTCTTGGGATCTGTCACTCTAGAATACACTGCTGGGGCCTGGGGACCCAGGGAGACAGCCAGTCTCACCACGTCCCCTGTCTCTGCAACCTGATCCTGAAATCCCGCCCCGTGGTGGCGGCATCAGACCCAGCTGCAGCTGGTGTGGACCCATCCCAGGAGGATCCTCCTGTTTGGGGGATTCTCGGCTGTCTTGGATCACGGTGCCCCAGCTGAGTCCAGGGAAAGCTGGAGGCCTTCTCTGGTGACAGTGCTGAGGTCACGCAGGGTAGGGAGGCTGCTGGGGGGAAGGGGGTGTGTGGCCTCAGGAGCTAGGATTGCTCAACTGCTGGGCCTGGAAGGCAGTGGGAGTCCAGCCTGGCACCCGGCGAAGTCGGCCCCACGCCCAAAGGGATGCTTAGATCTTCACTCGCAGAGCCCATTTTCCAGAGAAATTTAATTCCACATTGTTTGTTCTCTGCTCCGCAGACGCCTCAGCTGAGGAAACCACGGGAATCTCATTTGAAGAAGAATTTGGCCCCTGGAGCCCCCTCCCCACTTGCTGGTGGGAGGGTGCCAAGCCTTTGGTCACCGGCCACCACCACTGCAAACCGCAAACCACAAGAATGCAGCGGGGTCACCTGGGGACAGAGGGAGGGTGGCTGGACCGTGAGTGGGCAGCAAGCCTGTGGGCCTGGGTCACACGGGGGTCTGCTGTCCCCGCATGGGAGCTCTGGGCTTGGGGGCCACAGAACTCAGGGTGAATCCAGGCTCTGCCACTCTGGTTTAGGATCTTGGTGGTCACATCCGGGCCTCACCAAGCTCACCTGGACGCTCTGGCCCTCAGCCGGATGGAGGCGAGGAGCTGAGCTTCAGGGTGAGGGAAGCCACATAAGGGGTCGGGGGAGAGGCAGACATGGGAGGAGGCGAACAAGGGAAGAATTTTCTAGGCTGGTGCTCTGGAGGCTGAGCTGGGACGCACCCAGCACTAACAGGTGATGTCTAGTATCAGGGGAAAGGACCCGCATAGACTGTGGCTTCACTTATGGGTTGAGCACTGCTCCAGGCACTTTACTGATTCATGGCGTCTCTCCTTACAGCCATCTTTCGATGTGGAGACCGTTATTCTCTTTTATAGACAAAGCACCTGAGGAAGGTGAAGGGATTCACCCAGAGGAGCAGGCTGCAAAGCCAGAGGCTGGACAGAGGCCGTCGTCCCCAGATACTGTTCTCTCCACACCCTGTCGTGGGTACCCGACTCGGTCCTCAGGCTTGTTTCTTGCTGGGATAACAGTCAAAGTCCCAATACTTTTGAACTAGAATAGAACCTGGTGCATGTTGCCATTCTACAGACAGGGAAATTGAGACCCACAGAGGGGGGAGGGACTTGCCCAGAGTCACCCACCAGGTAGCATGCTGATCCATTGTCCGATGCTCACTGACCACTTGGCCCGCATGGGTAGAGAAGTGTCCAAGGCTGTCTGTAATACCCAGCGGGACAGAAACTTTTTCCTCTGCCAGGTTCAAAGCCTGTCTGCTGGTCTGATCCTACTTCCGGTCCTGGAGAGTGTGGTCGGCTCTGTGCACCCTGGCCTCACAAGCATGGCAACAATTCCAGCTCTGGTGGACAGGATTCTGGAAGGCAATGCTGGTGGAGGAGGGTCCACTCTATGCTGTCTTGTCCTCAGAGGTGTATGTCACTTGTGCTGATGGCTTCAGCTCAGCCACTGTCTGAAAGTGTCACCTGAGCCTGGTCACCTGATGGGTTGGCCAGTGTTTAGGGAGGGCTTTCTGGGAACAGTCTACACTCCAGGTGCTGGGGAAACAAAGCTGAAATAACGTCCCTGGCCTCAAAGAGCTCACGGTCTGGTGTGGGGGAGGCAGATCTTCGGAGAAACCATGACAATTTCATGACATCCTTGCTTTATAGGAAGGCGTGTAGGCACAGTGCGGGGAGGCCAGAGGGGGCTCCCCAGAGGACGCAGGCCTGCGTTGAGACTAGAGAAATCACTGGCCAGGTGGACAAAGCAGAGGCTACTGGACTGAGAGTGGGGGTACGCGTGCCGAAGAACGGGTATCCGAGGTGGAATTAGGGATTATCTGAGTAGTTGGAGTGGATGAGGTTGGACGATGGTAATAACAGCGTGGGGACATGAGGAGGGCTGGGGGTGATGTCCTACGTGGAAGCCCTTGTGTGTAAGCAGGTGTCCTCGGGGCAGTGAGGAGGCACAAGAGATTTTAATCAAGGGACTGGCACAACCGGATCTGTGTTTTGGAAGGCTGAGCTGGGATGGCCTGATGGGGGTGAGGAGGGCAGCCAGTGAGCTGATGTGACCTGGTTGAAAGGAGGGGAGGCGTCCTCAGGCTGGTCAGTGGTGGTGTGGACAAGGGAGTGGCAGGCCCAAGGGGCTGTTGTCTGTTGGTTGGGGAGAAGGGAGTATGTTTGTGGCTTGGGTGACAAGGTAATTGAGGTGCTGTTCCTCCCAACAGGGAAACTGGAGGGGTAGGTCTGATGGTGGGGATGGGGACTCATCTGAATTAAGTTTAGGGTTTGATGATTTCAGGTGCTTGTGGGACATCTAAAGAGGGAGGTCTGGGTGATGGTTGGTTGATATAAAGACTTGAAGATGAGGGGGAAAGTTAGGAGTGGAGTTAGAGATTTGGGGGTAATCCCTAAATCAAATGCAGATGCATTAAGGGACCACAGAATGCTCTGGAAGCAGTACAGGATGACTTTGGCAGAAATGGTCAGTGCCCTGTCCATATCCCTCTGGCACAGCAACCCTGCAACCTCCCCAGCTGGCTTTCTCTGCAGTGGGAGTGGCCCAGCCTGTGTATGGGACAGCTCCTGCCCCTTAGGAAGTTGCCCCTCACCATCTTCCAGAAGTTCTCACATTGGCCCCCCAGTCTGGGCTTCCTGCCCAGCTCTGGGCCACTTCCATTTTCCTGTCACTGCTTCCTGGGCTCATCTCCCAAGCAAATGACTTGCATGCTCATTCTTATCTTAGAGTCGGCTTCCGAAGGAACCCAACCCAAGACTTGGGTTTACTGAAACAGGACAGGAGTCTGACTGTTGGAGTCGAGGGATCGCTCAGCAAGCTGCTCAAGTTGTCCCACCCGCACTCCCGCTCAGGGAAGACATCCCTGTCCCGCCCTCTCCAGCCCAGCCCAGCCCAGTAGGGTCCTACTGCTCTACTCCCCCACAGCACTCTGGGTACCTCTGCACACTCCCTAGCAGACACGTGAGTTCCAGGCTTCTGGAATTACTTAAATATGTTTAGACTGGATTTTTTGAACTTTTTTGGTTGTGACGCACAGTGGGAAATACATTTTATACTGGGACCCAGTTCACATAATACATCAATAACTGAAACAGTGCTTTTCCCTACTCTGTGGGGTATGCTGATACTTTCCATCCTGTTCCATCCTGTCTCATTCCATTCCAGTCTGTATTTCATTTTTAAATATGCTGCCCGTGACCCACTAAATGGACTACAGGTTCGCAGTTTGAAACTCATCTGGACACTAAGCAGAATGCCTGTAAACTCAAGATGATAGTGGTTGGATCTACTTAAAAAAAAAAAAAAAAGATTTATTTATTTGAGAGAGAGAGAGAGAGAGAGAGAATCTCGAAGTAGACTCCCAGCGGGAGCCCAATGCAGGGCTCCATCTCACGACCCTGAGACCAGGACCTAAGCGGAAACCAAGAGTCAGATGCCTAACTAACTGAGCCACCCAGGCAGCCCCAGGCCCATTTTCATTCCGCATTGTATTTGCAGGGCATAGTACAGTGCCTGGCATGGAGAAAGGTCCTCCATCAATATTTGTCGAATGACCGAATGGTAATGTACAAATACGTATGAATAAGTGAATGAATTGTCTACCCCACCCAGACAGGAAAGTGTGGCTTTGATCAGATTCTTCCGTTACTGAAAAAACCAGCCCACTTCCTGTGGCTTTGATCTGCAGCCTTCATTCTAAACTGCCCTGCCTCAGCCAACAGCTCCCCACAGCTCATTTCCTGCTTTTTGGCCACCTTATCTCTCTCTCTACATATTCTGCAGCTTTCCCTTTCGGGGTGAGTATGCATAGCAACCCCCACACCCCGCCCCCAAGTTCCTTCGCCCCACACCTTTGGCACAGGGTGGGGCTGACCTCTTGGTTCAGGTACTTCCCGAATTCCATCCCCCTGTGGTACAGGGCATTTCTAAGTCAGTTGCTTCCCTGGGTTGGGCTGGGCATTGGACCACATGCTGCTGATGGTCTTTGGGGGTAGGAACGACACAATGATGGTGGATAGACATTGATGGAATAACCGTGCAAATGCATAATTACAAACTGTGAAAAATACTCTGAAGGAAAAGCTGAGGTTGCCTGGAGGATATGTAATGGGGAACTTTCCATCGGGGCATCAGGAAGGGCTTCGCCGTGAAAGAGATAATTCATCTGAGATCTGAAGATGACAGGATTTAGGCAGGTGAAGAGGAATAAAGGCGGAGGAAGAGCTGGTAGGGAGGAGACTGTGATTGCAAAGGTCCTGAGGTAGGAGCGCTAGCAGTTCACCTGACGTGCCAAAGGAAACTCAGTGTCCCAAAGAATGAGGGGCTTACAGTGACAAGGCTGGACAGGTAGCCGGGCATCAGTCCCTGCGGGCCAGGTTAGAGATTTTTGATTTCTCCCAAGAGCAGTGGCAAGCAACAGTGTTTGAAGAAGTAAAATGACACTGTGTTTTGCAAGATTCTTTGACTATGTCATGGCTGAAGGATGGAGGTGGTGGTCAAAGTGAGGAAACTGGGGGACCAGTTCAGAGGCTGCGACATCTCTGAGATGAAGTGGAGAAATACGGCTTTAAGGAAAACTGCACCTGGTGAGTCATTGACTCATTCAGCACTTTTAAACACCTACCGGGAGTCTGCTCTGTACTAAGCACCTTGAGCCAGAGTCAGGCTGGTCTCTGCCTTTGGGTAACTCCGTCTTTCTCAAAGGACAAGCCAGAGGCATCTCAGCTAGGTTGAAAGTCCAAAGTGCTCTAGGAGGTTCAGACAGCACATGCCCCAAGGCACACGCCCAGAGGGAGTGGGTACCCAGAGTGGGTGCTCTCTGCAAATGCTGTCTGAGCTTCCGGCGGAGAGAGGGCAGGGTTCTGGCGAGGGATCTGTTAAGGTCCCCTCTCCAGCCTGCCAGCATCTGCAGGAGTCTTGACCCCAGGAATCTCCCTGGCACCCCTTCCTGAGGAGGCCCTGGGAATAGGGGAGCCTGGAGGTAGGGGAGGACACAGGGTCCCCCCAAGTGCCTTGGGCAGCTGCACGCATCAGGCCAGGTGAGGGCCCAGCCCAGTTCTCACTCTCTTCCTGCTTCTGAGTCACTTTCCTTGGAAGTGCCATCCTTGGCAAACCTGCTTACTCACAGTCTCCACCCTCAGCCCTGCCCTTTCCTGGGGGAGGGAGCGGTGGAGGGGCCTGGGGTGTCTGGGCAGGGAAGCCTGGCCTCCTACTCCAAGTCAGGCCTGGGTCTTCCCCACGGAGTGGGAGCTCCCTGAGGGCAGGGATGTTTCCTTGCTTTGAAACGGGGATTCCTGCAAGGCCTTGAGGAGAGTTCCCTCCCAGAGGCCCATCTATCCTTTGGGTGCTGAGGATTGGACTGTCAGGGGGTTCCAGCAGCACTCGGGGCCTGGGCTGTAGGGTGCATTTGCAGCCTTCGGGGTGTTTTCCCACTCTGCCCATTTCATCCATAAAGCCCCAGGACCCACTCCCTGCTGTGACTGGAAAGGGAGCAGGATTTATGGGACTGCTAGGGATGCATGGCATGGTATTCAGGCTTCTGATCTCAGGGTGGCTTCTATATCTGCTTGGGGGTGCTGGAGCATGCACTCCCTCATTCACCTCCTGCCCAGCCTCATGGGCCTCCTTCTTAGACCAGGAAACAGACCTGCAAGGGAGAAGAAGAGCTACCTTCTGGAAGGTCAGAGGGAGAAGAAACTCTGCTGACCAGCACCAGGGCCTTGGGGCAGCCCCACCATTGTCCCCCAGGGCTGAGTTCAAGGTTATTCTACCTAGCTCTCTGTCTTCCTGCCAGGGACGGAGTCTTTGCAATGCAAGCTGTGGACTGACGTGCCCTCCAATTCTTGCTCTGGTCTTATTGCCTTTAGCTGTCTCTTCAACCTCCTCAGATCACAGGGAGAGGGGGACTTGGGAGAATAAGATATCTGGCCCCCCACCCCTTTTCCCCAGTATTTGCATCTTTGGGTGGAGTATCATGGGGCTGTGGGACTTTCAAGAAGGCAACGGGTTTAACGGCTGTGCAGAGGTGATGAAGGGAAAAGGGAATTAATTGCCAACAAGCATTCTACTGGAATCTTCTACAAGTAGTGGGTCCGGAAGATAGCTCCACAGACGTCAATGTGCAGGTGAGTCCAGAAGACCCTGTGGGATGGGGGAGGCATAAAGGGCTGTGAGAACATCTGAGGGCCCAAGCAGAGCCTATGTCTTTGAGTATCAGCAGTATCCCCCACAAACTCCCTTCTTGAAAGACAGAGGAAAAAATTTGGGAATAGTACCGAAATTTGGCAGAGAGGGACCACAGGGAGTTAAAAAAAAAGAGACATTCAGAGGTGCCTGCATGGTTCCGTTGGTTGAGCATCTGATTCTTGGTTTCTCAGGGTTGTGGGATGGAGCCCTGCCTTGGGCTCTGTGCCCAGTGGGGAGTCTACTTGAGATTCTCCCTTCTCCCGCCCCTCCTCCTGCTCTCTCTCTCTCAAGTAAATAAATCTTTAAAAAGAGAGAGATGTTCAGAAGTTTCAGATACTGAGGGGGGAGGTGTTTGGCAGAGATGACCTCAAGGAGAAGCCACATTTTCAAGACTCCTGAGATCGACAGTGGGGGAACCCAGGAGCAGCGAAGGTGAGAAAACTGCCCTGGCCCATTCCAGCCCCCCACCTGGGAACCTCCTCCTACATGGACAGGGGACTCCTGGTTTCAACACATGCAACAGAAAAGGATGGCCACCAAACCCTATACAAAGTTTTTCCTAGGCAAGAAGATAGGACGCCAGACCCTTTCTTCAAACAGAGGCCTGCCAGTAAGTGTGGATGAGTAAACCAGTTAAGTCAAAGCTAATATAGTTGAAGGGGGGTGGGCACTGAAGAAAAGCATAGGCACCCCAACTGTTTGGCCTGCACCATCCTCCTGCCCATCCTCCCCCCTCTCAGGGGTTCTGTGCAGCGTAACGTTCTCCTGCCTCCTCCCAGGCAGTGACGGAAGGCTGTCCTGGGTGTTGGGTTGGGGCAGAGCTGGAAGAGGTCCCTATGGGCTCCTGTTCAGCACCCGTCTCCCTACACCATCCGTCGTCACTCCCTGCACCCCTCCATTCACTGAGTTCCTTCTCTTTCCAAATCCTGCAAGAAACCATGAAACCACCCAATGAACCCACGTCCAGAGTCACTTGATGGCCCCTGAAAGAAAAGACGGACGTGTCAAAGCCCTGTCTGACCTACAGGGTTTTCGGGTGGGTTTGGGGACGTGGGAGTGAGCTGTAGAACCTTCTGCTCCTCCTACGCGGCCTGGGCTGGCTGTAGGGTGTGGTGGGATCAGAAGGTCTGGGTAGAAGCTGGGCCCCAAGTCCTCTGCAGCAATGAAACTTCGATAGGCCCCAGGTTCCTCGCTTGTAAAAACCCTCCCTGCCCCTCCAGCATCTAAAGACAGAGTCTCCACGTTCTGTGACAAGATGCCCTGAGTGAATTCTACTCTCAGGAGTCCGCCCTGGCCCACTCTGACCCCTCAGTGAGCATCCCTGCGTATCTTCCTCAGTGTGGGAGGTGTCCTCACAGTCCTCTCTGCATTTCCCGGGGATGAGTGGCTCTGCATGAAATGTCCTCCCACCCCGTGAGCAGTAGGAAATGGACCGTGGCTGCGGGGGAACTCCCTTTGGTCATCTCACCTGCCTCCCAGACACATACAGACACAAACGCATACATTGCCTGAGGTCTTGAAGAATTTGCCGCACCCTAGAGAAGGCTCTTCCCCAAACATTCCCTCAAAGTCCTGATTCACCCAACTCCTGCACTCTGGGCACCCTGCTGACTGGTATTTGTGCTTTGAGTGACCACGTGTTCCTGGGCAAGGGAGCCCCGCAGTCGCAGTGGGGGCACGTCCTCATTCTGCCACTTTGCAATGGCACGCCGCTGGCCACAGGTTATTCGCTAACCTCAGGTTTTTCCATCTATGGAACAGAGATGCTAGCTCCGACCTTACAAAGTGGTTGTGAGACTTAGATGCGATAATATGTGTGTGACAGGGTGGAAATTATTAGGGCATGAGTGTTCCTTCCCAGGCGTTCCCTCCTCCCTGCGCGTTGGAGCAGATCCCGCTTGGCTTACTCCGTGGCTTTGCCTCCCTCAGCCTCTCAGGATGGTGCCGACTAGTCAGAATAACCCTGAGGCATATGTGATGTGGAATGGAGAGGAAAGAGGGTCGGGGCAGGGCTCGGAGGGGAGGGACGTCTGCAGGAGGAGAGGCTGGGAGAGCAAGGGACAATGCTGTGGCCTGGGAACCCCTTCTGTGGGGCTTAAGGCATTTGAATCGACAAGCTGAGTTATTTTGAAATTATTGTTTTGTAGGGTTGCCTTTGTGGACGATGATACGGCTGGAGGTCGGACCCCTTCGGTGAGGACCTTGAAAGTGATACATATGTCAAATGCTTGGCACAGGGCAGGGACACAGGAAGTACCGCGACCTGTGCGGTGTCCACTCGGTTTTGGATGACTCTTGTGCGCATGCGCACTGTCTCCCACTCTGCCCTGGGTGTTTCCTGAATGTGGGTGTGACCACATCAGCCTGGGAGCTATGTTTTGTCTCCTCACCCCATTAGACTGGGGCTTTTTTTTTTTTTTTTAAGAGAGGGAGAAGGAGAGAGATAATTTTGTTTTAAAAGATTTTATTCACTTACTTGAGATAGAGAGCAAATGAGAGAGCAGGAGTGGGGGAGGGGAGGCAGAAACAGACTCCCTGCTGAGCAGAGAGCCCGCCCATCTGGGGACGCTAGGATCATGAACTGAGCCTAAGGCGAACACTTAACGGACTGAGCCACCCAGGCGCCCTGAAGAGACAGAATCTTAAGCAGGCTCCACACCCAGTGCTGAGCTTGATGTGGGGCTCCATCTCACAACCCTGAAATCATGACCTGAGCCAAAATCAACAGTGGGACACTTAATTGAATGGGCCACCCAGGCGCCCCTAGACTGGGGGCTTCTTGAAAGTAGGGACTTTGCGTTCTTCATTAGGCCAGCGACTCCCAGTGTGGGCCGTGTTCTTCCACCCCCAGGCTCTGTGTGAGGCCCTGGAACAGGGTCCTGCTTACAGACTGTGTCACATTTCTGTTTTGCCTGACTAATGGCCTGACCCTGCCTGGGTAGGAGGGGAAAGTAGAGGGAAGAAGAAGGGAGAGGTCGAGGTTCAAGATGTTTTCTTCCGCCATATGCTGCCCGGGGAAGGTAAAGAGAATGACAGAGAAAGGGTCCTGCCTCAGCCCAGCCCCAGAGCAAAACATGTCATTCTTGAGAATGAAAAATCCTATCCCCACCCAGTGGGTTCTCATAAATCCAGGTGAGCTCTGTCTAGTCTTCCTGACTCTGTCTCATGGGGCAGGGCAAGGGCCAAGCCAAACCAAGATTCTGTCTCGTGGAGTTGAACGTGTTTACTTGTGTTTGGCCTAGTGGCAGGGTTGAAAGCCCAGGTCATTATGACAACAGCTCAGAAACTCCTGCAAGAAAGGAACGGGATGTTTGCAACGTGGACAAGTTCGAATCTGTCTGTCTGGGTCATGGCTTGGTTTTTGAGTCTCCGCCTGGCAGTTGTTTAAGGTTGTCCATAATCCAGCGGAGTTTGTTGCAATTCAACTAGTTATTTATTTAAACATTTATTGAGTGCCTATTATGTCCCAGCTACCAAATTGGGTGCTAGGGAGGAATCTTAAGAACCAGATCAAGATGCTGTCTTTCAGGAATGCTTCACCAGAGGGACAGGTGTGTGCACAGCAATTTCTGTAGCAGAGAGATGGGAGCTACAACAGAGGTGCAAACAATGAATCTTCTGGCTGGTCAGAGAAGACTCTTGTCAATGTGGGAATATTTCAGCTGAACCTTGAAGACTGAGCAGGCACTCATGAGGTGGAGAAGTGGAATAGTGCAAACAAAGGGAGGCATGGGGAATAGCTCAGCATGAGGTGGGAAGGAGGAAGAGTAATTAACATTTGCTGGGCACCTATCAATCTTCATGTTCTGTACTAGGTGCTTTGCTCATGTATTATCTCATCAAATCCTCCCAGGAATGAAGGAGGTAGGTATTGATGAGGAAACTAACATTTGGAGAGAACAGATGATTGAGCCACGTTCTGAATCAAGTTGGTCTGAATCCAAATAATCATGTTCTTTTTAATAGACCAGTGGTTTCTTGAGCATATTCTACAAAAGTTAGGATTCTGAGGAGGAAGTGCTTTAGGGATGTGTCTGATTTGAGTTTCTTATTTAAAATGTATTTTAATCAACACACACTCAAATGTTGTGTAATAAAAAAAGTTTTCCTTCCATGTGTGTGCATATTTTGGAATTTCTTGTAAATGTGTCATTGATTAGGAAGACTGCACAGTCTGCTGAGGTCCATCCATGTAAAATTGTGAAAGAGAACACACGCCCACGCCCACCACCCTTCATTACAAGGCAGATGGGACTTCTAGTCCATGATAGTCAGCTAAACGCACATGGTCTCCTCTTTCTTCAGAAATGTCTTAGAAGAATAATAAACATATGCACCTTTCCAAAGAAAAGGGTTAGGGGAAGGGTACCTGTGGACAAGAGAAACCTCAGCATATTTCTGGAGGAGTGGTTTGATGGAGGAGTGGGGACCGAGGAAGCAGGATAGAGGGAGCTGCAGTCTGAAATGCACTTGGCAGGGTCTGCAGCCAAGATGGGGGCTGAGCTTCCCATAGAAGCCTGAAGAAGCTTGGGACTTGGAATTGCTGGTTGCAATGGAGGGTGGCAAGGGGATATGTGGTTGAAGATGGGGGCTTAATTGAAAGTCTAGAAATGGGGCAATCAGCTTCCTTGACTCTTGTATGCAAAGTGCTCAGCCAAGCATGCAGAGTACTTGGCCCTACCCCATACCCTTATAATAATTACTCCTTCCCCCTAAAATGGAGAGTCTTCTTTAAAGAAATTGAATGGTTTGAGGAAGACTAGGAAAGCTGGATTCGAAAGTGGTATCCTCCAGTAAAGCACATTGTAGGCTGACATTTGGACGTCCCAAAGCATAAAGACCAGCTCACTCTGAAACAAAGCCTGCCATTCATCTCTTTTTACCCATGTGCACAAAGCTTCCAGGAAAATTTTCTACTGCTTGATTCTTAAATATGAATGGACAATCACAAGCCAGAAGCTATTTAAGGAAAGCTGAAATAAGAAAAAGAAAGACAAAGATAAACAAACTGAAAATAAGACCTCTGAGGCAATCAAAAACAATTTATAGGTAGAAGCTAAAAAGAGAATTGAAGAGGGCACTGAATTTATAAAACATTAGTGTTAAGAAAAGAGAACAATTAGGGAACTTAATGGCCCCAGAACATGAAAAACACAACTACTGTTCAGTAGAAATGTTGAAAGTTAAAGTCCGGGTAATTCAGAAAATAAAGCATAATGGAAAATAACCAAAATTTTATTAGAGAATAGATAAGAGAAAAAAATGCAGGAAGTCCACATTTGATGAGTATTTTAGGGAGAAGGGAGCAATCAGGAGAAAGAATTTTCAAATAAATAAATGAACAGAATTTCCCAGACCAAGAAGTCTCAAGTCTTCAGAATAACACAGCTCATCAAGCCCCGGGCATAATGAACACACAAGATTTGGAAATTTCTGAATACTCGGGAAAAAGAGAAGGCCATCTCCTAAAATTTTCCAGAGAGAGAAAAAAATAATCTGTGAAGGAATGAAAATCAGAAAGGCACCAGATTCTCACTAGCAGTGCTGGGTGACGGAAGACAGTGGAACAGGATCTTCAGAATTCTGAAAGAAAGTGACTTTCACTTTTGAATTCATTACCCAGCTAAACTGTCTATTAAGCACCAGAGCAAATCAAAGACATATGGTGACAGATAAGGAAGTTTATTTACTGAGGAAGTTTACTTGCCATATACTCTTTCTTAGGAAATTATTTGAGGATGAGGTGAAGTAAAACATGGGAAATCAAGTAAGGGGAAAACATAGGATTTTTGTCAGCCTGCAGGTTAGCTTGGTATGTGGTATTAATTAATTAATTAATTATGTTTTCTTTTTGTTAGGTTTAGGCAACAAGGTTATGCAATTGTAAAATGAACTAAATTTCCAATCTTTTTATTGCACAGGGGATAATCTCTTTCTTGAATGTTTGCCCCCTCCTCAATAAACCCAACCCATCATCCATCATCCATCCATCCATCCATTCAAGCAATCTCTCCATCCAATGTGGGACTCAGACTCATGACCTCAGGATCAAGAGTCTCGTGCTCCACCAACTCAGCCAGCCACCACCTTCAGGTTTCTGTTCTATTTTTTAAAGAAGCAGTTCTTTGACAATATTTTTCATGTTTTCTTTCATCATTGCTTGGTGACCTTTGTGGCAGGTCATTCTGCTATCCAATATTGGACCTCAGTCTTCCTTTATTTGAAAGAACTCAATTTGCCCAGTTAGAAATTAAATTAAATTTCATACGTCCTCTTGCAGGAAGGTAGGGCAAGTGACACATTCAGGCCAATGAGAAAACACACATGTACCGAAGGGGCTTCTCGGGAAAGTGATCATTTTTCTGATAAAAGGGACAGGTGAGACTGTCACAGTCTATTCCTGACTCACCTGTCCCTTTGCCCTCTCCCTTCTGCCTGGAATGTAGATGGCATGCCTAGACATGGAGTAGAAATCCTGTGAGCACGAGGACAAAGGTCATTCAAGAATGACCTTTCACTTGCTAAGAAAGTGCAGCCGCAAGGCAGAATGAGCACTGCTCTGGGGTGCATTGTGGATCTGTACACCAACCCAGGGCTTCCCACCTCTGCGTTTCCAGTTGCACAGGGAAAATGTATCCCTTGTTATTTAAGTTCAATTTTCTGTGCCTTTTTTTTTTTTAACCCCCCAGCAAATTCATCTTTCAATTGACCCCATCTTTAACCTCAGAACTGCTTTCTGGAACACAGAGGTGTTTGGGTTCTATGAAAAGGTATTGGGGTGAATTGAAGGCTGTCATTAAAGAGGACAATTTTCTCTTCTCCCCATTCTCTCATCTGCCCATAGAACAGGAATTTACATCCCTTTGGAAGTATTGGGAAGAAACCTTCCGACTTTCTAGCCACCCCCTTCCTGGTTCCTCCGGTGTGAGAGGGGGAGTGACCTCTTGGGTTGGCGTGGCAGGGAAAAAGGATCCAGGGTGCATTGCTTAACCTGTTCCTGGCTCTCGCTCTGGGACTGACCTAAGTGCAAGCGGCATGTGGCTCTCTCTGGTCCTGCCTCCTCTAGGCGATGTGCACCAGGGCAGGCCCTGGATCGAGAGGACTTCAATAGTCCAGCTGCTCTGCTGTGAGTGGGTGGGTAAGGTCAAATCAGGGGAGAAGGAAAAGGAAGCGCATTTGGGTCTTGGGTCCAAGCCACATCCTCCAATCCATCTGGACCAGCAATAAAGCTGACATTTTAATCCCTACTTGTCTCCTGTGACTATTTCTCAATTGGACCAGAACTTGGAAAATTGAGGGGTGTGATTAACTAGCACCCGCAATACCCCACATCTGTTGACTACTAAGCCCCAGTGGGAAAAGCCACAGTTAGATGAAAACAGTGGTTTAAAATTTTGATAATTATTAGACAATGCTTCCCTATACTTAATTGGTTATGTCTTGATCGCACTATAAAATGCATACATTTTGTTTTTCAGGGACAGAGGCTGGATTCAGAGCGGTGAGTCTCTTCTAAGTGTTGCTACCACTCACTTGCTCTGTAGCTTGACTTTTCGGGGCTTCAGTTTTGCCAGTTATAGAGTAAGTGGGTTAGACTAGGTGAAGGATAGGAGCCAACCCAAGCTTTGATATTATTTCATTCATTCAACACAGTTTTATTGAGCTAATTAATATGTGTTGAACATTGAGATGGAGGCTGGTTATACAATATTGTACCAAAAAAAAAAAAAAGTGGTGACCCCACCATCTTGGGGTTTAGAATCTAGTAGGAGAGACAGACATAAAATAAGCACATAAATAAATGTATACAGTTCCAAGGATCTCGCTTTTCATCAATACAATTTGAATAAATGAGTGACCGGATTGTATAGAGACTTCCTCCCGGGTGTCACTTATCTACTACACCCAGGGAAAGCCTTGATGGCTGGTCCGACAGCCCCACAAGTCGATGCCACAAGGTTTGTGACTCTGCTAGAACCACTGGGCTCAAGAAGACAGCAGCTTCCAAAGGGATGACCTTTCGGATTAAAACATGGCTAAGCACTTTTTTTTGAAAGTTACAAATTAATAACATGCTTGTTATAAAAATTCAAGCAGTACAGAAAAAATAAATTGAAGAGAAAACATCTTTCCTTCTCCATCTCCAAGCTCACTTGGAAATAAAAACAATGGGTAGATGTGTTTCCTTCCATCAAGCTGCACACCCAGTTGGAGGCTCCCAGAACGCAGGGGTGGGATGTGCCTTATTCACTGCAATATTCCTGGTGAGTGCCCAGTGACTGTCATTGAGTGAGTTAACACGTAAGTAATAATCACACATAAAGGCTAAAATATAGGTTTTGTAGAAGATCATGAAGGGGATCACGTGATGTATGCTTTTTCCCTTGGCCTTGTTTTTTTTTTTTTTTTTTTAACACTCAAAAGTCCATAATGAATTTCCTTCCATGTTCTGATTCCTAATTTATCTGTTCTCTTTGTTATGGGTGGAATTGTGACCCCTCACTCCCCAAAACCTATGTTGAAGTTCTAATCCCTGGTACTTGGGAATGGGAACTTATTTAGAAATAGGATCTTTGCAGGTGGGATTGAGTTCTGATGAAGCCCCATTGGATTAGGATGGGCTCTCTTCCAGTATGACTGATATCTTTATAAGAAAACAAGAGAGGGAGGGGCACCTGGGTGGCTTAGTGGGTTAAGCCTCTGCCTTAGGCTCAGGTCATGATCTCAGGGTCATGGGATGGAGCCCCGCATTGGGGGGGGGTGTCTCTGCTCAGCAGGGAGCCTGCTTCCCCCCTCTCTCTCTGCCTGCCTCTCTGCCTACTTGTGATCTCTTTCTCTGTCAAATAAATAAATAAAATCTTTAAAAAATATATTTTTTAAAAAAGGAGGAAGACAAGAAAGAGAGATGCAGGGAGAACATCATGTGATGACAGAGACAGAGACTGGTGAGACGCAGCCACAAGCCAGGAAGCACCAAGGATTGACGGCCATCCCTGGAAGCTAGCAAGAGGCAAGGAAGGATTCTGCCCAGATTCCCAGAGGAAGCATGACCCTGTTAACACCTTGATTTCTAGCTTTCAGAGCTGTTAGGCAATGAATCTCTCTTATTTTAAGACACCCGGGTTGTGGTATTTGTTACAGCAGCCCTAGGAAACGAATACTCTTCTTTTTCTTTTTTTTTTTTTTAACGATTTTATTTATTTGATAGAGATCACAAGTAGGCAGAGAGGCAGACAGAGATTGGGGGTGGGGAGCAGGCTCCCTGCTGAGCAGAAAGCCGGGTGTGGGGCTCGATCCCAGGACCCTGAGATCATGACCTGAGCCGAAGGCAGAGGCTTAACCACTGAGCTACCCAGGCTCCCCATGAATACCCTTCTTGAAGGATATTTGGCTTGCTTCTAATGTTGTGTGGTAATCATGGTGACTGCTTCCATTTTCTAAGCAGTATGGCTGGGGTCTGACCCTATTTGGAGAGGGGAGCCCTAGAATTAGTTCTTTTCTCCAGAAACCCCTTGGAGCAATCAGGTCGCAGCCTCAGTGCCTCAGACTCCGTTCATACCTTGGCAGGGGTGCCAGATAAAATACAAGATGTTTGTGTCTTATTCGAGATAGAACTACTCAAAAAGTTATCTGTGGCTTGCCTGAAATTCTAATTTAATGGGGCGTCTGTATTTTTATTTGCTGAATCTGGCCACCCTAAGTCTCAGGGCTGTGGGCAACCCACACTGTACCCTAAAGAACCCAAAGATCCTGATTTTCTGCAGGAATTCTGGAAGATCTCTCTGTCTTAGATCCCTGACTCTCCCCTAGCACCCTGCAAGTTCTCAGTGGAACCCGGATGTCCTGCAAGGCCCGCCTCTTCCAGGACCAAGCTGAGCCTCCTTCCCTCCCGCCTGCCCTGGAGAGATCAGTGCTCCTTTGCTTCCCTCCTCCCCTGGCCTTTCTCCCCCTGGCCTGCCCCTTCTGTTCCCCATTCACCCCCACTGGGCTTGGACAAGACACACGTGGACCTGGCCCTCCAGCAACTACTTAATCAGTCTCCCATGTGCCCACTGAGATGGAGAAGGAAGTGCTGTGGGAGCCTGTGACAGCCATGGGCATGGTCTCCCAAACCTGTACTCCTTAACAAATCCCCCAGGGCTTGGAGAAAATGTTCTACTAAGTCAGCCTCAGAAATCTCCAGGGAGGGACCCCTGGGTGGCTCAGTTGGTTAAGCAGCTGCCTTCAGCTCAGGTCATGATCCCAGCGTCCTGGGATCGAGTCCTGCATCGGGCTCCTTGCTCGGCGGGGAGCCTGCTTCTCCCTCTGCTTCTGCCTGCCATTCTGTCTGCCTGTGCTTGCTCTCTCGCCCTCTCTCTCTGATAACTAAATAAAATCTTAAAAAAAAAAAGAAATCTCCAGGGAGGGGTCCTAGCCTAGGATGGAGGCTCAGGGGAGGCCTCCACAAGGAGATGACGTCCAGGCGGAGGCTGAAGGTTCAGTGGGGGTTAGGCCAGCGAGGCTTTGGGGCAGGTCAGGGTCCAGGAGAGGCAAGAGCACAAGCTCTCGCAGGGAGGACGAAGGGTCTGGCCTGTCTGAGACCAGGGAAGAAGCCAGTGTGGCTGGAGTGCAGAGGGCTGAAAAGGAAGGAGGAGTTGAACCCAAGAGAGATGCGGCCACTTCTGACCAGGCCTTGCTGGCTTCTGCAAGTATCTGGTTGTCCCCTCCCCACACGGCTGCCCTGCCCCTCCCCGAAGGTTGGGCCTTTCGGCTAGGTGAGGTGGGAATCAGATGCCACGACAGCATGGACGTTAGCTCGTTGGGGGCAGGGGAGGTTGGACAGCAGTCTGTGGGGAAAAGGGTGTGGGAGTTTGCCGACAGATTTAGAAAATCTCCATATTAGACAAGTAATGTTGAAAATACTGTTTTTGTTATTGAGAAGATGCTAAAAGTGTTCAAGTATGTGGTAGGCCTACCGCACATCCCTGTGTAGTCCCCTCCCTCTGAGTGTGGGCTGGACCCGGTGACTTGCTTCTAATGAATAAAACATGGTGAAAGTGAAAGAATGTCACTTTTGAGATTAGGCGAGCAAGGACTGTGACTTCCATCTTGCTTGAACCCACTCTCTGTGACTCTCCTCTCTCCCGTGCGCGCTGCTGAAGCCAGCTGCGGGTTTAGGAGGGGCCCATGGGCCGAGGAGCCCTCCCACCAACAGGCAGTGAGGAAATCAAGGCCTTGGGTCCAGCAGCCCACGAAGAACGGAATCCAGCCAACAACCACGTGAGTGAGCTTGGTGCTTTCCCAGTGGAGCTTTGAGCTGACTACAGCCCACCCAGGACACCACCTTGGTGGCCCAGAGAGAGACCCTGAACAGAGGACTCAGCTAAGCTGCACTGGTATTCATGACCTTTAGAAGCTTCGAGATACAGAAGTTGGTTAAAGACACTTAAGCTTTAGGGTGATTTGCAGTAATGGGTTACTAATACCAACCATGATTTGGAAAAGGCCGGCCACACTTGTCGCCATCCTAACCTATGTGTTCATGGAATTTGAACTCATGGTGGGGACGCTAATTCTGAAATCTTTTTTTCTCCCTCCACTTACTAATAAGGGAAAGATGTCGTTACATCAGGGTCCATGGTGTATGTATGTGTCCTCCGGGGTCTAGCCAGAAAACAGAACCCGCGCCAATAACCGTTGCAGAATTAATTTAAATTAAATTAAACTACGTTAAATTTTTTTCACTTTCACAGAATTTAATATGAAGAATCCCATCACTTAATTCTATCACAACAGAGTGCGAAAGGTGAAAATCGCCAATAACCAATTGTCCAAATCACCCTGTGCAATTCCCTTATGTCAATCAGGATCTGGGGCCTCGGAAACTCAAAAGCGGCGAATCATTTAGCTTGAGATCGTTACCGCATTTCAGCTTCTCTGCCATTTCCTTGGGGGCGGTGGAGGCTAAGAATCTATTTTGAACACGAGCAGAGATTTCTCTCCCTCTCTGTGTCTCTGATCAACGTGATTAGTTGAATTCGCTAGTTGGGGTCGGTATGCTGGTGGCACAGCGTGCAGCGAGAGCTTTCCCCATTCCCATCACAGCCACCCAGCTGCGGATCTCTAGGCCTGATTGCCCATTGTGTTCATGTCCCAGTTTACTAAACCACTTTCCTACCCTGGTTCCCAGTTTTTGACCTTTAAAGAAAAGACTCCAGTGTACACATTTATGCAGATAACACTGGGCTTCCGTTGGAATTATTTCCTTGGAATAAAGTCCTAGGGATGAGATTATTGGGTCAAAGGGAGAAAAACAGCTTTACGGGTATTGCTATGTGATGCTTTATTGCTTTCAAAGGAACCATGCCAACCAACATCAACAGCTTAGAGCACAGGAGCGGGGAGCTTCAAGGCAACAAGCTTTTCTCTCTGGGGCAATCAGCTTCCGGGACCTTCCCAAACTACCTCACAACCGAGGTCTGTGGGCTGTAGTGTGGGGTCCCACGCTGAGAAGTAGGCGGTCTGAAGGTCTGATGCCAACAGGGCCGAGCTGTTAACAGTGCCAACCGTGGGCAACAGGTCCTGAGTTCAAATTCTGACTTTGCCCTTCAATCTTTCTGAGACATTTTTGTCTCTTATCACACGGGAATTATAGCAACACTGAACCTCGCAGAGGTGAAATGAAGATTAAATGAGTTCTTACATGGTAGGTGATCAGGTCAGCGTGTGGGACGATGCATGGGAAACACTGAGTACATGTTACTGTTCATCCCTCATATTGATCATTGTTACTATTTCTGTTATCTAGGGACTGGGGCACCGTCTTCATCCTTTGGTCCTGTTTCTCTAGCGGCTGGCCATCTTTCTCTGGGCTTCAGCAGGAAACCCCACCAGGCTTTTGAGTTGTTCCCACAGATCTCTCTCTGTCTCACTTGGCTTTGAGTCCTTGAGTCGAATGGTCTCTGGATGCCCCCTTGTGGACAGCTGGCTTTCTCTTGTTCTCCCTGCCCTCACCCTGCAAGGGGGAAAACCAGGTGAGGGACCAGATGCCTGTGTGTGTGTGTGTGTGTGTGTGTGTGTGTGTGTGTCTCGAGGTGGGGGAGGCCTCCATTTCTGCAGATAAACCAGGAAATCGCACATCGTGACATCCTCCTCAGTGGCTAGAAAGGGATTGGTCTCTACCTACTTATACATACACATGAATGGGGACGGCTTGTGCTGGTTTGCACGTGTTGTGTGTGCATATGTGCGTATGCTCACTACTGCTCTCCTTGTCACAGGGCTGTTAGGGGTTCCACTGAGATGATCTGGTTTGTGAAGTGAAAGCACTGTGTAGACAGGAGGCTGTTATTATGTATAAGAACACATATAATCACTCAGGTTATCCATATGCTCATTTGGACATTCAGCTCCGCAGTATTTACTGAGTGCCTACTGTATGCCAGGTCTCCTGAGGTCTGGGGACACAACAGAGACAAGACAGGATCTGTGTTTGCCTTCTCCCAGTCTAGTGGGTGAGACAGATGAGTAAACCATTGCAGTACAGGGAAGTGGTAGAGATGCCAAGGAAGACTGCCTGGAGGAGGAGACCGCTGAGCTGAGCCACGAAACTGTGGATACTGTAGCCCTTCCCCGAGCTTTGGGGCAGAGGGGTTTGTGCAAAGAGCACTCGTAGGGTTTCAGAAGTGAGGATATTTTTTAAAGATTAAAAAAAAAAATTTATTTGACAGATTACAAGTAGGCAGAGAGGCAGGCAGAGAGAGAGAGAGGGGGAACCAGTCTCCCTACAGAGCAGAGAGCCCGATGCGGGACTCGATCCTGGGACTCCGGGATCATGACCTGAGCCGAAGGCAGAGGCTTTAGCCCACTGAGCCACCCAGGCGCCCCAGAAGTGAGGATTTTAACCCCAACTCACTGAGCTAGCCTTTTCTTTGGGCCCGTTTCCTCCTGGGATAAGCCAGTGAGCTGGCCATGACATCTCTAGTTTCTGTCGACCTTGTTGTTTTCTGATCTTTTATTCCTCAGCCTGAGGAATGTTCTTTCCTTCTACTCTTCCGTCATACTCCACCCTCTTTCTTGAAGAAATGGAAATCAGACTGAGTGATAGAGATTGATTTAGCTGCGTAGGCCTGTGTGTGTGCACACCCACGTGCGGGTACATGCTCTCCATTTTCCACCCTGCCTTGCTGGAAACCCCCCCCCCCCCCCCCCGGGGCCGGTCTGAAGTGCCCTGACAAAGGAGAGGTGGGATGAAGGCTGAGTGTTTCTCCTGGGGGCAGAGCGGAGGTGAGGCAAGGGACAGAGCTCCTTCTGGAGCTCCTCCTGGCTGGGTCATTTCGCTTCCTGGAGCCTCCTTCCAGATTAGCAAAGTACATAGCCACCTGGTGGGGTTTCTGGGGGCGATCAGAGTCGACGTATGTGCGGTGCTCCCCACTCTGTGCAGGACCGAGTGGGCTTTTGGAAAATAGGAACTAAAAAGCAGTTATATTTAAGTATATTTAGTGTGGCTCAGAACTTGTCTCCGTGGCAGGGGTGGGGGTTGGGGAGAAAGGGAGACTAGAGAGCCACCCTGAACCTTCCAATAACCTGGAGGAGGGGGAAATGGTATCAGACATGTATGAAACTCCCTGTAGGTAACTCTGCTGTCTGGTTCCAGTCAGAATGAAGCTTATTAACTGGGTAACTTGGCCCAAGTTACTTAATCTTTGTAAGTTTTAGTCTCCTCATCTATAAGATGGGGACTTCCCAGCAGCTCCCTCAGAGAAGTGCTGTGGAGATTAACTGAGATAATGACCGTGAGAACATTCAAGAAGGTTGCTGGCATATAGTGGGCCCTCCATACGTTGGTAGCTGCTTGTATCGGTCAGGTTAGGCTAACCGGTGTAACAAATAGCCCCAAGGATGTGTCATGGCTCAGAGACGATAGAAGCTTGGTTTTTGCTCCTGTGATGGTCTCAGGAAATCCCAGGTTGGCAGGGGGCTCGTTGGAGACCAGGTGCTGACAACTCTGCCATCTTCAACGTGTAGCCTCCGAGCTTGCTTTGGTCACGGGCATGCAGGCAGTGGGTGCGGACAAGGGCCCATCATCTTCTTACTGCCTTGGCCCTGGAGTGCACTTCTGCTCACATTCTGTTGGTTTGTGACATGGCCTCATCTTAATGCCATGGGAGTTGGGCAAAGTCATCCTGGGCGGGCAGCCACTCCCCAGTGTTGGCTCCATGTACAACCGAAGGGGAGGCAGACTCTGGCAAATAAGGATTTCTATTACAGTTATTATTGCTTTTCGCCCCCAGGGCAGAGTGTGGTGAACATGTGGGGGAATGAAAGCACAGTGGGAGCCTAGCAAAGGGAGTGGTGTATTTTGACTTCTGACTTGTGACGTGTGTGTGTGTGTCTGTCTGTGTGTGTGTGTGTGTCCGTGTGGCAGTGAATACTGAGGGGTCTTGAAGGAGAGGCAGGACAGCCACAGGGGGAGACGGAGAAAGCTCACTGTGGCCTGTGGGAATCACATGAACAGAGTCAGGAGGGAGGGCAGCTCGGGGAGGGGAGAGCTGGAGGCGGGAAGGGGTGGAGAGGTGTGTTGGCAGCCCACTAGGAAGGCCTGGAATGTCAAGAGAAGCGGGTGGAAACGCAGAATCATGCATGGTCGTTCTGCAGTGGAGTCCAGGGGAGTAGGTGGTCATGGAGACGAGAGGGAGAGATAGGGGAGGAGATGAAAAAGGAGAAAGACAAAGGAGGTGGGGGAGGAATGTCTGGGGTTCCCGGAGGACAGGTTGGAAAAAAACAGAGGAAAAGGGGTCCTGGGCTGACCCAATCCCCACCCTTCCCCCAGGGGCCCCTCAGGTCCCCTAGTTGTCACCTGGCAGTATTCTTTCTTGGAGATCTGCCCACTTGGGGCCCAGCCCTCCACACTCTCTATGCGGGGGAGAGGGGGTTATCTCCTCTTTCTGCTTTGTTCTCCTTCCAGGAAGGAAGTGGCTCCAGATGCCGTGGGTGGGACATTCCTTGGCTCTACTCACTGTTCCCAGATTTCTCATGATTCCTGGTGACAGAGCTAGCACCTCTAACGAGCCTCAGAGAGGGGCAGAGCCTTGCTCAGGAACACCCTGCACCCCCAAGAAATTCCAGTCGCGTTTTGAGCCACCCTGGCCCTCTGGGGGGAAGATCTGCCTCCAGAGAGATGCCGTGATCATTCTGGTCCACCCAGGCCTTGTAGGCACCTGTCGTGTGCCCAGCACCACACAGGGGCACCCAGAAGACACACTTTTGAGAAAGCAGATGGGACTTTGCCCTAGGAGCGCACAGCAGACTGGGGGAATGCGATATTCTTTAAAGAACTATAAACCTGGTGAAGGAGACCCCCCCCCCCGGGGAACTGCAGGAAGGGGAATTCACGTTAATGTGTGCGTTGGAGGAAGTGGCGTTTGTGATAGGTCACGAAGGACATACAGGACTCTGACCGGTGAAGGTGCTTGGGCAGGGATGTCAGGGGGAAAGAGAGCCCAGCAAAGGAGGAGAAGAAGGGAAATTCAGGCCTCCGTGGCGGAACACAGGCCAGTCCAGTCTAGCCGAAACGAAGGGGATGATGGGGAGTCAGGAGGACACGGAGGAGGGTGGGGTTAGACTGAGGAAGGCTCGTATGTGAAGGCCGGGTTTCACCCATGCAATGGGACCCTCGCAGCATTTCTGAGCAGAAGAAGGATGATGAGGTAACTGGCGCCTTCTCTTTATGTGGGGGGCACATTTCCAGCTGCCCTCGACCCGTGGTGGGACACTCCACCAGCCTGCAGCGCAGTGTAGAAGTCAGGCCTGGAGTGGTGCTGACCACACAGAAGTGGCCGGAGGACTGGGGAGCTGGAGATGCTGCTTCTGGTCTCAAGAATCAAGTCCAGCTCACTTTTAAAGGACTGGGCTCCCTGGGGCGCATGGGTGGCACGGTCGGTTAGTGCGGTTAAGTGTCTGTCTGGGGCTCAGGTCATGATCTCAGGGTCCCGGGATTGAGCATCAGGCTCCCTGCTCAGCGGAGAGCCTGCTTGTATCTTTCCCTCTGCGCCTCCCCTTGCTTGTCTGTGCTCCTTCTTGCGTGCTTGCTCTCTCTCTCTCAAATAAATAAATAAAATCTTAAAAAAAAAAAAGTAAGGCCTGCGGTCCAGGAGGAAGTATCAGCCCAGAGTGGAGGGAGCTGAAGATGCCTGGGCTTGCCTCTTGCCTTCTGCACCCCCCACCCCCAAGCTGTGGGACTTTTGGCATGCTGGTAAATCGCTCTGGGCCTCAGTTTCCTCAAAGTGACATGGACATAACAGCACCTATTGCTCATGGGTAAAAGAAGACGATCATCCTGGCTTACTTCAATAAATATTAGTTTCCCAAATATTGGGATCAGCAATTCTTCAGTGCTGCCAGCAGGCCAGCCTGGTGAAACTGTCCTCATCCTTTTCACACTGTGCTTGCTCTGGTTGGGGGAAAGAGGGTCGCAGCTGGAGGCCCTGCACCCTTCCCAGCCCTAGCTGGCTCTGTCATCGGCCTTCCTGCCTGGTAGGGCGGCCGGGACCCCCCGACCTGCGCCGTTCTGGCCATGGTGACATCTGGCCTGCAGCACTGGGGGCTTGTGATCACTTGGGCATGAGGCTCCGGGGTGGGGGTGCTGGGATCTCTGGGCCCCGAGCCCATGGTGGCACAGCCGCTGGGTCTGGGGCACCAGCCGCCATCTCTCTCTCCTTTTGTAAACTCTCTCCAGGAATAGTGTTAAAGTGGGGAGGGGGCTTCCGGGTGGAGGTTCATTTTGCCAGTTTTAGTCCAAAATCCATGAGGAGGGCCCTTTTGGACCTGCTGCCCGCTTTGGCTGGTCTCAGGGTGAGCGCGCACGTACTCAGGACCCCGCCTGGCTGGACCTGGCAGGGAGTGGGGGAGTCAGACGGAGCTTGGTTCTCATCCTGGCTTTGCCACCAATCAGCTGGGTGACCTTGTGCACATTATTAACTGCCTCCTGCCTCAGCTTCCTTGACTGTAAAATGAGAATATAACAGCACCTGCTCGCGGTGTTGTGAGAACCCCATGAGCTCGTGCTTCCGAGGTCAGCGTGGTGACCAACAGATATCAGGAACCCCTTCAATATCAGTTTCCCTCCCTTCCTTGCATTCTGGGCAATCTGATGGCTGCCTTGAAGGCAAAGCAATGAGGCAGGAGACATGTGGGGAGAGAGGGGCAGCTCCCCTCCTCACACAACCCCTTGAAATCCCATGTCAGGAGAGAGGGGCACGGACCTCTGGGTGGAGACTGCCATCCTTTGCCCTAGCAGGATGTGGCTGGCTGGAGGAGGGCACGAGGCAGGGAATGAGCTGGCCCTGTGCTTTCCCCATCCTGAGACCAGGTCTCCTAACACGTCACAGGCTAGATGTCTCATCCCACCTCTGCCAGCAGCTAATTCCCATGAAGATGTTAGTTGGCAATAAAGGAATCGATGATATTCACATCCTCGGGGCCTCCATAGCAGTTAAGGACCTTCCGGTTCAGCCAAACGGCCTTCTTACCCACCGAACTCCCCTCCCGGAAGCCGCCTGGAGCTCAGCTGGAGGGCTGATTGCCTGCAGGAAGCAGGAGGCCTGAGTTTTGGCTCTTGTCTGGGCTTCAGGAGCCAACCAAGGGGGTCCGGAATAGGGCTAACTGGGGGACACATGCCAAAGGTCAGGGGTAGGCACAGCTGGAGCGCTGGATCACCTTTGTGACCGTCGACGGCTAGAGAGTGAGTGAGCTAGAACTTCAGGGGTTTGCTCAGACCTTATGAGACCTGGCATGTGGCCCACGGCCCACCACCGCTCCATGCTTCCAGAAGGGCTGAGTCTGGAAGGTGGAGAGAGAGCTGAGCTGAGAGGCAGGATGGGCCGTGGAGTTTCTCCTGTCCACCTTCAACGCAGGCAGCTAGGACCCTCTGAGGTTACACCTACTCTTCCTTGGCGGACTCTTTTCTCCAGGGAAAGAAGGCAGTGGTGACTGAGGTAGGCTGGCTGCAGCCTCTTTTGGGCAGAAAGCAACTCCTAGGAGGCCTGGGCCTGGGCTGGGACGTCCAGGGGGGATATTGTCAAAATGCAGATTTTGGTTCCAAAGGTCTGGGCCTGAGCATCTGCATTCCCTATCCGCTCCCAGGTGGTGCTGGTGTTGCTGGTTCAGGATCACGTTGAAGTGGTAAGGGTAGATAACAGCGAGTAGGGTGCTGGGGCCTCTCCAGGCCCGAAGGATGTCCTTATGGTGCTGACCGGTGACCTCTGGTGTCCTTTCTCCTCTGACACTGTCTGTCTCTAAGACCACATGGTAGTGGGTGGCCAAAGTGCTGAGCTCACCCACTCAGCGGCTCCCCTGGGTGCCATTCCAGGCAGGCAGGGGAAGGCAGCTGCCCTCGAATGGTTGATTCAGAATAGTAAGTGACCCAGCCCTGAGAACTTACTGTGAGGAGACTTCAGCACTTCTAAGTGGCAGAATCTGGCCCCAAGATATTTTTTGTTTGGGTCCTTGGGATGCTGGGTTTAGAGAGAGTGCAGGGATGGAAACATTATCTTCTTTGACAAGTATTTCCACTCAGAACCTCTCTGGGGTAGGGGGCTGGGCAGAAGGGGAGGCTGGGATCTCTGGGCCCTAGGTCCGTGACGACTGACTGGGGCTCTATACCCCCTTTTGGGGTTGGGGGATCTTGTTAATCCCTTTGTTGGGTCCCAACATGGTGCCAGAGCTGGGGATCCATGGGGGCCATGGCACATACCCCTCCCCCACCCTGCCTGAGCTTCGTGTCCTGGCAGAAGAGCCCATACCTCCCCGAATCTCAGATCACGTTGGAGGCAATGTGTCCCGCCAGTGAATCCAGCCAGACACGCCGTGCTCATGTGGGAGGGCTCAGGGAACTTAGGCCTCTCGCAGCAGGTACACACTGAGCTTTGTACTCCAGGAAGCTCCGGGTACACAGACTTCGGACTCTCCCTTTCTCTCTCGGGTCTGGGTTCCTGTCAAGGAGACAGAGAAAGTTTCCACTGTGTGTGTGTGTGAGTGTGTGCGCGTGCGTGTGTACATCACCACCCACGTGGAAGTGTCTGATTATCTTTTTCTTTTTGCAGAAAATCAGGTCAGTGGTTTGACTGTTGTCGTTAACCACACGGTGCCGTGCGGAGGGGGCATGAGCGGCCGTGGCCTCCAAGTGCTGACGTGTGAGGGCAGGAGGGGGAGGCTGGGGTCAGGGGCGCTCCAGGCTATGGGGTCTCCAGAAAGCAGCGGCATGGCTGCCCGTCTGGGGAGAGGACACGCCTGCCACATCCTGATTCCTTTTCAGCATCCTTCCCCCTTTCCTTGGGGCCTCCGCCGCCTGCCTAGGGTTGAAGCCTATGTGGGTGACCGTGCTGAGTAATCGGGGAACTGGGCCGGTGGCGGGTGGGCAGGCAGTCACCCTGTTTTGTGGCCAGGGCTCCGCAGGAGGGGTGGGCAGGGTAGAGAGCTCTGGGGTTGAAGCAGGGTGGTGTGGAGCTCCCCCCACAGGTAATAACAACGGGAGCAAAGAGAGCACGGAGCACTTTCACATCAGCTTCCTCACCTCGCCCACAACGCCCTTGGAAGGGGCAGGAGTGGGCGTTATTGTTATGCTGCTGAGGGCGCTCAGAAAGAGAGAGAGTGAGGTCAAGGACCTAGTTCAAAGGCATCCAAACTCCTGCCCTGTCCTCACACTCCCCTTCTGGGGCCCCTGGGCCATGCACCTGTTGCCCTTTTGGGTGGTGGTGGGGGTGCTAGGAAGCAGAGCCAGCTAAGCCTGCCTGGGCCATAAACCCAGGCGGGGTTATCTGGGTCTTTCAGCTCTGGATCTTTCCCACATTCCCGTCATCTCAGGGCTCAACTTGGGGAAGGACCTGTCACCCAAGCCCTCAGCCCGAATGGCCCTGAGGACAGAGAGCAGACCATCTTCAGGCAAGCCACCCCCACCCCCACAATATACTTCTCATCCTGGCCTTTAAGATCACCACTGCCCTCCAGCTCCCCTGTCCTCCACTCAAGAGGCTCAGACAATAGAGGGTGATGATCCAGCGTGGAGAACACAGCCTCCCCTCCCCCTGCAGCCAGAAATCATCTGTTACCCATCGCTGGGGCCCAGGCTGCCAGACTGAGACCTTGTGCCTCCCTCCTACTTCTTACTGGAAATGAGCCCCTGTCCACCCCCACCCCCCATCCGGCCTCCCAGGGGAGGTCCGAGGACTCATCTCTGGCCCTATTCCCCGGCTGGGCACCACTGTGCCGTGGGGAGGCAGGCTGAGGCTGGCGCCCGCTGTCCCTAGAGACCCTCCTGGGAGAGGAGCCTCCTTGTGATCTCTCCAGGTCAGCTCAGCTGCCCTGCTCTGGACTCACACTTAGAGGAGCAGCTTGCCGTGAGCTTACGATGCTGACGTTGCACAGAAATGTGCTGGAAATTACAGAGTGCCTTGGAGGGAAAAACAAACTGGGGTTTCAGTTCCCATGGAAACGGCATCTATTTGCAGAGGCTCCTGCGTCAGAGCCTGGACCCCGTGCTGGTGGGGGCTGGGGGCAGGCATTAGAGGGCAAGGTCATCTGTTTACTGTCTGGAACCCTTCCAGGAGGGCACGTCTGAAAGGGCCCCCTTACCTTTAGCCTTGACTCATGGCTTTTCCCACAGAGGGGCCTGCCTGCTGGGCATTATCTCTGCAGAGAAGGGGATTTTGGGTAGATTTTTAAACTTATGAGTCAAGGGTGTGGGAAGACCCCAAATTCACCATTCATACATTTCTTCCACGCACATTTTTGACCTATTCTATGCCAGATCCTGGGCTAGACCAGCCAATCAGGAATTGGTCTATACCTGTTAAGTTTAGTGACTGGAGCTTCCCTTTCTGGAAGGAGCTGTGCTCATGAAGGGGGCACAGCAAGGACCCGCTAAGGACCACACGACCCAGGAATGCCCCAGGTTCACCAGCGTCGCTGCCCTTGCTTTGCAACCAAAGCCAAGTGATTTCTGTTCTCATGGGACAAGGGAGCGAGTTCCCACATCTCTCGGGGAAAAAATTACCCCTAAATGGTCAAGGCATGTACCCAGCCAAGAGAGAGGGACTATTCCTGTCATTGTGTTGGGAAGGGTGTCTTTGCTAGCTGCCCCCAAGGTGCTGTCCAGGCAAGAGGGCTTTATATCCATCGTCACCACCAAGTCGAGGCCTTTCTTCTATCTTCATTAAGCAAGCCAACAAAACAAAAGTCTTTATTTTCACCTCTCTCTACTGGTACAACGCGCTCCTGCATCCTCTCTCTCATGGAATGCAATTCTCCCAACAGTTGTAGGAAAGTTGCTGGAACATCATGCCCACCTTCAGAGGGACAAACCGAGGCTGTGGAGGGTCAGGCAGTTGTCAGGGCTCCACAGACAGTAAATGGTGAAACAGAATGGGAATTGGGTGCCAGATGCCTCTCTTGGTCCCCTCCTCCCTGTCAAGGCACCTGGTGGCCAGATCACACCCCACCCCCCTTACCCTGGCTGGCCTCCAACCTGTCTGAGGAATGGGGACCAGCTGTGTGTGGGAGAGCCGGGGCCGGTGGGGAAGGACGCTCTGTATTTCATTTCATGGGGGCTGCATGGCAGAAAGACCACAGGCCCCTCTCCCCCATCATTTTATGCGTGGATGCCTCAGTTTCCTTCTCTGTAAACCAGGGGTGTGTGTGTGTGGCTATCTGAGGGACCTGCGCCCATGTCAGAATTCTGATGAAATCCAGGCTGTTCCTCCCTCCGTGTGGATGGGTTGCGATGGGGTCAGGGCTGTTGCGCTCACTCTGCAACCCAAGGAAAGAACTCCTGTTCTGTGTCAAGGGAGCTAGTTCCTACATCTCAGGGAGAAAGAGACACTGCTTGGAGCGGATTTGTTTCCCGGTGATCTCCTTAGTGTCTGGTACCACCTGACAGCTTATTGGGCCCTTAGGGAAGTAGCAGAGCCTGGAACAATCTTTAACAGGGGAGGCAAGGACTGCGGGCAGAAAGTAGAAGAGGAAGAAAAGGTTCAAGGCCTTGAGGTCCTGCTTGGCTTGAGGGTGTGTGTGCAGCGGGATCCAAAGGGGCCTCAGGGCACCGAAGGTCCTTGAGGGGATGGCGGGTGACAGACAGTGTCTACCTGTCACGTCTGCATCTGGTCGGGAAAGGAAGGGAGGAAAAGATGGGAAACAAATACGTCTGAACATCTGTCATGAAGGAGGGGTCTGGAGTTTCTGAACCAAGGATCAGATTGCAAGGCCTGACAAGGAGACAAGGTGTTGAATGCCGGGGAAAATTCCAGAGGCGAGGCCGCCATCCCCGGGTGCACCTGGTAGCCCTCCATGTGGACGTTGTTTTCCCTGTTTGGAGGGAAAGGAAGCTGAGGCTGGCAAGTTGAGTGGATTCCCTGGGGGGCCACGTAGCCAGTGAGGGGGTGGGACTCCTCTGCCTGCCTCTCCAGGGTTGGGTGGGCATGCTTTTGGGGGAGGACACGGCTATTACTTTTCTGAGTCCAAGATCTTTTAAATTTCTTGGGGGACCTGGAGACTCCATTACTGTTCTCATTCTAGCTGTCTGTTCCCCTCTCCACTCCATGGTCTGCTCCCTTCCCATGGGTCCCTCCTCTTCGCAAGCTCTACCTTTCGTCTGGTCCCAGCGGCTGGTCTCAGTTTGATGACAGAAGCCAGCGGTAGCTCTGGGGATTCTAGGGAATAGAGGAAACGAGTCTGCTTCCCCCCATGCCCCTTCCCTCGAGCTTTGTTCTGCTGCCCCGCAATGTTGAGCTCATCAGACGTGCCGCCAGGTTGTGGGTGAGCTGCGGATGTCTGAGGGCTGCTGGGGAGGGGGTCACATTCCTTTGGGTCATGTGTGTGCTTCAGTGAGTGTGCACGGGAGAGGAGGGGACTATTGCTGTATGTGGGGGTGTGTACACGAATTTGCACGTGTGTGTGTGTGTGTGCAGTGTATGCACTCTTGTATGAAAACGCTTGTGTGTGTCTTAAGCATAATGTGAGTGTACCTACAGATGAATGCACACCAGCGAGATTAGGGCCAGAACTTGTAGGTCCAGGGCAAAATGAAAATGCTGAGCCTCTTGTTCAAAAATTATTAAAAAGTTCAAGACAGGGCCACCCGGGTGGCTCAGTCGTTAAGCATCTGCCTTGGGCTCAGGCCATGACCTCAGGGTCCTGGGATCGAGCCCCTGCATTGGGAATCCCTGCTCAGTGGGGAGCCTGCTTCTCCCTCTCACCCTCCCTCTGCTTGTGCTCTCTCTCGCTGTGTGTCAAATAGATAAATGAAATCTTTAAAAAAAAAAAAAAGTTCACGACAGAGATAGCGGGGCCTTAAATCAAGCGTGGGCCCTTCTGAGAGCCAGCTCCGCGGGACCGCACGGGTCTCTGGCCGTGATGCTGGCTGTGTATACGAGCGTGTACAACTTGTAGATGTGTATGTGTGTGCTGCCTGTGTGGTGTGTGTCAGTGTGTGACACTGGGCGTGGGCGCACTCTCGGGCATGAAATCTGAGCCTTTTCCTCACCACCCCCAGGCCAGGCCCCTCGGCAGTTGCCGGTGTCTATCAAAGGGAAGGTGTGTTTTATTTTTGGCGTTTTGTGCGCCTTTGCCGCCTGCTCCCATAGTGCCCTGGGAGGCCTTTGTTTTAGCGCTTTGTTGGAAGGCTGACAAACACTTCCCTCCACCTGCTGCCAGGGTGGCCCCACCAGAAACCACAGCTGGGGGTGGGGCAGCTTCCTCAGCCCCTCACCACCCACTCCGTACCCCTTCCAGGCATCAGCGAGCGCGGAGCCCTGCCCGGCTGACCCCACCCAGACGAGGTACTGCAGCATGTTGGAGCTGGAAACAATGGTGGAAATCATTTGGCCCAGCTCCCCCACCTCCCAGTTAAGGAGCTGGAGGCCCAGAGAGGGAAAGCCGCTTGCCAGCATTGCCCAGTATGTCTGGGGCAGAGCCAAGACACTTTCCTCCCAGAACGTTCAGCCCTGTGGAGCTGGCCTCTGAAGGAGGGCTGAGGGCTGGGTGGGAAGCAGGGTCTGGAGGAGAGAAGGGGAGACCAAGCCCTTAAGAAGCAGCAAAGCCTGGTTGCTGTGGGGCCATGGGGTCCCATCCCCCTAGTGGGTGGGGGCTCTTTCTTTGTTATTTGATCCTCCCTCCTCCCAGGTCAGAGCTTTGTGTCCAGTCAGCCTTGCAAAATGTTGGCTGGTCCATTTTGAGAATGTTGGCACCATGCCTGGCACAAAGTCGGGGCTCCGTGCATATTTGGTAATGAATGAAGAGTATTTAGTTGGCTTGTGCAGTCGGGTGGCAAGAACACGGGCTTTGGAGGCCAGCTAGAACTGGCCCAAATCACTTAGTAGATTGACCACGGAGAAGCTGTGTGTTACGGTGAAGTTGCTTAACCTCTCTGAGCCGCCGTTCCCATCTGTAAAATGGGACTCTAGCAGAGTTGGTGTGAGGATGAAATGAGTGAAGATGTATCCCTCCATATGGTGTGGAGTACATAATACAATTGTGGTAAGGTTGTAGTCATTCTCCCTAGCTGTGTCACCTCAGGGAAGTCACACAAACTTCCTATAAACCTCAACGTCTTCACCTGTTGTCCTGAGAATTCAGCGGCAGGTGCAATACCCAGCACCGTCCCTGGCACATCACAGGCACTCAGTAAATAAGAGCCTGTCTCCCCTCCTAGGCAAGGTTTTTTCTACCTTGAGGCTCTGTGATTCCTGCAGTCTCTTCTTCGACAGCTTCCCGCCCTGGTGTCACCCAGCCTCGGATGCTCCCAGTCTCACCAGCTCCTGGCAGTCCACAGTCTCCCTGAGTTACAGGGTAGGGAGACGTGGCTGGGGGGGGGGGGTTGGTAACCGAGAAGAAGGCAGAGCAGGTGTAGCTCTTGGACAAAAATCCAAGTTCTGCCTTTGACAGGGACTGAAGCCTTCCAGGTGTGTCCAGACCTGTGTGCTGATCTGAAGATGAAGGTAAAGGCAGAGGAGTGACTCCCTGAACCCCTGAAGGCTTAGAGCTTCCCATTGTTCTTCCTGCTCCCTTTCCCTGGACTCCCAAGGCCCAAGGTGGCCCGCCACATGCCTTGGCAGCTGAGTGTCCCTGAAGGCAGGTGGCAGAAAGAGGTGTTAGTGCAGACCACATGGCAATGTCCAGGGAGTTAGCTACCGGGGACGAAGCCCAAGCTTCTGGGCAAGAGACTGAGCTGGTGCCACTGTGGGTGACCCCTGGCCCCTGGCTTGGCCACAGAAAACACCTCCTAGGCCTGGGAAGAATGCAGCACTTGGCCTTCGCATGCGACCGTGTTCCTATTTCCGTTACTCGAGTACTGTTTGCACAAACCAGAAAAGATAAATGTGCATGCAGTTCCAGACCTCCTTTTAAATGCTGGGAAAGGATTTGGGACATTTCATCTGTGGTATCCGTGGAACTTACCAATGTCAGCTCTTTACTCGGAATAAACATGAACTCTGCGGCCCTGAGCAGGCTCTGACCCAGGCATGAGAGGGGTTGGGGGCAAGATGTGTTTCTTCCCCAGCCCTCCAGCTAAGGGGATGGATGTCTGACCTTGAGACCTAATGCCCCAGGATGGAGTGGAGAGGGCCAGAACCCGGCAAGGCCTGCTCATGCAGGCCTGTGTTTGTTTATACGGAGACGAAAACCCAGAGGCCGCCTGTGCGGTGGTTACTACGACACATGGAGGAACCCAGCGAGTGAACTCCCTGGGGTTGGGGAACAAGAGACAAAAATAAGGTAATATCCATCCTTCTAGAGAAGGCGGGAGGAAGAACAGTCTGAACTGGGCCACGCAGACGTGCGTGTGCGCGCGCGCGCACACACACACACACACACGAATCCGTGGGAGCATTCATGGGTCCCCATTTCTGATTTAGGAGGAGATCAGTTAAGATGTGTCAGACTAGAGCTGCTTTGACCAAGCAAGGGGCTGTGTAGCCTTTTCTGCAGCAGAACCCTTGTCTGTGTCTCTTTCTAGGCCCCCGACAAGACAAACGACAGAGCTGGGGGGTGGTGTGTGCACACGTACGTGTGTGTGCGCGTGCACGCGTGCACGTGTGCGTGTGTGTGTGTGAGATGAGACTTCTATTCCCTGCAGTGCCTCTCACACATCTGCTCTCACAGAGAGGAGGCCAGGAGGGCTTGCCGGTTTGTTCTTTTGAGCTCAGGGAGAAGAACCCCCTCTTTTACCCCCTGGGGTTTTTCTAGGGGCTCAGACCAGGGAAACTGGGCCATTTCTAACCCCCTCCTGGCAAAGAGGGCCATGAGCCCCCCTGTGTCTAAGACTCATATAGCCCCTTTCTCCCCACCTGACTGGTTCCACCCACTGACAATACTCTCCAAGTCGGGCCCCTAGCTGGGTTGCCCCTAGAATGCACCCCTGCCCCACTTCCCCCTCCTTTTGCTCCCCTCCACGCCCCATCTCATTTACCTCGACTCCCACCCCTGCCCCCAAAGGCTTGTTTCTTCTCCCTCCAACTATTTACCTTCAGTACAGAAATAAATCTGACTCTCGAGAGGATCCTTTCTTTAAAAAGATCAGTTGCCTGAATTCCCTTGGAGCGGCTGCCACATTTCTTTTCTTTGTACCTCATTCTCCTGGACTCAGGGGCAAGGACAGGGACTATTCGTGGGGGCGAGGGGGAGCTGCTCCTTAAGGGCCTGGCCACAGGACAGGAGGGACAGTGATTGCCAGAGCAGAGCTGCATGGTCTGGGACATGGATGGAATAGGCTGGGGTGGATGTGTAGGGGAGCGCAGGGGAGCGCAGGAGATCTGCAGGAAGACCTCTGGCTGGAGCTCGGGAGCCTGGGCTCAAGTTCTAGCGCAGCCAAGAGCTCCTAAGAAACCTCAGGTGAGTAATTTAGCTCTCTGAGCCTCAGTTGGCGTACCCGTCCAGTTGGTGGGAAGGGCAGACTGACTCATCTTCAGGCTGTCCTCCAGCTTGATTTATAAGTTGTGGGGGGATGGAAATGGGCCTAAGGAATTGAATTTGGTTTCCTGGTGGAAACTTGTGGAAACTTTTTTTTTTTTTAACTACCATGTATTAAACATTTCTTAATGATGATCAACAACACTTCCAGAAGGATTTCTAAGCATTTGACATCTGTGAATTTATTTGCTCCTCACAACAGTCCTAGGAGGTAGGTGCTATGATTTTCCCCATCACACAGACTAGGAAACCGAAACACAGACTAAGTAAGGAGCCCGAGGAGCTTAGCTGAGATTCAAACCAGGCAGTCTGGCCGCAGAACCCCTGCTCCTCATCACCACGTTCCACATTCCAGGCGCCGTGCGACGTGTTTGCCAAATCCTCTCCATCTTGCAGTTGAGAAATCTGAGCCTCAGAGCAGTTGAGCAACAGCTGAAGGTCACACAGCTGGGAAGCAACAGAGATGAGCTTCCCAGTCAGCCTGGCTTCAGAGGTCCGCTCTCTCCCATCCGCTTCCCATAATCCTGCCAGACCCTCAGGCCCCCAAAGCCAGCTGATCTGGTATTCTTATATTGCAAAGTCTCTTTAAGCAAGTTAGTTCCTCCTTCTGGGCCTTGGTTTCCCCATCTAGAGGCTGATTGGGGTGGACCAGCAGATCCCTGCGGTCCCTTGCAGTCCTGTGAATCCATGATTCTTGAGGCGTGGTGCTTCTGGCTGTAAGGGCAGAGGTGGGCCCTGGGGGTGCAGCCAGGGAAGACGGGGATGGAGAGAAGGGGAAAGCTACAAGAGACAGGAGGGGGGGCCCTGGGGGCCATGAAACCCGTTCATGGGAGCAGCTGTATGAAGCAGATGATAGAAAGGGAGAGAGAAGCCTTGGGTGCTGGGGCAGGGGGGGCTCCCCAGTGGGTTTGTTCCTTCTTCCTAGGGGTCCCCCAAAGTTCAGGGTAGGCCCAGGAGAGCTCTGGGCAAGGGAGCAGGGTCCAGGCCAGCTATGAGCTGAGATAGAGCAGTTTGGGGAATTAACATGGCTGGGGTTCTGTTGTCTTTGTAAATACTCGGAGATGTCCAGTTATTTTAGAAAAATGTATCTGAAGCCGAGATGGCATGTTTGTGCGGTTGGCCTGGCTTCCGGCTCATGAGTGTGCCCTTGAATTCCTCCCTTCAGGAACGGAGGATTGGTTTCTTGCCCATACCCTCATTAGGACGTACATACCAGTGGGCTCCATGCTCTTCTCGGGGACCCCACAGGCACTCTGGGGTCCTCCCCACACCCCACACTCATGCACACACATCTGTAGCTGCATGTTTTACTGCTCAGCCCTGCTGTGGCAAGCACCACTCCCCCCTAGCTGCACCCGGGCCAGCTTCCTTTTCCCCAGGGCATGCTGGCCAACAGGTCGTGCCCAGTGCAGCCCACGGAGGAGACAAAGGTCATGTGCTGAAGATCAGAGAGAATGGGCTGCATTACCAAGCGGGCTCTCTGGAAAATGTATACTATCACCTTTACCTGAGTATACCCTCCCTCTCACCCCCTGCCAGGCCCCCAGCTGTCACTGTGCTGGGCCCTTCAGATGCCTCCTCGTGCATCACAGCTTTGGGCTAACCTCCTCTCTGGCTTGGAGGAGTCAGGGTTCCAGGGAGGCGTCAGGGGTCCCAGGGACATGGATCTATGTTGTGGGCAGTGACTGTTCCCTGATCCCTGCTCCTCCATGATGGGTCACTGGACATCGGCTATTGCTACAACGGTGGTCTGTAGGGTGGGTCGTGGATGAACTTGGCTTCCAAGCAAAGGGTGCAGCCTATCACATGGGTGCCATGCCCAGCCTCCTTAACCCAACATGCTGTAGTCTGGGTGCCCAGGGGTGGAAGAGGCCCTTTCTCTAAGAACCATTGTGGGGAGCTTGAAGGGACTGACAAAGGCTTATGGGCTCTAAGTTACAGACCGAGCAGGGACGGGACGAGCTGACCAGTGAGTAAATGTTGCTAAAGGTGACGGAGAGCTCCCAGCCGTTGACGTTTTAAGGACAGCTTGGCTCTCTCCAAAGTTCAGCTCATACCACGTCTGTGGGTCACTGCTGATGGCACAGGCTTGGGTCCTCTCCCACGAGTTCTGGAAGGGCATTTGCAAGTTGGGCACCCTGTGCATTCCCTCCCCCTCCCTCTTTCAGCCTCCTGGGATGGTGTCACAGGAGGGGCTCAGAGCATAGCTTGGCAGACCCCACGGCTCTGATCATCTCTCAGAAACGAAGCCCAGGGAGGGCAGAGAAGAGGAGGCGATCGGGTGGGAAGTGGGGGCTTGCAAAACAGGGACATACCCATTTGCCATTTACTGAAAATGTCCCCCCTTTCTTTTAAAGCTGTTGTTTCCACAAAGGAAAACTTGTATTTGTCTGTGAGTAAACTGCGCCGTCTTAATGAACTGAAAGCAGGCCAGGATGAGCGGTTTTTTTTGTCCCCATGACTAAGAACAAAGAGCAGCTCACTGGCCTTCAGCAGTCAATACTGTCACCACTCCTCCACCCCCACCCCCACCCCCGATCCCGGTCCCTAACCTCTCTGCCTGCCCTGTCTTCCTTCGGAGCAGAGCTGAGACCCACCCGAGAGGGGCTTGCCGCACGTCATCTGTGCCCCAGAGTCCTGGCCGGGAGCGTGGTTTTGGCCGGGCAGAGGCCACTGGCTTGGCCCGCAGGAAACACCACGCCCCTCCCTGAGGAGAGCCTGGGCAGGCAGCAGCCTGAGGAGAGGTGGCGGGCACTGGGCAAGTGTGGTTTCAGGGAGGTCTGGAGCCTGCCATTCCTTGGTGGCTCAGATGACAGTGAGAAAGAGACGGAGGGAGGAATGCAGAGATTTTGACCCGCTGGCATCCCCTTTCCCTGCCAAGCCGAGACGTCTCCCCACCATCTCAGGTCCCAGAGACAAAGCCTTGTTTTCTGGAAGACCTTGCCTCAGCCCTCGACTCTCAGGGAGGATGTCTTCCTGGGTCAGAAGGAGTTTCATTCAGAGGACTTGCCGTGCGTCCTTCTCCGGTCCACCTGTCACCAACTCTCCCTTCACTCCAAGTGCAGACTATTTCCCCACTTCCACTCTTGATTCTTGGTCTGGAGGACAGCAGCCTTGGTTTTGGAGTGTCGCAGGATTTGGCGCAGCTTATCGGTCACAGCGCTTTGGAACCTGGGTGGAGGTAGCTAGGGCCAGGGGTCCGGGCTGCTGCACGTCCTCTCCCCATGAGACAGAGCTTCACGGCCAGGACTGCCTTTCCCTCTGCAGCTTTTGGAGCCCGAGTCTCCTGCTGCCCGTCCGGGGGCCCTGGGAGAGGTCCCTCTCGTCCGAGTGGAGCGCCACCTACGGGGAGAAGGTGGTGGTGGTCTCAGCCTCCACACTCATGGAGGAGCGCCGGGTGTGGCGGCAGGAAGACCACTGGCGGAGCCGTTCCTGGCTCAGGCAGCCCAAGTCCTTGAAGAGCTTGAAGAGGTCATTCCTGAACTTGACACCAATGAAGGCATACAAGAAAGGGTTGACACAGCAGCGGACGCAGGCCAGGCTATAGGTGACGTCATAGGCAATGTTGAGCTGCTTACTGAGCTCGCAGCTGCCGCTGCCCGTGATGTTGAAGTTGGCCACCGTCTGGGCCAGGACCACCCCATTGTAGGGCAGCTGGAAGGCGATGAAGACCACGACCACAGCGATGATGACCTTGATGGCCTTGTTGCGCTCGAAGTTGCGGGCCTGGAGCAGGGTGCGGATGATGACGAGGTAGCAGAAGCTCATGGCCCCCAGAGGGATCAGAAAGCCCACCACCATCTGGGCCACCTGGATGGTGATCAGGTCTTCCACGTGCTCGGTGACAAGGGAGCACCGCAGGGCTTGCTCGCTGCTGCTTTTCTGGAGGCCGCTATACAGCAGCTCTGGGGTGGACAGCACCATGGCCAGCATCCAGATGCCCACGCAGGACAGCTTGCTGATGAGGAGAACCCGGGCACGGTGGCGGTGGGCCGAGACGGCCTGGACAATGGCCACGTAGCGGTCAATGCTGATGCAAAGAAGCAGCAGCATGCCGCTGAAGAAGCTTATCTTGTAGATGCCGAAGATGATCTTGCAAAAGTTCACACCAAAGATCCAGGACTTGGCTGCGCTGTAGGCCCAGAAGGGAAGGGTCAGGAGGAAGAGGATGTCGGCCATGGCCAGGTTGAGCAGATAGGTGTCGGTCATGGTCTTGAGCCTCTTGAAATAGATGTAGGTCAGTACGACCAGCCCATTGCCCAGCAGGCCCATGAAGCAAATGATGGTGTACATGAGCGGCAGGAACCAGGCTTTAAAGTTCCGCACGTCTTTCTTGAAGCATACAGACTCGTAGAGAGTGTAGTCCACCGTGGTATTGTCTCCGATGTAATCATCTGTGACCTCATCTTGGCACAGGCACACCTGCGGGGGAGGGAACAGGGCAACGTCATCCAGCTTAGCCAAGTGGGATCCAGCTCAACTCAGCTCACCTTGAGGCCCCGGGATTGCCCAGAGCAAGTGGTCCCCATTAGGGGCATCACCCACAAAGCCTGCGAATTCTTGGGCCCCATCTGGGACCTATGAACCTGGAATCTATGGGGGCGGAGCCCTGGGATCTGTTTTCCTAAACTTCCCAGGTGGTTCCCAGGCTTAAAACTGGTGCTTCCCAAAATTTAACATGCACATGAATTACCTGGCGATCTTGTCAAAATGCATGTCCTGATTAGATAAGCTGGGATCTGAGATTCTGCACTTCTAGTAAGTAGCAAGGGTCTGTTCTCACCAACTCAGAGAGGCTTGGCATTATGTGCCCTGAGGGTGGACTGGAAATCATCTGGGCTTTGAGGTCCCATGAGCCTCGGGCCACATAAACACACTTTATCTCTGAGGCTCAGTTTCCTCATCGGTGAGATGGAAACGACTATAATCTCCCTCTGTGGCTGGGGTGAGGTGCTTAACCTCGGTTCTGGCGCCTAGAAACTCCAGAAGAGGAGGGATGTGTGTCTTTCATCTTGAGCCTCCTTTTAGAATCTGCTAGAAAGAGTTTTCCAGGGATCCTGCAAAGTACTTCAGCTTTTGAGGGGGAAATCCATGTCGGGGTTCAGGTTGAGGAGGGCTTGGAGCCAGAAGGCAGATACTCTGTTAAGAAGCCTCAAAACCCTGGTTTGGGGCAAGCTGCTGTGACCCTGGGTGATGAGTGACTTGCAAAATTCTATGGATCCCAGGGCCCTGAGGTACGGTGCCCTGCACGCAGCTGGGGCTCCGGCAACATGTGCCCAAGGGCACTGAACTGTACAGCTATGATGGGGTGGAGGGTGCCCTGCTGGGCCACTGCCTCCTCAGCTGTGATGGAGTCCTCCCTGCATGCCCAGGAAGAGCATGGGGCTCCGTTGTCTCCTACTCTCCTTCTGGGCTCCCACTCTCTTCCCCTACCTCTCTGTCTCTCTCTTCCTCCCAGTCTCTTCTGGCAGATCCCAATCAGCCGGGCTCAGTGGCTCAGGGCCTTTTTTTTTTTTTTTAAGCCCGTTTGTAAGGCAAGCTGAAGTATCAGGCAACCTGCTGTGATTTTATCAATGAAGGAGGGCATGCGCCCCTGCACCCCTGTACACAGGGACAGCTGAGCCTCTGTAGGCTGGCAGCTGGGCTTCGGGGCTGCCTGGGGAAGCTCATGGCCCCTCCTCTAGGACCTGGGCTCTGGGCAGCTCACAGTGATGGGTTTTCATGCACCTGGGGAGCTGGAGGGACTTTAGAGATGAGGAAAGGGAGGCTTTTAGAGAACTTCGTTCAAGGTCACATAGCCGGAGTGGAACCCGGTCTCTTTCCCACATCCTGTCTCTTGTCTTTCTCACTTCCAAATCCTGAATTTATCACTGTCACAAAACGAGGACAAAAGAATATCCAAGAGACTTTCCTTTGGGCACTGCTATCTTGAGAAAAGTTAGCGGCACCCACCTTTCCCCTCATCTGGGCACGACTGCAGCTTGGGGGTCCTGAAGAGGCTGGCTGCTCTCAGCCTTAACCCATGGTAAGTCCCAGGGTTACAAGTGTGGGGTCCCCGGACATCAGGGGGGTATACCCAGCCTTTGTGAAGAGTGCTCCCCACCAGCATGACCTGCCCTCTTTTTCCACCCTTTACTACTTCCGGACTCTGGGCCACTAGGCACGATGCCTCTGCAGCCCACAGCCCCACCACATCCTGCCCCGTCTGAGCCACCCCCATTCCCCTAAGTAAAGAGAAGAATGAACCCTAGCTGTCCTTCATCCCCTCCCCAATCTTCCATTCTCCCCTTCTAGCAATATAGCCCCTCCCAAGTACTGAAGCAGGAAAAAAGAGGGGAGGGAGTGGTGATGGGGAAGGGGGCCAGGCTGTGGGCTGTGGCCCAAGCTCCGGGGGGCCTCTGGGATGGGGTTTTGGGAACAGTGCCCAGCTTGGGGCCTGCCTCTGGCTGGAGCTCCTGGAAAGCTGCCCCTCTGGCCTCCAGACTTGGGGAAAAGCCAAATTCTGAAGGCCTGCCTCTCCAGCTTTGGACTTGGCCTCCCCCTCCCCCTCCAGAGAGCTCCCACCCCCAACCAATGGAAGAGAGTAGATTATGAGTTACAGTTTCTTCTAACTCCAGGGCTCGGTGGGGCCAGCTTTCCTGTCTGCATTTCTGGGACTGAGAAGCAGAACAGTGTAAATTGGGGGACTTGGCTCCTGCAGAGTTTGGGGACCTATAAAGTATACACTCCCCTACCCCCAGTGTCCCGGGCCCCATGCTTTCTTCCCTCCCCACTAAGTGGGGCTCAGATGGGCCTCTTTATTTCATAGAAGGGTCTGGGGCCTCCAGGAGAGGCTTTGGCTGGACACCGGGGGCGGGAGACAGCTTTGGGGTAATAGGATCGTAATGAGGCCTCCAGACCACATGTTCTCTCGGCTCATGTATGAAGTTTTGCACGCACGGCTGTGCACACACATGCACAGACTCCAGGAAACTCACAGCCGTTGTTTTGTGCCGTTCCCCTCGACAGACTCAGACGGAGCCCGCATTTCTGTATTCTGAATGGGGACGGTGCAAGTGCGGTGCGGGAGAAGGTGGTATTTTATTTCCCCTGTGTTTTCATTTTAAGCGGCATCCAGGACATTCGGAGACCACGTGTAGCTTGTAGGGTCACTCAGCAGATGGAGAGGGGCAGCCACCGGCTTAAGGAACAGAGGGTGGGTTTGTGTCTGGGTCTCTTTCTTTACAGCTAGTGCCCCCCTCCTCCACCACCAGGATTCTGGGGGTGGGAAGGGGTGGGCTTGGGGAAGGGGTAAGTGGGAGGGAATAGAGCTTTGGTTGGGCGCAGATCTCACCTGGAAAATGACAAGGAGAGCCACCACCAGCAGGCTTTTCATTGGTTTCCCTGCAGGACACAAGGTGAGAAAGTTACTGCTTGGCAGGGGCAGCTCTTTGTTAGGAAAGAAAGCCTCAGGGAGGGGTGGGGGCCCTGTTGGGAACTTTCCTCACAAGCCCCAGGCACCTCGTTTGCCTGGAACATCAGAACCAGATTGTGCCTTGAAGCACCTGGCTGGCTGCCCAGCCTTGCCGGCCCTCACCTCCTCTTAGTGGGATCAGAATGCATGGCAGCCCCTGCTCCCCACCCCCTTCCTGGCTCTTCAGAGCATCTTCTGGAGTTGGAAAGCTCGCCCTGGCCTGCACTGCCCCTCAAGGCTGAGTTTCACCTGACCCTGACTCCTGGGTTTGAGTGGCTCCTCCCACCCCTGGTTGTGTGGGAAGCAAGGCCTTGAGGGAGGGGGTGATGGTAACTGTGTGTGTGTGTGTGTGTGTGTGTGTGTGTGTGTGTGTGTGTGTGTCCTGCACTGCTCCTTGCCAGTAACCATTGGGGAGCATCTTTCCTGCATCCGGGTGAGTGGGCAACACCATCTGCAGCCCGAATGTCCTCTGGGGGAGGCCAGCTGAGGAGACAGGCTGATGCCACAGGGCTAGGTGGAGGAGTGAGGTTATTTCCTGGCATCTCAAGGACAGGAAAGAGCTTCGGGGACCCATCTGCTCCTCACAACCCCTCATTCAACTGACATTCATTAAGGCCAACTTGTGGTTTCCTTGGCCTACTCCCTCAGCCTGTCGGTGGAGCAGGGACCTCTTCCCTTTCACCCAGTGCAGGCCCGGAATGAAGAAGGCATCCAGGAACTGTGGGTTGATGAGTGAATAAACGAGTGAGTGAGTGAGTGAGTGAATGAATGCCCCAGCTTCTCCTTCTTCCAGGGGAGAGCGCGCAGTCCTAGGACGGTATGGTACGACAGAGACTATTCTCTGAGGTAACTACTTTTTTTGCTTGACTGAAATGTGTGTGGGTATGTTTGCTCTTTAACTTGTTTCTAATCTGGGCCTCACGAGATGTGGGAAAAGGGAAGACACTGCCCGGCCTGCGCAGAGCAGGGTCAGAACCTGGGTACATTCTGGAAGTCAGGAGGCTCTCTGGAGTCTGAGCAGCGGGTTGAGACCCCAGGTGAGCTGCCAACAGACGATGGGGCCTTGGCCACTCAGTTCTGCTTTGTGGCTGAGGTGAGGGCTGGAGTGGGAACTTATTTCCTCTGAGGGCTGAGCAGGGAGGACAGGGCACGGGGTAATTTATGTAGCAGTCTTATCTCACCTAACCTCTGGGAGTACCCAGAGGACAGGAGTTGTGCTTTCTGACCTTTGTAGCCCCTTCCCAGGAACCTGACCCTCAGCCTCCCAGCCAGGGCCTGGCCCACCGCACAATCAGTAACTAGGACGCCACAGATGAATGCCAAGGCAGGACTTGCAGGCCGGTCACACCTCCTGTCTCATCAGGGACAGGGAAATGCTTGGGCCTCCGCTTCAGGCACCTTCTGGAAGCTGGGGACCCTCTTCCTGAAAGCAAGGGGTTCTGCTTCTCAGGAGGGAGCGGATTGCCAGGGATTCTCTGTCCTTGGCTACAGCGCCACCTGCTGGAAATCTCTCTGCACGACACCCAATTTACTGCACGCTCCAGGTGGAGTGCCGAAGGCAGGGGATTCTGGGCTTGTGGGGGGGTTCCTGGGCCAAGGAGGAAGAGCCTCAAGCCACAGAAATAAATACATAGTTTTCCCACCTCAAGCAAGTTATATTGCACACTACTGCTAGACCCGTCTTTCTAAGGCAGCGCTCTGAGGCCAACCCCCCACCAGGCCTCCTAAATCCTGAGGACCTCTCCCTCCAGCCCTGCAGAGGAAAGCCCTGAAGCTTAGTATGGCAGTCAAGCCCCTCACTGTCTTCCTGCACCTGCCTTCCTGGCTATGTCTTCTCTTTCTGAGGACAGGCACACACTGTCCCATTGCCCCCAGCTTGCCCCTGAGTATCTGCAGTCCTAGGTAGGAATAGAGGACTGTGCCACGTCCTAGCTCCCCCTCCCATCCCCCTTCCTCGCCGAATTACCATGGGAGGCCTCCCTCAAGCCCACATCTCTATCTTCAACACACTTTTGTCAGGGTCCAACGCACCGCCCATTCTCCACTGACTCATCTTGGTGTGAAGTGCTCGAGGTTTCTTTAAACAGGCACAAATCTTTCGTTACTCTAGAGAAAGCCCACTTTGACTGTCAGTGAGAACTGAGAAACCTCAAAGTTTTGATAAGTCACAACGGGTAGATACAAAGAGTAAGAACTGTTTCTATTTCACTCCATCAACCCCTTCCCCGGGGGCCCTGTCCCATTCCTTTGCCCCTGGTGGTGGGGAGGGGAAAGGGGGTGAGACTAGGTTATGTGTGCGTGTGTACATGATTTCTCATTCCAGGTGTATTGGAAATGGTGGATGAACAAGGATCCGTAGAAACAAAACAGGCTGTTTTCAAGAAAGGTAACCAAATGGGAATTTAGGGGAACTCTGGTGTGTGGCAGGAGCCTGGTCAGTGGCCATGAGTCAGATCATTTCTGTCTGTTACAGAGTCATAAAGCAACAAGCCTTGGGCAGCAGCTTGGGTGAGGCCACTGAAGTTGGGAATCTTAGGGGTTGAGACGTGGATGACTTATATGTTGGGTATTTTCTGAGTTCTTGGGTTTCTAGTAATAATCATAATGAGAAGAAAATTCCCTAGAACTCCAACCTGAGCCCCCAGCAAGGAAAACTGCTTTCCTGTCTGGCTGGAGGGATTGCTGGTTTGTTGCTCTTCCAAGTCCCTAATTTTCATTCCCACATTTTCCAGACCCTCTAGAGAATCATGGCTATCCATTTAGCTGCCCCCCAAAGCCATCCCAACTTTTTCCTCTCTGGAATTCCTCACCTGCCAACACAACTTTTTTAGGGGAGGCAGAAGAGAGGAGGAGGGAAGACGCCGGGAAGGGGTAAGGAGGGAAGGTGAGAAGCCTGGGGGCTCCCCTTTCCGACAACAGGCAGGGAGGTAGGACAGCTAGGGGAACCTTGCAGTCCCTATGATATCACCTTCTTTACCCAGTGATAGAATTCAAATTCGCTGAGCTCTCACTATGCACCAAATCGTTCCATGTACGATCGCTGTCATCATGGTAGGTAGGTACTACTATAATTCCCATCTAAGACTGAGGAAACTGAAGCACAGGGAGATTAGCAAATTTCCCAGAGTCACACGGTTGGCTAATAATGGAGCTGGGCTTTGAGTCCTCCAGTTTCCAGAAACCACACTCCTAAGCCATCTTTATGTTGCTTCTTAGTCTTTCTGTATCTCTCCCTCATAAGATCCTATGAACGATGCCTTGTGATTCTCATGCTATTCCAAAAAACAGTGGCCCAGAGAGGTTAAGCCACTCGCCTGGTGTCACACAGCTGCTAAGAGATGGCTCTGAGATTTGATTGGAACTCTCACTACCTGTGTCACCTTACATTTCTCTTGAGTTCTCTATGTCTAGAGACCTCCATGGAGCGTGATGAGAGTCCTCACTTTCCCACATCCTGTGGGTCATCTAGCTCTGTTGCTCCTGTCCCCTAACATCTCAGAGCTGACCCCACCTCTGTCCTGACATCAGACTTTCAGAGTTCCTTCTGCAAGGCAGCCCACATCCCTTAACTCACCTGACTTGAAAAAGAAAAATCTTCGCTGGCTCCCTATTGCTTTCAGGACAACCCCTCAGCAAGGCCACACAAAATCTTGAAGACTGGTTCTTCCTGTGCCTCTTGCCTCCCTTCTTACCTTCCTCCTTGGCGTGGCCACGTTCTTCACACCTCCTTCCACGTGCTCCTACCTTGTTTCTGTTAGCTTTGGTCGGAGCTGACTGACAGGGAGTCCACAGGCTGAGCCCCCCGGGATGTTCTGCTCGGCTACATTGGATTTGCACTTGGATGACTTTCGGTGGGGCTTGCCTCCTCTGCTTCACTCTGCTCCCCTCCACGTACACCGTCTTACGTCCCTTCCCTCATTTGCTTTGTTGGCTCCTGATGGAAATTGAGGCTGCTCTCCCTGCCACCACCCGCCTCCCTTGTTCCTCCTTGTCTGGTTTGAAAGCTCGGACACGCCTTTCAAAACCTAACTTGAGTGCTCTTCCGACCCATGTTCCATGGTCACCGCTTTTCTTTGGAGCTTCACACGTGCCTCACGGAGACCCCATCAGCACTATGTCTCCCCCGCCCCGTCTCAGTGGCTTATGCCTCTGTGTGACTCTCTTCCCACAAGACTGGTCATGACCGAATTTCCCCATCAATGAGAAGTGACTGGAAGAAGGTACCAAAGAGGAGAGGTTTTTCCCAACAGCTCCCAGAGGCTGCAGTGCTCCCCGCCTTCCCAGCCATGCTCCCAGGCCAGGAGGCTTTGGCTCAGCATTCTTTTACCTTCCCTCTGCCGCCATTTCAGACCAAGCTATGACACATAAGTCTCTCACAGGCTCATTTTTTTCTTTTCTCTGTTTTTGGAGAATTCTGAGGTCTTAAGACTCCTCTCTCAAAGGTGGGAGGGTGCCTGGGGCTGCTCATTCAAATCATGAAAGAGACCAGCTCAGCCCAGCTTCAGCTTTGGTGTTTTCATTTTGTGTAACAGAAACTCTGCCTCTTCACCCACCTCTTGCTCCCTCCTGGGCAGACGGAGAGAAAAACAGATCGTTCATGGCTCATCCGCCCCACCAACGGCCCCGAGTCTGTTCTGAGCAAAGCTTCCCTCAGTGGCTTCCCTTCCTACCAGTATTTCAGGCTTGGCCGTTGGGGCTCTCTCTCTCGGGTTGAGTGAAGCGGGCGAGAACATCCCTTTCTCCCAAACCAGAGGTTGCCCCCCCTCCCCGCATCAAAGTCTGTGAGGCTAGCACCCCAAACCCAGGTCTGGGGGAAGACCCTCAGTGGTGGCCCAGAGTTGGTTCTCAGAGGCCCGTGGAGCCAGGGTGCATGGCCCTCCCTGACTCTCTGTTCAGTCATTTCAGGCCTTGAATTGGTCTGACACTTGAAATCAACTGTGGCGGGAGAATTTACACTAAGGAAATTGGCAAGAACTACCAATCAGCGCCCCTACCGCTCCAGGGAAGAAGGTTTCCCAACATTTCCCAGCACCCCACGGGGACGCACAGAGGTCATAGAGGTCTCCCTCACGGAGGTCCCACAGAGAGTCAGGAACCAGTCCTCAGTGGGCGATGGCCTGCGTTCTGTGACTGTGGTAAGTGGTGGGGGGTGGGGGTCTGGGGAGTGGGATTGGGGAACAGGCTGCTGGGAGGAGAGAATGTCGGAAGAGATTTTTAAAAACTGAAATCAACTCAGAGTTGTTGATGTCATTCATTCATTCATTCATTCATTCCAAAAACTTTCTGCTCATCCCCCCAAAGCCTCTGAGATCGAGATGCAAGGATCTGGTCCCACCTGTCAGGCATTCCAGTGGTAGGTCAGGCGGCTACTTTAACCCATTTCCAGCGGATTGCTGGGTCCACCTGGGGTTCTGGGTAGGCCAGGGGCGGGGGTAGGCAGAGTAAAGGCAAGAGGCTGTGGTGTGGTGGGAGGAGTGTGAGGACAGCACAGGGCGCACCAGTGAACCTTCACTTTTTAAAGGCAACCTCTTGCGGCTTTGAGGCTGCCGTGGTGCTTCGCTTGCTGGTGAGAATGAACCATCCAGGAACTTGGCCTCTGTAGCCTCAGCCAGGTCTGACTTCATAGCCGAGATTTACACATGGGGTGTCTGGAGCTGGACGTACCCCGTACCCCTCACAACCCTCTCAGAGCTTCTTTTGTAATCCCTCTCATTAAGACCAAGTTTCGATCAGAGGACAGGCTTTTTAAAGGGATGAGTCATCGGCCAGGGCAGAAAACGTGAAGTGGGCTATGACTTCTCCAGGCTGAATGCCCCACTGTTGTCCCGTTTCCTGTTGCCCACCCAGCCTTTAACCTGCACGCGGCGGGAGCCGAGCCGGAGGGATGTGGAGCCTGCTTGCGTTTGTCCTACCCCGTACTGCATACTCTAACCTTCCCTTTGCTCCTAAGAGCACGGAGCTTCTGATCCCTGCTTAGCAGGCGAGAAAGGTAAAAAGCAGACAAAGGGCGAGGAGTGGAGGGCCTGGAGCCCTCTGAGGACTTTTCCCCTGATGAAACAGGTCCCAGGGAGCCTCACCCATCACCCCAAGCTGAGATGAAGACAGGGATCATCCAGATCACCACCAACCCCAGCCCTGCAGCCTTTTCCAGTCCTTACTGTTCTAGAAAGACATCACCTCACCACCCCCACCTCCCCCCTGTCTTTCCTGGTGCCAGTGGTCACCCCTTTCCCCAGCTCTGAAAGGTGTATCTGTTGTGCCTGGGAGAACAGGGTGGCTGATTCGCACCAGGACAGACCCTGATTAGTTGCGAGGCTCCCCTGTGCTTTCCATCCCCCTCCTCCCCCTCCATTCCACAGGGTCAGGCTGGATGTCAGAGTGACCCCGTGCTGCTCTTTCCCACATGGGGAGGCTCACTCACCCAGGTCCATGACACTCTCTGGGCAGCTGAAACCACACAGGAAGGCTGTGCCGGGTCTTGAGCTCCCACTGTCTGGGGAGGAAGTGCTTTTAAGTTCTGAGAGGAGCCACCCTCTTCTCTGCCCCTCCTACCCCAGCTCCTTCCTCCAATCCGACCTCAACCATGGCCCCCACGGTGCCTTCTAGAACCAAGGGGTATGACAAGGTGACAGTGACAGCCCACTCGCTGGTCATAGGATCATGAATCATCAGGTTATTTATATTGAAAAAGCCCCCTGTGTAGCCCAGCAGTTAAGGATCCCAACCCAAGGCAGGAGAATTTGGGCCAGTTATTGATTGGACACATGTTTGAGCCTGAATACCCAGGGCTAGGGCATCAGAGGTGAACGAGGGATTCAGTGTCACAGAAAACTACATTTCCCAAACCACTTTGTCCTCCAGCTTCTCAGATAGATTTGGCCAGTGGGAGGAACTGACAGATGATGGAAGGTAGAGGAGAAGGGGGATGTCAGAATGTTTCGGACAGCTTCATTGAGATAGAACTCACATTTACATATTTCTAATTCACCTTTTTAAAGTGTACCAGTCAATGGTTTTGTATATTCACAGAGTTGTGCAAACATTACCACCATCAATTTTAGAAGATTTTTAAATTACCTCTTCCCATTTGTTAGCAATGACTCTCCATCTCCCCTCCAACCCTGTCTCCAGGCCCTGGTTGCCACCACCAATCTTTCTATCTCTATTGATTTGCCTTTTGTAGACACTTCGCATCAGTAGATTTATATATATGTATGGCCTTTATGTCTGGCTTCTTTCACTTAGCATCATGTTTTAAAAGTTCATCCTTGTTATAGGTTAATCCACATCTCATATTCTCATTGCTTTTCATGGCCCAGTAATATTCCATTGTATGGATATACCGCATTTGGTTTATCTGTTATCCGTTCAGGATTTGGATGGTTTCTACTTTGTGGCTCTTATGAATCATGCTGCTATGAACAGTCATGTACAAATTTTTGTGTGGACAAATGTTTTTATTTCTCTTGGGTACATACCTAGGAGTGGAATTGTTGGATCATATGGTAATTCCATGTTTAATGGTTTTATTATTTATTTATCTATTTATTTATTTATTTATGAGAGAGAGCACACCTAAGGGTGGAGGGGAGGGGCAATGGTAGAGGGAGAGAGAAAATCTCAAGCAGACTTCACACTGAGCACAGAGCCTGGCATAGGGCTTTATCTCATGACCCCTGAGATCATGACCTGAGACAAAATTAAGAGTTAGATGCATAACTGACTGAGCCATCTCAGTTTAACATTTTGAATGTTTAACATTTTGAAGAACTGTCAAGATATTTCCCAAAGTGGCCTCATGATTTTATATTCTCATACACAATATATAACATGGTTCAATATATGAAGGATCCTTGAAAAAACCTGTTATTGTCTTTTTGATTCTAGTCTTCTGGTGGTTATGAGATGGTATCTCATTGTGGTTTGATTTGCATTACCATAATGACGCTGAGCACATTTTCATGTGCTTATTGACCATTGCTATATATTCTTTGAAGAAACATCTATTTAAGTCATTTTCCCAGGATGCCTGGGTGGTTCAGCCGGTTAAGCATCTGCCTTCTGCTCAGGTCATGATCCTGGAGTCCCAAGATCAAGTCCCGCGTTGGGCCACCTGCTCAGCAGAGAGTCTGCTTCTCCCTCTGCCCTTCACCCCACTCATGCTCTCTCTCCCACTCTCTCTCTCTCAAATGATAAAAATAAATAAAATCTTTAAAAATAAATAAATAAATAATTTGCCCACTTTAAAATTGTTTTTTTTTTATTGTGAGTTTTTAAGAGTTCCTTATTTATTCTAGACACAAGTCCTTTATCAGATACAGTACTTGTAAATATTTTCCTCCATTCTGTGGACTATGTTTTCACCTTCTTGATGGTGTTCTCTCACTTTAAAGCAAACAGCTTTAAAAACTTAGAGCCCAATTCATTTATTTTCTTTTGTCACTTGCGCTTTTGGCATTCTATCTAAAAATCCATTGCCTAATTCAAGTTCAAGAAGCTTTAATTAATTCTTAAGTTTTCTTCTGAGAGTTTAATACTTCTAGTTTTGACATTTAGCTCTGATCTATTTTTTTGAGTTCATTTCTGGTATCATCTTCCCTTCTATTCCCCAAATGTTGGAGTTTGTTAAATGCTTTTTCTGTGTCCACTTTAGTTTTTTTGTCCTTTGTTCTAATAAATATAGAAAATACATAGATTAGTTTTTGTATCTTGAGCCAACCTTGAATTCCTGGGGTAAATCACTGGGTCATGGTGTATAATCTTTCTTTATATGTTGCTGGATTGGGGTGTTAATATTTTGTTGAGGATTTTGCCTCTATATTTATAAGCAATAATTGTAGTTTTCTTTTTTTTTTAACTTTTTAAAAAAGATTTTGTTTGAGAAAAAGAGAGAGAGTGAGTGCATGAGTGTGGGGAGGGACGGAGGGAGAAGCAGACTCCCTGCTGAGCAGGAAAGCTTGATCCTAGGACCCTGGGAAGATGACCTGAGCCAAAGGCAGTGCTTAACTGACTGAGCCACTCAGGTGCCCCTGTAGTTTTATTTTCTTGTGACATCTTTGTGTAGTTGGGGTATCAGTATAAGTGTAATTAAAGATCTGTCAATTTTGAAAATCTTTTCAACATACTAATTTTTGGTTTTATTGGTTTTCCTTACTTTTTCCTATTCTCTATTTCATTTGGTTCCATTCTTGTCTTTATTATTTCTTTCCTTCTGCTTGATTCAGGTTTAGTTTAGTCTTTTTTTTTTCTGATTTCTTAAGATGAAAGTTTAGGTTCTTTATATGAGATCTTTCTTCTTTTTTTTCCCCAATATAGGCATTTATAGCTATAAATTTCCAAGTATGCACTTAGCTACAACCCGTAGGTGTTGATATGTTGTGTTCTCATTTTCTTTTTTTAAGATTTTTTATTTATTTATTTGACAGAGAGAGAGAGAGAGAGACCACAAGTAGGCAGAGAGGCAGGCAGAGAGGGGAAAGGAGGCTCCCCAAAGAGCAGAGAGCCCGATGCGGTGCTGGATCCCAGGACTTGAGATCATGACCCAAGCCGAAGGCAGAGGCTCAACCCATTGAGCCACCCAGGTTCCCCTGTGTTTTCATTTTCATTAATCTCAAAGTATTTTCTAATTTTCCTTGTGAGATCTTAGGCCCATTGATTATTTAAGAGTATGCTCTTTAATTTCCATGTATCTGTGGGTTCTTAAAATTTCCTTCTGTTATTGACTGTGGTCAGAGACTATACTTTATATGATTTCAATTCTTTTACATTTCCTGAGATTCATTTCATATCCTAACATGAGGTCTGTCTTGGAGAATGTTCTATGTGCACCTCGGAAGAATATGTATTCTCTTCTTGTTGGGGGAAGTAGTCTATAGTATCTGTCAGGTCCACTTCATTTATAATGTTGTTCAAATTTTCTGTTTCCTTATTGATTGACTGCCGTGTTGTTATGTCCACTATTGAAATTAGGATATTGAAGTCTCCAACCAGGATTGTTGAATTGTGTATTTCTCCCTTCAGTTCTGTCAGTGTTTGCTACATGTGTCTTTGGGCTTTTTTTTTTTTTTTAAAGATTATATTTTATTTATTTGACAGAGAGAGATCACAGGTAGGTAGAGAGGCTGGCAGAGAGAGAGAGAGAGAGAGAGAGAGAGGGAAGCAGGCTCCCTGCCAAGCAGAGAGCCCAATGTGGGACTCGATCCCAGGACCCTGAGATCATGACCTGAGCTGAAGGCAGCGGCTTAACCCACTGAGCCACCCAGGCGCCCCTGGGCTTTCTTTTTTAGGAGCATATATGTTTATTTCTTCTTGATGAACTGACCCTTTTATCATTATAAAATGTTATTTGTCCCTATAATCAATTTTTGTCTTAAAGTCTATTTTGTCTGATATTAGTATAGCCTTTCAAACTCCTCTTTGTTGTTTGCACAGTCTAGCTTTTTCCATCCCTAGGATGTTTCCTTCTCTGCTCTTGGAGGCATCCTCAGCAGTGGCTCCCTGTCTGTGATTCTAGAGTCCATCAGCCAGCCCCAGCCTCTGTGGGGCCAGCACCTGGGCTCTAGCTCTTGCCCTAGTTTCTGGGCCCTGGTAATACTGCTTTCTCCATATGTCCCTCCAGCTCTGGAGATACTGGCAACTTCCTGCTGTTATTAATCTCTGGGTGGCCTCACCATGTGCTATTTGATTTCTCAGCTCTTCCATCACCTGGATAACTGGTTCCCTAATTGAATTGATTTTGTTTCAAATACCTAGAGTGACTCTTGTTTTCTTCAGCCCTGACTGATACAAGGTGATTCCAATTCCCAAAGAATTTAAGGTGCAGAAGAAATTAAGGTTAAATTATACCCTCATTCTCTACAGTTAGGACCAAGACCAAACATGACATGATGCTTTACCTAAAATAAGGGAACGAAATCCCAGATTGCACAGGGCAGGAAGGCAGATGGACAAGGAGATAGAATATGGTTTCTTCTCCCCAGATGATGGACATTCTGTTGGGGTGTAGTGCAGTGAGCTTATCTCCTTGTATGATCTTGGGCAAGTTGCTTCCCTTCTCTGGGCCTTGGTTTTCTCAAGTGTAAAGGGGGAGGCTGGGCTGCCTAGCAGACACCTAAGTTTTGGCATAGTGTAGGGCTTTTTTGTGATTGAAGTGTAGGGCTTTCTTGTGACATCCTGCTTATGGGTCAACCATTTGTGTTAACCCAAATTCCCCAAATGGAAGCATGAGAAGCCCTCACTGGACCTTCCTTTCAGCCCAAAGATTTTGACTACTTTCATCACTGTCATTTGGAGCCCATTTGCTTTTAGGGATATAGGAAATCTCTTGAACTAGGTAGAACGGACTCTCAGGGTTTATATCTGGGCAAGGTGTTGGTAAGGAAGGGCAGGACAACTTCAGTTTGGAATTCTTCTAGAAGCTTCCTCCTGCAGCCCTTTTCCATGTACCAGATGCCTCTAAGAAAAAATAAACTTAGAGGTAGAAGACCTGTGCTCCAGCCTTGCCTTGGCTATAACTCACTCTATGACTTTGGGCAAGTCACTTCCTCTCTCTGGTTCTTGGCCGCCCTTCTGAGAATCATGGAATTGGACCACATACAGTCCAGACTCTCTTTTCAGAATAGTTCTTGTTATCCTCAGGAATTTTCTTTGGTTCTCTAGTTGGTGTAGGCCCCCATAGAAGGTCCACAAATATACTGGGAAGAACGGGAGAATTCTGTGGCAGAAGCAGCATGTTGTCGGGGTAGAGGGATAAGGGGCTACTGATTCTGGTCTCCTTAGCAGCTTCTGCCTGATGCTAAGTGGTGGTGCTCCCTTCAGATCCTTTTCTTCCTCCCACTTTCCTGCCTGAACCTTCAACTCTGGTTATATGGACATTGTAGGCTGTTGCCTGGGAACCTTCAGTTTCAGTTTCCTAGCTGGTCTCTGAGCAAGACCATGGGGATTCCCTAGTATTTTTCAACACTGATTGTGAGCTTTCCTTCTTCATGGTGGCATGCAGTCAGTGACTCCACTGTGAACGAATTCTTTATGGGAGGTACGGTACAGGAGGAACCCAGGATGACTTTCTAAGTCCCATCCCATCCATGGAGGCCCAGGATGGCCCACTTCTACTGCCCTTTCTTCTCTGAACTTCCATAGCACTTTACTCTGGGGACACCCAAATTGGCATGTGAACTATTTTCTATTCTGGAGTGGACTTTATGCTCCGTGAACACAAAATTGTGCTTTGTGTTGTCTCTAGCAATGCAGTGATGATAGAAAAAAAAAAAAAGAAAGAAAGAAAAAGAAAAAAAGAAAAAGAGAGAAATTTTTTTATGTAGTTTGGTATAGTTCAGTTCAATAATGGGTCCTCTGGGTGATGTCCTCTCTCGTAGAAGGCTCTCTGCCCCATCCCACTTGTTATGGAGTGTGTGTTATATGTCTAGCAAGAGACTTGAAGCCAGCCTCTTGAGACTGCTGCCTCTTTCCTTCTGGAGAATAATTTTTTTAAAAAATTTATTTATTTATTTGAGAGCAAGGGAGAGGTGGAGAGAGGGGGAGGAGCAGAGGGAGAGAGAGAGAGAGTCTCCAGCAGACTCCCTGCTGAGCACGGAGCCTGATTCCTGGCTCGATCTCACGACCCTGAGATCATGATCTGAGCCGAAATCAAGAGTCAGACGCTTAACTGACTGAGCCACCCAGGTGCCTCCCCACCATTTTTCCTTTTGGAGAATCTTAAAAGTCAACACAGGGACTCCCCTTACTGATGCTCAGGGGCTCATGAGAGTGGGCTCTATTGTGTTGAAGCTGTGCCAAGGATGTACTTAGTCTTATGAGTGAAGTGAGCCCTTCGAGTCTATGTTCTCCATTGCGACTGCCATGTGTACTCCAAAGTGTCTGTACAAAGGACATGGCCATAAGAGAAGCAGTCGCACTGGGTTTGCTTATATCCAGAGCATCTTTGGACCATTAGGTCTTTGATCTTTTAAAGACTGATCACCTTACACAAATGGAGGCTGTTCGACACCAAATACCTGATAAGCAGGTGCCTAACAAACATTTAATTAATTAATAAAGTGACTTTCCTGAGATGGCAGCCCTCCCTCCACCTCTTTCTTGGGATCCCCTTTCTTCCTTTTAAATTGACTTTGGTAAGAGTTGACTGTAGACGCTGCTGGTCTCAGCAGCAGTTTGAATAGGATCCGTATTATGGCAGAGCAGAGAACACTTTGCTCCCAGGGAATAGGCCCCAGGACATCTGTTTTGGTTCTGCAGTGACTTCATTGATTTATTTTACAAATATATCTGATAGGCACTCATGTGTCAGGCAGGGCTCTGGACTCTACAAATACAAGGATGACACACATGGTCTCTGGGCTTTCCTAGCTCACTTGGGGCATAGTAGGTGTGTTAGTCAGCTCAGGCTGACAACATACCATAGATTGGGTGGCTTAAACAACAGAAATGTATTTATCACACTTCTGGAGGCTGGAAGTTGCAGATCAGGGTCCAACACACCCAGGGTCAGGCTCTCTTCCTGGGTTGTAGATGGCTAACTTCTTGCTATGCCCTCACCTGGCCTTTTCTCAGTTCGTGCAAAGGGGTGAGGAGAGAGGAGGAGAGAGAGAGAGAGGCCTCTGATATCTCTTCTTATAAGGATATTAATCCTATTGGATCAGAGCCTCTCTCTTTTGACCTTATTTAACCTTAATGACGGCCTTTAGAGGCTCCAACTCCAAATGTTTCCACCCTGGGGGGTTAGGATTTCAACATACAGATTTTGGAGGGACACAAACATTTATTCCATTACAGTGGGGAAGATGGAAAAATAAAGAGTCAGTTTAAAAGTATAAGCACTGGGCACCTGGGTGGCTCAGTTGGTTGGACGACTGCCTTCCGCTCAGGTCATGATCCTGGAGTCCCAGGATCGAGTCCCACATCGGGGGCCCAGCTCCATGGGGAGTCTGCTTCTCCCTCTGACCTTCTCCTCGCTCATGTTCTGTCTCACTGTCTCTCTCTCAAATAAATAAATAAAATCTTAAAAAAAAATAAAAGTATAAGCACTAAAAGTATAAAAACATGCACGAGAAGGTATACAGTCAACTCAACATGGGAAGGGAAAAGGATGCAAATAGAGAGGTATGCAGCAAGATCACAGTATTGTTGTTTATACCTTCATGTAGTAAACATTTCATAATATTTAAACAAGTAATGGAAGACGGAATATAGTACAATGTGGGGGGGTGGGGGTGGTGCAAGCCCAAGATGCAGCAGCAGGAGCAGGTAGGGGAGGCCATGAGAAAAAGTGTCATCTCTGAGCCGTAGGAGCAACCCGGGTAAGAGTGGAGGATAGCACCAAGCTGTCAGGAGAAAGTGCGGGGCCAGAAGTGCTGCCCAGCGACCTTAAACAAGTCGCTTACTTTCTCAGAATTACTCTGTTCAGGAGTTCAGGATGCTGGGAGAGCCCCATTGTTGAACTTGGCCTACTTGCCGGGCAGATGTAGCCTGTGGGTCCAATTTCTGGCCTGTTACCCAAGCAGTGGGAGGTTGTGTTTGGCACATGAGACATTTTTTGCTTTTGCTATGTCTTCAGAGCAAATCTCTCTTTGCCGTTGTGATGTGTCAACATATGGTGTCCGAAGCATTTCCCAGAATTGACTGTTCCCCGCTCATCTGCTTGTCCATTTGTCTGTCCATCCACTCACCCAACATCTGTTTACTGAGCTCCTGCTCTGCCAGATATTGGGTCAAGTGCTAGGACTTGAAGGCCCAATAAGCCATGGCCAACTAATGACCACAGAGCATGCCAACTAATGGAAAATAGTAAGCCTCCACATTTGTATAGGGCTTCCATATTCCTAAGCCCATTCTTAGATCATATCCATGTAACCTTCATGGTTGCTCTATTAGCTGGGTTTCAGTTTTCTGATTGAGGAAACTGAGAGTTTGAAGAGAAGAAGTGACTTGACCTTTGACTCCAAGCTAAGGGGCTTTTCCCATCATACCAGGCTGACACTAGGCATGACCCAAAGGACTCAGGCCATGGCTGTCCCCTTCTTGCTTGGAAAAGATGCCCTCAGACAAGGCTTCCTGCACCTTGTCCCCTTCTCTGAGAATGTGCGCTCTGCTTTTGGGGGAAGTCCTACCCATGAACGGAGGTTTCTGAGAAGAAGCAGGGAAGAAGATCTGGAAGAAACCTTCCTAGTTATTCAGTTCAACCACCCACTGATGACTTGCTGGCCTAGAGGGTAAAGAATAACGTAGCTGAACTGTTTCTGTCTGGAAAGCCCTGAACATGGTCTTACTGTTTCTTACCAGCTCTTGGACCCACCTCGTATCCTTTTAATGAACTCCTTTTTCTGAATCAATTGGCTAAGGTTGTGTTTCTCAACTAAGAACCTAGGCTGCTAGAATTTGTAAAGAGCGATGTACTATTTACTGATGTGACCCATCCGGTCTTCTCAAGACAAACAGGGTTCATATGTAAATTCTGTCAACAAACTGGATAAATACTGATTTTTCAAGATAAGCTTCTAAAGGCCTCTGTTTGACGAACTGGTCTTATCATGTATATTAAATAAGACATGCAGAATGGATGATGTTGACTGAAGACAGAATCCAGAAGAAATTAAAAAAGCCAAAGGCGTGTCTGAAATAGTATTAAAAAGTCTGGATTGCCCTCTCTCCTGGCTGAAATCTCTCAAAAACATTGATAAAAGCACACTTATCTTTGTCAAGCTTGGGCATGAGCTGAGACATCAGACCACAAAATAAGGTTGGAAGAGCACAGGGGCAGAGAAGACTGAGCAGGAGTGTGGCAGGAGACAAGGTCACTGTAGGTGAAACTGATGGATAGTATATTTGAAAGTCCCTAAGAGAATGAATCTTAAGAGTTCTTACCACCAGAAAAAAAATTCTTGTATCTACGAGATGACATGTGAACTAATTGTGATAATCATTTCACATTTCTAATAAATGCAGAAATCAAGTCATGATGCTGTGTACCTTGAACTTAATACAGGGCTGTATGTCCATTCTACCTCAGTAAGACTAGAAGAAAATGTAAAAAAAAAAAAAAAAAAAAAAAAAAAAGCAATAAAATACCCTACCGTAAACTCACCCTCCCTGCTACCATAGGAAAGAACAGAGATCTCTGCAAGGTGAGATCTGGAGAGATCCAGCAGAAGGAAGCACACCCGGAGTCCCCTGGAGGGAGCCAGATTAGCAGAAACTCAGTCCTGCCTTAATTGCAGCTGGATCCCTTGTCAAAGTACCCATTTCTTGGCTCTACCCCAAGAGTCCTACAGCTTCCTGTCCCTCTGTGCAAATAGATCAAGTCCAAGATGGTACCACTTATTCCTTCCTCCACCTCCAATCCCTGTTTTATTTTACTTGGGAACAATCTATTCCCATGTGAAAGTCCAGGGTAGTGGGCTTGGTATTGATTTTGGGTTCCAGCCAGATAAGGATGCCCTAAATTTGAGAAAGGTTCTGCTTTGAACTCACCTAGAATTTTGTAATTTGAACCTCTAAAGAAGAAGCTCTCTTAATTCCAGGATATGTGTATATTTCCTGTTGGTTGCTCCAGTGTTAAGAATTCTATTTGGAGAGAGGCTGTCATTTTTTTAGGGCATAGGGTCTTTGAAGGTCTTTATCAGGTGTTGGGCCACTACAAAGGAAAGGAGCAACAGGGTGAGGTGAGGAGCTGTCAGGCGGCGGGCGGAAGGAGGTAGCTCTCCAGGAGGAGGATAAGGGAAGGAGGGACGGGCACAGACTAGCACGAGGCCTCAGGTCACCCAGACACCTGTTGCCATGGCCCGGTGGCGGTTTCCTGCCGCTTGCGAGGACACGCGTGCACAGAGAACACAATGGGCTTGTCTTAACAAGAAGATGCTTCCTGTTTTGCCACCTGGTTCAGTGCCGAGAGGAAGAGTTTATGGGTCTGTGTTTTTCATGTCACTGAGCTCTGTGAGGGAAGGAGTGGGGGCAGGTGAGGCTGAGGGTCTGAGGAAAGGTGAAAGGGAAAGCAGGCGAGCCATTTGTCCTTCTAGAATGGCTCAGAGAAACCTCATACCATTCTAGTTTTAGCCGGTGGGGGCGGGGGGGAGTGATGGCCACACTGCCCTCCTGTCCCAACAGCTCCATGCTAGGGCCCCTGCGTGCACCTGACGGTTACTCAGAATCTCTTTGGCTTTTTTGGTCCCTTACTAAGAGACTTCTGCAGTAACCTTTATCTTGGTGAGGAGGCAAGAACAGCTGGAAACTTGGACTGAAATAGCCTCTGTGGTGAAAGCAGAGGCCGGAAAAGGTGATGCTGATCTCAGGGTGAGTGATGAATGAGAAATCCTGCACGCCTGCACCCTCCCCCCACCCCAGACGGAGCCCACCACTGGGCTAATCCTACATCTTTCACAGTACGGTGTGTACATTTTATTTTAATTTTTATTGATTAATTAAATTTAGTTACATTTAATCAATTAGGTAATTTTTAAAGATTTTATTTGAGAAAGAGTGGACGTGTGCGCATGTGTGAAAGAAAGAGAGAATGAATGGGAGTGGGGAGGGAGAGAGGGAGAGGGAGAAGCAGGCTCTCCACTGAGCAGGGAGCCTGATGCGGGGATCCATCCCAGGACCCCGGAATCATGACCTGAGCCGAAGGCAGATGTTTAACGGACTCAGCCACCCAGGCAGCACTAATTAATTAAAGTGTGTGAGAAGATAAGCTTTATTTCCACTCTCAAACTCTTCCAACTTTGCACGAAGTCCTTCTTTATCTCTGCCTTGGAGATGGCAGAAATTGTAATAAGCCATGCATCGCCATGCACAACCCAGTGAATTTTAGCCACCCCCCCACCTGTACTCTGGGACAACAGAGGTCACACTATACCTTTTTGGAGATACCCCAAAAATCTGGTACTTTGATCCAGAAAGGATTTGGTTCAATTTCTTGCTGGCTTAGGATACTAAAAGGCACATAAAGTTTGGTTGCTCAGTCCCCCTGGGCTGGGGTGGGGAGAAGGTGGACAGGGAGATGGTCTGGGACAGAGGGGCAGACCATGGAGGTGAGCTGAAGTTCTTGTCCACAGAGGGAGTTGATCCTGGGTGGCTGCTGGCGTGGCTGAGGTCCGCCTGAGTGCTCAGGCTGGGTGGACACTGGCCTGATGGCCCTGCTTAATCCAGCTCACTGCCCCGGAACCACGGCTGGATCTCCCTCTGGGCCCCCTCCATGGAGTCACTGGCACAGATGAGCTTCTTGCTGATGTGGATGCTGAAGTCCCTCCTGATGACGCCACGGACAGCCTCAGCAGAGTCAGTGTGGTCTAGTCCTAACATGGCCCTTGAGGAGTAGACCACACTGGGGCCTTCCCAGGCCATGGCTGCCCCTGGCCAGAGCTCATGTAGGTGATGGGGGCTGGGTAGAAGGGCTTCCTCTGCAGGTCCTGGTAGTGCTTGGCAAGGACTCTGGTGCCTGCAGCATCTTCATCCCCACCAGCCTCTCAAAGCACTGGATCCCACCCCCAACAAGCCACTGCTCTACCCCATCTGGCTTTACTGCAGCCAGGGTCTGCCCCCATATCCAGGAGCTAGGGCATGTGAGCAGGTTCAGGCCCGCGGCCAAGAGCCACTTGGCAGCCCAGGCTCTGTGGTGTGTTCCAAGAGGCTGCCCATGATCTCCCACTTGGGGGCTGCTGGCTGAGCACCTAGAGTTTGTACATTTTGTCATTAGAAAGCCCAGTGTCTATATGCTTGTTTAGCTCAAGATCATCTGTTGTGATGGAAGAGTATGGGATTCCAGTCTGTGCTTGGCCAGCCAGGTTTCCACGAGGCCCTCTCTTGTTTCCTCCTCTGGGGACTGAACCAGATAATCTTGGATGTCCTCTCTAGTCTCACAATTGGGGGATTCCGTTGATCATATCCAGAGTGGTGAAGTTCAGAGAAGCTTAGTTTATGAACATGTAGGAAATCCTAGTAGAGCTTTGGTCAGCAAGAAAACACAGGAGAAGTCTTTTTTTTTTTTTTTAAATATATATATATTTTAAAGATTTTATTTGGGATGCCTGGGTGGCTCAGTTGGTTGGGTGGCTGCCTTCGGCTCAGGTCATGATCCCAGCGTCCTGGGATTGAGTCCCACATCGGGCTCCTTGCTCTGCCGGGAGCCTGCTTCTCCTTCTGCCTCTGCCTGCCATTCTGTCTGCCTGTGCTCGCTCTCCCCCCACCCCTCTGATAAATAAAATCTTTAAAAAAAAAAGATTTTATTTATTTGACAGAGAAAGATCACAAGTAGGCAGAGAGGCAGGCAGAGAGAGAGAGAGGGAAGCAAGCTCCCTGCCAAGTGGAGAGCCCGATGCGGGACTCTATCCCAGGACCCTGAGATCATGACCTGAGCTGAAGGCAGCGGCTTAACCCACTGAGCCACCCAGGTGCCCCCACAGGAGAAGTCTTGAAACCATCCACACAGTTGTTTAAGGAGACCATCTCCTCCCTCCTCTTCTTGTACCCTCGCCACGGCATGCAAAGCCCTTCTCAACAAGGCTCATTCACCACCTCCAGCTTCAGTCTCTGACTCCCACCTGTACCCAGCCATTCTGGGCCAACTTTGGGTTCCCCTAAAGCACGGTACACATTCATTCTTCTGGACTCTTCTACATGCTCTTCTCCCCAGGAGAGAAGGCTCTTTCTCCTGTTAGACTCCAGCTCATCATTCAAGAACCAGCTCCAGTAGCCCTCAGTTCCTGCAGAATTTCTGATGCCGCCAGCCCAGAGCACACCATTCATACCTGACGCCCACAGCATGCTCTTCGCACTCCTGTGTTAACACCTCTCAGTCTAATATTTATTCTAGGCACGTATGCATTTTTCTCTCTCTGTCAGGTTACAACTCAGTGGCACCTTGTTTATTTCTTAGATGCTTAACCCAGCACCTGGCATATTCTCCGTGCTCAGACCAGTGGATATGAAATCAAACCGAAGCTATAGGATTCGCCTATAGCTCATGAAATAGTGACCACCCTCTGGTACAGCTAGGAAGGAGATGGGCAGAGGAGGGAAGCGTAATGGGCCTATCTCCACCTAACTGCATGGCCACCCCCCACCCCAACGGTTAGTGTCAGCTTTGGCTTCTGAATGAAACTCATGGGGTCCCCACTCTGGGAACTCTTCCAGACTGATAAATAAGGCAGGTCAGCAATTTTAAGGATCTTACCAACTGTTTGAGGAAGGAAGGGAGCTGATGATACTCAGACTCTTCTACATGCCAGACCCAGCGTCACCGCATTTAACCTCCTAAGAATCCTGTGAGGTAAGTACTCTGATGCCCATTCTACAGATGAGGAAAGAGAAACTCGGAGAAGTTAAGGACTTTCCCCAAGGGGACTGACAGCCAGTAGCAGAGAGCAAGGAATGGAACTCCCCCATCCATCCTCTTTCCCCTAAGCAACACTAGCTCGTAACCAGGAACCCAAATTCATAACCACCGAAAGCCCCGAATTCGAACGCCTTTGAAGGCAACAAACCAGCAGAAGAGGAATCCCCTTACAGACTGGGGGTGTCCTTTCCGAAGCCCGGCTTCATGGGCGTTTCTGATTGGTGGAGGGTAGGTCACGTGCTCTCGTCCTAGCCTCAAGGGAGCTTGGGAGTTGGAGTTCTTGATTTCTCAGGGAGGCAGGATTGTAAGGGAATTTCCTCCAGAAAGGCCATTCATAAGATGATAGGCATCTACAAATATGACAGATGTTCACGATACTGACTCACCCCTAAATGTCACAGAAAAGGAAGTTATTTTAGATGCCCAAACAAATTTGCGCTTTCAAATCCTGCTCCTTCCTTAAAATGTGGTTTTAAGGAAGAATTTTATTACATAATTTTGGGGGTATAAGTTACGTATGTTAAAAGTTCACCTCGTTTAGTGTACACGTCTAAGGGTTTTTATAAATGCAGACAGTTGTGCAACCACTACTGCAAGCAAGATAGAGTATACAACTGTCTCATCGCCCCCTGTAGTTTTTGAAGCAAAGACCTTTTAAGCAAAGAACAAAAAATAGAGCTGAAGAGATTTTATGTGTAAATATCAACATAGGAAGGCTGAGTCTCCCCCTCCTCGGCTCCCGGCCCAGGGGTAGAGAGACAAAGTTTACCGCAAAAAGACTGAAATGGTCCAAAGTATCATCTCCTTTCAAATGTCAGGTTTAGGGTTTAATGCAAGACAATGGATGAGGTTAACTCTTGTGGTTCTAGCTCACTGCACGAATGCCTGCTTAGTTTGACAGGCAAACAACACCTTGAACAAACTCACAGCTTCCCACAGATCCGGGCGGAGGGAGGCCCGTGTCTGACCTTCTGACTGCACTCTTTGGCAGGCGAACGGTGGACACATGGTGCGTCTGAGTCCCCACTTCTGCATCATGTTCCAGGTCACAGGATCCAGAAAACCCTGGGTTTAAGAGGCGGCCAAAGGCTGGCATTGTGTAAGGGTGGTGGTGTAGACGTAGCTTAGATGTGCAGGCAGAAGAGGAAGGGAGCGAACCGCAGGCCTGGGCTGGGGGCTGGAAGGAAGCTCTCCATGGAGCCCAGGGATTCTAAATTTGAACATGGCCTTTTAGGTCACTATAAAATATACTTTTCGTTATGGAGACATAGATTCTCAAAATAGGATAGAATCTATTTTATTTAACAGTTTTTAGCTTGATTTATAGCATAAATATCTGGGCATGTTGTATGTAGTCCTCTGTTAATGGGTATACTTGCCCGGGCCCTGCATGTGTTTAAGACAGGCCTAAATGAATGTGTTGAGATTCCTCAGAGATAGTTACCAAAGCTTCCTGCAGTCCAGGCTCCCTGATGGTAGCCCTGTACCCCTCTCCCGGGGAGGTGAGAGAGGAAGAGAATGTGCAAACATTTTTAGACATTAACCATGTGCTTGAATCTGACCATGGCCCGACTACCCTCACCAGTGGGAGGGTAGAGGGGGGACCCCTTATGTTTCCAGAACCTTCTCTGGGTTGACCCTACCCTAGGGCGAGGAGAGTGCAAACATTCAGGCTGTGGAGCCAGGGAAAGAAAGGGAGGTGGGGAGGGTTCTGCATAAAACTTTTGGCTTTGAGTCGTTCTGGATTTCAAATCCAGGCCCCCCAATGAGCTGATGGTTTGATTCTTTTTTTTTTTTTTAAGACTTTATTTATGTATTTGACAGACAGAGATCACAAGTAGGCAGAGAGGCAGGCAGAGAGAGGGAGGAACCAGGCTCTCTGAGGAGCAGAGAGCCCGACGAGGGGCTCGATCCCAGGACCCTGGGATCATGACCTGAGCTGAAGGCAGAGGCTTTAACCCACTGAGCCACCCAGGTGCCCCTGATTGTTTGATTCTGTGACTACCTGGAACCTCAGTTTCAGCACCTGTGAAGGTCTGATCGCTCACAGAGTTTCCCCTGAGTCTCTGGAGGATGACCTGAAGCAGAGCCAGGGAGTCACGGTGCCCAGAGCAGGTTCTCTACAGCGCTCCGTCTCCTCTCTCCTTCCTCTTGTTGGCTGAATCACTGAGCCCCTTTTGGCATTCTGTAGGTCTCTACAGCTGAGAAATCTAAAAATAACCTTGAATTATGGTGGGTTTAGTCTTGAGGTCTCTGACAAGCACTTCTGTGTAAATAGCAGAAGTGAAAAAAAAAAAGCCATTTTATTTCTAGTATTTGAAACTCAAGTTAAAGAACTCTCATCCTGTGGGCAACTCATAGTGGAGGGATGGGGGTGGTATGGGCACAGAGTTGGTATTTTTTCGTGTTGTTTTTGTTTTTGTTCTGTGATGATATGTGGGACTCTCCAGGGACATGTGTCACAGGGCTATACAAAGAAGGGGGAGGTGAAGGCGAGGCAGGTGGGAAATTTCTGTGTCTGACGTTATAGGACAGAATCGGGGAAAGGGGGAACGTGTAGGTCAAGGAGTGGAAAAGGGGATCTCACACTCAAAGGTCCTGCGGCTATCATGCCCTTCATACCTCTGGCTTCAGGTCACGATTGAGCAAGTTTCCTAATTCCTTTTTCAGTGAGCTTCTGAAGAAAGACTGTTTTTGGGGACCTGCCTTATTCCTGAAATGCCAGTATGTCTGAAACTTAAAGTGGGCGGGTGTAGGGGTACCTAGGGGGCTCAGTCGGTTGAGTGTTCTGACTCTTAGGGTTTGGGCTCGGGCCACGATCTCAGGGTGGTGAGATCAAGCCTGGCATTGGGCTCCACACTCAGCAGGGAGAGGGGGTCTGCTTCTCTCTATCCCTCTCCCTCCTCCCCTCTCCCTGCCCATGCACACATATCAATCAATCAATCAATCAATCAATCTTTTAAAAAGAAGTGTGTGCTTGTAAGATCACAGAGACTCATGAAAAGAGAAAACGAGAGGCCAGCTTACTTGACTATGGCGCACATATGGCCAAGAATCACTGGTTCTTCATCTTATTGTTATTTTTAACAAAATGCTTTCCCACTCCTCAGATCTAATGTTCACTCTTTTCAATAATCCATGTTTTATAGGCTTGGAGAGATGAAGTGGATTGCCCCATGGTCCTGGGAGGAAGGGCCAGGGTTTGTGCTGGCTGCCTCCTTCTTTATACAGGCCTGGCACTGACCATCCGAGAATGGCTCAGGACCTGAGACCTGGGGTATCCGGGTCACCGAGACTTCTGACCTATGACCTTGACTTCTGCAGCTCTTTTAAAAAAATGGACATAATGACATTCGATGCCAATGTTTTTTTTTTTAAAGGAGTAACCCAAATAAATATACACCATATCATGCCTGATACTGCATTGATCTAGAACTCTCTGAAGGTGACAGTGGACAAGCAGGCTATCTCCTGTTCCCACTGCAATTAACTGGAGGGGAGGGATTTAAGTGACCATAAGAGGCAATGGGATAGATCCAAGGGGGAGTTTCCTGATTGTAGGGGTTGTAAGAGCCACTGAAGGGTGGAAGTGACGCCTCTCTAGTTCCTGAGCCTCCAGCACCTATCAGTGTTTGCCAAATACCACCACCTCCCTCCTCTTGCTGGTGTCAATATTCATCCTTCCAGGGGCGCCTGGGTGGCTCAGTGGGTTAAGCCTCTGCCTTCGGCTCAGGTCATGATCCCAGGGTACTAGGACTGAGCCCCTCATCAGGCTCTCTGCTCAGCGGGGAGCCTGCTTCTCCCTCTTTCTCTGCTTACCTCTCTGCCTACTTGTGATTTCTTTCAAGTAAATAAATAAAACATTTTTTAAAAAAATTCATCCTCTGGAGCCAGCTCAAATGCCGCCCCCCCGCCACGCCAGATTTCCCAGCATCCCCATGAAGAACTAGGATCTGTTCTTCCCTGCTATGCAGTGTAACTCTGGTACTTCTATTTAGCACGCATGTTGTTTGTCCTCCACTGAAAGCCAACCCCTTGAACTCCTCCCCACCCTGAGTGCTTGGAGGGCAGGAATGTGTTGCATTCATCCCGATGACCAATATCTTAGGCGCTGCCTGGCACACGGTCCTCCCCAAAGGAATGCTGGACTTCACTGTGAGTTGCCTGTCGGTGGTTTTTAATTTTTTAAAAACTTGGTTAAATTTGAAAACTCAATCCCCAATGCCAGCATGCACATAAAAATAAGGACTCTCATGCTCTCTTGGTAGGAATGTAAACAGGTTTGATTTTTCTGGACAGTGATTTGAATTACTTTAAATGTATATGCCTTTTGACCATAAAATTTTCTTCTATTTTCTCTTCCCTTCCCTCCCCGCCCCCCCACCCACCATCTTCCGAAGGGGTTCGTGAAGGCCTTTTCATAAAGATATTGTTTAAGTTCCTAGTGATTTTTTTAAGCAATAGCGAAAATGAGACCAGTGCTAATATGGATTTGGATAAATAATTGTGGTTTATACCTATGAGAGAATACTATGTAGCCACGGCGACCGATGGTACACGTGTGTGTATCAATCAAGCAAGCAAAGTGACAAAAACGCATCACAAAATGGGAAGCATGGTATGGTCCCAGTTTTGAAGAAAACACAAGGATTGGTCCATGGGAAAGTGTCTGGGAGCGTTTACATCCAACCGTCTTAGCCCTTTTTGGGGGTGGCGGGACTTTAGGGGATTTTAATTATCTTCTTTTTGTTTCTCTGAATTTCCTTCGTTTCCTACAATGAATGTGGATTACCTTCAGCAAAACACCTTCATGTGTCTTGAGTTGATCCTCCAAATAAACTCCTTGGTCCTCAAATTCTGAAAACCCCAGAAATGAAATCAAAATGTAAATTGGAAGCACTGTTGGAAGTTCTCTGGGCCCAGAGGTTAGCAGACTTGGTTGCACGTTCGAGGTACCCAGGGAGCCTTCAAAACTCTCCAGCTCGGTCCACACCCCATGCCAACAAATCAGAATCTCCACCGGGTGGATCCGGGCACCAGAGCGTGTTCCCTCTGCCCAGGTGATTTTCACGTGCAGCCAACTCTGACAACCACGGCGGCTGAGTTGCACAGTTCAACCCAGTCGCCACTACCCATTTGTAGCTATTTACATTTAATTAAAATTAAGTAAAACTAAATAAAAGTTAAAAATTAGTGCCTGAGTTACACTACATTTTAAGTGCTCAGTAGCCACATGTGGTTAGTGGCTACCGTACTGGACAGTGTGGCTGGAGGGCTACCCCTTAATTTTCAGGACAGGAGACCAGAAGGGCCTCCTTCTAGCAAGACCTGATGCTCATTGGAGAAGATTCCTATTCTTGCCTGCTCCACAGTTGCAGAACAGATCTGCCTGGGCCATCAATCATCGTGTGCCTAGAAAGTTCCTTCTGCTTTCTTGTGTCTACCCCATCCTCCACCTCGAGCACTGGAAATTTTTATGCCACATGTTTATTTTCAAGGGCTCGACAGGCCCAGGCCCTTCTGATCTGTTCAGCCTGGTCAGGCCAGCAGCCACGCTGTTTACCTGGAATCCAAGTGCTCAGCGGAGAGTAGAACAGGGCTGTGTTTTCCACGGCTGCTGAGAAAGGTGAGTGAGCCGAGGCAGAATAACAAAAAGCCACTTCAAAAACACATCAGAAAAAGTCAGAAAGCAGAGACAATCAGAGGTTTGAGAGACACACGCCCCCCCCAAAAAACCCTGCCAAAAAAGCAAAAACAAGTCACAGGGGAGCCTGTCGCCTGATGGTTTCGAGACTGTCGCGGTTGCTGACTTGAGAATGGGCCTGTCCCCGTGGTTCTGCGAGAGGCCGGGAGCTAAGGCTGTGGGGGCTCAGAAACTCTACCTAAGTTCTGAGAATCTTGCGGCCTTGGAGGTGGGACAGTCCCTGAGTGTTTGAGGCTCTGGGAAGACAGGGGCGTGTGGGAATGGCAAGGCCAGGCTGGCTGGGGAAGAGTGTTTTAGCCCAGAGACTGGCCACCTGTTAGGAAGCAGAATCTCACCTGGCCCTGGGCTCTACGGACCTACTGCCTGAGAGGGAGAGGCCTGTATGGACATAGTTCATCATGGAATTCAGGGCCAAAGGCCACCCATGTCTAGGAAGCCCTCCTTCGGGACCCGAGGTGCTAAACACAGAGATGTCAAGCCAGAAACGGAAACCTTAGTTGGTGCTCCCCTCCCCGCCCCATTTCCTGAAGTATCTAGTGAAGAGAGCCTTGGAGTCGGAGAACTTGGGTTTCAGTCCCAGGCAATGTCACTCACTTCCTGTGTGACCTCGGGTGGGTCAGTTTACCTCTTGGACCTTAGTTCATTGACCTATAAATTGTAGTGTTGGCATAGACCAGTGGTTCTCAAGCTGGGCTGCATATTGGAATACCCTGATGAGCTGTAAGAAGAAATGAGGTTCTGGGCTGCCTGGGTGGCTCACTTGGTTAAGCAACTGCCTTTGGCTCGGGTCATGATCCTGGAGTCCCAGGATCGAGTCCTGTGCTGGGTTCCCTACTCGGCGGGGAGTCTGCTTCTCCTTCTGACCTCTCCCTTCTCACACTCTCTCTCTCTCTCTTGAATAAATAAGTAAAATCTTTTAAAAAAGAAATGAGATTCTGTTCTGGCATATAGCCTGCCCTCAGGAATTTCTAGAGCTCCTTGGAGGATTCCAGCGTGTAGCCAAGGTTGAGAACCACTGGTCTATTCAGCACATCTCAAGTATAGCACAGGAGAATGTAGAGGAGAGTGTAGGAGCCATCTGGTTAAAATTCAGATCCTAATTCTATAGGCCTGGCATACGGTATGAGAGTCTGCATTTCTAACAAGCTCACAAGGGATGCCCATGGGCCACACTTGGAGTAGTAGCAAGTCTATCTTTAATGTCCACTTCTCTCTGACTAGCTGCAACTCAGTCTGGGTTTTATTTTTGGAGCTGGCATGGGTAGCGTATTTCCACCAATAGACACCGTCGCTTCTAAGGTCTTTCTTTTCCCTCCTTACAAGAATCACTTAAATTCTCACTTGTCATTTGAATTCTGACAGATTTGAGTCAAATTTCCCTTCAAGGGCAGAAAATGAAAGATAAAGCCAGACTTTGATGTGAGTTCCAGGTGGGGCTGGGACTATTTTACTGGGGGGACGGGTGGAAAGCTTCCACGCAGCTGATAATAACAGGTGTTGTGCCCGCACTTCTGCTGGGCACTGTTCAAGTGCTTTATACAAGTGGTCTCATTTATGACTCACAACAACTTCATGATAAGTACTGATGATGCCCCTGTTTACACATGAGGAAGCCGCAGCTAAAAGAGAATCCGACTTTTCCAAGCAAGGAGCAGTCTGGGACTTGAACTCAGGTATCTGTGTTGACTACTAGTCCATGTAGGGCAGGGTAGTATCTGAGCTATATGCCTGGCCAGACCCAACCAGACCCAACCAGATCCAACTAGACCCAACCAGACTCCAATAGACCCAAGCAGGCCTGACCAGATCTGGCCAGACCTGACCAGACCTGACCAGACCTGACCAGATCTGGTCAGACCTGACCAGATCCACCAGACCCAACCAGACTCAACCAGACCTGACCAGACCTGACCAGATCCACCAGACCCAGCCAGACTCAACCAGACTTGACCAGACCTGGCCAGACCTGACTAGATTTACCAGACCCAGCCAGACTCAACCAGACCTGATCAGACCTGACCAGACCTGGCCAGACCTGACCAGATCCAACCAGACCCAGCCTCTTGACACCAAGTTGTTGGCCAGGAGAAAGGTGGGATGAGGTTTGCCTGAGTTTAGTCTCGTCAAGCAACCTCTCCACTCACCAACCAGAAAAAGGGAAGGGGTAACAGCTTTCCACCCCCAGCTGCTGAGGCCAGACCTCAGGGCTCTCACATGGAGTTTGGCTTGTGGATTCACACTCTTCTCCACTTGGCTGCCTGTCTTTGCGAAAGTCTCTGCTGCCTGCATCTTTTTCTACTTGTATCATTTTCTTTTCCCCAGGGGAACAGGCGGTGTGTCCAGCTTTGAGACTGTTTTGTCTTCCTTTTGTAGGCTTGTCTAGCCTTGTCTAGGCTTGTCTACCTCATCTCCCAAATAGTGCCACACAGAAGCTCGTCTGAGGCCACCAAGATTGCTACAAACTCTAAACATCTCAGATTCTACTGGGTTCTTAGCCAAAATGGTAGTCAACACTCTAACCCAATAGTTTTCCAACTTGACTCAACCCAGCTTGTCTTACTTCCTTATATCAGGGATGTGGGTTTGGAATGGGAGTAAGGGGGTAAGAAAGAAAGAATGAAGATGTTCTCATTCCCTTCCTAGATCTTGAGATCCTGGAGGCAAGGACTTTGCCTTTTCATTTTTGTATCCCTGGTACAGAATATGGTGCTGGGCTGACAGACACATGTTTGTCAGATGAGTGAATGAAGGGGAATAGGGCACCTTTTCTTCATGCTTCTAATGACTGGCAGCACTGATAGCTTGTCCTGGTTGGCAGGAGAATCAGCACAGACTGAGCTTGCAAGGTCCCCGGAACCCTGTGGGCACCGGTACCGGGAAATCTGTCTCTTTCACCACATCTGTTTGGTTCTGCAGCAGCTCAGGAAGGTGAGGTTTCCTTACAGAGCCCCAGCCTCTCGATAAGCTGGGTACGTTGTAGAATGCTAACATTGAGAGAGATCAGGAGAGACCTGGCTGGCATGACCTAGGCAGCCCCAGGACTGTAGAGGAATGAGGGACCCCTCTCTTCTTTATCTTCCAAGAAGGAGGGTCATCTTATTCTCAAGATCTGGTTTGGAGTATCTAACCTTGGAAGCTGGGATGAAAAATGTAGAGGGTTCAGTCCACATGGAAGAATTTTCCTCTGCAGATAGTTTCTCTCCCATTATGAAGGAAGGAAGGCAGGCAGGAAGAAAGAAATAAAATATATGCCTTACCTACACCTATTCCAGGGGCTTAATGTGCTTTAGAATCTAAAGTGACTGCATTGGTCATTTGGGTCCCAGCCAGGGAAATGTTCCCATTTCTTCAATTGGTGTAAGAAAATATTCTCGAGCTGACTCCTTAAGACTCTGTCTTGTCTCTTGAGTCTTAAAAGGAATAAGCCAGTGAGAAGTATGCTGCCACGGCTGAGGTCCTATTCTGGTGGGAGTGGGTTCAGTAAGAAGGGCACAAGTTAGGAGAGGCCCTCAAACAAGACCTCTGGATTCAGATGGGGGCTACTCTTGGGGTCCCATGATTGCCACAGACTCTAGCTCTCTTCCTCTGCCTTTCCCGGGGGCCTGGGAGATTAATGCACTTACACCACCTCCTCCGAACGCAGCAGCTGGTCCAGGGAAATGAACACCAGTGATTGGTACTATTTCTATCCCCTCCTTCCATAAATAGCTGCTTTTCTTAATTTTAATTGCCGGGGTGAGAGCTTTTGATTGTGTGGAACCGTGAGATGGGTCCGGGAGAGTGGACTAATTAATCTTTCATTTAGCAAACATCTCTCCCGGAGTATCCATCGGCTCCATGACTTTTATCTATGTGCTCCTGATGTTTAAACCTGTTTCTTTGTTTTGATCTCTCTCCTTAACAGGAGATGTACATTTCTAACAAAAGAAAAAAAAAAAAAAGAGAGAGAGAGAGACAGAAAGAGACAAAGAATGGAAATTGCATGTAAATGATGGCTGTCCGCGTTACGGAAGTCATTTTGTAATACACAGTCAGTGACTTCGTTTCCAGGTGCAGAAGCTGAGGCCACAAGGCGGGCTGGAATTTGGCTAAAATCTCAACAGAAAATTCATGGCAGTGCCACCATCCTGAGAGTCACCTGTGTCAGAAATAAACCAGGTATTCGAAAGGAAACAAACAAACAAGCAAAAAAACCCACAAAAAAACAAGCCATTGGAGTTGATGCTTGTCCTCTTGGGTTCCTCTTTTTAGGCACAGTCTGCCTTCACCAAGGGAGCGAGCTCGTCTCCATTCTCCTCTCCCCTGCGCCTCCCAGCCCAGGGGATGGTACAGACCAGGGGCCCAAGAGGGATGGAGGCGGGGGTTTGAATCCAGTGATTCAAGCTGACTTGTGAAACTCTTGGTCGTAAACAGCATTAAGTGAGGCCACCTGGTTCTTCCCCATCCTCTCCACTCAACTATGTCCAAAAGGCTTGGCTCAGATCTCAGCATTTTCAAGAAGACTTTCCCGACGTATGCAATCTCTGATATTTGAACAATTCCTATCTGTTCCCCTCATTCGGCACTCTCTCTCTCTACTCATTTATGTGTGGAAGGGGGCACCGTGGCATGTGGGTTGCAAGAGTGGGCGATGGATACGAACCCCATGTTTAAGCCCCACCTCCAGCATTTTCTAGCCGTGTGATCTCAGCAACTCCTCTGAGCCTCAGTTTCCTTATCCGTAAAGTAGGTCGAGTCATAACCCCTCTCTTATAGGCTCGTCTCAAGGATCTGTTGGGACCAGCCCTGCAGAGTGTTTGGTGCGTTGCCAGGCACTCAAGACATTCTGGCAATTATTGTTGTAAGTTTTCACAACAGAATATTTTGTTTCCCCACCTCTTGGAGGATGGTTACCTCACCTGAGAACCGAAGGAAATAATACGCAATCTTAGGGGATCGCCATGACAACGAACCCAGAGGATACATGTGAAAATGCTCTGCGAACCTTTTAGGTTTGGGTGTGAAGTGTGACTGCCAGTGAGATTACACAGCTGGGACGGAGCGGCGCCCTTGTGGAACGGCCACACCCTCCCCCAGCGCAGACACACGCGGCCACACAGACACAAACAGGCACACCGCACCGCCGCCACCCCAGGAGCCTCTGGGCTGTCTGACCCCTGCTGGTGTCCTCGGGGAAGTGGTGCTTCCCTCCAGGCCATCAGAGCGGGTTCTCCAGTGCTGGGCAAGGAGGGGAGTGAGGCCTGGGCCTCGCCCTCAGGAGCTTCCAACCCAGCAGGGGAGAGGTGTGAACCAGACTTATTCTGTGTGAGGCCGGATGACAGGAAAGTGGAGGCACCAGGAGGACGATGACGGAAGGAGGGCAAGTTTGGGAGTGAGAGGAGAATTCACAGCAGGGCAGGCCTTTGAGCAGGTCTCTGAGAGACGGGTCCTGTGTTAGGTTGCTTGGGCTGCCATTACGCACCACCACAGACCAGGTGGTTCACAACACGACACAACACAACACAACACAACACAACATAACACAACACAATTTGTTTTCTCAAAGAGCTGAAGTCTGGAAGTCTGAGACCAAGGTGTTGGCAGCGTTGGTTGCAACTTTGACCTCCCTCTTTGGCTCGCAGATGGCTGCCTTCTCCCAGTGTCCTCACACGGTCGTCCCTCTGTTCTGACTGCCTCATGGTGTCAGGATGCCAGTCATATCTTTGGATTTGGGCCTGCGTGACCCATGCGACCCAATCTAACCTCTGTAAAGGTCCTGTCCCCAAATACATTCTGAGGTACTACGGTTTGGGACTTAACCCATATTAATTTGGGGGCAGGGGAAACATCAGCCTCTAACGAGTAGGATATTTTCTCCTTATATTTGTTCAGTTACAGAAGTAAAATGTTGTGAAGCGTTGAGAAGCCCGGGAAGGAAATAAACCACTAAGGATGACCATATCTGTCCAATCTTTTTTCAAAAAGGAAAGAATGTAGTTTTCAAAATGCATATATGGCACCTGATGTTTTATGCCACTATTTTCACTTGACAAACACATTGTGAACTTTCCTCCTTGTAACTAACTCTCCTTCCACAACATCATTTTCAATGACTGTGTATGGCGGCGCCTGGGTGGCTCAGTCGGTTAAGCATCTGCCTTTGGCTCAGGTCACGATCCTGGGGTCCTGGGATGGAGCCCTGTGTCAGGCTCCCTGCTCAGCGAGGAGCCTGCTTTTCCCTCTCCCTCTGCTGCTTCCCCTGCTTGTGCTCTCTCCTTCTCTCCCTCTCTGTGTCAAATAAATAAAATCTTGAAAAAAAATAAATGGCTGCATATGGGTTCATTCTAAGGACGGATTCGCTGTATTCAGTCAATGGGTGGTGGGATTTTGATTAGCCAAGAGTGGGGTAGAGAAGATCATCTTTGGGAAGGAATGATACAAGCTTCACGAACACAGTGTTGGTTACACTTCAGCAATCAGCCAGTAGAGTTCCCAGAATTAGGTAGATTACACTCACATGTATGTGTAATTTTTTTTTTTTAGGGCTAGACTGTAGATGTGACAGTGCCATTTCTTCTGAGAAGTCCTAACGGGTCCCGAGAACCGAGCCAGCTGTACATTTATGTCTGACTAATTGGGATCTCAGTGACACCCCACAGGGCAACTGAAATTCAATATTTGACTCTACGGGGTGAGATGGAACTTAAAACACTTGCTAGTTTTAATTGAGATGTTGCTTTTTTTTTTTTTTTTTAATGGGCAGACTTTTTGTGATTGGTGACAATTGTTTTTCCCACCCCTCCTTCCCCTCTTTGTCTCCTAACAGTTCATCCCTGGTAAGAACTCTGGTAACACAAAGCAAAGTGACTGAGACTTAACCATACAGAAGACTGAAGAATCCTAAAGGGAAGAATCCTAAAGGGAAGTTCAGATTGGGCTAGGAGGGCTTCCTGGGGAGAGAGGAGGCAGGGAGCATATCTCCAGGATGGCCCGTCCATGGTGGGTGTTGAACAACCCAAAGGGCCATTTAATAGAAAATGCTTACCCTCGTTAATTTCAGTAACTTAGCCTTTCAAATTAGGTTATAAAGCCCACAGAGTCTTAGGTTTCATTTGTTTTGTCATGCAAGCGGGAGAAGAGGAAATGGGAACAGCTTTGTTTGTGATTTGATAGAGAAACCCACAGAATAGCGTCAAAATACAGAGGTGTCAGTTTCTAGATAACAGCCCATTCTTAATGGAGAAATGGGTCAGAATTATAGGTGTCTTTGGGTTTGTTTTTTGTTTTGATTTGTCTTTTACAGACCATGGCAACCACTTCTATAGCCTTAAGAATCTTACCAGACCCTATTTAAAAAGAAAACAAAGATTTATTTATTTCTTTTAGAAAGAGAGAGCGTGTGTGCGCATGCATGTGGGGAGGGGCAGAGAAAAGCCTTCAGGAGTCTCCACTGCGCACGACACTGGAGCCCACCACCCACGAGATGGTGACCTGACCTGAAACCAAGAGTTAGATGCTTAATCAACAGAGCCCCCCAGGCAACCCCTTACCAGACCATTTTGTGGAGTGAATGCTTGCAGGGACAGATTTAGTCTAACCAAGTCCAGCCAAGAACAGCGATGGATATTCACGGGTGTCCACACACTGCCCTGGAGAACAGGATTTATATTCTTGAAGAAACCTTCATCCTACCCCCTTATCAGATCTGATTCCTTGAACTGGTTTTCTGGTGGGGATGCTTCTCTCCTTCCTCAGCTGCGGAGGGAGAGACCATCTTTGGCAGTTCTTTCTTGAGAGCTTAGGTTCATGGTGACGGCTTGCATTTTGAGGGCATTAGAAGGAAATCCCATCAGTTGGCATTAGAAGGAAAAAGCAGGCCTGCTGGGCTCAGTCAGTTTTACTAGCAGAAATGGGAAAAGAATGAAGAGGATTGACTTGCTAACTGTGAACTGGGGAGCAGAAATTGTTTTTGTTTGGGACATGTCCTTTGAATTCCCTTTAATGGTGGAAATTCTGACTTTCCTTAGGTGAGGGGATTAGGTTTACGCCTCTCTGGAGGCTGTGAGTATGATACGGGTTGTGTAAATGATGGCCTTCTTAGGTGCTATTTGCCCCTGGGCTTCAGGGAACACATAGGAAAAGGGACTCCGGAAGGATGCAGTTCACTTCAAACCTTTAACAAATCCACATCACGAGAACCCAATTAAGATGACTTGCTATAAAAAAAGGATTTACCACTTTGCAGCAACTTCACCACGTGATTACTTTAAATAGTTCTTCTTCATTTTGTATCCTTTTTTTCCCCCCCAAAATGAATGTTTTTTTTTTTTTTTTTTTGAGACTGCTCTGTGTGCCTAGATCTGCAGGAAAACCACACAGGCCAGATCTCTAAAACGAACGATGCCCCCTCATTCTGTGCAAGTGAATTTTGGGGTGTCTTGGAGCACCCCCTCCAGTGCCTGGTGAAACAGTCGTGCCACCCAGGAAAGTGGGAAATGCTGCTGAAGAACAGCACCCACATCCCAGCGGTCCTGTGGGGGGCTGGCCACCCCTCTCCAAATGCCGGCAAGATAACATGTGCAAGGGCTCACAGACCCCCTGCCGGAAGCCAGGCAGCCTGGGGAGCAAAGCTGGGAAGATGATGCGTGCCAATGGCCCAATACCGGCAAGGCGCCCAGGGCGAGGGCGGCCATCGGGACAGCTCTGCGTCACTCGATTATAATAGCTGGTTCTATTTAATTCACTTTAATTAAAATAGGAGGGCCAGTTTTACCCTAAGGCAGAAGACACTGTGGAGGCAGACCGAGAGTTGAGGTCCAGGAAGCAAAGGTGTCGCCTCCCTTGCCTCTGTCCTGGAGGACTGACATGGCACTGTGTTACTCTTGTCGTCGCCCTTCCAGAGTCACCAGACTGTTCTCCAGTCTGAAGAATGCAGATTCTCCTACAAGGATGCAGGCATCACTACTACCTTGAAGGGCTAAAGCCCAAGGCCTCGGATGAGCCAGGAGAAGGCATGAAGGGAAATGATGAGTGTGTATGTGACACGGAAGACAGAGGTTTTTTGGGATTTAGCTTTTTATTTGAGAGAGAGAGAGGGAGAGAGAGAAAGAGAAAGAGAGAGAGAGAAGGCATGCACATGGGCGGGCAGAGGGAGAGGGACAGAGAATCTCAAGCCGGATCCCCACTGAGTGCAGAGCCTGACGCAGGGATCAATATCACCACCCTGAGATCACAACCTAAGCTGAAATCGAGTCGGGTGCTTAACCGACTGAGCCACCCAGGTTCCCCCGGAAAACAGTTTGTCTCATTCCCTACTGAAAATAAACTCCTGAGGCAAGCAGAAGTTCTTGTGTTTTGCTCATTGATGAATCCCCCAGCACCAAGGACCAAGTCTGGGGCATCGTAGGATCTCAGTAAATATTTATTCAGTGAGCGCTTCTGAAGTGTTGAATGAGGGAGTCCTTCCAATGAAGGGGCTGCTTCACCGTGAAGCCGTATGGGAACAAAAGCGGTGTGAGGCAGGGTGCCTGTCCTAAAGTCTGGCCATATGCTAGCCCGATAACAGTTGGCATTCATTCATTCATTCATTCAAGGAATATTTCCCCAACCTCTCTTGTGTAATATCCTACCCAACGTGAGCCGGGCTCTGAGGTTACCATGGTGACACAGGTTGAGACCACAACTTTCCGGGGACATTCACCGGGCTGGGGTGGGGCTCAGGGGAGCAGTGGGGCAGCTCGTGTCAAAGCCTACAGTCCCACAAAGGCAAACTGGAGCCACCTACCAGCCACACCCCATCACTCTGCACTTCACTACAGAACACACTGAACATAACCTTCCCTCTGGCTAGTCCTTCATGGTTCTTCCTGTCTTTGTTCACCACAGGGCCCAGAACCATAGTAAATGTACAGCACAGATAGGGGTGCTGTTGATCCCAGCAAATGTAAGAACAGTTTCTCAGAGCTTTGTGACTTTACTGGGGCTGATGTCACTGGTGGCTAGGGGATGGTGACTCCCATTTAGCTTCTGTTCCTTGGCCCGAAGCACCTGTTCCTTGGTGGAGCAGGCTGGGGAGGACTGGCCATTCCTGGGTTCTCTGCGTTGTTGAAATACCACCTGGCCCCCACTGGGGACCAGCAGGTCATAGCGCCCATGGACTCTAGCATAACACAGAGACAATGCCTTCCACGGGACTGCCTGAAGATGGTAACAGTTATCTGGTAACAGATAACTGGTAACAGTTATCCAGGTCCAGGCTGGAAGGGCTTTGACAGGGCAATATGGTGTTAGTATGTCGGGCCAGGGGGGTCTCACCACCCACACATTTGTTCTGATCTCATGATTCTTTCAGGCTTTGAATTTGGAACGTCAGAACCCAGTCACGTGGCTGCCACCAAAAGATACTGTTAAAATGCAACTAGAATTTTGTTTTGGTATTTTTTACACGTCACCTGCAAATCTTTGTAGGATTTTCCCCTTCCCAGGGTAAAGAGAGAGAAGAGGAAGTGAAAACAGGAGGGGAGAATTTTCTTATGGTGCCTCTTGCCCTGCAGATAACAACCAAAAACCCCCTTGGGGTTAAGCCGAGACTTGTACTTTTGCGTAGCTTGAGCCCATTCCCAGATGGCCTCATTGGGTTCTGAAAGCTCCCCTAGGTGGGAGGCGGAATTCTGAGCTGCCCCACTTTTCCTCTCATTTGCAGACAGGACGCACTCCTGGGGCTAGAGGCAAGGGCTGGGCACTGGCTATTTCGGGAAAGGAGGTAATTCTTCAGAGCTGTTCAGGAGAGGCGCTGGGGGTTTCTGAGTTTCCTCAGGACAGCACACACGCCAGGGCTGGAGGACGCTGCCCGGGTGGAGAAAGGGTCTGCAGAAACAGGGATCCTCACCTCCTCCTCTGGGTGGAGCCCTTTGGCTGCAGAAGACAGAGGAGCTGTGCTCCCCCCACCAAGGCAACATCCGCTCATTGCTCCTAGTTGTGGGATTCTCCTGGATGCGGGGGATCCCCTACCCCAAAGCCCAGGGACTTTGAGTGCACCTGACTGTAGTATCTGCCTCCGAGAGAGAGGGGTGACCAGCAGAGTCTAGTAGACATGTCTCCAAACTTTCCTGTTGCTTTAGCAGGCTTCATGGACGACCTGGTATATGGACCAGTTTGGCGGGGAGGGCGGGAAGAACATGGAGGCCAATGGATGACGCCCTGGTCTCCTGACGCAGACAGACATGGACACAAACATGACACAAGGGCTAAATAGAAGGGTTGGGGTCGGGGATGGAGGGAGTGCTAGAATCGGCTGAGGCAGCAGCCAACTATTGGAATCCCAATAGCAAGTGCCAGGGAGGAGTCTCCTGGCCCAGTGCCCTCTGCTCTGGGGACCAAGTACACTGCGCTGAAGATCAGGAGTGCACGATGCGGGCGAGGGACAAGTTCCAAGGTTGCTGGAGTGTTTGTTGTTCCAAAGGCGCCTTTCCTGGGGCCCCTTGGGGAGACTCCATTGTGTGGCTTAGTTGAACTGAGAATGTTTGACAGATATCAAATGTAGGGCTACAGGGGACCCCTGCTGGGGGTACCAAAGTGCCCAATAGAGAAGCAACAGGATGGTTGTGCAGGAAGGCTCCCCCCTCCCCCCGAGGTTCGCAGTCTCCCTCTTCTGAGCTCATCTGGCTCAGGGGACCAAGCAAGTGACCCCTGCTGGAGGCATTCAGTCCATCTCTCTCCTCTGTCTCCAAGGTTCCAGCTCCTTGGGCCTGTGCCCGGGCCCCCCTCATCTCGGATTATGCCCCATCACCTCGCTGTCGAGTAAGCTGTCAGGAAGTACAGAATGAACACGTGACAAAGATCCATCCCTCACTCCCTGGCCTCTGCCTACCATCTTCTTTTCTGGAGAAGAGGCAGCTTGCTTTTGTCTATGTCTGAGAAAGAGGCTGGGGACAGAGCTGGGAAGAAAATTTCACAGCAAATTCTCCCCAGATCCGGGAGAGCTGAAATCTTGTCAGGGTCAGGATCCAGGCTCCAGGGTCACCCAGCCAGGGCCACTGGGAATAACAGAGCCGTTTGTGGTCTGAGACAGGAGGAAGAGGGCAGAAATGTTTGCAAACCGGGCCCCTGGCATTGTAGGAATTGGCCTGGCCTATGGGCTTGGGCCTGGTCAGTTGGATTTCAGCTGAGGCCAGGAAGGTTCTATCAAGGTATATTCCAGCTTCTTCTGTCTTCCTAGGGTACAGCGAAATGGGATGAATGACAAGGAGCAAAGGGGCTGGGCATCCTCTCAGGGTGGCCACCTTGGACCGACCCCAGAACCGTGTTTGCAAATGGGTAAAGCTCTGGTACAGAGCTGACTCAATAATGATTCAAATTTCCTACAAGCTAATACTTAGCTCCTTGTCCGCAATTCAGGCCAGGCCTTGGGGGTGGGGGTGGGGGAGGCCTTGGGTCCTGGGATAAGCGCTGGGTGGAGAACATAATGGGATGGAGCCTCACTGGTTTCCCTGGAGCCTTAAAACTGGATGAACAGGAAGCATCCTGTTTAAAACTTACACAAACAACCCTAAGCCTTTTCTAAAGTTCCATGGAGAGGGGGCTGGGCGGGGGGCAGGGAGCCTGGGGTGCGTGTGAGGGGCTGAGGAAGGGAGACGCCGCTGGGCGGCTTTCTCCCGTTGGCACTAGACCCACCTCTGAGCCCCAGAGCTGGCCCTCAGCAGCTGGGAACCTGTCCTGGTGGCCTCCAGGCCACCTTTGTCATCCGCACACACGCCAGGGCTGGAGGACGCCACTCGGCCCGGCCTGGCTGTTGAGTCAGCCTCATGTCTTCATTTTGATGGCAGCTTGAATTTATTATCCTTCAAAGATCATCTGTTGGAAGGACACCCGCCTCTTGTTCCATCTCCTGGCCTGCCTGCGGGCAGCTCTGCAAAGCCAGTGTCTCTACCTGGAGCCTGGGTGTTCCCACGCCAGCTCCAGCACCGGCAGGGTGGGGAGATGAACAAAATAATTAAGCCCCATGAGTTGAAAGGAGAATTAATTCCCTTCTGCCAATGTTGGTCCCTTCTCTTCCTGGGTAACTTCAAATGTATTGATCTAGGACTGTCCTTTGTTTTGAAACAGGTCTCATTCATAGCCATCGTGGAGGGATTTTTTGCTTTATTTTTCAGTGGCGTGTAGCACATGAGAACTTTATATAAATACAAACTGAGTTTTGAAAAGAGAAGAATTGGGGGCGCCTGGGTGGCTCAGTGGGTTGAAGCCTCTGCCAGGGTCCTGGGATCAAGCCCTGCATCGGGCTCTCTGCCCAGCATAGAGCCTGCTTCCCTCTCTCTCTCTCTCTCTCTGCCTGCCTCTCTGCCTACTTGTAATCTCTGTATGTCAAATAAATAAATAAAATCTTTAAAAAAAATGTCCTTTGAAAAGAGAAGAATTAAAGAATCATCCCCTCATCTGACCACAAACCCTCTGGATCTAGTTTCTGTCTGGACCCAGTTTCCCTTCTAGTCCTCGTCCAGATGCCTATTTAATTATACATGATATGATCTCCAAAAACATTTACTTTTTGAAACAACCTACTCGGAGAGCATATGCATATGTCCCATGTGGCTCCATCATCTTTCTCATCATCATTAGCCCCCCCAAAATACCTCTAGTCTCATTACTTACTTAATCAGCCTCCTGTGGTTGGAAATGTGATTGCTTCTTCTTTCACACTCTGAACCTAAGTGTTCACCTATCTTTTCTGGACTCAGTCGATCCCTGAGGGGCAGGCAGATGAGGTGGTCTAGCTCCTGCCCCTCTCTCAGAATTCTGCTCTCTCCTCTCCGTTCTCTGATTTCAACCACAAAGTGATGATGGTCTAATAATGCAGGGTCTCAGGGCGCCTGGGTGGCTCAGTGGGTTAAGTAGTTGCCTTCAGCTCAGGTCATGATCTCAGGGTCCCAGGATCAAGCCCCAAGTTGGGCTCACTGCTCAGAGGGAGTCTGCTTCTCCCTCTGCCTGCTTCTCCCCCTGATCATGTGCTCTCTCTCTCTCTCAAATAAATAAGATCTTTTTAAAAATTCAGGGTCCCCACTCCACCACCTACAGCCAGCTTTAGATCCCCTTTTAGTCAACAGGGTGGCCAGCTTGTCTCAGCTTGCCCAGGACTTTCCCAGTTTTAGCACTGAAAGTCCCCACTCAGTCCCGGTGAAATCAGTCAACCGGAGGGTTTTGTCCCCCCAGCTCCCTGCGTCCAGTTCTTAACAATGTCCTATAGAGGGTGCTGGAGGCACAGCCCGGGATACAGGCGCCCAGGTGGAGGGAGCATTTGTTGGCCCTCCCGGGTGTGAGGCAATACCACAGGGACACCATCAGACTAGCATTTTTGTCTCTGGCCAGAAGCAGTCAGAAAGTAACCCATCTCCCGCAGGAAGCTGACACCTGTTGCAGAAGAGGGCATTACCTCGTCAGACAAGCTTGGTGCTAGGGGCCCTCTCTGTTTCTTGGCCTCAAGAAGGCAAATCATTTATAAATATATTGCTCTTCATCTCGGGCTCTCAGATGACAGCTCTGATGACCCTGCCAGCCAGACACTCCAGCTGTGCTGACCTAGACTGTCTTGGGCCATAGCAGAACAAACTGGCTTGCTTCTTTCTAAGCATGTCTATCAAGTACTCACCTGTCCCTGGTTTACGGACCTACCTTGGGAAGTGGGAGATCATAAAATTCACTTTCACAAATGGGGGGCGCTAATGGGAAGATAATCTTGCTACAAGAGAGGAGACCCTTGCAGATCCTGCTCTGGCCGTTAGCCTGGCTGTGGACAACAGCGAGTCAGCTATTTCGATAAGCACAGATTTCCTGGTGCTCTACGCTTTCGTGCGTGACCCTGACTGCTGAAGCATAGAGGTGCTCAGCTGGGTTGCAAAGCGTTTAGATACAGATGCTATCGTGGTGGGGTCGCGACCTATTCTTGTATTTGCTCTCTCTTTGTTATGAAGCTTCGTATTTTGGTGATAATTCCTATTCAACGGATATTCCGTGAGATCTGTTTTGTAAGGAGGGCCTGGCTGAAAACACCAACATAATGGTGTAAAAACACAGAGCTTCCATTTGTGACTTGACATGTCGTCAGCTTGGGTCTTTCTACCTATGCAAGTATCTGGGAACTGCCAATTAGGATACGAGGCTTTGTTAATGCTCTTGAAAGAGAAGGTGTTGGTTTTTAAGCCCGCCTCCCTCATAAAAAAAATCATTTCAAGAACTGGGGGGTTTATGAGAAAGCAGTGGTACTTTGAAAGAGTTGCAGAAGAGAGAAGGCCAGGGTCAACGGGCAGTCTGAGTCCATATGTCACCGCTGGAGGTATCCATTCTCCCTAGCGCCGGACTCCCGTGGGTCTGGGGTGGGAGAGGGAGGCGTCCTGTCTCCACCAGGAATTGTGTGATCTTCGACAAGTTATTTCACTTCTCTGAACCTCAGTCTGTCCATCTTTAAAGCTGATCTCGTCGGGTTGTTATGAGGGTTAAATGAGATGGTGCCTGTGGAGCCCTGAACTCTGAGCCTGGACCACCTGTGGGCCGGGGTTCCACAACACTTTGTTGAAGAACAGAGGGGCTCCCTTTACCGGCCCTCCAAGCTGACTTCCTACTGGCTCAATACTGCTCAATACTGCATCAGCTAGAATATGGCAGTTAAGTAAGGCTTTCTTTGTATTCTGATACACTTGTTTAGTGGGTTTGACTGTTTCCCATGCTTTCCCAGGCTGGCACTAGGTCACTCGGTCTTGAGACACTGTCATCATCCTCACCCCCGCCGCCCCACGCACTGCGTGTGTCCCATGTACCCGACATCAGGCAAGGTACTTTCATCTGCCTCTCGTTTGCTTCTCCCAATCACCCCGGGAAGTTAATAGTGCAGGAACTTGTCCCCCATTGTGCAGATGGCGTCCCGGCACATGAACCCGGAACTGCACTAAAGCCTGTGTTCTTGACCCCACTCTTCACTGCCTGTCTTCACGGGGCGGATCTCACCCTTTACAGGTTGGATTTCATGGCTTTTGCTTTTGCAGAGGCCATCCAACTCTGCTGCTGGATACTGGTCACAACTGGTTTTGGGTGTCCAGGGACAACACAAGCGGCTGTCAGCTGCGTGTAGGATTTCATTGCAAGGAAAGTGATCCTGATCTAAATAAACTGGCATGGTGGGAAACATTCAAGAACGACACCAGACATTTGGCAAAGTTCAGTTTGATTAGGCTGGAGCAGGGTTTTTTGTTTGTTTCTTAAGTAGGCTCCATGCCAGCGTGGAGCTTGATGTGGGGCGTGAACTCACGACCCTGAGATCAAGACCTGAGCTGGGAGCAAGACTTGGAGGCTCAACCTACTGAGCCACCCAGGCACTCCTTGAGCAGGATTTTGAGGGTCTGATCTCCCCAGAAGAAGCTGTAAAAGAACAATTCTAGGACTGGCTCCTACGGCTGGTTCCTAGATGAGTCACTCAGTTCTCTTCCTTGGACATCAGTTTCCCCTTTTGGAAAATGAGGGGATTAAACCAAAATGGTGGTTCTCAAAGCTTTGATATCCTAGATTCCTGGGCTCTAATTCAGTAGGGTTTGGTAGGGCCCTCGGCAGGCTCCCTGGGGAAATTCTGATGCTCATTAATTTCAGAATTGTCCACCTGGACCATGACTGACATTTGATTTGAAAGCTGATATTTCAGGACACATGGAGTGTTTTTTGAGGAGGAGGAAGACCCATCCAGAGCGCACACACAGGAAGAAGTGGTGGGTAAAGTTTAGAGATGCCTGACAGCCATTTGATATTGGTACTTCCTGAAATTTCTGAGACTCAAATCTCTCAAGTCTTGTAAAAGGTTCCCCAAAGCTCACAGACTGACAGGAAACCACAACAGGGGTAAAATGCAAACATAACACACCCTATCAGACACGCAGGCCATTCTCCATGCAGCATGGTAACTAGTAGCATTGAGGTTTAGAAGTCATTTGTTTTAAATCTGTGCAGTTTTCTTTCTTTCTTTCTTTCTTTCTTTTTTTTTTTTTTTTGTGGTATGGAGAACTCTGAAGGAAAGGAGATGAGGATTCAAAAGGGAATTAATTTTTACACATTTATCTCCCAGTATAAGAACACTGATCTCCAGGTAGGTTCTTTTGTCTTCAAGTCTTTCAGGTTATTGATCCACAGTGATGAAATTCTAGGACACATACTCAATCTCCATTTCATTTTATTCTCTTGGGCTACAGACTTTTTTTTTCCCTCCAACAAACTGGTTTGTAGGGGTTGATTAACTCTGGCCCAAGATTACAAAGACAGATTTCACTGGTAAAGTGATCTACTCTAATATTAACTTTAGGAAATTAGAAAATAATACTCAGAGGTATGAAAAAACACATGGGTATATAGTAAGTGCTCAAAAAATGTTGACCTTTAATATTAGGTCATCACAGCATCAGCTTTCACTAATTTGACCTCGAGTTACAAACTGCTGTTGACTCAGGGGTCATTCTAAGGAGACAAGGGCTCCCGAACCTCTAGGTAGCAGGAAATATCCTTCCCTTCTAGCGCAGCTTTCTCCAAGGACCTTTATCCAAACTACTCTGCGAGATCCTTCGGATGATTTTGGATAGTGTGCAGATCTTCTAAATAATGTTCTTTAGAATAGTACTTATTTAAGTATAAACATCATTAGTAAAATATCTGTATTCAAGGGTATTTTGTTTTGGGGGCTTCTTGATGGCTCAGTCGGTCGTGTCTGTCTTCAGCTCTGGTCATGGCCTCAGGGTCCCGGGATGGAGCCCCGAGTCAGTCTCCTGGCTCAGTGCAGAGCCTGCTTCTCCCTCTACATCTTTCCCCCTGCCCCCTGCTCATGTTCTCTCTCTTGCTCTCTCTCTCTCTAGCTCAAATAAATAAAATCCTTTTTTTTTTTTTTAAAGAGTGTTTTCTTTTTATGAAAAAGACCATGGTTTCACATTTATGCTGATATAAAGTTTCCTTCTAAATTGAATGATTCAAGTGGAATAAGTAAGTTGATTCAGAGAAAGCTGTTAAGTAGTAATTGTACAGATGGTACCCAGAAATGGTAGAAATTGGGGCTGTCCGTGCAAATGACTGAGTTTTGAGAAGTACTGTGTTAGTGAATTAAACCCATTTGCTCCCGGTTTTGCTCCAAATGGAACTATTAATCAACACTCATTTTATGGAGTTTGCATCTGTACTATTTTTTTTAAAGATTTTTATTTATTTATTTATTTATTTGTCAGATAGAGATAGAAAGTGAGTGCACAAACAGGCAGAGTGGCAGGCAGAGGCGGAGAGAGAAGCAGGCTCCCTGCCGAGCCAGGAGCCCGATGAGGGACTTGATCCCAGGACCCCGGGATCATGATCTGAGCTGAAGGCAGCCGCCCAACTGACTGAGCCATCCAGACATCCCTGCATCTGTACTATTATAAACATTTTGTGTTGGACAGGACCTTAAGGTCATCAAAGAACAACCCCTTCTTATTTTAGACAGGTGGTTTCTGAGGTCTAGGGATGTTCCTTGACTAAGGGCAGTACATGGTGAAGAAACTATGATTATCCTCCATTAGAGAAAACATGAATGTTTTCTAGTCGTCCAGACCTCAAGGGTAGAAAAAGGCATAGTCTTTTACCCCCAGTTCATTAAGAGACCCTGAAAGAGAGAAACTGTATCTTATGGCAAGATCTCAAGGTGCGCTTGTCTTGAAATACCTGAAGGTCTTTTATTTGGGAGAGGATTACATTTATTCTATTTGATTTCAAGGTGTGGAAGGACAAGGGGGTTGACAGGAAGGCAGATTTTAGCTCAGTGAGAAGTACTTCAACTAAACAACAAATGAGCTGTGTTCAGAGAGGATGGGCTCCCCAAGACTAGAGGTGTTTATTTCAGCAGCGCATGACAACCGTAGGGGACACAGGGAAGGGGATGCTCTCTATCCAAGGACCGGATAGGACCTAAGGTCTTTGCCACTCTTCAATGTCAAGGAGTCTGAGGTAGGTTTTTCTTCCTTTCAGATGGCTTATCATAGGAAACCATTATCTGCAATTGTCTCAGTTTTGTGTAAAAAACAATTAAATCATTTGGGGATTTCCCCTCCCGACATAACACTTGATTAAAAAAATTATGCAAAAAAAATTATTAGAACCTTTTTGGTGCTAAATGAGAAAACATGTGAACATAAGCCCGCTGGTTTAACTATTTCCTGCAATGTATTTTCAAAATCAGGTGGGGATTTGCATTTTAATCAGGACTTTGTTTAACAATATGCAGTAATTATTAGAGAGGTATGTAGATCAGTCTGGTAATCAAAAGTTCCATCATTTTATACTCAGAAAGTTGCCCTTAAGAGCTTATGCTTGGACTGTAAAATGCGGAATTATTAGCTTGCATCAGGTGAACTCGTCATTTTGTAGATAAAAACCTACACTGGCAATCTCTTATAGTTCAGCCTGATACTGAAGACATTTATAAACAGTTTTTTAACTTCTGATGCATTTGGATATCGTTTTCTACTAAATTCAGAATTTTCCTTTGCATACTGATCAAAGAAACATTATCACAGTAAGCCAAATTATAATTCAGCATGATTTCTTCTAAAAAGGCTCTGAGTTCCTTTTGACTTGTTATTGCACAGCGGATTTTTCATTTGCAAAGACGTTAAGCCCTCTAATGTGCAAACCATTAAGAAGCCAATTGTTCCAGCAAGGTTTGCCCAGTGTGAGAAACAAGATAAAACTCTTGTGCGTGCTGAAACCAGGTGGAGAGCCTGTGTGTGGTAGTGCTTGGGGGTAGAGAAGATCTATTCATGAAGTGAGGATTGAACAAAGCATAATCCCAGCATCCTTGCCTGTTCACATGAGAAACCAAAGCTTCAAATTTAACTGCAGGCGGTGGGAGTTTCACACTGTCAGCACCAACTGTCTGAAACCCCAAACTGGTATCTAAATGTGATGGACCAAAACTAAAAAATTTAGAGTGACTTAGTTAAATGTCAGATTTTTTCAAATATACTGAACTGTTTTATCTTTTCCATAGGACGTTCATACTGTGTTAAAATGGGATAGCTCCTACTAACTTTCCCTCCAATTTCTGTTTTGTCAGAGTAATATCCACGTACTGCAGCAGAGCCATTTAAAAATACATGCTTGTTGACAGGGAAAGACAGGAAATTTGAAACTCTGGTGAGAAAACTAGGGGGCTGTGGGGGATTTCCCCCTCCCATTTTATTGTTAAAAATTAATGAGAATAGAAGCCTTTAAATTCTATGCATTCGTATGCAAAATAAATGCACTCCAAGTCCTGGCTTTTTGGAGCAGTAAGGGCATGAGACAAAGCAGCTCCATCCATTTTGAAGTTGAAACAGGCCTGAGTTTAAGTGACTTGCCCAATGCCTACAGGGATATGGGAAGAGGAAAAAAAAATCAAAGACCTCTATTATATCCCGCATTCTCAAAGAAACTAAGGAACATCTCCAACGTTGGTGATTTCTGCAACAGATCACTCTGATACAGGGGAATATTAATTCAATCTTCCTTGCCCTGTGGTTAAAAGCGGTCCAATCATATCTGATTAAATTCATTCTCCAGCCGGTTGCCCTAGCATGCTTGTGGGCAGGCTGAGCAGATGTGCATTCCCCAGTGCCCTCTCTGGCCTGGCAAAGGCGCCACTTCATCGTCTCAGGGACTTCAATACCGCAGAAAACAACCCAATCCTGCTCTGGTACTCTCTCTACACACGTACTCGAACAACCTCTCTGCCCCATTTTGAGGGGGAATGCACCAACGGAGCTATCTAATCTGTTGGGTAGATGGCTAAATTCTCAGCCCTACAACATCCGACACCCAGAAGCTCATCTATTTGACTGGTTAGTTCTTCAACTCACAAACAAGAGAAAGATCCTCTGTGTTGTTTAGAAAAACAGAGATGGAGGGTTGTTTCCACCCAGTCTGAAGCTTCCTTTCCTCCTCTCCTTCTCAACGGACTGAACAAATGCAGTCAGCCATAGGCATTGGGTGTTGTGAGCTCAAGTTCAACAGTGGTGAATCTTAAAAAAGTCACTATAAATGAAGTCATGCCCTTGTGAGGTTTTCTGCATGTAAGCAGAGGGCTTACATTTGTTTATTTACCTACTTCTTAAAAGGTATTTTAAATGTAGAAACGTATTTCCTTTTACTTTTGGAGTTAAAGGCCAACCTTGATACGTGATCTGACTAGAAGGAAACTGATTTTCCCGAATGTCTTGAACTTGAATGCCCCATCAGTTTATAGACGTTGTTGGGTGAGCCAACGGCCCTACCTGAGGATGCAAATCTGTAATGGCTGTGGGAACCCGCTCCCTGCTGTCCCTGCGTTAGAGTAACAAAATAAATACACTTGCTTTGCATAAAAATAGTGATAAAAACACAGAGACTTTTTTCCACTTATTTATTACATTTGGACCTTTAAGAAACATATATTACCAGATACACCAATATTCAGTAAAAATCTATTCTAGGTTTTGGGAAGCAAACGGGTCACAAACTACCTTGCTTCTAATCTCCAAGACTTTACTAAGAGTTTATCAAAAAGGTAGGCTCTGATCTATGGGATGCTGAGCCTTGAGGTTTTGAGTTTCGATTATTGTAGAACAGTTTCAAAGGGACGAACTGAATTCCTGCTGTTTTCCATCTGGAATGGGCTAATAGTTTTGAAGTTGTCTAGTCCACTGCGAGAATATTCATCTCCTTAAGCTTCGTGACCTATTCTGTCTTTGGAAAACTTGGTAAAAAAGTAATTCTTTTTTCCTGTACAGTAAGGATGAATTTATCAGAACACACCCAATACAAATTATAACAAAAAGCAGTGTACATAATGTGTATACGCCATGTTCATTTTAATGACTACTTTGTAAGTTGGTAACTATTTGAACTATGGAGACTATTTCTGGATCAGTACATCCAAGCTTAGTTGCAGTAAACTCCTTAACACAACTCTTGGTATGTGACACTGATTAAAAAATAAAAAAGGTAAGTGAACAAATACATACTCATACATGATTATGTTTTCAAGAAGCTATTCTTTGTGGAAGTATAGAGGAATGGGGACTTCCGGGAAGCTGCTGACGGGAACTGGGAGGTTTAAAGCTATGGCTCTGGTAAGCACCCCAGTGAGCTGTAGGAAGGCATTTGTAAGAGTAGATTGTGCAGCATCAAAGGATCACTCTCTAAAAGAGGTGGGCATTTTCTCAATTAATTTAAATTCTGAGGCTTTCAGTAGTTGAGGGCTAGAAATAAGACCCAAAGAACCATCTTCACAATGGCTCAGGAAAGGAGACTGTGCCATTTGGCTTGTGATGCTAAATGGTCCAAAAGCCTTTGGTGGTGCGATATGGACAAGAAAAATATTAATACACAAACCACATAACACCATTAAAACTCAAAAAACATTTTTTTTTTTTTCATTTAAAAAAGTATTTAGAACACATAAAACAAGGCAACATTTATTCTTTCTTCTCGTCTTCTGGGGCGGGGTCCGTTGGCGGCTCCTCCACCGTGGCGCTGTTGCTCTCCGAGCCAGTGTTACTATCACTGGTCCCTTCCTCAGCCATACTGTCCACCCCCTCCTGCCCGCTCTCCTTGTCCTCAGGAGTAGATGTGCCTTCTTCACCATTCTGTTGGCTTTCCGTTGCTTCTTCAAGGTGTGTCTCCTCTGTAATCACACATGTGTCACTGTCAGTTCCAAGACATAAGTTTATTCTTCTAATTATGCCGACAGTCTCGAGCTATGCTGTCTGATGTGGTAGCCACTCACCGCACATGACATTAAGCACCAGAACGAGCTAGGGGGACTGAGGAACTGTTAGCACCTTTGAAACAATTCAGGTTTGAAAATGTACTTCTCAGCTATAAATTTACAAAAGCTAAATACAGACCAAGTATTTCTGATGAAAATTTAGCTTCTAAATTTAGATGTGCTACAGGTAAAAAACACACATCAGATTTTGAAGATTTAGTATGAAAATGAATGGAAAAGTTAATCCTTAAAAATGCTGATTACACGTTGAGATATTGCTTAAGACATACTGGGTTAAATAAATATATTATTATTTTTTAAGATTTTATTTATTTGACTGATAGAGAGACAGGGGGAGTGGGAGAAGGAGAAGCAGGCTCTCCGCTGAGAAGGGAGCCTGATGTGGGGCTCGATCCCAGGGCCCTGGGACCATGACCTGAGCTGAAGGCAGACACTTAACTGACTGAGTCACCCAGGCGCTGCTAAATATATTATTATTAATTCATTTGTTCTCCTTTACTTTAAAAAATGTTAGAAATTTTAAATTACACAGGGACTTACATTTTCTTTCTATTGGACATAATGTTGTTCTGTGCTTTGGCTTTAATTAGTGAGAAAGCAGGTATGGAAATGATATAAGGGCAATATTTTAGGTACATTGTTCAATGTTATGCTGGGTTGTTTTCTGTAAGAAATTAAGAACCTGAGGGTTTCTGCTCTAATAGTCTCAATTTTGCTTTTTCCTTTAGCTAAAAGGATAAAATCTGAGTGAAGACCCATAGGCATGCTCTACTCATAAATGACAGAACAGAGGCAAAGGACAGAGTGTTCTGTCTAGTTGCAAAATGAGCAAAGAATCATGCTTCATACCCTAATTCTCAAACTCCTGCTTTAACCACAAAAATATACTAATGCTCCAAATTTGTTAAGATAAAAAATATGTTCACAAAAAAACAGAAAAAGGCTCAGATAATGAAACTTAAAATCTGACTATCTGAAATGCTAATCTGCTGAATGAAATACTGTAGTAACATCTGGTAAAGTAACCTATATTCCATTAAATGTTTTCCTGATGTCAAACCGGAACTTGTCAGTTGAATGTCAAGTATGACTACTGTCTCTCCCCTTGCTTGCAGTGATGGTCCAGGGAGCCTTTGGCTGTACTTCCTAGAACACTTTTAACTTACTCCTGCTTACACAGGGCACTGGGCAGGGTCAAAATAGTGCCAGAAGGTGAAGTAATCTCAAAATTTCAAATAATCGGTTTAATTGGTATTTTATGAAAGTTTTACATGTTATTTTGTGTCTTGAGGAATGCTTTTAACCAGGAAAATCAGTCTGCCTGGAAGTAAGAACTTCTCTTGGATGGTATCAACCAACCTTCCCCATAAAGGCTAGATAGTAAAGATTTTGGGTTTTGTGGGCCAGGCGTCTCTGCACCAACTCAACTACACTATGGTAGCCCCAAAGTAGCCACAGATAATACGTAAACACACAGGTAAGGCTGTGTTTCAACCAAACTTTCTTTACGAAAGCAGGTGGCAGGACAGGATTTGGCCTGCAGGTTTTACTTGCCCAACCCTGTCCTAGGACACCAAAGATGTTTGATCCTAAAAGCAACAACCACATATTACATTTTAGCAATAAAGGTTAAAACACTGAGTGCCACTATCACATGAAATCCAGTCCAAAGTGGTTTTATAAATCCAATATTAAGTGATTTTTATGTATATTTCCTCATTTTTCCTCTGGAACTCTCAAGGGCTGGTACTAGAGCACCTAAAAGTGAGGAAACAGATTAAGTAATTTATCCACTCCTATGCTAGCAAGTTGTGAAAGAGTATTAGAGCCAGAGATGTCTGACTCCAGGGCCCATATTCTCAACCATTCCTATCACTATACTTCATACACCTAACCCGGAAAATGACATGACTCCATCTGGACAAATAACCAAGACCTCAAACAGCCAGACTAAAGACCAATGCCTCACTGCTGTTTGTACGGACATTCACATTTTACGTCAGGATTTGGAAGACGCGTAGATCAGGTAGAGGATAGCCCTGGACACCGACTTGGCGGTCAGCGGGCAGGTTACCTGTCTCCGTCGGGACGCTCTCATCGTCCTTCTTCTCTTCGGTCTTGCTCGCAGCCCGCTCCTCCTCAGCAACCATGCTGCTCTGACTGCGTTCAGCTTGTTCTGCTGCCTCTTTCTCTCTTTCCTCCTGCCTTTTTCGAGCCTGCTCCTCTGCCTGTGCAATTTCAGCAGCAATTTTTTCCATATCCACTTCTACTTTTAAACCGCACAACTAGTAGTCAGAAAGAAAGAAAACTCTCTTAGTACTGTTCTTTTCTTACGACCTCTGAACCAGAGAAATTATTTCACGAGTGGCTTTTCTTGGTTATGAACTATATACATATATATGGGGTGGGGGGAGCGATTCTAGGTCTTGTCGTAAACTCCTGTGTCTACAGGAAGAGAAAGTTGCTGTAGTGGCCATGTACCAGCAAGTGGCTGGTGAGGCAATGCTGAAAGCACTGGATTTACATAGAAAGCTTCCAGTTCCTATTTCAAGCTACCAAACACAGGATCTACTTGTTTTAACACAAAGTGTACACTATAAGCTACATTTAATGATTAAGTCTCAATAAAATGAAACAACTCATGACTGCATGCATTTAAATTAAAACACCCAGGGATTCTAAGGACTACAGGCTAGTTAGTACATGTGTGGATACTATATGATATCTTAAACCTACTGAAATTTTGCCAGAAAATGGGAATAATTTCACAAAGCAAAGACCCTTACCATTAGAACAAAGTTCACCCTATTTGAAAGTGAACAACATTCAATAAAAACACTATTTTGGAGAAAGGAACAAAAACTAAGGAACAAGAACAAAGTCACAGTGATAACAAGTACAGTGAACACAGTGAATTAATACCCTTTTAAGTTCATTGTTAAATGAATCTGTGCTTTCCAGGAATTTCCTCTTCTTTTCCTGGTGTCGCTCCTCTATTTGAAGAAGTTCAGCTTCTAGCTTTCGCTGAAAGACATATGATTAGGCTTTATTACTACTGAATTATTTTCTTGAAAGCAAAATACATTTTTTAAATGGGCATTTCGTAATGGTCCATGCTTTCTCACAGTGTGACAAAGGTTTCTGAATTTTTAAATTAAATCACTTATTGCACAATGTGTCTAGCTAAGATTTTAAAAACACAAAATGCAGCATAGGGGAGTGACTACAATTAACAAGTACATGTTAAAGAACACTCCTTCAGGCCTGAGTAATTTCTTCAGGAAAAAACATTTAGTTAAGCAATAAAGGTTGAGAAGATATCTTAAAATTCTTAATGTGCAAACTTTCTATCACAAGAGTCTGTATTACAGTTTTAATGACAAACTTATTAAATCTCCAGGAAACCTCTACTACTTCAAGTCTCTTCCCTGAATCAGGAATAGGTTAGACTGAACACAGAAATATTTAGCTCACAGGCTGATACACAGTATAGATTCATGCCACTGGGGCTCTGTGACATAAGCCCAATTTATTTTAACAAATGCTTTGTGATTTTACCTGATGAACCATTAAGGACTGGACCTGTCGTTTGAGGACCTGCATTCTAGCTGTTGTGACAACTGACCGAACATCCGGCACCACACTCTCACTGAGGATTTCACTGATGAGGCGGTGGTTTCTCTGGAAACGGGCGGTGGCTGTATGCTTCATTGAAAAGCCATCATCATAATCTGGCATAAACAAGATGTTTGGAAATGAAGTTGCCAGCAACCATAAACAGGAGACAGTGACAATGTTAACACCTGAACACCAAGGAGCCTTGGTCTTCACTGGTCTAATAAGCCGGCCCTTCCCTGCTCAGGGAGGAGTCTGCTTCTCCCTCTCCCTCTGTACCCCGCCAATGCTCTCTCTCAAAGAAATCAACCAACCAATCAATCAATCAACCAAATCTTTAAAACAAAAACAATCACAAGGGGGCCTTAAGGGCATCATGGGAGCACTGGGGAAGTCATTTCATAAAAATCTCGAGGAGGACATAATGTGTTCACTGGCCAGGGTACTGGTTATTCTCACTCTGTCTGAGAAGGTCTTGAATGGAACACAAATGTAATAAAAACCATGTATCTTCTGGCCTGGAAATCCATCAATAGGAAGACTGCATGTTACAGCGAGACTACAATGCTGCTGAAAGGTTCACTCTCTTGGTGGTAATTTAAGGCATTTACACCTGATGACAACACAGGAACTGAGCAGTGTCTTTGTCACTGTATTACTTTAATACTAAAGTTATACAATGAAAATGCCCACTGTGGAGAAAACATTATCTCTAGCAATACTGTGTCCCAGACCACCACATACATTTTATTTCATTAAAAAAACCCATTAAAGGGCGCCTGGGTGGCTCAGGGGGTTAAAGCCTCTGCCTTCGGCTCAGGTCGTGATCTCAGGGTCCTGGGATGGAGCCCTGCATTGGGCTCTCTGCTCGGCAGGGAGCCTGCTTCCTCCTCTCTCTCTGTCTGCCTCTCTGCCTACTTGTGATCTCTGTCAAATAAATAAATAAAATCTTCAAAAAAAAAAAAAAAAGAAAAAAAGTGTTGAACTTGTGATTAAGTCTAAAAAAAACCCCATTAAAGCCCTAATGCAATTTTATAGAAAAAAAATATTTACTACCAAATTTTACTTTCAATTTTTGTCAATCTATACATGTACATAGTTTTCAGTGCATAAAGATACTATGTTGTTTTCACTCCCCCAAGTTCATATACATACGGCATGGATCTGGTTTATATGCTTATTTTTAATAGCTATGCAATAGCATTTCCTTCATTTCAACCTCTGCTTTATCACCTCCACAGTTTTGGACATATCTGCTAAAAAGCCATACTATCATTTATTTAACATAGTAACTTAAATTAACTCACTTTTAAAATAAACCTTCCTTGGGGCGCCTGGGTGGCTCAGTGGGTTAAAGCCTCTGCCTTCGGCTCAGGTCATGATCCCAGGGTCCTGGGATCGAGCCCCGCATCGGGCTCTCTGCTCAGCAAGGAGCCTGCTTCCCCTTCTCTCTCTGCCTGCCTCTCTGCCTACTTGTGATCTCTATCTGTCAAATAAATAAATAAAATCTTTAAAAATAAAATAAAATAAACCTTCCTCTTAAACAATACACATTAAAATAAAAGTTCCTGGGTACCCAGGTGGCTCAGTCGTTAAGTGTCTGCGTTTGGCTTGGGTCATGATCCCGGGATCCTGGGATCAAGTCCCACATCAGGCTCCTTGCTCAGTGGGGAGTTCCTTCTCCCTCTCCCTCTGCTCCTCTGCCCCCACTGGTGTTCCCTCTCGCTTGCTCTCTCAAATAATAAAAAATCTTTAAAAAATAAAAAAAAATTTTTTTTTTATTTTTTAAAGATTTTATTTATTCATTTGACAGAGGGAGAGATCACACAAGTAGGCAGGAAGGCAGGCAGAGAGAGAAGAGGAAGCAGGCCCTCCACGGAGCAGAGGGCCTGAAGCGGGGCTCAATCCAAAGACCCTAAAATCATGACCCACTGAGCCACTCAGGCACCCTAAAAAATAAAAATTTTTAAAAATTTAAAAAATTAAGAAAAAGTTCCTCTCTGAACCACCTAATCATCTTAGTGTCCCACCAGAGGTGGAGGGACCACACTTTAGGAAACTTTGCTTGAGGCCCAAATTGTACTGCTGTGTCCCAGTTTAGCACCTCCCTTATTATTTGGTAATTAAGTAGTTCCCCAAATGCTCATCATCATAAACACCACAGCTACAAACTGTTGTACAAACTACTTTTTGTCTCCTTTCAAGTAATTTCTTTAATGTATTTCTGAAATTAAAATTACTGGAATATAGGATACCATTAAAAAAAATTCTGGGGGTGCCTGGGTGGCTCCAGCTCAGGTCATGATCTCAGGGTCCTAGGATTGAGCCCTATATTGGGCTCTCTGCTCAGCAGGGAGCCTGCTTCCTCCTCTCTCTCTGCCTGCCTGTCTGCCTACTTGTGATCTCTCTCTCTCTGTCAAACAAATACAATAATTTTTAATAAAAAGAAATTGTGACCTTATTTTTTTAAGTTTTTCATATTCACACTTAAGATTACACATGGTATATTCATGCTATCTCTATCTGAACTGTATATACTTTTTTTTTGCTTTCTTCTTTCATTTATATGGTTCTAGTGTTGAACTCTGGTAGGGGAAAAAAGTCTTAGCAATCTGGGTTTGTCTTTCCTTACCCTTAGAATTCTGACTTTTGGGGGGTAGGCTTATATTTTCTAGTTATTTTCAAATTCACCAGCTCTTCATTTTACCTCATTTTCTAAAATGTCCTTTAAAAAACCTTTCACTGTCTTATGTGGAAGCTGCATAAGCCTTTTCTAGAATAGCAGCAGGCAGCCACTATGCTCACAGTCCTTCTCTTGGACTGATGCTAACTCCCCCCTCGCAAATTTCCTCTTCTGCTATTTCCGAGGCATAAAGTCCAAGGTCTGAAGTCACTCTTATCCTGGCATCTTCATTTTCACCTATCCTTTCTTACCAGCAGCTTTCAGTTCTTACCTTAAACTTTCTAAAACATAATGGGCTGAAGTCTACGGAACAGAGAAGAGGATGTTTTTCTGAAAACTGTTCCTGAGTCAATCTCTGAAGTCCTGCTCAGTTCACTGTCCCCTCTCACCTAAAGAAAACTTTTAACTGCTTCTACTCGTGGCTTCCGTGTTGCTAATCTTTGTTGATACTCTTCTACTCATCTCTCATCCTTCCAGTTTTTCGTAGACTGGATCTTCTTTTCTATTTGTTAGTTCTGTATGTTTTTCTTGCATTAATCATCCAATCTGAGTAATTCTGGCCTGTTTGCTAGCATGTCCTTAACACTCAGTATGGTTTCTAATTCATATTCTATTATTATTTACATTATTCTTGTCTCTTCTGTATTTATGAGAGTATTTGTCAATATCCTAGTCCATTCTTTTTAAAAACATATTTCCTCCCTCTCCTATGGGGTACATGTTTATTCATGTTTTTAGTGGCATTATTGCTTCCTTTCTCCACAGTATCTTTCAAGTTCTTACAAGCCTTCTCTTTATACCCCTACTCTGAAATGGGGTCTTCTTTTCTTAATGTTTTGTTGCTTGCAGCTGGAGCCTCTAGCTTTTTCCACATCATAGCAGCACATGAGAAAATGTGATTTATACAGCAGGCGTGACTCATAGAGGAATATGGTCCCTGATGCAGGGGGGTAGTTCTGAGGCTCCTTGCAGCTTCAGACCCTGCCTGGCTGCAGAGACCAAGGATGTAATCTGTATACCTGCAAACGAGTCATGGAAAGCCAATCAGGAAGCTCTGCTGTTTGTGTGTACATACATTTGTGTGTGTGTATAAAGTGTGCATGTGTGCACCCTCATGTGTTATCACAGGCCATGCTGGATTTCTGAATTAACTGGAAAACAATTTCACAATGCTTCTCCCCACTCATTAACTTTCTCCCTGGAGAGCCTTTAATTCAAGAAGTTTAAGGAATCAATAGGAAAACAGGATGTTAACCAGAAAGCATGAACTTTTTAAAAGCAGTTGAGCAAAATTCTGATTGTGACTCAAAAGCCTTTCCTGCATTCTGAGCATAAAGATTCTGATAAACAATAAATAGGTTTTGCTATTTTCTACACCAACAAGGATGTATCTTTTTTTTAATGGAAACGTCACATGCAGATCTTAAGATTAAGTAATCAAAATATTGAAATGGCACTTATATGCTTTGTTTTCCATTTAGGTAGGACATTAACTTGGTGATTGCTTGTATTTTAAGTTCTTGGAGAACGCATAAACAAAACCCCATTTTTGTTTTTTTTTTACCGTCTGGATCTTCAGCAGGCTGGATGCTCATGTACGGCTCTCCTTTCTCCATGCGAGACTGTCTCTGTCGACTTTCTTCCTCTAAAGCAGCTTCTGCACGACTTTTTGCATTTATGTAAGCAAGGTATGCGGGGGAATTATGATAGGCCTTCATAGATTCATTGTACTCTATCTGAAATTCAAATATTTTTCAGTTTTGTAATTAACATATTACAGGTTATATGGATAGCTTTATCTCATTAGAATATCAAAAGGCAGAATTATCTCCTTTATACAGACAAGGAATCTGAAGCCTAGAGAAAGTGACTTGACCCAGCAGAGACAGTACAGCCTCAGCTGATTAGATCTTTTGTTTCTTTCACAAAGAACAAGCGAATGTTTATGCATTTTATATAGTCTCCACCCCACTGAGGTCCCCATTCTACCTTTTCTGCTTCGTATTCGTTTAAATATTCTTGTTTTTCTTCATCAGTGAGATCTCGCCACATGCCACCAATAATCTTGCCAATCTCCCACAACTTTAGGTCAGGGTTGGAAGCTTTAACTTGGTCCCAGACCTTAAAAATGAAACATGAAATTTCAGTATGGATGCCTAAAAATACAGAACTTTAAAAATACTTTTAATAGAGAAACTTTTAAACATAAACAAAGGCAGAAGGAATAGTATCAAATCCCCATGTTCTCATCAGCCCACTGCAACAATTATCAATAGCTGGCCAATCTCATTTCTTTTGCTGGATTAATCCATGGCAGATCTCAAGACATCTCCAATCACTGGGGTGTTAAGATGAGATAACCCAATAACACAGTCTCTGTCTCTCTAAAAGTTCACAGAATTTAGAAGGAAAGTGGTTAATCTGCATAACACAACAGACCATATCATCAAATACATGTATAATAAGTGTGATCCCAAATTTTTAAATAGTGGTGAAAACAGCTCAAAGCCCTTACTATTAATAAAGATATTGGCTCTCTTTGTTACTTTAAGAGACTATAGGTTCATCACCAAACTAAACCGCAAGGGAAAATTCAAAAGTGTAAAGAAAATGAAAATCACCATGAGCTTACTCTGTAGAGATAACCACTGCTTTCTAGGCTTTTTTCTTCTTCAAACTAACACACTGTTGCTATTGTTTTTATACAAAATAAGATAATATATGTAGTTCTATATGCCTTTTTTCACCTCACATTTTTCTCATGTCACTGAATTTCTCCAAAGGGCTACGTAACACTGTCTAATGGACTTAAATGGTTTTTTTAATCATGTTCTTCTTGCTGGATTTTAGTTTCAGAATTCTGAAATCAGAACCAAGTTCTTTAAAAACTGCAATTCCTCATCCTTTCCTCTGACTATACACAGAAACCCTGGCTATGCCATTATGAAATCTGATGTAAAGCGAAGCAGCAAAGAGAACAGTCCTTCCTCCCTCTGGCTCCTGGCACCTACCTTTCTGCTGTACCTCATGTAGGGCATCAGCGGCTTATCTGGTGGCTTTGGGGGTTTTGGAATCGTAATACCAGAGGATGCCTACAAAAGAGTTAAATACATTCATTATTCAACTGCAAGTAATTCACCAGCAAAACGAAAAGAGAGTCCCTTAAAAATTTCTAATGCGCCTTTCTTCTACTCGTCCATGGATACAAGATTCTTATATTTTCTCCACTGAAAATAGCTATCACTGCAAATTCAGAAATATTCACATCAAAAGAAAATAAAGAAAATGACTTTAGGTACATTATTTTAAAATATTTTACTCGGCAGATTTTTGCTACTGCTTTGACAACCTGGCTGTAAGAACAAATAAAGTATTACATAATAATCCATACACTGAAAATATATGGTTACATATCACATGTTCCATGTTTAGGACATAACCTAGCACCCTTTAATTGTGCTTAATTTACCATTACACATACAGTCAACACTTGATTATCTGCTGGAGTCTAGGCTCCTTCAGCACTTACCACTCTCACACTGTCTGCAGGGATTTTTGTGTCTACTTGTACTATTCCAGGAATGCACGACACCCCTACATAAACAACACCCCTACAAAAACTACCTTCTAGGTTCAAAACAGAAAACAAAATACCTTATTTCCTTTATCAGGACTAGAGATTTTATTTTTCTTAAGGTTCTAGGTCCATATCTAGTGGCTTTCTATAAAGGGGATCAAGAATTATAAACTAAAGTCATGCCTTTTCTTGTCCTCAGTCCTAATAATAAAGTGGGAGTGGATGAGTTTACCCAGGGGCAGAGAAATTGCAGCCCAATTGGGTTATTTTTGAGGCCTTATACTGATTAAAAATTTTGGTTTAGTGGGGAGAAAAAAAATGAAAACACAAGCAGGAGGGAAAACTAAAAATATTTTTTAAAAAGGTAAAGAAAAAAGTGGAATAGAGGGAAAACAAAGGCGAAGAAAAAGATGAGAGACCGGTTCTTTCTGTGGAATAACAGCTAGGTAAATGAGAGCAGGCAGCGTCTAGTGGGCGCCCCAGATAACTGCGGTCCACAAGCGTCTATTTCTGAACTTAGTTTCAGCTTAACATATATGACTACCATTGATCAAGGACCCAGAATAAATTCATCATGGCTGAATCACATTTATTTCCCCCCAGTTTCTAGGAGACAACGGATATTGATTCTTCTTGACGGGCTAGAGGGAAGAGGTGTTGGCTTCGCTCTAATTATCAAAGGACAGGGACTGGCAAATCCTCATAAGGAGACTAAGAGATATTTGGATCCCTTGCCCTTCAGTTGCCCAAATTCCTCCTTTCTGGGTTGGGACACCAATTATAACCTTATTTTTTAATCCACACTAATCTCTGAGATTAGTGTGTCTGCCCAATTCCACTGCTTTCAAACAATGCTTCCTCCTCCTAGGGTGAGGGTCTTTCTCCATCCCTACATATTTTGAGTAACTCTGCTTCTTCTTACATGAGATTGTTAGAAAGCAGATCACCTTTGAAACAGTATTTCCTCTCGTCTTTCCACTCCTCCCATACATTCATGCCATACCTCATGCTGGTGCCCATGCAGACAGACCCTGGTTTTTTTTTAAGCCAGCATTGGGCAATGCCGTGAGGTAAGCCAGAAGGGATAGACACTGTCAACAGCAATCATATGAACCTCCTATAAGCCAAGACAAGTTCAGTCTCCAGGTCTGTAGCTCTTTCAAGGAGGGGTAAGGGAACTCCTATGAGGCTAACTTTACTTTACATCATAGGTTCAGAGCAAGATACACAAAGGTCTGATTTTTCATATGTAAAGCTACTAGAAAGCATTTCTAATTTATATCCAACACAAACCTTCAGAATTCCATGAAGTCGGTTACAAATAAAGTTGGAATTGTGCCAATAATTGAAGTTGGTATATCACCACTAACAAATTTTCTTTAAAGAGATAAAGAACTCTAAAATGTCTATGTTTTAAATATATTGACTTAAAACACTTCAAAAACAAATCATAGTAATATAAGCTCTACTTTTCAAAGAATATTTTCATTTGAATGAAACAAGGCTCTATTTCATTGATTAGGCAATTTATAAATACAAACCAAACCAAACCAAACCCAAACAATAACTGCAAAGTTAAAATTTAGCTGGTTTTCAGGACACTAAAGATTTTTATGTCTAAACATTCTTAATTTATTTATCATCTTAGCAGACATCTTTCTACCATGTTTTAAACATTACTCTTTACAAAAAAAAAAAAAAAGGCAATTTGCCCTCAAGACACTTTAACCTTATTTTGATGAGAGTCCATCAGAAACAACCCCTGCTTTCCTGTACTCCTCTGACTTGAGGAGTGAGAGCTGCTGGGCCCCTGACTAAATGGCCACGTGGTTACACCTTTGGAGGGAATGTTTCCTTTCTTAGCAGTTTCTTTCCTTGTTTCTATCAGGAAAGCTACCTCTAATAGCAAATGTCCCTCTTTATAATTTTCTGCTTCTACCTGGCAATGAGTTGGGGGAACGTAAAAACTATGCTTAGCTAAGTTAAAACTGTGCTTATATAACAGTAATTCCTGGAATCGCCTATGCATAAAGATCATGATTCTGTGAAATTTATTTTGGCCACTCAAGAGATTTTGTTGTTGTTTCTTCTAATTCTTCCTTTTCTCTGGTAGAGTTTTCTTCTAGAATGGACTTTCCAATTAGCACAAAAATAAGCCATTTTTAACATCTCAAACTGTTTTCACACCTGTACTTAGGAGAATGTTAACCACCATCTGAGAGGACTAGGAATGAATTCCATCTCATGGCTATCACAGGCACTCCAAAAGTTTCAACACGCTGTAAAAAGTCTCACAACTATTCAAGTGTACTAGAGTCCTGAGGGAAACCAGATGTTCTACAGAGCCTATCAGAAGCTACCAGATAGGGTTTCAGACTCATTCTTTCAAATCGCTGACTTAAGGCTATTTGCAAACAGTGATACCCTATAAGGAGCCTAAAAGAATAAAAAAAGGTAACACATTATCGGGGTCATCTTAAAATAAAATACTTCTATAATGGTCAAAATCACATCCTTTAAGTCCTAACAAAGCTTCAGTTAGATATATTAAAAAAAGTTGTGTAAAACTTTAGGCAAAACTAATTTTCTTAGACAGCAATTCAGTGACCTAAAAGTTGAAGGGGCTGGGATTAAGAGAGGCTAAAAGCCTTCAGTTTCTAGGCCCCTTCAGGTTAAGTCTAGACAGCAGTTTGATTACACTTCAGTCTGGTGCTGAGGACAATAATACCAAAAAAACTAACACAAAGAACCCAAATGCCAAATATTCCATGCTCAACGACCCTCCTGTACTAATCCATCCCAAAGCTAGAGCCAACTCCAAAAGCTAGGTTCGAACATCCCCAAGAGGAAATGAGGAGGAACAGGTAATTGACTCTAGCCCTGAGACAGTGGATGACCTTTCCTTTTCCTACTGAATGATCTCTATTAACAGAGAATTCCCACAGATACATCCAAGTTAGGAACAAAATGCTTATACAAACTGAAACACAAATGATTCTAATAATACAGTTATCACCATTTCTATTCCATTCATGTAGATAATCAAGAGCTGACTGTATAGAGCTATTAAAATGTAATCATTCTCTTGTTCACTCCTCATGAATAATTTTCTGCATTAACATGAATGATCCAAAATTGACTCTGCTCCTTGTTTAAATTAAAATGTTCTTTATCATTGGATAACCTTGCCCCCCATAACACTTGTGAAACACATTTAGGCCAGGGAAAACACATACCGATGTACATAAAAATTGTATGCATTGTGAAATGCATACATACACACACTTTGTCAAAATTCTTTTCAGATACCATGAAATATGCATGGCACATAAAACTTGATATGCTTATGAAGTACAAATTATGCAGAAACAATGAAAAATTTAGACAAACAAAACCTATCAAGCTAAGCAATATGCTTACCAAGATAGACATATAGTTTGATAGTTACAAGCTTTTTGCTCTAGCTTGACTACAGGGTGAGAGGGCTCTTTTGAAGTCACATTAATTATTTATGAATATAGCAAACAAAAACCAAGTATTAAAAAGTTTACAGCCATTCTGGGTTGTATAAATTCTCACCAATGCCACATTCCAACATATGTAGGTATTTGGCTTTTGGATTTATTTTTATTTACTTTTGGTAAATCATTTTTACATTTATTTCTTAGCTACTTAAGCTTCCTTGAATGCAGTTTAAGATGATTCTAAAATAGATATCTGAAATATATCACTCAATTTTGGGTGTCTTAGGTTGATCATTTAAATGAAACATCCTCAGTTTCAGAAATTATACCCCTCTCCTACAGATTATAAGTACACTTTTAGTTGTTGGTATCAAGTCTGGCATGTCAAATTAATTTCATTCAACTTGCATCCTGCAATTCTTTGAAGTTATATTAAATCTCTTTTTAACTGGAGAGAAATGAATCTCAGGAAGTTGAATATTAAATCCAAAAGACAAATAATTATGTGTAGCAGTTCAAACTGGTAGGCCAGCCGAAAAAAGCCCAGGTCCGTAAGCTGGGCTTTTACTCAGAAACTAAGTTCTTGAGCCTGATGCCAATTACCTTAAATGAAAGATACTCTTTATCTCAAAAAGGGTATTTTAACCATAAGAAACTCTAGGTTTATCTACATATAGTATAAGCAGTAAGTGCCCAGGGCTTTAGCTCACCAACCACCAAACAGAATGGATTCTTCTTTTCTTCTACATACATATCCAGATTTCACTGTTCTTTTGTTTTTTGTTTTTGTTTTTTTTTTTTCCCAGTTTAAGATCGTACAATGAATGTTTAAAATAGTCAAAAAGCCAGGTTAAAAAAATTTTTTTTTAAATGGCTGTGCTGCTGATTCAAAAGGACCTAACTCTGGAGGCATTTCTGGTCAAATCCAGTTGTTTGCCGGATGCTGTAATAGTTGATTCTCCTACCGTGACCCGGCTGTTGGTGCCCGGGTTCCCTCCCAGCCTGTAGTTGTTGTAGGCGAGATGACTGTATGGATTGTATCCCACAAACCCTGGTGTGCTGGGCATTTGCTGATGGAAACAAATGAGACAAAAACACGAATGAGAAATGAGCTCAAACGAGGAAAACACAGAAATGAAAAATGATCTGCATATGGCATGCAAAAGCAACCTGAATTTAAACAAGCAATGATGTGTTGTAACTGTTCTTTATCTTTCATTGGGAAACCAGTCTGCAAGTGGTTTTTTTGTTTTTTGTTTTTTTTCCCTTTCTTCTCTTTCTTTCTCTTTACAGGGGCAAGTCGTGTTTATCGTCAGCGTGAGTGTGTGTGCTTGTTTTTTCAGAATAAGCAATATACTGAAGTGTCTCAAACACTCCAGATTACTTTATGGTCAAGAATATGATATAACAACTTAGCAACAGGTGTCTGAGATAGGAAGGCCTGACATGTGATCAACTAGAAGTCTGAAACACTTTACATGCAAAACAAAATGTGATTTACTTGACAGTTATGCAGATGCCACCAATGTATTTATCTACTAAGAACAAATAAAAACAAGAAATGGATTGTGTCAGAGACAATTTTAAATCCTTCTATATAATGTGAAAAATGAAAAGGTACTCAAATCAGGAAGTCAGAGTAGTCAGTAGAAAAGAACTTATGTGGGATTCAATGGGTGTCACATACATGATTTCAAAACAAAGACTTGTAAGAAATGCATGGATTTCATTCAGGGGTGCTATCTGATCTTTTAAACCCAGTCATTCTTTTTTTTTAGGCTTTCTCTTCCATCTCTTCTTTGATCCATCTTCCATAGGTCAATCATGAACACTTTCTGCCATTTAATTTTAATGTGAACTACTTTCCTAGTTTACAGACTTGAACTTCATTTTTTCATCTAGTTTCAATACCTTTGATCCTTTCAAAACACAACTGCTCATTGCAGCAATGGAATTATTGGTTTCATGAATTATGTGTTGATGTAATCAAAAATGGGCTCTTAATATAGCAGTGCCCTCATGGTTAATACAATGACATCTAATGTTCATGAGAATAAAGGTATAATGCATAAAAAGGATATATATAGCGAAGAGAAACCAAAAGTAGGGAATTTTATCTAATGAAACTCAACCAAAACAACTAATTTAATTTTAACATGCAATTAACAATATGAGCCCTCAATTGTAGAATGTAAAATACACTTAACACATCCCAACTAAGCTGTGGCTGTTATGAACACAATTTTCTACAACATGCCGCTGCACATATCCTTAGTGTCCAAAAGAAAGATATTCAGGCTGATATTACATTTGAAACTCTTTAGGAAAAGAGAACAACTGATCAATTCTAGTCTGTATAGTTATAAAAGACGCAAATTAGGCATATTTACGTAGGCAAAACACAGATGAAGTATCAAAGGCACAAGAGAAGTGTATATTACTTGGAGTGGTACATTGGGTGGTGGTGGTGGTGGTGGTGATGGTAGAATGGAAAAAAAAAAAAAAGGAAGGAAGATAATTCATTTGATATCCATTCTGTTGGCTGTCCTAATCCCTAGTCTTCTTTATTTTATGTGTCAATGTGAAATTACAATAGTACAGAAATAGGACTAAAGAAAGGCCAAAAAAAAAAAATCCCTTTCTACATTTGAGAAGTCATAAGGGGACACTTGGTTTTTGAGCTATTTTTATTATCCCAAAAAATCAAGTTTGTCTTCCAGAGATTATACACTGTCAGAGGCAGTATATACGTCAAAATGACATCTTCAAAGGTTGCATAAAGAATGAAAATCACTGTTCAACATTATGAGGCAATAATGTAATAAAGTTACGGGAATTAAAAAAAAAATCAAAACTAAAACATTACAATTATACCATTTCCAAAATTGAAGTACATGGTTAGCTCTTTGAGGTCAGGAATCTCAACTGTTCAACTCCACCTGTATAGCCACTAGCAGAGGGCCAAGGAGATGGTCATTAAGAAATGTTCTTTGATTTAAGAAAGAAAACAAACCAAACACAGGACTTTAAGATCTACTGGAAGTAACTTTAGAAACTATATGTTACTATGTTACATAAGTTGAAATGAGAACATGAGATACAGTATCTCTTTTAAGAAGTATCTTACTAAGAGAAACAAATTGTTGATAAAGGTAACTAAAGCATACATCTGAGGATTAGTAAGTAAGAGCAGTCATCTAGTGGAGAAAAAAAATTACACAAGGACCTAATTAGTAAGCTAGCCTGCAATTTTGGGGATAAGGGGTCAGGAAGGAGGGCTAACAGCTATTAAAGAACTGCTTTTGTAGGCCATGGTCAATGTTAACAGTGTTTTTTTAAAGACAAAAAAAAAAAAAAAAAAAAAAGAAAACCCAAAAAACAACAAGGAATCCGTTTCAGCAAGGCCTGAATAGTTCCTGTTAGATTTGTTTTGTGGATTGGATGGTTATTTTACATGCTGTCCAAGCTGGGCCAGAACTTGCTTGATGAAAAACCTAGTTCACAAGTATTATTTAGAAACTTGAAAACATATTCAATAGGCAGGATCTGACCCACAGATAATGAAATCCTTACTTAAACAGCTTGAAAAATAAAAATTTACAATGAGTGTTATTATGGTACTGGATGCTTTACTGTTTAATATGAAAATTATATATAAACAAGGAGAGAAAGTGTAACCAGTTGAAGGTTAGGTTTAAAAATAATAACAAATGCCAGATTGAGCATTCACTCAATATCAACTTTTAAGACTCTTATAGAGATTAACTAGAAAGAGATGTTAAGCTTATCATTTATTTCCCATTTAAAAAAGAGAACTGAGCAGAGGAGGTTGGAATTTCAGCAGTATGTTTCTTTAAATGTTGGGATCGGTTCAAGGTAAGATGCAGAGAGTTATTTTATTTAGTAGGAAGTGCTGTTTTTTGGCTGAATTTTTCATCCTGTTGCTGTGATGATTGAGTGACTGTCACTGGAAGACATCTGGGTTTTTGTATCAAGGCCAGACTTGGCTATTACATTAACAAGAAAATTAAAACTTACTGTTGCAGGAGCTGGGGTGGGAGGTGGGGCATAAGATGGTCTTTCTGTTTGAAAGAAAATAAATAACTTCTTGTAAACAACTGAGATATAATACTATGCAACAAAACTACCAATGGTCCTGTTTTGAAGAAAAAAAAATGAGAGTATTTTGGAATTCCCATTTGCTAGGGCATTAGTCTCTTATTAATAGATAAATATAAAAAATGAAACTTACTTGACATTTTGGAAGATTAAGTTCTCAGTTCCTTAAGAATGAATCTGAGACACTAAAATAAAAAAAAAGAAAAAAAAAAGAAAAAAAAAGAGAATCAAAACTCAGCAAGCATAAGAGATGTTTTCCTAAAGAATAGGGTAGTTTAATTGGTATTTCTTAGTAAAATTACACTATCTTCTAGTAATCAAATCCTTTGCATATTTTACTAAATCTTATAGGTCATTTGGATCATCAGAATTAAACGACTAAAACAAATTACTGGGGATATTAAAAGTAATATTAGACGTGTACTTTCAAGTTTTTTCTTGCCACCTCCTTCATGGAAAACATTCTGCTAATGCCATGTAAACATTTAAACTGATAAAAATATAATGACAATAGAATGTGATGTATTAACAGGGCCCACCCCAACAAGGCCTACCAGATACTAACGGCTCACTGATCAACAGCAGCTCTACCTTCCTCTTAGAGTAACAAGTTCTATTAAAACAAGCCAGCATTTTATTTCTGGAGGCAGTGCAAAAGGTAACTGGTTGATAAAGAGCTTCACATTCTCTTAAAGTGGTAAATAGCTTTGTATCTCCTGGGAATAACTTCTGAGCCTCTACCTGAAAAATTCATTAACCCTTCACAGTCCATTTCAAAATATATATCTCAAGGGAGATTTCGTGATAAATTACTTGGGGAGAACAAATTGCTTCCTTCTCTGTACTCCTATCCAATTCACCTAAATCTATAATATTGTTCATTACATTGTATTATACCTGTTAATATGGCTAAATTGTAGAACAGAGGCCATCTCATTCATTATCGCAGTCCCAGCACCTAGCTCAATGCTTACATTTGGTCCTAGTATTACCAGCTCTGAACAAGAACATAAAGGCATGAGCTTGTTTCTTACATCAATATACATCACACACAATGTGTACAAAAAGACAAACATTTTAGAAAAAGAGCAAATAACTTCTATGACTACTGGAGTACTTTCATCAAACATTACGTGAAACAAGCATGATGCTTTTGCTTCTCTTCTACATTTTAAGGGAAGTCCCTGGAATAGAAGGAATCAGAGGACTGTGTGGAAAGAAGTATTTTTTGAACAGCCCAACCTGGGTCTCTCCCTCTTTCGGTAAGAACCGGGCAGAAACCATGGACTCGGGTGATCTCCTTCCTGCTCAACATGGGGGTGGGGGTGTGCTGTCAACAACAAGTAGGCCTCGCTGTGAGAAGCGCTGATAATAACTGCCAAAGCTCCCCGGTACATCACACTATTGTTAAGACTTCAAAATTACTGCTGTCGTCTGCTACGATAAAATTCTAAGGGTGGGCTTGTACATTCGTCTGCCACTGGACCCATCCCTGGCGCCTGGCATAAAATACTAGATACTTGTTGAAGACTTTCTACGGGGCGGGCTTATCACTTATCTCGGTTCAGGGTCGCAACTACCCTTCGAGATATGTATGGATATATCCGTACTTTACACAAGAAAAATGGGAGCCTCGGCGGCGAGTTTAAGTAACTTGTCTAAAGCCACACAGCCAGGAAGTGCCAGAGCTGGGTTTCAAACCCAGGCCAGACTGTTTCCGAGCTTTCGCTCTCCGCTCTCCACTCGTAGCCACACCGAGTGTCCTCGGTCGCTGCCGAACCAAAGGGAAACCACCTTCCTGGGGGGGTGGGGGGGGGGAGGAGAGGGGGATGGACCACGGACTTGGCTTGCCCCAAGGGGTTCCCCTGAGGTCGCTTCCTTCAGGTTGTGGTGCTGAATGCACGTCACTAACAACTCCACTAAAGAGGAATGCATGGGTGCCCTGACCCATGTCGCGGGGTTAGTGGAAGGGGCAAATCTTGCCGCCGGGGAGGGGCCCCAGACGGGACTCCCTCCCGAACCCCGCTCCGCTAGGCCTCAAGGAGGCCGCAACCGACCCCCAGCTCTGGGCCCGCGGCCCAGCCTGAACCCCAGCAGCCCCCGGGAACTCGAGGTCCAGTCAAGCCGGGACACCGCGACTCGCTACCCTCCCGACCCGCTCGGGCCCAGTCGGAAGCACTCACCCGCGGGCAGAAAAAGCGCCCGCAGCTCCGGCCTCGTTTCCCTTTGTCCCGCGCACGCCCCGCCCCTCGCGTCCGGAGCGTCCGCACTCGCACTTTCCACACTCTTCTTAATTGCTTTCCAGCCCTTCCCCCGACTCTTTTTGAAAAAATAAAGCTCCAGGTGAGGATGCGGTGATGCTCCGTCCGGTCAGGGATTTTTTTCAGATCCCACACGTTCTACAAAACCCCACGAATGTGGGCACGCTCCAGGCCGGGCGCCGATTCGTCACGGCGGAGTGGGCGGAGGGGCCCGGCGGCGGGAGAGGCCCGAACGGCCGCCGCGCGGGGCCGGAGCGGCTGCAGGTGGCGTGGCGGCAGGCGCTGGCCTCGGCTTCCACGCGCGGGGCCGGAAGACAGCGGGGTCTCTCCGGGTGGAGGAGCTCGGAACCACTGCGGCCGCGGCGGCCGGGCCTCCGCTGCGCCGGCGGGTGGTGGTGGTTTTTTCCGGGTTCTTCCTTGTTCTTTCAGTCGGTGAAAGAGTCTATACTTCAGCAAGCGAAGGATGGAGGCGAGGGCGACCGGGTTCGCGCAGTTTCCGTTCCCACGCGCGCCTCGCGGGGCTTCCTGCCTTAACGGCCAGGCGTGAACCCTTGACCAAAAGCAACACGGACCTTTTTAGTTTTTCCAAGCGCGCGTGTGTTTTAAGTGCCAGGTTTCTGAGCCGGGGCCCAGAGATGGAAATCCCCTCGGCCAAGGCTGTGCGCCCTTGCCGCGCGGGGAGTGCCACTCGTCTCTGCCCAGCGCTGCCCTGGCTCATCCCCACTTTCAGCTTCTCTGTCCTTCCGGATCCTGCTCAGATTCTCACAGTGGTGCCCTCCTGGAACTTCCCCCCATAGTCCTTCCTCTGAACTCCCACGGTTCTTTGGTAACTTCACTGTACTCTATACCTGATCTATTGTATTGAACTGCGTTTGTCATCTCCCGTGCATTACAGCGCATTACAGGACATTTCAAGACCCATTACAGTGGGTCTTGAAAGAAAAGGTTCAGTTACTCTGCAATGGCCATCTTTCTATTGCTTAGAAAGCAGTTCTACTTAGGGCTTGATTCATTGTCAGATGGTCAGTAAATGGGAACAGAGACAGGTTTCTAGTCTAGTCTAGTCTAGTCTAGTCCAAGGTTCTTCTCACTAAATCATGAGTACATTGGTTTACCAGTACTACCCCTTTCCTTGGCTGTATAAACACCTGGCCTGTGCTGTGGGCCACTGAGAAGGGAGAAGGATCTGTAATTTTTTAAAAACACTGTTGACATTTGGTGACTGTTTGGATTCTTGGGCTGCTCTTAGGTGCTTTTCTGTGTGCCAGCAGGGACCAGGGCATCTCCAGAAGTCTGCACAGCCAGGCATAAGTGACATTTTCTGTAATTCTGCTTCCAGTATTTTTATACTCATAAGTAGGGGTTGGTGAAATTGAAGGGGAAGACTGAAAGAGAGGTCATCAAAGGGTAATAGGTAGTCTGAGTTGTACTTGAGTTAATATACAGTTGACCTTGAACGGGGGGAATAGGTGGGGTGGGTTGGGGACCTCCCCTGATTGAAAATCCAGCTGTAACTTTTGATGTCCCCCAAACTTACCTACTAATAGTCTACTTTTGATTGGAAGCTTTACTGATAACATAAGTGGTAGGTTAGCACATATTTGGTACCTTAGATGTATTATGTACTGTGTTCTTACAGTAATACCTAACTTTGTCTTAAAATTTCTTTGGCATTTCTAGGCTATACAGTTCCTCTGCATTTTCGAATTGTTGCAGATCTCCAAAAAAAATTTCCCAGTGTATTTATTGGGGGAAAAAAATCCATGTGCAAGTGGACCTGCACAGTTCAAACCCATGTTGTTCAAGGGTCAACTGTACTTGAAATTGCATTTTTAGTATAAAAGCATCTGAGACCTATAAAAGACTAATGTAAGATACATGGAGCTTCAGCAAGGATCTCAGTACCTTCTTTCTCTCGTCTTGTCCAGCACCTCCCGCCTGGGTTCTTCCCTGCACTTGGGGTTATGGTGGGGGATTGGGCAAGTGCAATGCTGGGGCAGGTGTTCCATTGTGTCATCTCCAGGCAGTCCTCAGCAGGTGCTAGATGTTACACTGTAGTGAGAAAGAGATGGCACAAAAATGGTGGAAAAAGAAAGGAGGGGAGCTGAGTGTGACAGGGGCACTGATGCACTTTCCCACCTCCTCATCTTTACTTAAATGCCATCTTCTCAGCGGGTCTTCTCAAACCTTTTTAGAATTACAGCTCATTTTCCAGCTCTCTCCATGGTCTTTGCTTCATTTTTCTCCTATAGCTCCTATCATCACCTAACATACTATATTTGTTATAGATTTTATTTTGTTGTCTTTTTCTTCTCATCAGAATAAAGGCTTCTTGAGGGTGGGGACTTTTCACATCTGGAACAGTATATGGTACGTCCAGGTGCTCAGTATTTGCGGAATGAATCAATGGGTATCTCATTTTCTCTGCTTGGCTCTTTTCCCACTCCCAGAGAGTTGTAAAATTAAGAAAGGAAGAGTACAGACAAAATATAATGGGGAAAAAGTCTGTTCCCTAGTCCTGAAGAAATTAAGACTGAAGAGAAAAATATTCAGCAAGACAGACTCTGTTTACACTGAGTTGTGGTGTCACGCGCCCCCCCCCCCCCCCCCCCCCCCGCAAGCGAACTCAGGTATGATCTTGTATGTACTGGGGTATTTATGGGAATGAGAGGACAGACTTTTGGAATGGTGGTTATTCCTAGAAAATATGAGATGCATCATTAATTATGACTATTTAAACTATTATAACTATAAAGGTTGTTAGGAGCCCTCATAGAAGCCTAGTCTTAGGCCCAAGTAGTTTAGTTTTCTTTCTGGCAGCAAGACCCAGAAACTTGGCCTGCTTTTCTCTCTGACACTTACCTGTACTTTTCTGAGGTTCTTCCTCCCCCCCCCCCCAAACAGGGAAGCCAGAACTAGTGAGTGATTAAGTTGAATTTAAGCCCAGGTCTCTTTGATTTCTTTCCATAGTACTGTGGGAAAAAGCTGAGGAAGGAGACAGAATGTGGGGTAGAAAGAGAACCGTGGCTCAAAAGGAAGAAGGAAAAGGAGAAATGGGAGACAACGAGGAAAATCCTGCAGTCCTTGGATACTTAGGTAGTCCATGACTAAGCCCTAAAATTCTGTACAATGTTTTGTGCTTCTCCTGCTGCCTCGCTCCCCACCCAAGCTAGATGGTTAGTAGTTCAACAGATTTTTCAGAGATCTGTGACAGCAAAAAGATTTTGAACCAACCACTGAACCATGTAGTTTGTAGTATTTTTTTTTTAAAGATTTTATTTATTTATTTGACAGAGAGAAATCACAAGTAGACAGAGAGGCAGGCAGAGAGAGAAAGAGAGGGAAGCAGGCTCCCTGCTTAGCAGAGAGCCCGATGCGGGACTCGATCCCAGGACCCTGAGATCATGACCTGAGCCAAAGGCAGCGGCTTAACCCACTGAGCCACCCAGGTGCCCCGTTTGTAGTATTTTTAATGAAGCTATTTTAAATGGATTTTTTTTTCTTTTCTTTTTCTTTTTTTTTTTTTACTTTTTATTTTTTAAGATTTGTTCATTTATTTGAGAGAGAGATATTGAGCAGGAGGAGCAGAGGGAGAAGAGAGAATTTCAAGCAGACTCTGTGCTAAGCACAGAGCTTGAGGCTGGGCTCCATCCCAGGACTCCGAGATCATGACCTGAGCTGAAATCAGAAGTTAAACACTTAGCTCACTGCACCAACTAAGTGCCCCTTAAATGGATTTTTTTCCCCCTTAAAATAAGGAAAGGGATGAGAGCGTTCTCCCTGGGCCAAATAGCTTATAAAAGCCTGGTTATAGGCAAAAGGGTGAAATAGGTTAATTTTCTCAGCTGTGTCTGTGAAAGCAGAAGTCATGGGTATTCAGTTTCTATCGCTAGAAATATTTGTGAGACATTGAAACCCAGTAGATTTCCAGGATAGAGTAATTCACAGTGTTTTGTAGAATTTCACAAAGTATGGTTTGCTTTAATAAATTTCCGAGTTGCCTGCAAAATGCCTTGGGGATTTGGGACACGAGCTTTGACACATGGTGTGGGAAAGGATGAAAACACGATGGTCCTGGAGAATCTGGGGGTATGGTCTAGCATCTACAGACCTTATTTGAGGGTCTAGGACAGGTATGAGCAAACACCTGGGATTGGAACTACTGCAGACCCAATCTGAGCTGCCTCCTGTTTTTATAATTAGGACACAACCATGCCTATGTGTTTCCATATTATTTATACTTGCTTTCAGCTACAAGGACAGAGTTGTATGGTTTTTACAGGGATCATATGTCCTGGAAAGCCTACAATATTTGCTATGTGGGCTTTTACAGAGCAAGTTTGCCAGTCTTGGCCTAGGGTCTAAGTGAATGAAAGGGAAACAGGAAAAGGCTTGTACTGATCACATGTATACCTTCCTTTAAAATCTGTATCTGTAGGGGCACCTGGGTGGCTCAGTCATTAAGCATCTATCTGCCTTTCAGCATTTTGGGATCGAGCCCTGCATCGGGCTCCCTGCTCGGCGGGAAGCCTGCTTCTCCCTCTCCCACTTCCCCTGCTTGTGTTCCCTCTCTTGGTCTGTCTCTCTCTGTCAAATAAAATCTTAAAAAATATATATATCTATAGTATGTCCATCTATTAACAATCTGTGGGTCCATGCTGGCCCTAATTTATAGACACAGAAGTAAATTCTCTGTGCACACACTTTGATTTTATGTGTACACACATTTGAATAATGTGTGTATACGTGTTATTTAACTAAAGTTTAATTTTGGCCCATGTCCCATACTAAGTTTCCACTTGAAACTTTCAAATTAAATTTAAGCATTTTTTTTTTTTTTTAAGAGAATGTTTTTGTACTTTGAAAACTATTGTGGTAGAACAGCTCCAATGAGGCAACTCCCTGGGAAAAGATAATTCGTCTGGCAGCAATGGAAGAAAATAGAAAATTTTCAGATTACTGTTGTGTTTTGAACTATTACTTAATCACCATCAGCAATGATTGTTCTCACAAATTCCCAATGACAATTTTCATTCAAATGGTGCTGTATATTTGAGTAGTGCTTTATCAAATATTTTCATGTGTATATTATTTCAAACAACTCTGTGATGTAGGCAGGGTAGAAATATTACCAAGCACCGCATTTCCTATTGTTTTCAAGTGTGAAATTGAGGCCTAGGGGGACTCCAGTGATTCCTTCCTGCTCACATGGAGAATTAGTTACAGCACCCGGGGTTAAGGATCCTATAAAATTGTTAGTAACTGGAATTACTCTTTGCTTTTGTATTTGTATGTTAACATACACAAAAATCAGAGTGAAGAATATTAATTTCTACTCATCCATAAAATGAGGATAGAATCTTGTAGCCCAGCTGTCAGGATTAGAGAACACGTATGAGCTTGCTCAGGAAAGTGCCAGGAGCAGAATAAACACTTAGCAAATTATGGCTATTATACTTTTCCCAGGGTGATGCGATTGTTTTGATTCTCTTAATTAGAATATATCATTTATTAAACTGTACCATTCTTAACTTTTATTTTGCAAAAAAAGTATAAAAAACTATTTTCTGTCTATGGTTGCAGTTTTATTCCCCAAGGGAACTAACAATATTGGAACAATTAAACACAATACAATGTTTCAAACTCAAATAAAATGCAGCTTTGGAGTTCATGTTTCAGGTTTTTTTTTATTGTAGTGGTATCATTTACTTTGGTAAATTCATATCCCGATTTAAAATGCCCCAAAACGAATAATTTTTTTAAATAAATTCAAGTACTGTATTTTTAAATGTACATGTTATACACACAAGAGATGAATAGCGGAATTACTATAACAAGCAATTATGATGCCCAGTACTGTTCTGAACACTGCATGTAGATTATACTAGATACTGTTTTATTATGATTACTGTTGCTTAGTACAGTAACTTTAGTACAATAGTTTATATGATTGCATTTTTCAAAGCATTAATGAAATTAGTAGTAGCATAGCATTTAACTAATATTGAATGAAAACACTGTATAAGATGTATTTTAGGACAGATGCTTACACAAGAATAAGCATTTAACATGCTATTGTATCCTTGACAAAACAAATCATCCCTTTTGCTAAATAGAATAAGAGAGGCTGAAAGAAATCTAAAGGTAATTGAAAAAGAAAATTTTAAAATTTTATATCCCTGCATTATGTTAAAGATGATTTAACATAATTTTCTCCTGGTTAAAATATATATTTTGTTCTGAGTGAAATGAGAGAGAGATTGCAAAGACTGGTAATGAAAATGCTAACTGAGCTGTAGCCCTTTGATGATACTTTAGCTGGGAAAAAGTATGGTAAGTTGTACTCAACATTTTTTTTTTTTTTTGCTTAGAAAAAAAGTGATAGCCTATAAATTTCTAATGTTTTAAAACAGGTATTTATTATTTAAGGTCTTAAAATAAATAAATATGCCTGTATTAAACAAATTAAGTTGTTTAAAAAACTTTGCAACAGTACTTGGCTTATTCACAAATAGGTTTTCTGTCCGTATTTATTACAGTTTGAACAATTTAAAAATGGAAATCCTGCAAATACTCATCACTTAGATAACAATATTGTTCTCTTAACTCACATAAATGATTGCAAGAAATATTTATAATACTTTTACCTAGTATCTTACCTAATGCTCACATTGGATATTCAAATTAGTCACATTTAATTTTACAGAAGGAAAAGTTGGGATGGTGAGATTAGAGAACTCTATTCTAGTAATGGTAGCAACAAGATTTTCATCTTTTATTTGTGCCACTGGCCTTCTGATTTTTTGTGGGGGAAGACACAACCTTAAAGGTCCTTGAATAAAGTAACTCTTTGGAAAACAGATCATATTACAAAAAGCTTTTGGATGAAGATTTATTTAATCATCAGATTAGCCAGGGGTGTGTTCTATAGTTTGTTTGGAAGTGCTTGTGGAAAGTAACTCTGTTATTTTTCTAAGTATGCAAATGATTGTCTCAAAATAAAAAAAAATAATTTTTTTTTGATATGTGAATAGTGAATCCTCTTTAAAAGTTTGTTTACAATTGCTTTCTTTTTTAAGTAGAAAAATCTTTTTAGCTATAACCAGTCATGGAATAATGATGAATAAGTCAGTGTGATTCTTAATATAATACAATCATACTTAAACAAATTGTTCCTTTTCCTTAGAATACTCAGCCACTGAGTGAAATTTCAAAGACTTTTAACCAAGCCACCTTAATGCAACAAGTCTCTGATAAAATTTCAAGAGGAAAAGAACACTATTTGGAGTAAACAAAATAGAAACCATACTGAATTTCTGATCTTATTTTGAAGCTCCTCTTCTTCAAAGAATGCATCCATAATTAGATTCAGAGAAATTGTGTCCCTTCCTGTTTGTTTTCTGAAGAGAATCACACATTAATCATTGCATACATACTTAATAACTTACATTTTGGGACAGAAAGCAGTCAGCATGGCCCACCTTGGTCCACAAGTCAAGTACTGTCGTTGGATTAATTAGCTGCTGATGGAGGTTTGATAGAGGGGATACTGCATGATCTTCTCATGATAAGCCTGACTTCTATATCTGGTAGATTATCCTGCTTAGTCTGTAAACACCCTTCATCAGTGGCTGCTAAATGAAGATCAAATCGAAGAGAAACCGATTTTTTCCTTAATCGAGGGTTATCTTTAAAGAAGGAGCCTTCCCATTCTTTAATAACTTCATCCACCTTCTCTGTCCTGAAATGATACAATAAACCTTTCCATATGAAGAAGTATGGATCTATTAAAAATATGTAATATGGGTTCCACATAAAAAAGAAATCAAGAAATTGATGTAATTCATAATTGACACATTTTGAGTTATAACTCACAATTTACATTGTGGAGTTTATAATTTACATACTTTAAAAATCACACAGGTATAATTTCTAAGGAATTCTATGGAATTTCATGTTTTGATTATATTTTTGGAAAAATGGCGAATTAAGGATTGAGTACTCCTATATCTGAGTTTTGTTTATATTTACTCATGTCAGAGTTAAAAAATAGCATATTAAAATTATGTTTGAAAACACGCAAAGATTACTGAAGTTTGCATGTGTTTATTATTATTAGTCAAAGTTATTTTACTTACTGAATAGTACCATGAGCCTCAGTGCTCTCCTTCACAATATTTCCATTTAGTATTGCCTGTTTGGTCACTGTTTCCACTTTTTCGTTCTCATACTTTTGTGGGAGCTTCGTTGAAAAAGATATTTCATTTATAATGGCTGTGAAAATGTTATCGTGAAACGTTAAACCACAGTGTTGAGTACTAGTCACAGTTGATTCATATGTCAAACTTCTTTCAAATATTGCTTGTTTTTGCTACTTTATAGTATTTAGTTATAATCCTTATAAATGGCACTTTATTTTTTAAGTTTGTTTACTTATATCAGAAACTCACCTGAAGGTAAAACAAAACCAACTCTACTTGTCGAAGGTTTTTGTTCTTTTTTCTCACCTTGGATACAACCATAATATCTGAAATTGGAAAGAATTATATTATAGAAGCAACACTGTGTTAGCATATAATTGAAACAAATGCTCACCAGTAAGAGAATGGATAAAATGTAGTGTATTCATACAATGGAAATTCTATTTAACAATGAAAATAAATGAACTAAGGGTACACTGTTTCTTTATAATGAATCTTCTAGTATACCACTGAGTGGGAAAATTGAAAGATAATTTGTAGCTAATTTTATAAAGGTTAAAATAATAGGCAAAACAATTTCATATTTTGTTCAGAGATATATATACATATTAGTAGAAAGGAATGTTTACGGCAAATAAGCATCAGATTCAGGAGCCAGGTTAGACTAAGAAAGAGAATGGGGTTATGGGATAGGGTTAGGTGCCTGGAGTGGGGGTGGGGAGACTTCAGCAACACCACAAATATTTCACTTCTCAAGCTGGGGGAAGTGTGTACATGAAGTTCATGACATTCTTGATATTTTCTTGTATATCTTAAATATAGCATAGTGAATGTTTTAAAAATTGTATTAAAGGAATATTAAAGACCACTTTTCAACATCTTCAATGATTAGGCATTAAATAAAATCCACAACCACTTATTTTATTTAACAAGACATTATATGTGTGAGTATATTAACATACCTCTGTTTTAAGCACTTTACAAACAATCTATTCAATGCTCACAGGAATCCTATGAGGTGGGTAGTATCATTCCCATTTTATGGATGAAAAAACCGAGGCACAGAGAGGTTTGGTAACTTGCCTGGTGTCACTCAGCTAGTAAGTGGTAGATTTTGAATTCAATCCATGTTTTTCAAAACTTTAATAAATGTCAAAACTTATTATAGGTTAAAGCAGTTTCATCTAATTTTGTAGAAGACTCAGAATGCTGGAGCAAGCAAGAATAAAGTTTTCTTTCTATGGGAACATGGAAAATTGGAGGATGTCCTGTGCTCAAAGCCATGTGATCTTTTAAGTGATTGCTGATTATGAAGCTGAATTAGTAAGAATTCCTCTTTTGTGATATTTTGATACTTTTGTTATCAAGAAATCCAGAAGTCTTTTAAATCATGTATTCAGAACTAAATTATTAATTTTGGCTTTTGATCTGTGGTGGGAGTGGGCCCTGGGTGGGGGGAATGTGGTAATATGTGCATTTTCCAAGCTTTCTTTGTGGGTGGTCCATAGAAGGCACTAACTAATTCTAAAAGAGATGAATGACAAGGAAAATGAGCAAGTCCAGAAAGGTCATTCTTGTAGTGATTGAGAATTATTTACATTTTCGCTATAGGTGTGAAGGGCTCTTTGTTGTAGCTACTGTCCCTGACTTCGGCCATTCTGTTCATAATTTTGGGAGGCTGGAACTAGTTCTTCCACATATTCTTCACAATGTCTACTAATCCTATTTTGCTGTAGGAACCCAGGGAGCATGCCATGCGGATGATGGCTCTTTAGACGTAATTTCTCTACCTCAACAAAGACAGAAGCTCTGTATTTCTGGTCAAGTGACCATTAACGACTGCATATGGGATTAGGTACCTGATTTCTTCCTTTTCTAGGAGGCGGCGATAAGTGGCGATTTCCTGTTCTAGCCTCATCTTCGTGTTGAGAAGCATCTCGTGCTCTTGAAGCTGCTTTTCAATGCCCCGCCTTACTTCCTGCAGCTCTTTTTCTAGTCCTTCAATCACGGCCTCTAGGTCTTGCAGCTGCATCTGGTAATGTTGCTCACTGGCGTGTAGGGAGTTTTCAAGGCCTCTTTCCTATTTTATATAGACTTTCATCAGTGAAATCAGTGAGACAAAATGTGCTGCTGAGATCGGATTTACAATGTCTCCATTCTATCGTGTTCTTTCAAAGTTTGCCATAATGGTATGTCACTTATGCAAAAGATGCTTCCTTACAACTGTGTGGAGGACGCAAATGAAAAAAAAAATTGTATCTAGATAGCTAGAGAGCTTAGTATTTCAAAGGAATCCCGTAATAATTCTTATGGCCAAAAACAAAACAAAACAAAACAAAACGAAACAAAAACCCTGCAGTGTGAGTGACTTATTATCATTCTGATTTATTTGGCTTTTAAAAAATTGGAAATATAGAATAGTGAATGTTAAAGCAGAGCAGGCTGCTTAGAAAAGGCATTTTAGGAAGGTATTTAAATATTTTTTACTATTAGAAATTTTAGGCATGGAGATAGAAGACTCCCTCCCCGCCCCCCCGCCCCTCCCCCACCAAGGCTATATTCTCCCAACTGCAGCAATTAGAGAACCCTAGGATGATAAGAAAGGATTACTTCCTTTTTATAGCCATGAACTAGACCTTGAACGAACTGAGAATAGCAATGGCCATGATGGGGGTGGGGGTTAGTTGAACTAGGACCAGGGATAGAATTCTGTGGCCTTGCTTTTCAAGTTTCTCTCTGTAAGGTAATGGGTATTATTCCTTTCTCTCTTTCTCTTTTAATCAACAAATGTCTGGGGACTCAGTGGGCCAGTCTCTTTTGAGCTCATTCTCACCACTGCCTGGAGAGACTCAATTTCCACTTGCAGGTGGTGCCACTGGCGTCGCGCTTCCTTGAGTTCTGCTCGAGCTGCCTTTAAAGCCTCTTCATCTTTGTCCATTTTTTTGCTCATATCTTCTTCTAGCTTTAAGTAAGCCACCAGCCACAAGAATAACAGAAACAAAGAGCGCTCTTGAAAATGAGACCTTTAAAAGTCATCCTAGAAACACAGCATAGGCGCCTCATCAGTTTTTCTTTAAACTGTTAAATTTCAAAAGTGCGTCCCAGGGCTTAGTTACTCATTAGTCAGATAGGGGAGCAAGTGAATTGCTTCAGTGTTCTGAGACACAAAATGAACCTCAGGCATTTCTTCCTAATATGATAATCTATGAGATGCAGAGAAAAATACTTCTATTAAATGAAAAGTACCATTTTGGAGAATCTAAGTTTGAGGCCTCTGATTCTTAACTTTCTATTATTTATGACCTTATGAGGAAGATGGGTTGAAACTTAGCTATTATTTCCCCTGTATTTTCTTGTAGGCTGCTTTGTAAAAGCAGATAAAGTTATGTATCTGAAACCGATCAATTCTGGAACTGGGCATATGGACAGAGATTAAATACTGCTGGGAAGTTATATTATGAATAATTTAGAGAATTAGGTTATCATAGGCATTAGAGGCTCTAAAATGACTTCTGTAGAAGGAGAACCCCCAGTCAATTTACCTTATTTAACCGATCTTTTTGGAAAGCATGTTAATCTTGGGTATCTGGGGAAGTAGCCAAAATTACATCTTTAAAGATTGTTTTCTAAATGTCATCATATTAAATAACAAGTGGAATATGTTCTATTTGGCTTTGAATGTTCTTATGCTGATGTTCAAATCAAATGAAAGTATCCTTTGACAGAATTCTCAACATTTGCTCCCAAGAGCAGCAGAGGCAACGTATGGAATTGACTGTAGTATTTTGTAGCAAAAATTACAACTTATTAATGCTTTTATAAAAATGCATTTTGCAATCACAAATTTTAATTTGATGGTACAATAGTTTTTTTGTTGTTGTTTTGTTTTTTTGTTTTTTGTTTTTTTTTTTTAAAGAAAGCACTGCAGTAAATGAAAGTTCACAAAGTTTAGGGCAAGGCATTAAAGAACAAAATTCATACATCTCTTTTGGTTTGTTGTATCACTTTTTCTTAGTGTTAAGTTGGCAAAGTTAAGCAGCAACACTTAGCAGAGCAACTACAAAAGAGAATGTTGAGAATATAGCAAATAGGAGAGCATAAGAATGCTTGTATCTGCTGGTCTTTTGGATTTTGTGTTTGAAACCAGCAGCTACATTTATGTGGTAGCTAGATGTTGAAGATAGTCCCCAATGACCCACACCTCCCCAAATTCATGTCCTTGTGTGGTCCCCTTCCGTACCAAATCTGGGTGGACCTTCTGTCTTGCTTTAGCCAGCAGAATGTGGCAGAAGTGCCAGCTATCGCCCTAAACCTCAGGAAGCCCTGACAGCTTGCACTCCTGTGCTTTTGGGGAGCCTTGGGCCAACATGTTAAGAAGTTTGGATATCCGGCTGGAGAGATTGCAGAGAGGCCAGATGGAGAGAGACCCTGAGGGGACCCAGAGAGAGAGAAACAGACCCAACTGTCTCAGCTGAGCTGGCCTTCCAAAAATCCCCTGCCAAGGCACCAGACACGGGAGTGAGCCACCTTGGATGTCCCAGCCCAGCTGTGCCCCAAGATGATTACAGTCTCAGCCAATGTCATGCACAGCGGAAGAATCACCCCCACTGAACCTAGTCAACCCACAAAATCATGAGAGAATGTCATGGTTGTTTTAATCCACGAAATTTGGGGGTAGTTTGTTCTACAATAATAAATCACAAAAAGCTTATGTTTCTTTATTTTATAATAATGAATCAGGCTTCCCTGAATTTATTCTGACATTCCGAATTCTTTGGGAAAAAAAAAAAAAACCCAACTTCTAAAGTAGATATATGTTAAACAGACCCGAAACAAAACTTATAGTAGCCTTGCCTTTTCCCTTTAATTTGCTAATTTTGGCATTGTGACTTACAAACTAAATAACTTGTATTGGTACCATGGCCAAATAAAATGTTTATTTGGTTTATAATTTTCAGAAATTATAATCTAATGATTTTTTCCTTTCTCTTTACAAAAGGTGAGTGAACTATTCCAATACTTAAATATCTCAGTGACTGCTTGATCTAGGATATTGATCATTCTTTGTGAAGAATGAAAATATTACCTAGAGGTAAAATTTATATTGTCACCAAAAATGAATTGTTAATGAAATAAAGTCCTATGATTTCCTAGAAATATTTTTTTACTTTTGGTGATTCTTCTTAAGTTCACTCTTTGCTGTATTTGGGTGCCTGGAATAGAATTTGAACTTAGATATAATAGGTAAAACAACCCCCAAACCCAAAAACCAACCCTGAATTTTTAAATCTTCTTTCTAAAATATTTGTTTGTGCATTTAATTTAAATGTTTGAGATCTTAATTAATTGCTAAATGCATTGTCACTTTAAAACAAAGTAAGTCTATGAAATTAGGATTTAGCCTTTATTCAACTGGGCTCTCCCTCTTTTTAATACTAAAATATTTCATGACTTGTACTGGAAATAAACATTTCTCATCTTGTAGTACAAAAGCAAAAATCTGTAAGTGGAGAGTCAGTATCAATTTGGGGGATTTTGATTCTCCCAGTTTATATCACTGTTTCGGAATGCCACCTTCACATACTTAGATAATTTCTATTTATAACAATCTGGTATAAAACTGATGACAGAAACCTTTCAGAAATATTTTATTTCATTTTATCTCTACGAAGTGAGCAAACTAATACATGTTACCATAAAGCTTGCCATTTTAAAGACGTTATTGAAACATTCTCTATAAATAACTCTGTAATATCTTTCGAAGGGTATTTGAAATGCCTCCTTCCTGAAGGATGGCTAAAAGAGGTTAGAGTGCCCCATTTTATTGCATGTTGGCCCCATGTTTTGTTAATGATAGGAACCTCACCACTGATGTAAAAATCATCAATTGACATGAATCAAACGGCCACATAACAGTATAATCCCAGCGTTTCCCCGTGGTCCCAGTCACATCGCAGTAAAACCTAAATTCCTTCCCCAGTAGACACTGCATTGAAAAGGAAATACTGTACCTCAGAGAGGCCGGGACAGGAATTGGATAGACAGGGATTGTCTCCTTATCCTGGAAGGTGCCTGTCTGTATGAAATCATTACCTGGATCCTTGTTGAGAGCACGGTCTCTATCTGATTTCTCGTGAGGAGCTTTTCATAGTTTGCCCTGATCTCATTGAGTAGCTGGGACAGCTCCATTCTTTTCCCATCCTCCACCTTGGCTAAGTGAACCTTATCGATAGGATGAGTCGCTGCGGCAGAGCCGGTCTGTCTGCGTCGAGCAGAGACCGAGCTCCGCGGAGCCTTAAAGACGCAGAGCTCCCTTTTTCCAGAAGCACCGAAATTCCCGTGCTTCCCATCAGTTATGCAAATAGGCAGATCCTTTTCTCCTGCTGTCCTTGGTAGAGTAGAAGCCTCAGACTCTCCGTAAAGGAACAGGAAAAGGAAAACCTCCTCAGCATTTCTGAATTGGTTCTCCATAAAATTGAGCGTTTGAGGGGTGGGGGTGGGGGTGTCCACTTACCTTGGGTGTGAAGAAAATTGTTTTTTGTTTTCCCCCAAGATTCTGCATGGCAATTAATGAGGGCTGAAAACACGATAGCTAAAATTTTCTTTTATCGTTTTTCTTGCCATTTGGATTATTTAAACAGAGATGTTGTGGTGGGGCATTAGAAGATGTCATAAATCTCGAATATTTGGACAGGAATTGGGAAAAACTACCATCAGATGAGGCTGACAGTTGTCATTAGCCATGGGACTGACTGTATTTATCTCAAATGCATACTGTGTGGCTCATGGCCCGCTGCTGGTCCCATGGCACAGTTTGATGGCTTGAGGTGGGTGGATTCCTGAAGGCATACCCAGAGGAAGCGGCAGCTGGAGGTAAGCGCTAATAAGCTGTGAGAGCTGAGAGTTAACATTTCCAATACTTTAACAAAGTTGAAGAAATACAACCAGATGGTCTATGTTCAGGGGGTCTTCACTGGGGAAGACTCACTGTAGGGGTTACTCCTTTGTTAGTAAACGTATAGTAAATGACAACTCATATAACATTTGCACAGCCCTCCTAACTTTAAAAAGCATCTTTATGTCTATCATTCCATCTAAACTTCACAATCCTTGTCACTTTGTAGTCTGAAAAGGTGACAAGCCTGAGGCCGGAGGGGTTGAGCGTCTTGCTCAAGGTCCTAGGGCTATGTCATGGCATCTTTGGGACTGGAACAGTGCCTGCCTCTCTGTATCCATATATTGCCCCATCGGCCTCTGCATTCTCTCTCTCTCCCCCACCTAAATTCCTTGTTTACTCTGGCCAGCTGGCTATTGGAAGTGACTGAAATATTTTGGAGAATAGATCTATCGTCATCGTTATTTGTAGAGTGGCTTGGCTGGAATTGTATCCAAAGAGTAGTTCAGGAAATAATCAATCCTTGGCTCTAGTGCTCACAGGACCTTTGAATGTGCATTGTGTTCTTTTAATTTCTGAATTAATTCACTGATGGCCAGGCCAGTCTGTGCTGGGGATTCCTACAGTCCCCTGTAAACAAAGCTGGCCATCCATTGACCCTCCAGAGAGGAGAGGTTCTGGTCATTCTGGTCCTTTGTTTAACCTGATCCATGCCTCCTCCACCCTCCCCATCAGCCACAAATGATTGGTCTAGAGATGAACACTTGACCGAAGGATAGCCAATCCATGAGGCAGAGACCTATGTGGTAGCCTGGTACAAAAGCTCTGACTAGGGGAACCTAGGTGGCTCAGTGGGTTAAAGCCTCTGCCTTCGGCCCAGGTCATGATCCCAGAATCCTGGGATCAAGCCCCCACATCGGGCTCTCTGCTCCGTGGGGAGTTTGCTTCTTTCTCTCTCTCTCTGCCTGCCTCTGCCTACTTGTGATCTCTGTCTGTCAAATAAATAAATAAAATCTTAAAAAAAAGCTCTGACTGAAGAGGGTCACTTATGATTACCAAGGTCAAACTGATCCCCTTTCTCGGTTACTGCAACAGAGAAATACAAAGAGAATCAGGCACTTGGTAGTGGGAAGAGAAGCAAGAGAGTAAAGAATTACAGTCACTATGTAGCTCCTGCTCATCTCTGTGGAAAGTACAGAAAGTTGAACTAGATTCCACAGGCTGGTCCTGTCAATCCGCATTTTAAGCAGGACTCCCAGATATTTCCTATGTACCCTAAAGCAGTACTTTCCAAAAGAAATGTAAGGCAAGCCACAAATGCAATCCGCATACTAGAATTTTAAACTTTCTAGTAGCGAAATAAAGAGAGAGAAACAAAAACAAGTGAAATGAATTTTAGTATTATACTTTTCTTTAACCTGATATAGCCAAGATATAATTATTTCAACTTGGAATCAAACTAAAATATTACTGAGCTATTTTACGCTCTTTATTTTTGGTAGTCTCTTTGAAAGCCACGTGGTGGGGAGACAAGATGAAGAAGGCATTACAGAGGAAGCAGTTAAAAAGAAAAGTGGTCGGGGTCAGATGGTGGAAAAGCAGGTGATGAAGATGGGGTTTTATTTGGCACGTAATGGGAGTCATTGCCGGTTTATGGAAGGGGAAGTCCCATGGTTGGATTAATTTGGAAATAGTGCCAAAGATTTCAGAGTAGGGACACCTATGAGAGAAGACGTATTAATGAAAAAGAAGGGAAGTTATTTTAGAAGTTCGGGGTAACTGTAATCTGGAAGCTGAATCTGAGTAATGCTGTAGGAATAGAGCAGAGGGGAGAGGAAATGACCTCTTAGAGCTTTAGCAAGGGACCGCTATTTACAAAGGAAGGGGAGGGAGGGACAGAGGTGACTCAGGTTTGCACTCTTTGCACCTAGAACCTCAGGGATACAGGGAAGACAGGAAGATAATGAGACAATTCAATCCAGACCCTTAAAGCAGCAGGATATGGTGGGAAAAGACCAATGGTTCAGTCCCTTCCTGCCGGTTACTAACAAGGCGAGCTTGGGTAAAGTCCTGATGGTTGTTGAACTCTAAGGTCCTCATCTGTGAATTGAGATGAATGATACATTTCTCATGCTACTTCTACGGCTTCTAACATTGTAGATATTGTTGTCGTCATCCTCAGTTTACAGATAAAGACATTGAAGTCCAGTTGACAGCAGAGGCAAGACTCAAGGCCAGGCAGTCCGACTCCCCAGTCTACCCTTCACAGCACAGCTGCTAACTTCTTAATAATCAGAAGTAGAACCCAGGCACAAAATAGAGGTCTTTAAATCCTTGCTACTTAGGGTGGGAGCTGGTTAGAAACGTAAGGCTCTCAGGCCACGTCCCAACCTCCCATATCAGAATCTTTGTATTATCAAGATACTTAGTTGATTTGTGTGCACACTGAAGTTTGAGAAGTACCATTTTAAAATCACTGGTTCTTAAACTTGCTGTGCAATGAACTCACTTGGGGGGAACTTTAAGAAATAGTGATGCTCCAGCCTCCTGCCAGAGATTTGAAGTTATTAGCTTAGGAGGTTTTGCCTGGGAATCAGCACTTTTAAAATTCCGCAGGGGAGTTTAATAAGTAGCAAAGTTTGACAATTATAGCTATATGTGTTACAAATGTTTCCTTCTACTGGTTCCCCATCCTGCTTCACCCAAAGGAAATGGGTCGTTAGTACAAGTGTAGTAAGACTAGTCGTTAAACTAGCAATGGCTGGTTTATTCATGCTGTGACTGGTGCAGATCTGAGTCAGGTAGATACGACATTATGCCTTGTTTATTTTTCTGTAACTAATCTTTACTTTGAGCTCCCGTTCTGTAGAGGAGGAGTACTTGAATCTCCTCAATTGGGTTTCCTGCATTTTCTCTAGATGTTGCATCTAAATTTCAGGGAAGTTCGGTAGGTAGGATCAGGGCTGGTCAGGATGGTTCTTGATGTCATCCCGTCCGTCCAAGTCTGTGTTCACTAAGTCAATGACTGTTCTTTCCCTTTGTCCTGTTCACGTTATTAGGGGAAACAATTAAAAACAATAACTCCCAACCCAGAAAATCTTTCTGCAAAGGGAGAAGAGAATGAAAACACTTTTATTATTGGATAAACATTAAATCAGAATGGGAGACACAGTACAGGTAATCCGCCGAGATTGCAAAAAACAGAAAGAAATCTCACCGTTTTGTGTACTTACAACCCATGCATCCCCGTTCTCAAGATAAACAATAGCTAGTCCTCAAGTAGGAGGACTGGATGTAGCAGCTGCTTTTAGGCAACAGGCTTGAACAATGGAAATTAGAAAGGGCCCATGGTAACCACCCATCACTGAGCTGAATACAGACGACCCACCTCAAAAGATCCGTAGGCCCTAACCTACCAATGGGTCCAAAGATCCGTAGGCCCTAACCTACCAATGGGCTACTTACAACCAGGCATGGTTACCAACAAGAGGGCAAAATTTCATAGTCCCCATACCTCCTCCCCTTCCCCTCTAAATACAGCTCCCACCCACTGCCTCATTGCAGATGCCTTTCCTTTGCTGCCCTGCCCGCTGCTCCCTTGTAGTGTAGTCAATCAACTACCTCCTTTGTTCTGCCTCAGGTGAATCCTGGCACTGGCCACACCCCCAGCCCCCACGCTCCTGACTGTTGGCTCACCTCTGGGGGCCCCCATCCGATCGATGGGGGAGAGACACCACACTCGACAGCCCCATGAGTCACACATAATTCATCCAGTAATTTGGTGACTTTCCCTGGTTATGGGGTGACCATCTGTGTTCACCAAGAGGCTTCACATAAAGGAAAATTACCCTTTATAACAGGATGTAGTTTGGAGAGAGGCTCCTACCTCCTCAAGGAAACAGACAGGACTGTTTTGTTCCCAGGTCCTTGAGGAAGACCTTCCAGGTCAAGACCCTCCAGGTGGCATATAGGTCAAGGGCTTATTTCGCTTTTAAATAGATTTACTTACATTTCAAAGAGACCGAGAAAGTATTTGCAATTACACGGTTTCTGAGGTAAATGCTCTCAGAGAGGGGGAGTTGGTGTGTCTTCCCTTGTTTTCTACCTGGAGCCCTAGGCCTCTCCTTTCTAATTTGCTTTTGCCCTCACTGCCTCCAGCTGCCTGCCCTCTTGCAGACTCCCTTCTGGGAGGAGAGCCTGGGAACCATTCTGCTGCTTCCGGGTGCCACGGCAGGGAAATAGCGGGTAGGTTGTGGCCCCATCTGCCCAGACACACTGCTCAACCCAAACCTATCTGGCCCTCGTCCCTTTCCCAGGGCCACAATCCAAGAAGCAGTCCAGTCCCCAACTTCCCTCCCGTTTTGCTGCTTTGCAGGGGCTTGGACTCAGAAGCAAGGCCTGGGGTTCCCCTCCCAGGGATCCTCCTGTCTCCTTTCTCCTCTCTCCCTCTGGTCCAGAGAAGCTTTTCTCTTCTTGAGGGTTCTAGTGTAGGATGGTTCCAAGACCTGTCTGGTCCCTGAATCCTGTGTGTCTGGCACTGAGACAGCCGGCAGAAAATGTGTGTGGAAGGAATGATGTTTCTTCTGTACCTTTTGACTCAGTCCTGAGTCCTCTTCAGTCGAAGACTTTATAAATGGCTTTATTCACTCTCCCCAAAGGCAATGAACAGAATCACTTATTTGCTCCAAGGAGGTGGGAACCGGGCTAGTGAGGAACTAGCAGGAGACAGGTAAGCAGTTCAAGAACATTACACACCTCACGTTTTGGTGTTTGTAAATCCAAGGGTCAGGCACGCACCCATCTACCATCTTGGTGGATTTTTGCTGGGTGATATGAAGAGATATGCATTAACCTTTTGGGAAATAACATCTCCCCTGACCTGTTTCTACTTAAGATTGGATTTTTGCTTTAAGGAGGAAAAAAAATACATAGAAAAGAAAATAATGGGCAAATTTATTTTTATGCATTGCCCTTGGGCACATATGTATGCACTTTTAATGCAAGGCATTTGGGCCTCCTTTAAAGAACTTAATTTTGGGTGCCTGGGTGGCTCAGTGGGTCAAAGCCTCTGCCTTCAGCTCGGGCCGTGATCCCAGGGTCCTGGGATCAAGCCCCATTGGGTTCGCTGCTCAGCAGGGAGCCTGCTCCCAACCCTCCCCCGCCCCCCTCACCTGCCTCTCTGCCTACTTGTGATCTCTGTCTGTCAAATAAATAAATAAATAAATCTTAAAAAAAAAGTACTTAATTTTGTTGTATACAAGAGCCACAAATCTTAGTCCATTTAATGTTTTATCCTACGCATCGAAGTGATCAGGTTTTATTCTAACAAGCATGCCAGATAGAACTGATGGCAACACGTGTTTATATTAAATGGATTTCTTCTCCAGGCAGTTGTAAATAAGAACCTCTTTTCTTTAGACAAGACATCTCAGTCCAACTGATCTTTTAATTTGGGTGAGAATCCCATAGAGCTGGGGTATTATTTTATTTATTAAGTGTAATTTCTTCAGTAGCTAAAGATCCTGTTTTTTTTTTAATCAATCATGCATTTTAATAAGATTATAGATGCATAATTAGTCAGCAGATAAAGATATATTATTGTTGTTGTTGTTGTATTTGTGAAAAATCATGTTTTGAGACAGGCCTTTACTTTTCCTGGTTTATCCCCTTTTTGTTACATTGTTGCTTTTCCTGCTCATAGGAACATGCCTCCACATGATATGTTTTCATCTTGTTTCATGTGTCAGTTAGGAATATAATTAGACAAAGATTTGTGTTGGAATATATCTGTCAGCATTTTCTCAGCATGCTTCAAGGTGCATGTGCAACGGATATGTACGTACAATATGCCCTGCACGTGCATTTCGTACAGAATAAGTGAACAGGCTACAGTACACACACAGGCCTGCCCTTGGCGGCTACTGACTTCATTCTTTGCTGCTGCAACCCACGGATGAAAAGCCAGACCATTTCCCCAGTCGAGGACTCTGCCTTTGGATCATGTCTCCTCTCGTATCTTCCTACAGTCCTTCCTCTTCCTACTTTGTTCACTGCAGCACACAGTACTGGTATGCAGACGTTTCATGCTCAAAAATGAGCACCACCAGGGGGGGAGGGAAATTGAAGATCCCTGTTACATCCAGTTTCAATGTATTGCAAATACATCTCCATTATACTGGTAGCTTTACAGACTATAAACCTTAAGCGAAACTATTCGGGAAATTCAATTTTCTTTTCCTCATCGCCTTTTCCTCTGGAGGTGCCTTCATTAAATCCCAACACTGGAAGGTATAGCTCTTTTTTTTTTCTTTTTAAGATTTATTTATTTTAATTTTTAAAAAGATTTTATTTATTTATTTGGCAGAGATCACAAGTTGACAGAGAAGCAGGCAGTGGGGGGGGGGGGTGGGGAGCAGGCTCCCTGCTGAGTAGAAAGCCCAATATGGGGCTGGATCTCAGAACTCTGAGATCATGACCTGAGCTGAAGGCAGAGGCTTAACCCACTGAGCCACCCAGGCACCCATAAGATTTATTTTTATTTAAGAGAGAAAGAGAGAGAGAGAGAGACAGCATGTACGTGAGCAGGAGGAACAGAGGGAAAGAAAATCTCAAGCAGACTCTGTGCTGAGCATGAAGACTGATGTGGGGCTCGATCTCACGACCCTGAGAGCACAGACTGAGCTGAAACCAAGAGTCAGATGCTCAACCCACTGTGCTGCCTAGGCGCCCAGAAGGTATAGTTCTTAGGCTGAAACTGTGCACCTTTCCACTGGTCCCACCCAAGCTACATTATTTGCTTTGCTTTTCTGATCCTTAGGACAGAGGTCTTTGCTGGGTCCTGAGTACAATTTTCTCACCAATTAGACAGGTGTTCCCTCAGCTTCCCTTTCTGTCTTTGAAATACTGGTTTTTCTAAACTCCCCTTCTTTCAACTGATGGCGTTGGCCCTGCTGTCTTCTAGTGTTGTGGATATTCTGCTTTTAGTTATTTTCCCCTCATCTTGGTTTATTCTAAACAACTGAATCTCTTGCACTTGGATCCATCCTTTCTTGGATATTAATCTCTGTTATCTTCTTTTCTCTTAAAATTTTTTTAACAGTTTTTTTTTTTTTTTCCTTAGGCTCATCTCACGGTTTTCCACTGTACCCAGAAGACCTGACGGGTCTTCTGCACAGTTACCCAAAGGTGTCTCCTAATTCTGCATAACTCTTTCCCTGCATACAGCTGTGAATTTTCTTCTCTATAGTTGGTCTGTTTTTCTTTTTATCATATTCTGTGACTAGTGTTTGATGGTTGATAATACACATGTGTTTATTTATTCAGGACCTTTTTGCTTTTTTACTGAACTTTTTATTTTGAGGTAATTGTAGATTCAGTTGGAAGAAATACTACAGGGAAATCCCACATACTGAGATTCCCCGGTGATACCACCTTAGAAAACTATAGGATAATATTGCAACCAGCCAAACTGTGGGAAGAGCCCCCATGTCCATCAACAGATGAATGAATAAAGAAAATATATTGTATATATATACAATGGAGTATATCAAAAGTAATGAAATCTTGCCATTTGCAATGACTGGTTGGAACTAGAGGGTATTATGTTAAGCAAAATAAATCAATCAGAGGAAGACAATTATCATATGATCTCACTCATATGCAGAATTTTAAGAAAGAGGGGCGCCTGGGTGGCTCAGTGGGTTAAGCCTCTGCCTTCGGCTCAGGTCATGATCTCAGGGTCCTGGGATTGAGCCCCACATTGGGCTCTCTGCTCAGAGGGGAGCCTGCTTCCCCCTCTCTCTCTGCCTGCCTCTTTGCCTACTTGTGATCTCTCTTTCTCTGTCAAATAAATAAATAAAAATATTTTTAAAAATTTCATAAAAAAAAAAAGAATTTTAAGAAAGAAATAGGACCATAGGGGATGGGAGGAAAAAAAGAAACCAAGATAGAATTAGAGAGGGAGACAAATCATAAGAGACTCAATCACTGGAAACAAACTGAGGGTTGCTGAAGGGGAAGGGGGATAGGTGGATGGAGTAACTGGGTGATGGGCATTAAGGAGGGCACTGGGTAATATATAAGACTGATAAATCAGGGGCACCTGGGTGGCTCAGTTGTTAAGGGTCTGCCTTCGGCTCAGGTCATGATCCCAGGGTCCTGAAATTGAGCCCCTCATTGGGTTCCCTGCTAGGCGGGAAGCCTGCTTTTTCCTCTCCCACTCCCCCTGATTGTGTTCCCTCTCTCGCTGTATCGCTCTCTCTGTCAAGTAAATAACTAAATAACTTAAAAAAAAGACCGATAAGTCACTGAAATCTACCTCTGAAATTAATAATATGCTATATGTTAATTAACTGATTTTAAATAGACAAAATTTAAGTAAATAAATAAATAAATAAGACTCCCCCCACCTCACCACACCACAAAAAAAAAAAAAAAAAAAAAAAATGGAGTCTCAGAAGAGATACATCCAGACTTTTAACAAAGAGACATTTTGCAAAAGAAATTTTAGCCATACAAAAATTTTTTTAAAAATTTATTTTCCCAGATAGAAGATACGATCTAACCTTGAGTATTAAATGAATGGCATTTAAAATATATAGATTAATAAAAATTTTATTTCTCCATATTCTTTAAATGAGGTTCAAAATGCTTGGTAATTATTTTCTCCTTAACTAAATTGTGAAATTCTCAAGGGCACACAGTGCGTGTTTTATATTTCTTTGGAACCTGCCCCAACTCCCACTAATTTAATGGGTTTTGCCATTAATCCTTTAGACTTGATGTTCATTTAATGCTTTTGACACATGAGTGAATATCAGAGTAGATAGTCTTTTATTGACTTTATATCTTGTCTTAAAAAATTAATTGAAGATTGTTAAACTTTTCTCAAAAATGTTGAGAAATGTTCATTGCAAGGTTCAGATTTGTTTGGATTTCTTATTGTATAACCAGGAGAAGCGTTACTCTCTTAGGGATTACTGTTGTATATTTAGGATAGAATGAGAATCTTTTCCTCTTGGGTGTGGGCTGTATTCAGATTAAAGACACTAATCCAGCATACCCAGCAATTACCCAGTTTAATGCAACATAATTATCTCTATAGATCATATAATTTTATGTGAAAATTGTACTTCTATTTCCGTGAATAATTTTATGCATTTAGAGGAAATGCTGGGATCGGTAGTTTTGACCTTTGAAAATCATCATCTTTGAAACCTGCCCCCAAGCAGCCACAAAACTAGCCATCATGCTCTGAATGATATGTTCGTTGAAGTTAGCAATGTTGGAAAATTCGGGAAACATTTCCTATTCTCTTTGATAAATTCTCAGTGTTAATCTAGAGATTGAGTAAATCAAAACCCCTTCTTTTCAACTATATGATAACTTTGATAGTTTAGTTATATTACCTTTTTACTTTTAACTATACCTTCACATTTTTTAGCAATCAATAAGTTTGGAGCTGGGACGCCTGGGTGGCTCAGCTGGTTAAGCGGCTGCCTTCAGCTCAGGTCATGATCCCAGCATCCTGGGATCGAGTCCCGCATCGGGCTCCTTGCTCAGCCGGGAGCCTGCTTCTCCCTCTGCCTCTGCCTACCACTCTGTCTGCTTGTGCTCACTCTCGCTCCTCTCTCTCTCTGACAAATAAATAAAATCTTAAAAAAAAATAAGTTTGGAGCTATTAAAAATAATCTGGTATTAAAGATGTGCATGGGGGCCCTTGGGTGGCTCAGTGGGTTAAAGCCTCTGCCTTCAGCTCAGGTCATGATCTCAGGGTCCTGGGATCGAGTCCCACATCAGGCTCTCTGCTCAGCGGGGAGTCTGCTTCCTCCTCTCTCTCTCTCTCTCTCTCTCTCTGCCTACTTGTGATCTCTGTCAAATAAATAAATAAAATCTTTTAAAAAAACTGTGTATGATTCAGGGGCACTGGTAGCTCAGTGGATTAAGCCTCTGTCTTTGGCTCAGGTCATGATCTCAGGGTACTGGGATTCAGCCCCACATTGGGCTCTCTGTCTGTCTCTGTTTTCTTGTGATCTCTCTCTGTCTGTCAAATAAATAAATAAAATCTTTAAAAAAATTTTTTAAAATGTGCATGATTCATTTTCTGATTTAGTGCTGAACACAGTTGCTGACTTCCTCAAGACTGTAGTCTTCTGCAATACTGTACTCCTTGGTGGTACAAAGTGTTCTGAAATTAGTGAACATTTTTTGTTTCTTTTCATTTTTTGGCCCCTCAATTTGACGTTTGTTTTTCTTTGGCTTCTTATGCCACTGGTCTATTCAGTTAAAAAAAAATTAAAGTTTAATACATTTAAAGATGTCTTTTGGCTTAAATCTTAAACAATTACATTTGGAAATTAATGAACTTTCTGAAATTTAGTCCAGTCCATATGAAAAACAAAACTGTTGGTAGGGCCAGAATAGTTGCCCTTCAGTGATTCCACATTCTGCCACACCTTTTATGAATATTTTCACATGTTGCCTTAGGAAAAATTCATTATACTAATCCATTAAGCTTCAACTCCTTCTTAATTGCTTTTTTTCCCCCCCAAGTATCTCATCTCACCAGTGGATCAGTACATTTATCATTGCTGACTCCTGAAATGAAATTAAATTTGGTGATAGGTTGACATGCAGGTATGACAAGCTCAGTTACCCTCAAAAATCATTACCTTTGAAACTCCTCCAAGTAGCCAGAAAAACTAGTGAGTCATACCTTGGAAGGGATGGTCATTGAAATCAGCATTGTTTGAGAATTAGGGAAACATTTTCAGCTCTCTTTGAGAAATCCTAACTGTTAATCTTTTAGGGTTCACTTTGGTGAGTGAATGAATGAATGCATGAATGAAAGGCATTTTTGGTTCATAGTGTATCTTCTTCAACTGTAGTAGATAATAACAACTGTTTTCCAAAGTGTTTGCACTGATTTATACTCCCATCAGTAGTAGACATTGAGTTCCAGTTGCAGGATATTCTAGTGGCTTCACATCCTTGTCAACACTTGATATTGTCTTTTTAATTTTTGCTCACTGATGAGTATGGACTGTTGTCATATTATTGTTAACTTTAGAGCTTTGTGAGCCTTTTCTTGGCCTCTCTGGCCCTTATTGAACTCTCATCTATGAATTCCCTTGGCACTTATCATCTGTACTACTAATTTTGGTGCTATGTGATATTCTGATGTCATTGAACTTTCTCATGGGTATCTCTTACATTCCAGCTAGATGTTAGCTTCTAGATGGGCATACTTGTTTAGTATCTTGAGTGTTTAGCCAGGCACTTGGCCCAAGTTGACTGCTTCAGACCAGAACTGAAAACCTCAACATTAGACCTCCTGAATTGGAGGTGTACTCGTTTTTGTTAAATTCACAAAGATTAAAAAAACTTCAAAATCAAGTGAATCTGTTCATATGACTTTCTTGTATATAAGCCAAAAAAGGTCTCTAAATATCTTGGTGACATTTCTTGTTCCTGTTGTTAAAAGATCAATATTGTGTGAATGTATCACGGTCTTCACATCTCTTTCAGTCTGACTTTCTAAACATTGCATGGTTTATCCTACATTCACGACCAAGATTAAATGGTCTTTGATTTGTCTTACTTCTTGTTGCTGATTTGTGTGATGCTTCTTAAGCTGGTCTTTGGTGAACATCTTTTATTTGTGATGAGACAATGATAGCCATCAACAAATTCTTCAACAATTGTACTGGAATATTTTTGTTGGTTCTGTGAAAAAAATAATGGAAAATGAAACATCAATTTTATGTTGATGGATTTGAAGGAAACTGATAAAGCATTCCACTTCAATCAAAAGTGAGATAGCTCTTTTATTGGGCACTGATTACTTACTGAATAGAAAGATAAGCATGTAAATCTCATTGATTTCGATCTTTACTTTTTTAAAAAAGATTTTATTTATTTTTTTGAGAGAGAGGGCGAGAGCACAAGCAGGGAAGGGTAGAAGGAGAGGGACAAGCACAGTCCTCACTGAGCATGGAACCCTATAAGGGGCTTGGTCCTGTGACCCTGATATCGTGACCTGAGCTGAAGTCAGACACTTAACCAACTGAACCACCCAGGTGCCCCTCAATCTTTACTTTTTAAAGTTTCACTGATTTGGAGTGGTTTTGATATAAAGTCCAGCAGAATTACGGTTAGTGCTTTATTATTTGTATATTTACATATATTCTTTTTTCTTTCTAGACTGTCAATTCATCTACAGAGGGACCTGTGCCAGAAACTTGGAAAGGTAACCTACTGACTGCCTTGGCCCACTTACTTAACTTACTCTGTGTCTTAGTTCCCTCATCTGTAAAATGGGGATACTAATAGTCTACCTCATAGGGCCACAGTGAGAACTGAATTGGTTGACATGTATGAAATGCTTGGAACAGTGCCTGAATGATGTGATCCAAATTTAGGAGATGGTTCTAGCAGCAGTATGGAAGATGAACAGATAGAGGTAGAGACAGGTTGCAAAAAAACCCCTCAAAATCCCAAAACAAAAACAAAAGGGTAGCTTTCCAACTTTATTTTGGCAACCCACAAAAGAAATGCATTTTATACTGTAACATCAGTACACAACACCAACACACACACATGCACATGTATATAATTAAAACAAAACTTCTGTAAAATAATATTTATCATTCATAGCTAACATGGACTTTACTGTTTTGTTTCATTCCATTTAAAAATGCTGACTGGGACCTAATATATTTTTTTAATTAAAAAAAATTTTATTTATTTTCAGCATAACAGTATCATTATTTTTTCACCACACCCAGTGCTCCATGCAATCCGTGCCCTCTATAATACCCACCACCTGGTACCCCGACCTCCCAACCCCCTGCCACTTCAAACCCCTCAGATTGTTTTTGAGAGTCCATAGTCTCTCATGATTCACCTCCCCTTCCAATTTACCTCAACCCCCTTCTCCTCTCTAACTCCCCATGTCCTCCATGCTTTTTGTTATGCTCCAGAAATAAGTGAAACCATATGATAATTGACTCTCTCTGCTTGACTTATCTCACTCAGCATAATCTCTTCCAGTCCCGTCCATGTTGCTACAAAAGTTGGGTATTCATCCTTTCTGATGGAGGCATAATACTCCATAGTGTATATGGACCACATCTTCCTTATCCATTCATCCATTGAAGGGCATCTTGGTTCTTTCCACAGTTTGGCGACCATCGCCATTGCTGCTATAAACATTGGGGTACAGATGGCCCTTCTTTTCACGACATCTGTATCTTTGGGATAAATACCCAGGAGTGCAATGGCAGAATCATAGGGAAGCTCTATTTTTAATTTCTTGAGGAATCTCCACACTGTTCTCCAAAGAGGCTGCACCAACTTGCATTCCCACCAACAGTGGAAGAGGGTTCCCCTTTCTCCACATCCTCTCCAACACATGTTGTTTCCTATCTTGCTAATTTTGGCCATTCTAACTGGTGTAAGGTGATATCTCAATGTAGTTTTAATTTGAATCTCCCTGATAGCTAGTGATGATGTAAGACAGGAATCCATCAGAATCCTAGAGGAGAACATAGGCAGTAATCTCTTCAATATCAGCCACAGCAACTTCTTTCAAGATATGTCTCCAAAGGCAAAGGAAACAAAAGTGAAGATGAACTTTTGGGACTTCATCAAAATCAAAAGCTTCTGCACAGCAAAGGAAACAGTCAACAAAACAAAGAGGCAACCCACGGAATGGGAGAAGATATTTGCAAATGACAGTACAGACAAAAGGTTGATATCCAGGATCTATAATGAACTCCTCAAACTCAACACACACAAAACAGACAATCATATCAAAAAATGGGCGGAAGATATGGACAGACACTTCTCCAATAAAGACATACAAATGGCTATCAGACACATGAAAAAATGTTCATCATCACTAGCCATCAGGGACCTAATATTTTTAAAGATCTACTAACAGGTCAAAATCTGCAGTTTGAAAAATGGTCTTCAACTCACCTATGAGCTTAAACCTTGTTTCATAACATTTTGTCTTCCATGAAGTATCTTTATCTATTTAATCTGTCTCCTTTCTTTCTTTATATCCTTTGGCCTTTCAAAGTAAATGTATATTAACATGTCCCCCCATGGGTGTCTGGGTGGCGCAGTCAGTTAAGTGTCTTGTCTCTTGATTTTGGCTCCAGTCATGACCTCAGGGTCATGTCAGGATCTGCACTGGGTGTGGAACATGCTTAAGATTCTCTGTTTCCCTCATGCTCTGCCCCCATACCTGCATGCTCGCTCTCTCTCAAAAGTTAAGATAAAATAAAATAAAATAAAATAAAATAAAATATCTCCCCACATTTTGAGTTGAACAATGTTGAAAGGAAAGCATTTGAATATGATGTAGTAAAAGCTTCTAGGACATTTATTATCATTTATATAGGTGTACATTTCCAAGAAAAAAATTACAGCACTATTTTGATAAATATCTCAGTTGAAACTATTCCATAAGTCAGATCCTTGGTTTCAGATGCCTGTAAATGCTTAATATAAATGATAAATTCATATGAAAACTCAATTCTCTTGGCCCTGGAATATACTGTTCCTCCAAATAAAATAAAATAGGATAACAGAAAATCTTTCTCATTGAACTTACCCTTGATTTTATTTCCCTTTTCTTATCCAGTTTCAAACTCACGACTGAAAAGAAAAATAGAATCTTTTCTACTCTACATTGATTGTTTGAGATAGTCATAAAAATTGTAATACCCAGGAATGTTTTTAAAGACTGAGTTGAAGACATTGACTTTTAACCTTTTGTGTTTTTATTCATTCTGTTTTTGAATTACGTGGCTCCGAATGACTCTTAAGCCTACCGTATGTTGGATATAATGTGCTTGTTTCCTGAGCAGGGACAGTAGAAGCACAGTGCTGCCCTAAACTTGAATTCAGTTGAGTAAACATTTCTGGAGTGTCCTGTATGGGATGGCAATGCATGAAAGTGGGGGAGGGGAGTTGGTTTGTAAATCAAGGCCTTGGTCACCACCTTTATAGAGCTGGCGAGGGTGGGTATTAAAAATGGTCGGGCACCTGGGTGACTCAGTGGGTTAAGTCTCTGCCTTCAGCTCAGGTCATGATCTCGGGGTCCTGGGATCGAGTCCTGCATTGGACTCTGCTCAGCGGAGAGCCTGCTTCCCCCTCTCTGTCTGCCTGCCCCTCTGCCTACTTGTAATTTCTCTCTCTGTGTGTGAAATAAATAAAATCTTAAAAAAAAAAATGGTACAAGATGGGCCTTATGGAAGTTTGTTCAGCCCTTGTGGTATAATACTGTTGCTTTTAATTAAGAACGTCAATAGGAGCCACCAGATTCCTATACTAGCCCCCAGCCCCACCTTCTCCTCTATCTTCACCAAACTCACAGCTTCTCACCTACCAGCCCTGTCCCTGGAGCAGGTGGTGGTGGGTCTCCCTTTCATTCTCTAGGCACATCTTGATGTCCTGCTGGCAGCCTGCACTCTGGCTCTCTACCTCCCTGTGAACTTGAGGACCTGGATCTCCAGGGTCAGTATCCACATGTGGGTCTGTGAAAGCTGAGCCTGCTAGTCGGCGTCAGATTCCGTCAGCCTGGCTTCCATGCATGTTTTCTGAGGATACTGTGAAATTTGAGGTTTTTCCCAGACAAAAGATGAAACAAATAGTTATTCAGGCAGATGAATATCAGAAAGTGTTTCTATTCATGTTGTAAGAAAGAAGACGCAATGCAGAGCCATTTTTTCTCCTCTATTCTAGCCCTTCTTCTTTCAAGTGAAACAGAGATAACTTTTCCACTTGGATACCATATTTAAGGAGGTGAATTTTTTTTTTTTAAGATTTATTTATTTATTTGAGAGAGAGAGACGGCATGCATCCAAGGAGGGGCGGAGAAAGAGGGTGAGTGAAACCTCAGTGAACTCCTTGCTGAGATCAGAGCCTAAGAAGGGGCTCGTTCTCAAGACCCTGCGATCATGACCTGAGTGGAAACCAAGAGTTAGATGCTTAACCGACTGTGCTACCCAGGGACCCCAAGGGGGTGAAGTTTTCAGATTTGAGGAAAGGAGAGCATTTCATCTTCTGTGTTTTGTACCAAGCCAAGCATTTCAAACTGTGGTGAGCACTTGCTTTTGTGGAGTATGAAAATGCTGATTGCGTATGAGAGCATTGATTCTCAGAAGAATGTCTTTGCTCCTCTTCTGGGTACGTGGCAACATTTGGAGATGTTTTGGTTGTCACAAAGGATGATGGGGGATGCTACTGGAATCTAGTGGATAAAACCTATAGATGATATAGTTATAAACTATAACTGATAAAGTTGTACAGGCAGCCACCCCCTCCCTCCAAATTATCCAATCTCAAATGTCCAGAATGTCAAGGTTGATACACCCTACCTTAGAACCTGACATTGGATGTTGTGTATTACAGAATTTTCAGCAAATCCCTTGAATTAGGGTGAATCTGACCTAACTTTAGTTCACTATAACAATTCATTTCACCACCTTCATTTTTTTTATTGTTTTAAAATTTTATAAATCCTAGATTTATAGATTTTAGAGTTGGAAAGTACCTTATGGATTACCAACTCCCCTGTTTTATAGATAAAGGAAAAATGAGGTCTAGGGATAGATGCGTTTAGAAGAGTGACTTATCTAAACTAAGCTCACAGTCTGAGTTCTGAGACAATCTAGGACTGGGGCTCAGATCTCCCAGGTTGATGCAAAATATAGCAACTAGATAATGCATTATTACTTTAATAAAATCTTCTCTGTGGTTAAAGTGTGCTTCCCAGAAGACAGAAATGCCACCGCTATCCTGTTTCCTCTCTCACAGCTTCTGAAACATCAGATACTTGATAAATGCTGTCACAAATAATCTTGTCTTTTGGGAGTACAAGTGAAAATTTATGTATATGTGTGTGTATTTAAAAAAAATTCTGTTTATTTATTTGAGGGAGAAAGAGAGAGAGAGTGCACAAGCGGGCAGAGGGGCAGGGGGAGAGAAGAAACAGACTCACTTCTGAGCAGGGAGCCTGACATGGAGCTCCATCCCAGGACCCTGGGATTATGACCTGACCCAAAGGCAGACACTTAACTGACTGAGCCACCCAGGTACCCCTGAAAATTGATTTTTTAAAAATATTTTATTTATTGGGGCATCTGTGTGGCTCAGTGGGTTAAGACCTCTTCCTTCAGCTTGGGTCATGATCTCGGGATGCTGGGATCGAGCCCCGCATCAGGCTCTCTGTGGGGACCCTGCTTGCCTTCCTCTCTCTATGCCTGCCTCTCTGCCGACTTGTGATCTCTGTCTGTCAAATAAATAAATAAAATCTTAAAAAAAAATAAAATATTTTATTTATTTATTTGAGAGAAATAGAGTGAGAGAGAGAGAGAGAGCATGAGAGGGGAGAAGGTCAGAAGGAGAAGCAGACTCCCTGTGGAGCTGGAAGCGCAATGTAGGACTTGATCCCAGGACTCCAGGATCATGACCTGAGCCAAAGGTAGTTGTTTAACCAACTGAGCCACCCAAGTGCCCTGAAAATTGATTTTTTAAAATGGAAAACATTGTTATTCAAGTATAAATGTGCAAAATCTTCTTAATTAAAACACAACATATATATGCCTTGATATTGAAGGAAATCGTCGTTGGATCTTCATGAAGGCATTTTACCTAGATTAATTCTCTTAAGCTTTCAGACAGGAGTCCTGCCTTACCACCTACCTGGAGATAGAAACAAGTGATCTCATTCTGGAAATGAGCCTGTCCAGTGTTTCTCTAACAGTGAGCTCATGTTGACATTTGCGGTGTCTTAACTGATTCAGAGGCTGGAGTATTTTCAAAATAGGGGTGGATATGTGCAGTTAATTTTGCTTCTAGATATTTTTTGTATAATCAATGAACACTCTCCTGTCTGAGTTAGTACCTAAGAAGCTGAAGATCTTAAAATTTCAAGAGCTTTGAAAAATAAATTTCGTTAGGGAATACAATATTTTGGAAACCTATTGTTGAGGTGACATCATGAAATTACCTGTGAGGACAAATTGGTTTTTTGGCATATTCACCCCGTAGGAGACTGTTACATACTGGAGCTCAGGCAGACTGCGGTTCTAGCTCCATGGCCTGAATAGTCCACTTCAGCCCAATCATCTGAATCTTAGCAGAATGCGATCTGCTGAAATAGCAGTCTGCTCTGAAATGCCATTATAAAACAGAGCCATTTATCATGGAAGAGAAGTCGTCCTAATTTTCTGACCTTGACTGTGTTTCTAGTTTACCTTGTGTTGAACCTAATTTTAGCATCCCGGTGATTCTGTTCAGTTAGGGCTTCACGGGGAGTTCTCACGTCATGGAGGAGCTCGGTTAGGTTAGCTTGACGTATGACGACCATCTCCACATGCCTGTCAGAGCCTGTGGTTTCTGGCAGGCCTTCCATTTCTGGAATAGGAAACAACCCATCAAGGGATTCAACCATGATGGCACTAGAATTCACTTCATTTATTAGAATTTTCCTTACCCTCGGGACTCCTGGGTGGCTCAGTGGGTTGGGCATGTGTCTTCAGCTCAAGTCATGATCCCAGGGTCCTGAGATTGAGTATAGATAGCATCGGGCTCCATGCTCAGCTTGGAACCTGCTTCTCCATCTGCCTACTGCTCCCTCTGCTTATGCTCTCTCTCATTCTGACAAACAAACAAACAAAAAAAGACTTAACCCCATCGTTAGATTGGAATTGAGAACAGGAAATAAGGAAGAGGCAAGTTACATTTCAGCCTCTGGACAAACACATCTTCATGGTTCTTCATGAAATCAGCCAACTTCTCCACCAGGTTTCAATCTGCATTTCCAGATGCATGTTGGAAGAAGTGAGGTCATCCTAGATTCTGCTCAGGCCGTAGCTGTTGGCCTCCACATTCTGGCATAGGGCCGGTTCAGACTCAAACCTGAAAAAAGTTTCAATTTCTCTAAGTGGTTATTAGGTTTGTGTTAATACTCTATTCTGAATAGTCTTTTAAAGGACTGTTCCAGAAACACTAAGCTTCAGTTTAACATTTTTAAAAAATGTAATTTGCTATTCACCTTTCACATTGGGGGGGGGGTGTACCATGGCATCACTAATGAAATGCTAAAATCTTTTTCTTTGAGGAAAAACTCTCTAGCATTTTTATTTCTTAGCACACAGTTGCCACATTTTATTTCCCTCTTGTTCACGAGGGCCTTGTACACACATGTAAAGAAGGGCATTAAAGAATCTTCAGAAACACATAATAAATGGTACTTTTTAGGAGCCTCACTTAAAACATACCCAATTTGGGGCACCTGGGTGGCTCAGTGGGTTAAAGCCTCTGCCTTTGGCTCAGGTCATGATTTCAGGGTCCTGGGATCGAGTCCCGAATCGCACTGGGCTCCCTGCTCAGCGGGGAGCCTGCTTCCCCACACCCCTTGCCTTCCTCTCTGCCTACTTGTGATCTTTGTTTGTCAAATAAATAAATAAAATTAAAAAAAAAAAAAAAAAAACCAATTCATAAAAGCTCTTACTTGCAAACTAGGTGATGATTCTTTGAATATAGAACCACCATGACATTTTTGTAGATAATGGCCTTCTCTGGTGTATTCAGCTAAAATATTTTTCCATCTTTAGGATTTCATTTATTTCTAAGAAGAACAATACTCCTTTTGTCACTTGTAATTCCAGGAAAAAAATAAGCCTAGTGTCCCCTACTGCTTCTCTTCACAGCCATTGTGCTCTTGAAGGTAACCACACCTTACTTCTGTCTGAAGCGTTCAGGGACTCATTTTACACTGTCAAGTCTGGTGTTGCTCATGGTTGCATTTGATATATGGACAACAGGACACAAAAAAGCTGTTCGTTGCACTCACATTCTGAAGTTCTGCACGCTGTTGTTGTTGTTTTTTAAGAAGGGAGATTGTTCACTTTTTTTTTTTTAAGATTTTATTTACTTACTTGACAGAGAGCGGGAACACAAGGATGGGGAGTGAGAGAGGGAGAAGTAGGCTTCCTGCTGAGCAGGGAGCCCGATGTGGGGCTTGATCCCAGGATCCTGAGATCATGACTTGAGCCACCCAGGCACCTCATGCACACTGGTATTTAACAAAGCCTGTGTCGGGGTCTTCACAGAAATTTTATAAGTACGTGTTCTTTAAGAACAAATACATGAAATAGTTCTCTAACTGTATCTTTCTAGCATTTATCTCTTCTTTTGAGGATACAACAACTGCAGGCAATTTACTTAGTTTAATTTTAAGTATTTTCGAAACATTTCTGTAATTCCTTCCAGAACATAACCTATAGAAAAGTAAGCAAGTTAGAAAAACAACAACAACTGAACATAGCTAAGAAGGATATTCTGTTGCTTATTAAACTCCTTAATCTGGTTAAATCGAGGAAAGAATGGGTAATGGTGTCAGATGGTCTCCCATCTTTTCATATTTTGTCACTTTTCCTATTCTGTTGTCCAGCAGCAGCAAAATTTCTTACCTTATTTTTAAGTTCCTCAGTTATTGGGTGATACTGCTTTAGTCCTGTTTTACTTCTTGACCATTGCCCCAGGTCCAAATTTCTTACACCCTGCTTTGATTTTATATTCATCTTTTTGTGTCTTCTTCAATTTCTTTCATGAGTGTTTTGTAATTCCTCGAGTACAGATCCTTTACCTCTTTGGTTAGGTTTATTCCCAGGTATCTTATGGTTCTTGGTGCTATAGTAAATGGAATCGATTCTCTAATTTCCTTTTCTGTATTTTCATTGTTAGTGTATAAGAAAGCCACGATTTCTGCACATTGACTTTGTATCCTGCCACGTTGCTGAATTGCTGTATGAGTTCTAGTAGTTTGCGGGTGGAGTTTTTTGGGTTTTCCATATAAAGAATCATGTCATCTGCGAAAAGAGAGAGTTTGACTTCTTCATTGCCAATTTGGATACCTTTTATTTCTCTTTGTTGTCTGATTGCTGTTGCTAGGACTTCTAATACTATGTTGAACAAGAGTGGTGAGAGTGGGCATCCTTGTCTTGTTCCTGATCTCAACGGGAAGGCTGCAAGCTTTTTCCCATTGAGGATGATATTTGCTGTGGGTCTTTCATAGATAGATTTGATAAGGTTCAGGAATGTTCCCTCTATCCCTATACTTTGAAGCGTTTTAATCAGGAACGGATGCTGGATTCAAATGAATGGCTTGCGGGCTCCATGGTGTCCTGTTGTCCTGCGGACCATGAGATGGTCACATTGTATCCTTCTCATTATCACAGAGTGACCTCCTCTCCCCTCCTCCCTACCTGGCACCCCCAAAGCTGGTGCGAAAAGGAGAAGCCTGAGGAGCCACCCCCTATCTCCCTCCAGACCCCCAGGATTTTTCCTTTCCTATGATCAGAATCTAATTGCCATAAACTAGATTTTGGGGCAAAATGTGACAGGGTGGAAGGGTTTCAACCCTGCAAAGCCCAACCTCCAGGAGAGTGTTAGGGAGTTATCAGTTGGTATCTCCTATTCTAGCTGATAAAGTGGGTGTTTCCTCTCTGATACCATCACCTGAAGGATTTTCAATGACATCTCTAATACTAAGTCAATGTTTTGTTAATTGTTTGTTAAACTCCATAGAGCATCTTATTTATTTGAAAGCACTGAAAACACCTCACACTGGAGAAGTGAAGCAGATAACGTTTGCAGGCTATCAGCCTACTTGTATTTTCACTTATTGATTTCTGTCCTCATGCATTTTTGATGCCTGTGCTTAAAAAACTATTTTCCTTTGGAATTAGATGATAAATATACCGTCTTTTCGGATGAAGGTATCTGAAACCAATTTTAGGGATTTCTGGTGAAGTAACAGCGGTAAGTCCTTACCCTACGTATATTGTTTAAGAATAGAATATAGGAAGAAAAAATAGGTCAGATTCCTTTTAATCATCTTCTTTTATTTTTTTCTTGCTTTTGCCAGTTGTAAGAAAATAAAATTTTAAGTTAAACATTTTCCTTAAAGCCTACCTTGGGCTTTTGAAGTGATTAATAATACCTAACCACAGATTCTTATTTAATGAAAGTGTAAGACCTCTGAGAAAGTTAGAGAAAAGGAGGAACTGCTATGCTATGACGTTTTGATTTACTATTAAACAGCAAGCTTTTAAGTTTTTCCAGGTCCTTGTAAACCTCTGCTGTGGCTGCCTCTTATTTCTTCTGCAGGTAAATCCAACATATGCAGATTTTGAATTACAGCAGATTACGTAAACTTGGAGATGACAAGCATAACATACCCTATTTCCTCTCTCCAGATGCCTTTTTATAAAGGGAAACCCCTCTTCCCTGATTTCCATATTACAAAATACATTCTTCTTCATTATGTGTATTGTCAGAGGTAGTGAAATAAATCTACTATCTATCTATCTATCTATCTATCTAACTATCATCTTTAACTAAAGCTGTCACACTAGAAATACAATATTTTTTGGTAAATAAATTTGGTGTCACTTGATGTTCTTTCCCTGTATGCCTTTGCTTCTTGCTTCATTTACTTAAGGGAGCTCTGAGCCTGTTCCTATGTCTTCAAACACCCTACTCACCAAGTAAACATTTATTAACACTTTTGTTAACACTGAAACAATTTAACACAGAATAAAATATTCAGATGGATTATTTAGGAAACACTGATGTTAAGCTGATATTTGTGATTGGCAGGAGGGATCTTTGTTGTGATATGGCTTGCGTTTTCCAATTTCCTTGTGTTTTTTTTTTCTAAGCGATACAAACAAAATGAATATGTTGAATAAGAGAATCAAAAATATATTTTAAAAAACTTCCAGGGTAAAATGATGACCCCCAACTGGTAAGAGTTTGTGAAGCAAGTAGAAGAATAAAAGGAAGTTCCATGAGTTAAAAAAGAAAGGGGGAATAAAAGAAAGGATAAAGTTTCTCTGTAAAAGGTCTAGCTCAACAATTGTGAACATGCCTTGGCTGCTGAAGTTAGACCATATCAAAAGATTTACACAAGCCCAGGGGTCATTCTTCCACAACTCTTGATCTTTGTGTTTAGTTCTGGGTGCCATAGTTTAAAAGGACTAATTAATTCCAAATATGTCCATAATAGCCAATGTGTGTGGTCTAGTTAATGAGGAATATGGAAACAGTGTCAGAGGAGGCATGGCTCAAGAAATTGGGACTTTTGTTTAGAAAAGAAAAGACACATGGCCATTTAAAAATAACCTCAAAGTCTTGAACCAGGATCAAATTGCCTCAAGTTACACAGGGAGACAGATCTGGCTCTGTGTAAGGAAACCACTTCTAACTTTACACCTATTCTTAAATTGAATGATCTGCCTTCCCAAGTCACGAACTTTGCGAGTTCTGGGCACCTTCAACCAGAGACTGGAGGCCTAGAATAACTTTTCGGGAAGAATTTATATTCTGGGTGGGATATTGGAATAAAAGTCAAATGTAAAAGTTTGTATTTATTATTATTTTTTAAAGATTTATTTATTTTAGAGAGAGAGAGAGAGAGAGCACAAGTGGGAGGAGCAGAGGGAGAAGAAAAGAGAATCACAAGCAGACTCCACAGTGAGCATGGAGCCAAGGGGGAGGGCTCAATCTCACGACCCTGAGAATACGACTCTAGCCAAAAGCAAAAATTGCGTGCCCAACTGACCACACCACCCAGGCACCCCACCAGTCAACTTTTTAAAACTCTGTGAGGTGGACAGCCACATGCAGAAGAATGAAATTGGACCATTTTCTTACACCATACACAAAAATAAACTCAAAATGAGTGAAAGACCTAAGTGTGAGACAGGAATCCATCAGAATCCTAGAAGAGAACATAGGCAGCGACCTCTTTGATCTTGGCGGCAACAACTTCTGGCTAGACACATCTCCAAAGACAATGGAAACAAAGGCATAAATGAGCTATTGGGACTTCATCAAGATAAAAAGCTTTTGCACAGCAAAGGAAATAGTCAACAAAACCAAAAGACAACCTACAGATTGGGAGAAGATATTTGCAAATGTTTTATCAGATAAAGGGCTAGTCTCCAAAATGTAGAAAGAATTTATCAAATTCAGCACCCAAAGAACAAATAATCAATCAAGAAATGGGCAACGGACATTTCTGCAAAGAAGACATCCAAATGGCCAACAGATGCATGAAAAAATGCTCAACATTGCTCAGTGTCAGGGAAATGCAAATCAAAACCACTAAGGGAAGAGGTACCACTGGTCAGAATGGCTAAAAGTAATGTCAGGAAACAATAGAGGATGCAGAGAAAGGGGAACTGTCTTAGAATGTTGGTGGAAATGCAAGCTGGTGCAGCCACTCTGGAAAACAGTATGGAGGTTCCTCAAAAAGTTGAAAATAGAGCTACCCTACCACCCAGCAATTGCACTACTGGCTATTTACCCGAAAGATACAAATGTAGTGATCCAAAGGGGCATGTGCACACAAATGCTTATAGCAGCATTGTCCACGATAGCCAAAGTGTGGAAAGAGCCCAGGTATCTACAGGAAGATGAATGAATAAAGAAGATGTGGTATATACATAATGGAATATTATTCAGCCATCAAAAAATATGAATTTTTGCTTTGCAACAACATGGATGGAAGTAGAGGATATCATGCTAAGTGAAATAAGTCAGTCAGAGAAAGACTATCATATGATCTCACTCATATGTCAAATTTAAGGAACAAAACAGAGGAGCATAGGGGAAGGGAAGAAAAAATAAAACAAGATGAAATCAGAGAGGGAGACAAACCATGAGACTCTTAACCATAGGAAACAGACTGAGGTTTGCCGGAGGGGAGGGTCTGGGGGGATGGGGTAACTAGGTGACGGGCATTAAGGAGGGCGCATGAGGTAATGAGCGCTGGGTGTTATATACAACTAATGAACCACTGAACTCTATCTCTGAAACTAATGATGCAATGTATGTTAATTAATTGAATTAAAATAAAATAATAAAGTTAAAAAAAAAAAGCAAAAAATAAATAAATAAAACTGCAGGGGCGCCTGGCTGGCTTGGTCAGTAGAGCACATGACTCTTGATCTCAGGTTGTAAGTTGGAGTCCCACATTGGGTGCAGAGATTACTTAAAAATAAAATCTTAAATATAAAAGTTTGAAAGAAATTATGATTTTTATGTTGTTATTATTGTGATAGATATCACCAGCAGTGATATTGAAACTTCCTGGAAACTTTTGGGTGTGGAACACTCAGTGGGGAAAGCACAGTGACCTTGTCTTGAAACGGTGACACAAAGCCATTGTTTGCATAAAAACCATCACGGAGACTTAAAATCTGACTTCTTGGTCTTAGGCAAACTAATACAAAAGTCATTTGAAGTCATTTATTTTACAGCTAGCTGCAAGCAGTGAGTAAAGCTAGATGCAGGGCATGTTTCTAAGGTTAGGGTGTTAGAATGAATCGGCAGAGGTTGTCATGTTTTGAAACACTCCCCAGCTCTGCGGTGTCGGTGTCGGTAAGAAGCAAGCTGGAGCCGGGTGAGGCAGTCTTATTGCAGTTTTAATGAGCTCCTCCTGTATGCTTTCATGTTTGTTGTGATTTGGTTAATGAAATAAACAACCCCCGTCCCCCAACCACCCCCCCCTCAGGCCCACTCCTCAGGAATCCATGTACTTTGCATGTGACAGATTAGTGATACATTCTGGGCTTGTCCTCTTTATTTAAATGGCTTTAAATGCAAATATAAAAGCAATTGTTTGAAGTGTTATCTCAGCGTTTGCTCCTTTCCACTTTATCATTTCATATTGCCATTGATACTACAAAGGAGTAAATTGTTTTTAAAAGGGCTTGACCAATATTTTCCAAGTGTCCCATTTGAGCCACTGATAATTTTTAAAAGTGCATTACATGTGGTAGCATTTTGTTAATTGAGGAGGTTATTTGGAAAATATTACCTACGAGCTATGTTCTGGGTGATTTATATTCATCACTTTGTCTTCTTTTGTAGATCTTTTGAAGAGCATCTAATTCCATGAAGTCATTAAGCAAGTTTAGGCTCCTTTCCATAGACTTTCAAATCTTCTGGCTGTTTCCTCTTCTCTGCCTACTACAAACCTTGTTTCTTGCTTCTGATCTTTGTGAGGATGGATACCATGTCCATTCTTTTTTTTTTTTTTTTTTAAGATTATTTATTTATTTATTTGACAGAGAGAGAGATCACAAGTAGGCAGAGAGGCAGGCAGAGAGAGAGGAGGAAGCAGGCTCCCTGCTGAGCAGAGAGCCTGATGCGGGACTCCATCCCAGGACCCTGAGATCATGACCTGAGCCGAAGGCAGTGGCTTAACCCACTGAGCCACCCAGGCGCCCTACCATGTCCATTCTTGCCCATTGGCCCTTGAGGTCAGAATGACAAGAACAACCACATGAATGTCTGGATCAAAAGTCAACAGATGAAAATTCTTGTACTAGTAGGCACTGGCTCTCCTTCTCATCATGAGTAAGTCCACTCTCAAGTTGATAGATTATTAACTTTAGAGTTCCAGAATAAAACATATGCTGTTTTATGTTGAAAGACCCTAGAGGACCCGCACCCAAGGACATACTCACAGACCACTGGATGCAATAAGCAAGAGGATTTTATTCGGGCATGCTCGGACTCCCAGGGACACTTGACCAGGATGGGTCAGTGCCTGAGAGCCCCGATCTGTTTCGGGAGTCCCTTAATATAGAATTTTACAGTCCATTACATCAGAGCCCTCACTTTTCTAGCCAGTAATTTCAAAGCATTACAGTAAGGCCTACACACAGGTAGCCAATCCTTTAAAACCAACCATACATTCTGGCCAGTCACCGTTCAGGTAGTGTACAGTAGAGGGTACGTGTTGAATTGCACGTTTCTAACCTTTATCTGTATACGTGCTGAACCGCACGTCTCCAGCTAGCGTACGTGCCGAACCGTACGTCTCCGGCCTTGGTACGGGAGGCAACCCTTATCAATTTTACTTAGTAGTAGGGGAAATTCTTAACAGGGGAAGGGTATAACTTTATTTGATTACACAGCGAATGAGGGTTTAAGCAATTTTTCATTTCTTAGCAAAGCATTAGAAGCATTATTATACAGAAGCCAGAAACAGCCGGGTTAAACACAGATGTTCACTATTCGTTATCCTGTTATGCTGCTTGCTGACTCCCTTATCTATGGTCAGCTGGCCACAGTTTCTTAGTTAGCATAAGCTGGTTATAAGAAGAATGTTAAAACTTATAGGCTATAGTATAATTCTGACCTGGGGTCCTTCAATGTCATGTGGTTTTGAAGTGGTTTTAGAGTAGGTCATAATGTGTGAATACCCTATCCTGAACATTTTATTCAGTACTCTGAGTAAATTTCATGATCCTAATGGTTCAGTAATTTCAGGTTTAAAAATTGAAATGCTTGAAACAGACCGTACTGCATCTCAGTATGTTCTGGCCTTTTCTACAAATGATCATTTAGTACAAACGCAGCATCTTAGTGCATGCCAAGGAAACACAGGACGATGGTTTTCAGAGTAGCTGAGTATTGTTGCTTTGACATGAGGATAACACTAGCCATCAACATAGGTACCAGGTAGTACAGGACTAGAAGACTACATTTGGGAAGACTCACGGAGAGAGGCTTCCCCGATGTGGCCACGGTGACCTGGGGCCAGAGACTGCACACGACTGGTTCCCATTCGTGTCCTCCCCGCATTGATCTAGCCTAGATCAGCTGGTTCACATTTCTGAACTTTTCAGTACAGGAAAAACATCTAAGTTTTAATTTACTGTAATGGCTTGATGGGAAACATATGTTTGACTCAAGACGACGTTGCTCTTTTTGAGTTGTGGTTTTGTGCTTAGCTATTAACTTTGTTCTCTGGTTATCTGTTTAAGTCGAAGTCTTAGTGTCCCTGCAGGTTCTATTCAATAAGCCTAGCAAATGAAAAGCTACATTTTTTGGATTATTTTTGATTATTGAAGTTTGATACTCTCATATAGCTTTTATTGATTTTATATTTGAAGGTATGATTTGCCTAAATTATGTTCACGTTTATTCTTTGCAATTTTAAATTTGGCTTTTCGTGCCAAGTTTCAAGTTCTTTTCTCGAGGACTGGCTTGTGGGGTTGATTCTCTTATTTGTGGATCTGGTCTTATTAAATTCCTTATGGGAAAGACCTTAACCAGCTTAGCTTTGTCCTGTGTCTGGTTCTTCCTGGGACTGACCCTGTACCACCTCCTGACCTACTTTAACAGGCTTCATTATCCCAAGTAAGACAAGATGGAGCCATGTGGATAACCCGGGGGTAAGAACTTCAACAATGAAGAGTAGGAAAAGGAGACATCTGTTTGGCTAAGTGGCCGTTTTTGGCTAGAGGTGTGGCTAGATTTTGTTTAAGGGTACAAGTATCTGAGATCTTTTCTCTTTGGGGCTTTCAAGGTTTTCAGAAATCTGGCACCTTATTATATATCCCATCTTATTTCCCACAACGTTTTTTAGGGATGCTGAAGTCTAATTTTAGTTATCACTGGGTTCCAGTGGGATGTTGCTAGAAATGCCCACATACCAAATAGCTCCAATCTTGATTTTTATGAAGAGGGTCTTATATAAATAATGAATTAATATTAGTAACATAATAGTGAGGAGAGATCGTAACTGATAGCTTTATTTCTAGGTAAAATATTGAACTTCTTTAAAAATTTCAGGAAGCATTTAGTTAACTTGCAAAAGTAAGTTTATTGAAGCATGAAAATAATTAGAGCAAAGTTGTTATTTCAACTTTTTCAAGAGTGTTCTAGTAAGAAAAGAAAAGAGGATGCGAAAAAAATGCATGGTCATCTACTTCTGGATGGAAATTCTTCCTGAAGTTATCCAGAAAGATGGCAGGATTGATGTGATTTCTTCATTTGTGTCCTTCGATTTTTCTCTGAAAGACACTCTTGCTGATCTGGAAATTGCTTATTTCACTTTCACCTCAGACACATTGCTCACTTGAGATGAGATGACTTTGCCATCCACCACCTCCTCCACGATGGTCTTAGTCACTCTGGTCTTGTTTGGATCTGAAAGTCACAGAATCACAATGTCAGTCTGGAAACGATCACATAAACCCAGATCAAGAGACATTCAAATGCATTCTTTAAGTAAGTTCTCTCGGGTTAAGATTTTGTAAACAGTAGTATATGCTTTTTATAAGACAAGAGAAACATGCCTTTACTTTTAAATTATAAGATGATCATGAACATTAAGGAGTGTTTACCTCTTCCTTGGCCAGAACAGCTTCCAGATCTCGAGTCACCAGATCCCATGTTTCTGGATCCTGTACTTCTGGATCCTGAGTTTCTAAGATCAGATCCTCCAGAACCACAACCCCTAGAGGAAAAAAGAATTGTTTTCCTTTGTAGTTTGCAAAGGTGGGAGAAATCCACCATGCAGGGGGCTCTCCATGATGAAGGTAAATATTTTTGGATTGGACTGAGTCTCTGTGACTTTGTATCATCATCATCATCATCATCATCATCATCATTATTATTATTTAAGATGGATATGGAGCCCAACACAGGGCTTCAATTCATGACCCTGAGATCAAGACCTGAGCTAGGATCAAGAGTCAGATGCTTAACCAACTGAGCCACCCAGGTGCCCCACTGTGACTTTTTAAACCAAGTCCAGCCCTCAGACCCCTTTCTGGTTTCATAACAGAAGTACACCAAGGAATGCACTGAGTGGGTTCATAACTTTCACTCACCCTCCCTCCCCATCGAGCAGGCGTCGGTAGGTCTCAATCTCCATCTCTAGGCGGGTCTTGATGTTCAGAAGTTGCTCGTACTCTGCGTTCTGACATTCCGTCTCGCCTCGGATCTGGCAGATCTGCTCCTCCAGGCTGCTGATCTTCATCTGGATTTCTGACAGCTGAGCCATGTAGCCAGCTTCTGTGTCAGCCAGGGTTCCCTCCAGGGAGCTTTTCTAAGAGAAAAAGCAAATCAAAACCTCGTGATGCAAAACTCCCCTTTTATAAGGTGCTAACAGAAGTACACCTTCAAGTGACAACTTAGGGTGTTCTATGATTGGTTCCTTATTTTTTTGTTGGCGTAACTGTTTTTCTTTAAGCCGAATCTTCTACAGAAGTTTATGATCTTGAACTGGAATGTTTATGCTTTCTATAACCACAAACGAGCTCTCCTAATGCTGCTTTCATTATGTGCCAAGTGGAACATCTTGGCAAAGAAAGAACACGGGATCGCTTAACTGCCTGTTGGAGATGTTGCAAACCTCTTTGCACTCACCATGGCCATTTGGGACTGAAGCTCAATTTCCAGAGCTTGTAGAGTACGTTTCAGTTCTGTTATCTCATTCTTGGCGGAACTGGCTGCCCCGGCATCTGTAGAAATTTGTGCTTGCAGCGATGCACTCTAGAGAAAAAAGCAAATGCCGTCAGGGCAGGCTGAAGAACTGGGAGGAGGTGGCCTGCATGTGACCGCGGGCTCGGGCATCCAGCAGTGATGATCTACCTGTTTGTTGAACTGCTCCTCGGCCTCGCGGCGGTTTTGCTCAGCCAGCTCCTCATACTGCGCCCTCATGTCGTTCAGTAACTTGGTCAGGTCAGTCCCTGGGGCAGCGTTCATTTCCACGGTCACGTCCCCTCCGGAGCTTCCTTGCATGCTCTTCATTTCCTAGCGTGAAGAAAAACACCAAGGTGATAAAAAGAGGAAAGCAAAGACTTCTTAAAATGTGCATAGCCAACAAAAAAACTGAAAGTGGGATACTACAGGCTGCCCCCGCTTGCCACTAAATTCAGATATAATTTGCTCATGACTACTTGTTTCCTCGATCATAGGTGTCAGAAATCCATTTAGAGAAAACGTATTTTATTTTTATAGAATGATGTGGGGTAGGCCAGGGTCCTTTAATAACGTGGAATGTGTTCCTACCTCCTCGTGGTTCTTTTTCAGGTAGGCCAGCTCCTCGGTGAGGCTCTCGATCTGCATCTCCAGGTCAGAGCGTGTCATGGTCAGGTCATCCAGAACTTTCCGCAGGCCATTGATGTCGGCCTCCACGGCCTGCCTGAGATACAGCTCATTTTCGTACCTGGAAAGGATAACAGTAGGACAGGTCAGAGCATTTCAAATCCATCAATTCTTGCATAGTGAAGAAAAAGATTTTTCCTCTGAACTCTTGGTTTATTTATGTAATCTCTACGCCTAACGCAGGGCTTGAACTCACGACTCTGACAGAGATCAAGAGTTCCATTTTCCTCTGAGTGAATCAGCCACGCACCCCCTCCTGAGCTATTTGATTAAAAAAAAGGCTACTAAGTTTTCTCTTAGGAATGATTCCCCTGGAACGAAAATTGTGAACTGAGTATTAATTCTATTGACGGCTAATATTTTTTAGAACAAAAATTTCATCCTTAATTTGCCTCTCTTTTTGTTTCCTTGTTGGAGCGGAGTGGTGCTTTTTAAAAATTTACTCTTGGAATGTTTGTAAATTTAGGTCTTGATCTCCTAAAACATAGTTCTTTAAATTTAGAATAAGTGAAACAGACAGATTGCATTTTATTTCTCCCACAACATTTGCAAGTCTTCTCTTTTCTTACTTCATTCTGAAGTCATCAGCGGCCAATCTGGCATTGTCGATCTGCAGAACGATCCCAGCATTTTCAATAGTTGCAGTAATGATCTGGAAAAAGCAATAATAGTGAATGCATCATGGATACTTTTTACCTGTGTCTGCATGCCCCTCTGTGAGGGTAGATGTCCTTCGCGTTGGCATTTAAAGGAAAGTTGCTCTGAAAACGTGCTTAGTAATGACATGTGTATTGATAATCTGGTGTTGTTGGGCTACATCTTTCTGCAAAAAGGTAACAGTTTACACATTTACTGGAATAGGCATGAAACATTGTTTTATAGAGCACAGCCCTCTGCTTATTTCTTTTGCTTTGGAGAATCAGTTAATCTATAAGTTCTTTCAGAAAAAATGAATGAATTTTACTTCTAAAAAGTCTTTAAAAAAATATTTCCCATACAATGGTGGGTAAACATTTCAGATTCTCCTCACATAGTATTTGCACCATATTTCCTAAGAAGAAAAGTAGCTGTAAAGATGATTTAAATATAGCAAGACACTAAAATATGTCGACCTGCCAGAATTAATCGGAAAACATTAGATTAAGCTAGTGTTGACTCATTGCCACCATTCTTGTATGTACCTGTTAATTAGCTGTCTCGCGTTATATAAATTTTGCTCTTATGTAGAAACACTCAAATTTGAGATGCAAACAGATAATTAGTACGGTTGGATGTCATATACAGTACTGTCATAGTTAAAACATACCAAGTCCCATTTTACATGTACAACAAGCAAATATGTCTTTAAATAATTCCTTGACTTGAAATCTTCATTACAGTATATGGTCTGAATAAGAGCAAAAGATACAGAAATAATAGAAACTCGGTCGTGGATAGTGTCTCACCTGGTTCCGGAGATCTTCAATGACTGGATAGTATTTGCTGTAATCTTTTCCAGATCCACCATCTCCAGATCCAGGCCCAAATTTCTCATACCACTCCCTGATTTTGTTCTCCAGATCCGTATTGGCCTCTTCCAGGGCTCTGACCTTGTCTAGGTAACTGGCCAGGCGGTCATTGAGGTTCTGCATGGTTTGCTTTTCACCTCCCGAGAAAAGGCCCCCATCGCCAACACCCCCTCCCATACCACCCCCCATTCCACCGCCGTAGCTGTAGAAGCCTCCACTAGCACCGCCACCAATTCCAGACCCCCCACCAAAGCCAGACCCCCCACCAAAGCCAGACCCCCCACCAAAGCCAGACCCCCCACCAAAGCCAGAACCGCCACCAAAGCCAGAACCTCCTCCAAAGCCAGCCCCAGAGCCTGCAGTTCCTCCCAAACCACCCCCTCCTGAGCAGCTACCAAAACCTCCCCCAAAGCTACCTCCAAAGCCACTGGTCGATCCCCCACTCAGGCCACAGCTACCGGTTCCTCCTCGGAAGCCCCGGGCAGAGCCACCCCCCAGACCGCATCTGCTTCCACTGCTGAAGCTGCTTCCACCAGCAGACACCCTGACCATGCCGCTGCTTCCAGCCCTGGAAGAGGAGACTCGAGAAGAGCAAGACATGGTGCTCCTGCAAATGTTTAGCTCGTTCCGGAGAAGAGGAGAGGTGACACTGAAGCCCGTATTTGCAAGCTGTCTTTTTGGCCCTTATATACACACTTTCAGGGTGTTCCTTTTCTGTGTCACTTCTTAATCCCTATTACAGTTTTGCTAATCTGCAGTTGGAACCCACTCTACTGGCTCTTTTTCTGAAGCTAGGTCAGAGCCTCAGGGCATTTACTCTATCAAGAAAAAAAAAAGAGGTGGAGCAAAACAAAAACTTTTTTTTCCCCCCAGAATTACAGTTTTAATCTTTCAGAGGTTTCGATGACTTAGAATTCTTTCCTGAAAGTGTAATTCTATTCATTTTGCTTCATGATTTCCCAACTGAAGAACACATCCCCAGATTAGCAAATGCAATTAAAATACTTAATACAATGAGAATGGAAATTTCCCAACAAACTCCTAACTTTTGTTCATATTATCCTCTTAAAGTTGAAATTAGCTCTAGCATCAGCATTAGTTTTAGGTTTACTTAATTGTCCTTCTCCATGATCATTTCAATCCCCATATTTCTAAGGGTACGTTTGTATTGAAGTTTTCTTTGTGTTCTGAGATCAGATTAGATATTTTCACTGTTAAAAAGAAAGAATTAAATATAATCGTTTTTCCTGCATGTACTATTAGATCTCGGCAATATGCTTACTTGAGCAGAGAATATCCTGGAAAGGCTGGAAACAGTTTTAGATGGGGGTTCATTGTCACTGATATGATGGTAGGAAGACGCTTTTCTTTCTGATTAAATTTGAGCCTGAGATGGTGATAGCAACTTCCTTTTTTGGAGTCAAATCTTAAGTAAGATGATGCTGATTTTATCTTTGTTTTAAAGGTGTCTGGAGAAGGGGATCTGAATCCACTTCTGCTAACCAATGTTATGCCTGGAGTCATTTTGCCAATACTAAAATGTGGAATTCCCCCTGGCTGCTTTCTGCTCATATTTTTTCTGTTTTGGTTGAAAAGATATTTAGTAAAGATACGTATCCACTTCCGATAACTAATGTTATGACTGGGATCATTTTACAGATAACCAAAATCTAGAATCTTCCCCAGTTCACTTTCTGCTTCCTGTTTTTCTGTCCCTTTGTATTTCACATTACTTCCATTTGCCTCTGCTAGTAGTTTCTCTGGTTTAAAAATTTTGGTTTTCGTTTTTTGGGTTTTGTTTTGTTTTGTTAAGACGCTCCTATATGATTTCCCTTACATGAAGTACCTGGCATTGTCAATTTCAGAGACAGTAAACAGAACTGAGTTGCCAGTGGCTGGGTGGAGGGGAATTGAGGAGCTGTTTAATGGATATAGAGTTTCAGTTTTGCAAGATGAAAAGAGTTCTGGAGGTTGGTTGCCCAGCAAGATGAATGTACTTAACAATACTGAGCAGACACAAATGTGAAGATGGTAAATTTTGTTATGTTCACTTTACCACAATTTTTAAAAAGCGTCTTTAAAAAAAAAAAGATTTTATTTATTTATTTGAGAGAGAGAGAGCAAGAGAGGGAAGGAACATAAGCATGGGGAGTGGGAGAGGGAGAAGTAGGCTGCCTGGCAGGCGGAGCTCAATCCCAGGACCTTGGGATCCCCCACCAGGACCAAGCCGAAAGCAGATGCTTAATGACTGAGCCACCCAGGCCCCGCTAAAAAGTAACTTAAAAAAAAAAAGTATACATGATTTTAAAACCTTTCTTGGCCTCCGCTTTATGCTCAGGTAGCTGAGTTTTGCTTATTAAAACTAGTTTTTATCTTGGCAGTCTCTTTAAATTGTGTGCGTGTGTTTTAATCGCCATCAATCATTTGTTAGTCTGCGTTCTGCCTTCTGTTAATTTCTCCTTGGACTGCCTTTGATTGGGACACACTATTATTATTATTATTATTTTATTTGACAGACAGAGATCACAAGTAGGCAGAGAGGCAGGCAGAAAGAGAGAGAGAGAGAGAGAGAGAGAGAGAGAGGGAAGCAGGCTTCCTGCGGAGCAGAGAGCCCGATGTGGGGCTCGATCCCAGGACCCCGAGATCATGACCGGAGCCGAAGGCAGCAGCCCAAACCACTGAGCCACCCAGGCGCCCCGGGACACACTATCAAATAGGTGATAATTCCCTTTGCTGTGTAGCTCTTCAGGAATTAGTTTTTACATTTGCCTGCCCGATCTTCTTTCTCTTCTCTCTCTCTCTCTCTTTCTATCTGACAGAGAGAGAGAGAGCGAGCACGCACAAGAAGGGGGAGTAGCAGGAAGAGGGAGAGGGAGACACAGGGTTCCTGCCGAGTAAGGAGCCCAACGTGGGGCTTGATCCCAGGACCCTGGGATCATGACCTGAGCCAAAGGCAGTTGCTTAATCAACTGAGCCACCCAGGCCCCCTATGCCTTATTTTCACAGCAGTGGTGTTACCATTCTTCTGTGGAGGGTGCCATCTCTCCAAGGCCGTTGAGGTGCTTTATAAACTTTAAATTATTAAGCTGGGAGTAATTCTCATCACACCCTTTTAAAGTAGGTAAAAAAATGCACCAGCGTTAAGGAATGTTGGTCATCTTGTCTCACCCCTCCCCAGAGCTGGGAAACCAGGGAAGCCTAAGCACTAGTGATTAATGGTATGGTGGTAAATGCTAGAGATAAGAAAAAACCACTGGGCTTTTCTTCCCTTTCATAAATGTATGAAATGTAATCTTTCCACGTTCATAAAGGCTGGCATTTGCCTAAAGGAAGGTCTAAAGAAAGGGACAATAGCTAAATGAAAGAAAGCTAATTGCAATGGTGAAATTTCAGAGCCTGGGTATAAAGAGCTTTATGTGGAAAGAATGAGAAAAACCAACATTCAGCAGCAGCTCTGGCCTCCGAAATTTGCTTGAGGCTTGTGTTTTTAGTTGTCATGTGAGTTGTATCTTTTTCATTTTGGTGGCTTTACTAACCTTCTGTTTGGGGATATCTGGATTGTTCGGGTGTCCACTGAAGAAGCTTGTGATGACTAAGGTATTCCATCTTCTGCCTTTTTTTTTTTTTTTTTTTTAGCTTTCTTCTTGATATAATTTTTAATGCTGACACATTTCTTTTTTGTTTTTAAAATTGAGATTCAAACTTAAGTTCTTTTTAAAAATTTTTTTAAAAAATTAAAAAAATTAAAAATATTTTATATTTTTAAGATAAGATTTTATTTATTTATTTGACAGAGAGAGATCACAAGTAGGCAGAAAGGCAGGCAGAGAGAGAAGGGGAAGCAGGCTCCCTGCTGAGCAGAGAGCCCAATTGGGGGCTCAATCCCAGGACCCTGAGATCATTACCTGAGTCAAAAGCAGAGCCTTAACCCCATGGGTTACCCAGGTGCCCCCAAAATTAAGGTCAAAGATGCTTCTCTGATACTCTAGAGTTATTGCTGGGAAGGGTATGTAATAAATAAAACAACCATTACTACTTCAAATTCCTTGCCTGATGAGATGGTGTATGAATATATATAGACATAAACTCACAGGATTTTCTTCTATTCATTAGTATTACTTTACATGCATTTTTAAAATGCTTTCTTTCTATGGATCTATGCATTTCCTTTTAAATAGGTAGACCTATCAAACAGACTCATCTTAATTCTCTGGCAAACTCTAGAACACTGGTGTTTAGTGGATTGAAGGGTTTTAATCGCTTATATAAATAAAATTCTGTTCTTGCTTGAGGTGTTAGAATTCATTTTTTGTTTTAAGATTCTATTTATTGGAGAGAGAGTGAAAGCAAGAGAGCACAAACAGGGGGAATGGCAGATGGTGAGGGAGAAACAGGCTCCCCACTGAGCAGGGAGCCCAATAAGGGCTCCAACCCAGCACCCCGGGATCACGACCTGAGCTTAAGGCAGATGCCCAACCAACTGAACCACCCAGGTGCCCTAGAATTCTTTAGTAAATACTGGTCCCCCTTGTTTTAAGACATCCTCCAAATTTAATACTTTCTTTATTTGAAATAATGACTTGCCAAGGCTCACAAATTAATTCTTGCCATTTCTTTCATTTGTAAAATGAAAGCTTCAAGAATCGGGTGAGTTTGCAGTGAAACGTAATGTTCAGAGATGCCAGCTTCAGTGCCTGGTGTCCCAGAGTTGTTCAATATAAGATCCTTTCAAAGAAATAAAGTAAAACCCTGATGACCAGGGTCCCAGTTCAGTGCTGCCCTTAGTTATATAGTGCTGAAATGCCAATTGAATATTACCCCCACCTTAAAAGACCACCAGAGACGTGAGTCAAAGCCAATCAGCAAGGGTTGTTTATTGCAGGTTCGAACCTGGACCTCTGCGCCGCTCGTTGCCAATAACGCTGAGAGGTCCAGAGCTGGGTCGGTGCAGGATTTTTATAGACAGATACAAACAAGTTTCGGGTGGGGCTGAGCTGATTGATTGATAGTTTGAACAGGTATACTTGGCGTCAGTGGATTGGGTCAGGGGACCCGCGCGGGAAAGCAGACAAAGCAATCTTACAGAAGCAGAACTGGCCGGTTAGCCCACGCATGCGAAAAAAGCACTACCAGGATATTGAAGGCCTGATTACTTATCAAGTAAAGACAATTGGGAGTCTCCTGGTGGAATGTTACATTCCTGCTATCAAGCATCCTTGTTAATGAGATTTAGGTTTAGAAGGAATTTAACTTTATTTACTTTTCCTTCTACCTCCGCCTCCTGCGGTGTTTTATGGAGGGGAGGGTGACATTAGGGCTTGAGGAACTGAGTTTTGTGTCCCTGGAAATTGGGCTATTGATAAGGTAACTTCTTTGTTTGTAAATCTCAAGGACATTTGCAAACCAAGGGAGACTCCTGTCTTGCAGGATTGTGATCTCAGCAAGTTAACCATTTATCATTTTATGGCAGTCAGGGGTGCCTGAGGAATGCTACACATATGGAGGGGAGCGGGTGAAGGGGGGGGTGCAAGGCGCCAGCTTTTGCTTTGTCCTCAGCCCGCCTCCTGCTCCTTCAGTGCTTTGAATAGTTTCTTGTGAGCACTTATTTTACTTGTAAAGAATCATGTAAATGATGGCTCAGTATAGAATAAAACTTTTGCAATGAGTGCAGAATGATTTGCAAATAATAACCCGAGACATTTTTGTCAGATAGATTACTAGTATTTCTTTATTTTTATTATTTTAAAAAATATTTTATTTATTTATTTGTCAGAAAAAGAGAGCACAGGGACGCCTGGGTGGCTCAGTTGGTTAAGCCGCTACCTTCGGCTCAGGTCATGATCCCGGCGTCCTGGGATTGAGTCCCATATCAGGCTCCCTGCTTGGCAGGGAGCCTGCTTCTCCCTCTGCCTCTGCCTGCCATTCTGTCTGCCTGTGCTTGCTCTTGCTTCTCTCTCTATGACAAATAAATAAAATAAAATCTTTAAAAAAAAAAAAAGAAAGAAAAAGAGAGCACAAGTGGGGGAGCAGCAGGCAGAGGGAGGAGAAGCAGACACCCCACTGAGCAGAGGCCTGGTGAGGGACTTGATCCCAGGATGCTGGGATCATGACCTGAGCAGAAGGCAGATGCTTAATGGACTGAGCTGCACAGGTGCCCCGTGCATCCAAATTTTACTACCTTTCAAGACCTGCCTCTTTTTGAACACTTTTCTTGCCCCACTTACCAACTCCTAATTTACCAGCTTCCCCACCTCTCTACAACCTTCTTTCTTTTGTTTCTACCACATAGTTCTACCACATTACTTGCCACTTAGCTATTCTTTTATTTTTTCCTTAAAATTAAAAAAAATCAGGAGGTACCTGGATGGCTCAGTTGGTTAAACATCTGACTCTTGATTTTAGCTCAGGTTATGATCTGAGGGTCATGAGATCAAGTCCCACATTAGGCTCTACCCTCGGGGTGGAACCTGCTTAAGATTCTCTCTCTCCCTCTGCTCCTCCCCCTGTCATCCCTCCTTGGCATGCATGTTGTCTCTAAAAAAAAAAAAAAAAAAAAAAAGGGACCATATTCATTGCAAAAACACTTAAACATACAGTTTTTCTTTAAAGATTTTTAAATGGTACAAGTAGTACATTTTTTCCCAGAAAAATTGGAAAATGCATACAAACATGCAACAGAAAATAAAGATCACTCACATTTTCACTACCCACAAACAGCCACTGTTCATAGGTTGGTGTACTTTCTTCCAGATTTTTAATAAGCATGTATGTAATTTGTGAATAATTATTTTCTTACAAAAGTAGATGATCCTGCATTCATTGTTTTAAAACTCTATTTTTCATTTCTCAAGAGATGACTGACATCTTTTCAGGCCAATACTCCAACTCAAACATTCTTTTTTTTCTTTTTTTAAAGATTTTATTTATTTATTTGACAGAGAGAGATCACAAGTAGGCAGAGAGACAGGCAGAGAGAGAGGAAGGGAAGCAGTCTCCCCACTGAGCAGAGAGCCCAATGTGGGACTCGATCCCAGGACCCTGAGATCATGACCTGAGCCGAAGGCAGTGGCTTAGCCCACTGAGACACCCAGGTACCCCCAACTCGAACATTCTTAACTGGCTGCATAACATGCTTTCAGTGGACCTTGATGTGTGTTTGATAACAGTCTATTGATTCTCTTTTGTGGGATATTTTATAATGTCTGGTATTTCACTATGATAAGACATCAGAAGGATGGGCATATAATAAATAACTGTCCTAGGAATGGAACTCCAGGTTCTAAGAACATGCTGTTTTCTGAAGGGCCTTTGATTCCTGTTGCTGAATTGTTGCCAATCTCACTCTATCTAACAATGCATTTGTGCCTTTTCCCTATACCCTTGCTAAAATAGGTATTACCACTAAACAAAACAGACCTGTTTTGATGTCCTTCTTTGAATATGAGAGATCTTGGACATGGGGCACTTCGCTTTTTAAAAAAATATATTTAATTAATTTATTTATTATTTATTTATTTTTTAAATTTATTTGATAGAGATCACAAGTAGGCAGAGAGGCAGGCAGAGAGGAAGGGAAGCAGGCTCCCTGCTGAGCAGAGAGCCCCATGCGGGGCTCCATCCCAGGACCCTAGGATCATGACCTGTGCCAAAGGCACAGGCTTTAACCTACTGAGCCACCTGGGCGCCCTGGCCTGGGGCACTTTGTAATGTTTGTTGGTCATTTATATTTTATGAATTGCTTATGTGTGTCATGTATCCATTTCTTAACACCATAGCTATCTTTTACTTAAGGATCTGTTCATGAATTTATACACTGGGGCTATCAGTCAAATATGTCATATATGAAAAGGACATTGAAAACCCTTGTTAACTTGTGGCATTGCTGAAAATTTAGATATAAAGTGATTGGCGGTTGGCTCCCTTCTGCATCCAGCCTCAAAGAAGGTGAGCTAAAGTTCTTATCTTCTTGGATGAGGCCCCGGGGGATGTGGCAGGCGGACAGGCAGCGTTGGGGGCAGTGGTTAGGGAAAGAAGGTTTGGCGAATAGGAGGCTGAGGATGAGTTGGGCCAGCTAACCAGGTTGTGGATTCTTGGAACTACCAATTTCTTGGGAGTTGGCTGGTCCCAGAATCCTCTCTTCATTTTGGACAGAGAAGACATCTGCCAGCAGGTGGCGCCAAACTGCAGCTAAGACAAGATTGAAAGCGTGTAGCCCAAATCTGGAGTCCCTTGGCTGACGGCTGCAGATTCCCCTTGTGTGTGTGAGGGGGGGGGAGGTTGGAATGGATTTTGATCACATTTTACCAAGGTTTAAAATGTTTTCTTTTAATTTTGTGTTTTTCACTGTATATCATTTTTTTGATACTGATCTCTCTTCCCCCTCATGCTTTCGTAAAAGCAAAATCCTCTTTGGATTTCTTTCGGTTAGCAAAATCAGGTACAAGTATATGTCTTCCATAAAAGGGAAGTGGTATAACCGTGAATTTTTGAAAAGAAGGGGAAACTTGTATTTACTTATGATTTTATTATTTATTATTCAATTTATTATTATATTCATTTACCAATTATTCTAATGTTTTCTTTTTATGATTCTATAAATTATCATCCTTTTATTATCTTATTTTATTATTTTATTCTATCATTTATTTTATTCTTTTATTATCTTGTTAGTTTATATTTTACATACCAGTAATAAGTCAATTTTTATCAGTTATTATTTGAACATCTTGCAAAAACCACTTTGCCAGATCGTAGGGCATAAAATTGACAAGTCGTGGTCTCTGATTTTAGAGAACTTATGTATAATTTTTGTTGTATTTTATATGATCACAACAAATCTTCTCTTATGTAATTTTCACAATGTTAAGAAAGTGTGAGAAAAATAATTTACATTTTTTTTTTCTTACTGAGAAACAATAGAGCTTATTTGCTGTCCCAGTGGTTGACCTAGTTGTAGACACATGGTTGCTGCTGGCTGATTTATCATCTTCCCTTGTTTACAGATCATTGCCCTAGTTAGAAACCCTGTTTCCATGTAGCTTGGTTCTAGAAGCTCACTCTACCTTCTGTCACAGACTTGTAGCCATATCCTGCTACCCAGAGACAGAAACTGATTCTCTCCTAGTTTTGCTGCTACAGTTCTGTGTTGCAGCCCCCTGTGAAAACCATGACCCCATTGGTTCTCTGCGTCCAAACACCTGTGCCATCTCCATCATGTACAGTCGCCCAGTCGCCCATCATCATGTCCAATCGCCCAAATTCCTTTTAACCACTAACTGTTGGGAATGATGTAGGAGATACTGGAGAGGAGAACATCGTGTTCCTGCTGTTGGGCCTTTACGTTGTCCTAGAGCACTAATGTCGTAAGTAGGGTTATCTATTCTATATTAAATCCAACAAATTTTTATTGAGCCCTTATTCTTTGACAGATATTGGGCTGGGAAACAGGGCTTTGTGTTTATCAATCTACAGAATATCTGCTCAGCTACATGTGGTTAAAATTGGCTATGGTGGAACTTTATATAACTATTTATGACCTTGTTTCCATAGGATAATGTATTCAAGGTCCAAAAGGTAAGCATGATGTGTTGCCTCAAGAAACCTGGAGCCACATTTTTTGTACATCAAGCTCCCCAGTTACTATCTGGCTGTGTACCAGCTGTAGGATGTTGAGAAAATTACTTAAATCTCTGTATGATGGTTTTCACATGTGTAAAATGAAGACAATGGCTCCTACATCATAGAGTTACTGTGAGGACTAAATAAGGTATAGTTGTAAAGAGCCAGGAGTAATACTTGGCATATGGCAGATGTGAAATGTGTTAGTCAAATAGAAAAATGTATTAAAAAACCTTTTGGAATTCAAGGTCCTCTTGAATTGAAGACTGCTTTTGTTTTTAACATCACATGAATGTAATTAATAACCATTATGTCTTCGTTCATTTTAAAAAGTCCTGGAATTTTTTTAAAAAAAGGTTTTAATTATTTATTTAACAGAGAGAGAGAGACCACAAGTAGGCAGAGAGAGAGAAGGGGAAGCGGGCTCCCTGCTGAGCAGAAAGCCTGATGTGGAGCCCTGAGATCATGACCTGAGCTGAAGGCAGACGCTTAACCCACTGAGCCACCCAGGTGCCCCTTAAAAAATGTCCTGGGATTTTAACAGAAAAAATAAATAGAAAACAAGATTATGTATATGTGGCAATGCATTATTTTTTTATTTTAAAAGTCCCATAAAACGACTACCTATGAGAAAGGTTGAGGAGAGTGGGTATTTTGCTTGACTCATCCATTCTTTAATTACTGGATAATATTTGCTGTAATCTTTGGCTGGGCCAAATCTCTATTGATTTTGATTTTCGAATCCGCAGCTTGTTGATGCTGTATCCTGGGAACTGAGGTTCCAGATGGTATGCTTTTCACATGGCAGAAGCCCACCATTATAGCCTCCAGTCTTTCTATCATGACACCTGCCTTAACTGTAGGTGTGTTTATCACCATGGAAACCTATACTTACACCTACACCACTATCTCCAATCTGGGCTAAGTATCATTTCTCAAAAGTTTGTTCTAATGATTCATCATGTTCAAGGCCTTTTGCTCCTTTAAATAAGACATCATTTTCTTGTCTAATCTCTCTTGCTATTCATATTGGCATTTCCACATCATTTTTGCAGTTTTCAACCACACTTTTACATGTCCATGAAATCTAAGTAATAATTATCAGAGTTGTTAGAGGCAGTCAGGACATTCCACAATGAAGGAAACTGAAGCTTGAAAATTATGTTTTCCCAAAACAAATGAACAAATAAAAAAAAAAAAAAAGAAAGAGAGAGACAAACCAAGAAACAGACTCTTAAGTATAGAGAATGAACTGGGGGTTACCAGAGGGGATGGGGTGGGAGATGGGGGAAATACGTTGAGGGGGTTAGGAGTGCATTTTTTGTGATGAGCACTGCGTCATATATGGAACTGTTGAATCACTATATCAAACACCAAAAACTAATATAGCACTGTATGCTAACTATACTGGGATTAAAATTAAATAAAAACTTAGTAAGATTTAAAAATTTATGTTTTCCTTTACGTAATACAATTTGTTGGTGCAAACTGTAGAATTTCCAGGGTTGGAACCTGGGTCTCTTGACTCTGCCCAATACTTGTTTCATTATATCGAATGTTCTTTGTTGACCTGCTCTCCTCATGGTTGTCACCTTCACTGTGTGTCCCTGACATACATTTACCTCGAAGAGATCCTAGGCTGAAAGGGGTCACACCTGAAGGGAATGAAGTTTATGAAGAAAAAAAAATAAAACCCACGAATCTCCTCATTTCTAGCATCCCTTAATGTGAAATTCAGTGTTCCCACCTTAAATTCTGTCCCTTTGGAGCAGTTTATTTATTTATTTTTTTTTAAAGATTTTATTTATTTATTTGACAGAGAGAGATTACAAGTAGGCAGAGAGAGAGAGGAGGAAGCAGGCTCCCTGCTGAGCAGAGAGCCCGATGCGGGACTCGATCCCAGGACCCTGAGATCATGACCTGAGCCGAAGGCAGTGGCTTAACCCACTGAGCAACCCAGGCGCCCCCTTTGGAGCAGTTTAAAAATTATCTTTGGGTATTTTATATTTTATAATGTTTTCTTTCTTTGGGAAAGAAAGAACCCAAGAAAGGGAGAGAGGGCAAGAGAGATGTGTTAAAGCAGTTTTTGAAAATTAAAATTTTAAACCTTTTATTTTTATTTTATTTTATTTAAACTTTAAACCTTTTAATGACCAATATTTTCTTATCACTAACCCTAATTCTGTCAGCTTTGAGATATTTACTGTGAAACAAGTTTGCTGAAAGTTATAGTTAAGCAAAACTTCCCATGAAATCTACAAATATTTCTGTGACTCGTGGACAATCACACTTGTATCATTAATCTAGAAGCATTCGGTCTTTGCTTTAGTGAATTCTTTTCCTTTTAAAAAAAGATTTATTTATTTATTTGAGAGAGAGCAGGGTGGGAGGGGCAGAGGGAGAGGGAGCGAGAATCTCAAGCAGACTGCACAGTGAGCCCAGAGTCACCCCCCTGGGTGGATCTCACGACCCTGAGATCATGACCTGCACAGAAACCAAGAGTCTGAAGCTTAACCAGCTGAGCTACCCAGGTGCCCCTAGTGAATTCTTCTTAATGAAATGAATATAATTTACTTTCTATTCATTTAGTCGATACTAAATGGCATAAAATGAAACATCTTAGGTCCATGTTGAAGAAAAGTTTCTGTTAGTTTCTGTGTCTCCCCATATATTTTGAGACATTTTGTATAAAATCACCTTTTGTGGAATACGTTTCAAGGGACTGAGGTTTCTGAAATCCTTGCCAAATTCATAGGGTAGTGTGTTGGGTGTGGAAAGAATTGGAGTGGCAGTTTGGAGAACTGAGTCCAAGTCCTACACTGCCCCTTAATTACTGTGAGACCGAGGACAAGACAGGTAACACCTCTGAGTCAGACCCTTGGTCTGTAAATGGGCATCATGCTTCTTACCTTCTAGGGTTTCATGAAGATCAAGTTCTTGTTATCTTATATCTGTACATTAAAATATCTTATAGTGATATATTAAAATCCTAAAGTGATCTATAAACAGAATGTACAATCACCGTTCAATTAATTAAGATGCTAGTGTTTGTTCTTTGAGTTCTATTTCCAGGCTTTAAGAAAAACTGATATTCAAGGTGAGGAGAAATGGAGGAGTGAGTTTTTATATCAGAGTTAAGTAAGTACCCATTCGCACCTTCTCTTTCTTTGGGTTTCTAGACCTAGAAACTGAACTAGTGTCAAAGGTTAAAAAATGCTCTTTTTCTGATATGTCTGAGACATGATTATCTGTATTGACTGAATTTCCTGTTTTTGCTTTAATGGCCTGGAAAATGGTTTCAGTGCATGTAAATTTTTATTTTATTTTATTTTTTAAATTTTTATTTTATTTATTCATTTATTTGACAGAGAGACACAGTGAGAGAGGGAGCACAAGCAGGGGGAGTGAGAGAGGGAGAAGCAGGCTTCCCGCCAAGCAGGGAGCCCAATGCAGGGCTCGATCCCAGGACCCTGGGATCATGACCTGAGCCGAAGGCAGACGCTTAACGACTGAGCCACCCAGGCGCCCCGCATGTAAATTTTTATTAAGGTTGCCTTGTTTCAAGTATTCTTTCTCTCTCACACACACACCCCTATCCCTCTAATATGGTGAATGCTTCCAAACACTATTAAATCCCTCTAATCCTGGTGGAGATTTAGGTCCATGCCCTGGGGTAATTACTTCCATCTTCTGCTTTATGTGGGAACCGAGGGGTCTTCTGTGAATGTGTCGCATGTCTTCTCTGTGGCTAAGGAGTTGGTTATATGCCAGTGCAGGTCAGTGCGGACCTGACAGACGTTAATATGGAAGAAGATCTCTAAGACAGAACCCACTTGAAGAAAAGATGGCTTCGGGGCACCTGGGTGGTTCAGTTGGTTGAGTGACTGCCTTCGGCTCAGGTCATGATCCTGGAGTCCCTGGATCGAGTCCCTCTTTGGGCTCCCAGCTCCATGGGGAGTCTGCTTCTCCCTCTGACCTTCTCCCCTCTCATGCTCTCTCTCATTCTCTCTTTCTCAAATAAATAAATAAGATCTTAAAAAAAAAATAAAAAGAAAAGAAAAGATGGCTTCTACCATCAGCTACACTTGACTGCAGAGGTTAGATATCCTAAGGGGCGTGGAGGTCTTGAGTGTGGACTGCTCATTCATCCTGGCAGGTCAGGGCTAAGCACTGTAGGGAGTGATTGCTCTGAGATGAATGCTGGAATGTCTTGGGGCTCTGCTGTGGGATCCCACAGGCAGTGAAGGGTTAACTCAGCAAGCTTAGGATGCCCAAACCCTGCACATTCCAAAAAAGGAACTGGCCCTTACCCAGCTTCTGAGAGATTACCTCTAAGCCTTGGAAGATCCTGCCTGATTAGAAGGCCTTTCTAGATGCCAGAGAGTTTATTTAACAATGGGATTTCTGGGGAGGTCCTTGGGCTACCCTGTATCAGTGTGGCCTCTGAAGGGGCTGGAAATTGAGTAACTAAGGTATGTCACATGAGTTCCCCTGGCAACATAACTGACCCCCCAGTAAAAACACTGGACATCAAGGTTTTGTGAGTTTCTCTTATTGGAAAAACGATATGTGGTGACAAGTCATTTCCAGGAGAAGTCAGTCCCAATTTATATGATTCTACTGTGCTTCATCTCTTCTATACCTGGATTTTCATCTGTATCCGTTCACTATAAAAAAAAAAACCCATAACCATGAATATAGCAGCTTTTCTGAGTTCTGCGAGTCCTTCTGGGGAATCCTTGAACCTGAGGATGGCCTTGGGGCCCCCAACACACCTACACAGAGCAGAGCTCCAGGAAGAGAGGAAAGGGTGTTTGTTTCCTTTTTCATTTTCCCATACAACTTCCAAGTCTTGTAGCATCTTGAGACTTGAGATTATGTGCAGCCTAATGCAGAAGCATTAAATTATGGTGGATAAGGTCTGTGTATGTAGTTTCAGAGGTAGGGGTTAAAGAATTAGAAAAATTAGTGTGTAAGTGTTAAGGAGACTTCTCAGATACCTATATATATTTTCATGTTTCAAAGTTATTAAATCTCCTGGACAATTACAAGTCTATAACTATGTTCTTTCAGTGCTGTGTATAAATAAGCCCCCTTTTATGTCAGGCAGCAAGAGAGCTCTAATGAACCCAGGCAGTGATGTTCTTTTTTCCTTTCTGGAGAGCTTTCAGCTGCTTCTTGCCTGGGACATGTGTTGCAGCATGTTACCCACTGTGCCAGGTTGTACCTCCCACCCGAACAGGAACATCTTGGCCCTGCTGGGTGCCGTGTCCCTGCAGGCATGAGCCTCACAAAGGATAGGATCGGGAGCTGTGCCCTGTGTTTTCTTTACAGACTTGCCATTTTGCCGATGCACTCATTGCAATTAGGTCATTTTTTTCCTGAATGCTTTTGTTTTAGTTGGCTGATTTATTAAATTCATTGTCTTATTGAAAAGTAGGGAGAATTACTGTTCACCTTTGAAAGGACTGATAGCATTCTCTCTCTCTCATTCTGAGTACCGTGGGTGACTCGGAATCCCGATAGGGACTCTGAAGCCTTTGGGAGAAACGTGGACTTGATCATCTCTATGTTTTCCTACGTCATTAAAGTTCTTGGATATCATGAATTTCATTTTTACATCTTTATTTCTTCATTATACTAGCCACATTTATTGAGGGCTTAATATGAACCACTTTTCAACCTGTATAAATTGAATATTTACTCCTTGTAACAAATCCTCATTATTATCACCATTTTACAGGTAAGGAAATGGAGGGATAGGGTACATAGCTGGGGGGCGCCTGGGTGGCTCAGTCAGTTAAGCATCTGCCTTTGACTCAGGTCATGATCCCAGGGTCCTGGGATTGGGTCCAGCATCCGGCTCCCTGCTCAGCAGGAAGCCTGTTCTTCCCTCTGCCTGCTGCTCCCCATGCTTGTGCTCTCTCTCTCTCTCTCAAATAAATAAACGAACAAATAAATAGCCTTAAAAAGCCCCACACAGCTAGAAATAGGTAGAAATCATTTTGCATTCAGGCAGTTCAGGGCCTGACCCTTTTATTGTGCTTTGATGCTGCCTTCTCAAACAAGCAAGTTAGAGCCTGTGTGTGTCTTTAGTTTGATATATTCGTTGGATGAGATGAATAGAAGAAGAAGGTATAAGCCTGGCTGCTCTGACCTGCCAGGACCACTCAGTTCTGGTGTGAGTTGTCACAGAGCTCTCGGTCTGGTCACTTTTTTGTGCCCTGGAAACTGACCACCCGGAATTGTGGAATATGGTTTTATATGATATAACAGACCACTCCTGAGGCTATAAATGGCTTCCGAGGGCTTTTCTATGGATGTACACAAGGAAACAAAGAAACAGGCAAAGGAAAAGGGCTAAAACCAGGTGTGCTATTTAAAATACTTAACAATCATTATGGCATGGACACTGATGAACACTGAGTCTGGAACAAGTCTGGAGTGGGGTCCTAGAGGCCTCTGCTGCCATCACATGCTTAGTCACTGGGTGGTGGGGAGTGACTCATGGAGAAAGAACTGGGGCCGTAGTTGAACACAGTTGAGGCAGGGGGAGGTCTCTGGGCAGTGGCAACTTACAGTCCTATGAAATATTTTTGGTATTTTCTTGACATGCACCATCACTATTCTACTCCTGGTAAATTTGTACAACCCAGAAAATGTGCCTCCTCTCTTGGGCAAGCAGCTTGGGTGGTGGAGCGTGGGCTGGACCCCTGGTGCAGGGCATAGCCTGCAGAAGCCCTACAGGCAACATTTCCTAATAACAGTCTTAACAGGGAGGGGGGGAGGAGTGTGCATTTCAGCACTTCCCTGGGGCTGGCATGCTGTTTTCATGCTCATTCCAAAGAGGACATACACTGAACAGAGTCAAGGATCACTGCTTTCTTATATTACCTGGGCGGTCATCATTCTAGGTTATTATGGAATGGTATCTTGTTACAATACAGGGCACATGTTTTGCTTAAATTATCTCAGGAAAACTCTTGTACAACCTCTATCCCTCAAACTGATGATCTGATTCTCTTGCACAAAAGCCAAATTCTGTATTATGTTAAGTGTGGTGCAGGTTGAAATGATCTGAGATTATTTTGGCAGTTAACAATACCAGACACTAATTATTTAAATTCCTTTTAGGCCTTAGATGCAAATTCGAATTGTTTTGGTACAGGCCTGAGTCACGTCATTCATTCATTCAGCTCTTGCGTTTGGTCCTGTGCTAGGTGCTAATGATTCAGGGATGACTTAAATAGCTCCTGCTCTCAAGACCTTCCTTACAGTCGGCCAAATCATGAGGTAAATGGAAATAGGCAATTATAACACAGAGCAAGGATATGGACCTAAGTGCCACGGAGTGGGTGTTTGGAGAAGGGCTTCTCCAGAAGGATGAGTAGAAGTCTTCTCAATCAGGCTACACCTTCACCATCGCACAACCCCGGAATCATGACCTGAGCCAAAGGCAGATGTTTAACCAACTGAGCCACCCAGGTGCCCAGATGTTTTGACATCTTAAACAGCTTGCTGGCCCAGGGCTGGCCCAGGGCTTGCTACCTCTTAGAGGTAGCAGAATACTCAGCTGGGATAATGTCTTTCGTATGCAAACCAAACCATGCTGCATTCACACTCCCAGCTCTCCCCTTATCCCTTTAATGTGAATTTTCTTTCACAGAAGCTTATTAACTCTCTGTCCTTGATACAGATACTTGGTGTTTCATCTCGAATGGGAGCCTGGCTCTGGCAAGACATCGTAGGCCCATCACCCTGGAGGACATAGGAGTGGAGGGCCTTGGTCCTTCTAGTGGACATACCATGCCCCCGTTCTCAGGGGACCGAGTCCCCTCTTTGAGGCAAAGGTGGTCACTTTACAAAAACTCACCGTTGGAACACTTCTTGGGCACCAAGCTGGTACAAGGTATGAGCTTTGCAGCTGTAGGAGATGGTAAAAAATGTGTCTTATAAGCTCTCCTCCCTTTAAAAGCTGCCAGATGAGTTAAGGAGGAAACGCCTGAACTTATCACAGATGTGACCTTTTATAGTTTCAATAACCGACATTAGTCTGATACATGTTTCTGATCTAAAAATATTCCTCCTGGCTTTTCAGCAAAAGAAATACATACAAATGTCTTAACCACTACATCACTCACCATAGGTTAAAACTGGACACAAGTGCCCATGAATAGCAGAGTTCCACTGCTAATGCAGAGCAGCCGTTTATTTATAAAATGAAATACTACACAGCACTGTAAATTAACGAACTTTAGCTATAGCAACAACATGAATGAATCTCAAAAATATGTTGAGTGAACTAAGCCAGGCACAAAGGAGTAAATACTGCATTATTACATGGATTTGAAGTCCTACGACAGGTGACATTGACCTGTAACATGAGAAATCAGGAGAGTGGTTATCTTTGGGGAGGGGACTATGGACAGTGTCTGGGATAAGGCAGGAAAGGGTGGTTCTAGGGGCTTAACTTTCCATTTCCTGATCCAGACAGTGGTTACATGGGTTTGTACATTTAATAAAATTTGTTGAGCAGTATATCTATGATCTTGCATTTTTTTTTTTCTGTGTATATTAAATGAAAATGTTTACTTAAAGAATAAATTACCTCTGGTTTTAAATGCATTCATTCAGGGGTGCCTGGGTGGCTCAGTCAGTTAAGGGCCTGATTTTAGCTCAGGTCATGATCTCTGGGTCCTGGGCCTGAGCCCCATGTCAGGCTCCCTGCTCAGTGGGGAGTCTGCTTCTCTGTCTCTCTTTGCCCCTCCCCAAGCTTTTGCTCTCTTGCATGTACTCTCTCTCAAATAATAAATAAAAATTTAAAAAATGCAGTCATTCAGCAAATATTTAATGTGTACCTACCACATACTAAGTACTGTTCTAGGTGCTAGAAATATGATCTTAAACAAAATAGATGACATCCCTGTCATTATCGAGCTCACGTTCTAGTTCAGAGGAAGGAACAGCAAACAAGATAATTTGTATGGTGATGAATGTTCTCAAGGAGATGAGACAAGGCTATATATTAGAGACTTTGGCTAGAGTGGTGAGAAGCAGCTCTTTTGATGGGAGTGATAAAAAGGAACCAGGCATAGGGAGATCGGGAGGAAGTGCATTTCAGGCAGAGGGAACAGTTAGTACAAAGGCTCTGAGGCAGGATGAACTTGTATTTAAGGGATAAAATAAAGGACAATATGGTTAGAACTGAGGTTGAGGGTCAGAGTATAAGATAAGAGTGGAAGGATCAGCAGGGCCAGGTCATAGAGGTCACATATTAAAACATTAATCTTTGTGTTGGGGCGCCTGCGTGGCTCAGTCAGTTAAACTCCTGACTTTTGATTTTGGCTCAGGTTGTGAGATCGATCCCCATTTTGGGCTCCATGCTCAGTAGAACATTGTGGGTTTTTTTTTTTAAGTCATTTTTTTTATTGAGGAGCAACCAGTGATGTGCTGGTAAATATTTAATAACCAGCTCTCGAGGGAGGAAGAAGTCCTGATTTGTAGTGTTAAGTGATTTCTCTGGTGTAAATATGTTCTCCATGGCTGATTTCAAGCTACCAAGAGGACAATACTAGGTGGGGAGCTGGGAAGAGATGTACAGATCTGGATCTCTTGAGACGGACAAACAGCTCCCAGTAGGTGTAATTGACAGAAATTTTAAAATTCGCCTTTTTATGGGTATGGAGCTATAAATTTGGACGAATGTATGCCGTTGTTGTCAGAATTTACATTTGTCAGCATCACTTTGATAAGGTACAATTTGATGATAGGTAGGAAAGGTGGTATAAGTTCCTTCAGCATTTAGGTAATCACGAGGTATTTTTTCTAAGTGGAATTTTTTCTTAGACTATAATGGTTTGTTTCACATAATCTGATGGAGGATACTGTCAGGCATGTTGACTGTAGTGACCCCTGGCTAAGATTCATTAGAAGAAAATAATAAAAGTAATTCAAGAATAATTCTAGTGTCTTTGAAGAATCCCAGTGTCTTTTCTGCTTAATATTCAGATGAAACCTGAAATCAAATTTTCATGGATGGATTAGAATATGGAAAATCCATCCACAGAGGACTGAGAGTCAACAGAGTATCTAGGGACAATATTTGATCTGAGAAAATCACGATTTCAGTTCATCTGGTTTATGTCCTTTTAGTAGAGATGAATCCATTGGTCAAGAGAGTTGTAAGCATCAAGCATACATTGTAATACAAGTGAATAACTCCATTAATAGAACTTGAATTCTAAACCAGAACTTTTGCTTAACCTCCCTGTACTTGAAATATTGTTTAAATACATATTCAAAAAGGAAATGAGATTTGAAAATTCATCTTTATAATTATCAAATATGAAAAACCGAGTTAGCATTTATTGAATGCTTGCTCCTTAAGAGCATATCCAATAATTTACTTGTTTAATCTTTAGCATAACCACTGGAGAGAAGTAACGCTATTATTTTACAGATGAACCTGAATTGTATACCTTGTAGCTATTATGAAAGAGAAGAGGCTTGTTATTATATCACAGCAAGGCTGACTGGAGATTTAACTGGAAATATTTTTATTCCTTTTGAGTTTACTCTTTCATGGGAAAGCCTCATGAAAATCTAGGTGTCAACTTTCTGTAAAAATTTTCATATAAATTAAATGCTGTTAGGTGTTCATACATCTGTACCACAGATGTGAGCAGTTTGAAGATAAGACAAGACCACCAGTGGTAACTTGCTAAAGGAAGAAGTTTTATTGAATACAAAGGACTGACAACATTTTCTGTAGGGCAATCAAATGACTCATCAACTTTGCATGTGACATTCTGTCAGATGAATGGGGGAGATACCTCTATTGATTGCCCACATAGCGCTTATATTTCAGTAACAGAAAGAAAACAGGACAGGCATTTTTTCTTAGGCTTGCTCACTTTTCCAGACATAATGCTCTCTCTTCTTAGAGAGTATTTGGCATGTGCTCTCTCTTGTGTCATAAATTAATTGTTTTGAGATTTCTCTTCCAGGGAGTGGAGCCTGGTGGTAAGTATTTTGCTGCGTTGGTCCACTTCCTCAAGAACTTTCTTAACCACTATGGCTTTGGCCAAATCTAAGAATTAAAATTTAAAAAGGAGATTTTAGAGAGTTGAGAAAAGATGAATAAGATCCTGTTAGCTAAAATGTGGAAGCAGCCCAAGTGTCCACCAAAGGATGAACAGATCAAATATGGCATATAATTCAATGGAATATTATTCAGCCTTCAAAAGGAAGGATATTCTGACACATGTTACACATGGATGAATCTTGAAGACATGATGCTCAGTGAAAGAAGTTATCAGAAAAAAGACAAATGCTGTGTGAGTCTACTTCTACCAGGGACCAAGAGTAGTCAAATGTGTAGCGAGAGAAGTAGAATGGTGTTTGCCAGGGGCTGGGAGGAGGAAGGAATGGGGAACTATAGTTTACTAGTTAGAAAGCAAGATGAAAAGAGTTCTAGAGATGGATGGTGTTGCTGGTTTCACCACAATATGAATGTACTTAATGCCACTGAACTGTCCCCTGAAAATGGTTAAGACAGTAAAGTTATTTGAGATGGAGAGAGCCCACAATGGGGTGAGGGTCAGAGGGAGAAGCAGACTCCCTGCTGAGCAGAGAGCCCAACACAGGACTTGATCCCAAGACTCCAGGATCAGGACCTGAGCCAAAGGCAGATGCTTAACAACTGAGCCACCTCAGTGCCCAAGACAGTAAAGTTTATGTTCTGTGTATTTTACCACAATGAAAAAATTGGGAAAAAAAGATGAATAAGAAATTAAATCAATTAAAGGAATAACAGCATTTTAAATAGGAAGGACTAGGCAGTAAGCACAAATAGATGAATTTTTGGTGAATTTTGATTTCTTGGCTAGCTAAAAGCCTGGTGACATATTAGTTTAGAATTAGCACATATCTCTGAAGTTAGACATCCAGCACATGCCAATATGTGTACTATAAGTCTTTATTGTTATCTATTCTTACTAAGCCCTGGGAATATAAAAATAACCAAGCTGGACATTGCAAATGAAATAGTTCAGCATAAAAAGAGAATTTCATTTTAATTACCTCTGACTTGATTTCCCATGTTTCCAGATCCATAATCTTTAGACTTGTAACCTCCAGACTTGCAAGCCCTGTGAACACATATTGTGGGAAACTCACAAAAGAGAATGATTTAGAGAGAACGAACTTTCTTTCTTTCTTTTTCTTTCTTCTTTTTAAAGAGTGTATTTATTTATTTTAGAGAGAGTACAAGTGCATGGATGGGGGAAGGGAGGAGAGGGAGAGGGAGAGAGAATCTCAAGCAGGTTCCACACTCAGCACAGAGCCCCATGTGGGGCTTGATCCCATGACCCTGAGATCACGACCTCAGCTGACATCAATAGCTGGACGTGCAACCAACTCAGCCCACCCCCCGCCCCAGAGAGAACCTTTTCAATTCTGGATGCACTCTTGCATTTTCTTTAGCTGTTTGGTGAGAACAGTTGCAGTGGGTTACACAGCTGAACTATTCTGCTTTAGCATCAAGGGGTGATTTTTAAAAAATTTTTTAAAGAGAGAGAGAGAGAGAGGACAAGCGGGGGGGCAACAGGCAGAGGGAGAAGCAGGCCTCCCACCGAGCAAGGAGCCTGACGCAGGGCTTGATCCCAGGATGCTGGGATCGTGACCTGAGCTGAGGGCAGATGCTGAAGCCACTGAGCCACCCAGGTGTCCCAAGAGGTATAATTTTAATAGTCATACCTTGAACATAGGGCTTGTCCCATTTTGGTTTTGTAAGATGTTGTTAATTTGTATCTTGGTGGTCATGTATTATGTTTCATGTTTAGCATTCATGATAATGAATGCAGTCATGTCAGTTTATGTTCACTTTCCAGGGATCTAAGCTTTTCTCCTTTTTCTGAGATCCAGGGACCTCAGGACATCTTTCCTGTATATTATTTCACCTACCCATCCTCTCCACCGATGAGGAGGCAGTAGGTCTCGATCTCCTTTTCCAGGTGGACCTTGATGTCAAGGAGCTGCTCGTACTCCAGCTTCTGGCCCTCCGTCTCGGTTCTGACCTGGTGCAGCTGCTCCTCCAGGGCCCCGATCTGAGCTTGGATCTGGGCAAGCTGCGCACAGTAGTTGCCTTCAGTCTCAGTCAGGGAGCACTCCAGGGAGTGTTTCTGTCAGGAAAGAATGAACCAGAGATGCAGAACCTGAGATACACAGAAATTTGCTCCGATCGGTGACTTTCTTCTCTTGTTAGTTTTGTCTCCAACTGTGTTTGATTTCCCACAGACACATGGTGAAGAAGGCTCTATAGCGTTCTTCAAAAGGAGCGCATCTCTCTTTTGGGTGGAATAAGCCAGAGACATCAATGTTGCTGTTTTAGCTATTCTGTTCTTATGTTCTAGGTTAATTGCGTAAATATACCTGTGGATATATTCTCACCAGGGTGAAGGGCTTTAAAACCAACTGGCACGCATTTAAAACGATACTCTGGGAGATGGTAAGAAATCATCCTCTTCATACCGTGGCTAAGAGAGATTGAAGTTCAATTTCCAATGTTTGGAGATTACGCTTCATTTCGGTCAGTTCATTCCGGGCTGAGGTTGTGGCCCCAACATCCTCAGAGATCTGCTGTTGCAGCGAAGCACTCTGAAAAGGTAGGTGTGAGGAGGAAGTCTTAGTTTCGTGACCATCCCTAAGACGCAGAGGGGTCATTTTTTTGGACAGGACTCACCTTCTCATTGAACCAGGCCTCCGCGTCCCGGCGGTTCTGCTCGGCCAGGGCTTCGTACTCAGCCCGCATGTTGTTCAGCAGGACGGTGAGGTCTACACCGGGTGCGGCGTTCATCTCCACGTTCACGTTCCCGCCGGCCGCGCACTGCAGGACCTGCATTTCCTAGAGGCAGAAAAGTGTGCAGCTCAGGTGTGCAGGGATCTCATAGAAAGTCAAGAGGCTCAGCTTTGAAAGGGTTCTTAGCATTCAGCCCCAGATGTGCAATGACCCTCGCCTACTTCTTAACATATCCCGTCTCATGAAGCAGTCTGCTTCATCATGAGAGTTTTTCAGTTGCTGCAGAGCTCTCCCATGCGGCGAACCCAAATCCCGTTTTTATGACCTCAATTCACTGGTTTTAGTTCTGTGGCACAGAAAAATTCCCTTTCTGAATGAAAATCCTTAAGATATTTAAAATGAATTGTCCACCATCTCTTACTCTAGCCATTTACAGCCGAAATGTCTCCCCCTTGGTGGACTGGTCTTTGAATCTGCTTAGCAAGCAGCTTTGATGTGTTCTTGGCTCAGCTAGAGCCTGAACACAGCATGAACTGGGGCGGGGGACTGAGTCTGAGTTGTTCTGAACAACTGAAATAAAACTTATTATTATCATGAGTAATACTAATAAATACTTATGTGTATATATTTATACTAATTTATTTGTTTATTTACTAGTAATAAAGGAAGGGCACTATCCTCTATAGGATTCCTAGCTGTTTAAGAACCTGTGACCCTTACACAGGGACAGTTGGTGTCAAACACAGCTCTATGTGAATTCTGGTTCTGCCTCAGAGTGGTTGGGTGAACTTGAGAAAGTTGCCTAACTTCTTTGAATCTCAAAATGGTTATCTGAAAGTTGAGGATAAAAACCCTTCTCTGAGTGGTTGAAAGAGGTGAAGGAGCTATTAGTAACATGACCAACAATATACCTGGTGTATAAATGCTAAATAAATGCTAGTTATTATGATCATTGTCATCACCGTAGAAGTTGGAATCGGTCTTGCAGTCCAAGTCCACACACGGCTCCATCTGCAGGGTGTGCTGCTGGGATGGCGTGAGGTGGTTCTCTCAGACAGACTGTGGTTGGCAGACCTCACTATGTGCACTGAAATCCTACCGGTCGGCTTCCGTCTCTACTGCAGAAACCTCTCCTCCCCACCCACGTCCTGGGTTTGCATTGGTCTTTATGACGATCAATAATGAGGTTTTCTTTCCTTCCTGCCCCAAGTCCCTCGAGGGATTCTAGCATTCTTTCCTCCCTGTAGCCCCAGATCTGCTCTACCGTCAGATGTGGTTTTTATTTCAGAGGGCTTCACTTCCCCAGTTCAAGCAGAAAAAGATAAAAGAGATACATGTGGGTTTGCCTGTAAGTGAGGCATTAAAAAAAAAAATCAGTGGCGTTCAATTTATCAAAACTTTATTGAGTAATTATCATGGGCTATATCCATGCTCGAACCATACAAATGTTGTTCTTTGAGTAGTTATTTTTATAAGACAGGCTCATGACTAATCAAGTGGCATTTTTAGCCTGGTCTCCTGCTTTAAGTATTTGGCTTGACTGTAGAAGCCTTTCAGCTGTTTAAAAAGATCAAGTCCATTTTCAAAGAAAAAAGATCAAGTTCATTTTCAAAGAATAAAGACTTTTTTCCCCCCAGAAAACAGTGGTTCTAAAAGCAATTCCAAAGATGTGTCTGGCATAGTGGCTGTGGAATCTGATTTTAGGATCTAGCTTCCAACAGTGACTGCTTTGAAGTATGCTCTTTATTTGGAAGAAAAGATTTTGATGTAACAATTTATTTTCAGTCTCACTATTTTTATAGACACACCTATTAAGAATATGCATTAATATTAAGTGTATATATTTAATGTATGTACAAAGTAAATGTTTAACTGTTTTGAATCTGCCACTATCATATAGGAATTTAGATCTAGTTTTCTTAGGATTTCCTTACGGTAAGTATATTTATTTTATGTAATTAGATGTAATCTCTTAACTGTCCCATTTTAACTTAGCTATAATTATCTAGCCAAATACTACTCTTGTAAACCTGATTGATCTGAAAACAGGATTCTTTTTTCCTTTTTTCCCATGGGAAATCTGATGAGAGAGCAAGGTTGAATCTTGGCAAATTCTTTGCCATTTCTCAAGACAACTCATGCCTCATTGCCCATCTGACAGTAGGTGTCTAGCACCAATTTCTTATCTAAGAAGTCAAACCCATTGTCTTCCACCAGATGGATGGTGTCTGCAGAGGGATAGCAAAATGCACATTGGCAGTTCTTACCTCCTTATGGTTCTTTTTCAGGTAAGTCATCTCCTCACTGAGGGTTTCATATTGAATCTCCAGGTCTGTTCTGCACAAGGTGATTTCATCCAGAACTCTGCGTAGCCCATTGACATCACTCTCCACACTCTGGTGAAGAGCCAGCTCATTTTCATACCTTAAGGAATATGAATGATTTTCCAGTATGTCATATGGTGAAAGAAGTAGTCACCAATCAATGATCAAGAGCTAGAATTCTGGAATTTTGAAGTGGCAGATTTGGCCACAAGAGACATTTTCAAATTCTACTGCATAAGAATAATTTCTTTCTTTAATTTGAGGCATTTCTTTGGCAGAAAATGAACTAGGGGGTTGGACACTGCTTTTATTGCAGTTTGTGCTTTATGTCTCATAACCAAAATATTTTTTAAAACTAGCATTTATTTCATTTCATTTCATTTTTACATTCTGTTTATTTTAAATCTAAGTGTTTTACCAGGGTTGGAATAAGAGTTTGTCATATTTAATGGAGGGCTCAAAAAATAAATTCAATCTAAGGCTTTGTGTTAATTCCCATGTATCTTTTCCACTCCCTGAGTCGACTTACTTAAGTCTGAAATCATCTGCTGTCAGCCTGGCATTATCAATCTGCAGAACAGCATGAGCGTTGCTGGTGGTGGAAGCAATGATCTGGAAATGGGGAGTTTGACAGTTAAAAGGCAATTTAGCACAACCAATAAAAAAAAAAGTTTATTTCTTTTTAAGATTACAGAGTCGGAAGGGGCACCTGGGTGGCCCAGTGGGTTAAAGCCTCTGCTTTAGGCCTGGGTCATGATCCCAGAGTTCTGGGATCAAGCCCTCCATCAGGCTCTCTGCTCAACTGGGAGCCTGCTTCCTCCTCTCTCTCTGCCTGCCTCTCTGCCTACTTGTGATCTCTGTCTGTCAAATAAATAAATAAATAAATAAATAAAATCTTAAAAAAAAAAGATTACAGAGTTGGAATAATAAAAATTAATATAGCTACTAGATAGTTTACTAGTGACTAGATAATGACTAGTTGTCATGAGATTCACCAACTGAATCTGCTTAATGCTTATTTCCAATGTCAAATTGAAATTCCCTTTAAGAAATTACCCATGGGGGTGGGAGCCTGGATGGCTCAGTCAGTTAAGCATTCGCGTTCAGCTTAGCTTGTGATCCTGGGGTCCTGGGATCGAGCCCCAAGTAGGACTCTCTGCTCAGAGAAGAGTCTGCTTCTCCCCATCCCTTTGCCCCTCACCCTGCTAGTGCCCCATCACTCTCTCTCTCAAATAAATAAATAAAAATCTTAAAAAAAAAAAGAAATTACACATAGGGATGAACAATGTTTTTAGTATTCAGTAAAGAAAGGAAAAGAACATTCAGAAATAAAACTATGTAAACACGATCGTGAAATGTAGCTTCTTACCTGATTTTTCAGATCATCAATTATTGGGAAATATCTACTATAGTCGTGATCAAGACCACGGCAAGAACCAGGGCCAAATTTCTCGTACCAGCCCTTGATCTTCTGCTCCAGGTCGGCATTGGCCTCCTCCAGAGCTCGCACATTCTCCAGGTAGGAGGCCAGCCGGTCGTTGAGGTTCTGCATGGTCACCTTCTCATTGCCCGACAGGAGGCCTCCCTCATTCAGCGTAAAGCCCGCGCAGAGATTGCTTCCCCCCGCATTTCCTCCTGATGAGCTGCCCCCGAAGGTGCACGAGAAACCACTTCCAATCCCGGGCATGCTGCAAGCGTTGCCAGCTCCAAAGCCGGTCCCCCCGCCAGAGAGCCTGAGTGATCCCGCAGTAGCACGGGGACAGGCCCTCCGGGACCCACTGGAAAGCCGAAGAGACATGGTATCAGGGCAGGCGTGTTGCACAGCTGTCTTGGAGAGAGCCAGAGCACAGTGCCTCCTCGTCTCAACTGTTTTGTTTGCCTTTTTATAGACAATTCTCAAGTGTGTTCTGGATGAAATTCTGCCTACATAGAGTAAAACATGGCTTGCCAGCCTCAGCAAGTTAGCATAATTGGATGATTTTTCCTAATTAGTAACTAACTTAGCTGGGCTGCTTTCTGTAGGAGGGCATTGCCCTCAGGTTGGTGGTTATCTGAGAAATGGGTCTGGGTGGAGCCATGTTAGTTTCCTTAGTGCCCTCTTAAATTGCAGGTGAGTCATTCTTGACTTCCATCCTCAGAAGATAAAACTCATCAGTCCACCACACAATAAAAACCTGGCGTCATGGTTTTGGGCTATTATGCTAATAGATATGGATGTTTCTGAGACTTTTTCTACTTTTATTTTCACAGTTCTTTTCCACGGAAGTAGAGAACAGACCTGTAATGGCTAACTCCCCACCCCCCGCACCCCCGCCCCACATGGTCCTTCAATCCCTGGTTTCCACTTCCTCTTGGCACTGTCCTAATGGGAAGTTAACTTCCATTTTGGCTGACATGCCATCATCTTCGGTTGACACTTGCTTATGTTTGGGGATAGTTGTCTTCTCTCATCCATTTGGGCAATTAGGAACACACCCCTAATTGCTGTTATGTGTTGTGGGACTTCCGAAGGACATTAACGTATTTCCTGACCCTGCAAAATCTGAAGCAAACCTGGAAGGAAATATTTCATCTGTTTTTATTTCATTGTGGGTTAGCTTAGGTGAAAGTCATCAGTAGACTAATTATTTATGGGGTGTGGGTTCCCAGATAGTCATTGAAAACCCTGAAAATTTTGGAAGTTTCTGACACATCTGGAAATTGGCTTGTGGACAAAATTTCCTTGAATATTTGTTATGGGTATGACGTTCATCGTTCATTCACTTAACAGATATTTATTCATTCATTCACTTAACAGATTCATTCATTCATTCACTTAACAAATATTGATTAAACATCTATGATGTGTCAGTTACAGTTCTGGGCACTTGGGAGAAGTAGATTCATACATTATTTGTCTTTTGGTGACTGGCTTATTTTATTGAGCACAATGTCTTCAAGGTCCAACCACGTTGTAGCATGTGCCAGAATTTCTTTTTTTTCTAAGGCTAACTGATGTTCCATTGCACGTGTATACCATAGTTAGTTTACCCACTCATCAGTCAATGGACATTAGGGTTGTGTTGCTTTTTGGCTGTTGTGAATAATGTTACTACATACACGGGGGTACAAATATCTGAGTCCCTGCTTTCATTTCTTAGGGAAATATATACCAGGGTGGAATGAATAGATCATATGGTGATTCTGTTTTTAGTTTTTTGAGGAACCACCATACTGCTTTCCAGAGTAGCTGCACTGTTTTATGTCCCCACCAATAGTGCACAAGGATTCCAGTTTCTCCAGAACATCACCAACATTTGTTCTTTTTATTTCTTTTCTTGATAGTGGCCATCCTGAGGCACAGTAGGTGGTACCCCTTGGTGGTTTTGATTTGCATTTCCTTAATGATGTGTGATGTTGAGCATCTTTTCATGTGCTTGTTGGCCACTGGAGTATCTTACCTGGAGAAATGTTCATTCAAGTCCTCTGCCCATTTTTAGAATCATGTTTGTTTTTTTGTTGTTGGGTTGTAGGAGTTTGTTATATATTCTGGATATTAACCCATTATCATTTCATTGTTAAACAGGTTGACTTTATCACTCTTTTTATTTTTGGACTATGATGCTTTTATTTGAGAAATGACTAATTCTCAAGGTCATACACATATCTTCCTATATAGTTTTCTAAATGTTTAATCATTTTGTGTTTCACATTTAAGGCTTTGGTAGTTTGGAATAATTTTTAAGTATTCTTTTTTAAAGTTCTTTTTTTTTTTTTTTTTTTAAATTTTTAAAGATTTTATTTATTTATTTGACAGAGAGAGATCACAAGTAGGCAGAGAGGCAGGCAGAGAGAGAGAGGAGGAAGCAGGCTCCCCGCCGAGCAGAGCCCGATGCGGGACTCGATCCCAGGACCCTGAGATCATGACCTGAGCCGAAGGCAGCGGCTTAACCCACTGAGCCACCCAGGCGCCCCTAAAGTTCTTTGATATAGAATCAAATTTCATTTGAAAAATGAAATCTAGGGGCACCTGGGTGGCTCAGTAGGTTAAGTGACTGCCTTTGGCTCAGGTCATGATACCAGGGTCCTGGGATTGAATCCCACTTTAGGCTCCTTTCTCAACAGGGAGCCTGCTTCTCTTTCTGCCTCTGCCTGCCACTCTGCCTGCTTGTGCTCTCTCTCTCTCCCACCCTGACAAATAAATAAATAAATAAATCTTAAAAAAAAAAAAGAAATCTACCTGTATTTATGTTTGAAGTGAATCTTTTGTAGATAGCATATATATGGGTTGTGTTCTAGAGAAACTCATGCACATGTAGTAGCTGAAATGTACAGAATGTTTATAGTAATATTGTTCATACTAGTCCCAAACTTGAAGCAATTCAATAGTGGAATGGATAAATTGTGCCAAATATTTTAAAAGTTTTGCCAGGCTGGGAGTTGTGTAATGGTATCTCCTGTGGTTTCAATTTCTATTTCTCTGATTGCTAGTGAGATTGAACATTTTTATACATTTATTGGCCATTTAGGATTTCTCCCTGCACATTGAAGATATCCTTCTACTGTCCTTTGGATTCCATTGCTGCTGTTGAGAAGTTGGCGTTCATGCTTGTTGACACTCATTTGAAGGTAATAATTCCACCTCCCCTTTGTCTGATTTTAAAGATATTCTATTATCTTCATTGTTTTGTGGTTTCACTATGATTTATCTATATGTGGATCTTTTTATCTTGTCTTTAGCTTTGGTCCATGTGCATTTCATTTTATTTTGATGTGTAGGACTTCCTTAATCTGTGCACTGGTGTCTTTCATCAGTTCTGGAAAAATTTCAGCTTTTTATCTCTTCAGATATTGCCTTACTCCAATTGTTTTATCCTTCTGGAAGCCAGAAAGGGTTTGCTTTCTCGATTCTGACTTTAAACCAATTGCTAGGGGGTAGATGCAGTGCCTGTTCTGAGGGCCTGAAGCTTATTCGATGTTTGGACCTCGGATAGTAGTGCTGGCAGAGGCACTATAGGAACTGAAAGGCAAACCTGTATTTGAATGAAATAAGTGTTACTTCTGATACTTTATCCCTCCAGGATAAAGGGATTTAGTAGCATTATCCTGAGAGCATGTGGTCAGTTTTCCTTCTAAAAAAATGGTACCATCTCAAGGGCTCAGTTTCTATATCTGCCAATGACAGGTCAGTGGTTTGACCAGCCTTAGAGAGACGGAGTCTAAAGTATAGACTTCATATCAGTCACAATGGCCACTTCGACAATGGGCTCATTGTGCAAGCACTGAAGTGGTGAAGAGGGAGGTTGGCTGACCTCCACAAGATGAATCAGCGTGTCCACATAGTTTCTCTGGGGTAGCTGTTCTATAAAGGGCATTAAAACGAGCCATATGCCTTGTGCTTACTCCCAGGAAAATGCAAGTTTCATATGTCCATATTTTTTATAGGAATTGCACAAAAATAAAATTTATTAAAAATTCTTGTGTATAAAGAGCATAAAGTGGTACTAAAAATAATAAATATGTTGCATTACTCATTTATTCCTGACAGGAGGAGATTTTTGTCTTTTGTAGGCATTAGTGAAACCAAATTCTCCACAATTTTACATATTTGATGACTTAAAAGATTTTCTATAGACTAGCTTCTGGACACATTTCATACTTTATATCTCTTCTGTTATCTACATATTTATTTTTGGTGCTGTGTGTTATAAGATTTGTTCATATCACAACTTGCGGCCCTGTACCTTTATGGTATGATACGGATGGGCACAGTGGACAGTGAGAATATTCCTAGAATCTTCCCATGGAAATGCTGAGAACCTCATTAAATATCCCACTACTTTCATCTCAAATCCTCTTGACTTAGGGTGACATTATATCCATATGCTTACAATAGGTCAGTTTATGTCTGCTAATATGCCTGGTTAATAGCATCCTTGACTCTCCCTCAAATGTTATATTTGGATAATAAATTGTATGATCACCCCATCTTAGATGTGATAGATCACCCCCAGACATGAGAGAAAGAGCGAGGGAGGAGAAATTGGAGTGGAAAGAGAAAGCAGACTTAACCAGTGGTGCCAAAATTATCTTAGTTTCGCAAAAATGGCCATGCAAAAAAAAAAAAAAAAATGCAAGGGCCCTTCCTGTTCTAATGAGGGACCTGAAGCTTATGCATTGTTTAGTGTCATGGTAAATTCACCTGTCAATCACCCTGCCCCTCAGCTTTATCCCTTAGCCTGGTTCATCACCAGACTTGGTTCTTCTAAGTCCTGACTCTCTCCTGGATTCTATGGGGTCGGTCAGTTCCTTGAACATGTATTGCTCTTGTTGTTGTTGTTGTTGAGGATTCTTCTACCATTCTGAACCAGCAGGCTTTTCCCACTGTGGTAGGGGTAGAGAGAAGAATGTGCTGCAAAGTGGAAAAACAGCTATGCAGATTCAGATTCAACAAACTCACATTAACTGATCACCCATGCAGGCTCACCATTATAAGAGTGAATAAATCCTAGGGATCAATGGGAATACTCTTTCCATCCACAGAAACCCAAACCCAAGGAGATCTAGTCATTTACGTGGTTGACTGGGGATAGATTTGGGACCAGAGATGAGGTCTGGTACTCCTTCCAACTTATGAATTGAAGTAAATGTAACTGTGTGAGGCATTTTATTTTACGAGCTATCCTTAGTACTGCCACATTGGGATCAACTGTAGAAGCTCAAAAGCACCAGATTCATCAGAAATAATTTGCAACAGAAAACTTTTAATGAATGACCAAAAAGTCCCTGAAATAGAAACAAAACAGACAGAGCAAGATTTTTCCTGCTCCTGAGAAGGATTACATGGAAAGTACATGAGAAAGAGAAGAGAGGAAAACAAATTCTTGCCCTTGCATTTTTAAGAGCGGACATGGATGATTTCCTTGGGTTATTTGGCCAGTGGGATTTTGCAGAGGCAGTCTTCTTCTTCTTTTTTAAATAATAACTTCTTTTCTCACTATGGTGCTTTAGAAGGTATTCGTTGCTCCATTGTAATGTTGCTTATTTTCGAGGATTTTTCTTCAACTGAATGGACCCTCAGTGAAAGGACATTACCAAGTTGATCTAGTTCCTCAACCACTGTTTTGACAAGAATTTCTTCTTTTGAGTCTAAAATAAAATAAATGCAAATTTAGTGGTCATTCTTAACAGGCTGGACAGTACTTAGTCATAATGGTAGGCTTCTAAGAAATAATGTTTGCAATAACCTGAGATACAAAACTCGTGTTTGAAGACTATGCTTAGCAAGGCCCAGGACTATCTTATACTTACCATTGTTCTAAAAACAATGGGTGTTTGAAGGTGTAAGTAAAACATAGATTAAGACAACCTAAGTACCAGGCAGTATTGGCCTGGAGCAGGCAGTGTTGTTCTCTTTTAAATGCCAACTTGCCCTATTTTTGTGGCTTAAAATATAGTAGCTCCTTTACCAAAGCACTGGAATTGGGAAAATAATGAATTTTAGCTAAGAAAAATGTTTGGGGATTGAGTCCTCATTTCAGAAATTTCACAATTTGACCACGTCTATTCTACAAGAGTGGAATAAGTAAGTAGCTGCCATCATGGCCCCTGATTCCTTCATTCGCTAGAATTAACCTTAGAACAATTTGATTTAGTTTACAAATAAGTGACTTATTTAATAAATTGCTCAAGTTGAGATTTACGCCAAGCCATAAAACCTTCTGTACCTTGGACTTGATTTTCAGAATGTATGGGCCCACGTCCTTTGGATCTGGGACACACGGGCTTGCCTTTTCTGTGAAAAGAAGAGTAAATTATTGCATTGTTTTTCCTTTCATGAGGAAGCTCAGAATAACTATGAGCCGGGAACAAAAGTTTTAGAGTTCTAGTTTCTGCAAGATTAAATTCCTGTTATGCTTAAGAGATATATAAGTAAGCCTTTTGTGACCTCAGTGTGGTGAAGGGAGAGATTAAATGAGTGTTTAGGATCAGAAATTCCCTTGTGACCAGCTACCATCTCTTTTGTCTTGTTATCTGGGGACTCCAGTTTCTGACCTTGTAGTCAATCACCTGGCCAATGAACAAGTTCAGGGTGCCACGGTGCAGAAGGTGCTGAGCTAGGTGCTATAGAAAATATAGAAGGATGACACAAGCAGTTTATGCCATTGAAAATAAAGTATATGCATGTTAGAATTTAGCTGGAACACATGGGGCACGTGGGTGGCTCAGTGGGTTAAAGCCTCTGCCTTCAGCTCAGGTCATGATCCCAGCATCCTGGGAGCAAGCCTTGCATCAGGCTCTCCCCTCAGCAGGGAGCCTGCTTCCCCCTTTCTCTCTCTCTGCCTTCTGTTCTGCCTGCTTGTGATCTCTGTCTGTCAAATAAATAAATACAATCTTAAAAAAAAAAAAAGAATTTAACTGGAACACAGCATGAAAGGTACAGTCAAAGAAGGGACTAATGAGGGCTGTAACCAGCGCTTTGTTCAAAGGAGGGAACGTCACAGTTGAGTTCCTATGAGAATAGGGTGTAGAGGGCTGACAGCAGCCTTGTAAGATGCATGAGATGGTGCGGATTCGGGGTGTGACCATCGGCAAGCATTTAGTAACCGCCACCGATTACCGAGTACTCTCATGAGCACTCCACCTCCATAGTGACACACGATGGTCCCAGGTAAACAGTGTGGTTTTGGTGTCCTCACAATCTTACCAACCAGAAAAACCGGATTTAAAGAGGTTAAACCATGCGTTCGAAATCACCTAGTGGTGTGATCTGTGCTCAGGGCTACAGTTCCAGGGCTGTTGCTCTTGGCTAACAAGCCATGGTGACTTCCCCAAGGAAACCACCATTGTTCATCTTTCAGATGAAAATGTCATCACCCACCCAATGCAGGGTGCATGCGTGGTCACTAGTGAAGTGCCAGCAAAACAGAGTGTGTTGTTATAGGACGTGTGCATCAACATTAAATCACAGAAAGTGATTTCTCCCCCAGGCGTACAGGAATTATTTAACATTTGGTATTTAAATGTCCTCTATGTTATTATAGATACACACACTTCACATACTTGGACATTTGATTTGGCTGCCTGTTTTCATTTCACATGGATACAATAATAACTTCCCAAGACCACAGATGAATATGATCCTGAGAGTAGGAAATTCTAGCATAGGATATTGGTACATGTGGCTACTGAGAAAACCTAGTTGATGGGAGATGATTTTTTTTTGGAGTATTATGCCTCCATCAGAAAGGATGGATACCCAATTTTTGTAGCAACATGGATGGGACTGGAAGAGATTATGCTGAGTGAAATAAGTCAAGCAGAGAGAGTCAATTATCATATGGTTTCACTTATTTGTGGAGCATAACAAATAGCATGGAGGACATGGGGAGTTAGAGAGGAGAAGGGAGTTGGAGGAAATTGGAAGGGGAGGTGAATCATGAGAGACTATGGACTCTGAAAAACAATCTGAGGGTTTTGAAGGCGCGGGGGGTGGGAGGTTGGGGGAACCAGGTGGTGGGTATTATAGAGGGCACGGATTGCATGGAGCACTGGGTGTGGTGCAAAAACAAGGAATACTGTTATGCTGAAAATAAAAAATAAAAAAAATTTACCTTTCTTCTCCATCTATTAATTTGCAGTACGTTTCTATTTCTTTCTCTAAAAATATTTTGATATCTAGAAGCTGTTCATACTCCAGCTTCTGGCCTTCTGTTTCCGTGCGGATCTGCTGGAGTTCTTCCTCCATTGCCCCAATCTGGTCCTGGATTTGCTGGAGCTGGAGGCAGTAATTGCCTTCTGTCTCGGCCAAGGAGCATTCATAGGAATGTTTCTGAAGGGAGAATAAAGCAAGGCTTGCATGAGTAACAGATAAAGCAGCACGTTCACGTTTGAAACATTCTCAAGGTGGAAAGAAGCATTTGCACAAGATCTAAATTTTTTCAGTTGAAAAATCCACGTAAGCCATGTTTCTTTAAAAACAAAAGAAAACAACCATTTTTGTCTCCATGGAGAAAAGTTTGATTTTTAAGTATTGGGATTGGCGAGTCCGAAGGAATGTCTATGGACAGCATTCTTATTTACAACATTTTATACTTTCAGTTCTATGTAATCCGTTGTATTACATAGATTAGATGTGCATTTACTTATACACACACACACACACACACACACATGCATTCCAATCAGTGGTGACTCCTACGAACCATGGCCACGATGGACTGGAGTTCTATTTCCAAGGTCTGCAGACTGCGTTTCAGCTCCGTCAGCTCGTTTCTGGCTGTGGTGGCCGCTCCTGCGTCATCAGAAATCTGTTGCTGCAGCGACGCACTCTGCCGTGTAATCATCAGAAGGTTTAGCGACCGGCTCGGTGGTCTACTGACCAAGCCCTTGGTGTGGGATTTGCTGCAGACGTACCTTCTCGTTAAACCAAGCCTCCACGTCCCTGCGGTTCTGCTCGGCCAAGTCCTCGTACTCAGCCCGCATATTGTTCAACAGGACGGTCAGGTCCACGCTGGGAGCTGCGTTCACCTCCACGTTCACATCCCCTCCTGCCGCGCACTGCAGGACTTTCATTTCCTGGAAAAGGGATCAGTATGAACCCTCAAGGCTGAGGTGGTGGTTGTTGTTGTATTTAAAAGATTTTATTTATTTATTTATTTGTCAGAGAGAGAGAAAGAGAGGATGAGAGAGCGCACACAAGCAGGCAGAGGCGGAGAGGAGGCTCCCTGCCAAGCAAGGAGCCCCATGTGGGACTCGATCCCAGGATTCTGGGATCATGACCCGGAGCCGAAGGCAGCAGCTTAACCGACTGAGCCACCCAGGCATCCCAAGGCTGGGTTTTGACTGATCTTCCCACTTTGCTCTGAAGTGGACAGTGGGCCTGAGGAATGAAATCAGGTACTATCCGAAGCTACACTGCGAGGTCCCTTACCTCCTCGTGATCTTTTTTTGAGGTATGCCAGTTCCTCACTGAGTGTTTCAAACTGTATCTCCAGGTCGGCTGTACAAAGAGTCAGCTCGTCCATGACTCTGTGAAGACCATTGATGTCGGCCTCTACGCTCTGGTGGAGAGCAAGTTCATTTTCATACCTGAAAGATTAATAAAATGCTTGAGACTTGTGACTGTGGGCAGGTGCAAAGCATAACTTCCTCCGACCTCTGGTAAGAAAAGGCAGGATATCTGTCCAGCCTTCTAAAGCTTAATGCTTTGGCAAGGAGAGGACCCCCTTTAGAATACCTACTGATCTAGGACAATGATTTTGGAGGAGTTTTTTCTTCAGAATTTTCATCATCCATTGTGCTTCATAGTTGAATCAAAATGTAGTTTAAAATTTATGATGCTCTTTTTATAAGGGCACATTTAATTTCTTCAGTGATTTAGTCTGACTTCATAAAAACATGTTGCTTTTTACAGCAAAAGGACCTTTTTTTACTCCAACCGCAGTATTTACCTTTATTATAGTTAATTACGTTATTTTTACCTACTTGAGCCTGAAGTCATCAGCAGTCAGTCTGGCATTGTCATTTTGTAGAGCAATGCTGGAGTTACAGGTGGTCGCAGAAATAATCTAAATAGGGTAGATTGTGCAAAATATTTAGGTGCTGAAAGTCAAGAGAGAGTCCAGATTTCAGTGTGATTCTTTTTTTTTCTTTTAAGATTTTATTAATTTATTCAACAGAGAGAGAGATCACAAGTAGGCAGAGAGGCAGAGATGTACAAGTAGGGGGTGGTGGGGAGCAGGCTTCCTGCTGAGCAGAGAGCCCGATGTGGGGCTTGATCCCGGGACCCTGAGACCATGACCTGAGCCGAAGGGAGAAGCTTAACCCACTGAGCCACCCAGGCGTGCCTTCAGTGGGATTCTTATCTTCTCAACCCATCAAGTATCTACTTTAGTATCACTTTTTCTACATGAAAAGAATCTGGACTTTTTTTTTTTTCTTCAGACAGCAAATGTCCAGAGCTTGAGTCAAAGTGTAAGCTTTTACAATCACAGATACTTTTATTATTCTTGATCAAAATATATGAGCTAGGGGCCCCTGGGTGGCTCAGTGGGTTAAAGCCTCTACCTTCAACTCAGGCCATGATCCCAGGGTCGTGGGATCGAGCCCCGAATCAGGCTCTCTGCTCTATGGGGAGCCTGCTTCTCCCTCTCTCTCTGCCTGCTTCTCTGCCTACTTGTGATCGCTATCTGCCAAATAAATAAATAAAATTTTAAAAATAAATATATGAGCTAAATACATAATCAGCAAGCCAATTATATCTGTTTTAAAACTATTTGCCTTTATTGCCCACAATTTTTTTTTTTTTTTTGGTGGGGGGGCCAGACAACGCTTTAAGCCCTGGGAATGGAGAGTGAGCGAGTGAGCAAATTCTACATCATGTCAAAATTTTAAGCACATTTTATATTTTGTCTTTTTTAGGTTACGTACACCCAAAATTCTATAGTAAAAGTAGGCAAATCCATATTTCTTACCTGCCTTTTAAGGTCCTCAATGACCGAGAAATATCTCGTGTAGTCATGGTCTAGTCCCCGGCAAGAACCGGGCCCGTATTTCTCATACCAGGCCTTGATTTTCTGCTCCAGGTCCACGTTGGCCTCTTCCAGAGCTCGCACCTGGTCTAGGTAGCATGCCAGGCGGTCATTGAGGTTCTGCATGGTCACCTTCTCGTTCCCAGAAAGCAGGCCACATTCATTTCCAAGAAAACCGGCACAGACGCCCCCACCACCATTACAGAAACCTCCTCCAGAAGAAATGTTCCCAAGAGTACAAGAAAAGCTGCTTCCTGCTCCGGATCCACGGTACACATTTCCAGCCCCGAAGCCCGGACCTCCACCAGACAGCCGCCCTGGGCCAGCTCGCGAGCAGACTCGCCTGGATGCACTAGAAAGTTGAAAAGACATGACAACAGTACCCCAGAGCCACCCTTTCTCAGCGAGGAGCAAAGCAAAAGCACACCGTCCGTAGAGGGGATCTCCGTTGGCCTTTTATAGGACTCAGTAGGTCATTCCAGTCTTGACTTTCCATCTGTAATAAAATATTACTCGCACCCTAATTGTTGTTTTTCACAATTGGGTGATTTTTAATAGTGTCCAGTCCGTAGGTGGATAGGTGCCCCAGAGGTATCTTGGTCTATAAAAAGGTGCCTGGTCGAGAAATAGTAAATCATAGTTTCAAAGGTCAAAATTAAATATGAGTAAACATGCATCTTCTTTTGACTTCTGGAAGAGAGTCCAATCCCCCCCACCCAAAAAACAATAATGAATTAATAATTTACATGAGAAATGTCCACTGCTTTTGTCCTGCAAATGTTTATGGAGTATTTCTATTATGCATGCTTCACTTGGTGTTTCCTTTCTTACTAATATCAGATACACTCAAAATACAGTGATCTGTTGGGGTGCCTGGGTTGCTCAGATGGTTAAGCGTCTGCCTTCAGCTCAGGTCATGATCTCCAGGTCTTGGGATTGAGCTCCACATCAGGCTCCCAGCTCAAGGGGGGAGTCTGCTTCTCCTCCCTCTGCTTCTCCCCATACTGTGCTCTCGGTCTCTCTCTCTCTCTCTCAAGTGAATAAATAAAATCTTAAAAAAAAAATACAGTGATCTATTGGTAGTGGGAATTTTTAAACTGATTTCTTAAGTTGAAACGGAAAGTAACAGGAGTCCTGCAATATTTTGCTTATCAGTTTAACTAAAATTAATGAATATGTGTCAGGGACAGAAAATTATTTCTATTGAGATTTCTTGATTCAGTCCAGGAGCAAAATATCCTTTCAACAAACTTCTGAGTCTCCACCCTGTTCATTTCTCTACCTCAAAAATATTGTTCTTTTTTTTTTTTTTTTTTAGTTTAGTTTAAATTTATGTATTTACGGCATTAGGAATTATTTGAGAACTGAACTTACGATTGATAATTAAGGAGTAAGATATATAAAGGAGACATGTATTTTCATCTCTATTGAGAAAACCAATAATTACAGTACTCAAGATGCTAGCTTAGTTGTTAACAGGTAACCAGCCTCTTCATTTTCTTTCCTTGATACCCATGGGAAGTTATCCCCTTTGGTTGTGCTTCATTTCCCTGCTAGGCAAATGAAAATAATAACACTGAATGCTGAGCAGTTTCAATAATTAATGACTATAAAGCAGTCTGAAGGGCACAAACATTTTGTAAATGTTAATTATTGAAATTATTATTATAATAGAGTGAATATGTCAGACAGGGTCAGGTCTCTATGACTTATAATGGTACAAATTGATTGGTTACTGATTATGGATTTAGATTGTTGGGAAACAGTAATTTTTTCTGAATGAGATTTTTCAATGCTGTGTGTATCCCATACTTTGGAAAACACCCAACGTTACTGCTCCTAAAAGATAGGTAATATTTGGTGGGCCAGAACGCCAGGATTTTTTTTTTTTTTACTGAAATATCTTAAGATAATTAATATAAACCTGTGATTCAGGTTTAGAATAATGTATGATAAGAGTTGTAGCTTGTATTCAGAGGCTTGCTATCGATTTTGTTGTGACCTGGTCATAATTTTAATCTTTTGTCCAAACTTCCCATGAATGAAACAAGAAAAACAGAGTATGGGGTCAGTGTAACAGTTTATAAGTCTTGAGTCTCTTGGATAAAAGGTATTATGAGGCTGCAAAGTATTATTAACATAATCTATTTATCTCCAGATATTTTATAAATACTAATTAACTTGTAATCTTTTGGGGAACAGGTTAAGCATATATTATTAGAATCATTTTGGGGATGAGTTGGCTGTGAGGCTAAGGGATAATACAGATCACAAAGCATTTTTATATCCAAGGAGGACTGGAATGAATGATGCTTAGCTCCTTCCGAAAACACTGTCATCTGTTTACTCATCAAGGCAGATCTCTTGACTTTTCTTACTCATAGATTTCCTCTATGCTAATACTTGCCACAGAAGTTTAGGTATACGTTAGTTCTTTCCAGAAGTGGGAGATAGACAATGAATTCTATCTGTATATCTCTATCCATACATTTCTTCCTTGAGAGTGGCTATTTTATTCATAGTAAGAAACACATATTCAGCCACACATCATTATCCTTTCTTGAAACTCTATTAGGTATTAGAACATTCATTATACAATATGCATATTCTAGGTCCTCAGAAATAATTGAGTTAAACTGTGAGTTATGTGGTATAAATGTTTGCTCACCTCAGGATAAAGACACTCATCATATTACCTTATTCTAACAATAATAGGCTAATTTCCCCCTGATAAATTTTGTGTTTAGTTTCAAACATGCTTCAATACCTTCTTAAAAAATTTTATTTAAATTCAATTTAGTTGGGGTGGTTCAGTGGGTTAAAGCCTCTGCTTTCAGCTCAGGTCATAATCCCAGGGTCCTGGGATCGAGCCCCACATCAGGCTCTCTGCTCAGCGAGGAGCCTGCTTCCTCTCTCTCTCTGCCTGCCTCTCTGCCTACTTGTGATCTCTGTCTGTCAAATAAATAAATAAAATATTTAGAAAAAATATATTCCATTTAGTTAACCTATACTGGATTATTAGTTTCAGGGGTAGAATTTAGCAATTCATCAGTGGCATATAACACTCAGTGGTCATTACATCGTGTCCACCTTAATCCCCATCACCCAGTTACCCCATGCCCTCACTCATCTCCCCTCCAGCAACTTTCAGTCTGTTTCCTTGAGTTAAGACTCTCTTATGGTTTGTCTCCCTCTCTGTTTTTGTCATATTTGATTTTCCTTTCCCTTCCCTTTGTTCATCTGTTTTGTTTCTTAAATTCCATATATAAGTAAAATTTATGGTATTTGTCTTTCTTTGACTGACTTGTTTTGCTTAGTAGTTCCATTCATGTCATTGTAAATGGAAAAATTTCATTCTTTTTGATGATCGAGTAATATTCCATTTTATATAAATAGCATATCTTTTTTATTGTCTGTCGAAGAACATCTGGGTTCTTTCCATATTTAGACTATTGTGGACATTGCTGCTATAAACATTGTGGTATATGTGCTTTGAATCACTATTTTTGTATCCTTTGGATAAACACCTAGTAGTGCAATTGCTGGGTCATAGGGTAGCTCTATTTTTAATTTTTTGAGGAACCTCCATACTGTTTTCCAGAGTGGCTGCACCAGCTTGCATTCCCATCAGTGTAAGAGGGTTCCCCTTTCTCTGCATCTTTGCCAACTTCTTTCATTTCCTGACTTGTTAATTTTATCCATTCTGATTGGCGTGAGGTGGTAGCTCCTTGTGGTTTTTATTTGTATTTCCCTGATAGTGATGTTGAGCATTTTCCCATGTGTTTATTGGACATTTATGTATCTTCTTTCTCATCTGTTCCACGTCTTCTGCCCATTTCTTGTTTGGATTATTTTCTTTGGGTGTTAAGTGTGATGAGTTCTTTACAGACTTTGGATCTTAATCCTTTATCCAATATGTCATTTGTAAATATCTTCTGCCATCCCATAGGTTACTTTTTAATTTTGTTGGTTGTTTCCTTTGCTGTGCAAAAAGCTTTATATGTTGTTTAAGTCCCAATAGTTCATTTTTGCTTTTGTTTCCCTTGCCTTTGGAGATGTGTCTAGCCAGAAGTTGTTGCGGTTGAGGTTACAGAGGTTGCTCCCTGTGTTCTCCTCTAGGATTTTGATGGATTCCTGTCTCACTTAGGTCTTTCAACATCTTCTTGCTGTTGTTTAAAATTTACGTTTTACATTTCTGTTATCTGAGTTGAAACAATATTTTTCTCAGACATGAATGAGGTTTGTTTTGTCACGAGATACAGAGGTTTTTTTTTTTTGAGAATAAGAATCTGGGGTGTTAATGTTTATAGCAGCAATGGCCATGGTGGCCAAACTGTGGAAAGAACCAAGATGCCCTTCAACCAACGAATGGATAAGGAAGATGTGGTCCATATACACTATGGAGTATTATGCTTCCATCAGAAAGGATGAATATCCAACTTTTGTAGCAACATGGACGGGACTGGAAGAGATTATGCTGAGTGAAATAAGTCAAGCAGAGAGAGCCAATTATCATATGGTTTCACTTATTTGTGGAGCATAACAAATAGCATGGAGGACAAGGGGAGTTATAGAGGAAAAGGGAGTTGAGGGAAATTGGAAGGGGAGGTGAACCATGAGAGACTATGGACTCTGAAAAACAATCTGAGGGTTTTGAAGGGGTGGAGGGTGAGAGGTTGGGGGAACCAGGTGGTGGGTATTATAGAGGGCACGGATTGCATGGAGCACTGAGTGTGGTGCAAAAACAATGAATACTGTTACACTGAAAAAAAATAAATTAATTAAAAAAATTATTAACAACAACAACAAAAAAGAATCTGGGGTGCTAATTCTTTCTGCAAAATGGCTTCCCTGGTTTTGATACTCCCACTCTGCACTGAAGGGGGCAGTGGACCTGAGGAATGAAATCAGATAATATCTGAAGCCACCTTGCAGGGTCACTGACTCTGATAATGGCTTAATCTTAGATTGACCGGAGTTTAGAATGTGCTTAGTTTTTCCCTCCCTTCTCTTGCAAGAAGGAAGGTGGGATCATAAGGTTCTCAATAGCATGGTATTATGTTGGAGTCAAGTACAGACTGTGAGCCAGACTGGCTGGGTTAACATTTCAGCGACTCCAGTTATTAGCTGTGTGAGGTTGGGGTAGTTACTCAACTGCTCTCTGCCTCAGTTTTCTTAGGTATAAAAAAGGGATGATAATGGTATCTATCTCATAGGGTTGTTCTGAGAATTAAAATGATGGTTAGAATAGAGTTCAAAGTGCTGGGTATCATGATTATTGATTCCTCCCTGGAAGTTATATTAAAAGTCCTGTATATACTTTGTTTTTGTTGCTTTTACTTTGGTGTCACATCCAAGAAATCATTGGCAAGACCAATGTCAAGGAACTTTCCCCGTTGTCTATGGCCATACCACCCTGAACACATCTGATCACATCTTTCATGTCTTCTTTGAGGAGTTGTACTATTTTGGGTATCATATTTGGGTCTTTAATCCATTCTAAGTTGATTTTTGTGTATAGTGTGTCACGGGGGCCCAATTTCACGTGGGGCCCTTTTTACATGTGGATATTCAGTTTTCCCAGCACCATTTCTTGAAGAGACTATTCTCTCCTTGTTCATATCCTTTGTCCCTTTGTCAAAGGTAAGTTGACTGTAGATAGGTGGATTTATTTCTGGCTCTCTATTCTTTTTACTGTGATAAAATACACAGAACATAAAATTACTACCTTATCTATTTTTAAGTGTACAATTCAGTGGTATTGTTCATGATACGTTCCTAATGTTGTACAACCAACATACATCTCCATACTGTTTTCATCTTGTAAACCTTAAACACGCCCATTAAATAACTCCCCATTCTCTTCTCCCCAGCAATCACTATTCTACTACTTCTCTCTCTGAACTGGTCAACCCCAGGTACCTTATATAGTGGAATCATAGACTATTAACCTTTTTGTGGCTGGCTTCTTTTACTTAATATAGTGACTTCAATGTTTCATCCATGTAGTAGCATGTGTCAGAATTAAAGGATGAATAATATTCCATTGTATGCCTATACCACATTTTGCATATTCATTCATTGTTGATGATCACTTGGGTTGTGTCTACATTTTACTTGTGAATGATGCTGCTCTGAACATGGGTGTACAAATACATTTTCAAGATCCTGCTTTCAATTCTTTTCGGTATATGCCAGGAAGTGGAATTGCTGGAACATGGTAATTCTATTTTCAATTTTTTTAGGAGCCGCCATACTGTTTTTCATAGTGGTCATGCCAGTTTGAGTTCCTACCAATAGCACACGAGGGTTCTAACTTCTCCATGTTTTTATTCTTCCATGCTGTTTTATTTACTGTAGCTTTGTAATGTATTTTGAAATCAGGAAGTGTCATTTATGCTTTCTCAAAGTTGCTTTAGCTATTAAGGGTCTTTTTTGTATATATATGAATTTTAGGATTGTTTTTTCTATTTATGATAAAAATGTCATTGGTATTTTGACAGGGATTACATTAAATCTGTAGCTTGCTTTGGTAGTGTGGCCTTTTTTTTTTTTTTAAGATTTTATTTATTTATTTGACAGAGAGAAATTACAAGTACACTGAGAGGCAGGCAGAGAGAGAGAGAAGGAAGCAGGCTCCCTGCTGAGCAGAGAGCCCAATGCGGGACTCGATCCCAGGATCCTGAGATCATGACCTGAGCCGAAGGCAGTGGCTTAACCTACTGAGCCACCCAGGCGCCCGGTAGGGTGGCCTTTTAAACATTATTAAACCTCTGATTCATGAACATGGGATGTCTTTTGATTTATTCGTATCTGCTTTAATTTCTTTTATTACTGTTTTGTAATTTTCAGTGTACAAGTCTGTCATGTCCTTAGTTAAGTTTATTCCTAAGTATTTTATTCTTTTCCATGCTATTATAAATGGGATTGTTTTCTTAATTTTCATTTTGGATAACTTATTTTAAGTGTATAAAAATGTAACTGATTTTTTATTTATTTATTTATTTATTTGGCAGACAGAGATCACAAGTAGGCAGAGAGGCAGGCAGGGGGAAGCAGGCTCCCTGCTGAGCAGAGAGCCCGATGTAGGGCTCGATCCCAGGACCCTGGGATCATGACTCTAGCCGAAGGCAGAGGCTTTAACCCACTGAGCCACCCAGGCACCCCAAATGTAACTGATTTTTATGTTGATCTTGTATCCTGCAACTTTGCTGAATTTATTTATTAGCTCTAACAGTTTTTGGGTGAAGTTTTTAGGGTTTTCTGTAGATAAGAGCATGCTATCTGCAAACAGAGACAATTTTACTTCTTCTCTTCCAATTTGGGTGCCTTTTATTTCTTTTTCTTGCCTAAGTGCTCTGGCTAGGAATTCCAGTATCGAATAAAAGTGGTGAATGGACGTCCTTGTCTTATTCCTGGTATAGAGGAAAAGCTGTCAGTTTTTCACCACTGAGTATGATATTAACTGTGATATTGTCATAAATGGCCCTTTATGTTGAGTTACATTTCTTCTATACCTAGTTTTTTTTCTTGTAAAGATTTTATTTATTTACTAGAGAGATGGAGAGAAAGCACAAGTAGGCAGAGCAGCAGGCAAAGGGAGAGGGAGAAGCAGGCTTTCCCCTGACTAGGGAGCCCAATGCAGGGCTCAATTCCAGTACCCAGGGTTATGACCTGAGCTGAAGGCAGCCACTTAACCGAATGAGCCACCCAGGTGCCCCCTTCTATACCTAATTTGCTGGGCGTATTTATCCTGAAAAGGTGTCACTTTTTCTGTATCTATTGAGATGACCATATAATTTTAATCCTTCTGTCTGTTACTGTGGTATATCACATTTATGGATTTGTATGTGTTGAATCATTCTTGCATCCCAGGGATAAATTGCATTTGGTCATGATATATGACTCTTTTAAGGTATTGTTGAGTTTGTTTTGCTCCAGTTTTGTTGAAGATTTTTCCATCTATATTTATCAGGGATATTGACCTGTAATTGACCTGTCTTGTAGCATCTTTGTCTGGCTTTGGTAGATGAGTAATGCTGGCCTTATAAAATGAGTTTGGAAGTGTTTCTTCTCTTATTTTTTGGAAGAGTGTGAGAAGGGTTGGCATTAATTCTTCTGTAAGTAGTAGAATTCACCAGTGAAGCCACCTGGTCCTAGGCTTTGCTTTGTTGAAAGTGTTTTTGATTACTGATTCAATCTCCTCACTCATCTTTGATCTGTTTAGATTTTCTGTTTTTCATGATTTAGTCTGGCAGGTTGCATGTTTCTTGGAATTTATTTCTTTTAGATTATCCAATTTGTTGGCATATAAATGTTTCAGTATTCTCTTATAATCCTTTCTATTTCTGACATCAGTTTTAATGTCTCCTTTCTCACATATAATTTTTATTTGAGTCCCTTCTCTCTCCCTCTGGTTGGTCTAGCTAAAGGTTTGTCAATTTTATCTTTTCAAAAAACCCAATTCTCAGTTTTGTTGATCTTATATATTTCTTTTCTAGTCTTTATTTCATTTATTTCTGTTCTAATATTTATTCTTTCCTTCTGTTGACTTTTGGCTTAATTTCCCCTTTTTCTAGTTCCTTGATATGTAAAGTTAGATTATTTGTGAGCTTTTTTCTTTCTTAATATATGATTATCACTATGTAGTTCCCTCTTAGTACTGCTTTTGCTTTATCCCATAAGTTTTGTTATATTTTCCTTTTCATTTTTCTTAAGATTTAAAAAAAAAAATTTCCTTTGGTTTCTTCTTTGACCCATTCATTGTTCAGAGGTGTGTTAGTTAATTTGTATATTTTTGAATTTTCCAATTTTCCTCCTGTTACTTCCTGGTTTCTAGTTTCATACTATTGAGGCCAGAAAAGATACTTGTGATTTCAGTCTTCTTCAGTTTGTTAAGATGTGTTTTGTGGCCTAACGTTGTAGAATTCCCCCCTTGCCCTATCTAGTTCCCCATCTTTCTCTCTTCCCTTCTACCTTCAAATATCACCATTTATATATTTTTTTTATTTTTAAGATGTTTTTGGTTCTTAAATTTCTTATTTCCATATCTATCAGCATGTTGCATTTCAGGGGTTAGATTTTACAGACTCTCTTATTCTCACTGCAGCACTCAGCAAATGTGCTTGACCAGTGTTTATAGAAGGCAAGAGGAAGATTGAACATTTTACAGAGAAGTGAAAAAGACTCCAACCAGTTTACCTGTTAAACTTACTCCTAATTTGTGAAGGCCACCGAATTAAACAAAAGAAGCTAAAAATCAGATTCAGCTCCCCTTGCGGATATGTTTAAAATGCCAAGATTGACCAGAACCAGTAAAGATGTCTTGCAACAGGAAGAACTTTTATTGACATGCCACCATAGAGAAAGCCAAGGAAATGTTACCATTTGACAAATAGCTTGTCTTAATTCATCGGAAGAAAAGCAAAAAAGTAAGCGAGCTTTTATTTAGGAACCTAGCTTCAGTTTGGTATTTTAATTTAGGGGCTCTTCTTCTGGAGTTCAGGAAGGCACCCTCTGTTCACTCTTCACGTTGTTGGCTTTGGTGGATTTCTCTTCCACAGTGTGAACTCTGGAGGAGAGAACTTTGCCACGAGGATCTATTTCTTCAACAATTGTTTTAACCATAGTGGTTTTAGAGGACTCTAAAATGACACATGAGTTATCAGAATTTATCAGATCGACCAAGAGGAGATGACTAACTCATCATTTGAAAGTTATAAAAATGCGTTTTCAATGCTAAACACAGCTTTTGTTTACCTTTTATCTGATTCCCTGGTCCTCCATAGCCTTTTGATTTAACACAAGAGCTGTAAAAATATAGAGATCTTGCATTAATTATTTCACTCTATTTTTAAAAAATATTTATTTATTTATTTGACAGAGATCACAAGTAGGCAGAGGGGCAGGCAGAGAGAGAGGAGGAAGCAGGTTCCCCACTGAGTAGAGAGCCTGATGCGGTGCTCCATCCCAGGACCCTAAGATCATGACCTGAGTTGGAGGCAGAAACTTTAGCCCACTGAGCCACCCAGGCACCCCTCTTTCACCCCTATTTTGCCAGGGAAACTGGAAAACAAAGATTTAAGATAGGAGATATCTAGATTCTGAAATAACACTAGAAGGGGTTTAGTTATACATGATGTGGGTCATACATACTTTGTACTTGATTTCAAAAAATCTTTAATAACCTTAAAATAAAGTATAAAGTGTTTTCTCAGTAGAAGCTGTATTTACCCATCCTCTCCATCAATCAGGCGGCAGTAGGTCTCAATTTCCTTTTCCAGGTGGACCTTGATGTCAAGGAGCTGCTCGTACTCCAGCTTCTGGCCCTCCGTCTCGGTTCTGACCTGGTGCAGCTGCTCCTCCAGGGCCCCGATCTGAGCTTGGATCTGGGAGAGCTGCGCACAGTAGTTGCCTTCGGTCTCGGTCAGGGAGCACTCCAGGGAGTGTTTCTATGGATCAGTAAGACATAGTTTAGTAGAAAATACCACAGTGTTGTTTTAGAATAAGGTAGAGCACTTAAGAGATATTTAAAAGAGTTATCTTACAAATTTTTACCATATTTACCCCAAAGGGTCCCCCTTATTCAATATTAATTATTGCCTTTATTAGGTATCATGCTGTTTTTCTGTTTGAGAATGACACAGTTGGTGGTGGATGTCACTCATATGTCCAGGAGTGTTAGCAAAGATAAACTTGTTTCTTCATAGGGCACAGTCTAAAGGTCCCTCTGCCCCTCCTCTGCTTCTGGAGTCTGGTACAACTGGCCACATTTCCCAGGAATAAAAGTCCCCCTACAATTTGCTACTTTGTTTCTAATTATGTGACAGTCTTGTCTCATGGAGACTGTAGCTCTTCTATTAATAATTAACAACCCCATGGTGAACTGGATAAACTTTCCTGAAGTAGAATGACCCAAAGAAAAGAAAGACCTTTCTAAGCTTAAAATCATTTGTGAATCCAAAGTGTTTATAAAGGGTTTTTCCTAAAGAGGGATGCTTGTTGTACTTTTAGACGGAATGACGATATAAGTGTCTTCCTCTTCAGCTGCAAGAATTTTTATGCCAAGTCCTAATTTTATATACATTCATACCCTCTTTTGTGGATAAACTCTGAAGGTTTGTTTACTAGCCATAGTGGGAAAAGTATAGATGTGGGAGTTAGGAAATTTGGAGAGAAGCTCAGGTTCCTTTGTATTCAACTGTAGGACTCTGGGAAAACGGCTTAACTTCTTTGAATCTCAAATGGTTCTTTTGGAAATAATGACAGGAATTATAAAGTCTGCCCTGCCCAAGCCCCAGGGTTATTGTGGACTCAAGTGGGAGAAAGTGCTGGGCAAACCCTTAATGAAAAGGTTACTATTATTATCAAGGGTGTTTAGCTTTATAGGCAACATTAATGCCTCTACTTTGCTACTTGTTTATGCCACTTAAAAAGGAACTTGTAAGTGTTCTTAATTAAGTGGCCCAAAGGAATGCCAGATGAAGATAGGAGAGATGCCAACGCATTTTTGCACTCCACCGAGATTTTTTTTTTTTTTTTTTTAAATCTTTGGACTTAGGAGAGAAGATTCAGGGTAAAAACTATTTTCTTTTTCGAGTACCTCAAAGTAATTGTCCTTGCTCATTTACAATGTTTCATAATTATGAGCACCTAGGTCTACTTTTCAGGCCAAGAGGATTCTGCTGCTCAAAATGCAAATGTGGATTATGTCAAGCCCGTGAATTAACGGAGAAAAACGAAAATAAGTAATATCACGTGGAAGAACTCCCCACTTCTGAAATCAATCTTTTTTTTTTTTTTTGGTCCTGTTTACTTACCATTGCCAAGAGGGACTGGAGTTCGATCTCCAGGGTTTGAAGAGTGCGTTTCATCTCGGTCAGCTCATTCCGAGCAGAGGTGGTGGCACCAGCGTCGTCGGAGATCTGCTGCTGCAGGGAGGCGCTCTGCAAGGTTGGGGAGGTAGGGGGTGGTTAGGGTGCTGCCGGCCTTGCATCAGTGCCCAGAGCCAAGCAAGCGTGCACTGGCGGGGTTCTACCTTCTCGTTGAACCAGGCCTCCGCGTCCCTGCGGTTCTGCTCGGCCAGGGCTTCGTACTCGGCCCGCATGTTGTTCAGCAGGACCGTGAGGTCCACCCCAGGTGCCGCGTTCATCTCCACGTTCACGTTCCCTCCGGCCGCGCACTGCAGCGCCTTCATTTCCTGAAAAATTTGACCCCGTTAGGAGCTGACTATTTTCTACAGGATGCATGAGGTGAGAAACTTTGTTTCTTTGGAGGCGGGTGGATAGAAGCATTTCAAACAATCAGCCACACAGAGAAAGTGAGGAGTTCATTCTGGAATACTGATGTCGGACATTGTTGTACCGGTCATCTGAAATTCATTTTTAAATTTTGGGACCAAGGCGGATTGTGGAATCAGGGGAGACCGAGACCTACCTCCTCATGATTCTTCTTGAGGTAAGCCAGCTCCTCGCTCAGGGTTTCCAGCTGGATCTCTAGGTCGGTTCTGCACAGAGTCAGCTCGTCCAGGACCCTGCGCAAACCGCTGACATCCGCATCAACACTCTGGTGAAGGGCCTGTTCATTTTCAAACCTTAGAAGATATTTGATAGTTGTTATCACCTTAGTCCCATCACTTCTTAGGTCATCATAAAATGCCAACCATGATTCAAGGTCAAACTGTTAAAATATACTTAAAACTTCAGTTAGACTGCCCATAATGCAATAAGCATTTCTTTGAAGCAAGAGAATGGGAACACTCAAAATTCTCTTTCATAGGATCTCAATATTCATTTGTATCAATTCCTAAATTTCCCAAGTAAAACAGATCATTCAGCTGTCATTCTTATGTACATTTAGTTCAAAACAAACAAGGTAAAACTATTGAGGTGACCCTCAATGGCTTAGATTTAAGGCAGAAATGTTGAGAGAACTTCTTTGGTTTCTCTTCAGCTCTACTTACTTTAGCCTGAAGTCATCAGCTGTTAGTCTTGCATTATCATTTTGCAGGATAACATTGGCATTGCTGGTAGTTGCAGAAATGATCTGATAGATGGAAAGTTAGGAGTTAGGAAATGTCACATTTCCTTGAAAGAAAGTCACCTGTGAAATTATAGTAATCTTCTGGCATTCTGTCTCCAATAATAAGATGATTCTTTTGCAAATGGGAAACTAAACATGGCCTCTTTCACCCCCCCCCCCATAAACACTTTCTTTGGAAGAAGTTATAAATAATATAGCAAGAGATGGTGGGCGGTTTTTGATAGTTTCATATTACGAAAAGCATAAACATGCATACCTTGTAGCAGGTATAGGTGAGCCATGTTCAAATATTAGAATTTGAATGGAAATTATTTTTAATATTCATAGTGAGTTATGGATAATCAGAAGCTGAGAGCAAAGCCCTGCTGTGTGTGAGAGAGCTCACACATTTGTGTGTGCTGGTGTAGCTAAATATTCTTAGCGTTATTAACCCTCACAACATTGTGCTTCTTACCTGGTTCCTAAGGTCATCAATTATTGGGAAGTATCTGCTGTAATCATGGTCAAGACCACGGCAAGAACCAGGCCCAAATTTCTCGTACCAGCCCTTGATCTTCTGCTCCAGGTCAGCGTTGGCCTCCTCTAGTGCTCGCACATTTTCCAGGTAGGAGGCCAAGCGGTCGTTCAGGTTCTGCATCGTCACCTTCTCATTGCCCGACAGGAGGCCGTGTTCATTCCCAGTGAAGGCAGCGCAAGAAGCATTCCCCCCACCCAGTCCCCCTCCATAGCCTCCTGCAGATGAGCTGCCCCCAAAAGCGCAAGAGAAGCCACTTCCAATGCCCTGCACACCACATGCATTTCCAGCCCCAAAACCCGCTCCCCCGCTGGAGCCAAGCCGTCTGGATGCAGAAGAAAAGCGCATAGACATGATGTCCAGACCCGCAGAGCGTGTTCCTGGAGTGAAGCTCTGATGGCAAATGTCCGGTTCAAACAGTTGAGTTTGTCTTTATATACACATTATCAGGGTGTTTCTCGATGAACCTAGCTACCCATAGCAAACTGGTGTTTGCCAGCTCATCATGAATTATTCATAATTGGGTGATTTTTTTTTTTTTTTAATGAGTGCCTTTACTCTACTGTGTCCATTTCTGTAGGTGGATAGTTACCTTGGGGTTATTTGTTATCTCCAAAATGGGACAGGGAGGAGTGTTATCAAGATTATTATAGTGATGCATTTCAAATTTAGTATGAGCAATCCTTCCTGTCTTCCAGGTTTTAGGACTACAGAACTCCTATGAGAATAAAAAAGTGTCTAGACAGATTTCTCTTTCCTTGCTCAAACCAATGACATTACATTTTCTTCAGCAAGTGAGCCGTCACAGTCATGGGTTTCAGTGGATAATATGGTCTTTCTTTGAAAATAATTTCAAGACCAAGGGCTCATGGTACCAGAGGAAGGAGGCCAGATCTTAAATGGGAAATGAAGATTTAAATGGACTCTTCTTTGGAGACAGAAAGTCTTCCTTGATCCTTATCCCTCCAGAATTACCATTTCATCTTTACTGGCTTTCTGTCTAAGGTATAAAGGTATTAGCTAATTTCTCTGGGTCCAGTTTTCTTATCTGTAAAACGAAGGGACCAGACTATGGCCTGTATGTTCCCTTTCTATTTCTAGATTTCTTGTATTTTTTACATTTCTTCCCTTTCATTATTTCTAAAAAGATTTTCTGCATTTACTTCCTCCATACTTCCCCTCCTATTCACTCTGGAATTTTGGTCCCAGCACTTTACTGAAAATAACCTCAGATTGCTAATGATCTCACATCCAGTCCAGTCATTGTTTCTTACATTTATTCTCCTATACCATCTTGGACACATTTGATACTGACCACCCCAGGCTTACCGAATTCTGAACAAATGCCCTCTGAGAATACTTCTATTGCAATATTTCGGCTTGTTCCTCTTCTTTCTTCCATTTGGTGTATCTGTGCTTTATATCTTGTCATTCCTTACAGTTTTGTGCCTGGCACTCTTGTTTTCTACACATTATTCTTTGGTGCTGCCATCCCTTCTTGTCACTTTGACTGTAGGTGAATGGTTTCTAAATATACATCTTTAACACTGGCCTGTGTCCCATTCTAGACCTACGCCTCACTACGCCCACCAGACCTTTCTGCTGGATGATTTCTGACTCAACGCTCAATCACGTTGTCATCAAACTTTGAACTTTTCTATCTTTTTTCATTACCTATTGGTGAAATTACCCTGAGTCATGCTCATGATTGCTAAGAAATCTTTAATTTCTGTCATCTTCTACAGGCCTACATCTAGCAAGTCACTAGGTCCAACTGAATCTACTTCTGCGGTGCCTTTTGAAACATTTTTCTCTTTTCTATTTTTTTTTTCTCACTATCATTTTTTTTTAGCTCAATGATTGGATTTTTGGTTCAAGTCTTTTTCCTTTCCACCCTGGTCAGTAGGCAGAGCAGTAAGTTAAGACATCATTCCTGTAATAATACACAACCATTCATGTCATTGAAAGAATGTGAGTTCTTCAATCAAATATATCATCATTCATATCCTAGTTCTACAACTTTCCAGCTGTGTGACCAATGCAGAGTTCCTTCTTGCTGAGCCTCCGTTTCTAGGATGGATACATGACTTGTGTTTTGTGAAGCTATTAAATGGTAGTTACATTTGTAAAGCAATTATGCTTGTCGATAATATGTAGTCAGTAAGTATTTCTTTCCTTTTCCCACTTTCCTACAGTTTAAAATCAATGGACTATAAGCTTGATAAAGCTCCTTCGCCTGATGTGTAAGTTTCTTCTTGAGGTAGGTCATACCTACCTGATTTGTGCATTCTTTCACTTTACCATTCTGCTCCCCTCCCTCCTTTTGGTCTTTGCTCTTGTTGTTCTTTCCAGTTGAAACTATTTGAGATCTTGCACTTGCCAAGAACAACGGACATCACTCTCAATCATACAGATTGAAAATGAAATTGCTAAAAATATAAATTTTCATGACGCAATAAGTGAATCTGCAGAAAAGCAAGCCAGAAAAATCTGTTGATCAAGAAATCATATTAACAAAGCATTAAAATTTATTGTATTGCATAAAATCATGACATGAAAAATGTTATTTTTAGCAATTTGTAAGATTATATTATTATTTATTACTACTACTTCTACCACATGTATTTTTTTTTTTCCAAAGATTTTATTTATTTATTTAAGAGAGAGAAAGCATGAGAGGGGAGAAGGTAAGAGGGAGAAGCAGACTCCCTGTGGAGCTGGGAGCCTGATGCAGGACTAGATCCTGGGATTCCAGGATCATGACCTGAGCCGAGCCAAAGACAGTGGCTTAACCAACAGAGCCACCCAGGCACTCAACAAGGATTTTTTTTTTTTTTTTTTTTTTTTTTTTTTTTTTTTGGTAAGTAGGCTACATGCCCAATGTGGGGCCTGAACTCTTAACCCTGAGATCAAGAGTCACATGTTCTACTGTCTGAGCCAGCCAGGTACCCCCACTCTTACTGCATGTTTTAAGTAATGTTATTTTTTAAAAGTTTTTATTTATTTGTTTATTTATTTATTTGACACACACAGAGAGGGAGAGACAGTGAGAGAGGGACTACAAGCAGGGGGAGTGGGAGAGGCAGAAGTAGGCTTCCTGCTGAGCAGGGAGCCCAGTGTGGGGCTCGATCCTAGAACCCCGGGATCATGTCCTGAGCTGAAGGCAGAGGCTTTAACAACTGAGCAACCCAGGTGCCCAGTAATAAGATATTTTAAAGAAAGAAATTTATGTGTTAGTACCTCTAACTGAACCTTTTCCTGACTTTTGGACAAGGGACCTGATAATTTCATTTTGCACTAAGCCCTACAAATTAGGTATCCATCTGTGATTGTTGGGGCCTTCTCTGGGGTAGCCAAATAGTTCTGGAGAAAAGACCTGCAGATACTTTGAGTGTTTCCCATAAGAGAATGCTTACTACCCATCCACCCTAGTGAAATACACACATTGCCTCCAAATATTTAGGACCTTATTCTTACAGATGAGCAGAATTTAAAAAATCACCATACATTGAAAAAACACTCCAGCATGAAAGACAAAGACTTGAAGAAAGAAGCAAAAAATGGCACTTGACAAAAAGACAATCGAGGGAGCTGAAGAAAACTTAAAAAAAAAAAAAAAGAAACTACCTATCATTAATGCCCTTAGAAGTAACAAAAATACCACATATTTGAAACATGAATATGGTATCATTAAAATTAAACAGCAGAGCACAAGAGTGGGCTCTCAGAATGAAAAAAATAACTCCCCAAATAATTTCCAAAATAACTTCAATAGATGCGTTGGAAAATAAGCTTAAAAAAAAAAAAATCTCCCTAGCAGTTAAGCAAAGGTCAAAAAGACAGATAAAAGAAAAGATTAGAAAATTAGAGGCTGGGTGCCTGGGTGGCTCAGTGGGTTAAGCTGCTGCTTTCGGCTCAGGTCATGATCTCAGGGTCCTGGGATCGAGTCCTGCATCGGGCTCTCTGCTCAGCAGGGAGCCTGCTTCCTCCTCTCTCTCTGCCTGCCTCTATGCCTACTTGTGATCTCTCTCTGTCAAATAAATAAATAAAATCTTTAAAAAAAAAAAGAAAAAGAAAATTAGAGGCTTAGTTCAAGAAGAGCAACCTTAAGTAAATCTTTCAGAGAGAAAGGGGAAATGATGAAGAAATTATTTTATAAGTATACTTTATAACACTACTCAGAACTAAAGGACTGGGCTTCTAAATTGAAGAGGCCACCAAGAACTATGAGTAATAAATGAAAAAGAATCACAGCAGAGCATGTGCTCAGTTTATTTTAGAGAACCATGGAGAAAAAGAGAACTCAAAGTTCCAGAAGAAGAGACAACACCCATCCAGTGATGGGGCAATCAGATGGTTCTGAACTTCCCAGCAACCCTGGAATCCATGATTCCAGTGAAGAATGCCTTCAAAATTCTCCTTGAAAATGATGTCCAACCCCAAATTCTCTACTACAACAATTAGTCATGAGCGAGGGAGAAAAATATTTTCAGACATGAAAGGTCTCAAAACATTGATCTTTACACATTTTGTCAGGAAACCACTAGAAGGAAAAGTGAACAAGAAAAGGGAAAGCTCAGAATCTGAGAAATGGGGTCCCAGTACAAGTACACTGAATGCATGACCCTGAAGATAGCTGGGTAGCAAGTCGGAAAAACCGATATGAGAAGAGAGGGTTCTTGAGTTGGATGTCTAGATTATAGATGAAAAGGACGGATGAAAATAGGTGGGGATAGATGGAAATGATGGATTTTGTTTGTTTGAAAATGGTTTTGTTCATGTAAGAAAGAGGCATGAGAGATTAAGGTAAACAGGAAAACAAGTTAGTAAAAATGTTAGAAAAATATTGATTGAAGAACAGAAAGCTGTACAAGAAAACATGGCATATACTGTCAGCGTAATGATGAACAATATCCACTTAGTCATACTGGTGAGAAGACTGAACACTGGTTTAGCCAAATATTGTGGTAGAGCTATGTTGGGAAGAGGAGAAAGGTGGTAAAGGCAAAACTCTCAACTTTCTTTTAAGAGCACAATATATAATATGTAAAACTGGTAAATCAAGAAATATTGAATGAAGCATATTATTTAAAAATCTAGAGATAAAGATGACAAAGAAGAGCTAAAAGAGTTGTAAATAGTTGCTTGTAGAGGGCAGAGCTTGAGGTAGAAGAAGGGAGAGAAAAAGAGACCATTGTTTTTGTTTTTACTTTTATTTTATTTTATATTTTATTTATTTATCTAATTGACACAGAGAGAGAGAGAGATAGCAAGAGAGGGAACACAAGCAGGGGGAGTTGCAGGGGAGAAGCAGGCTCCCCACTGAGCAGGGAGCCAGATTCCAGGACTCTGGGATCATGACCTGAGCCAAAGGTAGACGCTTAACGCGTAACAACTGAGTCACCTAGATGCCCCTTGTTTTTACTTTAAGCACAATTTAACGGTTAAACCAATGTGCATTCATTACTTCGATAAAAAGTAAAAATCTATTTAAAACTAACCAAGAGAAAAAAAATCCCAATTGCATGCCGGAAGTTTCATTGTAAAATTTACAAATAAACTTGATACAGAATGCAGTTTAAAAAAATAGACACTGTGGTATCTCCATGTCTCGCAGTTAAATAAACTAGATGAAATACCCTAATGCTGGATAAATTATTATAAAATGCCTTTTAAGTTCATATCTAAGCTCAAAAGAAAATAAAGGAAGTCGTTAAAAAAAGAAAAAGGAAAACACATAGAGTCAAAACATGAGTGGTGAGCAGACGCAGAAGTTTGAGCTGTCCCAGAAATATGCTCAGAGCAGAAACAGATTTTTCTGGTTAAGAGACCCGGTGAGGGATAAGATTTGGACCTGACCAAGTGTCATAGTTAAACTTGAGACCCCACATAAAACTATATACCCCAAAGCCTATGTTGTCAGTGGAAAGGATGAAGTTAGAGAAATTTCCATGCTGGCAAAGCACAGAAACAAGCATGTCATTCTGTTGCCAGTGGTACTGAGTAAAAATTCAATACTATGACTATTGTTGATATTTGATAATGACTTATCATTATGCTCTTACTCTGATACAGTCTTGCAGTTTAAATTTATGCCCACTTAATCTGAAAACCCCAATCTAAGAATTCGTTTAAGACATTTTTAGGTTGGGGTGTCTGGGTGGCTTGGTTGGTTAAGCATCCAACTCTTATTATCGGGTCAGGTTTTTATCTCAAGAGCTCAAGCCCTGTGTTGGGCTCCATACTGAATGTGGAGCTTACTTAAAAATAAAAATAAATTAAAAATAATTTTATTTTATTTTTTTTTAAAGATTTTATTTATTCATTTGACAGAGATCACAAGTAGGCAGAGAAGCAGGCGGAGAGAGAGATTGGGGGAAGCAGGCTTCCCACTGAGCCCAATGCGGGACTCAATCCCAGGACCCTGAGATCATGATCTGAGCAGAAGGCAGGGGCTTAACCCACTGAGCCACGCAGGCGCCCCTAAAAATAATTTTAGAAACATGTTTTCAGTTTGGTAATGCTTTATAGTACCCTGGAGAAATCATCCCATTCCTGGCCCTGCAGGACTCCCGAAGTTAAATTCCAACCACATTTACACTCATAATAAAATAAAATAAACAACTGAGGAAACAAACACGTATGACTAAGAGCCAACATAACTATGTCTATAGAATAGAACATTAAAGACCAACGATAATGAGGTTGCAAGAAAGTGTATGCAAAGAAAGTGTGGGGTTTTTTTGTGTTTAGAGAAGTGAAAGAGAGAACTGGAAGTGTTCCAAATGAATAACTATTAAAAATGACTCAGTAAATTTCAAATAGAAATGGCAATGGAAAGGAAATGAATGAAGAGGATTAGGCGTGCACTTATCTAGATGAACTTATCTAGATGAACATCCCGGAACTGTTAAATCACTATATTGTACATCTGCAACTAACATAACACTGTGTGTTAATTATGCTTGAATAAGAAAAAGAAATGGGAAATACAATAACTAAAATTAAGAATTTTAACTGAGGGGATGCCTTGGTGGCTCAGTTGTTAAGCATCTGCCTTTGGTTCAGGTCATGATCCCAGAGTCCTGGGATCAAGCCCCGCATCAGGCTCCCCACTCTGGGGGAAGCCTGCTTTCCCTCTCCCACTCCCCCTGCTTCTGCTTTTGCTCAGTCTCTCTCCTTCAAATACATAAATAAAATCTTGAAAAAAAAAAGAATTCTAAGTGGGGATTAAGCAACAGATAAGACACAACTAAGGAGGAAATAAGTAAATTGTAGGAAAAATAAAAGTTTATTGTTCTAAATGGAAGAGAATGAGATGGAAGGAGGGAGGAAGAAGGTGGGGGAATGAGAGAGAGGAAGAGAGAGGGAGTTTGGAGAGAAGCTCTGAAATACTTTTCACTGGAGTATCCCTAGAGACAATACTAATGGGGTAGAAGATAAGAATTTTCTAGAATGGGGCAGAAGGTAAGACTTTTCTGGAATAGATTAGAAACAGTCCTCCAATTCAAGAGGCAAAGTGAATTTAAGAGTCTACTTCTAGTCACATTGTAGTGATGTGGAAGAATACTAAAGACAAGGAGAAGACCTTAAAGCAGCCAGAGAAAATAGAGATCATCTATGGAGGAACCATAATTAGACTGTCAGCAGCTTCCACTAGCAACAATAGTGTCTTACTGGAATGATTGCTACAAAAATATATATTTTTTTAAAGATTTATTTAATTATTTTAGAGAGGGGGTAGGAGGAGCAGAGGGAGAGAGAAACTCAAGCCGACTCTGTGCTGAGACCTGAGCCTAATGCAGGGCTGGATGTTATATCTCATTATATCACAACCTGAGCTGAAACCAAGAGTTGGATGCCTAACTGATTGGCACCACCCAGATGCCCCTCTTCAAAATATTAAGAAAAATATTTACCACATTAAAACTGAGTGCCAAGCAAAGCTGTCTTTCAAGAATAAGGTATGGATTCCAGGAAATCATGGCAATGGTTGCAGAATTTTTGAATCCTCACAAAGAAATCACACAGAACACTTATATCACAAAGCCAGAGACATATATAAAACTTTTTTTTTAAAGATTTTATTTATTTATTTGAGAGACAGAGATTACAACTAGGCAGAGAAGTAGGCAGAGGGAGAGGAGGAAGCAGGCTCCCTGCTGAGCAGAGAACCCCATGTGGGGCTCGATCCTAGGACCCTGGGATCATGACCTGAGCCAAAGGCAGAGGCTTTAAACCACTGAGCCACCCAGGCGCCCCTGTATATAACTTTTGTTACAAATCTAGCTGACAAGGTATTACCATGAAACCCAAAATGTAAGCTGATAGAACAAATTACCATTAGCCACTAGACTTTTGTGGGAAGAAGAGGGAATCCAGAGGAATTTGAAGGGTCTGATTATTGGAGAATTATGGAAAGCCAACTGAAAAGGACTGCAGGTGCATTGGAGAAGAGCAGGTAGAAACTATAATCTGAAACTGGGTTTGCCTCTTGGTAGGTGGGAGCCAAGACACAATCAAGCCAAAGAAGAGGAAAAGAAAGGGTTAATTACTTGCAACAAGCCAGGAAAACAACATGGATATTTCCAGACAACAAAATTAGGGAAGTTTTAAGGTACATGTGTATTCATGTGGGGTTTGGCAAGGGAGAATTCAGTAAAGAGTTGGGGCAAAATCATCCTAATTGGACAGAGTCCAGGTTCTAATTGACTGAAGTCATGGGATGGGGGGAGGTCAGCATCACCAATTCGCTGTTCCAGGGAGTCTGGTGTTTGAGTGCTCAAAAGGGCTTAAATCCTGTAAAAAGTGACTCAAGGATATGCATTAGGTCAATCTTTATTTTTGAAAAAGCCCTGGAAGTATTATCATTAATTTGTTGTCTCTGGTATGGTTAGGCTATTTCCTGGCCTGCTACAGACTTAGTTTCTACATTCCCATTATTCCTTTAAAATCCTTAACTACTGGGATTTCCGCATTTTTTGATTCCAGTGTGTCCTAGGAAGTTTTGCAGGAAGTGTGCTTGGGCAAGGAGTGCTGGCACAGAATGGCTGGGGGCTAAAATGACTTCTCTTATGTTAAGAAAGCTATGACTCGACTTTCCTTTTCTGGGGACCTCTAACCCTATCTGCCTACAAAACTGGGAGAGTTTTGCCCATTCAGAAGTAGGTGAGTGAAAAGAGTCTCGCATGAGCTCAGACGGAAAGAGTCTAGACGTTGTGAATTCTCGAAACGGACCAGCTGTGTTTCCTTTCCAGGAAGAGTGCCCCACCATGAGAAGAAACACCCGGAAGGGGACGCCTGGGTGGCTCGGTTGGTTGGACGACTGCCTTCGGCTCAGGTCATGATCCCGGAGTCCCGGGATCGAGTCCCACATCAGGCTCCCGGCTCCATGGGGAGTCTGCTTCTCCCTCTGACCTTCTTCTCGCTCATGCTCTCTCTCACTGTCTCTCTCTCAAATAAATAAATAAAAAATCTTTAAAAAAAAAAAAAAAAAAAAAAAGAAAAAGAAACACCCGGAAGAAGAATTGAAACTGATCAGAAGAGGGTCAGCAGAGATGTAGGGAAGAGAAGGTCCGGATACAGTGGAGGAGAGAAAAAGAGACAAGAAATTTGAAATCAAGCCAATATATTTTTGAACTCTAGATGAAAAATGAGAAAAGGTATCTATGTGCAGTCAGAAAAGCTGTGTGGAATTATACTCATACTAGAGGTTAAGGAACGTGAAATGCCTATAAAAATGAGCAGAAGAAAAAGATTGAGGTAAAATCCCACAAAACATTAGCACATAAAAACAAAAAAAGTAGGGGCTGAATTACATCTTTATAGAAAAGGAGAGTATCCCAGAAAGACATGTCCACAAAACAGATTAAGATACAATGTACCACTTCAAAGTGGTACATTGTAGTATATTAAATAGCATCTTACTAATCCAAGGAGTATACATAGAAAATGAGGATGGTTATACTACATGCATAAAATGTCATATGACAAAATTCCTGTGATCATCTCGAAAGTACTAAAAGAAAAATATGGGCAATTTTACCTATCTTGTTGGAATGGCAAAGACCTTTCTCAGCAGATGTAAAACTCTGAATCTATGATGGAAATTGATCTATATATAGATCAATATAGTATAATGTATTATAAAATTCTGTGTGATGACAAAACATATTTAAAGGGAAAGAGAAACAGCAACCCATTTGCAACACCCAACAACAAATGGTAATTCACTCTTGTAATTAGCATTTGCAGACCTTGGCTGTCAGAAGAAGGGATATGAGTTTGTGATTTTTGCTTCAACAACCTCCCCAGCTTGGTATCTGAAGTCCTCCTTTAGATGGCAACCGATTGCTTAGAAGCTTACCACAGCAAAAAGTACCCTTCAAGGACTGGAGAAAAACATGTAATTTTTTTTTTAAATTTCTTTTCAGCGTAACAGTATTCATTGTTTTTGCACCACACCCAGTGCTCCATGCAATCTATGCCCTCTCTAATACTTACCACCTGGTACCCCAACCTCCCACCCCCCACCCCTTCAAACCCCTCAGATTGTTTTTCAGAGTCCATAGTCTCTCATGATTCACCTCCCCTTCCAATTTTCCTCAACTCCCTTCTCCTCTCCATCTCCCCTTGTCCTCCATGCTATTTGTTATGCTCCACAAATAAGTGAAACCATATGATAATTGGCTCTCTCTGCTTGACTTATTTCACTCAGCATAATCTCTTCCAGTCCCGTCCATGTTGCTACAAAAGTTGGGTATTTATCCTTTCCAATGGAGGCATAATACTCCATAGTGTATATGGACCACATCTTCCTTATCCATTCGTTGGTTGAAGGGCATCTTGGTTCTTTCCACAGTTTGGCAACCGTGGCCATTGCTGCTATAAACATTGGGGTACAGATGGCCTTTCTTTTCACGACATCTGTATCTTTGGGGTAAATACCCAGTAGTGCAATTGCAGGGTCATAGGGAAGCTCTATTTTTAATTTCTTGAGGAATCTCCACACGAAGATCATGTAATTATTAAAAGAACTCCTGAAGAACTCAGGAGCCCTAGAATTCTGCAGAGGAAAGGAAAATCATAGGTCTAAAGGCCCTCCTTGAAAGGGAGATCAGATTTAAGACCAAGTTCTGAGGATGGGGTATTTGCTTTGATCCTATGAACTCAACAGAATGTAAAGGAAACACACCCAGAATTTAATTTTACATCTGTTCCTTAGCTAAATAGATACACAGGGAATTCTGGTTTGTTTCCTTGGCAAGAAATTGTTAAAAAACAAAATTCAACGACAGAAAAGCAAGAGGTTTTTAGCAACAGGAAAAAAAAAAACCCTAAAGGATTGTTACTTCTTTTTTTGGGGAAAGAGGAGAGCAGGGGGGTTTTTTGTTTTTTTTGTTGTTGTTGTTGTTTCTATCATGCAGATGACCTCACCAGTAATGATCAGGAAATTTCAGATTGACTGTTAAAAGGTCACATTCCTAGAAAAGGTTGAATCTAGTTAAGTCTTGGTTTGCTGTTGTGGGGGACATATGACTTCATTACAGGCTTGTAGTTTCTTTCTTTCCTTTTTTTTAAAATTTTTCAACAAAATGATGACTTAGAGATAGCTGCTTTTCTTTCTGATCTTGTAACATGAAAGCAGCCTTACCACAAAGTACAATGTATGCTCCCCATTCTACTGCAGGAGTACAACTCTGATTTCAATTCCAGGGTGAGGGTGTCCCCCCACCCCCGACACCCAACAGTTCTTAGACACCAGCAACAATTCTCCCACACTCAATTCTGACACTGTCTACCTGGAGATAGGCAAAGGATTCAGTCCTGTTAGATTGCTCACTCTGCCTCCAACTGGTTCAGACCCTAGTCTCAAGTCTAGATTGTCATTTGTGCTTCTAACCCACCGACTGTCGGGTCAGAGGCTTTCCGCCAATCTCCTCCCCTCCTTGGTTTGATTAATTTGCTAGAGTGGTTCACAGAACTCAGAGAGACATTTTATTCACTAGATCACTGGTTTATTACCAAAGGAACAGTCCTATGAAAGAGATGCATAGGACACAGTATGGGGAAAGGGTGTGGAGCTTCTGTGCCCTCTCCAGGTGTACCATTGTCCCCAAATCTCCACATGTTCATCAGTTTGGAAGCCCAGCAAACCCCGTCCCCTTGGGTTTTTATGGAAGCTTTGTTACATTGGCCTGGTTGATGAAATCATTGGCCTTTAGTGATTGAACTCAAACTCCACACCCCTCTCCCCTCCCAGGAGGTGGGGTTGGGGGTGGGACTGAAAGTTCTAACCCTCTCTTCGCAGGGTTGGCTCAACTGACAGCCATCTTTAGTTTCTTTATAGGTGGTCCAAAAGTCACTCATTAACATCACAAAAGAACCTTGCTAGCTCTGGACATCTTGGAAACTCCAAGGGTTTTAGGAGCTCTGTGCCAGGAATGGGACAAAAACACATTTCTTATTACAAATCACAGTATCACACAATGAAACATCGATCACCAAGAAGTGTTTTTAAAGTCAGTGTGTTCTGAGCCAGCAGGGCTGGCTTCATCAGCGTGAAACCTGTGCATGACACAAGGTCTCCTGTTCAGAAGGAACCCACACTTGGTTTAGTGCTCTTCTGATGCCATCTTGGTATTCTTAATAATACTGGTCTGCAGGTTTCCCTTCCTGCCTCAGCAGCCTGTAGCATAAGCAATGCCGAGGTTGCACAGCCTTCTGATGCATCCATCCTGTGGAGTTTGCCGAAACTGAAAGCCAGTTTAAGGTTAAGTATGTCTGTGACTGAGTAAGTAGGGTTTCCGACAACCCTGAGAGTTTTCCCACTCAAATGAATTTGTTTCAGATGCAGAAAGAAGGCAGTGGTGTTCTAAGGAACAGGAACTACCAAGGAACCTTATCACATACTCTTATATTCCTATATGGGCTAAACACTTAGGCTGAAAACAGTGATGTAGAAGAATAGGGTAACCCACACCGTCTTTTCTTGTCTTTTTTATCATGTATGCCAACGGTGGATAGTGTTGGCAGAATGTGAGCAGATAAAGGAGTGAAAGAAAACCTGTTGCATTGGTTTGGTGAAGTGTTTCCACTGTTTTGGTAAAAGAACAAATACAGATGTTTGTGTAGGGGCCAACAAAAGGCAGGGTGCCTCAAAATATGCCACTTTGGCATACTGACTATTTTATTTTAGTTTAGTTTTTTTTTAAAGATTTAATTTTATTTGAGAAAAAGTGAGTGAGTGAGAGAGAGAGAGAGACCACAAGACAGGGGAGGGTCAGAGGGCCTAGCAGGGAGACTGATGTGGGGGTCAATCTTGGGACTCTGGGATCATGACCTGAGCTGAAGGCAGGTGCTTAACCGACTGAACCACCCAGGTGCCCCTGGCATATTGACTATTTTAAATAAAAGCTACTTAAAGGATAGCTGTATAAGAAGGACACTCAGACCTCCTCTGTCCCCCTGAAAGCAGGAAATAAATCTCCCATGTAAAACATACTCTATACTAAGAGGTAAAGAGATGTCCTTATTACCGAAGATGGAAAATTTAGAGCCAAGAAGGTTGTATAAAAAACTCTTGTGGGACGCCTGGGTGGCTCAGTTGGTTAAGCAGCTGCCTTCAGCTCAGGTCATGATCCCAGCATCCTGGGATCCAGTCCCGCATCGAGCTCCTTGCTCGGCAGGGAGCCTGCTTCTCCCTCTGCCTCTGCCTGCCATTCTGTCTGCCTGTGCTCGCTCTCTCTCCCTCTCTCTCTGATAAATAAATAAAATCTTAAAAAAAAAAAAAAAACCTCTTGTTACTTTTTAGTGATTTACTACCACAGCCCGAATTCCATTTAGAATTGAAGCTCTCCGGGCACCTGGGTGGCTCAGTGGGTTAAAGCCTCTGCCTTTGGCTCAGGTCATGATCCCAGGGTCCTGGGATGGAGCCCTGCATGGGGCTCTCTGCTTGGCAGGGAGCCCGCTTCCTCTCTCTCTCTGCCTGCCTCTCTGCCTACTTGTGATCTCTGTCTGTCAAAAAAAAAAAAAAAAAAAAAGAATTGAAGCTCCCAAAGCTACATTTTCTTTCTCCTGTCAATTGCTTACAGATTTAATTTTCTCTTTGTCTAAAAAGTATTAAAAACTGCCTGCCTGGGTCATGTCTTTGGGTCTCAAATTCATTATTGGGTCTCTGCACATGTGATAAGACTTTGTTTTTTTCTCCTGTTAATCTGACACATGTATATTAATTCTTAGTCTAGGTGGAAGACCTTGAAGAGTCGAGGAAGAATTTTTCGTTCCCTTCACATGTATCAGCTACAAAATATGGCTTGTGTTGTTTTGGTGATTCTGTGTACAAATTAAATGTCCTTATATTTGAATTTTAAATGGGTATTTCCCAATATAAAAAAGAATGGCAAAATTTATGCCAATAAGTATACATTTTAATTTTAATTTACTTAGAATGACATTAAATGACAAATTTAAAAATCATGACAAGTAGAGTGCATGACTGCAGAAGAAAGGAAAAAACTTTATATTTTAGTGCCTTTAATGACACTTTATCCCTCTGATTTTTTAATGAGGGACTCCACATTTCATCCTGCACTTAGCCCAGCAAATTACGCAGCTGCCCTGTACACTGCATATTTGGGAGATTATTTTCCCATGAGTTTTTAGTATTTGCTTCATCTGATGCCTTTTGACTCAAGATTTGGTAAACATCCCATCCCTTGTCACTTCTTTAACTCCCGTGTGGCTGTTGCATTTTTGGGTAGAAGTCCCACCTTCTCTACAGCTTCTCAGAATCAGGCCACATACTACAGAAATAGGAGAGCTGCTCTCCTTTTAGGGAATTTAACATTTGTTAGGACTCCTTACCCTACATTTTGATCCAGAAACATAGAAAGACTCAATAACTGTGATCATCAACCTCATGAGATTTTAAATTCTAGACCAGGTGTTGGTGGGCTGAATCTGGTCTGTTACCTGTTTTTGTACAGCTCGTGACCCAAGAATGGTTTTCACATTTATAAATGGTTGGGGAAAAAATCAGAATAATAGTTCATAATACATCAAACTTAGTTGCAGTTTGAGTTTCAGTGTCCATAAATAAGGCTTTATTGGGACATGGTCATGCTCTTTCATTTACCTATGTCTAGGGCTGTTTTCTGTGATAAATGTCTTAGCCAAGTAGTTGAAATAGAGACATTATGGCCTGCTAACCCTAAACTAGTTGCTGTCTGGGGCTCAACAGAAAGTTTGCTCTAGGAAAAAAAAGTCATTCACATGAGGCTCATTGCTGTGGATCTTTCCAGAGTTAAGCCTGATCGTATGGGGAACAGTATCCTGGGAAGAAGTATCCAGAGGCCCGGAAGAATTTGATAAGCTCATCGGTAAAAATACCAGGAATGCGCCATCTAGTGATGGGATTTTTTAATCACAGGAGAATTTCTGATTTTTTCCCCAGATTATTTGCTCGTGCAAAATGGTTAGTTAATTACCTAGTGAATATTAATACTTTAATGCCATGTGCTACTGACTATTATTTAAAACTAGAGTGAAAGGCAATGAAAATAGATTCCATGCATGTATGCCCGTGAATGAGATGTAGAAAAAAAAAACTCAAATAATTGCTTATTAGTTATAGGTAGATGGAAATGAGTACACAACCACTTTTTTATTTATTTGAAAACAAACACCCAAGAATCTATAAAAGTTAACCAAGAAAACAGGTATTTTTGCTAAGTAACATCGGTAAGGGTAGAAATGTTTATTTTTTTTGTTTTGTTTTGGTTTTTCTTCCTCTTGATATTTAGAATAATGCAGTTGTACAGGATCCTTTTCCCCAGATTTTTCTTTTCTCAATGGCGGCTAGAACGGAACCTTTTGCTCTGTTTTACCACTGGTCATTTTAGATGTCTTTTCTTCAATGGAGTGAACTCTTGATGAAAGAACTTTACCACGTTGATCTATCTCTTCAACCACTGTCTTTACCAGTGTGGTTTTGGATAATTCTAGAAACAAAACACCTGTGAATACACATATTCCAGCTAAAAGATTACATGGGGAAGGATTCCAGTGCTGGTTGTGATATAACATATTATGTACACTTTGGTTAGAGCATGTACAGATTTATCATAATAGTGGATAATTTTATCCACTTAAAATAATACTTCAAGTTCAGAGCATTTGAATTAAAATTACTTAATATAGAGCATCCTCGTTGCCACGGTATATGATTGTCATTAAAGGGAAAGTACTAGCAGTAGAAACAGAACTAGGTTTTATTACCTTTAGGTGAATTCCCTGAGGCTCCTGATCCAAAGCCCTTTGATTTGGAGCATGAGCTGCAAAACAAAAACAAAAACAAAAAAACCAGTTTATTCTTTACTGTTTCAGATTACCACTTAAGAAATATTCATTGAGCCAAAGGATGGACATGAACTCAAGGAAACTTTGTACGCCAAAAACAGATCTTAGTTTTCTGTAAAGGAAAATATTAAAATTTGGGGGTATAGGAGGAGAAAATAATTAAATGTCTTCTAAAGAGAGAATATAAATAACTTTGTTTTCATTTGATTTGTTTTTTAAACCCAAGGATTTATAACCTAGGGAGAATATATATATATACATATTCATACACATATATAATATAGTCTATATACACATGTATGAATATATACTTTTTAAATGAAATTAATACTTTTTTAGAGACAGAGAGAGGTGGGGGAGGGGCAGAGGGAGCAGGAGAGAGAGAGTCTTAAGCAGGCTTCTTGTCCAGGGGGGAGCCAAATGTGGGGGTGAATCTCACGAGCCTGAGATCAGGACCTGAGCCAAAATCAAGAGTTGGATGTTTAACTGACTGAGCCACCCAGGGGCACCTCCTTTTTTTTTTTTTTTTTTTAAGAGTTTTGTTTATTTAAGTAATCTCTACACCCCTGTGGGTTTCAAACTCACAACCCTGAGATCAAGAGTTTCATGCTCCTGGGGGAGCATACAGATTCTGAGGGGTTGTATAGAGTGCGTTTATTTCAAAGTAGCAATTATATTAGGAACAGAGTGAAAGATGGGTAAAGCCTGGTGGGGGGTAATCTCGAAACCTACAATGATTAACATGGATACGGAATGGCGTCTTCTCGGGGGACGACTGGGGTCATCCGAGGCGGATGAAGAAGGGGCTGTGATGTAGAAAATATGGCAGGGCTGACCGCAGAGGGAAGAGGTGGACACACTTCTTCTCTGGAGTGGGAATTTAGAACAAAAGGCTTGGAGGCATGGAACATGGAGGGACAGTCCATGGTTGTGGTTTGAAATAGGTAACAACCTATTCAGTAAAATAGCGGATTTTCAAATGGAATTACTCACTTCCCATCTCCATCAATCAGGCGGCAGTAGGTCTCGATCTCCTTTTCCAGGTGGACCTTGATGTCGAGGAGCTGCTCGTACTCCAGCTTCTGGCCCTCCGTCTCGGTTCTGACCTGGTGCAGCTGCTCCTCCAGGGCCCCGATCTGAGCCTGGATCTGGGCGAGCTGCGCACAGTAGTTGCCTTCCGTCTCGGTCAGGGAGCACTCCAGGGAGTGTTTCTGAGGACAGGGGATGTCACAGCAAGGATGAAGCCACTTTGAGGACTATGCAGAGCTTCTCAGCAAACAGCAGCCCTGTTTCCTAGATGAGTTTTGGAAATCTGTGGGGCTCATCACAACCACACAGGAGGTGCAGAGGAAGGGGAAGTCGCACGCATTTCCCTGGGAGGGGATCTGGCATGTTGGAGGACCTGATGTGGCATAAATGACCCTTTCCCATGAGACTTTTGACTCTTCCAATGGACTTCCATGGTATTTAGGTAATATTTCCTATCGTGATGAACCTACATGTTAAAACTCTCTTTGGGGGATAGTGCAATAAGAAATCATATTGAAAATTTTATATATTGAAGTTACGTATTTTTTTTGGGGGGGGTTGGTTTGTTTTTCAATCTTATTCTGCTCCTGTCTCCAGAAACCTATCCCACCACTGCTCCAAGGCCTTGCTTGCTGCCTTTTGTTTTTCTGCTCTGTCCTGGATTTGCGTGTTGTTATTCAAAGGTCTTTTATGAAGTACTTGAGATAGAATGAATGCCTTAACAGGGGTGGGCTTTCAACACAAGAGATGTGTTTCACAGCACAGTACAAGTCATTATTTCCACACGACTCTTATGAATATTATACCTCCTCATTTCCCCTTGCACAGCCTGTCATCTATCTCATCATGTGATGTCTGCTTCAATTAAAGTAATTTTCCTCTCCCCTTATTATAGATGAATACCTCTGGGTGGTTATTACTTCTCCTGATATTAGTAATTATCCGAGTGTCCACCCCCATTCATACTCTTTCAGTTTCCTGTTCTTGTGTGGAGCCACTCCTGATCTTACCTTATTTAAAATAAAAATTTATTTGTCAAGGGAAGGGTAAACCTGGGTCTCTCTCATTACATGTTCTGAGGTAGCTGGGCCCAAGTGTTTACATATTAAGTATTTTTCATTTAAAAATACTTCTAGTTTTCCTTTTTATTGTACTTACGGCATTATGGTGGTTTTTAAAATTTTTTGTATTACTAAATACATCATCTATTGACTTCATTCTAGGATAAAGAGGGAGTTATAAAATATTCATCATAACAGTGGACACGGGGTTTGATGGGGCTAAGAACCACTGACTTAATAAATAGGCCAATGGAGGCGTTACATGGGTGGTGCTGGGCTCTCCAGGGCGAAAGAGTGGAAGGTGAACAGGATGGTAATGGGGAGGGGGAGGCCCCGACTGGAAAGACATCAGTGAGGTGTGTGCTCTGCTGTCCAAAGCTTTAATTTTCCTGATGATGTATCCTCATATGGTATTCATTTTATTCCTTTTTTTTTTTTTTTAAAGGAGTTGACAGGTAAAGGGAGAGGGAGAGAGAGAGAGAGAGACTCTCAAGCAGGCTCCCCGCCCAGCGCAGAGCCTGATGAGGGGCTCAGTCTCAACCCTGAAATCGTGACCTGAGCCGAAATCAAGAGTTGGATGCTTAACTGACCGAGCCACCCAGATGCCCCTGGTATTCCTTTTTAAGTCTGCAAATACTCTTCTTAATCAGAGGGCACAGCATTCCTATCTCTACAGCCTTTCACTGTAAGGTTAGCTTGTAGAGAAGGAAGGACAGAATGAACGTGCAAGTTTGCATCCTACAGGAAGCACAGGAAAAGTTTATATTACACGTGATTTGTGTACTAAACCAGAGAAGATTCTGGTTAGAATCCATCTATGACAAAAGAATCTCAGTCATGGCAGTTAGGTTCTATGCCACCTGTTTTCTAGAATTCAGTTATGTTGTCTAACATGGGCTTTTTGCGTGGCTCATCTCCTGAGCCTGAACTATGGTACTCCCAGCTGCACAGAATCAACTACTTTCTAACATCATCTCCGATGTGAATATGCTTCCCTTTTGATCTGGGAACTCAGGAATTTATTTCCTTCTGCATAGCTCAGAAACGCAAGGGCAGATCTGTGCTCAGGAATAACAGCAGCAGGCAAGGGTCCTTGGGGTTCTAGTTGCAGGGAAGCAGGGAGAGAGGCAGGGGAAGGCTTGGGTTACCAGCGAGCAGTGGTGATGAGGGTCAGGACGAGAGGGGCACCCTTGTTAAGTTGGGGGTTAGTCAGTGGCCAAAACAATCTCTAATCTAAACATTATATGGTAAGAGAGCACTGTATCTTTTTAGAGGGACTGAATCAAAATGGTTTTCATGTAGTTCTGGGTCTTCCTTACCTTCTCTGCTTGCTGCACCTACTTGTATCATAATGGCTCTTTTCTTTGGGTCACAACTTCGTGCCCTCAGGGAGCAAGAAACCCCTGATGGGGATGGGAACCATTGGGCCACCGGCATTTGCGGCAATTCTCAAAATCAAGCTTTTTGGTGCTGCTAGCTCATACCCCAGAAGGGAAGCCATTTTTAGTCCTGGATTGTCTCCATGGTAACCTCTGAAATAGTTGGCAGTAGGTGCCAAGCTGGCTGGGTGCCCAGCTCTGGGAGGTGGGTGGGGATGAAGGGGCTGACAGGAGCTCATAGGGATTCAGATAGGTACCCTCCTTTTTTCTGTCTGATGGAAAGGACCATGTGGCATGAATTGGCCTTCATCAATCCTAGGAGATGCTGGCGACCCTAAGTCTGCCTCGTGTGGCTGCCTGACGGTGTCCTGACACTTAATTTTCAGGCGGGGTAATATCCCTGCTGCTTGTTTTGCTGAAGAAGGGACAAGGGACACTGAGCGGAGGCCAGGAAGGAAATCCTCAGTGACCTCAGGAAAAAAGACACGCTCTCCGTCCGTCTCTCTTTCCGAGGGTCTCAGTGTCTGTCTGCCTTGCTCTCTTCTGCTCTAAGTATTTGGAGGTGAAGCTCTAACAGGGAAAAAGAGGGTTTTCGGGAGAGTCACAAAATGCAGGCTGACCCGCGTTCTCGCCTACCATCGCCAGGAGGGACTGCAGCTCGATCTCCAGAGTCTGCAAGCTGCGCTTCATGTCGGTCAGCTCGTTCCTGGCCGAGGTGGCCGCGCCCGCGTGGTCGGAGATCTGCTGCTGCAGGGTGGCGCTCTGCAGGGCGGGGTGCGGAGGGGTGAGCGGGCCTGCACCCCAACCCGGCGGGCTCGGGGGAGGCGGGGCTGGGCGCGCGCCTCACCTTCTCGTTGAACCAGGCCTCCGCGTCCCTGCGGTTCTGCTCGGCCAGGGCTTCGTACTCGGCCCGCATGTTGTTCAGCAGGACCGTGAGGTCCACCCCGGGTGCCGCGTTCATCTCCACGTTCACGTTCCCGCCGGCCGCGCACTGCAGCGCCTTCATTTCCTGCAGGGACACGTGAGCGGGACTCGAGGGCAGTTTAGGGTCAGGGCGCGCAACTGCTCTTCGGGCGCTCCTGCCTTTCCAGCCCTCTGCCCGGCGACTCTTCCCTCCCCCTCTTTCTCTTTTCATGTTTCCTGGCCTTTCCCTCCCCCAGAATTCTCTCCTTTCCGGCTTCTCTAACCGGTCACTGGGTGTTTCCCGAACATTTTCATCCATTGTTTTGGAGACTATTTTGGGGATAGTCATTTTCCCCCCCTCTAAGGGGTTTGAAGCTGCGTGGTATAACGTTGTCAAGGAAGGGGTTTATTACTGTACAGGGTTCCGCATTCAAGTAAAGCCAGTCTCATTAAGTGGAGAAAGCAGTGACATCTTTTCCTAGTCAGGTCTTTTGTGGGAAGGTGGATGGCAAAATGGCCTTTTACGAATGACAGAAATAATATAGTGCAAACAAGGATGGGTGTTTCAATGCCAAAGCAATGCACCACTTTTATTTATTTATTTTAAAAAGATTTTATGTATTTATTTGACAGAGAGAGTGAGATCACAAGTAGGCAGAGAGGCAGGCAGAGAGAGAGGGGGGAAGCAGGCTCCCTGCTGAGCAGAGAGCCTGATGCGGGGCTGGATCTCAGGACCCTGAGATCATGACCTGAGCCGAAGGCAGAGGCTTTAACCCACTGAGCCACCCAGGCACCCCGCAATGCACCATTAAAAAAAAATTAGATTGTTCTATCAGGCTAAAAAAATGGAAGGTGCTGATCAAATGGTTAATACTTAACCTTGGGGGATGAGGTTAGAAGGGTGGAGAGTGGGAGAGAGAAAATTCTTTCTTTGTATGCCTTGGCATTGTTTAAATTATTATAATGAGCACGAAATACTACTGTAAGTTAATGACACCTCCCGCCCCAGTATTAAAAATGTACAGAATCGCGATTTGATTAGTGGTTCAGCTTCTCCTACCTCTTCATGGTTCTTCTTGAGGTACCTCAACTCTTCGCTCAGGGACTCGTACTGCAGCTCCTGGTCGGTTCTGCAGAGTGTGAGTTCGTCTAGGACTCGCCGCAGCCCGTTGATGTCAGCCTCCGTGTTTTGGTGAAGGGCAAGCTCATTTTCGTACCTTGGCGGGGCATTAAGTGAATTTCAGCCCAAGTTAGACAACCTCAAGAGGGGAGAGAAGTAAAACCTCAGTCGCTTTAAGCGGTGCATTAGAAAATGAATTGGGACTCCGAATGTTATAAAAGTATACAAGGAACGCCTTCCTCCACTCCTTTACCCAGTGCTCTGCAAGGAAATTGACTGTTATTTAGTGACACAAATTCTGATAGCAGATCCCCATTAAATAAAAACATGCCATTTTAGAATTTCATCTTAGTGCTTGGCATTCTTCCAGGCAGGCGTAGAAATGAAGTGATATTTTGTCCCGAAAATGTAATAAATATATATAAATTGTGAGTATAGCTGATTGTAAGAACATGCCTTGTGTCATAGGGCATTGTCATAACATGCGTTACTTCCTTTAATCTTTTATGGTTTATTCTACTCGGGGTGAAATTGAAATTTTATTTAGCATATTAAAATTGACAGGAAAATTTTTCTAGAGAGTGACTGTTTTCTATCACTTACTTTAGCCGGAAGTCATCAGCAGCCAGTCTGGCATTGTCAATATGCAGAATTACATTAGCGTTAGCAGTAGTTGAAGAGATAATCTAGAAGAAACCAAAAGGGAGGACACAACAAACAAGCCCGTTCTTAGAATTTACCTCAGGAAACGAAACATGTGACACGATTTACTTTTGCATAAAAAAATCTTATTTCCTTAAGTGACAACTGAAATATTTAAAATTTTCATTTTGAAAAATGACAAATGTGGTAATTTCTCACCTACTCATGTAACTTTTAGATGCAACACTTCCTTATCAATGTATATATTTCAAAACTAGTAACATTCAAGCTGCTTGAAATTCACGCATTAAAGTACTTATTTTTGACTAACAGGAAGAATGATTTGTGAAAATAATTAATAAATAAATAGGAACATAAATGACAGATAACAGTTATGAAGCATTTCCTGTTTATGTTGTTTATGTTCTATATCTTTTGCTAGGTAGTTCTTAGTTTTAAATACTTTCATTGTTTTCAGTATTTTCAGATTTGTGATTTCTCACCTTATTCTTAAGATCTTCGATGATTAGGTGGTATCTACTATAGTCATGATCAAGTCCACGGCAAGATCCTGGTCCATACTTATCATACCAACCCTTGATTTTCCTCTCTAGTTCAGCATTTGCCTCCTCCAGAGCTCGCACATTATCCAGGTAGGACGCCAAGCGGTCATTAAGATTCTGCATGGTCACCTTCTCGTTTCCAGACAGAAGTCCCCCTTCACTTCCAGCAAAGCCAGAACAAGCAGCGTTTCCAAGGACACCACTAGCATGGTTCCCCCCAGGAACACTGCCCAGGCCCCCTCCCAAGGCACAGGAAAATCCACACACATTGCTGCCCACAAAGCCCGAGCTTCCACTGGATGGTCTGATAGATCCAGTTCCAGACCATAAGCGAATATGCCTGGACCCACTAGAAAATCGGAGAGACATGATAGAATGAGCAGTGTTCACCTTGTCTGTAACAAGATTGCTGGAAGTTCAAAGAAGAACAGAATGTCATGAGCTGATGGTTTCTTTGGGCTTTTATACACAATTATTGGGGTGTTTCTATTTGAGTTACGCATGCCAGAAGAAAAATGGCATCATTCTGATTATCATGAAATTATGTATAATTAGTTTTTTTTTTTTTTTTTTAAATTGATGTCTAACATCCCTGGCTGTTGCTTCAGGATATTTGTTATCTTAAATATAACAGGGTTCATTCTATATTAAGTTCATTATTTTAACTTCTAATTTGGGGTGAGTAATCCTTTACTTTCATCTAGACCATAGGAATATACCATCATTATCTGGCACCAGATATTATAAAGTTTTAAAAGTTAAGTAAGATTGCAATAGGGTACCATCAGCTAGCTCCAACAGGGTCTTTATTAACAGAGAGGTATATAAAGAAATAGTAACTAAAAAAACCCATATTTTATCCTGCCATAGCAAGAGAAAAAAAATGTGTTATTTAAAAAATACGATCCTGGGGCGCCTGGGTGGCTCAGTGGGTTAAGCCGCTGCCTTCGGCTCAGGTCATGATCTCAGAGTCCTGGGATCGAGTCCCGCATCAGGCTCTCTGCTCAGCAGAGAGCCTGCTTCCCTCTCTCTCTCTCTGCCTGCCTCTCCATCTACTTGTGATTTCTCTCTGTCAAATAAATAAAAATCTTAAAAAAAAAATTAAAAAATAAAAAAAAAATAAAAAATACGATCCTGGTAACTTCTCTGGTCTTACCATGATTATGACATCTACGCATTACCTTTATTGAACATGTATGGCTACTATGTCTGGTGTTCAAACCTAAATGCGAAAATGAAGGCATGATGGTAAATAAATGCAAAGATGAAAAAGATCTGGGTCCAGTCTTTAAGAAATGTATGGTCAGGATCCGGCAGAAGTTGGGTCATGTTTAGCCTTCTGTGTCAAAGAGTTTGGAATGACTGGGTGTGTGTGTGGAAGGGGTAGGGGGTCCGGCTGAGAAACGGGAGAGATGAGTCAGAAGTGACCTGAGAAGGCTCTTCGTGAGGTAACGGCCAGGAAGGTGGGGGTGAAGAAGGTGGACAGGATGAGGAAAAGAGGGATAGGAGGGCTTTGGTTGGGTTTGACTGGTTCTAGGTTCTGTGGAGAAGACAGGTATAAGATTGTTTTGCTTCCAGGACAGTAAGGGGTCTCCCGGAACTGGGCTCCCATAAGCATTCTGAAGCCTGGGCAGCTGGCGCTATGGCTGTCATTGGCCTGGCCTTTAAATGTTTTCTGGGCCAAGTTGTGAGATTTTTTTTTTTTAGAGCAGCAAAGGGCCTTAGACATTACCTAATTCAGCCCCTTTGTCATATGAGGCCGCTGAGACCCATAAATGTTAAGATTTGTCCAGAGTCACCAGGAACATCCCAGGTGGAAACAGCATATGTTCTAGATAGCCTAGAGATTCCGGCACCATGGGTGTATTTTAGATACAAATAATTTCTCTAAATGATCCATGCCCATACAAATACCTATTTTATATATTGCCCTCATAGTCTTAGCATGTTATCTTAATTGTGAAATTATTTTCTTAAGTTACTGAATTATTGAAATTGAAATATTAACAATTTAGGATGTTAAAATGTATGAAGAATAATAAATCTCTTCAGTGCCTGATTCGTATTAATTAGCTAAGTTATTGGTGGACTGTGTATGCATTCTGCATATGTAAAAAAAATTCCAAAGAACATTTTGGGACAAAAAAGGGAAACAAGCTTTTTTTTTTTTACTTAAGTTGAAATGACTTGTTTCCCCCGTCAGCATCCTCCCTGGTGATCCCACACTGTTCACCACAATTGTCCCTGTCCTCTTATTTCCACCAGGGGGCAGTGCTCACCGGCAAATGAATGTGGCTTGGGCAGAATTGCCACTTCAGCCTGGGTCCTAACAAGCCCTCAGCTGGGAATGAAAAAACCCCTGGTAAGAAGCAACCTCAACATTGACCTTCTCAAAGTTCCAGAGCATGAGAAATATAAAGACAAGATTTCCTTGTGCTTATATGGTGCTTTACAGCTTCCAAAGGGACTTCTTGTGCATTATCTCATTTGAATCTCAAAAAGAATCTGGGAATCAGGAAGAGATATTTCCTTCTTCTGATTGAATGATGAGAAAATGGAGGACAAGGACTATTCAGGGACGCACAGCATGAAGCTGGGTGAGTCACGCCAGAATGGGCCTTGGGATTCAGTGTGGTGGGCCTTTGGTCAAAAACAGTTATTTTAAAGTCAGATAGAATAGTAACTCCAAGGGTGCCAAAAACTCTTTTTAATGAAAAACATTAACATATTTCTTAAAAATTCTTTTCAGAATTTCTAGTTAATAGCAAAATGAAACTTTTGGCTACAGTTATACTGCCTATCAGGTGTCATTCATTCATTTTTTGTTCACTCAAGAAGTATTTAGTGACTGTCTACTATGCACAGGGCACTGTATTAGTAGTGGGACATACAGAGGGGAAGAAAACAAACGCCTTCCAAGATTTACTGTGGATAATGTTGCTGTGAACATGGCACATACAACTAGCACTTTAAGACCTTAGTATCAGTTCTTTTGGCTTTAGACCCAGGAGTGAAACTGCTAGATCATATGATACTTTTGTTTTTAATTTTCTGAGGAATCATCATATTGGTTTCTGCAGCATCTGTCCCATTTATTTCCACCAGAGGGCACAAAGATTCCAGTTTCTCCACAACCTTTCCAAACTTGCTGTTTTCTATTATTATTATTATTATTATTATTATTGATGGTAGCTTTCCTAATCAGTGTGAGGTGGTATGTCATGGTAGTTTTTGATTTGCATTTCCCTCATGATCAGTGATGTTGAGCATCTTTTTATGTGTCCATTAGCCATACCCCGCTTGCTTTTATCTTTATAACTGTTTTCTATCTACTGAGATGCATTTTGGTACCATTTTGTTTTCTAGTCTTTCCTTCAAATTTCTTTCTTTAGAAAACCTTCCAGAGGCTCTATAGATCAAAACTTGAATAAGAGTTCCTCTTCTGGGGACGCCTGGGTGGCTCAGTTGGTTGAGCGGCTGCCTTCGGCTCAGGTCATGGTCCCTGGCGTCCTGGGATCAAGTCCCACATCGGGCTCCTTGTTCAGCGGGGAGCCTTCTTCTCCCTCTGCCTCTGCCTGTCATTCTGTCTGCCTGTGCTCGCTCTCTCCCCCTCTCTCTCTCTAAAAAAAAAAAAAAAAAAAAAACCTCTTCCAAAAAGGTCATTGTCGTGGCTTTGTCATGGCTCAGCTAGCCTGTGAACCTGTTTACTCAGGCTTTTCAAGCATTTCTTCTGAGGTAACTTATTCAGAGTAGGAAAGATTAATTAGAAGCTTAAGTATGTGATTTTTTTTTTCTTCGCTAAAATCCTGAAGGACAAGATTATTTTCAAAGCACTACTCAAATTCTTCCCCTAGGTAATGTCTAATATTTGTACTAATTCATGGTAAGGTCCTTTCTGTTACTAGGCTGCAAAGATCCCTTATGTAGCCTGGGGGTGTGAAATGATGTTTGTTTTTATTTAGAGACACTGAAAAGCAATGTGACAACTCAAGAGTCCTTCCTCCTTTATAGCATGACTTTCTGTGGGACACCTAGTTCAAAAAGTATCCTTAAAAAAATGTCCTTCATACCTGGTTTCCAGACTGGATTTATTTTTGTTGTGATAACTTGTTTCTCTTTGTCACTCAAAGATGCAACATGGGTTATTTGCCTTGTGATCAGGGTGACCACAGGTGTAGCTTTTAGGGATGGTCAACTCTCTCAAACCTTTGGGATAACCATCTGGTCCTTCCTACTTGCCTTCATCTCTTGCTCTGTTTTATTGGTCCTCAGGTTCATAGGACTACATTCATCCTAATCCTTTGTGACACACTCTCGCCACTATTTCTGCTGAGTTTTGTTTCACAGCCTCAGGATGGCAACTGGACCTTGATCTCTAACCCACAGCAGACCATGGTAATGATCAACTATTCTAACAACCTATTGTGATGTGCATGTTCATCTTTGGAGAAGCTAGATTATTTATTTATTTATTTATTTATTTATTTAAGATTTTATTTATTTATCAGAGAGAGAGAGGGGGAGAGAGCGAGCACAGGCAGACAGAATGGCAGGCAGAGGCAGAGGGAGAAGCAGGCTCCCCGCCAAGCAAGGAGCCCGATGCGGGACTCGATCCCAGGATGCCGGGATCATGACCTGAGCTGAAGGCAGCTGCTTAACCAACTGAGCCACCCAGGCGTCCCGAGAAGCTAGATTATTTAGCCAATAAACATATTTCTCTGGGGATGAACAGAATACTATTTTTTTTTTTGGTTTTTGTCTTGCTTTATAAAATCCTCATTTATTTGGACTTATTTAATACATACCAGATGCACACATTATGAAGGCTGTTTATATACCCTTTCTTATATAAATAAAGAATAAAAGCAAATACACTGAAGAAATCGAATTCAAAATTTATAGCAGTTACCAAATTTCAGGACTGTCTTTTTCAGTTTTTTTGATAATCTTGAAAAATCTTCAAAATTTTGAAAATATTTTTCAAAATGTATTTTTTGTTTTTTTAATGAAAATGTAGTTGATATACAATATCACATTAGTTTCAAGTATACAATGTAACAATTTGACAACTCAGTACTTGTGCTGTGCTCCCAAGTGTTGCTACTATCTGTCTCCATGCAATGCCATTACAATAGCATTGACTATACTCTCTGTGCTGTTATCTTATGCTCATCCATGTGATTTACTCACTCTGTAACTAGAAGACTGTACCTCCTAATCCCCTTCACTCAGTATACACATCTCCCTACTGCCCTCCCCTATGGCAGCCATCAGTTTGTTCTCTGTATTTATGGGTCTGTTTCTTTTTGTTTCTTAGATTACACATACAAGTTAAATCATATGGTATTTGTATTTCTGTCTGACTTCACTTAGCATAATACCCTCTAGGTCCTTGAATATTGTTGCAATGGGAAGATAGTGCATCCTTTTTTAATGCTGAGTAATATTCCACTAGTAGAATTACCAGATCATATGGTTTTCCAATTTTTTATTTTTTGAGGAAACGCCATACTATTTTCCACAGTGATTATACCAATGTACATTCCCACAAACAGTACACAAGTGTTCTTTTTTCACCACACCCTTGCCAACACTGATTATTTCTCCTCCTCTTCATTCTAGCCATTCTGATGAGTATAAAGTGGTATCTCACTATGGTTTTGATTTGTATTTCCTTGATAATTAATGATGTTGAGCATCTTCTCATGTTGACTGTTGGCCATTTGTATGTCTTCCTTGGAGAACTGTCTATTCATGTCTTCTCCCACTTTTAGTTGGATTTTTTGTTTTGTGTTTTGAGTTGCACAAGTTCTTTATGTATTTTAGACATTAACCCCCATGGGATATGCCATTTGCAAAGATCTCCATTTGGTAGGTTGCCTTTTCATTTTGTTGATGGTTTTCTTGGCTGTATAAAATAGCATACTGTTTCTTCAGTGTCTACTCCACAGTGGGCATTTTTTAAGGGCTTTATAGGCATTAACTAATTTTACTCCCATGATAATCTCAAATGAAGGAGCTATTGTCCCTATTGTATAGATAAGAAAACTGAGACTCAGAAGGGTTGAAGTAACTTGTCCAAATATTACATGATTTGTAAATGCCAGTGCCAGGATATGAAGAACAGGAATCGTTGACTTTGAAATTTCAGCATGCTTAAAACTACAGATGACCTCTTTCCCTAATTCTCACTCTCCGGTTGGAAGGTAGGTCCACTGGGTGGACCTTATTTAGTTAACCTTACTCAAGCTACTTCCCTTATAAACCTGACCATAACTAAGTTACCTCACCATATCCTAGCAAAATTGAGCCATCACAGACATCAGACTCATGGTGGAAAGCTTTAAGGAGCATGACGCAAATCCTTCTGGAGAGACAAGCTTTTGCTGTTTAGTAGGATTCCACATGAGTGCCCAAATTGGCTCTGCTAGTCTCACTGGACATGGTCCTGCTTAAATAGCAGGATTCTGTAACTTCAGAATTTGTAAGAATGTGTACAGGATTTTTAAAATAGCTACATGATAAATCCATGTAGTAAAGAGTGATCTGTATAGTTAACAGTAATTTTTTAAACTATAAATACCAACATCCTTGTTAAAATCAAACTTGTTTAGACAGACTATCTTTATTAAACTATAGTTTGAGTTCAGTTCAGAAAGTTCTATTTTAAAATGTTTTTCAGTTTTATTGAGATTTAATTGATATATCATACTGTTTAAGGTGTGTAGCACAATGACTTACCTATTCAGTGAAATGATTACTGCAATAGTTTAATATTAAAAAAATAGTTCTTTATCAGTGAAAATGTAATATAAGTCATAGTTTAGGAAGGTATTGGAAGACTGAACAGGTAAGATGACAGGACTACCATGATTTAGACCTTTCAGGAATGAAGGTTTAGTATACCAGCCAACCAGATGAAGAACTCTGACCAGCTGAGATCCTGGCTTGGGGTGGGAGGTTAGGCAGGTAGTGGTGGGTAGAAATGGGTGGAAGAGACAAAGCTTAATAATAAACACAACTATCTCATGGTAACATATTTATATTTGTGCCATTGAGTATGGAAACACTTATTTTTTCAGAATAAGGAGAAAGGCCATTTCAGATTATTAATACTACTTTAAATCCTGGGACTTGGCTAACTTTGTTAGGTATTTTTAAAAGGTAATATTTCTGAACGGCAGTGAGTATATACACAGTGGCAGCTCAGAGTCCTTACCCAGCAACATTTGTTTTAGGGTTTTACAGTGTGACATGTTGGGACTTCAACAGGTAAGCTTAGGAGACTCCTCCCAAGAAGGGAGGCTGGTACCCACATAAAAAGACATGCCAACTACAGTTGGACAGTGGACAGTTTCTAAACTACGGTAATATTTGGTGCTAGGTAGGTCACGGACTCTTGACTACAGAGCAGGCCATTCATTCTGAAATATGGTTCTGGTCATCAGTCTGGAATTCAGAGGGTAGGGAGTCCCAAGTAAATGACTTAGAAACCAGGCCTCAGGTCTTGGGGCAAACAAGCTCACATCAGTTAAGGATACAGAGGAAGGCTGTTATTTGGTAGACATGAGTACTCTAGGGACACTCACCAGGCAAGGTAATCTTAGGGGCAAATAAATCCAGCTCTTCATAAATCCACGTGCTCCATATACTAGCAATATAGTAATGTCGGCTGGGTTCTCAGTGGCTGAAGGATGTTGACTGGGTTGGCCCTACAAGGACCAGGTCTTTAGCCCTTATCACTAGGTTAAGAGTTTGGTGAACTAGGGATCTAGAATTGTCTCTTTGGTACAATTGGCATTATCATGTCTTGACAACATTTCTGTTGTTCTTCTGATAGATACCAAATACTTTCGTTGGGGTGATAGGATTTTACTGGTCTGGTAAGGAGTGGATGGTATCCCTTACGGTATATAGCAATTGGGCAGAAATGAATAGGAAGAAAATGAGGGTAGGTAAATGCGAGGAGCCAAGTAATCAGAAAATGTGAAAACTTCCGGTAACTTTATCTTTGGGGTCTTATCTGAGATATTTTAGAATTTTCAGGATTGAAATTACTCAAAGCCAGAGCACTGGGAGTTTTCCATATACCGTATATCTTTAAGAAACAGGAAGACTGGGGTCTCAGAGGCTTCCACTCTGTGAGATTACGGACATGGATCCAACATGCCCATAAGATTAAAACATTTATGCAAAAGAAACCATAATAATAATTCTGTCTTCAGAATTTCTGGATAAATCAACCTTCAAATGCTATAGTTCATCAATCTTTAAAGTGAAAACTATTAATTTAAATAAAGACAATTCTGACCAAATTGGATAGCTTGCATCAGTAAGAAAGTTTATTTAAATTCATTAATGAAGGAGAAAAGGTTTTTTTTTTTTTTTTTTTTTTTTTTTCCATTAAAGAACACTTTCTGGTAAAGTGAAAAAAAGAAATACAGAAACCACAAAACACCTTTTAAACACCTTATTTTCAAGGAATAAACCTATTTCCATAGACCATTAAGACTGAAGTGTTTTGGTGGTTTTGTTTTTCATACACCTGTGCATAATGGTCTGCCTGAAGGGTGACTCTTCCCTCTTGATGCGGCTTAATAGTAGTGTTTCCTGGTTTCCGATTCAATAATAGATGAAAGGACTCTACCGTCAGGTGCCACCTCTTCAATAATTGTCTTGATTACTCTGGGTTTCTTAGTATCTGTAGGTGAATTACGAAAAAAAAAAAAGAGAATTTAGACTAAGCGATTTGTGGGGTCCTTACTAATCAAAATTTCTAAAAAATAAAAAATAAAAAAAATTCACTTTTTACGTTGTTTAAAAAAAAAAATCCGAATAATGTTTAAGCAAGAGCATCTTGGACCACCACATTTTTCCTTCAAGATGGATGTCAAGTGTACAGTTCGCTAAAAAATGCAAGTGGGAATCTACTCAGATTTTAACCGTCTTAAACAGCTCTAGAGCGTAGAAAAGCAACAAAACCATCACAGAAAGTGAAAACTAATTCGGATTACCCCAGCTAGTTTCTGCTGACCTTGGTCCCTTGGAAGAGGACTCTCCAACCGACCCAGAAGACGAGGACTTGTGACCGCCGCCGGAGCTGCCGCCACCGTAGCCGCCGCCGGAACTGCCGCCGTGACCGCCGCCGCCGGAACTTCCGCCGCCGTAGCTGCCGCCGTGGCCGCCGCCGCCGGAGCTTCCGCCGCCGTAGCCGCCGCCGTGGCCGCCGCCGTGGCCGCCGCCGCTGGAGCTTCCGCCGCCGTAGCCGCCGCCGTGGCCGCCGCCGCTGGAACTTCCGCCGCCGTAGCCGCCGCCGGAACTTCCGCCGCCGCGCCCGCCGCCGTAGCCACCGCCGCCGGAACTACTGGGAGTAAGGGTCACGTTCGGTTAACTTAACTTTGGAAAAGGGTGGGTCGCTTTCGACGTTATAGTTCTTAAAAAATAAGCAAAACGGATTTCGAGAGGAGAAAAAGAAAAAAAAAACTGTCAAGTATAAATTCTGAAACCTATTACTTCAAAACAGTTTCATATTGCACACGACCCTAAGGCTCAAATTCATGGGACGTGGAAGCTGTGGCTCCATATGCCTTTTCCCGTACTCTGCTTTCTCCCTTCTCCCTTTTCCCAACCTCTGGCACTTCTTTAGGTTTTGGAAAAGCCTGGCGATTTAGAACATTGAATAAAACCAATTGGGGTCATTTAAAACTTTCACTGATTTACCTTCCTTCTCCTTCTAGCAGGCTACGGTAGGTTTGAATTTCATTCTCCAGTCGGATCTTGATGTCCAGGAGTTGTTGGTACTCAGCATTCTGGCACTCGGTTTCAGCGCGAATCTGTTGCAGTTGTTCCTCCAAAGAGGAGATCTGGGCCTGAATCTGTGAGAGCTGCACACAGTAGCGACCTTCCGTTTCAGCCAACGAGGATTCCAGGGATTGTTTCTGAAAAAGAATAAAGAATAGACAGATACTTTGCGACCTCACTGTTTAATGAAACCCAGTGAAGGTTACTCAATAATTTAATAAGACATCAAATAGAAGAATAAAGAAAATGAACAGAATTTGTGTTTTATGTTTAATGGCAACATTTTAACTCAAGTATGTTCAGAGTAGAGCTGCTAGGACTTTTCTCCCCTTAACAAAGAGCTTCAATTTGATTTCCTTTTTCTTACCCCCTCTTTCCTCTTAAGTTGCATATTCTTATGTGGGCATGAAAGTTTGTGTGATAATTGAAATTATTTCAAGAGACAGTTATTAACGTACCAGGGCTAGTTGGGACTGTAGTTCGATTTCCAGACCTTGAACTGTGCGTCTCAATTCAGTAATCTCAGATTTGTGGCTGGACATTTGTTCAATGTTACTATTGATTTCTGTAGTCAGTTCCTTGCTCTAGAGTATTAAAAACAGGGGAAAAGATGAGAAAAAATCTGAAATAACCAAACATCCCCTGGCCCCCTTCCTTATGAAGGAAGATGAATTACCTTCTCATTGAACCAGGCTTCAGCATCTTTGCGGTTTTGTTCAGCAAGTTGTTCATATTGGTTTCTCATGTTATTCAGAAGTTCAGTTAGATCAACACCTGGGGCAGCATTCATTTCTACGTTTACATCACCAGTGGACACGTTATGAAGGTCTTTCATTTCCTGTTTGAGGAACAGAAAAGTTTAATGACTGCCCCATGACCACAATGAACCCTTTTCTTGGCTGGGGGAAGTATAACTTTTTGCATCACCTCTTCATGGTTCTTCTTCAGGTAGGCCAGCTCTTCAGTCAGGCTCTCGATCTGCATCTCCAGGTCAGCCTTGGCCAAGGTCAGCTCGTCCAGCACCCGGCGCAGGCCGTTGATGTCCGCATCCACGCTCTGGCGCAGGGCCACCTCGTTCTCATACCTGAAATAGGCATAGTACAAAATACTGGCTAGAACTTACATATGGAAGGTGTACTTGGGCTGAGACAAAGAAGCAAATACAGAGTTTCGTTCATATCATGGCAACATTTATTGATCACTGTAGGGATATCAGTAGTTTCATGCAGAGAAGCTTAGCATTTACTTTACAATGCATTTTCTTCTTTTAATGTTGCCAAAAAGGTAATATTGAAGTTGAAAAATTTTCTGACAACTGCAATACCATTTAACTTTGCATGAATTCAAGAAAAGGTAAACATTATTGGGGTTGTTAAAGGTCATTGTTAAAAGCAACTCATGTATTTGTTGGGACAGTATTGTGCCACATTCACTTAGCTTACTTTAATCTGAAGTCATCAGCTGCCAGCCTGGCATTGTCGATCTGAAGCAGGATATTGGCATTATCAGTTGTTAGACTGAGGATCTGGAGGGAGAAGCAAAGAAATCAGATACATATACGGCTTTTATGGTGGCAAAGACGAACTGCATTATTATGTTCTTTTACAAAATCTTGAGGGAATTTATTTTATCTTAAATATAAAATATTGCAGGGTTACCTAGCTACTTAAATTTGAGTCATTTGTTCTCTCGAAGTTTCTATACTTTGCTGTTTCTCTATCATCCTTTTCCGGAAACTAATGGCAGTTATAAGCTATGTTCCTGCCTGTGTGTCCCCCCACTTTTATACTGGGTGATTTCCATGTATTTCAGCCAACTTTTAACTGACTCATATGTTTGATTTAACTGATTACAAATACATGTTCTAAATGGGTACACTCTGGGCTGGCACACAATAGGTACAATTTAAAAATTCTCACAAATGGGATACACAAATGGTATCCCATTTCCTTACGGGAGAATTTATGTTGCTTGTCATTGGCAGTTAATTTTTATTGTTATTAATCTGAGTAATATTTTGTTTTGGTTCATTTAATAATTCTTCTAATTCCTATATTTGTAAATGATCTAGTATTTTAGCTATGGGTCATATACTAATTAAAACCTAAAAAATTCTCAGTAATCTGCCATCTTGTAAGATACACAACACATGGGCTGAAGATTACAATGACCATATCATCACAAATATTTACCTTTGATAAGACTGGATTATTTTTGGAAGTAACATAGGCAAACACAGTGAATAGCTACATTGTGGTTAACTTAAGATTATTCTATTTGAATTACATGGATAAGAAATAGCCTTAAAGTTGTATTTTTAAAATGTATCTTACCTGATTTTTAAGTTCTTCGATGGTTTGGTAGTATTTGCTGTAGTCACGGGGCTCTCTCTGGCTTGAGTTGCCATGCTTTTCATACCACTCCTTGATTTTGCCTTCTAGCTCGTAGTTTGATTCTTCCAGAGCCCGAACTTTGTCCAGGTAGGAAGCCAGGCGGTCATTCAGATTCTGCATGGTTACTTTTTCATTTCCAGAGAGAAGGCCGCCATCTCCTCCAAATCCACCCCCATAGCCTCCAAAGCTGCCTCCACCGAAGCCGCCTCCACCAAAGCCGCCCCCTCCAAAGCTGCCGCCTCCAAAGCTGCCTCCTCCACAGCCCCCACCAAAGCTGCTGCTTCCATAGCCTCCACCGAAGTTACCTCCACCAAAACCTCCTCCTAATCCTCCATAGCCACCTGATGAGCCCCCAAAGCAGCCTCCACTAGAGCTCCCACGACTAAAAGAGCCACCACTGAACCCCCCTGAGCTAAATCCTCCGCCAATGGAGCCTTTGCTGCTCGAAATTCTGAAGGATGATCCTCCTCCTCCACCCCCTCCTCCCCCACTGCGGGAGGAAGAGTATTGCTTGCTTGAGCTGTATCGAACAGACATGGTGATGCTGCTTAGCCCAGGGAGTGCTTGCTACCAAGGACAGTGACAAGCCTTTATATTCTGAGAGGGTGTGTCCCACATGTGTTCTAGTTTGCTTACTTGCACGGTTTTCTTTTTGCCAGTGTAGCATCTTCACTTATGATTGCATACATTATCTTCAGTAATAACCAATTCCAATAGGTATGGTTTTGAATTTGCCCTCAGAACAAACAGGAGGTTCACTATGTTGAAATTGAAAATGGGTGTTGTTCAGATGAGCTTGTGTTTCATTAGGCTTTTTCACCTTTTGAAGAACATTGAGCAACTTAAATCCAGTTTTTCTCAGCACTAATTTAGGTTGCACAGAATGTTTGCAAAATTTAGAAAAGGAATTTGAGCCACAGAATTGTAGTTAAAATGATATTTTTCAAATTCATGTTTTAAACAGTTCTAATGGATTAGAACAGCAGTTAACATAAAGTCTGCCAGAATCATGATCTCTAATGGAGATCTTGTAGAAAATTCCAAGCAAACAAAAAGAAAAGAAAAAATATATGCTAAACAATTTAGTGTTCAAAAGTTGCTACATATAAAAATTAAAGCCATTAACACACAATTAGGAAATGTGTGTATATATTTTGTATGGAATCTTTTAATTTGTTTGGAGAAGGAAAGTCTATTGATACCTTGCTAAGGGAGTTAGAAGTGAGTGATGATTTAGGAATCTGCTAATTTAGTGGTGCTATTCTTTTTAACCTTAAAAGAAATCTAAAATCATGAAGTTATTCTGTATATTTTAAGCTTTTAAATTCATCATGTAAAGGCTTTTTTGAAGACCATAATGGAGAAATTCTTAGCACAAGATAGGCAAAACTTACCTCCAGTACTTTTCTGTACTCTATGTTTGATCCCAAAATGGAGAGTTTAGGTATGTTATGATTGTGATTAAAAATTTGTTTGTAGGGGTGCCTGGATGGCTCAGTGGGTTAAAGCCTTTGCCTTTGGCTCACGTCATGATCCCAGGGTCCTGGGATCAAGCCCTGCATCGAATCTGGCTCTCTGCTCAGCAGGGAGCCTGCTTCCCTGTCTCTGTCTCTCTGCCTACTTGTGATCTCTGTCTGTCAAATAAATGAATAAAATCTTAAAAAAATTGGTTTATAAGAGTATAAATCCGGATTTTTAAAAAATTTAAATTCACTTTATTTAACATACAGTGTAGTATTAGCTTCGGGTTAGAATTTAGTGATTTGCCAGGTGCATGTAACACCCAGTACTCATTAATCAAGTGCTCTCCTCAATGCCCATCAGATTAGAGACTGATGCTTGCTCCAAAAATTATGAACTGGACTGTGAACATATGTCTCCAAGTTAGATTCGGTTTCTCAAAAAAATTTTTTTTCCTTGGATACACTGTATGTAGAATATCATGTAACAGTTTGTCCAGTGAAGTATTTAATTAGGACTTTCATACATGATACATAATTCTTTTTTATCCACCCGTAGGCTATGATGTTGCTATTATTCAAAAATATATTCATGAATGTCATACACATTTTATACAGTGCCATTTGTGATCCTGTGACTTTATAATCTCTGAAATAACCTGCTGAAATACGGATGGATGGTGGTTATTGCTAGTATGTATAAGAAGATACTGAAGCTGTGCGAGGTTATGGTTTTGCCTAACAATATAAAACAGGTGTTTGAACTGAGATTAGAAACTTTCCTCCTCTACCACTGTGTCTGTATAGTCTCTACTCTGGTGGTTTGATCTGATGGAATTGAATGCCTCTGTTTCTTACCATAAACTTTTCCATATGGGGCCAAACAAAATGTACTTGGAAGCAAGAAAATATTGAAGGGGTATAGTATTTGGCACATGCTTTTTTCTTACTGATTGCTTTTTCATATTAGGTTTGTAGTTGCACAGTCTATGAAAACTGTAGAAATAGTTTCTTCAGGGAAAGGGAATGTGTCTGGGGGTGTTAACGAAGAGCCAGTTGTTAGAGGTTACTACTCAGCGCCTTGCAGCTCCTCCAACTTGTTAGCACATGCAAGCAGGGCAGTAGTTAAAAGAAATAATGAAATGCAACCATGGGAATTGATCTTTGTTGAAGATAGCATGCTGTGAAGGAAGGCTGTAAAAATCAGGACAGGAAAAAAAAAGAGCATTCCAGTAAGTTCAGAAAGGATGTTGAAGCCTTGATATTAATGAAAGCAATTCAGAAAGAAACCATTTTAATTAAAAAGATATTTTAATAGATTTTACCTGTAGTTATCACTAATTTTGATCTTACCGGTTTTGATTCAGTATTATCTTTTACTTTTTTTTTTTTTTAACCTTGGTAGGGAGATATAAAATTTCAATTTATTTTCAGTTATTTAACAAGTGGTATGAAGAAATCTGTTACAAGCATATTAAAGAACATGTGAAACATATGCATGAAAGTACATGGGGACAAATACATGTATAGAGACTCTGCTAATACCAATTAATTTAATTTAAATCACCTTTAAGGATATTATTGAAGATTCCTTATTAACCTGCATACTCTAGAAATTGATTTGTTTTGATTTGTACTGTCATTTGTTGAAATCTGCTCTTGGCAGTAGTGAAATTACAGAGGTGCTATGGAACAATTCTACAGCTAAATTGGGTGAAAATTTATGACTGTCAGTTCTAGTCTTGGCACCATTTACACTTGATTACCATAATCCACTGTAACTGTAATTTCGTTGCTTTTGATTTTTATTCTGTCCCTGTGAGGCACACTGATACGTATTTAGAAGACAGAGAGATGAGTGAGACTTAGCTCTCGCCCTTGAGGATTTTGCTAATCCTTTGCAATCTAATTAAGGAGGGAAAACATACATGATCCGTCTAAACACCAGACAGAAAGAGACAGATACATCAGACAGATACAACAGATACATTACATGTGGATGGTAAATGAAATGGAAAGGGGAGGTGGGTGGAGAAAAGGAGGTAACATTTCCTGAACATCTCCTATGTTCCAGATGGTTTACTCTCCTTTAATTCTCCCCCAGTTCTCTATGATAGGTATCATTTACCTTATTTTATGGCTGAAAAAAAGAATTAAGCTTTAGAAGGCTTTAGAAATCTGCTCAGAGTAGCACATGTTAGAGCCTGGTTTTGAACCAGACCTATGTAGCTTCAAAGGTAATCCTGTTTTCGTGACACTGAACTGTCACTGTAAGACTGATGAGCAAGGGGTTTTATTGGAATAAGGTCATCTGATGAGATTTCATGGTGCCAGTGGAATTTAAACTGAGTCTTGTAAAGGATTGATGGGATTTTTCTATGGGGACAGCAGCAAAGAGAGGACTCTTCTGGGGAGTTGGGACTATGAAAATGCCAAACAGGTGGAGACTCTTAATGGACCACTTTGGCTGGAACAGATCATCTATATTTACTAATTTCTCTTAACAGATTTTATTGAGCATCTGCAGTATTCCCTGGGGATACATAGGCGACTAAGATACAATTCCTGCCCCTTAAGGAATTTGCAGTCTACTTGGAGAGGGAAGCAAACATACCCACAAGTCAGAGATTATAATCTAGGGTAATCTGGACTACACTTGAGGCATGGACAAGGTGTTGAAGTGGTGCAGGGAGGGGTTCCAGCAGTCTGGTTGTGTGTGTGTGTGTGTGTGTGTGTGTGTGTGTGTGTGTGTGTGAATGAGAGAGAGAGAGATGTGAGGTATGTGAGGGCATAATGAAAGAAGAGTGACGTCTTGAGAAGTTAGTTTCTTTTAAGATGGGAATTTGAAGTAATACCAGGATATTCATGTAAGAATGTCTGTCAGCAGCTAGGCTCGTAGGACTACAGTTCAGGAGAGAGATTAGAGGAGACTTCAGGATAGGTAGGAAGGAATTTAGAAAGAAATGAGCAGAAGGTCTAAGCCTGAACTTGGAGGGATGGCCACTTTAGGGGCTGGGAAGAAGAGCGAGAGAATGATACTGAAAAGTAGGGCACCTGTAAGGGGAGAGAGGAAGAAGGATCATGGAAGCCAAGGGAGGAGGCCCAGAGAAGTGGGCTGGTCTGCAGAGAGGTCACAGTGAAAGGAGATTGAATAAAGACTTGATTTGGCAGTTAGGAACCACTGGCATCCTTCCATGGGGGAAGTTTAGTGGAGTTTGGTGGGGCAGCCCACGATGTATACTCAGTATTAGAATTGACCACTTTGCTTATTGTATTTTGTTTTCATGTAATCTAGTGTATTAATTTCTTCTCTAATTGCTTCTGGAATCACTTCTCGGCCTTTTGGCTAAGATCAAGTGTAATTGCTTCTGGATTTGGAATCATGGTTAAGGCGGGTATAAATGCTGTTCTCATGGGGTTAATTTGGGTAGGGCTCTTAAAGCATGTTGTTGATTCAATTTTGTTATCAGCTTGATTTGTCTCACTGTTGGGATTTGGATCTTTCCTATTCCTTATTTTGTTTCAAGTAAAATTCTCTTTCGAAGTTTCCAGTTGAAAATTCTGTTTGCAAATTTCTTTCTCTGATCAATTGAAATATAATGAGTAATTTAGGTTGTTATGAGAAGATGACTCTGGTAATGCAGATTATGTCTCGAGATGGCAGGATTGATGAGCTAAATGTTTAGTATTTTCTATTGTTTATCACATAAAGCTTGAAAGGTAGACATATTTTGCTTGAATGACCTGTGACTTTGTGTAAATTGCTGAATGTTCCTTTTTGATTACCACCCACAGAGTCAAAGCCAAGTGGAAAGTTGTACAACTGTCTAATGGGTTTGGTACCCTCCTTGCAGAGAGTCGAGTAACTGGGCAGTGATCAGTAGTTAGCTAAGATATTGGTAAGGCCCATGGTGGCTTCTCATTGGAAAACATCTAAAATTCAGGGTTCTAAAATCTGTAGACACTCCTATATCACACAATTTTCCTGAAACTTCTGGGACTGCTGTGATGAAAGCCACAAAAATATGGCTACTGAATGCAGGCTTTTCAGTGAATGTATCAGAGTGGTTAAGAGGGTGGGCTCTGGAGCCAGACCTCTGGGATTATAACCCATGCCACACCACTCACTGTGTATCAGTTTCTTCATTTCTAAAGAAGGAATGATAATTTTCCTTACTCTGCAGTGTTGTGGTGAGAGTTAAATTAGTTAATAAACCTACAGCATTTAAAGCAGTGTTTGATAGACCTAGAATAAGTGCTTAAGACATGTGTGTTTTTGTTACTATTACTGTGATCTGCTTCTCAGAGCCCAAGCCACTGTCTAACCCACAGCAGGCCAGCAAAACACGGATGAATAAAAGGATAAGGTTAGAAGTTGGAAAATGTCTAGCAAGGAGGAAAACATGGCCAGGGAGGGGGCGTGGACAAAGGAAAGGTGTGTTTTATTGATAACTTTGTGATAAACCATGTCAACTGTTTTTCTCGAAGGGATATATATGCTTTCCTCTTTAACTCCAGTTTTTTCTTTACCTCCTACAATCCACCAAATCACCAGTTTTGTCACTGTTTCTTTTGTCCTAGCTGATGGATCTGTCTCTCTGTCTGGTCCCACTGCAGCTGCCCTAGTCCAGACTTTCATCACGTCTGTCATGGATATTACATCAGCAGCTTCTGAGGACGTTTTCTTGGCTCAGTGCTATGTCACCTCTTTGCTGCTACAGAATTAATGTTCTTGAAGAAGTGTTGTCATGACTTCATCAACGTACTCAAGCACCCAACATGGATTCTTTTGTGGGTGGATGAAGTCTTCTCAACAGCCTTGCCCGACTGTCTCTGTCCAACTTCCTGCTCCCTACGGTGAGTAAAGATGGCAGTAGGGAAGGACAGCTGCATTCTCCTGATGATGTAATTATGTGGCCTTGGGCAAGACACTCTGCCTCTCGGTGTCTCATTTTACTACCCCATAAAATACGGATAGTAATGTAGGTTTCCCCGCTATTTGAAAGTAGAGTGTTTGGGCAAAGCGAAGAAGCAGTTACTGTTAATTTATATGAAAAAAATTTTGAGCATCCCCAGATCCCCAAAATAACCTCTCACAGGCTTTTCTGATCCCGTGGGACACATCTTGCTAATGGGTACACCAAACAGATTGAGATAAAGCACAGGTGCTCACAAACCCAGTTCAAAGCTGTGGCAGCTTCATGCTGAAATACTGAATGTAGTTCTCGGAAGGAGCTGGGTGGTGCCATTCTTGCTAACCACGGCAATGGCTTACTGCAAGAAACACTGAGTGCTATTTTTGCTTTGTGCCTTTTTCATAAAAGTGAAAATCTTTGGATTTTTACCAGTTAATGAAAGCAGGTACCAATGCAGGTCTTTTGTAAAAGCAAAATCACACAGAGGCACCTGGGTGGGCAGTCAGTTAAGTGTCTGACACTTGGTTTCGGTTCAGGTCATGATCTCAGGGTGGTGAGATTAAGCTCCCAGCTGGGCTCTGCGCTTAGTGTAGAGTCTGCTTGAGATTCTCTCTCCCTCTCCCTCTTCCTCTGTTCCTCCTCCTGCTTGCTCTCTCCTCTCTCTCTCTAAAATAAATAAGTAAATAAATAAATAAGACCTTAAAAAAAAAGGCAAAATCACATAAAGGTGAACTTTCAAAAAGCAGGGGATGCCTATACTAGTAAATATTAAAATATGTGTAATAATCCATGATCCATTGAAAAGCATTTCCAATAAAAAAATTCTTTAATCCTAAGCAAGCCTTTTTAATCTTGGCCAAGATACCATGCTTTATCTGTAAATTTCTTGCTCATGGTTTGGAATGTCTCTCTTCCACTTGGCTGCTTATTCAAACATTCTAACCTCAACTCTAAACTCTGGCTTGAATGCCTTCTCTTTCATGAGGTTTCTCACCATTAATATAGTTATGCTTGTCTCTTTTATTTCCTGTGGGTGTAACCTAGTATTTTGTAATGTAATGTGCTATGTTATTATTTTTCCCAATGAGATAAGGCATTTAAGTCCCTTTAGAGAAGGGAGGGTACTTTATACCCAGTCCCAGTACCTGGCAGATACTTACTGTTCTCTGAATGTTTTTCTATCACCCCAGTGTCTTTTTCTGCTTTCTTTTATTTGACTTTATTTTGTACTCTAAACTCTTTCCATATATTTTGGCAATGTTCACAATTTAAATAACGGCGTGTTGAAGACAACTAATTTTGCTTTAAAGTAATTTATAATACTTTTAGATGTTAGAGTGTTCCATAAGAATGATAAGAAATCCAATATTCTGCATAGGTATTTTAAGATATCTTAAAATATATAAAGATATATATCTTAGACCACATATATATTTAATATATATTAAGAAAAATTTTGGGCCTCACTCTTTCCTCTTCATTAAACATCCCCTTTTTGGTTTTGGGTGTGTTGAGATGATCTTGACACTGGCATATTGCTAAAAATATATTTGTACCTGGAAAATTTCGAAGTTTTTATTAGGAACATTGGCTATTTTGTTGGTTTTCTGGATTGATAGCAAATAAATTTGGTGTAATTTAAAGATTAAATGTTATGTAACTTAGCTTTTTTGTTTTGTTAGCATGGCATAGGTTTCTTCCTTTTGAGTTCATTACAGGAAAGATAATTGATCATTATGAATTAACCTTCATTAGGAGGAGAATTTACCCACGTAGAACAGAAAGCAGAAACATAATATCCCTTTTGGTTTTCATAAAAAGTAGTAAAGATGAAAGTACCAAGCCAACCAACAAACCAACCAACCTCTACAGACTCCAATATGAAGATAGCAAAACTGAACACTGTCAAAAATACAGTGGCTCTTTTCTTTCCTTATTCCTAAATCCGAGAAAATTCCTTTAAGTCCATTTGTGGTTGTTTCTTAAAATTGGTCATCTCAAAGATGGCTGGTAATGAGAAAAAGTAACTTTATTATCAAATCTTATTAATTTTTACTTAGGGAATCTGGACAGATGTAGAAAAAATAGAGAAACTTTTGAATTCAAAATGGTATACACAGAGGATAAAACTATAATAAAAGCAGTAATCCCCTACCCTAGTAATTTTAAATGAATATATGTAATGTGCTTAAATTTAAAAAATCTTATGAAGTTAATCTCTCTCTTTTTTTTTAAAGATTTTATTTATTTATTTGTCAGAGACAGAGGGAGAGAAAGTGAGCGAGCACAGGCAGATAAAGAGGCAGGCAGAGGCAGAGGGAGAAGCAGACTCCCTGCCAAGCAAGGAGCCCAATGTGGGACTCGATCCCAGGACCCTGGGATCATGACCTGAGCCGAAGGCAGCTGCTTAACCAACTGAGCCACCCAGGCGTCCCTGAAGTTAATCTCTTAATTTTATTGCTTAGAGATTTTTAAAATACTTTAAAGAATTGAACAGTTTGTCAATTTCATAACAAATTGAAAATAGCTCTTTGTCCAAATCCCTGTGTGTGTGGGGCGGGGTGGGAATGGTAATGGATAGATTTCAGTAATTATTTAAATGTAACACATAATAGCAATGGAGAAAATTTACCATAACCACTCTGTGTCCTCTCTCCACAAGGTTGATGAGAGATAACTCCCAAAGAACGTTTAATTTCTTGGATTAAACTTATTAAATAAATATGTAAGTAACATTTGCAAAGTCAGTCCTCAGATAATTAAAGCTTATGGAGACTTATTCTAGGTTCCAGAACCCATGCCAAGCACTGGACCTGAATTTTTATCTCGTCAAATCCTGACAGCAATTGTATGAGATAGTTTTTATTTTAACTGAAAAATTAAGTAGCTTGCCCAACATTGTTCAGTGAAAGGACTCAGCTGGGATTTGAATACAGATCTATCTTTAGAGGTTTTGCTTTAACATCACGAGTAACTTAAAACTCTCTGGAAGTGATTAGGATTGTATTTTCCAGTCTTGTAATTTAGGAAATTAACAGGAACATAGGAATTCTATTTTTCTTTCTCAGATTGGATAAGCTTTCTTCAATATCATTTCATCTGTGATGGAAGAACGGACTAATTTGAAAAGAAAGAGAATTAATGGGGCGAGAATTCTGCTGTTGAAGGGGTCAGACTTGTCAGTCTTGTCTGTTCTGTCCCCTGGCTAGACTCTGCCTTAACTTGCTGCAGGTCTTTTCGTCTTGGGTGTCTAGAGGTTCCAGCTTCTTTGGCTGGATTGTCCTCAGCTCCAGACCAGTCATTAAAATAACAAATCAGAGCAATTAGCCACCATGCATAATTGCAGTGTTAATCCTTTTATTATGCTGGCTTTTCTAGACAAAGCTAACACCCCTTATGGAGATTAACTGCTTTTTATAAAGTTTTTACTCTAAGTCTTGAGCAAGTAGTGTATTATCAGAATTAATTTGAAAGTAAATTGTGCCATGAAGGGATTCTGTTTCTTTGGGATTTTCCTACTTCCATAATCCAAAAGCTACCCAATTTTTCTTTTTTTTAAAGATTTCATTTATTTATTTGACAGAGATCACAAGTAGAGAGAGAGGAGGAAGCAGGCTCCCCACTGAACAGAGAGCCCGATGCAGGGCTCCATCCCAGGACCCTGGGATCATGACCTGAGCGGAAGGCAGAGGCTTTAACCCACTAAGCTACCCAGGCGCCCCAAAAGCTACCCAATTTTTTGTGACTCACTAGTATTTCCTGTATTGATCGTTTTGGTTAAAATGTGGAGCTAAGGTTAGAATTTTTTAGTCCTAGAGCTTACATATAAATGAGTGGATATTTATAGAACTGTAAGATGCTGGTTTTTGGTTTTTTTTTTTTTTGACATTTGGAATAAAAATGCTACAATCTAAATCTGATCTAGTAGAATTGCTTTAAAAAAAAAAACTAAAAACCCGACACAAACTATCCAGTGACGTGGACGCTGTAACTCAATGGGGATAATTGCTATAATACAATGACTGATATATATATAATATCATTCACACCTATGGCCATCAGGCTGCTCTTAAGTATAAGAATATTCTGAATAGCAGAAACTTTCATCACTAAAATTTATTTAACATCTACTCTGTGCCAGACACTGTAAGAGCTCTCTGTACATTTTCTCATGGAACAACACTGTACGGCAGGTACTATTTTTAGACCCTTTTTAACAGAGGAGGAAACTGAAACGTTTGGTGCTTGTGTGTTGGGCACAGGTGGTACAGCTAATACATTAATATCTGAGCTAGAATTCCCAAACAGCTCTGTCTTGTCTAGATCTTACACTCTTAACCATTACCTTTCACTGTCAGATGTTCAGTTAAACTTTGTGGTTTCAGAGACCATCTCAGAAATGTAAATTACAGTGGTGAGGAGGGTACCTTTTTATACAACCAGGACTGTTTTAGGATGGGCTTACATTTCCTACTTACAAATGAACTAAATGGAGTTTTGAAAAAGTAAGCAGAGTTGAAGATTATTCCTTTTTGTTTAGGTGATTTTAAAATGTTATTTTCACAGGTGTTCTGCAACACCTTTTGAGGTGGGTATGTTTTGAGGGTAATGGATTTGATTAGGTGGGAGTGGGTCAGTCACAATGGTAAATTATTTCATGGCAAGTGCTATTTGGCCTGATATTTTAGGTTTGAGTGCCCATACACAAGCAATTGAAGAACTGAGTATTTAATAGGGAGCTAGGGTTTTAGTGGATTATTTTATCACTTACCCAGACTTGCCATTCATTAGTTTATGGTACTTTTCTTTCTTTCTTTCTTTTTTTTTTTTTTTAAGATTTTATTTACTTATTTGACAGATGGAGATCACAAGCAGGCAGAGAGGCAGGCAGAGAGAGAGGAGGAAGCAGGCTCCCTGCTGAGCAGAGAGCCCGATGCGGGGGGCTCCATCCCAGGACTCTGAGATCATGACCTGAGCCGAAGGCAGCGGCTTAACCCACTGAGCCACCCAGGTGCCCTAGTTTATGGTACTTTTTAATCTCATTCACCAGTGGAATCTTAGGAGTTGTTCTAGTCAACATTCTGGCTCTGCATTCAAGTACTGATGTGTTGAACTTGACCCTCCAGATTACTCATCAATTTTTGATTTGTGAAAGTTGACCATATTAGTTGGTTCCTTCCAGTTTTTGTCAAACTGGACTCAAAGGATTGTTGCTGCAGGAATGGACCATAAAAGTGAAAAGATGATTTGTTAAAAATTGCAGTATAGAAAAACAGAGCGTTTAGAAAAACAGAGCAATGTAGAAAGACAGAACGTAATCTAAAACAACTGCCAGACAGACTTTGATTTGTGATTTTAAAGAAGCTGTTCTTGGCACCGTGCCTTCCTCTCTTATTTCTGATTTACTATTTCTCCATTGTTTAACCTTAAACAGAGTAACTTTTAGTTTTTACAGTGAAGAGATTATTCTATAGAGACCTAGAATGGTTTGAGAAATCTGTGATCAGTCTTGTAACTGTCATAGGGGAGAACAATTTGGACTTTCAGAACAACACATTGCAACATTCTTACTAGAGATGGTTGGCCTGAAGCTTTAGTTCCAGTGTCCAGAGAGTTGACTGCAACTCAGCCATCTTATTCCTGCTGGTACTTATCAGCAGAAGCCAATGCATGCCCGTTTAGTTCTTTACTCTGAAACTGTAGAGTGGAATAAAAAAAAATTTTTTTTCCTGGTGATTGGCTCACCTTTCCATTGATGAGGCCTCAGCCTTTCTATGGCTTAGTTCTGGCAAGACCTCATACTGCCTCTTCATCTGGTCCAGCATGGTGGTCGTGTCCACTCCTGGGACACAGATTTCTACATTAACTTCAACATGAAGTACTTTTCATGATACCCTTCATGTACAGATTCAGAATAAAATAATTTGAAATGTCACAGGTTACTTGGTTTTTGAATCTGGAATATGATAATGCAAATAGATTAAAAAGATAAAACTGGAGGGGCACGTAGGCGGCTCAGTGGGTTAAAGCCTCTGCTTTCGGCTCAGGTCATGCTCCCAGGGTCCTAGGATCGAGCCCAACGTCGGGCTCTCTGCTCGGCGGGGAGTCGGCTTCCCCCCACTCTCTCTCTCTGCCTGCCTCTCTGTCTACTTGTGATCTCTCTCTCTACTTGTGATCACCGTCAAGTAAATAAATAAAATCTTTTTAAAAAATTAAAAAAAATAAAACTGGAAATGTATTTTTAGAAATCATTGTTGAGGTTTTAACAATTTTCCAGGAGATTACAAAATTACCAGTGTTACCAGATTTAGTAAATAAAAATACAGAATGCCTAAATAAATTAAAATTTCACATAAACAATAATTACTTTTTTTTTTTTTTTTAAAGATTTTATTTGTTTGAAAGAGAGAGCACAGTGGGAGAGGGAGAATCAGATTCCCTGCTGAGCAGAGCCCGAGTCCCTTCTAATTTTCTGAGCCTTCTCAAATGTCATAGCTTTCTTCCAAGGCCTTAACAGACCCCTAGCCACTTCCAGCACTGCTTTGCTGTCCGAACACAGAGCAGTAAGCCATTGTGTACCAATGTAGCAGAGAGCTAAGATTGAAGTATATAGCCTCAAAGTCAAAAAACTGTGGAGACCATTATAGAACTTTGTATATGTAACACTGTAACATTACGTTGTCTTTAAAGAGCAGTTTGTAAAAAAATACCTAGTTTTTAGGCATCAGCTTAATTTCTCTCCTTAATTTAGAGATTGACAGGCCATATATGCTCAAGTGATGCCTCCCCAGGGTGTTGGTTATATATGACAGGAGACTGTGAGGGTGGGAAAAACAAACATCATTTTATGACTTTGCTTTTGGAACCATGATGTATAACCATTTTTTATTGAAATCTGCAGGCATGCCTGTCACAGAAAAAAACGTTGTTTCCTTCTGACCCTTGTGTTCATAACATTCTCATGCTCTTGAGCCTAGCTCAGTTTTCTCTCTTCTTTGTGTAGCTTTGCAACCAGCTACCAGTCTCATTCCCGGGAGTCTGTGCGGGGTAGTGCATATGCTTAGGAATCAAACCGATGTGTGTTCACTGTTTTCCAGCCTGGATAAAAGTTACTTATGAGTTTGTCTCAGTTTCCTCATATGTACAACTTCCAAAAGATGTTGGGAAAACAAATGAGAAATGAGTATTAATGCCTGGTACATAGTAGGCACTCAATAAGTGCTCGTTCTCTCCCTTACCTAACTCTTTCCCTCCCTGTTTCCCACTTTAATCCAGAGTGGTCTTTATTATTTTTTTTATTTTTAATATTTATTTATTTTTATTTTGTTATATTATTGCATACCACACAGTACATCATTAGTTTTTGATGTAGTGTTCCATGATTCATTGTTTGCGAATGACACCCAGTGCTCCATGCAATCCGTGCCCTCCTTATTTTTTTTCTTTCTTTTTTTTATTGTGTTGTGTTAGTCACCATATAGTACATCATTAATTTTTGATGTAGTGTTCCAAGATTCATTGTTTACATATAACACCCAGTGCTCTATCCTTAATACCCATCATCAGGCTCACCCATCCCCCTACCTGTGTCCCTTCTAAAACTCTCAGTTTGTTTCTCAGAGTCCACAGTCTCTCATGTTTGTCTCCCCTTCCGATTCCTCCCCTTGATTTTTGCCTTCCTTCTCCTAATGTCCTCCATGCTATTCCTTATGTTCCACAAATAAGTGAAACCATATGATCATTGGCTTTCTCTGCTTGACTTATTTCACTCAGCATAATCCCTTCCAGTCCCATCCATGTTGATGTAAAAGTTGGGTATTCATCCTTTCTGATGGCTGAGTAATATTCCATTGTATATATGGACCACATCTTCTTTATCCACTCATCTGTTGAATGGCTCTTTCCACAGTTTGGCTATTGTGGACATTGCTGCTATGAACACTGGGGTGCATGTGGCCCTTCTTTTCACTATAACTATATCTTTGGGTTAAATACCCAGTAGTGCAATTGCTGGTAATAGGGTAGCTCTATTTTCAACTTTTGAGGAACCTCCATGCTATTTTCCAAAGTGGCTGTACCAGCTTGCATTCCCACCAACAGTGTGAGAGGGTTCCCCTTTCAGAGGGCTCTTTAAAACTCATGACCCTGGGACACCTGGGTGGCTCAGTTGGTTAAGCATTTACCTTTGGCTCAGGTCATGATCTCAGGGTTCTGGGATTGAGTCCTGCATCAGGCTCCTTGCTTAGCGAGAGCCTGCTTCTCCCTCTGCCTGCCACTTCTCCTGCTTGTGTTCTCTCTCGTTCTCTTTCTCTGACAAATAAATAAAGTCTTAAAAAGAAATAAAACTCATAACCCTAGTTATATCACCATTCAAGACAGACTTATTGAATCTGCAGTGGGTGTCAGGGGCTCTCACAGGATGGTTATGGGCCTCAGACTTTAGACAGTTGTTGTGCATGCCTCTTGACCAGAGTTCCTCCAAAGTTCAGCAACTGAGCGTGTGCTGATTCTAGATATCCATGCAGATCTCAGACTCCTCTGGACAGAACTGTGGAGTTGTTAATGTTTGTCATTGGCTCTCTTTCTTTTTCACCCTTTCTTCTCTGGATTGGAATCTCTGCCCTTCCTCTGAAGCCATGGGCTTCCTCTCTTTCTTTTTTAAACAATTAAAAAAATATATTTAATTTATCTATTTGACACAGAGAGGGAAAGTACAAGCAGGGGATGCTGCAGGCACAGAGAGAAGCAGGCTCCCTGCTGAGCAGGGAGCCCGACCTGGGTCTCTATCGCAGGACCCTGAGATCATGACCTCAGCCCAAGGTGGACACTGACTCGGCTGAGCTATCTGGCCCCATACATGGGCTTTCTTGTGCTTTAATCCCCTGTTCTGTCTAAGGAGAAGATACGGTAGTGTTCATTCACACAAGTAGAAATATAGCCTTATTCACTGTGCTGTTCCAGGTACCCAAGCATTTGCATTTTGAACTTGTTCTTCAATTGAGAAATAAGAAATTGTTCCCCATGATAGGATTTTGAGTTCTTGGTAAGGAGAAGGGAGGTTATTTTGGGCACAAATCTGTTGAAAGCACAGTTTTGCACTTAAAAGGGCAGGCTTAAGCAAAAATGTGATTTAATCTGTCAGGATGTATGTGTGTGGGAATAGACTGAACGAGAAGGCACAAACTTGCTTATTCCTTTATGCCCAGATTTCTTCCTGTTTCCATGCCTGTATCTCAGAGTTCTGTTCCAGATGTCTGCTCCAAATTTCTGGAAGCCACCTCTCCTTCCGGCTTTCTGTCTGGCACTTCTTCCTCTCTTATCTCCTAGTCTGTCCTAAGCATCCCAAATGCCGTGATCCCCACTCCCGCATGCCATGATCCCCACCTCTGTCTGTTGCACCCCCTCCCCAGAGCACAGGGAAGGTTTTGCCTTCTCATGTTTTCCCTGCAGGGCCTGTGATTTTGTTACACTTAGGTGTGTAAAATGGAGGGGGTGAAAATGCGTGGAAAGACAGAAGAGTCTGAGCCTTCCTCTGGGTTTCAAGAGTGGATGGTGATTATTGGGAAGTTAGATTCAAGATTCAAGGCAATTGTCTTTTTTTTTTTTTATAAAGATTTTATTTATTTATTTGACAAAGAGAGATCACAAGTAGGCAGAGAGGCAGGCAGAGAGAGAGGAGGAAGCAGGCTCCCTGCCAAGCAGAGAGCCAGATGCGGGGCTCGATCCCAGCACCCTGAGATCATGACCTGAGCTGAAGGCAGAGGCTTAACCCACTGAGCCACCCAGGCGCCCCGACAATTGTCTTTTTAATGTCGATATATATATATTTCTGTAGCAGTGAGGACGAAGAGAATTAAACTTGTGTGTATCAGGAAAACTGTCAACTAAGACACTAATGTAGCTACTTGAGAACTAATAAGAGAAAAGTGAACCTAGAAATTGTCTGCATGCATGTAGTAGTGTGAACCTAATTCAGCAAACGTGTATTAAGTGCTGACCCTGCAAAGCCATTTGCTCTTCTGGATCCACTTTCTACCTTTATCCTCCTGCTCTTCTGCTCCAGGGAGATAGCTGTTCTCTGGCTTTCGTTGGTTTGCCCAGTGGGGCCCCAGTCAGTAAATAGGAGGAAGAGAGGGAGGAGAATGAGTTTGGGTATTTCTTCCCCCAGCCCCTACCAGCTGGGTGTGGCCTTTCATTAAAAGGCATAGCTCCTTTCAAGGTGACCTTCTTTATTTGACTTTCCCCTTCTGAGTCCCTTTCCTTTGTCTTTTTGGGAATGGGGGTGATAATAGCTAGTGCTGGTTTCCCTACACCATGCCCGCACTTTTGCAAATAGTCCGTGTATTAAACTCTCCCAGTTTTTCCTAATTCCAGGGTGCCTGCTGTTTCCTGCTTGGAATCTACTGGATGGCAGGCCAGGAGGTTAATAGGAAAGTGAATGATTGCAATGCCATGAAATGCATGCTTATCAAAGTATAGGCTCTTTGATGGCACAGACCATATATTATTCATGTTTCTTTCTTGACATTTAGCACAATTCTAAGTAGAGAACAGGGCTCTCCTGCTCCTGGAATGGTAGATTTATGCATAAAGAGTATTGGGAATGGAGGATGGAGCTGAGCATCTGTTCTAGAAGGATCCAGGTGGGTTTCACGGTGTAGCTAATCATGGCAATCAGAAACAGACTGGTTGCATTAAGCAAGGGAATTCACTGGAAGAATATCAACGGCTTCTAGAATTGAAGGAAGGCAGAGAATAGGGCTTGGAGGATAGGAACTGGGGTGTCCTGGAGGACTAGTTTACAGAAAACCCAACAAAAGTCATTCAGTCAGTATGAATTGGGCATCCTCCCCGACAGCTCTTGGCTTTCAGTTTCTTTAAGGTATGTTGACACCATTACACAGGACTGAAAATGTTCCTGGTTACTTGTTATGTTTGCTCTGTGGAAACCCTCTGGGCTTCTTCCTTCCAACCTTCCTCTCAGAAACCCTGCTTGACGCTAGTAAGGGAGGAGGAAAGAGAAGTTCTCAGATCATAGACTCAGATGAGATCTGATCCCCTGTGGCAGCCTGTGACTTGGGACTACAGAAACTGGCTCACCCCTCTCTTCCTTGCATCCTCCCTAGATAAAAGGCCGGATAAGGGGCGCAGTAGGTGGGAACAATACTTAAGTTACACGAGTTTGCAGGAGTAAAGTAACAATGGAAGGTGAGTTCTTTCCCTGAAGAGCCAAACCTGCCTGCAGAGGCGGGGCTGTTTTGCTGAGTGTGAGAGAGGGTGTTTCCCCTATCTCTAGGGAGGAGTAGAAGAACAAGTACCTACCAAGGTTTCCATCACTGAATTTGGATTTTTGTTATGCTGCCGTCTTGCTCTCGGCAGCCCACCGCCTCCAGCTCTCCTGGGTCCCGTGGTCACTAAAGCCACGTCCCAGTTTAGTTGGTCCTCCCCTGATGTGCTCCATTTCCCTGTTCTCTTCTTCTCTTTGAGTCTTTTAGCCTTCTGGGGAAATAGGTACTAGGAGGATAACCATCTGGTTAGTCTAATTCATCTAAGGTGTGCCTTACTGACAAAGGTGGGTAGGGGCTGAGTTCGCCAAAACTACTTACATTTTAAAAACCTTTTACCCATGTGAAATTTCAGGCGTTGTGGTGATAAGAATTTTCCAGGAAGGACTTTTCTGTATTCTTCCAGTTAATATAACTGACTATTAGATCAGGTGAAGTAGAAAAGAGGGTAAAGAGGGTTCTTTTTTTTTTTGTCTCTAGGTCTTTCCCTTCACCTTCTGCAAGGAAGGGTTGGGTACTTTGGCTCTGATTTCCCCATTGTTATACAAGTCACTCACTGAATATATATTATATACCAGAAACCCTTTATGGGGTTCTGAAGATGCCAAGATAAGTAAGATATGGTCCTCGCTCTCAAAGAAACCATATCTTGGGGAGTAGAGGGCAGGGGATAAGACACAAATAATTACAGAACAGGATGATTTTAATAATACAGATTTATGTAAGTAAAGCACCAAGAAGGCGCCAAGAAGGACAAGCACCAAGAAAGAGAAATCAGTCTCTGGAAGACATAAGAGACGCTATTTGAATGGTATCTTAAAAAATGAGCGGGGAAAAATTTTGAGGCAGAAGGACCAGTGTGTATAAAAGAGGTGTAAATAATCATGTCATATTTGAAGAACTGAAAAGTTTGATTTGGCTAGGGGACAAAGTTTGTATGAGTGACTTCCAAGAGATAAGACTGGAAAAATGGGTTGGAACCAGTTGGGGAAGGGCCTTTAATACCATCCTAAGGAATTTGGATTTGGTCCTATAATCAGGGCGTGGACCAATAAAGGTTGCTAAGCAGAGGATGAACAGGACCCTAATTTTTAGAAAGATAACATTGTCACCCACGTACTAGATGGATCACAGAGAAACTGGAGGCAGGGAGATGAGATAGGAGGATTTGCAAGGGTCTGCGGGAAGGGGAAGAAACAATGAGAACGGTCAAGAAAGTAGTAGTGGGGTGGAAAGAAGGGGAAGATAGAAGATAAGAATGGTTGCATTTGATTATTGCTTAGTTTTGGGTTGATGAAGGAGAAGGAGAGCGTGTTAAATGACAAAAGGCTTCCAATTTTGGACTTTGAGAAGTACCATTAACTGATACGGGAATGCAAAGAAGGAACAGGTTTTGTAGGAAAGATAATGAGTTCACGATAGGGAAGACTGGGGGTAAAATACCTGTCAACACCCATGTGTAGATATTCCAAAGGCAGTTGCGTGTGGGTTTGGGATTCAGAAATCGTGACCAGATTTGGAAGTTACTGGCAAAGAGCAATCATGAAATTGGATGAGATTTTGCAGGGAGAATTGGTAGAGATGAGGACCAAGGATAAAACCTTGAGGAACTGTAACATTTAAGAGGAAACAAAAGAGGTTGAAAGGTAACACTCAAAGGAAAAAGGGGAGAGCTAGGAGACAAAAGTTTCAGGGAAGCCAAGGGAGATGAGAATTTCAAGAAGGTAGAATGGCCAACAACGTGGAAGATTTCAGTAGTTCAGAGATGGCAAGTAGAGCTAGGACTGCAAAGTCACTTTTCAGTTTGGCTGCTTTGGGTTCTGAAAAGATCATGTAAGTATAGGGGAGTGAGTTCTCTCAAAGCTACTAACTAAAATACATACACATTTTCAGTCTTTATAGTTTGTTGGTTATATAACATGACCTTTTTCTCAAATTAAAGGAAAATTTAAATTCCCTTTAAGAAGGAAATTAATAGAAGAATTTAAAAGGAGAGTGCATAAGGGTAGGCAGGATGATAGTCGAAGCCTTGAGAACAACTGGGTTTTTTAAGGGAGAGAAGAGTAGAATGTTAAGACTGAATGGTGGGGAAACTCTCAACGTTAGGCTAAACATAGGGGGTAAAGTAAGTATCTAGTAAAGGGAGTGAATGAGGAGTTATCGGGAAAGCTAGATGAGACCCCAGAAATGATATCATGGATTGAAGCATGAATGATTCACCCACTGGGGTTTCTAGAACCTCTCAGAGTTTCTTCTAAGTCTTGAATTTCAAAATCTGCAAGAAAGATCAGGGAAGATGAGGGCTAGAACAATGTCCATGATATTGCCACAAGATCCTTAGAGATCTGAAAGCCAGAATTTTCCAGACAACATAGGGCGCAGAAGCCAGACCATCTGTGATCAGGGAAGAAAGGATGGAGATGGACTGAAGGCATCTGGGTCTTGTATTGCTGCAGCATCCCAAGGGGGACAGAAGGCAGAAAAAATGGTAAGGAGGGAAGTAAGAGTGGAGTGAAGATTTTTGGATGTGGAATGTACTTGAGAACAGAAGCAGGTAGAATTTTGTAGCTCTTTAGGGCTTCTGGGAACGCAGGAAAAGGGGAACATGCAAAGAACCAAGAATTGAAATAGCACTCAGGTATCTGGAAGAAAGAGTGATCAGAAACAATAGTGATCCTGTTGAGTCACTGTATTGTACACCTGTAACTAATATAGCATTGTATGTTGACTATATTAGAATTAAGATTTAAAACTTAAAAAAAAATTATTTAATTGAGAGAGAGAGGGAGAGAGAGAGAGAGAGGAAAAAAAAAGTATGGGGAGGGACAGAGGGAGAATGTGTTCAAGCAGGCTCCTGGCTGAGTGCAGAACCTGACTTAGGTCTTGATCCCATGATCCCAAGATCAAGACTCGAGCCCAAACCAGGGTTTGGATGCTTAACCAACTGAGCCACCCAGGCACCCCTAAAATTTAAAACTAATAAAGAAATAATAGTAGTCCAAGACACAGTGAAGCCTTGATGATGTAGGAAATGACCTGTTGGATAATTTAAGCTTCATCATAGGGAACTTTTAAAGAACAGATACATGGTATCATTAAAAAAATGACTAGAAAAATTCTATGTTTTAGAAGAGTCACTATGGTAAATGTGAATGGAGTCTCTAAGGTGTGTATCATTCTCCTTTGAACTTTTAAAATGATAAGTCTTCATTCTTATGTACAATGAACCAAGGGGTGCCCTTCGATACTTGAAAGAAGTAGTCTCAGCCATAAATATGGATGAGACAGTGAAGTAGCCCCATGAACTTGAGGGAAAAGGAAATATATTTGCCTTCCTAACTAAACTAATAAAACCAAAATATAATCTATCTCCCAGGGCCAACAACTGGGTAAGGAGTGTGGTCAGCAGGGGATATCAAAGGGGATTCAGGGAAGCTTCCTTTGGCCTTAAGGAGAGAGATGCTGAGTTCAGGCACGTGTTCCGTCCAGCCACTAGGCGGGAGTTGCCTAACATGTGGCAGAGATACCTTACCTGGCCTGGCTGCAGGGGACTAGGGGGTGGGGGGTGGGGTGGGAATCTGGAGGAAATATTCCTCAAGTTTTTCTCTTAACTTCTGTTCAAATTCTATGCTTATGCCGCAACTTCCTGATTCCTAATTTATCCTGTCAAGTATGTGTACAGCAGGAAAGTGGGTGTTCTGAGTGGCCTTGAACACCGGGAAAGACATGTCCCTTACTGTTAATTAATTAGCTGGCATTCTAATCTATACATTAGTATTGTATGAATACAATCATTATAAGTCTTCATGAAGTTCTACGTCACCTCTGAGTATACTGGTAAAGTCCAGTTTCTGGACATGAAATGAGAGGAACAGATTCCAGACCAGGGTAAGGTTTCCATAATTCTAATTTATATCTTTAAAAAAGTACTTTGATAATAAGTCTTATGGGCCGCTTTCTGTCTGCCTCATTATGTATTCCTATACCTTCCATTAGTGGTTTTAGGAATAATAGCAGGAAGCATTACTTTCAAAATTAGCTTTACTTTCAGCAGTTAGTAAAAAAGTGGAGCTTGTATCCATTCAAAAATTGAGGATAAAAAGTAGAAAATAGTTTAAGAAATGTGTAGATTAGAGATGACAAAACCAAAACATTCTTGCTGCCACTCTTCTGTCCTGTACTCATAGCAGACATTACTAATTGATAATGACATTTTTTCCTGCTGACCCTAGACTGACCCTAGACTATTATTAACCTTAATCCAAGAAGCCACAGCCAGTTGCCTAGGTTGGATCCATGTGAGCTAAAACTCTGCTCTTTCTAGTTTAGATGAGTTGTTAGGGATTCTGGTCACCGAAATTACAGAATTCATCTGCAAAGGACCTAAAGGATGCTTTATCTTTTGAGTTTGATGTCATGGGGAAAGCTACTCTGCCCTTTGACCAAAAGCCCTCAGTATTCTGACAGAAATAATACCAGACTAGAAGGATGGACAGAAATGATCAGAATGGAAGCATCTAGGCCACTAACGCATTCACTGTCATGGTGTCAACCAGGACACAATATTCAAGGGACCTTAGCTGTTCCCAGATTGCAAATCCTAGCTCTGCCTCTTGCTGGGCGTGTGGTAAGTTACTTAACATCTCTGAGCCCTAGTCTCCTCATCTGAAAAATAATACCCAATTCATTAGGTAGAGACTGCACATTTAGATAACACATGCTAAGTGCTAAGTGTCTTGCAAATGGTAGGTACCTACACATGTTAGTTCCCTTGCTTCTCTTGTTAATGATATTCAATACCAAGCAGAACTCCCTTACTCAAATACTTCCCATTTCTGCTTGAATAGTTCTAGTGAAGAAAAGCTCATTATCTCATTGGGCCTTTCATTTCTGCTGTTCTAACTACTGAAAACTCTCTCATTATATTGAACTGAAATCTGCCACACAGAATATAGTGTGCTCTCTGCCACATAAAACTTAGCTTTGGAGTCTTTTGGATATTTAAAGAGTGTTATTCTACCCTCCAAAATCGTTTCTGTTCTAAGCTAAGGGGTCATCAGTTCATTCACTTGCTCCTTTGAGGACATGTTTGGTTTTGTCTTCCATTATCATCTGGGTTGCCATTGCTTGGATCACTTCTAAATCTGTAGAATTGATTGAACTTTTTTTTTCTGTCCCTAAGTGTTAATTCAAGGGATTTTTTTTTTTTTTAAGGAATCCATGCTTTGTTTTATTACATTGCAATCAGTCTCCAGCATAGTCATATTTCCTGAGATAGAATACAGCACAGAATTTCTTGTTTTCCTCTTAAATAGAGAAATTATTTAAATTGAATAATTAGTCATTAGTAACCTAATACCCTTGCCTTCCCCACCCCCACCCCACCTTGGTTTCAGGATGGCTCAGGTGTCTTGGACACACTTGTAATGGAAACTTGTTTCACTCACATTTTGGGTTCACCCTTTTGGGTGTGAGGCCAAGGCTTGTCACTCAGACATTTCTGATTGTGGTGTTGATTAGCTAGTTGGCTTCTAAGCTATAATTATCTCCCTCCTTCGGTTAAAATCACATTTCTCTATTACAACATGAGCTATTGCAAAATCTCATAATACACATTGGATTTTTATTTCACTCTAAGCAGACTTTCCCCGACAATTCATATTTTTTCTTCTGGGTTGTTGAGCTGTTAGGTGTTACTGTTATAGCACTGCTGAGTAGGACATTCTTCCTAACACAAATTCATCGGTGGGCACTTTGCAATATTGTTTGTTTTGTTTTCCTGTGTCCTCACTTGCTGTAATACAGTGATTAAAATATGCTGTATTACTATTCCCAGATTACAGAATTTTGAGTGACTCATAACTACAGGCGTACCTGTGTGACAGCATAATTGGTGCCAAAATGAAAAATTCAGTCAATATATGATTTATTTTAAACTGTGCCAAATGATGGGCTTAACAAATAGTTTTCATTGGATTTCAGCCAGTCTTTTCCCTTAAATTTTTCAATCATTTTGACAGTGTATAATCTGAATGTGATGTTTCTAAACCATCACTCCAATCAACATGTTGGGTACATGTACATTCTGCCAGCTGCTGCATTAAGTGCTGGGAATGTATTTCTGGATGGTCTCTAATACATGGCCCTGCCTTTGAAGAGGAATCAGACAACCCATCTATAAACTCATCTATAAATAAAGCTCGCAGCACCATGGTCAACATAGGATTCTCAGAAGAAGGTCACTTGGTCTTGTGGGAAAGCATTCTGCGGGAGATGCTTTCTGGTTCTCTTCCTGCCTGCCCATTTCCATTTAATGCCATACACTGAGATTTTTATATCCTCAAACTGCTCAAATGCTTTTCTGGTGTAAAAGTGGCCCTGGTCTTTGTGCCCCGGCCCTATGTGTTCTCTCCCTCCACCAACTTCTGTAGCACCTCATCTGTATTTTCTTTCTGGTCTAGGCAGGTGTCTTTCTCCCTCAAGGTAATGTTATTTGCATATATGCCTATGCTTGGTCCAGTTGCTTCTGTAATGGCCCGTAAATATTTGAGAGAAAAGTTTGTTTGAGATAGAACACCTTGGTTAATGAAGGAGGAACAAGTTCTATTTTGGTCTAGATTGCCTGGAGTATTAAGGTTTCAGTCTCAATTTTTACATGGAAAGCCAAGCTATCTTCCATCAGTTGCTTTAAGAGAACTCAGTTTTGTATCCATAGTGAGTTGAATGCCTGTGTACAAAGCACACTCTACTGATGAATAAAAGGATTCTGGGAATGCTTCATTAGTGAACTTTGATGGATACAGTTTTGTTTTGTTTTGTTTTTTTCTTATGAAGACTTCATAGAGACGATGGTACCGTATTTGGGGAAAACAACTCCTGGGACTCTTATATATATGGGAAAAGTCCTCAGGTTAATTTCCTTAAAAAAAAAAAAAAAAGCATCATTAATGTAAAGACTGCCTATTGAAACTGAAGATCACTTTCTACCGAGTCATCAGATACTGTCTGTTGAGCAATATGATTTATATCAATATGCCTTGTGAAATTACCAAGTGAGAATTTGTGTATTTTAGATTAAAAAAGTTATGACTCTGCAAAGTGACAAGTATCCTTTAGGTTTTTCTGAGAATATCAGTTGAATTCACCAAATTTCTCAGTAAATGCAAACAACTTCTTCATGGTGTTTTAGTCCCCAACAGTCTAATTTTTTTTTTTAAATTAGGATTTAAGGAGAATAAAATAAGTGGATTTCCTTTCCATGTGACTCATATATTTTTTAAAAAATATATGGGGTGCCTGAGTGGCTCAGTGGGTTAAGCCTCTGCCTTCGGCTCAAGTCATGAGCCCACAGTCCTGGAATCGAGCCCAACATCAATCTCTCTACTTAGCAGGGAGTCTACTTCCTCTACTCTCTCTCTCTGCCTGCCTGTGATCTCTGTCTGTCAAATAAATAAATAAAATCTTAAAAAAAATAAAGTAACCAAAATAAATAGATTCAAATTAAATATATTCAAAGCATCCTCTTTATTTCTTTATTTAAGTATAATTAATATATGGTGTTCTACTGGTCTCAGGTATACGGCATAATGATTCTGAAGTTCTCTGTACATTTCTCAGTGCTCATCAAGGTAATCTCCTATATCTGTTTCTCCTATCTACCTCCCCTCTGGCAACCACTAGATTGTTCTCTGTATTTGAGTCTGTTTTTTTGTCTCTTTGTTTGTTTGTTTACTTGTTTGTTTCTTAAACTCCCCATATGAGTGAAATCATCTGATGTTTGTCTTTCTCTTACTGACTTACTTCATTTAGCATTATGCCCTCTAGGTCCATGTTAGAAGGGATGTTAGAAATTGCAAGATTTTATTCTTTTTGTTGTTGTTGTTGCTGAGTAATATTCCATTGTAGATATATACTGCATCTTCTTTATCCATTCATATGTCGATGAACACTTGGGTTGCTTCCATATCTTGGTTATTGTAAATAATCCTGCAAAGCATCCTCCTAATCCCTGCTATATGGTGGATACTGCTTAGCTGCTGTGCATTGAGAAATTTGGGTTTGTTTATTCAGTCTTACCAAAGATAAGTGGTGGAAAATTTGAGTTAAATAAATTTTAGAATTAATAGATAAATAGAGAAGAGTGTGTTGAATATTTCAAGAAAATAATAGAAGAAATAGATCAATACTTTTCAGTGCCTCTTCTGTGGAAGTCCTGTGCTAAGCCCTGGGGATGCCACAGTAGTGTTGTTCCACTTTTATTCAGTGAATACTCTAGCACTTGCACACAATTCCATGTACACATATTCAACAGATACTGACTTTCCCCCCCTACACAATGGGCTAGATTGCTGTTTTATATACTGAGCTGGACCCCAGGGCAACTGTAGAAGGCAGAGCAGTAGGGAGCTTAGAGATCTTACAGTGGGAGAAGCAGGCATTAATTCAGTAGTCATGCACATTAAGTATATGAGAAGACTACAGTGTACTATGAGTGTATATAGTAGGAGAGTCTGATGTGGTTATCACGGGGCGGGGAGGGGAGAGGAAGGGGTAGAGACTTTCCGACTTTTCAGGGGCGATGACACCTAAATTCAAACCTGGCAAGGTGAGTGGCAGTTAGCCAGGCCAAAATGGAGAGGAAGCACGTTCTAGGCAAAGAGAGGAAGGCCAGTGGGAAGGAGCGGGCTGTAGAAAAGCTGAACTAGGCTAGTAGGGAGAGGTGAAAGCATTGGGAGGCACACAGTCTGAGAGATGGGAAAGGGGGCCAGGCCAGACCTTGCTAGATTTTGGTCTTTATTCCAAGGACCAGGAAGCCTTTGAAAGGTTTTAAGCAATAGGGTGACAGGGTCAGTTTTGTCTTTTCAAAACAATCTCTCCCTGACTGTGGCAGGAGGAACAGAAGGAAGGCAGGTGCACATGGAAGCTGTGTGGTTTTCAGGCGAGGGGTGATGAGCAGTGGCCTGGACCCGGCTGGTGGTGGTAGGGATGGAAGAAAGTAACTGGATCACAGATACTTAGGAGGCAGAATGCCAGATGTGTCCACGATGTGCTTAGAATATTTGTTGAATGAATAAATAATTGGATGGACTCTGGAGACACAGAGCTTGACCTAGTTAAGAAGTTACAATGGGAGGATTTTTAGACCAATATTGGTGGAACAACGTCTCTTGGCTTGTTTAGCCAAAGTACAATTTGACTGAAATGTATAAACTGGTTAAAATAACACTTATTTCATGATTTTTCTGACTAAACCAAACATAAATGACCCATCAACATTGTAAACATCTAAATAAGTTACGATGATATAAGGTATTTGGATGTATTTTTATATAGCAAGTGTTTTGTGGCGCATGGCATGCATTTTTGGATGTGGTTTTATACGATTAGGTTTTCTGAATGCCAGTACTTTGGAAAATGCAGCTCAACAGTCTCCCTCTGGAGAAATCAGGAAAGAATTGTGTAACCTGCTGCTTTAGCTTTTTATCTGGGCAAATGCAATGTTATATTTTCCTTGAACTCCCCAGAAATGATCTCCTCTGTCATGCAGCCCTTCACTGTGTACCCTGGAGGTGACAGATGATGATGATAACGATGACTAAAATGTTCAGCGAGCTCTCCTCCCTGCTGGGAGCTACCTTCCCCTCGAGCGATTCTCATCTTCCCACTGGTTAGCATTCAGTTCTTGCTCCTTCCAGCTCTGCAAGCTGTGGAAACACCTTCCAGAGTCACGTAGGGGAAGCTACTACTGAAGGCTCCACTGGGGAGCCCAGTCAGATTTTCCCACCCTCCTCACCCCTTGGACCCCTGCTGCTTAACTCCCAACCTCTGATTAATGAGACAGAGAGAGTGGACGTCATTGTTCTGCTTTCTCTATAGAGCAGGGAGGGTGAATTCTGTGTTAGTCCGGATCTAGTTCTGCAGTGTTGGTTCCCGGATTCTCTCTTGATTAGATGGTGATTGTGTATGTTTGTTTTTTTAAAAAACAATGATGAAAGTTTACCTTATTATTTATCAACCTACTCAGTTACTTATCAGATAAGATAGGGAAGTTTAACATTACTCTGTCATTCCAGAATCAGCACATGAGGTTGTGTATAATGGGTGTCCAGTGAAAACACCTTAAAGTACCTTGAAAGTACTTTACTATAATGAAAAATGTGTTAAAATACAATTAAATATTTAAGAGTATTGTAATTTAAAAATATGCCCCAATGTGACTCTTGATCTCTGGGTTGTAAATTCAAGCTCCACGTTTTGGATGTAGAGATTACTAAAAAGATAAAAAAAATTTTAAAAAATACCCTGTTTAACAGTGTGACTTGCCCCCTTTAAAAACTTATAAAACTTCCAAAAATGAATGAAAAGGTGCCCTATCTTCCAAAAGGCACTGACTAAGCCTCCTCACGCTTCTGTTAAATAATCACATTTACTGTGTATGGAGCAATGCCACTTCTGCCAATTAAAAATGATGGCAACTTGCCTTATTCTATTTGCATTAATGTGACCAAGGAGAATAAGGTATGAAACTTTATCACGTATTTACCTTTAGTTCATAAAAGCTGGTTATTTTCAATAGAATATATTAAGACTTACATATAGTTGGTGCTAGATAAATATTGGTTGAATGAATGAATATACAAATAAAAATATGTGATCCCCCACATGTATATTTAAATATACTAACTGATCATTGTTTAAAAAATTAAAAATTATACTTCAACTGGTTAAAAAAGTTGTATTTGCAGCTCTCTTCATTTGAAAATTGAAATCAGAGCCTTAATGATTAAAAAAAAATCCCATGGTATTTGCAAATAAACGAAATATCCCTAAATGGATACACTTTTCTTTTCTTTTTTTTTTTTTATTAATTTTAGATTTTTAAAAACAATTTGTCAGAGAGAGAGTGCGCGAGAGAGCGAGCACAGGCAGACAGAGTGGCAGGCAGAGGCAGAGGGAGAAGCAGGCTCCCTGCTGAACAAGGAGCCCGATGTGGGACTCAATCCCAGGACGCTGGGATCATGACTGAGCTGAAGGCAGCGGCTTAACCAACTGAGCCACCCAGGCATCCCTGGATACACTTTTCTTAGCAGAAACTTCATGTGTATAGAACTTTAGGAGGTGCGTTCCAAGCGGACAACTAAAATGCACATATTCTGACCAGCCAAGTTCAGCCAGGAAGTGGCATGGGATGAAGAGGATATATTCAATGAAGACACTGATATTTTTTAGTTTGATTTTGAGGTTATGATACTAATATTAAATGAAATTTAAATCTTAGGTCCAGCTCCAAGTCTTAAGAAACATTTACTAGCCCATAAAAAGTCATTTTTTTCAGCTATGTGAATAAAATTTTCAATTGATGTTTGAGTATGTTTTTAGAAGCTTGAGTAGTCCACATTGTTTGCCTGGTTCTCTAGATTCTGAATAGTTTCTGCCTTTCTTTTTTCTTTTTAGAATTTATTTATTTATTTGACAGAAAGAGATCACAAGAGGCAGAGAGAGAGAGATAGGGAGAGAGGAGGAAGCAAGCTCCCTGCCGAGCAGAGAGCCCAATGTGGGACTCAATCCCAGGACCCTGAGATCATGACCTGAGCCAAAGACAGAGGCTTAACCTACGGAGTCACCCAGGTGCTCCTACCTTTCTTTTTTATGTGTTAAGACAACTTGCCTCCTTCCTGGTGGACTTTCTGGTGGAAACTAAAGCTACTCACTTGTTATTTAAGTAAGAACATTTTAATTTACTAAGTTGATGCTTGTAAAAGTTTACTTTTTCTTTCTTTACCTCTCTCTTTCTAAAAATTTTATTATTATTTTTAAAAGATTTTATTTATTTGACACACAGAGAGAGAGAGTGCACAAGCAGCAGGAGCTGCAGAGACAGGGAGAGGGAGAATCAGGTTTCCCACTGAGTGGGGAGCCTGACCATCGGGCTTGATCCCACGACCCTGAGATCATGATCTGAGCCAAAGGCAGATGCTTAACTGACTGAGCTACCCAGGCACCCTGCCTCTCTCTCTCTTTTAAAGATTTTATTTATTTATTTGACAGACAGAGGTCACAAGTAAGCAGAGAAACCTGAGAGAGAGGGGGAAGAGTAGGTGGTGGGGGGGAAGCAGGCTCCCTGCTGAGCAGAGAGCCTGATGTGGGGCTCCATCCCAGAACCCTGAGATCTTGACCTGAGCTGAAGGCAGAGGCTTAACCCACTGAGCCACCCAGGTGCCCTCTCTCTCTCTCTCTCTCTCTCTCTCTTTTTTTTAAGTGTACTTCCTAGGGGCACCTGGGTGGCTCACTTGGTTGAGCATCCAACTCTTGATTTTTGACTCAGGTCAAGATCTCAGGGTTGTGAGACTTGACACTGTGTTGGGCTCTGTGCTGACTGTGGAGCCTGCTTGAAATTCTCTCTCTCTCTCCTCTCCCTCTGCCTCTCCTACACCCTCTCTCCATCTCTTTAAAAAAATACATAAAAAGAAACTTTCTAGTATCAACATACATACCTCAAGTATGAATGGCTTGAAAAGTGGCTTGAAAAGCAGGGTTAATGTTTTAAATGTTCAGTTCCTGAGATTCCAGTAGGTGGCACTCTTGCAAAGCCTCAAGAAGTGACTGCTTTGGCAATCTAGGGTTGTTTTCTAGATTGTTCCCTTCCTACTGTGAACTACTTGGAAACCCCTTTATTCTGGATAACTAAAATTTATGGTTTCCCTGATTATTAGAGTTATACGTGCTCTTTGTTAAGGATTTTAGGAAATGTACATGAGAAAAAGTAAATTAGTCTTCCAAGTCCTCGGTAATTTCCAGGAGGTAATGACTGTACCAACTTAGTATATACAATATTTCCCACACTTTTCTGTGGCCTCTACATACAACAAGTGCATATAAAAAGCAGACATTTTAGTTTGTAAAGGTTTAGATTTTAAAATAATCATGAATTGCGTGTTTTTTGTTGTCTCATTCTGTACTTAGAATTTCTCTTATAAGTTATTTTCTTTAAAGATAGGCTTCTTTTTCTGCAATTCATTAATTCCTGAGTCCAAAGGGACCTTTTATGTCTCTGTTGAAGTAGGGCTTGTGATCTAGTGAATGAGGGCTGTAATTTCATGATAAGGATACAACGCTAAATGCATTTCTTAGCAGTGAGAATAGGGCAGAGTGAACTTAAATAGTAAACCTAATGTCTCCTTTCTCAGCTGAAGACTATAGGATATTCTGAGATATTACCAGAAAAGCACTGTAATTTTGGGTTTGATGGTTATGAGATCCTAGCCATTGGAGCTTAAGGGAAATTTTGTGATATCACTGATTTTTTTCAGGTAGTTCCCCCTCCCCCCAACATTATATAACTTTAAGGCCAGCTAACTTCCTCTGGAGTGAGCAATCCAAGGGACCAAGCCAGAATTGAAGTGCCTTTTTTTTTTTTTTTAAAGATTTTCTTTATTTATTTGACACACACAGAGAGAGAGCACATGCAAGACAGCATAAGCAGGGGGAGCAGCTGGCAGGCAGAGGGAAAACCAGGCTCCTTGATGAGCAAGGAGCCCAGTGCAGGACCTGATCTCATGACCCTGAGATCATGACCTGAGCTGAAATCAAGAGTCAGACGCTCAATCTACTGAGTCACCCAGGCACCCCAGAATTGAAATGCTTTATTGACCTAACCTTGAAAATCACACACGGTCACTTCTTCAGTAGATCTACTCTATTCATTGTGGGAGGGAACTATACATAGGGGCATGAGTACCAGGAGGTAGGGATCCCTAGGGCCATCTTGGATGCTACTACAAGAAGTTATCAATGCATAGACGGTTGCTTTGTTTTTTTACTGAGGTATAATGTTTATTAGTTTCAAGTATACAGTGTAATGAATCAATATTTGTGTATATTGTGAAATGATCACCACAATAAGGCTATAGGCGTTTATTTTAGAATGACGGGGTTAGTTAAGGTCACCTAGGGAATGAGTATATGGAGAGAGGATAAGTGGGAAGATTGGGCCAACATTCAGAGCTCATAAATATGAATCTGAGAAAACGTGACAAGTGAGGTATTATCTTGGGGATCCCAGTGAAAAAATGCCTCCAAAAGAAATGAATGCTGAGAAACTAAGTAGCTAAGAACCAATAAACTGGGTTTATCCTTGTGCAAAACCCCTTTCTCTTTTGAGTCTCATACAATTCAGATGTAGTTATAAGGAAGACAGATGTAATTTGAAACAGTAACTGTTCGCAGCCACTTTTGAGTGCCAGAAAAGGGACATTCTTTTTTACTTGGGGTGGGGGTGTGGACTTTATTCAGGAAAAGACCTTGATAATCTCTTCGGGTCTAAAAAGTAAGGTTCTCCTATGACATGTTCTAGAAGGGGAGAGCAAGGGAGAGAGTTGAACTGCTATGCGTAATACAGGGAAATAAACGGAGCACTGGAAACCACTAGCAAATATTAAAAGGAAGTGTGATTTCAGAAAGCTGCATGCTGAAGCAAGTCAGCTAAAATGGCATAATAACCTTCCGTGGGTTTTTGCACTCAGTGAGGGAATTCCTCCAGGCTTGCATGACTCCTCCCTCTCCTTTCTGCTTCCTTTGACACTCCTTGCTCTTCAGTTCCCCTGGTTTCTGCATCCCATTTTTGTTCCATACCCTAAGTAATAATAGAGTGCAAATACTGAGTACTTGTTAGGTGCCAGAGACTGCTCCTACTGCATTATGTATGTTACCTCATTTAATCTCCACAAAACCCGCACACTTCAAAGATCAGGAAACTGAGGCCCACAGAAATCAGGTTACTTGCTATGAAGTGGCAGAGCCAGGATCTGAACCCAGTCTGGCTTTAGAGCCCAGGCTCTTAATCATTAAATCCTGTTCTCATTTTTCCTTTTAGGGTTTTGAATTTGCCAATCCAGATTGAATCCATCTACTCAGGCTTAGACTTTGGCCACCTTCTGCCACAACCCAGGACATGACATCTGTTATTGACTTGTGGGTCCAATCTACCCCAACAGAAACCCACTCACCAGTGCCAGAAGGGAGAAAGGACATCAAAGTCATGTTTGTTTATAACCTTGTGTTTTTTCACATATATTCCTCTCTTCCCTTTCCCCTTCTCTGCCTGGTTGGTTTCTTTTAAAAAAATTAATTAATTAATTAATTAATTAACTTGAGACAGAGAGAGAGAGAGAGAGCGCACGCGCCCATGAGTGTGGGGGCAAGGGTAGAAGGAGAAGGAAAAAAAGAATCTCAAGTAGATTCTGCTCTGCAGAGCCCGACTCAGGGCTCAATCCCAGGACCGTGATGAGATCACAACCTGAGTCAAAATCAAAGGTTGGACGGCCAGCCTACTGAGCCACCCAGGAGCCCCTGCCTGGTTGATGGTTGAATGAAGCAATTAGTTGCCTCCTGACAAATTGTTCACTTCTTCCTCCATGTGTCCCCTGAACTTCTGTGTGCCCTATCTCTCTGTATTCCTGGTGGATGGCTATCTCTACCCTGTGAGCTCCTCCAGGCAGGGACCCAATCTTACTCATCTTTGAGTCTCCAGTCTTCCACACTGTGGGGTTCTTTAAGTGTATCTTGACTGAATGAAAGAAGGTCTTAGAAAATGAACAGGACAACTGTTATCCCCTAGTGGACAATGTAATTTTGCTGTAACCTTGATGGGCTGATGTAAAAAGGACATAAGTTTTTTTTTTTAAGGGTTTTATTTTGTTTTTTGTTTTTTTTTTTTTTTTTTTGGTGTTATTTGACAGAGAGAGACAGCAAGAGAAGGAACACAAGCAGGGGAGGTGGGAGAAGGAGAAGCAGGCTTCCCACTGAGCAGGGAGCCTGCTGTGGGGCTCAATACCAGGACCCCGTGATCATGACCTGAGCCAAAGGTAGACACTTAACGACTGAGCCACCCAGGCACCCCAAGGACAGAACTTCTAAAAGAATCTTCTTAACTTAATCTCCAGCCTTGACATCTTCATCTCAGTGTTTATCTACGTTGCTATTAGTATTTTACAAACCTTTGTCTATGCTCTTGACATTATTGTTGGAATCAAGAAGGTACATATTTCACATTATTGCCATCTATCTTTTATTGAACTCTTTTAAAACAATACTACTTGATCAAAATTCTGTGATTAAAACATGTTCCAGGTCACCAAGAGAAAGGTTTATTAGAAGACCACACTGGATCCAGAAAGATGTGAGGTGATTTTGGTTTGTTATAAAGACCGATATGGCCACTGTGACTTGTAATTAAAGAGCAAAAGGGACTCAAAGTGAATAGAGAATCCAAGAAAAATGAAACAGACTAAAATATGATTGAACTAATATAGTATCTTACTCTGAAAGGAACAATTTCTACTTGTAAATTTCCTGTTCCTAAGAAACCAAACATGGGGCAGATCTTGTGAAATTTTACATTAGTTCTTCTTGAACCTGAGATGAGACCACTTCACCGTTCACCACTTCCTGCACAATTGTCTTGATTTTCCGGGATTTAGTTTGGTCTAAAGATAAAAATGAAATAAAGGGGAAGAGTTACTGTTTCACATATTCATCCAAAGTTGATTGTTGAGGTACTGGCAGATAGAATCCATCTAATTTAAACTTTCTTTTCTTTCTTTCTCTTTCTTTTTTTTTTTTTTAAAGATTTTATTATTTATTTGACAGAGATCACAAGTAGGCAGAGAGGCAGAGAGAGAGGAAGGAAAGCAGGCTTCCTGCCAAGCAGAGAGCCCGATGTGGGGCTCCCAGGATCCAGGACCCTGGAATCATGACCTGAGCCGAAGGCAGAGGCTTTAACCCACTAAGCCACCCAGGTGCCCCTAATTTAAACTTTCAAAAGTGACTCTTTCATTCTAAAGTAATGCATTTTATTTAGTGCAAATGAAATATATTCAGTATCTTATGCAGAAATGAAAAAATATATATTTTTTAATTTAAAAAGTGGTTATGATGCTTATAACACTTCTTCATAGAGTAGAGTGTTTTCCTTCTGGGTGTGCCAGAAGTTTTACTACGTTACAGTCTACTCATTTTTCTGCAGGAATGCATAGATATTTTTTCTTGGCTCAGAATGCAAATATACCTTAAATTATTAATAACACTGCAATATTTAAGAGATCTTCTTTTAGTTATTTATAAGTGTGATTCTGACTTACTGTAAGTGATTCTTAGGAAATCTACATACCTTTAGAGGAACCGATCGATTGTGTTTGAGGTTTGGACTCTGTTACATATAAAGTTTCATCGAAACCGTCACTGTAAAGAAAACAAGGGAGGTTATACCACATGATGCTTTCTGGGAGGAGGAGAAATAGTTTGCTATTGAAGCTAACAGGATACATAAAACTATCACTAAATAGAGAAGGTATTCTATATTTCTTGATGAACAAAGAATAAATAATGCACCCTGAGAGTAATCAGTGCAGTGGACCTTTGTTTTCAAATCTTGCCTAAAACAGGCTCCCTAAGTGAAGCAAACTGGCAATTAAGGGAAGGTCTGATCTCAGAACTTAGATTTCCTGACTTATAGCCCTGGGCTCCTCCCCTACTCCAGGCTGCTGCTGCTTTGGGAACTTACTTTTTTATTATTATTATTTTAAGATTTTATTTATTTATTTGACAGACAGAGATCACAAATAGGCAGAGAGGCAGGCAGAGAGAGAGGAGAAAGCAGGCTCCCTGCTGAGCAGAGAGCCCGATGTGGGGCTCGATCCCAGGACTCTGAGATCATGACCTGAGCCAAAGGTGGAGGCTTTAACCCACTGAGCTACCCAAGCGCCCCTGCTTTGGGAACTTTCATCGCAGGAGGCTATGAGGTGATTTGGGTGGCTATTGTTTGATGTGTCATTCTTAGCATTGAGACATTGATCTCAGAACCCTAATGGGGGACTTCTCTAGTGCTCATTAGTGGTTCGCCTCTGTTTGTGGTGCCATTATCCCAGCATTTTATGAATGATCAAGTAAGATAATGGGTGACAGCACTTTGCAAAGTATAGAACTTGAATAAATCTAAGGCATGTTGTTAGGAGATGGGGTATTTTCCATCAGCAAAAGAACCCTTACTTCTTTTGCCCCAAGTGTACCAGGTGACCACAGTTGGTCAGCCACTGAAGTTATTTTCAACCTATTTGAACCTGTCTATTCACCGTTGGGCCTCCCCGTCCAGGAGGCGGCGGTAGGTCTCTATCTCCAGCTCCAGGCGGGCTTTGGCGTCCAGCAGCCGCTGGTGGTCGGCGTTCTGGTGCTCGGTGTCCGCGCGCACCTGGAGCAGCTGCTCCTCCAGACTGCTGATGAGCTGCTGCACCTGGGACAGCTGGCCGCAGTAGTCGCCCTCCACTTCGGCCAGTGAGACCTCCAGGGATTTCTTCTGCACGTGGGAGGCAAATGGCAGAACAACGGAGGGGACTGTTAAGAGGAAGGCCCCTGGCCAATGGCCTTACCAGCGTGGATGCCTGTTTTCTTCGGAAGTTGAAATGATGCTGTTGTGTGCGCCCCCTACCGTGGCCAGCTGGGACTGGAGCTCTATCTCCAGGTTTTGCACTGCGCGCCTCAGGTCGGTGACCTCGCTCTTGCTGGACTGAAGCTGCTCCGTGTTGCTGCTGATCTCCTTCCTGAGCTCCCCACTCTGCCGCGGCAAAGAGGGGCAAAGGGATGTGAGCGCGCGCTCCTCCCGTGGGTCTTTTCTGCAACTGTGGCAACGCCTTTTTTTTTTTTTGTTTGTGGTACCTTTTCAATGAACCAGGCCTCTGCGTCCTTACGATTCTGCTCAGCGATGGTTTCGTACTGCTCCCTCATGTTGTTGAGGAGCCTGGTGAGGTCCACCGCCGGAGCAGCGTCCATTTCCACGCTGATCTCCCCTGGGCCGCCTGCCCGGAAGCTTTGGAGCTCCTGGGGACAGCGAATGAAAGAGAGGGGCGCAGAGACCCATTATAGCCTTCGTGGGTCTCTTCCAACAGAAAAGAAATGAAACGTTATATTTTATGACCACGTTGGTGACTGACACAATGCATTAAAATTTATTTATTTTTTTTACCTACAAATTCATAATTTTTCTTTTAATTTAAAAGAACTTACACATTGTCTTGGGTCCCTAAACTTACCATGGGCCCTAGGGGCTGTGCCTATCATGGCAAATGGGTGGGTTGGCCCTGCTTCTTGGGCCTTTACACAGAAGGCAAAGCTTGGTGGAAAAGATGCAGTGGGGTTTTAACCACAGCTGCCAACTTGGGGCTGCGGCCGTGTCAAGGCTTGCACACTGTTTGTACCATAGTCGTAGATTTCCAATAGAAAGTTCTGTAGAAGCCCATTGCCAGGGTCTTGATTAATGTCTGTTCATACGCCAGGCTTTGCTATACTGTGTGGCCTGCCAGAGTTCATTGTGTGTTTTACGCAGGGCATAACCAGTTTCTCAAACGTGTATAACATTATGTATTACTGACAGGCTTCTGTTTTTGAACTTTAAAAATACTATGTGTTTAGAAATCACTGAATTTGGACAATTGAAATTCTGGTTGTCCTTATCTAACGATGAAAACGACAAAATCAGAAAGCACCTCTAATCTGTTAAACTTCAGTGGGAACCTCCCTCAATCCCGCCACCACCACCACACACACACACACCCAGAAATTCAAAACACATGGCCAATTTAACAGGGGTGTCATGTGTCCTCCATTATCTGTTCTAACTCTAGACTTGTGAATTTGAAATTGTAATTTTTGGATTTGGGAGGGAAAAAGCAGCTTACAAATCTGCCTACCTCCTCATGGTTCTTTTTCAGGTAGGCCAATTCTTCTGTTAGGTTCTCGATCTGCATCTCCAGGTCAGCTCTGGCCAGGGTCAGCTCGTCCAGGACCCGGCGCAGGCCGTTGATATCGGCCTCCACACTCTGATGCAGGGCCAGCTCGTTCTCATACCTGAAAACCAAGCGCAAAGACAGTTTTTGGAGTAAACGTACCCATTTGAATCAGTCCCCCGCCATCATCTTCAGGGTTGCTTTGTGTCCTGGGTGATTAGGTAGAAGTGGCAGCACTGTAATGTATGATGCTCTGTTTCCTTTTTAACATTTTTCTTTCCTTTTTTCCATAATAGTTTACTGCTCAGCTGGAGAGAAGTGAAAAAGTTGTGAGATGAGACTTCTCTCCCATCAATGAGCCTCAGTAGCCCTGCATCCCAGGGGGCAGTTTCCCCTTTGGCTGGCTGCCCTGGCTGTAAAGAGTTAAGAGCCGCTCTCCAGGTGGAGTTTCTGATGAAATCCTAAAAGCGGTTGAAAATAAATAATTTTTTTTGCTTAGCTTTTATTCATGATTTAATTTAAGATTTGATACTTCTCTAATAGCTTTTATCAAGATTTTATAGGCTGAGGATCATCACCAGTACAACATCCTGCCTGGAGGTTTTGTGCAGCAAAATGAGCGTTAGTATTTCTACCCTTTTTATTTTTTTTAAGATTTTATTTATTTATTTAACAGACAGAGATCACAGGTAGGCAGAGAGGCAGGCAGAGAGAGGGAGGGAAGCAGGCTCCCCGCTGAGCAGAGAGCCCGATGCGGGGTTCGATCCCAGCACCTTGGGATCATGACCTGAGCCAAAGGCAGAGGCTTTAACTCACTGAGCCACCCGGGCGCCCTTTGTGTTTCTATCTTAATGTGTGGGAGGGTGGAATATGGGAGAGGAGGAAGGAATATAAAAAGAGATGTGTGGTTAATATTTTAGTGGTGTGTGTCATCAGGAAAAAGATAATTTCACTTCTAGGTAAAAAACATTATTAATTCATTTTGATACATGGAAGATTGTGGTTTAGAACATTGGTGTAAATATCTTGTTATATTATGACCCAAAAGCAAATTATAAGCATGGGGGTGATCCTAGTCCCAAGTGTAAGTAGCTTATAATTAAGGACCTGTAATGTGAACTGTGTTTGAATCTGCTTTCTTCCTAGAATGCCCAATGTAAATTTACCAAAACAACAAATGTGTGGAGCCTACGTACTTCAGAGGGTTTAAAATATTTGCCATCAACAAAGGCAGGAAAATGGGGAATAAGAAAAAAATGATGAGACACATCAATTATTATTAGTTTTTCTTTTCGACTCACTTCATTCTGAAGTCTTCTGCAGCCAGTCTTGCATTGTCGATCTGCAGGATGAGCTGGGCATTTCCAATGCTGGCAGAAATGATCTGGCAAATAGGGGGAAACATACAAAATGAGCTTGTAAGATATCAGTATTATACAAGTGCACCTGAGAAGAAATTTTTAGGTGATGTTAACATGCTATTTTATTAAGAATTTAAGGCAGTTTAACTTTTTATAAGAAAACATTTACAGTATTTTATTTAAAAATTGAGAAGCATTTTTTGCAGAAAGATAGTGGAAATACAGTCACTTTATGATAAGTCATAAAATGAAACTAAGTATCTTGAGATGAGAAATTGTTCCAGATAAAGCCAAATTGAAAAATACCGTAAGTTTTAGATGGTTTATCAGTGTAAAATATTATAATAGCAAAAAAGAAAAAAAATTCCCAAAGCCCCTGCAGAAACCACATCATTACCTCATTCCTGAGGTCTTCGATCAATGGATAATATTTACTGTAATCATTCTGTGACCCGGAGTCTCCAGTCCCAGATCCTCGTGTTTCATACCATTCTCGAATTTTGTTTTCTAGCTCAGTATTAGCCGCTTCTAGAGCTCGAACCTTATCCAGATAGGAAGCCAATCTGTCATTAAGATTTTGCATGGTTTCCTTTTCTGATCCGGAAAGAAGGCCTCCATCATTGCCAGAGAGAATACCTACAGCACCGCTACCTCCTGGGCTTCCGCCAAATCCAATTCCCAGGCCACCAAAGCCACCTCCCAGACCTCCAAAGCCACCTCCCAAGCCTCCAAAGCCACCTCCCAGGGCTCCAGAGCCACCTCCCAATGTCCCCCCATAAGCAGTGCCCAGACCTCCTGCAAGGGAAGTTCCAGAGCCACCACCAAAGCCAGAGCTAGAACCAAACATGGAAGCAGCAGAAAAGCCTCCCCCACAGCTGTCACCAAAGCCAAAGGTGCTCCCCCCATAGCTACTGCCAACAAGGGAAGCAGATGTGCCCCTGGCTCTGCCTGATGTTCCACTCTGGGAAGACAGCCGCCGGGGCAGCCCAGAGGTGCGCACTGAAAGAGACATCATGTTGCTTGAGAGATCCACAGCCCAGAGAAGGGGGCCACAACCTGAGAGGCAGCAGTGTCCGCAAGGGAGAAAGGTTGCCCTTTTATAGGTCATGAAATGGGTGTTGCAGTTGAAAAGTTCACTCTCTCCACTCAAAACATCATGCCCCCCCCATTTTTTGGCCAGCTCAACCAGTAAATGATTTATGCATACTGAAAACTCATTAGTATAGAAATAATTGAATAATTGTGCCCATTACATATTTGTTATATGAAAAAGAAATCTGGGTGGAGTAGATATAGGTTGTCACAAGAAATTTTCTCTTCCAGCTTATTCCATTGCATGTATTCTCTGCATTGTCCAGTGTTTTATGCACTGTGGGAAAGCAATGAGTGATTGTTAAATGGGTAAATTAATCGTACGTCGTCCTCAGCCTTGAGCTTCTTAAAGATCTTCACTCATATTTCCTACTTTTTCCTTTAGAAAACTGAATGTAAACCATCCGACCATGATCTAGTCTATATTCCAGTGGAATATGGCTTCAGAAGCAGTTATAAAAGGCACTGGTGGAAGGTTAGGGCGTAATTGCGTTTTCCAGGGGGCGCCTGGGTGGCTCGGTCAGTAGATCGTCTGTCTTTGGCTCAGGTCATGATCTCAGGGTCCTGGGATTGAGCCCTGCCTTGGGCTCCCTGCTCAGCGGGGAGCCTGCTTCTCCCTCTTCTGCTCACCCTGCTTGTGCGTGCACGTGCTCTGTCAAATAAATAAGTAAAATCTTTGAAATAAAAAAAATGCATTTTCCAGATTTATAGAGGAGTTTGAGCTCTCAAATATTTTAAAATCTTGGATTAGGATTAGGATGTTACATAGTTTCTTTTTTTCTGATTCAGAAAGAGGACCCCTTAAACATTGAAAAATGCTGTTTTTGAGTAGAATATCATGTAGAGTAGAATATTGAGTAGAATATTATTATATATTATATTATATTATATTATATTATTCAGCTCTTCCTCTACATGAGAATTACCTTCTTAGTAAACTCTGTGAAATCAGGAGTCTGATTATTCACTGCTCAACCCCCAGCATTGCTAATATATAAAAATGCAATTGATTTTTTTGTATATTAAAATTCCATTACTGCTCTCACTCTCAACCCCTGTCTCCTACTCTAATATCCAGATATTCTCTGCCTTGACTCTAGCGTCCCAGAAAGTGAGGCCGGTACTTTAAGCCTGTGAACAGTCTTGAGCTGGTGCTAGCAGTGCCCCGCGGTGATGTGGGGGCAAGTGCAGAGGACTTGTACCCAATGCCCGTGTTGGGCCTCTCTAGGGAATACGCAGTGTCAATTCTGGCAAGCAGAAGAACTGTGTGACCCTATCTATCTATCTATTTATTTTTCCAGGGACAGGAATGATGAACCCCAAGTGAAATCCAATTCCAGCTTCCTTCTACCTTACTGTAGAAGGGACACACATGAAGGGACATATTTTCCCCCAGCCTATACACATCACAAGGAGCAAGCCAATGGGATTTCTTTTTTTTTTTAATTTTTAAAAAATATTTTATTATTTTTTTGACAGACAGAGATCACGAATGAGCAAGAGGCAGGCAGAGAGAGAGGAGGAAGCAGGCTCTCCGCTGAGCAGAGAGCCCGATGTGGGGCTGGATCCCAGGACCCTCAGACCAGGACCGGAGCTGAAGGTGGAGGCTTTAACCCACTGAGCCACCCAGGTGCCCCGCCAATGGGATTTCTAAGTAAAGGGATCTTAAGCAAGACATTTACAGAAACTATGAATTCTCACTCACAATAGATATAAAAAGGATGCAGCAATCAAACGTAGACTCAGCTTGATGAGAGATGCCGTAATCCATTTGTTTCATTTCTTGAGAAGATGGAAATATGTTAAGTGGATATGCCAGGGACCTTAGCCTCATATGGAAATTTTTAGCAAGGATTCCTTTAATGTATATTACAAGCGTTTTGTTTGAGCTTGTCCTTGTTCTAATTGCTGATAGTGATAGTGTGCTTACCATGTTGTGAACACCGGGTTAGTAAACAGCAGACATTATCTTTAACCTTTGTGGCCACTTCTTAAGTAGGATACTTTGCTCCCATTTTTCCAAATAAGCAATCTGAGGGTGACGATGTTAAATGACTTATTTAAAACCACACATCCAGGAGGTGGCGAAGATAGGATACAGTTTGCAGTGCCTTTTATAGACAACACAACCCTGCTTCTTGCAGTGAAAACAGAAAAGAGTAGAACATCACTCTGACCCCTCAGTCTTGAGACTGGATTTTGCCCTGTACATCAACCAGGAGCTTAGCTTGTCTCCTTGAATTGCTTTTCTCCTTGAATTGTGTTTCTCAGTGTTCAGGCTGAGACCCAAAGAATGACACCACCCATGAAATCCTACAAATACACGGGCAAATGTAGTTTTAGTTGTACTTTTTACATGTAACCACATTGTCAGAGATCATGTAAAGTACTAGTTCAGCTTGTACTTCCTGCACAGGAACTTGACATT